>NC_044551.1:142778434-145278434 GCF_007565055.1 Rhinopithecus roxellana
TCACAAGCATTCTTATACACCAGTAACAGACAAACAGAGAGCCAAATCAGGAATGAACTTCCATTCACAATTGCTTCAAAGAGAATAAAATACCTAGGAATCCAACTTACAAGGGATGTAAAGGACCTCTTCAAGGAGAACTACAAACCACTGCTCAGTGAAATAAAAGAGCACACAAAGAAATGGAAGAACATACCATGCTCATGGATAAGAAGAATCAATATTGTGAAAATGGCCATACTGCCCAAGGTTATTTATAGATTCAATGCCATCCCCATCAAGCTACCAATGAGTTTCTTCACAGAATTGGAAAAAACTGCTTTAAAGTTCATATGGAACCAAAAAAGAGCCCACATTGCCAAGACAATCCTAACTCAAAAGAACAAAGCTGGAGGCATCACGCTACCTGACTTCAAACCATACTACAAGGCTACAGTAACCAAAACAGCATGGTACTGGTACCAAAACAGAGATATAGACCAATGGAAGAGAACAGAGTCCTCAGAAATAATACCACACATCTACAGCCATCTGATCTTTGACAAACCTGAGAGAAACAAGAAATGGGGAAAGGATTCCCTATTTAATAAATGGTGCTGGGAAAATTGGCTAGCCATAAGTAGAAAGCTGAAACTGGATCCTTTCCTTACTCCTTATATGAAAATTAATTCAAGATGGATTAGAGACTTAAATGTTAGACCTAATACCATAAAAACCCAGAAGAAAACCTAGGTAGTACCATTCAGGACATAGGCATGGGCAAGGACTTCATGTCTAAAACACCAAAAGCAACGGCAGCAAAAGCCAAAATTGACAAATGGGATCTCACTAAACTAAAGAGCTTCTGCACAGCAAAAGAAACTACCATCAGAGTGAACAGGCAACCTACAGAATGGGAGAAAATTTTTGCCATCTACTCATCTGACAAAGGGCTAATATCCAGAATCTACAAAGAACTCAAACAAATTTACAAGAAAAAAACAAACAACCCCATCAAAAAGTGGGCAACGGATATGAACAGACATTTCTCAAAAGAAGACATTCATACAGCCAACAGACACATGAAAAAATGCTCATCATCACTCGCCATCAGAGAAATGCAAATCAAAACCACAATGACATACCATCTCACACCAGTTAGAATGGCAATCATTAAAAAGTCAGGAAACAATAGGTGCTGGAGAGGATGTGGAGAAATAGGAACACTTTTACACTGTTGGTGGGATTGTAAACTAGTTCAACCATTATGGAAAACAGTATGGCGATTCCTCAAGGATGTAGAACTAGATGTACCATATGACTCAGCCATCCCATTACTGGGGATATACCCAAAGGATTATAAATCATGCTGCTATAAAGACACATGCACACGTATGTTTATTGCGGCAGTATTCACAATAGCAAATACTTGGAATCAACCCAAATGTCCATCTGTGACAGATTGGATTAAGAAAATGTGGCACATATACACCATGGAATACTATGCAGCCATAAAAAACGATGAGTTTGCGTCCTTTGTAGGGACATGGATACAGCTGGAAACCATTATTCTTAGCAAACTATCACAAGAACAGAAAACCAAACACCGCATGTTCTCACTCATAGGTGGGAACTGAACAAGGAGATCACTTGGACTCGGGAAAGGGAACATCACACACCGGGGCCTATCATGGGGAGGGGGGAAGGAGTGCATTGGGAGTTATACCTGATGTAAATGACGAGTTGATGGGTGCTGACGAGTTGATGGGTGCAGCACACCAACATGGCACAAGTATACATATGTAACAAACCTGCACGTTATGCACATGTACCCTAGAACTTAAAGTATAATAATAAAAAAAGAAAGTAAAAATAATAATAATAATAAAGAAAGAAAGAAAGAAAGAAAGAATAGATTACAAGCTGCTTTCTAGCACGAATTGTTTGCTATAAGACTAAAAGAAACGTAATTGGACATTACAAAAAGCTCATGTTATGCAATGTCAGAATTACACTTGTAAAAGCAAAACTTCAAGAAATAAACCATATTGTAGTTCAAAGCCTGGAAAATGTCATGTTAGTAGAATATATAGATCCCAAATGAATTTTCCCATAAAGAATATTAAATGCGATAGGGCTCAAGCTTGGTTAGAAGGATTTTAAAACTTCTTTTAATCATGGTTAAAAAATTAGGGACGTGATGTTAAAAACTCTCAATAAACTAGGTATTGAAAAACTCTTAAGTAAACTAGGCACTTAAATGTAAAAACCAAAACTATAAAAATCCTAGAAGTAAATGTAGGCAATACAATTCAGGACATAGCAATGGACAAAGATTTCATGACCAAGACTCCAAAAGCAATTGCAACAAAAGCAAAAACTGACAAATGGGGTCTACTTAAACTAAAGAGCTTTTGCACAGGAAAAGAAACTGTCCTTGGAGTTAACAGAATACCTACGGAATGGGTGAAAATTTTTGCAATGTATCCATCTGACAAAGGTCTGATATTCAGAGTCTACAAGGAACTTAAACAAATCTATAGGGAAAAAACAAACAAGCCCATTAAAAAGTGGGCAAAGGACATGAGCAAATACTTCTCAAAAGAAGACATAAGTGCAGTCAACAAACATATGAGCTACCATCTCATACTAGTCAGAATGGCTACTAAAAAGTCAAAAAACAACAGATGCTGGTGAGGATGCAAAGAAAAAGGAACACTTTTACACTGTTAGTGGGAGTGTAGATTCGCTTAACCACTGTGGAAAACTGTGTAGCTGAGACATGGAATCAACCTAAATGCTCACCAATTATAGACTGGAAAAAGAAAATATGTACATATACACCAGAGAATACCATGCAGTCACAAAAAGGATTGAGATCATGTCCTTTGCAGGGGCATGGATGGAGCTGGAAGCCATTATCCTCAGCAAACTAATGCAGGAACAGAAAACCAAACATCACATGTTATCACTTACAAGTGAGAGTTGAATGATGAGAACACATGGACACAATGGGAGAACAACACACACAATGGGGTCTGTTGGGGGGTGTTGGGGGAAGGAGATCTTCAGGAAGAATAACTAATGGATGCTGGGCTTAATACCTGGGTGATGGGATGATCTGTGCAGCAAACTATCACGGCACACGTTTACCTATGTATCAAACCTGCATGTCCTGCACATGTACCCCTGTACTTAAAAGTTGTAGAAAAAAAGAAAACAAGTACGGACAGATTCCATTATGAATAATAACAAAATAAAATGAAATTTGGAAGAAAATTGCCTATAAGTAATCAGAGAATCTGGCTGAAAGCAGATAATGTCATGGACTCTAAAAAACAGCAGGCTCAAATATGTGATAGCTTTTATCAGGAAGCAGAAACATTTCCAGCCTTATTGCAAAAGGGAAATGTTGACTAGCAAAAGCTCATACTAAGGAATAGAATAGGAGATGCCTACATGCCAAAGAAGACTAGATTGTGCTACATTGTTCTAGGAAGTAACTTAAAAAAATCACTTGAAGGGTTCCCAAAGTAGCCAAAGGTGGGGGACAGTCCATTCTACATGATCACCTGAGACTGAGGTAAATCTTCTGAGTTCCCAGTAAGTCTATTTTCAAATTACTTTCAGTTTGCTTTTATAAAGTGGCTTTGTTCTTGAATTTACATGGTGATTCTATATATATTATCTTCAGTCAATCAAAATCTTTACTCTCCCTAAGGTACTACCGAATGTCAAATAGTTCATAATCTTAGCAGAGTCTTAGAGGTGAATCATTAGAGTGTATTGGGAGGAAACAAAGGCAGCCATAGGAATACTCCACTGGCATGAACATATATGGAATTCCAGTATGTGTCTGTCTTCCTAGAGTATAAAAACTATATTTTCCTTCTTTCAGCTACACTAAAAAGCTGCAGAAATGGCAAAAGCCAATAGCATCTTATGTACTTAAGAAACCCCAAAATATTGATCAACACTTGCTACTTTTCCTCTTACATCTATTGACAAGGATAAGGATATTGAGAAGGATATTTCTATGAATAAAATATTATTAATGTTTGATCAATAGAAGAGTTATCTTAGATCATTGATAAAAACAAACAGAATGTTGATATTTGTCTAAATGAATTCTAATCTCCCTCTCAGTTCTGTGTTTATTTGTATTAATAGTAAAGTTTTAGATCATATTAGAGGTGATTATCACAGAAGACCCTCTACCATAATTATACATGAAGTGAGGCCTCCCTTATGGACCTACCTATGTGTAACTGGGATGTAACATGGTTCAGTTTACCAAGTGTGGGGGCCAGAGGCTGAAAGGTATGGGAAGGGATTGTGAGTCCACGGCTTTCAGGTGAAGTGGGGATGCTGAAATTTTCAGTATGAATCAATTTCCCAGTATCTAAGTATCTAATGATCAACTAATCCAGTTTATTGGCTCTGAAAACAACAGCTGCTTTTTGCTTTTCCTATCATCCCTGGATAATCCAACTGTCCTTCATATTATAACTTTTCATTTCCTTTGGTTTCATTGCTAAATCACTGATACCTGATCTATACCACAGTAAATCTTCATTTGGCTTATAACATCTTTTCTTTACCATTTTTTCTCTTTCTAATATAAATTAACCTTGAAAACAGATTTCAAAACTCACCCAAGTTCTGTCTAGTCTGTAAAATTTCTAGGAGTTCCAAACACAGTATCAGATATTTTTGCTCATTCATCTGACCACTTCTACTGTTCAACTCTGACAAGAGAACACAAGAAAAATGACCTCTATTTATTTTGCACTTGGCCAAAAAGTTCTAGGCAAAAATTTGTATTAATAAAAAAAAAATAGAAGAAGAGAAATATTTTTATTAAAACTGTTGCCTTATTTTTATTAGAATTTGAGGAATTGGTAATTATTTTTATAACTAGAATAAATAATTTCTCTCCAACTGATTAAAGTATGGTACTGCTGATATGGTTTAATTAATATTTCTATGTAAAAATCTCTCTAAAATCCTCAGCAACTGGCAGTGATAGAAAATAATTTGTAATGCTGGAATATTCATTTATCTTCTTTGTAGTATATTTGCTATTACTTTTTCCAAGGATACTTTACAGCCATATACTTTTTTCTGACAAATATGAGTAATCAAAAATTTAAAATCAATGAAAATTATTTTAGGGCTAATTATTTCCTTATTTAAACTGTGCATTTAAAAATACCATTTTGCATTATAAAACTTACCATGTTGTTTTGGTTTCTGCATTTTTGTACTCCCTTCCCTGCTTGGAAAACTCTATTTTATTTCAAGCTTCAGTTCAGATCGTCTAAGGAGCTTTAAAGTACTAGATCCGCCAGAGTCAACACTCCACCCATGCTCCCCATCTGCTCCCACATACTTCGAACAGCGCTCTTGCTGTACTATAACGATTATTTTTTTGTGTTTGTCTCTTTCATTAAAGTTTGAGTTCCTCAGTGTATTTATTTCCTATGACTGCTGTGACAAATTACCCAAACTTGGTTGTTTAAAACAACACACGTTTATTTTCTTATAGTTCTGGAGTCCAGAAGTCTGAAATCAGTAACACAGGGATAAAATCAAGGTATCATCAGGGCTGCATTGCCTCTGAGGCCATTAGGGGAGAATCTGTTCCTTCCTCTTCCAGCTTTTTGTGGTTGCAGCATTCCTTGGCTGTGAGCCACATCTCTCCAATCTCTGCCTCCAATGTCACATTGCCTTCTTCTCTGTCTGTGCCAAATCTCTCTGTGACTCCCTCTTATAAAGATATATGTATTTGGGCTTACTCTGATAATCCAGGATAATCCTAGGATGATCAAAATCGTTAACTTGATCACACCCACAAAGTCTTTGCCATATGATAACATTCGCATGTTCCACAAATTAGGACATGCGCATGCAGCGGTTGGGGAAGATGGAGGGAGTGGTTATTCAGCCTATCACACGCAGTGAGGGAAAGGTTTCTTATTCATGTTGGTACCTTCAGTCCACAGCATATTGCCTGGCACAGAGTAGGTACTATACAATTGTGGGATAAAAACATAAATAATTTCACTGAGGTCTTTAATTGCATATAAAGTCATGAAAAATTGTGAGTTCATAGCATTTGATAGAGTTCATCATTGAGATACATTGAGGCTTAAACAGGCTAATTGTAATGTTTTTAATGGCATATATAGTAAATAAATTTGTTTTATAATTAGGTTCCTCTTAAATGTCTAACAATATTCCAGAGTTATGCAGATATCAGATATGTAAAAAATTCTTAAGATAACACAGTTTACAAGTAAGTAAATGTTAATTGTGAAAGCACAGAACATAAAATAAGAACCAGCTTAACAGTACAAGCTCATTACGTTTCCAAGTAAAAACATAATTCAAATGTTTACAATTATCATCTTTAAAAGGGTTGTTTTATTTTAAATGATGGACACTAAATAGTAAAATATTTCTTAATTCATATAAATCAACTGAATCTCTCAGACACTGAATAATGCCTCCAGTGAATGCTTGGCTGGTTTCCTGGTCTTTGTGCCATTTTGGTGTGACTTAATCATGGATAATAAAGAACATTACCATAACACATTAAATTTTTTGCACGTTGATCATAGATAGAAAATTCTTCAGGGAATATCACATCTTTGCAATTATATTATGATGTTATCTGTATCCCACAATTCCAGTTAATGTTGTGGAGTTAAAAATCCCATGCCTGAGCCTGAAAGGTAGATGGATCTAACACACATGTGTCTTTTATTTAGTGAGATATCAAGTTGTTTGTGTGTACAGCACATTCATGTTCTTCATAGTATGCTGAGATTAACAATAATTTGAAAAATAAAAAAGTTAACATATTAACCTTATTAATATTTTCTGTGGCTTAATAGGAACAGGCAAAGCTATCAAGAAAATAATTTAATCTGAGATTTTCTAGATTCATACACAAGCATTTCCATGGGGGTAAGAATCAAAAAGCTCTAATAAACATTGTCAAAAGAACTGGAGATTTTCTTGATGTATTCTGCTACATCATTCCAAAGTATGTGATGAAAATTGTGGCAAATTGTGCAACCCTAAAAAACTGAAGTGAAACTGATATAAACTTACTGCAATCATAAAGTTCAAAACTATTATTTAGTGAATACAGGCACACTTTGGATACACTGCCAGTTTGGTTCCATGCCAAAACAATAAAGTCAAAATCTCAATAAAGTGAGTCATATAAATGTTTTGCTTTCCCTGTGCAGAAAAAGTTGTTTACATGACACTGTAGCCTATTAAGTGTGTAACAGCATTAAGTCTAAAGAAATGTACATAACTTGCTCATGCTTGTAATCCCAGCACGTTGGGAGGCCAAGGCAGACGGATCACAAGGTCAGGAGTTCGAGACCAGCCTGGCCAATGTGGTGAAACCCCATCTCTACTAAAAATACAAAAATTACCCAGGCATGTTGGCTGGCACCTTTTAGTTCCAGCTACTCAGGAGGCTGAGGCAGGAGACTTGCTTGAACCCGGGAGGCAGTGGTTGCAGTAAGCCGAGATTGCGCCACTGCACTACAGCCTGGGTGACAGAGTGAAACTCTGTCTAAAAAAAAAAAAAAAAAAAAAAAAGTACATAATTTCAAAATGTTTATTGCTCAAAAATGCTAATAATCATCTGGGCCTTCAGCAGGTTGTAACCTTTTTGTTGGTGCAGCGTCTTGCCTCAATATTGATGGCTGCTGATTGATCAGAGTAGTAGTTGCCAAAGGTATTGAGTGGCTGTGCAATTTCTTAAAATAAGACTATGAAGTTTATGACACTGATTGACCCCTTCACAAAATATTTCTCTACAGGATGAGGATGCTATTTGACAGCATTTTTTCCACAGTAGAACTTCTTTCAAAATTGGAGTCAATCTTCTCAAACCCCACCTCTGCTTTATGAACTAATTTCATAAATGTTCATAGAATCTTCACCAGGAGTGGTTTCTATTTCAAGAAGCTCATCTATAAGAAGTCCTCATCCATTCAAATTTTACTGTAAGACTGCAGACTACACTTCTAATTCTAGTTCTCCTGCTGCTTCTACCACATTTCCAATTACTTCTTCCACCGAAGTCTTGAACCCCATAATCATCCACAAGGATTGGAATCAACTTCTCCCAAACTCCTGTTAATGTTGATATTTTAACCATCTCCCATGAATCATGAATGTTCTTAATGGCATCTAGAATAATGATTCCTTTCCAGAACATTTTCAATTTACTTTGCCAAGATCCATCAGAGGAATCACTATCTATGGCAGTTACAGTCTTACAGAATGTAATTCTGAATTAATAAGACTTGAAAGTCAAAATTATTCATTGATCTATGGCTGCAAAATGAAGGTTGTGTTAGCAGGCATGAAAACACAAACTTCCTTGTATATATCCATCAGAGGTCTTGGATGACTAGGTGCATTGTCAATAAGCATTCAACATTTTGAAAGGAATCCTTTTTTTCTGAGCAGTAGGTCTCAACAGCAGGCTTGCAATAATCAGTAAATCATGTTGTAATCAGGTATATCGTCATCTAGGCTTTGTGGTTCCATTTCTTGATCAAAGGCAGCATAGATTTAGCTTCATTCTAAAGGCCCCTAGGATTTTCAGAATGATAAATGAGCACTAGCTTCAACTTAAAGTTATCAGCTGCATTAGCCACTGTCAAGAGAGTTAGCCTCTTCTTTTGAAGCCAAGAATTGATTTCTTTCTAGCTATGAAAGTCCCAGATGGTATCTTCTTCCAAAAGAAAGTTGTTTTGTCTACACTGGAAAGATTTTGTTTAGTGTAGCCACTGTCATCAATTAACTCAGCTAGATCTTCAGGATAACTGGCTGTAGTTTTTCCACTGGCACTTGTTGCTTCACCTTGCATTTTTGTTTTAAATGGCTTCTTTCCTTAAACCTCAGAAACTGATCTCGGCTAGCTTCCAGTTTTTGTTCTGCAGCTTCCTCACCTCTCTCAGCCTTCATAGAATTCATGAGAGTTAGAGCCTTGCTCTGGATTAGGCTTTGGTTTAAGGGAATTTTGTGGCTGGTTTGATTTTTCTATCCAGACCATTCAAACTTCATCTCAGTAATAAGCCTGTGTTACTTTCTTGTTATTCATGTGTTCACTGAAGTAGCACTTTTAATTTCCTTCAGAAACTTTTCCTTTGCTTTCACAACTTGGTTGTTTGGTAAAAGAGGCCTACCTTTTGACTTTTGGCTTTCAACTTGTCTTCCTCACTAAGCTTAATCATTTCTAGCTTTTGAATTTAAATGAGAGATGCGCAACTCTTCCTTTCATCTGAACTCTTAGAGGCCATTGTAGGGGTATTAACTGGCCTAATATCAATATTGTTGTGGGTCAGGGAATAGGGAGGCCTGAGGAGAGGGAGGGAGATGAGCAGACAGCCAGGCAATGAAGCAGTCAGAATGCATACAACATTTATTGATTAAGTTTGTAATATTTTATGGGCATGGTTTGTGGCACCCCAAAATAATTACAATAGTAAAATAAATGATCACTGATCACAGATAACCATAACAGATATAGTAATAATACAAAGTTTGAGGTATAGTGAAAATTATAAAAATGTGACAGTGACACAAAGTGACCACATGCTGTTGGGAAAATGGCGCTGATAGACTTGTTCAACACAGGGTTGCTGGAGATGTTCAATTTGTAAAATATGCAATATCTGCAAAGTGCCACAAGTGAAGCACAATCAAATGAATTATGTCTGTATTAGAATAACACTGCCTATTGAAAGCTGTTATCATGTATATCATTTACATTTTAACTGCACTCATTACTATTTCTTTCCATTATGGATATAGAGAATCTGGAATAATATACATCCTCTGTCAGTTTCACTTAAAATTAGACTGTTTCCTTGTGCGACCAAATGGTTTTCTTTAACTAGGCAACAATTATCTAAAAAGCATGTTAAAGGGTAATTATCAAAGTATAGAACTGCATTACTTATATCCCTTTGTTAGAGAAAGGGCTATAATTTATTTATTTGATTGATACAATTTTTTAAAATTAGTGTCTGCCACATGTTATTACTTTGCTTTACAAGGAATATATATTGAAGTAACATTTATTAAGGAAAAATCTATATTGCTAGGATATATCTGAGAATCAAAAGGGAGGTATTTGAAGCAAGAATGAGATTAAATAATAATAAAATAGTATTAACGAAGAATAAGATTTTTATTAAAGATTTTGTTCTTGGTTGGACACAAGATGTCTAGAAATTCTTTACTCAGAAAGCTATGTAGTAATAATTAAATAACATACAATATTACTGTCTTTATAAAACTTATATTTTAGTGAAAAGGGATGAGTAAAATCAATTAGAACATAATATTTTAGAGACTGATATGGTCTACAGAGAAAAATTTTAACAGGAAGTATATTAGGAGTGGGATGGGTTACAATATTAAATACTGTGATCAAGAATAGCTTCACTGAGAAGTTGGAATAGAAACTAAGGTGTGAAGGAGGAAGCAAGTCAATATCTAAAGAGTATTCCAGGCAGAGGAATCTTTGTGCAAAAAGCAGGATTACAGCTGATGTGTTAGACAAATATGTAAGAGACTGGCGTGGCTGGAGCAGATTTAGTGTTGGGGAGAAGAGTATGAAAGGAATCTTTTTTTCTGAGCAGTATGTCTCCACAGTAGGCCTAATATATTGAGTAAATCATGCTGTAATCAGATGTGAGCCCAGAAAGGTAAATGGGGCAAATAGGTAAAAACTAGGGGAAAAACACCCGATAAATATCCTACAGCAGTAAACTGGTTACATGTATTATGGAAAGTCTATACAATGAGATTTTTTGGAATCATAACCAAGAATGGGTTAGACCTAAATGTGTTGTCTATTAGAAGATTTCAGTGGACAGCAACAGTACTGTGTACACATCACGGTCCCTTCTGTGTACATTAATACATGATCTTTATGTCAGAAAAGTGCTTTCTAAAAGGATACATAAGAAAATTAATAGCAGCAATCTTTAGACAGAAGATTCAGAGGCAGGGTGGAATATAAGAAAAGCTTTTACTTTTCAATTTATGCTTTTTCTATACCATGGTTTTTGTTTTTTTGACCACCTGTATTGTTACTTTTACCATAAAACAACAACAACAACAACAACAACAACAAAACAGGCATTTGTTGGCATGGTTTCTGTAAAATCTCATCAGCAGTAGATATAAGAGTTTTGCCTTTTGCCCTTTGAATGCCATCTCAGCATCCCCAAAATGAATTTTGCAAGTGTTCTGTTTCTTAACTTCCTTTATCAGAGCATAGACCAATGACTTTACTAAAGTCATGACAATTTCACTAAAAAATCAGTTCCCCAATTTGAACTTCTTGGCTACTTAGCAACTACATGCATCTTAGCACTCTCATTTCCACAACTTCTCCATGCTGACTCCTGTACCAACCAACTACAATCACACATATGAACGTATTCACTCCTGCCTCCATACTGCCAATAAGCTGTCTTCTACCACCCAGAAATGCATTTCCCCATCCTCTCAGAGAAAGCCTCTTCTTTCAAAACTCTCCTCCCATATGAAAAGTTCCTAAATTCATTTCCAACTCATTTTTATCACTGAGCATTCCTAAACATAATTTAATTTGTATTAACCCTATATGAAATATTTAATATATAAAATATATTAAAAGGTATCAGTTCTCTTTCTGTATTAAGGTACTCTCTTAAAGAGCGGAAGTTAAGGCTTTCTTAAAGTATCTTCCCATCTTGACCTAATATGATGCTCCTCACACAACAGGTGATCTCTCCATAGTTAATTCTACTAATTTATATTGCTTAGAAAATAATTCTACAAAAACATAGGTAATGATAGAGCCTAGAGTGGTCTTATAAATAACCTCAAACTCTTTGTGTAAATTCTGTGGATTTACCTGCTCCTCTTTCATTACACTCTCTTTCCAGGATGATTTTTGCTACTGTAGAAACTAGAAAGCTAAAAATTATATTTCTCAGTCTCCTCTGTGAAATATTTGAGATGTTTTGAAGGTGAAAGTGACGCAAAGGGTATCCTCTTAACTCATTTTACTGTTTTTGTTTTTTAGCCCCAACAAGCAAAGTCTTGACAGAGTATGAGAGGGTTTTCTGTAGCAGATTTCTGTGTCTATTCTTCAGCTTTCTGTGTGGCAAGAGGCAGTTGTGGTAGAGGTGGTGGCAGAATACATGTTCCCAGGCTCCTTTACCAATTTTGAGGCTGCCATGCATGGCTTCTTGCATTCTTTTATATTTTTCAGTTTCACAAAGGACTTTCTTTCCATATTTATGAATCTTTTATAAAATATATTAAAAGGCTATATGAATTATTGATATTATATTGAATATTTAATAAAAAGCCTTTATTAGAAAGAAGAAATAGGTACAGAAACTATATCTGGAATAAAGGGCCTACTTAAATTAGTGTGCACAAAATAGTGGTATGCATTATTGTTAAGAGTTTAGTAATATACATAAAACAGATACAGATAAAACTTTTTGTTTTATCTGTTTGCTCTATGAGAAACTCTACCAAAATGACCAGATGATAAATTTTGTTGGCCTGCCTGCCTCTGAAGACTCCACCTCAGGAAACAGGGCATAGCCAAACAAAAGGCAGCAGAAACCTCTGCAGATTTAAATGTCCCTGTCTGACAGCTTTGAAGAGAGTAGTGGTTCTCCCAGCACAGAGCTTGAGATCTGAGAAGAAACAGACTGCCTCCTCAAGTGAGTCCCTGACCCCCAAGTAGGCTAACTGGAAGGCACCCCCCAGTAGGGGCAGACTGACACCTCACACAGCCAGGTACCCCTCTGAGACGAAGCTTCCAGAGGAAGGATCAGGCAGCAACATTTTCTGTTCAGCAACATTCACTCTTCTGCAGCCAATTCTGCTGACACCCAGGCAAACAGGATCTGGAGTGGACCTCCAGCAAACACCAGCAGACCTGTAGCTGAGGGTCCTGACTGTTAGAAGGAAAACTAACAAACAGAAAGGACATACACACCAAAAACCCATCTGTACGTCACCATCATCAAAGACCAAAGGTAGATAAACCACAAAGATGGGGAAAAAACAGAGCAGAAAGCTGAAAATTCTAAAAATCAGAGCGCCTCTCCCTCTCCAAAGGAACGCAGCTCCTCACCAGCAATGGAATAAAGCGGGATGGAGAATGACTTTGACGAGTTGAGAGAAGAAGGCTTCAGATGATCAAACTTCTTGAGATGAAGGAGGAAGTTCGAACCCATCGCAGAGAAGCTAAAAACCTTGAAAAAAGATTAGACGAATGGCTCACTAGAATAATCAATGTATGATATGATTGATAAAATCATATGAAATGACCTGATAAAGCAGAAAACCATGGCACGAGAACTACGTGACAAATGTACAAGCTTCAGTAACCGATTCAATCAACTGGAAGAAAGGGTATCAGTGACTGAAGATCAAATGAATGAAATGAAGTGAGAAGAGAAGTTTAGAGAAAAAAGAGTAAAAAGAAGTGAACAAAGTCTCCAAGAAATATGAGACTATGTGAAAAGACCAAATCTCCATCTGATTGGTGTACCTGAAAGTGACGGGGAAAATGGAACCAAGTTGGAAAACACTCTTCAGGATATTATCCGGGAGAACTTCCCCAACACAGCAAGGCAGGTCAACATTCAAATTCAGGAAATACAGAGAACACCACAAAGATACTCCTCAAGAAGAGCTACTTCAAGACACATAATTGTCAGATTCACCGAAGTTGAAATGAAGGAAAAAATGTTAAGGGCACAGAGAGAAAGGTCAGGTTACCCACAAAGGGAAGCCCATCAGACTGACAGCAGATCTCTCGGCAGAAACTCTACAAGCCAGAACAGAATGGGGGCCGATATTCAACATTCTTAAAGAAAAAAATTTTCAACTCAGAATTTCATAACCAGCCAAACTAAGTTTCATAAGTGAAGGAGAAATAAAATCCTTTACAGACAAGAAAATGCTTAGAGATTTTGTCACCATCAGGCCTGCCCTACAAGAGCTCCTATAGGAAGCACTAAACATGGAAAGGAAGAACCAGTACCAGCCACTGCAAAAACATGCCAAAATGTAAAGACCATCGATGTTAGGAATAAACTGCATCAACTAATGAGCAAAATAACCAGCTAACATCATAATGACAGGATCAAATTCACACATAACAATATTAACCTTAAATGTAAATGGGCCGAATGCTCCAATTAAAAGACACAGACTGGCAAACTGGATAAAAAGTCAAGACCCATCAGTCTGCTGTATTCAGGAGACCCATCTCATGTGCAGACACACATAGGCTCAACATAAAGGGATGGAGGAAGATCTACCAAGCAAATAGAAAAAAAAAAAAAAAAAAGGAAAAGGTTGCAATCCTAGTCTCTGATAAAACAGACTTTAAACCATCAAAGATCAAAAGAGACAAAGACGGTCATTACATAATGGTAAAGGGATCAATTCAACAAGAAGAGCTAACTATCCTAAATATATATGCACCCAATACAGGAGCACCCAGATTCATAAAGCAAGTCCTTAGAGACTTACAGAGACTTAGACTTCCACACAATAATAATGGGAGATTTTAACACCCCACTGTCAACATTACACAGATAAACAAGACAGAAAGTTAACAAGGATATCCAGGAATTGAACTCAACTTTGCTGCAAGTGGACCTAATAGACATCTACAGAACTCTCCAGCCCAAATCAACAGAAAATGTATTCTTCCCAGCACCACATTGCACTTATTCCAAATTTGACCACATAGTTGGAAGTAAAGCACTCCTCAGCAAATGTACAAGAACAGAAATTATAACAAACTCTCTCTCAGACCACAGTGCAATCAAACTAGAACTCAGGACTAAGAAACTCACTCAAAACCGCTCAACTACATGGAAACTGAACAACCTGCTCCTGAATGACTATTGGGTACATAACAAAATGAAGGCAGAAATAAAGATGTTCTCTGAAACCAATGAGAACAAAGATACAACATACCAGAATCTCTGGGACACATTTAAAGCAGTGTGTAGAAGGAATTTTATAGCACTAAATGCCCACAAGAGAAAGCTGGAAAGATCTAAAATTGACACTCTAACATCACAATTAAAAGAACTAGAGAAGCAAGAGCAAACACATTCAAAAGCTAGCAGAAGGCAAGAAATAACTAAGATCAGAGCAGAACTGAAGGCGATAGACACAAAAAAACCCTTCAAAAATATCAATGAATCCAGGAGCTGATTTTTTGAAGAGATCAACAAAATGGATAGACAGCTAGCAAGATTAATAAAGAAGAAAACAGAGAAGAATTAAATAGACACAATAAAAAATGATAAAGGGGATATCACCACTGACCCCACAGAAATACAAACTACCATCAGAGAATACTATAAACAGCTCTATGGAAACAAACTAGAAAACCTAGAAGAAATGGTTAAATTCCTGGACACGTACACTGTCCCAAGACCAAACCAGGAAGAAGTTGAATCCCTGTATAGACCAATAGCAGGCTCTGAAGTTGAGGCAATAATTAATAGCCTACCAACCAAAAAAAGTCCAGGACCAGACAGATTCACAGCCGAATTCTACCAGAGTTACAAAGAGGAGCTGGTACCATTCCTTCTGAAACTATTCCAATCAATAGAAAAAGAGGGAATCCTCCCTAACTCATTTTATGAGGCCAGCATCATCCTGATACCAAAGCCTGCCAGAGACACAATAAAATAAGAGAATTTTAGACCAACATCCCTGATGAACATTGATGCAAAAATCCTCAATAAATTACTGGCAAACCAAATCCAGTAGCACATCAAAAAGCTTATCCACCATGATCAAGTGGGCTTCATCCCTGGGATGCAAGGCTGGTTCAACATATGCAAATCAATAAATGTAATCCAGCATATAAACAGAACCAAAGACAAAAATCACATGATTATCTCAATAGATGCAGAAATGGCCTTTGACAAAATTCAACAGCCCTTCAGTGCTAAAAACGCTCAATAAATTTGGTATTGATGGAACGTACCTCAAAATAATAAGAGCTATTTATGACAAACCCACAGCCAATATCATACTGAATGGGCAAAAACTTGAAGCATTCCCTTTGGAAACTGGCACAAGACAGGGATGTCCTCTCTCACCACTCCTATTCGACATAGTGTTGGAAGTTCTGGCCAGGGCAATCAGGCAAGAGAAAGTAATAAAGGGTATTCAGTTAGGAAAAGAGGAAGTCAAATTGTCCCTGTTTGCAGATGACATGATTGCATACTTAGAAAACCCGATCATCTCAGCCCAAAATCTTGTTAAGCTCATAAGCAACTTCAGCAAAGTCTCAGGATACAAAATCAATGTGCAAAAATCACAAGCATTCTTACACACCGATAACAGACAAACAGAGAGCCAAATCATGAGTGAACTCCCATTCACAATTGCTTCAAATAGGATAAAATACCTAGGAATCTAACTTACAAAGGATGTGAAGGACCTCTTCAGGGAGAATTTCAAACCACTGCTCAGTGAAATAAAAGAGGACACAAACAAATGGAAGAACATACCATGCTCATGGATAGGAAGAATCAATATCGTGAAAATGGCCATACTGCTCAAGGTAATTTATCGATTCAATGCCATCCCCATAAAGCTACCAATGACTTTCTTCACAGAATCGGAAAAAACTACTTTAAAGTTCATATGGAACCAAAAAGGAGCCTGCATTGCCAAGACAATCTTAAGCCCAAAGAACAAAGCTGGGAGTATCACGCTACCTGACTTCAAACTATACTACAAGGCTACAGTAACCAAAACAGCATGGTACTGGTATCAAAACAGAGATATAGACCAATGGAATAGAACAGAGCCCTGAGAAATAATGCCACACATCTACAACCATCTGATCTTCGACAAACCTGAGAAAAACAAGAAATGGGGAAAGGATTCCTGACTTAATAAGTGGTGCTGGGAAAACTGGCTAGTCATATGTAAAAAGCTGAAACTGGATCCCTTCCTTACACCTTATACAAAAATTAATTCAAGATGAATTAGAGATTTAAATGTTAGACCTAAAACCATAAAAACCCTAGAAGAAAACCTAGGCAATACCATTCGGGACATAGGCATGGTCAAGGACTTCATGTCTAAAACACTAAAAGCAATGGCAACAAAAGCCAAAATTGACATATGGGATCTAATTAAACTAAAGAGAACAGCAAAAGAAACTACCATCAGAGTGAACAGGCAACCTACAGAATGGGAGAAAATGTTTACAATCTACTTATCTGACAAAGGGCTAATATCCAGAACCTACAAAGAACTCAAATTTAGAAGAAAAAACCCCATCAAAAAGTGGGCAAAGGATATGAACAGACACTTCTCAAAAGAAGACATTTATGCAGCCAGCAGAGACATGAAAAAATGCTCATCATCACTGCCCATCAGAGAAATGCAAATCAAAAAACCACAATGAGATACCATCTCACACCAGTTAGAATGGCAATCATTAAAAAGTCAGGAAACAATAGGTGCTGGAGAGGATGTGGAGAAATAGGAACACTTTTACACTGTTGGTAGGACTGTAAACTAGTTCAATCATTGTGGGAGACAGTGTGGCGATTCCTCAAGGATCTAGAACTAGAAATACCATTTGACCCAGCCATCCCATTACTAGGTATATACCCAAAGGAGTATAAATCATGCTGATTTTAAAAGACACATGCACACGTCTGTGTATTGTGGCACTATTCACAATAGCAAAGACTTGGAACCAACCCAAATGTCCATCTGTGACAGACTGGATTAAGAAAATGTGGCACATATACACCATGGAATACTATGCAGCCATAAAAAAGGATGAGTTTGTGTCCTTTGTAGGGACATGGATGCAGCTAGAAACCATCATTCTGAGCAAACTACTGCAAGAACAGGAAACTAAACACTACATGTTCTCACTCATAGGTGGGAATTGAACAATGAGATCACTTAGACATAGGAAGGGGAACATCATACACCAGGGCCTGTCATTGGGTGGGGGGAGAGGGGAGGGATAGCATTAGGAGATTTACCTAATGTAAATGATGAGTTAATGGGTGCAGCACACCAACATGGCACATGTATACATATGTAACAAACCTGTACATTGTGCACATGTACACTAGAACTTACAGTATAATAAAAAATAAATTAAAAAAAGAAAATTTATACTACTAAGCATAAAAGAATATCTCGAATATGTTTATGTTTTCTCTAAATGTCCCACAACATAAAAATTAGTTTTTAAAATCTTACTAACTTGTGGTACTTTCACATTGTACTTATGCCAGTCAACAACTGCAGAGATGTGATAGATGGTATATTTTAAAAATCCCTTTTGTTCCTAAAACCTTAATCCATTTTCTAGAAGACCCACACATAACTCTGTTCAAAGACATATGGAAACCACATTCCCTTAAATGTTAATAGAAATGGCTTAATAAAGCCTAGTGAAAATTTCAGTGTTGCTATTTCAATATTTGTTAAATTAATGTTATTGCCATGCATAGCCTTCTCAAAATTGCAAATTATATAAATATGTATATATATATGTATATATATATGTGTGTGTGTGTGTGTGTATATGTATATATATATTTTTTGACGGAGTATCGCTCTGTCGCCAGGCTGGAGTGCAGTGGTACGATCTCGTCTCACAGCAAGCTCTGTCTCCCGGGTTCTTGCCATTTTCCTATCTCAGCCTCCCAAGTAGCTGAGGCTACAGGCGCCCAACACCATGCCCGGCTAATCTTTTGTATTTTTAGTAAAGATGGGGTTTTACCATGTTAGCCAGGATGGTTTTGATCTCCTGACCTCATGGTCTGCCCGCCTCAGCCTCCCAAAGTGCTGGGATTACAGGTGTGAGCCACCATACTTGGCTGCAAATTATATTTCTGTGGATGACATTCTCTAAAGATTTATTGCTTGCCATGCAATAAATGAAAAATACAGTTCTCATATCATGAATTCCTACACGAGTATAAAAATTTGAAGTCAAATTTGGATATTTGGATTAAAAATATTAGATAACAGAAATAATTATGAATTAAGACAAGGACAAATATTAAATAATTGTGCACTTGAAATATTAATGAGTGATTTGTGGATTATGTAAGGAGTAAATGTTAGTTTGAAACATTTTATTTTAAAAATATAACTAGAATTATATTTACTGTTATTTTAATTTGGGAAAATATGTATTTAATAAGAACCCATTTCTGTTAGGTAAAATACACGCCAAATATTACAAGTACCTACATGTTCTTAGAATGTAAAGAGTATTATTTTTAAGGGGAGCCTTTGAATTAAGGACAAAACCTGTATGAAAGTGTGGAGAAAATTTGGCACTGATCTTCCTTAAGAATCTGGGAAATTATTTTGTAAATGGCTAAATCCACATATAAAATAAGATTTCTATTTCCCCCAAAATATAAATGGTTAAAAGTGGCTCAATTTTATAATGTGTTATTAACTTATTCCTGCATACACAACTTTTCATGAAAAGATCCCGCACCAAATACTACTATTTCTATCCATCCATGTGCTTGTTTCTATCCGTTCATCTCTCCATGATATTTATGTCTAGTATATTAAAAGAAATGGAATGCTGAGAATGATTAAATACTTTCTTAGTAATATGACTACACAAGAATTTCTTACAGGGCTCAAGCTTTTTTTTATTGATGGAACACTTTCTTCAAATGAAATATTGCAGATATCTTCTAACAAGCAAAACAGTAAAAAGTTGAACTGCCCTGGGAATGAGGGAGAGATGGAAGGAGGAACATTCTCTCATTTACCAACTTTTTTCTTGGTCCTCCAAAATACACTTGAGGAATTTTTAGGGCTCCATGGAAGAGGAATATATAATATGTTCTGGTAAGATACAGAGTATATTGTATACTTAATAAAAACTTTTGTCACAAAACTGAAAACATAAATTTCAATCATTTACTGTTAAAGCTAAGCTATTTGATTATTTCATCTGGAATTTTCCATCTAGAATTCCACTGGTTCTAGAAAGCCAATATTTACAGTACGTACATGTAGTAAACAGGTGTATACATAAAATGCTTCCCGGCTCTCACCTTACTTTTTCAGTTCTCTCTCTCTCAACCTTCCCAGTACACCCTATGTTCCAACCAAAGTAAATGCTTTCTGCTCCTAAATAATTTTTTTTTTCTTTCTATCTCTGTGCTTCTGAATTTGTCATTCTTTGTCAGGGACTCTGCCTTGCCTCCACCATTCATCAACTCAGATTCTTACCACTTGGATGTAAAGCTTTCTGATAATCACAACTAAATGTGGCTTCCAACCTTGGTCTGTGACACTCTGCTTATGAGTCTCTCAAAAGACTTTCAATTAAAAGCATTCTCTTTATAGTTCTCTTAAGACACAAATTCTATTTTGCCTTAAGAAATATAGATATTGTGAATTTGTTAATCCCTCAGCTACACTGTAAGTATATTCAGGGAGCTATATGAGGGAAAGCTGGTAGCCCCTCAGTGTTGAATACTGTGTGGAATCTGTCAGATCTGTTTATGGAAGGGCCATAGATAGAAATATTACCTATTCTCTATGACTCTGCCCTCCAAGCATCAAACAATTGGCAGGAACAATATATATGATCACTGTCTAGAACATTACTAGTTGAATTAATAAATGCGTAAACATTATGAGTAAACATTACTAGTTTGAATTAATAAAATTAAAAACTCCATCAGAATTTCTTTAGCACTCACAGAATTTGTCCATTAGCAAGAAAGTGTGCACTGGATTCAGATGCTTTAGAAAGAAGTCTTGTACTTTTCAATATTTGGCCAGGGTGAGGCTAGACTATGTTAACAGGGGAAAGGTGAAGTGTGTGCTTACTGTGGCATAGTAGAGGCTCTGAATCCCAAGCACAACCAACTCAGACTACTTATTTCCATGGAAATAAGGTATGACCAAAGTTGAACAATGAAATATTCTAAAGAGTTATGAAATTTCCCTTCCTCTGTTCCCCCTTTTTCTTTCTGCTTTCTGTTCTCTGTTCTGTTCTATTCTGTGCCTCATGAGAGGAGAAAAGAAGCCACAAAAACATGAGTCAGAGTTTCCAGCATCTCTAATGCACTCACTACCTGGGCTAAAGCACTTCACGGAGGCAGTTCCTGTTGCCCCATTAGTTCTATTGCTGGAGTCAGGGAGGGACAGTGCTTGTGTGGCTCTGCTCACATCATCCACTCTTCATCAATGCTATGTATTGCTTAATTTGAAAAGCCTAAACCATGCAAATTATCAAACAACAATGACTGAGAACTGTATTACTCCATTTCTGTGGTTTCCATTTGCTTATGAAATTACTCATGTTAACATAACATCTTAATTATTTGGTGCTTTGAAAGTCATTCTTAAGAGAAAAGTACACAATTCTGAGATTTACTTGACAACTTGAAAGCTTTTATTGTTTTGCCCTATTTTAAAATGTGACCAGAAAATCTCACATGAAATTCAATAATGTTCTCTGATTTTATATACTGAAACGCTTTTCTCTTCGTAGTTGAAGTGAGGTGAACATACAAATGACTAATTAATATTGAGTAAATTTTAATGTGATGGCAAATTATATGGTTTTTGTAGCTACTCATTTTTCTGCTCTGTGATCTTCATGAATATATATGTATATCTGTTTGTGTGTGCACATATATATATAAAAGTACTGATTATACATCAGC
The DNA here is from genome assembly GCF_007565055.1 of Rhinopithecus roxellana. NCBI lineage: Eukaryota > Metazoa > Chordata > Mammalia > Primates > Cercopithecidae > Rhinopithecus > Rhinopithecus roxellana. Next base: position 142,800,208 of record NC_044551.1, read on the forward strand.
CCATATAGGTATCATAACAGTACTTGATGAGGACCACATGGCTTCTATTCATTAGAAATCTGCAACCTTCAGTAGAGAATTCACTAAAATGTTCAGGGCTAAACTTGGTATAGCTAACAGTACTTTTTAAAACTGGGTAACTGAGCAAAAACTGTTGCCTATAAACTTTTGCAAAACATATCTTTATACTTTCCTGACTTGATAAACAGAAGCTGCAGATCAAAATGTAATATCTTTGGTGATCATCCTGAGAATCAGTTCTCATTGTGTTGTGATTCTGAAGAGATTATTCTAAAATTCCATGGACATTTTTAGTTTAAAAAATACTTGATATCATGTTTCCCTCTTTTAACGAATTAAGTTTGAATGTTTAATTGTTGAGACTTTGTATAATTAAGCTTTAGCTATAGTCAGAGACTAAAACATCAAGAAGAGTTAGTTACCATAGAGCTGGGTCAGGAGAGTAGATTTAACCTTCATTCAATAGCCACCTCTAGGAACTAAACACTTTCTCAGCCATCCTATTAATATTGGTTCATTAACTGTAGTAAATATACCACACTAAAGTAAGATTTTAATAATAAAAGAAACTGAGTGTGCGTTATATGGGAACTCTGTACTATCTTGTCAACTTTTCTGTAAATCTAAAACTGTTATAAAAATAAAGCTTACTATAAAAATTTGAAAATGCAAATAGGACATGAAATACTAAGAAAGGAGTTAAGAAACCTGACTTGTAGTCTTAGCTCTACTGAGTTGCTTCTGGGAGACCTTGCTTAGGTAACTAAAACTAAATTACTGAAACTTTATTTTTCTTCCCAATAACTATAAAATGGTACCAAGACATGAATGAGTTTGCTTGCTTGTAATTTTATTTCGTAACTCAGAAATTCAACTTCAGTTTAGTAATTCAATTTAGCAGATACTTTTAGGTAGATATACTAGCCAGTTTGAGTGCTTTAGAAGAAACTTAAAGCAAATTAGTCTTATCCATCTAAATATAGAATCAGTTAAATTACAGTCTTATCTAACTATCAAACTTATGAAAAAATCAATAATTTATGGAAAATTTATAGATAAATTTTATAGAAGCAAAGCAAAGGTAAATTTGATCAAGAGGTTTTCTTTTTTCTTTTTATTTTTGATCAAGAGTTTTTCTAAATGACTACATGTTTGTATGGATACTCAAATCTTCATTTTCTGGTAGAAGATAACTAAAGTAATAATCACAGAGAGTAGATTTGTGAACAAATTAAAATTAAAATTCTGTACATCAATAAAATATCTACATGCCAAAAGACATTTGCAGTAACCAACAGATGACACAGAGCTACCTAATACAGCCTTATAGGTGTATTCTAATACCACAGAGCAAAGGATTTTGGTAGAATTCAGGTAAGAGAGCAAAGACAGAGAAAAGAGTCATGAGTCTGGTTAACTCAAGTCTGATGAATACAGAGATCTTTACGAAGAAGCTGCTTAAGGCTGGGTGCGGTGGCACACTCCTGTAATCCCAGCTACTCCAGAGGCATGAGAATCACTTGAACCTGGAAGGCGGAGGTTGCAGTGAGCTGAGATTGTACCACTGCAGTCCAGCCTGGGCGACAGAGTGAGACTTCATCTCAAAAACAACAAACAAACAAAAAAATAAGTTGTTTAACATCCCAGTAATTTTGGGCAGATGATTCATGTGATCTTAAATAAAAGTACTTGTATTACTTTTACAGTTTTGGATCGTATCTGTGAACTGTGTTCTAAAATACTAGATTATTAAAAAATTTACTTATGTCACATTTTAAATTATTTCTGTTTTAACCACTTCTAGGTAATCTGTAATTTTCTATTTATCTATTTCTCACCTCATCCCAATTAGGTCAATTAATTAAGAGTTGATTGTAGTTCAGTGCAAAGTCATTAGTTTTATCATATTTTCAAAAACTGTACACTTATTTGCCATGCACACAAATATTGTCAATGTTTTCTTTAATAATATTTGTAAACATTTTTTGAGCTAGAAATTACACTCATTTGTATCATTATCTTAGATCTTTCATTCTGTTTATTCCATATAACATTACAAATATAAATAGTCTATGTGGTGCTGCCTCTCTAAGTGAATTTGCTATTGTATTTTTTGTATTTTTTACTATATTATACAGTACTTGATTTTTGGAAGTTATAGAGGCATGAAATTAAATATATTTTAATTGACTCATTTTTTAAAAAGATTTATTATAAGAGTAATCTCTCTCTTTTACAATTTGGAACAATCGTAAATTGTTGTTACTACTTTCCTTATAATTTATTATTATACCACCACAATTATCATTAATGTTTCTCATAATAAAAGTACTCATTAACCAACCAACACTTATGTGATCTTATGTGATGGCTCCTACACTATAGGATAACTGTTCTGACAAATGTACAAATGTTTTGCTTTAATCCTATCCCCTATACTATATATTTGAAACTTTTCTCTGTGCATAAATAAAAATATCTTTCATTTTATTTTACAACTAGGGCAACAATATAGTATACAGCATACTTTAGATTCTTACTATAGAGTACTTTAGATTCTTACTACACAAGTTTGACATCCTTTTTTTTTTTGAGATGGTCTTGCTCTGTCTCCCAGGCTGGAGTGCAGTGGCGCTATCTTGGCTCACTGCAACCTCCCTCTCCCGGGTTCAAACAATTCCCCTGCCTCAGCTTCCTAAGTAGTTGGGACTACAAGCATGTGCCACCACACCCGGCTGATTTTTGTATTTTCAGTAGGGATGGGGTTTCACCATGTTGGCCGGGCTAGTCTCGAACTCCTGACCTCAAGTGAGTCACCCACCTCAGCCTCCCAAAGTGCTGGGATTACAGGTGTGAGCCATCGTGCCCGGCCAGACATCTTTTGTACTATTTATTATTTGTGACTCTGTGCCTCAGTCTCCTCATATATAAAATGTGGATACAAATATTAACTATCCCATTGAATTATTGTAAGGATTAAAAAAGGTAGCGCATGTAAGGCACTTTGGGAAGTTGCTACACTGTAAATCCTTAATAGTGTTAGCTATTATTATTTTTGTAGTTGATCATATCCCTCCTCATCCCAAGAACCCTAATGAGCTGTTCTCCTTGAATAAGATCTTTGTTTTCTTTCAAACATAAAATTGAGGATTTACAGCTCCTGTCTGCAGCTTCCAGTGAGAACAATACAGAAGCCAGGTGATTTCTGGTTCATCTCACTGGGACTAGTTAGACAGGGGGTGCAGGCCACAGAGGGAGAGCTGAAACCGGGTGGAGCATCTCCTTACCTGGTAAGCACATGGGGTCAGGGAACTCCCTCCACTAGCCAAGGGAAGCTGTGAGGAACTGTGCCGTGAGGAACGGTACACTCTGGCCCAGAAACACTTTTCCTATCGTCTTCACAACCTGCAGACCAGGAAATTCCCTCGGGTGCCTACACCACCAGGGCCCTGGGTTTCAAGCATAAAACTGGGCGGCCATCTGAGCAGACACAGGGCTAGGTGCAGGAGTTTTTTTTTGTACCCCAGTAGCTCCTGGAACACCAGCGAGACAGAACCATTCACTCCCCTGGAAAGAGGGCTTAAGCCAGGGAGCCAAGTGGCCTTGCTCAGCAGATCCCACCCCCATGGAGCCCAGCAAGCTAATATCCACTGGCTTGAAATTCTCGCTGTCAGCACAGTCATCTGAAGTCGATCTGGGATGCTCGAGCTTAGTCGGGGGAGGGGCATTTGCCATTACTGAGGCTTGAGTAGGCGGTTTTCCCCTCACAGAGTAAACAAAGCCGCTATACTACAAGGCTACAGTAACCAAAAGAGCTTGGTACTGGTACCAAAACAGATATATAGACCAATGGAACAGAACAGAGGCCTCAGACATAACACCACATATCTACAACCATCTGATCTTTGACAAACCTGAAGAAAACAAGCAATTGGGAAAGGATTCCCTATTTAATAAATGGTTTTGGGAAAACTGGCTAGCCATATTCAGAAAACTGAAACTGGACCCCTTCCTTACACTTTATACAAAAATTAACTCAAAATGGATTAAAGACGTAAATGTAAAACCTAAAATCATAAAAACCCTAGAAGAAAACCTAGGCAATACCATCAGGACATAGGCATGGGCAAAGACTTTATGACTAAAACACCAAAAGCAATTGCAACAAAAGGCAAAATTGACAAATGGGATCTAATTAAAGAGCCTCTGCACAGCAAAAGAAACTATCATCAGAGTGAACAGGCAACCTACAGAATGGGAGAAAATTTTTGCAATCTATCCATTTGACAAAGGGCTAATATCCAGAATCTACAAGGTACTTAAACAAATTAACAAGAAAAAAACAACCCCATCAAAAAGTGGGTGAAGGATATGAACAGACACTTCTCAAAAGAAGATATTTATGCAGCCAACAAACATGAAAAAAGCTCATCATTGCTGGTCATTAGAGAAATGCAAATCAAAACCACAATGAGATACATCTCATGCCAGTAAGAATGGTGAACATTAAAAATCCAGGAAACAACAGATGCTGGAGAGGATGTGGCAAAATAGGAATGCTTTTACACTGTTGGTGGGAGTGTAAATTAGTTCAACCATTGTGGAAGACAGTGTGGCGATTCCTCAAGGATCTAGAACCAGAAATACCAGTTGATCCAGAAATCCTATTACTAGGTATATACCCAAAGGATTATAAATCATTCTACTATTAAAAAAAACAAAAAACAAAAAACAAAAAACACATGCACATGTATGTTTATTGTGGCACTGTTCACAATAGCAAAGAATTGGAACCAACCCAAATGCCCATCAATGACAGACTGGATAAAGAAAATGTGGTACATATACACCATGGAATACTATGCAGTCATGAAAAGGAATGAGTTCATGTCCTTTGCAGGGGACATGGATGAAGCTGGAAACCTTTGTTCTCAGCACACTAACACAGGAACAGAAAACCAAACACTGCTTGTTCTCACTCATAAGTGGAAGTTGAACAATGAGAACATATGGACACAAGGAGGGGAACATCACATATCAGGGCCTGTTGGGAGGTGGAGGGAAAGAGGAGGGATAGCATTAGGAGAAATACCTAATGTAGATGACGGGTTGATGGGTGCAGCAAACCACCATGGCACATGTATACCTATGTAACAAACATGCATGTTCTGCACATATATCCCAGAACTTAAAGTATAATTAAACACACACACACACACACACACACACACATACACATCAAAGATAAAATTAGTGTGACATAATTAGCTATTATCCATTTAATAAGCTTTGCCCATAAGGTTATTCTACATTATACTTTTAGTATAATTCTTGCTAAGTTTCAGAAGCTTATGCATTTGAATGCTTGCATCCAATTATATAAAAGGTCAGGTGTTCAGCTAATATCTCCTGCTTAAAATAACTAAACTTGCTGGAGAAAGAGAGAGAGAAAGAGAACATACATACACTTTTTTTCTTTTTCTTAATAGCACTGGAGAGCTAGTGAGGTACTTTTACAGACTTGGGAAGCACAGCAGGGAGAGACAAAGCCTAGGGCCTGTCCAAAGTGAAGAGTCTAATAAGAGACCTTCTAAAAAGGTGGGACACTACTTACTCACTTTGTAACCAAAAAGTATGTTTGCAAATCACTTGGGTATGTTTGCAGCCCATATTAATATAATTCATGTAGTTTTAAAACAAAACAACCTCAAATCATTAGTTTAAAGTGGTCCAATAGTGTACGTACATAGCAGAAGCAAAGACAAATATTTTTCAGGAAAAATGCCTTCATACTAGGCCTCAAAGAATTCCCACAAGTAACTTTCCATGAAAAATGGCTATCTCACAGTAAATAATTACTTCACTCATAAAGAGGCAAAGAACATAAGTGAGACTAGTAGAAACAAAAGCAACAAAAGTTGGTTGTGAAGATTTCAAATATTATAACTAACAGGCACAACAATAAAATAACCATGTTGATGATACTTACAGAAATAAAATATAAGCTTAAAATGGTAACCAGAAAACTATAAAAATGCCAAAGCACATTTGAAAACAACACATGTAATATCTAAAAATAAAACATATGATACTTGAAATTCAAAATTCAATGGTCAAGTTTAATAGAGATTAGTTGCCTGTATTTGAAGAGATAATTAGAAAACTGAAAGAAAGGCTAGAAGGAATTATGGAGAATTCAACATAAAAAGTCAAATATAAAAGAGGGGTTAAAATACATGGAAAACAGAGTGAGAAGACAAGTCTAATTGGAGTTACAAAAGGAAGAGACAGAGAAAAAGGCAGAAGAGCTATTTGACAAAAAATGGCTGAGAAATTTTCAGAATTGATGAATTTCACCAAACTTTCACCTCAAAAATCACAAATTGCAAGCAAAATAACTAAAAAGAAATCTACATTTTGTTGTATCATATAGAAGTTTCAGAACACCAAAGACATAAGGGCAATCTTAAAAAATAGCCAGTAAGAAAAGACAGATTACTGCCAAAGGAATGATTGTTAAACTGTTGGCCAACTTTTCAACTTTCTATGAAATTAAATTTTTGCATGCTGAAAGAAATAACTCAGAATTCTAGCTCCAGTAGAATTTTTTCCAAAAACCAAAAGTGAAATAAAGATATTTTCAGTCCACTAAGATTCGGAAGTTTGCTTCCAGTGGAACTTCATTGAAAGAAATTCTAGAGAATGTACTTCATGCAAATGTAAAATAATCTAGGAAAATAAGACTAAAAAGCAAGAAGAAAAAAATTGAAAGCTATAAATTTTCAGATAAATTAAAATGAGCATTGACTATGAGCATTGACATGAGAATGTCTTATTCTTTAGAAAGAGACAGAATTAAACTTTCTCCAAGGACATAAAAATAACATGCAAGTTAGCAGGTTACTAGGAATTAGAGGAAATTAAGGAAGTTAACATTTAAGGGAGTTAAGGGAGTTAACATTTAAAGGAATTAATGTCTTCCAAATCAGAAGACTCCTGTTTATTGTCTGAGAAGAGCAAAGGGTACTTGGTTGACTTTATACTTTCATAAGTTGAGAGCATGTTGTAATTTTAGAGTAGATAATAAAAGAAGAGAAACAGTATATTTCCCCTAAAATAGTAAAAGATAAAAACTACAAGATGAGATTAAGAAAATAATCCATCTAAATGTACTATGTCAGAGAGATTTCTAAGATGTAAGGACACATAAGGGTAGAAAGTAACAAGGGTGAACAACCAGTTATACCAGGGAAACGCTAATCAAAAAAATGCTCATGTAGCTATATTAGTATCAGATGAAACAGACTGAGATAAAAACGTGAGAAATACTGAGAGCCATTTTATAATAATGAAAGATTCTCTTCTTCAGGAAGATAAAACTATGTGATCAAATTATACAGCCTTAGATTGACAACTACAGAGACATATGGGAGATTTTACCACATTTCTTTTCATAGGATAAACAGAAGGAAATGGGTAGAATACAGAAAATCTTAATAACAAGAGTAATAAATTTGATCAACTAAGAAAAATACATGTGTATATAAAACTTCACCCAATTGTAGACAGTTTTTTTTCAACACACGTAGAACATTTATGGTGCCATAAGACAGTTTTCAACAAACTTCAAAGGACTGGATTCATACAGTGTGTAATTTATACTGTCACTTATGTTCTTTATGACTTTGTTGAACTCATTTAACCTCTCGAAGCTTCAATCTCCTAAAGTGCAAAATGGTAATGATAATGATAATATGCTTCTGTTGTGTAAGGCAGAGACATAAAGAAATGATGCACTAAAAGGTCCTATATGGCAAGAAGAAAAGTTTGCATTTTAAACCGAATACATTACAAATAGGAATGGCGTGTTAAGTTTTTAGAAAGACAAAATCTTTTGTTAATTATTCTGTTAATGTGCTGTTTTTGGCAATAAGGTAGAGACTGGCTTAGAGATGGGAGCAGAGACAGCTCCATTAGGAATAAAAGATAATAAATAAGATGAGAAATAATGAGAACTTGAAGTGTGTGTGAAAAGACATACCTTCACATATATTCATGCTCCTATTTAACAATTTCAATCCCAAAGAGAAATAACAAAAACTAGGCCTACTATTATACTTAAGTCACATATATCTAAGTCTACTTTGAAAGCATTATATAATCTTACTCTATAATATCATTTAAAATTTAATAAATTTCACTATTAGGTATTTCTTCTTCACAACCAACCTCCAAAACAAAAATACTTGTTATTTCTGTTAACTGATATTAATAGCTATTTAAAATATGTGTTGGTGTATTCATTTAATAATCTTAGAAAACTCAAGAGAAAATGTTCCTAAGCATTGGATTTTGAAGAAATTCAGTTTGTAAATGCATATGCGGCAAATACTAAGCAAACTTCTCTAATTTCTCTACAATTCTCATTTACATAAAATTTGGCTAACATATAAAAGCATGTGTAATTTAAATTTGAATAGGTGAAGTTAATCTTCAAAATACTTCTGTGTAGCACAAGTACTCTATATGAAAGAGGTTCCTCAATAACTTAGTCTTGTTTTAATTTTTTTATCATTAAATTTTGATCTGTTACATAATATTTAATGACACTAACACTTAGTATAATTCCAAATTGGAAAAGATGTTTTATTTTTTGAAATGTTATCACATTCAGTTTACTTATATTTTGTTAAGAAATTATGCATTTATATGCATACATAAGATTGCCCTGTAATTTTTCTTTCTGTTAATAATATTATCTGCCTTTATTATCCAGGATGTTCATTCTTTATTTGTTCAAGGTTTTCGTACAATTTGAATGATCTGTTCTTTGCAAGGCTGTTGGCAACTGTCTATAAGATTGCACTGAATTGTCTTTATTTAATGGGAATATTTTAAACTACTTCTTCACATTATTTTTTTCTAGTAATTTGTCTATTCTGATTAGACTCAAATATATTGGTATATAATGGTCATAGTAATCTCTATTTATAATTTTAATCTCTGTTACTTTTTTCCTTACTAATATTACTTACTTTTCCCATATTTTAAATTTGTTTCCTTTCAAAATCTCACCAAAACAATGTTTTTAATCTTTCCAGAGGGCCAAATTTTTAATTTATTGCTCAATTTTGTTTTTTACTTTAATTAATTTCTGCTCTCACTTTCACAGCCTCCTTCCATCTAATAAAATATAATTCATGTACCACAAAAAATAAAATAAGTAAAATTTTTATCGATTTAAAGTCCATAAATGGTAGTAAGGATGATTTAAATTTAGGGGAAATAACATCTGGTTAGTGTAAATGATACTAATAAGAACAGTTATGGCAGAGAATGCCATGGTGGCATATCCTTGTCAAAGAAATTCTTATTTCTTATAGAACCAATGTATTGTTCATTTGTATGTCCTATGCAAGATTGTCATAATTAAGGTGAAAGCAAATGAGGTTTCTTCAAAGTGAAAAGGTGTGTTGAAATAAATTAAAATGTCAGAATAAGATGAATAAAACAGGCCAAAGGGAAAATGTGACTTCAAGAGATCTTACACATTGTCTCTGTTGGTCATTTTGGAAGTCATCCAAACATTACATCAAATAAAGTCAAACTCAAGAGAGATTTGTCACTTACATACTTTATACTTTGGCATAAAGCAGTGGTGCTAAATATCTCTGGTTGTGCTATTTGGAAAGGAGAGAAGAGGATGAAAAGGAGATCAAGGTCATGCTTATTTGCTACTTCCCTCTTATCTCCCACTGGAAAGCATCAAACTCTATCTTCAGTCTGATAACACAGTATCCCTTTCATCTCTCATCTGGATTACAACAGCCTCCTAACTGGTCCTCTGAAGTTCTACTCGTGGCCACTTTTAATCAATCTACCTCAGAGTAGAAAAAGTGATCTTCTCACAATGTAAATCAAATAACACTGTTAACTCTTTGAAACCCTGCAAAAGCTTCCCAAAGCATACAGAATAAATTCCAAACTCTCATTTTGGCATCCAGGCTCTGCATGATCTGGATCCTGCTTACCTCTCCACACTAGATATGCTTGTGCATGTGCATGTTTGTGCATGTGTGTGTGTGTGCGTGAGTGTGTGTGTGTTACTTCCTGTGTATACTTCTATCTAAACATGGGCAGTTTCTTCCCACCTTGGAGCCTCTGCATGTCCTTCTTTCTTCATGGAGTACTTCACGTCTAAAAAGATGAGTACTTTCTGTTTACATTAAGCTTAAATATTACTTGTCTAGAGTCCTTCCTGACCATCTTACCTAGGGCAGATTCATTCCGTGATTCTCTATCTCAACTCCCTGTTTGTTTCCCTCAAAGCATATATCATGGAGTATAATTATTTATTGTATCTGTCGGCTTATTTATAAAGTTTCTCCCCTAACATGAGAGCTCTATGATGACAAAGTGGGTGCCTTTTCTCATGGCATCTTATTATATACAACATTTTATAACAGATATGTAAGGTAGATTATTCTATATGCACATCATTTTTATTTTTTCCCCACTCGGAAACACTTAGGAGGACGGTGCTTCAGAAAACATGTTCCATACTGGTAAGTGATGTTCAATTAAAAAGTGGTTCTGTGGTCAAATAATTCTTGCAAGTGCTACTCACTATATGTCCCTCTTGAGAGTTCACGATGCACATTAGTATATGAAAAGATTTCAGAAGAAATCCTCTTACTTTTACTCAGTCCATTGATTCCTATATTTGAAGAGTCTGCAAACTCCTCACTCTTTTCCTTATTTAGCATTTACTAACCTTCTAAGGTATAATGCTTAACATAAAAAACTTTGAGAAATGATGCTCAGAACCCCAGGGAAGCACTATTTGTCTACTAACTTCGCTATTAACCTATTTAAATGGATTCAAGGATTTTTATCATATCACCATAGAGTGCTTCCAAGAAACCTCTTGTTCCATAAAATCACACTATAAAAAGTGAGTGCTAGAAAAAAAGCATTATCAGAAAAGCTAACTAAATTTACATAAACTAGTAATACATCACCAGTAAATTATGAATACCTAAAATTCAGGCCTTATCCTTGATATTGTATTTTATATGTTTCATTTTTGATACATGATCTTTTAACCACAACTATGGTAGTTTCATTATTATTTGCCTATGAACTAATAAGGCAACCAGAAGTCTTCTCAATTAGTTCATAAAAAGCTATTGAGATAAAATTTGCTGCTAACGGCAATCTGCACCCATAATTCTCATAAGACACACTAATTACTTTTAGTAAAATATTACATAGTTATCCACTGCTTCTAAAACATTTTTGTTTAGCCAGTTCACCAGAAGTTTAACTGATCGTCATGAGTAATTGGAGTACATGACTTTGTAGAGCACAATACAGCTAAAGTAATCGGTAAAGTTATTTTTATTATTCTATCTTTGAAATATTTCGTAACTTTACATTTTTTGTTCAAAATACCAACATTTTAAATCTGTAGAAATCCAACAACTGAATCTATTATCCTTATCATCTTTTAATTATATTTCTTTGGCACAAAATACTATTTGGCAAAAAATGACCTGCAAGTTCCTCTTGTGTACTTGGAAACTTTTGTACAAATACATGCCACTGGTAAGTGTATCTGGTTGCTACCAACAGACAGTATTAAAAATTAGTCATAGTCATTTTCTTTTTGTCATAATTTTATTCTTTTGTACTCAGAGTATTTAAAGTACTGTTTATACCTATTTATGATTAAAAGACAGAAAAAATAAAACACCAAAAGTCAAACATCCTTGAACATTTTGGGAAAGAGATTTCAAAAGAAACCAGAAGAATGAGTTAGCTATTAATGTCACTGGTAGCTACAATTTTTAAAATAAAACTAACTTTTAAAAGAATACTGATGCATCAGTAATTTTTATAGTTTTAATTTAAAAGTATCTTTTGTAATCTACTCTGTTCAAAACCAGAATTTCTTCTGTACTTGTATATTCTTTTTCTTAGAGGATCTGATGTAAAAACACATTCATTCACTCTTTTATCAATTCAAAAAATATCTCTTGCATACCTATCACTCAATGTACAAGTATGCTAAGTGCCATGAAATACAGAAAATGCAGGGGTGCTATATCTGTCTGAAATTTACAAACTGATAATGAAGGGAAGACACATACATAAATACAGGGCAAAATGGGTTCAATATTAGAGGATGTACTTAGCAGCCTACAAGTTCAAAGAGGAAAGAGAGATTGTTCTCATGATTTCCAAGAAAGTCTGATTAGAAGAGGTAACTTTTGATGGGTTAAATTATAAAAGATGTGAAGGAATAATAATTTTCAAACAGAGAGCGGTTTAAACAAAAAAAAAAAAAAAAAAAAAAAAGAAAGAAAAGAGAAGAAAGAAATGTGAAGAAATGTGAAGGGATGAATGGATGAGATGAGAGATATATGTGAGTAATTTCTGTAAGTCCAATTTGAGAAAAGCACTGATAAGCATAGTGTAGTATTATACTAGGAGTTAGAATATCATTTCCTTTGGAAGGGAAGAAAGACATATGGTGATACATAAGTGAAATATGACTGGCAGTAAATTAGAAAGAGTAAAGAATGTCTACTACAGGGTTCACAGCTAGGGACACAGTCTCTGGTGTGGTGGCCTGGGAATAAAACCATGGGAAGGCAGGCTTAGTCAGCTGACAAATCCTGAGTTCCACATCCTTATTTACATGTAAAATTATAATTGTTAAATAAATTTACACTGAGTAGATAAAAGGCCTATAATAAATCTCATTGTTATTTCTATTGTTTATGACAACTGTGACTAATTATACCTAGATTACCATATGTACAGATTTAAAAGAGCATTTTATCCTCTCACCACATCTACAATAAGATTAAGACTTAATTTCTTCTTTTCATATAAACTAAGAGAAATCCAAAATACAGTTTTGTCATCTAATTTAGAAAATAAACAAAAACACACATTTGATTAAATTATGAATTTATTAAAAAATCATTTAGTTAATATGCTATTGCTCAAACAACTAGCTAAAAAAGAAAACGAAAAAGGGTTTCTTGTGTATTCAGTCTACTGGGATATTAACTAGCCCGTAACAGTGAGAATAAGGCAAGATTACTGCTTTGTTTAACTTGCAGAACTATTCATTAATTTTATTTACAAAAGTTAAATAATTTCATTAATTTGGGGAATATAGTACTACCCAAACTGTCTTATTTACAAAATAGAATATTGCTATTTCATTATCATAAAACAAACAATGGGTAAGTCAAATGTATATTTAAAGATTTGTTTTAAATTAGATTTTGAGATTAAGTTTGTGGGCAAGGAATAACATGAACACTCTGAATTCTTCAGCAGAAAAATATTTAGTCAATCCCAATTATACTGACGGATACTTAGCGGAAGCTATAATAATTATAATCAGAAACTGCTCTGGGCCAGTGTTTTCCAAAATTCCATGAGACACTCCAGTAAAAGGGGTTCTCAATTCAAACACATTTGGAAAATATTGGTTCAATAATGCCAACATGACAATGTGCACCGGGAATCTTAGGCAAGGGCTATAGCCTGCGAAGTTTCCCAAAAGCATATGACTAGGAAACCTGTTATTTGCCAAACAATTTTCACCATATCCAGGAACAAACTCTATGAGATGCTGCTCTATAAGAAATAATAAAGTTCACATTTTTTTTCCTTTACAAAGTTTGCTGGTTTTGCTTCACCTTTCTTGATATCTCATTTACAGGATGTCCCCAAGTCCTATACTTTCTACTACACCATAAAATACACACACACACACAGACCCAGAAATACACATACAACATATATAGTATTTACATAAACATAAACATATATATAACTCATCAATCTGTCTGTCTGTCTGTCCGTCCGTCCATCCCTCCGTCCGTCCATCCATCCATCCTTCTGAACTATATCTGAAGTCAACATTTACCCTGCCTGAGCAGTGCCTCAGAATCCAGTTGTCTTCTCTTACCATCATGTCCAAATCAAAAGTTGTAACATATAGTGCCTCCAAATGAGCTGTTACAGAGCAAAGCATCTAATAAATTAAGATGACTTGGTTGATAAAGTCGGTAAGTAGTCAGGTACATATGAATTTGAAAAAAAACAGGCTGAGCTGTCTTAATCTAAAGAAGTAGAGCACACATAGCATTGCGGCACAAAGGCAGATGAAGTGTGAGGGAATATATTCTATTCTGCTGCCCCAATAGCCATTCTATGTAAGCATCTATTTACCTGGCTTACATGTAAGTCCAGTAATAGATTTTGATCTAAGAAAAGCATTGCTACTTTACTTAAGGTATTATTTTATTTTCACTGTTCTTTCTTTTCCTTTCCAACTCAAAATAAAGAAAAATATACAAAGGAAATGGGCAAATTTTACAGAAAAATGACCAGTTTTTTAAATGTAATAATCTCAGTGTGGACTGTGACATAGAATCATGCAATTTATGAGCTGAAAGTGCTCTTACTAATTACCTAGTGCAGTACTCCCATTTATGGTGGAAATTTTAAAAGGGGGGATGGGGTGGTAAAGGAGCTCAAAGTCACACAAACTGGTGGCAAATCAAGGCTTAGAACCTGTCTTTAAACTTTTGTCCTTTAAGTGTTCCAGTTCACTGGGGTGCCTCCCATGATTTTTGTTTGTTTCTTTTGTCTTGCTTTTGAGAACTGTCATACATTTCAGAAAAAAAATGATACACAAATATTTACATACATAGATGTTTAGAGAGATTACAAGATACCAGCAACATTCACTTTATTTTCTACCAGAATGTATTCACATTCATCTGTTGATTTTAAAGTTTTGAAAATACATGAATAATCTATGTAAGCTGAATAAAAATACAAAACCCAACAAAACAACAAAGTAATGATTTTTGTGGGTATACTAGATTTCCCCTTCAATAAAGCACATTATAATGCCTAAGGAAGAGTAAGTCTTTACATGCCAATATTCATAAGGGGTGGTAATTTTGTAGCACAGCACTTTGCAGAACTCTGAATAGTGGGCACTGACAAAAGGATAAAAATTCAATTTATTTAATTAGGGAAAAAATTGTGGAGAACTTGAACTTCTTTGTACTAATTTAGAAAATCCCTAAACTCTTGAAATTGCTACATGAACTCTTAAACAAGAAGTCAGAATGAAAATTTTCCCTTTAAGTGAGTAACAGATAAAGTGAAACAGATTCTTTTAAATTATTTTTCAGACAAGCAACGCCAGGTTGGGTCTTAATAATGTTTTACAAAGCGTCCAACTACTAAAGATTGATTTTTAGCAGATAATCTTTACAAATCACATAGTGCAGAATATGATCAGAATCAAGCAACGCCAGGTTGGGTCTTAATAATGTTTTACAAAGCGTCCAACTACTAAAGATTGATTTTTAGCAGATAATCTTTACAAATCACATAGTGCAGAATATGATCAGAATACTTAAGATATATAATAGTAATAATGTTATATTTATAAAATGAATAAAATATAGATATTTAAGTTTCTATTTTCTTAAACAGAATTAACAAAAGGGTATCCACTTTACATATAATTCTATACAATGTATATATAAGTCAAAATAAGAATATTGTGGCTTTCCATTTATTTATGGATTAAATAAATTCATTACATGAAGGAGATATTCAATACGTAAAGATAATCTTAACTTCTACCCTAACAAGAAAAAGTTGAACAAACTGAAAATCAATTACTTTTTTAATACGAATTAGACAACTGAGGTTGCAGGGCAAACCACCATCCAAAAATCTGGAGAAAGACAAACCCAGAGAGTCACAACTGAGATGTGGTTACCTGGGGTAGAGGCCACTGGAGCCAAAAACTGATAGGAACACTCAAATGGGAATTTTAATGAACTGCTGGGGACTTAATGTAGACTAGCATGAGAGTGAGAAACTCCTGAAGGCCACAGTCTCAGGGAGTCTTCATCCTTTCCTACAGTTTATGTTCAGGAACCACACCAGATTTTCATGGTAAAGATCCAAGAAAGAGCTTCTCCTGATTCTGGCAGGGGGAGAGTCATCATTGTGAAATATGCCCTGGTCCTTCTCCATAACAAAGGCCTACTCTCTAGGAAAGAAGTTAACCCTATCCCACGTAGGTTATGGATATTGCTCATGTTTCAACCTCCTCCACCATTCTTGTTTCACCTAAGAGGGGAAAAAAAAGGTACACCACCAGAGAAATACTTGTAGAAGTCACAGTCCCCAAGGTACAGGTCAGCTAAAAGACTAAGATTTAGTCATAAAAATCGAGAATGCTTTCCTCCCACATCATATCACCACACCAACAGGACTCCAGTATTATAACAGTGGATTGCAGTTGAAAGAGCTGAATGATGCAGACTCTCTCTGAGGAGAATTTAGGAAAGCCAAAAGTTAACAGCAGAGACAAAAGCAAGGACAGCAGGAGGGAATCTGAAGCCTCTGACACCTACAGCTACAACAAGCATTAAATATAGCACAATTCTTACCTAAATGCACGTCTTCACACTAAAAGTCTATTTTCTTCAGTTCCTATCACCTGATACATGTCCGGCTTTCAACAGAAAATTACAAGGCATTCCAGAAAGCAAGCAGTAAAATGTAGTTTTAAGAGTAGAAGCAAGCATCAAAACCATACTCAAATATGACACAGATGTTCAAATCATCAGACAGGGTAAAGTAATTATGATTAATATATTAAGGATGCTAAAGGAAAAAGTAGATTATATGCAAGAACAGATGGGCAATGTAAGTAGAGACAGGGAAACTGCAGGAAAGAATAAAAATGAAATGCTAGAAATCAAAAGCACTGTAACAGAAATATAGAATACCTTTTATGGGCTCATTAGTAGACTAAATACAGTCAATGAAATAGTCAGTAAGCTTAAAAACAGGTCAACAAAAAAATGATATAAACTGAAACAGAGATAAAAGAATGAAAAAAAAGAACAGAATATCCAAGAACTGTAAGACAATTTCAAAAAGTATATATATATATATATATATATAATTATATATACTTATAATATATATAATTATATATATAATTCGAATACCAGAAGAAAAAGAAAACAGAGTAGAAAAAATATTTGAAGTAATAATTATCAAGAATTTTCTAAAAATAAGGCCAGTCACATAATTCAGATATTCAGGAAGCCTAGAGAACACCATACCAGAAGCCCAACCGACATATCCCTAGGCATGGCATATTAAAAACTACAGAAAACTCAAGTCAAATAGAAAATGCTGAAAGAAGCCAGAGGGTAAAAAAATATCTTACATACCCAGATACAAGGTATGATTTACAGTGGTCATCAGAAGCCATGTAAACAAAAAGAGAATGGAGGGAAATATTTAAAGTGTTGAAAGAAAGAAAGCTACCAGTCTAGAATTCTATATTCAATGAAATTATCTTTCAATAGTGAAGGAGAAATGAAGACTTTTTCAGGCAAAAAAGACATAACAGACAAGAAGACATAATCCTAAGCCTGTATGCAACTAACAAGCATGTCAAAATACACGAGGCAAAACTGATAGAACTGAAAGGTGAATAAGACGAATGCATTATTAGAGTTGGAGGCTTCAATACCCTGCTTTCTGTAACTGATAGATCAAGTAGGCAGAAAATCAGAAAGGATATAGTTGTCCTGAATAGCATTATCAATAAACTTGATTAATTGGCATTTATAGAATCTTCCATCCAACACCTGCATGATACATATTCTTCTCAACTTCACATGGACCATTCAGAGACAGACCACATTCTGTGCCATAAAAAACACTTTAGCACATTAAGAAGAATAGAAATCATAAAAAGTATGTTCTTAAACCACAATGAAAATGAAACTAGAAATCAATAATAGAAAGATAGCAGAAAAATCCCAAAATATTGGGAGATTAATATACTTCTGAACATATGGCTCAAGAAGACAAGAAAAATTTAAAAATATTTTGAAGTACATGAAAATTAAAATACAAGTAAGCAAACTGTGTGGGATGCCACAAAAGCAGTGCTTAGAGAGGAAATTTATAGCCTTAAATGCATATATTTGAAAAGAAGGTCTAAGGTCTACAATAACCTACACTTTCATCTTAGTAAACTAGAGAAAGAAGAGCAGTTTAAGCCTACAGCAAGCAGAAGAAAAGAAATAATAAATATTAGAGCAGAAATCAATAAAATCGAAAACAATTGAGAAAATCAACAAACCAAAAAACTTGTTTTTTGAAAAAAGATGAATATATGACATGCATTTATTCATTCATTTAAAACATGTTCAAATAAGAAAATTACACATTTTAGGGAGGAACTTAACACTATACAGATGGTCAAAACAGTGAAAGCAATTCCAGTCTTTTGAATATTATATGAATGGAAATGTATCATGAGGAGTTTATGATTAGATTTCTATATACCTCTCTCCATCTCCATTCTGAATCATTTATAATATAAGCAAATACAACTATTGTAAATTATAAAATAGTAAGTTTTCTAGTTGGCATAGTCAAATATCAACATTAATAAAATTAACTTGCTTTATTTTCTTCCTTTACATTAACACGTGTGAAATAAGGCACAGAAAGCTGTGCTATTCTCTCTGTTACACTAGGATATTGGGTTTTAGACTGTTTGTAAGCCAAGATGGCTAAGCTTCAGCCAATGATTTTGTACAAAAGATGTTTCTCTTCTTTTCTCATATTGTCCCTGAAACATTATGAATGGGCAGAATGCCAAGCCTACTAATGGATCTTTTCAAAATTTATGCCCTTCTTTTTCAATTTCCTATCTAAGAATATGTCGATATGAAAAGGCAGGGTAAGAGGGCAGGAGAATGGGCTGAAGAAGAGTCATTCAAAAACTGTGTCATTACACCGAGGCAGTATGCCTAACAAATCCTAGATACGCAACATACACGAATCTTAATGCTTCACAGACCAGACTAGAAAACTGACGGTCAATGAATTTATTATTAGTGGCAGTCTCCTACTACTGATTACATTATTTATCCAAATGGTCATCAGATACTGTCAACTCTACCTCTTTCACATTGTTTAGATTTGTCCCATAATTTTCATCTAGTCCTCAACAACTTTAGGTGCACATCGTCAGTTATCCGCATTATTGCAATAACCCTCCACTGTCCACCTCTCTCAACATTCCTTCTCAATCTTCTCATGTACTTTGTGTTCCTAGCTTGTGATAGTTAGTTTTATGGTCAGCTGGCTAGGTAAGAGTACCTAGTTATTCAATAAAACATTATTCTAGGTGTTGCTATGACCTATTCTGTTGATGTAGTTAATATATTCAATCAGTTGACTTTCAGTAAAGGATATTACCCCCCAAAATATGGGTGGGCTTCATCCAATCAGTTGAAAGGCCTTAAGGGCAAAAAACGAGGTTTCCAAGAGAAGAAATTCTGCTTCAAGACTGCAGCATTAACTCCTATTTGACTTTCCAGCCAGCCAGTTTGCAATACATATTTCAGACTTGCCGTTCCTCATAATCACATGGGGCTAAATAAATGCTAGTTGCTCCTATTATTGCCATCACTGTTATGGCTATCATGAACACAGAGGATTTCCTGGATTATAAAGTGTACATTTTGGAAAATCATATCAGAGAGCCAAGGGCAAAAACTACTTGTTGGATGCTTTGGGCCTAGAATAAAGGTGACAAGCTGTCAGACAGAAAAGTGAATATGTGAGCCAGAAAAGTCAGAGAAGAGCTTCTTTTAGACACTTCAGACATGAAGTTGATTAATTGAGAAAGGAAAGTAAAATTCACGCAGACAGACCAATTCAGTCCATTGGTCTCAAGAGACACATTTAGATTTCAGTCAGAGATGTGTTGTGCCAAATTATTCCATCTTTAGAACCTCACCCAGCTATGTCTATTATCTTACTAACCAGGAATTAAGGGCTGGATCAGCTAGCTTCTCTAAAGAAACACATGCCAAGCACAGGGGATATCTTAGACTAATCCCACTTCTGATTCAAACAAACTTTGAAAAAAGGAGTAACAAGCTCCTGTGAAAAGTCATGGTTTCAGCTTTTGAAAATCAGTTATTACATTCCAGGAGGGTGAAGTGACAGTGGAGGGAATCATGAACCATGCCTCCACCCCGCTGAACAAAGCCCAAAGGAGTTACCAATGGGATCAGAACATATACGACTCAGAATTACACGTGGTTTCAACTGAATTTATTACTTTTAATTTACCAGTGCTATTGTCAATGAAACAAACAACCCCCCCCCCCGTGACTGATATTAATTTGTTGCACAATATGGCACCATGGCCAGTTAATCTTTGCTGAATATTTCCCAAAACTATGAACAAATTAGAATGATTGTGAAAAGATGATCTTTTGATTCCTTTATTTCTGCCAACCAGTAGGTTAAAACAAGACAAAAAAAAATTACATAGGGATTCCAAAGACAGTGTAATGACCTGTTTTTATTCATGAAACAGCAGCAACAATTCCATTTACCTCTCTATCCATTCCCACTCCTTCCTGGTATAGTTCAGTAACTCTCACAGTGTACCTGTACATTCCTTAAAGTTAAATGAAAAATTTTTAACTTCACAAGCCATACAGAAATATATTTAGATTGTATTTCAGATAAGGCTAGAATCCCCTTTGAAACACCCCTCAGTGTCAATTCCAGCCCCACATACCCCAGAGATAACCAATCTTAATAGTTTATATGTAACCTTTCTACAAATTTATTTAGGTAACAATGGAAAATATTTGGTATTTTTTGTTTATATTATTGCTTTATAACATATGTACAATTCTGCAACTTGCTTTTTATTAAGCTATAAACAATTCTAGCATACACACCTTCATTTATAGAGGTTAAAAGATTAGCAGAAATAATCCTGTGCAAGCATCAGGTTCTAGGCCTGCCCTATCAAATAACAGCCATGAAATTTTGACTCTGTCACTAATCTCACTATCCTAATTTTTAAATAATCTTCCTCATTTCTGTCTTTCACAGGGTATATGTCAAAATTAAATGAAGTAATCTCTGTGTGTGCTTTGAAAGCTGTACTGTTTAATATATACATAAAATATTATTCTTAAATATTATCTAGAAAATAATCAGGTAGTGCTATTCTAATAGCATATACTATAAGTATTTAACTTAAAACTTTAAGAGGTGTCACAATAATATTTCTATATTGAAATTTTTAGCTAATAGCATAGTTATCCCTAAATGTGAATTTTTTTTTTGGAAACATTGACATATTATGTCAACAAAGGATTAATCATAAGAAAATATATTTACATGCTAATTCAAGTTATTAAATTGATTGTTTACAAATCAAATTCCACTTTTACATCCATGAGCTTCTATGCTCAATCCTAGAGTAAATGAACCACAGCCCAAGTGCATGAAAACAATGAGAATGACTATATCAGAAGAGGTTATAAAACTATGACATTTAAAAATATTTAAAAATTCACCCCAAATCTCTTACATGTGATGTTCAGAAGAATTATTTTGGTAAAAATAACTTTATGAATGATTTCAGTTTTAATTACAATTCTTTTAAGAAAAATGTTCTCTATGAGATACACATCTGATGTACATTTTAAGTAAATTAAAACATTAGGATTCTTAGAGAAAATGGTTAAAAAAATTCCTAGTCACTAAGTTAAGGTACAATATCGTGTGGTTGGTTATAGATCTAATATGTTATTGGGCATATTGATTTCACTTTTCACCAGAATAATTAAATGTCAAATGAAAAGAGTGCTCTACAAAGTCCCTCTTTTCTAAGTTTTTTCATGAATAGGATCATCAATAACAAACTATATCAACTTCACCTTAAAAATCTCTATGTATTTTATGTATTTGATTACCTTTCATCATGAATTATTCACTTTTTTTTTTTGCTCTGGGTTGGTAGAAGGTTTTTGGCAAGTGACTTATGTTTATGAATCTTCTCAATTTCCTTTATTTGAAACACATTACCTCATACTGTTTCTTCAGATTCTCCAAGCTTGACTGGATACCCAGTTTTCACTTCTCAACATTAAAATGAGAAGGAACCATGGGAAAGTCCTGACATACATACATAAGTAGAAAATATTACACAAAGCCATTACTTTGGGGGTTAGATCAATGTGATCATAGTAAGATAACTCGGAGATGAGTTAAGACCCTGAAATACAAGACAGAGTGCTTCACAAATACATTCATGTCTGAGAAGGAAGGTGGGGCACATGGAACATGTACCTAATGTCTTCCTTGTAGATGCCAAGAGAGAATGAAAACAGTAAGAATATTTGGAGTCAGTTTAGTTCAATTCCAAATTATAAATTTGACTAAACATACACATTTAATGAATTAGTGGAATAAAGTCAATTAAAAAACTCCGATTGTGTAAATCAGAACAATTAGTTATATGACAGCTTTTGGACCTGTTTTAATGTCCTAGTTTGTGACACATTTTTTTAAACAGAGAAATTTGGATCACTGGCACCTCAAAAATACTGGTTTTCACTCATAGGAAAAAGTAGTAACACAATGATAATGCTCCAACTAGGTAGACATAAATGGAAGAAATGAGAATTATGAATATCCATTTTATAAATTAGGTGGACAGCAGAAAAAGCAATGGAATCAGAAGACCACAAGGTCCAAGCTCTAGCGTCAACAAAGTGAAACATTTTGGACATAGTTTTTTCAAATGTAAAATGAGGGTGTTGAACTGTATCTCCAACGTTCTTTATAACCTATGATACTTAGGGGGAAAATTTCGTAACTACAGCAGCTTTACAAACCTATTATTTGAGTGCCAAAAATGGTAAGCTGGAAAATTTTCAGTGGCTTGTGGCCTATTTGTTGTCAATTCCTTTTTTGATTTTTGCAACATCTTTTTTTTTTTTTTTTTTTGGTCTGGTTATAGAAGTACCATGTTCGCTGTAGACAATATGGAAAACACAGACAAATCCAAGCAAAAACCAAAAAAAAAAAAAAAAAAAAAAAAAAAAGTCACTACCCAAAGACTACCTGAGCTGTTAACATACATGTTTCCAAATATATATTGTTGTATAAGTTACTAGAATTTACAGAGTCCAATGGTTTTCAAATTTGTATTTTTATGATCAGATTTTTTTTTCTAAACAAAGTCTCACATGGAACCTTAATGTGTACAACACATAAAACTGAAACTACTCTGATTGAAGTAGTGATGAAGAGCCTGGGGCTTTTCTTACATGGTTGTCAACACACTCCTATGGAATCCTATACTTTAAGAAGTACTGTCTTAAAACTAATGACTTAACCTATTTTCTAATGTTGGACATTTAAATTGCTTTATTTTTGCTATCATAAATATCATTCAGTTCTTTGTGTACATTCATGGTTATTTTCCGTGGACCAATTCTTGCAGGTGAAACTTCTAGGCCAAATGGTTTTAAGGCACTCATTGTCATGCCAAGCAACTTTGACACTGTCTCTCCCCAAACCATTTGCCATAGGAGTCATCCATTTTCTATTCTGCTATTTAATGGTAACTAACCCCAATTGTAGCATTCGAATCAGAATCTATTCCTGACATATTTCTTCATCTTTTCTTTCTCTTACTTATGATGCCAAATAGGTTAGTATGAAGGCTAAATAAATGTCCTCCTTGAAGCACCAATACTTCCTTCCTGTTAAATGCCATTGGGTGCCTACTGGATGAGCCTTTTGTTGTCTTTGGACAATGATCTGTCAAGCAGTCAGCTTCTATAAGAAGGTGGCTAATCAAAAGCAGATAGTCCCCTTTGGGGGGAATACCTTTGTTACTTGGCACTTTTAGTGAGACAAAGAAATGAAAAGGGCAGAAGAGAATTCCAGGCAAGGGTAATCAGACAACATTAGAGGAACTTGGCATAGTTCAGTGCTATAAATGATGAACATAAAAAAGTGGTTAGAGATGGGGCCAGAGGCAAATGCAAATTGCCCACAAGTTATATAAGGGGGTAAAACTTTGTGGGTGGAAACTGTAATAAATGTAAGAGTGAATGTCCAACTGAACAATGAGATCACTTGGACTCAGGAAGGGGAACATCACACACTGGGGCCTATCATGGGGAGGGGGGAGGGAGGAGGGATTGCATTGGGAGTTATACCTGATATAAATGATGAATTGATGGGTGCTGATGAGTTAATGGGTGTAGCACACCAACATGGCACAAGTATACATATGTAACAAACCTGCACATTATGCACATGTACCCTAGAACTTAAAGTATAAAAAAAAAAAAAAAAAAAAAAAAGAGAGAATGTCCATTCTAAAGAGAACAGTCAGTATAGCCAATCGCCACCATGTGAGGGAATATCTTCTAGTTTCCAAAGCCATGAAAGGTTTCAATTTTTAAATTAATGATGGTACAAAATTAAAAAAAAAAAACAACAACCAGTGCAAACTCGACCAAACACATATGTGAGCTGCATTTTGCTAACAGCCTGTCTCACTTTACAATCTTAGTACTAGGGAGTTAGGGAAAGCACAGCTCATGAAAGCCTGTGTATACTAAACTCAGGGGTTTGAACTTTATCTTGAGAACTGTAGGGACTCATTAAAAAGACTTGACACTGATTAACATCTTAGAAGGGTCACTCTGGCAGCTGTATTGGAGTCAAGTCTGAAAGGGAGCTATGTAAGAAGGGCTTAAATCAAAGCAGTGAAGGAGGCATGGAAAGAAGGAGACAGAGTTGAAAGAGGTTAAAAAGTCATATGGTTTACTAAATTACACAGTTGAAACCTGAACCCAGGTCTCCTATCTTATATTGCTTGATATTCTTATAACTAACTATACCAATATTGCAAGATGTCTTTTGAGTGGAATGCTATTTATTTTGCAAGTCATAAGATACAGGAGATGTTCTTCACAAACATTAGCTTGAAATACCAGGATTTTTTCCTATAGCTATCATGTAGTGTAGGTAAACCTTGCACTAAAAGAAACTCCAGGAAAGAGGATATATAGAGAAATCCTGATGAGATACACAGTGGGCATATACATTGACTGTGAATAAAGTCCCTCATACTTCATTTGGCTTTCTATGCCAGTTTGCAACTAAACAACAGATAAGCAGATTGATATGGTTTGAACGATGGTGACCCTCTCAAATTCATGTTGAAGCTTAATCCCCAATGAGGTGATATTAAGAGGTGGGGCCTTTTGGGAGAAGTAATTAAGTCATGAGGGCTCTGCCCTCATGACTTAGAAGGGTGGTCTTGGGATGCCATCTGAAGTAGGCTACAGTGGTCAGAGTGTGGGCTCCAGTGCAGGGGCCTGGGCAGAATGTCAGATATTTAGCTTCCTGTGGTATACTGATGAGCAGAACTCTTCTACTGCATACCTCAGTTTTGCCTAAGGAGACATGTGCAAGAACTTTCTTCAAAATCGTGGCACCATTAATAAACAAAAGGAAAGAATATTCAGAGAGAAGAATTATAAGACATTCAGGAAACATGCAGGAAGTGCATGATGTAGTATCAGGAATAGAGGATTACAAGCATTTCATTCCTTGGTGTAAAATATCAGACGTAGTATCAGAGATCTGCATATTGCAAAACACAATTAGAAATTGGGTTTCCACCTGTGTTGGGGCAATATACATCAGTAGTAACCTTGGTGAAACCTCATTTCGGAAAGGCATCCTGTACTGATGGGAAACTTCTCAATCATTTGGAGACTGGTGTTTTAGCCCAGGTCTTCCGGGCTACTCAAAAATGTGTACATCTGATTTTTCAATTTCTTTTGAATTTCAATCTCTTCTACACTCTCAATTTGCCACATTGTTTTTCGATGAAGTTGTAAAGCAGATGGTAGCTGCCTTTGAAAGAAGAGCATGTAAGCTGTATGGTCCAGAAACAAATATACCTCAGGAGTTAATGCTTCATGAAGTTCATCATGCATAAAGGGAAAAAACAACTGGTGTCACTGACTTTTAACTTTAGTTTGTTCACTTTAGCAAGCATTTTTATGTTTTCAGAAGTCAGAAAGCATTTGTTAAACCCAGCTTTGGTTATAAACTTGCACCACTGAAAACTTGCACATAGAATATAGATTCACTTATACAGACATTATCATGTTCTGCATTTACAATAATGGGATGCCATCACTATTGCTAGAATAGTGACATCATTCTTCTGAGCAGAAATTGAAACTGTAAATTTAAATCTTTTAATTATAACCTTACCTGAAAGAGGTTAATTAAGATATTCACACAGTATGTATTAAAGCAACCATATCACACTTAAGTTATTAAATTCAGACTATTTGTAACTTATTGTGATAGGGCCTGCCATATGGCTTAGGGTATCTGAGTAATCATCGTATATTTAAAGTAAAAACTTTGACTTAAAAACAATGTTAATGAAGGTTCTCTGGCACTTTTGATATTTTAAAAATTGTTTTGCGAGTAGTAGATAATTCAGTGCCATAGTGTGGTTAGCCCCCAGATAAACAGTGAATTTTTTTTTAAGTTTTATTTTTAGTATTTCTGGTGATTGATCCAGAGCTTTAGGCTACATTTCTAGTAGTTTGCCACTTTCTCCTACGTATTCTGGCTGCTCTGTCAATATGCCAATTGTGTGTCAAATTTTGTCTACAACAGCAGGCAACAGATGAAGATAAGTTGGTTGATATGTATCCAGCACTATGCATCCCTATTTTTCAATTTATTGTGTGTATTCACTCTCAATAATGTGTTTCAAATTGATATATATATAAAATATATGTACTATACATAATACATAAAATATATACACTATATAATATATAGCACATATAAAATATATACTATATATAATATATAATATATAAAAATATAAAATATATAATATATAAAATATAATACACATATATCTTTTTTTTTTTTTTTTAGAGATTGAGTTTTGCTCTGCTGCCTAGGTGGAGTGGAGTGGCGTGATCTTGGCTCACTGCAACCTCTGCCTCCCAGGTTCAAGCAATTCTCCTGCCTCAGCCTCCCAAGTAGCTGGGACTACAGGCACATGCCACCACGCCCAGCTGATTTCTTTTGTATTTTAGTAGAGACAGGGTTTCACCATGTTGCCCAGGCTGGTCTCAAACTCCTGAGCTCAGGTAATCCACCTGCCTCAGCCTCCTGAAGTGCTAGGATTACAGGCATGAGCCACCACACCTGGCCTCAAACTGATTGTTTTTAAAAAACAACACAAAGACTTAAGTAGTAACTTAATAATGTTAACTTATTTATTTTTTGTACAGTTAAAAAAGGGGCCGGAGAAAACTAGTTTAGGACTTTTTTTGCGCTGCTGCCTTCCATCATGGGAAGACATAGCATTTGTCCTTTTTAACCTTGTGAGGATGCAGCAAGAAAGCCCTCATGAGACACAATGCCAGAACCTTGATCTTAGACTTCTCAGCCTTCAGAACTACAGAAGTAAATTTCTATTTATCTATAAATGACCCAGACTATGGTGTTTTATTATTGCAGTAAAAATGGACTAAGACAGATATCACTATTTAATGATATCTGTCTTATTTTATCACTTTTTGATATATTGATATATTTAGATATATCAATTTTGATATATCTAATATCAAAATAAAAGATTTTTCACTTTTGATAAATATTGATATATTTAGTAAAGAAAAGTCTTTCTTACTATATTTCTACCTCAAAAATTCTATGACTAAAATTAATTTATGTTTCGAGATCATCTGCATTGTGGTTAAACTCTGCATAGTTAGTGGGAGTGAAGACTACTGCTTCAATTTGGTTAATACATTTTTTTAGTTCAATAATTAACTGAGCCAGACAACAAGTCAAATGGAAAGTGAAGTCATTAGGTGGGGTGAGGTGATGTGAAACCTCTGAGTGTTTTCTCTCTTAACCTCTGGATGGGAGCTTGACTCCATTTGTCTGACTGGTAAATTGATGAGCTTATAAAAGAGCATTTGTTGAACAGCTCTGTAAATAATAAAATCTACTACTACTACCTGCTTGAAAATGATGTGTTTTTCTTTATTAAACAAAATATTAAATGCTTTATTAAACAAGATATTGTTTTCTTTATTAAACATGATATTAAATGAAAATGCTGTATTTTTCTTAAACAAGATATTAAATTATTTTTGCAAAAACATCAAAAAATGTATAGCTATCCTAAAGTTTCTGTACTAGACAATCATACTGGTACAGACAGAAAAAAAAATTCCCAGATTGTAACATTTAGAAATGTGTTACATACTTATAAATTTGTAACAAGGTAGCTAAACAACGATTCTGACTATACTGCTTACAGTGAAGGTGTCAATATTCACTTCATGGTAATGATTTTAAACTTTCAACCAATGTTGTCTTATGGTTTCTTATTTGTAAATGGACACAGGAGTATGATGGTGCTAAACATATGCTATAGTTCTAACTATCAGCTGGAATAGGTCAGGTTATATACAGTAACTAATACCCCAACATCTCAGTGGATTGAAATGACAAAGCTTTAATTTTTCATTCTGTTGTATGTCCATCGTGGGCAGCCTGAGAGCTCCACTAGGTGCTGTCTTCTTACTCCAGGATCCAGGACGACAGGGCAGCCACCAACTTTGCCAGTTGCTATGGCAGAAAAAAGTTCTCTGGCTCAGAAGTCACACATGTCACTTTTAATCAAAACTTGCTGGCAAGAACTAATATACTCTTACTCAAAGATAGCTGTGAAGTGCAATTTCATCATGTGCCCAGAAGGCAGAGAGCTGGAAATATTTGGTGAACAGAACTAATGACTATCACAGTTACCCAAATAATTGCTCTATTATGGTTTCACATATCTTTGTTTTCTCTGCCTGACTAAACTATGAAATCAGAATCTACAACTTGAAAGGTTCCCAACAAATTCTTTTGATTCACTGATTCTACATAGATAGATGAGTTCAATATAAAGTGTGATTTAAGTAAATTAATTATGTCCTCTTAGAACTTTCCTCCAATACTAAATATATAGATGCTCCTTCACTTATGATGGGTTACATCCTAATAAAACCATCACAAATTGAAAATGTTCTAAGCAAAAAATTATAACACGATTCTGTTATAAGCAACAAATTCTAACAAGATTCTGTTATAAGCAACAGAAAACACACAAAGACACTAGGTTAGGTATATTAAATAGGAAACGGCAACTTATAAGGAAAAGGAATTTCTTTGTTAAAGTTCTGGATCCTGGGAAGTCTAAGGTTGAGGGGCCACATCTGGAGAGACCATTCTTATGGGTGAAGCCTCTGTAGAATCCTGAGATTGTTCAGGGCATCACATGGCAAGAGGGCAGAGCATGCCAGCTCAGATTTCTCTTCTTCTTATAAAGCCATCATCCTCATTCCCATGATAACCCACTAATGCATTAATCCATGAATGACGAATCCATTAATAAACGAATGGATTAATCCCTTCATGAGGGTAAAGTCCTCACAAACCAATCACCTCTTAAAGGTCCCACCTCTTAATATTGACACATTTGGGATTAAATGTCATCGTGGATTTTGGAAGAAACAAGTATTGAAACCATATCATCTACCAAACATCATGGCTTAGCCTAACCTATCTTAGACATGCTCAGAGCACTTTCAGTACAGTATTCAATAAAATACATGAGTTATTCAACACTTCATCATTAAAATAGGCTCTGTGTTAGATGATTTGGCTCAGCATCTTGAGAAAGTATTGTATCACATATCGCTAGTCCAGGAAAAGACCAAAATTCAAATTCAAGGTAGAGTTTCTACTGAATGTATATTGCTTTTGTACCATCATGAAGTCAAAAAATCCTAAGTCAAACCATTGTAAATCAGGGACTGTCTGTATTTAAATCCAGTTCTGGGATCATACTAAAATTGAGTTAAGAGACCAGGAAGGAATCACCTGGGTATCAAATCCAGGTATAATCAACAAAATAGTTATTCAACTGTATTCATTTTTCCACAAATGCTACAATGCATTAAAGAATCATGCATGTAAATCTGACACCACAATAATCCTTTTCTTTACTTTCATTGTATTTGCTGTGTAAATCTACACATTAGGAACCATCCACACATTGCTGAAGACAAACAGCCACTTACGCTGTCTGTGCTCACTTTAAAATCATGGTCATAAATCCAAAATGTCTAGGACTCTCCAATCTTTATCTCCATACCTCACTTATCGCAGGAATTCTAGATTCATATATAACTTGGTATCTCTGCTGTGATGTCTGTTAAGTTTCTAAAACCTAACCTAGCCAAAACAGAGCCATCTATTTTTACAACCTGCAAAGCTGTTTCTTTCTCAGTTCTTCCCATGTCTGAAAGCTGCGCCATTTACCCAGTTTGTCAAGCTAAAACATAGGAATCCTTCTGATTCCTCTCTCTCCCTTATTCTAAATCAAACCTACTAGCAAGTCTTGGGAACTTTACTGCTAAAACATATGCATGATCTAAGAATTCTTCACTAGGTCCTCTATTAGCCTACTCTAAGACCGACTTCCACTTGGACTACTGTTAAAACCTCCTAACTGATCTGTCTGTGATCACAAACTCCCTACTTCCAAATCCATTTTCAACACAGTGATAACTCCCTACTTCCAAATCCATGTTACACATACTTTTAATAGCAATCTTTTAAAAACAAATATCAGTCAATGTCATTGCCCTTAAAATTTACCCATATACTTTGAATAAAATTTAAAGACCATTGACCCTCGAGGCTTATTTCATTGATACATACATCACATACCACTCCCTCTCATCCCCACTACATATTTCTACTCCTTCAATACAATGGATTTGCTCGCCCAAGGACCTTTGCATTACCTTTCTTTCCATCTTTGCAGGAAGTCTGCTTGTCATTTAGGCTCAGCTTAAATGCCAATTTCCTGACCATTCCATATAAAAAGGAACCACCTCATTACTATCTTTTGCATCACCTTAATTATCTGCATAATTCTTTATTATTTTATAGTGTGTCCATGTTTATTTATTCTTTTTCACTTGTATCACACCACTAAAACATAATCTCAGCTGTTTTGCTCACCACCATGTTTTCTCTCTTCTGTGCCTAAGTCACTGTCTGGCTCACATTAGGTACTCAGCAAATATTTGTTGAAAAGATGCTTATGATTTCAAAATACACAAAGTACATGGCATGAGCAGGGAAGGTGCAAAAGTTACATAACACAACACTTGATATTTTGTAATTATTCTGGAATTTCAGATTACAAAAATCATCAGATTATAAGCTATCAAACATAACAAAGACAAATGCTTTTGTAGTGTAATTTTTCCACAAGTAATTAATCTGACTTGGAAGACATTTACATTCAAACCTAGACAGTTGGGTACTGGAAAAGGAAAACAAAATGAACAAGAGCTAGAGTTGAGGCATTTACCAATATTGAACATTTATCATGTGCCTGGCATAATATAATTGTCATCTGTTTAATTTTAACGAGGTAGGTATTGCTATTCCCATTTTATAAATTATAATATTGAAGCATAGACTCATTAAGTAGCTTGCTCACATAGTGGTGGGTCCTGACACAGGAGCAGCAGCATCTATAACTAGAAAAGTCGTGATAACTCAGGAATAAAAGGTGTAATGGCCACGTGGAACAACAGAAAAAAAAGAGCCCGTATAACCAAGACAATCCTAAGCAAAAAGAACAAGGCTGGAGGCATCACGCTACCTGACTGCTAACTATACTACAAGGCTACAGTAACCAAAACAGCATGGTACTGGCACCAAAAGAGATATATAAACCAATGGAATAGAACAGAGGCCGCAGAAATAACACCACACATCTACAACTATGTGATTTGTGACAAACTTAACAAAAACAAGCAAGGGGGAAAGGATGCCCTATTTAATAAATGGAGCTGGGAAAACTGGATAGCCATATGCAGAAAACTGAAACTGAACCCCTTCCTTACACTTTATACCAAAATCAATTCAAGATGGATTAAAAGACTTAAACGTCAAACCTAAATCTAAAAAAACTCTAGAAGAAAATCTAGGCAATACCATTTAGGACGTAGGCAAAGACTTTATGACTAAAACACCAAAAGCAATTGCAACAAAAGCCAAAATTAACAAATGGGATCTAATTAAACTAAAGAGCTTCTGGACAGCAAAATAAACTATCATCGGAGTGAACAGGCAACCCACAGAATGGGAGAAAATTTTTGCAATCTATCCATCTGACAAAGGTCTAATATCCAGAATCTAAAAGGAACTTAAACAAATTTACAAGAAAAAAACAACTCCATCAAAAAGTAGGCAAAGGATATGAACAGCTACTTCTCAAAAGAAGACATTTATGTGGCCAACACACATAGGAAAAAAAGCGCATCATCACTGGTCATTAGAGAAATACAAATCAAAACCACAATGAGATACCATCTCACGCCAGTAAGCATGGCGATCATTAAAAAGACAGGAAACAACAGATGCTGGAGAGTATGTGGAGTAATAGGAATGCTTTTACACTGTTGGTGGGAGTGTAAATTAGTTCAAACATTGTGGAAGACAGTGTGGTGATTCCTCAAGGATCTAGAACCAGAAATACCATTTGACCCAGCAATCCCATTACTGGGTATATACCCAAAGGATTATAAATCATTCTACTATAAAGACACATGCACATGTACGTTTACTGCAACTCTATTTACAATAGCAAAGACTTGGAACCAACCCAAATGCCCATCAATGATAGAATGGATAAAGAAAATGTGGCACTTATACACCATGGAATACTATGCAGCCATAAAAAAGAAGGAGTTAATGTCCTTTGCAGGGACATGGATGAAGCTGGAAACCATCATTTTCAGCAAACTAACACAGGAACAAAAAATCAAACACTGCATGTTCTGACTCATAAGTGGGAGTTAAGCAATGAGAACACATAAACACTGGGAGGGGAACATCACATACCACGGCCTGTTGGGCGGTGGGGGGAAAGAGAAGGGAGACCATTAGGACAAATACCTAATGCATATGGAGCATAACACCTAGATGACAGGTTGATGAGTGTGACAAACCACCATGGCACATGTATACCCATGTAACAAACCTGCATGTTCTGAACATGTACCCCAGAACTTAAAGTATAATACATAATAATTTAAAAAAAGGTGTAACAACAAGGGAACACCCCACACTAACAGAAGTGTAGTATCTCATTATTTTCTGTAAAGATCACACCATGTCTGAGATATAAACAGGATTTGGTGGGGGGCATGAGTTTAATGGAACACTGGAAAATTATATGCATTAAGTGAAAAGCAAATCCAACTAAGAGACTGACGTGTGACAACAATATTATACTGCAAGAATGTTACAAACTTAGGCTCTTTTAGCTTGCAGAAGAAAAAACACAGAGTATAAAATGGTCTTCAAGTTAAATATAATTATATCTAATTTAGTGATAGAGTTCTAATTGTAGGTCTTAATGTGAAAATCAAATTATCCTGAAAAATTCCTTAGGAAAATACTATAGTCCAGCATATTATGCAAATTTAAATTGGTCCAGCACCCCAGGATTAACAGGTTTCCTCCTATTTTGGGATTTATGGCTATTTGTTTTCCATGAAGCAGTAGAAAATGTTACATGGTTGCCTTGTGTTTAGTTGCATGTACAGGTTTATCTTAAAATGCAGTGCTCACATAATAGAAAGATAGTGGGAATTCAAACAGCTAGGGAAAGGAGATATATGTTTTCCATTTTATTTCCACTCCTGGGCATATGCTGGACTAGAATGCCCAGCACTATTTAAATTGTTCTCTTTCCTCTCTCTCCTTCCCTCCCCCTTTTTTATGTAGGCGAGGGGAACAGAGAGAATATGATGCATTTGTACACATTTTATGTACTCAACATGACTCTATTTTATATGAGTGACTTTAATGTAGATTTATCTGATATAATACAGAAGGCAAAACTGTGATGAAAGAGTAGACATTACCAGATAAAATGGGCTCTCATTTAAAGTAATATGCCTTTTTGTCCCACAAAGCACTTATGTAATGGTTACGTGCCATATATTATTATTTTGGATTAGATAATAAATACATTCCATTCCAATATTATAACAATACTTTTGTGAAACAAGTAGACAAAACAAAAGAAAACAAAAAAAAATGACTTTATTCTATTTTAGATTGACATTATTTCCTTTATTGCTTGTAATTCAAATGGGAGTATAATTAGTAATAAATTTAGGATTCTTAGAGTATATAATAATCTATGATATTCCAAACATTCAGAATGAGTTACTGAATTCAATTCCCTATCATTGTAAATTATTTGAAATGTAGGACAGGATTACAATAATTTTCAAGTTTCAAAAGATGCCAAAAGGCAGCAAGCAATTAAGTAAAATAATATAAATATCAGGAGAAATAAGAATTTTCAAAATTTCAGGTAACTTCAACCAACAAAAAATTTCAATCAGGTTCACGGTGACCGTGAAAGACAATCCAGGAATGCATTTTAGTTAGTAGGTGATTAAATGGGCTAAATAAAACCCCTTCTGTCTTCGAATATATGGCAAAACCGTCTTTACTGAAAACACAAAAATTAGCTGGGCATGGTGGCGAGCACCTGTAATCCCAGCTACTCAGGAGGCTGAGGCAGGAGAATCGCTTGAACCCAGGAGGCAGAGAGTGCAGTGAGCCGAGATCTTGCCATTGCACTCCAGCCTGGGCAACAGAGTGAGAATCTGTCTCAAACATATATATATATATTTTTCCCCAAAGAAATGAATAAATCACACAATTTGTTTCAAGATGATGCAGGGGGAAGGTCATTCAGAGCATATAACCTATCGTAATGAGTTTAGACTAAGTACAATGGGAAGGCACTGGAATACTCTAGGAAACGGATGGCAAGTCTGGAGACATAGGGAAAAGTATAAAGATATAATTCAATTTGTGTTTTCAGAAGTTCACTATGTGGAAAACAGTTTAGAGGTCAGAGAAGTGGAAATGGGGAAAAAAGGGAGTAGGTTGCAGTCATGCATGCAAAAGGATCATAGCTTAGACTAGGTTAGTGGTAGCAGAAATAGAAAACATGAGATTGAATTCTAAGATATTTTAGAAGCATAAAGTATGAGACTGACAAATGAAGTAGAGTTAGGGGTGAGAGAAAAGAAGAAGCTAAAGATAACTCTTAAATTTCAGGCTTTAGTTGCTGTATAGTCCAGTGGTCCCCAACCTCTGGTCCATGGCCTATTAGGAACCAGGCTGAATGGCAGTAGGTGAGTGGTGGGTGAGTAAGCAAGCTTCATCTATATTTACAGCTGCCTCTCATCACTCACATTACCACCTGAGCTCCACCTCCTGTTAGATGAGCAGCGGCATTAGATTCTCATAGGAGCACAAACCCTATTGTGAACTGTGCATGTGAGGGATCTAGGTTGTGTTCTCCTTATGAGAATCTAATGCCTGATAATCTCTGTCTCCCAGCATCCCCAAATGGGACCATCCAGTTAAAGGAAAATAAGCTCAGGACTCCCACTGATTCTATGTTATGGCGAGTTGTATAATTATTTCATTATATATTACAATGTAATAAATAAAGAAATAAAATGCACAATAAACGTAATGTGCTTGAATCATCCCCAGGCCATCCCCCCACCCACCCCAGGTCCATGGAATAATTGTCTTCCACAAAACCAGTCCCTGGTGCCAAAAAGGTTGGGGACCTCTAGTACAGATGTAGTACCATTTTCCAAAAAGGGGAAGATTCTGCTGAGTTAGATCAACTTAATATTTTCTTTCCTGTATTATACAAAAGGTCCATTTGTTACTTCATTTACTTGGTAATTATTGAATATCTACTATGTGTTAGGTTATGCTAGTTTATAATATTTTATTTTTTGTAACTGTCTATTTTTACTGAATTCCCAATTTCAGGTTATTTTTTGAACTCTATCAAATGTAATATATTTTCTCACCTAGAGTTACTTATCTGTGCATCCATCCTTGGTTAATGAAAAACAGTAACAACTTTTTTCTTTGTTATTTGTGCCTCCCTCTAGTATTCATTTTAATTGGGCATTCTAGATGTACTTGGAACTATTACACCATGTGGCCTCATTATCACACTGTACACCAATTATTTATTGGTGTGTTTCTGAAATTACATCCTATCCTCCTTAAGGGAAAGCACCTGGTCTCTTTCATTTGGTGCTATAGTCCCAGCATAGGACACAGTGCTTGGCACATAGTAGGTACATCATTGCTATATTAAGGTGGAGATAAAAGGCAGAGGCCTATAACCATTGTCTAAGGATAATGTGTAATGTCAAATTTTCATTACTATGACGGGTTTGTTTTCCTCTTCTGGAAGTTATTGGTGTATGTTCCTGACAGGTTAAATGGAAGACTCCAAAAATATACTTGAGACCTGACAGACCATCTTATTACTCAGTGAAAACACTGAGATTTTCATCTGCCTTATTTGACCACATAGCAGTTGAGAACAGATAAAATGTTCTCCAACAGTTTCTATGTTTTATATTGTGCCATTTATTGCTTAACCCAAAATAAACCTCAATAAATAGAAAATTATCATTTTCATGATTTCCTTGAAATGGGATATATAGGTCCATTTGGTTTTATATTAATATCTCATTACTTCATTGGTTTGCTAAATTGATTTGTTCAATTCATATCTTATTCTCTAAAGTTGGGAAATTTCTAGAACATCATATATCATGGTCCTAGGGAAAATA
The DNA here is from genome assembly GCF_007565055.1 of Rhinopithecus roxellana. Lineage (NCBI taxonomy): Eukaryota > Metazoa > Chordata > Mammalia > Primates > Cercopithecidae > Rhinopithecus > Rhinopithecus roxellana. The sequence continues at coordinate 142,836,999 of NC_044551.1, forward strand.
CTCTTTAAAATCAGCACTATATCCATAACAGAATGTGTCAGTGAAAAAGTTGATTTTCTCTGTATTCCATAAGGAGAATATCATATATCCCCAAGTAAGAGAAACCCCATGCCTTCAGATCACAATCAAAACACATGTTCAGAGAAAATATTCCCTGTGGTTGGAGCAAACAAGAACCTCTATGACAAGGAAGGTTTTCAGAGGCTACTATACACCTTCCTGAGTAACCCTTCTTAGAGCACAATTTGAAGAAAGCTTGCTGATAAATTACTTATAGGTGCATTAAGTTCAATAGTGAAATAAATGAAATGATGTAAAATGATACAGTATTAATGCATCACAATCTACATATTTGAGTATATAAATATAGCAGCATGGAAAAGGGAGCTTTTCCAGTCTTTTGAGAAGTCAATCCCCATGACTGGTTTTGTTTATCCATCTTTTGTCGTAGGCTGATTTCTAAATTAAGAGAGATGATTTATTTTGGTAAAGACCAAGTTTACCAAATAGCTTTCAACAACCGATGAGGCTTCCCAGATCTCTGGTAGTAAGAGGATAGCAACCTCGAATGTTTCTCAATTCATCCCTGCTGTTCCTTCCAATCACATTCGCTATTACACCAATTACAGTCACTATTCTTCAGATAACTCTTCCTGGATTACTACTAGAGTATCCTCCTATCTTTACTGCCAACCCATAAACTTTCCTTCCATCCAATATATGGTTTCCAGGAAAATTTTTGTAAAGCACTGTTCATTATGCCACTATTTGACTCAAAATCTTTTAACAGTTCCCTGTAGCATTCATAAAAGAAGTCCAAATAAATAAGTTTAGCATCTAAGTATCTTTGTGCTCTATGTTCTGCCTACCTTGCCAGCTTTATTCATATTTCTAAGCACCTCAATGATATAGGCATTGGTCCTCAATCTTTCAGACTCTTTCTCCATGCATTTGTTTTATACAATCTGTTCCCCTGACAGGACAGTCCTTCTTTTTAGTAAGGGACTATTCCAGATTTCTCTAACAAAGAGAACAAAACAAAAACAAACCACCACCATGGCTTTGATCAAGCTAGACATTTCTTCTTCTCATGCAACAGTCCAGAGGTAGCTGGGTGGTCCATGGTAGGTATGCTGCCCTGCTCTCTGAGACTGTCCAGGGACCATGATTCCTCCTATCTTGCTTTCCCATCTTCTACCATGGTTTCCTTAAATGCTAAGATGGCTGAGAAGGAAGAAAGAGACATAGGAATATATGTCCAATCATTTTATGGGCAAGATCCCCAAATTGTCCATATCATTTCCATTTATATCTCATTAGCAATGGCTTTGCCACATGGCCACCCATCACTGCTAGTGAGGCTGGGAATTGTAGCCTCTAGGTTGGTAGCCATATGCACTGTTAAACTCTGTGGATAGAGCAGGTGGTGGAAAGGAGTTCTCTTACTAAAAGAAATAGGGGGATGCTGTGGATTGGGTTCAATTAGAACTCTCTTTCTTTCAGTTTATGCCTTTAGAAATAACATTCATCTTCAAAGCCAAACTCAACACCACTTCAGGTGTTTAACGCCTTTGGAAACAACATTCAACTCCAAAGCCAGACTCAAAGAATACTTCCTTCTGGTCAGTCTTCTCTGATTTTATCCTATTTCCTTATTCCATATACCTCCAAAAAGATTAGCAACTCTCCTTTCTCTGAAATTTCATAGCTTTCATACCTACTATGGAATTTGGCACAATCTAGACATATTATAGTGAGCCATATACATATTAAAGATAGTTTGTCAGAAAATGAAATGTGGTCCAAAAGCAAACAACATATGTGTGCTATTCACTACTCCTCCTTCATTGTTCTATTCACATACAAAGACAAAAACAGAGGGAAAACTTCTTATTCTGTATTTCTAGAAGTGACTCCATACAAACATTCAATAATGGTGGTAATAAAAACACTGCTTTATCTAATACACTGGTAATTTATCTTCATTTATTACAAAAACAATATTTTACAAAGTAACATATACATATTTGATCTAGAGAAATAAGTTTTAGAAATTGTTTAGAAACAAGGTTATTGTAAAAGATTTTCAATTAAACAAAATATTATGTCCTAAAATTTTACTAGAAGTATTTTCGAATAATGATGTTTAAACAACGCATGTTTGTGCTTTTGTCCTTTAGTAAACATTTTCCAAAAACAAAATCCTTGAATAATACTAATGGATCATTATATATTTTTAATTTCTTAGGTTTATTTTTTATTCTCATATCTGATTTCTGTCTCCCATTTGCTGACATCTGTTACTTTTGGGGTTCATATCTTCTTATTTTGGCATAACTAGTTTATACTTTTCAGACAACATGAAACAGTCTACACTTCTAGTGGGATAAAATATTTTATTTCATAATGTTTTACTACGGACCAAATACTTACTTTACATTGAGTTACATATCATACTAGAAGATTTAAGTTATAGAATTTCACCATTACAGTGTAAATTTTGGGTAAAGTATACCAAAAAAAATATACCTCCTATTTTTCCTTTAATACTGAACCATAAATTATGAGCAAGGAGTCATTTCCTTTGATTAATAACTTTGCCGGCCATGTACAATGAATATTTTACACATTATTCTATGTTGGTAGAGTGCTTAAAATGCCTGAAACAATACTATTATCAAACCAAATTTAGAGATATTTTATGTATCACAGTCTTTCAAATGACAGGAGTATAACATATATGAAACATATGATAAATCCCCTTTACTTAAAACTCGGAAAGATTATAAAAGCCTCCTATAAACACTTTTTTTTTTTTTAAACAGACATCTGATTCTGTCAGTAATTTAAGATTTAAATGTATGTAATAGCCTGGGGGAACTGTAGTAAGGATTGTTCCCAGGGTGAGTTGTAAACATGGAAATATTTTTTTAAAACACCTATGTAAGCTCCAATGAAACACATTATCTTGAAATTATGTTAAAGTAGAACTTACAATTCATGCACTTACAAGACCAAGCCTATGATACATTTAATAATCATGCTTTAAGAGGCCATAAATCTGTTTTTAATACAGAATACATTCTAAAAAAATTTTTTGTCCTTTTTGTATATTTAAAAAATCCTTTCAGGCAAACATTATCTTAAAGTGTGACTGTTGATTTTATTGGCAAATCTATAATAATGCATATGATCAATCTTTATTTAATTATTTTGGGTCACAAACACAATTAATAAATCATCTTTGAAGTGCACTGACCATAATCAGTATACTCTGGAACAAGGCCAAGGGGCCATTAATCAAAATATGCAGCAAGCAAAGTGAGAGCTGCAGCCTGACCAGTTAGGTAAACATAGAGTGAAGCTAATAAAAACCTATCTCGTTTTAAAACCACCACCGTGTTTACTTTTGCAACTAAGATAAACATTATGATAAAATTAAAGTTGTGTAAAAAATGAGGTTTGCTCATGATGACCAGAGTAAATATATAGTAATTGAACATTCATTTTATGTACCTAATTTGACATTTAAAAAGTCTAAAGTTCAGATACCAAAAACCCACAAAAATTAGATATTTGAATCTGACGATTATATTATCCAGCTAAATTAAAAAATAATTTTCAAATACTTTGAGATTTAAACTTTGAATACATTGTTAGCAATGTTTAAGAATCAAGGTATGAAAATAAATTATTTTTGAAAAGACGGGATGGTCAACTACCACATTTTAAGTTGGTACATGCAATTTCATCTCCCTCTCTCTATATATTTCTAAAATGAATTGGTAAACAGCGACAAAAATAAAAAACCCAAAAGGCAAACACTGTTGTGAGGGTACAAATTGTTGTAGCCTTCCTGGAGAAATTCTGGCAAAACATACATACATGTATGTGTAATATATGTGTAATTCCATGTATAACTCTCTATATAAACTATTACATATCTCAAATTAATCAACTGCTTTTAAAACATAGTTTTCCAAAGATGTTATTTTTCTCACACATTACACCATATTGATTGCTAAATGGAAGAAAAAAAAAGTTGTGGGTTATAGCACAACCGGTGTGAGCCTAGTTTTGTAAATGAAGCGTGGAAGAGAGAGGGATCTGCAAAGACACAGAGTACCAGGTCTTAATGGTGGTCATCTCCTGGTGAGTGGGATCACGAGTTTCCCATATACTCATTCTTTTGTTTCTGTGTGTTTTCTGATTTTTCTGGAATGAGCTTGAACTACTTTTTTTTTTTTTTTTCTTTTTTTGTTTGTTTGTTTGTTTGTTTGTTTTTTGAGATGGAGTCTTGCTCTGTCGCCCGGGCTGGAGTGCAGTGGCCTGATCTCAGCTCACTGCAAGCTCCACCTCCCAGGTTCACGCCATTCTCCTGCTTCAGCCTCCCGTATAGCTGGGACTAGAGGCGCCCGCCACCTCGCCCAGCTAGTTTTTTGTATTTTTTAGTAGAGACGGGGTTTCACCGTGTTAGCCAGGATGGTCTCGATCTCCTGACCTCGTGATCCACCCGTCTCAGCCTCCCAAAGTGCTGGGATTACAGGCTTGAGCCACCGCGCCCGGCCTTGAACTACTTTTATAATTGGAAAACAAATAAAATAAAGTTCATTTTATTAAAAAAATCAATGAATTAATAGCAGACTCTTACCCCCTCACTGTTTTTTTTTTGTTGTTGTTGTTTTGTTGTTGTTGTTGAGACAGAGTCTCGCTTTATCGCCCAGGTTGGAGTGCAGTGGCACGATCTCAGCTCACTGCAAGCGCCACCTCCCAGGTTCATGCCATTCTCCTGCCTCAGCCTCCCGAGTAGCTGGGACTACAGGTGCCCACCACCACGCCTGGCTAATTTTTTGTATTTTTGGTAGAGACAGGGTTTCATTGTATTAGTCAGGATGGTCTCGATCTCCTAACCTTGTGATCCCCCCACCTGGGCCTCCCAACGTGCTAGGATTACAGGCGTGAGCCACCGCACCCGGCTTTACTGTTTTAATTTTTATAATTCATAACATTAATAATAAAAACATAGGAAGAAGACATCAGAAAGCAAACAAATAACTTTCTTCAAAACTCCATTAAAAAGAAGAATCTTTATTAAGAGTGAATATTGCCACATAAATTCTATGTGACTGCAACTGGGTTACTATGGGGGGAAATGAGCTCTTTAGGACCCGGAAAAGCTTTAATAGGAAACCACGAAAATTCTGATGTTTTATAATAACTTCTCAAAACAAAAGTGCATGGATTGGGCAGTTTCTTCAAGGATAATACTGTAAGCATCTGGCACAACAAAGTAAGAACTGAGCTTTTGTAGGTTCAGGAAGACAATATCTTATATAAACTGTATCAGTGGCAGCTGTGCAATACTCCACTGCACTCTATGGAAGTGGGGAAATACTGGGTTGACATATGCTGCATCTTTTTCTGCCCCTTGCAGCCACAAGACTGTGATAAGATTGTGTAGTCCTAGCTAATAAAATAAAAAAACTCACTCTAAGGTGTGTGTGTTTTTGGCATCCAGTATTCACTTGATATTCTGCATCTACACAATGACTTAATGGAGCCACCTAAAGGTTGATTCAGAACACATAGCTAAAACTCCTTCACTACAATTCAAGGAGCATCCAGTATCTGTGAAAAGTTAGAATTTAAAATTTCTCAGTTTGTTGAACAATGTGTTCAAGATTTGTGTTTTCAGAAGACACACATCACACAGAAGACTAAATCATGTTTGAGACTTCGGTATGAAAGATGTTAATCTATATATTTTTACTTGCTAGCCTGCAGAAACAAAGACTACATAACAATATCTAAAGACTCTACAAGTGGCCGGGCGCAGTGGCTCACGCCTGTAATCCCAGCACTTTGGAAGGCCGAGGTGGGCGGATCACGAGGTCAGGAGATCGAGACCATCCTGGCTAACATGGTGAAACCCCGTCTCTACTAAAAATACAAAAAATTAGCTGGGCGTGGTGGTGGGCGCCTGTAGTCCCAGCTACTCGGGAGGCTGAGGAAGGAGAATGGTGTGAACCCGCGAGGCGGAGCGTGCAGTGAGCTGAGATTGCGCCACTGCACTCCAGCCTGGGTGACAGAGCGAGACTTTGTCTCAAAAAAAAAAAAAAAAAAAAAAAAAAAAGAAAAGAAAAAAGACTCTACAAGTATTTATTGTACTTTGGGCCTAAACTACTCTAATGGTCTTATCCTGTAGCTGAGATGATGCTAAACTGCTCCTTTTAGGGGTCTTTATATATTCCAATCACTGAAATTCTCTAGAAAATAACCCTACTACTCTCAACTGGGCCATCAGTGGGACAAGCAGGAAGTTTCCTAAGTACTAGGATTGGGAGGGGGAATACACCAAAATTTTTTTTCCAGTAATTCATTTTAATGCCTTACATTCTATAATTATGGCTGAAATGTCCTTATATCTTAAAAAATCCTTGATATTCAACAATTTTGAGAGTCCATATGCTAAATCAGTACCCTGCAAGTACTGCAAAAGACCTTGGACTGTCTTTTTTTGTGAGTGGAGGCAGACTGCATGTGGATGCCATGCTTAAGGGCATTTGAGAAATTAAACAAGGTCAAAGGAATTATTTACTGTGGGGTTTCTGATAGCCTTTAAAATAAAAACCTCCAAGTTTGGGTGTTGGGGCACATGGGACTCTGGGAGCTACGGTATGTAGCAATTTCCAAGCTTATTTCAATATGGCACTCTTTCTAGGGTACCTATCTTTTATATAGTTCTATAGAATGAAAACTGTGAAGGGCATAATAATTAAATTGTTTAATTTGAATAGTCTATTAGTTGGTTGATTTTATCACCTGGCTGCTAATTTCAGTAAGACTGGGAAATGGATCCAATTTAGTTAAATACATAACTAACTAATTAATTAATTAATCAATTGGTTAGAATAATCCATCTAGTATACCTGGACACAACTGGCTTTAGGTCACACCAATACAATGCTATTAATAGATTTTTTACTTACTGATACAAACAGAGCAGGATCTTATTGTACAGTACTCCCCTGTTATCCTAGGGAGATACATTCCAAGCCCCCAGTGGATGCCAGAAACCACAGATACTATCAAGCCCTATATATACTATGTGTTTTCAATCTCAAAACTGAGATAGCTACTAAGTGACTAATGGGTAGATAGTATATAAAGTGTGGATACGCTGGATAAAGGGATGACTCACATCTCCGGCAGGACAGGGTGGGACAATGTGAGATTTCATCATGCTACTTAGAATGGCACACAATATAAAACTTATGAATTGTTTCTGGAATTTTCTATTTAATATTTTCAGACTGTGGTTGACTGTGGGTAACTGAAACCACGGAAAACAAAACTATAGATAAGGAGGGACTATGGTATTATCTTTTGTAGACTGCTGGAAGAAATAATAGATCCTAAATCGAAAGATTTAAGTGAAAAATGTTTCATGGTGATTATGTTGAATATATATAAAGCATGACTTCAATAAAATTTTAAACTAGGTGCCTAATAAAGGCCAAATATAGTGCTATTTTATTTAGATGCACATTGTGCCTTTATAAATTTATAGAAAGTAATTTTGTAATGTTCTTACTTACACTCAGGATTTTACCTGATATTAAAACACTATAAATATGAAAGTAATTTCATAATTTCTGCAACCTTTGTCAGCTGGTTCATTTTAATCTACAGAAATAAAAAGACACACCAAACAACCCTACAAATCAAGATTTCAAGTGATGCAAGATAGTAAATAACAAGGAATGTACAGCATATGGTTATGCTGAATAACTCTTGGTGTTGATGCTAGCTGACAGAACAGGATAAGTGTTTCCTGAGTATAATCATATTGTATGGATTAGCCACACTAAATTTTTTTAATGAATATTTATCCATCTATACCAGATTCAAGGATTTCAGAGTCTTACTAAAAGGGAGAAATCTTCAGAGATCTAAAAATATTCCTTAAGGAAAAGCATTTATATTTACCAAAAAAAGGCAAAAGAGCAGTACATTTCTGCACCTCAGGACTGCTCACAGATGCTAATTTAATCTATTATCCCTGTGGGCACTCCACATAAGTTTCAGTATGTTTTCAATTTTCTAGTTTCCTGTGTTACAAAAAAAGAGAAAGTTTTATTATTGAGAGTCCAAAATTAGACATTAAGCAGTTTGAAAGTACAGTTAAAAAAAAAAAAAAAAAAAAAAAAAGAGAAAGAAACTAAGTACAATAGCATTAGATCATTTTAAATTTTGACATCTAAAAAGATGCAATACTAACCAAAACATCAGTGTTTTCTAGTCAATCTGATAACTCTTAACAAGAATTAAAAAGCAGTATCAAAAGGTAGGAAAAATAGAAGAAAAGTTTTCTGCATTGTGAGAAACTGGAATGCTCTCCTGTCCCTGAGGAACAGCTGAATTCTCAACATGGACCACACAACCTGCTTGGTTTAGCCTCCCAGTACCCCTCAGCCTCATCTCAGGCCCTCTCTTCTGTGCTCCGTCCACTCTTATCACACTCACACATTCCACCTGGGCACAGGTTCACAGGCTGCTTCCTCTGTCTGAACGCTGCTCTCTACTCCCTACTGTACCCTTTCACTCCTCTTTATCCTTCAGATATTGCTCAAATGGTGATTCTTCAAGCAATATCCTTTTTGCTGTTTCCCCTAAATCCTGAATTCCTTCCAAAGTTTATGATTGTATAGCTACGTAATGATATGATTAATGCTTGTTTTCTCTCATACAGAATAAATTATATAATATCAGGGAGTGTGTATAGTTTGCTTAGCAGTGGGAGAGAACCCATAGTCAGAATTCTGTGGTTCTCAACAAAAAGTGTCTACTGTTGATTTCCTTAGTCAATGTGAAATCATGTGGTAGGCCTACAATGCAAACACAACTTAGAGGTTATCACAGGAATTACAGAGGAAATAACATTGTGAGGGACTGCCAAAAGTATTAGAAATCCTGCATAAGTTTATAATTGAAAATAATGAACGAAGCCAGACTTCCTAGATGAATTTAATGAGATATACTAGTTATTACACTGTGGTGACATGAACTATAAAATCAAAACTTTCTGTGGAATCTTTTCTTTATCACTAAAAGAAGTAAAATTGTGTAATAATTTATTCTCAGTTAATCTTTTCTAGTTAAACATGGCTAAGAACAGAAGAAAGATGAGTGTGGTAGAAAATCTTTGTTCCCATACAAATTCTTTAAGGACTCAGAATTTCAAAAACTCTTGAAAAACAGTCACTAATTGTTTCTATAGAATGTACTTAGAATGTATATTTCATGTACTTTTAGTGAGTTTTATAAGCAGGTGATATTTTCTTTAGCACAGTAAACTGAAGATGAACACCATATATTCAAAGAGTTTTATAAATGGTAGTGGCTGGTTAATGCTGAACAGTTTAATTTGTAAGATGATAATTACACTATAGTGATAATTAAACTGGTTTTAAGGCTAAATTTGGCAATTTAAAATAGCTCATCCATGTAAAGACAGTCTCTATTTCTCTTTTAGAAACACTGAAAAGTGTCGTTCATTAATCCACTGAAAAACTGTTTAAATTAAAATCACTAGCTGTGTGACGTTCAATAAATACTTAATTTCTGTGCGCAATAAGTTTGTGACATTACTTAACAGAATAGGGTCAATATTTGCATAGCTTCCACTTAAGATGGTATCATTATTTTTTAGAGCAACACTTATAGGTTTAGAGAATACATCTATCTCAGGTTACAAAATGGTTTTAAGACATTAGAAGTGGCATTTTTTTTTTTTTTTTTTTTTTTTGAGATGGAGTCTCGCTCTGTCGCCCAGGCTGGAGTGCAGTGGCCGGATCTCAGCTCACTGCAAGCTCCGCCTCCCGGGTTTTACGCCATTCTCCTGCCTCAGCCTCCCAAGTAGCTGGGACTACAGGCGCCCGCCACCTCACCCGGCTAGATTTTTGTATTTTTTAGTAGAGACGGGGTTTCACCGTGTTAGCCAGGATGGTCTTGATCTTCTGACCTCATGATCCGCCCGTCTCCGCCTCCCAAAGTGCTGGGATTACAGGCTTGAGCCACCGCAACCGGCCAGAAGTGGCATTTTTTAAGAGAACTTCCAAACCACATAGGAATATTCAGTTATAAAACTGTGACTATTACAATGCATTTCAACTTACTAATTTTCTTAATATTTTTTTCTTACATGGTTGAAGAAACATTACTTTCATATAAGGATAACATTTTACTTTATATGTCAGATCGCCCAATGATAACATTTGACCATCTGTTGAGAAATTATCTGTAGGATAGCTTTCACAATTTATTTAAAAAACCCAATTAATGTGCTAATTTTTCCTGTATGAACAATATTTAGTAGCTCACTATTCATGTTTCTACCAACTCATTAAATTTTGTTTTAAAGCCCAAACACTCTGAGAGGTCACCTTTGCTTTGCTGCTACTTTACATCTGTTTTGAGGAAAAAGCTAAAAACCTATTGTCTTTTTACACCATAGAGAGGAGCTAAGGAAGGATCCCAATGAAGAAAATAGACCTGAGTCATCACTATGTCATTTCACTCTTTTACTTAAACTTAATTCCTGAAAATTTAGGCATATTTATTCTCAAAAACAAATATACTTACACAAGTCTTGAGCTCCCTTCTCCATCATTATGTTTTTGTTTTTGTTTTTTTGAGACGGAGTCTCCTTCTGTCACCCAGGCTGGAGTGCAGTGGCACGATCTTGGCTCACTGCAAGCTCCGCCTCCCGGGTTCATGCCACTCTCCTGCCTCAGCCTCCCAAGTAGCTGGGACTACAGGCGCCCGCCACCACGCCCAGCTAAATTTTTGTATTTTTAGTAGAGACAGGGTTTCACCGTGTTAGCCAGGAAGGTCTCAATCTCCTGACCTTGTGATCTACCTGCCTAGGCCTCCCAAAGTGCTGGGATTACAGGCGTGGGCCACCGCGCCCAGCCTCACTTCTCCATCTTTAATATGACATAAATATACGTTAATATTTTCCAGAATGTGGTTAAATATTTCTACAGTAGTTTTCAAACACATTTTCTTGTGAAAACTATTTTTTATATTTCACTATTTAGTATTTTTATTGGTAAAAGCAACTTTACCACACATTTTCTTTTATATTTGATAGACATGGTTTGTTCAGATACTTTGAAAGTATACAAGATTAATAAAAAATTCATTATAAAGCTCTGTGAATTTAATAATTTATATTTATTTTATATCTGTATTCCTTTTACAGCTATTTATATTTGTTCTGAAATCTCTAAAAACTTTGCAGAGTCTTTCAGGTATTAACTAAAGTCATTTCTCTCTGTATATTGAGTCAAAATAAAAGGAAAGCTTCCCCACCCCCCAAAAAAGTGGTTCTCAGATAAACTAAAATGCCCCAAATCCATTCCCACATATAATAATGCACTTACAAATCTGGAACACAATTCCAAAGATTTCAATTTAGAACTTTATGACTAATGTACTCCCCTTGCTTTGCACAAAATTATTTGTGTATATCTTTGTCTCTGAAAAGATTATAAACCCAGTTGAGTAAGTGAACCAGGCACAAACTCTGGAATAAAACACTGGCTGTGCTGCTCTGGCAAAAGAACTACATCTTTATGAACCTTGGTTGCTTTTCATCTGTAAGAAGGATAAATTAATACCTATCTTGTAGGGTTTGTGTGAGATTTAAATGAGAGATAACATATACAGCACTTATCAAAATTCTGATTTATTTTTATATCTCTCTCTCCTTCTATACCTTGTCACTATAACAATGACTTAGGGTCACAATAAATGTTCAACTAAATGTAAAAATTATTATGATTTTGTTTTATAGATAAGTATTTAGTTTTTCTCAGAATGCAAAATAACCCTATGGTATTTATAAAGTACTTAAAATGTTACATTGTAAAATACCTATAAACAGTCAAATTTAAAAAATGCTTTTCTCATGGATATTTCATATTTTTAATTGCTTCATGAATTTTAATCAATAATAGTTAATAAATATGGAAGTATTTTATTGCTAAATCATATTCATGTTTTGAAAGCCGTGAACTGTTAAATACATAATAGATTTATAAATATTGAGAGGGATCTTACAGATCATCTAGTACAATCCTTTCATTTTTAGATGAGAAAACTGAACCTTGGAAAGGTAAAATGACTTGCACAAAGTGTTGTACACACACCCACACATACAAGATATTTAAGCCATAGAACTTACGACCACTCCTTCCCCTACTTTTGTTCCTTTGTTCTTGAGGTGCAGAGATAGAGAAGCTAAATGGTGGAATCACATGTAAGATGTCTGGTGGGAATGTTGGAAGGGACTGAAGGTCATGCAATCAGAAGGGCTTAGAAAACTGAAGTTTAGAGGTAGGGACTGATGTATTTTCACCCATAAGTAGTAAACTAACCACATCTGCGTTTATTTCTGAGTCTACAGATAGAATACATGAACCTAATTGATGTTTATGTTTTTGATGACAAGCTGTCAGAGAAAAAAATCATGCTTTAGGAAGGCAGGAAAACATGTAGCAGTTTTAATTTTAAAACATAAAATAAGGGCTAGTCATTAGTAATCAAGAATGTCTTACTCTGAGGTTTTTTTTTTAAGAGCTAAGGCTTATTTTTGCTTTTGTTTTATAGAAGCTTCTTTTTCTTAATTAAAAAAAATTGGGAAAGTACAACTAGTATTTAAAAATTTTAAGAGCCATAAAATTTCAGTCTCCTGTATTCAAAATGGAAAAAAAATCCTATAATATAAAAAATAAGAAAAAAATACAAAATTTAACATTTTGTTTTATTTGAGCAAAAGAGGAGGCATTATACAGTAGGGTATCAACCACTCAACATCTGACTGATACATGCTAAACTAAATTTCTCTTAATCTTTAAAATGCTCCCTGACATCTAACAGGTGTTTTTCATTTCTACTCAGGGGCAGTCTGCCTAAAGGGCCTACAAGGATATAATTAGCAGACCATTCCCAAAAGCTGTTATGGTTTACATCAACTTTGTCAACTTTTAAAATGGTGAAAATATACAACATAAACATTGACACAATCACCTAAACATGGAAAAGAAAAGGAACATAATATTAGCTGTCTGTATGTTTGGAGAAACAAACACATTACCTTTATTAAAAAGCTAACTAAAAATATTTAGTCTTGATTCAGAGCTTAACTTCTTTCATCTCTGTATCATGCATATCAGAAACCCACTTAAGCAACACAGTTTACTCAGAAAATGTTAGCAACCTCAAAACCTTACCTTTGGTTCACACATAGAGTGGAAAGATCTAAGATGCAGCTCTCCAACATAAAACCAATGTTTCCTTCTTCCCTCAAACCATGAAGTCATTATCAGACAAAACAATTGGACTGAAAGTGCCATGAGGACAGGAGCTGTGTCTATTTTCTACTGTCTGGGATCCTCAGCATGATCAATATTATGCCTGGCACATAATTCAATTTCAACTCATTACTCACTTGTCTACTAATTGACTGAATGAAGTAGTTAGTTTCTGGAACGTTTCAAACTGCTTATAATTTTATTCTTTCCCATATTAATCCATAGGAATAGTTTGGCTATTTCAATGTGTGTAAATTGAAAATATTTTTGGTTCCCTATATAAAACAGATCACACCATGCCTTGAACTCCATGAGCTCTATCAAGGGGTTATAAGCTATGAATAAATTCAAATGATAAGCACAAACCAGAAATAATTTAGTGCATTATGGGTTTTTGCATATATTGTCTAAAGACATTAGGGACCCAGCATAGTATAGAGATAGCATTTTTAAGTACATGTAGATCAGGCCAATTGTGGAGAGAATAAAAACACAGTGATAGACAAAATAATCCCACTATACAACATTTATATGCTAGAAACTAAAACATGTTCCCACTAGGCTGCCAGTTTCCTGATGGCATGAATTGTGCTTCTTTGCATCCCTATTATCTATAACAGAATTTTAAAGCTTTTTGCTCTCAGGAACCCTTTATACTTTAAAAAGTTTTTGAGGGTCTCAAGAGTTTTGACTCCACATTTTAGTTTAGGTGGACTATTTGCCATATTGAAAATTAAACCTGAGAAAATTTAAACAGATTCATTATTTCATTTGAAAATAACACAAATCCAGAATATGATAATATGAATAATACATTATTTATGAAACATATTTTCCAGAAAAAAATGTTATGAGGGCTTTGTTTTATACTTTTCAAATCTGTCTGATAGTTGGTTTGATGGAAAAGTTGGATTTTCACTAGCTTCTGCATTGTCAGCTGTGAAATGTTATTTTAATTGAAGGATATAAGAAAATCCAGCCTCCCACAGGTATGGAATTTAAGAAGGGATGACCTTATGGACACCTAGAAAGGGCCACTGGAAAACCCCAGGTACCCTCATTCCATACTGTGAAAATCACTGAACTATAAAATCATCTGTCACAGCATCATCATTCGATAACTACTTACTGAATTAACAAAAACTTTAGAAAAAATAAATTCTCAGAGCATATATACACACACCCAAATGATAATATTCTTTATAAATGCTCATTGTTTTGCTGTAATGAAATATTAAGTGTTTCAACTTTGCAACTCATCACACCTAAATTGAAATATAGGCTGATGCAGGGTAATCAGAACCAAAGAGTGAAAAACAGGGAGAATATACAATGCCAAAACTTGATAGAAATAAACAGATGAAGAGAAAGAGACATTTTACTTGAAAAAAATGCCAGGCATAACCAAATTAAATGGTTAATTTGAATGCTATATGGGTCTCTTTTAAGCAGTAAATTAGATTGAAACACTTTACTGAACACTAGTTGGATTCTAATATTTTTAGTATCCTACATGCTGTTTCTAATTAATCTATAAAAACCATGAGAAAAAAATTTTTGCTTACATTTTCAGCATTTCAGCTTTAAATATGAATAGAAATTAACCAAATACCAGAAACAATATATTGATTCAAATATTTTACAACTCAAAAATCACATTTTCTTAAAAATAACTTTAAATAAGTTCAAAATGAAAATATAATTTTTAAGATCATATGTAAGATTTTCAAAAATGTCACCTCACTTCTTGGCAAAGAATAAAATGACTTACTTTTCCTTTTCTTGAAGCTGATGCTCCTGAGGAGCCATTTTAGGTTCTGTCCCAAGATTTTTTTGCATTCGCTGTCTCCTTTTTCTACTTGGCGCAATATCAGTGACATCAAGACTTGAAATAATGGAATCATCTTTACTTAGAGCAGCTAAAATAAAATGAGATGAGAATGTGACCCAACAAAATTATGCACATCCATACCATTTGTGAGTAAAGTATTAACTTGCTGTTTTAGCATTGACATAAGGTGACAATTAAAATATAGCAAAACTATTCTTTCAAATCTTTATGTAGATTCGTTGAATCAGGTCAGTTAGATGGCATATGATACTTTACTACCAACAAAAACATCATGTATATTGTACACATGGAATAATTCGATCAAAATGATCTTTGATACTGGGTGAAAGTGTTCTTGGAGATTTAATGGAGCTAGTACTTTTATTAGGATTGTAACTAGAAATCATAGCAACAATGACAAAACTGCGTTGATTTTTTAATTATAATTATATTTTAAGTTCTGAGATACATGTGCAGAACGTGCAGGTTTCTTACATACGTATACATGTGCCATGGTGGTTTGGTGCACCCATCAACCCGGCATCTATATTAGGTATTTCTCCTAATGCTATCCCGCCCCTTGCCCCTCACCCACTGACAGGCCCTGGTGTGTGATGTTCCCATTCCTGTGTTCATGTGTTCTCACTGTTCAACTCCCACTTATAAGTGAGAACATGCAGTGTTTGCTTTTCTGTTCCTGTGTTAGTTTGCTGAGAATGATGGTTTTTAGCTTCATCCATGTCCCTGCAAAGGACATGAACTCATCCTTTTTTATGGCTGCTTAGTATTCCACGGTGTAATATGTGACACATTTTCTTTATCCAGTCTATCACTGATGGGTATTTGGGTTAGTTCCAAGTCTTTGCTATTGTAAGCAGAGCTGCAATAAACATATGTGTGCATGTTTCTTTATAGCAGAGTGATTTATAATCCTTTGGGGATATACCCAATAATGGGATTGCTGGGTCAAATGCTATTTCTGGTTCTAGATCCTTAAGGAATCACCACACTGTCTTCCACAATGATTGAACTAAGTTACACTCCCACCAACAGTGTAAAAGCATTCCTATTTCTCCACATACTCTCCAGCATCTGTTGTTTGCTGACTTTTTAATGATCGCCATTCTAACTTGCATGAGATGGTATCTCACTGTGGTTTTGATTTGTATTTCTTTGATGGCGAGTGATGATGAGCTTTTTCTCATATGTCTGTTGGCCACATAAATGTCTTGTTTTGAGAAGTGTCTGTTCATATCCTTTGGCCACTTTTTGATGGTTTTTTTTATTTTTTTCCTGTAAATTTGTTTAAGTTCAGTATAGATTCTGGATACCAGCCCTTTGTCAGATGGGTAAATTGCTACCGAATGGGAGAAACTGAGTCGATTTTGAATAGTGTGCCCAAAGCTTAATTTTTTCTCCCTTAAGCCCGTTATTTTTACTATGTAATTTTGTAGAATGAGTGGTTTTTCAGGTACACACATACTACATTCTGGCAGAAAAGCTTGCATGTTGAGTTCTCACTCTGTGTAGTTCATGCTTTAGTTGATCTCTCTGAGACAACATGGACACTGTTGAACATTCTACTGAAATTCCTCTCTTTTTTTTTTTCTGTTATAACTATTAATTTCCAGATCTTATGTTTTGGGCCCTTTGCTATGGGTTTTCCATGTATTACCTTGTTAATCCTTAAAATTACTTCATAAAGTACTTATTATTACTATCCTCATTTTATTTTTAAGGAAAACAAGGCTTCAGAGAGGTTAAGTGACTTTCCCAAATCACACAGCCTTTGTTCTTATATTTTGTCATTAGGACAATTAAAAAATATTTTTTCCTAGTGGGTAAATTATTCTTTGATCAAATATTAAGTGAAAGCCCATCAAGGCATAGTTTACTTTCCAAAGCTGTTTAAGTTTTAGGACATTTTTTTTATTAGCCTCTAAAAATGTATTGGGAATAGATAA
The DNA here is from genome assembly GCF_007565055.1 of Rhinopithecus roxellana. Taxonomy (NCBI): domain Eukaryota; kingdom Metazoa; phylum Chordata; class Mammalia; order Primates; family Cercopithecidae; genus Rhinopithecus; species Rhinopithecus roxellana. The sequence continues at coordinate 142,854,173 of NC_044551.1, forward strand.
GGGTAAATTAAAAAGGAAGTTTTTTTTTTTTTTTAAAACACATTCAAGCTGAAAGATTTCCCAATGCTATTAAGCTAAGAGATGACTAATGAAAGTACAAGTATATGCTTGTCTATGAACAAAACTAGCAAAACTCTTAGAGCTAGAGGACATTTCAATTACAGATGTATAAACTGGATAAAGATTATAATTAATGTCACAGCAGATATCTAGGAAAAAAGAATATTAAGTTTAAATTAAAATACAAGGCAAATTTAAAAAATAAAATTAGTGAAAAGTTTTGCCATTCATTTCAGAACTCCAAATGATGTCTTACAAATTGGCAACCAAAAAGGATACCGTATGTGGGAAGTGATTACATCATGTGTTACAATGTCTGCAACTTACTTTAAAATCCAACGTTACTAAAGGTAAGTTAGTGAGGGTGGACTATAACCAAGATGTTTCTAGCATCTAATCAGGAATGCACCAGCCAGGAGCAGGCTGATGGGATCAGAAATCTGTACTCCTAAGGGAGTCACTCCAGGTCCTTTTGTTATTCATATTTCAATCAATAACTGATGATTTACTAATAAGTATACTGAACGACAAAATGTATGCCTATTGATAAAAACAAAGCATGTAAACTAACTTGATGAACATTGCATATGGATTTTCATGAGTGAATTAAAAGTACTAGTGTTATACAGACTGGCTAAAATATATTAGAAATACTGCCCATCATTTTACAGACAAGGTGTAAAAATCTCACGAGGCCTATTTACACTTAGAGATAATCTTCCGTTAAATTTTTAAATGGTTCTGTGTCCAGCTATGAACCCTGAACAACTGTGGTTGTTCAGGCATCTTTTTATTCGTCAAAAATGAACATTTTCTATGAGGTGGTGACTGGGAAAACTAAAAGGACAGAGAGCTTGCAATTTTTTTTCAAACTTATAGGACAAGTTCATGAATTATTTTGTGCTTACTTGCAAGTAAATATTTAGCTAATAATTGTATGTGTGACAAAATTTAATTTGAGACTTTTATTAATTGCCTTGAAACAAAATTGTGGGAGAAGTATCTAATGTTCTCATACTTCAAACTTCTTGGTGACTATCATTATTATACCACAAATAAACTGAAGTTGTGGGTGACCAAGTAATTCCGGCCAGTTCACCACATTAAGATCCATTCCTCTTGATAATTACACTGTAACCTTTCTATAAAATCGGCATGAAGAAAAACGGCTAGCTGTATAAGCTTAGTTACAGTTTAAATGGAATACATCTTTTTTGGTTTGTGTTTGCACCATGGGAACAGTGTTCCCCTCAGTTTTTCACATAAATGTAATAGCAAACCATATTGTAATAGATGCTCTTACTTCAAATATTTCTTTACAATGAAGTTTCAATATCTATCTAGCCTTTAAAAAAAGGCAAAACCAATCCATTCTATCCTTCTCTCTTCACCCTGAAACCAGGATAAAAAGGCACTACTCCAATACTTGGCACCTAAGTATTAAATTGCTCATCTCGAACATTTTTCAAATTTATTTTCTTTTCTTATTTATTTATTTTTTTGAGATGGAGTTTTACTTTTTTCGCCCAGGCTGGAGTGCAATGGTATGATCTTCGCTCACTGCAACCTCCGCCTCCCGGGTTCAAACAATTCTCCTGCCTCAGCCTCCCAAGTAGCTGGGATTACAGGAGTCTGCCGCCATGCCTGGCTAATTTTTGTATTTTTAGTAGAGACAGGGTTTCATCATGTTGGCCAGGCTGGTCTTGAACTACTGAGCTCAAGTGATCCACCCACGTCGGCCTCCCAAAGTGCTGGGATTACAGGTGTGAGTCCCCGCGCCTGGCCTACATTTTTCAAATTTCAACTCATCCTGCCTTTTTCCTCCAATTGTGATAATGTTTGGTCTTTTCATTGTCTTTGGTCTTGACGCTAAACACTACAATTCTGTTCTGACATTAGCTCCCTTGAACAATGACTGTGGGTGTCCAAATGAGCAATGCTATTTCATATATAGCAGAAGGGATCTGAACTATATCAATAGGAGGTCACAGATAGGAGTTCAAAAATGTCTATAATATTCATCACCTTATATATACATTCAAGTGCAATAATTCAAGTTTTCACTTTCAAGTCTGGTATCTCATTGTTAAAAAAATCAATTCATATTAAGTGTATTAGGTTATATGTATTCATTTTAGATATGAGAGAGAACTTGAACAGAGTTGGAAAAGAATGGCAAATGTTCAAAGGGTAATGAGGAGGAGTGTGGTCTTGTAACAGCATGCATGAAAGGTACAGGAAATGAGACAGGATAAATATGGGCAGCAGAAAAGAAATGGAAGGAGTAAGAAGGCAGAGAGATAGTTAAATCAGCTTGCAAGTTTTCAAATTCAGGCAGAAAAGTATGGATTCAATATTGACTGGGGAGGTTTTTTTCTTAAGATTCCACCTCCAGAATTCTGTTTTTAATATTGTCATCATTTTTTTTTTGGTCATGATAACGTGTCTTTCACCATTTCCAGGATTTATTTTTTTTAAAGAAGACAAAAGGAGAAAAAACAAAAACAAAACAAAACAAAACTAAAAACCATTGCCAATTAACCTACTACAGCTGGAATACTGATTGGTATAGCCGTGGGACGAATTTCAAGTTCTTGTTAGGTTCACTGCATCTCGAAAATGGGGACTCTTTTCACAAGCCCTGTTATTGTGAAAGGTGGCTCCACAAAAAGCCACACTTCTTCTCATCTGACAGACGAACTGCAGGATCTTGGCAACAGTAGTTCAGACATGAGAAAGACAGGGAGTTAGCTTCCCTGGGTACTCTCAATGTCGGAATGAAATGACACTGTTGGCTAAGCTGCCAGGAATTTGGCTGAATCCCCTAAGTTAAATTACCTGGTAAACTTCAGCTTCTGACCAAGAAATCTTTAAATCTGAGTATTTTTACAAATCACTTTTCAGGTTTATAATTTGTTTTTATAAGGTGCTCACTATTATCTCATATTTATAGATGTTTTTCTTTTCATATCATATATACTTTCTGTGTGCTTGACACACAGAAAGAGTCTATAATACTTGAATGAAGATTGCCACCTCTCTTCCTCATTCCCTGCCACACAGATATGCCCATCTCTAGCCCCCTCAAATACACACACACACACACACACACACACACACACACACACACCCCTCAATGTCCTGAAGCATGTTATTCACAGCTGTGGCGATGTAGCTTATAGAAGGAAGGAGGCTCTAATCTTCAGGTGTCTTGACCATGAAAAAAAAAATGTGCACTATTTGCAAATGCCATGTCCAGACAAACCAACCAACCAAACATGAGTGGTTTCCCATTGTCTACAAAATAAAGTCCTAAGATCTTAGCCCTGCATTCAAATCCTTCTACAATGTGACCTTCACCTGCCTTTGTAACCACACCTCCCACAAATCTTCTACCATATATGTAAGCTATACCAAGGGCTGCCAGGTAACAATACCTTTATTTTTGTTCTGTACTTCCCCTGTTTTGAATGTCCTCTACTCCTTTACTGGCTTATCTATGTGCCTCCTTCTAGCACAGCCCAACTCATTCCAGTCATCCTAGTCTAGTAGTCCCAATCCACAGAAATCTTTCCTGTCTCTGTAGGACTTACAGTTTGAATCACTCATCTTATACATACAATCTTATATTGTTACTCTCTTTTTATGTTTATCTCTTGTTTCTCCAATTAAATTATGAATACCCTATAGCTGGAACCCATGCCTCATGCTAAACCCTAACATATTACTCAGTAGTTTTATACAAGAGAAATATGAAGACTGGATCTCTTATTTTCAAATGTGCGTCTTATTTTTTAATGAAAAACTTACTTATAAACTTCCAGATGAGATGTAGGGTAAAATGGAGTGAGAATGCCTGGGTTTGGGTCTGCAGGTCTGCATTTACCTTGGGTATATTACAGAATCTCTAAGTTTTTCAGCTGAGAAAATGTATATAAACCATAATTTCTGAGATGACAAAATAGAGTAAATAAAAATGTACAATGTAAAATGTAAATAAAAAATATTTACAAACTTTTTTAATAAAAAAGTATCAGAAATATCCAATATCATAATTAAGGTATTATTTTTAAAATAGTATGTTGTTAACAAAGGCCAAATTAATATTCATTTAGGCTATCTACTATATCTTTTCACAGACATAAAAAAGTAAGATAAATACCAGTTTTCCTAATACAAAATATTCCAATTGTCACAGAGCCACCATCTATTATGAACACAGAGTACTCAGTCTACTATGACTGCTTTTGGCTGTTTTATCCATTTATTCATTTCACAAGTGTTTATAAAATATTTAGAATCAATAAGTCATTGTTTCATTTCAAAAGATATAAAATATTAAGAGAAAAAAGCACAAAATCCAAACCTTAAAATACAACCCTAACTGAATCTGAAACTTCAAAACACATATTCTTCCTTTCCCAAGAGAAAACAACCAACCAATGCCTCAGGCTATCTTGTGCCTCTGTAGTATGTCTTACTGACAAGTACAAAGATAATCAAGAAAAGAGGCTGAGATAAGGTCTATCACACCATACTTCAATAGGCAGTATCTTAAAGTGACCTGTCTTGAGGCAGTTAATTTCTAATCTGACCAAACAAGCAAACACTATTTTTTCATGCCATTTATCAAATGCCCATTTTCAAATCTGTAATCAGTTGCTATTCAGTTTTCACAATCTAACCTGAATAACTGACGACCATCTTACAAGACAAGTCAATGGTGTAATCTATGAATTAGCAATCACCAAATAAACTGATTATTAACATAACACCAAACAGTTAAGAATGTACATGTCTGAATCTGTGTACATATACTTTCCCAAATATCAGGCTCCTCTCTCAGCCAGTACAGCTAGAAGTCAGACTTAATGACAGATACCTACTGACATTGGGGTAACTCAAAAGGTCATCTTTGGAAATCCAATACTCTCAATGTCAGAGTCAGAGTGGGCCACTAAGGATAAACCACAGACCCCAGAAGTATCTGCAGCATAAAAAATAGTAAGTTGATTATATCAGATATTTATTGTTCTATGTCTACAAAACATTTCAATGTTTATTTTTTAAAATTTTATTTAATTATTTATTTATTTATTTATTTATTTATTTATTTATTTATTTATTTATTTATTTTTGAGACGGAGTCTCGCTCTGTCGCTCAGGCTGGAGTGCAGTGGCGCTATCTCTGCTCACTGCAAGCTCCGTCTCCCGGGTTCAAGCCATTCTCCTGCCTCAGCCTCCTGAGTAGCTGGGACTACAGGCACCTGCCACCAGATCCGGCTAATTTTTGTATTTTTAGTAGAGATGGGGTTTCACCATGTTGTCCAGGATTGTCTCGATTTCTTGACCTCATGATCCACCCGCCCTGGCCTCCCAAAGTGCTGGGATTACAGGTGTGAACGACCGCGCCCGGCCTCAATGTTTAATTTTTAAAAATTGTTTCTTAAAACTTTACAACCAAAGGAATTCACTTCTTTAGACCTTAAGAATTCATTTATTCCTCCATTCATTCAACCAATATTTATTGAGTGTTTTATGAACTATTCTATGCAGAGGCAAATATTAAGGTAAATTTCAGAGGCATTCCTTGAAAAAACTCTGGAACTGTGGCACTATCCAGAAGATACTACCAGCATGCATTCAAAAAGTTTATAATTAAGTAGGACAGAAAGACACAACTATTTGTAAGACAGCCATAAGCCACACAAGCAATTAAAAAGGAAATAATTTAATAGTTCTAAGGTAGGCATAGATTTCCAGCTGTTTACTACATTTCCCAAATTAATCTGTGAAGCTTCGATTTTTCTTTTCCATTGTCAACTATCTATTATAACTTGATTTCTTACATTGCTTTTCTTCTTATATAGATGCTTTTTTTTGAAAGCATAATCCTTACAATCAGATGGCTCTGAAGTACATTTTCCAAAAGAGAAAATTAAAGGGCTAGCTCACTCTGAGCAAACTGATTTAATACAAGCCTTGGCTTCAAAATTAGGTTTCAGGATGTTTCAGAATAAACTCAAACGGCAAATCTGAATTGAAACTATACAATCACCTTTTTGGGTAGGACTTTTGGGTAGCCCTCAAACATCCTTAGATTTGATCAAACTTGCAATAATGTATCTAATATTTGTAAGCTCCAAGAAGGCAGGGACTAAGTTTGTCTTATTCACTGATAAATCAAGACAGATTAGAATGGTGTGTAATACTAAGTAATTTCTCAATAAATATTCATCGATTGCTATAAATTCTTAAATACTAATGGAACCTAATAATAAATAATTTACAAGTTATTCTGCATCTGTGTGAAATACCATATTATTGATTATTTATGCCTGCTGGTGCTAGTTCCAGTTAACATTAAGAAAAGAAAAACATTAGTGGGAAAAAGCAATTTATGAAAGAGCAACATTAAACCTTCAATTTATATCATTTTGAAGTTAAAAATAACAAATCTCTGAAAGCACTTTAAATGGTTAATAAGTTTCCAGAAAACAAAACTAAAATTTCTCAGCTTTCAACAGCTACCTATGTCATGAAATGTTTGGAGTCAACACAAAGCTTCATTGTTTTCATAGGTTGACTTCTGTCAACCTAAGACATTTGTTAGTGATTTCTTCATAGAGATTTCTAAGGATTTTTGAAATTTTCATTGTTTTTTATTTTACTCAACTGTTAATAAAACTTAGACTTTTTACAAAGCTTAGCTTATAGAGGTTTTCGTTGAACTAGGATAAATTTAAAAATTGGACAAAATAAATAAAATATAAAACCTTTGTAAAAGAAATGGTAGAGGAAATCTTTCAGGGTATTTTTAAAAAATAATATATTACTAGCATATTACCTGCAGTGACTCTACATTACCTGGTTAGAACTAGGACAAGATCACTAGTTTGACTAGTAAGTCAAAATCAAAATCTGATAAAATTGGCAGAGTGAATTATTAGCATGATTGATTATCTGGTTAATTTGGTCAATAAGGAACACTGTTATATATCACAAACTCTCTCTCTCTGATCATTAACAGGGGTAGGAAGAGGAACGTAACTGAATTTATTTGACAATGATAAATCTTTCCACTTCATTTTGCCAATGCATGCTTAATCTCAGAAAACTGGAATAATTTTGATACATTAGGACAAAACATTCTATTTGCACTTCTTTAAACTCCTTTACAACAAGGTTGATGCCTCTGTGATAAAATTTGGTCAGTTTGTAGTTGTTCTATGAAAAGGAAACTAGAAGGCTAAATTTCAGTGGCATTCCTTGAAAACTGTGAAATGATTTTCAAAAAAGAGATTTCCAGATTTGCAACACTAGACATGTCCTAACTAGCTTTAAAACAGAATGGGATTAGGCAACACTTTCATTTAGAAGGAATAAGAAACATTCTACACCAAATGGTCAAATAACTAAGAAAATGTTTATACTGAATTAATAAAATACTTGAGAAGAATTCCAGACTTGAGTCTGTGAGTCATTGTCTTTATAACTATGGGCAGGCCACATAACAATCTGTAAAGGTTTATTTTTAAATCTGTAAAATTAGGTGGGGAAAAATTAGACTAAGTGGTTACTTCTGGTATAAAAAATACCTTATGATATTTTTAAAAAATGATGATATTATCCAGATTTGGTAAGACAGACTAATGCACTTTCAGACCATTTTGAAGCACTTTTAAGTTAGTATTGGGTCAAAAAGCATTGCCCAAATTAGAAAGCTTTACTTAAGAATTTTCATTTCCAAACATACACATGTTTTCTTTATGTTGTACCACTTCATGTTATTTATGATTTTTCAAAATTTTCAACAAAAATCTCATAAGGCTTTTATTTTTTAAATGACTAATTTGTATATCCTTTGGTTACTGGTACTCAAAATTAGACAATTAAAAGCTAAAGTTACTTTGAATATCAATTTGACAAGAATAATAACTGGTAAATTTATCATGGTTTATTATAAATGTATTTTTAATGAAATCTTATATTTATGAAGACTGTTTAGCTATCTTCAAATTACAGTTAGCAATGATTATTAGCAATGTGTGGACTCCTTATTTTGAGCATGCTGTCTCAGTAATGTGTTCAGGTCAAAGCTTTCTTAATGTCACTGTCCACAAAACTTGTCATGCCCCAAATATGGAATCAGTCTTGATGCCTTTCAAAACTTCATCATGCAAATCTAATCAGTACCACATAAAAAGTTCTTAGGTGTGTCTAATAATTATCTGCATCTCCAATACTTCCACAGTTTCTTAGATTACTGCTATAGTTTATAAATGGTCAAGCAGATAAAATTAATTCTCATTAAAACATCTAGGAGAATTTTTCTAAAAATGCAACTCTGATGAAGTCAGATCCTTTTCTATTGCCTTCAAGACAATAGAAATAGAATTCAAGACAAAAATAAAATTCCCTAAAGTATTTTTTAAAATGTCCTTCTTTTCCTGGTCAGCTTACTTCTACAATTATACAATTTTAGATAATACTAATTGTCTAAAAATTGTATTCAGAAAGAAATCACTCAAGGTTTTCAATTATCTAAAACATATCATCAATACAGAAAGCTTCAACTTGCTAGTACGTTAAACTTACTAGCTTAACTGAAGTTGAAGATTAAGATGGCATCATCTTAATCTTCTGTGGATGACATATCAGTTCCTCTGATGCTTCCTTGGTCAGATTTCTTGATAATTCCCAATTAATTTTTCATTGTTTTCCTTCATCTAAGACAACAGTCCCGACCTTTATGGCACCAAGAACGGGGTTTCTTGGAAGACAATTTTTCCATAGACTGGGTGAGGTTTGGGGGATGATTTTGCCAGTGATTTGACAAGAGGTGGAGCTCAGGTGGTAATTCTCCCTGGACGACTTCTCACCTACTGCTGTGCGGCCCAGTTCCTAACAGGCCACGAACCAGAACTGGTCTGCTGCTTGGGGATTGAGGACCCCTGCTGTAAGATATGGATGAAGGCATCATCATCTTACTTGGTTGGCTACCTAAATAGTGTTTATGATTTTCTTGTCAATAGCCTCAAATCCTTAGAATTATGCATACTTGTTCATAAGTTTTTCCAACTGGTATTAACTCCTGTCAGGTTTGATTAAATCCACTGCTTGTGGAACTAAATTTGTTAAGCAGAATTGCAGGCAATCAGCAAAACTATTTTAAAATATTTTATCTTCCCTTTCTAAAATCTGTATTTACCTAGCAAACACAATCAAAGAAGGCAAATACAGTTAAAAAAGGTTAAAGTATGTATGTCACTCCACTAAGATTTATAAACAGATAGGAAGTCCATATTTCAATCTCATAAAGTATTTTAATCTTGAAACTGGAATTGGGGACATCAAATCATAGTATGCCTCATAAAGTTATCTATCTTACTATCTGAAATTCATAAAATGCGCTTTTGTGCAAAATGCATTTATCTTATAAGTTAGAATACACAAACTGTTACTTTAAAGGATTGATAATTTCATAGTATTACCATTTTGTATAAAATGGAAAAAAATGAGAAAAGAATGTCTAAATAAGAAACATCTTTCCAACGAGGTAAATGCTTCATGTATGCTCACATTTTTAAATTTCTAATTCTTCCATAATAAACTGACATTTAGAAACATGATTCATCATGTTGCTTGGTCATATTAGGTGCCCCAAAAATTACTGTTTTAATAAAAATAGCACCAAGGAAAATACTGAAGATTATATAAGTAGAATATAAAAGACACAAAGCTTTTTCTAATTAAATGCGGACAAAGTAACAGACTAAAATTTTGCCAGATTTGTTAATCTATAAACATAACTTCTTTTAATAAAAGTCTGTAATTTTCATTATAAGGCCAACACTGAATTCAAAGCCTAACACATTTAACTGGAGTCGGCATTTAAAATGTCCCTGTGGAGAATATTCTAGTCTTGTACAAAGGAGTATATTATTTGTAAATAATGGTTACCAGATATCTTAGCCAAGGAATACAGTTACACAAGGGAGGTTAACATAACACAGCTGGAAAAGTACAGAAGAAGAAAGAAAAAGTCTGTATTTTTATTACTGCTCAGACAGATGAATAGATATATAGATAGACATAGATATCTATATCCATATTGGTGTATCAGTTGGAAAATAAAAAATATAAATGCTGTAAGTAAAAGTGAGAAATATTACGCCTAACAGAAAAAAGGACAATGATAGAAAAAAATTAACTTGAAAGAAACTTCCATAAATAATTTGCGAGATTTTTTATCCATAGAAAAACAAGGATGAAAGAAACAGTGACCTTCAAGAACGAGTATTCAATAGACAATAATCAATTTCTTGCAGGTAATGTGATTGTTGCAGAGGGAAGTAGAGGAGATTAAGAGAGAGGTATTAAAAGGACAGATGGAGGGGGGAGTGGGAAAAGTGGGGGAAAGAGAACAGATGGAGAAATACATTTTTACTGAACGTTTTCTAAAGTTAATCTGTATTATCTTCCTTGATCAAATAAGATATTTTCAAAAGTCTTCCAAACAATTATTTACACTATACATAGTTGCTTTTTAGGTAAATAATAACTTTTAAATACAGATATCAAATGAACATTTTTATTGGAAATCTAAATAAACTGGCACATTTTAACATCTATTGATTTTCAGCCAAAAAATCTTATGCAATTATTCAAAAAGTAATCTAATTTTTCCTTTATTTTATATTTATTCATGCATTTCTATGACAATAACAATTGTATTCCTAGGTTTCTAGTAGCTACATATTTCTATTTTGTTTATATTTTCAGACAATAAATTATTTAAAAATCTACTAATTGTGGGTAATTATATTAAACACAATAGGTCCAAAGGTCAATAAGGTCATATAACTCACTTCCTAGACTCCTCTCTTTAAGTCTACACAGCAACAGATTAATTTCAAAATCTCTTGTTTCATTAATTATAATAAAGAAAACAGGGTACTCTAATGATTTAAGCCCTGAATAGTTTTTTTTTTATTACCAAAACACCTGTTGCTTTTTTACAACTTATTTCATTAAACACAGAAGAATGTTGATTTTGTTACCCGAGGACATCAAAAGCTAAGAAAACAAACTTTCCTTAATAGAACCATTCTCAGAACACTTTTCTCAACACAAGTGATTTTAACATGCTGCTCCTTCCCAGGATGGGGTTTTTACAAAGTGGTTTACATTATTGTTCCAAGCTAGTGTGATTTATCTTTTATATGTTGTAATATATATGCATATTTAACTTCAAAACAGTAGTATTATTAGTATGAAATACATAAAATTGATTTTAGCAAAAACCAATTTCTAAGAAGTTGAATTTAATTCTATGCCAAACTTATGTCAAAGATGTTTTCAATTTCTCAAGAAGAAATTACTGGTTTTCCACATTGGACAACAGTTTGTGCAGCACTGTGCTTCCTGAAAGAAGAGAAATACAAGAGGTGAGCCCTAGGACCACTCTGTCTTTCTACCTGCTGTACTTTCCAGACCTCAACACAGGGATGTACGTGGAGCCCAGGCAGACCACAATGACCTCATTCAACTAAAGAGGCACAAAGTAGAGCTTGGTGCTGTTGAAATAGCTGGAATTTATAAGGCAAAGCGGTGGGAAAGCATTAACTACACAAAAAACGAGCCCCAAAAGGAGTTATCATAAGTAAATGGATGCATATTAAGCTGCACATGCACAAAGCAAGGCTGAAGACCTGGCAGAAAATAGCTAACTGAAGAGCCATGAGCTGTGATTTGAACAGAAATCCAGATGTCACATACTAAGAGATGCAGAACTTCGCTGAAAATGCTAAGCACTCATGTGACACCCCTAAAAGGTCTAGATCCACTCTAATTGAGCTTACAGAAAAGAAGAAAACAGAGCAAGCTGACTTTCCAGTAAATTGTCTCCCAGAACAAAAGTCAATGCTCTTTAACGAAAGACAACAAAATCCTACAACATAGAAATCAGAATGTAGGGGGGCGGAGCAAGATGGCCAAATAGGAACAGCTCCAGTCTCCAACTCCCAGCGCGAGTGACACAGAAGACCGGTGATTTCTGCATTTTCAACTGAGGTACTGGGGTCATCTCACTGGGGAGTGCCGGACAATTGGTGCTGGTCAGCTGCTGCAGCCCGACCAGAGAGAGCTGAAGCAGGGCAAGGCATTGCCTCACCTGGGAAGCGCAAGGGGGAAGGGAATCCCTTTTCCTAGCCAGGGGAACCGAGACACACAACACCTGGAAAATCGGGTAATTCCCACCCCAATACTGCGCTTTAAGCAAACGGGCACACCAGGAGATTATACCCACACCTGGCTGGGAGGGTCCCATGGCCATGGAGCCTCCCTCATTGTTAGCACAGCAGTCTGCGATCTAACTGCAAGGCAGCAGCGAGGCTGAGGGAGGGGCGCCCGCCATTGCTGAGGCTTAAGTAGGTAAACAAAGACACTGGGAAGCTCAAACTGGGTGTAGCTCACAGCAGCTCAAAGAAACCTGCCTGTCTCTGTAGACTCCACCTCTGGGGACAGGGCACAGCTAAACAACAAAAGGGGAAGCAGCAGAGGCCTGGGCAGACGCAAACGACTCTGTCTGACAGCTTTGAAGAGAGCAGTGGATCTCCCAACATGGAGGTTGAGATCTGAGAACAGACAGACTGCCTGCTCAAGTGGGTCCCTGACCCCTGAGTAGCCTCACTGGGAGACATCCCCCACTAGGGGCAGTCTGACACCCCACACCTCACAGGGTGGAGTATACCCCTGAGAGGAAGCTTCCAAAGGAAGAATCAGACAGGTACACTTGCTGTTCAGCAATATTCTATCTTCTGCAACCTCTGCTGCTGATACCCAGGCAAGCAGGGTCTGCAGTGGACCTCAAGCAATCTCCAACAGACCTACAGCTGAGGTCCTGACTATTAGAAGGAAAACTATCAAACAGGAAGGACACCTATACCAAAACCCCATCAGTACGTCACCATCATCAAAGACCAGGGGCAGATAAAACCACAAAGATGGGGAAAAAGCAGGGCAGAAAAGCTGGAAATTCAAGAAATAACATCTCCCCCAGCAAAGGAGCGCAGCTCATCACCAGCAATGAATCAAAGCTGGTCAGAGAATGACTTTGACGAGATGAGAGAAGAAGGCTTCAGTCCATCAAACTTCTCAGAGCTAAAGGAGGAATTACATACCCAGCGCAAAGAAACTAAAAATCTTGAAAAAAGAGTGGAAGAATTGACAGCTAGACTAATTAATGCAGAGAAGGTCATAAACTGAAATGACAGAGATGAAAACCATGACACGAGAAATACGTGACAAATCCACAAGCTTCAGTAACCGACTCGATCAACTGGAAGAAAGAGTATCAGCGATTGAGGATCAAATGAATGAAATGAAGCGAGAAGAGAAACCAAAAGAAAAAAGAAGAAAAAGAAATGAACAAAGCCTGCAAGAAGTATGGGATTATGTAAAAAGACCAAATCTACGTCTGAATGGGGTGCCTGAAAGTGAGGGGGAAAATGGAACTAAGTTGGAAAACACTCTTCAGGATATCATCCAGGAGAACTTCCCCAACCTAGTAGGGCAGGCCAACATTCAAATTCAGGAAATACAGAGAACAGCCACAAAGATACTCCTCGAGAAGAGCAACTCCAAGACACATAATTGCCAGATTCACCAAAGTAGAAATGAAGGAAAAAATCTTAAGGGCAGCCAGAGAGAAAGGTCGGGTTACCCACAAACGGAAGCCCATCAGACTAACAGCAGATCTCTCGGCAGAAACTCTACAAGCCAGAAGAGAGTTGGGGGCAATATTCAACGTTCTTAAAGCAAAGAATTTTAAACCCAGAATTTCATATCCAGCCAAACTAAGTTTCATAAGTGAAGGAGAAATAAAATCCTTTACAGATAAGCAAATGCTTAGAGATTTTGTCACCACCAGGCCTGCCTTACAAGAGACACTGAAGGAAGCACTAAACATGGAAAGGAACAACCGGTACCAGCCATTGCAAAAACATGCCAAAATGTAAAGACCATCGAGGCTAGGAAGCAACTGCACCAACTAACGAGCAAAATAACCAGTTAATATCATAATGGCAGGATCAAGTTCACACATAACAATATTAACCTTAAATGTTAATGGACTAAATGCTCCCATTAAAAGACACAGACTGGCAAACTGGATAAAGAGTCAAGACCCATCAGTCTGCTGTATTCAGGAGATCCATCTCACATGCAGAGACATACATAGGCTCAAAATAAAGGGATGGAGGAAGATCTACCAAGCAAATGGAGAACAAAAAAAAGCAGGGGTTGCAATCCTAGTCTCTGATAAAACAGACTTTAAACCATCAAAGATCAAAAGAGACAAAGAAGGCCATTACATAATGGTAAAGGGATCAATTCAACAGGAAGAGCTAACTATCCTAAATATATATGCACCCAATACAGAAGCACCCAGATTCATAAAGCAAGTCCTTAGAGACTTACAAAGAGACTTAGACTCCCATACAATAATAATGGGAGACTTCAACACTCCACTGTCAACATTAGACAGATCAACGAGACAGAAAGTTAACAAGGATATCCAGGAATTGAACTCATCTCTGCACCAGGCGGACCTAATAGACATCTATAGAACTCTCCACCCCAAATCAACAGAATATACATTCTTCTCAGCACCACATCGCACTTATTCCAAAATTGACCACATAATTGGAAGTAAAGCACTCCTTAGCAAATGTAAAAGAACAGAAATTATAACAAACTCTCTCTCAGACCACAGTGCAATCAAACTAGAACTCAGGACTAAGAAACTCAATCAAAACCGCTCAACTACGTGGAAACTGAACAACCTCCTCCTGAATGACTACTGGGTACATAACGAAATGAAGGCAGAAATAAAGATGTTCTTTGAAACCAATGAGAACAAAGATACAACATACCAGAATCTCTGGGACACATTTAAAGCAGTGTGTAGAGGGAAAATTATAGCACTAAATGCCCACAAGAGAAAGCTGGAAAGATCTAAAATTGACACTCTAACATCACAATTAAAAGAACTAGAGAGGCAAGAGCAAACACATTCAAAAGCTAGCAGAAGGCAATAAATAACTAAGATCAGAGCAGAACTGAAGGAGATAGAGACACAAAAAACCCTCCAAAAAATCAATGAATCCAGGAGTTGGTTTTTTGAAAAAATCAACAAAATTGACAGACCGCTAGCAAGACTAATAAAGAAGAAAAGAGAGAAGAATCAAATAGATGCAATAAAAAATGATAAAGGGGATATCACCACCGACCCCACAGAAATACAAACTACCATCAGAGAATGCTATAAACACCTCTACGCAAATCAACTAGAAAATCTAGAAGAAATGGATAATTTCCTGGACACTTACACTCTTCCAAGACTAAACCAGGAAGAAGTGGAATCCCTGAATAGACCAATAGCAGGCTCTGAAATTGAGGCAATAATTAATAGCCTACCCACCAAAAAAAGTCCAGGACCAGATGGATTCACAGCTGAATTCTACCAGAGGTACAAGGAGGAGCTGGTACCATTCCTTCTGAAACTATTCCAATCAATAGAAAAAGAGGGAATCCTCCCTAACTCATTTTATGAGGCCAACATCATCCTGATACCAAAGCCTGGCAGAGACACAACCAAAAAAGAAAATTTTAGACCAATATCCCTGATGAACATCGATGCAAAAATCCTCAATAAAATACTGGCAAACCGGATTCAGCAGCACATCAAAAAGCTTATCCACCATGATCAAGTGGGCTTCATCCCTGGGATGCAAGGCTGGTTCAACATTCGCAAATCAACAAACGTAATCCAGCATATAAACAGAACCAAAGACAAGAACCACATGATTATCTCAACAGATGCAGAAAAGGCTTCTGACAAAATTCAACAGCCCTTCATGCTAAAAACGCTCAATAAATTCGGTATTGATGGAATGTACCTCAAAATAATAAGAGCTATTTATGACAAACCCACAGCTAATATCATACTGAATGGGCAAAAACTGGAAAAATTCCCTTTGAAAACTGGCACAAGACAGGGATGCCCTCTCTCACCACTCCTATTCAACATAGTGTTGGAAGTTCTGGCTAGAGCAATCAGGCAAGAGAAAGAAATCAAGTGTACTCAGTTAGGAAAAGAAGAAGTCAAATTGTCCCTGTTTGCAGATGACATGATTTTATATTTAGAAAACCCCATTATCTCAGCCCAAAATCTCCTTAAGCTGATAAACAACTTCAGCAAAGTCTCAGGATAAAAAATTAATGTGCAAAAATCACAAGCATTCTTATACACCAGTAACAGACAAACAGAGAGGCAAATCAGGAATGAACTTCCATTCACAATTGCTTCAAAGAGAATAAAATACCTAGGAATCCAACTTACAAGGGATGTCAAGGACCTCTTTAAGGAGAACTACAAACCACTGCTCAGTGAAATAAAAGAGGACACAAACAAATGGAAGAATATACCATGCTCATGGATAAGAAGAATCAATATCGTGAAAATGGCCATACTGCCCAAGGTTATTTATAGATTCAATGCCATCCCCATCAAGCTACCAATGAGTTTCTTCACAGAAATGGAAAAAACTGCTTTAAAGTTCATATGGAACCAAAAAAGAGTCCGCATTGCCAAGACAATCCTAAGTCAAAAGGCCAAAGCTAGAGGCGTCACGCTACCTGACTTCAAACTATACTACAAGGCTACAGTAACCAAAACAGCATGGTACTGGTACCAAAACAGAGATGTAGACCAATGGAGCAGAAGAGAGTCCTCAGAAATAATACCACACATCTACAGCCATCTGATCTTTGACAAACCTGAGAGAAACAAGAAATGGGGAAAGGATTCCCTATTTAATAAATGGTGCTGGGAAAATTGGCTAGCCATAAGTAGAAAGCTGAAACTGGATCCTTTCCTTACTCCTTATATGAAGATTAATTCAAGATGGATTAGAGACTTAAATGTTAGACCTAATACCATAAAAACCCTAGAAGAAAACCTAGGTAGTACCATTCAGGACATAGGCATAAGCAAGGACTTCATGTCTAAAACACCAAAAGCAATGGCAGCAAAAGCCAAAATTGACAAATGGGATCTCATTAAACTAAAGAGCTTCTGCACAGCAAAAGAAACTACCATCAGAGTGAACAGGCAACCTACAGAATGGGAGAAAATTTTTGCAATCTACTCATCCGACAAAGGGCTAATATCCAGAATCTACAAAGAACTCAAACAAATATACAAGAAAAAAACAAACAACCCCATCAAAAAGTGGGCAGAGGATATGAACAGACATTTCTCAAAAGAAGACATTCACACAGCCAACAGACACACGAAAAAATGCTCATCATCACTCGCCATCAGAGAAATGCAAATCAAAACCACAATGAGATACCATCTCACACCAGTTAGAATGGCAATCATTCAAAAGTCAGGAAACAAGAGGTGTTGAAGAGGATGTGGAGAAATAGGAACACTTTTACACTGTTGGTGGGATTGTAAACTAGTTCAACCATTATGGAAAACAGTATGGCAATTCCTCAAGGATCTAGAACTAGATGTACCATATGACCCAGCCATCCCACTACTGGGTATATACCCAAAGGATTATAAATCATGCTGCTATAAAGACACATGCACACGTATGTTTATTGCGGCACTATTCACAATAGCAAAGACTTGGAATCAACCCAAATGTCCATCAGTGACAGACTGGATTAAGAAAATGTGGCACATATACACCATGGAATACTATGCAGCCATAAAAAAGGATGAGTTTGCGTCCTTTGTAGGGACATGGATGCAGCTGGAAACCATCATTCTTAGCAAACTATCACAAGAACAGAAAACCAAACACCGCATGTTCTCACTCATAGGTGGGAACTGAACAATGAGATCACTTGGACTCGGGAAGGGGAACATCACACACGGGGCTATGATGGGGAGGCAGGAGGGGGGAGGGGTTGCATTGGGAGTTATACCTGATATAAATGATGAATTAATGGGTGCTGACGAGTTGATGGGTGCAGCACACCAACATGGCACAAGTATACATATGTAACAAACCTGCACGTTATGCACATGTACCCTAGAACTTAAAGTATAATAATAAAAATAATAATAATAATAATAATAATAAAAGAAATCAGAATGTGTAGTATATAATAAAAAATTACTGACATATGAAATAACAGGAAAATGTGACCCATAATGAAGAAATCACTAATACTTCTAGTACATAATGAGGAGAGTTATATTTCCTTTTCTATTATATATACCATTATAGAATAGTACAATCCTTGAAATAATAGAAAAATATATTTTAAATTAGTTACACCACTTCAATTCCAAAAACATTTTTAACTTTGCACATTATTTTTGAAAGATATGCTCTAAGAGCGTGCCTTCATCTGCCACATCTCCAATATTACTTCCTCCATTCTCTATTAATTTAATGTTTCTCAGTGACAGGCATGCAGCAGGGATTCTAAGCTTTACAGAACCCTGCACATCAACTTTCTGTTTGTAATTAGGAATGCCAGGTAGGTCAACAAACCTAACACACACCTTCCTGTTTTGTCCTTCCCTTCTCCATAACATTAAAATGTGCTTCCAATTTTCCAATCTCTTGCTTCCTTTATCCAGCTGACACTGGTTTCAGGATCAATACCCTCCCTTCTGATATCTCTTTCCTAGCTCTCAGTCTCACTAAACTGATCCCTGATCCTTTCCAGGGTAACTGCATGCTGTAGACTGCCTTTTCTGTTGGTAAGATATTTCTTTTAAAAGACTGAATTGCATTCCCCCGAGATTCTTAAGTCCGAAATCTCCAGCACACCTGAGAATATGACTGTCTTTGGAAATAAGTTCTTACAATAGGTACATCATGTTAAGTTAGGTCAAGGAGGTGAGCCCTAGCCCAGTGAGTATGATGTCTTTATTAGAAGAGGAAGAAACACCAAGGAAGTGCATGTACAGAGAAGAAGGTAGCCATGTGCAAGTCTAGAAGAGAGGTCTCAGGAGAAACCAAAAAGGCCAACATCTTCATCTTCCACTTCCAGTCTCCAAAAATGTGAGAAAATAAATTTCTGTTGGTAAGTCCTCAGTCCATAGTATTTTGTTATGGCAGCCCTAGCAAACTCATACACCCCTGAATATATTTTCATTTTTCCTGAAGTGTTCACTTACCTTCTTCATCATTGTGAAACTAACTTGATGGCATCACTTCTGTTAAAACATTATCCTCATCCCTGAAGTAATACAAGCATATAGAAGAATATTTACCAACTACCGTTACTTCTAGACTATTATTCCAGTCTTTATAGAATAAAGTTTAATTTTGAACACAAATGATACATTGAGAGAGAGAGAGAATAAAAAAACAAGATGAGAGAAAGATATCATAATTGAAAATCTAAATAGCAATGTGGTGTTATAGAAATTAGCTTAAGAGTTGGTTATATATGATATCTGGTTTTGAATCCTACTTGCCCTGCTTACCATCTGTGTAATCTTGAGCAAACTACTTAATCTCACTGTGGATAAAAACAGAACCTACCTCATATTTTTGTTGTGAGTAAACTATATTAACAGTTGTAAAGCAGTTAGCTTGGCACATTAGCTGTTATACAAGTGCTAGCTATTACCAAGGAAATTGATTTTGGATGGGATTGCTAAGGGAGTAAGTGCAGGAAAAAGGGCCTCAGTGACGGGAAGGTTAAAGTAGTAAGTGTTGATTATATATCATTAGAAATTTGGAGTTAAATGAAGGTTAGATTCAATCATAATTTTTAAAATAAGAAGAAACTGGGCATGGTGGCACACACCTGTAGGCCCAACAGTTACTTTGGGAGGCTGAGGTAGGAGGATCACTTGAGTCCAGGAGTAAGGCTGCAGTGAACTATGATCACACCACGACTTTCCAGCCTGGGCAACAAAGTGAGACCTTGTGCCAAAAAATAATAATAAAATAAAATGAAAATGAAATAAGTAGAGCAAGAGATAAATATTTCTTGTTTATTTGTTTTAAGATAAAGGAGAATTGTGCATGCTTATAATCTTGGAACTTCATATTTACAATCTCATACAGTTAGTAAAAGTGAGAAATAGAATAAATATCCATGAAGCAAAACACTGAAAGAGATTAAGGAGATTAAAAGTATTGAGTACAGGAACAAACAAGGGTAAGTAGTGTTTCATGCAAGGTTTGTGTCAGCTTACACACACACACACACACACACAACGTGTATACGAGTGACCCTTGGGCAACATGGATTTGAACTGTGAGGATCCATTTATATGCAAATTTTTTTAAAAAATAAAAGTTACACTGAATTTGCCTGCCTCTCCCGCTTCCCCTTCCTTCTCTTCCACTTCTTCCGGATCTGCCACCCTGAGACAGAAAGACCAATCCTTCCTCCTCCTCCTCTTCCTCCTCCTCCCACTCTTCCTCAGCCAACTCAAGGGGAATGCCAGAGTGAAGACCTTTTTGAGAATTCACTTCCACTTAATGAATAGTAAATATATTTTCTCTTCCTTATGATTTTCTTAATAACACTTCCTTTTCTCTAGTTTACTTTATTGTAAGAATATATAATAGTATTTAATACATAAAACACAAAATATGTGTTAAACGACTGTTTATGTTATCGGTGAGGCTATTAGTAAAGATTTGTGTAAGTCAAAAGTTCTATGTGGTATTCTGACTGTATGGGAAGTAAGCACCTCTAAACCCCGCATTGTGCAAGGATCAACAGTACTTGATTGAAAGGTGAAATATATTCTTACTGTGGGTCTCAGTAAAAAGTTTTGAACTTTCTTATCTAGAGTATATGACACTTTTTAAAGGTGTACTTTTTTCCTGAAATGAGAAGAAAAAAAGGATCAGTGAACTGACAGTAAGGAAGTACTATTTTATTTAACAGAATTAATTCACTTGTATATTATATTCATTAGACAAAAAGATAGATTTGTGTAAAATTATGTCGTACTTCTTGAAATTCAATATAAATCACTAACATGGCTGCTGGCTGCAATGAGTTAATAAGTGCATTAACTTAAAAATCTTACAACTAAAATTTTTATTTTCTTCTTTTATTTACTTCATATTACTGATTTTTGTTTTTTTCTTTTTGAGACTCAGTCTTACTTTGTTGCCCTGGCTGGAGTGCATTGGTGTGATCTAGGTTCACTGCAACCTCCACCACCTGGGTTCAAACGATTCTTGTGCCTCAGCCTCCTACTTCATGTAGCTGGAATTACAGGTGTGTGCCACCACGCCTGGCCAATTTTTGCATTTTTAGTAGAAACAGGGTTTTGCCATGTTGGCCAGGCTGGTCTCAAACTCCTGACCTCAAATAATCCGCCTGGCTTTGCCTCGCAAAGTGCTGGGATTTCAGGCATGAGCCACCGCGCCTGGCCTTGAATTTTTAAGTCAGTGAATGAATCACTTTTACAAAGTCCAGCGGGACATTCGCAAGATGTCAATTAAATATAACCACTGGTTTTCACATACTTGTGAAAATACTTGGGCTACCTTAGAAACCCCTCAAATGCAATCTTTCTTCTTCCTGACACTGGTCTTAGTGAGTAAGTTTTAGAACTCCCAATATACCGTGGTACTGGCTTTTCCTTGTGATCTCACTCACTTGTACAATTTCAGCTATCGTGTATACACAAGAATACAGAATCTACCTTTGTGTGTTTTGTAACTCTGGATGCAGAGTTCCAGGTGTTTCCTGGACATTTTTTTTGTGTGTGTCCCCAAAGTAAAAGTTCAATATGTAAGCATTTTACATCATTAGTGTTGATTACTATCTTTACTATCTATTAAAGTAGAAACCTAAAGTCAGAATGCCCCCATTCATAATAATTAGCAAATAATTAAGTTCTGTCAATTCTATCTCCACATAGTTCTCAGCTCTCCCCTCTCTCTATTTCTGAGGACACTGTTTTAGTTCAGATCATCACTTCTCTCTTGTTTTGATCCAATACCCCTTTAAATTTATCTCTGCATTTTTGGTCTTCTTTCTCTAGACATTCTCCACACTCCAGTCAGAGTTATCTTTCTAAAATGTCAGTTTAATGCTCTGAAGCTTTCTATCCAGCTCGTTTCTTGTCACTCTGCCACACAAACTCTGAGTCAGTAACACAGCCTCTCCCCCTTTCTTGAATATGTCCTATTATTTTACATTCATTCATTCATTTATGGAGTCTGGGTCTCACTCTGTCACCCAGCCTGAAGTGCAGTGGCAAGATCATGGCTCACTGCAGCCTTGAACTCCTGGGCTCAAGTGAGCCTCCTGCCTTAGCCTCCTGAGTAGCTGGGACTACAGGTGCATGCTACCACACTCAGTGTTTTTGTTTTTTTCCCCTGTAGAGCCAGGGCCTCACTATGTTGTCCAGGCTGGTCTTGAACTCCTGGCCTCAATCAATCCTCCTGCCTCAGCCTCCCAAAGTGCTGGGATTACAGATATGCATCACCACACCCAACACTACTCTTTTTTTTTCTTTTTCTTTTTCTTTTGAGACAAAGTATTGCTCTTGTCCCCCAGGATGGAGTGTAATGGCGTGATCTCAGCTCACTGTAACCTCCACCTTCCAGGTTCAAGCAATTCTCCTGCCTCAGCCTCCCAAGTAGCTGGGATTATAGGCACCTGCCATCAAGCCCGGCTAATTTTTGTATTTTTAGTAGAGATGGGGTGTCACCATGTTGGCTAGGCTGGTCTCGAACTACTGACCTCAGGTGATCCACTCACCTCAGCCTCTCAAAGTGCTGGGATTACAGGCATGAGTCACTGGGCGGGCCCCAACACTATTATTTTACTTTAAATCAAAAAGAAAAATATCTTCATGCCTTTGCATATGTTATTCTCTCTACCTGGAATGTCCTGTGCTGCCCTCTTGATCTGCTCACTTTAGCTCTCCTGCTCACTCCTTAATATATAGTTGCAGCATAATGTACTCTGTAAATCATAGGTGAAGAGTCATATCTTCCTCCTTTTCTCCACTGCACTTTCTATGAAGCAGTTAAACATTCATTCATTAACATTTATATAACCTTATAATATAAATATATTTAACATATAGTGATACCATCTATGACAAAGCAACATGTTAACATTTCCTACTTTGCATTCCAACCAATTGTTTAGATTTTAATTTTTTCCTTAACTAGAGAGTGAACTATTAAAAGGCAGAGACAATATCTTATTCAATGTGGCATCCTTGGAGACAGACATCAGGCCCAACACCTAATAGGCATTTAACAAATGTTAGAGTAAATAAATCAATTTGATACTTTCTAGCACACTATTTTCTTCTACACTGCAATTATTTCTATTCTCCCCAGCAAAATTTAAAATTCTGTGAGAACAGATTCATTAGGCATTTAATAATTAATGGCACAGTCTAGCATGAACAGGAATTAAACATCTTTTCTAAAGAGATACCAGCCTACTTAGGAGCTGCCTGAAACTTATCACCCATTTGTAGTCTTCTAGCAGCTATCTCGGAATCATTTTATTTTTCATAAAAGAAGTAAGGTTGGGTCCTTTTCTTTTAGCTAAATGGCCTTCGGGTTTATCAGTAACAAAAAAAAAATTAAATCATTGTCACCAAAAATGTGAAAGTTTTTAAGAAGAGATTTTTTGAAGTATGAAAAACTAGGCTAAGTAATGTCAACTTATTTAAATAAAATGATTCCAAGAAAGACCAGATGTCATCATCAGAAAAATCTCTTATATAAATACAGTTCTCCATTTACTTACATATATGAATTATTACTTTGTGTGTCTTGGTAATTATTAGTGCTTATTACTATATATTTTTGATCTCATTCTTTAATATTTATTTTTGTCTTATTTAAAATTAGGCTGCAAGCTAGAGAATTCACTCAGGATAGAGCTTTGTGTGCATTTAATAACATCTACTGACCCAGATAAACACTAAAATAATTAGAATACAGGAGCTTCGTCCAAATTTTGAAAACACAAGGGGTGTGAAGGCTCATTGTTTCTCCCGAAAACATTCCTCTGAAGCCTGACAGATCTTTTCCCAAAACCAAAAGCATTCATTAAGGAGGCAAGATCTCATTTTCTGAGGACTGTCGCTAGTAGGTAATAAGGTAAATCATACATATATTACCCTGTGACATAGGAGAAATGTTCTAGCTCCGACCAGATGACTTCATAACAATCATAAGTTTCCCTTTGATTACATTTCTAGATTATCCTTCCTGACAGGCAGAATTATTCAATACCATAAGGCCTCTCAAAAATCAGATAGAAGAAGCTGGGCATGAAAGAGTGCGTTTGTAGTGGGGAGGGTTAGGTGGGAAGATTGCTGAACCCAGGAGTTCAAGGCTGCACTGTGCTAATCCATGTTGTCTTCATAATACCATTATCGATTTCAAATAAGATTAATTCCAAGAATATTTTAAAAATATTTAATTACTGGAATAAATACTATCACCATATCTTCTTTAAATATTTTTTTTGAAAATTTAAATAAAATAGTAATATAGGTAATTTAAAAAATTATTTTGTTATGGATACATAAGAGTTGTACATATTTATGGGGTACATGTCATTACACATTACACAATGTGTAATGATCAAATCAGGGTAATAAGGATATCCATGATTTCAAACATTTATCGCTTCTTTGTGTGAGAAACATTCTTATTCCACCCTTTTATGCTGAAATATACAGTACATTACTAACTACAGTTGCTCTGTTGTACTACTGAACATTAGATCTTATTTCTCCTATTTAATTGTATTTTTGAACCGCTTAACCCTACCCTATTCCCCTCTTTATCACCCCCTTTACATTATACTTCCCAGCCTCTGGTAGCCATCATTCTACTCTCTATCTCAATGAACTCTTTGATTTGCATTTTTTTAAGCTCCCACATATGAATGAGAATATGCAGTATTTGTCTTCCTGTGCCTGGCTTATTTCACTTAATATAACATCCTCTAGTTCCATCCATGCTATTGCAAATGACAGGATTTCATTCTTTTTTATGGCTGCATAATATCCTATTGTACACATGTACCACATTTTCTTTATCTATTCACTTATTGATGGACACTTAGGTTGGATACATATGTTGGCCATTGTGAACAGTGCTGCAATAAACATGAGAATAAAGATATCACTTCGATATACTGATTTCTTTTCTTTTAGATATACACCCAGAAGTGAGATTGCTGGATTGTAAGATAGTTCTACTTTAGTTTTTTGAGGAACATCCATATTGTTCTCACATAGAGGCTGTGCTAATTTACATTCCCACCAAGATTACACAAAGGTTCTTCTTTCTTCACATCCTCACCAACATCAGTTATTGCCTTTTTGAGAAAAGGCATTTTAACTGGGGTGAGATGATATCTCATTGTAGTTTTGATTTGCATTTCTCTAATGATTAGTGATGATGAGCATCATTTCATATACCTTTGGTGATTTGTATGTCTTATTTTGAGAAATTGCTATTCAGATCTTTTACCTGTTTTTAAAACAGATTTTTTTTTTTTGCACCTATTGAGTTGTTTGAGCTCCTTATATATTCTGGTTATTTGTCCCCTGTTGGGTAATCTGTAAATATTTGATCCCATTCTGAGGGTTGTTCTCTTCACTTTGTTGATTTTTTTTTCCTTTGCTGTGCAGAAGCTTTTTAGTATGATGTGATTTCATTTGTTCATTTTTACTGTGGTTGCCTGTGCTTCTGAGGTCTTAACCCAAATAATCTTTGTAGAGAAAAATGTCCTGAATCACCCCCTCAATGTTTTCTTCTAGTAGTTTCATAGTTTGAGATCTTACATTTAGGTCTTTAAACCATTTTGATTTGATTTTTGTATATGGTGAGATATAGGGTTCTAGTTTCATTCTTCTGCATATGGATATCCAATTTTCCCAGCAGCAGACTGTCCTTTTCCCCATGTATGTTCTTGCTGACCTTTTCAAAAATCTGTTCACTGTTAATGCATGGATTTATTTCTGAGCGTTCTCTATTCTGTTCCAGTGGCTTATGTGTCTGTTTTTAATGAGGCAGTACTATGCTCTTTTGGTTACTATAATTTTGTAGTATAATTTGAAGTCAGGCAATGTGATGCCTCCAGTTTTATTCTTTTTGCTCAGGATTCCTTTGGCTATGATAGTCTTTTGTGGTTCCACATAAATTTTAGGATGATTTTTTCTATTTCTGTGAATAATGTCATTGGTATTTTCATAAGGATTGCATTGAATCTGTAGATTGCTTTGGGTCTATGGCCATTTTAACAATATTGATTCTCGCAAGCCATGAACATGGATTATCTTTCCTTTTTTTTTTTTTGTGGACCCTTTAATTTCTTTCATCAATGTTTTGTAATTCTCATTGCAGAGATCTTTCACTTCTTTGGTTAGGTTTATTCCTAGCATTTTATTTTATTTGCAGCTCTCTTAAATGGAATTCCTTTCATAGTTTCTTTTTTAGATCCTTCACTGTTAACATATAAATATATTACTGATTTTTCTATGTTGATTATGTATCTTGCAACTTTCCTGAATTTATCCGTTCTAATAGTTTTTTGGTGGACTCTACAAGTTTTTCTAAATATAAAATCATATCTCCTGCAAACAACAAGGCTAATTTAACTTCTTCCTTTCCAAACTGAATGCCCTTAATTTCTTTCCTTTGCCTAATTGCTCTGTCTAGGACTCCCTTGCCAGGAATAAACATTGTGAATAAAAGTCATAAAAGTGGGCATCCTTTTTTGTTCCAGATCTTAGAGAAAAGAGTTTTCAGTTTTTTCCCGTTCAGTATGATACTAGCTGTGGGTCTGTCATACATGACCTTTGTCATATTAAGGTATATTCCTTCTATACCTAGTTTGTTGAGTTTTTTAATTATGAAAAGATACTCAATTTTATTAAATGCTTTTTTTGGCATCTATTGAAGTGATTATGATTTTTGGTCATTTTTGTTGATATAACATACCACATTCATTGATTTGCATATGTTGAAACATCCTTGCATCCCTGAAAACAGTGGTACTTTATTTGTTTTCTTTCTTTCTTAAGACAGGGTCTTGCTCTGTCACCCAGGCTGGAAGTATAGTGGTGCCATCTTGGTTCACTGCAACCTCTGCCTCTTGGGCTCAAGTGATCCTCCCTCCTCAGCCTCCCAAGTAGCTGGGACTACAGGAACATGCTACCATGCCCAGCTAATTTTTGTGTTTTTTGTAGAGATGGGTTTTCATCATGTGGCCTAGGCTGGTCTCAAATTCCTGGGCTCAAATGATTCACCTGCCTTGGACTTCCAAATGCTGGGATTATAGGTGTGAACCAACCATGCCCAGCCAACAGTGTTACTTTTTACCATTACCAATGCCACCATCAATAAAAATAATACTAACATTAATGCTATAGAAGCTAATGTTTATTAAGTATGTGATAGATACCACATTAAATTATATGCATATTTA
This sequence comes from Rhinopithecus roxellana, assembly GCF_007565055.1. Taxonomy (NCBI): domain Eukaryota; kingdom Metazoa; phylum Chordata; class Mammalia; order Primates; family Cercopithecidae; genus Rhinopithecus; species Rhinopithecus roxellana. The sequence goes on from NC_044551.1 coordinate 142,881,728, forward strand.
ATAATATACATTATACATCATATACAAATATATCTATTTAAAGAGGATTAAGTTAAACCTCTTTAAACCTATATTCTCTATTTTATAATTGAGACAACTAAGACTTAAATTTTTTTTGAATGTCAAATCACATATCTTTAGTGAAGTCAGACTCCAAAGCCTGAGATTAATATAGTATAGTCCCCAAAACCCTTAGCAATACAAATAAGGTAAATCATACATTATCCTGTGACAAAGGAGAAATGTTCTATCTCAAGCTAGATAATTTCATAACCAGCCTAAGTTTCCCTTTGATTACATTTCTAGATTATCCTTCCTGTTAAGCAGAATTATCAAATACCATAGGACCTCTTAAAAATCAGACAGAAGCTGGGTACAATACAGTACATCTGTAGTATGGAGGTTAACTGGGAGGATCGCTGAACCCAGGAGTTCAAGGCTGTACTATGGTATGATTTTACTGTGACTAGCCACTGCACTCCAGCCTGGGCAATATAGTGAGACCTCATATCTAAAATTAAATAAGTGAGTGAGTGAATGAATGAATTAATAAATAAGTAAATAAGAATGCATATTATGAAAAATCAGATGGAAAAAGATAAAGCTTGTGATTTCAGCGGTAAGCCACTTATATAATTCCGTTCAAAATTACTGGGATGGCAATAGGTGGAGGAAAACTTACGGAATATACTTCCATCAGACAGCATTACACACTTACCTCCTGGCACATTGTAGACTTTCCTGACCTCGTTATAAAGCAAAAGGCAGGCCTTAAATGTGCTAGAAAACTGTAAATGTAGAGCTGATAGAATTTTGCAGATTACCTAATATTCTCCTTAAATTTCACAAGATTAAAAAAGTGAGATTTAGAGATGTCCATATAAAATGCCTTTATTTGTGAGCAAAGGTATTGATAGAACTAAAACTAAACCCTAGATCTCCACAGTGCTGTAAATAACTGTGCTGTATATCACTCGGTGATTATTGTTGATAGCTAGAATTCTTTTCTTTTCTTTTTTTGAGATGAAGTCTTGCTCTGTCACCCAGGCTGGAATGCAGTGGTGTGATCTCAGCTTACTGCAACCTCCACCTTCCAGGTTCAAGCGATGCTTCTGCCTTAGCCTTCTAAGTAGCTGGGACTACAGGTGTGCACCACCATACTGGCTATTTTTTTTTTTTTTTTTTTGCATTTTTGTAGAGATGGGGTTTCACCATGTTGGCCAGGCTGGTCTTGAACTCCTGACCTCATATGATCCACCTGCCTTGGCCTCCCAAAGTGTTGGGATTACAGGCGTAAGCCACCATGCCTGGCTTGTAATTCTTTTATATATAGAAGTTCTAGAAGAAAGGTTTCTGCATCATATATATATATATATATATATATAAATCCAAGAGAGGATCTGTTGTTTTCTGGAGAAGAATGGGTTCTCCCAATAAGACAAACAGTAAGGAAACAATCAACATATATTAAACTAAGTCTTCAAAAGGGATATAGTTGATTATTAACATCAGCAACCTCCTCTAGGGTGCCTAAGATGAGGAAGAATAGAAAAGCTGCTTGTTTTCTCTCTGGATTCACTCCCAGAGAAAAGTCAGAATCAAGGGTACTTCCATTTGCCTACTGCACAGCCAGCCACAGAAGATGTGGTTACCCAAGTCAAAGCTGGAGAAATAAGTAGGATTTATATGGACATCAGACTTACTGAACTATGAAAGTTTCTTTACAGATTGATCCGTTCTGTGCATCCAGCTGACTTTTAAGTGATGACTGCATTACTATTTATTTTCCGGTATGATAATTGACAACTTAGTTTTTGGCTTCAATATTCTTTACGTTAACTTTTGTCAGTTCAACCATAAAAAATGGTTAAGATTCATTTAACAACCAAGTCTAGTTATTAATTGAAGGTAAAAGAGCACAAATAACAGGGTGGGTAATTAAATAGCATGGGCTTTTTTTGTCAGTCATAAATGGGTTCAAATTATGGCAGTTCCTCTTGCTAGTTGTGTAACCTTGCATGAATTACTTAACCTTTCTTGAAATGAGAGCCATAAAGGCCTAATATTGATTGTGGTCAAGATGAAATGAGATAAATTATATAAAGCAACTAGCTGCACAGAATCCCAAAATAACAGCATAAAGTCAATGTTAGTTCACTTTCCCATTATTTTTTTTTTTGACCAGAAATTTACAAGATTCAATAGCTTTGCTTTTGAACAAGATTTAATGACCCTAATCGTTCTAATTTAGATATTCTTTTGGAAGAGAGATAGGAGGATATCTAGATGAATTTGGACAAAATTTCACTGTATTTAGTTCTTCACCAAAAACTAAACAAGCAGTTTCAGGTGAAAGTCTCAATGCTCTAATGCCTACTCTTTTACTTGGTCTGAAAATTCCAAGACAGCTATGTTCCTGCTCTTGGGTTTTTTGGCTTTAAGCAACAGTTCTCATAAAGACCTTTGTGGAGCAGTCCCAGAAATACTTTTTTACAAATCTTTTATGGAAGTATTAGGACAATCTGATTTGATGAAAATTGTTGGCTGCTCTTTAAAGTTGTTAAGTATAGAGAATTGTGATGATGGTGGGAAGCAAAAGTGGTTTTATCCTTTTTCTTCAGGAGTTCACAAACAGGCCAGTACACGACTAACTAAAAGGGTGCCTTTGTGGAACTTTATACGATTTATTTGGAATGAAGAAAATTTTTATAAAAGGTGATTTTGGTGAAAAGGCTAATGTAAAATATTGTGGCTGTTTATCTTTATGAAAATATTTTATGGAGACACAATTACTTTGCACTCTGGCTTTTAAAATATTGCAGGATATGGTTTCATGGAAAGAGGAGAATAATGAGGGACACAAATTTTCTTTGGGGTAATGTCCAACAAAACAGATTTAAACCAGGCTGACCTGAAATTAAAGGAGTGTATTTTGCAGGGAAGGTCATTAAAAACACCGTATTACACATTATAAAGTCCAATAGCAGAGGGAATTGTGACTCATTTAAACTGTAACGAATGACGAATCCATAGAAGTGGATCTCACTGGCAGTTTATAATCAATCACAGTCAATGAATCACAGAGTCAGGGGTATACCAGCCAAAGAACAGTGAAAGAATGGAGTGTTTTTAGGCTAATTTGGATATAATGCAATGTTTAAATAAGTGTTATGAAGGTTGGAGACAAACAACCAGCATAAACCATACTTTATGCTTCCGAAATAGGTAGGAAATTGTGACAAATGAAAGTCATAACTGCTAAGCTTTGTTTAGCAATGTGACAATGCTAAAATAAACTTTTAGGTAGTCCTGATGTTATGCTAGCTAATAACGATAAGAGTCCAAATTTGTCAACGTTTTACTAATGGTATTTAAACATGGCAGACAAAATGATTTAAAAAGAATCATTCAACTTAAACTCCATTTACTGTATTTGTCTCAATTATTCAGTTCTACTGCAAAGCATTCATTCACCACTTGATAAACAAACATTAAAAATCCTACTGTGTGCACAGCACTGGGCTTGGTGATGCAGAATTAACACTAAATAAACTCAACTGCCTTTCAGAACACAGAAAACAAAAATATGGAATATGGGAAACCCAGAAAACTAAATCTAAAAATAAATCTAAAATAATTTAAACTAGATATTTAAATTCCTACTCTAATGAGTAACATTGGTAAGAATAATACTAGTCTGTGTACTCCATAGGATGCAAATACCTTCACATATATACAGCTTCCAGAATCCCTGCCTGACATACAGGGAAAAGATGAGTATCATTATTCATACTAATAAAGGAAAGATTAGACATGAGCTCTCAGCTCACAGTCTAAATCTTTTCCATTAAAATAGGCTATGCTGCCTCTCCTTACAGACATGTATTTTATTTTCATAATGCTGACACTGAAATTAGAAGTACGACTTCTGCCTTCAGTGGGCTGTTATCATTTACGTGAGTTTTAAACAAGCAGATAGCATAAGACATGAGCAACCCTATACAAAAAAAAAAAAAAAAAAAAAAACAAAAAATGAATTCTTATAAGAGGGTAAGTTTTCCTGTTTAGAATTACGAAGAACTAGTAGTTTAAGAGATGTCACATTTTTCTTCTACAAGATAACATAGATTTAGTTAAAGTTTTTAATTTTTAGTCCCTACATAAACATGAAATGAATAGAGAGATGTTAATAAAGTGGCACCATCTTCATTTATGTTTATAAATTTCTTATTCTGAGTTGCCAAGGGACCTAGGTGCCAATCATACTCCTTGTAACATATGCTATAAGAACTTGTCTTTGAATATAAATGCTTTCCAACTGACAGCATGTCTATAGGAAGCTCTCCATGTAACCATCAGATGCTATTTTTGTTTAAGTTTTAAAAAAGCATAAAAGAAAGGCTGTTACTTAAAAAAAATTAAATTTTAAAAAGAAATAATTCATTATTTACAATCTCCTTTGTCATAGAAATGATAACTACATAATACTTCACACACATCATGCCTTAAAGAAATTATTTACGTGAGTGTGGATTCCAGTGGTGGCAAAGCCTAATTTTCTTTCACTTTGGAAAGCTATATGATAATAAAGCAGAGAAAGAATGCCTGTGTAGGTTTGCTACGTAGTTGAAAAATCTTGAAAAACAACCAGATTCTTCAAAAGGAAGGCCACATTAATTAGTCTTTGAAATTTGTTTCTTAATAAGAAAGTGGCAAAAGTTTGTTAGGAGAGGCAGAATTGCTTACTATCTTCTAAATCTCTTATAACTTGAAGCCATTAAAATTGTTATGGTAAAATATATTACCTAACTTCAGAATTTTGCACTTCCAAATCAAACGTGCTGCAAATGTTACTATGGCAGAGAATAACCAATAAAAAGAAAAGATAAAATAGATAGAAAAGATAAATGCACAGAGCAATGGAAGGGGGCCTCTATTTCAGTAGATACAGTTTATTAAAGACATAATTTAATATCAACAAAATTAATTCTAGTATAGAAGCACAAATTAAAAAGTAAAATATATCAAATATTGTTTCGCACTTTATTTAATTTTCAATAATCTCACGATCTGTTGAAAATAAATTAACTTTCTAATAATGCAAACATTCAACTGTGGAAAATGGTGCATGCAGTATTTAATGAGACTGAAACTGCATATCATCTACCATATTAAAGACTGAACAGTTTAGAATAAACCCATTTAGTTTTTATTAACTCAGTGTTTTCCAAATGTATTTGGTCATAAAAGTCATCTTTAGCAAAAAAACAAAACAAAACAAAACAAAAACAACAAATATTTAAACATTTTGTCTCCTGGAATAAAGTTTTAATGGAATAAGCATAATTTCTCTGAAGATATTTCTCTAGTTCAAATTTATCTTCCTATGTATACTCAATTTTAACCTTCCCCCCCGCCAAAGTATGAACCATTGGAAATGCATTCAGAGCAGGGTGGACAGCATCTTCTTCAGAACGCATCATCGGTCTTTGAGTTAACAATACTAGATACCATCCCTGATCCTCCATCACCACTGTCATTGTTACTGGCCACAGAAATTTTAATGATCTTAGGATTGTCAAGGTGATACATTAAGGAAAGAGTTCAGGCTGCCTTGCATCATGTTAGTTTATGTACCTTGTAGTTATCATAACACCTGCCAGCACAATGCCTGAGAGCATCACGGCATACATCAATGCCCCAAAACTCAAGTCCAGCTCACACAATTTTTTGTTGTTCATATCACAAACCATTTCCAGTTCCTTGCCAATACCACAAAAATTACCTCCAGTAATAAGTAGTGGAACTTTATATCAAGAGAGGTGGAAAGTCTGTAGCGTTTAAATTCTAGAGCTGTTTGTGTTCATTTTAATCATCTTTTGTTAGGAGTTAGTTATGATGCTAACCCGCATTCAACACGTCTCCAAATGGAACTGGGTCCTGTTTCTCTGCACCACAGGAACTATAAATATTAGGTTGAAACACATGACAGTGCCAGTATTTGGCCATTATTGACACACAGAGATTTTATATTGCAGACACAGGGATTGTAAGGAGTATCACCTCTGATTACTTCTTAATTGAAAAAGGAGGCATTACAATGTTTAAAATAAAAGGAAAAGCAGGATATCACTAAGGACCTTATGGAAGAAAATGTTGCCAAAACTGGTGAAGCAAGTTTATACTTGAAATCAGTATCCAGTACACTCTACCTATGTTTAGAACAGAATGGAATAATTCTTTTTTTAGTGAATAAAATTTACCACCAAGGTTTACATGTTGCATGTAACTATCAGATGGTATTTTTGTTTAAGTGCAAATAAAGAAACACAACAATCTTCAAAATAATGTTTTGAAACCTGGGTGCCCCTTGTAAATGAATACTCACTAATTAATGGCCTACTTTAAAATCCTAGGTGTGAACTCAAATTTTTCATAAACTGAGCAGTACTGAACTTATAATAGTAATTCTTGAAAACAGTCATTCTTTTTCAAGTGTTGGCTTAGAGATCTAAATCTACTTCATTAAAACCTTTACACAAGTGGGACCCTAGAAAGAAACTCTAGGGGCACAAGAATACATGGTTTTTGCTGCAAGTAATTCATAATCTAGATGCCTAATCTAAAAGTAGTATCACAATGTGAAAATTCAATTTGAAATCAAAGTTTAGTCTACCACATACATTCAAAATTTTGAACAAAGGAATTTACTTTATTATAAAGATTGTTATGTTATTTATATTGTCACAGAATGAAAACTAAATAACATTTTAATAAATAAAGGAAATGTATAGTTTTAATATACAGATACTTAGTTTCTTTCCTAAGACATTACTTGGTTAATCAACAATTTTCTATGCATGACACTGGTACAGAAAATAGAACTTTTTCAGGGAATTACACTTGGTTTTACTTTTTTCCAAGTCTAGCCAGAGGACACTCCTCCTCCCCTTCTTTGTTGATTAAAGAAAACCATTTTTGCTCATTCTTTATAGGTAAGCCCCAGAGAGGACACCTTCATTAGTCTAAGGAAGTCACTGAAGGTACGCTATCCTCCCTACAAGTGATGGTTTCAGGATCATCACAAGTGTAATAATTCTTTAGGAATCCCTGAGAAGAAATCTGTATAAACCTATGATAAATATGAGCTTGAAAAATGTCTGCAATGTTGCATTTTTTTCTCATGAGATAAAAAGCCTGAGTAGAACAGAATAGAAAAAGAACCTGAGTGCATGATGACATTATAGAGATAATGAATTATACAACTATGGAAATCCTTCATGTTCAAACTTGTTATGTGAGATAATAAAATCTTTATTATTATCTATTGAGTCTAGTTACTTGCAGCTGAAATAATACCAACTGGAGAACAAGCTAACAACCATCTTTAGACAATGATCTTGAAAACGGGTTTCATGAAACAGCGTTAACCAGTAAAATTCATGTAGACAATTTCAGACAACTATTTCCTAATGATATCAATAGTTTATTATAGTCCTATTTAGCATATAACTACATGTTCAACACTAGTTTGGGCATTTTTGTATACGTCAAAATGTATAACCAATGCAGTAATGCACTTTCAAGGTATATTACATAATCTTCCATCAGTAAACAATATGGGGCATAGATATAAATTGTATTCATTAATTTAAGTAGTTTAAAAAATTACAGCATCCTATTACTTTCAAGACACTCAGTGAACTAGGTGCAGTGAGGGAATACTACCTTTAAGTAGCTGACAATGGAGTGGAGAGAAACATATTTAAACATCAGATAAAAATACATCCCTAACTGACATACAATATAAAAGGGAAATGGGTAAAGAACAAAAACTAAGAATTTTAATAAATAAAGTATATCACCAGAAAATATTTAGGCTAAAGCACAGACAGCTAAAAGAGAATTGAAATTATGCAAAAGAACATGAGGAAAACTCTAACACAGGGAAAAGTCTAACATACATGTAATTAAATTCCCAGAAAATGAAAAGACAAAGGACAGGACAGAATCAATATTTGAAAAAGCAATGACCAATACTGTTCTAAAGCTGACGAAAGACACCAAGCCACTGTAATGTCAGAAACATGGTGAACGGGAAACTCCTGATTCAAATGCACTGAATAAACATCTATCTACAGATCAGTCACCTCTGAGAGGAAGTCAGAGACCAACTGAAAGACTTTCAGCCTACTGAGCAACTGAGAAAACGTCTACATTTAATGAACAGAAAAAGCTGAGACACATTCAGGCACAGATCTCATCCCAGACAGTGTACCATAAAACTGGGAAAGAAATCCCCAACATCCAGTTTCTCCTTATAGAAAGGAGGGTCTGGATCCCACATAGAGGGCCCTAATCCTACATTTCCCCATAGTTTGACTTTAAATTCACCAACTATGCGAGCACTGGAAAGTAGACCTATGTATCCAGAAAGACACCTATACGTAACAGAAAAGGCTGTGGTTTTATCTGGGCACGCAAGCACTTCCAGGGACTTCAAACCCCCTGGGGCAGTACAGAAAAAGGACTTAAAAAGAAACATGATGCTCTTTTTCCACCCTCCCTCCAGCCCCAGAGGGGTTTATGAAACGCAACTCCAGGGTCTACCTACTAACCTGGTTTCTGACTTAGTATCAGGGAATTAATGGGAAAGACAATTAATAAACTGCTGCCAGCCTAGGAAGTGTCTGTACTCACAACAAGCACCACAGCTCTTATAACATCCACCTAAGGAAATGCATCCTAAATCTCCTAGCTCCAAAAGCAGAGGGACTGGCACATATATCTCTCTTGACCATAGTAAAAAGAAGCATTTTTAAGTGGGCACACAAGCACCTCCAGGGACTTCATCCCCTGGAGGGGTGTAAAGAAGAGGCTTTAAAAAATGCAGATACCTGTTTATTCCCCGAAGAGGTTTAGGACACATTAAAAGCCCCAGTTTTCAGAGCTATCTGCAGAAGGACTTCATCCTAAACCCACTAGCTCTGAGAACGGAAGGCATGTGAGTCTCCCTTGACCAAAGAAAAAAGAGGTGATTTTTATCAGGCATTCAAAATTTTCCAGGGCCTAGACCCACTCAGAGCGGTGCAGAAAAGGGGCAGGAACATGCAGCTCTCACTATCTCTTAGCAGAGGCTTAGGACACACATTTCCAGTGACTAATTGTTAGCCTGGTTTCCAAAGAACTTGCACTGAGGAATTAACAGGGCCAACAATAGCAGCCCTTTGGAAGCTGAAACCAGAGTTCACTTCATGCAACATTCCTCCAGCTCACCCCAGAGATAAATCCGAGCCTATCCCCCCTGCTTTTTTTTTTTTCTGGAATAAATACTGGCGATGCACCAAGCTCCATAACCTCCACAGCTCCTACCTAAGGGACTGTCTCCTTAACAACATGGCCATGAAAGTCAAGGCGGTTTTGTGATCCTGAGTAACCAGAGAACACAGAAAACAAGCAGGTGGACATATAACAAGCCCACTTCCAGCAGCTATCCCTTTAGGATCAAAAGGTACAGCATGAACATGAGAATAGGCATTTTCCATAGTTCCTCTCCCTGTCTCAGTACAGAAAAAGTGAAAAATAAATGCCCACATGCAGCCGCATCATGAAGATAGAAGGAACTAGAAAACACATTCCACATCCCAACCATACCAGCTACATCTTAAGAGTCTGGCTTCTATCATGTTGGTCTCCAGGTACTGACCAGACAAGGCACATAATAAGCTTCAGGGGCTCACCAAAAACAGCGACAACAGTCTGGACAAACACAAAGATTTGAGAGGAACTTTAAAATCTCTGGCCAAATGGGTTCATGAAAGCATTCTCATATATAAGACCAGTCTAACAAGAAGGAGAGAGGTAGTTATCTTATCAAATGTGCAGAAATCAACAAAGATATTCAAAGAGAATGAAGAAACAAGGGAATATATTCCAAACAAATAAACAAGATAAATCTCCAGAAACTAACCTAAATAAAGTAGTGTTTTGTGATTTATCTGACAGGGAATTCAAAATAATGGTTGAAAGATGCTCATAGAAGTGGAAATAGTAATGCAAGAACAAGCTTAGAATTTCAATGAAGAGACAGAGAGTTGTTTTTTTTTTAAAGTGCCAAATGGAAATCATACGTTTGAAGAGTGCTATATCTGAATTGAATAATTCCACAGAGGAATTCAACAATGAAGAGGTGATAAAAACTTTCTCAGACAAACCAAAGCTGAGAGAGTTTATCACCATGCATTACAAAAAAGGCTAAAGAACTTCTTCAAGCTTAAGAAAGAGGACACTGGCGGCCGTGGCTCACGCCTGTAATCCCAGCACTTTGGGAGGCCAAGGAGGGCAGATCACGAGGTCAGGAGATCGAGACCATCCTGGCTAACACGGTGAAACTCAGTCTCTACTAAAAACACAAAAAAATTAGCCAGGCGTGGTGGCGGGCGCCTGTAGTCGCAGCTACTCGGGAAGCTGAGGCAGGAGAATGGCGTGAACCCGGGAGGCGGAGCTTGCAGTGAGCCAAGATCTTGCCACTGCACTCCAGCCTGGGTGACAGAGCGAGGCTCCATCTCAAAACAAACAAAGAGGACACTAATTAGTAACTTAAAAACATTTAAAGTACAAAATTCACTGGTAAAATTAAATACATTGTCAAATTCAAAACACTCTAATGCTATAGTGCCGCTGGATAAATCAATTATATCTCCAATATAAAGGTCAAAAGCCAAAACTACTAAAAACAACTAAAGCTACAATGATTTGCTAAGGGATGCATATTATAAAAACATATAAAGTGTGACATCAAAAACATAAAACATATAAAGAGGGAGAGCAACAGTGTAGTTTGTGTATGTGCTCAAAATTAAGCTGCTACCAGCTTAAAGTAAACTGTTAGAAGTATAAGATGTTTTATGCAAACCTTAGGGTAAGCACAAAACAAAAGGCTATAATAAATATACAAAAGAGAAACAGAAAAGAATAAAAGCAGTCTACTGTAGAAAACTATCAAAGCACAAAGGAAGAAGGGAACAAATTATCCACAAAAAAAACAACAACTAGAAAATAATGAATAAAATTGCAGAAATAACTCCATACCTATCTATAATATTGTACAATGTAAATAGACTAAATTCTCCAATTAAAACAATGGCTAAATGGATTAAAAAAACAGGACCCAAGTATATGCTACCTACAATAGACTCACTTCATCATAAGGTCATACAGAGCGAAAGAGGGTAGATGAAAAAAAAAAAAAAAAAAAAAAAAACATTCCATTCAAATGGTGACCCAAAACAGGAGCAAAGTAGCTACACTTATCAGATACAATAGACTTTAGGTAAAACAAACAAAATAAAACAAAACAAAACAAAAAAACTGCAAAAAGCAACGATGGAGGTAATTATATAATGATTAAGAAGTCAATTCAGCAAGAGGATGTAATAATTGTTATATCTGCACCCAACACCAGAGCACCCAAATATATAGAGCAAATATTAATAGACTGGAAAGGAGATTGAATAGACTCCTTTGAATAGAAAGAAACCGAATTGTATCCTGAAAAGGATAGGTGACAATATGATAATAACAGGGAACTTCGAAACCCCACTTTCAAAAATAGACCAAAAACCAAAACACAGTAACATCTGAGTGAAACTATATTTTAGACCAAATAGACTTGACATTTATAGAACATTTCACCTAATAGCTGCAGAATACATATTCTTCTCATCAGAACATGGAATATTTTCCAGGATAGATGACATGTTAGACCACAAAGCAAGTCTCAACAAATTTTTCAAAAGTAAAATCATCAGCCAGGCACGGTGGCTCACACCTGTAATCCCAGCATTTTGGGAGGCCAAGGCAGGTAGATTGCTTGAACTTAGGAATTCGAGACCAGCCTAAGCAACATGGCAAAATCCCATCTCTACAAAAAATACAAAAATTAGCCAGGTGTGGTGACACACACCTGTAGTCCCAGCTACTTGGAAAGCTGAGGTGGTTGGATCACTTGAGGCAGGGAAGTCGATGCTGCAGTAAGCCGTGATCGCACCACTCTACTCAAGCCTGGGTGGTAAAGTGAGACCCTGTCTCAAAACAAAACAAAATCACAAAAAACAAAAACAAGAAAAAGCAAACACCTAAAATTGTATCAAATATATTTTCTGACCATGATGAAATAAAATTAGAAATTAATAACAGGAAAAACTCTGTAAACTGTACAAATGCATGAAAATTAAACAACATGTTCCTGAATTTGGTCAATAAAGAAATTAAGAAGAAAATGAGGGTTCTCCAGGCTGATGAAAAAGAATTCCACATAAAAACACATATGAACAAAAAGGGATAATGCACAAGGTAAAAGGTAAAGATGTGCACAGATATACATAATACTGACTATCCAAACTACAATAACAATGTTTTATGAGGTCTAAAAATATAAGGCAAATTTAAATACGTGCTAACAATAATGCAATAATGCACCAGTGTTGTTTAAAAAAGTGTGAAAGTGAAAATTTATATTAGACTGTAATAAATTAAGAATACGTTGTCATCTGTAGAGTAACCACTAAAACAAAATCATAACAATCTACAAGAAATAATAAAGGAAGAAAGTTGGAATAATTAAAAGAACAAATAGAATCTTTGTAGATCTAATCTAAAATATATAAATTGTATAATCAACTTAATGAACTATAAATGGAATAAACACTCCAATCAAAAGACAAAGATTATCAGATTTAAAAAACAACTATATGATGTTGACACAAAGACTGATCTTAAATATACAAAAGATTGAAAGAATAATGCTAAAAAAAATTAGAAGATAAGCTATGTAAACACCAAAGAAAAGAAAGTTGGGATACTTATACTACTATCAGACAAAGATGTTAAGGAAAGAAGCATTACTAGAGATAATTAGAGATATTTCATAATTATAAAAAAGTCAATTCACCAATAAGATATAACAATTCTAAATTTATTTCCACTAAATAAAATATTAATAGTATATGTCTACATTTAAAACTAAATCTATTATTTTAATGTCTAAATGGACATTTAATATTATTAATCAATATTAAATGTAGTATTTATTAAATAAATCCTTAATAACCTCTTTACACAAGCCCTTTAATCTAGGACTGAGCATAAATCACTATTCTCTTGCTTTATTTGCTCTGCTATCAAATTGTAACAGAACCACCAAAAAAGCACCTTCTCTTCTTCCATTAAGATGAGAAAGAAATAATGTATTCCACCTCTTTTAAGGAGCTTGAAGTTATTTTATTAAAATGAAGGCATCAAATATAATTGAACTTAAAATACAAAGTCACACTCAACTATAGGATTTTAATAAATTAGAGTGTTCTATTTCAATAAACATAAAGAACTTTAGGATAGGAGGGCTCTCACAGATGAGCTCTGTAATCAGACTGCTTGGGTTAGAACTCTAACTCTACAAATTACTAGCCAGCTCACCCTTAGGAAGTTCTCTAACCTTTCTGTGCATCAGTTCTTTCAGTTGTAATGGGTGATACTAATAGTATGTACCTCATAGAATAGTTAAGTTAAATGAAATAGTGCTTAAATAATTTAGGTGCCTAAATTAATGAGTCTGTAGCAGTTGTGGTAGTGATGTCATAATAAAAAATAATAGTAATTCAAAATGTAGAAGTAGTAGTGAAATAGTAGTAACAATAATTGTTAGTAGGAGAATTAGACATACTACTAGTACAGCAGCAGTAGTCATTATCATCAGTATCATTATCTTCCTCCAAGGGTCACAAATACTTTTAGAAGTCATGCAAGTGATAGGAATAAACAATGTGAGCCAGATCTAAGATAAAAAGGAGGGTTGCAGATTACAGAAAATCAGGAAACCAATGCCCTGTTTAAATGCATTTGTATCAATTATTTAAAACACTGATGTCACCGAAGAAGAAAGAAAATATGTAGCTTAGTTCGCAGAAAGGATCAACAATTTACAACTTCTGATTTTGTCCAAATTATTCATTTAAATTAAAAGATAATATGGTTCGAAAAGCAATGTGACCAGCAGTACCCTAAGATCTTTTTTATTTTGTCACTCCCCAAATTATATCCTTTCTCTCTCTCCTCAAAAAATCCTGGGTGTTAACTAGGTTTACTACTTCTCAGCATTCCTGAGTTTTACCACAAGGCTTGAATTTGCCACTAAGGGTCTCACATTGAGCTTTTCTTCTGGCCACCCTACTCGTAACTGTTCTGTTTCACTATACCACGCATTCAGGATCTGCTTAGTGAGCCTGCTGATATCCATCCTTCACACATCCCCAGGCCCTCAGAGTTAAGTCGTGGCAAGTATCATTTTAGTGCTGATGGGCTGGCAACATTCCAGAACCTCATCATTGGTAACCTTGTCTATCCTTTTGATCTTAAATATGGCTTACAGGCGATGCTGATGAATTGGCTCAGGGGACCAGATGTGCTGTTTGTGGCAGAGATTCCTGTCACAATCCCAGAAAGACAACAATCCTATACATTACATTATAGACATTTAACTGATTTAGAAATTGTTGCTGCATTCACACCACCTTTTGTCTGAACTCAGTCATGGTTTGCTGTTTAACAGGGGCAATGCACAAGTCCAGCTTTATGTTCCTGAGACAAACAAATAAGTGATCCAGGCATTCTTAAGTCAGTTTTACCACAAGTAATCAAAAAAACAGTACAATACCTTTTGCCTTTCTTAGGTAAAAGTACTCAATTATACCCACAATTCTAGTCAAACATGGGCCCTTAGATCTCGTGACCTAAAGACCCTCTTATATTAAGCGCTCCATAAAGACTTGGTAGTACAATTTGATTTCTTCTTCAAAGCAATATAAATCTATTCTAGAACCACAAAATCAGCATGAGAAAAAACTTGAGAACCTCAAGATGACTGTGTTGAATACATATATTTCATATAAAATTTTAAATTTCCTATTTAGCCACATTTAAAAAGTAAAAAGAAACAGAAAATGTTGATAATATGTGTTTAACTAAATATACTCAAAATACAATTTCAACGTATAATATAAACATTTATTAATAAGACATACTACATTCCTTTTTTCATACTTAGTCCTACCAGGTTTTCGAAATCTAGTGTGTAGTATACATTTACAGCACATCTCAATTTGGACTAGCAACATTTCCATCTTCAATGGCCTCATGTAGCTAGTGGCAACCTTACTGAACACTGCAGCTCTAAAGAAACCTCCAATCTAATGCACAGATGGTGATTTAGCTATCTGTTTGAATGCTGTTACTTTCTGTTCTTCTTATCTCATCATCTCATCTATTGTAGACTTCAGTTCTCTTTTAACAAGTCTTACTCCATCCTTTCTAGTTTAAATATCAGTCTCTTAGATCAATGGTTTTGAATCATTTTTAGAATGTGGTCTCTTTTGAAAACAGCAATCCTGCCACCATCTTGATTTGGATCCTTGCTTCAGAAAAATATAGACCTATTTGCATTGTTACGGGTGGAAATACCCCCATCCCCCAACACACCCAAAAAACAGTTCTCTTTTAATAAGTCTTACTCCATCCTTTCTAGTTTAAATATCAGTCTCTTAGATCAATGGTTTTGAATCATTTTTAGAATGTGGTCTCTTTTGAAAACAGCAACCCTGCCACCATCTTGATTTGGATCCTTGCTTCAGAAAAATATAGACCTATTTGCATTGTTACGGGTGGAAATACCCCCATCCCCCAACACACCCAAAAAAAGATATTTTGGAGTCTGAACTCCCAGGACCTAAGAATGCAACCTTATTTGGATATAGGGTATTTACAGAGGTAATAAAATTAAAATGAGGTCATTAGGGTGGGCCCTAATCCAATACGACTGGTGCCCTTATAAAAAGGGTAATTTGAACAGAGATAGGCATAGAGGGAAGAAAATGTGATATAACAGGGAGAAGCTGGTCACTTATAAGCCAAGGAGAGAGGCCTGGTTAATAAATCATTCCCTCAAAACCCGCAGAAGAAATCAACCCTGCCAAC
The DNA here is from genome assembly GCF_007565055.1 of Rhinopithecus roxellana. Taxonomy (NCBI): domain Eukaryota; kingdom Metazoa; phylum Chordata; class Mammalia; order Primates; family Cercopithecidae; genus Rhinopithecus; species Rhinopithecus roxellana. Next base: position 142,897,757 of record NC_044551.1, read on the forward strand.
ATCTTAATTTCAGGATCCTAGCCTCCAGAATGTGAGTAAATATATTTCTGTTGTTCAAGTTACTCAGTTTATGTACTTTGTTACAGCAGCAGCCCTAGCAAACTAACATATTCATATAGATATATAGACAGATAAACATAGAACATTTTACACATAAATCCAGAATTCAGAGATCCTTTCACTAAACACTTCTTAAAAACCACAAGTTAAGAACTCAACTTGAGGCAAAATAAACCAAATTAAGTAGCATTTGTGTATTGTTTCTGTCATCTATTAACATGAGTTATGCCAACGGACATTTGTGGTAAGATAAGTAAATTCTCAGAGTAGTCTGAGATCTGAGAATGTTTTTACCATTTACAACAATGGTTAAAACACACACACACACACACACACACACACACACACACACACATCATTTTGTAACCATTTTCAGAATTCTTTCAAGTCTTTGCACGTTTGAGGTTTAATATTATTCTTATGATTTTATGCTACATTTTAAAATTGTATCCTCAAATATACGATCCTCTCCTCATATTTATTACATGTCCTCTTAAAACAGACATACAAACACTGTCCTAGGAAATACTTGTTTTCTTTAGATAGCTTCCCTTTTCCACCTCATTCATATGAAAGTCGAAACCATCTAATGCAAGATTTCTCACATGGGTTGCAGAGAACACTAATATCCACTGAAAAAAGTTCATAAAGTTTTACGAGTTTGAGAAATGTTGCAGAGCATGTACCACCTTTATCACCATGCACATTAGCATATTAAAGAGTCTGAGAAGTTCAAGAAACTAAATGTTCAAGTTAAATAAGCGACCACATAATTTTTCCCATATACATATTGCCCATTGAAACAGCCTATAGATGACACAAGTTAATGTCAAATTGCTATACTTTATACAATCCTGGTCACAGATACTTGGAGCAAAACAGCAAAAATGCAACCAAGTAGCAGGCTGACTAGCAATCTTGTGGATGGCAGAGCAAGAGTTATACCTACAAGATGTTCTATTCTCATTGAAGAGACACCCTTAAGCCACTTCCCTTGGGATTTGAATGTAAGAATAAGAGAGAAAGGGCAGGAGGGAAGGCAGACACCAACAAAAATACATTGAGGGAGAAGGCATCATGGAAGTCGAGTATAGTAAAAACTTCAGGTAAGAGTTACACAGGCTACAGAATTCTACTGCTATCTGCTTCTTTGTGCTGAGGTTCAGGTCTTCTTCATGCTTTAATAGCTCCAGTGATTTATGAAAATAATTAGAGATTTATCAAAGCAATAATAGAAAATAATATTAATAAGAACAGAAAAACAAGAAGTACACTTGGATTTCATTACCCTCTGGATTAATTTACTGTTGAATGCAAGTTGCACTTTTGAACTTTGGCTTTCTTGACCTGGGATGTCCAAGACTTTTCTCAACAGCCCAAATTATCACAACTGGTTTGTGTGTGTGTGTGTGTGTGTGTGAATCGGAGTCTCACTCTGTGTCACCCTGGCTAGAGCGCAGTGAAGTGATCTTGGCTCACTGCAACCTCTGCCTCCCAGGTTTGAGCAATTCTCCTGACTCAGCTTCCCAATTAGCTGGGACTACAGGCATACGCCACCATGCCTGGCTAATTTTTTTGTGTGTTTTTAGTAGAGACAGGGTTTCACTATGTTGGCCAGGCTGGTCTCGAACTCCTGGCCTCTGGTGATCCGCCCGCCTTGTCCTCCCAACGTACTGGAATTCCAAGCATGAGCTATCGCGCCCGACCTCACAATTGGTTTTTGGTGTGTGTGTGTGTGTGTTTTGAAATATCTCAAGATGATCAAATGCTTATTTTTTTTTTAGAAAGAAACTCTTAGAAAGTTTTTATTAATGAACAATTGATGTACCATAAAATTCACCCAGTATAAATGTACAATTCAGTGGTTTTAGCAAATTTATACTTGTACAACGATCATCTCAGTCAGTTTTAGGACAGTTTCATCATGTCCAAAAATTCTCTTGGGCTCATTTGAATTAATCACCATTTCCACTCCAAGCTTTAGCAAACACTGAATCTATTTTCAGTATCTATATATGTTCTCTTTTTCTTGATATTACATATAAATGGGATCATACAATAAACAATCTTTTGCATCTGGTTTCCTCTGCTTTAGCATAATTTTTCTGAGGCTCATCCACAGTAAGTATATATCAGTAGTTTACTCTTTTATATTGCCAAATAATACTTTATTGTATGGATAGACCACATTTTATTTAATGTTTCACCAGAAGATGAACATTTAGAATTTTCCAGTTTGGAGTTATTACTAATGCTCTGATGAACATTCAAATATGTCTTTATGAAGATGTATGTTCTCATTTCTCTTCAGTAAATACTTAGAATAGTTAGATTATAGGGTAAGTACGTATTTTACTTTTTGAGGAACTGCCAAACAGTTTTCTAAAGTCGTTGTAACATTTTACATTCCCAGCAGAAATGTATGAGGATTCAAGTTTTGCCACATCCTTTCCTACAAGTTATTTTCTAATTTTAGATTATATGCATTCAGGTGGGTGTGTAGTGGTATCTGATTTTAACTGTAATTTGCATTATCTAATGATCAAATGATGTTAAGCATCTGTTCATGTGATTATTAACCATTCTTATGTCTTCTTCAATGAAATGCCTATTCAAGTCTTTGGCCAACTGTTTGACCCAGTTGTTTATATTCTTATTATTAAGCTGTAAATATTCTTTATATATTCTAGAAACAAATCCCTTATCAGACATATGATTTGCAAATATTTTCTCCCAATTCATGGCATGTGTTTTCATGTTCTTAATGATGCCTTTTTGAAGTGCAGAATTTTTTTATTTTGATGAAATCCAATAAATCAATTTTTTCATTTATGTATTGTGCTTTTGATATTATAGCTGAGAACTCTTTGCCTAAAACTAAGTTCACAGAGATTTTCTGTTTTCTTTCATAGGTTTAGCTATTATATGTAGGCCTATCATCCATTTTGAGTTAATTTTTGTGTTTCATGTGAGGTAAACACCTACATAATTTTTTTTTTTCAAGTCAAAACCCAATTGTCCAAGCAGTTTGTATAAAAGACTATCCTTTCCCCATTAAATTGTCTTCACAGCTGTGCTGAGGACCAATTGACCATAAACATGAAGGCTTACTTTGTCTCAATTTTAGATTCTCATTTTATCAGTAAGACTATGTCTGACATTGAGAGGTAACAACGTGCTAGCAGCCCTCACTCTCAGCGTCTCCTCGGCCTTGGTAGCCACTCTGGTGGTGCTTGAGGAGCCCTTCAGCCCACCACTGCACTGTGGGAGCCCCTCTCTGGGCTGGCCAAGGCCGGAGCCGGCTCCCTCCGCTTGCCAGTAGGTGTGGAGGGAGAGGCGCAGGTGAGAAACGGTGCTGTGTGCGGCACTCACAGACCAGCATGAGTTCCTGCAGGTGTGGGCACGGGTGCAGGTGCAGGGGGCCACACACTCGGAGTAGCCGGCCAGTGCCCCCAGCTCAGGGCAGTGAAGGACTAAGCACCCAGGCCAGCAGCTGCAGAGGTTGCTCTGGGTCCCCCAGCAGTGCCGGCGGGACAGCACTGGTGGGCAGCTCCGCCTGCAACCCCCGTGAGGAATCCACTGGGTGAGGCCAGCTGGGCTCGAGTCTGGTGGGGACTTGGGGAACTTTTATGTCTAGCTACGGGATCGTAAATGCACCAATCAGCACTCTGTGTCTAGCTCAGGGTTTGTAAATACACCAATCAGTACTCTGTGTCTAGCTTAAGGTTGGCAAATACACCAATTGGTACTCTTTATCTAGGTAACCTAGTGGGGACTTGGAGAACTTTTCTGTCTAGCACTCTGTGTCTAGCTCAAGGATTGTAAACACACCAATCAGCACTCTGTGTCTAGCTCAGGTTTGTAAATACACCAACCAATACTCTGTGTTTAGCTCAAGGTTTGTAAATACACCAACTGGTTCTCTGTATCTAGCTAACCTAGTGGAGACTTGGAGAACTTTTATGTCTAGCTAGAGGATTGTAAATGCACCAGTCAGCACTCTGTCAAAATGGACCAATCAGCTCTCTGTAAAATGGACCAATCAGCAGGATATGGGTGGGGTCAGATAAGGGAATAAAAGCAGGTTGCCCCAGCCAGCAGTGGTAAGCCAGTCTCCTTCCACACTGTGGAAGCTTTGTTCTTTTGCTCCTTGCAATAAATTTTGCTGCTGCTCACTCTTTGCGTCCACGTTGCTTTTATGAGCTGTAACACTCACCACGAAGGTCTGCAGCTTCACTCCTGACAGTGGGACCATGAACCCATCAGAAGGAAGAAGCTCCTTCATTCTTGAAGTCAGTGAGACCAAGAACCCACCAATTCCAGACACAATGTAAGGACTATCTTTATAATAATAATATTATATCATCTTGGTTATTATATCTTTGTAGTAGCTTTTGAAATCAGAAACAGTTCTCTAATTGTTTCTTGTTTTCCAAGATTGTTTTGTATATTCTTGCTCGCTTGAAATTCTACATAAATTTTAGGATTACTCTGTCAATTTCTGCTAAAAAACCAGCTGGGATTTTGATAGGCATTTCATTGAATCTATGTACCAATTTGAAAGTATTTATCTTAACAATACTGATTTTTTTTTTTTTTTTTTTTTTTGAGACAGTGTCTCGCTCTGTCACCCAGGCTGGAGTGCAGTGGTGTGATCTTGGCTCACTGTAACCTCTGCCTACCAGGCTCAAGCAATCCTCCTGTCTCGGGCTCCCAAGCAGCTGGGACTACAGGAATGCTCCACTATGCCTGGCTAACGTTTTTTGTATTTTTTGTAGTTTTGCCATGTTGCCCAGGTTGGTCTCAAACTGCTGAGCTCAAATGATCTGCCCGCATCAGCTTCCCAAAGTGCTAGGATTACAGGCGTAGGCCATTGCACCCAGCCAACAATATTAAATTTCTAATCTATAAGTACAAGATGTCTTCTCATTTATTTAAGTCTTCTTTAATCTCTCTCAACAATGTTCATAGTTCTCAGTGTAGGAGTCTTGAATTTCTTTGGTTAGACTTATTTCTAGGTATTTTTTGATGCTATTGTGAAGGCAATTCTTTTCATTAATTTCTTTATTCTTTTTTATTATTGTTATTATTAATGTTATTATTATTTTTGAGAAGGAATCTTGCTCTGTCGCCCAAGCTGGAGGGCAGTGGCGTGATCGTGGCTCACTGCAAGCTCTGCCTCCCAGGTTCATGCCATTCTTCTGCCTCAGCCTCCAGAATAGTTGGGACTACAGGCACCTGCCACCATGACCGGATAATTTTTTTTTTTTTTTTGGAGATGGAGTCTCGCTCTGTCGCCCAGGCTGGAGTGCAGTGGCCGGATCTTAGCTCACTGCAAGCTCCGCCTCCCGGGTTTACGCCATTCTCCTGCCTCAGCCTCCCGAGTAGCTGGGACTACAGGCGCCCGCCACCTCACCCGGCTACTTTTTTTTTTGTATTTTTTTTTAGTAGAGACGGGGTTTCACCGTGTTTGCCAGGATGGTCTCGATCTCCTGACTTCGTGATCCGCCCGTCTCGGCCTCCCAAAGTGCTGGGATTACAGGCTTGACAGATAATTTTTTATATTTTTTGTTTAGTAGACATGGGGTTTCATCGTGTTAGCCAGAATGTTCTCAATCTCCTGACCTCGTGAACTGCCCACCTCGGCCTCCCAAGTGCTGGGATTACAGGGGTAAGCCACCACGCCCGGCCAATTCTTTATTTTGTAAAGATAGGTGTCTCGACTATGTTGCCCAGGCTAGCCTCAAACTCCTTGGCATCCTGAGTTTCTGGGATTACAGGAATACACCAACATGGCCAGGAGCAGTTTTCTTAATTTCATTTTTGCTTATTCATTGCAAGTATATAGAAATACAATTGGTTACTGTATATTGATCTTGTACACTATAACCTTACTGGAGTCAGTTTATTAGCTCTAAGAGTTTTTTCATGAATTCCTTAGTGTTCCTATATACCAGATCATATCATCTGCAAAAAGGGACAGTTTTACTTCTTTTCCAATCTGAATACCTTTTATCTTATTTTCTTGCCTAATGACCCTGCCTAGAATTTCTAGTACAACATTGAATAGAAGTGATGGGAGCAGACAACCTTGTTTTTTTCCTATACTGAGGGGCAAACATTCAGTATTTCATCATTAAGTATGTGGCAGCTGTGGTCTTTTGTCTAGATGCCTTTATTAGGGTGAGGAAGTTCCCTCATATTCCTGGTTTGTTGAGAGTGTTTGTTATTAACATGTGTTGGATTTTGTCACGTACCTTTTCAGCATCTATTGAGATGATCATGTGGTTTCGTGCTTTATTAATATTGTAAAATAATTTAACTGATTTTCAGACGCAAAACTATCTTTACGTAAGAGGAATGAATCTCGGCCATATTGTATAATACTTTCTGTACGGAGCTGGCTGCTTTTTGCTAGTGTTTTGTTTCAAATGTTTACATCTATGTTCATGATGGATATTTGTCTATAGTTTTATTTTCTTGCAGTATCTTGTCTGGCTTTGATATTATGATAATATCAGCCTCACAAAACGAGTTAGGAAGTGTTCACTCCTCTATTTTCTGAAAGAGTTTATAAGGAACTGGTATAATTTCATTAAATTTTCAAAAGAAAATTTTAACCAGTGAAGTCATCTTGACCCAGGATTTTCTTCGTGGAAATATTTTAAATTGCTAATTCAATACATTTACTTACTAATTTATTTCATATTAATATTATTTTTATATATGGCAAATATAGAAATTTTGCTCTCATATAGCTATATTACCCAATTTGTCCTATTATTGTCATGTATATTGTATCTACCTATATTATAAACCCAATGTCAGTGTTGTAATATTCCTTTGTTCAATCTGGTATAAAAGACTAATAAAAAAGAAAATATGTATTTATATTTTATATTAATCCACATATTTTATGGTTTTTGTTATTTTTATTTCTTCCTGTAGATTCATGTTACCATTTCATGTTGTTTCCTTTCACCCTGAAGATTTCTCTTAGTATGTGTCATAAAATAGGTCTGTTACCAATGAATCCGTTAATTAATAACTGTCTTTATTTTGAAAGATACTTTGCTGGATATAAAATTATTGGTTATGATTTCTTTTTTTGTTCCTTCAGAATTTTGTAAATGCCATACCACTGCCTTCTGGCCTTCACTGCTTCAGATAATAAGTCTGTTGTTGTTATATTGATGCTGTCCTATATGTTTCTCCCTCTCTGGCTTTCAAATGTTTTCTGCGTAGATGTGTTTCAGTGTATCTTTTTGTATTATTTATTTTGAGATGGAGTCTCACTCTGTCACTCAGGTTGGAGTGCAGTGGCATGATCTCGACTCACTGCAACCTCCACCTCTCTGGTTCAAGAGATTCTCCTGACTCAGCCTTCCAACTAGCTTGGATTACAGGCACATGCTACCATGCCCAGCTAATGTTTGAATTTTTATAGAGATGGGGTTTCACCATGTTGGTCAGGCCAGTCTCGAACCTCTGACCTTGGGTGTTCTGTCTGCCTCAGTCTCCCAAAGTGCTGGGATTACAGGCGTGAGCCACCATGCCCAGATTATCTTTTGGTATTTATCCCACTCAAAGTTTACTGAGTCGCTTGGATGTTTAGATTAATGGTTTTCATAAAATTTTGGAAAGCTTTGGCTCTCATTTTCTCAAGTGTATTTTTCTACCTTTCTCTCTCTTCTGTCCTAGAATTTACATTACACATATATTGGCACATGTGATGTCCCAAATGTCTCTGAGGATCTGTTCATTTCTCTTCCATCTTTTTTGTTCTTCGTTCCTAAAATTATTCACTGTTGATCTGTATTCACGTTCACTGATGTTTTTTATTCTGACAATTTGAATCTGTTGTTCAGCTGCTATAGTAACTTTCTCATTTCAGTTATTACACTCTTCAAATTCAGAATTTTCATATTGTTCATTTCAAATAATTTCTATCTCCTTACTGAGAAACTTTACTTGTTGATACATTTATATCATACTCTCCTTTAAGGCTTTAAATATGTTTTCCTTAAGTTTAGTATACAAATGTGTGTGTGTATACACACACACATATATGTGTATATATACATATACACATAAACATATGTGTGTATGTGTGTATATATAGATACAGATATAGATATAAACTGTGCTTTGAAGTCTGTCCACCAAATTCAACATCTTTTTTCCCCCAAGTATGGACCACACTCCTGTTTCTCTGTATGGCCAATTTGTTGAAAACTAAACAATTATTTTAAATAATACATTGTAACAACTCTGGGTTTTGATTATTTACTTTCTGAAGTTTGCTACTGCTGCTTTTTGTTTGTTTGTTTATTAACTTATCCATGATAAATGTATGAAATCTGCTTCTCTTGTGATGAGTGACAATTGATGTTTCTGCATAGCTTATTTTATTGTTGATTTTTAAATTTTAAGCCTAGCTCCAAAAGGGTTACTCTGTGTCTAGACAGTTTTGAGGTCAGCCAGTAATTGACAGAAATAGTACACAAATACCTCAAGCTAATAGGTTTCTTTTATTTTGTTGGGGGGCGTGGTGGCGGGTACAGGAGTATGTTCAAAGTCCAGCCTCTCTTTTTCTTTCTGTTTTTTTTGAGACGGGCCCCGCTCTGTCACCCAGGCTGGAGTGCAGTGGTGCGATCTCGGCTTACTGCAAGCTCCACCTCCCGGGTTCACATCATTCTCCTGCCTCAGCTTCCCAAGTAGCTGGGACTACGGGCCCCTGCCACCATGCCCGGCTAATTTTTTGTATTTTTAGTAGGGACGGGGTTTCACCATGTTAGCCAGGATGGTCTCAATCTCCTGACCTCGTGATCCGCCCGCCTCGGCCTCCCAAAGTGCTGGGATTACAGGCGTGAGCTCCCGTGCCTGGCCCAGCCTCTTTTTCTATTCTCCTATGAAGATATGTATTATCTCTAGGTTAGGCCAGAACTGTAAAAATAGTTTGGGCCCTCTCTTCAGTCTCCACTGCAGAAGTGCGTGAACACTTTCAGCTAGGAATATGTTTGCCCCAATCACGAGCACAACCAGTTTAGTAGATCCATTGGCCCAACACACCTACCCACTGCCACCAAGATCATTACTTCTACTGACAATGCTGCTGGTTGTGAGTATCACCCTCTGCTGCAAATTGAGTGAGCCCTCTTTAGCTCAGGTACAGCAGTTGCCAGTCCTCATGGCCAGCCAGATGCTGGCACAACTTTCATACTGACCAAGCTCATGAATGTGGGCAGAGTGATAGAGGCAGTCTCAGGCAAGCAAGAAATCCACAGACTCCCAGTTCTTCTCCAAACTTCAGTAGTTTTTCAAGAATAAACAGTTCTCATATTGCTGTTTGCCTTTGGCCATGTTTGGAAGTACTTATTTGCTTATTTTTGGGTCAATTTTAGATTCATAATTGATTTGGGGGTAAAGGATTTGCCAGTTTCGTCACTCATCCATAGCCAGAGACAAATAACATTAAAATAATTTTTGTCTCCCCCAAACATATAAAGATGTAGAAATACTTGCCTAGGAGGTCATATCAAATCTATATTTTAATACTAGGAAATGAGAAACCATTATAGATTTCCTAACAACCTTTGGGACATTTGAGAGTTCTCAGGTGAATAAATACTAAGTCAAAATCTGAATAAATTAATATACACAGGGATGACTTCAAAAGAAATATGTTCATTCTATTATTTTCTCCACAAGCTACCTACCATGAAGACTTACTTGTTCAGTCTGATGATGTCGACTATCTTTCTTAAGAATATATGTACAAACAGGATCTTTTTTCAACATAGGAGATAAAAGTGTTCTCATTCTCTTGTGTCAGTGGCAGTTTCCTCATTGTTAGAAAATTTGCAAGGGTTTTTATATTTCAAGAGTAGACATGCTAATGTGGTTAATTATTTTACAAGGCAAATACTTTTTCATTATTTTCCCCTGTGTAACCAAAAGTAATGTCTCAATCTTTCTAGGCCTCTGTTCCCTCATTGGAAAAACAATGAGCTTAAATAACAGGATCTAGAACTATACAGTCTAGATTTCAAAAGCATATAATGTTATTCCTAGCAATAATGGTTATGTATAAAAGCCCACTATTGCTAGGAAATACACTTAAATTGCTTTTCCAGTTTGGTGGTAAGTTTAACTAATCCAAGCTTTTAATTTAAAACTTATAAATAAATGCATCTATGATAAACAAGCTGGGTAAGACTAAGAGCATAATCTGTTATTCTAAAGCTGAGTTTCTGAGTAATCTCTTTGGCAGTACATGTTGTTATCCCCTCTGTGAGTAGACATTCACTGTTTGAAGCAACAAGCCCTTTGATACTTAAAAATATTGGATTCTGTGCTATTTTTAAAAGCTACTATATCAGTATTCATCAACTGTTGGACATAGCCATTCATTTATTTTCAAAAAGGCTATTCTATAATCACACTTCCTTTCAGGAAGCTTACCAACTAAGTGAGAGCCTAAATTACTGATAGCAGTTATACAGGGACCTTCCTGTTGGTTAGGAAGCAGGATTAATTAAACTAATGTGCTAAATCTTGGGCTAGTAATTATGCAGAAAAGTGGGAGGAAAGTTTATTATATTTGTTTTTTATGGTTGTGCACCTATAATATGCAGCTGAAAAGAGTAAAACATTCTAGAAAAGTAGATTTCTTATTTCTATTTTAGTAAGGCTGACTTATTCTATTATTATAATAAATATTGTCAATTCTATTAATAGAAATAACTATAATTTTGAAATAGTGATTATATATTATAATAACTAATGAGAAATTAAAATAATTAGCCTTATGATAGTTAACTAATTAGGAGCCAATTAAGCATGGCTTTTCAAAATGTTTCACAAGAAAAATCCTATCTCTATAAAATAAATTCAAATTTTCCACTAAATATTTACATGCTTTTTGAATTATGTTAAGACTAAGAAATGTTTCATAATGGCTAAAATTCTTAGAATATTCATATATATTTTAAAATTGTTTTCACATACAATTCTGTTATAACAGTATTAAAATGGTTGTGAAGCAATATTTTAAAACTGCACAATGATAAACTGTTCTTAGATTATACCTGATATTATTGGGGCAAATAAAAGGCCAATTGCATGTAGTGTTGTTAAAGGTTTTGGCTCTAATGCTATACATAATGGCACTTCTATCTCTACATATTTTGGTGAGGTTCTGTTATTTAGTGGACATAGTTTAACAACATTTCTCCTCAGATAGGAACATCATGTTTTACCTTGATTTAGACAGAAAGAAAAAGAGAGTTTCTTATAGGGAAGACTGTTTCACAGTATCTATAATAACCCAACAGGTTTCTATTAAATTCACACACACACACACACACACAAACACACAAACACACATAGACACTCACTTTGGAGGCAGGGGGAGTCCAGACTAAGCAGGAAATCCTTAAAGCCATAAGTACTTAATACCAACTAAATAGGGGTGAAAGTGATCCCCAGTCCAAAGCTTGAGCTATAAATAGAGACTACAGCAACTATTTTATTTATCATAATCTTAATATAAAACAAAGTGAAATCCAGGGCCTTAGTATGCTGCCATAGCTTAAGAAATATAGTCAGTAATACATTCACTATCTATCTGGAAATTCTAAAATCCAAGACATAGTAAAAGTAAATCTTGCTATGGAAAAATATAAAATGTAGTGTAGGGTGATATTGACTGTGATATTCAAGTTTCAGAATACTTTGGGGATTTCCTTTTAGCCAAGAAAACGAGTATTTTAGAGGTTTTTCATGCTATATCGTACAGGACATATGAGCATAATGTGGTTTATTACACTGATCTACATTATCATTAGTGATTTCCTCAATCCTAGTGGCAGTGGGAAAAATATGAAACTTTAGAGGGGAAAAAAAAGCAATAAAATTGATTGTGTATTCATAAAAATGTACCTTAATTTCCTTCAAATTGTAATACCCCTACTCTACTTCTGTATATATGCAAAAAAGTAACCAGACCTTTCCCTAGAGTGAATATGGTAAATATGAATTTACCATTTCATATTTGTGAATGAATTACCATGCCATCTTTGTGAATTTACCTACATTTGATTATCAAAGAATAATTTCATTTAAGCAAGACAGTGAGGTAAAACAAGTGTAACTACCAAATAAAAAGAAATTTCATTTCTATGTACAAAAGTATGATTGTATGTCTATTGTGTAATCCAATTCAAATTTATCATACTCAGATTCAGGTTATCATATTCATCTTCATATCACTAAATGATCCTGATCTCACTAAACCTCTATTTTATCATCAAGAAATTGGGTAATAATGTGAACTCAAGAGGAAATTTGGGCATTTTAATAATTAATGATAAAAATCCATTTACTGTAACAAAATAACTACCAAATTATATATTCAGCTACTTAAAGACAGCTTTCTGAAAGTCTGAATAAATGTATTAATCCCCATCAGATTTCTTTCTTGTTTTTATTGTAGGAAAAGCACACAGGAAACTGCAATATCTAAAATAAATTCACAAATTTATTTGTATTCAAGGAGCAAGTAATTTATTATCAAGATGGTAGAATAAGATCAGGAAGAAATTCTCACTGTTCTGCCTCAAAAACATAGTAATACTACATAGAGTACCAAAAAGAGAAAGCTGTGTTCAACAGAATTATCTCCCATGGACTAAAAACATATTTTGTCTCTGTAGAAGAATTAATTGTGGAAACTAGTAAATTATAGGGCGGCCCATTTTGTTGTTTAACATCTATAATTTTCTTTCTCAGATCTATGAAATCTAGTTCTTAGTTCAGCAACAAGCATTTGAGATCTGAGATTTCTTTTTCTATTTTAGTAAGCATCTGTTTCCTAAATATTTCTTTTTGAAGCAGAAGAAAAAGGTAAAGTTCTATTAAAAATGCTATTAATTCTTGACATCAAAAACTTACCAAAAGCAAGTTCAATGTAAAAAAAAAAAAAAAAGGAAACAGAGACCTATAGATCATAGGTGTAGTGAACTAGATGTGGGCTAAAGAAATAAAGACAATATAGAAAAATATGGAAAAAATATAGAAAAATATAGAAAAAACAGAAATATAGAAAATATAGAAAAAACATAAAATAAACATTTCTAAAGAGAAGGGAGAATTTTGCCAAATTGAAAATAGTACAATTATAGCTTAAAGTTTTACTTAAAATAGACTGAACACATAAAAGTCCTCTTTCTCATGTAGTCATATTTAACCATGTATTTTCTCAACAATAATTTTCAGCTACTTCAAATGTTGGTAAGATACTCTGACTAAGAAACAAGACCAAAAGTCATTGTATTTAATAAAAATTCTGAAAGTTTAAATTGGAAAGAGTTCAAATTATCTTTGTGAGTTTTTCTATATTTGATTCTTAAATAATAATTTCATTTTAAATGGGACACTAGGGTAAAACAAGCATAGCTACCAAATGAAAAGAAATGTCATTCCCACGTGCAAACGTGTGATTGTGTGTGTATTGTGTAATCCAAATCTGATTAGAATCAGATGATTCAACTTTAATCAATGTTAATAAGTTTCTGTGACTGCAATTAGATACTTTCCTGTGTCTTCGTCTGTTTATTCTACCTTTTCTCCTGTCATTCAGGGGAGTGACTACGCTCCTAGCTAAACTAATCTGCTACTTATCCCTTGGATCCCATCCACTTATATTTTCAGAGACAGATTTCCAGTAGTTTTTCCTCTGTCTACTGCCTTGATGGTTTTATCTGCTCTCTTTAGTTACTCTCATCAATCTACATTTTCTTTCTTTTATTTAAAAACAACAAATAAAAATACTTTTCTTTATCCTACTTCCCCCTCCAGCTGCTGCCCCATGTCTTTCCCATTTTTTACAGTGAAATTTGTTGAAAGTGTTGCCTGTCTCATCTCCAGTTCTCTCCTCCCATTCCCTTTGAAACTCCTGTTCTCTCCTATCTCCTTCCTTCACCAACCAAGTGAATATGTTCTATTAAGATCCTTAATAACATTTGTATTGCTAAATCCATCAATCAGCAGGATACCACATTTATATTTTTGCCTCTTACCTCCTGGATGCTCCCTCTCAGTCTTATTTGCTCAGTTATAACCCCTTCATCAGCAAAACTTGCTGCCTCTAAGCATACCTAGAATCTGCTCCTTGCTCATCACCTCTCCATCACTCTGGTCGAAGCCAGTCTCATCCTTCACCCAACTGTTGTACTAGCTTCCCACCTGTTATATCTTCTGCACTTGTCATCCTATAGTCTATTCTTAATACAACAGACGGACTAATCCTGTTGAAAGTTGAGTCAGATTATGCCACTTGACTGTTTAAAATCTTTCAGTAGTTTCCAAGTTAATTCAAAGTAACAGAAGTTCTAATGGTAGCCTACCTCGCCCTACACATGATGAGGTCCTATCATCTCTCTCATCTCATTTCCTAATTCTCCCAGTCTTCATCTTTCTACTTTATCCAGATTAGACTCTGTACTATTGCTTAAATGCATCAGGAACTTTGCACTTAGTATTTTTTTGTTTTTGTTTTTGTTTTCTGTTTGGCATGCTCTTCCCCAAGATAGCCACGTCACCTTCACCTTCTCACTGAGGCCTTTTCTGATAGCCTGGCTAAAATCATAACATTCATCCTTATTCTCACCCTGACCTTTCTATCGGTCTTCTCTGGTTTATTTTTCTCTTTAGCACTTAATGATCTAACATATTTTATATTTATTCATCTTATATGTTTTCCTGATTACAATTTAAACTCCACAATGGCACAGATTTTTGTGTTTTGTTGTCTAATGCATAGCAAAGTTTCTGGTACATAATAGGACCTCAAAAATAATTTCTAAATAAATCAATCAAACATTTATTTTTATAGTATTGGTTTTAGGTCAAAACTATCTAAGTATAAAATGAGTTCAGAGGTTCCTGTTTCCACTGCCACTAAGAAATCTATAAAACATTAAAAAAAAAACTCATGGGTTTAAACACTTGCTGGGAACTTGATCCAAAGGACTAAGTCATAGGTACTTCAAACTAAACTGCCATTTCCACCTTCTCTTTTCCTCTACTACATCTCACTGGTTGTAATCCTTTTTTCTGAAGAGTGAAAGAAGGCCTCAACTTCCATATAATTTAGAGCATTCTTGATTACTTGCTCCAGTGGCCTATCCATGGCTTCAGCTAAATAAGATCTCAAATGTTAAAGGCAACCAGCTTTAAGCTGATGATATTTAGCATAAAGGTTTATCTTCTTCAGTGCTTATGCTTTTCCTCGTTATATTTAACCAGGAATACTATACCTTGGAGTATATGTGTATGAATGGTTGCTCACATTGCTGTGCTAACGAGTTGCAGCATTTTACAAATAATATTAAGTTTTAACATTAAAAATTTGAGTTTTTAAAATAAAAATGCTAAAGAATTTTCATAGAATAAGGTTTTTCACAACATTTTTCCATTATGGTTTCTTGTCATTAGAGTAAGAAGCCCAAGTGAGATATTCAACAAGGAGATAAATGTATATATCTCTTACCTGAAGCCGACCCAGAGGGATCAGGTTGGTTTTCACTTTCCTCATCAGTACTCTCATCATAGACTGGATCTCGGTCAGCAGTCATTTCAGAACAGATTGTAGTTTCCCTAGAAACAGAGACAGGTAGAATTATAAATCATTGGCTCACCCCCTGCTAGGCAGCAAATTTACCAGTAAGTAATTACAGAAAATATTCCTGGAAAAAGATTCTAATTAGACAAACATATTGAAAATATATATGACTTAGATGAAAGCATCTTAAAACTTATATATTAACTCTCTTAAGAACAAGTTTCTCTTTTATCCAATTTTAATCTGAATTTAGTACTCATTTTAATTAATATTAAATCAGTTTCTTATCAGGTACTATTCTTCTATCAAAATACTTTTTCTACCAAATTATCTCTGCGAGTCACAGAGTATTTAACATTTTACTAATCTCAGAGCAGTTCCTCATTTCATTTGATCTCTGCAAAGCCCTAAGATGGGTATCTTTACCTCTATTACGAGAAAAAAGTGACGTGTCCAAAGCTATAAACTAATAGGTATGACTGCAAGACCTGTACTAGGACTAGCTGATATCAAATTTTTTTATACTATGTCACTAGTAATTCTGCACTTTTGCTAAGATTCAAAGCAATAGACCCTAACGTGTATTTGCTAATATGTAAAAAAGTTGTAATCGTTGAAACCCATATCAGCCATTTGTCACTTACGATTCTTCCATAAAAATCAAGTACATGTCTACTCTCAGAGAAAACGTTAAAGAAGAATAAGATTGGTAATCACACTGTAATCAGGTAAAATAAATGCTCCGTGGAATTTAATATTAACAACTTGATTCAAAAGTTAACTATTGCCTAGACATCAAGATTACAAATATGTATCCAACTTTGTAGTTCTGCAGATGAAAGGGTTTTTAAATCAGTATTTCTTACTAATGTCTAAGAATTAAATGATACTTTAATAAGCCTCATGTCAGTTTTTTAATTTAAGTGTAGGTGAGACAGTTGAGCAGACATGGAGCGAGCATGCTGAGAACTCTCTAGCCCATGGCACCCGTCTAACAGCCTGAGCATCCACATCCAGTCTACCAAATTATCTCATATGACCAAAAAGTTGGCACCTAATGTTCATTAACTTTGGGAAGAAATTCCACTTAAATTTACACATCTGTCATCCAAAAACTAGATAGCCAAAATACCCTTTTTGTTTGATGTCCTTTTCTTGTTCTTGAGCTGTATTTAATAATTTATTATGCAAACTTCTGATTTTTGTTTTCTTCTCATTCAACACCAGAATAAACCGCTTATAAAGATCAGTCTCCAAAGCTTCCTTAGCGCTCACACATTTTTCAAATCTAAAAAAGTAAGTAAACAAATTAGTCATGCAGTTCTGCTTAGCATTAACATAATTCAATCTAATAATCAAGAAGATTTCAATAAAATTCTTCAAAGAAAATACAAGTAAAGATTATTTTCACATATGCTTTCACTGACTTAAAAGTTTTATAAAGATGGTTAAACACACAATTAGAAATTATTGGTTATTCATGTAATTTATGTAGTGAGATAAGGATCAAAATTGAAAATTGATACAAATAAGCCTTTAGAAAATCAAAATGCCTAAAGATAATAACTTATTGATATCTATGGTTTATTTACAAAAGAATGTTTTTATGGGATAAATTTCAAACAAGAGTAAATGTAGCCTGTGTTTCCTCAGTACTATGTTAATATTACTATCAAAGCAACTACAATCTTGTTTTGTGATAAGGCAATACAGCTAATTTGTCTGACTGCTCTACTAGACAATGAACTGCTCTACAACAAGAACACAACTTATCCAGTTATATTCTTATAAGCGAGCACCACACACACACACATACAAATACATATAGAAACACAATACACATATACCATGAAAGTATTCTACTTGATATATCCAAGGAGAGATTAATAAAACAGCAAATGTAAAATACTACATATCTTCAAATTTAGATACCTGAGACAAAACATAAAATTCTCTATTGTTTATAATTCGTCCTACACTGCTCAAATAAGCTAACAGGGAATTATATTTATTTTAAGCTCCCAAGAGAGATATAAAGTAAAGAAAGCAAAATAGCTGAGGTTGTATACACTTAATATGTGCACACACATACATGATGAATACATTCTTATTTTAGAGATACAAATACAAATTATTTTATGTATTCTTTTCAATGTTGTTTCATACTGCTTATTTACATTGTTGTTGTTCGATATACAGGTATCCTAGTATTTTTATACTGTACATAAACACACACATATATACCAGTAGTAACATATATGTGTGTACATATACAGACACACACATATATATTTCAGTGAAATTAGAAACACAAATGTCCAAATTAGATACCTTTTATATATATGCCCTTAAACTTTCAACAATCTACCTATCTAGAGATGCAAAGAATTCGAACCTCTCATAGGATAAAAAGGAAAATATGGCAATATATTCTCTGGGACCAATTTCAGCAAATTCTTATAGCATAGTCTTTGCCAAGGATGTGAACTCCAGAAAAGCAGAGAGCGTGTGTGTTTTATTGGCCACGGTATCCTCAGTGCCCAGCATAGTGTTTAGCATTCTACAGATGTTTGGTAGGTTCTTATTAGACAAACAAATAAAGTGAGTAAAGTAATATGGACATCTTTTTGGTTTGTTTTCCCAGGTTTACTGCTGACTTATTACAAGGCCTCAACAGTGCTTTATTTTTTCTTTCCAACATCCTGTTCTTCAGCTTCCTTGGTCCTTTTTGCCCAGAGGCCAAAGAGCCAGGCATTGATATGGCAGGTTTTTGTTTTGTTTTGTGTTTTGTTTTGTTTTGAGACAGTTTCGCTCTTGGTGCCCAGGCTGGAGTGCAGTGGCACGATCTCGGCTCACTGCAACCTCCGCCTTCTGGTTTTAAGCAATTCACCTGCCTCAGCCTCCTGAGTAGCTGGGATGACAGGTGCCCGCCACCATGCCCGGCAAATTTTTGTATTTTTAGTAGAGACAGGGTTTCACCATGTTGGTCAGACTGGTCTCTAACTCCTGAGCTCATGATCCTCCCGCCTCAGCCTCCCAAAGTTCTGTGATTACAGGCGTGAGCCACCGCGCCCAGTCTGATGTGGCAGTCTTAAAGTTATCTTCCTCTTGGTGATGACTCTGGCTTTCTCCTTCTTATAGGTATTCCGTATGAACATCACTGGTCCTGTCAGTGTGATGGCCAATTTGAGTTCTTCACTGTAGCCGTCTCCCTTCTTGGAGGCCGAGGTTCCTAGAGAAGGAGGATAAGCTTCCAGCAGTACTCCTAAAGCTGTTATACATTGGCCTGCAGGGACTCAATGGACTTGTTTCACCTTCTTGGATCAATAGAGAAATCAATGGTCCAGGCCATCTTCTTGTGGATGCTGGCCACCCTTAATTCTTCCAAGCTGAAGCCCCTGCCAGCTTGTACTTGGTGTGAAACCTCATGTGGGACATTTTACTAGGGGCCAATGGGTCCAGATACAAGGCACCGGGCAATGCAGTGGGCTTAGACTTGTCTGGTCTCATGTTTGTGGTTCTTCCTTGAAGGCTGGGTGAACCATGTCACTATGGGCCACTGCCAGTTCTTATAAAAGTGGAGCTTCAGGATTATGCCATTCCTGCTGGGCACCATGTCTGACTAGAGCCCTCCAGCAAAGGAGAACAGCCAAGGAGAATGGCTAATATTGACATCTTATAAGGAAACAGAAAAACAGTGATTCTGAATATTGCATTTTTTTCACTGATTTAATACCTATTCACCATTGTAAAAGTAATATTTTTCATCTTCAGCTTTTTAAAAAACTGTGTCAAATAATATCAGTCTAGCAGTATTCCCTTCATTCAGCAAAGTTCTCTGAGACAGAAGTATATGAAAAGATGTTAGAAAAAAATTGAATATTGAAAAGGAGCTAGCAATATTGATAGTTTATTTTAAGCAAAGATATGTCACTACATTTATATTTCAGATTGTTATGTAAGCACGATATTCTCATCTTCCTATAATATTTTCAAAAAAACATAATAAACTTTAAACATATATATTTTAAACATATATATTACTGAAATACTTGAGTATATAATAACATACTTCAAACATACGCAAAGTAAAAACCAACATGTGAAAACATAAACAAATCTATTACAATTTCTTATATTAAATTTTAGGAATGGTAACCAATTAGTAATTTATCTGGTTTAAGTCCATATTTAATTTCCATATAAGTCACTTCGATAATTCTTGATTGAAAGATTGTGTACATTATTAACAATTAACAAGCTAATTCCCAAACCTTTATTAAAATTAACATTTGGTATGACACATTCAAAGTGAAAATAAATATAAAAATGAAATATCATATAATATTCCTAAAGAATATTGTTAATCTTAAGTAACCAGTATCAGAACTATGCTGTCAAAGGAAACATTTCTGTGACAGGGAAACAACATAAATAGAATGAATGTTATCATATGAGTTAACCTTGCTTGGTTTCAGCAAAGTTTTAGGATTTTTTTGCAACCAAACTTTTTTATTTTTTATTTTTTTTATTTTTTTATTTTTTATTTTTTGAGACGGAGTCTTGCTCTGTCGCCCGGGCTGGAGTGCACTGGCCGGATCTCAGCTCACTGCAAGCTCCGCCTCCCGGGTTTATGCCATTCTCCTGCCTCAGCCTCCGGAGTAGCTGGGACTACAGGCGCCCGCCACCTCGCCCGGCTAGGTTTTTGTATTTTTAGTAGAGACGAGGTTTCACCGTGTTAGCCAGGATGGTCTCGATCTCCTGACCTCGTGATCCGCCCATCTCGGCTTCCCAAAGTGCTGGGATTACAGGCTTGAGCCACCGCGCCCGGCCTGCAACCAAACTTCTGATCATCAAACTGGACAACACTTCCTAGAAAAGTGGGGGAGCAGGAGCTAACTGGAGAAAAAGTATTTGTGTGAACAGTTACATCATATGAATTTACTCTTAATTCTTAATTTTTCAAGACTCAGAGAATGCTATCCTTTTATCCAATAACCAGTAACTAAGAGGTACGTAGGATCATTCCCATCTAATTTTTAATGCCAATCCTCTCCTAGAGCATTATGATGTTACTATGCCTTCCATTACGTGCTTCCTGTCAAGCTTATCCCTCAAGAATTAGACAGGAATTATTAGGTGAGAACATTTAGTGGGGAAGAGACATGGGATTCACTGCTAAGTCTGGTGACACTAACAAAAAGCCCATGCACAACTAGATCAGACCACACTAGTTCAAGGATCACATCCAGGCAAATCTCAAACTGGAACAAAATCATAAATAACACCAAACAAGAAAGGTTTAATGATAATTCATCCTTTCTACAATAACTAGGAAAATAGAACAATAATGCTAAATTTAATTACTAACCTACCACTGAGGTATCTAAAACCTCGGACAAAAAAAAAAAAAAAATAGTAACTTTTTAAAAAAAATCAAAAAGACAAAAAAATACACAAAAATACTGAATATTCAAAATAAAATATCTCTGGGTGGGAAAACAATGTAAGAATAACATGTCAAAACAATAACAAACTAGGAGGAAAAACACAACAATTTCATGCAGAAATAACACCAAAAATGAAACAATAGATTAAATGATAGCTCAAAATAAAATAATAGGTACATAAATGTGAACATATGGTACTTAGACACAGTGCAGTAACCTTTAAATTAATAATCAGTTCCGGCCAAAATTATATCTGGCCCAGGTCAGGGTTGTACGGCAACAGAAAGTCTGAGGAGAGTTGGGAGGACAAAGAAAGCTAAAAAGAACTGGAAAAGCAAGCAGTGGTAAAGAGATTTAATATGCCTTTAAGTATGGAAGAAGATGGTGAACAGCTGTTCCTCATCCTTTCTGGCAAGAGAACAAGAGGAAATGGCCTTCAACTATACCGTGAAGGATTCAGATTACCCATAGATGGAAGAAAGAATTTTCTGACTGTGACAGTTCTTAAGCATTGTAACGGGCTACCAAGGGGAGATGAAGATATCTCTCGAGGTCTTTAAAAATCAGACTGAATTCATCTGGATATAATGTGATTCTATCTTGAAGGCAGAGAGATGAAGTAGAAGAGCTTTCAAGGTCTTTTATTCTGATGATTCTGTGTCAACCCAATTCACTGAAAACTGCCTCCAATTATGGGTTTAATAACTATAACTCAGAATAAAGGCAAATAATTTCTAAGCAGAGTTCTGAGTGCAAACAAAACACCTATTCAGTAACATGGAACTTGAGAGTCGTTATTAGTAATTAAGTAGAAAACCCACTAAATAAATATAGCCAGTAACCTAAGGATTCATATACACATCTTAAATGTTTCCTCCTTCATCTCAACTATACAAAATTAATGCAGTGATAACACTTGTTCAAAATGGAGCCAAGAACACAATTATTAAGTGGTAATTTAAAATGACAGCAAATATATATGTTAAAATTCTATGCATTAAAGCTCACACTTTTTACTTATGCTGTAATTTCTCATTCCTCACTCAAGCCTTGTTTATTCTCCACCATCATCCCAAATGAAAATAGCTTTATAGTTGTTTCTGAGTATAATGGTGATACATATTTAAATATTAAAACATATACAAAAAATACTCCCCAAAATTAAAGGAAAATGTAGCCTACAATTCCAGATGTACACTATGAACATTTAATTTTCTTCTTCCAGATACCCTCTATTTAAATATATTTTTGTAAACAATGGGTTATTGTTTATATTTGTGGTGATGCACGTCTCACCTTAATATATGATCAACATTTTCCACGTTAATAAACACATGTGTACACAACTATTTTATGCTCATATAATATCTTATTGTGTAGTAAATGTATCTCAGACCCATCTACCATCGCTTCCACGGGAACTCCCATCCCTTACATTGTGTCCTTCCCCACTATTTTAACACCACCCTCCCATCCCTTCATATGTAGTACAGAAGAAATGCTTGGATCATGGACACTGACACAAGAATAATCAGAGGCTTCCCCCAAAACTATTGCCAAGCTTAACATGACCCCAACTCTAATGATTCTCTACTTTCTAAGTCCCCAGTTACCTAACTCCATATGCTCATGTCCTATTTCTAATCTCCCTAAAGACACTTAATTAGAACTACTGCCTTATGGAAGCTAAAGCTGTAAATCCTTTCCAGCATGCAAAGGCTCTAGTGAGGGAACACTAAGAAACTGCTGCTTGGCCATGATCAAGATGTATTTACAGCTCCTTAAAGTGGTCTCTGTCCTCTGAAAGGAGAGAAAACCAAATTTGGGAAATATTTAAAGCTACTAATCTAAGATCTGGAATACAATAAAGAGACTAGAATTCTCTGGAGTGGACTCTCTTTCCTCTCAGTACATAGGGCCACCCCAAAGGCATACATCTGTAGACCCTGAAGAAGACATCTGACACAGTATTATAAAAAAAAAAATAGCTGGATCATAACAAGGCAGGTGATAGGGTACATGGCTGCGCTTTTGATCAAACAGGAAATCTCTTGCCACAACAAGACAAAAGCACTTGCTGTATAGTCCAGAAATAGCAAATCAAGCATCTGTGAGCCACATATAGTATGTGCCCCTCGCACACACTGTTACAGCACAGGGTGCATTCGTCTCTAATTCTTCATCTTCGTTCCCTGCTGCTTTCAATTCTATGGGAGTGGTGTTGAATACTGATGAGATAATACCTCTTTCAACCTCTGGCAGACATTTTAAAGCAATTTGTTCAAGTACCAAGTACCCAGTCTGCATTTTTGTAAGCAATTTGTGGATCAAATTTCCTAACATCCTGAGGGTATTCTGAGTTTTAAATATAATGGCTTATCACGACCATAGCTCATCTCCTTTAATTTGATTTATTTCACACATTAAATAGAAAATACACCCAAGCTACAGATATAGGTCCCAGAAATGCTTTATAGTACAGATACCTGATACTTATTCATACTATGACATTGAATTCATCTTTATTCATGAATAAGCAGTAAAGAGAAAAATTAACTTTTTCTGCATGGTTTCCTAATACACAGTTTGGACTTGGTCTCATTTTTGTATTATTTATATATAATATATATAAATAATTGGAGATAGAAATTAACTTAGATCTAAGATAGAACAAAACCACTTTCTTAATACAATACATGAAAGCCAAATAACACTAGGTGTTAGGAACTTAATTTTACATGTTTTGCATTAGTTAATAAATATAATTGAATGTACAGAAAAATAATCACTTTTAGTCAGCCTCATTTTCACATACATATATTGACAGTGGTAAAACCTTCACCATTTTTCATATACTTCCACATATACTCACTAATGTCCATATACAGCAATCACAATGGTTGCACTAAAAATACCCTAAATATGTTGGATAACTGTTTCCATGCTTTAGTGTTATTTAAGCAAAAGATTCAAAAAATCTACTGGATGTACTAATAATTATTATCATTATTATATATATATTCCACATAATTATTTCAGACATCATTTTCTTTCTCACTATATATATGTGTGTGCATACACACACATATATATTATATATGACTCAGTAAGGATATAAATGTTCATAACATGCATTTTATTTCCTTCAAACATCTTATGCATAATAGAATAATAAAGGTTACACATTGGGCCAGCCTAGATTACACTTAGTTGAGAAAGTTCATAATTTAAAAAAAAATTATTTTTTTCTTCCTCATTTAAAAAGAGGCAAAGCCAGAAAAATAAAAGGCTTCCAAACGTCTTGTCCAGTAGCCACAATCAGCTCATCCTTTAAAAATGCTTATAGTATGAATTTTCAATAAATCAGGAGAAATAAGACTCTATTAGGAGCCAAAACGCTATCATAAGAAATAGGTGCCACTCACTGATTCCAAATAAGAAATCAATTATGTTTATTTTATTTCATGTCTCTTTTTAATTCATTATTAATCCTATAATTGGAGCTGAATTAATCTTTACAAATATTTACTACCTAAGTTATTTATTAGTATTAATGAGTATTGATCTTCAATGCCCAATTGCTCCTTATTGTTTATAAGTTTGCTGGTGCCACCACATACTAATGACATAAAAGTGTTAATGTACTTCTATAATATACAATAGTGGCTAATAATTTGGTTTAATCATATTCAGTTAAGCTAAATTTAATGACAAATTTTGTATGAAATATATGCTAATCTACATATGTTGGAAATTTACAAATCATGAACTTAAAGCTATAACAATATAAAGAGGGCTCCATATTTTTATGCCACAAGCAAACTGTGTACACACCGTCCTTGAACATCATTCCAATCTCTCAGAAGCCTTTCATTTTCTTTCTGCAGGTGCTTATTTTTGGCTTGATTTTCTGCGATGGTGTCCAAGCAGTAACAAATAAGTTCTCTAATCACTTCAGCTGGGTTTTCAACTTTCTCTAGGTTGAAGGAACCAAGTCTGAACTAAAATAAAACAAAAACATGTTTAATTTGAGGAAAATATCAAGATTGAGCAGCCTTGTTTTAAACATATGCAATTTCTTCTGAGAAGAAAAAAGTGTAAGAAAGATTTAAATACAATGCATTTACCAGATATACAAACAGTGAGCGAAAAAACTGAGCTACTACCTAAAGTTTCTTACTTTATCATATAAATCAACATATAGCCCAGGAATTTTTGTAAGCGGTAAATCACTCTCCCATCTCCTAGCAGAAAAGAAAGCAACATAAATACTGTATAAACATACTACCATCTATTTGCTAAAGCCTAATTTTAAGTCTCTCTGCTCAGAATAAGAAAAGGAATTATATATGAGAATTTTAAACTCTAATTTTATTCACACAAATGCCAAAATGGAATAACTGACCTTTTATTGAAGAAAGCTCAAAATTTTGTTATAGCTAAGAGAAAGGCAGAGTTTTAGGAAACCAGTAGCCACACAGTAATAACTCTTTTATCTAAAGACAATAATGTATTACCATAAATTGCCAATAATAAAGTGAAGTGTCAAGCTTTAGTACTTCTGCATAAAGGTAAGAATCGTCAAAATACCTTAATTCCTCTACTAGGGTACACTTTAAAATAAAATACTCTTAACAGTTTTAGTTACACTTATGGAATTCTGAAGGGAACACGGGTATTCCCCCATTTGACTGATAAGGATGTTGAAGCACAATGATTAGTAATAATGATTATAATTATCATTGAAAATTAAAATTATTATAACAGATAACAAATGATGATGATGATTATTATGCAGTTACCACATCTTTTGGTTGAAATATAGCTCAAGCGTAGCAAAAATATAAACTAGGATACATCTTTATCATAAAAGAACTATTATCATATCCATATTATATACCAGTAAACTCAGATTCAGAGTAGTTATGCAAGCTATTGAAGGGGTAAAGTCAAGATTCTGCTATGCTATGCTGTTGTGCTGTTTCTTGGTAAGAGAGTATCCCAACTAGACAAAAAGTAGGGGAAGAATTAGGTTCAGAACCTACACATAATTCCAAAGAAAGATGCTAGTAGTACTGAGTAGAAGAAGAGTAAAACGAGAATGTTTTTTCTGTTTTGGGTTTTTGTTTTTTGCCTCCCAGATTGCAAATTTCTATTATGCCATTTATCTGATATGAAGATTTCCGAAAGGTATTGCTTTTAAAAGAATATTTCTATAAATATGTTACACACAGGTTAAGAAATATTTAAGATGGTTGAGGATTCTGAGACAAATCTTTATTAGACAATTTACAAATAAAAGCAGACTTCACTAAAGTAGACATCCACTGTGAAACTGCATTCATACAGTTTGATAAAGCAGTTGCAGTTTTCTCATGCAATGAAATATCGTCCATTTAACAGGCACATAAGCTTAAATAAGAAAGTTTTACCTATATAAAGAATAAATAAATTGAAAGCAAATTTGAACAGTTACCTTTTGAAGCTTCTTTGAGTGTAAATATACACACAAAGTTAAAGAAAAATGTCACCTGGCCAGCTGTAGTGGCTCATGCCTGTAATCCCAACACTTTAGGAGGCCAAGGTGGGTGGATCACCTCAGGTCAGGAGTTTGAAACCCGCCTGGCCAACATGGTGAAATCCCCTCTCTACTAAAAATATAAAAATTAGCCAGGCATGGTGGTGCACGCCTATAAGCCCAGCTACTCAGGAGGCCGGCGTAAGAGGATCACTTGAACTGAGATCATGCCACTGAACTCTAGCCTGGGCGACACAGCAAGACTCAGTCTCAAAAACAACAACAACAACAACAAAGGAAAAAATGTCACCTACGGAATATTAACGTTTTGAGTTGATACAAAGCAGGAGAAAAAAATAAGCTTACTTTATTTTAGACAATAGGTTACACTATCAAAACACAAACCCACAAAGTGGTTTTGTATTCTTTCATTATAACAATTGTCAGGTAGGTTGGAGAGAAGTGGACATTTTTAGAAAGAAAAAGTTTTCTTAACACTTGAAAAGTTTCAAAATGCCAAAAGGATGAATAATTCATCCCACAGTTTGAACCTGAAATAAAATAATCAGTAAAATATAAATGAAGAGGTAAACACAAGTCCACCCCTCTACACTTCTATCTCAGATGACAAAGACAGAAAGGACTAATTTTAAATCACTAATAACAACTTCTTTCAAAATATCACTCAAATATACTGATGAAAACTTCCAAAACCCTCTTAGATCTTTTTGCAGCTACTCAGTGCAAAATAAACATGAAATGTCATTTCTTCTTAAAAGTATACAACTATTTTTATTACATCTAATTTCTAATTATTGTCACCAGTTTCTAGTCCTTCAATAGATAAAGACATCTGTTATTCTACACAATAAAAATAAACTAAAAGTATCTAGAAATTTAATGAAAGAAAATGATTTTACTTGAAATACTCAGATTAATTTTTTTAAATTCTCAAAAGTATGAGCATTTAGCTTATATACACATGGTTCATAGCCAGGAGCAGGAAGCACTCTTTCACCTTCACTGCTGCTGTTCTAGCCTGTGCACATTATTACAGATGCAAGGGGTCACACGCCTAGATGCACTAGACTTCAAAAAGGGCCTCATATCAGGCTTAATGAGTTGAGAAGTATAAAATATTTATGTGTTCTACCTCTACATCCAGTCCACCTTTATTCTGTCCCAAAACAAAAGCAGCAATTTAAGTATCATGTTAACGCCAGCAAATTAGCACAAAAGCTACATTGTATTGTTGTGTCCATTTTTAAATTTTTCACTCCAGTTTCTAGTTTGACATATAAGGTTACTGTCACTGCTGTTCTTTAGTTATTAGTTCTGTCACTTCAAAATAATCTACAGTATAAAACCATTACTTCAAATGGTACCGCAGAGTCAGAAACCACATACTAAAGACATTTTGAGAGCATGTCTCTTCTGTTAGAAATTAAGAGTTTTTTGTAGTTAGTTCTCAATTTTATTAATAATTCAGAGTATACAGATCTGTGTTAAGAACCTCAATCTATAATCTAAGAGTTTAAGCTATGTCTGCATTTCTCTATGTAAAGAAGAGCAATTAACTTTTAAAATATTGATAATCGGCCAGGTGTGGTGGCTCAAGCTTGTAATCCTAGCACTTTG
Source organism: Rhinopithecus roxellana (assembly GCF_007565055.1). Lineage (NCBI taxonomy): Eukaryota > Metazoa > Chordata > Mammalia > Primates > Cercopithecidae > Rhinopithecus > Rhinopithecus roxellana. The sequence continues at coordinate 142,926,048 of NC_044551.1, forward strand.
GGAGGCCAAGGTGGGTGGATTTTTGCCTGAGTTAATTAAGAGTTCGAGACCAGCCTGGGCAACACCGTGAAACCCCGTTTCCACTAAAATACAAAAAAAGTTAGCTGGGTGTGGTGGCGTGTGTCTATAGTCCCAGCTACTCAGGAGGCTGAGGAAAGAGAACTGCTTGAAGCCAGAGGCAGACGTTGCAGTGAGCCGAGATCACGCCACTGCACTCCAGGCTGGCGACAGCACGAGACTCTATCTCAAAAAAAAAAAAAAAAAAAAAAAAAAAAAAATATATATATATATATATATATATATATATATGTATGATCATAGTAGGTTTCACTAGTTGACTCTTAATGGTTATCATTCTAAGTGATGGAATAAATACTTTAGCTTTTTAAATTTAATCTGCATTAAAAATTATCAATTTCAGAAAACTTATACATTTCCTTTAGCCAGGGGTTTGCTTATTCTGGATATCTTTCTGTCAACTCTTCAAGTCCAAGATTAAATCCCTTATCATCACCTCAAGCCCAGGCCAAGCTCTTTTTAACTAAGTTAGCCTATGTATTAGTCAGTTTTCTAAACACTGCTGATAAAGACATACCTGAGACTGGGAAGAAAAAGAGGTTTAATGTACTTACAGTTCCACATGCACTTACATGAGTGAGGCTGGGGAGGCCTCAAAATCATGGTGGAAGGCAAGGAGGAGTCACGTCTTACATGGATGACAGCAGGCAAAAAAGAGCTTATGCAGGGAAATTTCTGTTTTTTGTTTTTTTGGGTTTTTTGAGACAGCGTTTCACTCTGTTGCCTAGGCTAGAGTGCAGTGGCATGATCTCGACTCACTGCAACCTCCGCCTCCTGGGTTCAAGTGATTCTCCGGCCTCAGCCTCCTGAGTAGCTGGCATTACAGGGGTGGATCACCACACCTGGCTAATTTTTGTATTTTTAATAGAGATGGGGTTTCACTATGTTGGTCAGGCTGGTCTCGAACTCCTGACCTTGTCATCTGCCCACCTCGGCCTCCCAAAGTGTTGAGATTACAGGCGTGGGCCACTGCGCCCAGGCACTCCTGTTTTTAAAACCATCAGATCTTGTGAAACTCATTCACTATCACAAGAACAGTGCAGGAAAGACCTGCCCCTGTAATTCAATCACCTCTCACCGGGTTCCTCCCATGACATGTGGGAACTGTGGGAGTTACCATTCAAGGTGAGATTTGGATGGAGACACAGCCAAACAATATCAGTCTACATTGGCCTCTCTAGTCTTAATATTTCAGTCTCATACAATGTATTACGCAGTTGTATCCTGCTTATATTTTTCTTTGGTTGTTTCAGAAATGTAGTCTTTCCCTTTAGATTTGAAGCTTTTTGAGATGTGGGACCCTCTTTTCTATTTCTTCCATAGCCTCCAAAGTATCTTTCAAAGCTCTGGCCCATACTAAGTGTTGGATAAAATATTCATTATTTACTTATTGGAATAATCCTCATTAACAAACTATAACTATAATGGGATAGGTAAGGGATTTGGGCAGTGATTCTGTCCAAATTAAGAAATAGAGACAGGAGGGGGGGGCGGAGCAAGATGGCCGAATAGGAACAGCTCCAGTCTCCAAATCCCAGCTCCAGCGACACAGAAAGATGATTTCTGCATTTTTCAACTGAGGTACTGGGGTCATCTCACTGGGGAGTGCTGGACAATTGGTGCTGGTCAGCCACTGCAGCCCGACCAGAGAGAGCTGAAGCAGGGCGAGGCATTGCCTCACCTGGGAAGCGCAAGGGGGAAGGGAATCCCTTTTCCTAGCCAAGGGAACTGAGACACAAAACACCTGGAAAATCGGGTAATTCCCACCCCAATACTGCGCTTTAAGCAAACGGGCACACCAGGAGATTATACCCACACCTGGCAGGGAGGGTCCCACGGCCACAGAGCCTCCCTCACTGCTAGCACAGCAGTCTCCGATCTAACCGAAACCGCAGCAGAGAGGCTGGGGGAGGGGCGCCTGCCATTGCTGAGGCTTAAGTAGGTAAACAAAGCCACTGGGAAGCTCAAACTGGGTGTAGCTCACAGCAGCTCAAAGAAACCTGCCTGTCTCTGTAGACTCCACCTCTGGGGACAGGGCACAGCTAAAAAACAAAAGGGGAAGCAGCAGAGGCCTGTGCAGACGCGAACGACTCTGTCTGACAGCTTTGAAGAGAGCAGTGGATCTCCCAACACGGAGGCTGAGATCTGAGAAGGGACAGACTGCCTGCTCAGGTGGGTCCCTGACCCCTGAGTAGCCTAACTGGGAGACATCTCCCACTAGGGGCAGTCTGACACCCCACACCTCACAGGGTGGAGTACACCCCAGAGAGGAAGCTTCCAAAGTAAGAATCAGACAGGTACACTCACTGTTCAGCAATATTCTATCTTCTGCAACCTCTGCTGCTGATACCCAGGCAAACAGGGTCTGGAGTGGACCTCAAGCAATCTCCAACAGACCTACAGCTGAGGGTCCTGACTATTAGAAGGAAAACTATCAAACAGGAAGAACAACTATACCAAAACCCCATCAGTACGTCACCATCATCAAAGACCAGAGGCAGATAAAACCACGAAGATGGGGAAAAAGCAGGGCAGAAAAGCTGGAAATTCAAGAAATAGGAGCGCATCTCCCCCTGCAAAGGAGCGAAGCTCATCGCCAGCAACGGATCAAAGCTGGTCAGAGAACGACTGACGAGATGAGAGAAGAAGGCTTCAGTCCATCAGACTTCTCAGAGCTAAAGGAGGAATTACGTAACCAGCGCAAAGAAACTAAAAATCTTGAAAAAAGAGTGGAAGAATTGATAGCTAGAATAATTAATGCAGAGAAGGTCATAAATGAAATGACAGAGATGAAAACCATGACACGAGAAATACGTGACAAATCCACAAGCTTCAGTAACCGACTCTATCAACTGGAAGAAAGAGTATCAGTGACTGAGGATCAAATGAATGAAATGAAGCAAGAAGAGAAACCAAAAGAAAAAGAAGAAAAAGAAATGAACAAAGCCTGCAAGAAGTATGGGATTATGTAAAAAGACCAAATCTACATCTGATTGGGGTGCCTGAAAGTGAGGGGGAATATGGAACCAAGTTGGAAAACACTCTCCAGGATATCATCCAGGAGAACTTCCCCAACCTAGTAGGGCAGGCCAACATTCAAATTCAGGAAATACAGAGAACACCACAAAGATACTCCTCGAGAAGAGCAACTCCAAGACACATAATTGCCAGATTCACCAAAGTTGAAATGAAGGAAAAAATCTTAAGGGCAGCCAGAGAGAAAGGTCGGGTTACCCACAAACGGAAGCCCATCAGACTAACAGCAGATCTCTCGGCAGAAACTCTACAAGCCAGAAGAGAGTGGGGGCCAATATTCAACATTCTTAAAGAAAAGAATTTTAAACCCAGAATTTCATATCCAGCCAAACTAAGTTTCGTAAGTGAAGGAGAAATAAAATCCTTTACAGACAAGAAAATGCTTAGAGATTTGGTCACCACTAGGCCTGCCTTACAAGAGACCCTGAAGGAAGCCCTAAACATGGAAAGGAACAACCGGTACCAGCCATTGCAAAAACATGCCAAAATGTAAAGACCATCGAGGCTAGGAAGAAACTGCATCAACTAACGAGCAAAATAACCAGTTAATATCATAATGGCAGGATCAAGTTCACACATAACCATATTAACCTTAAATGTTAATGGACTAAATGCTCCCATTAAAAGACACAGACTGGCAAACTGGATAAAGAGTCAAGACCCATCAGTCTGCTGTATTCAGGAGACCCATCTCACATGCAGAGACATACATAGGCTCAAAATAAAGGGATGGAGGAAGATCTACCAAGCAAATGGAGAACAAAAAAAAGCAGGGGTTGCAATCCTAGTCTCTGATAAAATAGACTTTAAACCATCAAAGATCAAAAGAGACAAAGAAGGCCATTACATAATGGTAAAGGGATCAATTCAACAGGAAGAGCTAACTATCCTAAATATATATGCACCAATACAGGAGCACCCAGATTCATACAGCAAGTCCTTAGAGACTTACAAAGAGACTTAGACTCCCATGCAGTAATAATGGGAGACTTCAACACCCCACCGTCAACATTAGACAGATCAAAGAGACAGAAAGTTAACAAGGATATCCAGGAATTGAACTCGACTCTGCACCAAGGAGACCTAATAGACATCTACAGAACTCTCCACCAGAAATCAACAGAATATACATTCTTCTCGGCACCACATCGCACTTATTCCAAAATTGACTACATAATTGGAAGTAAAGCACTCCTTAGCAAATGTAAAAGAACAGAAATTATAACAAACTGTCTCTCAGACCACAGTGCAATCAAACTAGAACTCAGGACTAAGAAACTCAATCAAAACCGCTCAACTACATGGAAACTGAACAACCTGCTCCTGAATGACTACTGGGTACATAACGAAATGAAGGCAGAAATAAAGATGTTCTTTGAAACCAATGAGATCAAAGATACAACATACCAGAATCTCTGGGACACATTTAAAGCAGTGTGTAGAGGGAAATTTATAGCACTAAATGCCCACAACAGAAAGCTGGAAAGATCTAAAATGGACACTATAACATCACAATTAAAAGAACTGGAGAAGCAAGAGCAAACACATTCAAAAGCTAGCAGAAGGCAAGAAATAACTAAGATCAGAGCAGAACTGAAGGAGATAGAGACAGAAAAAACCCTCCAAAAAATCAATGAATCCAGGAGTTGATTTTTTGAAAAAATCAACAAAATTGATAGACCGCTAGCAAGACTAATAAAGAAGAAAAGAGAGAAGAATCAAATAGACGCAATAAAAAATGATGAAGGGGATATCACCACAGACCCCACAGAAATACAAACTACCATCAGAGAATACTATAAACACCTCTACGCAAATCAACTAGAAAATCTAGAAGAAATGCATAATTTCCTGGACACTTACACTCTTCCAAGACTAAACCAGGAAGAAGTGGAATCCCTGAATAGACCAATAGCAGGCTCTGAAATTGAGGCAATTATTAATAGCCTACCAACCAAAAAAAGTCCAGGACCAGATGGATTCACAGCTGAATTCTACCAGAGGTACAAGGAGGAGCTGGTACCATTCCTTCTGAAACTATTCCAATCAATTGAAAAAGAGGGAATCCTCCCTAACTCATTTTATGAGGCCAACATCATCCTGATACCAAAGCCTGGCAGAGACACAACAAAAAAAGAGAATTTTAGACCAATATCCCTGATGAACATCAATGCAAAAATTCTCAATAAAATACTGGCAAACCGGATTCAGCAGCACATCAAAAAGCTTATCCACCATGATCAAGTGGGCTTCATCCCTGGGATGCAAGGCTGGTTCAACATTCACAAATCAATATACGTAATCCAGCATACAAACAGAACCAAAGACAAGAACCACATGATTATCTCAATAGATGCAGAAAAGGCTTTTGACAAAATTCAACAGCCCTTCATTGTAAAAACGCTCAATAAATTCGGTATTGAGGGAATGTACCTCAAAATAATAAGAGCTATTTATGACAAACCCACAGCCAATATCATACTGAATGGGCAAAAACTGGAAAAACTCCCTTTGAAAACTGGCACAAGACAGGGATGCCCTGTCTCACCACTCCTATTCAACATAGTGTTGGAAGTTCTGGCTAGGGCAATCAGGCAAGAGACACCTAAGGGGTGTCCAGTTAGGAAAAGAAGAAGTCAAATTGACCCTGTTTGCAGATGACATGATTGTATATTTAGAAAACCCCATCGTCTCATCCCAAAATCTCCTTAAGCTGATAAGCAACATCAGCAAAGTCTCAGGATATAAAATTAATGTGCAAAAATCACAAGCATTCTTATACACCAGTAACAGACAAACAGAGAGCCAAATCAGGAATGAACTTCCATTCACAATTGCTTCAAAGAGAATCAAATACCTAGGAATCCAACTTAAAGGGATGTGAAGGACCTCTTCAAGGAGAACTACAAACCACTGCTCAGTGAAATCAAAGAGGACGCAAACAAATGGAAGAACATACCATGCTCATGGATAGGAAGAATCAATATCGTGAAAATGGCCATACTGCCCAAGGTAATTTATAGATTCAATGCCATCCCCATCAAGCTACCAATGAGTTTCTTCACAGAATTGGAAAAACGGCTTTAAAGTTCATATGGAACCAAAAAAGAGCCCGCATTGCCAAGACAATCCTAAGTCATAAGAACAAAGCTGGAGGCGTCACGCTACCTGACTTCAAACTATACTACAAGGCTACAGTAACCAAAACAGCATGGTACTGGTACCAAAACAGAGATGTAGACCAATGGAACAGAACAGAGTCCTCAGAAATAATACCGCACATCTACAGCCATCTGATCTTTGAGAAACCTGAGAGAAACAAGAAATGGGGAAAGGATTCCCTATTTAATAAATGGTGCTGGGAAAATTGGCTAGCCATAAGTAGAAAGCTGAAACTGGATCCTTTCCTTACTCCGTATACGAAAATTAATTCAAGATGGATTAGAGACTTAAATGTTAGACCTAATACCATAAAAGCCCTAGAAGAAAACCTAGGTAGTACCATTCAGGAAATAGGCATGGGCAAGGACTTCATGTCTAAAACACCAAAAGCAACGGCAGCAAAAGCCAAAATTGACAAATGGGATCTAATTAAACTAAAGAGCTTCTGCACAGCAAAAGAAACTACCATCAGAGTGAACAGGCAACCTACAGAATGGGAGAAAATTTTTGCAACCTACTCATCTGACAAAGGGCTAATATCCAGAATCTACAAAGAACTCAAACAAATTTACAAGAAAAAAACAAACAACCCCATCAAAAAGTGGGCAAAGGATATGAACAGACATTTCTCAAAAGAAGACATTCATACAGCCAACAGACACATGAAAAAATGCTCATCATCACTCGCCATCAGAGAAATGCAAATCAAAACCACAATGAGATACCATCTCACACCAGTTAGAATGGCAATCATTAAAAAGTCAGGAAACAACAGGTGCTGGAGAGAATGTGGAGAAATAGGAACACTTTTACACTGTTGGTGGGATTGTAAACTAGTTCAACCATTATGGAAAACAGTATGGCGATTCCTCAAGGATCTAGAACTAGATGTACCATATGACCCAGCCATCCCACTACTGGGTATATACCCAAAGGATTATAAATCATGCTGCTATAAAGACACATGCACATGTATGTTTATTGCGGCACTATTCACAATAGCAAAGACTTGGAATCAACCCAAATGTCCATCTGTGACAGACTGGATTAAGAAAATGTGGCACATATACACCATGGAATATTATGTAGCCATAAAAAAGGATGAGTTTGCGTCCTTTGTAGGGACATGGATGCAGCTGGAAACCATCATTCTTAGCAAACTATCACAAGAAGAGAAAACCAAACACCACATGTTCTCACTCATAGGTGGGAACTGAACAATGACATCACTTGGACTCGGCAAGGGGAACATCACACATTGGGGCCTATCATGGGGAGGGGGGAGGGGGGAGGGATTGCATTGGGAGTTATACCCGATATAAATGACAAATTGATGGGTGCTGACGAGTTGATGGGTGCAGCACACCAACATGGCACAAGTATACATATGTAACAAACCTGCACGTTATGCACATGTACCCTAGAACTTAAAGTCTAATAAAAATAAATAAATAAATAAATAATAAATAGGAAACAGTTGCAAATATTAAAAAAAATAAAATAAAATAAAATAAAGAAATAGAGACAAGAGAGGGTTATTTATTGATATTATTTATAAACATGACAGCTGTTTAAAGACATGACAGGGCTATTTATTGATTAGTATAATTTAAACAAAAAGGGCAGTTAATTGCTTACTAGCACTTAATACTATCATAATATATAGATTTTAAAAGAATTAAAACATGTTTTTTAAAGAATGTATAATTATATACTCAGTTTTCAGGTTCTTTTAAATGACCACACAAATAAAAGAATATACAGTAACAGTAAAGCACACAATATAAATACTATGAGTAACATTAATTCCTAGAGAGTTATTTGTGGCCATTGTAAGTGTTTCTGAGGACAGGAGATTATCAAGGTGAGATTTGATATCCTGTTTAAAATATATCCACTAAAGGGTTTCAGTTTCAATATATTATCCATGTAGACTAAATAAACTTGCAGAATTAATCTTCATCACTATCCTGGGAACCAAGATGTAGAACTAAAGGAAAATGAAAAATAAAGATATCTTGATGTTATTACTAGGCGAATAATGACCAGATAGAATCTCATTTTGTTGCAGTGAGTGCTTTTAAATTTATTCTCATCAGAGAAAAGCTTAGCTGTATCTAGATATGTGTATACTAAAAATAGTAGTCTGTCCATTACAGTTTATAATGCAGAATATTGTCTATCATAGATATATACACAGTTGCACATATATAGTTGTGATAGTTATAAAATTCTAGTAATATAGGAAATTAATCAAGATATGTTGTAAAAAAGGTGACTGAATTGTATTACCTTGACCTAGTTATGCTCATCATCGACTACAGTTGATCAACTTTTTGTTGTAGTTTTGAATCAACCACATGTGTCCTAAGGCTTTATATCCTGAACTCTTCAGTTTAGTGACTTTATGAAATTTCTATTCTATTCTTTCTATTCTATTCTATTCTATTCTATTCTATTCTATTCTATTCTATTCTATTCTATTCTATTCTATTCTATTCTATTCTATTCTATTCTATTCTATTCTGACAGATTCGCACTCTGTCACCCAGGTTGGAGTGCACTGGCATGATCTTGGCTCACTGCAAGCTCTGCCTTCTGTGTTCAAGTGATTCTCCTGCCTCAGCATCCTGAGTAGCTGGGATTACAGGCACCTGCCACCATTCCTGACTACTTTTTGTTATTTTTAGTAGAGACAGAGTTTCACCGTTTGGCCAGGCTGGTCTCGAACTCCTGACCTAAAGTGATATGCCTGCCTTGGCCTCCCAAAGTGCTGGGATTAGAGATGTGAGCCACTGAGACCGGCCTGAAATGTTTCTTTTAGATTTAAATAAAGAACATCACAAATGCACCTCCTAAAAGGGACAGTAACATATCTCAGTTGGCAAGTGCTCACACTGATCTTAAAAAGTAACTGGAACTGAGAAAAGGATATTGATAAGGACTCCTTCTAAAAAGATAAGAAAACTGTATTTGTAAAACTACTAATCTCATCTTTCCAGCTACAACATATTATTGCCCAAATTTCTTAGAATTCATAAAAAATGCTAAAACATCTCAGGCTGATCATACACTCAAGCAAGACTCCATGTATTTTGGATCTTACAGGTTCTTAAAATTAAAATGCAATAATCTAGGGGTAAAAAGTATGCCACATTGTAATTATTGTGCTATACAAATTATAAGCATTTTACGGTTAGGTTATATGATTTAATATTTCAAATGTGTCATCTAAGAATTCTTATTTAGGTCTTAATTATTGCAAAAGTCATAGTGGGAATCAGAGAGTTCTTGAGAGCAAAAAAGAAAAAACTCCACAAAAGTCTATATAGTACAGAAATCTCAGAAGTTACTTTACATTGAAGGGCTATAAATATTCACGCTATTACTGCCTTAAATAGAGGTGATGAGTCTTTTGGTTCATGGACAATATAGTTACATTTAGGGTACATATCCTGGCCTAATTAGTTGTTAGAATTAAAAATGAAACATTTGCTAGAAAGTTTTCCCTAAAATAACCGATTGGTCAGAGGGAGAGGGCAGGGGATGCCTATTATTTGCCTGCTACTTTATTTTTGGTATTAGGTGCTGATGAAGAAATATAGATTCGTATTCCTTCTATACAGAATCTTGGATTCCCTGACACTCTTCCAGATCTCATCACATCTTTTCAGTATGTTTCTCTATCATCTACTCAAAAGTAAAACAGTATTGTTTCCTGGAACAATTCCTTGACCCTCTTCTTCTTTAACTCTACAGAGGTTGATAGGGTTATTCACAATCACAGCTTCCATTATTAAAAATAAGCTGAAAACTGCCAAATCTTTATCTCTAGGTGGGGCCTCCTCTCACTCAGTTCACGTGAGATCTGCTTTTTCAAAGGGATTTGAGACCTCCCCCTTCTCTCTCTCTTGCCCCCACTCTTGCCATGTGACGTGCCAGTTCTCCGTCATCTTCTGCCATGATTGGAAGCTTCCTGAGGCCCTCAGCAGGAACAAACACTGGCACCATGCTTCCTGTACAGCCTGTAGAACCATGAGCCAATTAAGCCTCTTTTCTTTATAAAGCACCTATTCTCATGAACTTCTTTATAGCGACACAAGAATGTACTAACACAGAGGGCAATTCTCTTTCCTTAAAATCCATTGGTTTGAATATTAATTTCATCCAAAAACACCCTCACAAAAACACTCAGAATGCCTGATCACATATCTGGGCACCATGGCCCTGCCAAGCTGACATATAAAATTAACCATCATAGCCAGCAAGAAACTGAGCTGAGGCCCTCATTCCAACAGGCTACAAGGAACTCATATAGGTATAAAATACAGATATAATAGATATAGGTATAACATATAGATATAATAGATATAATAGATATAGGTATAACATATAGATATAATAGATATAGGTATAAAACACAGATATAATAGATATAGGTATAAAACACAGATATAATAGATATAATAGATACACGTACCCTACTGAGCATGAAGGCAGATCCTTCACCTTGAGATGAGACCACAACCCCTGAACAACACCTTAATTGCAGCTTTTAGATGAGTCCTAGCAATGCCATACCTGGACTCCTGACCCACAGAAACAGTGAGATTAATAAATGTATATGGTTTTAAGCTGCTAAATTTGTCATAATGTGTTATTCAATAATAAATAATGAATATAAATATGCTTTAATTTTACCAATCTAAACAAAACAAAAAGCATCCTTAATCCCATATCCCTCTAGTTGCTATTGTCCATTTTTCTGCTCCTGTCATAGCAAAACTTCTCCAAAAATGTATCTATTATCTGCCCTGTTCAATACAGTAGTCACTAGTCACACGTGACTATTTAGATTTAAATTTAATTAAATTAAAAAGAAAGTTTCTCAGTCACACAAGTCACATTTTAGTGTTCAACAGCCACATACAGGTAGTGGTTGCTGTACTGGGCAGTACAGATACATCCAAAAACAGATAGATACAGAATCTACCATCTCATTGTTTTTATCATCCCAGAAACTTCTGTAGATTAATGTTGATCTATTTCTTGAATTTATGACATCCTATTCTCTCTTGAAATACTCTCCAATGGACAGTAGTCTGGCCTGTGACTATCGTGCCAATCTCATCTCTTACCATTCTCCCTGCCTTTGCTGTGCCCCGGCCACTTGCCTTCTTTCTATGCTTGAATAGGTCAAAATAATCCTGAATGTGGTAGACAGAATGATGTTCCCCCAAAAATGTCTACAACCTAATTCTTGAAACTTGGGATGTTACCTTCCACAGCAAAGTGGGACTCTGTAGATGTGATTAAGGTTATAATCTTTGGATGACAGATTATCCTTCGTTATTTTCTGGGTGAACCCAATGTATTCACGTAAATACTTAAAATTAGAGAAATGTTCCTGGCTGCAGTCAGAGGGACAAGTGGTGAAGATACATACAGAGAGATATAAAATTGCTACCATTAAAAATGGAAGAAGTGGGCCATGAGCCAAAAATGTATGTGGTTTCCAGAAACAGGGAAAGACAAGGCAATGGGTTCTCCTGTAGAGCCTCCAGAAAGGAACGCAGTCTTACTGACACTTTGTGAGTTTTGCTAGGTGAGACCTATATTGAACTTTTATCCCACAGAAGTAAAATATATATTTATGTTGTTTGGTAAATTTATGTTGTTTTGAGGCACTAAGTTTGTGGTAATTTGCTACTGTAGCAATTGAAAAGGAACACACTGAATCAGGGTCTGTGGGAAGCTGAATAGTAGTCCCCCTTCCCCATGTCTGTGTTGTTGTAATCTCCAGAACTTGTGAATATTACCTTATGTGGCAAAAAGGACTTCAGGGATGTGATTAGCTTAAAGATCTTGAGATAGGGAGAGAGAGTATCATGAATTAGCCAGTTGGGTCCAATGTAATCACAAGGGTCCTTAGAAAAGAAAGAGATCACAGTAAGAAGGCGATGTGATAACAAAGCAGAAGTTGGGAGTGATGTAGTCACAAGTTCAGGAATGCTGAAAGCCTCAAGGAGCTGGATGAGACAAGGAAACCACTAAGTGTGTGCTACTTTGTTTCACCTTTAACAAAACACTAATAGAGGGTCTTTGCAGATCCTTCCAAGAATGTTCTCCCCAAAATTCACATGACTTTCTCCTTTATTCAATTCTCTGCTCAATATTACTTTTCTAGAGATTTTTCCTTGGCTTCTTTAACTAGGATATAATCATTCTAGAATTTTCCCAACAGTCCTGAAAAGAAATGCCAATAGTACAAGTATTGAGAAACAATATTTTATAAATCTTCATAAAAGTTGTGATTATCTGAAATTATCTAATTTGTAAATGTTTATTGTTTCCTTTCCCCACTCCAAGCATAAGCTCTATGCTCATACTAAGAGTTCAGAAATTGTCAATGAAGTGAATTAATACTTTGTCATACATGTTGCAAGTATTTTTTTGGTTTGGCAATATTACTTGTGGAGCATATACATTTTAAAGTAGTCAAGTCTAAAATAGTTTCCTCTTAAGGTCTTTGCCTATCAAAGAAAGTGATTATTCACTTATATTTTCATTTTTAAATTTTTCTCTCTAAATATCTAACCATTATTTCTTCACCAGTTATTTAGCAATCTATTCTCTCCTTACTCATATGAAATACCATTATTAGAAATTAAGTATTTATGTATATTTAAGTATATTCTTGAGCTTGCTATTCAGTCTCATTAATTTCTATCCATTTACCAATAACATGCTCTTTTAATTATTATAGCTTTATACTAAGTTTTATTATTAAGAACTATAAACTCCATCTCATAATTCTTTTTTTCAAACATTCATCATCTAGTTTTACCAAGAACGTTCCATGAAATTCTGACTATGAACTTCAGACAAATTCAAACCAAAATAAACAAAATACAGCAACTTAAAGAAAAATGCTGGTTTCACACATGTATACTTATGAACAAACTCATTAAGTTATATATATATATGTAAAAATACATACAGTTTTTTTGTATGTCAATCATACCTTAGTAAAGTGTTTTTCTTTTTTTTTTTAAATGCTGGGCATGTGGTTTGGAACTACACTAATTTTCAAATTATTGTGAAAGTAATTACTTTCTTTCCAAAATGAATTACAAAATAATACTGAATTTCCCCCATTTAGGACCATCATATTTTTTCATCTAATCAAGATGCCCATATTTATGTCCTTTGGTTATGTTTTCCATTGTTTACTTTTGAATCAGACTTCCTGTACGATAGCTGATAACAATATTAAATAATCTGTAAATAGAAATATAAATGCAAGTGCCTACTCAGTCTTTTATTATTCTTTTTTAGCCCTTGTTCATATCAAAACAATTACAGTATATGGGAACCTTAGCAATCTCTATGTTAGAATCCCAGTATTGACCTCGATTTGTAGTGGGATCCTGAATAAACAACTCTAAACTTTGTATTCAAACTAATGATTTATCAATAGGAGACTTGTGAACAATATCTAAAGATGGTTGGTGAAGGATTTTGCAAATAAACCACAACAAAAATAACATCTAAGGGTAGAAAAAACTACACTCTCGAGTCAGTTTAAATTTGATTTGTCTTTTTAAAATGGTTGATTACTTTAACACAGTAGCATTCCAGAGTGCCTATGAAAGAGAAAAATCTAACTGGGGCTGGGATCACTGTTTGCTGTTGCGTAGATTCTGTTGCTCATAGAAACAGTGAGTAAGCAAATATTGGCCAAAAGTTATAATATGATAAAATATCATGCTATGGGATACTCAGAAACTATAACTTAATTGAACACAGTGTAAAATATTATGAGTAATTTTTTCTGAATGTAAACCAGTTTTCCTTGTTTAGTAACAACTAGTCAGGTCTCTCATAAGGTTCTCCAGAAAAATTAAATTAAACAGTAAAATTTTTTTTCCTGATTATAAAATCCTAGTTCCTTCTCATTTAAAAATGTCAGATATTTAAGCCAATCTCCACCACCCCTCCCGCCATGCAAATCACTGAACTAAACTTATTTGATGAAATACCATGACTGGTTAAAAGGCATTATTACACTGACATTAAAAATTTGAAACAAAAATTTTCATAAAAACTTACTGTGTTAACTATAAGGCCATTATTATTTAATCATAAATGAATAAACTCAAAACCAGTGATCTTTTAAAAATCATAAAAATAACAAGTATTTTAAAATTCCTAATTAAAATAAAGTATCAAATTTTAGTATGTTAATTTTATGTTTGGTTTATTATTTCTAAGAAATTTTTCAAATCTTAATAATTGTCTTTCTAAACAATGGATTAAAAATTCTGCCAAATGTTTTCATTCAAAAATATTTATTAAAAAATTTTAAAACTTTACTTATGATTTAATGCCAAATTTCTAAAAATACATTTCAATTCAAAATATTCTCATGAAAAACTTGTAATATTTACTTTGCTATATAATCTTATTTACCTAGAGACAAGATAAAAACAAATTATTGGTCTAAAAAACAATTTAAAGTCTTCAAGGTGTTTTTTAGTAAGAAAATTGTCCATAAGGTAGTTAGTATCTGTTAGTATCTTTTTAACGTCTTTTTAATGAGACTGGGAGAAGCTGGGGAGTATGACGGATGGTAACCATGCATTTAATTGAATTTTCTTGCCAAAAAAAGTAATGAAAAGTTAACAATGAGGTAGTTCCAGTTAAGGTAATGGCAAAGTAAGTTGTATTACACTAACTCTTGTAAAGATAACAATTATAAACTCTGTACCAAACAAAACAAACAAACAAAAATCAATAGCAAAAACACTATTTCAAGGGACTGGAAAACCACCAAAAGCAGACAGCAACTGGCGGACACTCAAATAGGACTGGATCCATGCTTACATGACTTTTCCTGAGAGGACATGCTGTAGTCCACATAATGAGCACTAGAGCTTAGGTAGAAACCACACTTACAGGCTTTATGTGCCACACACACACACACACGCACACACACACACACAAATAAATGAAAAATAGGAGACAAAATCTAAGATGGGATCATTACAGGAAGCTTAAAATTGACACCGTAGAGTTAGAGGAGACAGAATTTTAAAAGATATAAAAGAAAAAAATGTATAAATTAAAAAATATTTAAACTTAGGTCCATTAAGAACCTAGCACACCAGATCAAAAGGAGATTCATATCAAGATATAGCATCATTAATTTTCGGAAGACTGGGGAAAAAAAGAGGATTCCAAAAGCTTTCAGAACAATAAAATAGGTTACGGATAAATGATAATGAATTAGAATGGTGCTGGATTTTTGTAACAGTGCTAGATACCAGAAGTCAATGAATTAATGCCTTTAAAATGATAAATACATATTCAGATAAGAAGCTATCTGAGAATATGTTCCATTAGTGTGACAAAATAAACAAAGAAAAGGTAAGAGATGTGTCTTAGTCAATTCGGGCTCTGATAACTAAATACGTTAGACTGGGTTTTTACAAACAACAGAACTCACTGCTCACGGTTCTAGGAGCTAGGAAGTTTAAGATCAAGGCGCTAGCACATTTGGCATCTGGAGGGGGCTTGTTCCTCACAGAGGGCACCTTCTTGCTGCAACCACACGTGACAGGAGAAACAAAGGGCCAACAGCCTCGCTCAGGCCTCTTTTATAAGAGCACTAATCCCATTCATGAGGACCTGGTCCTCAGTACCGAATCACCTCCCAAGAGCCACACCTCTTAATATCATCACATTAAGACTTCAGCTTCAACATACAAATTTGGAGAGACACAAACATTCAAACACTGCAACATTGGGTCAAAAAATATTGGAATTCAGTACAGAAGAAAGAAAAACAGAATCTTCAAAACAATGGTGAAGGGATTTGTATAGATTACCTAATTTCTTCCGTCCTCCTTCCTTTTCCCTGTATTATTTTATATAAAGATTTTTGGTGACAGTTAATTTAATAAATTAGGCTTTAAGTTACACAATATTTAGATGTTCGGTTTTTGGGAGCATGTTTCCTGAGTTAGAAGATAAATTAATACAGCAAGAGTTGGATACTGTATATTTATTTATGTGAGTGAGGATGAGAGCATCTTCATTTGAAGAAAAAACAGTTGGATCCTGTTAAGCAGAAGCAGGAAATTGTGATTGCTGTTTCGCATGGAAGTTTAAATATGCACAGGAGGGTATCAAATGTGCTGAGTAGCTGTGGGTTGTGCTGGTTATCTCTCAGTCCCCAGCAACTATTCTACACTCTGCTCATTAATGTCACCTGGTTTTCCCTTCTATTCTGGCAACAGGATACACTAGAGGAGATTAGAAAGAAGGATGAGAAAACAAGAGGTTTTCTTCCTGTTTGGGGGAAGGGAGTTGTTTTTATTTTAACATATATCTATCAGCATTGCTTCAACAATGGCATTTTGCTTCAACTTCCTACTTGTTTTGGCTCTCCTAGAATTGCCATATTGCAAACTTCAAAGATCTCGATAGGCAGCAACCCCTCTTCAGCAGTCCATACCCTGGCACTACAGGCACTTTTGCTGTATTTCTGACTAAGCACCAACAGCCAGGCAGCACTCCCTTATTCAGAGGTCTAAGTTTGAGCTCTACCAGACATCTCCTGTAAGCTCATTTGTTCTGGTAATGCCAGTTTTTCCTCTTTTGTTCCCACTGCTTTGGTGTGGTAGCCTCTTCTTGTAATCATTAATCTCTGGCTTACCTGTGTTCCCTTTTGGCTATTTCAGTTCTCCTGGTAATTCCCTGTATTAAATCTTTGTTGAAGTACCTACTCTGGTTTAGTTTCCTGAATGAACCTTGTCTAATATAGACAGTGAAAGGAGAGCTCAGAAAACAGGCATGCAGATGGCTTAAAGACATATCACTCCAAAGTCACAAGGACAGAGAATTCCACAATAAATGAATCACACACATAAAAAAAGGAACTGATGCATTTTATACCATGTCTAAGTACCAAAAAAAGACTAATACATCTGTCAAGAGAATTTAGATATAATTTAGATTGATATACAAAAAACCGATATTTACTTTTTAAAAACTCTAGAAACCTTTCTTTTTCAAGAAAGGAAATGTTCTCTATATATCACTAATGTTGATAATATTTAAAGAGTCACAATAAAATACAATACAATAAAATAAAATACTCAATATTACTGTAATTAAAATATAAAAAATTAAGCCATAACTACATTGGAAATTAAGGGAAGATTGAGGTTTGTTGGAGGTCACAATAAATTAAGAAATTACTCATGGGCTGGGCGTGGTGGCTCAAGCCTGTAATCCCAGCACTTTGGGAGGCCGAGACGGGTGGATCACGAGGTCAGGAGATCGAGACCATCCTAGCTAACACAGTGAAACCCCGTCTCTACTAAAAAAAAAAAAATACAAAAAACTAGCCGGACGTGGTGGCGGGCACCTGTAGTCCCAGCTACTCGGGAGGCTGAGGCAGGAGAATGGCATAAACCCGGGAGGCGGAGCTTGCAGTGAGCTGAGATCCGGCCACTGCACTCCAGCCTGGGCGACAGAGCGAGACTCCATCTCAAAAAAAAAAAAAAAAAAGAAAATTACTCATCTTCCATAATAAAAAGATAATAGATAATATCTAAAATTGAAAAAAACAAGGAAATGGAACAAGGCAAGTTATTTAGAAACTTAGAGATAAACAGAATTCGTAAAAAAAAAAAAAAAAAAGAAAGTTTAAAGTAAAATCAGGGGCAGGGAGGGGTGGGTACAGGACTGCCAATTTTTTATTATAAGGTTTGTAGAAACTATTTGACTTTTTAAATTATCATGAATCTATAACTTTGATAAGATAAAAATTAAAACAAAAACAAATATTGTTTGAGATAAGGTAAACTAGTTCTACTTTTAGGTTATTTGCTATGGCTACAGAACATTCACTGTTGATGGAATAACATCAACAATGAATATAAAAGTATTCTTTTATAGTCTAGTAACATAGCTCATCGATACTCCAGGCAAGAACAGAATGACCTCCTGAAAAAGCTAATTGTGTCCAACCAAATATTTTCTAGAAGAACTTCTAAACATTAATTATGCCAAACGCAAAATTATTTTTGGCCAACACATTATAGCAACCTAATATACAATAATAAAAAATGCTATTCAACAGGTTCTTTCTTATTGTTACCAAGAATATAAAGTCAAAGTCACATTTGAAATTAGCAGGAACAGTTTTGGGGTTCTCTCAAAGTGGAGAAAGACACTTGATAACTCCCTGTAGATACAGAGTTTGGGGCCTACTTTTGAGCGATCATTTGAAAATTTGAGCCGCTGAAATGTTTTAATGAGCATAGTCCTAGCTCAGTCTTGTCATTTCATATATTTGGATTTCCTCCAAATCTTAATTCTAGTGTTCCCCACTCTGACTATAACCTTTTACCCTCATATTGCTCTTATCTCTGACTTCTATTACAGTACTCCCTTCTATACTATGATCATCTGTTTTCTGAAGTCCATTTCTGCCTGCAGAGCTTCTCTATATAATCCAGATTCCATGAAATCCTTCTCCAACCACACACTCTTAACAGCATCCTCAACCATAATCCCTTTCAATTTAGATCAATATAAACATCTGCCTTCTCATTTCTATAACTGGGCAAAGGAACACTAGCTACCGGAGAAATGATAAAAATTCACTATTATCAGCTGCTTCTTTGAGCAATCTTATTGGTTTTTCCTGGTAAGGCACTTTAACTATTCCTTGCACCAGATTTTCCAAACCGTCACCACTATTCTCACACTTTTTCTATATTTAGCAGATGACCTTGCCTTCTATTTCAGAAAAAAAAAAAAAAATTCCAGATCAAGTATGAACTCTTTCAGATTCCTGACACTTAGACTCTTATCTATATTCTATTAATTAAAGATAATTATGGCCTACCTTTCTAAATCTTTTTCTCAGAAAATTCATCACCTTATAATCCAGGTTGACCTCTTTAGAGGTCATCTCTTGAGTCCCCTGGCCAGAGCTGAGTGGAGCAGGGTTAGACTAATCTGATTCTAGAAGAAACAATTTATGATGGGTTGAACCTATCCAGTTATCTGTGAATAATGCAAACTGGTAGAGAGTAAGTGTTGGGTGCTGGTGGGTTCCCACAGAGCTGGGGCATAGAAGACATTTTTTTGGCCATGAGAACAATGAAGCAGACAAGGTCTGCAAACAGAGCCAAGAAGTTAAAGCAGATGCTGGAAAACTAATGATTGTTTACAACGTTGACCCCAGGTATTCACAGCTCTACTTAATCCCACTGGATTCTGTGAAACCCTGCACTTCCATAATATACTTCCCTGGCAAACCCCATCCCTAGCTTTTTCAAAGATAAACCAAGTATTTTTCCACCACTTTCAAGTCTTTGCCTCATATTTTAAAAAGAGAGAGAGACATGCTCTTATTACATTTCAGGAATAATTTCTTCATCTTTGCTCTAGATAGCATTCGCTCTGACTTTTTAGGGATCTCACTCATTTTTCACATTTCGTTCGATACATACCTAAGAATACGTTACGTGTTAGACATTTGAGAAGAGAAATAACAGACAATGTGAAAATGTTTTGTAAAAATGCTTCTTCTCTTTCATGACACATTATCCAGAAGGAGAGATGGATAATTAAATCAGTCATTACATTAAAGGTTGATGGCTGTTACTACAAGAATCCCAAGTGCTGCAGTAGTAGACGGCAGGTCAATCTATTCTGGTGGAGTAAACCGCAATCAAGCTGAGACTTGAAGGCTAAATAAGAGCTAGCCACGCAAGGGGAATAAGGAATAGAGAAGGAGTACTTTGGGCAGGAGTAGCACATGCAAAGCCTGGGGAGGTGACAGTGAATGTTACACATTTGAGTCACTGAAAATATGTAACTGAGAATTAGGGATTGAGAAGGCAAGTAGGAAATGATATGGCTGGAGAAGTAACCCAAGACCAGGTCATGAAAACCACATCAAAAACTCTGATGTCAATTATCCTTTCTCCAGCATTCACAAACTCTTAATACTTTGGTACATTTTTCCTTTTAATGTTTAAGCTAATTCAAATGTTTTGCATTTTAAAAATCTCCCTTAATCCCCCTTTACTACTGTCTACCTCCTCCCCTTTCTATATTCTCCATTGAAATTCTCTCTACCAATGCCATCAATGCCCTTTGTTTTCAAAACCAACAGACATGTCACGGTGTTTATTTTGCTTGCACTGGCGTGGCTTCTTATACCACACTTGCCCGGTTTTCATCCTATATCCCTTGCTGCATTTGATCAATCTCCTTTCTGCAGTAGTGCTTTAGTGACAGTCCTGTGATGGCTGACTACATTCATTTTTTTGTGAGACGGAGTCTCGCTGTCTCCCAGGCTGGAGTGCAGAGGCGCGATGCTCACTGCAAGCTCCGCCTCCCGGGTTCATGCCATTCTCGTCTCAGTCTCCCGAGTAGGTGGGATTACAGGCGCCTGCCGCCACGTGGCTCACGCCTGTAATTCAAGCACTTTGGGAGGCGGAGGCGGGTGGATCCTGAGGTCAAGAAATCGAGACCATCCTGGCGAACACGGTGAAACCCTGTCTCCACAAAAACTACAAAAAATTAGCCGGACATTCTAATTCTCAACTCCTCTTCTTTCTCCCCATTCTCTCCCTAGAGTTATCTCAAGTTGGATATCATGAGATTTCACCTGCCAATATGCTGATGAATTACAAGTCTGTATCTCTAGTCCAGATCAGTATTCTGACCTTCACACCCATACACTAACCTTTCTACTAGCTGTCTCCAACTGAATGTCGCAAAAGGTCCTCAAATTTACCATATCTAAAACTAAATGCATCCACTCCCCCCCCCCCCAAAAAAAAACCTGCTTTACCCCCAGTAACCAAAACTTCCACCCATCTAGTAACCCAATTTAAAATCTGGAGCATCATCCTGGATTTTGCTTTTCCTTCTTATCTCCCCCATCCATTCAATCACCAGTTTCTGTCAATTCTACATCTGAAATAGCTCTCCACTCTGTCCCCCTTATCTCAATCTCAATTATAGCTATCTTAGTTCCAATCCCCAAAGCATGCCATTTAGATTACTGTGACAGCCTTCCAACTAGGGTCCCCGACTCTTCTAGTGACTTGTTTCTTTCTCTACATTTATCAGAGTAACATTTTAAAATGTAAATCTGATTATGTCAATCCTGGCTTAAGATTCTAAAGCCTTCCTGGCCCACAAGGCTTTTCTTGGTCAGAACCTGCTTACCTCTCAAGCTTTATCTCTCACAACTACCCATTTCAAAGCCCATGATCCACTTTCCTGAAACATTTGTAGCCCTCCATTCCAATCTGAATCTTCATGTTCTCTTTTCTCGTTTCTGTACACCACTGAACAAATCTATTTGCTACATAATTAAATCACATCACTCTGGCCCTATTAGAATTACTTTTATCCTGGAATTTCAATGAATTGAGTCTCAATATAAAGAAAAGCTACATGCAGAAATGACTTCATAATTGCTGTATACTGTTCATCGCGTTTCTCAATGCCCTTCATATAATGAGACCTAAGCTCGGTATGTTTTTAGAGAATCAAAACCAAAAAAAAAAAAAAGTATTAAAGGTATTCTGATGAAGAGACTGATAATGTTACTGCTTTACTACTTAATAGATCTTGGGAGGAACATGATCAATTCTCCTTCCATTAAGTACTAAAAATTAAGGCTTTTGCTAAAACTAAAGCTTTTCTGAGGCAGAAGGTTTCCTCTTCCTTATTTCTTGTCTCCATTCTTGTTTTAAAGTCAATGCTTTTGTACACATTTTGTCTGCTTTTACCAAAACCTACCTTAAAGGCTGTTTCAAAATAAAGGAACAAAAATCAATTTATAGGTAACGTAAAAAAACCCAGCATATTTAGCATTAAGTCCTTTTATGGAAATAACATTTAAAGGCAATTACAAATAGAAAATTGATAAAGGGGTAATTTGCTGATTTAAAATGTGTCTCATGTCTATCACATATGCTAATATTACTGCTTTATTTATATTAAGAAACAAATATTTTAATAATTTTATCTAAAAATAGATTATGATGCAACTTCATTAACTGGTACCAAGAATCATTTCCCAGCTGGATGTGGTGGCTCATGCCTGTAATCCTAGCACTTTGTGGGAGGCTGAGGCGGGCAGATGTTTTGAACTCAGAAGTTTGAGACCAGCCTGGCCAACATGGTGAAACTCCAACTCTTTAAAAAACAGGAAAATTAGCCAGGTGTGTTGGCGTGCCCCTGTAGCCCCAGCTACTCAGAAGGCTGAGGTGGGAGTATCGCTTGAGGCTGAGAGGTGGAGGTTGCAGTGAGCCAAGATCGTGCCACTGCACTCCAGCCTGGGTGACAGAGTGATACCCTGTCAAAAAAAAAGAAAAAAAAAATCCAATATTTTATAAGCCTATTTTATCTTAAAATTACTTCTAAATACATGTATCTTTGCAAATTAGCCCAGGAAAGGAAGGCATCATGTTACAAAACATGTCCCTAGAAAGTAATTACCACATACCCGCACCTTCCTTCTTAAGAAAGTTCAGATAAGGCTTCCACAGCCTCTACTCTGCACCTTGCTCAATCTTTTAAACTTTATTTTTATTTTTAATTGTTATGGGTACATAAGAGGTGGCACCTTGATTTGTCACCAAGTATTCACAACAATTTTCACTAAAATTACCTTGACTATTTTTTTACTTTATGTATTTTCTGTCTAACCATCTACCCACAATCAGAAAGTCCCATGAAAGATATTTAACTTTATCAGCATATCCTTAGCACCCAAAAAGTATTTGTTGGTTGATAAAAGAGCAAATGAATTGTGTCTAAGCAACAACCATAACAAATACTGGCCAAAGGTTTATAATGTTTGGTATAGATTATAACTTATGCTAATCAATAACCAAGATAGGGGTAGCTATTACTGACATAATTAATGTGATTTTCTCTTATTTTAAAAATTATTATTATTATTATTATTATTTTATAGAGACAAGGTCTCACTGTGTTGCCCAGGCTGGAATGCAGTGGTAGAATCATAGCTCACTGTAATCTCGAACTCCTGGTCTCATTATGTTGCCTAGGCTGGTTTCAAACTCCTGGCCTCAGCCAGGCATGGTGGCTCATGCCTATAATCCTAGCACTTTGGGAGGCCGAGGCAGGCAGATCATCTGAGATCAGGAGTTCGAGACCAGCCTGGCCAACATGGCAAAACCCCATCTCTACTCAAAATACAAAAACTAACCAGGCATGGTGGTGCATGCCTGTAGTCCCAGCTACTCAGGAGGATGAGGCAGGAGAATCACTTGAACCCAGGAGGCGGAGGTTGCAGTGAGCCGAGATGACACACCACTGCACTTCAGTGTGGGCGATAGAGCAAGAATGTCTCAAAAAAATAAAAATAAAAACAAAAAAAATCACACTCCTGGCCCTCAAGCAATCCTCCCACCTTGGCCTCCTAAAATGCTAGGATTACAGGTGTGAGCCACTGCATCCAGTCTCCAATTTTAATTAGCAGCATTTACTATGGTCAAAATATCTTGAATTATTAACAGTCTATTTACAAAAGTTTACTATTAACTCTTATTCATTCATGTTGTCACTTTCAAATACATATTTTAAAAATTTTTTTCCAGATATTCCTATTATGGGATGTAAATATCTTTATCATTTTAGTTTCAATAGCATTGAATATAAGGAGCTGTAACTGGAATGAGATACAAGAAGTTTAAAAATTATACGATAATGTTTTCTACTACCACGACCACCAGGTAACATTTACTACTAAGTAACATTTACTAAGTATTTACTATGTTTCATTCATTATGTCAGTTAATACAGAAGTCTCAGGAGGGAGTTAATAGTAATAAATTCAGTTTTCAAACTCTGAATCTAAGACTAAACTAATATAAGGAATACATGAGGTGTACTCAGTAAGTTTCTGTAGAATGCTACATGAAAACTTGAAATTCAATTGGACATTCTTTCTTTAGTTCCACCCATGTATGTAGACAAGGCAATCTACATTATAGAACGATTAATCAGACTATCTGCTTTATATAAATGAAAAGAGAGTAGTAGTATAAGGCCTACAATGCTAATAAATTGATTTTCATAAAAATTAATACAAGCTATGATTATAATACAACACCATGAATTTTTAACTTTTAAAAGCTCTAACTACATACGCAGCCAGATAAAACTGTTGAACTATTGCAGTACTAAAATTACGATTTGCAATGAAATAATGTTACTGTATGAAATACCAACTGTTGTGTGGTAACTATGTAAATAAGTCATGTTACATAGAATATTGCCTTGGTGTTAGCAGATTTTAAAACCAGAAACATAGTTGCAGTTAGGTCCAAAAGAAATCAACTGTTATGCATTACTCCAGTTCCACTTCAGTGAATTGTTTTTCAAAAAGTAATCTCAAATGAGAACACTTACCCATGGCCAAAAAATGTTCAAATAGTACAGCAGTTACTGTATTTTGACAATTTAGTAACTACATTTCATTCAATGGAGTGCTAAAGTATAAATCCCTAAAACTAAAGGAGCAGTGGAAGGGAAAGTATCACTCTGACAATACAGTCTGTACTAAGATACATAGTTATATGAGAAGTTATATCCATAGAGAAACAGTGTCAGACACAAAATGAGTATTCAAAAAAATTTTTTTAAAGATTTTTCTTTGATTGTATGACTCAGAAGGCCAGATCAAAGATTTATGTTCAATTACGAGAAATGCTTTGGCACTTATAGTCCTGGTTATAAATAAATTAACTAGGGAAAGGCATTCCCTTTAATAAATCAGTTCACAAAACTACAGAATATGGGTTCTTAAAAATTAGTATAAGTTTATAAATCGGTATTTGGCTATAAGTTGAAGATGACAGACACCATGATGCCTGGTGTGCCTGTCACAGTCAAAGCCCCTTCTTAGCAAGGTAGCTCCCACAGGTTTATTTAATTTTTAAATGGAGTAACTACACATCTACAAGTTCATGGCAAGTTTTTAGAAGTCCAGGTTTTGAATAAATAAATTTGCCACCCAGGTATTGCTAAATTGGATAAACACACAAGAAAAAGAAAATCACAGAAAGAGTGAGTATAACGATAGCTGGCTGCTTCTTAAGATACTTGTTCCAAACTCTTCCCAAAGGGATTCTAAGTACTAAGTGACAGCAATTGTCACATTCTATGTCCCCTTAGAATTAACAATCAAGTGGTGATTTTAAGCAAACTATAAAAGGCAGCTCCTACAAAGTTAGGTTGTTCTCAACTGGTAAGATCTAATATTCTAGTTCACTACATATTATAGGAACTAGATGCCTGGTATGACTGGGGGCCAAAAGTGGCTATATTCCATTCTGTCCTTACCTTCCCCTGACTGACATGCTCTGATATGTATGAATATTTCTAATACATTTCCATCTTCAATGGTCATTGGTGATCTCTTCTTTATGATTTTAGAAAATCTAACTTGACTATACAATCTAGAAAGACTTCTTGAAGTTGAATATCTAGAACAGTTACCTCAAAAGCAACTTCCTAAAGCAACACCCTTTTCCCTGTGTAGTAACACTCAGTTAAGCAGGCAAGCGATTTATAAATAAGTAACTTACATAGTATGAGAAGTGTTATAAAAGAGTGTTCATTAATATCATGTTTTTTCACAAGTACAGAAATCTCAGAGTAGATGAACAAATTTGGGGGATAATAGTAGCAGCATAAAACATTAATCAAAATGTCAACATATAGGAACATAATCAGACTCCAACATCAAGACTGGCAATGGCTAGTATTTCAGCCTTATCAAATCTGTGGTTATATCCTACACATAGCTCATTTCCCAAATTTCCCTACAATGCCCTGGGCATCCTCTATGTAATGCAATAGAAAGATGTAAAGAAAATAAGAACGACTTTATTCATGTTTTTTTTTTCATAAACATGGACTTCATATTACAAATGACAAAATCTGAAAATAAAACCAGAGACTATAACAAACAGTGACTGTTGTTAGAACACAAGCGCAAATATTTTCTTTTAGACAACTGATGTCATCACTACGAACAGCCACTGAAAAAAGGAATAATCCAGAATGTTTGGAACTTGTGAGACACAACACAAAAACGGGATCACAGAAAGAACTTGTTCACAATTTAACAAGAGGAAAGAGCAATGATGCAGATTTTCCACTGTTGTCTCATCAGTGAGTAACCTAGAGGAGCCACCCTGTCTTGAATTAAATGTGATCTCCTCTCATTGCCAAAAGCAATCTATGATTCTTTTTAACATGAGTAGCTACTTCTAATCTCATGAAAAAAATACTTTTGTGACATAGTGAATAAAGAGGTGTATTTTCTTATACTTTAATATGACATGTCTGAAAAACAGAATTAAAGTCTGCAGAGGAAAGACCATCCTCAAAATCTAACAGAACAAAGTAAGTACACAGAGCACTATAAACTTCATCCTTCTAGATTTATAATTTAATAATCCCATTTCCATTTTTATGTGTTAATTCAATTATAAACAGAGAGAACTACAGTGGAAATTCCATTAATCATCTGTATTAAATCCTCCAATAACCAAACCTATTATTCTCAAAAAGACCTTAAAGAATTACAGTTTGAAATGGTCTTTAGGGACAAGCAATGGTTAGAAGGCTTGTTTGGAAAAGTTATAAATATTAACTGATCGATGGATGTCAACAGAAAGCTTTTCAATATCTTGCAAAAGAAGGATCTAGAGCCAACTGGAAGCCTATTTTCTCTCAGTGTAGTTCACAAGACTGAACATATAAACACTGACAGGGAAGTCCCAATTCCCAAACTCCTATGAAAGAATGAAAGGATCAAGACACTGAAAATAATGAAGGTTCTCCATCACCCGCTGCACCATCATAGTACAACTATGTATTGTCCTTTGCAAATCGAAATATTTCTATTGATTCATTTTTGATAGAAAACAACATTTTGCTTTAAGATTTTTCAGTGGTGCTAGAGAGCAAAAACGTATTTTGTCCATATTGCCTTTTGACCAATTATATGGACACACAAAATCAATGCATCAGTGAAAGTAAAATTAGCACTATTCAAATCAATAGTATGTGTTAGAAATCGTGCTAGGGGCTTTGCATGAAAGCATAAATAAAGCATACTTCCTGTCCTTGTGAAAATTATAATCTGACAGGAGAAACTGAAATGCAATCATGTAACCAAAACAACAATTTGAAAAGAGTTAATGGGATAAAGTTAGAAAAAAATCATGAATGCCACGCTAAGGCATTTGGCCTTTATTTTCTAGGCGAGGGCTTACAAAGTCAAGTATCTTCAGAGGCCAGGTAGGTACAGCAAATGAGTCAAGTTGATGTAATGGCAAAATATAGAGAGCATTTCCCATCTTCAGGACAGCTATTAGGTACTGGTAGTAGATTGTATCTTTTGGAATTGTGTGCCAGTATACTCAGAGTTCTAATTTTCCAAGAGAAGCCAGAAACTTAGATTTTTTTTTTTTTAAGTGTACATTCCCAATTGTAATTGTTGGAAACTCATTTAATTTCTTTTCTACATGCAAGGGCCAAATACAAAATATCTATAGACTGTATTTTGTCCTCTGATAATGACAACAAGGTAGGACTTCCCCAGTGATTTTTAAGCAGGAGAATAATTTGATTAGATCTGCATTTTAGAAATGCTCCTCTGGTGGTAGATGAGAGTAGGTAGGACCAGAGATAAGAAGATCGGTTATTTGCAAAAGTATCAGCAAGAAAAGATTGTAAACTTAAATCTGGGCAGCAGAAAAGTGCTGAGAGATTCACTTGAGTGAAAAGAATTGAGGACTAGGCATGCATGTCTATAAGTCAAGAGGTGGAAGCAAGTAGGGTGGGGAAATTAAAATACAAGAGAAAAGTGGAGTGTAAGAATGGGAATGAATGCAGGTCTAATAGAGTGAATTTAAGGAAGGATGGGAAAGACCAGCCCTGGAGAATTCGGACTTAGAACAAGATAGGATTTTTCCTTTTCTGAAACTAGAGGAGGAAAAGAATACAGAAATATTTAAGATAGAAAAGAAAGTGGAAGAAATATCTACCTAATAGCTTCTATCATCTTAGTAGTAGGCAAAATTCTAAGATGGCTCTCAAGATTCCCCCACACTGATGTATATGCCCTGTCCTGTATAATCCCCCTGCTTTCGGGTGTGAGTGAGAACTGTGGATTGGAGATATTCACTCCCATGATTAGGTTAGCCTATATGGCAAAATTGACTTATAAAAGGAGATCATTCCAGTTGGGCCTGATCAAATCAAGTAAGTCTTAAAGGGGACTGGGATCTTCATGAGAAGTGGGAATTAAACTTGAAGGAACTTGTCTGTTGCTGGCTTTGAATCTGGATGGTACCATAAAATGGCCTCTAGGAGCTGAGAGCAGGGTTAGCTAAGAGGCAGCAGGGAACAGAATGCTGCCAACAATTACATGAGCTTGGAAGAGAACCGGAGCCCCACATGAAAATGCAGCCCAACTGATAGTTTGATTTCAGCCTCATGAGATCCTGAGCAGAGAACACAGCTGTGCCATGCCTGAACTCTTGGCCTATAGAAATCATAGGTAAGATAACAAATTCTTGTTGGTTTTAGCTGCTAAGTTTGTAACAATTTATTATACAGCAATAGAAAAGTAATACACTTAGTAAATGGAAAATACAGCTTTTTGAATGAAACAACATGGATAACGAAGATGAGGATGGTAGAACTGTCACAAATGAGTCAAGCTGATTTTTTTTTTTTTTAACAGCAAATTTGGTCTCACTCAGTTTTATCCAAATGTCATATAAGGCACAAATGATTCACTACGAAGATAAATAACTACTTGTGTTATATACAATTTTAAATTACATACTAAAGGAGTTGGACAGTTACAACTAGGTTTTTTTAGAGTAAGCACCTATGAACAGACTACAGAAGAAAGCATACGGTTGTAGCAAGCTCACAAGACACAATGTTACTAAATATGTTATTGGTAGTTAACAAACATGAAAAATGCATGTCATTCCTGAATCTAATACCTTCATAAAGTTCTAGCAATCATAATTGCTATAACAATATACCTTCAAGTTTTTCTATTCTATAGAAAAAATGGCTAAGTTTCTACTAAAACTAAAAAATCACATATGGCAAAAGGTTAACATGTAAATCATAAATTACTTCAGAAAGCATTTCAATAATTAGGGTAGAAATAAAATTTATGAAATAATAATAGTATTATTGCAGTCTGTTAGCATTTAATTACTTAGTCTTTTGAAATCATTCTGTTTACCATCACACTTACTGTCTGGTTTCCACAGTAAAAAACACACAGCCTGTTTATTTTAAATATTCCATCCTAAAATGAAAAGGATTATTTTTTCCCTCAAATTCATACTGCACACTAACAAGGATCTCAAGCCAAAAAGAACACAGGAAACCAAATGTGTAAAAGACAAGTAGGGCCCACTATGAACATGAGCCAGTCTTTAAACTTAGAGAAGAAAAATGTCAGACTCCAGCTGTTCTACCTTAATAGAATGATGGCCTGGGTTGGCATACTCTCTGTCTTTTGAGGGGGACAAGCAGCCCATGACATAATGTGTCCATTTTGTTCATTTTATGTTAGTAAGCACAGCACTTGCTTTGTGTTTAATCTTTCAGGTCAACTTTCTTCTCTCAAAAAAAAACAAAAGAACGCTTTAGATTAAAAGTGACAGTTTACCCTAAATCAAATACTAAAAGAAAATCAATTAAATTCACTCCCATGATGTAGAAAGAGAGAAAAATCAAATCTGAAATTGAGTTGTCCAATCAGCATGTATTTTAAACAGAAGTACTTCCTTTACATTTAGTAAGAAATAAAAGAATCTATAATTTCAAAAGGAAATATAATACTTAAACAAACTTTGGAAAAATGATTATTTTCTAAGAAATAAGAAAATAAATCCGAAGTATATTTCTTTAAAAATGGAAACATAAAATAGATGGAAATTAAGAATGGCGAAAATATTACAAACAATTCAATTTGGCAAATTTTAACTCTAATTCAAAATGATTGAGCACATCAGATAATCACCCACTTAACCCCCACCCACAGCTCCCTTGGATTCATCTTTCCAGGCCCTCTGACCAACCCCTGCTGCAAGAGTCAATTGTATTTTGGTCATCCGGGAGCTCCCCTCAGCATCAATCTGGGGATTCTCTTTGTTATGCACCCTCTTTCTTAGATCACATGTCATGAGTTGAAAACCTGGTTCATCAATCTTCAATCTTTATCAAAATATGCATTTAAAGTTATGCTAATTCATAAGCTGCAAGTTCTGACACGTAGTATTTTGGCTGATGTTCAATTCCAAAAGTTTCATAATCTTTCTTTTAATGTCTTCTTTGGCTCATTAATTTTCTTGTGTTTGTGTTTTTGTGGGCTTTACATTTGTGAGGAAGACAATCTTTTTGTAATTAAGTTACTACAGAAATTTGGACTGTGTGTTGGTCTCTGGTTGAGAATTCCTTTATGGCCTAGTACATACTTAAATTTTGTCATGTTTTAGTATGCATGAAAAAAATGTACATTCTCTAATTGCTAGATCTATTTGTCCATCCATCCTTCCTTCCATTATAGTAGTAACCTTGTTAAAACATACTGTACAAATCTATTTTCTCATCTGCTTAATATATTGGTTTTTGAGAGAGGTGTTTTTAAAACTTTCAATGTGATTTTGTATTTCTAAATTTCAATTTGTAATTGAGTCCATTGTTGCTTTATGTATTTTGAGGTTACATTGTAAGGTGGATACACATTCTCCAGATTATTTTGTCTTCCTAATCATTTGGTCTCCACTATTCTTAGCAACTTATTGCCTTCAAGTGTAATTTTGGTACGATAATAAAATTATCTCACTTACATTTTGATTAGTATTTGTCTGGTGTGTTATTTTTATCTCTTGCTTTCCAATGTTTACAATCCTTATGTTTTAGATGTTTCTTATAAACAGCATACAGTTGGATTTTGCTTTTTATAGAATCTAGAATCTGTCTTTTAACTGGAGAGTTTGTTTGCATAACTGATTTAATAATTTATATCTACCATCTTTTTTTTGTTTTCCTATTTTCTGTGTTTATTTTCCTTTGCTGCATTTAATTATGGTTAGTATTCCTTAAAAAAACTGCTTAATTACTTCAAATATATTTTATATTCCTTTAAATGTGTCACATTACTTCATGTTTTATGGTAATAAATCTCCTTTGTCTTGTGGCTGCTGAATATATCATATTAAGTCATGTTAATTCATGTGGCTGGAGCTTTTTATTACAAACTTATCTTCAGAGGGGGTATTCTTTCCATAAGATTCACATCTGTGCAGGCTATGCCTTAGCTTCTGAATAGTTTAGCATTTGCTTTGCAAGAGTATCAGGAGTTATCACTGTCTCTTACCTTGAGATCCCTGTGATATGAGGACAGTGTAAATTCTGACTCCATTGAAACATGTGCACAAGTGCATCTCCTCCTCCTCCACCAAACGCATCCCTAATTTCCTAATCTCCTATCACCACACAAGTATTAAAACCCAAGTCCAAGTCCATAGAGTTTATGTATAGACCAAATGACACCCTGGCCACTGCAGCGTAACTCATGTCCGGGCTTTGAATTATCTTTTCCTTTCTGACCCATGCATATTCTCCCCTTTTCTTTCCTCAGCATTTTTATATACCTGAAATGGGATAGAAGATTACAACACTGATCAGTTCCTTGTGCTGTCAGAATCTCATACAACACGAATCTGACCACTCTCATTACTTTCATGAATATCACTGGATATTTATTGAGTGTTCTGCTAGGCATACATGTGAATGACAAAAAAAAAAGTCACAATCTCTGTCCATATGGAATTTATAAGTCTGCAACCACATGAAAAAAAAAAGTTCAACATCACTGATCATTAGAGAAATGTAAATCAAAACCACAGTGAGGGCTGGGTGCAGTGGCTCAAGCCTGTAATCCAAGCACTTTGGGAGGCCGAGGCACGTGAATCACTTGAGGTGAGGAGTTTGAGACCAGCCTAGGAAATGGCAAAATGCCATCTCTACTAAAAATAAAAAAAATTGGCAGGGCATGGTGGCGCGTGCGCACGTGCCTGTAATTCCAGCTATTAAGGAGGCTGAGGCAAGAGAATTGTTTGAACCCAGGAAGCAGACATTGCCGTGTGCTGAGATTGCGTCATTGCACTCCAGTCTGGGTGACAGAGTGAGACTCCGTCTCAAAAAAAAAAAAAAAAAAATCCCAAAAACCCACAATGAGATACTATCTCGCACCACTCAGAATGGCTATCATTCAAAGGTCAAAAAATAACAGATGTTAGCAAAACTGTGGAAAAAAGGAACGCTTGACCAGGCCCGGTGGCTCATGCCTGTAATGCCAACACTTTGGGAGGCCGAGACAGGCAGATCACTTCAGGCCAGGAGTTCAAGACCAGCCTGGCCAACATGGCAAAACCCCACCTCTACTCAAATTACAAAAAAAGAAAAAAAAATTAGCCAGGCGTAGTGGCACATGTTTGAAATCCCAGCTGCCTGGGAGGCTGAGGCCTGAGAATCACTTGAATCGAGGAGGTGGAGGTTGCAGTGAGCTGAGATCACACCACGGCACTCCAGTCTGGGCAACAGAGCAAGACTCCATCTCAAAAAAAAGAAAAAAAAGAAATAGGAACACTTACATACGGTTGATGGGAGTGTAAATTAGTTCAACCATTTTGAAAGACACGTGGGGATTCCTCAAAGACACAAAAACAGAAATACCATTTGACCCAGCAATTCCATTACTGGGTATACACTCAAAGGAACATAAATCTTTCTATCATAAAGACAAATGCACATGTATATTCATTGTAGCACTATTCACAAGAGAAACAACAGCAAAGACATGGAATCAACATAAATGCCCATCAATGATATAATGGATAAGAAAAATGTGGCTGGGCGTGGTGGCTCACACCTATAATCCCAGTACTTTGGGAGGCTGAGGTGGGTGGATCACTTGAGGTCAGGAGTTCAAGACCAGCCTGGCCAACATGGCAAAACCCCATCTCTACTAAAAATACAAAAAATTATCCAGGCATGGTAGCACATGCGTAATCCCAGCTGCTTGGGAGCCTGGGGCAGGAGAATTGTTTGAACCCAGGGGGTGTAGGTTGCAGTGAGCCAAGATCGCATCACTGCACTCCAGCCTGGGCAACAGAGTAAGACTCCATCTCAAAAAAAAAAAAAAAAAGAAAAAAGAAAAGAAAGAAAAGAAAAGAAAAAAGAAAAAAAGAAAAAGAAAAATTTGGAAATGTGGTACATACACACCATGAAATACTATGCAGCCATAAGAATGAGATCATGTCCTTTGCAGGACGTGGATGGAAGTGGAGGTCATTATCCTTGGCAAACTAATACAGAAACGGAAAACCAAAAACTGTGTGTTCTCACTTATAAGTGGAAGTTAAATGATAAGAACATACGGACACGTGGTGGGGGAACAACACACACTGGGGCCTGTTGGAGGATAGAGGGTGGAGGGTGGGAGGAGGGAGAAGATCAGGAAAAATAAAAATGGGTACTAGGCTTAACACATGGGTGGTGAAATAATCTGTACAACAAAACCCCATAACACAAGTTTACGTATGGAACAAAGTCGCACATGTAACACTGAACTTAAAATAAAAGTTAAAAATAAATAAATAAATACATGGCCTGAAGATCACTTGTCATTATCGTCAATAATTTCAATCAGCAATATTACCACTATTCTGGTATTCCAGTCAAGATATAAAATTCTCTAGTTCCACAGTATCTTTTTCATAATATTGGAATTGTATCTATAATATATAAATCAATAATATCTATTGATTCACCTAATCAGAGACATGTTTATCATTTCAAGACATGCTAAGAATTTCTTTAAAACTCCTTACAGCAGCTATGTTAATTTTATTCTCATAGGTTATGTGTGTTTAGATGTTTTTTTAAGGGGGAATTATTTTATTATGACCTGTGTCAGAAAAGGTTGGCATTTCTTTTCATTTTGAATTGAAAAATTATTACTAATTTTAATGTTTGTTCAAAGTTGTAAAATTTTAGGATGCTATTTATAATGAGATTAAGTCAAATTCCTACCTAACCATATAATTGTTTCTTTAACATTTCACATTATTAGAAGCTTTAAGAGAAAAATATTTTATTTAAAATTAAATAAAATAAACATGTTTAATGCAACACAATCAGAATATAGCATTCACAAAGCAAGTTCATATTTCTAACAGTTCTTATATTGTCAGCTACAACTACTTATAGTTTATTCTTAATTTCTTAAACTTTTTAATAAAATGAAATCAATGTGATTCACGGATGTATCCTTACTTAATCTGGGAGAAAATATGAGAGACTGAGAGAAAAAAATTTGATTAACTTACCATTTTTATTTTCTTCTAGCTTTAATTAAGGTATAATTGGGAAATAAAAACTGTATATATTTAAGTTGTACAACATGTTTGAGATACATATATACATTGTGAAATAATTACAACAATCAAGCTACTAACATATCTATTACCTCGCATTCTTATTTGTGTGTCGTGAGAACATTTAAGATCTCTCTTAGGAAATGTCATGTACACAATACAGTATTATTATAGTCACCATGCTGCACGACAGACCTCCAGAACTAAGGGAGCTATTTCCAACAGAAGATAACTTTAATAAACTGATACATGCTAAATTAGGTCCAAACTGTAAATGTTTAAATTTGTTGTTTTTGATTTTAGTAATGTCTAAAGAGCAATGATTTGGGGACTTTTATAAGTAATGATTTATTGAAAATATTATTATTTAAAAGATGCATAACAAAAATTCCTCTGAGGCACAACTTAAACAATTGACATTTACTCATGGGCTGGACTGATAGAATAAATTCATTATATTCTGGAGTTTTTAATTCTATGGTAATATAAGATAGTGAGACGCAGAAGATTTACTCAGTTCAGTAATTTCTTATATTGCTAGCAGAGGTCATGAGGGTGGAGAAGACTTTCTAAGAACTTAGGGTAAGTTTTTAAAATTACCTTTTAAGTTAACATCCAATAGGTTTTGTTTTATTTTATTTAAAAATCTTAATGCCCTCTACTATAGCAGTTCTTTAAAAATTCTATACAGAAGATCTTTGACATGGTGGCTGGATTTTCTAAAACTTTCACAATTCTGCACATTAACAAAAACAAATCTTTCTCCTAGCTCCTAGCATTTTCAAAGCCACACTGCTCTCAAGGGACATGTTTCTGATACAATTTGCTACATCTCAAGCTAAGAGCATTTTCAGTATTCCCTAAAATTGTCTTACTTCATGACCATTTCTCCTCGAAGACATGATGCTTTAAACACTTCAAAGTTTATTGTAATAAGTACAAAACAAAGCCTCATATTATATGTGGATGAATAGGCAACCCACCCACCTATCAGTGGTACAAAATTAAAATTCATAGCTATATACAATTCCAGACAATTCCCTGTCATAGACCCATAGGAGTTGCTCATGATTTGGATATTAAAGTCATAAATACCAGGAGTCTGTTATGATTTAAATGCTTACATGTGGTCTTCTCCCTGAATTTATCAAAATTTTAATGCTTTATTTTGTTTACAGTGCTCTGTCAACAGACATGCAATTTACAGATGTGTCCAATAAAATGGTTTCATTAATGAAGCTAATTCTGAAATTTCCCAATGCTGATGAATAGACATATCGATCAATATTAATCAATCAGTTTGTACAACTATGGGTCAATTTAAAAGAAAGTTACCCTTATTTGGGACCCTTCTCAATTCTCGTTTATTCAGAATTATATTTTTTGCAGACTAATAAATGACTAAGAATGAGATTTCTTGAAAATAAGCTGATGTAGGCCAGGTGCGGTGGCTCACACCTATAATCTCAGCACTTTGGGAGGCCCAGGCAGGCGGCTCACTTGAGGTCAGGAGTTCAAGACCAGCCTGGCCAAAATGGAGAAATCCCATCTCTACTAAAAATACAAAAATCAGCCGGGTGTGGTGGCACATTCTTGAAATCCCAGCTATTCATGAGGCTGAGGCAGAATTGCTTGAACTTGGGAGGTGGAAGTTGCAGTGAGCTGAGATCACGCCACTGCACTCCAGCCTGGGTGACAGAGCTAGTGTTCGTCTCAAAAAAAAAAAAAAAAAAAAAAAAACAAAGAAAGAAAAAAGAAAAGAAAAAGAAAAAGAAGAAGAAGAAGGAAAAAGAAGCTAATGTAAATATCACTAACACCAGACCTGACAGACTCCAAAACAGCAGCAGGGACTATGCTCAACAGTCACAGATGTCCACCACATGATGGCTGACACGGTGACCACTAGGGACAAGATGAAAGTCCTCTGTTCCCATCATATTCATTGTTAGGCATGAACAGCCATCTGTTCTTTATTTATGTTTCTAGAAACCCAAGAACTTTATGTTTCCAGAAACTCAATAACTGTATTCACATAGAAAAAAAGTGTATTAAAAGTAAAAAGGAGAAAGTTATAAAATGACTCAGTGGTAAACTCTGTGATACATTTCAGTAGATTTATAAGAGTTAATCAAAAGGTTCCACATTTTTCTCTCCTTCAGCAATAAGCAAAGCAGTTGAAGACGCAGTGAGGATTCCATTAAAACTGGTAAACTCCATAAGCCATTATTACACGCTGAATTCAAACAGGAATCTGACGATAACGGAGGAAATAAAATGCATTTATTTTACTTACCACTCCTCCCAACCCCAATTCACTAATGAATAACTCAGTGAAGTTTAGGAAGTTTAGTTATCCATTAAAAATGACAACAGCAAGCAGAGTAACCAACTTTAAGAGGGCATTAGCATCTTCACTGTGGATAATAAATGATCTTAAATTTTACATAAGCACACCAGGGCGCAGTGGCTCACGACTAATCCCAGCACTTTGGGAGGCCGAGGAGGGCGGGTCACGAGGTCAGGGGATCGAGACCATCCTGACTAACACGGTGAAACCCCGTCTCTACTAAAAATACAAAAAAATTAGCTGGGCGAGGTGGCGGGCGCCTGTAGTCCCAGCTACTCGGGAGGCTGAGGCAGGAGAATGGCGTCAACCCGGGAGGCAGAGCGTGAGCCGAGATCGCTCCACTGCACTCCGGCCTGAGCGACAGGGCGAGACTCCGTCTCAAAACAAAACAAAACAACAACAAAAAAACCACACTTGACTTCAATAGTTACTCAAATTAGATTGATAGCATTTTATTTTATTTTATGTATTCATTTATTTTAGATGTTGTCTTGCTCTGTCGCCCAGGCTGGGGTGCAGTGGCGTGATCTCCGCTCACTGCAAGCTCTGCCTCCCGAGCTCACGCCATTCTCCTGCCTCAGCCTCCTGAGTAACTGGAACTACAGGCGCCCACCACCACGCCCGGCTAATTTTTTTTTCTTTGTATTTTTGGTAGGGTCGGGGTTTTACCGTGTTAGCCAGGATGGTCTCCATCTCCTGACCTCGTGATCCGCCCGCCTCCACCTCCCAAAGTGCTGGGATTACAGGAAGATTGAATAACATTTTAAAGACATATGCCAAACCAGAATTTAAGATAACAGTTCCAAAAACTTGCTGCTATCAGCAAATCAAAAGTTCACGGTAGCAAATTGCACGTGAAATAGCACAACATAAAAATGTAGCTTACTTACTGCAGTTCCTTATGCTTTCACAAAACAAATGAACAAATATGCTGACTGAAGGAGAGAACAGTATTTCATGAGTAACTTGCAGCAATCTATTCCTCTATTAGCAACTAATTCTGTTAAGTCTACAAAAAATGGCCAAATGTAACTAATTTGAATTGAAATGAAATACATAGAAATTCGGTAGATTAATAAATATTAAGGGATCCCCTAGACTTCAACAATCAGGAATAATTTTACTTCTCTTATTTATTAAAAGGTAGTGTCTCTATTAAAAGGTAAAGATGACTTATATTTAGATTATTCATCTCATAAGAATCAAAAGGGCCAGGCGTGGTGGCTCACACCTGTTAGCACTTTGGGAGGCCAAGGCCTGTGGATTCCCTGAGGTCAGGAGTTCGCAACCAGCCTGGCCAATAAAGTGAAACCCCGTCTCTACTAAAAATACAAAAAAAGAAAAAAGAAAAAAATTAGTCAGGTGTGGTGGCATGCGCCTGTAATCCCAGCTACTCAGGAGGCTGAGGCAGAAGAATTGCTTGAACCCAGGAGGCGGAGGCTGCAGTGAGCCGAGATCAGACCACCGCACTCCAGCCTAGGCAACAAGAACAAAACTCCGTCTCAAAAAAAAAAAAAAAGAATTAAAAGAACTGAAAACACTGTGGCCACTTACTAGCTATGTCCCTTTTTCTGCATCAGTTTCCTCATCTGTTAAATAGCAATGATAATATCTACCTCATAGGGTTGCGATTACTATTAAATAAGCTTGTATTTGCAAAGCACTCGGAATAATTAACTGGCCCACATAAGCACCATATTAAGTGCCTGAAAATGACAAATTTAGAATATTATATGACCAACTTAAAAAAATGCAAGTAAACAAATTTAAATTTGGTCTCTTTCTTAAGTGGGAAAATCTTAAAAGGAGGTGGCAGGGTGGGTAAAGGTCTGCACTATCTCTTGTGGCACGTAGGTGGTAATGGTCTATAAACAACCAAAAGATAAATCATAGAAATACATAGAGAAGAAAAGCAGAAACCTTACCCAAAGGCAACTAACACTAACGTCCTACATGAACATGCCACTTAATTATAATTCTGAAAGAATATTTTCTGAAGTAAGAATAAATTAAGAACTTCACAGAAAAATATTAATGAAAGGTTATCAATCATCCCACATGGTACAATGGCAGCATCTCCAGAAACACACATATAATCTCATTTTGAAATATACAACATTTGACACCTGGGAACAAAGAGGTTGTTACCACCAATCCCTAGAACATTTCAAGAAAACTACTAATAAAGGAAGAAGAATCGTTGATACTGCTTTCCAAATAGATACTGCACATACAAAATTATAATTAATAATAAATGCATCAAAGAGTTGTGAAATATGATCAATATATTGGATCAGAAATTTGAAAGCTGATTGCTGTACACTCACATGTGTAGGCGACTTGAGTTTTTTCCGGTTTGTTCCATCAAATAATTTAATATTCCCTGATTGATATAATTCAAATGGTTTATCCTGTCATTCAAAGTTAACGTTTTATATGGCTCTCAGAAATGTAATTATTTGATAAAAATAATTGTTCTTTAATAAAAAGGACAAAATTTGGAAGATAAGATTCAGGGCTACTTCTATTTCTTTTTAAATTTTAAGCTCATGGCATATTGAAAAATGAAGAAATATCTAGCAGGGTCTTGAAAATTAGGATCTTTTTTAAATGTTTACATTTAACATTTACTGATTTACAACATTTACTATATGCTTTTATAATCAGAACTTCAGAAGCTCTAAAAATATTCACAGTGCAATATAGGTGATAATGGGATGTAAATTTTACAGTGGTAAGATAAAAGAATGTATTCTTTTATCCTATCAGGTGTCTATAGACTGTAGGTAAAATCTTATTTGGAAATAACACCAAAGTGTCTAAGTTTGACAAATGTAATTTTTTGGCAAAATGTAAAAGTTTGGCAAAATGTAAATTTTGCATTCAAGAATGTTTCAACGCATTGAGCTAAGAGATTTTGATTCATTATAATATATTTTAGTTCTGATTATTTATGAGAATTTCTACTTTTCCCATCCTACCCCAGTCCCAAATTTTCATGACTACAGAATAATTTCGATATTTTCAATACAAGAAGATAGGGATTTGACTTGTGTGAAACAATGTCATGTGAGGCCACTTGATTTTTCACCTATCATCAGAACAAAAAGTCTTGTATTTTACATATACACATAACTTGGTCATGCATACCTGTATTATAATTGCATATTCACCAAATTTCCTAAACATTTCTCCTTTCACTGTGCCTGTTTCACTCACATGGCAGTGTTCTGGGGCATTCATGGATATCATTTAATTGCATGAACTAGCACGCTGGGTCAAACACTCCCATTGCCCTCAAACTTTCTTATGTTCTCCATCAACCCCATCTCAACGACTAATAGTCTTAATAAATTATAAATTCCCTAAAGAAAGGAATTACTGCCTTGCAAATATAATAAAACATAATTCAGAAATATAAGCAGAACTGAAATGAATAATTATTTTTTAAAATAATGAAAATAAGGAAAAATTTAAATAATTTTGCAAAGTTCCAAAATATCTTACTACCTCAAACCAATGATTGTTTTTATATTTTCCAGGTTGTCCTCTGTTCATTAATCTCAGAATTTTGTAGCTACAAGAATTCCACAAAACTTATATTAGAGGCATTT
This sequence comes from Rhinopithecus roxellana, assembly GCF_007565055.1. Taxonomy (NCBI): domain Eukaryota; kingdom Metazoa; phylum Chordata; class Mammalia; order Primates; family Cercopithecidae; genus Rhinopithecus; species Rhinopithecus roxellana. The sequence goes on from NC_044551.1 coordinate 142,966,853, forward strand.
AATTTCCAACACATTTCTTCTCTCAATTTGTATGGCTGAGGAACAGAATAGCTTGGGCTGTTACTGACATCAGTTCATAGTAGCACAGTCCAAACACTACTTGAACAAGTAAAGCAATCTGGCAAGAGGTTAAAGAGGAGAATTATAAAAGAAATTAATATAACTATGCCAATTAGAAAGAATAAAGATTTTGTATTTTTTTCAATTTTTTAATATAAGATTAGTTCTTCAGGACTATCATATTTTCTATTTCATAACTAAAGAGAAAAAAGCAGTTTCTTACAGTAAAACTGGGCAACATTCCTTTCTGCCTCCCACAATTAAAATTGTTTGCAATTCTTTAGTATAATGTGCAACTGTGTTATGAGAAAAAAATTTAGTATTTATTATGAATCTTGAAAGCCTAACCTCAAATTGCCTTTGTCTATTCATGAATGACTTCCTCCTCACTTTCCTCTTTTGTTTTTCAAAACCCATGATGATTTCACAGTATTTGGCATTCAATAACTGCTATTTATTTAGTATATATCACCTAAGTTACATTGATTTATTTTTAAAATATACTCAAAGTCTCTTTCATAGGTTGACACTGATCTTACATTAATTACCAATATAAAATCCTTTTATATTGGTCTTGGAATATAGACAATGATTCTTTCACAATCTCTACCGAGATCCAATCCCTCTTGCAAACTGTTATATATAGGATGGTTGTTTTCTCAATATATTAAAAAGAAAACAAGAATTATTTTTAAATGGAAAAATAACTATTAGATCATCTAATCCATTTGTTGTCTGTACTTCCTCCTAGGACAGAAACATAAAAGACCATTACAGAAGATGATGTTACTCATCCTTTACTTGGTAGAAACGCCATCACCTCACGAAGTTAAAGGTACTGAACATAACCAGCTTTCTCAAATTGTTTTCAAGAGATAAAATCTCATATAAGCATTTAGATTTAGGGAGTACTTCCTCATAACAATGAGATTATGAGAGAGAGGTAATATCTACATGAACAAACGCTTCCAAATTGCATTTGAGTAAATATTACCCATATAATGTACTACCCATCTAAATGTGGATTCTTAATAAAAAGCAAGTAGGATCAACAACAAACCTAAAAATAAGGATAGGCATTTTCAATAACTGAATAACCAAAGTATTTTTTAAACAATTTTTCATTCATACACTAATATTTTGAATTTTATTAAATTAACTTCTCTATCATTTTCCTCTTTCTGGAACTCTTATTAGAGAATAAACATCCTGGATTGATCATCAAATTTTCTTATCTTTCTTCTCACATTGTTCATCTCTTTTTATTTAATTTTTCTTCCTGGAAGACTGCTTCTGTTTATGTGTTACGATTCTAATATTTTTAAAATTTTATTTTAATTTCCAACAACCCTTTTCTTTCTCTGACAGCTCTGTTTTAATAGCATATATTCTATCTTTGCTTTACTGATGCAAGCCGCTTACGTTTATCTGAAAATATTAATTCTAAATTACTAAAAGGCTATTCTATTCTCTCAAGGTCTCTTTTTCTCAAAGATGTTTCATGTTTTTTTATTTTATTTGATCACTGCGTTTATATTACAGGAGTTCCTCAAATGCCAGGCAAGCCTTGCCTACCCATTCACAATTAAGATTGAGGAACTAAAAAACTGATTATAAACTCTACTTACAAAGTAACAGTTACTCTGGAAACAAACACATGAAGTAACTTTTCAGGCATCCCACAATAGGCAGAACAGAGTATGGAAGCTTCAGGATAGAGTACGAAGGACAGAGATCTCTGTGATCACACAGAGACCTTCCATTCAATGACCTCCCTGACTGCCAATATCTGATGGTCTTTTCTATGGATCAGCTTACGCTTTTACTTGGGAGTTATAAGATAAGCTGCTAGAAGACTTGCAACTAAGCAAAGGAAGGGAGCCAGTTCCCTTTTTTAATTATGCAGACTTTCATTTAATCCTCATGTTCTTTGTACAGTCCATCCCTCAATCTTCCTTTACCAGTGTTTAGTGCTGTGAACCCTGATTTTTTTTTTTTTTTTCTAAAAATGAAAGGAGGGAGAACTAGGTGTACAACTGCCTGGGTGGTCTAAGTGTCCCTTACAAGCCTTAAACAAATCCTCATGGTTTCAACACTGTTTTAAATGTCCACATTTAGAGGTAACTGGTACTTCCAATTCATGGGGTTTCTGCTTAGGAATCCCTTTGCCTCTCTAGCAACCTCCGCTAAAAGCACCTATACCCTGTCTCCATACCACTTAGTTACAAATTATGCATCTGCATCTTCCAAAAATTTATAGATATTTATTAGACCCCCTCTACTATTCTTGGCTTTGTAAATTTATGCTTTCTGCAATGCTAACAGAAAACCTCACATGAACTATTTCAGGCAGTATAAGCCACTTCAAAGATATTTTGCATTTATGCTGGCTAATAGGCCACACACCCAGTTTGTACTTTTCGGCCAAGACGGGATAGTTCAGTGAAAAAAAATTTGAGAAATAGTAACTAAATAACCAGAATCCTTGATATTAAAAAATTAATGAAATAAGATTATCACAATAAAACGTCTTTTTTTCTTTGTCAATCAGGAAAATTTTATTTTATTTGACTTTCTCTCTCCTCCTCATTATAGGTTTCAAAACTCATTACATCCATATCTTGATCTGTTTTCCCCAAATTTCCTTTACAGCTCTCTCTCTAAATAACATATTTCTCCTTCTAGAATTTAAACAGGGTACCAACAAAAAAGCAAAAAAAAATTACTTAGGCAAACACTCACAATTTTATTTCACTTATGGTTCCCAAAATTAACTAAAATAACTGCACATGAATTGTAACCACAAGCAACATTTCCTTAACTACAAAACAAACTACAGTTACCAAACACATATTCGTAACTCTTTAAGTAAATTTAGAATAGGCTCAATATTCAAACAGGGTGGTAGCCAAAGCACAGGAAAATGGCATTTTCAAAAATACAGTGAAAAAAATTCTTTGACTGTAAAGATTTAAATTAAAAAGGGGATGAGAGGTGAGGATTTTTGCTCTGACTGTGACAGAGAACTGGTAGCAGGCTTGAGAGTGAGAGTAATATTTACATGACAAATCAAATGTAAAGAGACATTAAGACTCAGTTCATATTGCCTGTTTAACACTAGAGAAAAAACATCTAAAATAACAATAGGTTTAGACAAAATATCCTAGAAATAACTATTTTTAAAATTATTTTTGAAAGAAATCATTCTTTTAAATAAGGTTTTTTTAGCTTTTGTCTTGGTACTGAACTGAATATTGACATTAAAATGGTGTAAATGTTTAAAAATATTCTAAATGCTGAAATTATTCTTTATTATATTCTAATTGCTCTTAAAAATTTTAACAGTATTTTAGGTGCATTTTTCAATACAGTGGAAAAATGTGTACACTATAGTCATCCAAGTAACTAATCAGTCACACTAGTATAGGCTAGTCTACAATGAATCTTCAAGTGCTGAAATTAAGTCCACTGAGGACAGCATTCAAGATTCAATCAATACACATTTATTTTATACTTATGATACAACTGTTTCCAATTTCACATCATGTAATACACATAAAATCAATGCCTGCACACAACTTTTTATGCTAATATAACTGCTATATGCAGTTGACTGGTATGCATGTAGCAATTAGTAGTTTTGTATATGATTTGCTCAAATGTAAGGACTAAGAACATTCTTCCTAACAGTGACAAAAGCAAGTTTGCTAAACTATTTTAAACATTTCTCCCTTTAGAAATACATCAAAGTTCCTCCTCAAAGAATATGGTGAGTAGTTCTCCAAGGAAGTCTGACCAAGAATCATATCATGAGTGTATATCTAGTAAGCAAGACTACAACAAACTTTGCTTTGAGTAATTTGAATTTAAAACCAAGAAACAAACTTAATTTTCCAAATATGTGATTATTACAATAATAGATATGCTTGCTGAAACAATATCCTTCCTCTTTCTCCTACCCTAGCCCCAGGACTAAGAATTTTTGTATTAAAGAATAAGTGGAGGAGTAAAGAATTTCCAGACAAGGTAAAAATATCAGCAAGAACACTAAATAGAAAAATAGTGTGATTTCTGCAGAGAAACTAAAAGCCATACCAGTGTAGTTCGATATAAAAGAATAAGACTGAGAATGATAAGAGATGACAGTGGAATGAAGGCACAGGCCAGATAATGGAGATATGAAGGTTGTGTGAAGCTGAACCATATCCTGTAGGTGACTGAAAGGCACCTTGTGGTGACTTTTCAATTTGTTCAATAGGTTTGTCAAGGGTAGATATCAAATCAAAACACAGGAGAAAAAAAAAAATCCTTCTCCTGAAATTCTGAAACGCTAAAGTTCAATAAAAGAAAGACTGTTTTTCTTGATGTCTGGGCCATAATATAACTAAAGACAAAGAAAGCCAAATGGAATGAAAAAGAAAAATCAGAAAAACTGAGGGAAAGAACAACAAATAGTCAATAATTGTCCCTGGTCCTAATTATGCCTAAAGTTCATCTACATTTTGGTTTTCTTTTTTTTTTTTTTTTTTTTTGAGACGGAGTCTCGCTCTGTCGCCCGGGCTGGAGTGCAGTGGCCGGATCTCAGCTCACTGCAAGCTCCGCCTCCCGGGTTCCCGCCATTCTCCTGCCTCAGCCTCCCGAGTAGCTGGGACTACAGGCGCCGCCATCTCGCCCGGCTAATTTTTTGTATTTTTTAAGTGGAGACGGGGTTTCACTGTGTTAGCCAGGATGGTCTCGACCTCCTGACCTTGTGATCCGCCCGCCTCGGCCTCCCAAAGTGCTGGGATTACAGGCTTGAGCCACCGCGCCCGGCCATTCCATGCTTCTTATACAAATTGCATATCCCTTATCTGAAACTCTTGGGGCCAGAAGTGCTTCAGATTCAGATTCTTTCAGATTTGGGAATATGTGCATTACACCAGTTTAGCATCAGGAATCCAAAAATCTGAAATCTTAATGCTCCAATGAACATCTCCTTTGAATTTCATGTTGGTGCTCAAAACGTAAGATTTTAAAGCATTTCAAATATTGGATCTGGGGCTTTGAAATGCTCAACTGGCAATACATTCTTTGTTTTCCCTAAGTTAATTCATGATGAGTCTTTGGATGCCTGAAACAAAATAATTCTATATTGACATCTTCACAACAGTTATTTTCTAGGGTAAAACATAAAACCATAAATGTTCCAAGGGATGTGCATTTGTATCCCCACCGGAGATTCCAAAACTGTAAGTAGCAAAAAGGCCAATTCATATGTATTCAAAATTAGAAGGATGGCCTTGGTGGTCAACACTTCCCTTAACTGTATGATAAAGATATATCTGCTTCCAAAAATCCAACTAGCTTTCTCCACAGTGCACAGTGCATTATAAGAGGTTAATGAGGCTGAAGTACCATGTATTTTTTCACCAAATAAAAAAAGTTCTAAAAATACATATACAATAACACAATTACGTGAATAAAAAGTGTTTTCTACCAGTAACAACATGGTGACAATCAGGTAGAAATAAGAAAATAAACATCTTCCAGACTTAAAGTTTAACAAAAAGATGAGTATATAAATCACAAGTTTAAATATGATTATATCTGTTACTAGAAATTCAACGTATGAAAATTACAAAAAAATCACTGACATTGAGGAGTGGAGGGAAATTTAAAAACTTACATTCTAACCAGCAATGCATGTGTGATTGTGTTTTGGCATCCTTGCCAGCCTTTGTTATCATCACTATTTTTCATTTTAGTCATTCTGACAGGTAGGTGCGTACTGATGGCTAATGATGCTGAATATCTTTCCAATGTGCTTATTTGCCATCTATATATCGTCTTTGGTGAAATGTCTGTTCACGTCTTGTGCACATTTTCTACATCAATTTTTACTGTTACATTTGGAAACAGTAAAATATTATATATTCGCTACTATCTGGAATATATAATAACAAGCCTGGCCAACATGGTGAAACCCTATCTACTAAAAATACAAAAATTAGCCCGGCATCGTGGTGGGCACCTGTAATCCCAGCTACTTGGGAGGCCTGAAGCAGGAGAATTGCTTGAACTCGGGAGGCACAGGTTGCAGTGAGGCAAGATCATGCCACTGCACTCTAGCCTGAGTGACAGAGCAAGACTTCGTCTAAAAAAAACAACAACAACAAAAAGAAAGGTTGAATGAACTATTGTTACATGAAACAGCTTAGACAGCTCTCAAGAGAATTATGCTGAGTGAAAAAAAGCCAGTCCTAAAAGATTGAATGTTCTATGATTGCACTGATACAACAAAATTCTAGAAATGACAAAATCATAGAAATGGTGAATGGAATAGTGGTTGCCAGGGATTAGGAATGGGACAACAGGAAGTATTCTTGCGGTCATGGAATGTGTTCATGACTTTGGTGACAGATACAGGAACCTACATGAGATAAAATTGCATCGAATTTAATACATACACAAACAAAAATGAATGCATTTTAAACTGATGAAATAGGATGGGTAGGCTGTATCAGTGTCAGTTTTCTGGTTGTGATACTGTACTGTAGACCGACTGCAAGACCATTTGGGAAACGGGGTAAAGTACACACAGGATCTCTGTAACTATTATTTCTGTAGCTGCATATGAATCTACAATCATGTCAAAATTTAAAAAGAAATACTTTTTTTATTATATTTTAAGTTCTAGGGTAGATGTACACAATGTGCAGGTTTGTTACATATGTATACATGTGCCATGTTGGTGTGCTGCACCCATTAACTCGTCATTTACATTAGGTATATCTCCTAATGCTATCCTTCCCCCCCTCCCCTCTCCACAGTAGGCCCTAGTGCATGATGTTTCCCTTCCTGTGTCCAAGTGATCTCATTGTTCAATTCCCACCTAGGAGTGAGAACATGCAGTGTTTGGTTTTCTGTTCTTGCGATAGTTTGCTGAGAATGATGGTTTCCAGCTTCATCCATGTCCCTACAAAGGACACGAACTCATCTTTTTTATGGCTGCATAGTATTCCATGGTGTATATGTGCCACATTTTCTTAATCCAGTCTGTCACTGATGGACATTTGGGTTGATTCCAAGTCTTTGCTATTGTGAATAGTGCCGCAATAAACATACATATGCATGTGCCTGTATAGCAGCATGAATTAAAATCCTTTCAGTATATACCTAGTAATGGGATGGCTGGGTCAAATGGTATTTCTAGTTCTAGATCCTTGAGGACTCGCCACACTGTTTTCCACAATGGTTCAACTAGTTTACAGTCCCACCAACAGTGTAAAAGTGTTCCTAATTCTCCACATCCTCTCCAGCACCTGTTGTTTCCTGACTTAATGATTGTCACTCTAACTGGTATGAGATGGTATCTCATTGTGGTTTTGATTTGCATTTCTCTGATGGCCAGTGATGATGAGCATTTTTTCATGTGTCTGTTGGCTGTATGAATGTCTTCTTTTGAGAAGTGTCTGTTCATATCCTTTGCCCACTTTTTGATGGGTTGTTTGCTTTTTTCTTGTAAATTTGTTTGAGTTCTTTGTAGGTTCTGGATATTAGCCCTTTGTCAGATGAGTAGATTGCAAAAATTTTCTCCCATTCTGTAGGTTGCCTGTTCACTCTGATGGTAGTTTCTTTTGCTGTGCAGAAGCACTTTAGTTTAATTAGATCCCATTTGTCAATTTTGGCTTTTGTTGCCATTGCTTTTGGTATTTTAGACATGAAGTCCTTGCCCATGCCTATGTCCTGAATGGTATTAAAGAAGAAGTCAAATTGTCCCTGTTTGCAGATGACATGATTGTATATTTAGAAAACCCCATTGTCTCAGCCCCAAATCTCCTTAAGCTGATAAGCAACTGTAGCAAAGTCTCAGGATAAAAAATCAATGTGCAAAAATCACAAGCATTCTTATACACCAGTAACAGACAGAGAGCCAAAACATGAATGAACTCCCATTCACAATTGCTTCAAAGAGAACAAAATACCTAGGAATCCAACTTACAAGGGATGTAAAGGACCTCTTCAAGGAGAACTAACTACAACCCACTGCTCAGTGAAATAAAAGAGGATACAAACAAATGGAAGAACATACCATGCTCATGGATAGGAAGAATCAATATCGTGAAAATGGCCATACTGCCCAAGGTAATTTATAGATTCAATGCCACCCCCATTAAGCTACCAATGACTTTCTTCACAGAATTGCAGAAAACTACTTTAAAGTTCATATACAACCAAAAAAGACCCCGCATTGCCAAGACAATCCTAAGTCAAAAGAACAAAGCTGGAGGCATCACGCTACCTGATTTCAAACTATACTACAAGGCTACAGTAACCAAAACAGCATGGTACTGGTACCAAAACAGAGATATAGACCAATGGAACAGAACAGAGCCCTCAGAAATAATACCACACATCTACAGCCATCTGATCTTTGACAAACCTGACAAAAACAAGAAATGGGGAAAGGATTCCCTATTTAATAAATGGTGCTGGGAAAATTAGCTAGCCATAAGTAGGAAGCTTCTTATGGTAGGATCCAGTAGGAATCCTGGATCCTTTCCTTACTCCTTATACAAAAATTAATTCAAGATGGATTAGAGACTTAAATGTTAGACCTACAACCATAAAAGAAATACTTTAAAAAAGGACATAGATCTTTCCAAAAACCTTCTTTTAAAGGTCTTAAAATATATTTGAAGTTCTAGTTCAATTATACCTACATATGTCATTAAATATTCTTAGGCATGAAGTTTCAATTTAGGAAAAAAACCTTAGTTGCCTAAAAAACCTTAAACACTACTTTTAAAAAATTTGGCTATATCTTTTTAATTTGACTAATCAGACATCAATATTAAACTATCATTAACAACAATGGAATTAACATTTGTTAATCTTTTATTGTTTAGTAACAGTTAATTCAATACTTTAGTCGCTGAGAACTATTACTTCAATTTTGCATTTCTATCACATTAGTCATTAGTTGGTATGTTTTGTAATATGCACGTTTAAAAAATAATAACTAGTTATGCCAACACCTGGCTAACCATTGTTCTGCTTTGGAGTACTTCCTGAGGCTAAAGTCCCAAGTCTGTAGCGATGTGATGTTTTGGTAGGGGAAGCAATGCATGTAGAAAACATTTTAATCAAGCATAGTATTAAATAATCTCCAATGAACTGAATTTGTGTAATAAAATTTAAACCTTCTTCCATATCACACTGCACATTTGGTTAATGTTATTATATCCTTTTACCTGATTTTTGCTTCTATTCAGTTTCAGACTCTTAGTGGTAAGGTTTCAGCAGAAAGATATTTGTTGAATATATTAGTGCACACAGAAGATTGATGAGGGCAATGGAAAAATTTGTGTTATGGATATTTATTTATTTATTTATTTATTTACTCATTTTTCTCCCCAATCCAATATGGCTGTTATATTATGGAACTTAATGAAGATTTTAAATCATTAATATAGGCTCAACTAAACTAAAACCACTTCCATCAGGTTTACAGTAATTCAAGTTTTTTCTGTTGGTCCGTTTTTAAGGCCTGATAAAAAATAATATACTGATGAAAAATTTTTATAAATGGGATTTTCTATGAACCTTTTTGCAAAGGAAAACGTAATTTCTTCTGATTCAATACATCAGCAGTTCTTCCTTTTCATATGGCACTTTTCAGCAGTACAAAAGCCTATTTTACTAGGAGGAAAGTCACCTGCCTAATAAAACTCATTCTGGTTCTTGATCTTATTTCCTCTAGTTGTGACTGTCAGAGACTCTAAACTATTCATATAAAATACTATCCTATGAAGAAAATACTGTCATATTTATGATTTATGTGTTTCATGGAGTTCAGAATCTAGTTTTGAAATACTACATTTATTTTTTAACACCAAAATACAATTAATTATTCTATTTCAATTTTATGGAAACATATGGCTTTTTTATAACTTTTTCTGTATCTAAAGAAAAAGCCTTGTATGAAGCCTTGCTATTTGAAAATGCATGGCTTTATTTTAAATAAATCTTACTTTAAACTTGCACCCTGAAAGAAAGAAAAATAAATTGAGATAGCAATGGATCATACCAGAATAAACAATCCATTCACTCCAAAACAAAACAAAACCCTCATAGGCTGTTTTTCTAATAAGATATCTATTTATCTATTATGATATAAAAAATCCTCTTGACTAGCAAACTATAAATTATACAAGCAAATAATTTCCAGAATAATTACGTTTATCTTTATCATGGAGGTAACAATTCAAGTCATAGTAAATCCAATAATTCCTCATGATGATTTATGGCTGTTATGACAGAACACAGAATAAATTTCAAAAAGGCTAGGATAAATTTTTGGAATAAATCTCACAGCACACAAGTCCAATAATCTCATTGTTCATATTCCATCAACATAAGAACATGTGTGTGTATTTATGTTGTACCCTCAGTAATTAGTTAATACCTAGAGAGGTCTTCAATGTACCTGTATTTTCTGTGACCCTTGAAAGCATCACTTCATCTTTCAGTAAGCTTTTTTTCTTAATTGAGCAGTTAGTTATCTGGGAAATACTCAGAACTCCATGTGACCTCTGTTATTCAAACAATATATCATCAGACTACACAGTTACACTGCTATTCAAACAGTGTTCTAGCAAATAATGCTTAGGAAGCTTTTAACATTAAGATGCGTCCCCCAAAAAAGGAATACACTGACTTCATTACGATATACTGCTATGAATATGCATAATTCAAGGATATCCAATAAAATGATATCAGAGTAACAACTGCATTTCTTATATTCTCAAAAATCTCACTGTAATGGCAAAACACAGACAAATCAAAAAAATGTTTTATGAAGAGTGCTGGTATTACACATGAAGCTATTTATCATCATTTAAAATCATTATAAGAGGCTTGCTATACCAAAAGTAAAGAAAGTATTATAATTTAGCCACTAATAGGAGATTAAATTTAATTATCAGGTTTTAAAAATTTGTTTTTAATAATAAGAATAAATAAAATAAATAAATAAAATAATAAATAAATAAATAAACAAAAATAATAATAATAAATTCCTGCTTTTATTATTCTATTATTTTTTAAATACAGAACCTCAGAAGCTTGGACACCTGGAAAAATTCATTTCTAAGTAATCACTTACTTAGATCAAGCACTGAGTCACAGAACTGGTGATGATATTTGTTTAAGTGGCAGTACTTTAGCCAGCCAAACCTCAATAATCTCTAACTGGATTCTCTGTGGGTGGTCCACTTTGGTTTTGCAGCTGGGTTATAACAAAGTATACCAACCAAATTGTTGTCTTAATAGGGAGAAACAACATGTTCTGCTATCACTACCCAAAACCCTGAAAAATTGCTATCATATAGGATATTTACAACCTGCCAGATAGCAGCTTAGCAGGTTAGCATATCAGTACATTTATAAATCAGCATTCACACCACCATCTTCTTTTGATGAAATACTACGTTGAGTTGGACTAAATATTTCAAAATACTGAATCACACGGAAATGCAACTTCTTTGATCACTGTTTCAAAAGACAAAAAGGAGAGCAATAATTATAATTAACAACACTAAAAAATTTGGAGTTTTTGTTGGATTGAATGAGTTATTCATTTTGCTTTAAAGTTGCCTTTAATTATTATGCTACTATTAAAGTATAGCATATTATGAAAGTATAACACATAATGAAACATCCATTACATATATATCCTGTATCTCAAAAAAAAACCTAAATATTGTAGACCAGAAGATAATGCAACACACTTCAACGTCATTCAGCCATTTGAAGACTACCTGCTAAATATTAGTAACTATATAGAAAAACAGGCCAAAGTAAGCTCTGCGAACAGCAGAATACCATGTAGAGACTTTTCTCACATTTCAAGATCCAACAAAAAGAATCATCAGTGGATTGATCCAAAACTATGCATGGCTACAGATACCATTAGGAATTGAAAACATAAAGCAATATAGTCATATTACCATGTCGATTATATGATTTATTTGATAATTAAAGCAAAATGCACTATATTTCAGTATTCTGATTCAATAATAAAGGTCTTGCTTTGGATAGTGCTATTCACTGTACAATGTTGCAAAAATAATATCTCATAAGCTCTTCTTTTTGCCGGTACTTTTAAATTCTTACAGCTTGTTAAATACTGCTACAAAAAATGTATTAATTTTGAGTACATTTGATACAATCTCTTTACTATTTTTTATCATTTCTTCATTGATATTATTATATCTTCACTACAATAGTATTTATTACTATTATTATCATTATTATTGATGTCCTAAGTAAACTATCTATTCCAGGATTCAACTACTGCCTTCAACCCTCACAAACTCAATGGAAGCATCTAATACAATGTATAACATAAAGTGAGCACTTAATCATTGTTTTTTAAAATGTAAAGTTATATAAACAAGTATTTTAAAATGTATTTTATGTTCTCACCTATTGAAAATTAAAGACGAAAGCTATAAATGGATAGTGAATGATGTCAAATCTGGTTCACAAACTCAGAATTACATCATGTCTTCTAGTGAGCAATGGAAGTAATCTCAGAATACTCAATGAATAACTCTCCAAGAAAAGTCCACCAAGTAGAGTTGATTCAGGGGAGCAAATCTGAGTTGATTCATCCCCTCATTTCATAAACAATTTAACTGAAGAGTAAAAGTTAAGTCAAAAATGTTGAAGGTCACAAAGCCACTAATTGGCCCCATGTTAAAGTATCAAACTACCTAAAAAACAAAAAGAAGGAACTACAAAGAAGATTAAGATGAATAGAATAACCACCAGAACTGCAGCTATACTTTATCAAGCACCTATTATGTATCTGATACAATGCAAAATAATTTTATATACTAATCTCATTTTAAATTCATAACTCTAATATTTAATAGGTGCTACCTATCCATGCTTTTTAATCCATTAATTTTTAATTGATAAATTAAAACTGATTAATTTAATTAATTTATCGATTGTTAATTGATAGATTTATCACACATAAGATGATGTCCAGCACTTTGGGAGGCCGAGGAGAACGAATCACCTGAGGCCGGTAGTTCGAGAATAGCCTGGTCAACATGGTGAAACCCCATCTCTACCAAGAATACAAAAATTAGCTGGGCATAGTGGCGTGTGTCTGTAATCCCAGCTATTCAGGAGGCTGAGGCACAAGAATCACTTGAAACTGGGAGGCGGAGGTTGCAGTGAGCCAAGATCGTGCCACTGCACTCCAGCCCGGGCGAAAAGTGAAACTCTGTGTCAAAAAAAAAGAAAAGAAATATATACATTGTGCAATGGCTAAATTGAGCTAATTAACATATGTATTACTTCACATACTTATGATTTTTTGTGGTGACAACACTTAAAATCTACTCTTAGTGATTTTCAAGAATACAGTACATGTTATTTCTATAGTCCCTGTGTTATTACACAACAGATCTCTTGAATTTATTTCTCCTAATTAAACTGTGTATCCTTTGACCAAAATTTCTTCAAGCACCTTCTACCCCACCCCCAACCCCAGGTAAACATCATTCTACTCTCTGCTTCCATGAGTTCAACTTTTTTAGGTTCCGTATATAAGTGAAATCATATAGTATTTGTCTTTCGGTGCCTGGCTTATTTCACTTAACATCCTCCAGGTTCATCCGCGTTACCACAAGTGACAGGATTTCCTTGTGTTTTAAGGCTGAATAGTATACTATTTTGTAGATCTATCATATTTTCCTTCTCCATTCATCTGTTGATGGATACCTAGGTTGATTATTTCCTGTGTGTATGCAGTTTTTGTTTGTTTCTTAGAGACAAAGCCTTGCTATGTTGCCCAGGCTGGACTTGAACTCCTGGGTTCAAGAGACCCTCCCACCTCAGCCTCCCAAATAGCTAGGACTACAGGTGTACATCACCATACCCCATGGATTCTAATCACATTTTTAAAACACGATGATACTAAGGTTCAGATAAACTTGAGAAGTTGTTAAAGACCACAGATCAAGTATTTGTCAAAGGCCACAGAACAAGTGTAATTTGTGGCCAGAATTAAAAGTCAGGACCATCTGACTTCATATTCAGTATGATTAACTGCTTTGCTTCATATTCTCTCTCCCAGCAAGTATCTTTCATACTTTGTTTTCTTGCAATAACATTTCACTGTGGACAAAATTAAATCCTTTTGATTTTTCCTGTGGACAAAATCACAAAGAAAACCTAATCACCTTAAATTCAGGCTTTCTGGACTCAGGGGGAAAAAGAAAACATATAGAAAAATAAGAGAAATAAGGAAAACATCAACTTTGTCACCTCTGATAGTTGACATTTGTTTGTGGGTGTGTCACTTTTTAGTAAGGTATAGTTAAAGTAGAAATAATGCTAATATTTGCTGAATGTCTTCTATTGGCCAAGCATTATGCTAGGTGCTTGCAATACCATGATAAATAAGAAAGCTCCTGTGCCTGCTGTCACGGAATTTCACCACATAAAAATGAATACTATATGATTTCTTACTTTACAGAATAATTTTTATCATCAATTTTAAGCATTTTTGAGACATCTATTTTCTCAGTCCAATTCAGACATTCATATTAATAACGTAAAACCTAAAGTGTTTTTCTGCTAATAAACCCACAACCAAATAGCCACTGGGAAAGGTAAGTATGAGATCATACAAACTGTCCATCTGCCAATGCATGACCTGGGCTTATTACTTGTTTTTTCCCTGACTTTTCCAATTCAGTTTGAAATAGCTCAGAGAAAGTCCCTTGCCAGATTGTTTAGTCTCACAAATCTCACCATTAGATACTTTTTCCTGAAGTTCAGCCTAACTGGCCCTTTGCTTACTTTCATTTCATAAAACTCTTTTGAGTGTCAATACCAGCTGCTCACTTTCCTTGGAAGTTTTCCACTTTTCAAATAGAGGCATGACTTTAATTAGGCAAGGCATAAACTAGGACAGCAGAAAGACTGATTCTAAGGAATTAGGTCACAGTACCAATTTCCTAACAAGTGGAAAGTTCAATAATATAAACATACTTTTGTTGAAATATAGAGAAAAGTCATGAGACATAAGGGACCAGAGAGCTCAAAAGCTAAGTATAGAGCTCTGCTTTTAGTCATGGTCAGGCCATTCCCATAGGAACAACCCTATCACAGATAACAATTACAAACTCAGCACAAAATATTAGAAAAAAAAAAAAAAGACCTGACTGCACAGGAAAGTGAATGAAAGCAGATTGATTCTGGGGAAAAAAAAGAGTAACACTAAATAAGATTCCCATAACCTGAGTGAGGGCCCAAATATCAGCCATGCAAAGCAGCTAAAATTTAGTAGAAACCAGTTCTATTAAATTGAAGATCCTGAAGACAGGCTTTCAGAGAAATCACAGCACTTGAAAAGTGAGGAAGAGAATTTCAGAAAGGAAGAAGCAGAGGAGAGCAGCTCTAAATTCTACGGATAAACTGTTCAAATCTCTTGCTAAACTTTATTTATTTATTTATTTATTTATTTATTTATTTATTTATTTATTTTGAGACGGAGTCTCGCTCTGTCACCCAAACTGGAGTGCAGTGGCCGGATCTCAGCTCACTGCAAGCTCCGCCTTTTGGTTTCACGCCATTCTCCTGCCTCAACCTCCCGAGTAGCTGGGACTATAGGCGCCCGCCACCTCGCCCAGCTAGTTTTTTGTATTTTTTAGTAGAGACGGGGTTTCACAGAGTTAGCCAGGATGGTCTCGATCTCCTGACCTTGTGATCCGCCCATCTCGGCCTCCCAAAGTGCTGGGATTACGGGCTTCAGCCACCGTGCCCAGCCTTTGCTAAACTTTAAATGAAGTATATGTGAGACAGACTCCAAGTAATAGTGCTAAGGTTAAAAGAACTGACCTGAAATTTCAGCTAATACCTACCACATGGGAAACAAAGTTTGAAATTGAAATACAGCCAAGTTAACTGACTCAGAAAGCAGACTCCTCCTTACCTCAAAAAAAATACTCCTCAGATGAATCTAAGAGAATCTCCTCTCTACATCATTCACAATGTTCACTATTAAATCTAAAAGTTCTCACCAAGAGAAAAATAAAAACACACTGAAGAGAATCCACAGTCAATGGCTGACGTAAGTTTATCTAGATGGTTAAGTTAGCAGACAAGGATTTTTAATTAGCTATTATCACTATAAATAAGGATTAAAAATAATTTATGATCATAACAAATGAAAATACAGAAAACGTCATGGGGGAAATAAAGGCTGTAAACAAGAAACAAATGGAAATATTACAAATAAAAAAACTACAAAATTTTTTAAATCACTAGATTGAGATGAAAATAGAGACAATGAACTTGAAGAAAGACCAATATAAATTATCCAATCTGCAGGACAAACAGCAGAAGGATTTTTAAAGTCTCAGAAGAAAAGGAAAAAAGAGAATGGAGGTAGGAAAGCATTTAATAAATAATAGCCAAGAATTTCCCAATTTGATTGAAAGACAAACATTCATAGATTCAAGAAGCTCAGCCAATCCGTAGGGGTGGGCGGGGGGGAGACACAAAACAAACAAACAAACAAAAATTTTTTTTAAGTCCACTCCTTGGAAAAAGAAAATATGGTATATGTATGCATGGGTGTTTAACAGTGGGGATATGTTCTGAGAAATCGTCATTAGGTGAAGTTTGTAAGGCTACTGGGGAGACTCACCCTGACAAAACTTCAAATATCCTTACAAACTTGACCAAATTAGCTCAGTATATACATGTGGAGTTCAATTTCTCGCGCACACACGCGCACGAATACTACTCAGCCAGAAAAAAGAAGAAAATAATGTCTTTTGCAGGAACTTGGATGGAGCTGGAGGTCATTATTCTAAGTGAAGTAACTTGTGAATGGAAAACCAAATATTTTATGTTCTCACAAGTGGGAGCTAAGCTACAGTTACACAAAGACATACAGAGTGATATAATGAACATTAGAGACTCAGAAGGGGGGAGGGCAGAGGGGAGTGAAGGATAAAAAAACTATATATAGGGCAGAATGTAGACTAATTAGGGAACTGGTACATTAAAATCTCAGACTTCACCACTGTACAATTCATCCATATAACCAAACACCACCTGTACCCCAAAAGCTATTGGAATTAAAAACAAAAAAAAGAAAGAAAACTCCTAGGCACATCATAGTCAAGCTGCTAAAAATCAAAGTTAAAGAGAAAATATTAAAAGCAGTCAAGGAAAAACAATTACATGCAAGAGAACAATAATTCAAACGAATGCTAACTTATCAGAAAAAAAATGTAGATGAGAAAACAAAATAACACATTGAAATCTCTAAAAGAAAAGAAAAAAAACCTTCAGTCTAGAATCCTTTGTTCAGAGAAAAGGTCCTTCAAGATGGAAGGCAAAATTAAAATAAAACTAAGGGAATTTGTTGCCAGCAAGCCCGTACTACCGGAAATGCTAGAGGAATTTGTTCAGGATAAAATGAAATGATACCAGATAGAAATATGGATCAGCAGGAAGAAATAAGGAGCAAAAGAAATGAAAATACCAATCCCACAACAGAATGTTACAATGTTGCTTTTAGCTGTTATTTTCTTATAATTTTATTTAGTTTAGATTGATACATAATTTTACATATTTATGGCATACATGTGATATTGTGATACACATATAGTGATCAAAGTGGGTGAACTAGGAATATGAAGTAGTACATTCCTTTAAAATTGGTCAGGTAGCTGTTTTATATTGTATTTCCATATTTTTGCTTCACTTATAAATTCAACAGACCTTACTATACCTAAGTATTTTCAGTATAAAGGTAGATTAAAATACGCCAATAACAAAACTAATTCTCAAAATACCAAAACAGCACTGGAGCAGGACTGTGGTAAGTCATTTAATCTTAAAATAATACTAACAAATAATCACACGTATTCCATAGAGTTATGAGGTGCCTATAACTCACGGAAATCATGAGTATGGAAAAGGTTATCATTTTTGATCAAAAAGTATTGTCACTGGTAACTATTTGAATCTCTACATTTAAGTATTATCAACTGCAAAAGAACACCTATATATTCAAAATTGTAACATAAGCATTGTATCCCAAATCGGCAAGCCCATTTGGCAAACCCATTAAGAAATGTTTATGCTAATCAGGGCTTTGTTAAAATTATTTAAACAAATAATTTCTCTGATGGAAATTTTAGTAATATCCAACATTTAGCACTTGCAAATAAAAACAAAATCACAGCTGAGATCTCTTAATAACTTTAAAACAATGTTCAAATGAACCGGTGACTCTTGAGATGTCATCTACACAGTTGCCGTCTACAGAACCGGTTCCTTCTGCTGATGTAATCAGAATGAATGACAATTAAAAAAAAAAAAAAAAAAAAAAACACGAGACACACCCTCACAAAACTTCAAATATCCTTACAAACTTAACCAAACTTAATTCCATGTGGATGTTCAATTTCTCTTGCTGTTACACTTTACTTTTACTTCCACTCCCTTGGCCAAGGCCCTCCCAATTTTATACCTGGAATATCAAGAATGTCACAGAACTTTAATAAATGAACTAAATAAAAATTTAAGCACATTAACTAAATACAAAATTAAAAGACATGATATACAGTATTGTAATTAGTCTCATATGCTTTGAAGCCACACCACCTGTGTTCAATTCCAGCTTTGCCACTCACTAGCTATTTGGCCACAGACAAATTAAACACCACTGAGAGTTAGTTTCCTCATCCATAACAGTGAAATGGTAACAGGACCTACTGGATAAAATCATCAGAGTTTCATGTACAGGGCTACTGTACATGTATGTGACTACTACTAGTCACATACAGCACACAGTGGCCATCCTCATTATTAGTAACTTTCATTATTAAGCACAGAAAAGGAGGGAACTATGATAACAAGGTGCTGAACCACAGGCAGCTAAAACGCCAGCCCACAATTCAATGTAAATGTAATAATGAAATATAGAAAATCTATAGGAATACCAAGAAAGGAGATAACAGTTTTGAATAAAAGAAGGTAACTGAAAGCTGACAGGTAAGATGAGTCTTCTGGCTTTCATCTTTCTCCCCTGCTGCATGCTTCCTGCCCTTGGACATCAGACTCCAGGTTCCTCGGCCCTTGAGCTCTTAGACTTACATCAGTGGTTTGCCGGGGGATCTCTGGCCTTCGGCCACAGACTGTATCAGCTTCCCTGCTCTTGAGGCTTTTGGACTGAGACTGAGCCACTACTGGCTTCCTCCATCCTCAACCTGCAGATGGCCTATCGCGGGACTTCACCTTGTGATCGTGTGAGTCAATTCTCCTTAACAAACTCGCTTTCATATATACACATATCCTATTAGTTCTGTCCCTCTGGAGAACCCAGACTAATACACAAGCATACCAGGACTGAGAAAATAAGTGAACATATTGTGAAAAATGAAAATCAGATTTCACTGTCAGAGAAAGTTACAAATAAGAAAGAAGGAAAGCCTAGAGTAAACTCTACATTGAACTAATGGCTTTTAACATAAATACAGATAGACAAATGCAGAAGTGTGGATGTATATGTATGAGTATACAACCAACCACACAATCATGCACCATATAACAGTACTTCAGCCAACAAGGAAAAGCATAGTCCCATAAGATTATAATGCCTTATTTTTACTGTACCTATTTGGTGTTTAGGTACGTGTAGATACACAAAGATTTACCACTGTATTACAACGCCTACAGTATTCAGCACAGCAACATGTTGTACACGTTTGTAGCCTTGCAGCAACAGGCTATACATACTATATATCCTAGGTGTGATATGTCATGTAGGTTTGTGTTAAGTATATTCTATGATGCCTGCACATCGAAGAAATCACCTAATGAAGATTTCTCAGAACATACGCCCACTGTTAAACAACATGTGACTGTATTTGCTAACTCTGCTAAAATTAGTTAGCAAAAGTCTGATGAAACAAAAGATACTTGCATTCTCTTAAAATATCTCTTCACAAGATACTTATTAATTACAAAAGGTGAAATTAGCAAAACCTAGCAAACAAAACCTTAACCAAGTATTCAAAGTTAATATCAACCATAGTAATGCTTATGAATATCAAGTACACTCCAATATGTTACACTGAGAAAGGTACAACATCATTTCTATGGTATTCTTGTCAAAAATGTATAAACTCAATCTAATCTTGAGGAAATATCCAAAGTGAGGGATGTCCTACAAATAATCTCAATGGCCAGTAGTCTTTAAAATAATCAATGTCATGAAAAACAAACACTAAGGAACTTCCATAAACTATAAAAGACTAAAGAGACAATGAAATGCACTGTGGGATACTGGATTGTATGCTAGATAAGAAAAAGATCTTTAGTGGGACAACTGGTGAAACTGACATAAAATCTGTAGATTACTATGTCAATGTTAATTTCTTAGTTTTAATAATTGTACTATAATTATATAATGGAATATGTGAACATTAGGGAACACAGGAGTAAAAGTATACAGAAATTCTCTTTATTGTTCTTTGCAACTTTTCCGTAAGTCTAAAATTAAGCAATAAAAAATACATATTACCTCTCAAAACACATAAATGACCAAGAACTATAGCAAATCAGAAAATAGCACTATAATCCACTATCATTGTTCTAGTCACTATGAGCACTTCCCCACTACTGAACTGCTGTTGAATCATTTGTAGCTAAAAATATCACATTCTTACCAGGTGTTACACAAATAAAGAAACTGGCCTTTAATTATTACAAGACTGGAAATGTAGTGAAAAAAGTAAGGAAATGGATAATCCTTTGTTGCATTTTCTGGTAGAGTAACATAACATGTATTAATTAAAGTATACTTACACTATAAAGCATACTAGCAAAGTGTGCTAGTTTTTGTTGTATGCTAGGTTTTGCTAACATACTTTGCTTATAGTATACTTTATAAGTATACTTCAATCAATGCATGTTATGTCACTCTACCAGAAAATTCAACAAAGAAATTGGAACTTCTGGGTCTACTAGTAAACATATTTGACAAAGTACATAGCAAGCAATAATAAATATCTAACAAGGCCTCTCATAAGGTCAAGGGAGACCCAAGCCACTCCCAATAGACTCCAGATATTGTAAAAGGTTATAAAGGTTATAAAAACTGGATTGACATATTTAAAACTATGTTATTCAGAGTGTACTTCAAGCAGTATGGCTTGTAATGGGAAACAGTTATAAATAGGTATACAGTATGTCTGCTATGACTATGTGTATAAACTCATCTAGAGATAACATCAGAAGCACATATTTGAGGCCCTTCTAAATGAAAAACATCAGCCCGATGGCATCCTGTAGTATACCAAATCACAGTTTATAAAGTATTTGCATACACTTATCAACCTTAGTGTCCACAAGCATAAAACCCTGTGAGTTAACATTATTAATCTATCTGAACTCAAGTACTTCCATTATAAAATAGATAAATGTTTGCTGAGAAATATATGATTAGAAATAACTAAATTCAAGAGTCAGGCCTAGATATTATGTTCTATACACTATGCAAACATTTCCTCTCAATAAAAGGCCATCCCCAGAACATATGGATTTGCTGCAGTTTGAAATCCAGCTAAACATGACCACTTCCCTCAAGGAGTTTACTGTATACTAGAATAGACAAGTAAATACTAACAACAAAGACTTTTAAAGGATATAAGAAAGGACTGTCCTAGAATACACACATACACACACACACACTAATTAATTAAATCCTTACAACCACCTCCTAAGGCCAGTACTAGTACTATTTCTAAATCACAAACAAAATAATTGAGGACAAACAGTTGAATAAGTTTCCAAAATCTCACACCTTGAAAGGTGCTGTGCTGAGATTCAAATCCAGGTAGTCAGGAGGGTTCATCACTACGTAGGCAGTGGGCAATAACATGCCAAGAATGGGTTACAGATGCACAATATATTCTCCTGGCTACAAACTGTTTTAATAGTAATATTTTAAAATATAAGATTATAGCTATTCAAAAATGATTAATAACTATAATGTAATTTGAACAATATTTCTGTAGCTGCCTCGTTAAACTTTCTAAACTCAGTATTTTTGGAGAGCGTGAACACAACTATACTACATTGCATCCCCTCCAAACTCACCCACTGAAACATCCCAGTTAAGTCTAATTATTATATAATTTGTAATATTTATCATCAGTGAAGATTTCCGTTCTGCATCCATATATAAAATATCCCTTTTAAATCAATTTAATTAGCATTTATTTTATAGAATTACGAGCCATCATCATGATCAACATCATCATCTGATTTTAGAAGTTCCTAAAATATCTTAGATTCTGTTAATTTTTTCAGTTGGCTACTTGTTTATAACTTTTGGATGGTAATCATAAATAAAAATCGGATTTTTTTGTATATAAGGTACACAACTTGATGACTTGATCTATGTCTACAATGTGAAATAATCAACACAATCAAGCTAATTAACATCTATCACCACACGGTTACCTGTTTTGTGTGTGTTTGTGAAGAGGACAAAGGAACCATCCTCTTAGCAACCTTCAAATACACAGTACAATATTGGTACCTACAGTCACCATGGTATAAATTAGATCTCCAGAACTCATTAATACGATTCTTGACTGAATTCCATAATAAACAGTTTGCTTTTATAAATAAAGAAAATGCCTACTTAAGAAAATAACTGAATATAATTCAATTAAATCAACAAAGAGTACTGTAGATTTTTATTTCTTCAGAAATCAATCTTAATTTTTTTTTTCTAAGCAATTTGAAACAGCATTCAGAATGTAGGTAACCAAAAATATTTTGAAAATTTGAAATTTTGAAGTTAGAATCTCAAAGGCTGAAGTTCACCTTAACTGTTTTATCTTTAATTTTTTAATGACAATAATTAATAGCAAGTTTTTATTAAAGGTGGGGAAGGATGATAGTCAAAAGAAAACCCAAATTCCAAAACAGTAACTAAATAATGAGGAGCAACACAACTTTTGACAGGTACCTGGATAATTCTTTTCCTGACACTGAAAATCTTATGTGCATGGAATGAAGCAATGGTTTCCAGAAGACTATACGAGAGCAGAGGGCAAGAAAGGAAGAAAATATCTCAGATTTTCAAAGTTTCTGCAAGAGCAAAATAAGCACAAATCTATTAATAGGTGGGTCAACAGAATTGGTGATCTAAGTTGACAAAAGATAAGATGATGTGTTTCATACACAAAGCTAAAATGCCAAATATAATCACAAAATTATTCACTTTACCCCCTTGGATAGAAAAAATAGGAATCAGGAAAAAGGACTCAGAAGTATTTTGCCTCAACAGCGGGGTAAAATTAAATCTAAAATAAATGTTTATTCCTGTTTAACAAAGTTTAAAAGCAAGAGGAAAAAGTATAACTGTTTCTAAGTAACTTACCTATGTCCCAGAACAAAGCAAAAGTGTATATGAATACAAAAACATATTGTACCAAATAAAAAGATTCACAATGTTTAGCATACAATCAAAGATAAACAGGCATGCAAAGAAAAGGAAAAACAGAACACATACGGAGCAGAAACATGTATCAAAACCAATCAAAAATAACAAAGACTAAGAAATATTCATAGTCAAGGTCATTAAAGGTTATTACAATTTTATTCCATATGTTCAAGAATGTAAAAAAAAACTTGAAATGTATTTTAAAAGACTTAGAAAGATGAAAACTACCATGACTGAGATGAAAAAAACAACACATTAGACACAGCACAGCAGAAGAAAAGATTGGCAAATGTAAAGACACAGTGATAGAAACTATCCAAAACAAACTTCAGGAAGCAAAAAAAAAGTGTGGGGGGGAAATATAAGCTCAGTGGGCTGTGTGACATATTTAAGAAACACAATATACATCTAAATGGAATCCCCAAAAAAGGAGAAAATAGAAAAACTATAAACAAATAGATCAAAGAAGCTCAATAAACAAAGAAAACTACATCGTGGCATATTATAATCAACTCGCTTAAAGAGAGTGACAAAAAAGAAAAAAACTTAAAAGCTGAGGGGAAAAAAAAAAAAAAAAGGCATACTGCCTTATATAAGAAAGATAACGTAGGAGGAGGTTCCAAGATGGCCGAACAGGAACAGGAACAGCTCCAGTCTACAGCTCCCAGTGTGAGTGACACAGAAGACGGGTGATTTCTGCACTTCCAACTGAGGTATTGGGTTCATCTCACTGGGACTTGTCAGACAGTGGATGCAAACCAGGGAGCATGAGCCGAAGCAGGGCAGGGCATCGCCTCACCCTGGAAGCACAAGGGGTCAGGGAATTCCCTTTCCTAGCCAAGGGAAGCCGTGAGAGATGGTACCTGTGTATCCAGAATTGGTTCCTGGATACCAAATCTTGGTCTTGCTGACTTCAAGAATGAAGCTGTGGACCCTCGCGGTGAGTGTTACAGTTCTTAAAGATGGTGTGTCCGGAGTTTATTTATTTAGATGTTCAGATGTGTCCGGAGTTTTTTCCTTCTAGTGGGTTCGTGGTCTATGCTGACTTCAGGAATGAAGCTGCAGACCTTTGCGGTGAGTGTTATAACTCTTAAAGGCAGCGTGTCCAGAGTTGCTCATTCTGCCTAGTGGGTTTGTGGTCTCAGTGGCTTCAGGAGGGAAGCTGCAGACCTTCGTGATGAGTGTTACTGCTCATAAAGGCAATGCGGAGCCGAAGAGTGAGCAGCAGCAAAATTTATTGCAAAGAGTGAAACAACAAAGCTTCCACAAGGCGGAACGGGACCCAAACAGGTTGCTGCTGCTGGTTAGGGTGGCCTGCTTTTATCCCTTATCTGGCCCCACCCTCATCCTGCTGATTGGTCCATTATATAGAAAGCTGATTGGTCCATTTTACAGAGCGCTGACTGTTCCGTTTTACAGAGAGGCGATTGGTCTGTTTTGACAGAGTGCTGATTGGTGCATTTACAAACCTTTAGCTAGACAGGGAGTGCTGATGGGTATGTTTACAATCCTTTAGCTAGACAGAAAAGTTCTCCACGTCCCCACCCAATTAGCTAGACACAGAGCACTGACTGATGGATTTACAAACCTTTACCTAGACACAGAGTGCTGATTGGTGCATTTATAATCCTTTAGCTAGACACAAAAGTTCTCCAAGTCCCCACAAGTTCCAGAAGCACAGCAGGATTCACCTCTCACTGGCATTCACTGCAGGACTTTACCGCACCTAGCGCAGGCACTCCAGCAGCCCTGAGGGAGATCATCCCAGACAATCAAGAGGAAAAGAGGTGAAGCAAGAAAGAGACAGAGACCTGCTATCATGGCCAATGTTCCCGCGAAGAGGGAACAGTGGTCCAAGCACAGCAATCAGCCTCCACTCAAGCCCAGCAGGCACTGGCTGGCCGTGCCAAGTGTGTGGGGCTTGCTGAGCCCACGCTCACCTGGAACTCGCACCGGTGGGCCAGTGCCACGTTCAGCCCTGAATCCCAACCACGAATTTCTCTTCATACTTCCCTGCGAGGAGAGGGAGCCAGCTCCAGCCGTAGCCACCTCCAGAGAGGGGCCCTCATATGCAGGAGTGGGCTGAAGGACTCCTTGAGTGTGGGCAGAGCACACGCCGAGAACAAGGAGGTGCCAAGAGCGAGTAAGGGATGCTAGCACATTGTCGCCTCCCACCTGGAAAATTGGGGCACTCCCACCCTAATACTGCACTTTTCCAATGGTCTTAGCAAACAGCTCAGCAGGACATAATATCCCGTGCCTGGATCAGAGGGTCCCACGCCTACGGAGCCTCGCTTACTGCTAGTACAGCAGTCTGAGACCAAACTACAAGGAAACATTGAGGCTGGGGGATGGGCGTCCACCATCGCTGAGGCTTGAGTAGGTAAACAAAGTGGCCAGGAAGCTGGAAATTGGTGGACCACACTGCAGCTCAAGGAGGCCTGCCTGCCTCTGTAGACTCCACCTATGGGGGCAGGGCATAGCTGAAAAAACGGCAGCAGAAACTTCTGCAGAATTAAACATCCCTGTCTGACAGCTTTGAAGGGAGTAAGTCATTCTCCCAGCACGGAGTTTGAGATCAGATAATGGACAGACTGGCTGCTCAAGTGGGTCCCTGACACGCAAGAAGCCTAACTGGGAGGCAACTCCCAGTAGGAGCCAACTGACACCTCATACGGCCAGGTGCCCCTCTGAGATGAAGCTTCCAGAGGAAGGATCAGGCAGCAACATTTGCCATTCTGCAACATTTGCTATTCTGCAGCCTCCGCTGGTGATACCCAGGCAAACAGGGTCTGGAGTGGACCTCCAGCAAACTCCAACAGACCTGCAGCTGAGGGTCCTGACTATTAGAAGGAAAACTAACAAACAGAAAGGACACCCACATCAAAACCCCATCTGTTCGTCACCATCATCAAAGACCAAAGGTAGATGAAACACAAAGATGGGAAGAAACCAGAGGAGAAAAACTGAAAATTCTAAAAATCAGAGCGCCTTTTCTCCTCCAAAGGAATACAGCTCCTCGCCAGCAATGGAACAAAGCAGGATGGAGAATGACTTTGACAAGTTGAGAGAAGACTTCAGATGATCAGTAATAACAAACTTTTCTGAGCGAAAGGAGGATGTTTGAATCCATTGCAAAGAAGCTAAAAGCCTTGAAAAAAAGATTAGATGAATGGCTAACTAGAATGAACAGCATAGAGAAGACCTTAAATGAGCTAATGGAGCTGAAAACAATGGCATGAGAACTACATGACACATGCACAAGTTTCAGTGGCTGATTTGATCAAGTGGAAGAAAGGATATCAGTCACTGAAGATCAAATGAATGAAGTAAAAAGAGAAGTTAGGAGAAAAAAAGAGTAAAAACAAACTATCAAAGTCTACAAGACATATGGGACTATGTAAAAAGACAAAATCTCCATCTGATTGGTGTACCTGAAAGTGACGGGGAGAATGGAACCAAGTTGGAAAACACTCTTCAGGATATCATCCAGGAGAACTTCCCCACCCTAGCAAGGCAGGCCAACATTCAAATTCAGGAAATACAGAGAACGTCACAAAGATGCTCCTTGAGAAGAGCAGCTTGAAGACACATAATTGTCAGATTCACCAAAGTTGAAATGAAGGAAAAAAATGTTGAGGGCAGACAGAGAGAAAGGTCGTGTCACCCACAAAGGGAAGCCCATCAGACTAACAGCAGATCTCTCGGCAGAAACTCTACAAGCCAAAAGACAGTGGGGGCCAATATTCAACATTCTTAAAGAAAAGAATTTTCAACCCAGAATTTCATATCCAGCCAAACTAAGTTTCATAAGTGAAGGAGAAAGAAAAGCCTTTACAGAAAAGCAAATGCTGAGAGATTTTGTCACCACCAGGTCTACTGTACAAGAGCTCCTGAAGGAAGCATTAAACATGGAAAGGAACAACCGGTACCAGCCACTGCAAAAACATGCCAAAATGTAAAGACCATTGATGCTAGGAAAAAAACTGCATCAACTAACGAGCAAAATAACCAGCGAACATCATAATGACAGGATCAAATTCAAACATAAGAATATTAACGTTAAATGTAAATGGGCTAAATGCTCCAATTACAAGACTTACAAATTGGATAAAAAGTCAAGATCCATCAGTGTGCTATACTCAGGAGACCTATCTCATGTGCAGAGACACACATAGGCTCAAAATAAAGAGATGGAGGAAGATCCATGAAGCAAATGGAAAACAAAAAAAAGCTAGGGTTGCAATTCCAGTACCTGCTAAAACAGACTTTAAATCAACAAAGACCAAAAGAAGTCCATTACATAATGGTAAAGGCACGAATTCAACAAGAAGAGCTAACTATCCTAAATATATATGCACTCAATACAGGAGCACCCAGATTCATAAAGCAAGTCCGTGGAGACCTACAAAGAGAGTTAGACTCACACACAATAATAATGGGAGACTTTAACAACTCACTGTCAACATTAGACAGATCAACGAGACAGAAAGTTGACAAGAATATCCAGGAACTGAACTCAGCTCTGCACCAAGCAGACCTAATAGACATCTACAAAACTCTCTACCTTATATCAACAAAATATACATTCCTCTCAGCACCACATCACACTTCGAAAATTCATGACATAGTTGGAAGGCACTCCTCAGCAAATGTAAAAGAAAGGAACTGATAACAAACTGTCTCTCAGACCACAGTGCAGTCAAACTAGAACTCATGATTAAGAAACTCCCTCAAAACCACTCAACTACATGGAAATTGAACAATCTGCTCCTGAATGACTACTGGGTACATAACGAAATGAAGGCAGAAATAAAGATGTTTTTGAAACCAATGAGAACAAAGACACAATGTACCAGAATCTCTGGGACACACTGAAAGCAGTGTGTGGAGGGAAACTTACAGCACTAAATGCCCAAAAGAGAAAGTTGAGAAAGATCTAAAATTGACACCCTAACATCACAATTAAAAGAACTAGAGAAGCAAGAGCAAATACCTTCAAAAGCTAGCAGAAGGCAAGAAATAACTAAGATCAGAGCAGAACCGAAGGAGATAAGAGACACACAAAAAAAACACCCTTAAAAAAATCAGTGAATCCAAAAGCTGGATTTTTGAAAATATCTAAATTGATAGACTCCTGGCAAGATTAATAAAGAAGAAAAGAGAGAAGAATCAAATAGACACAATGAAAAATGATAAAGGGGATATCACCACCGATTCCACAGCAATACAAACTACCATCAGAGAATACTATAAACACCTCTACACAAAAAAACTAGAAAATCTAGAAGAAATGGATAAATTTCTGGACACATACACCCTCCCAAGACTAAACCAGGAAGAAGTTGAATCTCTGAATAGACAAATAACAGGTTCTGAAATTGAGGCAATAATTAATAGCCTACTAACCAAAAAAACTCCAGGACCAGATGGATTCACAGCCGAGTTCTACCAGAAGTACAAAGAGGAGCTGGTACCATTCCTTCTGAAACTATTCCAATCAATAGAAAAAGAGGGAATCCTCCCTAACTCATTTTATGAGGCCAGCATCATCCTGATACCAAAGCCTGGCAGAGACACAACAAAAAAAGAGAATTTTAGACCAATACCCCTGATGAACATCGATTCAGAAATCCTCAATAAAATACTGGCAAACCAAAGCAAGCAGCACATCAAAAAGCTTATCCAACACGATCAAGTTGGCTTTGTCCGTGGGATGCAAGGCTGGTTCAACATATGCAAATCAATAAACGTAATCCAGCATATAAACAGAACCAAAGATGAAAACCACATGATTATCTCAAAGTATGCAGAAAAGACCTTTGACAAAATTCACCAGCCTTCATGCTAAAAACTCTCAATAAACTAGGTATTGAGGGGACGTGTCTCAAAATAATGAGAGCTATTTGTGACGAACCCACAGCCAATATCATACTGAATCGGCAAAAAATGGAAGCATTCCCATTGAAAACTGGCACAAGACAGGGATGCCCTCTCTCACCACTCCTATTCAACAGTGTTGGATGTTCTGGCCAGGGCAATCAGGCAGGAGAAAGAAACAGAGGGTATTCAATTAGAAAAAGAGGAAGTCAAATTGTCAGTGTTTGCAGATGACATGATTGTATATTTAGAAATCTCCATCGCCTCAGCCCAAAATCTCCTTAAGCTGATAAGCAACTTCAGCAAGGACTCAGGATACAAACTCAATGTGCAAAAATCACAGGCATTCCTATACATCAGTAACGGACAAACAGAGAGCCAAATCATCAGTGAACTCCCATTCACAATTGCTTCAAAGAGAATAAAATACCTAGGAATAAAACTTACAAGTGATGTGAAGGACCTCTTCAAGGAGAACTACAAACCACTGCTCAACGAAATAAAAGAGGACACAAACAAATGGAAGAACATTCCATGCTCATGGATAAGAAGATTCAATATCATGAAAATGGCCATGCTGCCCAAGGTAATTAATAGATTCAATGCCATCCTGATCAAGCTACCAATGACTTTCTTCAGAGAATTGGAAAAAACTATTTTAAAGTTCATATGGAACCAAAAAAGAGTCTGCATTGCCAAGACAATCCTAAGCCAAAAGAACAAAGCCGGAGGCATCACACTACCTGACTTCAAACTATACTACACGGCTACAGTAACCAAAACAGCATGGTACTGGTACCAAAACAAAGGTACAGAACAATGGAACAGAACAGAGTCCTCAGAAATAATGCCACACATCTACAACCATCTGATTTTTGACAAACCTGACAAAAACAAGAAATGGGGAAAGGATTCCCTATTTAATAAATGGTGCTGGGAAAACTGGCTAGCCATATGTAGAAAGCTGAAACTGGATCCTTTCCTTACTCCTTATACGAAAATTAATTCAAGATGGATTAGAGACTTAAATGTTAGACCTAATACCATAAAAACCCTAGAAGAAAACCTAGGTAGTACCATTCAGGACATAGGCATGGGCAAGGAGTTCATGTCTAAAACACCAAAAGCAACGGCAGCAAAAGCCAAAATTGACAAATGGGATCTAATTAAACTAAAGAGCTTCTGCACAGCAAAAGAAACTACCATCTGAGTGAACAGGCAACCTACAGAATGGGAGAAAATTTTTGCAATCTACTCATCTGACAAAGGGCTAATATCCAGAATCTGCAAAGAACTCAAACAAATTTACAAGAAAAAAACAAACAACCCCATCACAAAGTGGGCAAAGGATATGAACAGACATTTCTCAAAAGAAGACATTCATACAGCCAACAGACACATGAAAAAATGCTCATCATCACTCGCCATCAGAGAAATGCAAATCAAAACCACAATGAGATACCATCTCACACCAGTTAGAATGGCAATCATTCAAAAGTCAGGAAACAACAGGTGCTGGAGAGGATGTAGAGAAATAGGAACACTTTTACACTGTTGGTGGGATTGTAAACTAGTTCAACCATTATGGAAAACAGTACGGCGATTCCTCAAGGATCTAGAACTAGATGTACCATATGACCCAGCCATCCCACTACTGGGTATATACCCAAAGGATTATAAATCATGCTGCTATAAAGACACATGCACACGCATGTTTATTGCGGCACTATTCACAATAGCAAAGACTTGGAATCAACCCAAATGTCCATCAGTGACAGACTGGATTAAGAAAATGTGGCACATATACACCATGGAGTATTATGCAGCCATAAAAAAGGATGAGTTTGCATCCTTTGTAGGGACATGGATGCAGCTGGAAACCATCATTCTTAGCAAACTATCACAAGAACAGAAAACCAAACACCGCATGTTCTCACTCATAGGTGGGAACTGAACAATGAGATCACTTGGACTCGGGAAGGGGAACATCACACATCGGGGCCTATCATGGGGAGGGGGGAGGGGGGAGGGATTGCATTGGGAGTTATACCTGATGTAAATGATGAATTGATGGGTGCTGACGAGTTGATGGGTGCAGCACACCAACATGGCACAAGTATACATATGTAACAAACCTGCACGTTATGCACATGTACCCTAGAACTTAAAATATAATAAAAAAAAAAAAAAGAAAAAAGAAAAAAAAGTTTCCTGTAAAGATCATTATGTTAATAAAGATATTATCAAAAAAAAAAAGAAAGAAATGTCCATAAAAGCCACAATAAGATACCATAACACACCTATTAGAATGGCTAAAGGCAAAAATTCTGACAATACCAAATGCTGGTAAGAATGCAGATCTTATGTATTTCTGGTAAGAATGCAAAATGGTACACCCATTTGCGAAAACAATGTAGCACTTTCTCATAAAGTTAAACACATACTTACCATACAACCCTGCATTCACAGTCCTAGATATTTATCCTAGAGCAGGGGTCAGCAAACTGTTTCTAAAAGGGCGAAAGGTAAATATTTTAGTCATTACACACCATAGAGGACTCTGTTGCAACTATTCAACTTTGCCACTGTAGTACAAAAGCATACACAGACAACATACTAAAAAAAAATAAGCATGCTTGCATTCCAGTAAAACTTTATTTCCCCAAATGGGCAGCCAATTCACAGGCTATTGTTTGCCAACCCCTGTACTAAATAAATGAAAATTTATGCTCACATGGAAACCTGTACATGAATGTCAAAAGCAGCTTTCTACTAGCCAAAAAAGTGGAAACAACCTAAAGGTTTTTTTCAGTGAATCAATGAATAAACAAAGTGTGGTGCACCCATGGCATTGCACGAAGTAATAACAGACTACTCAACAATAAAGAAAATGATCTACTGATACACTCAACAATGGCTCTCAAAAATATTATGGTCAGTGAAAAACAGCCAATCTCAAAAGGATGTATATTGTACAATTCCACTAATATTCTCAAAGTGGCACAACTACAGTGACAAAGAGTAGATCGGTGGCTACCAGGAATTTACATTGGATGGATAGTGTGAATATAAAGGTGGTAACACAAGGGAATAAAGAGGTTTCTTTGAGGCAATAAAAGAGTTCTGTACCCTGACAATGGTGGTAGTTACATGAATCCATATGTGGAACAAAATTCACATAACTATATGCCAAAACAACATGAAGAACAATAAAAACAGCGCACATAAAAACTGATAAAAATCTGTGTATAGTCTGTAGTTTAGTTAACAATATTGTACTAAAGTCAATTTACTGCTTTCAGTAATGCACTACAGTTATATATTGTTATCATCGGGAAAGCTGGGTGAAGGGTACACAGGACCTCTGCGTACTACTGTTAAAACTTTTTGAGTCTAAGGTCATTTCAAAATGAAAAGTTAAAAAAGTAAGTTAACTGTTAAAAGTAAAAATAATATTAATGTAACAATAACTGTGAAGTGTGTAAGATATGCAGAAGTAAAATGTATGACCACAACAGCATAAGCTCATAAAAGGAGAAATGAAAGTATGATGCCATAATGTCTGTGAAATGGTATTTCACTTCAAAGCAGACGGTGATAAGGTAAAGATGTATACTATAAACTCTAAAGCAAACATAAAAATAGCATAAAGATGAGTTATAGATAACCAGATAACTAAAAAGATAAAAAAGAATGATAAAAAATACTTAACCTAAAATAAAACAGAGAAGAACAAGTAAATAAAATAAAGATGGAACAAACAAGAGATAGTAGATTTTTAAACCACCATTTTTTATGTAATTGTCAATAATTACATAAAACATAAATGGCCTAAACATCCCAATGGAAAAACACAGATTGATAGACTGAATTAAAAAAACAACACCCAACTATATACTTCCTAAAAGAAATCTAATTTACATAAAGAGAAAAATAATTAAAAGCAAAAGGATGAAAAAATATTCCATGCAGACTGCAATCAAAAGACAACTGGAAGAGTATAAGAACATGTATAAAGTAGATTTTTAAGACAAATAACATCATAGAATTAGAGGATCATTTCATAGTGACAAAGAGGGCAGCTCATCAAGAGAGCATGTCAAAGCTTAATGTTTTACACCTAATTAACAAGGGCTCAAAATACATGAAGTAATCTCTGATATTACTTCAAGAAGTAAGACAAATATAGAATTACAGTTCTTAATACATTATCAGTCACTTTTAAAAGAAGTAGACAGAAAATAAGCAAGAATATAGAAAACACTACCAACCAACCTGATCTAATTCATACCCAAAAATTAACACTCGAAAATCTAATAACACCCAAAAATAACAAATAAGTATTTCTTTCAAATGTATATAAAACATTGAACAAAGGTTACATTCAGTGCCATAATACAAGTCCCAATAAATTTCAAGGGATTCAAGTCACATAAAGTTGTCTAACAACAATGGACCTAAATTAAAAACCAGTTTTGGCACGATATCTGTAATAGCAAACAAAGCTGAAAACAAAATTACAATCTACTAATTAATTCAAGGGTGAAGACTAAAATGAAAAGGGAAATTAGGAAATATTTTAAAGGAAAATGAAAACACAACATACCAAAATGTGAGGAATGAAGTTATAGTAGAATTTGGAATAAAATTTAGATCCTAAATTGTATATCAGAAAAAAAGGAAAGTTTTAATTCAGTGACCTCACTTTCTGCTTCAAAGTGATAAACCTAATATAAAATGTATAAGATCTATCATTTGAAAACTACAAACAATTGCTGAGTACTTGATGAGATCTCAATGAAGATTTATGAATTCAACACTACTGACATTTTGTTTCAGATAATTTTTGGTATGGAAGGAAATCCTGCATGTTATAGAATACTTAGCAACATCTCTCTGCCTTCTTCCCATTGGATGCCAGTTAGGAGCTGCTGGCCGTGACAATCAAAAATGTCTTCAGACATTGCCAAGTGACCCTAGATGAGCAAAATCTCCCCTGGGTAGGAAACACTGACCTAAATAAATGGATGTACTATATTTATGAGTCAGAAGGCTTAATATGGTTAAGATGTCAATTCTGTAGATCCAATGCATTCCCAATTAAGATCCCAGCAGACTTGTTTGGAAAAATTGAGAAAATAATTCCACACCTCATAAAAATATTTGAAATAATAGAATAACTAAAGCAAATTCAAAAATAACAAAACTGAAGAACTTATACTACATGATTTCACCAGACTTCATGATTTATTACAAGCCTAAGTAATCAAGACAGATTACGGCTGGCACAGAGCTAAACAAATAGATCGATGGGGCAGTACAGAGTCCAAATATAGACCAATAATACATACATGGTTAACTGGTTTTCAACAAAGTGCAAGAAAAATTCAGCAGGGAATTCAACAAATGGTGCTAGAATGACTAAATATTCATATAAAAAATGACATTCAACCCATACATTAAAGTATATACAAAAATTAACTCAAAATGTATCACAGACTCTAAATGTAAAAATCTAAAACTATAGAGTTCATACATGAAAGCATAAGTCTGTAACAAGTTAGGCAAAAATGTATTAGAAGTGATCTCAAAGCAAGATTAATAAAAGAAAAAAATTCAGTTCCTCAAAATTAAGAAATTATCTGCTTCTCCCACAAACTTGGAGAAAGTATTTGCAAACTGTGTATCTGTTAAGGATATGAAGAGTTCTTCAAAACTCAGTAAGAAAATAAGCAACCCAATACAAACAAATGTAAAAGATTTAAACAAATATGTCACTATAGAAGATACATAGATGGCAAATAATATCATTAGACATTAGGGAAATGCTAATTTAAAATAAGAGATATGGTCACACACCCACTAAAATGTCTAAAATGAAAAATCTGACCATACCAAGTAATGACAAGGATGTGGAGAAACTGGAACTCATATACTGATGATGGGAATGTAAAACAGTACAAACTCTATGGAACACTATTGGGCTGTTTCTTCAAAAGTTAAACATATGCCTACCATATAACCCAACTATTCTACTCCTATATATTATTCAAATAAAACATATGTCCATACAAATATTAAATGTTCATAGCAGCTTTATTGGTTATAGTCCAAAACTAGAAGCAACCCAACTGGTGAATGCATAAACAAATTGGGGTATATCCATAAAATGGAACACCACTAAGCAGGAATAAAAGAATAAGTTATTAAAACTTACAACAACATGGAGGAATCGCAAAACAATTATGCTGCATAAAAGAAATCAGACCAAAAAAAGAAGTACATACTGTATGGTTAAATGTATGGATAATGTAAACCTATCTATAATGACAGAAATCTGATCAGTGGTTTTCTGGGGACTGAGTGAAGAGGTAGGAGAGAGGGAGAAAGGAATTACGATGGGT
Source organism: Rhinopithecus roxellana (assembly GCF_007565055.1). Classification (NCBI taxonomy): domain Eukaryota; kingdom Metazoa; phylum Chordata; class Mammalia; order Primates; family Cercopithecidae; genus Rhinopithecus; species Rhinopithecus roxellana. Next base: position 143,002,739 of record NC_044551.1, read on the forward strand.
ACAAAAAATTTGGGGCAGGTTAAGGACTTATCTTGATTACGATGATAGTTTTATGGGTATGTACACATTTTAAAATTTACCCAGTTGTATACTTTCTATATGCACATTTTATGTTAATTATATCACAATAAAGTTGTTAAAAATTAAAACATACCCACAAAAAGATTTAGATATGAATGTATATAGCTGCTTTATTCACATCAACCCACAACTTGAAATCACCAGATATTCATCAAAAAGTAAATGTGGTGTATCTATACAATGGAATACTACTCAGCAATGAAAGGAATGAAATGCTGCTATACAGCACATAATGAGACATCTCAAAAACGTTATACTATGCAAATAAAGTTATGAGCAAGTATACACACTGCACAGTTCCATTCATATGAAATTCTAAAACATGTAAAGCTGATCTATAACAACAGAAAGCAGCCCAGTGGCTGTCTGGGGCCTTCAGAGTAGGTAGGGTTGGGAGAAGAAAATGGGTAGTTGAGGGCCTGACTGCAAAGAGGCTTGAAAGTGCTTTCCTGAATACTGAAAACTGTATACTCACCATAGGTACATTTAATTGTTCGTAAATTATCCCTAAACAAATTTTTTAAAAAACTGATTTGGGATTCATAAAACAGGCCTGAATTCTACTTTAGCTTAGCTTACTACCTCTATTTTCCTTAGCAACTCATTATACTTTCAGCATGTATTATTTCATGTATAAACAATGACAATATCAAGTGCATTTGATGAAGTATGAGATTGCATGCTGAAGTAGATTAACTGAAAACAAGCAAATATTAATATTGTTAAATTGAAATGCCCTTTTACAACACAGTTTTTACATGCTACTTTCTACTTCTGTTTTTTGTTGTTGGTGTTGTTGTTGTTGCTGTTGTTGTTGTTTTGTGAGACAAGGTCTCACTCTGTCTCTGTCATACAGGCTGGAGTGCACTGGCACAATCTTAGCTTATCTCACTACAGCCTCAAACTCCTCAGCTAAAGTGATCCTCCCACCTCAGCCTCCTAAGTAGCTGGGACTACAGGCATGTCCCACCATGCCCAGCTAATTTACTTTTTTTGTAGAGATGAGGGTCCCACTATATTGTCCAGGCTGGTCTCAAACTCCTGGCCTCAAGTGATCCTCCCACATTGGCCTTCCCAAGTACTGGGATTACAGGCATGAGCCACCGTGCCATGCCTTTTTCTGCTCTGTTATTATGCTAAGTTGTTTCTTTTCTGAACAAAAAAGTTAAGATATAATGACTTTAAAATATTTATCAAAGCAAACATTTTAAATAAAGGCACAAAAATACAAAGCAAGAAATAAAATGGGTCCATAAACAAAAAATAGTATAACTAAACACTGATATTTTTGTTTTTCAAAGTAGTTCTAAAATTTAATGTATGGATTAGCTAGAAACCATATACTTTTAATGGGATTTCTTCACCACTCACATTACTTAGTCCTCACATTCCAAAAAGATCACAAAACTATATAGTGTTTAGTATCAAAATGGCACAGGTACACAAATACTTTTATGACCAAAATAAAGAATACTATGATTTCCTTTTCAGGCATTCAAACAACACATCTGCAACCCATATTCCCACAGACCTGAAAGTCATTACTATTTTTGACAAAATCTTTGGCAGAATACACAATAAATGCTACAATTCTGATATTTCATCTGGAAATAGCCCTTTGAATTCAGAGTCCCTCAAACCACAGGGACACATGGCAATAATATAGGATTTTGGACTGCTGTTTTAAAAAAGAACTCTGGATGTTTATTTTGGCTAACTGGTTTTACGTCATTTTCATATATCTGAGAAATGTCAGTTAAATAATGTGGGAAGGCTGTCTGAAACTTAGAATGGATTTTCCACTAAAAAATAAATAAAACTTATAAAATACAGTAAGATAGAGTAGGATATACCTCACTTTATGTTGTAACATTTCTTAAATTGAAATGACTGAAACCGTTATTTGTAATGCAATACTAAACAAATATCCTTGCAACAAAAACAACAAAGCCTTCTGAATGATGTTTCAATCTTCCCTGAATGTTAAACGCATAGATTGCTACTTGACCCTCAATATCTATCTTCCAGTTTTTACACAGTAATTAAAACTTCTGTGCACATGAAGCAGCTGAAGATTACATTTCACGGATTCCCTTGCAGCTGCTAGGTGAAGCTATGTGACGACATTCTGGCCAATGGGACATAAGCAAAAGGAATGTATCAAATTTGGGAGTGATCATCTTAAAGAAAAGGCACATATTATTTCCTGTCTCTTTAACTGGGTCCTGCTGCCTCAAAGGTGAGCATAATAGTAAAACTAGACAGGTTATCTTGGACTATGAAATAAAAACTACCTGTTAAAAATTACAAAGTAGACTGTTGGGCACACTGACTCATGCCTGTAATCTCGGTGCTTTGGGAGACTAAGGTAGGAGGTTCTTGTGAGCCTAGGTGTCAGAGGTTACAGTGAGCTATGATCACATCACTGTACTCCAGACTAGGCAAAAAAGTGTGACCCTGTCTCAATTTAAAAAAAAAAAAAAAAAAAGCCAAGGCAACAAAGAAGCCTGTGTCTCCAAAATCATAAAGCCATCATATTAACTCAGGACTGGCTATTTGGATTTTTATATCACTGAAAAATAAACCTCTATGCTATTTAAGTAGTAGGGGAAATGAGGGTAAAGAAATAGAAGTAGACTTCACATTAATTCTACTAGAGACTTGTAGCAAATTCTAGTGTTTTAGATATTCACTATATATGTGTGTGTGTGTGTGTGTAGATGTATATACATACACATATATATGTATTAAATCATGTTTAATTTTTCTTCAAACCTCAAGGCTTCCTTCACTGGGGAACAACGAAAACACATGAACACAGGGAGGGGAACAATGCATACTGGGGCTGGTCGGGGGTTCCAGGCAAGGGGAGAGCACCAGGAAAAATAGTTAATGCATGCTGGGCTTACTACCCAGGTGATGGGTTGATAAGTACGGCAAACCACCATGGCACATGCCTACCTATGTAACAAACCTACATATCCTGCACATGTATCCCAGAACTTAAAATAAAATTAAATTAATTTTTTTAAGAAAGACATATCCTTATAGCCAAAATGTTTATATATACATACATACACATGCATACATGTGTATATACATATGTATACACATATACATATATGTGTGTATATATACATACATACATATAGATATATATGTAGCTCTACAACATGTTTGCTGAGCTGGAATTAATCTAAGAAATCACTTTAAAATTTTACAGATGAAAAAACAGAATCATGAGGAAGTTAAGGTTAAATGATTACCCCAAGTTTATTCTTATCAAAAAGAATTAAGTATTTTTCTTTGACTCATAAATGAATTTTTTCTAAAGAAACAGAGTGAGATATGAAAGCAAACAAGGAAGATGAATATATTATTCATTAAGATGCATTGTTAGCAGGACAAAGTCTGTATGGCAAAATCAGGATAAATTGTTAAAGGTAGAGGGAAAACAGTGACCTAAAGCACACAAATGATCTCTTAGGTGAGTGATAGTCCTTGTGCTGAAGAGATGAGGAGTTCCAAATGCTGGCACTACAGTATGCTTTCAACCAGAACAATCTACTGTTAAATGAAGAGCACTAAGGCAGGAAGGGTCACATGGGTTCGCACCCTATGGAGAAAAGAAATTAGTGTGTAACTGTTCACCCGACATTTATTCAAATGAGGATGAAGCTAAAATGAAAGGATCTATGTTATCTATAAAGAAAAGCCAATTAACGCCTAAGGGAAGTTTAGGGAGGATAAGCTCAAAAGCAATCTCATGAAAATTTTGGACCCACTGCTCCTAAAACATGAGTATAAATATTGACAAACAAGTTTAAAATGTAAAATATTTGACTACATTAGAAATTGGTAACTCTGGCTGGGTGCAGTGGCTCATGCCTATAATCCCAACACTTTGGGAGGCTGAGGCAGGCGGATCACTTGAGGTCAGACCAGCCTGGCGCACATGGCACAACCCCGCTTCTACTAAAAATACAAAAATCAGCCAGGCATGGTGACATGCACCTGTAATCTCAGCTACTCAGGAGGCTAAGGCAGGAGAATCACTTGAACCTGGGAGGCCGAGGTTGCAGTGAGCTGAGATTGCACCATTGCACTCCAGCCTACATGACAGAGCGAGGCTCCATCTCAAAAAAGAGAGAGAGAGAGAGATAAAAATTTGTAATTCTCTCACTCAGACAAACCATAAGATAGTATTTTCAAAATATCAGGTATTTTTGAATACTAAAATAGTGGTTACTTCCTTTTAAGAAAAAAAAAGAAAATTTGTTATAAATATAAATTTCAAACAATTCTTATGTAAGTTAGATATCCAAAATGTTTAAACTGTACAGTGAACACACAATTAGATACACAAAATTTCTTGAACTGATGGCAATAAATGTCTAAAACCCTGACTCTCAGAGGTATGCATCTGGGAGCAACTCTTTGTCACGGGGGAGCAGCCTTACATTAAGAAACAATAGAATTCACAACTTTTTGAGTTGAATTTATATTCATTCTTTTCCTTTCTTCTAAGTTTAGGAGGTCATTTTTGGCAACAATCAGATGTCTGTATCATCAAGAAAAGTATTGCAAACTCCTCAATTTTTAGGTCATCCAAGCAAAATTAGCTTCAAAAAAGTATTCTGTCTGCCATGTTTCGTTCCAATTGTCTGCAGATTTTTTTTTTTTTTTTTTTTTTTGCTAGCAGATGAATTTATGAGATATTGTCACTCTGAAATCAGTTTGCAGAAGCACATCCTGAATATTGAAGATTACCATGACACTTTGGCCAAATGAACTTGTGATCTCTCAGCTGCATCCATCCATAAGGCTGACAACAGCACTGGAAATTTTACCTCATTTAAATATCCAAAATATCTCTCAAGTAAGTCAAGCCATGAACAAACTCCTCCTTATCGTACTGTTCTGAGAATAGCCTTTTCTTTCTCATAAACAAATAAATAAATGAATAAATAAAGAGACAGCTATTTAGACTGCAATGTAGTGGTTTAAGACATTCTGTAGGGAACCAGCACACTTTTTGCATTGCTGGTAATCTTTTAGGCTGTTTCCATTTCTTGTGAACACTTCTTGAAAAGGTAGTACCTGTAGTTCAAGATGCTGGCTCTGATAAAGTTGTTTACTTTCAGGGTGGCAAGCAAAAATCTTTCAGGATTATTATGAGTCTTCGATGCTGACAGATGCCAACCCAACTGTAGAAGACATGAATCAAGAGGACTTAAAGCTCTTTCTTCATAGAAGGAGTAAAACCTGATGTATTGCCAGCCATGGCAAGTACTCCATCCAGGCTGATATGGTTTGTCTGTGTCCCCACCCAAATCTCATCTTGTGTTTTTGGTTTTTTTGTTTGTTTGTTTTGAGACAGAGTTTCGCACTTGTCGCCCAGGCTGGAGTGCAGTGGCGTGATCTCAGCTCACTGTAACCTCCACCTTCTGGGTTCAAGCCATTCTCCTGCCTCAGCCTCCCAAGTAGCTGGAATTACAGGCATGCGCCACCATGCCTGACTAATTTTGTATTTTTACTGAGATGGGGTTTCTGCATGTTGGTGGTCTGGAACTCCCAACCTCAGGTCACCCACCCACCTTGGCCACTGAAAGAGCTGGGATTACAGGCATCAGCCACCACGCCCGGCCTAAATCTCATCTTGAATTGTAGCTCCCATAATTCCCACATGTTGTAAGAGAAACATGGTGGGAGGTAATCGAATCATGGGGGTGGGTTTTTCCCATGCTGTTCTCATGAAAGTGAGTAAGTCTCATGAGATCTAAAGGTTTTATAAAGGGGAGTTCACCTGCACATGCTCTCTTGCTTGCCACCATGTAAGACATAACTTTGTTCCTCCTTCTCTTTCTGCCATGATTGTGAGGCCTCTCCAGCTATGTGGAACTGTGAATCATTTAAAACTCTTTCCTTTACAAATTGCCCAGCGTCAGGTATGTCTTTATCAGCAGTGTGAGAACAGACTGTTACAGTACATTGATACCAGTAGACTAGAGTGCTGCTATAAAGATACCCGAAAATGTTAAAGTAACTTTGGAACTGGGTAACAGGCAGAGACTGGAACAGTTTACAGGGTTCAAAAGAAGACAGGAAAATGTGGGAAAGTTTGGAACCTCCTAGAGACTTGGAGAGCTCAGAAGACAGGAAGATGTGGAAAAGTCTGGAATTTCCTACAGAAATGTTGAATGGCTTGGAACAAAATGCTGATACAGACAATGAGTCCAGGCTGAGATGCTCTCAGATGGAGATGAGGAACTTGTTGGGAACTAAAGGTCACTCTTGCTATTTAAAGAGACTAGGGGCATTTTGCCCCTTCCTCAGAGATCTGTGGAACTTTCAACTTGAGAGAAATGATTTAGGGTATCTAGCAGAAGAAATTTGTAAGCAGCAAGGCATTCAAGAGGAAGCAGAGCATAAAAGTTTGGAAAATTTGCAGCCTGACAATGCAACAAAAAAGAAAAACCCATATTCTGGGGAAAAATTCAAGCCTGCTGCAGAAATTTGCATAAGTAATAAGGAGCCAAATGTTAATCACCACAATAATGGGGGAAATGTCTCCGAGGCATGTCAGAGATGTTCACGGGAGCTCCCCCGATTATAGGCTCCAGAGGCCTAGGTGGAAAAAATGGTTTCCTGGGCCAGGTCCAGGCCCCCGCTGCAGTGTGCAGCCTAGGGACTTCGTTCCCTGCATCCCAGTCACTCCAGCGGTGGCTAAAACAGGCAAAGGTACAGATCAGGCCGTGCTTCAGAAGGTACAAGTCCCAAGTCTTGGCAGCTTCCATGTGGTGTTGAGCCTGCAAGTGCACAGAGGCCAAGAATTGAGGTTTGGGAACCTCTGCCTAGATTTCAGATGATGTATAGAAATGTCTGGATGTCCAGGCAGAAGTTTGCTGCAGGGGCAGGGCCTTCATGAAGAACCTCTGCTAGGGCAGTACGGAAGGGAAACGTGGGATTGGAGTCCCTATACAGAGACCCCACTGGGGCACTGCCTAGTGAAGCTGTAAGATGAGGGCCACTTTCCTGCAGACCCCAGAATGGTAGATCCACCAACAGCTTGCACTGTGCCCCTGGAAAAGCCACAGACATTCAATGCCAGCTCATGAAAGCAGCCAGGAGGGGAGCTGTACCCTGCAAAGCCACAGGGGTAGAACAGCTCATGGTTGTGGGAGTCCACCTCTTGCATCAGCATCACTTGGATGTGAGATATGAGCCAAAGGAGTTCCAATCATTTTGGAACTTTAAGGTTTCATGACTGCCCTATTGGATTTCAAACTTGCATGGGGCCTGTAGTCTCTTTGTTTTGAGTCAATTTCTCCCATTTGAAATGGGTATATTTACCCAATGCCTGTATCCTCATTGTATCTGGGAAGTAACTAACTTGTTTATGATTTTACAAGCTCATAGGTAGAAGGAACTTGCCTTGTCTCAGATGAGACTTTGGACTGTGGACTTCTGAATCAATGCTGAAATGAGTTAAGACTCTGGGGGACTGTTGGGAAAGAATGATTGGTTTTGAAATGTGAGGACGTGAGAGGCTGGGCGGAATGATATGATTTGGCTGTCTCCACCCAAATCTCATCTTGAATTGTAGCTCTCATAATTTCCAAGTGTTATAAGAGGGACCCAGTGGGAGGTAACTGAATCCTGAGCGGGGGTCTTTCCTGTGTTGTTCTCATGATAGTGAATAAGTCTCATGAGATCTAATGATTTTATAAAGGGGAGTTCCCCTGCACATGTTCTCTTGCCTGCCATTACGTAAGACATGACTTTGCTCCTCTTTTGCTTTCCCCCATGATTGTGAGGCCTCCCCAGCCATGTGGAACTGTGAGTCAATTAAATCTTTTTCCTTTATAAATTACCCAGCCTCAGTTATGTCTTTATTAGCAGTGTGAGAACAGATTAATATAAATGCCAACTGTACCAAGCCCCATCTTTTACCATGTCAAAAATATCAAAAGCCTTTCAGCCTTCCAAAATGTACCTCACTAATTTGGAATTTATTATGTATCAATATGTATGAAACAGATAAAAACTAGAAAATGGCTGCACAAAATAATGCTAGTTGTTACATGCAAATGTTTAGTGAATGGGAAATGGCATTGATCCCAATTTGGCAACGATCTGCTTCAAAATATTCGAAGAGTCTGCACTTCTGTAACATATAATATCATCTGATTGAGCTTGGGCCATAGGAAAGAACACTTATGATAAATAACAAAATTGTAGTAGCTAGTTCCAACCTTCTTACTGAACCTACTTTAAATTACCATTTTAAGAAACTCAGCATATTGAAACTTACATAATTTGACAGCTAATTAGAAAATGCTTATTTTAAATATAAATTACTAAGGCTAGTTTCTCTGTATTATTCCCTAAACGATAATATATATTTATAATGATTCCATTTGTTTCTTCAAATGTTTCTCTAATGAAAGAAATCTCTTTAATTATTCTTAATTTAAAAGGTTGTTTTAAAATAATTTTCTAAACTAAGTTGAGCTCTAAAACAAAGTCTCAATAGCTATTTGTTAACTTAATGTAGCAAACATTTCCTTCCCTCTCCTTCAGAAATGATAGCTCTCATATATGACTAAAAACCACTGGTTAAAAAAACAAATTCAATATCTATTCAACTTAGGTAAAATATACAAATAATTTGTGCAAGACTTTAATAAATAAACCACCTGCCTTGATCTGAATTGGTGCAGGAACTGAGCAGAATAAGTAGCAGATACTCTTGTCTGCAAAGCTTAGGCTGCAAATTATTTCTATTTTAATATTTTTAAATCTGACAAAATAAATAAAGTATCCTTAATCCTTACTATGTATTTTTAAATTTCAAATACACTCTAATAAAGTAGAAAATAAGTCATAATATTCGATATTCAAAGATATATTTTATTTCTTAAAATCAATATTTCACAAAACATTTCAATAAGACCTGTCATAATGGCTAAAAATTCTGATCCCACCTTTTCCAAGATTATAATTAACTCTGTAATACTTTAAAATTTTTCAAGCATTAAAAACTAAATATATTTTCCAATAATTATTTTTCGTGATTCATTAATATATTTAATGACTTTAGCTTTGAAGTCTCTTTCAATTCGGAAACCAAGTACTTTTCAAGCTTTTGCTTCTGAGGTGTTCTGGGAATAATATAGTAGTTACTTAAATTTAAATATAATCCCTCAATAAGTGCTCTGACATTTTACTATGTAACATTTTGGAAAGTTTTACTTACTGAAACATCTTTCAGGTTTTTCTCAAAGAAGAAATAACAAGACTCTTTAGAAAAATTAAATGTGTATACATCAGCTGGTCCTGCTCCTGACACCAATGCTTTTCTCAGTTCATCAACATATTTCCCTTTTTCCATTGCCATGTCATCAGCTTCTTGGGAAATGTCTGATTCAGAAACTATGGGAAATATTAACAAAAGTTTTAAAATTAAAAGTAAACGACTACACATGAGAAAATAATAGTTTATCTGTTAGTACTAATTTATCACATGTAACAGAAATTTAAACAAGTAAAATCAATCCCTATACTACACATTTTTAAATCAAATTATTCCTTTTTACTGAGCTAGCAATTTTTAAGAAATGCATTAATTTAGACTCACAACTCATGTGAAATACATTAAACCCTTGACATTCTTTCTCTGTCCTCAGATGAAACACATTGTAAGTTATTAGAGAAACTTCCACTTTGTGTACCTGCTCTTAGGTCAAAGCCAGATAATTTCCTATAATGAATAATAAGCTCAGTATTTTATAACATCTTCCTTCCTTGCATCAAAGATTCAATAGTCTACAGTGTATTTCTCACTCATATGAGCAGAGTAAAACAAAAGGAAAAGTGGAGCTCATTATTCTCATATCATGTGCCAACAACAGAAAATACGGATGAAAGGAGATGATAAGGAAAGAATGGGAAGGAAACTAAAATGTACTGAGCATCTCCTCTGCAACACATACTATACTAGAGATCTGGCTGCCAATTCTCTTATCTAGGTATTTTTAAAGCTGATGTTTTATCTATCATTGAGATTTTTGTTTCAGTAATCATATTTTCAATTCTAGGTATTATCTTTGTTCCTTTGTCATTATATCCTGTTCTACCCTACCCTTCTTTTAAATATTTAAATAAACGTATTTTAAGATCTCTTTCATTTCTGTATTTATGTGTGGCTCCTGGAGTATAAATTATGTTTCTTCTATCTGTGGAAAAATTCTTGTTTTACTTCTTTTCCTTTCATGCTTTGTAACATTTGAGTACGGCTCGCCTCTAGCCAAAGTGGCAAGTGTTCTGGGAAGAAGTGGTCTTAAATGAAGGTTGCTGGTTTGCCTTTCTGGGGGTCATTACAAGTTTCATCAGTTCGAGACTAGTTTTGAAAGTTAATTTCTCACCTTGATTTTTACACTTGAGGCAAAGTTTTCCATTTTAAACCTCGCATACACACATAACACAGGTTTAGGGTTCTGATTTTTCTTGAGACTTTTATTCACTCGTAGTCCTTAGGGACTGTTCTATTTTTATGCTGCATCCTCAGGACAGAGAGTAGTAGTCTTTTTATAAGATTATTTTATTAACAGTATATTTTTCCAGGTTCCTTTCTTTATACTGAGAGCTCAACTCCAATTCCATAAGAGGTCTGAAGCCTCAACATTCCACTTCACTCAAACATTATACTCACTGTCATCTAGACGTGTATCTAGTTCAGATATTCCATGAATGTACAGGTAAGCTTTAATTCCCATCAATTACTTTGGTTTTGAAATATCTCCTCAAACATGGCATCTGAGGTTTTCCCCTTCTTACACTCAAAAGTAGCAATGGGTCTGCATATTTGTTTGTTTTTAAAATTACAAGATTTAATCTCATATTTGTTGGAATGTGTGTGTGGTTGGATGGTTTCCTGTGTTAATTTAGGCTATCACAGTAATAATAAAAGTCCCATATGGTTGTATAATTTTATACTTATGCATTACACTTATCTATTTTAATTCCTTATAAAACTGAAAAACAGATATTATTTTCATTTTGCAAAAGAGAAAACTGAGGCTCACAGAGATCAAGTAATAGTTTAGGGTGATGTAGTAGGTAACTGGTAAAGCTAGGATTAATACTCATGTCTCTCTGGATGTTTTATTTTGAGGTGAATCAGAGATATGAAACATTGGATAAATTATTTCCATTCATAATTTTGAAAAACAATATTAGTACAAAAAATTACAGAATATAAGGAAATCATGATTAAAGAATCCCTAAAATGGAAGACACATTTTCATACCTTTGGTGTCTATGCTATCAAGTCTCTGGAAGACCCATGACAGTCAATGAAAAAGGGAGTCTTGAAAGGTACCAACATATTTTATATGATCAATTTTTGATAACAAGTTTTGATAATAAAATACGATTCTCACACTTCACACAACGTTTGGAACAAGGTAAGAATAAAAATAGCTTATATTCATATATTAACAGCTTCTAAAACACTTTCACATTTTCTCTATTGGAAGCAGACACATTTAATATGATCATCACTATCAAACCTATTTCAAAAGCCCTAGTAGCTCTTCTAAAAAAACAAAAATAAGAAGATAAATGCTTCCTATTTAAGGAATAATTTCATATTTTGTGTTTGCATTATGTTAAAAAGTACCTAACTTTAACTCACCAATACCTAGGAAGAACAGTTATTTCACAGAGAAATAGCAAATAAATTTGCAGATGCCATCTTTAATGCAGTCATAGAAAAACTTGAAGAAAACACAAAAGAAAATAGAGAACAACTATTTTAAAAGCATCTAGTTAAAAGTATTCTAAATTTCATTAAAATGAAAAGATACCTGTCTGAAAATATGTAATCATTCATTCATTCATTCATTCCAAAAATGCTAGCCTATGGAGCTCAAATTCAAGTGCTAATATCTTAGATAACATTTTAGATATCTTGTCAGTTATCATCCTAGATATCCTCTTGTTTTCCTCTCCCAATGAATACTGTGCTGATTATGGAATATTTAATTTTTGAAGGAGAAAAAACATATGAAAGGAAATTATATAAAACAGGTATTTGTTCAAAAATGTACTTGAAAATTTCCTATAAAAGTAAATGTGGAAATCTGACTGCCTACATAGGGCTTTAATCCTGAAAAACCAATCTGGTCACCAGTTTTGAATTCCGTGCCAAGAACATCTGGAAAAAGTACAGCTGTAAGCACTCGATGCTCTAAAACTTCAGTGACCAAGAATAAAAGCAATAGAAATAATAAAATTCAGCAAGAATGCATCTGAACCACATAATAAGGCATAAAACATGAGCAGGGCAACATGACCAAAAAACAAGGAACCATTCTCAGACTAGTAGGAGTCAGACTGAGACTCACTTTGACACTGAAAAGCATCACTTTTGCAGTGTTTACAGTTAGATGAAGATGTAAGTGAGGACAGAGGATTTTTTTCCTTCAGATACCTACATATAACTAACCAAAAGCCTGCACACATCCTAAGCTTGTACTGGAGCTCAGAAGACATACAGTCTTACCATATCATTAGGATTCCAGTTGGTATTGCATCATAAACCCATTTCATTGCTTGATTTATTAAAATCCTCTTTCCACTGAGTTCTGTCATTATTTCCATATTCAAAAACTATTAATGCTTAAGATAATTATAAATGGATCTAGTTAGTGGATAATAAAACAATTAGTAAAGTTTAATTTACTCTTTAATAAACTTCAAACTACTCCAGCGATGGGTGATACAAGTTTCCCACTGCCAATAGGAATTCTTATAAAAGTCACAGTCATCAATCATTAACCCACTTTGTGACTTAACCCTGTGATATAACCCCCTGTAATACTGATGTGATCATAGACCACATGATAATTAGATAATTGGACCTCAAAAACATTCACTAGATAAAACATTGCTAATGGAAATCAGTGAGTTTAGTGTGGAGGAGATTAAAAGGAAACTTACATCCTTTTAATTTCACTCAAATGAAAAGAGAAAAAAAGTTGTCCAAATTGAAGGTTGCAGCAATCAAAATGTTGAACAAAAAAAACAGGATGAGGTATAGGAAGGAAATCAATTTCCACGTTTCAATTATTTAATTGTTTCAATGTCCTCAGTGATTTTATTGTCTACATGTAAAGTACCAGATCACATTTACGGAATAAGCCTTAACTAAACATGGGCACGGTGTTATATTATTTGATTTCCTATTTTGTCCCTGATATGTAAACAAGAAAATAGAAATGAATAAAAGCATAAAACACTTGAGAGATTTAAACATTATTAGATATTTTTGAAAATAAAATGACCACATAGTATACTATAAAATTTTCTGTTTTCAAGCTTGTTTGGTACAGGAAGCCAAAATGTTAACAATCTACCAGAGAATACATAAGTTTGATATCACAGTTTGTCACTCTAAATTCCATTAGCTAAAAAATAAATGGTAGAATATACTGCAGTTACGATAAATGTCAACAATAAGTAAATATAAAACTGGAGTTTTCATTCAAAAACATGCTAACTCTAAAATGAACAATTTATTTTCTTTTTTCTCAGACCAGTTTTATATATTTGAGACATCCTTTCATTCTTTCAATCAAAAAAGTATTCATTGAGAACGTATTTCGTAGGTACTGGTCTAGATAATTGCGTAGAGTGTTGACAAACCAACTGTGTCTCTTAGGACGATCAATATAGATCTGTACTGTCTAGTGAAACAATAATTCATGTTAATATTATTAAGAATGATGCCAGCACAATTTGTATGATATAAATGAAATGTTCCATAAATTTTAGATCAACTTACATTTCTGGTTAAATTAAGAGATAAGAGTTAATGAAGTGCTCTTTTTCCCCCTAATACTTAGTGATAAAAAATGTCAAATAACATATTATCATTGATTTTTGTCTTGGTGAATGAGGCTTATGGACTAGATTAGAATTCAGTCTCTTCCTTTGATAATTAAGGCTCCTGAAACACTTTAAGGTCATCTGTCTGACAATAACTTAATATACAGAATATGCCATTGGCCAATTAGAAATATCTAAAGTTATAAATACAGTATTCCTTACATACAAGCAACCACTTCCCCTAGGACTTGCTTCCAAGCTGTGTTGTTAGAACTGCGCTTCTCACCCAGATGACCAGCATTAATCTATTGCCCTGGTCTTTAGCCTTATATATCCTCCACCCTAAAACAAGAAATATTGTCTTCTGAATTGGCATACATAAAATTAAGCTGACCAATCTTCTACTCTTGAACTGCAACCACCAACCTGATTTCTGATTTCCCTTACAGAGAAATGTGTAGCTTAAATAGATATCATAATAAGTACTGCAAATATTACCCCTGAAAATTCTTTATTTTACAGAAATTCCTACATCAACATTACTTGTTCTGTGTCAAAAAAGACAATTTTTTTGAAACTCTGTAAGTATAAATTCAATTTGACTGTGTTGTATAACAGAATTCATGATGCTCAAGAAAGAAACAAAATTTTACAATGTAATTTTAAAGACGATATATAATAATCATGGTAACAAATTCTAGAGAAATATTTCTAAACTTAACAGAAGATATAAATAGTATACAAATTAACATGAAAAAATTATCGTACAGAAAACATTGTTCACAACATAACTCTAGAAAAGACTTTTGCATAATTATAAAAATAGTTCTTTAAATCTTTCAATAAGATACTTTAGAAGAGTATTAAAACTTCCTATATAAGGAAAATATAATTCTAAATACTTTTATTTTATATCCATCATGTTCCATACATGATTTGATGGTCATTAGCATTTTTAAAATACTATCACCAAAGAGTTAAAAAATAAAAAACGTATTTCCTAAAAGCATAGCCAAGATCCTAAATATGGGTGTGAACCTTGCATTACAAATTTTTAGGCTCTGATCCTGTTTTGTTACAAATGTAATACATGTTCATTGGGGAAAACAAATAAATAAATAACCTACCACTACTCCATTGCCCCAAGGCAACACAAACCCATTTACCTAACCAATCTCCTTCCTCTGCCCCAGACTTCTTCCCTGGGATCCTCAGAAAAGATATATTTAGAAAGTACTATTTATATTTTCTATAAAAAGATCATTTTAAAACTCTGAACAAATCCAAGTTACTAAGATTCAAATGGTAACCAGAATTTTCTGGGACACATTCTTGTTTTTCTATTACTATCAATTATAGAAAATGGCATTAAATATTACAAACCTGTATATAAATTTGACAGCAATAGCAAGTAAAATTCGTATCTTACCCAATATCTATTGGAGAAGTATCCCTGAGGACTGAAGAATACCACACTCAAATTTTATTTTTAAAAACTTTGTTTTTAATATTACCTGTCCCAGTCCACGCTGAATGACCATCAGTAAATGTAATAACAAAACCAGATTCCAGTGTTTTCTCCCAAGATACTTGTAGAAAATGAGCTATATTGGGTTCAGAAGCAAGATGAATTCTGCTTATTTTTCTCTCCATTTCTTAATACCTGTAACAGGAGAATACAATTAATGTTTTTAAAAGAAACTGTAACTCAAATAATGATGTTTTTCTGTACTGGCCTCTCAGCTACATAAACACCAAGGAAATAAGAAAATAAGCAGAACAAAAAACTTTATAATAGGTTCAACCATTAGATTCAACCATTAAATTCAGTAAATAATGTATTCATTCGGTAAATTCATAGTTTTCTTCAATATTAATTCACAATTTTTATAGATGACAAAAACAGAGGCCCATAAATGGAAAATGATTTCTCCAAGTAATGAAGATAAAAATTATGATCTCCACTGGGCATGGTGGCTCACACCTGTAATCCCAGCACTTTGGGAGGCCAAGGTGGGCGGATTGCCTGAGGTCAGGAGTTCAAGACCAGTCTGGCCAACATGGTGAAATCCCATCTCTACTAAAAAAAAACAGAAAGTTATCATCTCAACAATATGCAGAGTAAATTTTACCATTTCTTTTCCCCAGATTCAACAGGCTCTTTTTCTACCACAAAAGAAATGGTTGCAAGTACTTGTGAGAATGACCTGGAAGTGATCTCACCACTGAAATATTACAGTAATTAGAAAGAATAAAATTGACCAAGTATCTTAGTCTCTGTCCGGAGACACCATGTGGAATGAAAAAGTTGAGTAAGCATAATTCAATGGCGAGGGGGAATCTCAGAACCCAACAGCTGGCAGTATGCAGTCATGCCTTGTCTAAGACAGAGATGCCCAGGCTCAGTGACTGAAACACCCTATCCACTGAGACAGGGGCACTCTGTAATAGAGATGAGTTGCATCAGATTATTACAGCCTGAAGCCCATAAATGTTTTTGCATTTTTTAAGTTTTGTATTTAAGTATTATATATAGACAGAAAAGTACATATATGAAAAATACAAAAGTACAACTCAATGAATTTTACAATTGAACAAATCCATGTAAGTACAACCTAGATCAAGAAGCAGAACATCACTACCCCAAAATTCATTCTCACACTCCCTCCTCTCTAGTCACTGGCCTCTCCAAATAACCACTATCCTATTTTCTAACAGAGATGAGGGCTTTGAATATTTCTGTACTTTATGTAAATATAATCATACAGCATGTTCTATTTTGTGCCTGGCTTCTCTTGCTCAACATTATGTTTGAAAGATTCATCCGTACTATGTGTTACAGTGATAGATGATTTTCAGGGCAGTATAGTCGTCTATTAAATGAGTACAAGACAGGTTATTTATTCATTCTACTAGTGGTAGGCATCTGGGTACTTTCTAGGTTTTGACTATTACAAATAGTGCTGCCAGAAACACTCTAGCAAATATATATGCATTTCTGTTGAGTATATACCTAAAAGTAAAATTGCTGGATCAGAGGATATGGATATATTCAGTTTTGGTACTACACAGCAAATACTTTTCTAAAAGAGTTGTACCAGTTTACAACTGGTGTATGAGAATTCTGATGACTGCACATTCTTCCAAACATTTTCCATGGTTTTCATGTTACCTAAGTTTTTACTTCATACAATAAAGAAAAAAATAAGAATTAGGAGTACACAATGTAATACTGGAAGTTAGAGTTAGAAGGGAGTCAGATCTAAGATCATCATCATTCATTTGTTAAGTACTTTGCAACTGCACAAGAACTTCATTACTTGAACAAACAGAAATCCACATAATATAAAAATTCTAAAAACCTAACCTCACCCTTCCCAAAACAATGATTATCTAAACATTTCCCTCTGTCTTTATCTACAGACACCCATGTTTAAATAAATCTTATAAACAGCTTTTTTCATGGTGGCACAGAGTTTTACGCCTAGCATTCTTAGTGACTAAATAATCCATTAAGTACTATAATTAATGGAAGTATGTTGACATATATGTATCAGCTCTATCTTTACTGGAACCCTATGAATATAGCAACTAACAGGATCCTCATTGTATGAATCAAAAAACAGAGGTAAAGTTTAATATCCAAGATCACACACTAAGTGGTGGTGCAAGGACTCAAATCTACCACCTGCTCTTCTTACCACAGCACTTTGCTTGTGAGTAGGAATGTGGAAGTCTAGTAGATCTGAAGTTAAGAAAAACCAGACTTCTAAAGTTACCAGATAAAGAAACACGGTTAGACCATGAAAGAGGTATGCTTAGGGAGCTTCTGCCGTGTGACAGGCATTGCCAGATAAGGAACTGCTGTTTTAAGACTACTCTAAAACAAAACTAAGACTTATTTCCAGTTTCCCATCAAATGATAGTTAACCAAGCTTATATTCTGCAATCATATTAGACATGTGGGAAACAAAATAGCCAGTTCTGATCCTGGATTAAGTTACAAGAAAAAAGTTTCCAACTCTGATCTCCTATAACCTACTGCTGACTTCTGGATATGTCTGCCCAGGATTTGAAAAGTCTACACCTGTCCCAAAGAAGTCTTTCCACAAATACTCATCCTTGGATTCATTTAAAATTATTTCAAATCTGTCACCCATGAATTCTACCCATTTTTCCTAGTAATACCAGTAGGGGCCATACAGATTAAGTCTAAATCATCTTACACACAACAGGCCTCTTCTCAAGACTCTATGCTTGCAGTGAAAACAGTTCTTATAAGATGATTTCTGATACCCTCACTAGTTTGATTAATCTCCACAAAACTCTACAGTTAATCTCTGCCATTCAAAGCATAGTTCGCTGAGTCTCAACTAGTACTCTAGTTGTTCTATAAACAATTAAAAAATAGACAAAGACTTACTTCATCCTAAATAGTGCATTTCTATAATTTCAAGGAAATATCATATTCAGTTTTAATTACTGTTTTTAATGATAGTGAGAGTGATGGGGTTGTGTTGAGGGTATTTTGTTGTGTTTTTGGCAGCTACATCATTCTAAAAACTCCTATTTGAGTTTAATATAAACTAAACCTTGTTTAATTGTTTTTCTACATATGTTATTACTAAGTCATTTTTACTCTATCCTTTGTAATTTTTGTTGCTGTTGTCTGATGTGTTTGCTGGGGTTCAAATTTATGTTTTACATTGGCTTGTTAAGGTTACATTGAATAGTGATTCTGTTCCTGTGACCCAACACGTTTACTATCTCTCTGACTTTGTCATCTAGAAATCTGATAAACCTCTTCTTCTAAGTATTCAAGTCATGCACATAAAATGTTGAGCAGGACAAGCCCAGGCATAGACCTGTATAGTCTGCCATTAGAAACACCCTCGAGAAGACATCAATCATCAACACTACATGGGAACACCACTTATATTTCTAAGTCACAAGAATATAAGGAGAATCCTTGGCAAAATCTATCTACTCTACCAGTCTATCAATGCTATCTAAAAGAACAACAACAAAAAAAGAAATTACAACAGTTAATTAGTGATCCTACTCTTATTTATAACAATGATAGGTTCTTTTTCTTTTAATCCAAAAGCAATTCTTCTGGTAAATCACTCTAGAATCTTGCCCAGATTGACTTCAAATTTATCAGACTGTAAAATGACACATACTACTTAGTTCAAGCAAATACCTATATTTGTTCTAATACTGTAACACCTGATACTGTAAAATTGATTTTGTGAGTTTCATTAAAAGATGCTTATACTGTAGAAGCTAATAAGCAAAACTAGAGAAATAACATAAAAATTATAAAAATGCAAAAAGAAAACATTATAAAAAGTCAGGATCAGGAACAAAGCACAAACTTCCAACATGAAAATATTACAACTATTATTTAATCACATAGCAAGAATCTCTTACTAGATGATCCTTTTAAAAAACATTATAAAGTAATCCTTGTAGCCCCATCAATTAGGCATGTAAAAATTTTAGGTATATTTAAGTTTGTAGGTTTGACATCATAATCATTGAAAAAAATAATTATTTTTAAATATTCCATTTAGTCAAAATTTTTTCCTACAAAGAGGTCCTTTGCCTAGATGTACTTAATTCTGAAATGCTTTATCCATTTGTGAATATTTTATTTTAGATCAATTAGTCAATACACTTAACGTGCAGTAAATTATTCACATGCTCTGTAATCTTTAAATTTGAAAATTACTGGAAAATCTGTGTTACTGTTTTGCTATGCTAATCATTGAAAAACACATATAGTTCAAGGCTTACATAATTCTAATTGGCTCAAAACCCACAATGTTGGGGGTGGGGTGCATAGGACGGTATAGAAACTACTTGTGGCATAGCATTTTTTGCCTCTATTGTATTTCCATACAAACATACACAGATGCACACATACTTATGCAGATTATTTTTTCTTAAACTTACCTTAAGAACCATGGTTATTGTTACTATTAATATAATTTTTTGAAAGGAAAATACAGCACTTACAATTACTGTGAAATAGCAATTAGTTTCATTGCTTTTTTTAAAACCATATTTGAACCAAGTGACAAATTTCTAATTATAGAGAAAATTTAGTTTAAAATTTAATATTCCAGATACCTGTCAGTAACTCCTACTTTCACAATAATATAAAGGGCTTTCATCTCAATGATGTTAAAAAGACATCTGGGGATCAATTTTAAGAACATCTTTCAATTATTCATGTTTCAAATATTTCCCAATTTTCTAATTCTAGGTATTCATAACAAAAATTATATGATTTTATTTTAAAGATTCTATTTTTTAGTAAACTCAGATTTGAAACTTTGGAGACTACCTGTGAACCATGTTTAAGCAATTAACATATTAATAACCCATAAGTGACAACACGGTATCCTAAAAGTATCCTGTGCCTCAGCCATCTCAGAAATGTTCTTTATATCAAATAAGTCTTAATTTCCCAATACCATACTATTAGGAAATGAGGTTTGAAAGCACTTCATTCTTTTACTTACTGAGATCACCCTCTTACAAAATATCAAGTACAAAACATCTAATAAGAATCACCCATGGAAACAGAAAAAAAGATGGCTTGGAATGTCTTTTAAGATTCAATAAGAGGAAATGAACGATCTCTTTGCTTTCACCAGCCCTGTAAACGGGAATAGTGAGCCATAGTTTTTTGCCCCAGGACTACTTGAAGAAAGGGGGTGGAATACTCTTCAGAGGGACTGATTGATTAGGGCTATAAGAAAGCCTGTGTTTTGTTTTCTAAGGGCACTAAAGGTCACATTAGTATCAGCACCTCTCCCAGGCAGAGCCAAGGAGCTAAGACAAGCCTGCAGGTGGAAACAGTTGGGTCCCACCCCAATTTGTACATCAGTAGCTTTATTGAGAGTTCAGAACAGTTGAGAATTGAGAAGCTTATCTTTAGTACTTTGTGTCTTTGATACTTGGCCTCTCTCTTAGAAGAGAAATAAGTTGTTGGCTGGTATGCAATTGATGTGATCTAAGGTCTGAACAAATACCATTCACAGTTGCTTCTGAATAAACAAGACACTTTTTAAATTAGTTTACAAAGAATTTTGTATGCCCTTTTGGATGCTGATAAGGAGCAGTGCAGAAGCCAACTCTCCCTCTTAGGTCAGCTCAAGTTAGTTACAACACTGTATCATTGATAACACCATTTTGAACTTGAGCTTCTTTTATTTTCCTTTATAGTAAATTATGACTTCTTTTTAAGCTGCTTGGGCTGCAGGTGTTCCAACTTCTGCAGCTCTGCCAAAGAGTTGCACTTACAGATCAGAAAGTGCTAAATGCATGTTTCTAATGAAGCAATTAACTTAAGTGCCCCCTTGTTGAGAAAAGTAGGCTGATACCTAAAGTAAGTTCAGAATAAAGATTAGCACACAGCATATGCTGTTAATAGTCTGTAATTAGATTCTTGGTTACATTATTTTGTTTGACCTCATTATTTTTATTCTTAAAAGAGAAAATTTAAATTGCAAACCAAAAGTGTGGTCACGGATTGTTTTAAAGTCTTATCACATTATAAAAATTCAAAGACAGGAACATATATAATTGCTAGAAAAAAGGAAAGAAAGGTTTATGGAACTACTACTAGGCTATTCACTTCTGAGACAATCACACAATTTAGGAAAACTAAGTGCAAACAAAGGGATTATTTCTTGTTTAGTATGTTTTAAAAGCACTGACTATTTGCATTTTACCTTTTTATCAGAATTCCCACTCCCCACATTAAAGTTTTTTTTACTGAATAATTTATTGCTAGCATTTTCATTATTAACAGCCTGCCAACTTGCTGGTTAGTGCTACCCAAGGGTAAATCATGATTTTTTTTTTTTGAAAAAATTATCACAAAGTCAATTTGCCTTTAAATTTCCAAAGCAATTAAAATAAAAATATCCAGCAACACTTCTATATAAAAAGTGCTTTCCTAAAATAATATTTTCAAGTTAGACTCTTTTCTAAACATTAAGTGTAAAGAATTCACAGGATTACTAAATACCCTTCTAATCATGTGAGAATTAACTCCATTTTAATAATTTTGAAAGTAAGGTAACCACCTGTCCTGGTATTTTCCTAATTTTTAAACAAAGTCCCAAGACCTAGAAAATCTCTCAATTCCAGGCAAACCATGATGTTTGGTCACCATAAGGTAGTAAAATACAGTTATAACTGCTAACATAATCTTATTCAAAAACTTGTAATATACAGCTGATGTACAAGGGAGACATTAAATTAATCTGATGCTTTAGGAATACAGCATTAGTACTATAAAATAAGTCTAAAAAATAAGGCCTCTTGGTTGAGGTCACAAGTCCTCTCTTAATTACCTCTCATGACTGTGGAATGCCAGTTGCTGCCATTCCAAATATCATATTACTTCTCATTTCCTCTGCTTATCTTTTACAAACACCATTAATAATCATTAGTTTCAGTGATAAACATAAATTTCACTTCCTCTCCTTTCCTACTCTAACCCTATAAAGTGGGTATTAAAAAGCAATAAAATGACTTAATGCATGAACAAATTTCCCACATACTATTTAATACCTAGCTCCAAGGTGCCCTTAAAATTGGACCCTAAGTTCCAAGACTATAATTTCCTTCATATTATTAACGGCCACTTTTGATTACAAATAAACTTGGCAGAAAGGATGAGAGTACACTTATCATTTTGGAAACTTTCTAGATTGTCACAAGAACACTTTAGTTCTAATTGCAGTTTCATGTGAGAATGACACTTAACAGAACTGAAGAGATAAGATAGTACCTGAAACAGCAGTAACTAAGCAGCAGTCTTTTTTCAACAAGAACTTAGTAATTATGATTTCTTAAGCCTCAAAATTTTTGACACCTCTCATATTTCAATTCCAAAAGTGTGAGGGTGTTCCTATGAAACATCACCAATTAAGCTTATATACAGTCTTCTACTTTAAAAAAAAAAAAAAAAAAGTGTTTTTCAGAACTGAAATGTAACTAAAAGCACTTGTATGAAAAAGGAATAAGACTTATAAACAATGTACTTTTCCCCCCCACTCACAAACCCATCATTTACTTAAAACTGTACCCATTTATCTGCCTATTTCTTAATGACAAACAAGAGAACAAGTGATAAGATTGAGGAACTTAGTCTGAGGAAAAAACAAAACAAAACCTATAACATATCCTCAAATTCAGCAATATAAAACTAGGAACTATATAAAATTACCAACATTTCACAATTTTTAACCTATAAAAATGACAATTTCATACAGTTCAAATGATAGTAACAGTTATAAATAGTATACAAGGACTTACATTCCTAATTGGATGAGTAACTACATATTTATTTCCCATGCTTCAGTTTCTCAGTCTAAGTCATTTTGACCACATCTCTGAATACATTTTGTACAACTCCAGCAAGAAGAAGGTCCAAAGTATAAGCAAGACTCTATTCTGAGTTCCCTTGGGTTATACATTCTCAAAGTAGGCTGAAATTTATACCTAAAATTTAAGTCAAGCTCTATTCTCTCTTGTAAGGGTACAAGTTCTAATACTTCCAGGAGCCATGCAGATCAGGAGTGAGGACATATGCATCCATTGCATGATGAGTGGGACTGTGGAAAACTAGAAACTACAAGTACCGTATAAAGATGGTAGCCATTACTCACTGCAAAGCAGATTGTTATCATTGGTAAGTATCGGTCCTTAGTGTTCTGTCATTCAGATTATTCAAGAAACTGACAAATTCCTATTTTTATGCAGAAGTCAACTGGCTTTTAAATGTTGGCTCATATTTTTTTCAAAACACTGAGTATAAAGTTTCCAAAATTATATATATACACCTACAATAAGAATTCTGCACCCATCCACAAACAAAAATCTTGTTGTAGGTGTCCTGGGATTCAGGTAGGAGGCTGTAAAACCCCAGCAAAGCCCAAGACTTAGGAAGGTCATTTTGAGGGTACAAACTTGCACCTAGACACACAGATTGGGCTCCTAGGTTCAAACCCAGAAACAATCCTGTTCACCAAATGGCTTGGCTTCAGCCCCCCCTTCAGCTTTTGCAACTAAAACCATCTGCCAAGGGGTCCTGGAGGAATTACACACCCAAGTACACCACAAAGGCTGGTCAGCCCACCAACATCAGTCTTGGCAGTGGACCCAAAAGTTACCCTATAATTCAGCTCCAGCCCCCCTCATCTGTGGTCCCCGCTTATTACTGCTCACACAAAAACCCAGAGAAACACTTACCCATGTGAGCCACTGGGACAGGATTGCTACCCTCTATCCCACAGCAGATCCCAAGGGGGACCTTTCTTGGCTACAGCATTTCTCTCCTGCAGCCCTGGAAATATCCTGCCCATGTAGAGAACTGCTGGGAGACTCACATATCTGAGTCACCAAAGCAGGCTTCATCCCACAGTAGATCCTGACAGGGCTCAGTCTCAGCTCCAACCCCTCTCTGCCACAGCGAAGAAACTATCCCACCTATGCAAAGAACTTCTGGGATTTGTGTAAGTCTGAGCCATTGGGACAGGTGTGTCTGCCTGTATCCCACAGCAGATACTGAAACAGCTTAGTCTCAGCTCCAATCCTCTTGCTGGGGACTATCTTGCCTGGACGGGGAACTGCTGAAAGAAGCATCCATCTTAGTAATACCAGAACAGGCTTACCAACTCCGTCCCACAGCAGATTGTGAACGGGCCCAGTTTAGCTCTAGCCCCTCTTACTGCAATTTGAGAACTATCCTAAAAGTACAAAGATCTGCTAGGAGATTCATGATCTGTGCACTGGGACAGACTTGTTAGCCTCCGATCCACAGCACATCCTGAAGGGCCTCTGCTTAGCTACAGCCTCTCTCTGCTGCAGTCCAGGAGTAATCCTGCCTACACAGAGAACTACTAGAAGACTAGCCAGTCTGAGCAACTGGGATAGGCTTGCCAGCCTCCACCCCACAACAGATCCTCAGCAGATTTTGAAAACAAGCAGGCACTTGTTCTGACACAGGAGGGAGTTTAACCACAGTGGTCCCTAGCCTCAAAGCCTACTTTCCTACCCCACCGAGCATTTCTAATAAGCATTTCTGTTGAGCATAAAAATTGGTCCATCCATCCCAATCCACTTAACCTCAAGGACTCTCCTGCAACCCTGTCTAACTGTTGAACTCAAATAAAGGAATACACCCTGTGGCCAAGGCTGATCAGAGGAAATTTCTGTGCCTATTCAGCAGCTCAGCCTAATTGCAGAGCTCACACAGTGGTCCTGTCAGATAAGAGAACCTATGTAGCTACCCCGAAAAAATTCAGAGCAAAAGTAGCAGGCCAGCTTTCTAGAGAACCGAAAAGCAAGCTGTGTCTGCTAAGGGGTATTACTAGCTGGCCGCTCCAGAAGTACAGGCTAGAATAAATAGTAAAGTTCTATCCCTGCCAATGAACACCTGTAAAAGCTGGAAAAGGTGGTTGTCTCCACAAATGTGCAAACACCAATACAAGGATACAGGATTACAAAGACTCAGGAAATCATGACACCTCCAAAAGAAACAAATAAAGCTCCAATAATGAATCTCAAAGAAAATGGAATCCATAAAATGGTGTAAAAAAAAAGAATTCAGAATAATCCTTATTAAAAAGTTAAATGGGCTGTGCATGCTGGCTCACACCTGTAGTTCCAGCAACTCAGGAGGCTGAGGCAGGAGGATCCCTTGTGCCCAGGAATTCAAGGCTATAGTGAACTATGATTTTGTCCCTACACTCCAGTCTCCAGCCTGGGAGATAGAGTGAAACCTTGACTCTTTTGAGAAAAAAAAAAAAAAAAAAAGTTAACCACAAAAATATACAAACAGAAAATTAAATTTTGAAAACAATACATGAACAAAATGAAAAGTCTGACAAAGAAATAGAAACAATTAAAAAATGGAAATCCAGGAGATAGAAAGAAACAGAAAAATGAAATAGGAAGCTTGAACAGCTGCCTTGAGGAAGTTGAAGAATCAGTGAGCTTGAAGACAGACATTTGAAATTAGTCAGAGGAGAAAATAAAAAAAGAAAAGAAAGAAGAGAAAAGGAAAGAAAAGGGGAGGGGAGGGGAGGAGGAGAAGAGGGAAGGGGAACCTATGGGGATTATGGAGCACCATCAAGAGACCTAACCAATACATAACAGGAATTAAGAAGAAAAAAACAAAGTGGGAAGATGCATATTAAAGAAATAACTAATGAAAAGTTCCCTAATCAGAAGAAGGAAGCCAACATCCAGGTACATGAAGAAAGGAGATCTCCAACCAAATTCAAACCAAAGAGGAGTTGACCATAACATGTAATTATAAAACTATCAAAAATTAAAGAGAAAGAAAAAATTCTGAAAACAGCAAAAGATAATAAAGAAATCACACACAAAGGGGTACCAATAAAACTAACAGTAAACTTCTTAGCAGAAACCCCAGACCAGGAGTGGGCTGATATATTCAAACTGCTCAGAGGGAGCATAAAAAAATGCTTGCCAACCAATAATACTTTACCCAGCAAAAGTGTCTTTCAAAAATAAGAAGGAAATAAAAAATTTCCCAGACAAGCAAACTTTTACAACATCCCATAAATTTTGGCATACAGTGTTTTCATTTTTTTTGTCTAAAGATAATTTTAAATTTTCCTCTTAACTTCTCAACTGACCTATTGGTTGTTCAGAAGCATGTTGCTGATTTCAGTATACTTCTGAATTTTCTGAAATTCTTCCTGTAACTGATTTCTAGTTTCATAGAATTGTGGTCAGAAAAGGTATGTGATGTGATTTCAGTCTTCTTAAATTTGCTACGATGTGCTTTGTGAACTAACCTATAATCTATCCCGGAAATGATCTGTGTACATTTGAGAAGATTGTGTATCCTGTTGGTGTTAAGATGGAATATTCTGGATATGTCTGTTAAGGTTCATTTCATTTAAAGTGTTGCTTAAGTCCAATGTTGCCTTATTAATTTTCTGACTACATTATCTGTCCATTATCGAAAGTGGTGCACTGAAGTTCTCTACTGTTACTGTATTACAGTCTATCTCTGTATACCCTTTAATGTTTGCTTTATATATTTAGGTGCTTCATTGTTGGGTACATATGTATTTATAATTGTTATAGCCTCTTGGCAAACTGACTACTTTATCATTATATAATGCCTTCATTGTATTCTTTTTACAGTTTTTGACTTAAAGTCTATTTTTTTCTGCTGTAAGTATTGCTACTCCTGCTGATTTTTCGTTTCCATTTGTGTAGAATATTTTCTTCCATTTCATCACTTTCAGTCTATGTACATCCTCAAAATTGAAGTGAGTTCCTTGTAGGTAGCATGTAGTTGGTTGGGTCTTGTGTGTGTGTGTGTGTGTCTGTGTGTGTCTGTGTGTCCATTCCTTTACTCCTTGTCTTTTATAGGAGAATATAACCCATTTACACTCAGTATAATTATTGATAGGTAAAGAAAGTACTAACTTTCTCACCATTTTGTTAATTATTTTCTGTTGTTAGGGTTTTTTTTCCTTAAAGATATTTTGTTTCCTTCTTCATCTCTTGCAATTTTCCTTTGTGGTTTGATAGTTTCCTGCAGCGGCATGTCTTGAATCTTTTGAATTTCATTTTATTTTTTGTGCATCTCGTATAGAATTTTACCTTTTGGCTACCATGAGGCTTACAAAGAATATCTTACACTTCTGTCTATTTTAACCTGATAGCAGCTCAACATTGATCAAATACAACTCAACACTTTTACCCAGCCATTTTATGTTTCTGATGTCTAAATTACATCATATTATAAAATATATCCCTTGAAAGTTTATTGTAGCTGTGGTTGCAATTAATAATTTTGTCCTTTAACCCTTGTACTAAGGATAAAATTACACTACACACCACCATTACAGTCCTAAAATATTCTGAATATTGATCATTATTACTTATACCCTTAGGTTCTGTGCTTCTATAACTTTTTTGTTATTAATTATCAGCCCTTATTTTGACATAAATAACTCCCTTTAGCAATTCCTGTAAGGTAGGCCTAGTGGTGATGAACATCCTTAATTTATGAAATGCACAGTTCTAAGAAAAAAAATTTATGGCAATAAATAGCCACATCAAAAAAGAAGACATGTTGCAAATAAACAACGTTACACCTAAAGAAAACAAACAAAGAAAAGCAAACTAAGCTCACAGTTCACAGAAAAAAAAGAAATAATAAAGATCACAGCAGAAATAAATGAAATAGAAACTAGAAAATACAAAATATCAACAAAACTAAGTTTTTCTAAATAAAAATAAAATTAACAAATCTTTAGCTAGACTAACCAAAAGAAGAAGATAAAAGACTCAAATAAAATCAGAAATAAAAGAGAAGACATTTCAACTGACATCACAGAAACACAGAGGATCATAAAAGGCTATTATAAACAATTATACAGCAAAAAAAATGAATACCTTGAGGAAATAAACAAATTCCTAGATACATACAACCTACAAGACTGAATCATGAAGAAATGGAAAATCTGAACTGACCAATAATGAGAGGAGTTTCTAGTCGTAATAAAGTCTTCCACCAACAAAAAACCCAAAACCTGATAGCTTCACTGCTGACTTCTACACAACATTTCAAGAACTAATACCAATTGTCTACAAACTATTCCAAAAAAATCAAAGAGGACAGAATACTTCCAAACTCTTTTTATGAGGCTAGCATTACTCTCTAATCCCAAAGCCAGAAAAGAACATCCCAAGAAAATATAACTACAGGTCAATATTCTTGAAGATTACAGATTTTAAAAATCCTCAACAAAATATTAGCAAACTAAATTCTACAACACCTTACAAGGATCTTTCACAATAATCAATGGGATTTATTTGTGGTATGCAAAGATGGTTCAAATATGCAAATCAATAAATATGATACACTACATTAACAGAACGAAACATAAAAATCATATGATCATCTCACAAAATGCAGAAAAAGCATTTGAAAAATTTAATGTCCTTGTATTAAAAAAAAAAAGGGGGCCATATGTGACACACCCACAGATAACATCATACTCAAAGGGAAAAAACTGAAAGCTTTTCCTCTGGGATATAGAGCAATCCTACTTACAGTAGCTACAAAAATATACTTAGGGATATATTAACCAAGGTGAAATACCTGGACACTTACAACTATAAAACATTAAAGAAAGAAATGGAAGAAAACACAAATAAATAGAAAGATATCCCATGTTCATTGACTGGAAGAATATTGTTAAAATATCCATACTACCTAAAGTGATTTAAGATTCAATGCAATCTCTATCAAAATTCCAACATTATTTCTCATAGATGTAGAAAAAAAGAATCCTAAAATTTATATGGAAACACACACACACACACACACACACACACACACACCCCCAAATAACCAAGGCAATCATAAGCAAAAAGAACAAAGCGTTCAAACTATACTACAAAGGAGTAGTAATTAAAACAGCATAGTAGTGTTTTATTTTTATAAGCAGAAACATTTTATGCCTATTTGTAAACAGGCATACAAAACAGACACATTGACCAATGGAACAGAATAGAGAGTCCAGATAACAACTCATACATCTATAGTCAATCGATTCTTGACAAAGTTAAAAAGAATATTTATTGGGAAAAGGACAATCTCATCAATAAATGATGTAGGGAAAACTGGATAGCCATATGAAATTGGACCCCTATCTCATACCACATACAAGTATCAACTCGAAATGTATTAAAGATTTAAACATAAGACCTGAAACTATAAAACTACAAGCAGAAAACAGGGTGGAATTTATACAACACTGGTCTGGGCAACGATTTTTTGTTGTTTTTTTTAGATTTGACATTAAAAGTATAGGAAACAAAAGCAAAGACAGACAAATGAGATTACATCAAACTCGAAAGCTTCTGCACATCAAATGAAACAATTAGCAGTGTACAGGGACAACCTACAGAATGAAGAAAATATCTGTAGTCCATACATCTGATAAGGGGCTAATATACAAAATAGAAGAGGAAATCAAACAACTCTATAGAAACAAAACAGATCGTGAGATATTGACCTGAATAGATATTTCTCCAAAGAATACATCTGAATAACTGACAAATACTTGAAAAAATGCTCACCATCACTAATCATTAGGGAGATAGAAATTAAAATCACAATTAGATATCACCTCCTATCTGTGAGAATGGCCATTATCAACAAAAACAACAAACATTTGCGAGGAGGTGGAAAAAAGGGAACTTTTGTACCCTGTTGGTAGGAATATAAATCAGCATAACCATTATGGAAACAGTATGGAGGATCCTCAAAGAACTAAAAATAGAATAACCATATGATGCCGGGCACAGTGGCTCACGCCTGTAATCCCAGCACTTTGGGAGGCCAAGGTGGGTGGATCACGAGGTCAGGAGATCGAGACCATCCTGGCTAACATGGTAAAACCCCGTCTGTACTAAAAATACAAAAAATTAGCTGGGCGTGGTGGTGGGTGCCTGTAGCTACTCGGAAGGCTGAGGCAGGAGAATGGCGTGAACCCGGGAGGTGGAGCTTGCAGTGAGCGGAGATTGTGTCATTGCACTCCAGCCTGGTCAACAGAGTGAGACTCCATCTCAAAAAAAAAAAAAAAAAAATTACCATATGATTCAGCAATCCCACTTCTGAGTATTTACCTGAAAGTTTTAAAATCAGAATATGGAAGAGACATCTGTATTCTCATATTCACTGCAGCACTAGACAATAGTCAAGTTATGGAATAAACCTCAATGTCTATCAGAGGACAAATGAATACCAAAAAAATTCATATACACACAATGGAACACTATTCAGACTTTAAAAAATAAAAATAACTTTGTAATTTGTGACATCACAGATGGAATTGGAAGATATTACCCTAAATGAAATAAGCAAGGCACAGAAAGACAAATGCCACAGTTTTCACTTAAATGTACAATCTAAATTAATTGAACTCACAGAAGCAGAGAGTAGAATGGTGGTTACCAGAGGTTGGGTGGTAGGGAGGATGGGCAGTTGATAAGGTTTGGCTGTGTCCCCACCCAAATCTCATCTCAAATTATAATCGCCAGATGTTGAGGGACCTGGTGGGAGGTGACTGGATCACGGGGACAATTTCCCCCATGCTGTTCTCATAATAGTGGAGTGAGTTATCACAAGAGCTGATGGTTTTAAAAGTGTTTGGCAGTTCCCATTTCACTCTTCTCTCTCACCTGCCACCATGTAAGATGTGCCTGCTTTCCTTCTGCCATGATTGTAAGTTTCCTGAGGCCTCCACAGCCATGCAGACCTGTGGGTCAATTAAACCTCTTTTCCTTATAATGTACCTAGTCTTAGACAGTTCCTCATAGCAGTGTGAAAACGGAGTAATACAACAATCAAAGAGTATAAAGCCTCAGTTATATATGAGAAATAAGTCTGACTTTTTTATTTTAGATCAATTGTACAGCATGCTGAACAGAGCTAACAATTGAGTACTGTACATTTCAATGTTGCCATGAATAAACAATGTTAAATACTTGAGGGGATAGATATGTTAATTAGCTTAATTTAATCATTCTGCATTGTATTCAAAATTACAATATCACTTTGAACCCCATAAGTATAAACAACCATAACCTATAATGTAAATAAATAAAATTTAACAAACAAAAAATACTGTGTATATGTGATAAGAAATATGTTTGAACTGCTCCTTGCACAGAGTTGGCAAAACCCTTGAAATTTCCTGAGTGATAGGAATGTTTTTGTTACTCATAAGGAACCGCTTTCAATTACACCTGAGTTTATAATAACGAAGTGACTTAGAGTGGGGCCTCTAGATAGCCTTAGGATGGAGCTGGTCACCAGAAACATCAAGTGATTAGTAGGCTGGGATTTTCAGACCCTCCATTCCTCCCATGCACCCAGACCAGGAGATTGAGCTCTATAAAAATTTGAATTGGGAGGTGTATAAGTCCATTTTCACACTGCTGATAAAGACATACCTGAGACTCAGTAATTTATACAGGAAAAACAGTTTAATGGACTTACAGTTCCATTTGGCTGAGGAGGCCTCATAATCATGGTAGAAGGCATGGAGGAGCAATTCTGGAGGAGCAATTCATGTCTTACACGGATGGCAGCAGGCAATGAGACAGAGCTTGTGCAGGGAGCCCTCCCCCTACCTTATGAAACCATCAGATCTTGTGAGACTTATTCACTATCATGAGAAAAGCACGGAAAAGACCTGCCCCCATGATTCAATTACCTCCCACTGGGTCTCTCCCACAATATGTGGGAATTCAAGATCAGATTTAGGTGGGGAAATAGCCAAAACATATCCGGAGGTTTAGGAAGGAAGATCACTTGAGCCCAGGACTTTGAGGTTACAGTGAGCTATGACTGTGCTACCTGCATTCCAACCTGGGTGACAGAGTGAAACCCTGTCTCAAAAAAACAAAACTCTTGAACAAGGAGATGTGAACAGCTTCTGTTTGGTGAACACATTATGGTGCTGAAAGGTGGCACGCCCACAGAAGGGCATTGAAGGCCTGTTCCCCTGCCCCCATACCTTTCCCTATGTGTCATCTCTCACTTGGGTGTTCCTAAGTTCTATCTTTTGTACTAAACCAGTAAAGGTAAATAAAATATTTTTTGGACTTCTGTGAGTCATTATAGCAAATTATCAAATCTGAAGCGTGGTATCATGGGAAACCTCGATTTATAACTGGTTGGTCAAAAGTATAGGTGACTTGGGACTTGTGACTGGCATCTGAAGTGGGGGCAATTTTGTGGGACTGAGCCCAGAACCTGTGGGATCTGACACTAACCCTAGATAGTGTTTGAATTGGACTGAGTTGTTGAATATCCACTTGGCATCAGAGAATTGGAGTTATGATTGGCCTCCAAGGATCCCAAGTCAGTTATCTTATTCCCCCAATGGGGGAAAAAAGAGAATTTAATATAGGAACGATATTGAGATAATCATGATCAGCAGATTCTCTGCCAGTTCTTCTCCTGATGAAAAGGGCCTGGAGCTGAATTATACACACTGAATCACTCAGCAGAAAGCTCAGCTAATGGCTGTTTGAAATCGAACTTTGATAGTTTCAAAATTCTAGTACCATTCTGTTAGATTCCCAAGTGCTGGCCTCTCCAACATTTGAATGAAGCAAGCAACAAAATTAATCCAGATTAGAAGTCATTTGTTATCAAGGTATCACAATTTAGGAGGCTGTGCTTCTACAAGGGTAGTGTCTGATAGCACTTAGTTAACTGCAAAATTGGCACTATCTCCAGCAGGTAGCAGTGCAACAAGGCCACACAGCTAAAAGAGTTTCTTTAAATTACCTTATTGAT
Organism: Rhinopithecus roxellana; assembly: GCF_007565055.1. NCBI lineage: Eukaryota > Metazoa > Chordata > Mammalia > Primates > Cercopithecidae > Rhinopithecus > Rhinopithecus roxellana. The sequence continues at coordinate 143,036,106 of NC_044551.1, forward strand.
CAGAAAGATTAATCAATTGGTGGCCTCTTTATGGCTACAACTTAATATCAATTTTGAAACGAAATACTAAAAAAAGATTGTCAGAATTCTTCAAAGGATTCTGAAATAGCACTAAATCAAACATGTTCCTGCCTTATAAAGTACAATGAAGTGAAAATGAAGTCAAATTATCAATAATCTTCAAACTTCAGAACAATCAAGAATGATTATCTTATTAGAAATAAGTTGGAAATGTTACATGCATCAACAGTCTTCAAACTACAGAACTATCACTAAAAATTTTCTCATTAGGGAGAAGTTGGGAATGTTATATGTCTTAGAAAAAAATATTATTTTTAATCAAACACTTCCCCAAAAGAATGAGTGAAATGTTTATTAACAAATGAAGCCACACTACTTTGTGCAAGTGAAGCAATTTTGCACTGCAAAATTTAAAATGCTGATCTGAAAGTTGTTCAAAGTTAAGTTAGTTTCAGAGTCACTTAATATGCTTTAAAAATTCCCATTAAGTTGAAATAACGAACTGAAATCAATCTGCAGAATGTTAGTTGTAAGAATTCCACTCCATCTACCAATCATTCATTAAGGAAGCAGTATGTGGAAACTCTGTGTTCAATAAGAACTCCAGCAGATCAAGAAAAAAAAAAAGGAATTTTCATCCACTTCGGAGAACATGACACTACAGAGTTCTATATAAATTATAATTAAACTTGTTAGTTATTTAAAAAAAGTAAATATATACAAGATAGTATATAATTTTGCTACAGCAGAGTTAAAGTAGTAATAAAATAATGACAGAATACGTCAAATACCTGCTAAATGACATACAAAGATGCTATATTTTCTAAGGTAAAAAAATTACAGGACCAATATACACAAAAATAAGAGGTATAAGAGAAGGTTTGCCTGAGGAATCCAATGTTCAGAAAATGAAATATCAACAATCAATTAGCAGATTCACCAGTAGCAATGACGATACAATTCCAATGTCTTGAAAATTATCTTTCCTTAACAATTGAAATGCATATTATTAAATTCAATTCTGCCTGCATAAATATTCCACTTTGGCCAAGGTACAAGAATGCCCAGTGAAACATCAGAAATACAAAATATCCAGAAAAATGAGGTACATGCTTTTTATTTTAACAAGGCATGTAGCTCCAAACCAAGTGAAGAGACATAGACCAAAATAAATTACTAAATTACTAAATTTTCAAAGATAAGATTGTATTAATTTTTTCATGTATTTTAGTATGACATCTTGCTTGCTGAAACAATGAACACGCTATGACCTGGAAAAAAAATTTTTTTTTTTTTTGACACAAGGTCTCACGCTGTCACCCAGACTGGAGTACAGTGGCACCATCTCGGCTCACTGCAACCTCCAACTCTCAGGCTCAAGTAATTCTCCTGCGTCAGCCTCCCGAGCAGCTGGGATTACCGGCATGCACCGCCACGTCCGGCTAATTTTTGTATTTTTAGTAGAGATGGATTTCACTATGTTGGCCAGGCTAGTCTTGAACTCCTGACCTCAAATAATCTACCCGCCTTGGCCTCCCAAAGTGCTGGGATTACAAGTGTAAGCCACTGTGCACGGCCAACCAGGACAAATTTTATAGGGCTGTTGTTATTTAGAAATGCTTTTTTTTTTTTTTGGAGACAGGGTCTTACTCTGCCACCCAGGCTGGAGTGCAGTGGCGCAATCTCAGCTCGCTGCAACCTCTGCCTCCCAGGTTCAAGTGATTCTCATGCCTCAGCCTCCCAAGTAGCTGGGATTACAGGCGGGCACCACCACTCCTGGCTAATTTTTGTATGTTTGGTAGAGATGAGGTTTCACTATGTTGGCCAGGCTGGACTTGAACTCTTCTGACCTCAGGTGATCCACCTGCCTTGGCCTACCAAAGTCCTGGGATTACAGGTGTGAGCCACCACACCTGGCCTAGAAATGCCTGATTTTTTAATTAAACCTTGTTTAGAGGTTATATAAAACAGAGATATCTATTTAGCTCATGGCCAAAAAAATTCAACCAAGTTAGAACATTCCAGAATATAAAGATCATGTTTAGGCAGTTAGGTAAGAATATTTGGTTCAGGTATGTCTGATTTAATATCTAAGGGATTTCTTTGACTCAGGACAAAATGAGAAAGAGAGAGCACCAGCCAATGACTTAGAAAACTGTTTTTGAAAAAAAAAAAAAAAAACAGATAAAAACTCAGAAATTAAATTAAGGTACATACACAGTTGATCGCTGAACAACTGAAGGTTTGTTCTGTGTGGGTCCACTTACAGACAAAAGTTTTTCAATAAAAGTTATACCAAGTGTGTTTGCCTCTCCTGCCTCCTCTTCCACCTCCTCTACCTTTGCCACCTCTGCCACCCCAGAGACAGTGAGATCTATCCTTCTCTTCCTCCTCCTCCCCAGGCAGCTCAACATGAAGAAAAGAATGAAGACCTTCATGATGATTGACTTCCACTTAATGAATAGTAAATATATTTTCCCTTCATTATGATTTTCTTAGTAACATTTACTTTTTTCTAGCTCACTTTATTGTAAGTTTACAGTACATAATGCATATAACACACAAAACATATAACAGTTGATCAACTGTTTATGTTATTGATGAGGTTTCTGGTCAACAATAAACCATTAGTAGTTAAGTTTTGAGGGAGCCAAAAGTTATACATGGATTTTCAACTGCTTGAGAGGTTGGCGTCCCTAACCCCTGTATTGTTCAAGGGTCAACTCTATAGCTAATTACAACGTATGCTACTATATGGACTTAATAAATCATTCACTTCTTCTTTTTTTTTTTTTTTTTTTTTTTTTTTTTTTTTGAGATGGAGTCTCGCTCTGCCGCCCGGGCTGGAGTGCAGTGGCCGGATCTCAGCTCACTGCAAGCTCCGCCTCCCGGGTTCACGCCATTCTCCTGCCTCAGCCTCCCGAGTAGCTGGGACTACAGGCGCCCGCCACCACGCCCGGCTAGTTTTTTGTATTTTTTAGTAGAGATGGGGTTTCACCGTGTTAGCCAGGATAGTCTCGATCTCCTGACCTCGTGATCCACCCGTCTCGGCCTCCCAAAATGCTGGGATTACAGGCTTGAGCCACTGCGCCCGGCCATCATTCACTTCTTCTAAGAACTCATACAATATTATGAAGTGGTTAAATAATTAGATTACTATTTAAAAGTCACCAATTGCTACCATTAGAAAGGAGAAGCAATGAGAAAACAAGTCCTGATACCCATGTTTTATGTTCTTAAGATTGTTTCAGGACTCTCATTCAAAGAATTGCTAAGCTTAAACTTCTTCTAGAAGTCTGCAAAAGAATGTAAGATTGTGTGGTTCTAATGACTTGATATAAAAGCTCAAATGTCTAATTTACATCAAAAAGCTCTTTGTTAAAATATAGTAATATTCAGATGGGAATTAACAGTGGTGATTTATGATATGATTTTGAACTGAGACATGTTTGTCAGATAATGATAACAAGGTCAATTTTCCTTATCACATCTAAAGTGCAAAACTTCTATTTTCTATGTTGCCATTTAAGAAGTTCTCAGAGTATAAACTTTTGTCTCCCCAAATTAATATCTAAGTCATGATAAGCCAATTTCTCCTTAAGAACAATGTTGAAAATGAAGGGTTGGTTCCTAAACACAACACTAGGCAAGTTTTTAAAATTCAATTTATAGATGAGTTTCATAGCACAGCTAATTTACAAATTTATAAATAGCAACGATACTGTCATTTTTATGTTAAACCCATACATGGAACTCTATTAGTATACTATATCATATAAGCATCTACCGAAAAATTACCAAAAAAAAATCACAAATTTTAACTTTAACTTTTTAAGTGCCTCGAAGTTTAGACAGATGTAATTTTATTTTCCCTGAGCAGCTGTTCATTTGGACATATTCCGTGTTTATTGATATACTGTGTCCAATGCTAGGGTCACATTTCTTAAACAGGAACTTGGCAACTTCCAAATTCTATGGTAAATATTGACATGTCTCAGCATGTCAATATTTATACTGTCAAGACTTTGACAAATTTCAACAATGGTTGCATCTTATTTCTTAGCAGCCATGTGCTTTTCTGTTTCAATTGAGCAAGTTCTTCTTTATCTCATAAAATTCTCATTCACTGCTCAGGTAAAATTACAAGTAAGTTAATAGCATCCTCTCACACAAGACCAGATTGAACTCTTTGCTTACTTCAACATTTTAGTCACTTCTGTAGGATTAGCAAAGCTATGGAAATGAACACAAATTCAGGATACAATGTCCTCCAGGTAATATTTGTTTTTGATTACTTAATCTCAAGCATAATTATCATTTGCAACCACATTACTAATGTGAAAGCCTTTTCAGAATCTATACAGGTAATCTATTTCCTTTTTTGTTAGTCTTAAGGGCTAGGTAAAGATAAAACTGGTTTAGTTTATAGGCTGCGACAACAATGATCAATATTCAGAGGGCAATTTGAATTCAGAATGCCAATCATAAAGAGTAGTTGGGAAGTCTAGCTCATTATCTAGGATTAAACAAACAGTAGTTTAAATGGAAAATTAGTTTACTTAATTTTGTGTTACGTGTCAGAGATACTATTAACAAACTAATCATAATTAAAACAATCTTAAGAGCAAATTTCTGTATTGCTGAAAGAAAATCTTTGCAACATCTTTAAACACTCTGGGATTTCCCAGTGGTACACAAGCAGAAGTTTAATGTAATACAAAGTTATTGGTAGTAATGGCATCTAGTAAAAACATAAATGTCTCATGAACAGTTTGGAATTTTGGCATGTATTTCTTCTTACTGGCAACAGAAACCTCAAGAACATTTTTCTCCCCAAAAGTGCCTAATTTCATCAACATTAAAAATTCGCTGTCTACAATTGAACCCTGATCAGTGATTTCAGCCAATACCTTAGAAAAAAGCACAACTCACTTTCATCAGGGCTGTGAGCTTCAACAATGACAAGGAACAAATTGTCCAGGGCTATAAAATGCATTAACTCCCTCCTACTTGTATAAAAGGATACAGTACCTTTCAATTATTTTAAAGACAGCCACCCTTCTCCTAAGAAACAAGGAATAGCAAATAAGCCATTGATTTTACACTCAAAAGACCCAGGTTGAAATCAAAACTATGCTTCATAGCTGAGTGTCTTTCATCATGCCATTAATGCATTAAAACATTCACTGATTACTTCCAATGTACCAGGATTTTATATCCCAAAGATCAGTAAGACACATTCGCAACTCTCTACTGAAATAGAGACACCCAAAGAGAATTATAATATAAGTTTGTAAAATACAGAGGTAGGGAGGGAGCTCCTCCGAAAAGCAGCACTCACCCTGGCCTAACATTTTAGGGAAGGCTTCCTTGAGTTACATCTAATATTATATGACTCTTTAAAGAGAAATGGTTAGGTGAAAACAACTTAGGGGTAGAGGAAGAAAGATAAGGAAGGGTATTCCAAGTAGAAGAGTCTACATGAGTAAAGGCTTAGAGGCAAGAAAAGCATTCTGGATAGAAGAAGCAGTCAGTGCAAAGGCCCTATGGTAGAAGCAGGTCTGGTGTACTTAAGAAACAGGGTGGTAAGTGTGGCTGAAACAAAGGGAGAGAGAACACAAAGACATGCAGTCAGAGAGGTAATGGGAGACCAGATCATGTAGAGCAGAGGTGTCTGATCTTTTGACTTCCTTAGGCCACACTGGAGGAAGAATTGTCTTGGGCCACACATAAAATACACTAACACTAATGATACCTAAAGAGCTCAAAAAAATATATCTCATAATGTTTTAAGAAAGTTTACAAATTTGTGGTGGGCTGCATTCAAAGCCGTCATAGGCCACAGGCAGCCTGTGGGCTACAAGTTGGACAAGACTGATGTAGACTATCGTAAGCCAATGTAAGGCTGTTAGCTTCTACTATGAATCAAATGATTCACGAAAAGGTTTTTAAGCAAAAAAGTAATGTTATATTCTTCTGTATATTATTTTGGAATAATTCTGAATTTACAGAAGAGTTGCAAAGATAATAGAAAGTTCCCAGATACCCCTCACCCAGTTTCTTCTAATGTTAACATCTTATACTACCACGGTGCATTTATCAAAACTAAGAAACCAACACTGATGCATTTCTATCAACTAAACAATAGACTTTATTTGGATTTCACCAGTTTTTCCACTAATAACCTCTTTCTGTTTCAGGATCCAATCTAGGATAACATATTGCATTTAGAATCTTACATGTAAATGTACAATTTTTGATTTATATTTTGAAAGTATCACTCTGGCTGACATATGAGAATAGACTGTAGGGAGGCAAGGACTGAAAAAAGCAGAGACTAGAACACAATTACTGTAATGCAAGCAAGAAATGATACAGGATAATAACAAAAAATCCGAGCAAGAGATGATCAGTATACTAATAGCAGAAATAGTAGAAAACTGTTGAATTCTAGATATACTTCATAGAAAAAGCCAACAGGAATTGTTGGAATACAAGAGAAAGTAAGGAGTCAAGGATGACTCCAAAGATTCAACTGAGCAACTGGCTGTATAAAGCTGCCATCAATTCAGATGAGAAGGAATGGGAAAGGTTTGGGAGGAAAGGAGTTCGGTCTGGGACATCTGAGTTTAAGATATCTTTTAAATATGCAAATGAAGATGCAGAGATAGAAAAAGAGGAATTGGGACTTGGAGCACAGAAAACTCTTTAGAGGATTTTTGTTGCAGAGAAGAGCAAACAAATGGGGTTGAAAATGGAGAAAGGTTAAGAGATTTATAACTTGACATTCTAGGATACATATAAATAGTAAAATGGTTACTTTAGTGAAGGAGATTAACACCTACCATCTACCTTATTTTTTGTGTGTGACAAGGGCAGCTGAAAAATCTACTTATTTAACAAAAATCCCTAACACAATAAAATTGTATTAACTTTGGTCCTCACGTACATTTCAGTCTGAATTCAAAAGCCATGTGGGAAGAGAATGAAAACAAGGGGGGAGAAAAAAAGGACTAACACTCGAACATGAAAAACCTCTACCTGAGGTTAGGGAGGCTAGCTGAGGATGAGAGGAAAAAAGTAGAACAATTGTCTTTCAATATATGTGAATAACAGTGAATGAAAAAAGGAAGGTAATATAAAAGGTAATGTAAACCAACCCTATCATTAACACTAGCAACAAAGTAAAAAGAGAAAATGGGGAGAAAGTGGTCTGGTGATATAAATGCAATACCAACTTAATACTAAAACCTTTTATAGCAGTCCTCTCCTTATCCAAGGGTGTACATCCCAAGGCCCCAGGGGAAGGCTGAACCCAACTGCCTTCAATCTGAGCATGTTTCTTTTCACATCTTCTACCCACAAATTTAATTCCTTTTTTATCTTAACTAAGCTTTTATCACGCACTATGGCTACAAGTTTGGCAGTCTGAGGTGTGACGGCAAAACTAGCATAAATTTCTTTTTGCTTATTCACAATTTTACAGATAGATTTGTTCTTACCATAGATCTTAGCAACATCAACATATGATATTTTTTTCTTCCTTATTAAGTGGAGAACTTTCACTTTTTTGCTTAAAAGAGGCACTTTACAGCTACTCTTCGGCATAACCAAATTGCCAGCATCGTTACCCTTGTGCTTTGAAGCAATAATTAAGTAAAATAAGTATTCCTAAAACACACGCACTGTGATACCACCTCCATCAATCTGATAACCAAGCAACTAAAAGGCAAGAAGCTTATACAGCAGGGATATGCTGAACAAAGAGATGATTCATGGCCCCCGGCTGAATGGAATGGGATGGAGTAAGATTTCATCACAACTCAGAAAGGCATGCCATTTAAAATGTATGAAATATTTCTGGACTTTTTTTTTTTTTTTTTTAATTGAGATGGAGACTCGCTCTGTTGCCCACGCAGGACTGCAGTGGCACAATCTCGGCTCACTGCAGCCTCCACCTCCTGGGTTCAATTGATTATCCTGCCTCAGTCTCCTGAGTAGCTGGGACTACAGGCATATGCCACCACACCTGGCTAAGTTTTGTATTTTAGTAGAGATGGGGTTTCACCATGTTGGCCAGGCTGGTCTCGAACTCCTGACCTCAAGTGATTCGCCCACTTCGGCCTCCCAAAGTGCTGGAATTACAGGCATGAGCCATCACACCTGGCTGGAATGTTCTACTTAATATTTTCAGGCTGTGATTGATCATAGGTAACTGAAACTGTCAAAATCAAAACCTCAGATAAGGAGGGACTACTGTATTTAGTGCCTAATATATGCAATTCAACAATTCCTCCATTATAATTCCTCCTCTCCAGAGACTTTTAATTTACCAAAGCCATGTACAATAATAGCCAACACTTTCTGAGTGCTTACTGTATGCCAAACACTTGCCTAGATGATTTACTTGTAATAACTCGTTTAATCCTCATAACACTGAGGACACCTGTGCACTAGCTCCATAGAAAAATATAAATATCCACTATTTTTACATATGATTCTAATATACCCAAGAAACCAAAGTTGGAAATATTCTTCCAGATGCAAGTGAGATAATAATTTTTAAACAGGTCAGACGTGGTACGGTGGCTTACACCTGTAATCCCAGCACTTTGGGAGGCCGAGACAGGAGGATCACTTGAGCCCAGGAGTTAGAGACCAGCCTAGGCAACATAGTGAGCCCCGTCTCTACAAAAAATAAAATAAAATTAGCCAAGTACGGTGGCATACACCCATGGTCCTGGCTACTGGGGATACTGAGAGAGGAGGATAGATCGCTTCTGCCCAGTGAGGCTGCAGTGAGCCATGATTGTGCCACTGTACTCCACCCTGGGCAACAGAGCAAGATCGTGTCTCAAAAATAAAAATAAATAATAATTTTTGAACAAAGGAATAACACAGTCAAATTTTATTTCTAGTAAGGAAAGGATCCAAGATGGTTTTAAATGAGGATTCATTGCAAAGCTGCCAGAAAGACTTTTGAAATTGTGATAGAATCTGAAAACCAAAAAGTAGGGGGTTTATGTAAGATGATGCAGCTAAACTACCACCTCCCAAAAAAACTCACGTCAGATTAACTTTGATGTTTTATATAAATGCAATAAACATTATACATATTTGTTCAGCCTCATTTATTGGCACGTGTTTCTCTCCATGGATAACTTAAAAACTGGCAATGTCGTTCTTTACTATTTTGAAGCTCAGGTACATAAGAAGCCATGGCCTGGCCGGGCGCGGTGGCTCAAGCCTGTAATCCCAGCACTTTGGGAGGCCGAGACGGGCGGATCACGAGGTCAGGAGATCGAGACCATCCTGGCTAACACGGTGAAACCCCGTCTCTACTAAAAATACAAAAACTAGCCGGGCGAGGTGGCGGGTGCCTGTAGTCCCAGCTACTCGGGAGGCTGAGGCAGGAGAATGGCGTAAACCCGGGAGGCGGAGCTTGCAGTGAGCTGAGATCAGGCCACTGCACTCCAGTCCGGGCGACAGAGCGAGACTCCGCCCCCCCCAAAAAAAAAAAAAAAAAAGCCATGGCCTAAAGTTAATTAAAATATATAGACATAGCAAATCAATTGTGATCTCTAACAAGTTAAGCTTTCTGATGCTCTTCACAGGTAGCCTGAAGCAGAGCTACATACAGAAGTATTACTCTTAAGTGTAACAAAGATCAAGACAATCTTCACATGAAAGCAAGGGCAGTTACGTCTACAGACACATTTACTACCCTAAAAGCCAAGCTCGATAAGTTGTACAACATAATTTCCATAGCTAAACCAGGTTTGTTTAATTTGAATGGCAAGACCTAAAAGGTATAATATAAAGGAATTACAAGACAGAACATTAAAAGACTTTTTTCTTCCTTAGGTGGACAGTACTGTATTTTTTTATACCTTTCTTATTCCCCTCTCCCACAACGTTATTAAATTCCGTAAAAGAACAGACCATCTTTGTTCCTATGCTGCAATCTCAAGATCTATGAATAAAGCAGGCACCCAGTAAATACTTGCTAATTTGTGTAATTGACCAACTCTTGACAATTCAATATAACAGACTCAAATATCAAGTTAGTTAGAGTTTAAAACAAAACCTTTGTGTGCCCCAGTGAACGATGTAAACACAAACAGCAGAATCCCAAATCTTCTAATCATTTGTGTTGCCCTAAATACAAAAGGGTCTCATAGGCCGAATACAGCTCATAAACCAACATCTCACGTGAGTTACCTTCTCTCTATCCACCTTCTAAGTCAATAAATAAAAAATTGAAAACATTCTGAAAGGAACCCCCTGTTGCCTGAGAAAAAATACACCACACATTTAGAGCCAAAAGGTTGCCTTAAGAGAGCAAAGAGTGAAAAACTCTCCTAATACTTTATCAGAATTCCAAGAACTACGCAAATTCAAACACGTCAAAGCTCCTGTTTCTCCATCGATAAAATGTAGAAAGAAAAACGTGCGTGCGTGCGTGTGTGTAACAGAACCTCACCTAATGGGATAATTAAAATCAGAAAAAGCTAAATTCTACTACTGATTAAAAGTTGGCTTGTCATTTGTCTTGCCAGTTGATCTCTCTAAAGTACCTATCAATTGCTGCAGTCCGTAAAGGGCAGTTCCTTCCCATTGGTTACCAGAGAAAGTTCTTTCCTGACCCCAAATTGCCTAGTACGTTTCAGTCACGATGCCTGGATGGAACCCACAGTTTACCAATATCTGGGGACTGAAAGGACAGGCTGGTGTTGGGGAAATGCTCAAACAGCCTACTCAACACTACCCTCTGGATTCAACTGTCCTCCCAATCCCACAACCAACACAGAGCATTTCAAAAGCGCTTCGCATTCCCAAGAATCCCCCAGATGCAAATGGAGAAACTGAAAAGAGGGTGAACAGGTAGGTTCGCACCTTGAGGATGATGCCGGGAACCCTAACATCCCCAAAAGCCCACAAGAGGAAGGCGCGGGAGCTCACAAATTGAGGGGGATTCTCACACTGTGGAGTTCTAGGGGTAAGTAGCAGGGAACTTTTTAAAAAAGAAAGCAAAAGATAAAAACAGAAAATCATATTTTTGTTATTTAAAGAGGCAGCCCCACTTCCGGACCCTACCTCTCCGTGATTGTACTTCCGGTCTCCTCCGAAACGCCCGCTTTCACAGATCAAGTTCTTGCAACCAATGAGAGCGTCAGCTACTTCCGCCGGCCTGCGGGGCGTGGTGTAAATCCCGCCTTTTCCGGTGGAGAGAAGCCTATCCTAGCGTCTTAATCTCCCGACTCGGTAGGCGGTGCCGTGACAAGCCCAACCGGACGGCTGGAGAGGACGAGAAGGGCAGACGGGGCGTGCAGCCTCTTCCGCCTGGGGCCCGGAAGGGTGATGTGGCTGCGGTATCGCCGGCCTCGCTATGGTAAGAATTGGGGCTGCCGGGTCGCGGTTAATCTTCGAGAAGGGATTGTAGATCTAGACTAGGGCTGGAGGTTGTGCGGCAGCCCGGGGTGTGTGGCCTTTGGAGCCATGTGGTCCCTCCACGGTCAACCAGAGAGAATCAGGACGGACTGTCCAAGAAAGACTCCTGGGTCGCTGAGCCCGCCCCTCATGCAAAGTCCGCTTTCCTACTTTGTTTAGGAAAAAAAAAATGCGTTGGTGTGTTTTAACACGTTGGCTACGTAGATTATCTGGGGTCATTGAAGCTTTGAAGCATTAGAGCTTCTCGAGTTTCCGCTTGTTTTCTTGCATCTCCTTATCTCACCCTAGGGGCTTTACTCTGGTGTTACTATTTGATTTTGTGGGGAGGTTCCTTTGGCACCGAACTCCATACCTTCGTTTTCAGCTGTTTAGTCAGTAGCTTCTCAGGACCCTTCCACATTATTCTCTCAACTTTGAAAATGCTACTTTACAAGCTATAGGTTTTAATAGTTAAGAGTTCTCTGCAAAGGTGGATTGCTTTTCTAGGGGCTTAATATACTTATTGGAGTGGTGTCTAGCCTGAGGCCTTCCTCCTCTGTCACCTCCAGGTCCATGTGCCAAATGTTGTGTATATTTCTGGGCAAAGGATGCGTGCCTGCGAATAGACCCAAAAACAACTATGACTCCAAAAAGCTTGAGTCTCATGGTGAAAAATTATGAGCCCACGTTCACAGAAGTTGCTACAGAATCCCATATAGCAATAATTCAGTTTCTTCTCTGGACGAATTTACCACCTGATGGGAAGATGGCAGTTGAGACTAGCAAGAGTATCACTCTTAATTCTTTTACATCTTTCTAAAAACTGAAGTTGAATTCTTTTACTCGTAGTGCAAGTCAAAGTTAACTCTTTTTATTGTCTCACTATCAGACTAGCTAAAAACAAGATGCATATACTGTGCTGAAGATCATCAGTATATAGACTATCTTGTCATGCTTGTTTTTCCAAAAGTAGCAAGTACTTTCATTTATTATCAAGTCCTATGTACCAGACTCTTTTCAAAAAATCAGTTTATAAGCATGGAAATACCAAGTTCACCACAACTTCTAAGTAGATGTTTACAAGTGAAAGAAGTGAAACATGAGGAGACTGACTTGCCTTGGATCACACCTAGTAGATTGTAAAGCCAAGACTCAAACTTATTTTAATGTCCAGATGCCCGAAATCTTCATGTTATCGATAGAAACACAACATAACTGAGGATGAAATAAGTCTTAGTGATTTGTTCCTTATAAGTATAAATATATAAATCAGACATAGGTGGAAAACAGAAACAACTGGCAGGTGTTTTTTTATTCCTGTGAGATGTCAAAAGTACATTGTTGGCAGAGCTACGAAGTGAGGTTTCAAGGAGGCTAACTTAGCAGTTTAAGAAATGGATTAGTGTCTCAGTATCTTTGAGTTTCCACCTAAACTTAGTTTATTTGTGAGGTAACCCAGTGTTCATGACTTAATAAACCTGAATTACTGTATTTTAATGAATCTTTTTTTTTTTTTTTTTTTGAGATGGAGTCTTGCTCTGTCGCCCAGGCTGGAGTGGGCAGTGGCATAATTTCGGCTCACTGCAACCTCTGCCTCCGGGGTTCAAGCGATTCTCCTGCCTCAGCCTCCTGAGTAGCTGGGACTACAGGCGCGCACAACCACGCCCGGCTAATTTTTGTATTTTTAGTAGAGACGAGGTTTCACCACATTGGCGAGAATGGTCTCAATCTCTTGACCTCGTGATCCGCCCGCCTCAGCCTCCCAGGTATCGATATTTATTTGGAAGTTTGGTGATGCTTTTGTGACCAGAAATATACCATTGGATTACAGGCATGAGCCACCACCACGACCAAGAATCTTTTTAAAAAGCATTTCAAGGACAAAATGTTTATCAGCAGTAATAATTTACATCTGTCAGGGTGAACAGTAATTGTAGCACTTGTGAATTAATACTTTTAAAAAATTTCAGAATGCCTTGTTTCCCCCAATGCCTAACATCCTTCAACATTTCTCTCATGTCTCATCTCTTTCCAAAAAGCCTCCCTTAACCCTTTCTATTTTCTTCTACTCTCTTTAGGTATCTATAGGGATATTCATGTATACTTCCAGTATCCCTCTAACATAACCCTTTTCACAGTAAACAGCAATAAAGTGTTGCCTACATTTCTCCCTCTCTAGGCAGAATTCTTAAAGACTAGGTATTTTAATCTCTACAGTCATAGTGCCAGCTAGAGTTAGTACTCCATTAAGAATCTGGACCTGTAATCCCAGCACTTTGGGAGACCGAGGTGAGTGGATCACCTGAGGTTGGGAATTGGAGACCAGCCTGACCAATGTGGAGAAACCCCATCTCTACTGAAAATAAAAAATTAGCCAGGCATGGTGGCGTATGCCTGTAATCCCAGCTACTTGGGAGGCTGAGGCAGGAGAACTACTTAAACCCAGAAGGCGGAGGTTGCGGTGAGTCGAGATTGTGCCATTGCACTCCAGCCTGGGCAACAAGAGCGAAACTCCATCTCAAAAAAAAAAGAGTCTGGGGATACAGACATGCTCAGTGTCTTCAAGGATTTCACAGTCCAGTGGGGGGAGATGGTTAAATAAGTGAATTCCATCTGTTATCTGTTATGATGTAGCATGACAACACGTGTAGTGGAAAGAGCATGGGTTTAGACTGAGCCAGACAGAGTTAGAATCATGCCCAGTTCCCATCCTTTACTTGGTTAACTGTAAGAGAGTTTATTTTCATGTATTTTTCTTGGTGTGCTAAGTGATTTTCACAAACTCTGCAAAGTAGGAATGATTGCCCACATTTCATAATTAAACTGAGTCTCCAGAGAATAGATGTGAAGTATTTTCTCTCTTGTAGCGGAAGATATGTAGAAAATCATTAAACACAGTGGAAGGAGTAGTACTGGCTGGGAACTGCTTGAGAGATGTCCCCAAGAAAGAAAATAATTCTCTCTCACCTGTATTTTAAAGAGTATTAGGGTCATTAGCTAGAGGTGGGACAGCGATCTGTATCCCATAGATAAAGGAAATGGCAGTTATGGGAACAAAAGGCATGAAGTTCAATCGTTGCATGGAGTCCTCAATGTGGCAGGAATTTAAAAAAAGAAGTTAAGTATAGATGAGGCTAGAAAGATTAGGGCCAGATTTTGAAGAGCTTTGTGCCAGGCCAAAGACTTTATATTTTGATGATGTTTAATTGCTTACTTGATAAAGGCTTTGGAGCAGGGAAATAAAAGGTGTGCATTTTAGAAAACCAACTGGTAACAGCATAGAGAGAGTATATTTAAATGGAGGAAGATTAGAATCTGGAAGACCAGCTTGAAAACAAGTGCTATAGTTCAGATATACGATGATTGAATGTCTCAACTCTGATTAGCAGTTGGGTTGAAAGGAAAGGAAAACTAGGAAAATCATTTTGAAGGTACTTAGTGAAGAGTGATGAAGCACAGCTCCAGCTTGGATGATTTATTGGATGGTAAAGAAATACAGCAGATCCTCAATAACGCTTATGAGGAAGAAACTCGATTCCCAATTGAGGCCACTGTGTGGAGTTTGCATGTTGTCTTCATGTCTGTTCTTCCCATGTCTGCATGGATTTTCTCTGGGTACTCCAGTTCCTTCCCATATCCCAGAGACGTATACATTAGGTTTGTTGAGGTGTCTACACTCTCCTAGTTTGAGTGCTCTGCACCGGAATGATGTCCTATACTCAAAGCTACTCAGATGGCTTCCCGGCACCTTCAACACTGAACTGAAATAGCATATAGCCAGCTCTCTTACTTGTTCTTATTAATCTTTCTTAAGTGGATGTATAACTCATATTTATTTCAGTGTTTAATATTAGAAGGGTTTTGATACTTATTTGGAAGTTTGGTGATGCTTTTGTGACCAGAAATATGTCATTGGAACTTAACTCGTGTTTGTATCAATTTGCCTATGGTAAAATTGGTTTTGTTACGCATCTTTTGGCTTAAAATTGCATTTTCCAAGAACCTGTGGATGACATTAAGTAAGGACTTACTGTGTTGGTTAAGAACCTACTCTGACAGGTGTTTTTTATACAAGGTTTTATTAAAGACGTATTATTGGCCATATTTTTCATATGAAGAAACAGATGCGGAGAGCTAAGTGTCTTTGCTCAAGATCACACTGCCTATAAATAGCAGAGCTAAGATTTAAACTGAACCAATTTGTCACAAAATGCTGTGCCCTTTCTATGCAACAGTATCATTAATTGCACAAAAATATTAAGAAGAAAATCAACATTTTAATGTCATGGGTGGGTGAGGAGGTAGCAGTTTAGATAATAATTGTGTTGCTAGTATTGCTTTTGCGTCATCCATGAAAATGGCATCACAGTTGAAAGGCAAGTATCTTAGTGTTATAAAAATAGTTCTGATCTTATGAACCCATGAAGGGTTCCATGAACTACACTTTTGATAACCACTGCATTAGGCTAATAGGAATCTGATATGGGTGCTGATCTTCTCTAGCAAAGTTTTTGAATACCAATTGCAAATAAAAGCTTCCAGATGGCCGAGGCAGGCATTCAAGACTAGCCTGACCAACATGGTGAAACCCCATCTCTACTAAAAATACAAAAAAATTAGCCAGGCATGGTGGCAGTGCACCTGTAGTCCCAGCTACTCAGGAGGCTGAGGCAGGATAATTGCTTGAACCCAGGAGGTAGAGATTGCAATGAGCCAAGATCACGCCACCACACTCCATGTGGGTGAGAGACCGAGATTCCGTCTCGAAAAACTTCCAGGGAGTTTCAAGAAACTATAGATACCCAGACCAGTTAAATCCAAATTTCTGGGCAATTACGGCTTTTTAGCTCCAAGTGGTTCTAATAAGCAATTAGATTTCATGCCATATAATAGGACATTTTATCAGTCTTTGTTTTTTCTTGGTTGCAAGGTCAGAGTACTTTACAACAGGCTTTGCTCTTTGTCCTTCAGAATACTTTCTCTTGTCCAGTCTTTTTATCAAATACATATATGAAGCATTTATTCTAATTTTTTTCACTCTATCATTTATTATTGTTTTGTGTATGCCTTCTCTTAATAACTCTTGACACCCTTTTGCCTTATCTTTAGATCTGAGGTGTGTATAAAATAGCTCCAAAACGAAGCAGCACAAACATAGCAAATTAATTGTAGGTACCATGATAATGAGATGAAAATAGCTACAAAATCAGTGTTGCCAGTGGAAAACAGTTCAGGCACTTCTACTCTGAACTGTAGTTTTACTCATCATATCCATGAAAGTTGTTAAATGGAAAGTATTAAGTAGAAAAGGTCTCTGTACATTTTAAAAATAGGACTGGTTGTAACAAATGGTTATTTAATCCAGCCCCCCCATTTTACAAATGAAATGAAACTGACAGGTAGAGATATGAGATGTTGATTCATCTAAGGTCAAGTTTATATACTTGGATTACTTCATTAACCCAAATGTTTAGTGGCCACTGTTGCTGAGAAGCAATGGGTGATGAGTTCGTATCTAAATATTAATCAAGCCTGATTTCTTGCTCTCAAATTAAACTAAGATTACTTATCTGTTTGGTACAGTATCACCCTACCACATGATAAGCAACAAAGTTTAAATGTATATGCTAATAACACCAAAAGAGAATGTTGATAATTTTTGTGTATTAGTGGAAATCTTTTCAACCAATACTGGTTACTTACTTTGGGCAATTTAGATATATGCGTGTTTGTGCATTCATATGCACACTAACATCCTTGCATTTTCATGTTTTCTGTTTTAAGAGGCTAGATGGAAAATGCTGACCTGACCTAGATTTTCTAAATGATAAATGCTGACCCACTTTTCTAATGCTGAATAATTTTTATCACAATCAGGTCAGGAGTGTCATTTCTGTGTTCCCTTCCACCCCCAAAAAGGGATAAACTAGTTTCATGTAAAAGAAATAAATATTAATACAAGTAAAACTGTTACTATTTGGAGTTTTAAAATGGAGATTTTAATTTTTGTTTTAAAACTGGAGGAATTAGTATGTCAATAAAAATTTATTTCCCATGTAAGAGGCAGTCAACATTTGAAGCTCCAACACAGTGTTATGCATAAACAAGGCGTTTAATCAACAAATTTGTTAAACAATTTGGTAATCCTAAAAATAAATAAGCTACATAGTGTCCAAGTGATCCAAAACTAATGAAAATACTGTAGATTTAGTCTCTCCTTTCTGCAGATTAAGTATGCTTAGTAACCAGTCATTGAGCACTCTCTAGGCACAGCTTGTTTATATTGATGTGTGTATTTCTTTTGCTTTTCTCATTGTTTCTTTTTGCACTTTTATATTGCTTGGATAATTCCTTTTTTTCCATCTTCTATTCCTAATGTTTTCAGTGGTTTCTTTTTAAGATTTCTTATTTGAAAGTTTTGTTAATAAATACCTTGAGCTCTTAGAAGTATTTTACTCATCTTTTTAAAAAATCTCCTATATTGAATTCTTACTTATAATCAGACTTAATGAATATAGTTTTAGTGTTCAGAAATGACTCTGAAAATTAGAAATTATATCTTAATAAATAAAATGATTTTAAAAATCTGAAAACATTTCTAATTTTTCAAATAGACTTGAGATTAGAACATTTTTTAGAGGTTTGTCAACATTGTAAGTAATTTCATGTCTAGAACCCTTCCTTAGCTTTGCATTAACCACCCTCCATCTATTCATTGATTAATTTTTGCATCTCCTGTAGTTGTGGCCAAATAAAGTCTGTGAATTATTTTTATTATTTCAAAACACCTAACCAAATGTGATTTACTTCAAAATGATCAAATAAAGTAACTGACTCATCAAGTTTATTTCCTTCCAGTTTGGGTAAATTAGCTCAGTGCAGTAACACTAGTTGTTTCAAGCATATCAAAAGATCTCATTGACTATGCGTTGTCAGATAAGTCTACAATGCAAAGGGTTAATAAAAGAACCTTGACGACAAATTGTTTCGGGGACTGCATTACCATGTTTTAGAAGAATGACATAGCTCTCAGTAATGGTCAAGCTAACCTGCCTACTCAGTCTTACAGATCTTTTGAAATTGTATATCTCTTAAGAATTAAAAGAAGTCAGAAGAACACACACTCTCCAGTGTGCAAGCACCTTCAAAGCTTGCTGCTTGATAGAATAGAAAATCTGAATGCCAGGAGGTGTTATAAGATGTGGATACTGAATGGAAATTACCTCAGGTGTTTATTTTACCCTACAGCCTAGGTCCTTAACATAAATATAAGGAAATTTGCATTTTTCTACTTGATTTTCCAAGATATTATTGAGAAGTAAACATAAATGCAAAGCTGTACATGGAGGTTTCTCTTGAAGAGTTAACAAAATTCAGCAATCTGATCTACACTGGTTTTTGAATGTGCATTTTTTCTTTGGAATCCAAATATGTTCTTGGATTTGTTAAAATGTTCATTATTGCCGATTGTATTCAAGTTCCTGTTCATTTGACATTTTTCAGTGACTTCTCTGTGTACTATATTTTAATAGTCACAGGGGATTGATAAAAACCTCAATAGAATAGAGAAGACAATCAGTACAGTATGTGTTCTGTAACATACACATTGTTATGTGTATGTATTATACACATATGAAAATCCTGACTCTGCTTGATATGGAGAGTGGGAACAGGGAAGACATCAGAGGAGGTGCATCTTGAGTTGAGGTTGGACGGATGAGTCAATTCACCAAGCAGGCAAGAACAGATAGCATGTGCAGAACTCAATAGAGTACCTTGAGTTTCATGACTTAAAGGCCCTGAAAAAAATTAAACAAGTTAAATGAATTTGACTTACCACCTTTTTATCATCTTTTCCTCTATTTTGTGATTAAATATGCTTACCTTTTTCTTAGATTCCTCTTTTCCCTTTTAATAACATTTTTCTGTTGAAAAATGCAATTTTTTTTTGCTGAAGAGGAACATCTGTTTCCTTTAACCCCGAGACTAAAATTTTATATCACCAGACAACAGATGCTAAGCATTAAGGGGAATGCTATAGGTGGCAGGCTAATGTCCATAAGTTAGAAACACACTTTTGACCAGAGTCTGAGTACATCTAAAAGACTTACCACCTAAGATTATTTGTTTTAAACTTGAGTCTTTAAACCCCCAGAACAAAGTTGTATATATCATATATTTCATACTTGTAAATGGTTTTCTTTTGTAAATGGTTTCACACACAAACGTATATACACACTCTACTTTCGTAATAGGCATGTTTTTAAGTGCCTTTTTATCTTCTATTAAAACATTCAAACATAAAGAGGTAGAAGCCTATAATGAACCCTCATATTCTCAGCATTTTATCGTCAGCCCTAGCCCTCTCCCACCACACATGCACTGGATTATTTAGAAACAATCCTGGACATTATGTCATTTAAGCATGTTTCTTTAAAAACGCATTTGGAGAAGAAAAGAGAACACATTACAAAGTCATGAATTTAGATACAACATTAGGAAGATGATAAACCTACTTTGCAGATTTATTTTCCAACCATTTTACTATAGGGATCTTTTGCTTAAAATACAGTAAGATTCTCATTATTCCCTGAACATGTTAATGACTTTCTCTTTAGGGTTTTTTTTCCCCACATTTTTTTTCTCTCCTGGAGCTTGCTATTTGCCCATGTGAATGGTGCCCTTTCAAGGTTTGACTCCATTCCTGCTTTCTACATGAAGTCTTTCTTGACTTTTTCTTACGAAAATGGCATTCTTTGTCTGCATAGCTCACTTCCACATTCAACAATGAGTTGCTATGTACTTTTTAAAGTACTTGTTCTATTTTAACTTGATTATAACTGCTGTGTGCCTCAGTCTCATGTATAAAATACAGGCAATAACATTTACCCCAGATACATGAGGGTAACACAAAACAAATACTCAGTGAATATCAGTAATTGCTATTGTTAGCCATAAACTGCAGGGAAAGAATCATACCATGTGCCTTTTTTTAAATCCCCAGTGCCTCATTTCTCAGACAAAGTGGATACTAAATACACATGTAGTTACGATGACTGGGAGGAAATCTGCTTTATTTTCTATGAGGTCATTATCCAATATTATTTATTAATATATTCACATACATATTCAAAATATGACCTTTGAAAGATAAGCATTGTGAGATACCATGCTTTTTATCTACAATTGATTGTGAGCTAATTCACTGATTTATGTTATAAAATGTATATCACTGACTTGGGTTAAGATTAAAACCCAATTTAATTAAAACTCAAGATACATTAAATTTTATCTTTGTTATATCCATGAAAAAATTATGCATAGAAAAACAGGTATTAAACTGGTAATTGCAAATCATTTTTGTCTTTTTCAGACCATAAAAGTATCACTTAGACAATTTGAGAAATCCAGAAAAGTTGAGAATTAGATTAAAAACTATCCAGAGATGGCTGGGCACAGTGGCTCATGCCTGTAATCCCAGTACTTTAGGAGGCCGAGGTGGGCAGATTACTTGAAATCGGGAGACCAGCCTGGCCAACACAGCGAAACCCTGTCTCTACTAAAAAAAGAAAAAACACAAAATTTAGCCAGACATAGTGGCACATGACTGTAATCCTAGCTACTAGGGAGACTGAGGCAGGAGACTTACTTGAACACACGAGGTGGAGGTTGCAGTGAGCCAAGATCCCACCACTGCACTTCAGCCTGGGCAGCAGAGCAAGACTCTGTCCCCCGACCCCCGCCAAAAAACTATCCAGAGATAATCACAGCATTTTTCCACTTGCTTTCCATAAAGGTTTACATACCTTAAGATGTACTGTTTGAAATCTTTGATCCCCTTTTGCCTACTGCTTAGCATTGTGCATAAGCACTTTTTATCCTTGAGAATATTGGTAAATAATGTATATAGTTTTTAAATTTTTTTCAGTAGTTTGCACATATTTATTATAAACATATATAAAAGATTAAAACGACATTGGAACAGTTTCTAGTTGTCTGTTTGTTTTTAAGATTCTCCTGGCTATCCTTGCTTTATTTTTTCCATATGAACTTCAGAATTAGTTGTCTGTTTAAAAAATAACTTGTTGGTGTTGGGTTCACTTTAAATTGATAGGTTGTCTTTACAATGTTACCTTCCAGTATAAAAACCTGGCATACCAGGTTTCTTAATCCATGTTATGCTGCTATTAAAAAAAAAAGAAATTGGGTAATTGGTTAAGAAAAAAGGGTCACTTAGCTCTCAGTTGTGCAGGCTGAGAGTAGTAGGGCTTGGCCCTCCTTCTGGGGAGGGCTTTTATGCGTCACAACATGGCTGAGAAGGTCAAAGGGGAAACAGACGTGGTGAAAAGGAGGGAGGAGCTCATGGCTTTATAACAACCTACTCTCTCTGGAAGGAATTCATTTCCTGGAAAACTAATCCATCTTATGAGATCTCACTAACTGCAGAAGAGCACCCTGACATTCATGGGAGATCTACCCCCAAACCCAAACACCTCCCACTAGGCCCCACCTCCCAACACTACCTTACTGGGGATCAAATTTCAACCGGAGCTTTGGTAGGAACAAGAAAACCATTTCTAAACCATAGCAACAGTCTCTTCTACTTGTATGTTGTTCCATATGTTTTAAGATTTTGTCCGTTTTTTTCTTTGATGCCGATGTTACACGTTTCTTGTTAAGCTTATTCCTAGGTATTTTAGTTGTTCGTTCTGAATGCTATCTTTTTTCCATTGTCTTTCTCCTGAATGATAATATGATTATGAAGGCTATTGATGTATATATTTTAATTATGTACCCAGCTACCTTACTCAATTTCCTTAAGATCTGTAATTGTTTCTCACTAAATTCTTTAGGACTTTTCAAATAAGCACTCAGCCACAAGTACCAATTTTATGTAACTAAGTTTTTTCATAAGTCTTATTCTTTGTTTCATTCCTGATTTTTTGTTTGTTTTTTAGAAAGTGCCTCTAAGTTTACTAAACAAGCATATTGCTGACTGTTGTATGAGATTGACATATTTTATCTACCTGTATATGATGAAAATGTTATTCTTTTTTTTTTTTTTTTTTTTTTTTGAGACGGAGTCTCGCTCTGTCTCCCGGGCTGGAGTGCAGTGGCCGGATCTCAGCTCACTGCAAGCTCCGCCTCCCAGGTTTACGCCATTCTCCTGCCTCAGCCTCCCGAGTAGCGGGGACTACAGGCGCCCGCCATGTCGCCCGGCTAATTTTTTGTATTTTTTAGTAGAGACGGGGTTTCACCGTGTTAGCCAGGATGGTCTCGATCTCCTGACCTCGTGATCCGCCCGTCTCGGCCTCCCAAAGGAAAATGTTATTCTTTGTTACATATACAGTAATATTCTTGCACTTTCTCAATTTTCATTTTATTTGTTCAACTGTCTCTTATTGGGCTTCTCCTGTGAGACAGGCATATGATTGGTGCTGGAGATTCAGAGTCTGATAACCTGATAACACAATGTCCACCCTTCAGAGATGAACATTATTATAAAGGTAACAGTTTGCTATGAGAATAGAAAAGGGAGTTCTACATAAAATAAGAGAAGGGAGGCAGATGGATTCAAGGAAACCTTTAAAAGGTGATGCTAGAGCTGAATTTTGAATAGAATAAGTCCACCTCCATTTACTTTAACTGGAAACCTGTGATTTTGTTTGACTGTGGAAACTTACGAAACTTATGGTTTCTTGTGATTCCTGTGTTAAATTTTAACTTTTTGAATAGGACTCGAACTATTAAATACAAGCTAAGTATCTTTATCCAAAATGCTTACAGGCAGAGTGTTTTGGATTTCAGATTTTTGGGGGGATTTTGGAATAATTGCATTATATTTATTGAGCATCTCTAATCAAAAATCCAAAATGCTCCAATGAACATTTTTTCTTTACCATCATTTTGGCATTCAAAAAATTCTGATTTTGGAACATTTTGGATTTTGGATTAGGGATGTTCAACCTGTAATGAATAACTTTTAAAAATCCAATAATGAAAGTGCAAGTGCTTGCTTTCTTTCCCCAAAATCTATTAGCCTAGTATTTATCAACTCATGGAAAATTATAGCTTAAATTTAAAGGATGTTTATCCTAAAAAAAATTCAGAATTAAAAGAAACATTAGTTAGCGTTTGAGTCTGTCTTCCCATTCTCCACCCAGCCAAAGACTTAGAAAAGTTAATTCCGCTAAGGCCATAAAACCAGCTATTGGCTGTAGAATACCTCAAGATTCTGGTTTTAAATGTTGCAAGACTTGTCATTCTGCTTGCCTTCTTGAAGAAATAAAAGCGTGACTCTAAATGTGGAATTGTCAAATATTTTTTACTTATGCAGTTTTTCTTATATTAATTTTTCTTTTTTTTTTTTCTTTCTAGTCTGCCATTTTCAACTTTCAGAGTCTATTGACTGTAATCTTGCTGCTTATATGTACTTGTGCTTATATTCGATCCTTGGCACCCAGCCTCCTGGACAGAAATAAAACTGGGTATGTTACTAATGATGTCTAGTCACCTAAATTAGTTCTTACAGATGTTGAATGTAAGTTAACATATAAAGTATTACATAATTTAATTCCTACATGTAATTTGGTTTTGTAATAACTTTTTTCATTTTCTTCCTGTTAAAAATTCGAAAACTTTATATTCACAATATCTTACTAAACTAAAAGATGAATTTCAGAAGTGACCTAATACGTGTTAGAGTAAAAAATAGCATGAGGGATTCAACCTACTGAAGGTGAAAATACATGTTAGTTGTCCATCAATTTTTATGATAATATTCCATTTTCTTTGTAGACATTGTCTTCTCTTCATTCCACCTTTTTCAGTAAAGTCCTAATTGCATTTATTCTTCAATATTCACCCATTTGTTGAAATTATATTATTTGTTGCTTAGCTATACATGAAGTCTTTCTATTCAAGTGGAAAGTTTCATTTCATCTTTCCCTTCTGTACCTGCAAACTGTAAACTTAGAATTAAAGTGTATGGTAGACTCTAGTAAACACTAGATGAGTTAATGGAATTCTAATATAGTGCATAATGTCCATCTAAGATATTTAAGTGTTTATCTCATTAAAGAATAATTACGTAGTAGTAGAATACTTTCCCTATGCTATTACGAAAATTCTTCTTCAAAAGCAAGTAGGTTGCATGTGGAAATGTCTGCTCCTCATTCCTTTGGGAGCAGGAATATATTCATAACATGCTACATTAACAAAGGAGTTCTCAGGGCTGCCAACCTTCTAGTAAAGGTTGAGTGGTAGTATAGTTCTCCTACATAAAGCAGCCTGCCTATTTTTACATTTTGAAATATGTACTAATACAGTCAACTGTTTGAAAGCTTTTTATTTAAAAACCTTTATTTCCACTTATATACATGTTAAGCACCATTTTATTTTGATTTATAGCTAAGAATTATTTTGTATAGAAATTTTTATAGGCCTAGTCTCTTTCTGTTAAAATTACGTGTTTTTATGAGACTCATAATCTTTTATTATAGTGAGAATATATACCATGGTTAGGTGGAGGTATCTAGACAGACTGAATAAAGCAAGTTCTTGATGACTTCACTGTTTAAAATAACTTCAGTTTTTGCTACTTCAAATAATATAGAACTAAGCCACAGAAAAGAAGATTACTGCATGGTCTTTATCCTGGTTTCATAGACCTGATAGCATTATCAGCAAATATACTTATTGGTATTTAGCCATAATAACTAAGCAACGTAATTACATTTTTTTAATCAACAGGGTTCGTGTGTGTGTGTGTGTGTGTGTGTGTGTGTGTGTGTGTGTGTAAGTAAAATTGGGGTATTACAGAAATATATCTAGGTAGAGAAATATGTGGAAAAAATCAAAGTGGTGCTGATAAGTCTCTTAGTTACCAAGTTAGTATTATTTATTCATTTATAAAAGTTGTTAATATGTTAATCCTGTTGTACCAGTTTCTTGATGATATTTTGTTACTTCTAGAATGTTAGACCCAAAAAGACCTTGAGTTTTTGATCTTGTGGTTTTCGGTGGGTTCTAGAATGAAGGAGCCATGGCTTTGCAAATGCCTGACCTATTCCATTGTTTGATGAAGAAATGTTAGCCAATTTTAAATGATACCTAGAGTTATCATCATATGCACCTTTAGCCTATGTATGAACACAGTACATGTAAGTCACCATTCTAAGGACTTTCTGTATAATCACTCATTTCATCCTCATAACAACTCTTTGAGGGTGGGTAGTTTTTTTAAAGAGATAAAATACCTTGCTCACAGTTGTGCAACCAGTAAGTAGTATAGAATTTAAGCATAATTTGGCCTTTATTTTAGCTTATTTTCAGGGATGTATATGGCTTTTGTCATTTTATTTCTATAGTAAAATTGTTTAGCCTGTCAGAATATTCATACTTTGAAATAAACTCATGTTTTTGCCTAATTCCATTTAATCTAAACTGTGTATATTCCAGTTCATAGCAGTTTCTATACATTGATGGTTGATAGGCTAAGAGACCTTTTACTTTGAGGTCAGGACGTTATACTTCAGAAGAGAAACATATATAGAACTTAACTGACCAGAATTTTCTGTCAGTCTTACCCATTCAGATGTAATGATTCACTAGCCAGCCATCTCTTTCAGCAAAAAAACAAGAATATACTATAAATTTTTCTGAAATTTAAGTATTGTGATTTTCTTGAGATAATAATTCTAGTTTACATAACATAATATTAATTTATCTTGATTTGCAACCATATGTGACACTATTTATAATTCTTTTACTTTGTCAGACCAATAAAGTAATGTCCTCGGTGTTACTTTTTAAAATATCTCTATTCATTGATGACTCAGTTGGTCTTTTTTTCAAAAATGATTTGTTATACATGCCAAATTACTGATAATTCCATATAATATGTAATTCATAATGTATTCATTCATACAATTGAAATATATGTCTCCATTCTAATACTTACTTCCAGAATATGTGCTTTAAATGCCATATTTAGTGAATTCACATAGAGTGTCCTCTAAACTAGGAGATTTTCTACTTACATTGAAAATATAGGCCCATTTTTAATTCCTTCTTAGTAAATGACACATAATTAAATAACATCATTGGAATTCATTATTATAGATTATTTAACTTTAGAGCTACATTCTCTAAGAAATTAAAGTTTAGTATAGGAATGATTTTGGTGTCACATTCAACCAAAAAATGTTCATTTAACATTTTATCAAAATCGATGCTTAAATTGCCATATACATTTTATGCTTTTGAAAGTAGAGTACTTTAAGTTAACTGAATAGTAAACCCTTATGCAAATTTTTGCGACTCTCATTAATTTGCCCTGGATTTGACCTATGACACTATTTATATTCCAGTTCATACCAGTTTCTGTACATTGATGGTTGATATGCCATTGTGTCCTACTTTCATACTTGAATGGTGGCTCAACATCAAACAAGCAGATTTCAAATTTGAAGCAAAGTGTTAAAGGTTAATATGTTAATATACAATTAATCCCTATATGGTATCAAGAGAATGATTTACCTTTCTGAGTAATCAATAGCTACTTTTTTCTGTTTTTATTCTATGCAGATTGTTGGGTATATTTTGGAAGTGTGCCAGAATTGGTAAGTGTCTATAATCTCCCTCCACTTCTTCAGCTGTAAATTGTTGACCAATTTACTTATGTTATAATCGCACAAATCATATGTTAATTTTTAAAGGACAGGCTTCCCAATTTTATGCATTTTTGCAAAAGTTTATAAGTTGTACCAAAGTCTTTTCCTTATGCTATTTGGGCATAAGGCGTAGGCCAGGCGTGAGGGCTCATGCCTGTAATCCCAGCAATTTTTGAGGCCAAGACAGGAGGATTACCTGGGGTCAGGAGTTCGAGACCAGTCTGGCCAACATGATGAAACCCTGTCTCTACTAAAAATACAAAAATTAGCCAGGCATACACATCTGTAATCCCAGCTACTTAGGAGGCTGAGGCAGAAGGATCTCTTGAACCCGAGAGGCAGAGATTGCAGTGAGCCAGATCACACCACTGTACCCCAAACTGGGTGACAGAGTGAGACTCTGTCTCAACATTAAAAAAGAGTAAAACTAGATTTAGTGGATACTTCATTAACACAGTGATAGAAAAGTCTCTCTAATTTAGATATCAAATACCATGCATTCCTGGTATTGGGGGAAATAAATGTATGTGGTTTTATGCACACATGTTGATAGTATGGAAGTATAGAGCACGCTGTTCTGTATATTGTATATCATTTTGATAACTAGGATGTATTCCCATCTAATGAAAGTCTTTCTGAGCAGCTATCTAAACATAATCACTGTATTGCCCTATTTTAAGTAACAGTGTTTAACTGTTTTGTCTGTTGATCCCATGTGGTCATAGCCAAACTGACTCAAGTTAAAGTACTACCCTTGATCTTAGCTAAAAGGCCAAGAAGCAATTAAAAGTTAAGGTAGATGTGGTTGTCTTACAACTTTCCATGATAAGAGATTAGTAGCATCATATATGTTTTTATAGTTAATAATATACTCCTGTCCAGTCACCCTGTATATGTAACATTTGACACTGTGCCCAGCACATAGTAGACTCTCAAATGATTAAGTGAATGAATTAAAATGTATTTTATTGCATCATTCATCAGTATTCTTTTTTTGGGGGGGGGGGATGGAGTCCCACACCGTCACCCAGGCTGGAGTGCAGTGGTGTGATCTCGGCTCACTGCAAGCTCCACCTCCCAGGTTCAAGCGATTCTCCTGCCTCGGTCTCCCAAGTAGCTGGGATTACAGGCACCCACCACTATGCCTGGCTAATTTTTCGTATTTTTAGTAGAGACGGGATTTCACTATGTTGGCCAGGCTGGTCTCGAGCTCCTGACCTCGTGATGTACCCACCTCAGCCTCCCAAAGTGCCAGGATTACAGGCATGAGCCACCGTGCCCAGCCGTTCATCAGTATTCTTGAATAATAAATTACACCCTTTTTAAACCTTCTTAATTCAAAAAAAAAGAAAAACTCAAGGCATTTGTACATATACCACTTTGGACTGAAATTGAATATTTCTTATCTGTCCTCTTTGGAATCATTTGCATGGCCACGAAAAAATATTTCGTTTTAGTACTCTTCTTCTAACTTTGAATTTATGCATAACTACTTTTTTCTTTCATAAAGCCTGTTAGACTTTTATAATAAAAAATATTTTTTCTACGTTTGACATTTAGTGTTGTTAGCCAGTCTGACAACAGCCTAAATTCTCACAACTAATCCTTTAAATAGGATGGAGAATTGAAGAGTCATCTCCATTAGATAAACTGTGTTCCATTTAGAGTATTGTGTTTTATTTTGGTTTTCAACTTCTCAGAGATGTGGAAAATTTAGAAGATGATCCATAAAGGAAACAAACCTCATGAGATTGAAAAATACAAACTGAGTATTTGTAATACAGGTATACCTCAGAGATACTGCATGTTTAATCCCAGACCACCACAATAAAGCAAGTCAACAAATTTTTTTGGTTTCTGGTACATATAAAAGTTTTGTATAGATTAGTGGTCTGTTAAGTGTGGAGTAGCAGTGTGTCTTTAAGAACAATGTGTGTACCTTAATTGAAAAATACTGTGTTGCTAAAAATCACTGGTGATTATATCTGACATATATATATCTGAGTCATAATCATTCTGCTGGTGGAGGGTCTTCCCTCAACGTTGATGGCTGCTGATTGATCAAGGTGGTGGTTGTTGAAGGTTGGGTGACTGACAGTTCTTAAAATACGATAACAGTGAAGTTTGCCACATGGATTGACTCCTCCTTTCATGAAAGATTTCTCTGTAACCTGCAGTGCTATTTGGTAGCATTTTATCCACAGTTGAATTTCTTTCAAAACTGGATTCAATCCTCTCAAACCCTCCACTGATTTATCAACTAAGTTTATGTAATATTTTAAACCCTTTGTTGTCATTTCAACAGTGTTCACGGCATCCTCACCAGGAGTAAATTCCATCTCAAGAAACCATTTTCTTTGTTCATAAGAAGAAGTTATTCATTCAGATTTCACATTGAGATTATAGTAATTCGATCACATATTCAGGCTCCCCTTCTAATTACAGTTCTCTTACTCTTTTCACCATTATCTGCGGTTACTTCCTTCATTGATGTATTAGGTAAACCATGCTGTAAACAGGGATGCTGTCATCCAGACTTAGTTGTTCCGTTTCTAGAGCATAGGGAGAGCAGATTTAGCATAATTCTTAAAAGCTGTAGAATTTTCAGCAGGTGAATAAGCATTGACTTCAGCTTAAAGTCACCAACTACATTAGCCCTTAACATGAGTCAGCCTGCCCTTTGGAGCAGTAGAAGCCAGGCACTGACTTCTCCTCTCTAGCTGTGAAATTCCTAGATTCCATCTTTTTCAATAGAAGGCCATTTTGTCTACATTGAACTTCATCTGTTGTTTAGTTTAGCTACTTTCATCGGTTATCTTAGCTAGTTTCTGCATAACTTGCTGTAGTTTCTTTTTTTTTTTTTTATTCTAAAAAGCAATGTTTCCTTTAATACATACGATGTTTATATCTCTGTATCAAATCACAAACTTAGCTGGGTACTTATTTACAAATAATAAGCATAAGTTCAATATAACTTAAGTTGCCTGTATTTACAATCATTTATAAAAATTAATACATCTGAATCTAGCTTTATCAGTTTTACTTTTACAGCCAGCAAGCATCTTTGAAATTTATAGTAGTAGTATTAGTACAAATCAACTTTGTATTTTTCTACCCTGACAATACCAACATATAACCCTTGTACTCATCTCTCAATTATTTGTGTATGACTTTTTTTCAGTTTGCTCATTATAATAAAAAATACTGGACCTTTTATTTTATAGGTACAGATATATGTGATGAACACATGTATATCTAAAGACATATATATTACATGCACACTCCTACCTTAGGAAGAAGTTATCCTCTGTTTTTTATTATCTCCTGCCTCCCTGCCACACACACCCTTTTTGTTGTTATTGTTAGGAAAAAAAATGAAGATAGATTAATCTTCTCAGTGTATTTAAACTACAAGGAGCAATTAAGTTTGTCTGATGCAATGTGAGACCATTTTCTAAATTTAAAATTTAAAATGTTTGTGTCCTGAAAGAACTTGAAAATCTGTTAACTAGCCATGGAAAATATATAGCCAACCAGAGTAACCAAACAAGTTGAGACTAATAACTAAAATCTTCAATACTCAAAGAGAGTATGTAAGGAAAACTCCATTAAAAAGGTACAAGTGCATCACCACAGAGATATTCTGGGACAGCATCATTGATTCCAATGATCCAAGCATCATTGCAAGATTGCAATTTTTGAGCCTGAACTTAGCACTAACAAAAGCATTCTAATATTTCAGTTTCATAATGATTTTATGTGAAAAATTAGAATTTGAGTTACCCTGAATACTTTCCGTTAAAAAAAAGATCATTCAGACTGTCAGAATTCTGCCTGCCCTTATGAAGCATTATGAGGACAGTGAAATGGAAAAGAAGAAGGAATTGCTGAAACACAATTCTAGCTTAAGAAATAATTATCTCCTGGCAACCCTCAACATTCTCTGATATATTTTTGAGGAATAGTCATTATAATTTTAAACTCAAGTATGATTGTAGCTGACGTTTTGAACAAGAGCACTTGAAGCTCTTTTGAATATAGTTTCATGAACCATCACTTGTAGGGTTACGTTTTTCATTTCCTTTAATTTTTAAAATTTTCATTTTTTATTGTCATTTTTGTTTTTTTTTTTTTTTTTTTTTTGTTATACTTTAAGTTCTAGGGTACATGTGCATAACGTGCAGGTTTGTTACATATGTATACTTGTGCCATGTTGGTGTGCTGCACCCATCAACTCGTCAGCACCCATCAATTCGTCATTTATATCAGGTATAACTCCCAATGGAATCCCTCCCCCCTCCCCCCTCCCCATGATAGGCCCCGATGTGTGATATTCCCCTCCCCTGAGTCCAAGTGATTTCATTGTTCAGTTCCCACCTATGAGTGAGAACATGCGGTGTTTGGTTTTCTGTTCTTGTGATAGTTTGCTAAGAATGATGGTTTCCAGCTGCATCCATGTCCCTACAAAGGATGCAAACTCATCCTTTTTTATGGCTGCATAATATTCCATAGTGTATATGTGCCACATTTTCTTAATCCAGTCTGTCACAGATGGACATTTGGGTTGATTCCAAGTCTTTGCTATTGTGAATAGTGCCGCAGTAAACATACGTGTGCATGTGTCTTTATAGCAGCATGATTTATAATCCTTTGGGTATATACCCAGTAGTGGAATGGCTGGGTCATATGGTACATCTAGTTCTAGATCCTTGAGGAATTGCCATACTGTTTTCCATAATGGTTGAACTAGTTTACAATCCCACCAACAGTGTAAAAGTGTTCCTATTTCTCCACATCCTCTCCAGCACCTGTTGTTGCCTGACTTTTTACTGATTGCCATTTTAACTGGTGTGAGATGGTATCTCATTGTGGTTTTGATTTGCATCTCTGTGATGGCCAGTGATGATGAGCATTTTTTCATGTGTCTGTTGGCTGTATGAATGTCTTCTTTTGAGAAATTTCTGTTCATATCCTTTGCCCAATTTTTGACGGGGTTGTTTGTTTTTTTCTTGTAAATTTGTTTGAGTTCTTTGTAGATTCTGGATATTAGCCCTTTGTCAGATGAGTAGATGGCAAAAATTTTCTCCCATTCTGTAGGTTGCCTGTTCACTCAGATGGTAGTTTCTTTTGCTGTGCAGAAGCTCTTTAGTTTAATGAGATCCCATTTGTCAATTTTGGCTTTTGCTGCCATTGCTTTTGGTGTTTTAGACATGAAGTCCTTGCACATGCCTATGTCCTGAATGGTACTACCTAGGTTTTCTTCTAGGGTTTTTATGGTATTAGGTCTAACATTTAAGTCACTAATCCATCTTGAATTAATTTTCATATAAGGAGTAAGGAAAGGATCCAGTTTCAGCTTTCTACTTATGGCTAGCCAGTTTTCCCAGCACCATTTATTAAATAGGGAATCCTTTCCCCATTTCTTGTTTCTCTCAGGTTTGTCAAAGATCAGATGGCTGTAGATGTGTGGTATTATTTCTGAGGACTCTGTTCTGTTCCATTGGTCTATATCTCTGTTTTGGTACCAGTACCATGCTGTTTTGGTTACTGTAGCCTTGTAGTATAGTTTGAAGTCAGGTAGCGTGATGCCTCCAGCTTTGTTCTTTTGACTTAGGATTGTCTTGGCAATGCGGGCTCTTTTTTGGTTCCATATGAACTTTAAAGCCGTTTTCTCCAATTCTGTGAAGAAACTCATTGGTAGCTTGATGGGGATGGCATTGAATCTATAAATAACCTTGGGCAGTATGGCCATTTTCACAATATTGATTCTTCCTATCCATGAGCATGGTATGTTCTTCCATTTCTTTGTGTCCTCTTTGATTTCACTGTGCAGTGGTTTGTAGTTCTCCTTGAAGAGGTCCTTGACATCCCTTGTAAGTTGGATTCCTAGGGTATTTGATTCTCTTTGAAGCAATTGTGAATGGAAGTTCATTGATGATTTGGCTCTCTGTTTGTCTGTTACTGGTGTATAAGAATGCTTGTGATTTTTGCACATTAATTTTGTATCCTGAGACTTTGCTGAAGTTGCTTATCAGCTTAAGGAGATTTTGGGCTGAGACAATGGGGTTTTCTAAATATACAATCATGTCATCTGCAAACAGTGACAATTTGACTTCTTCTTTTCCTAACTGGATACCCTTTATTTCCTTCTCTTGCCTGATTGCCCTAGCCAGAACTTCCAACACTATGTTGAATAGGAGTGGTGAGAGAGGGCATCCCTGTCTTGTGCCAGTTTTCAAAGGGAATTTTTCAAGTTTTTGCCCATTCAGTATGATATTGGCTGTGGATTTGCCATAAATAGCTCTTACTATTTTGAGGTACGTTCCCTCAATACCGAATTTATTGAGCATTTTTAGCATGAAGGGCTGTTGAATTTTGTCAAAAGCCTTTTCTGCATCTATTGAGATAATCATGTGGTTCTTGTCTTTGGTTCTGTTTATATGCTGGATTACGTTTATTGATTTGCGAATGTTGAACCAGCCTTGCATCCCAGGGATGAAGCCCACTTGATCATGGTGGATAAGCTTTTTGATGTGCTGCTGAATCCGGTTTGCCAGTATTTTATTGAGGATTTTTGCATCGATGTTCATCAGGGATACTGGTCTAAAATTTCTTTTTTTTCTTTTGTCTCTGCCAGGCTTTGGTATCAGGATGATGTTGGCCTCATAAAATGAGTTAGGGAGGATTCCCTCTTTTTCTATTGATTGGAATAGTTTCAGAAGGAATGGTACCAGCTCCTCCTTGTACCTCTGTTAGAATTCAGCTGTGAATCCATCTGGTCCTGGACTTTTTTTGGTTGGTAGGCTATTAATTATTGCCTCAATTTCAGAGCCTGCTATTGGTCTATTCAGGGATTCCACTTCTTCCTGGTTTAGTCTTGGAAGAGTGTAGGTGTCCAGGAAATTATCCATTTCTTCTAGATTTTCTAGTTGATTTGCATAGAGGTGTTTATAGTATTCTCTGATGGTAGTTTGTATTTCTGTGGGGTCCTGTGGTGATATCCCCTTTATCATTTTTTATTGCGTCTATTTGATTCTTCTGTCTTTTCTTCTTTATTAGTCTTGCTAGCAGTCTGTCAGTTTTATTGATTTTTTCAAAAGACCAACTCCTGGATTCATTGATTTTTTTGGAGGGTTTTTTGTGTCTCTATCTCCTTCAGTTCTGCTCTGATCTTAGTTATTTTTTGCTTTCTGCTATCTTTGAATATGTTTGCTCTTGCTTCTCCAGTTCTTTTAATTGTGATGTTAGAGTGTCCATTTTAGATCTTTCTAGCTTTCTCTTGTGGGCATTTTGTGCTATAAATTTCCCTCTACACACTGCTTTAAATGTGTCCCAGAGATTCTGGTATGTTGTATCTTTGTTCTCATTGGTTTCAAAGAACATCTTTATTTCTGCCTTCATTTGGTTATGTACCCAGTAGTCATTCAGGAGCAGGTTGTTCAGTTTCCATGTAGTTGAGCGGTTTTGATTGAGTTTCTTAGTCCTGAGTTCTAGTTTGATTGCACTGTGGTCTGAGAGACAGTTTGTTATAATTTCTGTTCTTTTACATTTGCTGAGGAGTGCTTTACTTCCAATTATGTGGTCAATTTTGGAATAAGTGCGATGTGGTGCTGAGAAGAATGTATATTCTGTTGATTTGGGGTGGAGAGTTCTATAGATTTCTATTAGGTCCGCTTGGTCCAGAGATGAGTTCAATTCCTGGATATCCTTGTTAACTTTCTGTCTCGTTGATCTGTCTAATGTTGACAGTGGGGTTTTAAAGTCTCCCATTTTTATTGTATGGGAGTCTAAGTCTCTTTGTAAGTCTCTAAGGACTTGCTTTATGAATTTGGGTGCTCCTGTATTGGGTGCATATATATTTAGGATAGTTAGCTCTTCCTGTTGAATTGATCCCTTTACCATTATGTAATGGCCTTCTTTGTCTCTTTTGATCTTTGATGGTTTAAAGTCTGTTTTATCAGAAACTAGGATTGCAACCCCTGCTTTTTTTTGTTCTCCATTTGCTTGGTAGATCTTCCTCCATCCCTTTATTTTGAGCCTGTGTATGTCTCTGCATGTGAGATGGGTCTCCTGAATACAGCAGACTGATGGGTCTTGACTCTTTATCTAGTTTGCCAGTCTGTGTCTTTTAATTGGAGCATTTAGTCCATTTGCATTTAAGGTTAATATTGTTATCTGTGAACTTGATCCTGCCATTATGATATTAACTGGTTATTTTGCTCGTTAGTTGATGCAGTTTCTTCCTAGCCTCGATGGTCTTTACATTTTGGCATGTTTTTGCAATGGCTGGTACCAGTTGTTCCTTTCCATGTTTAGGGCTTCCTTCAGGGTCTCTTGTAAGGCAGGCCTGGTGGTGACAAAATCTCTAAGCATTTGCTTATCTGTAAAGGATTTTATTTCTCCTTCACTTATGAAACTTAGTTTGGCTGGATATGAAATTCTGGGTTTAAAATTCTTTTCTTTAAGAACGTTGAATATTGGCCCCCACTCTCTTCTGGCTTGTAGAGTTTCTGCCAAGAGGTCTGCGGTTAGTCTGATGGCCTTCCCTTTGTGGGTAACCCGACCTTTCTCTCTGGCTGCCCTTAAGATTTTTTCCTTCATTTCAATTTTGGTGAATCTGGCAATTATGTGTCTTGGAGTTGCTCTTCTCGAGGAGTATCTTTGTGGTGTTCTCTGTATTTCCTGAATTTGAATGTTGGCCTGCCCTACTAGGTTGGAGAAGTTCTTCTGGATGATATCCTGAAGAGCGTTTTCCAACTTGGTTCCATTTTCCCCCTCACTTTCAGGCACCCCAGTCAGACGTAGATTTGGTCTTTTTACATAATCCCATACTTCTTGCAGGCTTTGTTCATTTCTTGTTCTTCTTTTTTCTTTTGGTTTCTCTTCTGGCTTCATTTCATTCATTTGATCCTCAATCGCTGATACTCTTTCTTCCAGTTGATCGAGTCGGTTACTGAAGCTTGTGGATTTGTCACGTATTTCTCGTGTCATGGTTTTCATCTCTGTCATTTCGTTTATGACCTTCTCTGCATTAATTATTCTAGCTATCAATTCTTCCACTCTTTTTTCAAGATTTTTAGTTTCTTTGCACTGAGTACGTAATTTCTGCTTTAGCTCTGAGAAGTTTGATGGACTGAAGCCTTCTTCTCTCATTTCGTCAAAGTCATTCTCTTACCAGCTTTGATCCGTTGCTGGCGATGAGCTGCGCTCCTTTGCAGGCGGAGATGCACTCTTATTTCTTGAATTTCCAGCTTTTCTGCCCTGCTTCTTCCCCATCTTTTTGGTTTTATCTGCCTCTGGTCTTTGATGATGGTGACGTACTGATGGGGTTTTGGTATAGGTGTTCTTCCTGTTTGATAGTTTTCCTTCTAATAGTCAGGACCCTCAGCTGTAGGTCTGTTGGAGATTGCTTGAGGTCCACTCCAGACCCTGTTTGCCTGGGTATCCGCGGCAGAGGTTGCAGAAGATAGAATATTGCTGAACAGCGAGTGTACCTGTCTGATTCTTACTTTGGGAGCTTCCTCTCAGGGGTGTACTCCACCCTGTGAGGTGTGGGGTGTCAGACTGCCCCTAGTGGGGGATGTCTCCCAGTTAGGCTACTCAGGGGTCAGGGACCCACTTGAGCAGGCAGTGTGTCCGTTCTCAGATCTCAACCTCCGTGTTGGGAGATCCACTGCTCTCTTCAAAGCTGTCAGACAGAGTCGTTTGCATCTGCACAGGCCTCTGCTGCTTCCCCTTTTGTTTTTTAGCTGTGCCCTGTCCCCAGAGGTGGAGTCTACAGAGACAGGCAGGTTTCCTAGAGCTGCTGTGAGCTCCACCCAGTTTGAGCTTCCCAGTGTCTTTGTTTACCTACTTAAGCCTCAGCAATGGCGGGCGTCCCTCCCCCAGCCTCTCTGCTGCCGTTTTGGTTAGATCGCAGACTGCTGTGCTAGCAGTGAGGGAGGCTCCGTGGCCATGGGACCCTCCCTGCCAGGTGTGGGTATAATCTCCTGGTGTGCCCGTTTGCTTAAAGCGCAGTATTGGGGTGGGAATTACCCGATTTTCCAGGTGTTGTGTGTCTCGGTTCCCCTGGCTAGGAAAAGGGATTCCCTTCCCCCTTGCGCTTCCCAGGTGAGGCAATGCCTCGCCCTGCTTCAGCTCTCGCTGGTCGGGCTGCAGCAGCTGACCAGCACCAATTGTCCAGCACTCCCCAGTGAGATGACCCCAGTACCTCAGTTGAAAATGCAGAAATCACCGGTCTTCTGTGTCACTCGCGCTGGGAGTTGGAGACTGGAGCTGTTCCTATTCGGCCATCTTGCTCCGCCCCTCTGTAGTTTCTTATTGGTGTATCATGTATCAAATAAGTTTGCCATCCTATATGAGCACAGTTCATGGTGCCCCAAAACCATTGCAATGGTACCATAAAGGATCAGTGATCACAGATCGCCATAGAAGATACAGTAGTAATGAAAAAGGGTGAAATATTGGGAAAATTACCAAAATATGACACAGAGACACAAATTGAGCACATGCTGCTTTTGAAAAATGGCACCAATAGACTTGCGCAATGCAAGGCTGCCATAAGACAGTTTTTTCTTCAAAGGGGCAGTATCTGCAGAGCACAATAAAATGAAATATTCTGTACTAAGAGATTTTTTGAAAGAAAAACTGGGAATTGATGTAATTTGTCTGAAGATGGTTATAGTATAACTAGTCTTCAAATCTTTAAAGCATCGTCTAAGGTTCATATGTTGTTAGCCATTGAAATAATTTTGAGAGCAGGTTTTCTTCCCTTAAGCTTTTAATGATAGGCAAGACCCATTAATGGTGGAAATTGTAAGCATAATACTAAATTATCCAGAAGTCCTTTCTAAATCTGTGATGATGAAATCATAAGGTTCTTTGGCCTTTCTAGTTTCTTGTTATGGCAAATGATAGAATACGTGTAAAAGACTTCATAGAAGAGTACCTGTTTCAAGGCTGTAATACTGATATAATGACTATTGAAACAGACTTTATCTTCCAGAGAAATAAGTATGATTTTAAAGATTCAGCTATTCTTCCTCAGTGTTCTGTCATACTTTGTTCTCTCTTATAGTGACATGTGTAAGAGTCTTTCTTTTGTAATAAGTATCATTACCTTAAACTGGTAAAATCACAGATATAGCCTAGATAAGTAGTTACCACTCCGGGACATTTGGCAAAATAGAGAGACAGCTTTGATAGTCACAACTGAACTCAGGGACATATAGTGGGTACAGGTGAGGGATATTGCTAAGCGTCCTAGGATGCACAAGGAATCCATCACAACAGAATTATCAAGCTCAAAATGTCCATAGTACTGGAGTTGAGAAGGGCTGGTCTAGATTTACAGAAATTTGTGATGCAGACTTATCTGGCACACAGTTATGAAGAACTACAAATCCTGAAATAATAGGAGAAATCTTAAGTACTTCAAAAAGAACCAAGAAAAGAATGACAAAAGAACATCCTCAATGGTTAATACTGATAGTTAGTGATAAATGTAAATATATACACACCAAACTGCATGCTTCAGAGACAAGTTTCTCTGAAAAAGAATATGGCCAAGAAACGGTGGTCAGAATACCTCAAGTAAAGTAGAAAGAGAGAACATAATGGAAGAGCAGGTCTGGAGTTAAGAGGCATAGTTATCATCTCAGTTTTATTATTAAGTTGCTAGTGCATAAAGAAATATTAAGGTATTTTAAATCCATCTTATGTAATGAGAGAAGTGCATACAATTCCATTTAGTAGCCCGCCCAAACAGCCCCTTTGTTCACAATTATTGCTTGAAAAGAGTATAGCTCAGTTTAAGATGTCTAGTTTGTATCTTTCTTAATGATTTCCTGTAGTATGGTCTATTTTTATATCTAATTATAAATAGTGTCTAGTGTCCTTTTTTTTTTTTTTTTTTGGCTAGTTATTTATTATTTCCATTTTCCTCTCTTGACTGTATGAATGCCATAGGTTGAATGCTTCATTTTAAATGTTCATTCTTGCCAATTCTGTGAAAGCATTAGCTTTTCATTTTGGCAGAGTGACTTAGAAAATGTTGTTGATATGCTGCTTTCTCAAGCATATGCTCCTCTCTTATCTTGACACAGAATATATCCACAAAGAAATGATACAATTTTAATGGGAAAAGACCTAGCCAAATCATCTTATCATGTTACACATCACATTGCAGTAACTGTTTTACATTCACTTAT
Source organism: Rhinopithecus roxellana (assembly GCF_007565055.1). Classification (NCBI taxonomy): domain Eukaryota; kingdom Metazoa; phylum Chordata; class Mammalia; order Primates; family Cercopithecidae; genus Rhinopithecus; species Rhinopithecus roxellana. The sequence goes on from NC_044551.1 coordinate 143,075,440, forward strand.
ACAGACCTAAGACCAGACAAAAAGTAACATTAAAACCCAAGTTCAACTAAAGATGTTTAGCTCTACCACGTGGCAGTCTCTTTTAAGAAAATTAAAAACAGGAAAATGAAATCCATATGTAAATTATAGCAGTCTAAGTTGAAGGATGAGAAAAAGCGGCACTTCTGGAAAACTTAGGACAGTATTAATTTCTTTTAAGTATTTAATAAGACTATATGAGACAATGAGGATATATAGCCCTAGTAAGAGTGACAGGCTTACTTACAAAGTCTTTCTGAAATTTATGTACAAATGGGGTTGTTTTTGTCTGATTCGGTGACTTGGGCTTTTTCCTCCAAGAGAATTAGCATTGTTTACAAATTGTGACCCAAGATATATTTTAATTTTAAAAGATTTTTATTTTCAGTTGAGGTGATGGTATTGTAAAAACACTTTCACTTTCTAGATTTTTCTTTAGCTGAAAGGCAGTCCGTTAAATGTCTATGGATAGAACAAATACTTCCAGATCCAGAAAAACCCCAAAAGTTTATTTTTTTATATATGTGTATAGTATTTTCTGTGGAAATCAACAATGAGCAGACACTAATATATAAACCCAATTATATGGCAGTGTCAGGTCAGTGAGGAAGCTATAAAAATGAAAATGACCTTGAGAATTTTAGTTAATAAAGATGATCAGGATGAACATTTTCTAAAGGTAGTTTGCTGAACTTGCTAAGTGGAATAAGGAATTTCATTAAAGAGTTGACTTTAAACATCATGGAAAAGCACAAGTGAGGGTAGTATAAACCATCTCTACTAGAGGATGCCAAGCACATACCCAGGATTATTTCTAGAAGTAGTTTCTTCTTCCTTTCTTATACTGCCCTCACGGCAGCATAGAAATGTTTGGTGCTTTATGAATTCGCAGTTATTGAAGAAACAGGGAAGAATAAGATGAGCTTGAGTTAACTCACAATGACATGGTCTCTATTTGCAAGACAATTCACAAGCCAATTTCAGATTTACTTTGTGCAAAGGAAAGCATCCAAATACAATCATTCTTTAAATGCATGTGAAAAATTGACTTATACAGAAGTGGTTGGTTTTAGTTCTACTTTTCTAACCCAGAGTAAGCATACTATCTCAGAAATAGTTTTTCTAATTTTTTTAATTAAACATTTTAATTTGCCCATTTTTTAAATGCAGTTTTATTGACCATCCTCTCTTTATTTTCATCCATGAATGCTCCCCCTTCCCTGTGCCTTTAAGTGTCACGAATTGCTACCAGTAAGGACAAATATTGTGTTTCGAATTTCTTTTTATGGGTGGAAATTTTGTTCTTTTTATAGAAAGAAAATAAACAATATTTCTTTGGCCTCAATTGAGTTGAGATCGTTTCTCTTGGATCTCTGTCCTACATTCTGCATTGTATTTTTTAGTGTCTGAGTTTACACAGTGACAAAGAAATGATACTTTCAAGGTTTTCTAAACATATGAAAAAGAAGATCCTCTTAGAAATAAATCGACATATTAATAGTTTAACCCATTCTGTATTGTGCTTGTTTTTTATGTTGCATCCAGTTTTTGTCACTGTCCCACCCCCAATATGGGGGCCTCCTAGAGAAGAATGTTATCTTGATTCTTATGTATCCCTTTCTCGTAGCATAACCTTGTCATAGCCAGGTTAGCCACTCAGTTAATCAAAATGAGTATCTCCTTTTTTTCAACAGGTGAACGGAAGAGTCCTTATGTTGCAGTATGCTGTATAGTAATGGCCTTCAGCATCCTCTTCATACAGTAGCTGGGGAAAATGCCAGAATTTAATTGCCATCAGATTTCATTGTGAACAAGGACTTACTGCAGAAAATAATGGAAAGATGGTTAACCCTTTTATCTCTGAACATTGAATGAGATAAATTTCCAGATGCTATTCTCTATTTTTATGTTATTGGACCAATGTTCTGTATAAATAATTAAGATGTAACCATTTAATAGTCTGTAACAATCAACCTCAGTATTGTCACTACAATATTACATTCTGCAAATGTTATTCTGTTGTATCAGATACCAGATTTTAGTGAGGTATCTCTAAGGCACATAGTAGAAAACGAAATTGGTTAATTACTCAAGTTCTTTTCACTGTGATTTGGAAATGATTTAATCTTTATAGAACGAGACCCTTTTTTGGACTAGCTTTTTTATTAAAATGGCTCAGTTTGTGTTGATAAGGATTGCATTCATGTTTAATAGCGCTTGCTTTTCCTCTGGGCACACCATTTTGATCATTAACCAGAGTACCTCTACTCTTAGCAAACTCTAGTTTATGACAAGTATTTAAAATATTTAAAACAAGCTTATAAGTTCTTAAGGAGGAAGGTAAATGAGATGTAACTTAAAAATAGTATTGGGAAAATGTTGATATTTAACATTAGTGGATTTAGACTAGACAAATGGCATAGTAGGCCCTGAAACCTCTTGTCAAGTATATATAAGTGTTTTGTGCATGAATTTTTACCAGAAAGCTGTCTTTCTCTGAAAAACACAACATTCTTAGAATGAAAAGAACAGTTATAAAATAATTATCCTATATGTGTTTTTCATTCTTTTTAGTGTCACGGCTTCAAAAATGAAACATTTTAATTGCCCTAAAGAAACTGTATTTTTGTTTTGTTTTTTAATATAGCACTTTAAATCCGGTTTGTGTTTTGTCAACTTGAACTGGAATCTTTTTTGTTACTTTGGAGGTGATAAATAGTTTTCAAATCTACTGATATGTGTACTGTGGCATAAGTATCTTTGAACTTGGGTAGTGAAAGGAGACCTTCAACAATTTTTAGTCTAGGCAAGAGAATTATTGGGACTATGACTTCTAAATTTTACAATAGAGCAGTTACTTTAAGGTCATGGTTAACATTTCTTAAGGTTCAACTGAAATTCAGTTAAAATTTCAGAGCTAAGAAGAACTTAAATCTTAGCTAAAAATTACCTGTTGTAGATAGTATTAATTAGATTGTTTGCAGCTATTAATTCATCATAAAGGTAAAATGAAGAAACTCTGCCTTTTTGAAAAAAAGAAAATTATTTCTAAATTAATAGGTTAGTAGTTATTTCTGCAGAAACAAAGTATGGAACTGAAAGCCACCTATTTTTATTTTAAACTAAACCACTTGGAATAGATTCTAGGAAACATCTTAAGCTTGTGTGTTGCCTGTGGTGGTTTTTTTGTTTGGGGGTGTTTTTTGGTTTTTGTTTGATTTTCTGTATTTTGTTACCTGACAATTTTTTGTTTGGTTTGGTTTTGGTTTTTTTTTTTTTTTTTTTTTTTTTTGCAATAGAGCTGTTATGGGTTATCACTGTATTTTACATTTTTGGCATGTCTATGGCAGTTAAAAATGGTATATTTTGCTTTAGACAGGGAATCAGGTTATAATCATTGTTCTTCCTCTAAAGTGCCTCTTGGGCTTTACATCAGGTCAAGGATTTTCAGGGTTTCTCAAAAATAGGATTCTTGTCAGTGTATCCATGCTGAATAAGTCACCTTTCTGACTCTAATTTCTGGGTGGGCATCTGTTGTCCAGCTCTGCTGCCAACTGACTTTCCGAAAGCCATGTCAACTAATTTTTTATATGCTAAGACAAATCGAATATGAAAAAAAGGAAGAATATTCTAGATATTCTAAGACGTTTCTTAATTTGGCATCTCAGAGGAGATAAGTGGAAAGTAAAGAAGAGATAATTTGGGGGGAAAATTTGTGGAAACATACAGAACTTTTTGCTATGTGTAGATGCTAGAGTGGGAGGCAACGTATTTGTAACAACAAACATTCTGACCTTTTGAAACACAAGCTCTTGGAGAAGTCAGGGAGAGACACAGTATGAATAAAAGCAATTAACATGTTCTTTAATGTATTTTTTTCAGAGAGGACCACTGAATCCTGTTTTCTAATCCAAAGGGCAGTGTAGGTGGTTTTAAGCCCACAGAATATTGAGATATTTCTCGTGTGGTTTTAGTGGGGTGGTGGGATGCAGAAGGTTATTAAAGATCAACTTAAGCATCAGATAAAATATCTCTTTTATTTTTTTAACTTTTATTTTAGGTTCAGGGGTACATGTGCAGGTTGTTATATAGGTAAACTCGTCTCACGTCAAGGGGTTCTGTTGTACAGACTATTTTGTCACCCAGATGCTAAGCCTAGTACCCAGTAATTATTTTTTCCACTCTTCTCCTTCCTCCCACCCTCCACCCTCAAGTAGGCCCCAGTGTTTGTTGTTCCCTTCTTTGTGTCCTTAAGTTCTCATCATTTAGCTCCTACTTCTAAGTGAGAACGTGTAGTATTTGGTTTTCTGTTCTGTTAGTTTGCTAAGGATAATGGCCTCCAGCTCAGATGGAATATCTATCACATAGACCTGTTGTTACAGGGTAGGATCGGATGATGGACACTGAAGTACTCAGCGTGCTAAAGCTAGCCTCTTTTTGGCTTCAGAGTCTTTTGATTCCATCTATCCTGGCATTTTTTGTGTGCTGATGTTTAGTTCCAGATTGGCTTCAGCTGTGCTAATAGGAAGAGCGTTGTCTTTTCAAGCAGTCTTAAAAGGTGGTCAGTCAAAAGGCCAGAGTCTGAATCCCTTCTATGGCTTAAATAATTTGAGGATCAAGTCCAGTGTCTTATTAATGTCCTGTTATACTGTGCCAGGCACTATCTTGAATGCTCTTATATGTTCAAATTCAAAATAGCTCTTTCGTACCAGAGGATGATAGTAACATGTGACTTGCAATAGATTCCTTCATCTTAGTAATAAGATGATCAGTCTAGTTAGGACAAAATAGAGATTTGAATAACTTAACTTTTCCAAGTTTACAGAGTAAAAATGAGCAGAACTCTGCTTGGTTTTGTGAAAAAGATTTAGCACTGGTAAATAGAAGATTTCTGTTCCTACACCATTCTTTCAGTATATCATCACTGAAGACAGGAAGATAGGCACACAGATTCTTCCCGTAGTAATTCATAGTGCACTAGGTGAGAGATGAAGTATGTATTAAAAGTACAATGTGATGGCATTTATTATTCAGATAATCCCAGGATTCTAGAGGAAAACAAAGAAGAGTGACAGTTCAGTTAGGGTGTGAACTTCCAGAGGAGCATTGCTTAAGCTAAACTTGAGAGCATTGTGCAAAAGCACAGTAGTCTGTTAAGAACTCGAAATAACCTAGCTTGTGCCACTTTGGGAGTATTAAGACATAAGCCTAGAAAGGTGGACATAGGTTAGATCTTAGACTGTCTTGTCTTTTTCTCCTTCCTATTGATTACCTACCTCAAAATTGAATATGTTTTTCCTCCTGCCTAACACAAAACTACTTAAGGGCAAAAATTTAAATTCTTCTTGGTGTGTGTGCAAACAAGGTTGAATATATTCATGCCTATCTTATTTTGGACCAGGAATACAGTAGTATACTTTGCGAAGACTCGTCTGAATAGTATATAAGGTGGAGGCAACTGACTAGTTAGGTCAGTATTTTTAGAAACTCTTAATAGCTCATACTCTTGATGCCAAAAGCAGCCCTGATTGTTAAAGCACACACCTGCACAAGAAGCAGTGATGGTTGCATTTACATTTCCTGGGTGCACAAATAAAAATTCCCAAAAAGCAAGGAGTTACGCTCTTTGCAAAACCTTTGAGAAGTTACTGGATCATAGGAAGCTGATAACAGGAATGGAAGATTCTTAAATAACTCACTTTCTTTGGTATCCAGTAATAGTAGATGTTCAAAATATGTAGCTGATTAATACCAGCATTGTGAACACTGCACAACCTTGTGATTATTACTAAGCAAGTTACTACTAGCTTCTGAAAAGTAGCTTCATAATTAAAGTTATTTATACACTGCCTTCCATGACTTTTACTTTGTCCTAAGCTAATCCCCAAAATCTGAAATGCTACTCCAATATCAGAAAAAAAAGGGGGAGGTGGAAATGTGTTTCCTGTGATTTTAAGAGTACAGAGAATCATTCACATCTCTGGTTAGTTCATATATGTCTAGTGTATAATAAAAGTCAAGATGAACTCTCAAGAGCCTCCTACTTTTGTCTTATTGTCAGATGTGTGAAAGCAGTTTTTAGAGGTTAAAAATTGGAAATTTCCACCTTTTTAGTAGGATAAGAATAGAGAAATGCTCTTTTTTTTTTTTTTTTTTTTTCCCCTACCTGCATTTTCATTCATGGATGGCCAAGATTAGTTTTGGGGTATTATTTTTATTGTTGTTTTACATCATACTAGCTATTCAATCTACTATATTGCTGTTATTATTGAGTATGCTTTTAAGAGCCTTTAATGACTCCAGTAGTTTGCTTTGGGTGTAAAGTCTTTAATTTTCCCAGAGATGGTGGAAATCGGATTCTGAATGAAATTGACAGTTATCAATTACTGACAGTTATTTTCAACCTTGTCTTTAACTGGGAGCCTTCAGACACCCAAACATTCTGGCACATAGCTATTATTTTCTGTCTAAAATCTGTTTGTGAGCATTGTCCATCAGAGTCAGATTGTTCAGCCAATTTATACTATTATTCATATTTACTGAGAAATATGAAAAGGCTTATGTCTTGCTTTGAGGAATGTGGTCTTCTTGCTGTTAGCTTCCCAAAACGGAGTAAACACAGACAAACCTTTGTCAGACCTGTTACTAGAAGGAATTTACCTAACCAAATGAATTATAACAATTGTATTTTTAGTTAGATTTAGATCTAAAAAAATACTTCAGATATAAATTGAAAGGCAGTATCTTAGTTGTTTCCTGCAAAATATATTGTAAACGTTCCCCTCTGCTCCATTATACCACCAGTTGATAAAAGACATTATAGGAAAATCACTAAATTTCCAATTTCTATTAATAACAAAAAGAGTTCAAAATGGCTTTGCTTAAGATCACCGAATTTAATATAACCAGGAAAGCAAAATCTGTTTTTAATTCAGAGGGTTTACATTAATGTCCTTACCTATAACAGATTCATCTGGGGCCAGGGCAAGGGCAAGGGAGAGAACATAAATGTTGGAAACAAGGGTAAGTTACTTCACACTTTGTGGAGGATGAGAACACTCATTCAGAAACTGCATAATACCCAGACACTACTCTTTGAGCTTTGATGAGGGAAGTAGCCTAAAAGCAAATGTGTAGGGATGTCGGGTTTGTTCCCAAAGTGCTAAAACCTGTAATTTATCAGCCACCTCAACTTCTTTGATTACTATAACTAGGCTAAATACTGAAAAAAATTAAAAAGAAATGAGGAAATAGACATGAGGGATTTCAAGAAGGCCAGCATCAAAGAAAGAATCTTTGCAGTAACGAAGTGTTAAAAGTGATCTGGAGGCTCAGGATAATACCAAAAGGTTTGACCTTGGAAATTAAGTTACAGAGAATAGAGCACAACTCTTTTGGGTTCTGAAAGAGTAGAAGATCATATTTCTCTTGATTTTATTTGATAGAAATAGTTTGCTTGCTTTTTAAAAAGTGTTTCTAAAGATGACAAGCATCTTCGAAGAAGCTTTATTGAATCTGTTAACATGTAACAAAGAAATTTGACATAGACAACTTAGTGAATCCCTAGGCACTTAGGTTGACCTGCCATGAAGAACAGAAATCAGGCTAGAATGCAGGATAATCCTTAACCCCCTCCCCACCCCCAAAGAATAGAAAATTAACCCCTCTGTCATTCCAAACCCACAAAATAGAGCCCTGCATATCTCCCGTTTCATCCCTACATGAATCCTTTTGAGAACAGGCTGTGTGCCAGACAGTGCTAGGACAAGATATACAATGTGGAATAAGACAAATACAGCTGTTGCTGTCATGGAACCTAGAATCTAGTGAAGATCAACTAACCAAATAGCTAATTAGATGAGCATACACAACCTCTAGAATCCTGAAGGAAACACCTGAAGGACGGTTTAGATGGGGTGGTAAGGGAATGCCAGTCCATGAAGTTGATGGTTAGGCTAAGACCTTACTGCAGATGAAGAGCATGAACAAAGAGGCAGAGACAGGAAAGAGCTTGGGACTTGAAGGGGTGGAGAAATTCATAGAAAACTAGCATGAAGAATGCTATTTAATGTTACTGAGTGAGGCAAAGAATGGAGTAAGTTGGAAAGAAAAAATAGGCCAAATCATGCAGGGTGTTTGAACCATAGAGAAGGCTGGGTGAGCCATAGAGAAGGCTGGGCAACTCATCCAAAGGATTTGACTTTACACAATTAAAGGAGCTAGTAGAGTAGTCTCTGTAAGGCTGTTGTCTTTGTTTCTAAAGTTGGATGTGAAATCCACAGGGCAGGTAATCGGGAAGGGAAGGGAAGGGTAGAAGCTGTGTCAGTTCTTGTCATTGACCTTGGTACTGTGGATGTCTTACAGAAAGAAGTTAGTGCCCTTCTTAAAGCTATACATGGCCAAGAAGTCAGAGAGGTTGATGGATGATCCAGGGGAAGATAGAGCAGTTATAGGCCCACCTGCTGCCTCACAGTAACAAGGTCCTCCTGTCTTCCACACTAACCAGAACCTTACAGGGAAGGCAGTCCTAGGAAATGAGCAGCCTAACCAAGTTGACATGTTACAAAGTCATCATGCTCTCTTAAGACCCTTCAACCTGGATCTCCTGCCAGCAACTCAGTATATCCTGAACAGAATTTTTCTAAACCTGCCTCTCCTTCTGGGTCACCCTATTTTTTTTTTTTTTTTTTTTAACAATGCTACTTTCCTTCTATGCATAGAATTTTCTCATCTTGTTAACTCCCCTTTTTCCTTTCTCATATACCTCTCATGCCACCACCAATCTATAACAGTTCTATAATTTTTACCTCTGCAGTGCCCACCCCAGGTGGATGAGTTCAAACTCAACAGGTGATTATACAATCCCACACATTGATTTCATATTTAGTTTGATATAAGCCCCCCTTCTGGAACCCCCAAAGAAGGAAAAGGCCACTTTCCTCTCCAAAAGCATGTACAGGGGTGTGAGTTATAGCAAGGAGCTAGTATGCTGCTATCATTATTTAAACCAAGAAAAACCCACTGTAGACAAGATGAAGGATCTAATAAAAATGTGTTCTTATTCCTGATTCTAAAACTTTTAACAGCTGGGCTTTCCCATGTGGAATAATGTTACATAAATAACTCAACCAGGAAACAGGGGCTGTGAAGAAGTCCAACAAAATGATGGATGATCTTGGACACTCTGAATATCACACCCAATGGAGTTACAAGGAAATAAGTGCATTGGAAGGGACGGGTGAGCTACGCTGTTATGTGTGAACAGCAGACTTTACAGAACCTGACAGTTACCTGAGTCATGTATCACTAATTCTACAGAAGTTTTCTTTTCTACTTAAGTATATTAACACTCTAATCTATTCCATGGGGACCTTTTCCGCTCCATCCAAATTTGTCATCTTTTAATTAGTCATGGAAATCTAGATAAACCAGGTTTCAGAAAATAAACATGTTGAGCTTTAAAACTAAGCTCTCAATTGTTATATTTAATTTTCTTTTAAAGGGGACAAATATCACTGAGTTCATGCTCTTTAGTATTCTTGTCCACATAGCCTAGTCAAAGCTCATGTTGCAATTCCTGCTACCACATCTTCATTTCAGTGAAGTGTATATAGTCGCAGTTATAGCACAAATGCCAAAAGGCATTATGAGAAAATAGGAGTGAGGGATAAAACTTAAGCCTAAGAAACTGCAGTTCTCCTTCTCCATTTACATGGTGGGAAGTGGTGGGAGGGAGCTACAATCCCTATGGGAGATACAGAACTTAGGGGCAAGTCTCATCTCCCTCAGGTTTGGGTTAGAAGACCTTCAAAAGCCTTCCCAGCTGTGAACACCAATGACTGTCCTGTATTGGCAGTACAAGTTGTTCTTCACTGGTCCTCAGCAGTTGCTTAAACATAGACAAAGAGCTCTTAGAGAATGAAGACACATTGGGTTTTTTCCTGTCATGATCTTGGAAATCCTATTGTAGCTAGAAGTTCTACATTTGTGAAATGTATTCAGGAATTTACCTTCCTAGAAATTATGCAAGGGCTCATTTTGGGCTTTTTGAAGCGTTATAGGAGACATTCTGTGATTATAACAGTGGTTACTTCAGTGGGAAACATTCATGGAACATGTACTTGTTACTCTTTCTCTATATAATTCTTAGATCAACCTTGTTTTCTATGAATACTGGCAAAACCAACTCATCCATTGTCTACACTATGCAAAGGGAATTATCCACATCAACTTGAAATAAGATAAGGAAAAAAAATAGAAAGAAAATTACTTCTAGGCCTTTCATTGCTTATTATTGCCCCTACTCTGCCCTCCTTGTGTTTTTACTTGCTGTGATCCAAGGCAACACGCTCATGTAGCAGCTCCTAACTGTGATCATCCTAGCACAGTATGAGTCACTAAGCAGGGGAGGCTTCTTATTTTCCTTTGAATTACAAGCCCTGTGCTTGAGAGAGGGTTCAATAAGCCCCCTACAGAATCACATGGATGGCAAACCAATGCCACCATTAGTCTCATACTTGAAATTAATTTAAATTTTTCCCCTTACAAAACTAAATTGTAGAAAAATTCAGAAAATGCAAATACACAAAGAAAAAAAAAAAGTTTCCAGTAATCTTACCAGTCCCAAATAACCACCATAATGGATCATATAAAGATATCCATGTACAGATAAAAATATTTTTTATGGGATAGAATAGCTCATGCTATTTGGTAGCCTTTTCTTCCCATTTAACAATGTCATGAGTGTCTTTTCACAAATTACAGATTTTTGCTATTATATCATTTTTAAATAATTGGAGAATATCCCACTATAGAATACAATAAAATGTATTTAACCTGTCCCCTGTTATTGGATACTTAAATTGTTTCCATTTGGGAAGTGATCTATTTAAAAGGACAACATGGCACAAATCACATTGATGCCTTCTTAAGATTATTTATATCACATGTACTTAGGTTAAATGGGCATGGTATCCTAAGTTTCTTATTTAGATCTACATGAAGAGATCTTTTGTTCAGGATAAGTACATATAGGCAGAAGAGTTGACTTCTCATTATTTCAATGTGACTGAGAAATATATCTCCACTCTACCCTACCTGTAACCTGAAATTACACCTTTAAAAAGCTTACCATTTATGTTTTATAAATTTTTAGTGTGGTAGAGCATATCGCATTTTAAATAACTCCCTCCTACCATGAATCTTCAGAGGAAGTACATTAGAATGAGGTGCATTAGATGCAGGAATCATCTGCTGAAGTATCATATTTAAATCTAATTAAACACTGCAGGACACTGGGCAAGCTGGAGAAGTGCAACGATAATTTCAATGCTCTTGGTATGGAAACTGATGCTCCCCAGGCTGAGCAAAAGAAATTAGGATCTAGGAAGTGATAAAGTAATAGACAGGAGCTTTGAAAAGTTCGATGAGACTGTGGGCATACCACAGAACATTCAGACTGAGCAAAGCACTCCTGGATGCGACAGTCTGAAGGGCATGTGGCCGTCTATTTTACAGCCTTCCAGTTTTTCACTCATTCAGGGTGCAGTAGGGCTATAGTTCCATTTTTAATAATGAAAGATGTAGGAGATACATTTTGAAATTTTTTTATTATACAAAATAAAATATTTACATGGCTATTAAATGTATATTGAAGTAAAACTTTCAACATAAAAGGATAGACACAATATATTTAGTGATGAAATCATGTTACAGGCTAGGCGCAGTGCCTCACGCCTGTAATCCCAACACTTCGGAAGGCCAAGGGCGATGGATCACTTGAGGTCAGGAGTTGAAGACCAGCCTGGCCAACATAGTGAAACCCCGTCTCTACTAAAAAATACAAAAATTACCTGGGTGTGATGGTGTGCACCTGTAATCCCAACTACTCAGGAGGCTGAGGCAGGAGAATCATTTGAACCCAGGAAGTGGAGGTTGCAGTGAGCTGAGATCATGCCACTGCACTCCAGCCTGGGTGACAGAGCGAGATTCCATCTCAAATTTTAAGTAAAAAAAAAAAAATTATGTTACAAAATATTTTATGCATGGGTGCATACACACACACACACACACACACACACATTTACAAGAAAAGAATTATAAGAAATACTTACCAACATAATAATTTTCTCTAGGAAGTGGGAATAACAGTGAGTTTTCTTTCCTTTTATTTTTTAAAATCTGTATTTTTATGGTTAAAAAAAGTGATAAGGTAAATGCCAAGTATATATATTTGAATTTCATGACCTACTTTTTAAATTTATGCTTGATATTTTCAGACCATCAGACCCTTATTACACCTTATTTTAATAATTATTTTCTCTTTGTTTCATTCCCGTGAAAAATGAAGTCTTTGTCATTTTCTGTCTGAATCTGTAGCTCTGTCTCCCTTTTTTCCTCCTACTGTCCTACTTTCTCAAACTAGATGTTTCATAGGAATTAAAAGTATTTAAGGGTGGCCAATTCTTATTTGCCTTTGGAAACCCAGAATGTGCACAGTATTTAGTAAACTTCCATCTATTATGTAAATTCTTAATTCTTTGAAGAAGCACAAATGGACTGTATTTACCTCCATTGCCCTGACTTCAAGCATTTTCAACCATCAAGAAAAGTAAATCATTTAAATTTAGAACTGAGAAGAAACAGACTCAGCTATCTCCTAAATATATGCATTAAGAATAGTCTGCCAAGGGTTTTGTGTAGAGGCAAAAGATAATAAACTTAGAATGTATATACTAGTCAATGAAAGTCCTGCATATACAACAGTGTGATCCAATTTCCAGAAACAAATGCCTTGTGTTAAATATAAAATTAAGGCCAAGTAAATTAGTTTATTTTTTGAGTGAAGAAGTTCAAGTCTCATCTATCTTAAAATAAAGTGCATCTATCTGAGATTACGTGCCACAAAGATACCAACTTTATCCTTTTCCCTGATTTTCTGGTTTAGGACAATAATGGCAAGCATATCTACGTTCATTTCACATACCTTATAAAATCCTGGAGAATCTGGCATTTATTACACCACTCAATTATGTACACTTTGAGGCTCATGAAAGCCTGAAGAATATTCAAGAGCCAGACAAAAAACAGCTAGTAAAAAATGTTTATACTTCTCTTCACAACTCAGTAAGAAAATCTATAAGTGAATGATTTTATAGTAGTTAAATATGGCTTTGGACATTTAAATGTTTTTTATGTAATCCTGTTAATTACTGAATTCAGGTTAATGAATGACATGATGAAGAAGCACATTATATGAAAGTTATGTTTCTCCATTGAAATATTTTTCCTACCTGATGATTTATTCTACGTTTCCTGACTAGTTCTTAGCATATCAGAAAGGAGTCTAAGTATCAAAAATTAGTAAATAGAAGTCTCAGTGAGGCATAATTTATTAGTTTGCAGATTCTTGATGACCATAGTTTACTGTTTAAAAAATAATTTAAAAATAAAACTTTGATCACTCCTTTTGAATTGGAACCTACTCACCTACCTCATTACTTACGTGCTCTGTGTGAACACAGCAACTGTTTGAAAGTTCTCTGAGGCATAAAATGAAAATTCTGCCTTCAGTATAGAGAAATTCTCCTCTACACCCTGTCCCCAGAACTGTGGACTCATGGACTAATGTCCCTGCTTTCTCCACGATTGCCCAGTTTCACTCTGCTTTTCCCAATCCTCTACTTCCCATGAAACATAAGGGCTGACTCAGACAGGGCTCTTATCTGCAAATAACAGATACTGGCCCAGTAAAATTAAGCAGGAAATAAGTTTATTGGAAGGCTGTCAGTTATAAAATAACCCAGAAGGCCAGCAAACCAGGGAAGAAAATCAGAACATAAGAAAACTGGGTAACTGAAACCTCAGCCAAGGTATTGTCACTACTGAACACTGGACCTTGTCACTTGGCTTCCACACTTGTCCCCAAATATGGTATCACTGTGGATAAAATAAATTCTGCATCATCTCTGTTTCTCTGCATCAAGGACTACACGTTTACAGTACCAAGATGGAGTGGATCAGTCACCTGTTTCCACATTAGTGCTATATATCAAAACCACTCCAAAATTCAATGGCTTAAAAGAACAATTTATTCTTGCCCATTTGTCTGTGGGTCAGGCAGGGGTTAGCTGATCTCTAAGCTGTGCTTGGCTGTGCTTGGCTCCAGACTTCAGGGTGGGTTCAATCTCAACTCCTGTCTCATTCTTATTAGATCAGTGAGTTGCCTGACATTTCTTCTCATTGTGATGGCAGAAGTTCTAGATGGCAAGCCAGATTGTGTAAATACATTTCACACCTCTGCAACATCACATCTGTGGACATATCATTGGCAAAAGCAAGTCATATGGCAAGCCCAAAGTCAAAGGGCAGTGAAAAACATTGTGAAAAGAACTGTGAAGCCAACAGCAAAGGTCATGGGCACAGGATGGGGTAAAGAATTGAGAGTATTAATTGATTTCAATGATAATTTTTTTTTTTTTTTAGATGGAGTCTCACTCTGTCACCCAGGTTGGAGTACAGTGGGTGTGATTTTGGCTCACTGCAGCTTCTTCCTCCTGGGTTCAAACAATTCTCCTGCCTCAGCCTCCCTAGTAGCTGGGATTACAGGGGCTCGCCACCATGCCCGGCTAATTTTTGTATTTTTTAATAGAGACGGGGTTTCACCATGTTGGCTAGGCTGGTCTCGAACTCTTGGCCTCAAGTGATCCACCCACCTTGTCCTTCCAGAGTTCTGGGATTACAGGCGTGAGCCACCACGCCCAGCCTCCAGTGATAATTCTTATTGGTCAGGTTCAAATCTTATGATAGTGCCCTAGCTGTCAAGGGGTAAGTAGTGCAAGTTATCTGGTCCTCTCTTTTTTTGTAGGGAAGAAAGACCTTATCCTCCACCAAGATTCACACAATGACAGAGTCCTCATATAGGAAAAGAGTTTAAATGCTGAGCAGCCATCACAGTAACAAATTTGCATCCAAAGTGGCTAATTATCATATTTTTACTCTCCCTTCAGTGGTGTTCAGGTAGATGGTAAAGAAGTTTCATATCTTAAAAGTGGAAATTAAATCAAAGTAGGGATTTGGAGACTTAAACTACATAGTAGGAAAAGAGGAGAAAACATTCTTGGCAGAGTAATGACAATGAGATAATCATACTTGTGGCCAGGTGCAATGGCTGCCACCTGTAATCCCAACACTTTGGAAGACCAAAGCGGGAGGAGAATTACTTGAGGCTAAGAGTTCAGGACTAGCCTGAGTAACATAGCAAGACCTCATTTCTAAAAAAAAAAAAAAAAAAAAGAAGGAAAGAAAAGAAAAGAAAAATTTAGCTCGGTGTGGTGGCACATGCCTGTAGTCTTAGCTACTCCAGAGGCTGAGGCAGGAGGATTGCTTGAGCCCAAGAGTTTGAGATTACAATGATTGCGCCACTACACTCCAGCCTGGGTGACAGAGAAAGGCCCTGTCTCAAACAACAGCAACAAGAACAAGAAAAAACAGAGAATCATACTTGCAAGACCTTCGTCCTGGATCCACACAGAACCTTGAATCAATATTGTATTCATCTCTTGTCTTTGTACACTGGTCTTACTGGAAGCAAATATATGTGAAATGGAAAGAAAGGGACACTCTTATTCATAGAGATGTTCAATCCCCTGCATACACAAAACCTAAGAGCAATAATTAAACTCCCTCGAAAACATATCATGGAAGTCTTCTGCCAAACACCACTTCTTTGCCTCTTAAGAATTTTAGGGCCAGGCATGGGGACTCGCACTTATAATCTGAGCACTTGAGGAGGCCAAGGCTGTGGGATGACTTGAGCCCAGGAGTTTGAGACCAGCCTGGGCAACACAGGGAGACCCTGGCCCTTTAAAATAATATACGTGTGTGTGTGTATAATTTTAACAATTATTACTTGTACTCCCCTCTGAGAACAAACACAGAAATTCAAGCAAATCTCATTTAATTCTACCTCTAGTCTCTTGATTTCTGTAACCTTTCTAAATATGACTTCAGGCATAAGTTTGTGTTGGGCAAAGAATCCAGAGTGAACACAAGTTTGCTGAGGATGAGAATGTGGAGCCAAGTGGTGAACTGGTTCATGGTTAACCAGCTGCACCACACCCTTCAGAGAGGCATGGTTGGGCCAGTACACAGCTGGGCTCCAGGAAAGGGACCTTGCACTGCTTCCTCCTCCCTTTTGCAGGTCAGGTGTGAAAGCAACTTTGGTTGCGGGAATGAATGTTTTACATTCAGCTGCCAAGCAAAATAAGTCAGCTAATTGGGGGTACTGATAGAAGATATGAGCTTCTCAGCACCTGGTGATTTTGGGGATTCAACTTCCTATGAGAAATTGAGTTCAGGCACGGCTCCTCCACCACCAGGAGAAGGTCCATCTAGATTGTTTCTGGAGAGAGGTCTAGGGTCATTCATTGGAAAATCCTGCCATGCTTAGAGACGGGCCAGTTATTTTATTAATACTGTTATGACAAAAGGGACTCATAAGAGGACTCAATTTTGTAAAGAAGCAGCTGTTCCTATTGCTATTGATGAGCATATGTTATACTCACTTCTCCAGATAAGAAACAGGTTCCAGGGGACTCTTTCAAGAGAGCGTCTATCATTAACTTCACCCAGTCCCTAAGGAACATCTTAGACAGCTTCCCTCTTCCTACCAGTTCAATGTAAATGAACTATTGAATACAGAGGCCATGAAACGTCTGGTATGGCCTGGCCATCAAAATGCAGGTATAAGCTGCGTACTGTGTTTTTCTTTAGCAAATAAAAACATTTTAGTCTGGATAAATTCAACAACAACAACAACAACAACAAAAATGGATGTCTTCCTTTTGTGGAAGTTAGGTCTCTGCCCTCATCTCTGGCACTTTTGTGGAGATCACATGTACTTCAGTGATGTGTAGTTGGCATGTGTTTTCTGTGCTGGACCCTCCTGAAGCACCAACCCAGCTTCATTTTCCTGCTTCTCTGAGAACTGCCCCACATGGGGCCGATTCTTCCAGATGTGGGTGATACCTAGCCCAGCTAGGCACTCAGATTCTTTCTGCCAGGTATTTGAAACCTGGCTTGGAGTAAGTGGATTTAAGGTTTATTAATGGCAACACTCTGATAACATAATCATGAAAACCCTCAAAGGTTTTGACTTTCCTATTACTTTTCATTTATTTATTTATTTTGCTTGAATTCACTGATTTTGTGCCCTTTGTTTGAAACTAAAAACACCATACCAAACGCACTCCCTTTGGGGAGCAGACATGAGTTCAAGGACATGCGAGCACTCCAGAAACTCCCACAATTACACAGTATTACAACCACCAGAGATTCCAGGAAGGACTCATTGTCAAGCGCCCCTCCTAATAACATCCTCTAGAAAAGGTAGCTGCACGAATGCTTCCCATCTTCTTACTACGACGAACTAGGTGAGGTCAAGCAACAGCTTAGTGATGCTTTTAAATCCTGGAGAACGCTGAAAGACTTGACTAAAGTGGCATTCAACTCTACTTGAAAGGTCATAATTATGCTTTTATTTATCAAGCACTTTGTATGTTCAAATCTTTTCTTAAGAGAGTTCTTGGAAGATCCCTCAAAGTATCCAGATGTTTCTAGATAAGTCATAGGTCATCTTTTTGTAATGAGAAACGACATGTGGATGAGAATCAAAAGATGCTTATAATTCCTGCCAGCTTGCCTTGACAATCTCTCTATTCCCCAAACCGTCTTTTGATAGAACAGACTTGCAGAAACCATTTTATTCTGCCACACTAAGGGTTTCATTAAATTAGTGGTAATTAAGATCACAGAAATGGTTTAATCACTTGTTCTTTTATCCCTTATTCCTGGGTGTAAGGCCTAATTGAAGTGTATCCCACAAGAGAAAAGAGGAGGGGAGAAAGATATTTGAAGTTTTTTGATGGCTGCTTAAATCAAAGAATTGTATAAAGAACCTTAATCACTGTTAACATGTGAGCTCTCACAGTGCCAGAAACTGTGCTGGGGACTTCCATTGCACTATCTCTTAGTTCTGGAAACAAACCAATGAGTTTAGTGCTGTTATTATTCTGTTTATAAATGAGAAAAATGAAGTTTACTAAGTTAAGTAACTTATCCATTGTCAGACAGAGAGTGCATGCAGCAGAGTTTAAACTGGAACCCACGTCTGTCGGACACCAAATCTGTGTTCCTGACTAATTCCAGTCTCCGGATCACCACTGCCAGTAATTTTCAAACTGTTCATTCTCCTCCAAGGCATAGGTAATTCCTGAGGTTGCAAAAGAAAGAAAGCAGAGCTTTGGGCTCCCATTTGGGTAGCAGTCTTTGAATTCTGCATAAGACTTTATTTAAAGAAAGGGCCTCACTGTTAGAAAATGTTTGAAAACCACTAATCTAATTCACTTCCCTCATTTCACTTAAGGAACTAGAATATTTCAGAGATGTATTTAGCAATGGTCAATCTGAAACTCTGTACAGAAAGTTTGCCAATCCCCAGTATAGAACACCGGAGCATGATCCATGACTAGCAGCATCATTACTATTGGAAATGTGTTGGAAATGCTGAGTCTTGGGTCCACCCCAAACTTTTAAATCAGAAACTCTAAGAGTGGAGCTCGGCAATCTGTAATTTTAGCAAGCCTTCTAGGTGATTCTGATCCAGACCAAAGCCTGAGAACCACTAGTATAGAAGGATTTTAAGATGAAAAATTTGCAACCCCAACCGAATGAGCACTGTAGAGTGTTTTCTGATTCAAGAGCTCAAGTCACAGAGTTTCATAGTAACAAAAATAACAGTGCTATTAACTGTGAGGTTCGAGGCATACTTGAGGTGTGTCAGACCTGTTGCTTTCCATTCATGATCTTATTAACACCTCACAATAATCGTATGAAGTAAATACTATTGTTATTCCCATGTTGTAGCTACATAAAATAAAGCTTCATGAGATTGAGTGACTAGTCACAGTGTTAGAAAGTGGTGGCTCCAGGCTGAGACCTAGATAGTTTGATACGAGGGTAAGAACTCTTCATGTCATATACCTCTGATTTCTATAGGCTAGATAAATGAAAGTGTTATTAAAAAGAAGAAAGCAACACATGAATGCTATCAGTGTTGAAACCAGTGAAATGTGTTTGTATAAACACAAGTGGTACTGTCCAGGTGCGGTGGCTCACTCCTGTAATCCCAGCACTTTAGGAGGCCGAGGTGGGCAGATCACCTGAGGTTGGGAGTTCGAGACCAGCATGATCAACATGGAGAAACCCCATCTCTACTAAAAATACAAAAACTAGCTGGGCGTGGTGGTCGGCACCCATAATCCCAGCCACCTGGGAAGCCGAGGCAGGAGAACTGTTTGAAACTGGGAGGCGGAGATTACAGTGAACCGAGATGGCACCATTGCACTCCAGCTTGGGCAACAAGAGCGAAACTCTGCCTCAAAAAAAACAAAGTGGGGGGTACTTGTATAATAACTCCTCTGTCTTCTTGCCAGGGAAACTGGTTTTGGCTATACCACACGTGGCATTTCCTTAAGCAGATCTAGAGGAAACTCCACCAGCATTTGTGGCCACGTACCCTACATCCTATTTTGTTGTCTTTGTACATTTTACATCAATTTTAAAAGTGAGATTTTCTCCCTCTTATTTTCAGATTACTGGGAATCTTGGCTCTTTCTTTACAATTTAGTTTTAATTACTTGTGTTTTTGTTGTTTTCCACGTAATTGTCAGGATGGTTTACTTTGGTTGACTTCTCCATGACATTATCAGTTTTGTTTTCTTTTTCTGGTAAGGAAGGCTGAACAGGAAGAAGAGAATGCATCGGTTGAGGTTGGTTGGGGAGAGAGAAGGAATAAACTAATACCAGGAGAAATGGAAGTAGAAAAACAAAACAAAAAAGACTCTTGCTGCTGCAGAATATCCAATCTAGGCAAAAGACACCTAATACCAGTGATTTGACCTTTTTATATTAGAAAAACAAAACCATATTGAGATGTGAGAGACACTTGAAAGGTATAATTTGAATTTTGAACAATGTTTTCCATATGGTGCATATGTCATCCATAATCTTTGCAGGTTTCCAATTCACTCCTCAATGAAATTCATGTTTCTGATTTCATTTCATAAAGACTAGAAATTGTAGCCCTGAATGCTTTAATAATATAGTGAAAAATATGAAAAAATGTATGGAAGTGAATGTTTAAATATATTTTACATATAGAATAGAGATTTATTGAGAACTAACATTGATTTCTAAGGAATAAAGATTGTCAGGTTAATCCATATAGCTAAAATAAAATAATTGACCTTGGATACCAAGGGCAAGTTAGAGAAAATTTTGGTTCATGTTACAAAGCTTCTGTTTCTGTTTATTAAATACACTGAATCAACAACTGCATGTGAAGAATGTCACACAACACCAGCTGACTGTACAAGGAATGATCATCAATTGATGGATTAACCTTGAACATTAGAAAAAGTCTTATATGTTATTATGTAATTTATTATATAGCAAGTTCTTATGAAGATGGAGAATGAACTAGATAATGATGTCTACGTTTTGGGGGATTATGAATCTTTTAGGAAACTGATAAAATTGCCAAGTGCAGTGGTGTGTGCCTGTCGTCCCCACTACTCCAGAGGCTGAGGCAGGTGATTGCTTGAGCCCAGGAGTTCGAGGCTGCAGTGCACTAGGGTCGCACCTGTGAATAGCCACTGCACTCCAGCCTGGATGACATAGTGAGACCCTGTCTTTAAAAATGAAAATTAAAATTAAAACAACAATAAATTAATAAAATATAAGAATCCTCTCCCTCAAAGAATGTATATACATATTAACAATTAGGTTTATACATTTAGGAGGTTAAGAACTCCTTAGTTGGCCGGGCGCAGTGGCTCAGGCCTATAATCCCAGCACTTTGGGAGGCCGAGGCGGCCAGGTCACGAGATCAGGAGATCAAGACCATTTTGGCTAACACAGTGAAACCCCGTCTCTACTAAAAATACAAAAAATTAGCCGAGCACAGGGGCGGGAGCCTGTAGTCCCAGCTACTCAGGAGTCTGAGGCAGGAGAATGGCGTGAAGCCGGGAGGCGGAGCTTGCAGTGAGCCGAAATCGCGCCACTGCACTTCAGCCTGGACAAGAGTGAGACTCCGTCTCAAAAAAAAAAAAAAACTTCAGGTTAGAAATTTCCAAATTATATGGGTTTTCAGGGTTTCTTCTGATTTCAAAATTCTAGAATGATATAATTCCATTCTTAAAAATCATTTGAAGGCTGGGCACGGTGGCTCACGCCTGTAATCCCAGTACCTTGGGAGGCCAAGGCGGGCAGATTGCCTGAACTCAGGAGTTGGAGAACAGCTTGGGCAACATGGTGAAACCCCGTCTCTACTAAAATACAAAAAATTAGCCAGGCATGCTGGCGTGCACCTGTAATACCATCTGCTCAGGAGGCTGAGGCCGTAGAAACGCTCGAACCTGGGAGTCAGTGGTTGCAGTGAGCCGAGATTGTGCCACTGCATTCCAGCCTGGGCAACAGAGCGAGACTCTGTCTCCAAAAAAAAAAAATAACAAAATAAAATAAAATAAATTAAAAAATCATTTGAATTAATCATCAGTTAGGATTGGAGGAGGGCTTATTGTATACCACTAAATTTTGGGGTACTGAGATATGGGTGACGGTGAAGAGCCATTGAAATCCACTTTCCCCGAGACTTAAGGTTGATAATTTCTAGAATATTTTTTGTACTTTCAATTAATTGCAACTTTTTAACTTTTTTGATTCCTTAAACAAGGAATAATTAACTAGAAAAAAAATAATTAATTGAGCTTGGTTGCCATGTGCTAAGGTAGTGCTGGATTTCTGACTGTAGCTTGGGAAGATGTATTTTATCCGCTTTCTCTGTCATGTCCACAGTGCACAGAGACTTGTAGCCCTTTAATGTTATCAGACGCACATCCTTTTGTACAGGGCAATCGAGCAAACTTGGCTCATCAAATATGTTTCAGATTAGTTGAGAGAAAAAGACAGTAAACAAAGTTCCAATGATATTCAAGGGAATTAGGTTTATTTGGGGGTGAAGGGCATCCTGGCACTTATTTGTGCTAATTGCCTGGTAGTAGAATTGTTTTGGTTTCCAAAGGAGTGGGTATTTTATTTTATTGCTGCTTAATCTTCATTTTCCATATGAGGATATTTTCTTTAGAAATATTCTGAAAGAAAAAAAAAGGTAGTGGAAAAATGTAGAGCCATTAGGGAAAAAAATGGTTTAATTACATATGACACCAAAATAAATTAAGGCTCCTTCTTCCAATCCTCCTTCTTCCTAATGACTCTGATAACTGAAGTGCTGAGTTTTATTAAATAGAGCAGAAGAGAACTCTCTGGAGATTAAAGAAGCTATAGAGATTTTCATACCTGCTGAAAAAGAAAAAGTCTCCCTTTTGTAGCTGACAGGCCCGTAATGAGCACATTTTGTAGCTAGAGAGAAAGAAAACGAAGATGAAAGAAAAGTCTTTTGATGACTGAAGAAAGGGGAAATCCCACTAATATAGTGAAACCCCTTAAATTGTTTTCCAAGAGACAGAAAAAAAAAATCACTATTTAAAGGTCACATTGGCTTGTTTGAATTCGTTTGGCTTTCAGAAGATAAATATTGTGTATGAGAATATAAGAATGTCTGCTAGAAACCACTTTCGCGCAATGAACAAAGGAATTGTCCCTAATATGTGATTAACTGGCGTTCCCTGCTCACCGCAAATGTTGGCTTTCATAGACTTCACGTGAATGGGCACTTTATTAATTGGCTAAAGAATTCCTTAGAACTCCTAAGAGATTAAGACCACAGGATGCTTCAAGGTACTTTCTTTCTCGAGAAAAAAAAAAAAAGCATACAGATTTAAAAAACATGTTGACTGCAATAGCATTGTCATCTATCTTAAATATTACAGAATTAACCTATTGTTTGCCTTCAAAAATTTTGCTGCAACATGTCAGATTAGCTCAACGTCTATTAAATGGCCATTTTGGTTTTTCCTGCACCTTCAAAAAAAAGTCTAATTATCATAAAATTTGCTCTCTCAAACCCAAATAGACTCTGTGACTTTAAATGCAAATTGCCAAATTATTCCCAAGACAAGTGAAAGGAAGAATTGCACCTACCGTGCTGCTATTTAAAATAAATTTTAACCCCTTAGGCTGACAACTGACACAAATTAAGATTGCCACACACAGAAGCCAAAGGGTCTGTTGGAATAAGAGCTGCCATTTCCAGTAAAAATTAGAGTGCTGCAATAACGCCATGGTGAACAAGGTTTGTCGCTGAAATCATAGATCTGATCTAGATGAGATTAAGGGTGAAAAACTCGGGGGATATGAATGAGATTTTATGTTGGGTAGATCTGAGATGCCTTCTACACACTGCTGAGGCAGCCAAGGCTTCATAAACCCTACCTCTTCTCCTGCCCCTGCCTGCCCCCGCCCCCACTCCAATACATTGATTATCTTATGTTTGGAATGATTGATTCTTTTGGTTCCAGGAAACCACCCTGGGATCTGACAGGAAATGGTGGATTGTTTATTTATTTTTCAGTTAGGAAACAAATTGAGCTGCAGAATCTGTGTATTTAAAATTGGGTCTCAATTAGAAGCCACTCAGTAGCACGTATTCTAAATCATGTTCTGCTTATTATAATGTGTTTATTTAGAACCTTATATTTTATCACTGGCTTTATAATTCTTTAAGTGAACCATTCCCTGTATCCTCTTAGTTGCTAATGACTCAATTCTTAAACACAGTTTGTGGAGCAGGCTAGTTCACAGTAGTGCCTTGTTGAGGGAGCTGTGTGTCTGTGCTGTCCTGTGTGTCTGTGCTGTCCCAGCCATCACCAGTACGGCTCTCTCTGAAATGTGGCTGAGTGCCCAGAGAATGAACTAGCTACTGCCTGGTAGAGAGGAGAACCAAAGGCTGGCACTTGGCAGGGGCCTGCACTCTTGCAGCTGCCAAGTGCTAAATTATTACTGATGTGCTTCTCCGGCCTTGCTCAGCAGAGCTAGCCTAATGCAGCGTGAACCTCTCCTCTCGCCCTTAGCACGGGACTTGGGTTTCAGAGTTGGAATAAAGAGGGCCAACTGAGACAGCTTCTGCCCAGGGCAGAGCAGCCCGCAAGGCTGTCCTGCACAGATGCTGAAATGCAGTGGACACATTTCCTGCTCTTCCTGTGTAGAGACTCCCACCGTGAGCCTAATGTGATCGCTTTAGAAGCTTGGTGGTTTTTACATAGGCATATGAATTGACCAAATTGAGCCTCTGAGGCAAAAATACACCGTTCAGACAGAGCCTTTAACAAAGCCCTGAGAGCAGCTCCCATAATGCTGAGGAGGGATGGTCTCGATGGGAGACTACAGAAAAAGGTAGAAGCAGCCTTTCTGCTTTCAGCTTAAAGAATCAAGCTCAATCAACCTGTGCTTCGCCAACCTGGCATTAGGTGTCTTGTAATCTTCTAGTACACGGGTGTGACAGCTGAGCATGGTATTTTAAGAGACGCAGAGAAGGCTCATACAAAAAGCCTAGGATTATAGAGCACCGGTCTAGACCCCCTGTGTGACTATACAATTACAAATAACTTAGCTTCCTGTGCCTCTGCTTTCTCATCTCTCTCTTGCATGTGTAAATACATAGGTTGCTAGCCTAGGTTATTTTGTATAATTTTAAGGTAAATCTCCTACAGTGCCAACGTAAGTGGCATTGCATGAATAGTCAAATCGTAAATTATAACACAGTATTTTTATGCTGTCATCTCCTAACATCCCACACTCAGTTCTGCCCATCAGAGTGAGGCAAACTATACCCTGAGCCCTTTTTTCCAAGGCTCTTACTTGAAAAAACAGGGCTTATCTCTTTTCAGATAATTTCCTTCTAAGAGCTACTCAGAGCAGAGGGTGACAGTAATTACTGACAATTGATTTATCTTGCTTATAATGACAAACTGTGGTAAAATTCAGGAATTTATGATCAGATCTACCTATATTGCTTATGTAAAACTAAGACATTCTGTTTGGCTTTTCTTTCTTTTCTTCTTAAGATAATGCACTCAAGGAAATACAGTTTAAAAAACACAATTTTGTTAAAAATAATTTTTTTAAGAAAACCCACCCATGTTTTCCACACCCCTTCTCCCGACAGCCAGCTGGAACTTGTTCTTCCTCACTCATCTACCAAGAGGAAATTTACATTTAGCAAAGTAAAATGTCTCCCGTGCATTGTTCGTGTTGGTTGTCTGATAGCCTCTGTAGTCCAAACAACTAAGTTGTTAACTTTTCATTTTTCTGCCAGTTGCTTTATTGTAATGTGGATACTGCCTTAGAATATTTTCATGCTTTCAAATATGTTGTTCCAAATGGAGTTTGGAAAAAACTACATCTCCAACTTCAAAGCAAACCCATCCAAAAAAAAAGACAGCATTAGAAGTGCTCTATAGTGGTTCATATTTCCTTATACATTTTAATTTTCTCACAAATCTTTTAAGAAACTACTCTCCAACACTCCTTTTTAAGCACAATCTTCAAGGAAATAAGAGAGAAAAATCAAGAAAGCCTCTTGTCACTGCAGGTGGTTTTTCGTGATAGCAAGAGTCATCTCCGAGAAATTGCCTTAATGTTGCACATATCCAGCTATTTGTGGTGAGAGCCTAGAAATCCACAATGGAGTCTGAAGATTTCCCTCAGGGGCCTTGTTTGCCTTTGGGAAATTCATTAACTCTTCCAGTCTCTTAGGATCCACTTAATCCAGCACTGTCTAATAGACATGTGAACCACACATCTGTTTTTAAGTTTCAAGTGGCTACTATTAGCCATACTAGAATAAAAAGAAGCAAGTGTTATAAATTGTAACAATACATTTAGTTAACCCACTATATCCAAAACATAATTGGACATGTAAACAGTATAAATATTAACAAAATATTTTGTATTTTTTTGTTTTTAAAATCTAGTATGTATTTTGTACCAATAGCACATCTCAGTTTTATCCAGCTACATTTCAAGTGCTCAGTAATCACATGTGCTAATAGCTACAGTATTGGACAGAGCAGATTTAATCCATTGCTTTTTACCAGGACATGTAATGCTGCCTGAGAGATCAGAAGGAATTAATATCTCTGAATATGGACAGCTCATTACCTTTTGTTTTTACTAATTTTTTTAAAAAAAGCATTATTAGCAAAGTGCCTCCATGACACACCAAGACATATAATCATTCATACCTTCGAAGTGCAGTGATTCTGGACACTGAGCTTATCTAAAATAGTATCAGATCTTACAACTTTGAAAGGTGGATAATGGAATTTCTACTTACTCATAAGATCACATATTTAGATTTCTTTTAATAAAATTTTATTTTAGAATAGTTTTAGATAAAGAAAAATTGTGGGCCGGGCGTGGTGGCTCAAGCCTGTATTCCCAGCACTTTGGGAGGCTGAGGCGGGCGGATCACAAGGTCAGGAGATCGAGACCATCCTGGCTAACACGGTGAAACCCCGTCTCTACTAAAAAATATGAAAAACTAGCTGGGCGAGGTGGCGGGCGCCTGTAGTCCCAGCTACTCGGGAGGCTGAGGCAGGAGAATGGCGTGAACCCAGGAGGCGGAGCTTGCAGTGAGCTGAGATCTGGCCAGTGCACTCCAGCTTGGGTGACAGAGTGAGACTCCTTCTCAAAAAAAAAAAAAAAAAAGAAAAGAAAAATTGTGAAGATAATACAAAGAATTGCCATATACTTCATGCCGAGTTTCCCCAAATATTAATAACAATAAATTTGTATGCAATATTTGTCAGGATTAATGAACTAATATGACATATTGTTGTTAAGTAAAGTCCATGCTTTATGCAGATTGTCTTAGTTTTTTTCCTAGTGTCCTTTTTCTGATCCAAGATCCCATTAAGATACCCTATTACATTTAGTCATTGTGTCTCCTTAAGCTCTTCTTAGCTGTGACAGTTTCTCAGATTTTTCTTGATTTTATTAGCCTTGATAGTTTGGAGGTGTACCAGTTAAGTATTTTGTAGACTGTTCCGCAATTGTGATTTGTTTTTGTTGTTTTTTTTTTCATGATTAGCGTAGAGTTACGGGTGTTTGGGAGAAAGACCACAAAGGTGAAGTGCCATTCTTATCACATCAAGTCTACATACTATCTATATGACTTATGACTGCTGATACTAACCTTGACCGCCTGGCTGTGGCAGTGTTTGTCAGGGTTCTATACTCTAAAGTTACTCTAATTTACCTGTCCTTATTTTACTCTTTGGAAAGAAGTTACTATACACAGGGCAAACTTAAGGAATAGGGAGTTATGCTTCACCTCCTTGAGGGCAGACGTGTTCTTCTGCATGAAAAAATTGTCTAGTCTCCCCTACTTATTCTTTTATTCAATCCTGTTTTTTTTAGGTCATTTGGAGTCATAAATATTTATTTTATACTGTGGGTTATAGTCTAAGACTACTTTCTTTTGTTGCTCAAATGTTTCAGCTTTGGCTATTAGGAGCTCTTTCAGTTGGCTTCTGTATCTTTTTGACAGGTCCCCATCATTGTGGTCTTTGGGTTCTGTTCGTTTTATTGTTTTGTTGTTGAGAACTGCCTTGCCTTCTGACACTGTAAGATGCTCCAGGCTCATCTGGTATATTTCCTACCCCAGTCCTAGAATCAGATGTTTTTCCAAGGAACCCTGGTTCTTTTTAAAGTAGATTGGTTAAACAGCAACAAAACCCTTGGTGTTAAGTGTTTAACTTACTTACAGAGCATTGTCTGTAATTTATCATGAAGTTTCTCTGGGAAAAAAATGAGCAACGTATACTATACTGAACACTTTCCAAGTGGCAGGCATATGGTAAAATTTGAAGAACATCTGGAATCTCTAGGAATATTACCAAGGCATTCCTGTCAGTGGCAATCCAGATGTAAGATTAAAAAAAGTTCTCAAGTTGGGCAAACTAAGACTTTTCACAACCTTTTTTTGATGAGTCAAATATGAAAGATGGCAAGAGATTAAAATATTACATACCACATTTAAAAAAGAAAAAAAAAAACTCACCTCAGTGGAATCTAAAAGAACATGTGTTGGCCCAAGGGAAGATTACTACTATCAAACTGAAAAAAAATTAAAATTATGTAGTTGTGTTTGTGTGTGTGCTCAATAGGTTGCAAGGTCTTTAAAAATTGCTTTTTAAAAACTTGTTCTAAGCACAACACCTGGAATATAGCATACAAGTGTTTCTTAAACAAACAAACTGGATTATAATTATAATTTCTAAATTTTTCTGCCTAACTTTATTATAAGCATTTAGTTTAATAATATTCAAATAATCAAAAAAGAAATTTAAGAGGATTTTTTTTTGTTCTTACAAGAACAGAAAGTCACACTGAATAATATTTTACTCTGGTCTATTCAGTTGCCAAATCCTTTATACTATTCCTTTCTTGCCCCACCTGCCCCAGTATCACAAAATCATTAAAATTTTCAAAGAAGTCATGGAATGATCATTTTTTAAGGCAAAGTTAAACTAAGCCAAGTGAGCATTTCACTAAAGCATTCCACTGGAGCTGGTCTTGGAGTCATGAAGGGAGGCATTTAGTCCAACTATGGAAAAAGCAAAGCAAACCAGTCTGGTATTTGGTTTAATTCTTCTGCTTTTAATTGAGTAGGGCAGTAACCTCATGCTAGCCCTGCCCCATACTGGTTCAATGTCCACTCCCTTCAACTGGCTTCGATATCCACTCCCTTCAACTGGCCACACCAGCTTTTTCTGCAGGCTGCTGCTGTCCACACTTGCATCCTTCTTTCTATAACTGTGTGATGTCTTCAGTCTTCACGTGCATCTTGCTTCCACTTGGCCTTAAACCATCAGATTTAAGTGATTTAAGTTAAACTCATTAACACTTCAGTTTGGGGCCTATTTCATCTGTAGAAGAGTCAACACCCTTGGTGTAATCCAGAAACTACGATATAGATCTATACTACTTCAGACTTCTAGAACTTTTGAAATAAAATCTTAAAAATGTCGAATTGTTCAACTACATGTGATTAAGTCCTATATTAAAAGTGTATTTGGGAGTTCAGCTCTATTATCTTAACAAAGGTTTTAAGAAAACTGTAGCCTGTGTTCTCAATTGTTCTTTCTCCCTAGATAATATATTTGGATTAATATGTCCTTCTCTTCTCTTCTCTTCTCCTCTCCTCTCCTCTCCTCTCCTCTCCTCTCCTCTCCTCTCCTCTCCTCTTCTCTTCTCTTCTCTCTCTCTCTCTCTCTCACACACACACACACACACACGCTGCCATTTAATCCAAGCTTTCACTCAAACCAAGTATCTTTCTACAAAATCCCTGAGAGTCAACTTTTACGGTTTACTAAAACTGTCTTCACTGTGTGGAATTCACTTCTTTGTGAAGCTTGGTGTTTCATTTGGACAGGCTAATTTATGGAAAGCAGTCCTTCATACTAAACAGAAATTTATCTTTTCATCTGTGCCTATCATTCCTGGAATCAAATGAGATACCGTATCTTGAAAATGGCAAAACACTGAATAAATATAAAATATATTAACATCAATTCTACTGTATAGAGTTTGAAAATTTGACAGGCACACTGTTCTCTCCAAGTCATTGGAATAGACGAATATGAGAACAGAGCAAGGGAGATACTCTGCATAGGTTTCTGAAGCACTCCTTTCAATTTGATATTAATCCATTAATCAGTATCCCTTAAACTACACTATTTAAGCAGTGAGAGGCAGGGACTGGGTTAAGCCAAGACCTAGAGAATAAAAACAAAGCCAAAGTAGAAAGAAAACCAGGACCCACCACTACCCCAGGCCTGCAGCAAATACATCAATGTTCACTCAAGGCCCAAGGACCCTTCAGTCAGCTTGTGATGAATACTGTTGAGCCTGGGACTCTCCCTTCAGGATAGTGCTCCCCTCGAGCCCACGAAAAGTCCAGAAATACCATCCATGTGCCAAGGTCTGGAATCATGGACCCCAAGAGCCCACTTGATTCTCTACCCCTCTGTGGCCAGTATGGAACCTAAGCTTCAAGACAAAGCCCCCTTTACTCTTCCCCTCCTTTTCTCAAGCAGAAGGAGTCTCTCACCATAGCCAGCATAGCTGGGGATGTGCTGAGTCACACTTGAAGCCAGCATGTCTCTGAATCTCACCCAAGGCCCATAGCAAGTACTGTCTAGCTACCACTGCTAACTATTCAGGGCCAAAGAGCTCTTTAGTCAGTAGTTAATGAATTGTGGCAGGACTGAATCCTTCTCTTCAAGGCAGCTGGTCCTCTTCTGGCCCAGGGTGTGTCTAGAAATAACATTAGGAGCTAGAGCCTGGAATGAGGGCCTCTGGTCTCTGCCCAGTGCTCTTTCCTACTGTAGTTGAGCTGGTGTCCAAGTTACAAGACAAAGTCCTCTTTATTCTTCCTTCTCCTCATTTCAAGTAGAAAAAAGAAGTCTCTCCCAGAGCTGTGAGCTGTGCTACCTGGGGTTTTGGGAGGGGTGGTGCAAGCACTCCCTCGGCTGTCCTAGCCAGTGTCTTGCTGGGTCACTTGCTCCCCAAGTCTACTTTCTCTGAGTCCAGCACAGCAGCAGAACTTGACAAGGAATTGCAGTCCTCTTGGCCTAGACTGTCTTTCAAGTTTACTTAGGACCCCATAGCATCTTAGCCCATGGTGGTGGGGCTTGCTAGAACAAAGGGTCCAACAACTGGGATGGGTGAGATCACTCTGGCTAGGGCTGGTGTATATGCTCCCTCCATAGGCATTGGCTGAGTTCTATATAGTGTTGCTTTTCTGACAGGGCAGCACTGAGTTCCAATGCTAAGTCCCACAATCACTGCACTCTCTCCCCTAAGTGCACACATCTTCTCTGAGCACCACATGGCAGTTGCTGGGAGATGAGGGTGGGGTGGTGTCCGCAATTCAAGACAGTCTTTTCTACCTTCTTCAGTGCCACTTTCAATTATATGAGGTTAAAACCAGGTACCGTGATCACTCACCTGATTTTTGGATATTATGAAGGTGCTTTTTTGTGTGGGCAATTGTTCAATTTGGTGTTCCTATGGGGAGGACAATCAGTAGAGGTTTCCATTTGGCCATCTCGCTCCTCCTCCGTTCCAATTCTGAGTCCAAAAAACAAAAATAGCACCCTTTGGAAAGAAATTACTATAGGACAAACTTAGCAGGGAGCTATGCTTCACCTCCATGAGAGCAGACTGACTGCATAACTATTTACTTCAGAAAAGAGCTCCAGATGAAGGCCTGATGAGATTCCCATGTTTACTCTGAAATCATCATTTTGGAATCAGTCATTAAAGCTTCGTTGGGTGTGCTCTGCTTCCAAGCTATGCTAAAGAAGCAGTCCTGGATTTGAGAGTCAAATGAGGGTAGGAACAGAGTACGACCAGACCCCATGTCTACGGAGGTCCACAGGCAAGTGATAACGACTCCTATATCCAAACTTCCACCCCATGGTCTGAAATCACTGGACGCTGCATGGCAATTCAAAGCCTGTAAATAGAACACCTTGATCCAAGAAACGCAGAGCACTTGGATACAGATGGACATGGCCCTTGGGGGAAATTTCAGGCTTATAAAACTTATGAGGCAGTCCTCACAGAGGATGAGAAATTGGTTCAATATATAACATAAATGATTAAATATGAGTAACTTCTAGATCCTTTGGAATTGAAATTGGTACTATGTATCACTTGAAACATAAACTCAGAGTTCATGGTAAGGTGTGGAATATGGCAAATGACTTTATACCATGATCATAAGACCCTTTCACTCAATAACTTTATGCTTTTACACAGACAGAGTCTTTAAAAACTTCCTTAATCTTACCATGATCCTATCGTAAATGTTAGCTTTAATAGCAATCTTAACCTCATAAGTGAAAGTCTTAAACTAACTAGAAAATATCCAAGATACTTATTGTACACACTACTGTTCAATGTAATTAATAAAATATGAATTTGCAACATGCTCTTAACCCAACCAAAAGATCATGCTAATTAGTTTTCTTCAAAAAAGATTAATAATAAATAGTAAAAATCCTGCCTTGAGTATTCAGCCAGTATTAAGAGTTATACCTGGCAGGGTGCAGTGGCTCACGCCTATAATCCTAGCACTTTGGGAGGCAAAGGCGGGCAGATGACTTTAGGTCAGGAGTTCAAGGCCAGCCTGGCCAACATGGTAAAACACTGTCTCTACTAAAAATGCAAAAAAAATTAGCTGGGTATGGTGGCGGTCACCTGTAATCCAAACTACTTGGGAGTCTGAAGCAGGAAAATCACTTAAACTCGGGAGGCGGAGGTTGCAGTGAGTCGAGTCATGCCACTGCACTCCAGCCTGGGTGACAGAGCAAGACTCTGTCTCAAAAAAAAAAAAAAACAAAAACAAAAAAAAAAAAACAGTTATGTCTTAAGGGTTTTAATACAGCATTGTGTCACTTGCAGTATGATGCATCAAGCCAAATTCTAAGTCGAAATGTATTAGGCATTCTTGAATGCTAGATGACTAATACCATTTAGTGTATAGAAAAACTGGTTCAGTGTACAATTTAAAGATTGAAATTTTAGGATAAAAATTAAGATCCACACTTCATGAGAAAATTTGACCACCATATTGAAGTGATAGTTTGCATGTCCAGTTTAGGTCCTTTGTAACAATCTCTACTTAAAAAAAAAAGAAAAAAAAGAAAAGAAAGAAATTAGGGAGTGCGTAGTGATATTCTTCTTGGCTGAGTTAAAGCAGTTTACTAGAATCAGCTTGATCTTTGCCTGTTACTGCTGTCCAGGCACCCTCCATTCATTGTATTACGGATTTGGTTCAAGATGTCCAACTTCCTCTTTTCTCACAATAGAGAATGTAACATAACAGACATCTATAATTAGTTACTTAAAAATACTTTCTGAGGAAGACAATATTAAGAACAGTCTGCCATCATATCCACCTACTTGCAGCGTAACTTCTCTTTTCCATTTAAAGAAACCTCCCAAGAAGCTTGCCCTGAGTATCTAGTACTCCCGAAACACATTCATTGACTCCAGAGACTCAGGATGGGAGGGCAGCCACCCTCACAAACACTCTCACTTCCGAGCTTCTTCTGGGTTATGTCACTTTCCTTAGCTCCCTGTGGAATGAGACATTTAAATTACAACAGCCCATTCAGAAAAACACAACAGCTGCCAATTTGACCTTCTCTCAGGATTTGTGTTTGAAAGAGGGTCCTAGTTGTCTGGTTCATTCCAGAAAATTACTACGATGATGTAGTTGCGTCATGTGACACATGGTTAAAAAAATAAACAACTCTCCTGTTGACATATGACCTACCACTAAGACAGAGGCTTTAGTCCATGTGATGAAATATTGGGCTCTGAGGAAATGTCAATAACTTTGGTTTTCTTAGCATGGAAAACCAATTTGTGTTTTCATATTAGGTTTAATCTCAACTGAGTGAGACTTGTGGTATCTCAATAAATCTGGACTATGTAAAAGTTGCTTTCTGCTCAGCAAGAACAAACCTACAAAAACGTGAAATGAGAGACTTTGAGAACCATTCTGTATGCACTCCCTGGCTGCTGGGTTGCTGACCTGGGGCTTTTTACCTGGTGGTCTGATGAGTCATGCCATTCAAAAAAAGAGAAGACAGCAAAGATATTTGAATGGTTAGCTATACAGGCAATTAAGAACCTGCTGGGTGGGCTCTTTTCCCGTGAGGCCAAGATGCTGATTTGGAAGATAACAGTGGATTCTTTCTCTGGTGCCTACTAATATTCTAGAAATGGAGTACATAGAGACACTGAAGCCAGACTCAGAACAGACAGCCCACAGACTTAGTATTCAAGTAATTTACACTCTTGACAGGTCTCTAAGAGGTAACTTTTTCTTTTTAAAAAATTTCAGGCCGGGCGCGGTGGCTCAAGCCTGTAATCCCAGCACTTTGGGAGGCCGAGACGGGCAGATCACGAGGTCAGGAGATCGAGACCATCCTGGCTAACACGGTGAAACCCCGTCTCTACTAAAAAATACAAAAAACTAGCCGGGCGAGGTGGCGGGCGCCTGTAGTCCCAGCTACTCGGAGGCTGAGGCAGGAGAATGGCAAAACCCGGGAGGCGGAGCTTGCAGTGAGCTGAGAACCGGCCACTGCACTCCAGCCCGGGCGACAGAGCGAGACTCCGTCTCAAAAAAAAAAAAAAAATAAGGACCTCTTCAAGGAGAACTACAAACCACTGCTCAGTGAAATAAAAGAGGACACAAACAAATGGAAGAACATACCATGCTCATGGATAGGAAGAATCAATATCGTGAAAATGGCCATACTGCCCAAGGTTATTTATAGATTCAATGCCATCCCCATCAAGCTACCAATGAGTTTCTTCACAGAATTGGAAAAAAACTGCTTTAAAGTTCATATGGAACCAAAAAAGAGCCCGCATTGCCAAGACAATCCTAAGTCAAAAGGACAAAGCTGGAGGCATCACGCTACCTGACTTCAAACTATACTACAAGGCTACAGTAACCAAAACAGCATGGTACTGGTACCAAAACAGAGATATAGACCAATGGAAGAGAACAGAGTCCTCAGAAGTAACACCACACATCTACAGCCATCTGATCTTTGACAAACCTGAGAGAAACAAGAAATGGGGAAAGGATTCCCTATTTAATAAATGGTGCTGGGAAAATTGGCTAGCCATAAGTAGAAAGCTGAAACTGGATCCTTTCCTTACCCCTTATATGAAGATTAATTCAAGATGGATTAGAGACTTAAATGTTAGACCTAATACCATAAAAACCCTAGAAGAAAATCTAGGTAGTACCATTCAGGACATAGGCATGGGCAAGGACTTCATGTCTAAAACACCAAAAGCAACGGCAGCAAAAGCAAAAATTGACAAATGGGATCTAATTAAACTAAAGAGCTTTTGCACAGCAAAAGAAACTACCATCAGAGTGAACAGGCAACCTACAGAATGGGAGAAAATTTTTGCAACCTACTCATCTGACAAAGGGCTAATATCCAGAACCTACAAAGAACTCAAACAAATATATGAGAAAAAAACAAACAACCCCATCAAAAAGTGGGGAAAGGATATGAACAGACATTTCTCAAAAGAAGATATTCATACAGCCAACAGACACATGGAAAAATGCTCATCATCACTCGCCATCAGAGAAATGCAAATCAAAACCACAATGAGATACCATCTCACACCAGTTAGAATGGCAATCATTAAGAAGTCAGGAAACAACAGGTGTTGGAGAGGATGTGGAGAAATAGGAACACTTTTACACTGTTGGTGGGATTGTAAACTAGTTCAACCATTATGGAAAACAGTATGGCAATTCCTCAAGGATCTAGAACTAGATGTACCATATGACCCAGCCATCCCACTACTGGGTATATACCCAAAGGATTATAAATTATTCTACTACAAAGACACATGTACACGTATGTTTATTGCGGCACTATTCACAATAGCAAAGACTTGGAATCAACCCAAATGTCCATCTGTGACAGACTGGATTAAGAAAATGTGGCACATATACACCATGGAATACTATGCAGCCATAGAAAAGGATGAGTTTGTGTCCTTTGTAGGGATATGGATGCAGCTGGAAACCATCATTCTTAGCAAACTATCCCAAGAACAGAAAACCAAACACCGCATGTTCTCACTCATAGGTGGGAACTGAACAATGAGATCACTTGGACTCGGGAAGGGCAACATCACGCACTGGGGCCTATCATGGGGAGGGGGGAGGGGGAAGGAGGGAGGGATTGCATTGGGGAGTTATACATGATATAAATGATGAATTGATGGGTGCTGACGAGTTGATGGGTGCAGCACACCAACATGGCATAAGTATACATATGTAACAAACCTGCACGTTATGCACATGTACCCTAGAACTTAAAGTATAAAAAAAAAAAAAAAAAAAATTCAGCTATAATATTGACTTGGAAGAACAATCTGGACACAAGCAAACTTGATCATAGTGCTGTAACACAACTCAGTGTCTTGTCTCTTAGACCAGCTCCTGAGTTCTCTCTCTCTCTGTCTCTCTCTCTCTGCTGATGCTGTCGGCACTCACAAATGCCAGGCTGGAGACCTTGGAATCCTTGCTGACTCACTTTCCTCATCAAGGCATAGGATGAGTCTATTTTTCAAATATTTGTTGTCTCTTTATCTCCTCCTTTTTGCCCCTGCCACCACAAAAGTCGAGAATTTCATCTTCTCACAATGGGAGCATAAAAAGGTCCTCAAATTCTCTACAGTCTTCGTCTCCCTTTCATTATATGCCACCAGAATGATCGTTCTAAAATGCAAGTCTAAGCACACTGCAACTTAAAAACCCTCAGTGGCTTACCTTTACCTCAGGAACAAGGGCAAATTTTTAATATGGCATAAAATTTGGATTTATAAGCCATCTGACCTATCCTAAATTGCTGCTCTGTGGGACCTATCTCATTCTACCAGAGGGGGTCAGATCTATATCAGTGCCACACCAGGCCGGCCAGCCCTCTTTGCTCGAATTACTTGCTGATTCCTTTTCATCTTCTGATGGCTGTCTCAATTGTTCTCTTCTCTATTAGCCTTCCCTAACTCCCTCAGTGTTTTCTAACCCCCTCCTGGGAGCTCTGTAACGTGTTGCTTCTATTAGAGCACATACCATGGTATACTGTAGTTACCTGTTGGCTAGGGAGTAATGTCCTCAGCCATTGTCAGATATATGGTAAAAATCAAGTGAATGTTTGTTGAACGACTATATACAAAGCAAGTTTCTTCCTAGAACATGTTTTTGACCTACTAGAATTTTATTTCTGGCCTTCTGATTTCTCTCAAGTACAAACTGCTTCAAAAGGAAGAGTTGTAGGACATTTGATTGACATCCTAAAAAGAACTGTGTAAGGATATGCCAGCACTTGGATCTGAAGACAATGGAAAATAGAAATCTAATTGGAATAAACTGGTCAGATGTGGAGGACATGCTGCCATATAAGTATAAGCAAAACAAATTAGGATGATCCATAGAAAGCAAGTCAGAGTTCTTGGGAAAAAATTTTGAAAATGGAGGTAGTAGTTCTGGCTGACCTAAATGCATAATATTTCATTAATTTTTTGCTGACAGATCCTTTGCTTCTAATCTAGCTCTCTGTGTCTTGTTTTTACCACCTATGTGATCTTGAGGAGCTCAGGCTATGTCTTAGATTTCTCATATTTAACATGAAGGGAAAACACCTGCCCCGCCAACGTCACAGGTTTGTTTTGATTTCCAAAAAACAGGGAATATGTGATAACATAGTTTTGTCCTATTCATCACATTTCTTTCTCTTTTTTTTCTTCAGTTTTATGTTGTTTATTAGAGCTCCCTTTTTTTGTTATTATACTTTAAGTTCTGGAGTACATGTACAGAACATGCAGGTTTGTTACATAGGTATACAGGTCCCATGGTGGTTTGCTGCACCCATCAACCCGTCATCTACATTAGGTATTTCTCCTAATGCTATCCCTCCCCTAGCCCCCCATCACCCGACAGACCCTGGTGTGTGATGTTCCCCTCCCTGTGTTCATGTGTTCTCATTGTTCAACTCCCACTTATGAGTGTGAACACACAGTGTTTGGTTTTCTGTTCTTGTGTTAGTTTGCTGAGAATGATGGTTTCCAGCTTCTTTATGTCCCTATTCATCACATTTCTAATAGTAAATGAACGTAGAGAAGAAATGCTGATTTTGTGAGTATTTGTCATGTATTGACTAATGTAACACTTTAGAAGATATGAGTATATTTGAACTCATCATTAAATTAGCCATTTTGTGTTTTCAAAGAAAGTCAAGAATGACCTAAACTGTTAACTGGGCACGGTGGCTCATGCCTGTAATCCTAGCACTTTGTGAGGCCGAGGCAGGCGGATTGCTGAGTCTAAGAGTTTGAGACCAGCCTGGGCAACATGGCAAAACCCTATCTCTACAAAAAATATAAAAATGTGCTAGGGGTTGTGTTGTGCACCTGTAGTCCTAGTTACTTCTGGGGATGAGGTGGGAGGATCACTTGAACCTAGGAGGTCGGGGGTACAGTGGCCTGATCATAGCTCACTGCATCCTTGACAACCCTGACAGAGAGAGACCCTGTCTCATTAAAGAAAAAAAAAAAAAAAAAAAAAGACCTAAAATATTGAGGGAAGTGAGTGAAGGCTTTTCTCATCAGAATTCTGAAGCTATTTTACTTTTACTGCACTCGTCCAACTCAGAAATGCAATTATGTAGGTAATTATAGTTTGTATTTGGAGATTAGAATTCATCCTATGAGTAGTTTACTAAAATGCATATCACATACAAAGTGTTGGAATTACATTATAACATTTTAAAGTAAAATAAATGGTTGAACTAAATGAATTTGTTTATACTGTCACCTGTTAGTGCTTGATATAGTAAAAATGAAGTTTAATTTAGAATGTGATATTAATATGCTTTTAAAACAACTTTACAGAATTTGATAGCTATTATAATTATAATTATGAACAGTATCAAGCCCAGTTAACAGATAAATCTTTTGGAATTGCCTTTCTTTATAATAAGTAAATAAAAATAATCAGTAATTCACCTGTAATAATTTGCATGAAACTGTATACAAACCACTTTGTGCTATGCTATCCTCATTTCATATTAGTGGTTGAGAAATGTTTCCTGGCTGAGTAGTTAATATATGAATAATGCTTATCAAATTAAGGTATTTGAAGTATTAGAAAATCTTAAGCTCCTTTTCCTATCATCATATTTATAATTTTCATTTCCATTAACTAGGTAAATATAATTTGCTAAGTGAAGATAATCCTTCCTATTCTTTTTCTAATGAAATGTCAATGAGAATTCCATTTAAAATCATTTGTGGAAAGAGATGTGAATAGTTTGCGGTATAAATAAAGTTTTTGTCTATTTTTAAATAGGATCTGATACCATCAAAAGTCACAAGAACTGTCTGGAAATGTAAGGAATTTTAAGCGAGAGATTAGTTGTTTTACAAAATTCATTAAAATATACACCAACCATTCTTCATCTCTTTATGAACAAAGGTAGGATACTATGTAATTTTGTGTAGATTTCTTCCAGCTGATATTACATTTTGAATGCAGAACTAAATGAATTTGTTTGTGTTGTCAGCTTTGGGTACCTGATGTTATAAAACTGCTGTTCTAATTGGAAATGTGATTCTGATATACTCCCTTTAGGAGTTTGATTGTTTTACTTACTTTACGAAGCAAGAAATAATAATAAAACTTTTAGCTCTCATAATCAAGACCCATTTGAATACTTATAAATTAAAGATATTTAGATGTCAAGACTGTAAAGCCTATGACATGAAAAGGACCAGATAACTAGTTAAATGAATTTCCATGGGTCAAGTTGCACAAATAACATAGTGTAGAAGTGTGGATTAATTTTCACTCCGATAATGCGTTATCTTGTTTAAATGTGATTAAAAATCCCCACTGGGTTCGATGT
Organism: Rhinopithecus roxellana; assembly: GCF_007565055.1. Taxonomy (NCBI): domain Eukaryota; kingdom Metazoa; phylum Chordata; class Mammalia; order Primates; family Cercopithecidae; genus Rhinopithecus; species Rhinopithecus roxellana. The sequence goes on from NC_044551.1 coordinate 143,115,006, forward strand.
TAATCTTTCCTCCAAAGATTTGGATCTTATCAAGTTTGGGAGCTACTTTGAAAGTAGAGAGTGCTCTCCAAAAGAACTCTCAAGAGGCAGTATCAGTTTTTACAATCTACTCTGGGGTAATGAGAGAGTGGTTGAGTTTACATAGATTATCACTTATGGCTGCCTCCCTGGCTTGACATTGTACAGGGGGAGAACTCAGAGCTCAAGGAGTCTCAGACAAGGTCAGACACAGAGAAATTTGGAGACTATTTTTAGTGATTGGACTTAAGATGCTTTAGGTTTTGTTTTGTTTGCATTATCTTATCTTCTTTTAATGCCTCAAAAATTTCCCTGTCTATAAAGAGTCTTTGCTTTACAAAATTCCCTATGTAATTCATTCAGCAAACATGTATTGAGGGTCTGTTATGTGCCAATTACTATGCTGGGGGCTGGGGATGTAGCAGTGAATGAGAACAATGAAATGCTTGCCCTTCTAGGACTGACAGTGGTGGTGAGGTTAGCATTAACTAGACAATACACAAGAGCAATAAGGGCTCTGAAAATATCTTTCTTCCTTAAATACTATCTTTCACTGCATTTTTCTCTTCGGGGACTTAAAGGATATGTTCAAGTTATCCTATTACTTTATATTTGAATACAATGAACATTCATTTATTGATTCATTCATTCTTCTTTCAATAAGTATAAATTGACTAAGTCATCTTTCTAACAACTGAATGATAGTAAGATTCATTAGTCCTGCCCTTAAGTATCCTATGACCTAGGGTGGGAGATTTTACATATATATATATATATACACACACACACACACACACACACACATCACGATGATTATGCCACTCCATACAGTTATGAAAATACAGATAAAAGGTTATTTCCAATTAACAGAGTCAGGAAAGCCTCCCTGGATGAAGAAGCTGTAAACTGGGCCTTACAATTAGCGCGGTTATATGCATATGGCAAAAGGAGAGAAACTATTCCAGGTAAAAGACAGAAAAATAAAGGCAGAAAGTTGGGAAGTCAGAATCAACAAAGGAGCAGCAACCGTTCAGTCTGGCTGATTTCTCATCTCATTTTTGATAGGGTGGGTTAGGGATGAGGTAGAGGTATGGAGAGAAAAGAGGACAGTTATAAGCAACTAATAAATGTTCATTGCCAAGGACCACCACAGAATCCTCATTATTTGCAAGCTCCTTTATGGAACATACTTTGAAATCTAGGGTGTTCTACAACTACCCCACCTCACAGGGCTAGTCCTGCAAGTTTCAATTATCTTAAGTTATTCTAGTTATACAGGAATGCACAATATTAAAATTAACAGATATTGAGGCCAAATAATCAACAATAGCTGGAAGCATGTACCTTGGAAAGATATGTTCTCATTTTGAAATTGAATCCCAGACAAAACTCGTGGAATTTTAGGTTTGGTTACGATGTTGAACTTGTACCAAGTTCACCAAAGTTCATTTCCATGGAGCCTGGAGTGAGTTAGGCATAAATCATTACCAGCCGAGGTGGAGGCCCACATGCATATATTCATAGGTACAGACAGACAAACCCCAGTCCTTCGTAGCTTCAGATGGAAACCACATGAAATGTCATGGCCTTGCACAGCACTGGCCGGAAGCCTGGGCAGCTCTGTGCCTTCCACCGGGGCTCTCTCAGTGGTTTTATTTCCAACTGATCCTGAGTGTACAGCAGGATGCCCAACCTGCCCATGGAAACTAAGAAGCTTGAGGAAATAAGTGGGTCGAAACTATAAAACTGTGCTGACTATTCAAACCTATGTTCTGTAAAATTTACAACAGATACAGTCACCTCACATTTCCATGTAAATTACTGTTCAAGAGGGAAGCTTGCCTTGCTGGGGCTTCCACTGTTGAATTTTTAAAACTGACATCACCTTCTGTTCCTAGCTGGAATTATGAGACAAAGAAAGATGAAAACAAGAAGGAGAAAATGTTCTATCTTACTTCAACAGGCTCTGTTTTATTGCAGGTAATCAATTATGTTAGCATTTTGATTTACCTGTATAAAACATACATTTATCACAGTTTCTAATTGTTTTGTGAATGGTATTTAGCTTATAAAACAATAAAAGCTGTGACTAGCAATGCTTTTGCTACACTTTCCTGGTTCAATAAATCTTAAGAAAAGTTCAGCTTTGCCTCCACTGGGACCTTCCTTCTTTATGGAAACCGAAGGTGCAAACTTTAGAAATAAATAGATACTGAAGAGCTTTCAATATGAATGTGCTTGAATAATTTACATGATGCTTTGGTGTTTTGTTTAGGAACATTATACAGAAAGACATGTGCAATATGGCTTAATGTATATTTATTATATGAACTTAAAATATACCTGAGCTTTATGTCTTCCCTTCATAGTACCATAAAAAGTTATTTATCCTAAAATGGTGCTAAAAATATTTGAAAGCACTTTCTATATCACATGAATAAAATGTACACATGAGGGCAATGTGCTTTAGTATTGTAAAATAAGTAGAAAGTGGGCATCAAAATGAATCTATTTTTAAAGGTCTGTGTTTCACACTGAGTGATAGGATGCCTTTTATTGCTCATTGGCAAGGTCAGTACTTGGTAAAGCAGTACAATATCCCTCTCCCACCAAGCTGCAGTAATCTAGTAAATTTCAGATATTTTGGCCCAAGTAGGAAGAAGGAAGAAGTTCCTCATATGTGTTCTAATAGGCATTAAAGTTGTCCATCACCATGAGAACAAAGTATTTTTTTTCCCCAAGTGACTTTTGCCTTCTTAGCTTAAACCATCAGGTTAAAATAAAAACTTTTTAAAATGAGGGAAAAAGCCCACCTTTCCTTTCAAATAAATGTACAATCATTGATTTTTCTTGCAATGTTCCACAAGAAAGTGGCACCACTGAGTGATACGCGTATCCCAGGGCTAACAGCTGGAGGGCAAAAACCACCTTTTATCCATGATTGACAAATAATACATAATGAGAAGAGAGAGGCAATTCAAGTTTTACATTTCACTCTCTTCGGCTTTTTAGGGCAGCTGGGCACTGCTGTTCTCACTTGGTAACCTTTGAGGTGCTGCCAGCAAAGGGGACCCAAGTGACAATTCTTTCTCTCCTCCTACAATCCCCCAAAGCTCTAATAAATATGTGCAGCTTGCTCTTTCAAAGAGCGTCCAGCTGCTAACAATTCCATTGTTTCTCTTTGGAATGAAAATCCTGGGGGTCTGGAAATGTATTGCATGGTTATAATGACTATAGTAGAGTAAGGCTGAAATCTGAAATCTCTCAAAGCAGCATCATCCCCCAATAAAGTGAGGAGTCGGTTGGTAGCTGATGAGTAAGGAGTTGGAGAAAGAGAGAACCTAGTAAAAAGAAAAATTAAATTGGAGTTCTGTTACAAGTGAGCTTTATGAAGTAGTATTGAATTGAAGGTATTCAAAATAAAGCATACATTTCACAAAATTAAGACATGTTTAATGTAAATCATAAATGACCTGAAAAACTAGTGATAGCTGATATAATACTTTTGGTTTCTTTTAGAATTATTTCCACATTTATGTATCTCTATATCTATATTTTTGACCATGTCAATACCCATATCCATATCCTCATCTCTCTACAACTGTATCTATATATAATGCATATCTTTATACACTTAAATCTGTCTATTAATCTAAGTAGCTGTCTGATGTGGTTTTTCCACCTAATCCCTCCACTTCAACCAAATCTTTTCTCCCCGTGTGTTCAATCATGGCAACAAATGATAATTCTGTCTTTCCAATTATACGGGCCACAAATCTTGGATTCATTCTCTATTTCTCTCTCTCTCACACTCCACTTCCAATGCTTCTAATACTTACTGACTCTATCTTAAGTATTTATGCAGAATCTATCAATTATCATCTCCTTCCTACCAACCTGGTAGGAAGGTGTCATTAGCCATCACCGTCTCTTGCATGGATGATGGTGATGGCCTCTTAAATGTACTCTGTGCTTGTATCTTGGTCTCCCTAATATCTGACACAATGGCTAGACTGAGTCTCAAAAAATAAAGTTAGACCATTCATTCTTCTGTACGAAGGCCGGTAATGGCTTCCCATCTCATTCAGAGTAAAATGCAGGGTTTAAATGATGGCTTAAGTTGTTAAGTCTCTCAATGAGGATGTTGTTTACATTTTGGACAAGAGTTTTAATGTGAAAATGTCCCTCAGTTTGTAAGATTTTTGATATCCCTGCTTGCCTCAAGTGCCTGTAGAACCCCATATTCACGTAACAATGAAAACAATGCCCCCAACATACTTCCAAATGCACTGGAGATGGCAATACCATCCCCAGTGGAAAACCATTTTGGCTCCTCTAACCACATCCTGTCATAACTCATCTCTACCTGCTTCCCTTTGGCTTACTCTGACACAGGCTTGCTGCTTGTTGGGTAGGGTAAGAATTTTGCTCTCAGGGTGCTTTGCCCTTACTATTGCCTGGGATCTTGTTCCCTCAAGTCACCTTAGTTCTTCGAGGTCTTTACATATCAACTTCTCATTGAGGAAGCCATCTCATACATGTTGCTCTGCTTTGTTTTTGCTCTTTAGCACTTATCGCTATAAAACATACTATATATTTTCCTATTCATCTTGGTCATAATGACCTAGTGTTCTTCCTTACTAGAATGTAGGCTCAGTGAGGGCAGAAGCTTGGTCTATTTTGTTCACATCTGGATCCATGATATCTAAAGCAGTCCTGGCACAAAGTAGGCACTCAGTAAATAAGAATCACTGGATATTTCAAAAAGAGAATTTTAAATATATTATATCTCAATAGAATTGACTACATTAATGGTTTTAAATCTTTTTATTTCAGGAAAATTTCTGTAAATCCAGTGAAAACTATATATCCACCTCTAAGGAAAGCACATATTAATATGTACATGCATACATGTGCACATGTATATACACACAGAGATTTTTCATATAACCCATCTACATCCAGTAAAATCCATCCAAGTATGTGTTAGTTTATTTTGATTTCAGCAAAGAATCCAATAATCTTTTCACAGTATTCTGGAAGACAAAGTAAGAAATCCAGCAATAGAGTTGGGTGGATCAGTGACAGGTAAATGACTATTATCAAAAAATACAATGAGATTTAACAGGGATAGATATAAAGTTCAAAAATCTAATTGGAAGCACATGTTGGAGAAGATGAACTTTAATGGAACTTGGGAGTTCCAGTTGACTGCAATCACAATACGAGTCAACAGAGATTTGTAGCTGCCAAAACAACTAATTAAATGTTGAGGCTTCATAGATAAAGTTATAGCAACTAAGAGATATGGTGCAATTCTATTCTCTTTTAAACCAGACAATAACTATAATGCTATGTCTACTTTCCAGTGCCAACATTTTTGATCCACTGCAACAAACCAGAGAAGACTTAACCAGAATGACAAGGGTATTATAAACTAGAAACTAGAGGTGTTTCACCTGAAAATTGGGAGATTTTGAGGTAACTTGAACATAATCTTCAATAGAAAGCTAATTCACTCATAATATACATATTTTTGAATACTCAATAAAACATATATATCCTTCTGAATGGAAAAAGTACAAGGTGACAGGGAAAAATACAGTTCCTCTCTTCCCATGTCCTCCAGCCTCCCAGCTACCTTTCCCAGGGGCAATCACAATGACCTTTTTTTTTTTTTTCTCCTAGAGGTTACTCACATGTTTATAAACTTGTATGTATAAACGATTTCAGTTTTGGAGCTCTTTCCATTTCAGTTTATGAGGAGAACTTCAACTCTGACATGGTGTAAGTCTGCATTCCATTTCAAGCTGACATGGCAATGCCAGACTGCAAAATGTATGGAAGGTGAAGGAGCAGTCCTGGGAAGCCACTTGGGGCCTGTGGGATTTCCAGGTCATCAGAATATCTCTTGCTTTCTCCCTCGGGTAGTCTGACCCAGGATTTGAAAAGTATTAACCTTTTAGCTATTAAGAACACGTCTACACTTTTGAATTTAATCTAAACATCTGAAAGATGTTGGGTGGTCCCCAGTGATTCATTTCAAGTGCTTTGAGTTTAAAAATGCAGTTGAAGATGAGAAAGAGAGGAGATGAGAAAGTTTGAAGAGTTATTTTATACTGAGAAATTGTTTTACAAAACTCCTCAATGCTTTTATTAACCTCTATAATCCAACCCCACTAGATTGTTCCAATATTTTCTCCCCCGACTACCTTATCCATACTTTAGATTCAGTCTGGGCAATTTCTCTAAGGACCTCAATACACACCATGCACTTCAGTGACTATGCTTTCACTTATATTGGTCCTTCTTCCTAAAATGCCCTTCAATCTCCTTCTTGATTAAGGACTGCTAAGTCTGCAAGTGCTTACTAAATTTGTCTTACTCCTGAAGGCAAAATGCCTTAGTAGCTAAGCAACTAGATTCCAGTATTTGACCATATGTGCTCAATTCCTAAATCGGTTTTTTTTTTTTGTTTTTTTGTTTTTTTGTTTTTTTGAGATGGAGTCTTGCTCTGTCGCCCAGGCTGGAGTGCACTGGGGAGATCTCAGCTCACTGCAACCTCTGCCTCCCAGGTTCAAGCGACTCTCCCTGCCTCAGCCTTCCAAGTAGCTGGGGGTACAGGTGCGCACCACCATGTCCAGCTAATTTTTGTATTTGTAATAGAGACGGGATTTTGCTATGTTGGTTAGGCTGGTCTCAAACTCCTGATCTTAAGTGATCTGCCTCCACAGCCTCTCAAAGGTGTGAGCCAGGGTGCCCGACCTAATCCTGCTTTTTATTAACTTTTTGACGTTGAGCAAGTTTATCGTTCGAAGCCTTAATTTCCTTGTCTATAAAATATTGACGATAATGATTAGAATTTACAGCATTGTTATGAGATTAATTGATATGGAATACACCTGGTCCATGATGAGTGTTTAATAGATGTTGGTGTGGTGATGACGACATCTGTAATTTGTCTAAACCACACAATTTTCCTCATTTGGACTTTTCTACATCAATATGCCCTGATTCATAATTTAATAGTTAGTGAAATACAATGTTTTATTCTTTACTAATTGTTTCCTAAGTTTTGGATTGACTCTGTCTAATAGATTTTAAACTCTTTGAGGGCAGGAGGTACGTATTATAATTATTTCCAGGCGTATAGTATCTGTTCTATGAATACGGAAATAATTGATTAATATAAATAATCACTTTTCAGCCTTAAATTAGTTTCAGAAAAATGCCCAATTGCTTCTTTGGGGCACATATTTGCAAGCAGTTTGGAACAATTATGGGGGCAGTGAATCAAAAGGAAATTCTAAAATTAAAAAAAAAAATTCTACTTTGATACAGTCACTAATTTCCAAAACATCATTTCCAGAAAGTAAATATTTTCCTTTTGGTTTTATTAGAGCTCTGAAAATCCCTCATTTTGCGTTTTGTAAAATTACAGTAAACATTACCAGTAGTGTGTAAATCTTCTTGTAAGTAAAATCTCATTTCCAGAGAAGTTTTGTTACTAGGTTTTGGACAGATCACTGGCCGAAATTTATCTGTGGATTACAGTAGTAACTGGCATTATAGGAATCTTAATACTGGATCACACCTGCATGCCTAATCCCAAAGCAGTGTGCTTTTCATAAGAAACCTCATTTATCTTTTCTCATGTTAGTTTGTATGAAATCTTCTGGTTTACGTTTTTAAGGGGTGATATGTACCATTATATGTGCATAAAACATATTTTCAGAGACCTATTTTCCTATACTTGTACTTATCCCAGCCATTAAACTTAAAATTTAATCTCGTCCATGACTTGCGATGTGGTCTGTTGCCAGCAGTATAAGAATTTCTTACCTAAAGCCAATTTATTTAATATTTAAAACATTTGCACTTTTCTTCCAAGGGCATGTCAAAATGGGTATTTCTGTTTCAGAAACTTAATTAACTTAGTTAATACCCCTCAGAAAAACGAATAAGTAGATATGGAAAGAGATAGAGAATGCTGATGGTTGCCTATAAAGTAGTACGTGTTCTTCTCTTTTCATTTACAAGGAATCCCAGTTTTGTTTCTTTCCTCACCCTTTTCTCATGTAGCCAAGGACCTCAGGGGAAACTGACCTTTGTGATTCCACTGCCCCACTGAATCAAGTATTGGTACACAAGTGGACATGCAACCCAATTTTAACCAAAAGTATTTAAAGAAGAGGGGAGTTACTGGACAAATCAGAAAGAAGTTTTTTCTCTGTTATGAAAGAGTACTGAAAGGTAGTTTACTTTCTTCTCTTGACTGTGGTAAGTTTTGGTTGTAGAACTTGTATATTCTGAAGCTATCCTGTTTCATCCCACGGACCATATTATATGTGGAATAGAGCAGAGCTGAGAGAACGGTAGGGGAGCCCAGCCAGAACCATTGGATTAATACCTCCCTGAAGCCCACCTTATCTCTGAATTTTCAACAATGCAAGCCAACAATGTCCTTAATATTTAAGCCACTTTGAGTTTTCTATTACATGTGACTGAGAACATGCTAAAAGATACAGAAATATTCTGAATTTATGCACACAAGTCTGTTAATGAAGTCATTGCCATCTAAAATATGTATTAAAAGTTTGGGGTATCTTTGAATGAATCACTTAGAATTAGGATCAAGCTTTCTCACATTTACATTTGTTGCTACTGTATTTTAACCCTAAATAGGGGGGATGATAAAATCAAAAGGAGCCAAGGAAAAAACAAAGTATTTATTGTTAACTATGATTAATCAAATATGATCATAATTTAGTTTTTGGCATACATTCAAGGGAATGGATCTAACCATAAATAAAAAGGAATCTTCTAACCTCTATGAATCAATGTAAGACTATATAATTTTAAAAAATCTTATAAATTCATGTTGATTACAGTTTGAAAGCTAAAATGCCCTAGAACATTGATTTCCATCCCTTTTGAATAATGTTAAACATTTTCACAAAGCAATGCCTTCCTACCCCATCTGTAATTATAATGCTATTTAAACTATTTGTTGAGCAAGAAAATTCATAATCGAATTCAGTACAGCTTTTTAGTAAAGCTTTACATTTATTTATTATTAGAGCAAAAACCTAGAGATTAAAAAATGGAGTCACATGGCTAAGCAAGATGTATTATTTATTCAGTCCAAAGAAATGCTATGTTACATCTGGATTCAAGGGACTTTGCAGTGATTCCAAGAGGTAAATATAAGTCCCTGGGGGAAAAAGTCTCCATGTGTGTTCAGTTTTTTGTGTGCGATGAAACCTATATGTGTTTTCATTTTCTTTCCTCTAAGAAACTTTTATACACATATTAACAGTTGCAGAGTGTTAGTGGGAGAAGAGAAATCAGCATAAAGTAAAATGCTAGTAGCAACGATTAATGCAACACTTATTGTGGCCAAGAATTTTACATTTATTATCTCATTTAAGTTTCATGAAAGTCTCCATTTACAGAGAAGACAACTAAGACTGAAACCACCTTGCTCAAGCTCATTGAGCTAGCAAGTGGAGGAATTAGGGATGCAAAACAAGGTCTGGATGCCTCTGGGGCCCATGCCCTTAACTATGATGTCATATCGCCTTAGAATACTGAATCAGGCTGGGAGTACTCAGAAGAATTCAGAGCTTCTGAATTTCAGATTTCACACTTGACTCACCTGTCTTTTCAAAGTGAATGTAGCTTCAGAATTAGGGAACTTGATAGCGTGAACCCCCTGCAAATCAGCAGCAGAGCACAGATGCCTAGATTTTTTTTTTTTTTTTGAATTAATAAAGTTTTATTTTTCCAAATGTTCAGTTGGTTGGACCTATTCATGCATCTTCACCAGCAGCTGGAGCATCTCCGCCCTTGGAATTTCTGTTGTAAATTACTTGAGCTCTGTGCTTTGAAACCAGTTTGATAAGTCCTTTACTAAGGGGCTCCTGAAGGGCTGCCCTGGCCAGAGAGCCTCGAATCTTCAGTCTCTCAGAGACCACAGCTGGGGTTATAAGTTTATAGTTGGGAACTTCCTTACAGAGTCTGTCGTAGGTAGCTTTGTCAAACATGACTGTTATTGAGCTTGTCCCGAACTTTGCCTTTGGACCACTTCTTCTTTTTGGCCTTGCCCCCGGATTTGTTCACCGGGTCTTTGTCTTTCTTGGCCGACTTTCCGGCGTCCTTCTTCTTGTCCTCCTTTGGCGGCATTGCCAAGCTCGGAGAGCAGCAGCGGACACCGCAGCCTTGCTAAGATGTCGGACAAAAAAAAGGGGATGCCTAGATTTTTAATCTAACTCTGCCATTTACTGACAATGTAAATGACATGGTTGGGCTGTGTCCCCACCCAAATTCCCATATGTTGTGGGAGGAATCCGGTTGGACGTAATTGAATCATGGGGGGAGGTCTTTCCCATGTTGTTCTCATGATAGTGAGTAAGTCTCACGAGATCTGATGGTTACTGTAAGCGGGAGTTTTCCTGCACAAGCTCTCTTCTCTTGTCTGCCACCATATGAGAGATGCCTTTCACCTTCTGCCATGATTGTGAGGCCTCCCCAGCCACTTGGAACTGTAAGTCCAACAAACTCCTTTCTTTTGTAGATTGCCCAGTCTTGAGTATGTCTTTATGAGCAGTGTGAAAACGGACTAATACAGTAACCTTGCATATCTTATTGACCTTCTCCGAGACCCTATTTCTATTTCATTAGCATTGGAAGAATTAAATCTTCACTGTCTATGTAATTGTTTTTGAGGAGTAAGCCAAACTGCATATATTATAAAGTACAAAACAATAGTATACATTATGACTATTTTGTGATTTTCTCAAGTATTCTGTTTTTCCATGGAAATAATAAATTGTAATAATGACGGACATCTATTATTGTTGCTGTTATTATTGCTAATCCTACATAAAGCAACAGGATTAACTATCTGTTAATTAGGGAGGGAATAAGAAAAAGGAAAATGTTCCAGTGTTCATGGTCATTTTGGGAAACTTTATAATTTAGTACTGGAATAAGACTTTAGGACTGATCTTGGCAGGATAGCCAAAGGGCTGTGCCACCATGAAACTTAGAAAGCTCCATTTTGACCAGGCACAGTAGCTCATGCCTGTAATCCCAGCACTTTGGGAGGCCAAAGCGGGCAGATCACCAGGTCAGGAGATTAAGACCATCCTGGCCAACATGGTGAAATCCCATCTCTACTAAAAATACAAAAATTAGCTGGGCATGGTGGCACTTGTCTGTAATCCCAACTACTCAGGAGGCTGAGGCAGGAGAATCACTTGAACCATGGAATTGGAAGTTACAGTGAGCCGAGGTTGTGCCATTGCACTCCAGCCTGGCCACAGAGCAAGACTCCATATCAAAAAAAAAAAAAGAAAGAAAGAAAGAAAAGAAAAGAAAAAAGAAAAGAAAGAACGCTCCATTTTAAGAAAGGGAAACATTCCACTTCAATTTTCTGATTTGTGAGATTTAAGAGTATATTTTAAACAATGTCTTTCCATCTCCCCTCAAAAAAGGAAATAAATCTTATTAATGCAGAATATGCATTAGACAATTTGATTCTTTTTCTGTACTTGAATGAATAAAGAACCTATTTTTATAACCACAGAATTGCTTGGAATGGAATGATTATGGAGAAGGTTACATGTAAAACAATTGAAAAAGTAGAAAATAAAATTATTTACAAAGTCAATTAGAAAAATCCATTAATAAAAATATTCCATCAAAGTAATGAGGGGCAGATCTATGGGATTCTTTACCACATTGATATTCCAAGTGCAATGTTAATATCTTTGTTTTTAAGTCCTAGTGTTTCACATGCGTGTATTTTTCTAGGATTGAGTGCAGTTAAACTCTAGGTCCCAAATACCAGCTATATAGGGACATAGCTTGTTGGATTTTCAGTAACTTGTAGAAAAACAGCATGAAATAATTTTTTTTAAATATGCCCAGATCTAAGGTACAGAAGTTCTAGGTTCTAGTACATGTTAGCACTCTAAAAGTAACTATAACATACCATGTTTATCAATTTCAATATTATCAGCTTAACAGGAATAACAATATATGCTTGGTTTTCTTCAATTTTACTGTAAAGGTAAAACAGAAGGACTCCATAGTGCTTGGTAAGTTTTAAACAACTTATAATTGTACTAATCCCCTTTCCCAAAGTTTCTGCATATATCTTCAATTTTTCATTTTCATAATGTAAATCATTGAAGTTTAAAAAAACAAAAACTCGACTTGTTCTTTTCTGACAGCACTGTGAATGGGATGTGTACTGACAATGAGGTTGCTGAATCAAATGGTTATTTGCTCTCAGTTTTGTTTTTCAGGAACCCATCTACCATACATTACTTGGAAAAAAGGCTTTTTAAATGTGCCCTTAATATCGTTTGGTTGTTGCTACTTAGAGGAAACGCTTCAGAGAATCCTTTAAAGTGGATTATAATGATGCTAAACATATTTTAAAAATCATTATTAATTCTAATACTCCTTCTGTATGTTTAAGGATGGCCTGCATACTTTAAAAAAGGACCCATAACTGTTTTAAGCGTCAAAATATTTCTATTATTTCTTCAAAACAAAACACAAATTAAATTAGTAAACCTTTTCCCTTTCACCATACTGGCAGGCTAATCATGTGAACTGAAATACAGATAATAAAGCATATCTGGTTCTCATTTCTGAACTCAACACCAGATGTTGTTTTCAAGGTTGGACTTTTTTTTTTTTTTTTTTTTTTTTTTTTTTTAACTTTCATGAAGCCATTTCAGTCCAAAGGTGATGGGGGAACTCCTTGCAGACCAAAATTTTTAGTTTTATATTTTACTATTAAGCCATCCTTATGGTGAACATCTCCAGTGAATGATCCATAATAACAAAAGAGATCTTTTATATATATATATGTATGTGTATATCTATGTGTGTATATATATCTATATATGTATATATAGTCCTTTTAACCTAGAATGTGAGATAAAAACGCGCTCCCAATAGAAAGTTCCTTAAGAAGTCCCTCACACTCTGCAGTGGGAGAGGGAGGAACCTGGGAAGAGCTTGGCATCACAGGAGACTTGTGAGACTTCGTTTTTGCAGTTAGTATTTGCTCTGAAAGCTTGTGCTGGGGACAAAAATGAGTCATATGTTATGGGGAAGCTCAACCATTCATGAAACAAAAAAAAACTTACCTTAAAAAATCATATCCAAGTTGTTGCTCAGAGGTCTTTTTTAGACTTTTTGGAATCGGAAGAAAATATAATTTCTGACAACTTTTTTCTTTTTTTGAGACAGAGTCTCACTCTGTTGTCCAGGCTGCAGTGCAGTGGCAAGATCTTGGCTCACTGCAGCCTCCAACTCCGAAGTTCAAGGAACTCTCCTGTCTCAGCCTCCTGAGTAGCTGGGACTACAGGCACCCGCCACCACGTCCAGCTAATTTTTTCTATTTTTAGTAGAGATGGTTTCTGCCATGATGGCCAGGCTGGTCTCAAACTCCTGACCTCAAGTGATCCACCCGTGTTGGTCTCCCAGAGTGCTGGGATTACAGGCATGAGCCACTGTGCCAGGCCTCAATTTCTGACAACTTTAAGGAAGCCATTAGCCCAAACAGAATTATCAAATGTTAAAATACCTGAAATTATATTCCCAAAGCAATGGGACAAACCCATGATGTTACTCTTTGTTTAAAATAAGTTTTATAGATATGTGCATTTAGCTATTTATTAACATGACATTTAGCGAATCTATCTATCTTATTTTATTTTATTTTTTTCTTTTTTAAATATTATTATTATACTTTAAGTTCTAGGGTACATGTGCATAACGTGCAGGTTTGTTACATATGTATACTTGTGCCATGTTGGTGTGCTGCACCCATCAACTCGTCAGCACCCATCAACTCGTCATTTATATCAGGTATAATTCCCAATGCAATCCCTCCCCCTTCCCCCCTCCCCATGATAGGCCCCGGTGTGTGATGTTCCCCTTCCCGAGTCCAAGTGATGTCATTGTTCAGTTCCCACCTATAAGTGAGAACATGCGGTGTTTGGTTTTCTGTTCTTGTGATAGTTTGCTAAGAATGATGGTTTCCAGCTGCATCCATGTCCCTACAAAGGACACAAACTCATCCTTTTTTATGGCTGCATAGTATTCCATGGTATATATGTGCCACATTTTCTTAATCCAGTCTGTCACTGATGGACATTTGGGTTGATTCCAAGTCTTTGCTATTGTGAATAGTGCCGCAATAAACATACATGTGCATGTGTCTTTATAGCAGCATGATTTATGATCCTTTGGGTATATACCCAGTAGTGGGATGGCTGGGTCATATGGTACATCTAGTTCTAGATCCTTGAGGAATTGCCATACTGTTTTCCATAATGGTTGAACTAGTTTACAATCCCACCAACAGTGTAAAAGTGTTCCTAATTCTCCACATCCTCTCCAGCACCTATTGTTTCCTGACTTTTTAATGATTGCCATTCTAACTGGTGTGAGATGGTATGTCATTGTGGTTTTGATTTGCATTTCTCTGATGGCGAGTGATGATGAGCATTTTTTCATGTGTCTGTTGGCTGTATGAATGTCTTCTTTTGAGAAATGTCTGTTCATATCCTTTGCTCACTTTTTGATGGGGTTGTTTTTTTTTTCTTGTAAATTTGTTTGAGTTCTTTGTAGGTTCTGGATACTAGCCCTTTGTCAGATGAGTAGATTGCAAAAATTTTCTCCCATTCTGTAGGTTGTCTGTTCACTCTAATGGTAGTTTCTTTTGCTGTGCAGAAGCTCTTTAGTTTAATTAGATCCCATTTGTCAATTTTGGCTTTTGCTGCCGTTGCTTTTGGTGTTATCTATCTTATTTTAATATAAAAAAGGGAGTTGAGAGTTGTGAATCGGGCTGTATATAAACTAAAAGAGGATCTACTAACTTATTAATTCAACAAACATGTACTGAGGATTTAATGTCTACCAGGCACTCAATAATGAAGATCTACGATGTATACTTAAAACTTAGAATCTGTAAAGAGAATCAAGCTTGAGAAAACAGCAATAGTATATCATAAAACTCTAACAGAGTACTGGGCAGCTCTTTGTTCATTCTGCATTCATGCGTATGCATATGTGTATATTTGTACACAGTGTGCATTGGTCACCTAATATATACTGAGCTTCGGAGATACATATGGTGGTGAAAAGTAGACACCACAGACACAGACCTTTCCTCTCAGTACTTGCATTTCCAGTTGTCCACTGGGCACCCTCACTCAGATTTCTTCCTGTACATCAGAGACAACTTTGGTAAAATTGAGCTGACTGTTTCTACCCTGAAGTCAGTTTTTTCTCCTGGCATCCTTGCTTCTGTTAATGGCACTCTCATTCCTTCAGTTCCTGAGGCCTTAAGCACCAAATGTCAACTCTTTCTTTTCCTTTGCCTCTTACAATGGTTCTGTTAATTTTACTTTCCAAATACCTTACCATTTTCTCTTTTCTAGTCTCAGTCTCCCCTGTTTTATTACAGTTCCTCAGTACCTTTCACCAGGCATAGTTCAAAGTCTCCTACCTGATTTCACTTGTCTTTTATTTTTTCTCTCTCATTTAAATGGATAAATTGTTAGAATATTCTTCCTAAGAATACTAATCACATCAGGCCCTTGTTCAGCAGCCCTCGATGGCTCCCAACTCCCTGTCTAATTAAGTAAAATCTCCCTAGCCTTTCATTTATGCCTACCATAATAGCCCCTGACCACACTAACCAATGAATATAAATTATATTTATGTCCAAATTATAATGGTGCTGAGCTACCCCCTGCAGAGAATATCCCTTAAACTTCTGGTTCTGATTATCTAACTTTGTGTGGATTTTTTTTAAAAAAGGAAAGCTGTTTTCAACTTGTGTATTGGGTTTTTCTGAAGATTGTTGCATTCCAGTAACAGTGGCACAGGCCTTTTTCTGCCTCTCTGATTATGTACTTTTTAAAATCTATTTTTCATTCTTGATTGTGAGAGCCAAAAGAATGGAACTGACAAGGCAGGGCTCTCCTAGGCAAGTAGAGAAAAGGAAGAAATGGTATAGAAAAGTCATATTCCTCTTGAGTAGATGTGCAGATGGGGAAGATGGCAAACAGTCATACATTAATAATTTTGGTCCCCATCACACCCATTTACCAGCTGTAGTCAACACTTGGCATCGTCCAGCTTATTCCTTTCTGGCTTTCACTTGTCAACGCCCAGTGCATGAAAAGCTCACTGAAGACGCCTGACCACTGTTCCATCATGAGAACATCAACACTAGTGCCAAAAACTGGCTCCTAATGTTGACTCCGTACATCACCCTCCAGATAACTGAGACCAGAGGCTCCTTCCCAAACACACCCTGTTTTCTTGTCTCCATGTCTTCTGTCTTTTGGAAATGACGTCTTCCCATTTCTGCTGTCACAGTCCTGTCATTCAAATTCCATATCTCATTCTAGCTACTCTCTGATGCTTTTCCCAATTTCTTTAATAGCAGGATGATCACAGTCTTTGACTAAGAAGCATCCCTGATTACCTTGAATAACATGCATAATTCAAACTAATTTCCCATGAATCAAAAAGGATGGCAAGTACTTAGTATTTATCAGCTAAAGTGGGACTGCTCCATAGTAACAGCACAAAGAGAATTTATAATTCACTTTATCTTCGTGCTTTGAAAATATATAATTCCTGACAAATTTTAAACATTATTTGAAACCTATTCCAGGTGCATTAAAGGACACCTGGTGAAATACCTGTATTTGTTCGTAACCAACTCAGTATGATTTAACTGGAGAATATTCAGAATTATAGGCATAAGAAGTAAGTCTTTATGATATAAAAATATTCACTAAGAAAGGTTAGTGTAAAAATTTTCATTTAGGGCACATAGCAGTGGTATTATTATTCAGCAAATATTTTTCCATATATGAGATGATTGTGCTTAGAATCTCACTGGGTTGTGCTTGGAAAGATCTGGAAAAACCCTGTGAAGCTCATACTCCTTTGTGGCTTTTCTCCCTGTGAAGTATTAGTAAAACAGCTCCTAAAATTAGAAATTTCCTTCCCTTTCTTCTACTTCTTGCACCTCCCTGCTAAAGCCCTGGGTCCAAGCTGCTCTCCTTGTCACCAGTTTTAATAAGTCAGTGAATAAGTAAACAAATAATTAATCCACACAAACTATAGTAGATCAGGATCCTGTAATTTTATTGAAGATATTTGGGAAATGGTGTCTTTTTGTAGAGTTTCACCCCTCTTACCTCCATGTCTCACTTTCCACTCGTTCCATACCTTTCTGATATAACCAGGAAATTCTTCCACTTTGTTTTGTAGAACACTATGAAGAAAGTATTATTTGCACCTTCAACCAGCCCCAAATGTTCATGAATTTTTTTCTAAAGAATTTCAGTGTTCTCTCTGAAAAGAATTCTGGTGAAAACACTTAAAAATTTTTTTAATGGTAAGGTAGATTACCAAACAGGACTTAGGTCCCATTGATGGAATTAATATATGTTATGTGTGGTGATATGAAGACATAGTAATTTTTATTTCTGAAGCTGGTAGCAGGAAGATCATATCTCTTGGGCTTGATTGTGTGGTAACTAATCCAGTACCATAAAATGAAGGCTTGGTTTTCACTTTGTAATAAAATGTAATGCTACTGAGGGAGATGAATAACTATTCAGATATCAGATATTTATAGCAGTTATTTTTGAGAATGTGGTCTTTACTCCATTACAATGACTAGGCCAGTCTGTTCATTAAGATGCAGTTAAAACATCATGGCAATATATGTTAAGAATTTTCAGAAGAGTGAGCTAATAGGTCAAGGTACATAGTTACCTTCCTAGATTAATATGAAACTTATAGTATTTATCACTAGTTTCCTTAATCAAGCTGTAGTTAAATATTCATATAGGCCTGTTCTACCCTGAAAGGAAAGGCTGAAAGTGTTAGGTGATTGATGTGCCAGAAAATTTCAGTCTCCCATCTATACTACCAATCCCCTGGGGGAAAAGAATGGCTCTAAAATGATATCTAATTGCTGTATAATGGGTGAGGTTTTCTAATTAAATATCAGAATTTGAAAAAAAATATATTTGTGAGTCTTTTCCTATACAATTCTTCCTTTTGCTTGCTTTATTTAAATTTTATGTTTAAACTAAAAAAGAGGCCATGTACGTGTTAAGAAATTTAAATGTTTTGTCTTTGTTTAATGTATATTTTCACTGAAGAATTTACAAAAAAGAACATTAAAGCTTACTACTGGTACCATAGAAAGAAGACAATGTATTAAACATGAAGACATGAAATAAATAAAACAATGACTGTTTTTTTACTTTGAACAAATAACTCAGTCTTTGCCATGGGGAAGGTAAGTAGCAGACAAAGCTAAGAAAACAGAAAGTGAGCCACATTCTATGAGGAAATCAGGAGAACATGGAAAGCAACCTTCTTTATGTACTGTCTTCAGTTCCATTGCATCCATTGAATATTTTCACAGTCTTTGAGTCTCTGATTTTCTGGCAAGAGTACGTGCACAAATGCAAAAAGAACCCATCTGATATAAAGAATAAGAAGCCTTTTGACTGCTTTTGCAGTGATTATTTTTGGAGTGGTTACTGACCCAAATCCTATCTACCAACTGAGGCTACCCTAGCTGATGTCTTCAAACACCTAGTCCTTCTATGACAGTATTGTACCTGAGGCTTTTTGAGTACCTCTGGGAATGGTCAGGTTGCTGGCATTTATCAAGAAATAGTTTTTAGTTTGCACATTTGTTTTGAATTGCAAAAATCTCAGTGTGGGGTGTAGCTCTGAGCTCATGGGCCAACTATAGGTACATATTTATGTTCACATAGGCATAGATGTTTACATGCATATGGATTTGATTTTAATAGTGCTCCATGTCACTTCTTATATTTACAAGAAATGGAATTCACCTAGAGCAGTTTATTATCTACACACTGTGCCACATTTGTAAGACACATTGTAATAATTATAATTATTAATATGTGTGAGAACAGCAAAGCGAGTTTGTAAGACTGTAGGGCACATAGGATTAAGCATCTCAGAGATGCACATATTTGTTAAGATTGCTTTTGGTTCTAACAAAAAACACAATAAGCAATGGCTAAAACCAGTAGGGAGTTTAATTTTCTTATACAACAGTCTGGAAAAAGGCTGGGAGCAAATGTCATCAAGGAAGCCTTATTTTCTTACTCTTCCATCCCCGCTGAGAGGTTTTCCTAATCATGGTCACAAGATTATGCTGCCAAAGTGGCATTGAATCTGAATTCCTGGCAGGAATCATCAGGAAGGAGAAAAGGAAGATTTCTTCTTTTATGTGAAGGTAAGTCTTCTCTAGAGTTCAGCCTAGTTTGTTGGAGAGAACTGACCACAAGATCACAAGCCCATTCTTAGCTTCATTGGAAGATGCTTTTCAGATCTGAAGACAAAGCAAGCAGGAGGAAAGAGAGTTGTAATAGGTACCGAAGAGGTTAATATACACACATGGAAGGCTCTGATTTAGAGTAGTCTGTGGAGATGCACCCATAATTCTATTGACGCTTTAGGCTAAAATCTCAAGCTGTGCTTTGCCGTGTAACTTCTCTTTTTTCTCTGGAGAAATTTGGGTTTTGTAGCCACTTTTTAATATTTTTTTAACCACAGGCCCTCGTACTTTCCTTTTTCAGCAAAATACATTCAGAGAAACTCAGAACAGAAATGTTATTTGGTTGAAAATCATTTAGCTCCCCCTTTTCATTTAATAGTGGGAAAGGTAAAAGGAGATTTTTTTGGGGGGGAATGGTGGACACCAATCCATGGAGGACACTTGATATTTTTCCTGCCAGCCATTCATTTGTTCTGTTTTGATTTCTTCTTTCCTGAAATCTAGCTCCATACGCCATTTCTGCAGCAAACTAATCTTACCAAATCTAGGTATCACCCCACTAAGGGCAAAATCTTCCATCTTCCAAGGCGACAGTTAATAAATGTGGCAGGATCTCACTCATCGCAAATTTGCCTGACCCTAGGTTTTGCCCTTAAACAACAGTTTTAGATTTCTGGTAAACATTTCTTCACAACTATCCCACTTCTTGATGGGGTTGGGGTGGACCCATTAACTTCAAAATTGAAAATTTCCTTCCTGTCAAGGTAAGATAAATATTTTTGAGTGGCTGTGCTTTCGGCATATTTCAAGTGATTCTGTAAAGGTCTAAAGATATTCTGAAATAATTATTAAATAGATATGTCAATGACTTTTGTTAGAGGACAAGCACAGGTACTTGTCAGTCTATACTTATCTTTTATAAGGTACAGCATGGAAGAAGCAGAAAATCTGGGGTCAAACAGACCAGTGTTGCACCCCTGGCTTTACTGCTTTGGGTGTTACTGAACCACTGTGTCTTGAAATTTCTTCTATCTTAGAGAATTGCTTTGAGGATTAAGGACAATGCACATAAAGTTTCTAGCAAAAGGTGCCTGGCACATAGTAGATATGATTGTTTTTGTACGTTCAAAGATTGCATCTCCTAAGCCACATTTAGGAGCAATTGATTAATACTACGTTACAGAAAAAAACCAAAAACAATTAGAACTCATGATAAAGAGTTCTGCTATAGTTTCCCAGCCTGCATTTTTTAATGAGCTACTTTGTAGCTTGTGATCCAATGGCTGTTAGAATTTCTTTATTAATAGTATTTTACCTTAGGAAAAACTGGAGAAGTATCTACAACCAGTGCTGCTTTTCCTCCTAGGATACTAGAAAAGTTACATTGTAAACATTTGCCAACATTTTGAAGATTCTGAAAAGAAAAATGCTAAATATTAATTATGTATAGTTTACAAAATAGAATTCTTCTTGATGGAAAAGTTTTAAAAAATGAATTAGAAGGGGGAGGAAATTAACAGCAGAAAGGAAACTTTATATTTTGGCAAGCTCCGAAACACGGAAACATTATTCTTTCATGGTTTTCCATGAATTTGAATCTCTTGACAGTTTCTCAATTATAGCTTGTAACTGTAGGCTTCAAAGCAATTCTGCAGTTCAGTTCACCTGTCAGTCAGTCAATAATGTTTATTGAATTCCCATGGAGGGAAGAATACTGCGTGAGGGGCCCAGTTTCGTTTTCCACAGCACGAGCGCCTTGATCCCGAGAGTCTGTTATTCAGTCAGCCAGACCTGCTAATGGTCTCTCACTTTGAATCATCTGCAACAGTGTTTGCCCCCGGTTCCTCTGAGTTTGAGCCGACCTCCTCCCATCTGCCACCTGACATTGTGCCTCTTCCTGCCCGTACCAGATGAAAACCCTATAGGCCGGAAGCTTTCCCAGATTAATACCAGACCCTTAATCTCATACCACCTCCACCTCCTTCCTACTCAGTTCTGCTGCTCAGCTTTACGTTATAAATATGTGTATTGTTTGGGCTGAACTGAACCAAACTGTAATCTCCCCAAGTCTAAGGCTTAGGCTCAATTATAGAATCATATGGTGTCCAAGTTCAAAGGCATTTTTAAGGTTTAGCCCAATCACTGTATTTTGTTAGATTAAAGTAAATCAAAACTAAAACTCAGAAAAGGAAAATTATTTGTCATAGTATCGTGAAAAGTAGTAGCCTTTGGAGTCAGAAAAATAAAACCCAGAGTTAGTTCCTGGCTCAGCAAATTGCTGTTTGGCTCGAGCAGGTCATTGAAACTCTCTGTGCCTTATTCTGTTTTAATTTGCAAAATGGGGCTCAGTAATTATTGTATGGTTTCTGACATTTTTAGAAATGGATGTAAAAATGCTTGGCAAATTTGAGTTATTCAATAAATAGTGACAGTTCTTGAGAGTTCCAGGGTCACAGCTGATAAATAGCAGGCCAGGACTGGAACCTGGGACCTTTGAGTGCAAGTTTAGTGTGTATTCTTTTCACCTGGCTTAACCAATGCTTGTTTAAACCGTTCTGCAACTCCTAGGACATCCAAAGGAGTACCACCTCCCTGAGGGCATTCAATAAACATCCCTTGGTGCTGGTTATTTCCCAGACAGATTAGAATTCTTTTGAGACAGTCAGGTAGGAGGGATTTTGTTATTGTTTCTTGCCTTGGGGAAAGATTCCATCAGTAAAGTAGCAATAAAAACGTTCCCTCTATTAAGTGGAAATGATTAACACTCCTTTAGTTAGGTAATAATTTCCCACCCATTTCTGCATCTGGCCTCACACGAACCAAGCCACACAGCTGGGGGACCAGAAACCTAAGGAAACAGCAACAAATTGGTGTGGTGAGTGGATGTGGTTGGAATCTTTCATCTGGTTTGTCTCAACTGGTTGTGGAAGTTATATGGGTTTCGAATAAAGTCAAAAATCCAAGGAAAATGTTATGAATATTAAGCCACAGGTATCAAAGCTTGGAGAATCTGATGAAAAATGAACCAATGTAAACCCAAACAGAAGGACATTACACACCTTCTTTCCTGAAAGCCAAATTCTGGCAGGAAGAAACACTTAACTTGTTGTAAAAAAGGAAAATGCAGCCTTTCTAATTAATTATCACCTCAGTATTTATTTTTCAATGAGTCAGTGGGCTGGAATGATGAAAGCATATGTGGCTTAGAAACTTAGGCAGGAAGGAGTGAACTGAGACTAAAAGCTGATGCTAAATGTGCCCACATTGGCTGTCCCTGTGGAATCCAAAAAAAAAAAAAAAAGTTTTCCAAAGCATGAGTACTTACACAGCCTGCTAAATTGGCCCTCCACATATTTGTGGCGATTGCTTGAAAATGATAGTTCCAGATAGAAAGTGGGGAAGAATAAATCAATATAGAAAATGATGCACATTGTTTACTTCCTGTGTAGAGAATCTTAATTATATTGGATATGCCATGGAGTCTTGTTTTAACTCCCAGAAGTAAAACGTTTTCCATCAGAACAAATATTTGAGACAGAGCATGTAACCTCAGTCAGACCAGTGGGTGAAACTCTGCTAGCAGGTGAGATTGAGCAGAATGGAGAAGAGTCTATTATAAGTTCCAGAATGACAGGTGAAAACTTTTTTTTTCTTACTTGGTAGCTGTTCTTTGCTCATCTTTAAAGAGTCTAGTCCTATGGAATCTTTTAGATTGAATAAACCAACAGGTTTTTTTTTTTTTTTTTGATTTGGTGTTTTAACAAAGAGGTGATGGAACTCTCAAAACTCACTAGAGACACTGTTTGGAGGTTGTTTTGTCATAGACCATTTTTCAAAAGCTTCTATGTGGCTATAAAACTTTGGTTTCTCAGAGCCTTAACAAAATCTGAAGTTGTTTTTGAAATTTAGAGAAGGAAGATTCAAACTAAAATTTTTAGCTGTCAGATTTAATTGTAATGTTTATACTTCATAGTACAAGATGTATTCATATATAAAAGAACATTTTAAAATATATTAGCTTTACAAAAGCAGCCAATACCTGAGACCCTGGAAAGTTTAATCTTATTCCAAAAATCATGTCCTGTCACAACAATACAAAATTTGAAAAATGCACCAGATCATTGTTACAAATATTACAAATCAACAAAATCAATGATTCTAACAGTTTAATCTAGTAGAAGAGAAACTGGACTATGTTTATTAGCTATACAAATTTGCTAAATCTGAGTTTGATTTTAAAATAAGGGTAATAACATATCTAACAAGGCAACAATATATAAATTATATATTTGAAAGTATATAATAATTGGCACTCAATAAATGATAGTTAATCCAAAGAAACAAAATAAAATATATTTGCTTTAATTGCAAATACCTGTGAATAAACCATCACCTGGATGACTCAAAGCTTTTATAGTTGAGCAGTGTAAATATTCATGAAGAAAAGAGAAGTTAGGTCATTAAAAAGTCTCTAGTTAAAAAATCATTATGCTGAACCAGCTAATGAATAATCTCGAATCATTCAAAGTAATACATAATAGCAGATTTGAACTTCAAATTTTAGTTAAGAGCAAGGAGT
The DNA here is from genome assembly GCF_007565055.1 of Rhinopithecus roxellana. Taxonomy (NCBI): domain Eukaryota; kingdom Metazoa; phylum Chordata; class Mammalia; order Primates; family Cercopithecidae; genus Rhinopithecus; species Rhinopithecus roxellana. Next base: position 143,138,987 of record NC_044551.1, read on the forward strand.
CAATTGAGAGAAGAGCTACTTACGGATTCTTGGGAGGAAAGGGGCCTTGGAGAAATATGACATGCATAACAGCGGTCGCTTGATAACTGTCTTTTCCTTGCCTGTCATGAAACAGCAAGAATGCAGGCAGGGAATTCTCTTTGGAAAAGTAAGTTTTAAGAATTTTTGATTTCTTGGGTTGAACAGGCAGCAGCAACAGGTAAAGTGCTTGCCAAAGCAATTAAAATACATGGATGACTAAAGGCTGTTGGTGGCTGAATCAATGTCTCTCATCCTAAACATGGCAGTAATAAAGTGACAACAAATTGCTGAACCCTGGATAGAGTTGACATCCAATTTAAAAAAAAAAAAAATAGAAAAATGAATACAGTGCAAGTAGAAAATGATTTTTATTTAGACCAGGTTGTGAATATTGAAATGGAAATTGTCTGTATTAGATAAATAATAATCATTGTCATTAAGGCACTACTGCAAGTACACTAGAAAATGGAGAACTGTGTAAGGACTGGAATAGTCCAACTACTCTAACAAATTAGCTAAGAAGTGCTGGACTTAAACTGGAGGGTGCTTATATGGCTTTCTATTATATATGATTTTAAACAGCATTTAAACTGTGCTTTTAAAATGGATTAACATTTCTAAGCATTCATTTCAAGGTGATGAACTGAGAACAAGTTTTAGTCTCCTACTTTGTATCATTCAGGGACCATCAAGAAAACAAATCATTCTGTCTTTTTAATAAAAGGAATTTAATATAGGACATTGGTTACCACATGATGGAAATGCAAAGAAGGAAAACAGAGAAAGAAAAATAAAATACATAAAACAGCAGAGAGCCACTATTTCTACGCTCTGATGATAAAACTCAGGAGGTAGAGCCGTCCGGCTATGGTCCCAGACCTGGCCTGGGACCCTAAAAGGAGGCAGTGAGCAGGTGCTGATGTCACAGAGGAAACAAAGCCGTGCTCAAAATGCCAAAAGAAGCAGAGAGGAGCGAGGGAAATAATCTGGCTTTTCCCCTTCTCAAATCTTGTAATCTTTGCAAGTGCCTGTTATTTGCAAACTGGCCCAGAAGTAGACAAGGAACCCAGAAACTGAAGTTCCCTGAAATATGAAGCCGAGAGGTGATAAAAAATCAAATTGACAGTCAATCCTTCATTATGTCTAAAAATACATGTACAACGTGCCTACATATGTCACTGCTCTTGAAAATAAGACATCAAACTCAGAAGACCAAAATTTGTGATGAATTCATGAACACTGGAAAGCAGATGGGATGAAACTGAACAGAGAAATTGTAGGTCAGAATGTGTGAAAGGAAGCACTAATGGTGGGCCACAGACAGAGGCAGTGGAAACCCAGCATAGTTGGGGCCTAGGCATTGGATAGGATCATTATTTGGAGTTCATTAGTAAGGAGCAGAAATACACACTGTGCACTGTTCATGCTTCTATATTGGACCACAAAACCTAGGCAGGAAGTCTGCCACCAATTAGGAACAATGAAAAGGGGTACCCTGGTTGAAGAGAAAGGGCAGTGCTCCTGATGGTTGATATTGCTTAGATGAAGGGGGAACATCCATGATCATGAAAACAGTGACTGCTCAGTGACATATCTTGCCCCTCCCCCTTTCTCACTTAAAACAGCATGGCATGGAAGCTACAGAAGCAGCTCCTACTTTCTCCCAAATAAACTACACAAATGGATGCTTCCAGCAATCTAATAAGGACTCTCAGTGGTAAAGATGAATGCACAGTCCAAAACTGTAATATATTTAAGGAATGCCTACAGCATAAATGGAGGCAGTATACACAATATCAAAGTAAACAAAGTTAGCAGAGCAACCAGAATATAATTTAAAATATAAATTAAGATTATAAATAAAGAAGGATATTTTGTTCAGGAAATCAGTATGGGTAGTTATGAAACGAAAAGGACAGATAAATCCAAATGTATTATTATTCATACTGAATATCAAAGAAGGAGAATGGAAAAGTTTAGCTTCAAGTTTTATCCATTTTTTCCCAATCAGTACTGTATTGTTAAAAGTAAAAACTTTCAGTTTAAATATTGGCTTTCTAAAATAAGACAAACTAGAAGCAAGTACCGTAGCAGGAAATTCAACTCCTACATTTTTGGTACAAGAAATGATAATATGACACCTATTAAAATTAAATCCTCCCTCCTAGATACACAACAACAATCGAATGTCACCCTTATGAAAAATCACTTTTTAAAAGCATGGTTTGCCTTCAATGCTTTGCTTCTCAGTGACCTCTCAGAGAAGTGTGTGTGGGAGGTGGAGGAAGGTGAGGGTGTGCATCAAAGTCAGATCTGTAAATGAAGGGCTCCATCCTGCCATCAGTTTTATGCAAAGCTCCTCCCTAAGACATCATGCGAACTCGAGCTCAGCAGGATGAATAGCTATCAGGAAAGCCTTACATGTTGTTGTTTATAAGACCCACAGAGATGTCTTGCTAGAATCATTAATACGGGTTTTCCCTTTTCCTAATATCCTGGAGGTTGATCTCCCTCTTTTACTCACTTTCAACCTGGCAGGCACCACTGTAACTTCAATTACAACACTAGAACTCACTGTACACCATGAATTTTAAAATGCATGTTTTTGTTATCAACTTTAAATCACAAAGCATCTTAGAATTAATGGCATGTCAGCTTAACCACCAACGTTCTTTTTTTCTTAGTGGTACATAAATAATGGTTCATCTTACAATTAATGGCATCTTAGAGTCAATGAAATTTGGAATTTGTTTACATATTTATTTTTACTAATGAAGAAGATGTGACTATCTTGATAACTATTCCACTTATCCATTGTCCACTGAATGAGTATATTTGGTTATGATTGTATGATGGAATTTTCTTTTTTAACAGTAAAATGTTTCCAGATGCATATTTCATAAAATGCTAGAGTGCTGTGCTTCTTGACTAGACCAATTAGCAGAATTACCAGAGGACTTTTTAAACAGTACACCTATCTGAGCTCTCCCTCCAAGGTTCTGATTTGGGATGCAGTTGAAAATCTGCACTTTAAAAAAGCTTCAGGACTGATTCTGATGATCAGAGAGCTTTTAATAAAACCATGCTACAAATGAGAAAAAAAGAAGGATGTCTATCTGCTCTATAGGAAGCATATGAAAAAATATTTTAGTATTTAATTATCACTGTCTTAAAGCAGGTAAAGAAAATCTACCAAAAATTGTGTTATTTTATATCTAAAGTTTCTGTTGTTTCATAAAAGCAAATACATTGCATCTGCAACATAGTTTCCAAGCATCAAGTCAACTTGATGACCCAAAATTATTTAAAAATTAATTTTCAGTGAGCATCAAAATTTAAATAGAATTTTATCCACAGAAAACTTATATTAATTTGCATTGAGAGTTGAAAATCAATTCAGTTCAATTTAGTGCTCCTTTTAAGCTGCCTCCATGGTTTATGGCACACTGATTGTACCAGACATTATGAGTTGGACTCATTTCCTGAAATACAAGGTTTTATTTATTTAATTTTGGTAGGCTTCATTGAACACGAGGAGGCATGATTTAATGGAAAGAGCCAGGAATCACAGGACACCTCCCTTTAACTGTGTGACCTTAGGCAGGTCACACAACTTCTTTTGGCCCCAATTTTCCCATCTGTAAAATAATTAAGTAGGATTAGATGACCCCTAAGTTTCCTTCCAGCATTAACATTATATGGTTTTTGTGGGCTGAATGGAGACAAAGACATATTATATATACAGCTTATTGGCAGGAACTAATTAATTTGCAATGTGATGTTAAGAGACAACTTTGCTACTGGTGACCTTGAACTGTGATAGCTCAGTGCGCTAATAAATTAGTTTCAGGAAAAGATTTTCAAGTAAATTGAACTTCAAGAAAGAAAAGATTAGGAAATTAGAGAAATTAATTTGAATGAGTTTTTAAAAGTTACTCCTAGGACAGAATTAAACATAGAAGGTATCTTTCAAAAGAAGAAATGTAAAAGAAGTTTCTTGATCAAGTGAAAGAGAAAAAATTTTAAATTTAGATATAAAAGTGAGAGTGCATGTCAGTTCATCATACTGTTCTAAGCCAGAGAGAGGGCTTTTTTCCCTTCCACCATGGCATAGATGCCTGAATCTCAGTCTGGACCTGCCTGAGCCAATCACTGAAGTCAGATGATCTTTATATCGTGATTACTTTAATCTAAATTACTGCTCCTCCCTCAATCAGCAGAAATTAGATTAACAGATAGATTAACATCAGTCAGAGTCCATACCTGGAGGCAGAAGTGGGATGAATTCCATTCAAACCACATGCCTGCTGCACAGTGGGAGAAGGCTGATATTCCCAAAGGCAAACTTGGAGGTTCTTAATATGGCGGAAGACATGAATGGATGAGTGGATACTTAACTGGCCACTAACACATATTTCCAAGTTGAACATACATTTTTACTTAAACCTTGAAGAAAAATAAGAACTTTACAATCCCAAGATTTTGTCTTGAGGTATAGATCAACAAAAGACACAGAAGTTAAAAATATTAACCAAAAGTGAAGGAAAGATGGTGTAAATAAACTTAATCTAACATGTACGACAACATTAACAGAGAGGTTAAGCATTTCAATCAGAACACCCAGGCTGAAATCTCAGTTCATTATATGTGACACCTGTTCTCTTATCTATGTGGAAGTCACAGTAATAATATTTGCACCATAGGGGTTTCATTTTGTGAGAATTACATGAAAAAATATATGCAAAATATTTCTCAAAGTTGGCTGTAGATGTTTCTTACATGTTAGCGGTAGCAAGATACTGATGGAACTGATAAAGACAGGAAAGGTGGTTATTCTGAAAGAGCTCCAAGTGAAGGTAAGAAAAGAAATTTTCAATAGCAATTATGTCAGTGAAAAATAAAAAAACTCAATGCCACAAAACTACATTTAAACAATTATTTTGCCTAAAATCAGAGAACAGATAGTTCCTTGCAAAATGACTTGAGGTTTCATGCCTGGAATATAATGCTTTGTTTAGGGCATACACACAGTTCAGAAAAAGATATTGGCTAATTGTACATAGGTCAGTAAAGAACAACTGAGCAGAAAACTAAAGGATTGAGTTATGAGGAAAGATTAAAAGAAAAATGAAACACTTAATTGTCAGGGAGAACTTTTTTTTTTTTGAGACGGAGTCTCGCTCCGTCGCCCAGACTGGAGTGGAGTGCGGTGGCACGATCTCTGCTCATTGCCAACTCCGCCGTCCTGGGTTCATGCCACTCTCCTGCTTCAGCCTCCCAAGTGGCTGGGACTACAGGCGCCCGCCACCACACCCGGCTGATTTTTGTATTTCTAGTAGAGACGGGGTTTCACCGTGTTAGCCAGGATGGTCTTGATCTCCTGATGTCGTGATCTGCTTGCCTCGGCCTCACAAAGTGCTGGGATTACAGGCGTGAGTCACTGCGCCAGCCTGTCAGGGAAAACTTTCTGAGAGCTACTAATCTCCCTAAGAAAGTGGTAGAAATTTTAATATTTTGGGACCTTAAAAATAAAGTTAGATCTCTAATTCACCTACAACCAGTCAGACATAAAATAGGCAGATAATACATGTGTGTTGGATAAATGAAGTTCTATGAATTCTTGTGTGTTAACTAATTTGCAATTGTGGATTATCTGCCAGAGTCTGTTTCAGGAGCTTGGAACATATTAGTGAACAAAAGAGAAAAAGCTGCTGCTTTCCTGAAGTTTATATTTTTTATTAGCTGTCTAAGTAAATAATTGTGTAATTTCAGAGTTCTCTTCTCTTGGAAATACAGATTGTTTGTAAGAATCTCAATTTCCTGTAGGCTAGATATTCAAGCTTTTTCTTTTAGATGTAATCCCCCGAGTTTAATTAAATAAATACAAATTATATAAAATATCATTGAAATGGAGCAAAAAGTCTGTCAGTTGTCAAGACTTAAACATCCACATTTTGAATTTTAAAACACCTTAATATTTCATTTTAAAATTCTTACGGATTCATTATATCCTTGACATTCATTATTGGTACATTGAAATGTAATATAATTTCATTCTTGGTAGATTCAGTTGTAGTAGATCTATGCTCCAGGTTTCATCTCCCATATAGAACCTTTTTCAAAGTAAGTGCACACTATGCATCTCCTACATGGGTATATAGAATAAAGCCTAACATTATGTCATGAGGTTGAAAACATTATTTCTCCAACATCTGTGACACAATTCCTCAGTAAGAAAACTGTATTTGTTTGGAAAATATATCTTGATAATTTTACTTGGAAGTAAAAACTTCATTCCAAGGGATATAAGTAAGAATTGCTTGTTATTCCAGAGAGGTCAGAGCAAAGGAAGAAGAGCATGAATAGGGTGGGTCTAGTCAAATGGCAGCATGAGATGTGACCTCTTCCCACGACCCTGTGAAACTTTAGGAAGGTTTGAGAATGTGTGAAATTGTTGGTTTGAATTGATCTTTGGCAGAAATCAGCTAAGAAGCAGAATTTTGGATCTAGATCAGCAGAGGCTGAAACAAGGCATCATATATAGGCACAGGGAGAAGATGCAGTGTGTTGTCAAAAATTAGTGGAAAGCTTGGAACTTCCTGGTCATGAAAATGAGGAGTGTGTGCCACGTGTACCTAAATCTTGTGTTGGGAGCATGTAGCTGAGGCCAGGGAAATGTGTTGATTGGTTAATGGCTGCAAGTGGAGGTAGGAAGGCATCCAGCTGACAACTGGGTTATGATAAATGCAAACAGAACTAGCAATACATCCCTTCCCCACTGCTTGGTAAATCTGTCCCTCAGTAATTCAACCAACTGCACCCGAAGGTCTTTAGGCTAAGCATTTTGTGTTAGTGTTTGAAATGTGGTGATAGATATACCCTGACCCTTTCCAACTTTCTTGGGGCTTGATAATAGCTGCTGACATTTATTGAGCATTTACTATATGTCAAGTGTGTTAACACTGTAAAAGCAATAGCCTTTTAAATCTTTACATCAACCTGTGAGGTAAGTACTGCTTTTATTTTCATTTTAAAGATGAGGACCTGAGACTTATAAATGTTAACTAGCTTTGCCAAGACCACCCAACTGGAAAGTGGTGAAACAGATCTATATATATTTTTTGAAGTAGGGATTTGAACTCTGGCAGACAACTACAAAATATGCATTCTTAGATGCCACATTTATGACTTGCATATCCTGTGAATGCCCAAAGTTTTGTATTAAAAGATAGAGAGCTAGGCATGTTTAGGAATAATTTCAGTTTCCAGATCAGAGAAAACCTTATTCTAAAGAGCGGTTTCTAATCCATAGCTCACAGGTTCCTAGGGTGTCATATAATTTTTTCAAAGTTGACATATATCCATACATGCTCTAAGTACTTTCTGTAAATAATATGAGTGGTCACATAACTCTTAATCATCAGACACCAAGCACCCAACAGACCAGGCTGACAGGAAATCTCATCATAGTCACTACCGAGTTTCTTTCCCCATGTTCGTGTGAAGGTCCTCGGGCTTCCTACAGCACCACAGCGTGAGGAGGCCCCTGTGTTTCCCATTGGTCACCACCACAAGGCTCAGCCTGTGGCCATTTCCTATCCAGTTGCTCTCTGGCTCCTGGGCTTCTAGGATCCCTGTGGTCTCAGGATCTATCAGAATGTGATCTTTAAACAAACCTCTGCTTTAATCCCTCTAAAAATTGTTAAGACTAGGTGAATTGAATATTTTTGCCTTTATTGGCTCAGTAACTGCTCTTTATTTTGGCAAAGCACTCAATTTCCTTTGGGAATATACCTTCTTCCTATCTTCCCTTTGCGTATAAGGGAACAATTTTTCTTGTAATAGACCCATGACCTAGTCCTGGCCAATAAGGGCATTTCATTCCTTAGACCCTGACTAAGAGATGGAGAGGAGACTCAAGCTAGGCCACTAAGACCCAGCCCAGGAATGATGGGGACATTGGGATAGAGGCTGTCTCTGTTGGGGTCAATAGGCCTAGAGCTTCTGGGAGCCAGGGAGAGAGGCCTCAGGAGAAAGAAACCAGCCCAGAGGGAAGCAGAGCAGAGAGATGGGAAGAGACAGATAACATTTGAGCTTTGGTTCTAATCATGCTTGATTTTCCAGGGAAGCCAATAAGTAAGCTTTTGTGATGATTTTATTTTGCATTGCAATGCAGTGTCCTCAACTCAAAAATCTTCACTGATACATTGAGCTCCATTCTTGAATAAAGTCAAGGGAAAAATTTTAAAAGTAATCAAAATATACATTCGATCTCAAACGTTGCTCTTCCACATACATCTTAAACATACGGTAGAAGATTGTTTACTCAGATTATGCAGAAATAACCTGTTCCAAATTATTGATATTTCTGGAGTTTAAATAGGTTAATTCAAAAAGGGCATAACAATAAAAATAACGATTTATTTATCAAATTTTCTGGTTGTTTCCTTATGGGTTTTCTTTCTCTTATACAAATTAAGAAATGAGATGCATAAAAATATACATTTTAACCATTGCAGCTTAAATCTTTAAAACATTTGTTATTTGCCAAAATATACAAACAGCAAAACTGATGTGTGTTTCAATTGTTTGAGACATATCACCCTGTCAATATTACTATTTATTCCTGTAATATGTTGTCTTTGTTGTATGTCTTATACCAAATTGTCCTCCAATTATTACAGTGATTTTTTTAAATGGATGGTCATAAAGAAAAATGGGAAGTCTCCATTTTTTATGCTTTCATTGTTTAGACTCCCAGATAAATGACCTATATTTCCAAACTTATGTGGGTGCTGTTCTCATCTATTAAAATAAAACATTTATTTCAAAGACATAGTGAATTTATAATAGCTCACTAACATTATGTATTTCCTTAATCAACAGCTATTACATAGAGTTCTCCTGATGTTTTTTATTTCTGGTAGAAAGGGCTCTTAGTTTTGAGGAACTGGAAACCACTAATAGAAGGGATTTGGTGCCTTGCACCATAAACCAAAGAGATTCCTAATACCCACAGGGTTCACCCACCACTAAATCCTTAGCAGTGCTCAAAGCGATGCTTTTGGAGGCACAAGTTGTCTCTTATAAATTAAAGCCTTTTGTTCAAGAATTTCACTTCTTATTCTAAATTCCCTTTCAATGTCAAACCTTCAGAAAAAAACAAATAACAACAACCGAAAAAAATTTCACTTCTTGTCAGGGAAAATCAACTAACTTCTGTGAACTCATTTAATGTTCAGCATTCCAGGTGACAGCATGAAAGTTGACACATTTACTAGACCAAACAAATAAAATTAATAAAAAAGAAAACCAAAACAAATCCACCCATCTATTCATAGACTGCCATCACCCGTTTCTTTCCAATTTTCCCACTTAGTGTTTATTCCCTTGCATTCTGGTTGCATATGTATGAATGTGAGTGGGCTTCCTGGCCATGGGCAGTGCACACCATAGTGTCAGAGAAATACCTATGGAAAGAAGCTAGCATTCCGCAGTCGATATTTCAGGATGGGCACGGCCAGCAGTAAGTGGGTCAAAACCTGTACCAAATGCTTATTTTGACTTGGCTGGAATCAGAAGCATAACTGAGAGGCTTGAAGGTGGTGCCCAAAAGGAGTCCAGTGATTCCCACAAATACCTAGATCCTAACAGGTCCTAAAAAGAAGCCAATATTTTCTTTTCCAAACCAGTTCCTTCTGCCTTCTCTCTTGCATTAACAACAATGTCACCTAAGCAGTTCCCTAAGCTAAAAAACTAGGGGTCATCTTTATCTATTCTGTTTTCTTAATAGTCCACATCGAAATGATCACACAATTCTGATAATCCCAAAAATGTCTTCAAATCTAGACTCTATCCTTTGTATCCTCAACTCAACCACTTAGTCCAGTTAGATTTAAATCTGTAACATTTTCTACCTGAATTGTACAGACTCCAGAAAGGATATAAAATGCTAGGAAACTGGTATATGAGGGTCAAAGATGTGTTTGAATCTATTTAAATTACCTTTGCAAAGTTAAGAGACAAGGAAATGGCAAAACCAGGGCTTCAACCATTGTTGACTGTAGATTTGTCTTCTCTTGTTAGATTGTATTGCCTGTCATTCATTACGTGCATATTAATCATTGAACTAAGAGGAAAGACCTAATATAAAACAAATAATTAGTTTTGAGAATAGTGGATCTATTGGGCCTGATTTATTTATAATTTGTCTCTACCCCACTGAACTGTGGGCTTCTTTCCAAAATTTGAATAGCTAATACCTAACCAAGTACCATCACTTTGGAGATCCTCAAAAAATATTAGTTTGATTGAATTTGGTTAAAAATTGTATTTCCTCCTAGAGACATTAGTCCTTGTTTGTCTTCATTAACTAATAGTAGCAATTATTAAGTAAAAACATTAAACAATGACCTCATCTCATGTGTCTAATGCTTGACCTCATACATTCGTAATGTTTCATATATCACAGATTTTGCATGTTCCTTGTCAATGACAGAAAATACCCTTCATTTTTACACTTTACCCTAAAGTGGTTTTCACCACACACACAAAAAGAAATAAAAAAATCAGTCTCTCAGGAAGCACCCTATAATAAGGAATACAAGAGAACTAAGCAATTTGGGAACAGTTACCATATTCTGTATGCCAAATGTTTTGGACTATGGGCATTTTGAGATGGGCATGTGAAACCAAGGGCGATTTTCAAAATGTTTAATTACCTGTTTGCCATGCCACTGACTATTCAAAAGACACTCCAGCTAGAAGACAGGAGGAAGGTCCCCAAGGTCTCCTGCTTAACCAGGTCTTAATCCTTCAGTTGTTGGATCATGGAGAGGTTCCTGCATTCCCAGGGCAGGGACTGTGGCAGCTGAGGTGATGGAGGGTGCTGTGAGTGAGGGTTTAGGTAGTATCTCTTTACATGCATAGGGGCCGTGGGAAATAAATCCTTGTCTATAGACATTTGGGGATGAATTTCCTTTGAGAGTCTTTCTACTTATATATCTTTATATTTATATCTATTATATTAATCTTTATATTATATAATCTATTTGTATATAGTCATATAATCTTTTATTTATATAGAAGTCTTTGATTTATATAGAATTCTAATTATATAGTCTTCTATTTATATTATGTATCTTTCTATTTATATTATATCTATTATATTAGTCTTTCTATTTATATTATTTATATTGGTCTTCTTTTTATATTAAAAGTCCATATGAAAATAACATTGGGTTAGACATGATGAATACAGGTGTTAGACCTGGCTTTATAATATTTTGTTGCATAAACTTGGAAAACTAACCACCATTTTGAGCATCAATCTCCTATTTGGAAAATGGTGACTAACCCTGTCTGCCTTAAGAAGCTATTATGAAGACTAGAAAAGATGGTATATTTGAAAGTGTTTTGAAAACTCAAAGAAAACACTAAAGAAATTTAATGTAATATTATTATGGCACCAAATTTCTTAAATATAACTTATTTTAATGTTAGGAATCTAAAACAGATTTTTTATTTATCTTAATTCTATTTTGAATTATATTCTCAAGATAATAGGATTTTTTCTTTTGTTTCTATTACAGATATAAATATTTACCATTGAGACTAGTTCATTCAAGATATTTACTGTTCTTGCAATGAATTTCTTTTGGCAGAATAATTTCATTCTTAAAATCTTGATGAATAGTATTTGGTTGCACTTAGAATAGCTCAGGAAATTAAACACACACACACACCCCCCCAAATGCTGAGACCTGCAATATGTACATCTACACTAAGCCACCATATAATGATGAGACATTAATGAACAGCAGTGACATATTTATTCACACTAAGAAAGGACAGGATAGGATAGGATAGGATAGGATAGGACAGGACAGGACATGATGCTAGTTAAATACGTGGAAGAATATGTAGGATTCCCTAAGTTTTAATGCAAAGAACCTGGGCTTGCATATGTAAATTTATCCTTTTAAGCCTATAATTATTAAGTTCCTGGGAACTTGGGTTAAGATTTTTTTTGCTTGTTTTTTTCACAATGTATAATATGATTTTTATTAAGGTGTATTTTTTAATAAAATACCTACATTGCCGAAGAGTTTTCTTCTTCCCTAATAAAACAATAATAAGCAAAATATATTAAATGAGGCCGGGCATGGTGGCTCACGCCTGTAATCCCAGCACTTTGGGAGGCCGAGGTATGTGGATCACTTGAGGTCAGGAGTTTGAGACCAGCCTGGCCAAAATGGTGAAACCCCATCTGTATTAAAAATACAAAAATTAGCCAGGCATGGTGGCACATGCCTCTATTCCCAGCTACTTGGGAGGCTGAGGCAGGAAAATCGCTTGAACCCAGGAGAAGGTTGCAGTGAGCCAAGAAAGCGCCACTGCACTCCAGCCTGGGCGACAGAGTGAGATCCTGTCTCAAAAAAGAAAAAAAAAAAAAAAAAAAAATTTAAACAAGGACACTATAGTTGCTTTGCAGTGTTTAAAATAATTGCCCACCTTTGCAAGAGAAAGTATATTTTCAGTGTCTTTGTGGGCTAATTTTATGTTATACATGTCAGCAGAAAGAAAGAAAGCTTGTAGGCACCTTTTATTGCTTTGAAGAGCCACAGTTTATCACTCTTTCTTTGACATGTAGTCATTATGCTGTTTATGAAAGTCAACTGCAGCTCCATAGGAGGTGTCTAAGAGATTTCATAGTAAGGTATAAAAGCTTCTTCCTTAGGAAATTACCTCAAAAGCATGCAATTTACTAACCCCTAGAGACATTTCATTCTGTAAATGGCTTCAAGAGAGCTCTCCTTATGTTAATTACAGCTGAAACTGGACTTAAGCATATCTGGAAAAATTCTGCAAAATTACTTCGAAACTTTCCTTTTTACAAAGGCATATGTATTTGATCAATTTATAACACATTTACAATTTACAGTGTAATAAGATTATTGTACAGCATTACAGTATAATAATAAGTATAATCAAATTCCATATCAAAACCTGTGAATCTACATCATGTTACAGATACAATGGCAACTGAGAATAATGAGCCAGTAACTATAAAAGAAACGTTAATTTTTTTTCCTCTAGTTTGCATATGCCTTTGCAAGACCCATTCATTAATTTCATATATGGGTTTATTATGCTAAACAAAATAAACAGTAGATGGTTAAAATATTTTTGGCTTTCACTCTCCAAACTTTGTCAACAGAGACTTTGACCTATTGTCAATCTATTGAAACTGATACTTTTTTCCAATCCCTTATGCTAAGAAGTGATTACAAATACCACGGCCAGACCACAAGGAAGCTAGTCACTGAAGTGTTTACAAAGGAGACATCTATCCAAGTTGACAGACAGCTCAGTCTTCATCTTTGAACCAGTGCCTGTGGGTTCACAGCTTAAAAAGATGTAAAATATATTCTTTTTGTCCTCCTTGTCCTTACTGTAGCATGCAAGAAAACAAATATCTAACCCTAAAGAAAGCTCATTCCAAAGAATGTTCAATTCTAGGTGACAACTGGATTTGGGGTATAAGGCTGTCCCACCAGAACTAGGCATTTTGCTGTGTCGTTAATCTTTCATTCCAAGACAACTTTTCTTCCGTTGATTTTTTTTCCCTTGCAGATGTTGAAAGTGCTTTCAGGTCAGATGCAAATACAGATGCATTACCACTGACAGCCTTGTCAGTCTTCTCCTGTTTAAAATGCTTTTTGGCACTTAGGGTTTTGAGACTCGTAATCACGCCTTTTCACCTAAAATTATAAAGCCCTTTTATGGCTGTTACTGGTCTTTCTAGGGAGGCCTGATGCAGTGAAGCCTGAAATTCCTGCTTAAGGCTTTGAGCATAGAGGGTTTCTAACAAAAGGTACTAAAATCTACTGCAAAACAGATGATTTTTCGTTCAGGAACATGTATTTGAGAAGACCACACTGACTGAAGTGACCTTAGTGTTTCTAAGTCAGGTTGTGCTGATCTGTCTCTCCTAGCAGCTTCTGGAGATGTAAAACAGGCGTCTAGCACGATAAATCTCTGCACTCTGAATTGTTGAGGCAGACACTGTCACGGTGGAAGTAAATGAGCATGATTTATATTTACAATTCAGAAACTTTTCTTTTAAATGGAAGCAAAGCTGGGACTATTTCTATTCTGCCTAAAGACTGTGGCAATATTGCAAGTAACTGCAAGGCACTTATTTACATAAGTTTTTCTTTGTTATTTCCTTCTTTCTAACCTTGCTAATATTTATTTTGACTATTTGGCAAAGTGCCTCTGACTTCATCCAGGATGAGAACAAGGCTGAACGAATGATACCACCCAGGCAGTTCCTAAAACAAAACTGCTGAGAGTTTGTTTCTTCTTTCATTTAGTATTTCCTGTTTGCATATCATGAAAATTATAAATCATCTACATAATTTGAGCAATGAACTGTTAGTTCCCAAGGACACTTGTTAGGTGTTCATGAGATCAACTGCATTTATAAACATTTTATTGTATTTTTGAAATAGCCTAGTATTTGGGATTACATTTGACAATCTGACTGGGAATCAGTAACTTGAAGCTCACCTGGACCAAGTGACTTTGTCAAAAAGAAGCAAAGTACAATTGTGTACAATAATTTCCTTCAGATGGTTATCGAATCCAAATCTGATTCTTGTCACATGATTAGCGTCTGAGATTGCTTTTGTGTTAAGGTGTTTATTTACAATGAGAAAGAATTCACACTTTTATTAGTATAGATCAGTGGTTCTCAAATTGTGGTCTCAGGAGCAGCTTTACATGGGAACTTGTTAAAAATGCAAATTCTCAAGCACCACCACACCTACTGAATTAGAAACTCTGGGAGTGGGGTCCCAGTGATATGTGTTTTAGTAAGCCCTTTGGGTGACCCCGATGTTTTAAGTTTATGAGTAATTTAAAGCAACACTATCATAAATCTGAATAAAATCTACACAATTACTTTATTTATAATTTTCACTTGGGTATACGGAGATATGAAATCAAATTTTAAAAGCAAAATGTAAAGGTTCACTCTGATTTAAGCAAAAATCTTAATTAATGGCGTTGCAGCACCGTCAAATCCTTTTCTTTTCACTTGTTTTGAGTTCATTTGAGGGAAAAAAGGTGACTCTAACTTGCTGAAAACAGTGTAATTTGTGTGTATACTAAATGTTTGAATTCTGATTTTGATTTATTTTTCTTTCCATACAGCTGCCTAGTCTGTATGTTTGTTGTTTGTCATTGTCAACTGCCTGCCAAATTATACAATTGAAAAGTGAAAAGGTGAATTCACCTACATAGACAGACATCTGCTAGAGATCAGTACTTTTAAATGTCACTCACTTTCTAGAATATTTCTAGAATTTTCTATGTGAAAAAGCAAAGGAATCTAAAAGGACATACATGGTTCTTTCTTGGGTGGGAATTTTTTTTCATTGAATCAAAAATAGATATTCATATTTTCACAGTACATGTGATCTTTCAATTCATATAATTTGTACAGATCAAATCAGTGTATTTGGGATATCTATCACCTTAAATATTTGTCTTTTTTAATGCTAGAAACACTTGAATTATTATCTTCTAGGTAATTTTAAGTGTTTAATAGATTATTGTCTATATCGATAAACTGTAGTCACCCTACAGATCTGTTGAACACTAGGTCTTAATTTTTCTATCAAACTGCATATTTGTACCCATTGATCAACTTCTCTTCATCTCCCACTCCCCACTAACCTTCTTGGCCTCTAGTAACCACCAATCTACCATCTATCTTTATAAGATCCGCTTTTTTAGCTCTCACATATGAGTGAGAACGTGTGATATTTGTATTTCTGTGCTTGGCTTATTTTATTTAACATAATGACCTCTAGTTCTACCCATGTTGCTGCAAATGATAGAATTTCATTCTTTTTTATATCTGAATAATAGTCCATTTTGTATATATACCGCAATTTTTTTATCCATTCGTCCACTGATAGGTACTTAGGTTGGTTCCATATTTTGGGTATTGTAAATAATGATGCAATTAACATGGGAGTGCAGCTATCTCTTTGATATATGGATTTCCTTTCTTTTGGTTATATACCCAGTAGTAGAATTGCTGGATCATATGGTAGTTCTATATTTAGGAACCTCAAAACTGTTCTTCATTGTGGTTGTACTAATTTACATTCCCACCAATATGAGGGTTCCTCTTTCTCCAAATTCTCACCAGAATTTGTTATTACCTGTCTTTGTGGTGAAGGTCATTTTAACTGGGGTGAGATGATATCTTATTGTGGTTTTAATTTGCATCTCTCTGAAGATTAGTGATTTTGAGTATTTTTTTCATATACCTGTTGACCATCGGTATGTCTTCTTTTGAGAAATATCTATTCGTATATTTCTCTTACTTAAATTGGATTATTGTTTTTTGCTATTGAGTTGTTTGAGTTCCTCCTATAGGGTTATTATTAATCCCTTGTCAGATGGATAGATTGCCGATATTTTGTTCCATTCTGTAGGTTGTCTCTTCACTTTGTTTACTGTTTCCTTTGCTCGGCAGAAGCATTTCAGCTTGATGTAATCTCAATTGTCTATTTTTGCTTTGGTTGCCTGTGCTTTTGAGGTCTTACAGACAAAAATATCTTTGCCCAGATCAATGTCCTGGAGTGTTTCCCCAGTGTTTCTTCCAGCAGCTTCATAGTTTCGGGCCTTAGATGTAAGTCTAGCTTCATTTACCTGCATATACTTATCCAGTATTAAAAGCGCCATTTATTAGAGAGACTATTCTTTCCCCATTTTATATTCTTGGTGTCTTTGTCAAAAGTGAGTTGGATTTAAATGTATGGATTTATATCTGGGTTCTCTATTCTGTTCCACTGTGTTTTTATGCCAGCACAACACTGAATTGATTGCTATAGCTTTGTAGTAAACTTTGAAGTCAGGTAGTGTCTTCAAATGCCTCCAGCTTTGCTCTTTTTGCTCAGGATTGCTTTGGCTATTTGGAGTCTTTTGTGGTTCCATACAAATTTTAGTATTGCTTTTTCTATTTCTGTAAAGAATGTCATTGGTATTTTGATGGGGGATTGGCATTGAACCTGTAAATTGATTTGGGTAGTATGGTCATTTTAACAATGTTAATTCTTCCAATCCATGAACATGAAATGTCTTTCTATTTTTGTGTCCTACTCAATTTTTTTCATCTGTGTTTCATAGTTTTCTTTCATTTCTTTGGTTAAATTGATTCCTAGTTATTTTATATTCTTTGGAGCTTTGATGAATGGGATTCCTTTCTTTATTTCTTTTTCAGATCAATTGCTGTTAGCATATAGAAATGCCACTGACTTTTTAGGCTGATATGTATCCTGCAACTTTACTGAATTCATTTGTCAGTTCTGTTAGGTTTTGGTGGAATTTTTAGGTTTATCTGAATATAAGAATATATCATCAGCAAACAAGGATAATTTGAGTTCTTCCTTTCCAATTTCGATGCTCATTATTTCTTTCTCTTGCCCAATTCCTCTGTCCAGGACTTACCGTGTTAGGTTGAATAAAAGTAATGAAAGTGGACGTCCCTGTCCTGTTTCAGATATTAGAGGAAAGACCTTCAATTTCTCCCCATTCAGTATGATATTTGCTATAGGTTTGTCATATATGGCTTTTATTATTTTGAGGTATGTTCCTTCTATACCCAGTTCGATGAGGAGTTTTATCATAAAGGGATGTTGAATTTTACTGAATAAGTTTTTTTGACATCTATTGAAACATCATATGGTTTTTGCTTTTGGTTTTATTAATGTAATGTACTACATTTATTGATTAGTACATGTTGAACCATCCTTGCACCCCTGGGATTATTCCCACTTGATCATAGTAAATGATCTTTATAATGCCTTATTACATTCAGGTTGCTCGTATTTTGTTGAAGATTGTTGTACCTATGTTCATTGGTGATATTGTCCTGTAGTTTTTATTATTATTATTATTATTTGCTTTTTTTTAATTCTTTTTTTTATTATACTTTAAGTTCTAGGGTACATGTGCACAATATGCAGGTTTGTTACATAAGTATACATGTGCCATGTTGGTGTGCTGCACCCATTAACTCGTCATTTACATTAGGAGGTATATCTCCTAATGCTATCCCTCCCCCATACCCCCTCCCCACAATAGGACCCAGTGTGTGATGCTCCCCTTCCTGTGTCCAAGTGATCTCATTGTTCAATTCCCACCTATGTGTGAGAACATGCGGTATTTGGTTTTCTGTTCTTGTGATAGTTTGCTGAGAATGATGGTTTCCAGCTGCATCCATGTCCCTACAAAGGACACGAATTCATCATTTTTTATGGCTGCATAGTATTCCATGGTGTATATGTCTTAATCCAGTCTGTCACTGATGGACATTTGGGTTGATTCCAAGTCTTTGCTATTGTGAATAGTGCCACAATAAACATACGTGTGCATGTGTCTTTATAGCAGCATGACTTATAATCCATTGGGTATATCCCCAGTAATGGGATGGCTGGGTCAAATGGTATTTCTAGTTCTAGATCCTTGAGGAATCGCCACACTGTTTTCCACAATGCTTGAACTAGTTTACAATCCCACCAACAGTGTAAAAGTGTTCCTATTTCTCCACATCCTCTCCAGCATCTGTTGTTTCCTGATTTTTTAATGATTGCCATTCTAACTGGTGTGAGATGGTATCTCATTGTGGTTTAGATTTGCATTTCTCTGATGGCGAGTGATGATGAGCATTTTTTCATGTGTCTTTTGGCTGTATGAATGTCTTCTTTTGAGAAGTGTCTGTTCATATCCTTTGCCCACTTTTTGATGGGGTTGTTTGTTTTTTTCTTGTAAATTTGATTGAGTTCTTTACAGGTTCTGGATATTAGCCCTTTGTCAGATAAGTAGATTGCAAAATTTTCTCCCATTCTGTAGGTTGCCTGTTCATTCTAATGGTAGTTTCTTTCTTTCTTTCTTTCTTTTCTTGTTGTGTTCTTGTCTGTTTTTTGGTATTGGGGTAATGCTGGCCTTGCAGAATAAGTTTGGAAGTATTCCCTCCTCTTCGATTTTTTTGAAGAGTTAGAGTATAATTGGTATTAGTTCTTCTTTAAATGTTTGGTAGAATTTAGCAGTGAAGGCCTAAGGTCCTGAGCTTTTCTTTGATGGGAATCTTTTTTTTTTAATTACAGCTTAATCTTGTTGCTTATTATTGGATTGTTGAGATTTTTTTATTCCTTCATGGTTCAGTGTTAGTAGGTTGTATGTATCCAGGAATTTCTCAGTTTGCTGGTGTATAGTTGTTCCTAAGAGTCTCTAATGATTCTTTGTATTTCTATGGTCTCAGTTCTTATATCTCCTTTTCTATTTGATTTTATCTATTTGGATCATCTCTCTCTTTTTCTTAGTTAGACTAACTAAAGGATTGTCAACTTTTTTTTATCTTTCATAAAAACACAACGTTTTGGCCGGGCACGGTGGCTCACACCTGTAATCCTTACACTTTGGGAGGTCAATGTGGGTGGTCAGGAGTTTGAGACCAGCCTGGCCAGCATGGTGAAACCCTGACTCTACTAAAAATACAAAAAATTAGCCAGGCATGGTGGCACGCACCTGTAATCCCAGCTACTCGGGAGACTGAGGCAGGAGAATTGCTTGAACCTGGCAGGCAGAGGTTGCGGTGAGCCAAGATCACTCCACTGCACTCTTGTCTGGGTGACAGAGTGAGACTCCGTCTCAAAAAACAAACAAACAAACAAAGCACAACCTTTTGTTTCATTGATCTTCATATTGTTTTTAATCTCAATTTCAGTTATTTCTTGCCTTCTACTAATTTTGGGTTTGGTTGGTTCTTGCTTTTCTACTTTCTTGGGTGCATCATAGGTTATTTGATATCTTTCTACTTTTTAAACATAAGCATTTATTGCTATAATCTTCTCTCTGAGTACTATTTTATTGTATCCCATAAATTTTTATTTTAGTTCTATGTACCTTTGTTTCAAGAAATTGTTAAATTTCCTTATTAATTTCTTTATTGACCCATTTGTTGTTGAGGAGCATATTGTTTAATTTCCACATCTGTGTAATTTCTGAGATTTCTTTTATTTTTTTATTTCTTTTTTTTGTTTTGTTTTGTTTTTTGAGATGGAGTCTCACACCATTACCTGGGCTGAAGTGCAGAGGCATGATCTCGGCTCACTGCAACCTCCACCTTCCAGGTTCAAGCGGTTCTCCCTGCCTCAGCCTCCGAAGTAGCTGGGATTACAGGTGCCTGCCACCACGCCAGGCTAATTTTTTTGTATTTTTAGTAGAGAAGGGGTTTCACCAGGCTGGTCTCAAACTCCTGACCTCATGATCTGCCCACTTCAGCCTCTCAAAGTGATGGGATTACAGGTGTGAGCCACCATGCTCAGCCTGTTTTTGATTTCTAATGTTTGATTTTCCACTGTGGTCTGAAAATATACTTACATTATTTCTACTTTTTAAAATTTGTTTATACTTGATTTGTGGCCTAATATATGGTCTGTTTTGGAGAATGCTCCATGTGCAGGTAAAAAAGTGTGTATTCTTCAGCAGTTGATGAAACATAAGCTAGGCCTAGTAGGTAGTTTAACGCCAGTGTTTCTTTGTTGATTTTCTTTCTGGATGAGCTGTCCATTACTGAGAGGGGAGTGTTAAATTTCCTATTATCATTTTACTGTTGTCTATCTCTTCGTTTAGATTTATTAATGTTCACCTTATATACTTTGGAGTTCTGGTGTTGGGTGCATAGATATTTATAATTGTTATATCCTCCTGCTGAATCGACCCCTTTATCGTTACATAGTGACCTTCTTTGTCTCTTTTTACAGTCTTTGATTTGTAGTATATTTACGTGATACAGGTGTAGCTACTCCTACACTTTTTTGGTTTCCAGTTGCATGGAAGATCTTTTTCCACCCCTCACTTTCAGTTATGTGTGCCTTTATAGGTGAGGTGCTTTTCTTGTAGGCAGCATATGGCTGGGTCTTGTTGCTTTGTCCATTCAGCCAATCTATGACTTTTTTTTTTTTTTTTTTTTTTTTGAGATGGAGTCTCTCTCTGTCACCCAGGCTGGAGTGCAGTGGCATGATCTTGGCTCACTGCAAGCTCTGCCTTCTGGGTTCATGCCATTCTTCTGCCTCAGCATCCTGAGAAACTGGGACTACAGGTGCCCACTACCACGCCTGGCTAATTTTTTGTATTTTTAGTAGAGATGGGGTTTCACTGTATTAGCCAGGATGGTCTCGATCTCCTGACCTCATGATCTGCCTCCTCGGTCTCCCAAAGTGCTGGGATTACAGGCACGAGTCACTGCACGTGGCCCACTCTATGATTTTTAATTGAAGAATTGAGTTCATTTATATTCATTGCTATTCGTGATAAGTAGGGCTTACTGCTCTCATTTAGTTGTTTATTTTCTGGTTGTTTTATAACTTGTCTCTTCCTTCTTCACTGTCTTTCTTTCTAGCTAAGTGATTTTCTCTGGTATTATGCTTTAATTCATTGCTTTTATTTTTAGTAAATCTATTGTAGGTTCTTGCATTCTAGTTACCATTAGGCTTACAATAAATATCTTATAGATATAGTAAGTTATTTTAAGGAGATGACAATTTATCTTTTTTTTTTTTTTTTTTCTGAGATGGAGTTTCACTCTTGTTGCCCAGGCTGGAGTGCAGTGGCGCGATCTCAGCTCACTGCAGCCTCTGCCTCCCAAGTTCAAGCGATTCTCCTGCCTCAGCCTCCCAAATAGCTGGAATTACAGGTGCCCGCCACTATTCCCAGCTGATTTTTGTATTTTTAGTAGAGACAGGGTTTCACCATGTTGGCCAAGCTAGTCTTGAACTCCTGACCTTGTGACCTGCTTGCCTCAGCCTGCCAAAGTGCTGAGATTACAGGCGAATAGATAAAAGAATAGATAAAAAGAAAAAACAAAGAAGAAGAAAGTTCTATACTTTAACTCCATCTCCCCTAAATTTTGACTTTTACTTGTCTCAGTCTACCTTTTTTATGTTACCTACCTCTTGACAGACTTCTGTAGCTATTATTATTTTGCTAGATTTGTCTTTTGGGCTTCATACTAGAATTAAGAGTGGATTGTACACTGCAATTACAGTATTTAAGTATTCTGTGTTTGTCTGTGTCCTTTTTTCAGTGGGGTTTATACCTTCAAATGCTTTTTTTTTCCTGTTAATTGTTTTTCTTTCTTTCTTTCTTTTTCCTGCATGAAAAACTCCCTTTAAGCATTTCTTATGAGTCTGAAGGTGGTGAATTTTCTCAGCTTTTGTTTGTCTGGGAAAGACCTTATCTGTCTTTCATGTTTGAAGGGATGACTGCTGCATGTAGTATTCTTTGATGGCAGGTTTTTCTTTCAGCACTTGGAAAATGTTATTCTACTCCCTCCTGGCATGTACAGTTTACATTGAGAAGTCTGTTGCCAGATGAATTGTACTTCCTTTGCTATTTGCATATTTTCTCTTACTGCTTTTAGGATCTTCTCTCTATCTTTGACCTTTGAGAGTCTGATTATTGCATGCTTTGGAGTAGTCTTATTTGGGTCAAATCTGTTTAGTGTTTTCTGAGTTTCCTGTATCTGGATATTTATATCTTTCTCACATTTTAGAACATTTTCTGTTATTTCTTTGAATAAGTTTGCTACCCTTTGTTCTTGCTCATCTCCCACTTGAACACTAATACTTCTTAAATTTGCTATTTTGAGGTAATTGTCTGTATCTTGCAGATGATCTTTTTTTCATTATCTTTCTCTTTTCTCCCCTATGTATTCTCAAATAGCCTGTCTTTGGGCTCAATGAATCTTTCCTCTGCTTGATCCATTCTGCTATTGAGGGCCTCTAACGAATTTTTAGTTCAGCAAATATATTTCTCAGTTCTAAGATTTCTGTTTGATTTTTTGTCAGTTATTTCAATCTCCTTGTTAAATGTCTCTGATAAATTTATTTTTTTATTTATCATTTTCTTTATCATTGGAGGGAAAGAAAGCAAGCAGAAGTGTGGGTATAGTTACACTATTTAAGGAAGAGCTGAGTACAAAGACAATGAATCTTTCATAGTCTCAACAACTCCACAATGAACATGGATTATCTCATTTATAATTCACATTGGATCAAAAAATTGGTTCCCCTCTGTGTATATCAATTTAATTCAAACCTTATTATCTTCAAAATACAAAGATGAATACTACAAGATAAACTCTTACTGCAATAGTTACTTTCCAAGTAGAAGACCAAACACCAAAGGGAATCCCTCTTTCCAATGTCTTTTGATATGACAAAATTTTGCCAGAGTTGAAGTCTAAAACTTAAATAAGCATTCTCATGACCAAGTAAGAAACTATAGTTGTTTTGGGTATTACCTTACAATTAGCATAAGTATTACATATTAAATTAAATTCAGCATTAAATAGGATTGTATAATTTTGCTGTTGATGATAGCAGTGATGATGCTGGTAGAAAAAGCCTGTCTTTAGCCCAAGAAAAGTAATGGAGAAAAATGTATCAAGCAGAAAGCAGACACAGAGTTGAGCATTTTTTGACTAGGAAAGAGAATTTTAAGCATAGAAATATAAAAAGAAAAGTACTCCCTTATTTCCTGTACGTGGAATATGAAATATTTATTAGATCTACTGGACAAGAACAGAATAAGTACTCCAACTCTACTACAGCATTACAAAAAATTCATCCCTTCACCACAGTATAAGATTTAAGAGCAACCTGCCCAAGGATGCATGTTACATAAAACACAAGATTGCCACTGCCCTGCCAAGTACTTCCAGTCCCTTCTCAGGTCCTATTGAAATACTGGTGGTCCCAATTAGTTTTATTAAAATACCTCTTTAAAGAAAAAGATAAAGCATTTAAAAAGACAAGTCAAAATGCTTCAGGAACCACATATCCAACACAAACTTTATCCTCAAATGAGTTACGTTTGCCTCACCCTGATGAACTTTTATTTTACTCAAATTAGAGCAATAATCTTCCATACAAAAATGTCTTCCCTGTCCAATAATTCAAAAAAATCCAAAATCATTAGTAAAAAAAATGAACAGACCCTTTAAATTTGTTTTAAATATTTTTAAGGTTTAAAAATTGTTTAAAGTTTGTAATTCCTAGTAGGAAAACATTTTTTGGATGAATACCCTAATGGCAAACCACTGTAAAATCCTTCAACTACATTTGGGGAAGAGGGGTAGGGATTATCTTCAAAGCACCCCAGCTCTCTTTATGAGAAGATCAGAGATACACTGGTTTGTATTATCGTGACATCCATAAGGTGATCTAGGTTGCTTTTCCTCCAGCAAGGGCTTTATTCATCAGAAGGGCATTATGCTTGACCTCCAAATTTGGCTGACAATTTACAGATAAGATTCATAACCTTTGGGTTTCTCTGGTATTGTGACACATTTGCTGGGTTCTGAGTCACATCCTGGAAGACCACCATAACTTCTGGATCCTGCATGGCTGCAAGAACCTCTGAATCACTAATAATTTCATTGAGTCCAGGCATTCTGGCCATTCCAGATATTTCTCAGAGAAAATTACCAGGCATTCCCCCAGGAAAGCTACCTGGAAAAGAGCCATACTGAGCTCCTGACTGTCATCTGGCTTCTTCCTCCCTCTGGGCTGTCTCATGCTCTTCTTGAGCCTTCTTAACTCTTTCTATTGTTTCTTTGATCTCTCACCCTTCACATTATCACTCATACTTTCTCTGATGTTCTGCAGTTTTCTGTGCCCTAGGTTGAACTTCTTTCAGCATTGCACTAGCATCTTCATCATAATCCATTTTACAGGCAAGGGCAAGATCATGGGCTGCTTCTTCCCGGTGGCCTAGAAGTTGGTGTGCTTTCCCTCACCACTTGTAAGGCTGAGCTGAATCAGGATTTGTTTCAATGGCTCTGTCACAGTCTCAGATGGCAGCATTTGGCTCCTGTAATTTGACAAAGACACTTGCCCTCTTGGCATACAGAATGGCCAAGCGAGGATTCAGCTTGATGGCATCTGTGAATGAGTCAATGGCTTTCTGCAGTTCACCATCATTTAGGACTTCAATAGCAGCCACTTTCTTATCATTTGCCTGATCCATCATCTTCTCTGTTACCTCTACATTTTCATCTCCCATTTCTTGAGGGGCATCAGTGTCTGGTTCAATCACACCTTCATTATCAATTACTAGATCATTTTCCTCAATTGATGGTGTTAGATATGAGTTCTAAATTTCTCTTCAAAGAATCGATATGTCAGTATGTTGAATTCTTTGCCTTCTACTTTTAAACTTAACTTCTGCATAAAGCAGCCTTTTCCAATCACCTGCTCCACTCTGACTCATTACAGTTACCTGCTCCACCTGACTCATTCTGATCACCTGTCCCACCCTGACTCATTCCGATTACCTGCTCTGCCTTGACTCATTCTGATCACCTGCCCCACTCTGAGTCATTCTGATCACCTGCCCCATCCTGACTCATTCCAATTACCTGCTCTACCCTAACTCATTCTGATTACCTGCTCCGCCCTGACTTCTCCTCCACCCTTATTCCATAACCATTTTTCCCCGCCAACCCACTCACCCTGTCACTCTCTTTAAATTAGCCAATCGGAATTAGTTTAACCTGTGTGGTCTAACCCTAGCCAATAGGGGAACGACACAGCAGTAGGGGCCATGTGTGTCAGGAATAACAACCCTTTCCCTTTCCTTGCCCAGGTGTGCTCTCACTATTGTTTCATGTGTGACTGAACACCCTTTCTGCAGAAAGTAATGATGGCCTTGATGAGAGATCATTTGTCTCCATTATGACTTTTCTTTGGAGCACTGATTATCTATTTCTAACAATTTTGGGGGCTCGTCCAGGATTATATTCTCCTCTAGGGGTGGTCTCCGGTCCTCTCTCATGAGAAGGCATGCCCCACCACCTTGTTCTTGGCGGTCTCAGGAGTGAGGAACCAAGACCCACCCAGTGTGACGAATAAACCAGGACTCTCAGCAATGTGGAAAGAAACTGGCTAGCAACCTAGGGTAAAGGATCCTCACATACTGTGGCAGCGACTGTGCACAGACCAAGGAAGGAGACCAAGGGAGCCACAGATGAAGCCACAGACCAAGGGAGCCAGTAAAGTACCTCCTTGGTGGTCAAATTCTGGAGGACTAAATGTGTGTGTGCGTGAATGATCACAAACAACCCTACTTATGGTGTTGTTCATGTGGATGGTGACAAGTCCTACTGCTGGAGTGAGTGGGTCCTCTCTATGGTTCCATAGCTACCTCATATGGCTTAGGGTGGATCCTGCTGTGGGATTTATACCAGCATGCCAGTGCTAACAGGGGTCTAATTCTTCCTTGGGGGAGCAGCCTGAGAGGACAACATGAGTGGGAAGTGTGCAAGGGACCTTCAGAGGGGGAAAGGGAGGAAACAGGTCAACTTTCCAGGGCAGCAAGGCAGGACATCCCTGGTTTGAGGGGTTGAGCCTTCCAGGACAGGCAAGGCAAGACATCACTGGTTTGAATGGTTGAGCCTTCTGCAAATTTCAGGGGGTTGAACCTTATACAAACCTCTGGTGGTAAGAAAAATACTCAGAACTCCCCTTTCCTTTCTTCTTGGGGGGAAGAAAGAGTAGCTGCACTACTGCCAGTCCCTCCCCTAGGGGAAGGAGAGGGGAGAACAGCAGCATAAGTGGCTGGCAGAGGCAGGGAAAGACCAGCAGAGAGGAAAGAGAGGAAGTTAGAGAGAAAGAGACAGAGTCAAAGAGAGAGAGAGGCAGAGAGAGAGAGAAAGAGACAAAGGAGTCAAAGAAAGAGAGTCCAAGAGAGAGAAAAAGAGAAGTTAGTAAAGAGAAAACAGTGTACCCTATTCCTTTAAGTGCCAGGGTAAATTAAAAACCTATAATTGATCATTGAAGGTCTTCTCCTTGACCCTATAACACTCCAATACCACCTTGTTGTTAGTGTAAACAAGGGCGTAGCCTGAAAGCACTGAGGCCACTGACAACCCATAGCCTTTCCTAATCAAAAATCCTTAACCCGGTAACCTGCAGATTGCCTAATGCATTTAATCTGTAGTGGCAACTGCTTTGCTAACAGAAGGAGAAAAATAACTTTTAGAGGAAACCTCATTGTGAGGACACCTCATCAGGTCAGAACTATCCTAAATCAAAAAGTAAAAAAAAAAATAAAATAAAACGTAGCACACTGACTCAAGAACCTTAAAGTATGAGGCTATTCTGTTAGAAAAAGATGACTTAACATTAACCACTGAAAATTCCCTTAACCCAGTGGGTTTCCTAACAGGGGATCTAAATCTTAATTGATTACCATACAAAGGTCCAACCAGACCTAGGAGGAACTCCCTTCAGGACAGGACATGTTTCCTCCCAGCTAATTGAGGGAAAAAGACACAATGGGTATTCAGTAAGTGATAAGGAAACTCTTCTAGAAGCAGAATTAGGAAAATTGCCTAATAATTGGTCTGCTGAAATGTGGGAACTCTTTGCACTCAACCAAGCCTTAAAGTACTTACAGAATCAGGAAGGAGCCATCTATACCAATTCTAAGTTAATATGGACTGAATGAAGT
Source organism: Rhinopithecus roxellana (assembly GCF_007565055.1). Lineage (NCBI taxonomy): Eukaryota > Metazoa > Chordata > Mammalia > Primates > Cercopithecidae > Rhinopithecus > Rhinopithecus roxellana. Next base: position 143,166,605 of record NC_044551.1, read on the forward strand.
CTTATTAATAGCAAAGAATAATTGAAATTCCAAACTTACAAAGTTTTCAACAGAGGTAAAGTTTGCTAAAAATTAACAGTGTAACGTGTATTATCCTAACTTCTAATTTTGTGGCCTAAGTCAGTCTAGTCCATAGACATGAAGGAAGTTCACTTTGGAAAAGAATGGTTATCATCTTTGAAAACAAAACGTGGGAGAGAATTTATGTAAAAACAATATTATATGGTAAATTCTTGTCCTAAAATAAATTAACTGGTTGTTTAAAGAAAGGGATGTTTGCAACAAGTCAGAAAGTTGAGGCACATCAAATAATTGTCTGTGAAAGTCATGAAAAAAAGTTATAAAAGGGAATTTACACAAGAAATGTTGTGTAATTTAAAAGTAATTAGGCCTCCTGAATGTAAAACTATTGAAGAAACAGTTTATGTGCAAGATGTGTAAGGAAAGTAAAATATATTTTGGGTAAAAGGATTATAAGGAGGCATAAGAATGTGGATTTTTACCTACATTAAAAGGTCAAAAAAATTTTTGTTTTAAAGGTTTAGGCAAGTTTTGAAATGTTAATTGTAAAGGAAATTCTGTGTGTAAACATATTGGCTAAAGTTAGAGGTATCATCCAGTTTGTCTGTGAACTGGACATTAAAATAAAAGCACAACAGGTTTTTCTTAAAGCACTAACCTGCTCTTTAACAAAAATTATAAAAGGTTAAAAAGAGTCTATAAAAATCTTACCTTATGGTCAGACATTAAAATTGGATAAATATGTCTACAAGGTTTTATTAAAATTACATTTAACATTAATAGCACACTAATATAAAGGTGAAATTTAGTTCATCTGGTATAAAATCATACAGGAAGCATTGTTAAATATAAAATGGTGTTTGGCTTTCTTTGGTCTAAAAACTAATAAAAATAGGTGCTAAAGAAAATTTCTCAGCAAGAAGACACCAAGGACTATAAAGTCCACTGCTGATGTCCCCACATTTAAAACAAAAGATCAATTTCTTAGAAATTATTTATTTGGTTTATCCTTCACATTCTCTTCCCTTAAAACAAGAGGTCTTTCAGCACAGGCACCACCTTTGGAGTTTCCAGTACAGCAGCATCAGCCTGGGGATGATGTTCTCATCAAAGGGTGGAAAGAAGGGAAACTTGAGCCAGCCTGGGAAGGACCCTAAGTTGAGCTGTTAACCATCGAGACTACTGTTTGTACAGCGGAAAGGGATGGACACATCACACCTGAGTCAAGCAAGTGTCATTATCATCAGAATCATGGGTCATTGTTCCCGGACCAACCTCTACCAAATTAAAGCTAAAGAAAGCTTAGTCCATCTATCTTTTCCCTTCCTTTCCTTACCCAGTGCTTATATCCATTACTATTCCTACCACTAGGAACTCTAACCCCACTTTAGAGCGCTTCTATGGTTTAGGAGCAGAAGTCACTGGAAAGGATCCTATAGGCTTCTTTAAGATGTGCTTTGTTCTCCCTCCTCCACGTCCTACAGCTGCTCCTTTCCCAAACCTATGAAATCAAACTATGACTTGCCTCATGCCAAATGACAAAAGCAAGCTCTCAGTAGTAGAAATAAGAGACTTAAGGCAAACCATAGCCATTGAAACAGGTTATAAAGATGTAAATGCCTGGTTAAAATGGATTAAATATTCCATCTACATGTTAAACAAACGCAATTGTTATGCTTGTGTGCACGGCAGGCCAGAGGCCCAGATGGTCCCCTTTCCACGAGGGCGGTCTTCCAGTTGACCGGGCATGGGCTGCATGGTAGCTCTTTTCCAGGATTCTACAGTCTGGGGTAACAAGTTGTGCCAAGCTCTCTCTGCTATATCCTGAATTTCAACACCCTGCAGGTAAGCTCCTGAGAGCCATGCAGCTTCCATCTCCCAACACTAAGTTCACTTCCTGTCTCTCACGACAGGGAGGAAACTTAGTGTTCCTTGGAGACCTGAAGGGATGCAGTGAGCTTAAAAATTTTCAAAAGCTTACCAATCAGTCAGCCCTTATGCATCCCTAAGTGGATATGCAGTAGTAGTATGGTGGACCTTTACTGAACACTCTGCCAAGTAACTGAAGTGGGACTTATGCTTTAGTCCAATTGGCTATCCCTTTCACCCTGGCATTTCATCAACCAGAGAACGGAAAAATAAGACATTGTAAAACAAAAGAAGCCCCTTATGCATTGTTTTACTCTCATGTCTATTTAGACACAGTTAGAGTCCCATGGGGAATACCAGATCAATTTAAAGCCCAAAATCAAATAGCTGCAGGATTTGAGTCAATATTTTGGTGGGTGATAATAAAATGTAATTTGGATAAACTACATCTATTACAACCAACAGCGATCAATTAACTACACTAGAGATGCTGTTAAAGGAATAGCTGAATAATTAGGGGCTACTAGCCTGGGAAAAATAAGATAAACTTAGACATGATACTAGCAGAAAAAGGAGGAGTTTGTGTCATAATTAAAACTCAGTGTTGCACCTTCATCCTAGACAACACTGCCCTGATGAAAGTATAACAAAGACATTGCAAGGTCTGACTGCTCTGTCCAATAAGTTAGCCAACAACTCAGGGGTAAATGACCCATTTACAAGATGGCTAGAAAAGTGGTTTGTTAAATGGAAAAGAGTAATAGCCTCAATTCTTACTTCCCTCACAGCTGTAATGGGTTTACTTGTTCTTGTCAGGTGCTGTCATACCATGCATCCGTGGGTTGGTACAGAGGCTCATAAAAATGGCACTTAACTAGAACCTCCCTTAACTATCCTCCATGTTATCCAGAGAAGCTTATTCTTTTGGAAAATCAAGCAGAACAACTAAGCCAAGACATGTTAAAGAAGTTTGAAGAGAACGAGCTATAAGGAAAATGCAAGAGGAGGGAATGTTAGATATGAGTTCTAAATTTCTCTTCAAATAATCAATATATCAGTATGTTCAGTTCTTTGCCTTCTACTTTTAAACTTAACTTCCTCATAAAGCAACCTTTTTCAATCACTGCTCCACTCTGACTCATTCTGATTACCTGCTCTGCCCTGACTCATCCTCCACCCTGACTCATTGCATAACCATTTTTCCCACCAAATCACTCACCCGGTCATTCTCTTTAAATTAGCCAATCAGAATAAGTTTAGCCTCTGCAGCCTAACCCTAGCCAATAGAATGACACAGCAGCAGGGGCCACATGCATCAGGAATAAGAACCTCTTCCCCTCCCTTGTCCAGGTGTGCTCTCGCTATTGTTCCATCTGCAGTTGAGCACCCTTTCTGCAGAAAGTAAAGATGGCCTTGCTAAGACATCATTTGTCTCCATGCTGACTTTTCTTCACAGCACTGATTATCTCTTTCTAACAATGGTTCATCTGCCTTTAAGTCTTCCTCCACCTTCTTACTCTCAGTTTTTTTTCCCCTTGGTATTTTCTTCTCATTTAGCTTTCTGAGTAGCAGATGCTACTTTACCCCCCATGCTGTCACCCACTCCCTCAGGAAGCGCATTTCCTTGATGTGCAGAACGCTCAGATCCTGCTTACACATTTTCACAAAAGCCCAAAGCTCTTTCACTTTGCGAGAGTCCATGGTTGGGAGGTGGTGGGTGAAGCTGAGGGGCTGCAACTCAGTTCCAGGCCCAGGCGTGGCTTGGTGTGACCACACAGAAGACTCTGATAAATTTATGAATTGCTTTTCTATGTTTTTTTTTTATTATTATACTTTAAGTTCTAGGGTACATGTGCATAACGTGCAGGTTTGTTACATATGTATACTTGTGTCATGTTGGTGTGCTGCACCCATCAACTCGTCAGCACCACTCAATTCATCATTTATATCAGGTATAACTCCCAATGCAATCCCTCCCCCCTCCCCCTCCCCCCTCCCCATGATAGGCCCCAGTGTGTGATGTTCCCCTTCCCGAATCCAAGTGATCTCATTGTTCAGTTCCCACCTATGAGTGAGAACATGTGGTGTTTGGTTTTCTGTTCTTGTGATAGTTTGCTAAGAATGATGGTTTCCAGCTGCATCCATGTCCCTACAAAGGACGCAAACTCATCCTTTTTTATGGCTGCATAATATTCCATGGTGTATATGTGCGACATTTTCTTAATCCAGTCTGTCACTGATGGACATTTGGGTTGATTCCAAGTCTTTGCTATTGTGAATAGTGCCACAATAAACATATGTGTGCATGTGTCTTTATAGCAGCATGATTTATAATCCTTTGGGTATATACCCAGTAGTGGGATGGCTGGGTCATATGGTACATCTAGTTCTAGATCCTTGAGGAATCGCCATACTGTTTTCCATAATGGTTGAACTAGTTTACAATCCCACCAACAGTGTAAAAGTGTTCCTATTTCTCCACATCCTCTCCAACACCTGTTGTTTCCTGACTTTTTAATGATTGCCATTCTAACTGGTTTTGATTTGCATTTCTCTGATGGCCAGTGATGATGAGCATTTTTTCATGTGTCTGTTGGCTGTATGAATGTCTTCTTTTGAGAAATGTCTGTTCATATCCTTTGCCCACTTTTTGATGGGGTTGTTTGTTTTTTTCTTACATTGTAAATTTGTTTGAGTTCTTTGTAGATTCTGGATATTAGCCCTTTGTCAGATGAGTAGATTGCAAAAATTTTCTCCCATTCTGTAGGTTGCCTGTTCACTCTGATGGTAGTTTCCTTTGCTGTGCAGAAGCTCTTTAGTTTAATTAGATCCCATTTGTCGATTTTGGCTTTTGTTGCCGTTGCTTTTGGTGTTTTAGACATGAAGTCCTTGACCATGCCTATGTCCTGAATAGTACTACCTAGATTTTCTTCTAGGGTTTTTATGGTATTAGGTCTAACATTTAAGTCTCTAATACATCTTGAATTAATTTTCGTATAAGGAGTAAGGAAAGGATCTAGTTTCAGCTTTCTACTTATGGCTAGCCAATTTTCCCAGCACCATTTATTAAATAGGGAATCCTTTCCCCATTTCTTGTTTCTCTCAGGTTTGTCAAAGATCAGATGGCTGTAGATGTGTGGTATTATTTCTGAGGACTCTGTTCTGTTCCATTGGTCTATATCTCTGTTTTGGTACCAGTACCATGCTGTTTTGGTTACTGTGGCCTTGTAGTATAGTTTGAAGTCAGGAGCGTGATGCCTCCAGCTTTGTTCTTTTGACGTAGAATTGTCTTGGCAATGCGGGCTCTTTTTTGGTTCCATATGAACTTTAAAGCCATTTTTTCCAGTTCTGTGAAGAAACTCATTGGTAGCTTGATGCGGATGGCATTGAATCTATAAATAACCTTGGGCAGTATGGCCATTTTCACGATATTGATTCTTCCTATCCATGAGCATGGTATGTTCTTCCATTTGTTTGTGTCCTCTTTGATTTCACTGAGCAGTGGTTTGTAGTTCTCCTTGAAGAGGTCCTTGGCATCCCTTGTAAGTTGGATTCCTAGGTATTTGATTCTCTTGGAAGCAATTGTGAATGGAAGTTCATTCCTGATTTGGCTCTCTGTTTGTCTGTTACTGGTGTATAAGAATGCTTGTGATTTTTGCACATTAATTTTGTATCCTGAGACTTTGCTGAAGTTGCTTATCAGCTTAAGGAGATTTTGGGCTGAGACAATGGGGTTTTCTAAATATACAATCATGTCATCTGCAAACAGGGACAATTTGACTTCTTCTTTTCCTAACTGGATACCCTTGATTTCTTTCTCTTGCCTGATTGCCCTAGCCAGAACTTCCAACACTATGTTGAATAGGAGTGGTGAGAGAGGGCATCCCTGTCTTGTGCCAGTTTTCAAAGGGAATTTTTCCAGTTTTTGCCCATTCAGTATGATATTGGTTGTGGGTTTGTCATAAATAGCTCTTATTATTTTGAGGTACATTCCATCGATACCGAATTTATTGAGCGTTTTTAGCATGAAGGGCTGTTGAATTTTGTCAAAAGCCTTTTCTGCATCTATTGAGATAATCATGTGGTTCTTGTCTTTGGTTCTGTTTATATGCTGGATTACGTTTATTGATTTGTGAATGTTGAACCAGCCTTGCATCCCAGGGATGAAGCCCACTCGATCATGGTGGATAAGCTTTTTGATATGCTGCTGAATCTGGTTTGCCAGTATTTTATTGAGGATTTTTGCATCAATGTTCATCAGGGATATTGGTCTAAAATTTTCTTTTTTTGTTGTGTCTCTGCCAGGCTTTGGTATCAGGATGATGTTGGCCTCATAAAATGAGTTAGGGAGGATTCCCTCTTTTTCAATTGATTGGAATAGTTTCAGAAGGAATGGTACCAGCTCCTCTTTGTACCTCTGGTAGAATTCAGCTGTGAATCCATCTGGTCCTGGACTTTTTTTGGTTGGTAGGCTATTAATTGTTGCCTCAATTTCAGAGCCTGCTATTGGTCTATTCAGGGATTCAACTTCTTCCTGGTTTAGTCTTGGAAGAGTGTAAGTGTCCAGGAAATTATCCATTTCTTCTAGATTTTCTAGTTTATTTGCGTAGAGGTGTTTATAGTATTCTCTGATGGTAGTTTGTATTTCTGTGGGGTCCCTGGTGATATCCCCTTTATCATTTTTTATTGCGTCTATTTGATTCTTCTCTCTTTTCTTCTTTATTAGTCTTGCTAGCGGTCTGTCAATTTTCTTGATGTTTTCAAAAAACCAACTCCTGGATTCATTGATTTTTTGGAGGGTTTTTTGTGTCTCTATCTCCTTCAGTTCTGCTCTGATCTTAGTTATTTCTTGCCTTCTGCTAGCTTTTGAATGTGTTTGCTGTTGCTTCTCCAGTTCTTTTAATTGTGATGTTAGAGTGTCAATTTTAGATCTTTCCTGCTTTCTCTTGTGGGCATTTAGTGCTATAAATTTCCCTCTACACACTGCTTTAAATGTGTCCCAGAGATTCTGGTATGTTGTATCTTTGTTCTCATTGGTTTCAAAGAACATTTTTATTTCTGCCTTCATTTCGTTATGTACCCAGTAGTCATTCAGGAGCAGGTTGTTCAGTTTCCATGTAGTTGAGCGGTTTTGATTGAGTTTCTTAGTCCTCAGTTCTAGTTTGATTGCACTGTGGTCTGAGAGACAGTTTGTTATAATTTCTGTTCTTGTACATTTGCTAAGGAGTGCTTTACTTCCAATTATGTGGTCAATTTTGGAATAAGTGTGATGTGGTGCTGAGAAGAATGTATATTCTGTTGATTTGGGGTGGAGAGTTCTATAGATGTCTATTAGGTCCGCTTGGTGCAGAGATGAGTTCAATTCCTGGATATCCTTGTTAACTTTTCTGTCTCGTTGATCTGTCTAATGTTGACAGTGGAGTGTTGAAGTCTCCTATTATTATTATATGGGAGTCTAAGTCTCTTTGTAAGTCTCTAAGGACTTGCTTTATGAATTTGGGTGCTCCTGTATTGGGTGCATATATATTTAGGATAGTTAGCTCTTCCTGTTGAATGTGGATACAGATATCCCATGTTGGCCACTGGAAGAAATGAACCTAAAGGCAGACTGATGCTACCCTTTTCTCTCCTTGCCTCATAAGTAAGCAAATGCAAACAGAGTGCAAACAGTATGAGAATAACATGGCCAGGATTCCCAAAATTGTTATTTTAAACCCCCATGACATTTCCCAAGTATTAATGAATCTCAATCTATGAATGTAAAAATAAACTATAATGAAAGGGTCTATATGATAAGAAATTAATTTTTAAACCAGCTTTAACTTGAGAGAGGACTTCTTAGCTATTTACCTCTACTTTTCTCCATCTCTTCTTCAGGATATCCATCAAAACAATGATGTATAGGGAGGATATTAATGCAAGAGTGTAGTTTGTCCACAAGTAAAAGAAAAAGCAGGATAGGCCGGGCGCGGTGGCTCAAGCCTGTAATCCCAGCACTTTGGGAGGCCGAGACGGGCGGATCACGAGGTCAGGAGATCGAGACCATCCTGGCTAATACGGTGAAACCCCGTCTCTACTAAAAAATACAAAAAACTAGCCGGGCGACGAGGCGGGCGCCTGTAGTCCCAGCTACTCGGGAGGCTGAGACAGGAGAATGGCGTGAACCCGGGAGGCGGAGCTTGCAGTGAGCTGAGATCCGGCCACTGCACTCCAGCCTGGGTGGCAGAGCAAGACTCCGTCTCAAAAAAAAAAAAAAAAAGAAAAAGCAGGATAGATAGTAGGCTCTCCAGGTATATTTAAAGTGTACGCTGGTAGAAGAACTCCTTTGCATGCATGTTGTTAATTTATAATAAGCATTATCTTTCCATATTTGCACAAAAATGGAAACTTCTACTTGCACTGTTGACAGAAACTATGGATATAAAACATCTTACATTTTTTCTGTTTTCTTACTAGGTAGCTGCTATCATTCACCAACTCGAATTTATCAACCACTGTTGGAGGTGAGATGCTTTATTTTTATTTTTATTTTTATTTTTTTGAGATGGAGTCTCGCTCTGTCGCCCAGGCTGCAGTGCAGTGACGGGATCTCAGCTCACTGCAAGCTCCGCCTCCCGGGTTTACGCCCTTCTCTTGCCTCAGCCTTCTGAGTAGCTGGGACTACAGGCGCCCGCCACCTCGCCCGGCTAGTTTTTTGTATTTTTTAGTAGAGACGGGTTTTCACCATGTTAGCCAGGATGGCCCCTGTCTCCTGACCTCGTGATCCACCCGTCTCGGCCTCCCAAAGTGCTGGGATTACAGGCTTGAGCCACCGCGCCCGGCCGATGCTTTCTTTTTAAACATGCAGGTCCTTGAAAGCAAATGTGTTCACTTTTTTGGTCCTCAGGTAGATCCAGGTCTTTTAGAACCTAAGAGTAAGCATGATCTCCACAATGTAATCTTTGGTCAAAACAATGCATGAAGGTGATAAGGTGAGATATTGTGTTCTAAGTATACTAAAGCGATCAAAAAATATTTTAGTTCTTGATTTTGGAAAAATTTCTCCTTCAGCTCAGCAACACCAGCGTAAAATCATCTATATCATTCAGTTTTTATAAAGCTTAATGTTATAACTATGGATGACATTGTTAAATTGAATATTACAAAATTTTTTTTGGCTGCTCTAGGTTCTGGCGCTTAGAGGCCATTGGTTGGAGCAATTATGACTCCCCTTCTTCCCTTACAACATATCCATTTGCATTTGGATCCTGTATATTGTCATAGAAGCTTATTGGATGAAACAAGAAAGGTCCAAGGATGTAAACCATGTATTGTGGCTAGGCTTTTCTGTTTGATGTCAGTTTTGTAGGAATGGGGTCCATGATATTAAGCATATCCTAGGAGTAAGAGGGTCTGGTCTGGTGCTGATGTGGGAGTGAAGGGTAGCAAAAGAGCTGAACTGGCAGAAGGGGGAGTGCTAGGCTACTTCTGGAATCTGCTCAGATTAGGTCACACTTTGGTGTTGTATACGTACAACATGTGGGTGTGTATATGGGAAACAGTTTGCATGTATTTACTTTGAAAGAACTGGATTATTAAAGAGCTGTGAGACAGGACTCTTTCCCGTAGGTCATCCACCCTCTTATTCTCATCTTCACCATCACTACTATCCTGGGGTACACTACAATCATCTTTGGTTTATTTATTATACTGCAGTAACCTCCAAATTGGTCTTCCACTTTCCACTTTCGCCCTGCTGCCATCCATTCCTCATTTAGCAACTAGAATCAGATCACCTTTTTCAGTCTGAACTTCTTCAATAGTTTTGCTTTTTATATGTAATTAAATTCAAACTCCTTTCTATGGCCTACAGGCCCTACATGGTTTGATCTCTACCTATTTCGTGACCTCATCTTCTACTTTCTTCTTTGCCTATCGTGCTCCAGACACACTGGCTTCCTCTCAGCTCCTTGCACAGGCCATGCTTATTCCCGATCCAGGGCTGTGCTCACTGGCCCCTTTGCTTTCAATGGTCTTTCCACAGGTTTTCACAGGGCTGAGTCTGGCTGAGCTCAAGGGTTACCTTATCATTTCCCTGGACATCCCTTCTAAAATAGCCTCTCTCCACTTCCGGTTACTTAATTTGCAGCTATCAGAATCTGAAGTTTTCTTATTTATTTGTTTACACATTGACTCTTTTTCCCACTAGCATAAGCTCCACGAAGGCTGGGGCCCTGACACTCTTATTTGTCACTTGGTTCATGGTATCTAAACAATGCTAGGCACATAATTGTACTCAACAAACATTTATTAAAGTTATCAGAAATAATATTTCCCATTTATTTAGAGACTATTAGGGACCAGGTAGAGTTCCAGATGCATAATATACTTAATGCATCATTAATATACTTAATTCATAATGGACTTACTGAATTTTCTTCCAAATCCGGCAGCATAAACATTACTGTCTTTAAGGAGAAGTTGAGATTCAGAAAGGTAAGTGAGTTACTCTGGTCACAGAGCTGGAAGTGGCAGAGCTGAGTTTTGATTCTCTAAGTGAATCCAAAGATCATGCTTTTTTCCAGGACAGTGTGTGTATATATATATCCTCATAAATCAGATATTTATTAGTAATGATTAATATAATCTTTTTGTCTTCTAGTTATTACACTGGGTATGAGGAATAACAAGTTTGAGCATCAGTGTTCTGCAGAATTGTGCTCAGTAAATACATAATGACTTCTCAGGTCTGTAAAATTCATAACAAATAGTCTCATTTTTAACAGAATCACATAAAGAATGTTTGATATAAACAAAAATATGCACAAAACTCATGGTGGAAAAGTTAAAATTCACAGAAAATTATAATGGTAGAATTAAGTCTTTGACTTATTTAAGCAGATTTTGTGTCTATTATAATTTTTTATTTAGCAAGCAACTGTAAAGCTATTAAATTCCTCTTTAAGAAAAAGCCTCAAAAAGCAAACCATCCAAAAAATTCTGACTTTTGCTGTTTTCCATATGTGAGGTTATAGAAGACTTCTCATTCTTTTGAATTGTGATAAATGAGCAGTGGAATTAAAATAGCAGCAGAACCTATAATAAATTGATATTTCATATAAGCAGATTCCTCTGAGATAGTCTGATTTCTCTGACAAATCTGGCCCCACCACAGTCTTGTTAGGTAGATTGACATAACCTGACAGGGTAAGCAAATCCTATTCTTTCAAGTTGCAGCTACTGACGGGATTGAGTCATTTGGTTTTGAAAGGAAATATATCCTCTTGAGCTTCTTATACCATAAAAGACACAAGTTCTTCCATGGAAGCAAGGTCTTCATGGGGATAGCATCTGGAACTCATTGCTGAGCAACCGCTCAGCTTGCCTATATAAACAGTGCCTTTCTTCCCTTCATCTTTTTTTCTGATGTAAAATTTGAAAGATTGGTGAGAAATCTAATTTTGATAATATTTACTGGAGAAATTTGTATCACAAGTTTGTTTCATTCTCATAAAACCTAAAAGATGAAAATAAGTCCTTATCAGAATACCTGTTATTCAACTAATCTCCGAGGATTTCTTTTTTTGATGCTACCACATGTAGATAGAGCTATTTAGAGCATATCTAGAAGACACGCAGGTCAGTCTTTAAGACTGGAGGAAAATAGGAATGTGTTTTTACACTTGAGGTCTGAGCACTTAAAAACTATTCAACTCGTAGCAAAATGTCATAGGTTTTTGAGGTAAAGCACATGTACGTTTAGTGAAAAGTCAGGTTTTCAACTGCAGTCACTTGAGAAAGAGCAATTATTTTTTGAAATGATGGTGGTCATGAGCAGTTTTATTTTCAGACATAATCTTCTGGTGCTGGGAGATTTCAGTTTCTTTGATAAGGCAATCTGTTATAGATTTCAAATCTGTTTTAGACACACAAACCTGAAGACATTTCTGTTTTCAATAAGATGCAAGGCAAGTAGGAAAATGTATGTGTTCAAACACCATTTAACATTTAATACCAACTAAGAAGTATGGTTTCAGTGAAAAAAAAAGTACAAATCTTTCACTAGGAACAGTTATGGTTGTTCTTCTAACTGGGTGGAACAGATGCTAATAGGGATAACCCACATGCATTAATTTATTTTATCCTCAAAACAAGGTTGTGAAATATGTGTTTTTATCATCCCAATTTTGTAGATCTGGAAACAAGACACAGAGAAGTTAAGAAACTTGCACAAGTTTACCCAGATAGCAAGGGGAGAGCTGTGAAGTGTTCCCAGGCAAGCTGGCTCTATCTACCGCACTTCATATTGTCTATCAGCAAATTATCACATGATGATAGGGCAAAGATTTTTGATTCCTAGAATCTATTTCCAATTCTCCCAGCAAGATTATCTTTGTTAAGTTTCTATTTCTGTAGCTTTCACGTGATTATAATGTGAACATTAGAGAGTTAAATGAGATAGCTTCTCCCTAAAATTTGGGGATATATTAGAACTGTAAGAATTGGTTTAATAATCTGTTATTTCCCCTCTTATCATTTATTTGTCACTTGTTATCAATAAGAACATTTATAATAAGTAAAAATCTCAACTTTTAAAAGACTACTGCCCAGGATTCTCATTTTTAAAAATCTATTCTAAAGAAAAATATGAAACAGAAGCAAAGTTACACACTATGTACATTTTAAAAATAATTTATTGACCTATTGTATCAATACCAAAAAAGCATACATAATTGTGCAGCTCTTTGAATTTTTACTAACTGAACACAGCCATGTAAACAATACCCAGATGAAGAAACAAAATATCACCAGTATCCCAGAAGGCTGCCCATGTCCACCTCCAAGAATAATCACAATCTTGACGTCTGACAGCATTGATTAGTTTCCCATTTTTGTCTGGTTTCTTCCATTCAACATTATGTTTGTGATATTTACATATACTGTTATGAGTAGTTCTAGATCAGTTATTCTAATTATTGCAAAGTATTCTATTGTGTGAATATATCACAATTTGTTAATCCATTCATTTTGGTTGGCATTTGGGTAGTTTCCAGTTTATACAGTGTTGGTATGAATAGTCTAATTTATATCTTTTCATGAACATATGTATATATTTTCTTTGGATATATACTGAGAAGAATTGCTAGATCACAAAGTAGATATATGTGCGTGTGTGTGTGTGTGCGTGTGTGTGTATGCGTGCGTGTGTGCGTGTGTTTAGTTTTAATGGATAGTGCTGAACATTTTCCAAAGTGGCTGAATTAATTTTTTGCTTCTACCAGCAATTTATGAGCATGTCAGGTGATTCGCACCCTCACTAAATACCAGAAATGATATTCTGTATCTTTTTCGTTTTAGCTTTTCTAGGGAGTGCACAGTGTTTTGTCATCATAGTTTTATATGCATCTTCTTCAAGACTTAATGATATTTTTGTATGTGTGTTGGTCATCTGTCTATCCTCTTTTGTGTATTGTATATTAAAATATTATGCCACTTTTCAATTGAATTGTCTCTGTCTGATTGATCTGTAGACTTTCATAGAATCTAGATGGGTATCTTTTATTAGCTATGTATAGCAAATATTTTTCTCCCATTTCAAGTTTTCACTTTTTATTGTCTTAATGATTGTTTTAGATAAATAGTTCCTAATTTTTATTAAGTACAATTTAACATATGCAAAAATGTTTTTAATTTATGCGTTTCAGTGTTGTATCTAAAAGAAAAATTGTGCCTACTCCAAGATTGCAATTTTTTCTCCTATATTTGAATTTAAATGCTTTACTTCTCATTTAGGCCTGCCCTCCATCTAAAATTAATTATTTTTGCATGATATGAGGTAGAGGTCCAGATGATTATTTGGGCACATATAAAGCAATTGCCCCAGAGCCATTATTCCAAAGAACATCCTTTAGCACTCTTTGCATTGTTGTCTTTATCATAAGTTTACTAACTATGTATGTGAATATTTCTGGACTCTCTATATTTCCTCCCACATATTCATTATTTATTATTGTGTTAACAACATTCTCATAATTACTATAGCTTGATAGTAATTTAGGTCTTGATATTTGATATTATAAGTCCTCCAGCTTGGTTCTTTGTCTTCAGATTAGCTTGTCTCTTTCTGCCCTTTTGCACTTCTTTTCAAATAAATTTTTTAAATACCTACTCCATTTATGGAAATAAGTATAAGCATTTTAATTATGATTGGCTTGAATTTATAGACTAATTTTGGGGAGAATTGAAATCTTTAAAATATTGAGCTTTCCAACTCATTGATATGGTATGCTTCTCATTTATTTGCTTTTCTTTACTTTTTCTCAATAATATTTTATAGCTTTTAATATAGAGATCTTGGACATCTTCTTAGATTTATTACTATTACTTTTGATGCTATTGTAAATGATATGTTTTTAAAATGTCTATTTCTAATTCTTGCTAATATTAGACAATTGATATTGTTTATTAATAATTTTCTATTGGCTGGGAAAAGTGGCTTACGCTTGTAAACCTAGGAGTTCCACATCAGCCTGGGCATTATGGAAAAACCCTGTCTCTACTAAAAATACAAAAATTGGCCAGGTGTGGTGGTGCATGCCTGTAGTCCCAGCTACCTGGGAGGCTGATGTGGAAGGATCACTTGAGCCTGGGAGTTGGAGTTTCAGTGAGCTGATCACACCACTGCACTCCAGCCTGGGTAAACAAGTGAAATCCTGTATGGAAAAATTAAAAAAAAAAGTCTATTGACATTTTATCCTGCATACTCGATAAACTCATTTATTAGTTTCAGTGGCGTTTTGGTGAGATCATAGTATTTTCTACATAGATGGTCGCGTAGTATGGGAATAGAGACAGTTTTACTTCTCCCTTTCCAAATTGGATGCTGTTATTTATCTTGCCTTACTGCATTTGCTAGAATTTCCAGTATAGTGTTGAATAGAAGTAGTGAGAGTGGATTTCATTCTTGTTCCTAGGATTAGGAGGGAAGGCATTCAGTCTTTCACCAGTAATTATGTGAGTTATAGGTTTTTCATAGACACCCTTTATTAGATTGATAAATCTTAAATTCCAACTGTGCCAAGAGTTTTTTCTTTTTTCTTTTAATTCAAGAATGTGTTTAGATTTTGTCAAATGCTTTATGTGTATCCATTGACATACTTTATGGTTTTGGATATTTCTTTTTTTAGTTTTCTAAAATAGTGAATTATATTGATCAATATTCAAATATGAAACAAAATTTGCATTTCTAGGATAATCCCCATTTTGGCATAATGTATTATTCTTTCTTATACAATGTTTGATTTGATTTGCTAATATTTTGTTTAGAACTTTTGCTTCTATGTTCATAAAATACATAATACATGCTTGGTAGTTTTGCTTTCTTTCTTTTTTTTTTTGAGATGGAGTCTTCCTCTGTCTCCCAGGCTGGAGTGCAGTGGTGTGATCTTAGCTCACTGAAAGCTCCGCCTCCTGGGTTCACACCATTCTCCTGCCTCAGCCTCCTGAGTAGCTGGTACTACAGGCACCCACCACTATGCCCAGCTAATTTTTTGTATTTTTAGTAGAGACGGGGTTTCACCGTGTTAGCCAGGATGGTCTCAATCTCCTGACCTTGTGATCTGCTTGCCTTAGCCCCTCAAAGTGCTGGGATTACAGGTGTGAACCACCGCGTCCCGCCGCTTGGTAGTTTTGCTTTCTTCCAATGTCTTTCTCAGGTTTTTGTATCAGGATAAGGCTAACCTCACAGAATAAATGATGTGTTTTCTCTTTGTTATATTTCTGGAATAATAAATAATTGGTATGGTATAATTTTTCCTCAAATATTTGGTAGAATTTACCAATGAAGCTATTGGTGCATAGAGGTTTATGAAGTTAATTGATTAGTTAATTTATTGTGTGTTAGATTTTAATGATAAATTTTTTCTTTTTACATCCAGAATATATACCGTATTAGCTATTAATATAATTTTCATTTTTAAAAATTTAAAAATTAAAAGAATAGATATAGAACCATTTAGGATATCTATGTTTTCTCAAGTGAGTTTTGGTAACCTGGTATCTTTAAAGACATTTGTTTGTTTCATCTAAATTGTCAGATTTATTTGTATGAACTTGTTCTCAATCATCCCTTATTTTTCTCTTAATAGCTGTAACAATGTTACCTCTGTCATTCCTGATATTGTCAATTTGTCTTTTCTTTTTTTCTCTAATCAATCTGGAGAAAATTATCAATTTTATTGATCTTCCAAGAAACAGCTTCTGTTTTCATTGATTTGTATTCTGGTATTTATCACTTTCTTTATTCTGTTCACTTCCAGTTTCATTTGATTTCCTTTTTTCAGTTTCTTAAGATAGGCCTTTCTATTTTTTTAATATAGGCATTTAGGGATGTGTATTTCCCTCAGCAGTATGTTGCATAATTACCCATAGCAGTATGTCACATATTTTATATATTATGTTTTTTAATTCAGTTTGAAATTTTTATTTCTTTTGATTCTTTTTATGACTTGTAGTCTTTTTAGAAGTCTGTTATTTAGTTTCCAAGAATTTGAGGATTTCTAGATATCTTTATTATTTAATTCTAAATTAATTCCATTAAGGTCAAAAAACAAACCTTGTATAACCGGAATTTTTAAAAAATGGATCGAGACTTATTTTATGGTCCAGAATATGGTATTATCTTGGTAAATGTCCCATGGTCATTTGAAAATAAATTATATTTTGTTATTGTTGAGTGGACAGTCTGTAAATGTCAACTTGGGCTTATTGTGGTTTGTGTTTTGTATTTATTGTATTGTTCATATCTTCTATATTACTGATTTTCTGCCCACTTAATGAGACAAAGGTATTAGACATTTTTACTATAATTGTGGTATTGTCTCTTTCTCCTTACAGTTCTATCAATTTTCTCTATATGATTTGAAGTTTGTTAGATGCATAAATTTTAAGATTGTTATCCATTTGATGAATTAACTTATTTATCATGAAATGGCCTTCTTTATCCTATGTAATATTTATCTATTCTGAGACCTACTTTGAATTTTGTCAACTTGGGGGTGTATATTCATGTTTAGGGCAGAAAGGGAGTGTGGAGTTATGTAATTAGGCCAGAAAGGTAAGCAGTGCTTAAAATTTACTTTTTCTAATTTCATTTTAAGTCCTTTGTTGGTTTATTAGCTACAACTCCTTGTTACTTTAGTGGGTGCTTTAGGATTTATAGTGTACATTTTTACCCTATCACAGTTTCACACAGTTTAACATTCAAGGGATTTTATAGCCCTTCATAATAGTATAAGAATTTTAAAATAGTATACTTCTATTTTTCCATTTTCAGTTTTTGTGGTGGTTTTGTCAAGCATTTTACTTTTACATACGTCATATACCTCATGTGATATTGTTATTATTTCTGCTTAAACAGTTAACTATTGATGATTGTTTTTAATAACAATAAAAAGTTATTATATATTTACTGATATGATTCCCATTTCATTCCATTGTGTAGATTCATGTGTTCCTTTGGTACTACTTTCATTCTGTCTGAAAGACTTGAATGTTTCTGGTAATGCAGGTCTGATAGCAGTTAGTTCAGTCAGTTTTTATATGTCTGACATTTTTTCACCTTATTTCAGCCAAAAATGATTTTGCTGGCTAAACCATTATAGGCTGATAGTTTTTTCTCCTTTCAGTATTTTAAAGATGTTGCTCCATTGTCTTCTCAATTGCATTGTTTCTAATGAGAAATATTCTGTCCACTTTATCTTTCTCTGCATTTAATGTGTCTCTTTTCTTTGGCTTGTTTTAGGACTTTCTCTTTGTCAATGATTTTGAGCAATTTGATTATAATGTGTGTCTGTGTAATTTTCTTTTTCTTTTCTTTTTTCTGGAGACAGGGTCTTGTTCTATTACCCAGGATGGAGTGGAATGGCACAATCATGCCTCACTGCAACCTCAGCCTCCTGGGCTCAAGTGATCTTCCCACCTCAACTTTTCAAGTAGCTGGGACCACAGGTGTGCAGTACCTTGGCTAGCTAATTCTTTTGTATTTTGTATAGAGATGGGGTTTCACCATGTTGCCCAGGATTGGTCTTGAACTCCTGGGCTCAAGTGATCTGCCTGCCTTGGCTTCCTAAAGTGCTGGAATTACAGGCGTGAACCACCACACCTGTCCATTTTCTTTATGATGCTTGGGGTTCATTAATATTTTTATATCTGTGGGTTTATAGTTATTATCAAATTTGGAAAATTTTCAGCTATTCTTGAAATAGTTTTTTTGTCTTTTTTCTTTCTCCTATTATTTGGGGTCTTCAATAAAGACATAATAGGCTACTTTAAGTTGTCTCACAGTTCATAGATATACTATTTATTTGTTCTCTTTTTCCTCTATGTAAACTTTTGGATAGTTTCTATTGCTATGCCTTTAATTTTGCTATTTTTTGTCCTCTACAATGTAAAATCTACCATTTATTCTACCCAGCATAGTCTTCATATCACACATTATAGTTTTCATCTCTAAGAGTTAGACTTTTTGGGTTTTTTATATATTTTCTTCATCTCTACATAACTTTTTGAGCATATGAAATAGTTATATTAACTGTCTGAATATATTTGTCTTCTGTGGCTGATATCCGTATCAGTTCTTCTGGTTTTGATTGACTGATCTTCACCCCTTATTATTCATTATATTTTTCTCTTTCTTTTTATGTCTAGTAATGAGATGCCAGGCACTGTGGATTTCATGCTGTTAGGTGTTGGATATTTTTATATTCCTAAAAATATTATTGGGGCTTGTTCTGGGGTGCTAAGTTATTTGGGAAATAGTCTGATCCTTTGGGGTCTTGGTTTTAAGATTTGTTAGGCAGGACTAGATTCATGTACAAGTTAAGACTAATTGTTCTCTACTCTTTAGGTAAGACCATTCTGAGTACTCTACCTGATGATCCCTGAAATGTGAAATTTTTCTGTCTGACTGATGATGACAGACAATATTTCTGACCCTGTGTGAGTGGCAGGTTTTGTTCTTTCTTATCTTTTTGAGTAGTTCTTTCCCCAGCTTTGGGTGGTTCCCTAACATGCATGTGCTTAACAATACTCTGCTGAGCCCTATAAAGGGCTCAAGAGTTAGTTTCTACGCAGTTTTCGCTTCTCTGTTTTTCTGTCCTTCAAGTTCTAGTTGCCTTTATTCCCCCAGATCCTCAGCTGTATCTTCTCAGCTCAGGAAATCTGTAAGACTGTCCAAGTTCTCCCTCCCTGTGCCATGGCCTACAAATTCACCCTCCCACGACAGTAAGCTGGGGTAATTGGCTCACTTTGTTTCCTGTCTTTCATGGATCACTGTCTTTTGTTGATTGATATAATGTCTTAAACATCATTGCTTCAAGTATTTTCTGATTTTTTATTGTTTTAGGAGGGCAGGTAAATCCAGTCCCTATTACTCTATTTTGGCTGAAAGCAAAAATCCCATTCATAATTTTTCAAATAAAGAACTGATATATCACAACTTTCAAATAAAATAATTTACTCTTTGTGAAATTGTTATGATTGTGCGAACTGTTTCTTTTTAATCTGTCATATTCTTCATTCACATCAATCAGTCCCAAACTTCAAGTAGCTGGGACTACAGGTGTGCAGCACCTTGGCTAGCTAATTCTTTTGTATTTTGTATACAGATGGGGTTTCACCATGTTACCCAGGATTGGTCTTGAACTCCTGGGCTCAAGTGATCTGCCTGCCTTGGCCTCTAAAATGCCATCTTTTGATTTTCACCTCAGATATTATATCTCTTGTAGCCAGAAGGTTCTTTCTCCTCTGAATTGTCATTACCTTGCTTTCTTTTTTGTTTATTTTTTTGTTTTTTTGAGATGGAGTCTTGCTGTGTCACCCAGGCTGGAGTGCAATGGCACAATCTCGGCTCACTACAACCTCTGCCTCCTGGGTTCAAGTGATTCTCCTGCCTCAGTCTCCTGAGTAGCTGGGATTACAGGCACCTACCACCACGCCCAGCTAATTTTTGTATTTTTAGTAGAGATGGAGTTTCACCATGTTGGTCAAGCTGGTCTCGAACTCCTTGCCTCAGGTGATCAGCCCACCTCGGCCTCCTAAAGTGCTGGGATTACAGGTGTGAGCCACCGCACCCGGCCCAATTGTCATTACCTTTCTTATACCGTATCTATCTGTTAGTCTCCTCCCTCCTACTAAAGTTTGAATTATTAGAAGGAAGGTTTTGAATTCTTATTTCTTGTATCTGTCACAGTAACATACAGCATGCTTAGTGTATTGTAGTTATACAATTTTCAAGGGAAAAAGGTGATGTCTGTGATGTGAGATAAAATAGGTAGCTGAAACATTAGATAGCTATGATATTCCCTTCATAAGTCTTATGTTTTAATTGTTTCAATTTGTTACTTAGATTAAGGAACTGTATTTGTATCCTAAAATGGGAGTACAACTAATATGTTCCCTATTACTAAATGACTAAACAGTAGATTTTGAAACACTTTATACTAGTGGAAAGAGAAAAACATTTAGCTTTAAAACAAAAATGAGGTCACTGTCTCTGGCCCCCTGATTTTGTTTTATTTTTATTTTTTAGATGGAGTCTCGCTCTGTTGCCCAGGCTGGAGTGCAGTGGCGTGATCTGGGCTCACTGCAAGCTCTGCCTCCCAGGTTCACACCATTCTCCTGCCTCAGCCTCCCGAGTAGCTGGGACTACAGGTGCCCGCCACCACGCCCGGCTAATTTTTTCTATTTTTAGTAGAGATGGGGTTTCACTGTGTTAGCCAGGATGGTCTCGATCTGCTGACCTAGTGGTCTGCCCGCCTTGGCCTCCCAAAGTGCTGGGATTACAGGCGTGAGCCACCGAACCTGGCCTTGACTCTTAATTTTTAAATTCCTCAATATGTTCCTGTGCAAAATCGCCTGAAGTCAGTGATCGCTATTAACATACCATATGTTCTGCAAGCAGGAAGAAGATTCTGCTGTCAGTAAAAAGGAATCCCCTTGTAAATCCTTTAGACATCAATCATTAATATTACTGGAATTTCATCTTAGCCTAAATTTACTTTGCATTTGCCAGTAAATCTACATTATAATAGCATAAACTATAGTACAAATAGCATGATACACATATATATCATGTATCAATACACAAATCTGGATTTCTTAGCATTGCAAATTTGGAGCAAATAAATATATTTTTTCTTGTAATTTCTTCCAATCACTTTGTATGATGGAAGATATACTGCGATGGTATATATTTTTCTTTCTTTTTTTTTTTTTTTGAGACGGAGTCTCGCTCTGTCGCCCAGGCTGGAGTGCAGTGGCCGGATCTCAGCTCACTGCAAGCTCCGCCTCCCGGGTTCACGCCCTTCTCCTGCCTCAGCCTCCCGAGTAGCTGGGACTACAGGCGCCCGCCAGTTGGCCCGGCTAGTTTTTTGTATTTTTTAGTAGAGACGGGGTTTCACCGTGTTAGCCAGGATGGTCTCCATCTCCTGACCTCATGATCCGCCCGTCTCGGCCTCCTGAAGTGCTGGGATTACAGGCTTGAGCTACCGCGCCCGGCCTTCTACTTTTTCAATGGCAGCAAAAAGAGATGGTGCTTTCAATTTACCTTTTTTTCCTCAGCCAACAAGAACTTGTTGAGTAAAGTGGGAGGATATAGACAAAAAATAAATACTGTACATCGTTTTAAGTGTTGTAATGAAGATGTATTCAAGTAACAGGGCAAAACAGGGGAGGAATCCATGACCCAAAAAAGGCTCTGCAAAAGAGATGATTAAGATGAGTCTTCAAGAATACATAGGGCATTATTAAAGGATCAGCTCAGCAATAATCTAGGCAGAGCAAATAATCTAAACCAAATGAAAGCTGAGAAGCATCATACTTCTTGGTGCTCTATGAGAGTTGCCAGCAATTTGGTATGGCTAAGGCATGAAGCAGAGAGAAGGGAAAAGAATAGAGGTGGGACAAAGGGGTGTAAAATAGGAAGGGAAGCTGAAAGAGGTGAGATTAGAAAAACAGGCAGGGGCTGGGGAGTGAAGGCCTTGAAGTTTACTCAAAAAGAGGTTTAGTTAAGCAGGATATCTCAACTGGAGAGTGTTGCTCACAGCTTGGCAGAACAAGTCTTTCTTGTTCTGGACTTTCCAAGCATTGCAGGGCAGGATAGGCTTTCTTCTCTTCACCCACGAAATGTTAGTCATGCTGACCAGCCATTGGGACAACCATAAAAGGCCCTCCAAGCAGTATTTCCAAAGCCCCCGGAGTGATATTAGGCCTGCTTGAGAACCACTGAAGGATAGAGATCTGATAGGTGTTCAACAAGGCAGTGTTGTGACTAGACCTGTGCTCACTTTTTCTTTATTCTCTTCTTTCCTTCTCTTAGTTTGGAATACTTTTTTTTTCTTTTCTTTTTTTTTTTTTTTTTTTTTGAGACGAAGTCTCACTCTGTCGCCCAGGCTGGAGTACAGTGGCGCAATCTCGGCTCACTGCAACCTCCGCTTCCCAGGTTCAAGCAATTCTCCTGCCTCAGCCTCTCTGTGTAGCTGGGACTACAGGTGCTGGCAACCACACATGGCTAATTACTGTGAAATACTTTATAGGGAGTGAAAGTATGCCTTAAGCATAGTATATATAACTATGGGAGCTCTTCCTGCTCTGTTTCTTTTAAAATAATGAAGGTTGTACAAACATATTTATCTCCAATGCTGGGGTAACTTTTATGAATAGAAGTAATTTATATCACTGAAGTGAATTTCCAGACGCTTTAGAAGGATTGTTACACAACTGACACACGATTACTGAGCACAAATTAGAAAACATAAATAAACCAATCTGAAGCAAATAGAAATCAAACCGTATTTGTTCAACCTGGGATAAGCAGTTAACATTATGCTATATTCTTTGTTTTAAACCTATTGTAAACATGTTTTACATATTTAAACCTATATGTAAACATGTTTCCAGTCAATAAATACTCACACTGTAGGCAGACAGTATTATATTTCGTGACATGAACACACTTTACTATAATTTATTCAACCATTATTTGACTTTAGCATTATACCAATTTTTCATTATAAACAATTTTATTATGTGATAAACCTCTAAAACATTTGTCTAATTGTTTTCTTATCTGAAAACAGTCAGATGGTCTTCTCATTTTAAGTTTTTAAGAATACATATTTTCAAATTTTCTTCCAGAAAGTTTTTTTCACAAATTTGCAATATTAAAGAGAGCCACTTTGCTCAGATCTTTGGAAAATACTGGTTTCGTCTAAAAATCTTTTAAAAACTCCCTAGCAATTGGATAAGAAAAAACTAACAAGACACTCAAGTGCCATTATTATGTGTGTTTATTTGACAGTTTGTGGAGTTGGATTATTTGATGTTTCATATGCTTATGAATCATTTCTATTTCATCTTCTATAGATTGTCTGTTTATGCCTTTTGAGCATTTTTTAATTACAGTGATCATCTTTTTATAGATGGTATAAATATTAGGTCTTTGCCATATATAAACTTTGTCATTTGAACTTTCAATATTGTTTATGGTGTTTGCTTAGACATTCTAAAAACTCTCATGAATGATGAGAGTAATCAACATTTTATTTTATTTTTGGTTTTCTTTTAGAAACAGCTTATATAATCCAAGTTTAAATTTGTATTTATAATTGTTTTAGTAATTTATTTTTTGTTTTACATTTCAATTTTTAATCCATATGTAATTAATTTTCCTGTAGGCTATATAACTTTGTACTTTCTCAAATGTTTAGCTTTTATCTTACTGTTAGTTATTAAATGTATCTTTTACTTACTAATTGCAAATCCTACCTTTGTCAATTCAATTCTTATATAAATAACTGAACCAGTTTGGGGATATTTTAACTTGGTCAATTTTTAAATTTTAATTTTTAACACACAATATCAGTATACAAGAAATAGTTGTATGTATTTTATAGCTTGCCACCATGTTGAGTTCTAACCTTAATTTTTTAAGTTTTAAAATAGATTCCCTTGAAATTACCAATAAAAATTTCATTATTGAGAATTTTGCTACCTTCTATTTTCTTTCTTCTTCTTCTTCTTCTTCTTCTTCTTCTTCTTCTTCTTCTTCTTCTTCTTCTTCTTCTTCTTCTTCTTCTTTTTTCTTTCTTCTTTCTTCTTTCTTCTTTCTTCTTCTTCTTTCTTTCTTCTGACAGAGTTTCACTCTTGTTGCCCTGGCTGGAGTGCAATGGCACAATTTTGGCTCACTGCGACCTCCTCTTCCCGACTTCAAGTGATTCTCCTGTCTCAGCCTTCTGAGTAGCTGGGATTACAGGTACACGCCACAACACCTGGCTAATTTTGTATTTTTTAGTGGAGATGGGGTCTCACCATGTTGACCAGGCTAGTCTCAAAATCTTGACCTTAGGTGATCCACCCACCTTGGCCTCCCAAAGTGGTGGGATTACAGGCGTGAGCCATGCCACCTGGCCTATTTTCTTTAATTTATTTTCTTAATTGTATTGGCTAGAACATCTAAAACAATATTAAATAATAATAATAATAATTTACAATCCTTATCTTGTTATAAACTTTAATGGTAAGTTGCTAGTATTTTGCAAGTAATGGTGACTGTTTGAAATAGTTATTTATGGCAAAGGACATGGAATCACCCTAAATGTTCACCAATGATAGACTGGATAAAGAAAATGTAGTACATATACACCATGGAAAAACTATGCAGCCATAAAAAAGAACAAGATCATGTTCTTTACAGAGACATAAATGGAGCTGGAGGCCATTATCCTTAGAAAACTAACGCAGGAACAGAAAACCAAATGCTGCATTTCTCACATATAAGTGGGAGCTAAATGATGAGAACACATGGACACATAGAGGGGAACAACACATATTGGGGACCTTTGGAGGGTGGGAGGAGGGAGATGGTCAAGATAAATAGCTAAGGGGTAACTACTAGGCTTAATACCTGGGTGATCTGTGCAGCAAACCCCCGTTACACAAGTTTACCTATGTAACAAACCTGCACTTATGCTTATAATGGAAAATTGGTATAATGCTAAATTTTAACTTAAAAAGTTAAAACATAAAAGAAAAACTAGGAAAGAAAACTTTCAATTGTTTTAAGAAAACATTTATTATGTTGAAGAAGTATATATTTCTTCTTGTTTTACCAAAAATTTTATTTTAGTCAGCAATATTTCACCAAATGTCCTTTCAGTTTCTATCAAGGTAAGATCTCCTCTGGTCTATCAATAGCTTTTAAAATAGTGAACTATCTTTATAGGAATTTTTTTTAGACCAATTCCTATTTTAGACATTGTGTAGATATTGGGGCATAAGATTTACTAATGTTAATTTAATATTTTATACCTATGAATAACTGAGCTAATATTCTAGTTTTCTTTCTGTGATTTATCTGTGGCTTTGGTATTAGGTCCTACTAGCTTGGAGTTACAGAATAGCTCTGATGTTCCCTTGACTAGTTATAAATAGCCTTTTCAACTTCCTAACCTTCTAGTATATTTTAATTAAATTAAACATATTTACAATCAAGTCCTCAGAAAGAAAAAGAAGGTACTTTGTTTGTTTTAGACTTACAGTGAAATAAGAAAGTGAAACCACATAGTCCATTTCCCTATTCTCTCAGCTGTGGTCTACAGATAGGAGACTCACAATTTTCCCAGAATGGATGTTAACAGATGTGATATAAACAACCTCTTTTAGACTCTGACTTAAAATGTCTACACTATCTTTGTTGAATGGTATGTTCAAAGAATATATTTCCTATACGAAGGCTAGACTTGTCAATATAATGATCACTTTTTGTTTCTGAGGGATAATTAACAATGAAAATATTTGATTAAAAAATTAAATCCCCAAACGTATAACTTACCTTACTTCTTTTTTTTTTAACTTGAACTTACCGTACTTTTTTTTTTTTTAACTTGAACTTTAAGACGAAGGCTACAAGTACTTTAAATATCCTGCACAGTTTTATAGTCTCGATATAATGTATTTGGAAGTTTAATTTCTTTTTTAAGCTGTTGAAAGAGTTTAAGTATCCCATTTCAGGAAGAATTGAATAAAATTTACCTCTAAAGCTATCTGGACCATAAAGATTGTTTTCTTTGTATTTGTTGAACTGCTAGCAATTTGCTATATCTTGCAATGAAGTCCTATGTGCACTTAACTTTTAGAAATTCCTCAAAATATTTGACTTATGGCCGGGCGCAGTGGCTCAAGCCTGTAATCCCAGGACTTTGGGAGGCCGAGACGGGCGGATCACGAGGTCAGGAGATCGAGACCATCCTGGCTAACACGGTGAAACCTCGTCTCTACTAAAAAATAAAAAACTAGCCAGGCGAGGTGGCAGGTGCTTGTAGTCCCAGCTACTCAGGAGGCTGAGGCAGGAGAATGGCATAAACCCGGGAGGCGGAGCTTGCAGTGAGCTGAGATCCGGCCACTGCACTCCAGCCTGGGCAACAGAGTGAGACTCCGTCTCAAAAAAAAAAAAAAGAAAAAAGAAAAAAAAAATGACTTACTGATGATTCTCTTCTCTCCTTTCTATCATTAAGATATATATTTTTTCTATTTTTTATTTTAAATATTTCAGTGGGGGTTGTGAGAAAGCAAATGCAAATTGATGTGTAGAAAAAGATGTCTTTATGAGTTGATTAGAAGGGTGAGAAACAAATCTTCATGGTACTTCTCCTGCCTAACACAGGATCTAAATTGGATTGGTTTTGTAATGCTCTTCCAGAGACATGCACATAACAATATCAGTGAACTCTCAATTTTTATGCCAGCAGTAGCATTTGATAGTGAGTACTTTAGCATAAGTTTTCTTGATTAAATCAATACCTCATGGTAATTGTAAAGAGCTTGATCCTGGAGAAATATACTCCAGGGAATCTGTTATGAGGGACTTGGACATTTCGTTTATAGGGCAATGAGATATGATTTTCCTTCTTCACAATTTTGCTTAGAGGCAGTCTATTACATTTCAAGAAAGCTTAAGGGAGGTTGTTTCAGGGACCAGGAACATCAATGCTAAGTGATTTCAAAATCAGATGGATGTGGGCTCAAATAGTATTTTCACTCTGTTTTTGTTGTGTAAACTTGGGCAAAATAAACCTAGCCTGGAGTCAGGGAGAAGATCTGCCTCCTATGAAGACATACATTCTTCCTATCTTTCTGCAGTTACACTGAAGGCTCCAGAGCAAAAGGACTGATTGTTTGTTTCAGCATCTTGATGTTTGATTGTTGTTGATGTTTCATCATCTTGAGAGTATGCAACTTTACAATTTGTTGTAAGGGCATCACAACAAAGCAGCATGTTGCTTGGTGGTCTTGAGAAGCATGGAATGCACTGCTCCATGAGATGAGAAGCCATGACCAGAGAGCCACAGTTCCACCTTAAGCTGTCATGTGCTGTCAATGTAGTCCTGCTCATCCCGTTCTCTGGAAACTATACTCTTTCACCCACCTGGCCACCAGGACATTCAAGGGTCACATGACTTGCCACCCTTGCCACAGTGGTCTGGCACAGAGGTGGGCACTCCACTCAATCTAGGACTGTTAGGAGTGGTGAATCCATATGGTGGTCTGCAGTGGTCTGCAACAACCTCAATTTTTGCCTCCTCAGAAGAAAGCATTCAACCAAGGGGCATAAGGCAGAGTGAGAAACCGAGGCAAATTTTACAGCAGGAATGAAAGTGTATTAAAAAGTTTTAGATCAGGAATGAAAGGAAGTAAAGTACAGTTGGAAGAGGGTGAAGTGAGCTACTTGAGAGATTCAAGTGCCTGGTTTGATCTTTGACTTGGGGTTTGATACGTTGGTATTCCACACCTGCAGTGACCTGCTAGCACTTGGGAGGGGCTGCATATGCCATGTGTTAAAGTTGTATGTATGCTCGCCTGAGGCGTTTTTCCCTTACCAGTTGAGTGTTCCTAGAGAAAGGTCATATACCAGTTAAACTCCACCATTTTGCATCTTAGCCTGGATGCTTGAGCCTGCTTGCCCAACTCCTGAAATCTTATCAGGAAGCTGCAGATCATCAGTTTCAGGTTTTGTATCTATTGAGAGTCTTCCTTTCCCTGGCACCACCTGTGATCAATTATTTTAGAGTGACAGTTAACAACCACCTGACCGTTATCTGATGGCTGCCTCACATTCCTGGTGTGTAGGGAACACTCTCCTGCCCTGCTCTTGTCTGACTACCTACCTACTGTAACAGGACTATCAGTCCCATCTTCAGAAATTCAAATTGAGACCAAGATATAGTTTGCTTCTCTCCAGGTAGCTAGATCTGAGTCATGTAAACTTCAAAGTCCTGTCACTGAGTTGGACCAGTGAAAGAAGCTGAGAGAGAGAGGGAGAGAGAAGTAGGAGAGAGAGAAAGAGGGGAAAGGTAGAAGAGGAAGAGGGAGGGAAGGGGAGAGAATTATGCATCAAGGAGCAGATATGAAAGACAGAGGGAGCTTCCTGATGACTCTTGAATCTCTGGTTCCAGTCTTTTCTGAGACAAGGGTGCCTTTCGGCCCTTAGGTTCTACAGATCATCTCCTAATCATTATAACAAATGTCTTTTTCTTGGCTTAAGCTGAAATAATTGATTTCTGTTACTTACAACCAACAAATGTAAGCATGCATAATCATACACCCTGAGGGATATGCAGGCTGTTTGGAGCAAAGAGTCTTCTCTGTAGGGGGTTGAGGCACATCAGCCTACAGTATTTTGAAATTAATGTTAATGTGACTCATTTGTGCCCCTAGGCTGGTGGGGTCTAAGGACATCTAGGTTATACATTTTAAGTAATATAAAAGCCAGAAACAGTCTTTGTTGCAAAATCTACATTGTCCATAATGTAAAAACACATTAATTGCTTAGACGCTTTCAACTGTACTTGAGACCAGAAAGAAATCTCTCCCAGGAGCCTTCATAGAGGAGACTCTGTGCAATGTACTGGAAAGAAACACAATGCCAAACAATCATACTTTTTAGTATATTTGTCCTCACATGCAGTTCCCAGCTTTACATGAGCTCTTAGTAAGATCAAAGTAAATAAACAAAGATTTCCCTCTACTGGGTCCAGGCATTACCTCAGAGTAAAAAATAATAAAAAACTAGGCCATAGAAATAAAACTTCTCAGGGAATTTACTGGACCTTGTGCTCTTTAGAGTCATTAGTCAGGTTGGTAACAACAAAAACCTTTGAATCAGAATTTTCCCTCACAGGAAGAGAGCACACATGATTACGGCAAGCAAGATCAGGCCACTCAGAATGAACATTCACCTAAGAGAACTGGAAAAGGGCGGACATGGTTTCTACCAGACCAAATGATTTCTCTTGAGAATCTGGACAAAATTTTGCCTGGTGTTTGTAGATTTGTCTACAAATGGTAAAAAGATTTGCTATTTAAATGCTTAATTTTTCAAAAAATATTTTAGTAGAAAAATCACAACCAGCCACCTGAGTTGTTATTCTACTTTATTTTAAATTTAACCTCTCTCTTGTTCACATGCTTTTTCTAGCTATCAATCATAAATATAATAAATGGTTATGAATAAAATTTAAATTCTTCAGAAGAGTATAAAGTTGAGAGCTAAAAGTCCTCCAACTCATCTTTGTTTCCACATAATAGAGCAAAGCACAGTTCAGAATTTATGTTTTATCAAATTTAATGTGTTTACTAGCATAAGTGTGTGATAAATATGTATGCAAAAGTTACCCATAATATGATTAGTGAATAAATATTGCAGAGCAATATATAATATACCCATTTTTATAACAATAGTAACTTGATAATATATGTGTAAAATAAATTTGAAAAAACAAGACATCATATAGTTAACAGCTCTTTTCTCTCTGGGCTACTGTTACCAATGACTCTCATCTAGTTCTATTGTGTTTGAATATCACAACATGCATGTATTTTATATTTTTCAAAAGATAGGAACAAAAAGTAAAATTCGTTGTCAATTTGGGAAAAATGTAGGACAGACCATGCTCACTTTTTTCAAAATGTGTTTTGTAATTTTCACTGATGTGCTTCTCCTGACTCTCTACTTTCTAATTTGCTTCTTTGTGACTCTTGATTCACCACCATAATAATCCTCTCAATCATCTCATAAAGATAAATAATGAATGTTTGCCATTTGATATCCATTCATTAAATATCTGCTAATGTCTTGACAGATGAAGACATAAAGAAATTAACTGTCAGAATTATGCTGTCTGATAATCAAACTTTAGCCCTGATCTTTTATGATACATGATATCTATAAGTCACATCTTAAAAGCACTCTTGTACGCTCCTCTTTATTTCAGAAAAATAATGAGGGATGTAAACACTTGTAAAGGACAAGATCATTTCCAAAGTAGTTCGCTCTTACAACTGATCCATCATAGGGAATCTCTCATTTTGTAGCAGAGATTTTGAGACCTGTGAATGTGAAGCCTGCACCACCCTCAAAGAAGGAAGAAGTTAAATGTCTCCTCCTAGGAAGTGAAGCTCATAATTTTCTCCTTGAATATAGGACTTAGGCAAGTTCTTTCAGACCCTGCATTTCCATTAAGGAAACAGTGAAAGGGGAAAAAATTGGCAATCCCAAAATTAAAATTAGTGCTCTCACAAGTAGACCCTGTCCTTGCATTGTTCCAAACGGTTCAGTGTAACAGATCCCAAAATTAAAATTAGTGCTCTCACAAGTAGACCCTGTCCTTGCATTGTTCCAAACGGTTCAGTGTAACAGATCCCAAAATTAAAATTAGTGCTCTCACAAGTAGACCCTGTCCTTGCATTGTTCCAAACGGTTCAGTGTAACAGATCCCAAAATTAAAATTAGTGCTCTCACAAGTAGACCCTGTCCTTGCATTGTTCCAAACAGTTCAGTGTAACAGATCCCAAAATTAAAATTAGTGCTCTCACAAGTAGACCCTGTCCTTGCATTGTTCCAAACAGTTCAGTGTAACAGATCCCAAAATTAAAATTAGTGCTCTCACAAGTAGACCCTGTCCTTGCATTGTTCCAAACAGTTCAGTGTAACAGATCCGAAAATTGAAATCAGTGCTCTCACAAGTAGACCCTGTCCTTGCATTGTTCCAAACAGTTCAGTGTAACAGATCCCAAAATTAAAATTAGCGCTCTCACAAGTAGACCCTGTCCTTGCATTGTTCCAAACGGTTCAGTGTAACAGATCCCAAAATTAAAATTAGTGCTCTCACAAGTAGACCCTGTCCTTGCATTGTTCCAAACGGTTCAGTGTAACAGATCCCAAAATTAAAATTAGTGCTCTCACAAGTAGACCCTGTCCTTGCATTGTTCCAAACGGTTCAGTGTAACAGATCCCAAAATTAAAATTAGTGCTCTCACAAGTAGACCCTGTCCTTGCATTGTTCCAAACAGTTCAGTGTAACAGATCCCAAAATTAAAATTAGTGCTCTCACAAGTAGACCCTGTCCTTGCATTGTTCCAAACAGTTCAGTGTAACAGATCCCAAAATTGAAATTAGTGCTCTCACAAGTAGACCCTGTCCTTGCATTGTTCCAAACAGTTCAGTGTAACAGATCCTAAAATTGAAATTAGTGCTCTCACAAGTAGACCCTGTCCTTGCATTGTTCCAAACAGTTCAGTGTAACAGATCCCAAAATTAAAATTAGCGCTCTCACAAGTAGACCCTGTCCTTGCATTGTTCCAAACGGTTCAGTGTAACAGATCCCAAAATTAAAATTAGTGCTCTCACAAGTAGACCCTGTCCTTGCATTGTTCCAAACGGTTCAGTGTAACAGATCCCAAAATTAAAATTAGTGCTCTCACAAGTAGACCCTGTCCTTGCATTGTTCCAAACGGTTCAGTGTAACAGATCCCAAAATTAAAATTAGTGCTCTCACAAGTAGACCCTGTCCTTGCATTGTTCCAAACGGTTCAGTGTAACAGATCCCAAAATTAAAATTAGTGCTCTCACAAGTAGACCCTGTCCTTGCATTGTTCCAAACAGTTCAGTGTAACAGATCCCAAAATTAAAATTAGTGCCCTCACAAGTAGACCCTGTCCTTGCATTGTTCCAAACGGTTCAGTGTAACAGATCCCAAAATTAAAATTAGTGCTCTCACAAGTAGACCCTGTCCTTGCATTGTTCCAAACGGTTCAGTGTAACAGATCCCAAAATTAAAATTAGTGCTCTCACAAGTAGACCCTGTCCTTGCATTGTTCCAAACAGTTCAGTGTAACAGATCCCAAAATTAAAATTAGTGCTCTCACAAGTAGACCCTGTCCTTGCATTGTTCCAAACGGTTCAGTGTAACAGATCCCAAATTTAAATTAGTGCTCTCACAATAGACCCTGTCCTTGCATTGTTCCAAACGGTTCAGTGTAACAGATCCCAAAATTAAAATTAGTGCCCTCACAAGTAGACCCTGTCCCTGCATTGTTCCAAACAGTTCAGTGTAACAGATCCCAAAATTAAAATTAGTGCCCTCACAGGTAGACCCTGTCCTTGCATTGTTCCAAACGGTTCAGTGTAACAGATCCCAAAGTTAAAATTAGTGCTCACACAAGTAGACCCTGTCCTTGCATTGTTCCAAACGGTTCAGTGTAACAGATCCCAAAATTCAAATTAGTGCCCTCACAAGTAGACCCTGTCCTTGCATTGTTCCAAACAGTTCAGTGTAACAGATCCCAAAATTAAAATTAGTGCTCTCACAAGTAGACCCTGTCCTTGCATTGTTCCAAACGGTTCAGTGTAACAGACCCCAAAATTAAAATTAGTGCCCTCACAAGTAGACCCTGTCCTTGCATTGTTCCAAACGGTTCAGTGTAACAGATCCCAAAATTAAAATTAGTGCCCTCAAAAGTAGACCCTGTCCTTGCATTGTTCCAAACAGTTCAGTGTAACAGATCCCAAAATTAAAATTAGTGCCCTCACAAGTAGACCCTGTCCTTACATTGTTCCAAACAGTTCAGTGTAACAGATCCCAAAATTAAAATTAGTGCTCTCACAAGTAGACCCTGTCCTTGCATTGTTCCAAACAGTTCAGTGTAACAGATCCCAAAATTAAAATTAGTGCTCTCACAAGTAGACCCTGTCCTTGCATTGTTCCAAACGGTTCAGTGTAACAGATCCCAAAATTAAAATTAGTGCCCTCACAAGTAGACCCTGTCCTTGCATTGTTCCAAACGGTTCAGTGTAACAGATCCCAAAATTAAAATTAGTGCCCTCACAAGTAGACCCTGTCCTTGCATTGTTCCAAACGGTTCAGTGTAACAGATCCCAAAATTAAAATTAGTGCCCTCACAAGTAGACCCTGTCCTTGCATTGTTCCAAACGGTTCAGTGTAACAGATCCCAAAATTAAAATTAGTGCTCTCACAAGTAGACCCTGTCCTTGCATTGTTCCAAACGGTTCAGTGTAACAGATCCCAAAATTAAAATTAGTGCTCTCACAAGTAGACCCTGTCCTTGCATTGTTCCAAACGGTTCAGTGTAACAGATCCCAAAATTAAAATTAGTGCTCTCACAAGTAGACCCTGTCCTTGCATTGTTCCAAACTGTTCAGTGTAACAGATCCCAAAATTAAAATTAGTGCCCTCACAAGTAGACCCTGTCCTTGCATTGTTCCAAACGGTTCAGTGTGACAGATCCCAAAATTAAAATTAGTGCTCTCACAAGTAGACCCTTTCCTTGCATTGTTCCAAACGGTTCAGTGTAACAGATCCCAAAGTTAAAATTAGTGCTCTCACAAGTAGACCCTGTCCTTGCATTTTTCCAAACGGTTCAGTGTAACAGATCCCAAAATTCAAATTAGTGCCCTCACAAGTAGACCCTGTCCTTGCATTTTTCCAAACAGTTCAGTGTAACAGATCCCAAAATTAAAATTAGTGCTCTCACAAGTAGACCCTGTCCTTGCATTGTTCCAAACGGTTCAGTGTAACAGATCCCAAAATTAAAATTAGTGCCCTCACAAGTAGACCCTGTCCTTGCATTGTTCCAAACGGTTCAGTGTAACAGATCCCAAAATTAAAATTAGTGCCCTCACAAGTAGACCCTGTCCTTGCATTGTTCCAAACGGTTCAGTGTAACAGATCCCAAAATTAAAATTAGTGCCCTCACAAGTAGACCCTGTCCTTGCATTGTTCCAAACAGTTCAGTGTAACAGATCCCAAAATTAAAATTAGTGCTCTCACAAGTAGACCCTGTCCTTGCATTGTTCCAAACGGTTCAGTGTAACAGATCCCAAAGTTAAAATTAGTGCTCTCACAAGTAGACCCTGTCCTTGCATTGTTCCAAACGGTTCAGTGTAACAGATCCCAAAATTCAAATTAGTGCCCTCACAAGTAGACCCTGTCCTTGCATTGTTCCAAACAGTTCAGTGTAACAGATCCCAAAATTAAAATTAGTGCTCTCACAAGTAGACCCTGTCCTTGCATTGTTCCAAACGGTTCAGTGTAACAGATCCCAAAATTAAAATTAGTGCCCTCACAAGTAGACCCTGTCCTTGCATTGTTCCAAACAGGTCAGTGTAACAGATCCCAAAATTAAAATTAGTGCCCTCACAAGTAGACCCTGTCCTTGCATTGTTCCAAACAGTTCAGTGTAACAGATCCCAAAATTAAAATTAGTGCTCTCACAAGTAGACCCTGTCCTTGCATTGTTCCAAACGGTTCAGTGTAACAGACCCCAAAATTAAAATTAGTGCCCTCACAAGTAGACCCTGTCCTTGCATTGTTCCAAACGGTTCAGTGTAACAGATCCCAAAATTAAAATTAGTGCCCTCAAAAGTAGACCCTGTCCTTGCATTGTTCCAAACAGTTCAGTGTAACAGATCCCAAAATTAAAATTAGTGCCCTCACAAGTAGACCCTGTCCTTGCATTGTTCCAAACAGTTCAGTGTAACAGATCCCAAAATTAAAATTAGTGCTCTCACAAGTAGACCCTGTCCTTGCATTGTTCCAAACGGTTCAGTGTAACAGATCCCAAAATTAAAATTAGTGCCCTCACAAGTAGACCCTGTCCTTGCATTGTTCCAAACGGTTCAGTGTAACAGATCCCAAAATTAAAATTAGTGCTCTCACAAGTAGACCCTGTCCTTGCATTGTTCCAAACGGTTCAGTGTAACAGATCCCAAAATTAAAATTAGTGCTCTCACAAGTAGACCCTGTCCTTGCATTGTTCCAAACGGTTCAGTGTAACAGATCCCAAAGTTAAAATTAGTGCTCTGACAAGTAGACCCTGTCCTTGCATTGTTCCAAACGGTTCAGTGTAACAGATCCCAAAATTGAAATTAGTGCCCTCACAAGTAGACCCTGTCCTTGCATTGTTCCAAACGGTTCAGTGTAACAGATCCCAAAATTAAAATTAGTGCTCTCACAAGTAGACCCTGTCCTTGCATTGTTCCAAACGGTTCAGTGTAACAGATCCCAAAATTAAAATTAGTGCTCTCACAAGTAGACCCTGTCCTTGCATTGTTCCAAACGGTTCAGTGTAACAGATCCCAAAATTAAAATTAGTGCTCTCACAAGTAGACCCTGTCCTTGCATTGTTCCAAACGGTTCAGTGTAACAGATCCCAATATTAAAATTAGTGCTCTCACAAGTAGACCCTGTCCTTGCATTGTTCCAAACGGTTCAGTGTAACAGATCCCAAAATTAAAATTAGTGCTCTCACAAGTAGACCCTGTCCTTGCATTGTTCCAAACGGTTCAGTGTAACAGATCCCAAAATTAAAATTAGTGCTCTCACAAGTAGACCCTGTCCTTGCATTGTTCCAAACGGTTCAGTGTAACAGATCCCAAAATTAAAATTAGTGCCCTCACAAGTAGACCCTGTCCTTGCATTGTTCCAAACGGTTCAGTGTAACAGATCCCAAAATTAAAATTAGTGCTCTCACAAGTAGACCCTGTCCTTGCATTGTTCCAAACAGTTCAGTGTAACAGATCCCAAAATTAAAATTAGTGCTCTCACAAGTAGACCCTGTCCTTGCATTGTTCCAAACGGTTCAGTGTAACAGATCCCAAATTTAAATTAGTGCCCTCACAAGTAGACCCTGTCCCTGCATTGTTCCAAACAGTTCAGTGTAACAGATCCCAAAATTCAAATTAGTGCCCTCACAGGTAGACCCTGTCCTTGCATTGTTCCAAACGGTTCAGTGTAACAGATCCCAAAATTAAAATTAGTGCTCTCACAGGTAGACCCTGTCCTTGCATTGTTCCAAACGGTTCAGTGTAACAGATCCCAAAATTCAAATTAGTGCCCTCACAAGTAGACCCTGTCCTTGCATTGTTCCAAACAGTTCAGTGTAACAGATCCCAAAATTAAAATTAGTGCTCTCACAAGTAGACCCTGTCCTTGCATTGTTCCAAACGGTTCAGTGTAACAGACCCCAAAATTAAAATTAGTGCCCTCACAAGTAGACCCTGTCCTTGCATTGTTCCAAACGGTTCAGTGTAACAGATCCCAAAATTAAAATTAGTGCCCTCACAAGTAGACCCTGTCCTTGCATTGTTCCAAACGGTTCAGTGTAACAGATCCCAAAATTAAAATTAGTGCCCTCACAAGTAGACCCTGTCCTTGCATTGTTCCAAACGGTTCAGTGTAACAGATCCCAAAATTAAAATTAGTGCTCTCACAAGTAGACCCTGTCCTTGCATTGTTCCAAACGGTTCAGTGTAACAGATCCCAAAATTAAAATTAGTGCTCTCACAAGTAGACCCTGTCCTTGCATTGTTCCAAACGGTTCAGTGTAACAGATCCCAAAATTAAAATTAGTGCTCTCACAAGTAGACCCTGTCCTTGCATTGTTCCAAACGGTTCAGTGTAACAGATCCCAAAATTAAAATTAGTGCTCTCACAAGTAGACCCTGTCCTTGCATTGTTCCAAACTGTTCAGTGTAACAGATCCCAAAATTAAAATTAGTGCCCTCACAAGTAGACCCTGTCCTTGCATTGTTCCAAACGGTTCAGTGTAACAGATCCCAAAATTAAAATTAGTGCTCTCACAAGTAGACCCTGTCCTTGCATTGTTCCAAACGGTTCAGTGTAACAGATCCCAAAGTTAAAATTAGTGCTCTCACAAGTAGACCCTGTCCTTGCATTTTTCCAAACAGTTCAGTGTAACAGATCCCAAAATTAAAATTAGTGCTCTCACAAGTAGACCCTGTCCTTGCATTGTTCCAAACAGTTCAGTGTAACAGATCCCAAAATTAAAATTAGTGCTCTCACAAGTAGACCCTGTCCTTGCATTGTTCCAAACAGTTCAGTGTAACAGATCCCAAAATTAAAATTAGTGCTCTCACGAGTAGACCCTGTCCTTGCATTGTTCCAAACAGTTCAGTGTAACAGATCCCAAAATTAAAATTAGTGCTCTCACGAGTAGACCCTGTCCTTGCATTGTTCCAAACAGTTCAGTGTAACAGATCCCAAAATTAAAATTAGTGCTCTCACGAGTAGACCCTGTCCTTGCATTGTTCCAAACGGTTCAGTGTAACAGATCCCAAAATTAAAATTAGTGCTCTCACAAGTAGACCCTGTCCTTGCATTGTTCCAAACAGTTCAGTGTAACAGATCCCAAAATTAAAATTAGTGCTCTCACAAGTAGACCCTGTCCTTGCATTGTTCCAAACGGTTCAGTGTAACAGATCCCAAAATTAAAATTAGTGCTCTCACGAGTAGACCCTGTCCTTGCATTGTTCCAAACAGTTCAGTGTAACAGATCCCAAAATTAAAATTAGTGCTCTCACGAGTAGACCCTGTCCTTGCATTGTTCCAAACGGTTCAGTGTAACAGATCCCAAAATTAAAATTAGTGCTCTCACGAGTAGACCCTGTCCTTGCATTGTTCCAAACGGTTCAGTGTAACAGATCCCAAAATTAAAATTAGTGCTCTCACAGGTAGACCCTGTCCTTGCATTGTTCCAAACGGTTCAGTGTAACAGATCCCGAAATTAAAATTAGTGCTCTCACAGGTAGACCCTGTCCTTGCATTGTTCCAAACGGTTCAGTGTAACAGATCCCAAAATTAAAATTAGTGCTCTCACAAGTAGACCCTGTCCTTGCATTGTTCCAAACGGTTCAGTGTAACAGATCCCAAAATTAAAATTACTGCTATCACAAGTAGACCCTGTCCTTGCATTGTTCCAAACAGTTCAGTGTAACAGATCCCAAAATTAAAATTAGTGCTCTCACAAGTAGACCCTGTCCTTGCATTGTTCCAAACAGTTCAGTGTAACAGATCCCAAAATTAAAATTAGTGCTCTCACAAGTAGACCCCGTCCTTGCATTGTTCCAAACAGTTCAGTGTAACAGATCCCAAAATTAAAATTAGTGCTCTCACAAGTAGACCCTGTCCTTGCATTGTTCCAAACAGTTCAGTGTAACAGATCCCAAAATTAAAATTAGTGCTCTCACAAGTAGACCCTGTCCTTGCATTGTTCCAAACAGTTCAGTGTAACAGATCCCAAAATTAAAATTAGTGCTCTCACAAGTAGACCCTGTCCTTGCATTGTTCCAAACAGTTCAGTGTAACAGATCCCAAAATTAAAATTAGTGCTCTCACAAGTAGACCCTGTCCTTGCATTGTTCCAAACAGTTCAGTGTAACAGCTAAATAGCAGTTTTAGCATCTACATCATGTTATTTAGGGTTCAACTGTAATTCCATTCCTAATTTCAATTACCATAATAATTCTCTGGTAGAATAACTTTCTAGAAGTCAAAAATCAAAGGAGTTTCTACTGAGAGCTCCCAGGTCTGGCTAATTGCACAAATCAACATTTACCTCATTGGTCTATATGATTTTATATGTACTCACAGTCTTGTGTGGCTCTTTTCTGATTCCAAATAAAGGAATGAATCATATCTGGGATCTGGCGAATAATCAACAATGACAAAGTTATTTTGTGGCAAGTTCTTTCCCCCTTCTTCAAAGTGAAACCCAAGTGGTTACTGAAGAGGAAATAAAATCTTGCAGTTCTTTTTTGTTTTTCTGTCCTGGTTTGTACCACCCTGTATCTTCCAGTATATTTTGATAAGGAATGACAATGGTCTACAAAGTTTACATTTTTTGGTGTGCACAGAATATTCTTTATTTTAGAGCACAGGTATCTTTTCCTAACTTCTGTCTGGCTGCCAAGTGATCACATTCATGTCTTTGTGTGTTGTGTAGTCTCTCCCCTCCAGAGCAAATGCTATTTTATTTTATGAAAAGATAATCCTAGCAGCCTTTCACTTAAACAAGGGCACACATCCTAGTTTTAACTTAAAGGACACTTGTTAAGAAACGTCCTCATGATCTGAATGCTTTGTTGGCTTAAAACACTGTTAGGATTTTGCTTGAGCATCTCCTATCAGAGACTGTACCAAGAGTGGTCTCTAATCTCCAACCTGGATAATTTTGACCTTCTTTGTTTTATGAGGCTATATTTCAATTTTGGGTCAGACAGAAAGATGACACTTGAAGTAACTCCATCCATGAATCAGTTGGAGCACACGATAGCATTATTTCTGAATCTGGCATGAAAAGGTGTGATGAAGCCAGCTGTAGGCTGATTCAGGCAGCAGAGAACATCTGGGAGTATGTGTGTTCATTATAATACTGGGTGGAATAACATGGCTTCCTGGCAGTCAGATTATGCATCATGAGATCTGTAAAGTCTGTAGGAGAAACAGGTTGTGTCTTTTACCTATGAGCATGGTCATAAGACCTCTCCATTATCTCCACAAGGTTATGGACTGTCACAGATTGAATTGTGTCCGTCAAAATTTGTATGTTGAAGCCCTGACCCTAGTGTGTATTTGCAGATAGAACTTTTGAAGAGTGATGAAACTTAAATGAGGTCATAAAGATGGGACCCTAATCCAATATGAAAAGAGGGAGAGATGGCAGGGATGCACGTGTACAAAGCAAAGGCTATGTGAGGGCACAGTGGGAAGACAGTTGCCTGCAAGCCGTAAGGAGAGACTGCAGGAGAAACCAATCCTGAGAAACACCTAGATCTTAGACATTCAGCCTCTAGAACTGTAAAGAAATTAATTTTGGTTGTATAAGTCACCCAGCCTGTGACATTTAGTTACGGTAGCCCTAGCTGAGTAATACATGAACCAAAGCTATTTTCCTTAGTTGCCAAGGACCGCTTCCAACAGCAAAGTGCAGGAGGAGTGTGCCACGCAGACATTTAAAATGGTAGTGGTCACAGGAGGTATATGAAAACACCTTGTGTCATACCATATCTCCATATCTACAATGGGGAAAGAAGAAAACTTCTAGTTCATTATAAGATTTCTTGGGGCAAATGCTGAGAAAACTTAAAAGTAGAACAAGATGTTACAGAACAATGTTTGTTCCCATGTGTGATTCATAATTATTCAAAATGTATGTTGCTAAGTCTCCATATTACTGTAAGGACACAGCTAATGGGACTCTCTAGATATTAGCAGTTACTTTGTATATCACAAGTTTTTGTTAGTGTGTTACAGACTAGGAATAACACTGAAATAAATGCCATAATCTGGCAATAAAACCCAAGGGAAGTAAATCTATCTTTGATACACTGTGTTTTAAAAAACTAAGTTAGTGTAGCAAATTTAAGCAAATGCAGGGATAAAGACCCCTTCTGTGAACTGCAGTGTGTTATTACTAGAGAACGTTGATTCTGGGTCTAGACCTGACCCAGATATTTCCTTTTAGTAAACCAGGCTTTCATGATAACATCTGTACAATTATTACACTTTTACTGTACTGATTGCTCTTTCCATATTTTTATGATAAAACAATGTGGTAGGCCGGGCATGGTGGCTCACACCTGTAATCCCAGCACTTTGGGAGGCCGAGGCAGGTGGATCACCTGAGTTCAGGAGTTTGAGACCAGCCTGACCAACATGGTGAAACTCCATCTCTGCTAAAAATACAAAAAATTAGCTGGGAGTGTTGATGCATGCCTGTAATCCCAGCTACTCAGGAGGCTCAGGCAGGAGAATTGCTTGAACCCCGGAGGCAGAGGTTGCAGTGAGCCAAGAGCCAAGACCGCTCCACTAAACCCCAGCATAGGAAATAGAGTGAGACTCCT
Source organism: Rhinopithecus roxellana (assembly GCF_007565055.1). Lineage (NCBI taxonomy): Eukaryota > Metazoa > Chordata > Mammalia > Primates > Cercopithecidae > Rhinopithecus > Rhinopithecus roxellana. Next base: position 143,207,529 of record NC_044551.1, read on the forward strand.
CTCAAACAAAACAAAACAAAACCAATATGGTTTGGGGCCAGTATTTTTGTCAGTTCTTATTACTCTGCATGACAAAGCACTGAAAGCAATAACTAACCTAGTTCCTGGAGTTCTTAACCTGAACAATTTTTAATTTTATCATTATAACAATTTTTTTTTTTTACAGTCAGTTATAAGCACATGCAGAATGTGGTCAAGAATTAGTTGACTCTGTCTATGGCTTTTACTTAGTCGTGGCTTAAATGCTAACTTCATTCCATTTTTTAAGAGAGACCCACAATATTTCCCATCATTATTCTCATGCAGAAAACAACTTTTTTTTTTTTTTTTTTTTGAGACGGAGTCTCGCTCTGTCGCCCGGGCTGGAGTGCAGTGGCCGGATCTCAGCTCACTGCAAGCTCCGCCTCCCGGGTTTACGCCATTCTCCTGCCTCAGCCTCCCGAGTAGCTGGGACTACAGGCGCCCGCCACCTCGCCCGGCTAGTTTTTTGTTTTTTTTTAGTAGAGACGGGGTTTCACAGTGTTAGCCAGGATGGTCTCGATCTCCTGACCTCGTGATCCACCCGTCTCGGCCTCCCAAAGTGCTGGGATTACAGGCTTGAGCCACCGCGCCCGGCCCAGAAAAAAAACTTTTAAGCACCTTCTGCTGTCCATTGTCCTTCAGAAAAGACATTGCCTTGAAGGGACTTCCACAGCAGTTTTTTTCTAGAACAAGTGAGCATTGAAAGGAAGAGAGGTAAAGAACAGGGCACAATACTTCTCATAAAGAACCACCTCTGCTCTGCAAACCAACTGTAACCAACAAGCAGTTTCTCAGGTCCTATATCCAATGGATGTTTCTGTGTTGAGGCCTGGTAAAAACCCAGAGACTCTATAGACTCAGTGCTGGGGGTGTTGACTGGTGGAATCCCAGGCTCTTTGTTGGGTGGCTCTGGGTCTAAACCCCTAATATTTCCAAGTGTCCTATATATATATAGTAATATGTAATAGTAATAACACTTTATATCTTTGTGTATCTTATTGTTTTCGTTATTTCCCACCTCCAGGGGTTTTCATCTGTCTATTGGAACTTAGACACTGACCTTAAGCTACATATCCCGGAATTTTGACCAGTCTTCTAATTGACTTCAATTTCTTTCTTTCTTTTTTTTTTTTTTTTTTTTAATTAAAAAGAAAAATAGAGACAGGATTTCACTATGTTACCCAGGCTGGTCTGGAGCTCCCGGACTCCAGCAATCCCCCTGTCTCAGTGCCCCAAAGTGTTGAGATTACAGGTGTGAACCATTGTTCCCATCTAAGTCCCCTTAAATCTGCAGAGACTTACCCTGAGCTCTTACTCTTCAGATCCTTTATTACTCTCCGGAAAGGTGAAACATTAAATTCCTAAGAATTTCATTCTGATGTAAGCCTTAAAACTAGGCCACAGAATGATACTTTTTTGTCCAATATAAGATTGAGGCAGTGGGAATTATGAGACATCTTAAAATCAGACTTTACTCACCACGAACATACCAATTCTGGTTGTCTAGAGATGGGTGTTGAGAATTTTTAAGTTGTAAAAATCTAGGTTAATGTTACTCCTACAAGGGGGTCTGATCACTAAAAATAATTTTAAAATCCTGTGTTTTGAATTCAATGACAAACTAAAATAAAATTAAAAGAAGCTTATCTGGGTATTCTGAATGTTCATGGCTGAACAATACCTTAGGATTTTAGTGCTTACAACTATTTCATTGGAACCAAAAAAAATGTCATATTACTGTCATGTGCTAGTTAGAAAAAGAAGAAAAGATAATTTAGAAATAATGGCTTTGCCCTAAGTAAACACCAAATCACAGCGTTAGGTATCACTTCAAATTGAATGTTCAAAAACCTACAGATGTGGGGCATGTAAGCTCTCTGTCTTGTGAGAGGTAACATCATTTCCTCAAACATCATCTGTCACATCATCTGCTAGTTTCAGTTTTTAAAGTCATTTTTGTAATTTTGTTTAAATTTATTTATAAATCTGTTTTGATTTTATAGTTGTGGCAGAATTGTGAGAAAACAGAGATTAATTTCTTTTTATATCTGTGCACTTTGGCATTGTAATAAATATTGTAGTTAATATTAATAGTTGGTGAAACTAACAGTCTAATAGGGAGACCAGAAATTAAGTTTTTACAATTAACAATAGAAGTCACAGGCAACACTCTGTTCAATGGAAGTATTTAACATCTTTTTCTTATCTTCTGGAAGTGATGGATGACAGTACCAGAACTTCAAGAAGCAGAGGTAATTCTGTGAAAAACAATCAATTAGCAGGGTCAAATTATGCCATCAATCACTTATATATAGATAGTCCCATTAACATTTATAATCTGATAAAAATTTTGGCACTCCAGCTGGTCCCCATAAAGTATATTTACAATACGCCAAATTTGTATAGTGTTCAGCCTCAATTTAAAGCATTTGAAATTAAATTGGCAAGGGTGTGGTGGGTGAAAATTGAACGGCAAAGCAGTATGGACCACAGGGTAAAGTTAAATTTGAGGCCAGGCGTGGTGGCTCACGCCTGTAATCCCAGCACTTTGGGAGGTTGAGGCGGGCAGATCACAAGGTCAGGAGATCGAGACCATCCTGGCTAACACGGTGAAACCCCGTCTCTACTAAAAATACATAAAAAAGAAAAAAAAATTAGCCGAGCATGGTGGCAGGCACCTGTAGTCCCAGCTACTTGGGAGGCTGAGGCAGGAAAATAGCACAAACCCAGGGGTCAGAGGTTACAGTGAGCCGAGATCATACCACTGCACTCCAGCCTGGGCAACAGAGCAAGACTCCATCTCAAAAAAAAAAAAAAAAAATTTTGAACCAGAGTCTGTTTATCTACCATCTAGCCCTATTGATGGCTAAAAGCTTGCCAATCACGCTTTGGATTTGGTTTGGTTTTTAAGAAATGAAACACTTTAGATACTGTCAAAGGCAGCGCTGTACCCTAATGACTGTTGTAATTCTGGTGAATCTCTTTTCCATTCCTTTTCTTATGACATTAAATTATGCGTGTATTCATGTATAATACATAGCTTTGTTTTACAGATTTTCAAAATTTACATAAATGGTTTTATATTGTATGACTCTGTGTTGTTGGTTATTGCTACAACAATGCTATCTAGCAAACCACCCCAAAACTAGGTGATTTACAATAAGCATTTGTTCTCAAACTCATGAGGTTGCAAGTTAGCAAAAGTTTGCTTAATCAGATGGGCTCAGACAGGTAGCTCTGCAGAGTAGGCTGTGGGTCCTCTGGGTGTGGTTGTGTTCATGTCTGTTTCATATGTGTTTGTTCTAGGTTTGGGCTGAAGAGGCAGAGGCTACCTGGGCCTTTCTCATCTCACAGAAGATCACCTGAATATAAGAGGATGGGAAGAAAGACACCGTGTCTCTGAGGTCTCCCCTGAAACTGACACATGGTCACTTCTGCCCACTTTTCACAAACCAAAGCCAATGACACCGGTAAATCCAGTTTCAGTGAGGCAATGAGATGTAATTCACAATTCTAGAGGAAGTTACTACAAAGCCACATGGCAAAAAGCACAGGGCATACAAAACATGTTAAAAAATGATTCAATATATCATAGTGTCATCTTGCAACTTGATTTTTCCCAAACACTAGATTTAGAAGGCCATCCATTTCGATACATGTTTTTCTTCATGTGTCCTTAATTGCTATATGGAATTCCATGGTATTAACACAGCAGTCATCCTTCAGGTCTTAGTTCAGACATATCCTCAGGAAAGACCTTTCTGATAACTTTCCTGACAACTTCCCCTAACACCCTCTCACTCTGCATAAGTCAGGTCCCCTAATGTGGGATTCTCAAAGCAAGACGTACTTTTCTTTATAATGCTTTCTATTATTGTTAATTGTATATTATTTTAATTATTTAGTTAATTGATTTCTTCCCCACTGGACTACAAGCCAAAGGAAGTGATAATGTTTATTTTGCTCACTACTGTGTCCTCAGTGCCTAGCACAAAAGAGATCGAAACACACTTGATGAATGAAGAATGTTCCTATGCAAACATTTCCAATGGCATAATTTTAGTAGAATTACTGTATCTAACTGTATGCATTGGTGAAACTTGTAGGAGTCAGGATTTCAAAATCAAAACCCCTGCCAGAGAAAGCAAGAAACCGGAGGTTGGTGCACACAGGGTATCTGACTTGAGTTGGAGGTTGGTGCACACAGGGTATCTGACTTGGGAGCTGTAGTAATGCTGGAGTCTCTGCAGCAAGTGGCATTCATTGCTCCTCTGTTCTCTGTCAATAAAGAATTAAATATGTGTGTTTATGGGACTCAAGGTTATTTTTCTTTGAGAGAGTTAATTGATGGAAGGTTAAATAAAGCGACAAGTTTTTACTTAAAGGAAACAGAGAAAAATGAAGAATTACTTTAATTATAAGCAGTGTGTCAAAAGAAATGTTTTCCAAATTAATCTTTTCTGGGAGTGAAACAACTCTTACTATAATTCATCTTAACCCCTCTGAAAAAACAGAGTCGGGGGACATCCTACCCAATCCTTCTCTTGCACACACACACACGCACACAGTGTGTTCAAGTCAGCTCCCACTTAGATGGTGATAAACGACATGAATGAATTATAGACATTAAAGCTTTTCTCTCCAAGGTTTTTGCTTTCAAAATATTTGTTTTCCCATATTAGGTGGGAGAACCACCCTTTTTCTTGTTAAAGAAGAGGCTCATTCTAGAAAGTGACTGCAAAAGCCTCCGTCCCACCATCACCACCTGACACCCCACATCCTAGGGGTCAAAGGTCAGGTATGTTACACAACAAATTGTGTCTTTAAAGGAGCACGATTTATATATTTCTGGATAAAAAAGGCAGAACATTCTCAGAATGTCTTGACTGTAACATTTGCTCCTAATCTATCAAAATTCTCCTACTCATGTCTGCAGAGTTGCTGAGTATTTTCTGAAGCCTTTTCAGAATTGGAAATCAGTCCAATCCTAGTAGTAGGTAGGATTTAAAGGGATGGAGAAGGTGTTCTGTTGATATTTCTTTTTCCTTCAACATCAGCAAGTAAGAAAACCCGATGTCTTTTTTTCTTAGAGGTTAGTGGGTTATTTTCCCCTTGGCCTTCCTAATGGAAATGTGTTGAGGGGGGAGGGTGATGGAAAAATAGGAGAGAGAAGGGGATATTTGGGGAGAGGAAGGCATGACTCTAAGATTGAGGAAAGACTGAGGATGGTAAATGTAGGGTAAGTGTCAGGATTTAAGTAGCTTCCTCTGACTAACTGCCATAAGCTGGGTATGGTGACATCATTGCTGTCCTGCAATCTGAAACCCCAAGAAAAGCAAAAAGAAAGAAAGAAGAAAGAGTGGGTGAAAAAATTTGAGGTGTCCCATACAATTAGCTTTCGTGTCCAAGATGCAAAATCTTTGAAGGTTTTGCAGTCACTTTTAGACTGGCCATGGTTTTGTTGTTGTTGTTTGTTTGTTTTTAACTTTACATACTTAGATTCTCTGGAGGTTCAAGAAGAGAGTTCACCATGTGTGGGCCTTTCCTGGTGTGATTTATGATAAACAGTAACCCTGTGCAGCATTTAATGACACTTGGGCAAAGCACACTCAAAGAATACAGGACAGGCTGGGCACAGCTCATGCTATAATCCCAGCAATTTGGGAGGCTGAGGCAGGAGAGACACTTGAGGCCAGAAGTTTGAGACCAGCCTGGGCAACATGGTGAGACCCCATCTCTACAGAAAATTTAAAAATTAGCTGGGCATGGCGGTGTGCACCTGTAGACACAGCTACTTGGGTAGTTGAGGTGGGAGGATCACTTGACTCGGAGTTCCAAGCTGCAGTGAGCCATGGTCACACCACTTGCACTCCAGCCTGGGTGACAGAGCAAGACCCTGTCTCTTAAAAAAAAAAATACAATACTGAGGAGTTGTCCAAGGAATGTTAGGTCTATAAGCAGTGGCAGAGTAGAATCGCAGCCAGCAGAGTTACTGAGGGTGAGTGGTAAATCTAAAGCTGACTGTAAGGAGGCAGCAGGGAACAAAATGCCAAAAGAAGCAGATCCTCTATTTGTATCTCTATTTGTATCTCAGCTAAGGAGGGCGACCAGATGCATGAAAACAACTGACCAAGAGTCTGGAAAGAGAACATTAGGTTGTTTCTTCCTCCCCACATGCAAGGGAAATTGGCATAGTCTTAGAAATAGGTTAGAATAGATATTCTCTGCTCACCACCTACCACCCATAATACTGACACTGAGCATCTGTTTTGGTGATTTACTAGTTCTCAGCACTAAAAATATGATAAGTCCTCCTCGTTAGTGATCAGAATAAGACCTAAAGAGTGAAGCACAACTTGTAGGAATGCTGAAATTAAAATCACTTTTTTCTAGATGTTTTGATTGCTAAAACCTGTGTGATTTCACTGAAGCTTAACTTTGCTTATTGGCATGGGGTTGGTGGCTCAGCTTTGCTAGTGTCTGTGCCCAAGCTGAGTCGGCTTCCTGGTTTATCTACCGTGGACTTGTCCAGATCCGGAGGCTGGAAAGGGCAGAGGGAGAGGGGCCAGCACTTATAAGGTTTGCACAGGTTCACTGTGGAAAGCCTTTCTGAATCCACTTCCCTCCGAAACGGCCACAGGTCCTAGGCCTCAGCACCCTTAGGCAGGTGGTACCCTCTTTCTCACCAGGGGCTGCTGCATTGGAGCTGTGGAAGTGCCCTGGTGGTCACTTTGCAGTTTAACTTCCAGGCTGCACAGTAACACCACTGAAGGGAAAATGTCTGTGTTTGAAGTAATCATAGGCTTTCTCCTCTAATACCAGCCTGCCCTGCCAACGTGCCAGCAGCACAAAGGGCCCCACTATTCATCCTCCATCACAGAGTAAGTGGCCTATCCCCCCGCCGCTTGGCTCCAAGCTCCCTGTCTGGACAGGACACAGCTGGGCTTTCATCTAAGGAGGAGAGAACTCCAGCTGATTACTTTTGTTTGGCCTTCACTGAAGACAACAGAGCAGGAGGTATTTTGCATTTTGTCTTGCGGTGAAAGTCCCAATGCGGGGTAACTCAAGAAGATTTTCCCTTCAAGCAAAGGCTAACTGGTGGGGAAGAATCACAGCTTTTTAAAAACGACCATTAAGAAGGTCAGTCAGAATTATATGCGGAAAGCGTGCATAATTACTTGCATTATCAGAAAAACAAAACTGCATTAACTTAAAGTGTAAATAAGAGGAAATTATCTGAATATTTTAGGCAATTATCTTAAGGATAAATTGGGTTTTCTCCTCACTCTCTCATTGGCCGTCTCCTATACCCTAACAGCCCCAACTTTCACCTGTCAACTGGCAGTTCCCAAAATGTGTATCCTCAGACCCATCTTTCATACAAGCCTCAAACTTACGTATACCTGACTGACTACTTGGCATATCACTTTATGTATATCACAATCTGTTCACATTTAACACCTCAAATACTGAAACTCTTTCTTCTTTCATGATCTTCCCCCAATTTTTTACCTCCTTCTAGATTCTTGCTTTTACCTCCTTCTAGATCCCTTCCATGCAATCAATTATCATTCCCATTGTTCAGGTTATCCTATGTCTCCTCTTTTCCTTCTTCCTTTATCCTGTCAATTTATCTTATTATAACAGCTAAATTTTACTGAGCATAAATTCTGTGCCAGATATTATTCTAATTGCTTTATATGTACTATTACATTTAATCCTCACAACAACTCCAATAAATAAGTGTTATTATAACCCCCACTTTACAGATAAAGAAACTGAAGTACAGAGATGTTTTATAATTCTCTATATAATGTCATAACAATAGGCTAGTATGAGATCAATGATTCAGATCCAGGCTGATTCACCCCAGAGCCTAGGATGAATCTTAACCTCAATGCCATACTGCTTTCTAAAATTAAGTATTTATATACATATATATGTGCACATCTTCATCCCATAGATACTACTTAAAGTTCTGATCATGATGTAGGTAGATAATTCATCCTTCAGCATTAAGTTTCTAAAGCACAAATGTTTTCTTGTCACCGTCCACTTAATTTCAAAGAATTCCTTGGGATGGTCCCCAGTGGATCATTTTCTGCATTGGTCATTTTCACAGGCGTATTGCCAAATTTGAGGCAATGTGTACTCAAATTGTACAAATTTGAGGAAATATGTGGTTTCGTTAGCTCCAGCGGAGGCTAATCCTCCTAATCCTCTGACAGAACCGCCTCTCACATGAACACTGAAAGGAGGTGATCCCGAGATGGATGGAGCAGCGGCAGCACAGGTTGCTGCAGGTAAACAGAGTCACTCAGAGAAGTGCCAGGCTGGGCTAAGGAAAGCATGTGTCCATGGAACATGAGGGCATTTTTCCTTCTTCACATGATCAGGGCAGGATGCAGTTGTGCTCAAACCATGACTGAAAAAATTCTGCAGTAACTACAGATGCAAGTTAATTCTACTGCACCACCAGAAATTCCAGTCTGCAAAAGCATGTAAGAAACTCACAGATATTGGGAAAGACGGGTCTGAAGCACAAAGTTCAAACTATTGCCATGGCAACAACACCATTTTTCCATTCTCTGGTGTCATCTATCTTCCCTTCACCTCATGCTCTGCTCTAGCTCTAAAGGCTTTGTGCTCTGAGCACACTTTCCTCTTTCACACCTCCTTATCTAAATATTCCACTCCTTCTACCTAGGATGCCCTTTCTTCTCTTCTCTTGTCTTTTTGGAAAGTCTGTCTCTTTTTTCTAAATTAGGGTTAAGCTCAAAGATCTTGATCATCTCTCATGCCACCCCTACCCTTTGCACTGGATAGATAAGCTGCTTTTCTTCATTATCCTGTACTCCTCTACTTGCCTAAAACACATCCTAGCATGACGTGGAATATATAATATTGTACTTAATAGTTCATTCTTCTGTCTCCCTCTCCAAACTTATGAGCTCCTTAAAAGTAGGGTATCAGCCCTGCTCATCTGCTACGTAACACATCGGAGGTGCTCTACAAATATTGAAATGATGGAAGAAATACTGTTTCTAAACTATTCAGATGGTCAGGTCACCAATATGGTTTTAAATTAGCTAAATTACCTGGATAGTATGTTCTCTTTACTTTCTCTTTTTTATTATTATTATTATGAAGGACAAAACATCAGAAAGCTTTGTTTCAGCTAGTTGTTTCCTTTTTCTCAAATAACATGGAAATACCTTATAATAGGTATTTCCTATTATAGGAATAGGAAATAAAAGTTTTTTATTTCAGCTAAAAGTTTTATTATAAAAGTTTTAGCTGAGATGCTTTAATGGAATCTCAGGGTAAAGGAAAGGGGTTTCTCTGTGCCAGCAACTTAATGTTTCCTGTTTCAGCTGTGCTGCCAGAGATTGTAATTCAGGAACCAATCTCAAGCTGAGCAGAGGAAAAAATGAGATGCTTCATGAAAATGGCCGAATGTCATCACCAGCTATTTTGTGAGACGAGCTATGTTAGGAGCCATCCATATGTAAAATGGACTTTCACCAAATTCCATCCATCTGCAGGTCATAGAAGCTCACAAACACGTGTGTCTCCTGAGGGAGCCTTTTCGTTTTGTGCTTTTTCTGGCACTAAGAAATACAGACATTTGTGATTTACTACTGGGCACTTACAGGAATGGAGTCAACTATTTCCTAAGAAACTCAAAGACTGAAATGAGAAATTCAGAAAATAAAAATATTTTCTGTGTTAGAAAACTATACACCAGAAAGCCTGAAAAGTGAGGGAAAGGGCACAGAAATTCTGGTTAGTAAGATGTTGTAGATTAGTGAGAACTTGAACATGTTTTTACTTCCAGTATATTTTTTGGAATTTCTAAATGATATTAGTTCCCTTTCTTGCCTTAGGAATTACAGTGTTGTGATCATGTGAGAAAAGATAGTTCTAAATATTAATAAATATTTTTAACTTCATTAAATACATCTTTAAAGATTTATTATTTCGATGTTTGAGGTCATAGTACCATAACATAGAGCAGGGTTGCAGCATAGAAGAATTAAAGTGCTCCAAGTTAGAAATCTAAGAGTCCAACTTTATCATTTAACAATTCTCTACCGTTGAGCCAGTCATTTAACCTGCAAAGTTTCAGGTACTTCAGCTGTAAAATAAATGGAAAAGGATATCTCTACCATTCTACACTCTGAATTCCTACCCAGCTCAAAAACAGAAACTTACCATTACTTCTCACCTCACAGGCAAGTCTTTGGGACTGCTGTGGTTTGGTTATTTGTCTGTCCTCACCCAAAGTTCATGTTGAAATTTGATCCCCAATTTGTGGTGGTGTGGTTGGGCCCACTGCTAGGTGTTTAGGTCCTGGGGGCGGATTCTGCATGAAAGGCTTGGTGCTATTCTCCAGGTAATGAGTGTGCGTTATCCTTCTGGCTAGACAGAATTAGTTCTCCTGGGAATGGGTTATTTCCCTCGAGCATGGGTTGTTATAAAGAGAGGTCCCACCTCCTGTTTGGTCCCACTTCACACATGCCTGCTTCCCCTTTGACTTTCTATGCCATGTTTTGATGCAGCACAAAAGCCCTCACCAGAAGCCAAGCAGATGCTGGTGCCCTGCTTCTTATACAACCTGGAGAACTATGAACCAATGAAGCCTCTTTTCTTTATAAACTGTCCAGCCTCAGGCATTCCTTTACAGCACCCCAAACGGGTTAAGACAAGGATCAAGCACCAGCTATTCTCTTTACTTCTTACTTCTCCTTCTCCTAGGAAGAAGGAATGACTTAACTGATTGAAGCAATTAGAGTCAAACATCTATTAGTCATGGTTTCTGTTTTTGGAAGAGATAATGCATCAATTGTCACAGTTTATGTGTGGTCTTTTTTTTTTTTTTTTTTTTTTTTTTTTTTTTTTTTGAGACATAGGACTTTTAGCTTTGTTGCCAATTGCTCCAGAATCAAGAAGCGGGGTGGGACAGGGTGGGGCATGAGTCATTAACTGGTAATCTACAGTGATATCAACAATAATATTTGGGATGTCAGTTCCAGATCAAGAGAGTGGAATGAGCAACAAACTTCCCATCAATCTCAGGGCTCCATGGAAATCCTAGTGATTTTAAGATATTTAAAAGTAACAAAAAATGGCTTTCATTAACGAAGAAGATAATTGGAGAGAGTTAACATTTGAACAGAGATTCCAACACATTTTGGAAATACAGAAAGAGAATAAAAACCTATTGAAATATGAAATGGAGCAGAGCAAAGTGCAGATGCAAATCCACTAAGAGCAGACTGCAGTGGAGATGGAGGTTCAAGTCAGTATTCTCACTGGAGGCACCAACTGAAGTTGGCAAATGAGGCAGAAGGTAGACATGAGAAGGCGAGCAAACGGGAAGATTATCCGGAGGTCGTTGAACCACATTGCTGCCCAATGCCTCTCATCCCTCTTTCCCTACACCAGCAAGTGGAATCTCCTTGATAAATAAAGCAGCTGAACTGCTTAAGCTTTTACTGGGGGTATAGAGGTTTAAAACCTCTTTGTTTTAGCAATTAGAGAAACTGCAACCTGTCAGCTGATATCCATATCACTCATGTTGAAACAAAGCAGGTCATCTAACAAGCCCTTGCCTACATGCATAAAACTGCCAGTCAAATTTCAAAGCACTGAAGGGGAGTTTTTGAGAAAAGACCTATTCACACAACAGTGGAGGAAATCTACACAAATTATCTAGAATAATGAGCCCCATTCTTTATTCTTAAAAGTGATTGGATAACAAATATATATATTACATATAATAAATATATATTTCACATAATATATAATATACATTATATTTATTATACAGTTATATATTCTATATATTATAATAATATAAAATTTATTATATATATTTATTACATATATTATATATAAAAATAATATATATTTTATATTTATTATATGTAATAAATATATATATATTATATACATGAAAACCAATAGCACAAAGTAAAAGACCAAAATAATAAAACAGAAAACCAACTCTGCAGAAAACAGAAGATAACTTAATAGCATTTATATTGCACTTATTTGAAGTCAGGCATTATTCTAAGAACTTTATATATATTAACTCATTTATTCCTGAGAACTATCTTACCAAATATGAATTTTTACCATCTCCATTTAACAAATAAGAAAACAAGCGCACAGTGCAGTGAGTTACTGCTGTGTGAAAGGGCTGTATACGGGAAGCAGTACCCAAATGCTGAAGGAGCTGAGAAACCAAAGAACCATGCAGACAAATTCAGTCTGTTGATAAAGAGTGTTTCATCGAGGGAACTTGCCGACAGAAATGGGTCTTGAGCAGCAGCAAGACAGGTAGATCTCCACAGTTACTCCCCAGACCCAAGGCTTATAGACCATAGAGAAAGGGTGTATGTGCTCCAGCAACACAAAAGCACCCTCCAGAAGACGCAAGAATACTATATGCATCATAGCCTATAATTTCTGCCACAACATCAAGGCTGACAAGTTCTTACACTAAAGACAGTAAGTAAAGCAGGAATCAAGAAGCATTCATGAGACTGGAGCTAATCAGAAATCAACATGGCAGATTAGCATGAAAATAGAGCCACTTTTGTTTCCACAGTTACCCAATTGCATGTAGCTAAGTGGTGGAGCCCATGATTGTATCTGGGTCAGCTTGGCCCCAGAGTTTGCTCTCTAATTATCTGTCAATTTTAATTGGTATCCTAGTCATGACATGAGAAATCATTACATTCATGTAATAAGAATAGAATGCAATGAAAAAGGAATAGTTCAGCTATAATAAAGAGACTTTAGATATTCAAAACATGACAGCTAACATAGAAAAGTTCAATAGGGCCAGGCGCAGTGGCTCACACCTGTAATCCCAGCACTTTGGGAGGCTGAGGCAGGCAGATTACTTGAACTCAGGAGTTCAAGACCAGCCTGGACAACCTGGTGAAACCCTGTCTCTACCCAAAATACAAAAATTAGCCAAGTGCAGAGGTGTGCACCTGTAGTCCCAGCTACTTGCGAGGCTGAGGCAGGAGAATCCCTTGAACCCAGAAGGCACAGGCTGCAGTGAGCCGAGATAGTGCCTGGGCAACAGAGCAAGACCCTGTCTCAAAAAAAGAAAAGAAAAGAAAAGAGAAAGAAAGATTCAATAGGAATTAGAGGACTGGAAGATAAAAGTAAAGTAATCTCAAAGAAAATAGAGTAAAAGAAATAGAAAAGATGAGGTAAAACTAAGAGACATATAAAAGACCAATCTAGGAGGTTTAACATCCAACTAAAAAGATCGTCAGAAAAAATGTGTGTGTGTGTTTGTGTGTGTGTGTGTTTTAACAGTTACCATTATGTGGTAGGATTTCAGAGCACCAAGCATTCTACATGTTTTTGAAGATAAAGCATGTCTCCTATCAATAAAAAAAGATTAGACTAGTCTTCAACATCTCAACAGCAAGGACTGGATATTAGAAGACAGTGTAGCAATTCCTTCAAGATTTTGAAGGAAAATAGTTTCCAACCTAGAATTCTGTGCACAGCCATAATATAAAATATATGAAAGGAAAGTTAATATACTTAGAAACATGAAACATTAATGTTATAAATACATTTTCAATGCTACAAAAGAAATAGCACTTGAACATAAATTTAATTTTCTCAGCAAGGCAATTTTACTTCTACAGAAGGGTATGACTCGTGGATGGAGCAATGGTGAGAGCACACCTGAACAAGGGAGGGGAAGAAGTTTTTATTCCTGATGCAGGTAGCCCCTACTGCTGTGTCATTCCTCTATTGGCTAGGGTTGGACTGTACAGTCTAAACTAATTCTGATTAGCTATTTTAAAGAGAGGGGAGGTAGGAGTTGGAGTGGCAAGTGAGTATTTTGGCAGCAAGGGCAGTTACAAAACAGGTGATTCAGGATGATTCACGTCAGAGCAGGTGACCAGCAGTGACTCAGGACGGAGGAGGTGACCAGGGGAACAGATGTGAACTACTGATTAGAACTGGTGGAAAAGGTTGTTTACCGAAACTAGGGATGAGGAGAACAAAGAAGTTAAACTTTAAAATGGAGAACAAAGAACTGAACATACTGACATACTGATTCTTTGAAGAGAAATTTAGAACTCACTGTATTTGACATTAAGATCTAAGACTATTAACCTACAATGTTTAAGACTGTACTCAAACACACATGAGAATGATGATTAAGGAAAGGACATAGAATCCAGGAAACAGGTTTCAACCTAGGAGAATGAAAAAGAGGAGACCAAGAATGGAAGGTCTGTTACTGATCTTCAGAGCCCTGGTCCAGATTGTAACAAGGGAATAATGATCCCAGGAGGTGGAAAAGATAGAAAAAGCTTTTTTTGTTGTTTTGTTTGGTTTGGTTTTTAAGAGGCAGTCTTGCTCTGTCACCCAGGCTGGAGTGCAGTGGCACAATCTCGGCTCACTGCAAGTTCTGCCTCCTGGGTTCACACCATTCTCCTGCCTCAGCCTCCCCAGTAGCTGGAACTACAGGCACTGACCACCACGCCTGGCTTTTTTTTGTTTGTTTGTTTGTATTTTTAGTAGAGACGGAGTTTCACCATGTTAACCAGAATGGTCTCGATCTCCTGACCTTGTGATCTGCCCACCTCGGCTTCCCAGAGTGCTGGGATTACAGTCATGAGCCACTGGGCCTGGCCAGGTAGGGGAAGCTTTATCCATCATGGTTGAAAGACTGAATACGCTTGATGTGAAAAGTTGAAGGAACCCAGGGCAAACTTATTCCAAAAATCAATCCTTAAATATGACACGATTATTTAGTGATTGAGAATCTAGTTGATCTTGATCCCAAGAACAGTCTCTTTCAAGTAGCTCAATCGATAGTCATGATTTGAACAGGCTGAAAAGAAAGTGTAATTCGTAGGCTGTGTACTAAAAACTACCAATACTGTCATAATGTATAGGCCATTTCTTGACTTCTAAATTTTATAGTCAACTTATGGACAAAGCACAGAGGTCTTAATTCTAATTACACAACATATTACATAATATAAATAGCAGCAACTTTGATGGTATTCAAGATACAGTCAGCAGAAAGTGGGAAAGAGAAAGTGGTAAGAAAAACTGAAAGTGCAATGTACTAAAATGCTCCCTTTTTTAGAATGGAGTTCCAGATACAGTTGAACCAAAAAAACTAGAAATATATAGAATTCAAAGTTACAAATATAATCCATCCTCAAAAAAATTAAAGTTCTAATATAAGTAATAAACATTGGAAGGAAAAGAAGATGCTGGCAGTGAGCTGAATTTTCCCTATTCTTTGTAGCAGGCAGCCAATGGATCATGTGTGAACATTTTAAGTTAAGAAATAGATTTAAAAATCTCTACTTTAGAGTTTAAATGTAACCAGCTGAATAACTAAAAACAAATTTAAAGTAAGTTGCTTTTGGGAAGCAGGACTGAGTTGAGGGAGGGAGTAATAGATTTGCTTCTCAATATTATCTCTATATTATTCGATTTTTAAGCATTTGCTGGTATTATTTGATTTTTAAATGTTACTTATATCCTTAAATAACAACTCATCTCTATTTTATAGGACAGGACTAATGGGAAGACTGGATGGGATAATGAATCTCCGAAAGTATCACACACCTATAGCAACATGCAAACAAAGGATACCAATAAAGTAATACTAACATGAAAGGTATTAGAAAATGCGAGGTGCTATATAAATGCCAGTTATTACAGATAAGTACCACAGAATTTGAAGTGCACCTATGTTGAGCCCTAGCTATGTCACTTGCTATAAAATCAATGTATCCTCACTGTGTCTTCAGTGAAATGTAAAATGGAGTCTGCATAGGGGTTAGGAACACAGACTCTAGAGTCTGACTGCCTGAATTTAAATACCAACTCTACTATTTACTACTGTGTGACCTTAGGTAAATTACTGAATCTTTCTATGTCTCAATTTTCTCATTAGTAAAATGGGAGCAGTGTGAAGATTAAATGAGTTAATGCATATAAAGCCCATAGAACAGTGCCTCTCTCAAAGTAACCCTATATACATGTTTGCTGTTTCAACTGCATAATAGTATTAAAAGATTTTTTCAATCTTTCATATTATTTAATTTCTTTTTTATATATGTAGGTGTCAGGAAATCCTAATGCATGATAATTGTGCAACCTGCTTAGGTCACTGGCAAACCATGATGTGTGTAAGCTTAAAGCATAATTAATTAAAGAAAAACACTGAGATTTAGAAGAAACTCTGACCCAGACACACACACAAGCTCATGTTTACATAGGTTAGCCAGGAACTGAACATTTATTAAACACCTTCCCATGTTGGGACACTGTTCAAGACTGTTAAGGCTACAAATATGTGGAAGACCTGACCATCAAGGAGCTTACAGATATTCATGGATCTACATGTGGGAAGGAAAGAAGCAAGCTACTTCTGGAACCATTCAGTGGCTTGGCAGCTTGCTGCAGAGAAACTGAAGGATAGAGCTGAGCCCTAGCTCCTGCTCTGTGAGGCTAATGATGATCCCTCAGGAGCATAGAGGGGAGAACCTCCTCCTCCACTCTCCACTGCCCCAAGCACACAGTCTTTCCCACACAACACAGGCTTGCCTCCTTAGGCTCAGCAGAAGAGGGCATTGCTTCTTAGATAAGGGTAGCTGTTAAGGTCTCAGGAGAGGAAGGACATCTGCTTTGTGCATGTAGAAGTGCCACAGCAAAGCTCTGTGAAGGGCATCCCTGTGAAGAAGGTGGAGACGTCTTATGCTGACTCTATTGTTTCCAGTTCAAAACGCTGTGCCTGCTCACCTTAAGCCCCTAACACACACATGGCCATTTCAAAGCATCATGCAGAGACTGAGGGG
This sequence comes from Rhinopithecus roxellana, assembly GCF_007565055.1. Lineage (NCBI taxonomy): Eukaryota > Metazoa > Chordata > Mammalia > Primates > Cercopithecidae > Rhinopithecus > Rhinopithecus roxellana. The sequence continues at coordinate 143,224,421 of NC_044551.1, forward strand.
GGGAAGTCTGTCTGGCTATATCAACTGCCTGGCTTTCCTGGGTCCAAGTCACTTCCTTTCCTTATCTATGTGAAGAGAAGAATCATCTATTGAGAGAATCAATATAAGGAGACCATTACCCTAGTATTTGTTAGGGTTCTCAAAAATAGACCACAGAATCCATTCTAACTGGTGTAAGCTGTAAGGAATGTATTAGAGCACACTGAGTTGTTTACAGAATCACAAGACCAGAAGGTTCAGTCTGCAATAAGCTTCCAGAAGCAACACCCAGCTCCTAGCCTCACTAGAGGACCACCCTGGAAAAGGACCTGCTTTACCCAAGTCTTCTCTGCCACAGTGAGGAAGCTGTCCCCACCCCACCAATCACAGGTGCTCTCCCAACCCAAATAAAAAAGCCACTGGTACCATCACCAACCTCTGTCATCCTGCCCCAACCAAAAAGATACCACTTGCCTGCCGGCTTTGTCACACAACTCATTTCTGCATTCAGGACTCACATAGGTCTGCCTACAATTTTTAGGGCTTGCTGAGGATGGAGCAGTGTGAAAAAATTGACTCAATCATTTTCCAACATTATTAACACCAATTTCTAATTTGTAAATAATAGTGTTAGAGGTGCTAAATTTACATTGAGTTCTAGTGAATAAATTACATCCTGAGAACACCAATAATGAGAAGGAAATTACACTGACACCTTCAAGAAGTAGGAACACTCCTAAGTGGCAACTGGGAGATAGAAGCAGCGGTGAAGAGCAAACCGTGGATGTACCATGTGGATAATGAGATGTGTTGGTCGTGAGCTTAGGGGCAGCAAAGTGACTCTCCTGTGTTCTGGGTATGTGTGTTCTGGGAGGAAGGCTCTGTGTGTGGTGAGGCAACTGGATCACATCCCGAGAGTGGTGGTTTCTGTGCAAAGCAGATGGGAGCTGGAGGAGGTGGGAGAAATGAGCTGTGTGAGTGAAACAGCTGTTTGAATGAAACATCCAACAGAGGATGACTCTGCCTTCTGGCTACCAAGGATGGGGCTCCTCCTGTTCCATTCACAGTAAGAGACCAGATACTTGGGTAGGCAGCATAGAGAGACTCAGATAGGTTAGGGCAGGGCCTACGTGGAATCAAATACCAGTAGTATCTTATATTTGCCCAGCAAATTATGATCTACAAAGTACTTGCAGATTCTTGATCTGATTTATGCCACACATTGGCCTATGCTCTTGGCAGGGCATGTGTATTATCATCACTCTACGGGGAAGGAGATCTATAAATGATCATATGACTGGTAGAAGAGCTAAGACAAACACTTTGCCCTTTGGACTCCTACTGTGGTGTTCTTTGCTCCATGTCACACTGCCTTTCCTGGGAGATCTGTCAGGGCAGGTCTCAGTGAGCACTTTGTTGAGATTCTGCTCTCAGGAACAGAGAATTTAATTAGTTAAAGTTGACTTCCATCACCTGAACCCAAGTCATGCACCAAACATAAGCCATAAAGGCTAAGAGGAGGTGATAGTTAATGGGAAGAAATGATGAGGAGGAATGAGTTGCTTCCATGGGCACATTAAATGGTAGCCTGTGGACTCCACAAATAATTGATTACCCTCAGAAAACATTATTTACTTTGGTTTAGGATTGGATGAGGGTCCTTTTGACCATTATTATATTTCCTGGTAAATAATGAAAAAAAAGACAGTTTCTTTAGATGTAATGAGTTCTTTAAAAATATAAAAGACTGTATTCAAATAATTATTGTTATTTGTTATTAACAATACCCTAAAATTAAACATTATCCCAAACTGAGTAGGCTGTATATTGAATTGTTCACGAGTCAAATAAGAAATGAATACTCTATTGAAACCAAAGCAAAATTAATTTATCCCCAGTAAGAAAATTCTCCTTCTTACCACCCCCAGAGTTTCCACACAGATTAGATAATGGGCTATTTTATTTTAACAAAGCTTTTGGCAAAATATTGACAAGCCACAAATGCAGCCTCTGAGCCCAGGGACCAAAAAGACAAATACTGTTCCTTTGAGAAACACATAGTTTGTCCAACAATCAGAAAAAAAGAGAAAACCATACTTGAATACAACCTGGAGTCACAAGTTAGTGAATTCAACTGTCTCAATTATAGGGTGAAACTTTTCATAAGTCAGTTGCTGTCAAGTCACAAAGCACCGTATGTAGTTTTATTTTTACTATATTCTGTGGTGGCCCCCAAGATACATTAATGGCTAGCTTAGTGTTTCCAGTCGTTTATTCATTCATCACTCTTATGGGAACATGGAAACATTCGGGCTGTGCAATTCAGTCAGATCATATGAAACCTTCCTTAAATAACAAGACAGATACGTCTGGTCCCTTTCACAGGGTGGTCACATAGCTGGCTACAGACAAATCTGGCTAATTGATCAGAAAGAATAAAAACTAGACATCTCGTATTCAACTATGGATGTATAACTATGAGTAATGGAACTGAAAACTCATTCTAGATCCCATGAAGTTTTTGGTGGAAAAGTACAGAGAATGTATCTTGTATTTGACTTGATAGTTTTGTCACTTAAACCAAAATGTTATTCTTGGTCCTAGGAAGACAATGATATTAATGATATTCCTTATTTTAAGCCTATAGATATACAGATTTTGTCTGTATATCTATAGGCTTAAAATTTCAATCATGAGATGATAGTTTATGAAAGTTTGTGGGCTTGCATCCCTCTCTCTTATGTGCCTAAAGAACAGTCGGGCTTGTTTGGTTAGTGCCTTAGCAGCAAAAAATTGTCCACACAGTGTCTCAAGTCCATTCATCCATCTCATTCATGGTGCAAATATGGCCAGGTAGCTTGTTCAGTCCCTGTAGAAACCGTGTATTTTATACAGTGACAAACTTCTGTCTGGCTACCCTTGACTAGAACACGAAAGAGACCGGAGCTTCATGGATGGTTCATCCCGGACCTATCACCTGCCAGTGAAAAAACAGCTCTTGAGATCAACCAACTGTGGGCCCTGTACCATTATCTCTCTCTGCAATCACCTAATCTGGTTGTGTAGTCCATTTCACACAGCCGGTGAACACACAACAGAAAGCCCGGAGAGCCTCCAGGAAATCAGCCTATGTTCAAAGCTTCCACTAACAGCCACCTGCACCGACTGCACCACTTCTGTGCCCTGGCGCATGTTGTGCACCCTCTTTTGGACTTTTTCTGGGATGGCAAAGCTTCTGGTCCCCTGTAATCATGACTCTACAAGGCTTTTATTTACTAAGTAGAGCAGAGCAAGCAACGTGTACCAGAGCCAAACTCACATGGTAGAAATTCCCCGAGGGCATTATAGTGAACACACTGCCTCCTTCCTATGAATGATAAAGTGAGGAGAGTGACAAATCTGCATTCTGCTTCATTATACAAAACATACAACCCCTCAGGGCTTCATCTGAGAGGAATCTAAGGACTAATAAAATATCATAGAAGTTCCACACCATAAATGAAGAAACTGATACATCAAGAAGTAGTAAAGTAATTAATCCAGGTCAGTAAATAGAGTAATGCATTCGTTTCCTATTGTTGCTGTAAGAAATTACCACAAGCTTGAAGCAGCACAAATTTGTCATCTTAGAGTTGTGGAGGTCAGGAGCCCAAACTGAGTTGGCAGCGCTGAGTTCCTTCTGGAGGTCCCAAGAGAGAATCCATTTCCTTGCCTTTTCTAGCATCTATAGGTTACTGGCAGTTTTGGGCTTATGGCCCCATTATCCATCTTCAAAGCCAGCAGCATGGTATTATCAAATCTTTTTCCTCTATGAGCTCTGCTTCTGGTGTCTTGTCTCTTCTCTGACTCTGAAACTTCTTCCTCTCTCTTATACAGACCCCTGTGATTGCATTTGTCCCACCTGGCTAATCCAGAATAACTTCTCCATCTCAAAATTCTTAATTTAATCACAAACTCAAAGTTATTTTGCCACATAAAGTAACATTCACAGGTTTGGGGGATTGTAGGACATGGACATTTTTGGAGGGAAGAGCATTATTCTGCCTACCACAAATGACAACCAAAAAGTCTAATCCTCATCAGTGACTAAGGATCTAGCAAATATGTGTGTTAATTTCATTCAAACTACATTTAGTAATTAGATGCCAGGTACTATAACTGATAAACATCGAAAAGCAAAGAATAGGTATAAAATGCTCTTAAATTAATTTCCAAAGATCTATCTATATCTTTGGAAAGATCTATCTATCTATCTATCTATCTATCTATCTATCTATCTATCTATCTAGAGAGAGAGAGAGAGAGAGATGGAGTCTCGCTCTGTCACCCAAGCTGGAGTGCATTGGCACAATGTCTGCTCACTGCAACCTCCGCCTCCCAGGTTCAAGTGATTCTCCTGCCTCAGCCTCCTGGGTAACTGGGACTACAGGTATGTGCCACCATGTCCAGCTAATTTTTGTATGTTTAGTAGAGACGGGGTTTCACCATGTTGGCCAGGATGGTCTTGATCTGTTGACCTCATGATCCGCCTGCCTCAGCCTCCCAAAGTGTTGGGATTACAGGTGTAAACCACGGCACCTGGCCCCAAAGATATATTTTAAATGTAAGTCATAAATAAGGAAGACCTTTTAAGATCCTTTAGAATGGAAAAAATATTAATAGTGAAACTGTGGTAACATATAAGATACAAAAGGCTCATATTTCTAATATTTCAAAAAATGATTTTATAAATAAAAAAGAGCGATATGAACAACCCAACAGAAAACAGAGGTAAAATGAGTAATTTATATACCAAGGCATACAAATGAGCAATGCATATATTGTGAGAAGTCTTTTTTTATATCTCAGATCAGCAAGTACTATGTGCTGAATGTTTGTGCTTCCCCAGCAGTCATATGTTAAAGTGTTAACACACAAGGTGATTGATAGTAGTTGAAGGTGAGGCTTTGGGAGGAAATTCGGGTTGTATTAAGTCATGGGAGTGGAGCCTCCATAATGAATTAGTGCCCTTATGAGGAGATGAAAGGACCAGAGCTTTTATTCTTCACCAGGTGGGACTACAAGGAGAAGATGGCTGTCTGCAAACTGTCCTCATCAGACACTAGATCTGCTGGTATCTTGATCTTGGACTTGGCAGCCTCCAGAGCTGTGAGAAATAAATGTTTGTTGTTTCAGCCATCCAATACATGGTATTCTGTTGTAGCAGCCTGAACTAAGATAGCAAAATTAAAAAGATTGATGATAGTCTTTACAGTGGCCTCAAAGGCCTGCATGATCTGGCTCTTCTCTTCTATCTCACTCTGCCCCTCTTATCTAATCTCCTTCTTCTGTTTCCACCTTGCTTGTTATTCCAATCAGAAAAGTGTCCTCTCACACATTATAGATCATGTACATATATTTATGCACATATACACATAAAAATTTGGTCGAGCAATGCTACTTACAGAAGTTTAGCTTTTATTAATTTTTATACAAATGAAAAAAGTCATACATACAAAAATAAAAATGTTTCCAAGTAAAGATTTGGTTAAATTAATTATTATACATTTATAAAGCTAAATACTATGCAACAATGGATCTCAGTGTATTTGTAAAATATTTCTCACATGCATTAACACGGAAGGATTTCTGAAGTGTATCTGTTAATACAATTAATAACATACATTTATTACATATTTATTAATTTATTTATTATATATTTATTAATTATAGTTTATATTATTTATAAAATAAATATATCCCCATACATATCCCTTCCCAAACATCTGAAAATGACTGGAAGAGGAATGAGCATTATTTTTCATTTACCTGATTATTAACACATATTACCCCAGAAGAAATACCTCTTCAAATCATTTAAGAAAATTTTTTTATTTAAACCAGAAAGAAAATACCTTTTCTCTCTGTATTTTCTCTATATGCCAGCTTTTTAGGACAATTCTAGAAACAGCTGGCTTTGTGAAATCATTGGAAAATCTCATTCTTTTTGGTCTATATTTTGCTATTCTGAGTAAACATCATCTGGTATGTAGATGACACTCAAAGCCCCTGGAATATTTTCATTATGCTATGTTTTATATAGAAAAGACTTAAGCATTCTTATAATTTTTATAAGCATATAATCCCCCTTCCTCATGATAAAATATAGACCTTATAAAAGCAAAACTTTCTAAAAATATTTTAGATGTATAAGCTTGGTGAGACTGTATCTGGAAACTACAGATTTCTGCTACAATCCTAATTGTGGCCAAACTAATTTATAGCAAATTTTATTGAGGAAAATGCATGGATAACTTTTTTATCTTGAATGCGTATTACTAAGTGAAAGAACTCAATTTGAAAAGTTTACATACTGTATGATTCCAACTATGTGGCATTCTGGAGCAAGTAAAACTATGGAAAGAGTAAAAAGATTTGTTGTTTCCAGGGGCTATGAAGTGGGAGGGATAAATAGAGCACAAAGGATTTTTAAGGCAGTGAAATTATTCTATATAATACTATAATGGTAAAGATGCATCATCATACATTTTTCTAAACCCATGAAATATACAATATCAATAGTGAGCTCTAATGTAAACTGCAGAATTTGGGTGATGATAATGTGTCAATGTAGTTTCATCACTTATAACAAATGTACCACTGTGGTATGTGATATCAAAAGTTTGGGAGGTTATGTGTATGGGGGAAGAAGACAGGATATATGGGTACTCTATATTTTCTACTCAGTCTTGCTGTGAATCTAAAACTGTTTTAAAAAATAAAGTTTATTGATTTAAACAATAAAAACTTGGGTGGTAGAGGAATGGAAGGGAGAGGAAAGAGAAGAAAATGCCAACCCTGCATTGCTTATAGAAGAAGCTAACATATACTGTCTAAAGAGTTAAAAAAAAGAAAGAGTACTACATATAAAAGTAAGTACATATAAGAATGTTACTTAAAAAAGTAAATCCCTGATTAAAAATATGTAACTTCCTAAATTTTATAGTTACTGCATTAAGTAAAACAAAGCAAAACTATGAGACCGCATCATAAAAGAGATTTGATTTTTTTAACTCTAAAAACACAATGCAGACTCCAAGAATGGTAAAGTAAAAATCTCCCAAAATTCCCTTCTCCAAAAAGATCAAAAAGAACTCTAGGACAATCAATGTTTTAGAGCTCATAAAATTAATCAAAGACTTGCAACCAACAAGAAAAATGTCTGAATCTAAGTAAGAACAATGGGTTTTATGGCTTTTTAACTTCCCTATTATCATCATCCTCTCCCAACTCTATGGGAGCCTTGATAACCAACAGCCTCGCAACCATGTTAGCTGTAAAAACTTGCAGACCAGGAGTCACTGGAGGCAGCAGAATGGTTTTGGAACTCCCACCAAAAGCCTCACCACAGAAAACTGTCACTCTTTGACCTATCTGGCAAGTTTCTGAAAATCTCTGTTCTCAAGGCTTGTCTTTATTTGACCTCACTTAGAGCTCACCTTTTGTTAACATCTGCCCACAGGGAATCTGTTGAAAACAACCAGTAGTTATTGTTTAACATGGTGGCTGCCTGAGACAGCATTACTAGTTAGAGCTAACAAGAGGCTGACCAAAAACTTCCAAGGAAAAAAGGGAATAAAATATCTTTAGGGGCCTTAAAAAGCTCTGACATATCCCTGGTAATCTAGTAGGTTATGTACATGTATAAGGTTGTATGAATGCCCAAGGAAGATTAAAAGTCTCTCTTCTCTCACTTCTGCATCACTTTGATGCTCTGCATAAGCAGGAAGTAAAGGCTAATGGAGAGCTATAAACTGCTTGCCAAACAATGAAAACATACTTTAACATATACACAAAGCCTCTTAGCAAAGGATAGGAAATGTGTGGTTTAAGGAAATTTGAGAAATGCTCTGTCCAGTTATTAACTGACCACTGAGCTAATCTAGCACAAACTTTACTGGCTAAACATGACAAAGAATACAGACTTTATAGAATTAACCTACGAAAGTCACTAAACCAACAAACTGTGAAAACAATATATGCTGGAGAAAGGGGGAATCTGATTTCCAGATTTGCCACATTTTATGATTTAAAATGTTCAGTTTTCAGCAAAAAACATGATACATTCAAAGAAAAAGGAAAGTATGGATCATACACAGAAAGAAAAAAGTCATCAATAGAAATTGTCACTAAGAAAGCCAAGACATTTGACTTACTAAGCAAGATGTTAAATTAGCTATTATAAATGTTTAAAGAACTAAAGGTAACCATGTATAAAGAATTAAAAGACAATCTGAGAATAATGTCTCACCAAATAAGAAATATCAATAAAGAGATAGAATATATATATTTTTTTCTTTTTTTTTTTTTTTTTACAAAAAAAACAAATAACTCTCCTGGCGCTGAAAAGTACAATAACTGAAAGAAAAAATGTACTAAAAGCACTCAATAGTAGATTTTAACCAGCAGAAGAAAGAACCAGCAAACTTGAAGGTAGGTTAGTTAAAATTATCTAGTCTAAGGAACAGAAAGAAAAAGAATGAAGAAAACTTAAGAGAGCCTCAGAGACCTAAGGAACACCATCGATAGGAGTCCAACATGCACACAATGAGAGTCCAGAAAGAGTCCAGATAGATGGGGGCAGAAGGAATATTTGAAGAAAAAATGGTCAAAAAGCTCTCAAGTTTGATGAAAAAGCTACACATCCAAGAAACTCAATAAACTCCAAATATGATAAACTCAATGTGATGCTCACCTAGACAAACAGTTGAAAGACAAAGAGAGAATCTTGAAAGCAACAAGAGAAAAGTAACTCATCACATACAAGGGTTCCTCAATAAGATTAACAACGGACATCTCATCCAGAACCATAGAAGCCAGAAAACAGTGGGATGACATAGTCACGGTGCTTAAAACACAATACAACATGAAATAATGTAAAGAAATCAAGACCAAACCAACCTACTATATTGTTTAAAATAATAGGCCTGAAAACGCCTATTTTTAAAAGCATATTTTCACATCAGATCACATAGCAAAACTCAACTCCATAATATTTAAAACAAATATACTTTTCTAAAAAAGACTCAAAAACATTGAAAATAAAAGATTTGGTAGCAATATGCCAGGCAAGTGACAACAAAAATAAAGTAGTGGTCAATTTGAAATTCAAGTCCAAAAACATTAAATGAACCAAAGAAGGGCTTTTTATAACAGAAAAGTCAGTTTATATTTAATGAAGATAAAACTAATAATAGTATCTATGGTTCAATAACTAAGCAGCAACATTTAAAAAGCATAAATAAAAGAGATTTGTGGATCAGTAGAAACACACAAACAATAGGAAATCTTATTTATTTCTTTCAGTTTGTGACATCTCTACAGACAAAAAATAAAGATATGAAAGACCAAAATAATATGAGAAATAAGACACCTTTGAGTGATACCTACCAAGCTCTGTCCACTAAAAAGAAAGATTAGGCCTTCTTTTTTAGAACATTCATAAAATATTGGGCCATAATAAGACTACAGTAAATTCTAAAAGGTGGAGTAGTACCTACAGCACACTTCACTTACAATGCAATTAAACTAGAAAGGAATAACAGAAGTTGAATTCATGTCTCGCATTAACACCAGGATAAATGCAAAATAAATGAAATACTTGATGTCAAACATGAAAGTGTAAAGAACTACTATAGAAGAATTCATTTGAGCCTTGTAATAAGGGAGAATTTTAAAATTATGACTAACAATATAGATGCCACAAAACATAAGTAATACATAATATATTCAAACACATAAAATAAAATAACATTATAAAAAAATCTTTATGTCAAAAAGATATAAGCAAATTCTGATGACAATGACAATCTCAGAGAATACCACCATTGCGTTGCAAACAACAGCTTCTCTAATATATAAGGAGTTTTTAGAAGTTAATTTAAAAAATTGATGGCTTAGTAGAAAAGTAAGGAAAAACTATCAACAAGTCACTCTTAAAATAATAATATAAATAGGCCTTAAACATGCAAAATTCCCTGACAAATGAAACAATAATATAAAAATTTAGAATAAGTTAGGAGAAAATTAGATGGACTAAAATTTGCAGTTTAAGCCAATTACAGAGAATAATACCAGGTTTATTTGTAACAAATTAATACAGTCCTTGATGCATAGTAGATTTTCTTTTTTTTTTTTTTTTGGCTCTTTTTTTTTATTATTATACTTTAAGTTCTGGATTACATGTGCAGAATGTACATGTTTGTTACATAGGTATACAAGTGGCATGGTGATTTGCTGCACACATCAACCTGTCACCTACATCAGGTATTTCTCCTGATGTTATCCCTCCCTTCCCCCCTACTCCTTACAGGCCCCAGTGTGTGATGTTCCCCTCCCTGTGTCCATGTGTTCTTATTGTTCAACTTTCACTTAACAGTGAGAACCTGTGGTGTTTTGTTTTCTGATCATGTGATAGTTTGCTGAGAATGATGGTTTCTAGCTTCATCCATGTCCCTGCAAAGGATGTGAATTCATCCTTTTTTATGGCTGCATAGTATTCCATGGTGTATATGTGCCACATTTTCTTAATCCAGTCTATCACTCATGGACATTTGGGTTGATTCCAAGTCTTTGCTATTGTGAATAGTGCCGCAATAAACATACGTGGATGCACAGTAGATTTTCAATAAATACTTGAATAAATAACAGAAGTCCTTGTTACCCTCTTTGTTGATAATCTTTAGAAACCTGTGCCTTTCTCTATCAGTTAGCTCTTGTGTAACAAACCAATCCAAAATTTAGCAGCACAAGCAATAAAGATGTATTATTGTTATTAGACAAACCATAACCAGCCTATGGTTTATAGATATATTATAGACAAACCATAACCAGCCTATGGTTTGTCTAGGCAGTGCTAAAGATCTGAGCCAGGCTTAGCCAATCTTGGGTGAGCTCACTCAAGCATCTGCAGTCAGCTGTGTCTGGGTTATTGGTTGGAACAAGGTGATGACTAGGTCTCTCAGGATAAATCAGGCTTGTTGATATAGTAGCAAAAGAGTTCAAGAAAGTGGAAGTATGTAAGGCCTCTTGAGGCCTAGGCTCAGAACTGGCACCATCAACCATTACTTCTGTGGGTTTTATAGACTGAAGTATGTCACAGGACCAATTCCAATTCTAGTGATGAGGAAATAGACTCCAAGTCTTAATGTGTGGAATATCCAATCCATATTCCAAAGACATAGATATTTTAAAAAGGTAAGATTTGGGAATATTTTTGCAGTTGGTCTACCATACTTTCCATCAATGAACCTACAGAAATGTGAGAAAAAAATATAGTGTATTAAGAATGGGGTACACAGAAATACAACACTGGGCAGATCCCAAAACAGCACACAGACCTTGCATTTCTGATTGCATTAAAAACAAAAGACAAACCTTAATTCCTTCCTTCCTTCACTCTCTTGCTCTCACTAGTTTGTTCACTCTACATTCTGACTTGCACTCTCTCTATTCTATTTTTTAATATTACCATGTTCATATAGTCCTATCCAAACTCCTATATTTCCTTCCTTTCTCTCCTTCAACTTCTTTAGCAAGCGCTCATTCTCCTCACTTACAGTGTATGTTTGCAGAATGTAAATAACTAATTTCATAGGATCACCATTGTTGTTGTTGTTAATTATTCATAACTCCATGTTTTCATAGTTCAGGGTAACTTCCTTCCGAGTCATCTATATACATCTTATCAAGTGATAAGTGCTGTGCCAGAAGACATTTCTGACAATGATGATCAAGCAACTGACATTTCATTGTTAGCATTTAAAAACTTTTCAAGCATCTTTCATATTCATTAGATCATTTAGTTTTTTTTCTACAAAAGTAATTATTTTAAAGTAAATATTTGTGCTTGGTTGGCCCTTAGTTTGAGAACTTTGTGCATTTAGTGTTTCTTAAATTTCAATAGAATGCAGCATTTAAAGGGAAAAGATTGTCATGAACCAGGAATATAATAATTATTGTATATTTATGATAATAAGTAAAAGCAAGTTTTTTAAATTAAAAAAATTTTAATTGGCTGGGCGCAGTGGCTCAAGCCTGTAATCCCAGCACTTTGGGAGGCCGAGACGGGTGGATCATGAGGTCAGGAGATCGAGACCATCCTGGCTAACACGGTGAAACCCCGTCTCTACTAAAAAATACAAAAAACTAGCCAGGCGAGGTGGTGGTGCCTGTAGTCCCAGCTACTCGGGAGGCTGAGGCAGGAGAATGGCGGGAACCCGGGAGGCGGAGCTTGCAGTGAGCTGAGATCCGGCCACTGCACTCCAGCCTGGGTGACAGAGCAAGACTCCGTCTCAAAAAAAAAAAAAAAAAAAAAAAAAAAAAAAAAAAAAAAAAAAAAAAATTTTAATTGTGTGTATTTACAGGGTACAGAGTGATATTTTGATACATGTATATAATGTGTAATAATCAAATCAGGGTAATCGGCATATCCATCATTATTTTGGGTTGGGAACATTCAAAATCCTATCTTTTAGCTATTTGAAAATATACCATAAGTTATCATTAACTGTAGTCACCCTGCAGTGATGTATAACACCAGAACTTGTTCCTCCTATGTAGCTGTAATTTTGTATCCTTTAACCAACTTCTTCCTATCACTCCCTCCCCACTACTCTTCCCAGCCTCCAGTAACCACAGCTGTACTCTCTACTATGAGCTCAACTTTGTTAGCTCCCACATATGAACTAGAACATGTAATAATTATCATTCTGTGCCTGACTTATTTCACTTAACATAATGTCCTCCAAGGTCATCCATGTTACTGTAAATGACAGGATTTCCTTCTTTTTTTAGGACCAAATAGTGTTCCATTGTGTATATATACCACATTTTCTTTGTCCATTTATCCATTGAGGGACACTGAGGTTGATACCATATCTTGGCTGTTGGGAATACTACTGCAATAAATATGGGGGTGCAGATGCCCCTGTGATATACTGATTTCTCTTCCTTTGGATAAATACCCAGCAGTGGGATTACTGGATAAAATGGTTGTTCTACTTTTAGTTTTTTTGAGGTTTCTCCCCACTGTTTTCCACAGTGGCTGTATACTACATTCCCATTGATGATGTATAAAAGGTCCCTTTTCTCCACAATTTCCCTGGCATTTGCTATTTTTTTGTCTTTTTGATAATAACCATTCTCACTGGGGTGAGATGATATCTCATTGTGATTTGGATTTTGAAAGCAAGGTAAACTGCATTTAAATTTGTCAGGTTTTGTGACCTGATTGTAGCATAGGTTAGGAAATGACTTAGAGCAGTAGTTTAGCCTCTCTCTTCATAAAGCTGTTTTTAAACCCTGTGGTTTGATCTAATGAACGAAGATTTTAATTGTTTTGGATTTCAGATTGTGCAGGTGCTAAAAGGAAGAGTAGTGCTTCTGTGAATATTCAGCTATTCTGCAGGTGCTAATTTTTCCTTCAAAATTGATATTGAAATGAGAGAGTCATGGATACATTTTGGCCTGGGGCAGAACAGGGAAGAATAGGAAAACATTCCTTCTTACTTCTTCCAACCTCTGCCTTGCCTTTGTGTCCATACACATCTCTAACTGAAAACTGGCTGCTTGTGACAGCTGCTCAGACTTGTATCTTTTTCTTTTTTTCTTAATTTTTTTTTTTTTTAGACAGTCTTGCTCTGTCGCCCAGGCTGCAGTGGAGTGGTATGATCTCGGCTAACTGTAACCTCCGCCTTCCAGGTTCAAGCGATTCTCCTGCCTCAGTCTCTCGAGTAGCTGGGACTACAGGCGCATGCCACCTTGCCTGGCTAATTTTTTGTATTTTTAGTAGAGACAGGGTTTCACCATGTTAGCCAGGCTAGTCTCAATCTTCTGACCTTGTGATCCACCTGCCTCTGCCTCCCAAAGTGCTGGGATTACAGGCATGAGCCACGGTGCCCGGCCGCATCTTGAAGACTAAAGCTAAAGGATTCTATTAGGGATTCCATAAAAGATCCTTTTATTTACCTGTATAACCTACAAAAAATAAATTCTAGCAAAATATCAGGATATTGTATTGTAATGGAAAGAGCATTCAATTAGTCAAAATTTTAGGTCATATTCCCAAACCTTTCATTGCTAATCTAATCCCTGAGTTATTTTGTAAACCTAGGCTGGCAACAGAAGTTTGGAATGCAACCCTTGTAATTTGTGGGTACTAGAAGGAAATGGTCAAAACTCCATCCCCTAGCTTTTAAAGATTAGCGAAAAAGGATAACATGAAATTATTTGACACTATTTGGTCCTCACTCATAAGCCTAATTACCTCATCAATACCTTTCCATGTCAGCTTTGCTTGCTGTGGGGCTTGCAGCAGCCTGTGATGGAGCAGCCCCTTCCTACTCCTGGGCCAGAGAATTCAATCATAGGACTAGAGAGAACCAACCTATTTTCATAGATTTGAAATATTGTAATTCAAAGTATTGTAAAACAAAGGCAAGCTTGTGTTCTATTGTAGATAAAAGAAAAAAATTAAAACCAAATGGAAATATTTTGATTATCAGTAGTTTCTGTTGTCTGTACTCACATTATACCATTAGTGCCCAGGAAAAAAAAGTAGGAAATAGTTATTGTTGTTGTTGTTGTTGTTATTGTTACCTATCAGGCAAAAACAAAAACAAAAAACAAAAATCAAAAAACCAAAAAAAACCTCAACTTGAAATTGCAAATATGATTACAACACTGGATTGTGATATTTTGATTCCTCTATCCTCCAGATAGAGTGAGACATTGGATGGCAGTCCCATTCCAGCAGACACCACAGTCTAAGAATTGATTATACATTGTGACATTCTAAAATATTTTGAAAACATAGGAAATATTCTTTTGTCAGAGCAAAGAGAAGAAAATGAAAAACTTTTTGCAGGATAAAGTGAATAAATACAAGTGGCAAGTAGAAATGAAGATTACACTGTTTCCTAAGTTTGGATGAGATGAATCAGGGGGACCTGTGTTTCAACTCAGTGCCTGGCATACAGTGAACAATATGTAAATGCATTTTTTAATGAATAAAAATGATTGACATACTAATATACGCTTGGCTTAAGACTTAGCATACTCTCATCACTCTATTAAATATATGTGAATAATTCAACTTTTTTGTCTTGATTTTAATTTTACTTTTTGTTCATAATCTTTTGTAGATAAATTGATTCTTTTTCTTAAAGTAAATAATGAGATAAATAATGGAGAGAGAAAAACCTAAGCCCATTTCTAAGCTCTGAAGAGTGAACAAACTGGTAGATTACAGGAGGGTCAAGGGTTCAACGACAGACCCAGGGCTGGCCTCATCATGGAGGTTGTCCAGGCACCCCTTCTTTTTCACTTTGCCTCCTCTTTTTTCTCCTCTTTCTTGTGTGACTAGCCAAAAAAAGGGACAATTTTTAGGCATACTAAGAGATTAATCATTTTTGAATTAAAAACATTTTTTAACTGCAAGCTGAGCAGATCTAAACCCTGCTAAATCAGTCTGCATTTCAGCTGTTGAATACTGGCCACAAACATAGTTCAGTAAGAAATGCAAGCTAGGGAAAACAACTCAAAGGAGGGAAAGCAAGGGCATTTGCTTTAACTAGTAGAGGGATGAGTGGGTGGGGAGTAGAATTTGAAACAGCCCTTGTCTAGGATTGTGAAAATGGGCAAGACGGAAGGGGAAAGGGGAAATTTCACTTGGCGTCTGGCCATGGTTATTTAGAGTTCAATCACATGAGGCTTTTCAATCAGGGTGAGTAACTTCCCTGCAGAAATTAATATCTATAAAGCCATCATAACTACTTGTCTGGTGGATAGACACTAGAGGAAGATGGGCCAATCTTCTTCAAGAATCTAACAAAGACTTCTGTCACATTCTCTCGCCTCGGAGTTCATGTTTGCAGGTTTCTGCCTGCCTACATTTATAACACAGTGAAAAAGAGCAGGTTTTCAGAAAAATGAATAAAATGGCTTAAATGTAATCTTGCCTTTATTTAAATATTTACATTCAACCAAAGAGCTCACTTTGGTGATCTTTTCTCTCAGGAAAATAGTTGACAGAAAAAAAAAAAAGACTTCTAGTTTCAACATGCTTCTCTGCTCACTTTTGAGTCTGCAGTTTACCCTGACATAATGCACTAGAACAAAAGGGTGCAGAATATAAGAGATATTCTTGGAAAAAGGCAAGTATGAAAACTGAAATTTATTTTCAAAGGATGGATTGAGGCTACATACCTTTTGTGTTTAGGAGAGACAAATTGATCAGTGTGCAGAAGATGCATTATTTTGTGGAATTCGTATTTCACATATCAAAGTAAAATATTGTCATTTCAAAGTTTGGTAGTTTGATAGGTGCAAGTTCTTTACCTAAATAAATAAGTTTTTCTTCAAAAAAATGAAATTAACCTGATAATGATATCAATATCCTTTCAGATATATAATGTATATGTATAATGTGAGCAATTACCACCAACTTAACCCCAGTGGGACTTAGGTACTTTCGAGACGTTTACATATGGATTTTCTCTGATCTATTTCCTATTATTTATCAGAAGGCACATGCTTATTAATTAATCTGCCTCTTTCTCTTTGATGCCTTAGAGTAGCATTTTCAAAGGAAAGTCCAAGTACTCTCTACATCTGAATAATATGGACAACTTAATACAATGCAGATTTCTGGGCCCCAGCCCAGATCTTCTGAATCTGACTTTCTGGAGTTGAGGCTCAAGATTTTGCATTCCCAATAAATCCACCAGGTGATGCACACTAGAATTCCAGGATTTTTTCATACTGAGAAAATTTATCTTTCAGAGAATAGCAGGTTTCACTTAAAAGTGGGGTATGAGGCCGGGCGCGGTGGCTCAAGCCTGTAATCCCAGCACTTTGGGAGGCCAAGACGGGTGGATCACGAGGCCAGGAGATCGAGACCATCCTGGCTAACACGGTGAAACCCCGTCTCTACTAAAAAATACAAAAAAAAACTAGCCGGGCGAGGTGGCGGGCGCCTATAGTCCCAGCTACTTGGGAGGCTGAGGCAGGAGAATGGCGTAAACCCGGGAGGCAGAGCTTGCAGTGAGCTGAGATCCGGCCACTGCACTCCAGCCTGGGCGATAGAGCGAGACTCCGTCTCAAAAAAAAAAAAAAAAAAAAAAAAAAAAAAAAAGTGGGGTATGGACAGAGACTCAGAACTTTCTAGCCAAGGGAAACCAATCATGCTCCAAGTAGAAGTTTTGTAAACTTAAACACTTAAAAATATATGTTTACAATAGCATCCTGTGGGAGTTTAATTATATTAGTAATTCATTGGCAGAATTGACTGGGCATTGTCAGATATATGCCTAAAGTAAGAAATACATACTTCTCCTTACATAAAGTTTAAAAGTAATGTAACATTACTTCATTCATGAGTGTCCACAGAGACCTGAGTTTCCTGTGAATGTGCACCACGGGAGATTTTTCATCACACCATGGACTTGCGGAACTCAGCAATGTCCTCATCCTATGACTGTTAAACACACTTACTTGTATTTGACCACTAACAGAACTTGATAATAACACTTAAGTAGCTTGATAGGGAACTCTGTAAACTTTGGTTAGGCTATTAATATATAATTAAGTAAGTCTTTCACAAATGTCTGTAAAGTCAGGAAATTTGATTTAGGTCGTAAGAAGAGACAAATATCAGACCTGAGATGGTCTGCCATTTGCCTTCTCTGTGTCTACAGCAGGACTGGTGGTTCTCAGCCCCAGTTGCATATTACAATCCTCCACAGAATTAAAAAAAAAACAAAACTTCATACCTAAGCCTCCCCACTGGGAATTCTGATGTATTTAAATGGAGGTGGAAGAACAATGAGAACTGGAAAGGAATATCTTCAGTACCAGCAGAGGGTTACATTTTGAGGAAAAAAGTTGACATACAATGTACAGTAGCCAACCCACAGCACCCAGCACATTCTGCTAGTGAAGACTGTAGTCTCTGAACATCAATAGTAAAGGTGTAAGCTTGTGACGATGAGGAGAGCAGTAAGGGAGCCATCATCACAGTAGAGATGTCAGCATTTTTCCAGAAGTGTAAGGATGATTGATGTTTGTTAAGGTGGAAGAGAAGAAGCTGAAGCCCGAGATGCAAGGGGAGAGGGTTGTAGGCAAGAAGCATGCCCATTGGTCCTGCACAGCACCAGACAAGTGTGGCTCTTAGGATTACAGGGAGAGCAGAAAATGGGAGTGAAACAGGAGACACAGAATAGGAGGTTAATAAAAGGACCAAATATAGAACAAGCTACCCTGACATAGCCCTCTCCTCCCCTGTATGCAGCACTCCGGGAAGCTAGGGATGTACTTCTGCAGCAAACAAACAAAGAAGAAAGGTCTCTACTCATGGTGTTAAGTGAACACTCTAAGGAGAACCAGACAACCAGGAAGCGCACTGGAGCAAATGCCCTCTGTGTAGTGTCATTTTGAAGACCCCTAGTGTGACAGCTGGTTCCAAAACCACTCACCCTTAATGTATCTTGCCGATTGGTAAACCCCACCCACTGTCATAGAGCCCATAGATGGACTGTTTTATGGCCTCCAGCTTCAATAGAAACAAACAAACAAGCAAACAATGCTCACTAAATGAGAAAATTCTGCAATAAACAAAGAGAAAGATCAAAATTAACAAGAAGAAAAAAGTGATTCTGGAGAAAACATAGTTAGTTCAGAATTTAGGGGAAAAAATCCTGTAATTAATATTAGAGAAATGAGAGATTTTACATCCAAAACAAAAGCAGACTGCTACAAAAAAAGAGAAGAACAATTAGAGAACAAAAATATCTCTAGATACCTAAAAAATGTTTTCTGAAATGAAAGAAAAATTGAATCATTAGAAGAGATTGTTGAGTAAACCTAGAAGAAAGATAAACATCAAAAGAAAAAAATATAAGAGAAAAGTTGAGACACATACTAACATCTGTATTTATTTAAAAGGTCAACATCTTATATTTAGGAATTTCAGAAAGAGAACAGAGAAAACAGAGGGAAGGAAATAAAAAGAAGAGATTTCTCAGAGTGGGAGATAAATGTCCTTTGACTAAAAAAGCCCAGTGGTCCTCAGTACATTGACTGTTTGAGCCTGCTCTTATTGTCACTGTCATAGTGTTAAAAATTCCAGAATCCCAAGGAGAAAGTTATCCTAGTAGTTTCCAGGGGAAGAAACAGGACATCAACAACATAATAAGTGTAAATTTGGCATCAGTCATCCATTCACCAATTTTGAAGGCTAAAAGGTAATGGAGCAATATCTTCGAAGCTGTGAGTGGAAATTACTTTTAACTTAGAATAGTATAAGTAGTCAAACTATCTGTCCAAAGAAGGACACATTTTGTAAACCTTAAGGCCCCTGGAAGATACTTTCTGCTGCCATTTCTTAGAATATTATTGAAGGGTATGTTGTAGCATGATGAGATCTTAAACCAATATAAAGGAAAACATAAGCTTTAGAAAGATGATCCCGTCCAGAAGAGGCCTGGGCAACAAGCACAATAAAGAGAAATTAGAACAACTTGGAGTAGGATAATGAAAGGCTTTGGAAGAAAGATATCAAGGGGGGAAAAAGGAGATTTAATATTATTTTTGTATTAAAATAATTTAGTAGACAGAAAGGCAGTCAACGTAAGAAGGAAAAGCATTTAGGAACTTTTAACAAAACAAACCAAGTAAGAAACTAAATGTAATGATAGTACACTGCTTGGTGCTACAGGTGGACTTATTGCCATTAAAGTATAAATAGTGGTTACTGACTTTCAAATTTAATAGACAATGTGAAGATTTCATATTATACAATTATTAGAAATACAGGCTCTAAAAATCATACTGGCTGTGTGGGCATCCAGAAATTTACTTAATTTCTATGTTACTCAATTTCTTTTCTGTAACATGAGAATAACAATAGTTATCTATGTTATAGTCTTGTGAGGCTTGAATGAGCTACTTTATACAAAGTAATAGTAAGGTCTCAACAGGGGTCAGCTGAAACAAGAACACACACAAGTATTCATTGACACAGAACAAAAATGAAATATTATCAAATTTGGCAATATAAATATATAAATACAAATGACTAAAAGTGGGGAGGAATAGTGAATTGGAGTCAAGAGATAAGGCTTATAGTTAATAAAAACAAAAATAAAAAGCAACTGAGAGAGAAACAAAAATTGGCAATGTAAATGTCTAATGGAGCTAAATTATAATACATCAGACTGAGAAGCTAATAATAGATTATGACTATAACTAATACATCAAAAACTAGCATGTAGGATTATAATCTAAAGCTATACAAGGAACCTGGAAGAAGTAAAGGTGGTTCTCTTTGAGCATCAAGGAAGGTAAAGGAGGAGTCAGAGTGGGAGGTGAGAGTGGGAGACTGTTGCTTTGCATTTTAAACCCTTTTATAGTGTTTTCTATTTTAATCACATACATGCATTACTTTTATTAAAAAATAAATATTTTTTGTGGGCCGGGCGCGGTGGCTCAAGCCTGTGATCCCAGCACTTTGGGAGGCCGAGACCGGTGGATCATGAGGTCAGGAGATCGAGACCATCCTGGCTAACACGGTGAAACCCTGTCTCTACTAAAAAATACAAAAAACTAGCCAGGTGAGTTGGCGAGCGCCTGTAGTCCCAGCTACTCGGGAGGCTGAGGCAGGAGAATGGCGTGAACCCGGGAGGCGGAGCTTGCAGTGAGCTGAGATCCGGCCACTGCACTACAGCCCGGGCGACAGAGCGAGACTCGGTCTCAAAAATAAATAAATAAATAAATAAATAAATAAATAAATAAATAAATAATAAATATTTTTTACACATGGGAATTTACTATGTGATTAAAAATGTATTTCAAATTAAAAAATACATATGTTTAACAAGAAATAAAATTAACACTAAGTTGCCAGGAATTCTTGCTATGAATTTCAGGAAACTTATAGAGTATGGAAAATATGAAAACTGTGGAGAAGGAATGCCAATTTCTGGCACTGACAAAATTTGATCATTTTAAAATGATTTAGTAATTGACTATAAGAGACAGAGATAACGCTTTTAATGATATAGTCAAGCAAAAATCACAGTGCATCTGAAAAACAAGTGAGGTTTAATGTCAATCAGTTTTTACTTCTGTTACCTCTTAAAATTATCAAGCTTAGTTTGGGGAGATGTTCAACTAGTAACTTTAAGCACTTTGGGGTACCTTTTGCTGCCCAGTTCATTCTTCTTCTGGGCTCTTTCATTCCTGGCTGCTCTCTGTGAATGTTTGGTATCGTAAGAGTTCCTTTCCTATGTTCCCAAAGGATAAGCACGTATGTAGTCAGTCCTGGAAACTTGATCTTTATCCTGAATCACTGTTGAAAAGCAACTAGAGATGGATCCTGTCTATACTCTTCTTTAATTAACAAACCCTCATGACACGAGTTTACCTATCTAAGAAACTTGCACATGTACCCCTGAACTGAAAGTAAAAGTTAAAAAAAGAAAGAAAAAGAAAATGTGGGATTAGGCATGGTGGTTCAAGTCTGTAATCCCAGCGTTTTGGGAGGCTGAGTTGGGAGGATTGTTGGGGCCCAGGAGTTTGACACCAGCCTGGGCAGCATAGTGAGACTCCGTCTCTACAAAAAATAAAAAATAAAATAAAAATTTAAAAAAGCCAGACATGGTGGCACATGCCTGTGGTTGCAGCTCCTTGGGAGACTGAGGTTGAAGGATTGCATGAGTGCCACTGCCCTAAAGTGGGTGACAGAGTGAGAGCCTGTCTCAAAAGAAGAAGAAGAAAAAAAAATAGAATACACATTTAAAATAACAATGCTTGTTTTGGTGAATTTCATCAGTGCTTCTCAATTTGGGCCTCACAGAACATTGTACTTTTTTATTTTAGCTATTTGATTTATTTTATTCTTTGGTCAGATTCTAAGACCTTAAAATTCATGATTCTATTCAATTGTTTGCATAGGCTAGAGGTGTCAATGATGAAAACACTTCTAGCTGCCAAAGCTAACCAGAGTTTCTCAGAAACTGGAAGGAAACCCTGCCCTGGCAGCTTTTGTTGGATGCCTAGTAACCATATTCTTCATATATTTGTGTTTCAAGAGCTTGGCTAAAATATGCTATCTGCTGGAAATCTCAAATGGTTGCCTCTCTTCTAAATGGTACAGAAAGGCTCACATGAAATTCCTACCTTTAATGAAAAGTGAGATTAAAACATAAATATGAGGCACTTTTAGAAGTAATCTCATCAGCAGCTATGGCTCCATTCTCATTACTTTGTAGTTTTTTTAGGCATCCCCATCTTTCCTTTCCTTTGTCTTCATCACACATTATTTAGTCAATCTTCATGCTTAGAGGAAACATGTGACTTGAACAGGGTACTTCAAAGGAGTGTGATAGGAACGGTTCTCTCTTGGTGACAGTACACTGCTAGATTGAAGACTGCTAGTTCTTATGCTGAGTCCTATGGGGTCAGGAGCAGAAAACTCAGGATGGAGGAAAGAACCACAGAGGTTGCCACCAGCACCTCCAGAATGGAAGAGGAGCAAGGAAGGCAATGTGACTGAAGGCCAGCAAGGGAAGGAGTACCAGGAGGTGAGGACAGAGAGATGAATGAGATGCTGAGGGAAGCAGGTAGATTTTCTAGGACCTTGGAAGACTTTGAAGGACTTTTATTTACTCTGGGAGAGATGGGAGGTTCTTGGAAAGTTATAAGCAGAAGAAATGAGACTTTTAAAGGATCACTCTGACTTCTCTATTGAGAGTAGACACTATAGTGTAAGAGCAAACAGGGAGGCCAAAATAAGACCATTACTATCAACAAGGCCACCGGTGACGATTGCTTGAACCAGGAAGGTGGTGGTGAAGGGAATGAGAAGTGACTGGACTCTGGATATGTTTTGAAGAGAGAATCAACAGGATGTGCCTATCATTTGAATGCTGGGACATGAGAGAAAGAGTGGAGTCAAGGATGATTCCAAGGTTATGGCCTGAGCAACTGGAAGAGGTTGGTGCCATTTTCTGAGATGGAAATGTCTTCAGGTTGGTGGACAGAGCAGGAGTTCAATATAAAACATTACAAATTTGAGAAATCTGTTACAAATACAAATGGAAAGTTTATATGAGCAACCAAGAAATAAACATCTAGCTTTATTATATTCATTCCAAAAATTGAGTTTATACAGACTAAATATCATAAGATAAATTTATAGCTTAATGATAATCCTGGATCTTACCTATAAAAATGCTATGACAGGTCTTCTGTATTTTGTTGCATGACAACTAAAACATTTCTAAAGAGATCCTCAAAATAAAGCATAATAGTGAAGCTTGAAGATAAAATCTTTTACCCTTGTTCCCAAAATTGACACCAATGAGCCTCAAAAGCCCAAGGGCCCTTACCATCAGATCATCCATTGTTATAATAAAGCATGTCATGTCAAACTTCATTAGGCGTTTGCACAAAGCATATTTTACACCTGACTTGCCCCTAAGCATTTAGATGTTTATTTCTACCTGAAGCCACCTGTAAAGTTAGATTAGATAATTCTTAAGAGTTTGATTTTGCTCAGGTGTACTGACAAGCACAAACAGTAAATCTTCGGGAAATTTCAAGATTTCAGTTATTCTTTGTCTGTGCAAGTTAAATCAACCACAAAAAATTTTTACAACACAGACTTTCATTTATTTTTCTCTTTACTGGAAATTTTGAGGTTAGTCTCTGAGATTTGGAAGCGATCTTGTTAGCTCTCTGCCCTAAGGCAAATCCACAGTGGAGATAGGAGTGCATTGTGAGAGACCATGAAGAACTTGAGGCCTGACAATTTTCCCTTGCGGCCCTCCTGTCCTCTTTCCCTGCATTGCTTCTCCCCACTGCTTCTTGCAAATGGCCTTAGCCCCTAACACATCCTCCCCACCACTCTCAATAAACTCCAGACTGTCCAAATATCCGCACTGCAAGAACAATCTCTTTAGTCCTATGTCTGAAACTAGTGTTCATGGACTGGCCCCTTACCACTAACGTCTCATAAAACCTCACCCTCCTTCCCCAAATTAGAACACTTCTTTCTAGCCTCCTTACAACTGACATTTTCAGATAAAGGTTTACATTTACATTAACTGACCCATGAAGCCACAGTTATCCTGTGCCCCGTGGAATTCCATTACTCCTACTACATGGCCTCTCTTTCTGGCAGAATTAAGTGGTTGCTGGCAAGAGGTGTATTGAAGAAGTGTATTGGGAGATATGAATTCCAGGACAAAGGAAAAGCATGATCTGAGCAAGAAGTGTCTTCACTGTGGCTGTGAAGGATACAGTGAACAATTAAAGTCATCCAATTCATAGAAAATTTGAAAGCAAATCATTAAAATTAAAATGTAGACAAAGAGTAGATCTTATGGGGCCTCAAACATCCAGATCAAGACTTTGAAAATCCCTCAGCTGGATAGTAACATAGTCAGTTAAACGAACAAGCAAACAAAAGCCAGCATGGGACACTCTTTCAAAGTTTACAAAATTATCTCCCATATATGCTCTAATTTAGCTATTGTTTTTGTCATAAATTTTCCTCTGGCACCAATATTTAATCTGGAGCAGAGAGATGAAACACTGGAGATAAAAAGACCTGTCTGAAGCCATTAGAATGGTGTCTGGGATTTTAAGTCTGAGTGACGGGCTGGGGATGGAGAAGCCATAATTACCAAATGTAGAGAACATTAGGGAAGGAGGACACTGAAGGCAGTGGCGATGATTCCTTTTTAGAAAATACTGAATTTGAAGTGGCAACTAGAAATGCAGACATATTTCCATGCCATCAGATTTATGGGACTCTATTAGACACATGGAGCTACATATTTGGAAGTTATACATTTGGAAATTTGTATGTGATAACCAAACGAGATCAAGTAAAAAAAAAAAAAGGAAGAAGAGAAGCCAGAGAATATTATGAATGCTATGGAGATTGTGACTTGCTCTGATTGTTCCAGAATGTAACCTCAGCATCTAGAACTGTACCCACCACCCAGTAGGTTCTCATGAGTGTAGGTCGACTACATAAATAAAGTATGCCAAAGTGCCCTCCAGTGGCAATGTTCTCTGCCTATCAGGACAGACTCTGCAACTATTCCTG
This sequence comes from Rhinopithecus roxellana, assembly GCF_007565055.1. Classification (NCBI taxonomy): domain Eukaryota; kingdom Metazoa; phylum Chordata; class Mammalia; order Primates; family Cercopithecidae; genus Rhinopithecus; species Rhinopithecus roxellana. The sequence goes on from NC_044551.1 coordinate 143,249,553, forward strand.
AAAAGATGAATGCTGGAGAAAGCAAAGCAAGAAAGGTGTGCTAAAATAATTGCTTGGTTCAATTTTTCAACAGTACCTTATGCTTTAGAACCATCCAAAAAAGGGCAAAAGGGGAAGAAAAGGGAAAAAAAAAAAATCTTGCTAGCGAGGTCAGTTCTCAAAACCAGGGTGGCTTTGGTTTCCTTTTGTTTGTGTTTTTAATGAGTAATCCTTTGTCAAATTTATCCATTGACTGTCAAAAATTCCACCCTTTCTATTAATTTATAACCAAAGGAAATTCCTGGGAGATTTTTGAAGTTTTCCTTTACCCATTATTGAGATGAGACATGGGCTGCACAATGCTTACATAACCTTTAGAGTAAAGTCTGAAGAAATAAAAAGTGACTCAAATGGCAGTTTTATGAGACTTCTGCAGGGTGGGTTTCAGGATGATGCTTTGAGTCTGCATTTGAGATCATAGTTTATTTTCAGCCCAGGCTATGTGAAGGATTTGTTTTACTTTTAGCACATCAACATAATGGAAGGGGTCTGAATGTGTTTTCTTTAAATCACTTCAAACTTTTTTGTGGAGCCAGGAACAGTCAATGAACAAACAAATAAATGAAGGAAAAAGTTGAAGTTGATGAGACAACATTTTATAACATAAAAAAGTCTGAATTATCAAGTACATACAAATAAGCCTATTTTTTTCCCCACATAATAAAAGGAGAAAAAAACAATTTTGAAGTGGATGTAGGGTAGTGAGAAATTAGCATATGTCAGCTCATTTAATTAAACAAAGATGAAGAATATTCTTGTATTCAGATAGCTATACGACACGGACACATATTGTTTCTCTAGTGGGCATGTACTGTTGTACTGTTTCCTCTTTCTGTCAATACCAACTGCCCTTGTTCCTCCTCTTCCTCTGGAACTTTTTTCCTAATCTCCTCTCCCCTCTTCAGTCCAGCCTGTGGTTCCTGTGAAAGCCACAAAGTTCTTATAAGGCAGCACTGTTGATTAGTTTTTTTTAAATTAGTTCAGGGATGGACACTTTCTTCAGACTGAGTCATTCAAAGCTCTTTCCTGAGCAATTTCAACTCTCAGGTAAAGAAGAGACTCAGTACCTCTCTAGTGCATAAGAACTACACAATGGGAAATTGAGAAGCTGTCAGCTTACATCCCACACCTCCAGCTTACCTCGTGAAGAAGGTAAGTATTCAGTGAAAGAGAATGAACTAATCCCCTGAGAAGAGCAAAAGTGAGTCAAGGTGAGGAAGAGAGAGAGAGAGAGAGACAGAAGAGATCTTGCAAAAATCAGGCCAAGATGTCCTGTTGATCTAAGGCCAGATGCATTTGCATCCTTCCTGTTTCTTCAATCCTTAGTTTTCATTAACCAATGCATCCCTTTGCCTATTTTGGCTGTCTGAATTAATCGAAGTTGATTTTCTGTTACTTGGAAACAAAATAAAAAGTCAGAACTTCCTGGCCTTCCAAAACAAAAATACAGATAAGAACTAATATAATTGATACCACATAGATGTGCATGGGCTGGGTGGATTCTACAATTATAATGCCATACAGACTTATGAAAGGAAGATTGACTTTAGCTTCCAAGAGTCCATGAAATTTAAGAGTGTGGACAGCACAAAATTAAGATGAGCTGAGAACAGTCAAGAGTTTGACATAGCGTACGTAACAACACACCTATTTAGAGAACTAAAGGTGAACAACCCCGTTATAGATTCTTCTTTCAAAGTACATTTATATGTGTCTCACACAGAGAATAAATGAACTAAATTGATATCCTCCCCTGCTTTGAGTCAATCAGCCTTCCTAAATTGCTTCCTAAATTAAAAAGAGAATAGGATCCCTTCTGAGAAGGATTAACGACAAGTTAATGAACTATTACGGTATGTAAAAGCTGTAGATATTACAAATCCTCTCTGCAGCTGGACCCAAGATTTTATATGACTTGACTTGAAAATTGTGCAGCTCCACAGTGAAGAGGAATTCTTCCCAATTATCAATCAATGGGACATTCCTTGGGAAGTTTACATAATCTTCATCTGCTTTACAGAGGAAAACAAAAACATATCCCCACCCCCGCCAAAGCATAAATCAACCTTTAAAATTCAAGTAAAAGGAGGGTGAAAGTGGAGAAGAAAATTCTGGTTACAAACCACCAAACCTGTAATTTTACACTCTACAACCATCTAAGTAAACAAAATCATGCAGTATAAACACTGCTGATAAAGGACTACCACACAGTGTTTAATAGTCCTAGGGAGGAATAAAGCATAAATACGTTTTTTATTCACAAAAGAAACTTCAGAGTTTCCAAAAAATTATTTTTAAAGAAACTAGGCAATGTCTCTCTGCTTTCCCATTTAAAGTAAGTATCATACATAGGCTGGATGAATTTAGGAAGATAAAGATATTTGTGAATGAAGAGTGTTCACAGTTCCCACAGAAGTGTTTAGTTTGAGTAACTTTCTAAAACTTTAAAGTAGAAAATGATCATTAAATATAGTGTGTCCTTAATATTATACAGAAAGCTAAAACTGTCCAACACTAAGCATGAGGATAAATTTTTCTGAATAGTTCTTTTTTCATACATTTGAACCTATAAGCATACATTTATTGTCAGACTATGCAATTGCAGTTCTTGGTTGAGGAAAAATGATCAGTTAAAAGTGGTTTAATATATCTTTCTGGCAGAAAACAATAAATTATTTGAAACCAATGAGAACACAGATAAAACATACCAGAATCTCTGGGACACAGTTAAGGCAGCATTAAGAGTGAAGTTTATAGCACTAAATGTTCAAATCAAAAAGTTAGAAAGATCGCAAATTGAGAACCTAACATTACAACTATAGGAACTAGAGAAATAAGAGCAAACCAACCCCAAAGCTAGCAGAAGACAAAAAATAACCAAAATCGGAGCTGAACTACTGAAGACAATTGAGACGAAAAAACATACTGAAGATCAACAAATCCAGGAGTTGGTTCTTTGAAAAAATTAGTAAGATAGACAAGCTGCTAGTTAGACTAATAAAGAAAGAAAAGAAGATCCAAATAAACATAATCAGAAATGACAGAGGAGACATTACCACTGACCCCACAGAAATACAAAATACCCTCAGAGACTACTAAGAATACCTCTATGAACACTAACTAAAAAATTTAGAAGAAACAGATAAATTCCTGGACACACACAAACTCCCAAGACTGAACTAGGAAGAAATTGAATCCCTGAACATACCAATAACAAATTCTGAAATTGAATCAGTAATAATGTAGAAGTTCCTACCAACCCAAAAAGCCAGGACCAGTCAGATTCACCGACAAATTTTTCCAGATGTGTAAAGAAGAGCAGGTAACATTCCTACTGAAGCTATTCCAAAAAATTGAGGAGGGGGAATTCCTTCTCGACTGATTCTATGAGGTCAGCATCACCCTGATACCAAAACCTAGCAGAGACACAATTTAAAAAAGAAAACTTCAGGCCAATATCATTGATGAACATAGATGCAAAAATCTTCAACAAAATACTAGCAAACCAAATCCAGCAGCATGTCAAAAAGTTAATCCACCACAATCAAGTACGTTTCTTCCGTAAGATGTAAGGTTGGTTCACCATACACAAATCAATAATGTGATTCATCATATAAGCAGAACCAAAACAAAAACTACATGATTATCTCAATAGATGCAACAAAAGCTTTCGGTAAAATTCAACACCGCTTTATGTTAAAAATCCTCAATAAACTAGGCATTGAAGGAACATACTTCAAAATAATAAGTGCCATCTATGACAGACCCACAGCCAACATTATAATGGGCAAAAGCTGAAAGCATTCCCCTTGAAAATGAGAAAAAGACAAGATTGCTTCTCTCACTACTCCTATTCAACTGTAGTATTGGAAGTCCTGGCTAGAGCAATCAGGCAAGAGAAACAAACAAACAAAAAGGGGTCCAAATAGGAAAATAGGAAGTCAAACTATTCCTGTTTGCAAATAATATGATTCTAGAAAACCCCATAGTCTCTGAACATAAGCTCCTTGATCTGATAAACAACTTCAGCAAAGTTTCAGAACATAAAATCCATGTCCAAAATCAGTAGCACTCCTACACACCAATATCCAAGCAACATTCCTATACAACAACATCCAAGCTGAGCACCCAATCAGGAAAGCAATCCCATTCACAATAGCCACAAAAGGATAAAATACCTAGGCATATGGCTAACTAGGGAAGTGAAAGATCTCTACAATGAGAATTACAAAACACTACTTAAAGAAATCAGAGGCCGGGCGCGGTGGCTCAAGCCTGTAATCCCAGCACTTTGGGAGGCCGAGACGGGCGGATCACGAGGTCAGGAGATCGAGACCATCCTGGCTAATACGGTGAAACCCTGTCTCTACTTAAAAATACAAAAAACTAGCCGGGCGACGAGGCGGGCGCCTGTAGTCCCAGCTACTCGGGAGGCTGAGGCAGGAGAATGGCGTAAACCCGGGAGGCGGAGCTTGCAGTGAGCTGAGATTCGGCCACTGCACTCCAGCCTGGGTGGCAGAGCAAGACTCCGTCTCAAAAAAAAAAAAAAAAGAAATCAGAGTGGACGCAAACACATGGCAAACATTCTATGTTCATGGGTAGGATCAATATGTTAAACAAAGAATCAATATGTTAAAATGACCATACTGGCCAAAGCAATTTATAGATTCAATGCTTTTCCTATCAAACTGCCAATGAAATTCTTCACAGAATTAGAAAAAAACTATTTTAAAATTCATTTGGAACCATAAAGAGCCTGAATAGTTAAGGCAAGTCCAAAGCAAAAAGAACAGAGTTGGTGGCATCACTTACTCAATTTCCAACAATATTACAGGGCTACATAACCAAAATAGCATGATAGTGGTACAAAATCAGACACAGACCAATGGAACAGAATAGAGAACCCAGAAATAATGCCAGACACCTCCAACAATCTGATCTTCAACAAAGTCAACACAAACAGGTAGTGGGGAAAGGATTCCCTGTTCAGTTAATGGTGCTGGGATAACCAGATAGCCATATGCAGAAGATTGAAACTGGACACTTTCTTTATAGTATATATAAAAATCAACTCAAAATAGATTAAAGTCCTAAATGTAAAACCTAAGACTATAAAAGCCCTTGGAGATATCTATGAAATACCATTCTAGATATAGGAACTGGCAAAGATTTCATGATGAAGATGCCAAAAGCAATTGCAACAAAAAGAACAGAAGGTATTTGCAAACTATGCATCTGTCAAAGGAACTTAATCAATAATCTATAAGGAACTTAAACAAATTTATAAGAAAAAACAAATTAAAAGTTGAAACAAATTTTAAAAAGTTAAATTAAGAGTTAAAACAAATTAACAAGAAAAAAACTAACAACCCCATTAAAAAGTGGGGAGAGGATCAAGAAACTACCTATCAAGTCCTGTGCTTATTACCTGGGTCCTATGTTTATAATCTGTACACCAGACCCCCATGACACACAGTTTACCTATATAACAATCCCGCACATGTACCCCTGAACCTAAAACAAAAGTTAAACACAAAAGACTTTGATTGTTATTGGAAAACCTAGTTACATCAGACTAATAAATTACCTTGATTAGGGTAAAACACCTTAACAAAATATCATTTAATCCTCAAAATAAAAAAGATATCTTCCTGTCAGAAATTACTATATTCCAGCATCTCTAACACCAGTACTTGCAACTGCCACTCTGGAGACTCAGAGAAGGGAAATCCTGGTAGTTGTCCTCTCAGAAGCTCATGACTGGTGTTACCTATCATAGCAATTTCACCGTACTTGTAATGCAGTTGATCTCTTTCTTTACCATTGCTCTCTCTGCCAATACTCCTCTCACTCCCCAATCTCTTCTTTCTTTTTTTAGACTTCCACTTCATCACAGCTGCTTCTTTTCTTCTTTCTTTGTGCATTTCAGTTTTTTTGTTTCCTTTCCAAGCACTCATTTCCTCTGCTGAATATTTTCTCATTTTCAGTCTTTCCAAGAAGATCTTTTGGTTCTGGTAGTTGGTATTAACTCTGCTGGAGAGAGTGCTTATACCAAGTTACCTTATTAGTTATTGGCCAACCTATGGATTGTCTCTTCCTAGTTCAGAAACTTACTCTTGATCTAATTAGCAGCACGTAGGGTGTCAGGGTCATGTAATCATTTTTCTTAAGGGATGTGTGGCTTGAGGATCTCTTGGAGAAATAGAAACTCATACTCCTTTGTTTCTCTGTCACAGCTGCTATGGGAGTTGTGCAGAAAACACAGAACTTTTCAGAGATTCTGAAGTCAGAAATGAACTAAAAAAGGAAATTTTTAATTGCTCAAATAGCTGATGGCAGGCCCAATACAAATGCTGTTGCTGGCACCCAAATGGATCATCCAGGAGCCTAGGGGTCAACCTGCCCCACCCACCACCACCAGTGTCTGTGCATGTTGTCCAGGGATTTTGGAATGGACTTGCCCTTCTCACTGCCACTGGTACCCATGAGCAGCATGCAGGGACCTCAAGACAGGCCTACGCTTCCCAAAACCACCAAAGCTAGCACCCATGTGCACCATCTGGAGGATGGGGGAGCAACTCTCCCCACCCACTACCAACCTGCCCACTGTACTGCCCATGTACATAGTCTAGGAGGCATGGTATAGGCTCACTCTGACTGCCACTACTGACTCATATACTCGTAGTGCAAGGGTATAAGGACAAGCCTGTCCAGTCTACCACCAGTGCCTGCACATGCCTTCTGGGGCCTAAGGACCGAACTGCCCAGCCCACTGCTACTGGTGCCCACATGAGACACTTAGGAGCCCAAGGCTTGGACTGTCAATGCTACTGCCACTGCTAATGCCACACATGCTGCCTGGGGTCCTCAGGACCCCCACATGTGGCCTGCCCCTGGCACTGCTGTCACTTTAGCATGCTACCTGGTGGATGCAGGACCAACCCCTTCTGGGCTCACAACTGCCAGTGCCAGCATACACCACCAAGGAGCCTGAGGACCACACACCTGGCCCATCACTGCCATCACTGGTGCCAGAGGACTGATCAGCCTGGTGCCCATCTTCCCAGTAAAGCCTCACCACAGTCTTCACTAAGAGCTGCAGCCTAAGCCACCGAGGAACTCACAGATATCAATAATGTTGATTACAACCAAAGAAATACAGAGACTACACTACTGTGTCCACCCAGAATCAAAGCCAAAGCACCCTACCCAACTAACACTATAGATACATGATATAGTTGGTACATTTATCCCCACCCAAATCTCATGTTGAAATGTAACCCTCAGTGTTGGAGAAGGACCCTGGTAAGAGGCAATTTGATCACAGGGACAAATTTCTCCTGAATTATTTAGCACCATCTCCTTGGTGCTATCCTTACAATAGTGAGTGAATTCTTGTGAGATCTGGTTCTTTAAAAGTGTGTGGCACCTCCCCTCCCTTGCTTTCACCACAGGTCATGCCTGCTCCCCTTGGCCTTCCACCATGATTGTAAGCTTCTAGAGGTCTCCCTAGAATTTGTGCAGTTGTCAACATCAGGTTTCCTATAAAGTCTACAGAACTGTGGGCCAACTAAACCTCTTTTCTTTATAAATACCGAGTCTCGGGTATTTCTCTTTAGCAATGCAAGAACAACCTAATATACCTACAGGAAAATGTCTTTACCTACAAAAGCAAATTCATAAAATTGGATGAAGCTACTGTTACAACAGATGCATAGCTATCAACTTAAAAACACAAGAAACATGGAAATGCAAGAAAACATGACACATCCAAAAGAACACAATAATTATCCAGTAAGATTCCAAAGAAAAGAAAGTCTATTCAATGCCTGAAAAAGATTCAAAATACTAATATTAGTATTTTGAAACCAGTGAGATATAAGATAACACAGATAACCAATACAAAGAACAAAGAATAATTCATGTTCTGAATGAGAAATTTAATTAAGAGACTGAAATAATAAAAAAAGAACAAAACCAATATTTTGGAGCTAGAAATAATATGAATAAAATTAAACATACAATCAAGAACTTTCACAATAGACTAGATCAAGTAGAAGAAAGAATTTCTAAACTTGAAGAAAAAACTTTTGAAAGAATCTAGTCAGACAAAAAATAAAGAATTTTAAAAAAGAAAGCCTACATGACATATGAGACATGTTAAAGTGATCAAATATTTCAATTTTGGTAGTTTCTAAAGGAGAAGATACGGGAAAAGGCATAGACAATCTATTTAATGAAATAATAGCTAAAATCTTATGAAGTCCTGCAAAGGATATATGCATCCAGATATAGGAAGCTCCAAGATCTACACATAGATTCAAACAACAAGCGGTCTCCAAGACCCCTTTTGGTCAAACTCTCAAAAGTCAAAGACAAAGAGAATTCTCAAAGCAGCAAGAGAAAAGCATCAAGTTACATAAAAGGGAATTATCATCAGACTAACAATGGATTGCTCAGCAGAAACTTGAAGACCAGGAGAGAATGGAGAGATATATTCAAAGCACTGAAAGAAAAAACTTCCAGCAAAGAATACTTTATCTAACAATTCTATCCTTCAAAACTAAAGGAGAAATATAAAGTCTTTCCTTAAAAAGCAAAAACAGGTAATTCATTGGCACTAGACCAGACCTACAAGAAATGCTCAAGGGAGTTCTACATCTGAAAACAAAAAGGAAGATATCTACCATTGTGAAGACACATGAAAGCATAAAACTCATGGGTAGAACATATATACAAATGAGAAAAAAGCCAAATGTTATCACTACAAAAAACCTCACCTATTAATAACAACCTTGAATATAAATTGTTTAAATCCATTAACTAAAATACATCCTGATTGAATGGATTTTGAAAAAACTTAATATCCAACTATTTCCAGTCTACAAGAAACTCCCTTCACCTGCAAATACACATGCAGATTGAAAGTGAAGGGATGGAAAAATATTCCATATAAATGGAAACCAAAAGCATGCAGAAGTAGCTATATTTGTGTTAGAGAAAACAGACTTTCTTTATATTTATGTTAGGGAAAAAGAAACAAAGAAGGCCCTTATATAATAATAAAAGAGATCAATTCAGGAAAAGAATATAAAAACTGTAAATATATATTCACCTAGCAAGGGAACACCCAGATATATAAAGCAAACATTATTAGGGCTAAAAAGAGAGATAGACTTCAGTACAGTAATAGTTGGGGATTTCAACACTCCACTTTCAGCATTAGACAGAGAGTCTAGACAGAAAATCAACAAAGAAACAATGCATTTAATATGTATTATAGACCAAATGAACATAACAGAAATGTACCAAATATTTGATTCAACAGTTGCAGAATACACTTTCTTCTCATTAGTAAACAGAACATTCTCCAGGATAGAACATATGTTAGTCCACAAAACAAGTCTCAACAAATCTGTAAAAATCAAATTTATACCAAGTATCGTCTGAGAGCACAATGGAATAAAACTAGAAATCAATAACAAGATTTTTGTTACTTTGGAAATACTACAAATACATGGAAATTAAATAATATGCTCCTGAATGACCATTAGGTCAATGAAAAAGGTAAAAATAAAATAAAAAATTTCTTGAAACAAATGAAAATGGAAACACAACATACCAAAACCTGTGGGATATAGCAAAAGCAGTGGTAAGAAAGAAGTTTACAGCAATAAATACCTACGTCAACAAAATAGAAAAATTTCAAATAAACAACCTAATGGTATACCTCAAGGAACTACAAAAGCAAAAACAAATTCGACCCAAAGCTAATAGAAGAAAAGAAATAACAAAGACCAGAGCAGAACTAAATGAAATACAGACAAAAATATATATATAAAAGATCAATCAAAGGTGATTTTTTGTAAAGATAAACAAAATTGATAAACTGCTAGCTACACTAACCAAGAAAAAAGAGAAACAACCTACATAAATAAAATTTAAAAAAAGAGAAGGGAGATATTACAACTCAGATACAAAAGATTATTAGAGACTGCTATGGACAACTATACACTAACAAATTGGAAAACCTAGAAAAAAATGGAATACATTTCTGGACACATATGCTCTACCAAAATTGAACCAGAAAGAAAACTTGAACAGATCAGTAATGAGTAATGAGGTTGCATCACTAACAGCCTCTCAAAAAACAAAAACCCAGGACTGAATGGCTTTACTCCTGAATTTTACCAAATTTATAATGAGCTAACACCAATTCTTCTCAAATGATTCAAAAAAAAAAAAAAAATTGAAGGAGAAAGAATGCTTCCTATTCATTCTACAAGGCCTGTATGACCCCGATACCAAAACGGACAAGGACATAACAACAAGAAAGAAAATTACTGGTCATATCCCTGATGAACATAGATGCAAAAAATACTCTCAACATAATAGTAGCAAACTGAATCCAGCAACACATCAAAAAGGTAATATACCACAATTAAGTGAGATTTATCCCAGGGATGCAGAGATAGTTCAATATATACAAATCAATAAATGTGATATATTACATTAACAGAATGAAGGACAAAAACTGTATTATCGTCTCAATAGATGCAGAAAAAAACATCTGATAAAACTCAACATCCCTTCATGATAAAAATTCTCAACAAAATAGGTATAGAAGGAACATGCCTCAACATTATAAAGGATATATATGACAAACTCACAGCTAATGTTGTCCCGAATGGGGAAAAGCTAAAAGACCTTCCTCTAAGAACTGAATAAGGCAAGAATGCCCACTTTCACCAACTTAGTCAAAACAGTACTGGAAGTCCTAGCCAGAACAATCCAGCAAGAGAAAGAAATAAAAGACATCCGAATTGGAAAAGAGGGGGTTGAACTGTCCTTCTTTGCAGATGATATAATCTTGTGTACTAAAAGAACCCAAACTCCAACAAAAATGCTTAGAACTGATAGAATAAATTCAGTAAAGTTGCAGGATACAAAAATCGCATACAATAATCAGTAACACTTCTTTAAACCAATAACTAGTGGAAAAAGAAATTGAGAAAGTAATCCCATTTACAATAGTTACAAAAAAGAGTAAAAATATCTAGGAACACATTTAACCAAGGAGGTGAAAGACCTCTACAATGAAAAGCATAAAACACCGATGAAAAATTTTGAAGAGAACACAAACAAATGGAAAGGCTGCCCATGCTCATAGATCAGAGGAATTAATATTACTAAGATGACCATATTATCTAAAGCAATTTAATCCCTATCAAAATACCAATGATAATCTTTACAGAAATAGAAAAAAAAATCTTGAAAATTATATGAAATCACAGAAGATCCTGTGATTATATAATGAAAGCAATCCTGAGCAAAAAGAACAAAATTGGAGGCATCACACTATTTGACTTTAAAATATACTACAAAGCAATAGTAACCAAAACAGCATGATATTGGTATAAAAACAAACACATAGACCAATGGAACAGAATTAAAAACCCAGAAGTAAACCCATGTGTTTACAGCCAACTGATTTTTGACAAAGGTACCTAGAACATACACTGGGGAAAAGATACCTTCTATAATAAATGGTGGTGGGAGAACTAGACATCCATATACAGAAGAATAAAATTTAATACCCTATCTCTTGCCATATAAAAAAATCCACTCAAAATGAATTAAGGCTTAAACATAAGACTCAAAAATATAAAAGTAGGAGAAAAAAATTAACTCAAAATGAACTACAGGCTTAAACATAAGACCCCAAAATATAAAATTCCTAGAAGACAACACAGGGGAAAATGTTTCAGGACATAGGTCTAGGCCAAGATTTTATGACTAAGACTTCTAAAGCACAGGTAACAAAAACAAAAAGAGACAAATGAGATTGTGTTAAACCAAAAAGTTTCTGTACAGCAACAGGAACAATGAACAGTGTGAAGAGGCAGCCTGTAGAATGGAAGAAAAGGATAATGTTGGTGGAAATGTAAAATTAATAAAGCCATTATAAAAATAGTATGGAGATTTCTCAAAAAACTAAAAACTACCACATGATCTAACAATTTCACTTAAGGGTATTTATTTAAAGGAAGGGAAATCAGTTTATCAAAGGGACACCTGCATCTCCGTATCTATTGCAGCACTATTCCCAACAGCCAAGATATGGAATTAAATTTAGTATCCATCAATGAATAAATAGATAAAACATAGTATATATACACAATGCAATACTATTCAGTCATAAAAACGAATTACAATCTGTCATTTGCAGCAGCATGGATGAATCTGGAGGTCATTATATGAAGTGAAATGAACCAGTCATGTAGTCACTATCTAGCTCATCTGGGTATTATACAATTCTATAGGGGTATGCAACTTTGATTGAGTTTTTATTGACCAGGCTATTTTGCAACTTAATAGTGATACACTTATAGAGAAAAACTGGTATTAATGCAAGTGATTGTGGGCTGACAGAAATGGATATTATTCCTGCCTACCGCAATAAAGTAATTTGGTTTAGAAGAGATGCAATTTATTTTCATCAGGTAGAAAAGGTAACCCCAACCATTACAGTTTATTGGCCTGTAGGATATTAACCAATTTTTTGTTTAGTAGTAGATTAATTTTATTACGCCTTTGACTATTCAAATATCTGACCTTCACATTCTCCTCTGAACCAGACATACTGTTTTCTTCCTTAATGAATGAGGTGAATAAATTATTTGACTTGGGCCAATTTTATAGTTTTATGAAAGTCATGTTTTTAACTTTTAGAAAATCGTATTTTTGGGTCATTCAAGAGCATGGACAGCACCAACCACTCTCTCCAGCTGGAAACAGTCCCTTAAATTAATTTCCATGACATTCCATTTTTCTAATCTTTCTCCTGCTTCACTGGGCCACTCTTTCTTGATTGTGTTTGCCAGATCCTTCCCTTCTATTCATTATTTAGATATTGGGGTTCCCTCAGGCTTGATTAGAAACCCTGTTCTCTTTTTTACATTCTTTCCCTAGATGATTTCATCTACTCTCCTGCCTTCATCTACATGGTGAAATGCACCAATTTATATCTCTAGGTTAGTCCTCTTCCTATATATCCAAGTATCTACACAACAGGTCCATTTGGGTGATTTGTACTGCCTCAAATTTATTAGTGCTCAGATTAAACTCATTTAATAATACACAAGTGCATCTTAATAAAGATATAAATATCACAATAATACTTTAATAATCTTGATGAAATGTTCTGAGGCCATGGTGATGTATAATGAGGTATTTGTGCTAAAGCAGACTACACATTTTTAGTGACTGGGATCTTCTTGTCTACCAGATTCTGTGTCTTCTTTTTCTGATGATATTGAATGAAAAATATAAAAATTTTGCGTATTGATCTTCCCATTTCTGTAATTGAGACAGATCACCTACCTTCTGTATTCTTTCTTTAGACTGAAGAGTATAGTTGATAAAATTTTAATTCTTCTTCATATCAATTATGTATATTAGGATATCCTTAAATCTCCTAAAACACATACTTGTAGATTTTTTTTTTTTAGCCTGGGTGACTATGGGGTAATTAATTACATAATTAGGTAGAGTTAACTACTCTGAAGTAGCTAATCACTTTGCTACTCTGTGCGGTGGCTGAGACCTATCTGTTCTCATACTCATGAGGAACCAAGAAGTTTGTGGGAAAGAACTCATCCCAAAGAAATACAGGGAGGGAGAGAAGCCAGGGCACTGATACTGAAGAAGAGGGGCAATTCTGAACCGAAATTTCACCTAGATTATACTCTGGCTTAATTTCTGTAGACTCATGACTGAACTTGTAGAAGGTAAAATTTTAATGAAAGAACAAGTTTAAAAAGCTGTTTTTCCTTAGATGTCTCTGGGGCATCAAGCTCTTAGGCACCAGGAGAGGCACTGATGGTGGTGACAGCAGAACTGGCAATGAAAGCAGTAACTTTCATGGAAGCAGAGTTTGCTGCAGCTGTGACTGGATGTCAGTGCTCTTGACATTGGACATAGTTACCCTTAATATTTATCTAGTGACCTCTTTTTCTGCAGGTAGGAGTAGTCTCAGCCTGAAAGGCAGTGGCAGCAGCAGAAGCAGCTGCAGTGGTGTTTCTGGCAGGAGACACAGCTACTACTGTTGGCATCAGCTGCAGCCAGGGTGTTCATTGCAAGGATTCAAGACAAAGGAGGTATAGAATGCAGGAATGCCATGGCAATTGAGAGGCTTACTTCTCAGCACACATAGGAGAAACCTTCTGGGAACTACAGCTCCACTGGTAAAAATTTTAAGGGAGAGAGAGCAGCTATTTCAGTGCACGAGAGGGTGGACCTTGAAAAATATTATTTGGCTGTGATTTTCATGTTCCACCTCCACGCTGGTATAACTTAGGAAACACAGGAAACAGGTACCATACCAGCAGCTATACCTTTCTGGCTGAAGTCACTCACTGATTCTGTTTGAGGGGCTAAGGTCAAGAAATCTCTGCTGCCAACACATGCTGCTTTGAGCTGCATTCTGTGGTGTTCTGTCATTTCAATGACCAATGTCAAGACCAATGTTTACGGCAGAACAAGAGTTGATGTCTTCAATAAGGAACGAAAATCTAAAATTTTCCCATACTAAACAGGCCATTCCACTCTGAAGGCCTGACACATGCATGGTGTCTTTCTGAGAAAAGCAGCTGCAGGGGGTAGGATTCCCTGGACACAGATACTCATGTTTTCCGCCATGTAACCCTGTCCCAGCCACAGTTAATTGGACTAGGGACTGATACTTGATACAAACAAAGATAGCCCATTTAAAGGCCACGACCAAAACTTTTCAGTAAGGATGGTGACTGGCTGAACTAATCAGATTCTCTCTCTGGGTGAGTTTGAAGGCCAGACATCCAGAAAGATTTGGCAGGGTGGAGTTGCACAGGATGAGAGAGACAGAGAGAAAGAAGGTGTTGATGCAGTCACTTGCCATAAGTAAGAAGAAGCCCAAAAGGGAAGTAGATAAGAGTAGAGGGAACTTTCTGAAGGGGTCAATAGTCTCAGAAGAAGTGCAAGCAGATTAACTTGAATCACTACTAGGACAGTATATTAGAGTGGAGGCATTGTGTTCTGATGCCACTTTAAATCCTGTTCTAGTTCCTTGAAGCCCGAGTGAGCAGCTCTATTAAACTGTCAAATAATGTATTAGTCGAATGTAAATGAATAAGACCATGGTAAAGTCAAGAGGGAAATCAAAGTATTCAGGAGGTGGACCATGTAATATGCAAATTGTCATTTGTATATTTTCAGAAAATGCCCAAGATTTTTGTTTTTTTGCTTATGTGAGAAAGTATCTATAGGTAGGACAGATAACCCACACTTCAAATATGTAATACATATATATTAGTATAAAACTCGTTATTTTCTGTCATTCTTATTTCAATGGGCATCTTTATATTTAACTACAACTACAAGGTTCTCATTTTCTTGGAACCTGAAAGAGCTGAATGATTTCTCATTTCACCAGGACTCTTTAAAATAAAATTCCATAACCTTAAGGTAACTTGAGTGTGTTCCTGTTCATGGCCACCTACAACAACATAAGACAAAGACAAAGAGGCAAGTGAACAGGTGGTAAGTTTGTGATGCCATCCAGAAACTACATGTACACATATGTTTGAATATATTTTCTAAAAGGATAAAGAATAACCAGCAGGAAGACCAAAATTAGTCTTTCATAGCCCACCTTCCAACTTGTAATTTAAAGTTTGTTCCTCCTTTCCACATCTATGCTTTTCCTTGACAACAGCTTATACCATATGATCCCTATAAAGAGGGCGGCAGTCAACTGAGGGTCTAATGACACCTCACCTTCATGAGGTGCTGATGGATCAGGATGACCTGCTCACACCTCCCAGACATTCTGGAAAAAATAGAGTGTGAAAATAGAAAGAACCACCAACTGTGTTCACCAGTTCTAATTTACCATGAGGACAAATGTTAGGCATTAACGGTCAGCAGAGCTTCTGGTGATCTTCACTGAAGCAGAATGTCGACAGCATGTAATAGAGTTGCATTTAAAGATCGTGCCTACAGATGTTGTGATTTCTCTTAGCTGCCCAAAATACTATTTCTGTAAAGTCAAAGTTTAATTCATTTATAGACCAAATGATTCTAAAGTATATCTGGAAGAATAAGCAAGTAAGATCCACCAATAAAATCCCAAGGAAAAAATAAGAGGAATTATTTTATAGTATGGCTTTGCCCTGCTAGATATTACATTGTTTCATATAACTACAGTAGTTAAAACTGTGATTTTGGTGTAGACCTCCAATCTGAGATATTTTTACATAATCACACCAAAAGGACCCTGCTATAGTATAAAATGCATATTTTATTACCAAGAAATGTTCTATTGAAAACATTCTTGACCCTTATTCTATCTTTACCCCTTATACCAATGAGGAAAGACTTTTACTTTGTTTAATACCACACTGTTGGCATTTTAAAATTAATAATATAGGCCGGGCGCGGTGGCTCAAGCCTGTAATCCCAGCACTTTGGGAGGCCGAGATGGGCGGATCACGAGGTCAGGAGATCGAGACCATCCTGGCTAACATGGTGAAACCCCGTCTCTACTAAAAATACAAAAAACTAGCCGGGCGACCTGGTGGGCGCCTGTAGTCCCAGCTACTCGGGAGGCTGAGGCAGGAGAATGGCGTGAACCCGGGAGGCGGAGCTTGCAGTGAGCTGAGATCCGGCCACTGCACTCCAGCCTGGGCGACAGAGCGAGACTCCGTCTCAAAAAAAAAAAAAAAAAAAAAAAAAAAATTAAAAATATATCTATTTTACAGTCATATTAACTCAGTAAACTATTTCAAAAGCCTATAATAACTTAGCCTCCAATAATATATTTTATCCTTATCAACTATGATTATAAATCTAATATAATTAACATAAGTATTGAAAGTATTGAATAAATAGCCATCATTTGTATGCGGTCTGAATATCCCCCCATTCCAATATCTACTGCCCCACTGTACCTACTTTGCGTTCATTCAACTAGATTTAGAATAATGAGAAATTCCACAAAAACAGAAGTGTATATCTTTTAGATCTTCAGTAAATGTCATTAGTAAACAGCCAAATCATTTACTAATTGAATGTAAATGAACAAGAACATAGCCACATCAAGAGAGAAATCACAGTATTGAGGGCCAGACCATTTAATATATACATGAGTCAAACTCTTAGAAGATGAGCAGATTTCTTTGCTTCCTTGGCTTCTCTGATGAAGTATTCATGGATAGGATAGATAAAGCATATTACATATACATAGGTAATAGGTTAGGCCAGTGTAAAATTTTTTTCATTATTTTCTTGCTTGGGTCATGAGGGAAGGCCACATGCTGGTTTATAGAGTGGATATTTTACCAATCCAGAAAGAATAGTCCTTCTCTTTCAGTAATCCTGGAAAATGATTACTGTTGGAGCAGAAAATGAGTGTGGAGAGGCATAAAGAGCTTCGCTAGTGAGTATGGGGAATGTGAGGGAGAAGGGTCCAGCAGTAGGGTGGTGACAAAGACAGACATGGAGCAATTGGGCCACGGAAGTTCCGTATTTTGCATTTGGAAGTTACTATGACAGGAATAGTGCAGCATGTGGGCAGTCAGTCTCTAGGCAGCAAGTTGGGTTCAGCCACTGTGGATTTCTCTGGTCTTAGGGAGGACAGCTGGATTTCCCATTACTAGTGATTTGAGAGCAGCCAGGGATGAGCCTAGGCCTTGTGAGAACTCTGTTCTCTCCCTGGAATGGATGAAGGCATCATAGGGAACATCAGAAGAGGATGACCATGGCCAGAGTTGGTTCAGGAAGTAGGTGAGGGAATCTATTTTACATAATACTCACATATGATTTATATGTATCATTGCTCTTTAGTCTGTATGGAAGCATTGTCACTAGAAAACAGTAATATCAATATTGACACATTCGAATGGCTGCTACAAAAGCATAACATCAAAATTTCATGTACCCTACACAAAAATGGAACAGAATATGTGATGTTTTTATTTTATTTTGGTTTTGCCACAAAACCCTTTATTCAAACAGAATCTCACACAGAAGTCCAAAGTTTTTCAAAAAATAAAAGCTGGTCTGATAAAAGGAAGGCTGGGAGACCTAGTCCTTGTGCTCATAGCAGACTGATCTTCTTCCCTAATTCCACTGAAGTCACATTACGAAGGATCTAATGAGCTCTCAGAACTCTGCAAGTTAATATGGGAAAAAAAGTCACTGAAACTGAGTCTAGAAACAGATCTAAGGATACTTGGGAATTCACTTCCTCACTGGTATTTCAGATAAGTGGGAAAGAACATAGAGAATACACACATAAGGAGAAGGAGCCAGGGAAAAATCTGGAAGAAATTATATCCAAATATTAGTTTGTATTTATTTTTTGATGATTTAAAAATTGTTTCGAAAATTATCAGTGATTCTTAACTTTTTGCTTTCTATCTTTCCATGTGTTATTGTGTTATTTTTATTACACGCAAAGAAGAAAAGGTAAATAGAAGAAAAGCCAGAGCATAAAATAAGTCAGATTGAGGCAAATCTGAGAGCTCCTTAGTGACTCAGATGTGAGACAGATAAGGTTCCAAGTGTGAATAAAATCAGCAGCTTACATTTATCCCACATTTGCTCATTCTCTGCTCATGCAGCCTTCAGCAACCGGGGCAGACAAAGGGCGGTAACTGTTGGTGACGGGCTCTTTGTCAGCCCTGGTCTCTGTGGAAACAAGGTGAAATGGGAAACTGCATATTTTAGTATTTAGGCTGCAAATTCATCAGAAGTGAGAAGCCTGGTGCTGTGTCTACATATTACTTTTTGTCAAGTCTTTCCTTTAGTAAGCACTTTCTCTTTTGATGGGTAATATTTTTTCAATTTTTAAAGTAGTTGGGGTTTTTCTTTTTTTTTTTTTTCACTCTGTGAATGACCAAGAGAATGAAAAGCTAAAGTAGTACCTATTTATTTGTCTTCCTAGGCTGAAAGCAACATCTTGCAGATTTACCACAGAACCGTTTCCTCTAGACACCACATTACAGAATAAATGGAGATAATTAGAAATAGTCAATGTGCTAATTTTTCCGTATTTGTTTAATGCAACTGCACATTGGTGACTTTATTGTGTTTGCCATCAAATTGCCCTGGGGTATCATTCTCAGAGGCAAAGGCAGATGATGTTTCATGTTAGTTTATTTTCTGTAGCTCTCCCAGTATTGGGCGTGAAGTGGTTCAGTAGGAATGCTTTCCAGCTGCTGCTGCTGCTGAGGAAAGAAGCCACCACTGCAAACCTGCTAACAGGGAAACACATTGGGTCACACTCCTGGCAGGAAGTTATTCTTCCTGCCAAAGGGGGAATTTAAAATCCTCATGTCTGTCCACAGAGAATCAATATTGGCCCAGAAAGAAGAGTTACCTATGAGGAAGACAGAAGGAATGATGGTACAATTAGTCAAGCTGTCCTTTAGCATTTTGCTGAACCTAAAGGAGGGAATCAGAGTTTTGTATAGAAATCTATTGGTAAATTCAGTACTTCAAGCATTTTGGTATTTGGTACAAGCAAAGACTAAAAGCTATCTGAGTGTAATTGTTGGGAGTCTAAAGCAACAGAGGGGACATCAGAGAGCAGATTGTCTTGGATACACAAGAGGGTTCCCAGAACTTGGAAGAAGAGAAATCCCAGCTGGGCCAGCACCTTTCCCTTGTATATTCTGGTTAAGGGTCATCAACATTTCCTTGGTGACAACATCGGAGGCAGATTTCAGAACTCACTGTGTATCTTTTCAGCATGTTGAATAAACTGCGTATTGTTCTCATTCACACTGCTTTTTCAGGGACTCTCAGAAAACACATTCAGTAATAGCTAAGGAATCTGTTAGGTATTATAAAATCAGATAGCAATGACTATTACTTTTAAGTACAGATTTTATGAAGATATTTTATAATCTTTATTTGTAATTATAGTGGTCCTTCAAAGTACATTTTTTGGAATCCCAATTAGGGGGAGGAGAGTGAGGCATTCACCACAGGGGCAAGCAACATTTAATGGGGAACCAAAAAACTCAGCACTCAGTGTAAATAATATTTTAATGTAATATTTAAAAAAAAAATTAATGCCAAGCATTCACTAAGCATAAACACCATCATAATTTTAAATAAAAACAGGCTGTTTTGTTCTACAACTCTGTATTATTGTGCAACAGGAGCAGTCATTTCCAATCAACAGCATGCCCCACCAGCCAGTTTATTAGGGTTGATAATGTCATGCAAACAGATTGGGCAATGCAGAGCTTTAAACAGAAGTCATGGTTTGTCCCTGAAAACTTCAATTAACTATTCCCATTTGATTCACAATAAAGGGGCTATTTTGATAAGGTATATAGGAACACGCAGTCTTCGTTTCGTTTCAGGCTCCAACATGGCTCAGCAGGGCATTCCATTTTATTAGTGACATTTCCATGAAGCTTAGAGAAGTGAACTAACTTGCCAAGGTGATGGAAGCTAGTGGGTGTTCAGGCTGGAGTTCCATCCTGACTCAGATTGCCTTGCTAACCATGGCACATCACACATCCACATCCACATCAACTGTGCTGGGCCAACATCCCTTCATATTGTATTTGAGATTCTGACTCTCTAGTGGGCAAATCCATGTAAGGAGCATGTCTCAAATACGCAGAGTTCCTCAATTGGTATGGTGGGCCTCAGGGGCACCAGTCCTGTTAACCTTGGAAGCAGCTGGACAAGGCCAAGGCCTAGGTCGCTGGTGACTTGTTTTCCTCTAACACAAATCCTTTATGCCTTGATGCATTGTAAAAATAAAATTATGCCTATCTATCTATCTATCATCTATCTATCTATCCATGCACACACACCACGATATTGAAAAGGCTGGAAGGTATAGAAAGCTGTCAGATCCAGCTTCATTTCTATTTGAGAGTTCTAATTCTTTAACATTCCCTCTGTACTGCTCTCCTGCCCTATCCCAGTAGATTAGAACTGTAATGTTCTAATTTGGCAATTTGAAGCTAGTGATTTCTATAATTATTACATCATTCAGAGTATCCTAATTCCTCCTTTCATTGCCTTCTGTAGTATCTGTGTACAATTTTATCTCCTTCATTAAAACTATACAACACTTCTTTGAATGGTTGGACCTTGTATTGTCTCTTTGTACATCTTCTTCCTTCTCCCTCTTCAACTCCAGTGTCTCACATAGTGCTCTGCACAAATTGAGTGCTTAGCAAATGTTAATCAAAGTAAGAATCAAAACAAGGAAGTGTTTCCCTGTGTCATCCTAAGGGGATATGTAGGGAACACGTAAACATGTACAGATCTATTTGTAATCCTTAAACTCTAAAGATCCAGTCAATGATTACTGGTCATCATCTTTATACTAGCTACTTCAAAAATAATAATTTTTGTCATAATAATGTATAACTTAGATAATACAAAAACAATAAAAAAATTAAGTCTAAAACTAAACATTGACTTAGTTGCTAAAACCATTATTCAAATGACAATCACCCTCCATTAAGGTGCCCAGTTGAGAGATCATACACACAAAAGGGTTCACTATATGAGGTGCCATTTTAACATGAAATTTATTAGCAGTAATTTAAAACATTGCTTGAAGTTACTTTATACAATTGCAGCATGCTTTCTAATTTGATTTCCAGGTGGTTGTGATACGCTGGTAAAGGTAAACTAGCTTGAGGGTTAGTATACTCAAAGGAGAAGAGCAGGTTGTATTATTAGCTCTGCTTACCAGGGCTTTTTGGTTTTCTTTCGTTTTTAAAATCAAGATTTTCTCTTATTGCGTACCTCCGTGGGAGTATAGTTGCTTAGTAACCCTGCACTGACTGGGGGCTGTTGCTCTCGGAGCTATACCCGGGAGGAACCTGCGTGTGAATGAGACCGCTGTCAGCAAGCCTACACTCAGAGGATTTACCCGGTGCAGAGAGCTCCAAGAGAACACCAGAGCCCCTGGTATTCTGGTTCACTTGAATTTGTCCTCCTGCCTATTCCATATTTTTTTCACACATACAATCATTTGTTTGCAGTCTGGAAATATAAAACCATTCAAGAAATGGAGGCCCAACTATTGGTAAGAAACTTCTAATACACAGTGTCTCACAATGTGTGTGGTAAGCAACTCAGTGATTTATCTTGCTCTCCTATGTCTGTTTGCTTTCTAAGTTGTGTGTCCTTCCTGTTGGATAGAATCCATCTGTTGCTCTGCTTACAATGTGCTATGAGCATTTGAAGTTCAATGCTAATAGAGAGGAAACACTTTTTAAAAATGTTACTTTGTTTCTTGTTTTTTTTTTTTTTTTTTTTTTCCAGCAATTCAGCAGTTATTAGGTTAGAAATATCAAACGAGAATTCAGAAAAGTAAAGAACATGGAGGCCAACATTATCGTGGGCTTCCTGTGGGTGAGGCGCTATATTTTACGTGTATTGTCTCATTTGGTGGTCATAACAATTTGCTGTTGTATGTGTGTGTTTGTATGTTGGGAGGGAGGTCCTATTATTATCTCAGCTTTACAGATTGGAACCTGCAGCTTAGAGATGTAAAGTCACCTTCGAGGACACACAGTTAGTGATTTGCAGAGCTAGGACTGAAGCTAGGAAATCTTAATCACGATGTCATATGATATTGCTGAAATTACTTTAAATTAGTTAGCTCAGTGAAAGGTAAGTTGTTTATAGCACACGTTGTTAATGCATGTCATGTAACGGTCCAGTATGAAAATCCAAATAACTCAACTGATCTCTTGGAAAGATGCTCAGAATAAAAGAGCCTCTGGCTGTTGTTCATCCCACCCCCTGCCAAAAAAAAAAAAAACGTGGTTCAGCAAGAAGGTTAAGAACACGATCACTTTGCAATAACAAGATATCACTTTATGGCAGAATTCTGGGTCATCAGAATTTTCCCTGGATCATTAATAAAGCACTGCTTGTCCAGACAACCCATGCTTATTGGTCCCTCTGAGGGAGAAAAGAAAAAAGGAGGGGAAAGGTCGTAGAGATGCATGAAAGAGGACCTTAGGGAAAGAGACCAATCAGGCTTCTCTCTGTCCTGGTGGAAAGGAGCGCCAGCTCCTTTTTTGTTCCTGCTCTAAGTTACTTGGCATCCTTTTCTTCTCTCTCTTGTTTCTATTAACCTCCCTCAGGGCAGAATGATAGTCACAACAGCCAATTAGGGAGACACTGAAGGAAGAAGGTGCTCCACAGCTCCTTCATTGTCCACAGAGAAACAATCACCTCAGTGGGAAGGTGGTTTTAATTGGCCCTATTCCTTTCTTTTCCTCTCCTTCCTCCCCATCAATACCCTCTCAATCAAGCTCCTTGGCCTAAAGCTAGTGAGTTACCAGGGAACCAGAAAAGCACTAATAAGCTACCACTCAGGTGGTTTGAATTATTCTACAGGCAAAAACTCAAATATTCTTCTGGGATTTGCTAGCTCTCGCTTCTAAGCCCCATATGTACAGCAGTGTTTCCAAGGTGAGCAAGTGGACCACCTGCATCAAGGTCACCTGGGAGCTTGTTAAAAAAAGGCAGATTCCTGGGCAAGGCCCCAGATTCATGCAATCAGAATTTCTGAGGGTGACACTGGGAAGTCAGCATTTTTAACAAGCTCTCCTGGTTGTTCTGGAATACATCATAGTTTGAATACATCACAGTTTGAAAACTACTGCCTTACAACTTGCAAAGTGCTTTTACATACATCACTAGACTCAAGCATCAAATTCTTCAGAGGTTTATTTTCTTATTCCCCTTTTTGTGTTGCTGTTATCTTCCTCTCTAATCAGCCTAACATCTCAAAATCAGTAGGTCCTCTGTTAAGAAGACTGAATAAGCCAGAGTCAATTTCTCTGCCAAAGATGACAATAAAAAGAAAATAACCATTATAAATCATTTAAGACAGGAAGATGACTTCTAGTGGGGGACCCAGCGTGGAAGGACTCAGTCTTAACCGACTCTGCATAATTTCTGGAGGAAGACTGAGTTCAAACCCTACTTTGTCACTTTGCCTTAGCTTCCTCGTCTGTAAAATAAGGGCAATAAAGCACTTACCTTATAGAGTTGTTGTTAGGGTTAAATGAATTAATAAAGGTAAAGTGCATAGAATGACACCTGGCTCAATACTAACAGCTGGCTGACTAAGATAGCCAGAATGGCGAGTTGAAAAGCTACAATTCAATCCTAGCACTTTGGGAGGCCGAGACGGGTGGATCACGAGGTCAGGAGATTGAGACCATCCTGGCTAACGTGGTGAAACCCCGTCTCTATTAAAAAAAAAAAAAAAATACAAAAAACTAGCCGGGCGAGGTGGCGGGCGCCTGTAGTCCCAGCTACTCGGGAGGCTGAGGCAGGAGAATGGCGTATACCCGGGAGGCGGAGCTTGCAGTGACCTGTGATCCGGCCACTGCACTCCAGCCTGGGCGACAGAGCGAGACTCCGTCTCAAAAAAAAAGAGGCTACAATTCAACATGAGTCACTGAGATATAGTTTATAAAACTTAGGTATTATTGCTACGTTTTGTTGTCTTCAATAAAGACATAAGAACAAATATGAATAGACTGAATATTAAGAAATGTCATAATATGCCTTTTGTCAGAATTTCTCAACTTTGACACTGTTGACACTTTGGGCCTGATGACTCCTTGCTGTGGAACAGCTGTTCTGTGCAATGTAGATTTTTAAAATTTTTAACCAGCATTCCTGGCCTCTACTGGTAGCATTCTACTGTTTGAGATGACCAAAAATGTCTCCAGACATTGCCAAAAATCCTCGGGAGGGTGGTGGTGCAAAATCACCCTTGGTTGAGAATTATCTTACATCTGACAGTGTAAGACTTCCCACAGAAAATAATGTTTAGGCTTAGTCTTGCAGCATATGTAGAAGTTAAAAATATTAACGATTTCCTATGTGCCAGGCACTGCTCTGCATTTTTTATGCATTAATGCATTTAAGGCCAACAACCTTGTGAGCCTAGGTTAGCCACTACCATCCTTTTTACTGGACAGGAGGAAACTGAGGCACTGAGAGATTAATTTGCCTAAGGTCACACCACTAATGAAGATGCAGAGCCATAACAGGTGGCAGTTTTGCTCCAGACTCTGTAATTCTCACTTTCAGGCAAGGTAAAGGAGGTAGATAAAGTGTGCAGAAGTGAAAGAGCTCTGAACTGGGGACACCCTAAAAGTCTGCATTGAATGGAATATTCTATGCCAACAGAAAAGTGGCAGGATGTTAGGCTATGTAGCCAAGGGGGAACCCGTCATGAAGGAAGTCTGAGGTCCCCTTGGGAATGAACTTTTTTTTGTGGACAGTGGGGAGCCACAGGAAGGAGAGGGGCCTGATCAGATTGTTTTAATAAAGTCAATCTGGCCTAGGCCAAGGGGAAAGGCTAGAAAAAGGAGAGACTCTGGTTTTGTATAAAATTAAAACCGCCAATATTTACTGTCACTTTTTCTTTCCAAGATACTAAGAAAAAACCCAAACCTTAAATAGCAGAAAAGATACAGCTGCTCTGGCCTATATGCAGAATCCTTCACTACTATCTTCTGCACGATATACATCTGTGTTTACTCAAGTCCCAGATTTAATTGGATTTAAATAAGAATCTGAGCACAGTCACCCAGAAGGCCTGACATAAATAGAAGAGTACCAAGAGGTCGGAGAAGACACATCCTGTCTGCTTCTATAGAAAGCAGATTCAAGGATTCCCCACCTGCATCTTCTTCCCCCTCCTGGTAAAGAGCTGCTCTTCGTGTCACTAAGCAACAAATGTGCACTTGGGGAGTCCACATCTCATCACTCCCACTCCTTCTCTCTCCTCAAGAAGTCGACTAAATGCTATGGTTTGGATTTATTTCTCTTGTTATCTTTATCAAGCATGATAAAAATGCTTTGTTCTACTTTTGGCTCTCACAAAGAGCCTGTTTCATCATCAACATAATTGTAAAGCTAAAATATGGTTGGGACGTTTGCCATCACTTTGCAGGTTTAGGTTGCCAGGCACACTTGCAGAACTGAATTCTTTGTTTTCTAACTACAGTTGCCTGCCTGCTTTTCGAGGAAGCTCTTAGTAGGTGAGAAGTGACCCAGTATTGTGACCTCGTGATCTGAGCCTAAAGGCTTCATGTGCTCAGGGTTAACTAGGTCTCTTTTAACCATGACAGTATATTATGCTTTGAAGAAACATAAAAATAATTAAAATATTAGCCTGTAATTCTGCCACATAAAATAAGACTAATCGTTGCTAAAATAGTGAAATTGAACTGTATGTGGCAACGGTAATTTTCCTAATACTACCACTCCAGAAGTGTAGTATTAAGGAAAATGGAATTGTCCTCTGAGAACTACACTGTAAACTACATCATTGTGCAGGTGAGAGATATGCAAAATCGCCCTAAGAAACACAGGGACTCAAAAGTGAGCAAGATGAGACTCATTTGATTGAGGATATTCATATATTTAAAGACTTAATGAATTAATTAGCCTGTGGATGGTGGAGCATAAACCCAGTCGAGTCACTGGGGCAAATACTGGCTGTGGCCATTAGGAACAGTCCATTAGAGGCTGTGTCTTTTCAGACTCCTCCAAATATTTACTTGTAGAGAAGGAGGCACCCAGCTATCACAACCTGATGCCCCTAAACATTTGAATCATGCAATTAACTCCTCTCCGCTGTGATTCCATCTCTACCCAGTAACTTTCTGATGACAATTTGGCTTTCTGTGTAATTTACCCATGGGAAGAATACAAGTGTTTGGCTACCTTGGTTGTTATTGTTTCTCAGTGAAAATTAACAGTTGCCATGCTATGTTAGAGACTTGAACCTCCTAGGGCCTAGTCAGCATGAATTAGCACCCACTAATTGTCAGGGTTTGATAAGATGGGGTGTCTGGATGTGTCAGGCTATTGGCAGGAAGATAACTGATTCAAGTTGTGGCTATTTGTGCGACCAGCAATCTTCTATGGCCTTGACGGCCACACAAGGTTTTCTTGTGACCCACATATAGATTTCCCACCCTCTGGGCTTCAATTCCATTCCATGGTCTGCCCATCTAAACAGTCAGAAAATCCTAGGAACTCTCATTTATTGCCACTCGTCATACTTTGTTTTTAGGGTTTGTGTCCTCATTTGCCTTTCCAGACCAGCAGTTCCCAAAAGCCAGTGTGGGAACCATCTGTATCAGCGTGACCAGTCTGTGAAGATCAAGCATAGGAATGCCAGGGTTCCACTCTACATGTCCTTTATCTGGGGTGGCGCCCAGGAATCTATTTATTATGCTCCCTGGGTAATTCTGATAAGGAGCCACATTCCAGAATCCCTGTCTGGATAAGTGGTTCCCAAAGTTGGTGATGCGATAGAATCATTCTTAGAAAATGTTAATGCCAAGGCTTTACCCCAGACTAATTAAACCCTAGTCTTTTTTTGGAGGTGGGATGTGGGCATGGGTGTTTGGAAAACACTCTCTAGATGAGTCTAATGTATTGTGAGTGTTGAGAACTTTTGGCTCAGAACTGTGATTCTCAAAGTGTATTACCTGGAAACTTAAAATATAAATTCTCAGATTAACTAGACCCTCTAAAGCAGCAACCCTGGGGAAGGATCCCGGCAATCTGTGGCTTAAGCCTCTCTAGGTGATTCTGAGGCTTCATTGGCTTAGACTGTTTTGCAGAGCCTCCTCATTGACTTTCTGTGGCTAGTCCCTCTTTTCCCAGATACATCCTCCACAATAAAAATATTTTCGCCTTGTCACCCTGCACTCAAAAGCATCCAGTCGCTCCATACTGCCTGCAGACATCCTTTGCCTGGCATTCATGCCTTCTCTGGTCTATCCCAACCCTAGGCTTCAGTTCACTAGCAAAGTAAGAGAAACCAGGCTTGCTGATCCCGAGACAGTGGTTTCCCGTTTTGCTTATGCTGCTCCTTTCGTAAAAATCCTGGCCAGGTGCTAGTAGCTCATGCCTGTAATCGCAGCACTTTGGAAGGCCAAGGTGGGCAGATCACCTGAGATTAGGAGTTCAAGACCAGCCTGCACAACATGGTAAAACCTCATCTCTACTAAAATTAGCTTAGTGCAGTGGCATGCAACTGTAATCTCAGGTACTTGGGAGGCTAAGGCAGAAGAATTGCTTGAACCTGGGAGGTGGAGGTTGCGGTGAACTGAGATCACTCTAGTGCACTCCAGCCTGGGTGACAGAGTGAGACTTCTTCTCAAAAAAAAAAAAAAAATCCTGGAGAAGCCGGAGCATGTTTGCAAATGCCATAATCCCTAACCTGGCATTGTTCATAGAACAGAAAGTCCTTACACATTTGCAGCGTATGATTGTGTGAGTGTATGAGTGAGTGAGAGATTGTGTGCTTGTCTTTAACGCGCCTCTACTTAATCTATCGCAGGTTCTCCATTCAATCTGGAGAACAACTCACCTGAACCCTTTTTGTTTGTTTTTAAGCACTTAAGCCCATCAGAGCATGTGCAATATTCGGTTCCCACATTAAAACAATCAGTTTGGCATGAAAAGTTCCTTGGGGATGGGTGACTGGAAGGAGGCAGGAGGGGACTCCTGGGGTATGGATAATGTTTAATTTCCTGATGGGGGTGCTGGTTACATGTGTTCTCTCTACAGGAATTCATTACACTAAATACAGTAATTTGCATTTTCTGCCTGTGTGTCTTACTTCAATACAAAGTTACAAAAAATCTTTTCATGCAGTTGTTCTCCAGCTTCTCAAATTCTAATTCGACCAGAGCTTATCAAACATTGGTGATGTGCCAAGAACAGGGCTGCTTGCTTTCATATTTTATTTGATTTTTACCCTCATAACTCTGAAGTGGGAACTGGCATTATTGCTTTTTACTCATGAGAAAGTGAGGCTTGCAGAAATGATGAAACTTACCAAGTTCACACAGGTGGCCAGTGTCAGGATAAAACTGGAATCTAGTTATCATATCACAAAGTGCTAGTCTTCTTTCTGCTTCACTATGACTCTTCAAGAGAAGTCTTTAAATGGTGTATATTAATAAAAAATTACAATGATTTTGTTTTTTATTAGAAATCATCAAAGAAAGCATTAAGTTGCCTTCTTAGATTTTTTTTTTTTTCCTTTCCTTTTTTTTTTTTTTTTTTTTTTTGAGATGGAGTTTCACTCTTGTTGCCCAGACTGGAGTGCAATGGCACTATCTCAGCTCACTACAACCTCCACCTCCTAGGTTCAAGCAATTCTCCTGCATCAGCCTCCCGAGTAGCTGGGACTACAGGTGACCGCTACCACACTTGGCTAAGTTTTGTATTTTTAGTAGAGACGGGGTTTCACTATGTTGGGCAGGCTGGTCTCAAACTCCTGACCTCGTGATCCACCCACCTCGACCTCCCAAAGTGCTGGGATTACAGGTGTGAGCCACCGCGCCCGGCCCTTCGCCTTCTTAGTTTTCATTCCAGATATTTTGTTTTCCTTTGTCTCTTTGTTAAGATGGAAACTGATCACTAGTGTAAGGCAGGTTTAAATGTTGGGCAGTGGAAGCATTGTTTAAAAGTGTGGCAGCGTCCTGGAAGTCCCTTCCGCACCAAGATGACCCTGGAGGTCCCTTCTGCATCTTCACTGCCAGATTTCAGGGGAAGAGGCCAGAAAAGCCAGGGTGGTGAGAAAGGAATTGGGGGTTTTGGGCAGTGGCTATTTAGTAACTCTGCAGAAGGATTTCAATAGTGCAGCTCCTGGTGTAGGGTGTGCTGCTGTGTGTAAGGAGAATACCAGCCCTGGGGTGAGTTGAACCTAAAGTAGAATATCATCCTGCCCTGCATACACACCTTTGATGATGAGAGACTTTTCTCATGGAAGAGTCTTGGCTTTACAATTGGCCATCTTGACAGTAACGTACAATTTGTTAAAAATTCACGCGATTTTTCTTCACTAATGTCTACAGGCTTCCCGATTATTCTACAAACGCTATGAAATCCTTGTTCTTCGTTGCACAATTAGCTGTGAAACAGACAGAGGTTACCTACAATAAGGTAAGTGTGAAAAGGAGTCCTTCTGCCTATGAGTGTAAGGCAAGAAACAAAAATGAAAAAAAAGAGAAATGTTGTAGAGTGGCAAGCAACAAGCAACTGACACCAGGAAAGATTCCCTGTGTCCCCAGTGTATTAATCATTTTTACATATTTGGTGCCACTGTGACATATTGCTTTAATAACAGAATAAATGCTGAACATGAAACAAAATAAAATTGTTTAAGCAGTGGAAAAGGATTCAGGCCTGAGAGCTCAACCCAGTGTTGTTCCCAGTGAACTTACTTGGCAATCAAGAACAGTATATGACATCTCTGCTCTCTCAAAATTCCCACATAGTACATAGTTTGGAATGCTTGGAAAAACCTGGCCTGGTCCCCAACGAAACCCACATGTTACTACTGATTTTCTTATATCCTCCAGCCACCAATTAGAAGTTAGAATAAAAACAACAAGAGAGCAATTTAAAAAAATGCTCCTCCAGACAAAGTAGACCACGTGGCTGCTTACTTACTGATTCTTCCTTTCCTTTTTCTAAGAAAACCTTAAATTTCATTCGAGTGTGTAGCTCACTCCTACTTCAGAGGGAATCTCGATTAGTTAGCTAGCACCGTCCAATAGAAATACGGGAAGCCATATATGTAATTCAAAGTGTTCTAGCAGTCACATTTTTAAAAAATAAAAATAAACAGGCAAATCAATTTTAATAATGTATTTTATTTAATCTATCTGAAATATATTGTCAATATAATCAATATAGAAATTATTAATGAGCTATATGACTTTTTTTCATATCACATCTTTAAAATCCAGTGTATCTTTTTCACTCACAGTGCATGTCATTTTGGACTAGACATATTTCAAGGGCTTAGTATGGCTAGTGGCCACCATATTGGACATTGACGGTCGAACCCAATTCACATTCCCCTGACAACTATGCTTGGTGTGAGGCTTCTGATGGCCCAACTAGGCTGACAGCAAAGATCTTTCCTGTTGGAAGATCATCTTTCTCTCTCCTGCTGGCAAAAACAAGAAAGAATAAAGGTTTGATTAACCCATGAGCCTTCTTGGGATTTATGAGAGGAACCAGGCTTTGGATGAACATGACATTGAAATGAGCAGGATGGAAAGAAAAATCCTAGGGGTTTGGTGACCATACTAGGCTGCTGATTAAACATGGAGTTTGCCCTGACTCTGAACTTTCCATTTAGTGAGATGATAATTGTCCCAACTGTTTAAACTAGCTTGTGTTGCTTCCAACTAAAAGAGTGCCAGCTATATACAATGTGCAAGCTGACATGTTGTCATGCTCTGCCCCTGATGAACACATCCCCACAAGGCTGTGACGTAGTAGGTGAAGAACTAACCTACATGGGATTGGAAGGGAGGGGAAAACAAAATCAAACCATATGGAAAGCAGGAATTGCTGCATTAAATATCATTTTTAAAATGTACATCATAATAGCCATATGTTTAAGTCAGAATCATCTGCAAAGCACGCATGTTCACTTTCTGTTCCAGAGTCAGGCGTCTGAATTCTGTGAGCAAAGCCTAGGGAAAAAAGCTAAGCCTATGCCAGATTTACAAGAATAGTTATCTTTATAAAGACTATATGAACTAGAATACAAAGTTGCAAAGCTGAAGGCAAAGCTATTCAATAAAACCAAAGCAAGCAGCTTTCAAAGAGATCCCTTCAAAAGTGTGGTTCTACGTTTCCCACCTAGTGATAAGTAAAACATACATTTCAATTAGAATTAGAATCTACTTCAGGAAGTAAATTATTAAATGACCTAGCACATTTTGACGCTTTTAAATGCCCAAACTCCCAGCTGTGGAGAACAATGAGTCTTTAATGATAATTTATTCCCCTCTTGTTCCCATGATTGCTAGATAGCCGGGGGCCCTAGATACTTACTTACTGGGTTCCAGGGACCCAATGTAGGCATTGTCAGAGGAGGATACCAATTAGCAGGTTTGGTTTCACAAAGAAGCATAGATTGCCCTGAGGTGAAAAACTCTGTCTCAGAGAAAACACCCTTGAACTCGAACTGTCTTTTTTGCTCATCATTAGAAGTCAGCAAAGGATTTAGCCTCTCTCTTACCAATTCATTATCCACACCCTTCAGAAAATAAATAAATAAAGTAAAATATTTTCTCTTACTATGAAGGTGACAATAAAGACAGTAAGTTTATCACATACAGAAAAGAGAGTGACCACTTTCTACTAGTTTTAATGGCACTATCACTGCTTCCAAAAATTGCCTTAGGTCGCTTACGGCCCCTAGAGATAAACATCCGAGGATTTTGCATAACGGCCTTAATGGGTGTTTTCAGGACAGCATAATTACCTGGGGCTTGTAAGAGTAAAAAGCATCAGCCTCAAGGTTACTGAATAATGTATGCTCTATTAGAGAGAGACAAAGAAGAACAAAAATCCAGTCACCATATGAATTATAATTTTATTATCTTTTTCATTCATTTAGTATTTCATTCAACACATTTGAAAGCATTTATTATGTACCAGGCACTGTACTAAGCACTTTAGATTCTAGTATGATTAAGACAGCAGAGTTCTACCCATTGAGATGTTCACGGTCTAGGTGGGGAAGGACATGGACAATGAAGAATACGCAAACCATTAATTCCCAGAAAGCAGTAGGGTTACCTCTGGGCCCCTGAGGAGGCCAATGAAGGTTTGCCTGTGGCCTTTAAGAGCTTTTCATTTTTCTCAGCAGCAGTGATCTGTCCATTCTATACTTTTTTTTTTTCAGTCTTCAAATATTTTATTACCTTTCTGGCTACATAGTGAATTCGGTGTCTTCATACTGACTGGTAGAAGATGGGAAGGAATTTTTCCTTTGCTTGGAAGTAACCATTTTTGGGTTGCTAAAGTCAATATTTAGCCCCTTCCCTGAGCACCTGCTCCCCTCAATCCCTAAGCCTGGGCACTCATGTAAAAAAAAATAGAAATTTTAAAAAAGTAAGTCTATATTTATTCATAAAATTATATCCTAGTCTTAAAGAAGCTCAGACTTCAGAGCCAGACTGCCTGGGTTTGAAACCCAAGCTCTACTCTTACCAAATGTATGATGCTGACAGGTTGTCAAATCTCTGTGTCCCTCAGTTCCTTCACAATTAGAATGAAAAGTTCATAGGATAGTATAGATGTATAAATATAAGTATAGGCTTATTATGAGGATTGAACAAATTAACATACTAGCACTGGGCATACAATATAAATGGTATTATATCTCAATACAAGAGATTTATATTGCTACTTAGTGATTAGATTTGACAATCAGTAAGGAAAATGAATTTAAATGTAACTAGTTCTGGAAAGTCCTTTGGAAGTGACCTTTTTGGAGACCCACAGCCCACCTCTCAATATGTCTAGCACTGTCAATTTTTCCTTCAATGTTAAAACAAATTGTTGATTTCTCTGATTGAACATTAAGTAGTATAGCAGGTTTGCCTGTAGGGACCATGTCACACCAAAAGGCCACATTTTAAAACAACATCATGTTGACAGGCACCAAGAACTAGCCTGATCTGAGAAGAGCAGACTTGCTTTTCATCTCATGGTCATTTAGTGAAATGGCAGGCCAGAATTGTGACCCAATTTAAATGATTTGTTTCCTTCTGTTTGACCAACTCCTCCTTTCATCTGTTTTTACCAAGACAGAATAATTGAATTTAGAAAAATTAAATATAAAGCAATGACCTTTTACTACCATCTTGAGGTACAACCCTTGTTAATTTTCATCTGGGAAAGGTAAATCAAGTTGTGTCATGTAAGACATAATAGTGCTTCTCAGCTGAATAGGAATAGCACCAGTCTGCAGCTCCCAGCATGATCAACACAGAAGATGGGTGATTTCTGCATTTCCAACTGAGGTACCTAGTTCATCTCACTGGGACTAGCTGGACAGTGGGTGCAGCCTAAGGAGGGTGAGCCAAAGCGGCCAGGGCATCGCCTCACCCAGGAAGTGCAAGGGGACAGGGGATTTCCCTTTTCTACCAATGGAAGCCATGATAAGCTGTACCTGGAAAAACCAGACATTTCCTCCTAAATACTGTGCTTTTCCAATGGTATTAGCAAATGGCACACCAGGAGATTATATTCGGCACCTGGCTTGGCAGGTGCCTCACCCATGGGGCCTTGCTCACTGCTAGCACAGCAGTCTGAGATCGACCTGTGAGGCAGTAGCCTGGCAGGGGAAGGGTCATCAGCCATTGCTGAGACTTGAGTAGGTAAACAAAGCAGCCAGGGAAGCTCGAACTGGGCGGAGCCCACCACAGCTCAGCAAGACCTGCTGCCTGTTGACTCCATCTCTGGGGCCAGGGTATAGCTGAACAAAAGGTAGCAGAAACTTCTACAGACTTAAACATCCCTGTCTGACAGCTCTGAAGAGAGCAGTGGTTGTCCCAGCATGGCATTTGAAGTCTGAGAACAGACAGACTGCCTCCTCAAGTGGGTCTCTGGCCCCCATGTAGCCTAACTGGGAGATACCTCCCAGTAGGGGCTGACTGACACCTCATTCAGGCAGGTGCCCTCTGGGACGAAGCTTCCAGAGGAAGGATCAGGCAGCAATATTTGTTGTTCTGCAATATTTGCTGTTCTGCAGCCTCTGCTGGTGATACCCAGTCAAATAGGGTCTGGAGCGGACCTCCAACAAACCCCAACAGACCTGCAGCTGAGGGACCTGTCTGTTAGAAGGAAAACTGACAAACAGAAAGAAATAGCATCAACATCAACAAAAAGGACGTCCACACCAAAACCCCATCAGTAGGTCACCAACATCAATGACCAAAGGTAGATAAAACCACAAAGATGGGGAGAAGCCAGAGCAGAAAAGCTGAAAATTCTAAAAACCAGAATGCCTCTTCTCCTCCAAAGTATCGCAGCTCCTCGCTGCAACGGAACAAAGCTGGATGGAGAATGACTTTGACGAGTTGACAGAAGAAGGCTTCAGAACGTTGGTAATAACAAAATTCTCTGAGCTAAAGGAGGATGTTTGAACCCATCATAAGGAAGCTTAGGAAGATTAGATGAATGACTAACTAGAATAAACAGTGTAGAGAAGACCTTAAATGACCTGATGGAGCTGAAAACCATGCACAAGAACTACGTGACTCATGCACAAGCTTCACTAGCCGATTCAATCAAGTGGAGGAAAGGGTATCAGTGAGTGATTGAAGATGAAATTAATGAAATAAAGTGAGAACAGAAGTTTAGAGAAAAAAGAGTAAAAAGATGTGAACAAAGCCTCCAAGAAATATGGGACTATGTGAAAAGACCAAATCTACATTTGATTGGTGTACCAAAAGTGACGGGGAGAATGGAACCAAGTTGGAAAACACTCTTCAGAATATTATATAGGAGAACTTCCCCAACCTAGCAAGGCAGGCCAACATTTAAATTCAGGAAATAGAAAGAACAACACAAAGATGCTCCTCGAGAAGAGCAACCCCAAGACACATAATTGTTAGATTCAGCAAGTTTGAAATGAAGAAAAAATGTTAAGGGCAGCCAGAGAGAAAGGTCGGGTTACCCACAAAGGGAAGCCCATCAGACTAATAGCAGGTCTCTCAGCAGAAACTCCACAAGCCAGAATAGAGTGGGGGCCAATATTCAACGTTCTTAAAGAAAATAATTTTCAACCCAGAATTTCATATCCAGCCAAATTAAGCTTCATAAGTGAAAGAGAAATAAAATCCTTTACAGACAAGCAAATGCTGAGAGATTTTATCACCTCCAGGCCCGCCTTACAAGAGATCCTGAAGGAAGCACTAAACATGGAAAGGAATGGTGAGTACCAGCCACTGCAAAAACATGCCAAATTGTAAAGACCATTGATGCTAGGAAGAAACTACATCAACTAACAGGCAAAATAACCAGGTAATGTTATGACAGGATCAAATTCACACATAACAATATTAACCTTAAATGTAAATGGATTAAATGGTTCAATTAAAAGACACAGACTGGCAAACTGGATAAAGAGTCAAGACCCATCAGTGTGCTGTATTCAGGAGACCCATCTCATGTACAGAGACACACATAGGCTCAAAATAAAGGGATGGAGCAAGATCTACTAAGCAAATGAAAAACAAAAAAAGCAGGAGTTGCAATCCTAGTCTCTGATAAAACAGACTTTAAACCATCAAAGATCAAAAGAGACAAAGAAGGCCATTACATAATGATAAAAGGATCAATTCATCAAGAAGATCTAACTATCCTAAATATACATGCACCCAATATAGGAGCACCCAGATGCATAAAGCAAGTCCTTAGAGACCTACAAAGAGACTTAGACTCCCACACAATAATAATGGGAGACTTTAACACCCCACTGTCAATATTAGATCAACGAGACAGAAAGTTAACAAGGACATCCAGGACTTCAACTCAGCTCTGCACCAAGCAGACCTAATAGACATCTACAGAACTCTCCACCCCAAATTAAAAGAATATACATTCTTCTCAGCACCACATCGCACTTATTCCACAATTGACCACATATTTGGAAATAAAGCACTCCTCAGCAAATGTAAAAGAACAGATATCACAACAAACTGTCTCTCAGATCACAGAGCAATCAAATTAGAACTCAAGATTAAGAAACTCACTCAAAACCACACAACTACCTGGAGACTGAACAACCTGCTCCTGAATGACTACTGGGTAAATAACAAAATGAAGGCAGAAATAAAGATGTTCTTTGAAACCAATGAGAACAAAGGCACAACATACCAGAATCTCTGGGACACATTTAAAGCAGCGTGTAGAGGGTGGAAAACTGCTTAAAGGCATTCTTAAGCCACAAACAAAAGGATAAGTGATCTGTGTCTTTAAGGGAGTGTTCCTGCTGTAGTTTACTAGCCCAACCTATTCCTTTAATTCTGCCTATCCCTTCGTTTCCCATAAGGGATACTTTAAGTTAATTTAACATCTATAGAAACAATGTTAATGACTGCTATGCTGTTAATAAACACATGGGTAAATCTCTGTTTGAGATTCTCAGCTCTGAAGGCTGTGAGACCCCTGATTTCCCACTTCACACCTCTATATTTCTGTGTGTGTGTCTTTAATTCCTCTAGCGCCACTGGGTTAGGGTCTTCCTGACCCAGCTGGTCTCGACAATGGATAAATTCCAGGACACATACACCCTCCCAAGACTAAACCAGGAAGAAGTTGAATATCTGAATGGCCCAATAACAGGCTCTGAAATTGAGGCAATAATAAATAGCCTACCCAAAAAAAAAAAAAAAAAAAAAGTCCAGGACCAGACAGATTGACAGCCAAATTCTACCAGAGGTACAAAGAGGAGCTGGTACCATTCTTTCTGAAACTATTCCAACCAATAGAAAAAGAGGGAATCCTCCCTAACTCATTTTATGAGGCCAGCATCATCCTGATACCAAAGCCTGGCAGAGACACAACAAAAAAAGAGAATTTTAGACCAATATCCCTGATGAACATTGATGCGAAAATCCTCAATAAAATACTGGCAAACTGAATCCAGCAGCACATCAAAAAGCTTATCAACATGATCAAGGTAGCTTCATCCCTGGGATGCAAGGTTGATTCAACATACACAAATCAATAAATGTAGTCCATCATATAAACAGAACCAATGACAAAAAAACACATGATTATCTCAATAGATGCAGAAAATGCGTTTGACAAAATTCAACAGCGCTTCATGCTAAAACTCTCAATAAACTAGGTATAGATGGGACATCTCTCAAAATAATAAGAGCTATTTATGACAAACCCACAGCCAATATCATACTGAATTGGCAAAAACTGGAAGCATTCCCTTTGAAAACTGGCAGAAGACAGGGATGCCCTCTCTCACCACTCCTATTCAATATAGTGTTGGAACTTCTAGCCAGGGCAATCACGCAAGAGAAAGAAATAAAGGATATTCAGTTAGGAAAAGAAGAAGTCAAATTGTCCCTGTTTGCAGATGACATGATTGTATGTTTAGAAAACCCCATCATTTGGCCAGGTGTGGTGGCTCACACCTGTAATCCCAGCACTTTAGGAGGCTGAGGCAGGTGGATCACGAGGTCAGGAGATCAAGACCATCCTGGCTAACACAGTGAAATCCCATCTCTACTAAAAACAATAATAAAAAAAAAAAAATTAGCTGGGCATGGTGGCAGGCACCTGTAGTCCCAGCTACTCAGGAGGCTGAGGCAGGAGAATGGCATAAACCCAGGAGGCAGAGCTTGCAGTGAACCAAGATTATGCCACTGCACTCCAGCCTGGGCAACAGAGTGAGACTCCATCTCCAAAAAACAAACAAACAAACAACAACAACAACAAAAACAAAGTAAAAAAAGAAAGCCCCATCATCTTAGCCCCAAATCTTCTAAAGCTGATAAGCAACTTCAGCAAAGTCTCAGGGCACAAAATCAATGTGTAAAAATCACAAGCATTCCTCTACACCAATAACAGACAAACAGAGAGCCAAATCATGAGTGAACTCCCATTCACAATTGCTTCAAAGAGAATAAAATACCTAGGAATTCAACTTAGAAGGGATGTGAAGGACTTCTTCAGGGAGAACTACAAACCACTGTTCTACAAAATAAAGGAGTACACAAACACATGGAAGAACATTCCATGCTCATGGATAGGAAGGATCAATATCGTGAAAATGGCCATACTGCCCAAGGTAATTTATAGATTCAATGCCATCCCCATCAACCTACCAATGACTTTCTTCACCGAATTGGAAAAAACCACTTTAAAGTTCATATGGAACCAAAAAAGAATCCAAATTGCCAAGAAGCTGGAGGCATCACACTGCCTGACTTCAAACTATACTACAAGTCTACAGTAACCAAAAAAAGCATGGAACTGGTACCAAAACAGATGTAAAGACCAATGGAACAGAACAGAGGCCTCAGAAATAATACCACACATCTACAACCATCTGATCTTTGACAAACCTGACAAAAACAAGCAATGGGAAAAGGATTCCCTATTTAATAAATTGTGCTGGGAAAACTGAGTAGCCATAAGTAGAAAGCTGAAACTGGATCCCTTCCTTACACCTTATACCAAAATTAATTCAAGATGGATCAGAGACTTAAATGTTAGACCTAAAACCATAAAAACCCTAGAAGAAAACCTAGGCAATACCATTCAGGACATAGGCATGGGCAAGGACTTCATGACTAAAACACCAAAAGCAATGACAACAAAAGCCAAAATAGACAAATGGGATCTAATTAAACTAAAGAGCTTCTGCACAGCAAAAGAAACTACCGTCAGAGTGAACCAGCAACCTACAGAATGGGAGAAAATTTTTGCAATCTACCCATCTGACAAAGGGCTAATATCCAGAATCTACAAAGAAGTTAAACAAATTTACAAGAAAGCATCAAACAACCCCATCAAAAAGTGGGCAAAGGACATGAACAGTCACTTCTCAAAAGAAGACATATGTGCAGCCAAGAGATGCATGAAAAAGTGCTCATCATCACTAGTCATCAGAGAAATGCAAATTAAAACCACAATGAGATACCATCTCACACCAGTTAGAATGGCAAACATTAAAAAGTCAGGAAACAACACTGTTGGTGGGAGTGTAAATTAGTTCAACCATTGTGGAAGACAGTGTGGTGATTCCTCAAGGATCTAGAACTAGAAATACCATTTGACCCAGCCATCCCATTACTGGATATATACCCAAAGGATTATAAACCATACTACTATAAAGACACATGCACATGTATGCTTATTGTGGCAGTATTCACAATAGCAAAGACTTGGAACCAACCCATCAGTGATAGACTGGATTAAGAAAATGTGGCACATATACACCATGGAATACTATGCAGCCATGAAAAAGGATGCATTCATGTCCTTTGCAGTAACATGGATGAAGCTGGAAACCATCATTCTCAGCAAACTATCACAAGGACAGGAAACCAAACACTGCATGTTCTCACTCGTAAGTGGGAGTTGAACAATGAGAACACATGGACACAGGGCAGGAACATCACATTCCAGGGCCTGTCATAAGGGTGGGGAGGGCTGGGGGAGGGATAGTATTGGAGAAATACCCAATGTAAATGATGAGTTAATGGGTGCAGCAAACCAACATGGCACACGTATACCTATGTATCAAACCTGCACATTGTGTACATGTACCCTAGAACTTAAAGTATAATAATAAAATAAATAAAATTAAATTTAAAAAAAGTTTTTAAAGACATAACAGTGCTTCTATTCTGAGATGCAGTCTGTTACTATTCCCCATAATCTTTCAAATGATAGCAATATTAAAACAAGTTTGTATTATACTTCCCTGAATGTTAGCAAATCACGCTACTCTTGTTGCCTTTAAAGCTAAGACCTTGACCCCAAACCACCACCATCCCTCACCCAGGTGGTGGCAACAGCCTTCTAACTGATGTCTCAGCCTCTAGTTTTGTGCCTCCCTTCCCCTACAAGAGGAAATGCAATAGCCAGAACAGCCTTACAAGGTCCCTTTTGTTCAACACCCTACAATGAGTCTCAATTCATTCTCAGTAAAAACCAAACGTCTTCCTTCTCTTTTTAATTATCAAAGTTCATTTTATTGTCCAGGATGTGGTTTATCTTGAAATTCTATGGGTGAAGAAAAAAATGTGACTGCTGCTATTGTTGGGTGGAGTGTTCATATATAGAGTGTGGCATCTATCTTGTTGGTTGATTGTGTTGTTCAAATCTTCTGTATCCTTACCCCAAACTCTCAATCCCCCCATTATGCTTATCACCTTCTAATGCAATATATGCTTATTTAATATGCTTGGTGTTTATTGTCTATCTTCCCTTGTTAGAATGTAAGCTCCACAAGGCAGGCATTATTGATTGTTTTGTTTCTGGATGTATCTCATTTTTTTGGAACAGTGCCTGGCACACAGGAGTGCACTCTAAATATTCATTGAATGTTTGAAGAATGCTCCATCCCAACCAAAGGTAGAATAAACTAGTTACTTATCTATTTGTTTTGAGACAGGGTCTTGCTCTGTTATACAGGGTGGAGTGCAGTGGTGTGATCACAGCTGACTGCAGCCTCAACCTCCAGGCTCAAGTGATCCTCCTTCCTCAGCTTCCTGAGTAGCTGGCACTACAGCCATGCACCACCACATTTAGCTAATTTTTTATTTTTTTATTTTTTGTAGATACGGGGTCTCAACATGTTGCCCAGGCTAGTCTCAAACTCCTGAGCTCAAGGGATACTCCTCTGTCAGTCCCCAAAAGGGTTGGGATTATAGACATGAGCCACTGCACCCAGCCCAGCTATGTTTATTTCTATGCCTTTTCTTCCCTTTATTATTCTGTCTCACACACAAATATGTCTTTTAGTCCAATGTCCCACTGATATGATATCAATATATTTTAGTCAACATTTTTTATTCTTATGGGTTATATACTTTTTTAGTCTTAATATCATTTGAGGGTGTATCCAAGATTTGGGGGCCCTCTTCAAGTAAAAGAATGCAAAATTAAAAACACAAAAAGTGCTTGGAAAGAGGCTCTTCGGTCTCATTCATTCCGGCTATCATGTTGAGATGCAAGACACCACTGCCCTTTCTTTCCATTGTGGAAGGAATTTCAGATAGTAGCAAACAGGGGCTTCCACCAATAGTTTCCTAGCATTAGCTATGATGTTAATGATAAACAAGATTAAAAGGGAAAGAGAAGAAGAAGCAAAAAAAAGTAGTTTGATTCTGCCAACATGTAACAAATTAAAGTGATTTACCCAAACCACTTAAGGTTAATTACAATGAAGCACAATGTAGACCGTGAATGTCATTAGTGTGACGGATTCACTTTGGCTGCCACAGAAGCTAGCATTTGATTCTGTGCTGAGCTAAGGAGTTTCTTCAGCTTCTGGCACACAACCCAAAGCTTGCCCCCCTTCTTTTTTTTTCATTGTTATTAAAATCAACGGAAGACTGGAAGAGAGGGAAAGGAAGAAAGAATCAAAAGCATGGAGGCATATAGCAATCTGAGGAAAAGAAGGCGTTGAAGACATTAATGTAGTATCTGTAGCCCCAATTGAGTTTCTGTTCATCTCCCTGCAATACCCATTCTCTATCCAAATAGTGATGTGGTGCTTTGTTTAATTACTTGTTTAATAGAAGTCTTCTCTCCTAGATTGGAAGCTTCCTAAGAGCAAGGGCGGCATCCACCTCCCTCCTGCTCTCCCTGCTACATGTCCCCCTCCGTGTGTCCGGCACATTAAAGGGTTTCAACCAATAATTGATGTGTGAATTCCTTTTTTGAATGAGTAAACAAATTGAAGAAAATTTGGCTCTTAGAATCCTCCACTTGGCAGAGCATCTCCTTATTCTTCTTGCTTTCTTTATTTCATTTATTTCTACACCAAGGATTTCTTCTGCTCCTTATGCCCAAGGCTGGAAGACTTACACCCCTGAATGGGAAAGTCCCTTATAGCAACTGCCTTCATCAAAACTAATTAGACCATAAAGACATCTATTCTGCACTCTCTCCTACCTATCACTTTCATTTTATTTGTAATGTGTTAATACATGCAGAACAAGATAAATGAAAAATGTTACAATATGTTCTCTTTACCTAACGTGAGCATACATTTGGCCAAGTAACTGTGAAATATTTGATATTTTCACAGAGAAGCCAATGACTTTCAGTCTCTGAAGTTGGTGCTTTGGTTTATTTGACACATTTTCCATAGTCATGTTACCAGTAATTTTAGAGGTCCCAGGGGAAGAAACATTTTTCCTCCTCAAGTTCAGTAATTGTCATCTGAAGGTCTGAGAGCTGTACCACTTGCTTCTTGATTGTTTGGTTAGAGAAAAAGTTGTATGAAATGTCCTTTCTGTTTTCAGAATATATATTTAACACAGAAAACCTGCTGGTAATTGTGCCAGCACTTAAGCTACTGTTTCTTTGAAAGGGCCTATTCTGTTGCATGTGCCTTCTAAATGTAACATCTTTAAAACTGGAGTTCAAAGGACTGCCTTTCCTTTCATTAAACTGTAGGGACTTTGGAATGCTGTAAATTCATGTTCCCAGTAATTCTGGTCCTGGACAAGTTTCCTCTTCAACACCCCCTGTCCTTTGTTGTCATCCCTCTTCTCAGCATCCTTCTGATGTCCAGCTTTGTGTTTCCTGCCATGGACATTTCCTGAGATCACTCGAGCATATGTTCCATCTCTGAGAGAAAGCTAATGTGAATTAGTCATCCATGAATGTGATTATGGATGATAATAAGCCCTTCTCAGTTGAGGTATTGCAGCTTAGCAGGAGACTTTTGAAATATTATCATTTTGCACAATATGATTTTACCCAATATTCACAACAACCTTGTGAAGGA
This sequence comes from Rhinopithecus roxellana, assembly GCF_007565055.1. NCBI lineage: Eukaryota > Metazoa > Chordata > Mammalia > Primates > Cercopithecidae > Rhinopithecus > Rhinopithecus roxellana. Next base: position 143,292,988 of record NC_044551.1, read on the forward strand.
GAAGATGTGACTAGAAATATTTCCATTTGTAGGTGACAACATTGTGGTTCTGAAGAGTTAAGTGACTTGCTGATGGTGATGTTACAGGACCCCAGCACTTCCCCAAAGGTAGCTGTTGGGTCAAGTTTCTGCACTATAGTCCCTTCTGTGGTCACCAGAAAGATGTTACAGGACCCCACCACTTACCCTTCTAGTTTCCTAAGCAGATTCCTTTTTCTCTGTGTCCCTTGGAGCATCCAGGGGTTTTGGCCCGCTTCCTTGTTCACTTTATACTGTCTACATGTGTCACCTTAGGTACATCTTTGGTTTAAACTATCATCTTTAGGTTGATGACTTAAAAAACCCAAATTCTGAATTTAGGTAAGTCTTTGCTGGTGCACACAATTGCCTACAGGGTAACTATTCTGGATAGTCAACTATGACTCTAACAAGACCTGGCCAACTCACTAGCCATCTTATATACTGAACATTTGTGTGCCCCCCACATCCATATTTTGATACCCTAACCTCCAAAGTGATGGCATTAGAAAATTGAGGCCTTTGAGAGATAGTTAGGTTTAGTTAGGTTTAGATAATACCAGGAGGGTAGAGCCCCTAGTGATGGCATTAATGCCCTTACAAAAGAAAGAGACACCAGAGTGTTTTCTCTTTGTCAGGTGAGGATACTGTGAGAAGATTACCATGTGCAAGCCAGCAATTGGATCCTCACCAAGAATCAAATATGTCAGCACCTTGATCTCAGATTTTCCAGCCTCCAAAACTGTGAGAAATAAATGTCTGTTGTTTAAGTCAAAAATACTGGTGTTTGCTATTTTGTTATGGCAGTCTGAGCAGACTACAAGATGCATTCCCCACCTGCTACCCTCATCTATTGTTTACAACAAGAAATTCAAACTTTGCTATTAGGCTGTTTTCCAGTTTTGTCACCTATTGATCTACCTGACTATAGTTTGACTATATTTGACCCTTCAGTCTTCATGTTAAAATTTGATCCCAACGTTAGAGGTGGAACCTAATGGAAATGTTTTGGTTATCGGGGTAGATCCCTCATGAATGGCTTGGCATCATCCCTGTGGTACTGCGTTCTCACTATATTAGTTCCCATGAGAGTTTCCCTGAGAAATGTTTGTTGAAAACAGCCTGGCACCTCCTCCTGTCACTTGCCTCCTCTCTCACCATGTGATCTGCACATGTTGGCTCCCCTTCACTTTCCACCATGATTGGAAGCTTCTTGAGGCCCTCATCAGAAGCAGATGTTCTCACCTTGCTTCTTGTACAGCCTACAGAACTGTGAGCTAAATAAACCTCTTTATCAATTACTCAGTCTCAGGTATTCCTTTAAGCAACACAGACTAAGACAAAAAATTGGTATCCAGAAATGGAGTGTTACATTAAAGATACCTGAAAATGCAGAAGAGGCTTTTGAACTGGGGAATGGGTAGAGATGGGAAGAGTTTGGAGGGCTCAGAAAAAGATAGGAATTTGAGTGAAAGTTCAGAACTTCTTAGAGATTAGTTAAGTGGTTGTGATCAAAATGCTGATAGAAATCCTGTCAGGAAAGGCCATGCTTATGAGGTCTCAAATGGAAATGAGGAACTTACTGCAAACTGCAGCTATCATCTTTGTTACACCTAGCAAAGAACTTGACTACACTGTGTGCATGCCCTTGGGCTTTGTGGAAGGCTGAACTTAAGACTGATGAACTATGGTATCTGACAGAAGACATTTCTGAGCAGCAAAGGGCTCAGGCTGCTGTGTGGTTACTTCTAACTGCTTATGGTAAACTGGTAGAGAAAAAGCAAACAGAGTGGAAAAATTTGGAAAATTCACATCCTGGCCATGTGTTAGAGAAGAAAAGAGCATTTCCAAGAGAGAAATCACAGGGTATTGGGAAGCAAGCACTTGCTAGAGAGATTAGCAGAGATATAAGGCAGGCAGGTGCTAATAGTCAAGACAACGGGAAAAAGATCCCAAAAGCATTTCTGAAATTTTCAAGGCTAAGCCTCCCATCAAAGGCCCAGAGGCCTAGGAAGACAGAATGGTTTCAAGGGCCAGGCCCAGGGTCCTGCTGTCCTTTGCCACCTGGGCATTCTGCTCTCCACATCCTGGCCACTCTGCCTCCAGCCACAGCTCAAACGGCCCCAGGTACCACTGGAGCCACTGCTCCAAAGGGCACAAGCCATAAGCCTTGGCAGCTTCCATGTGGTGTTAGGTCTGCAGGTGTGCAGAGTGCAGGAGTGGTGGTGGAGAATTGGCACCTGCTACCTAGATTTCAGAGGATATAGCAGAAAGCCTGGGTGCTCAGGCAGAAGACTACCATAAGAGAGACTACTTCGGTGGAAAGTCCCCATGTCAAGACAACTAGGACAATGCTGAGCAGAAATACAGGATTGGAGCCCTCACAGAATCCCCACTGGGGAATTGTCTAGTGGAGTTGTGGGAGCAGGGCCACTACCTTCCAAACCCCAGAGTTATAGAGCCACCGGCAATGTGCACCTCCAGCCTAGAAAAGCCAAAGGCATTTAACTTCAACCTGTGAGAATGACTATGTAGGCTGTGTCTAGCAAAGCCATGGAAACAGGGCTGCCCAAGGCCGTGGGTGCCCACTCTTCTCACCAGTGTGCCCTGGATACAGAATGTGCAGTCAAGAGGGATTATTTTAGAGTTTTAAACTGAGTATTTTAGAGTTTAAAATATTTGCTCTTCTGGGTTCCATACTTGCATGGCCCCTGTTACCCCTGCTTTTGGCTATTTTTTTCCTTTTGGAATGGGAATGTCTACCAATGTCTGTTCCATCATTGAATCTTAGAAGCAAATAACTTGCCTTTGATTTATTTCTTTCTCTATCCCTTCATTTTCAATCTATGTATGTCTTTGTAGGTTTGAGTTTCTTGTAGGCAGCATATAATTGGGTGTTGTTTTTTAATACATTCAGCCACTCTGTCTTTTAATGGGAGAATTTAATTTTGATTGCAAAAAAAGAGACAAACAAAAAACTGCACACATTAACTGCCTTCTCCCCAACATTTTGAATTTTTGATGTCACAATTTGCATTTTTGTATTGCCTGTCTCTTAACAAATTGTTGTAGCTATTATTTTTCATGGTTTTGTTTTTTAGTCTTCTTATAAGGATATAAGTGATTTAAACTTCATGATTATAATATTAGTATTGCAAAATAACATCACTTGTTTTTGAAGTCTGCCAAAGTAATGTTAATTGTAGTACCACTCAGCAAGTGATTTAAACTTACATTAGGTATTTACATTCTTAAAAAGTCCCTCTGCATTCCAATACCCCAGGCAGAGCCAGATGTTTCACTATTTTACCAGGATTCTGCTTTTTCCATAGGTTCTCCCTCTTCTCTTTAAGCTGTTTTTAACTGTGTGCCCCTCACCCATGAATTTCCTGTTTCTTTCTTGTGCAAAGCAGTTTATTTCTCTCTGGGTTTTGTGGTCTCCTTCACAACTCTTGGATAGGCAGCTCAACCAGTACAAATTAATACTGCAAAATAATTTACAGAATGCTTTGCAACCTAAATGCTTAATCTCAGTTAGGTGCTGGAGAAAAACAGCAATAGCTTGAAAGCCCTAAGATAGAAATCAGGGGTGAGCTTTAATGATCATTTCTTCTCCTCTTGTTTTCTTTTTTCCTCTCTTCCCCTCTCTGCTCCTTCCACCCCCTCCTCCTTCCCCACTGGATAACACAAACCTTCAGAGAAGCACCAGTGAGATAAGCTATATACCTGAGAAAATACATATATATTTGACAATGTGCTATAGAACTGCTTTATTCATTACACATTAGTTACTGTTCGATTTACTAGTGACTATTTGGGAATGATGAATCCTTAAAAGCTTACTGCAATGTTATGTTTAGTGCTTGAGCAAAGATAACTAACTTTGATGTTGTACTTTTTTAGAAATATTAACACTTCTTATTCTATATTTTAGCATTATAATTACAATTAATTTTTAACAATCACACACCACACAAACATAAAATGGAGTAAGTTCACTTAGAAAATGATGCCTTTTCACTGCTTTTTTTTTGTATACTTTTAAATGAACCACCCCAAAATATTTTACCCCAAAATATAATTCTTTGACATATTTCAAGGTAAGTATTCACAGTGTCAAGAAACACAGAATAGCTTAAAAAATGCTTTTTGCAGGGAGGAGATTGGCATCTGTAGAGAAAATCTGCATTGGTGTGTCCAGATCTTGAAAAAGTTAACTCAACCACAGGCTACTGTCTATTCTTTCTGAGGGCTGCTACCTGTGAGGCTTCCTCTGCATCACAGGACTGCCTTTGCCCCATGCCTTTTTTCTCTCTTCCTCCTGTAACTTGTCTTGCCATGCTTCAAGCCCCTGTTCTTTCTGTAACTTCAAGATGGTATAAAAGTATCAACCATCTGGCCCTCTCTTTGAGTTTTCCTATTTTTTATGACTCTTGGGTGCACATTAACAAATTTGGTATGTCTTTTCTCTTGTGAATATGCCATCTTTCAGTTGATTTTCAGTGAAACTTCAGAGGGTAAAGAGAAAGTTTTCCCGTGGCTCCTATGCTTCTAACAGATTAAAATAAAGTTCATGTACCATAAAATTCTCACTCTTAAAGTGTAAAATTCTGAGACCTTCAGTGTATTCACAAGGTCGCGTAACTATCACCACTATCTAATTCCAGAACATTTTCATCACCAGAAAAATAAATCTATTATAATAACCATGAGCAGTCTCTCTCAATTTCTGTCTTCCCCCAACTCTGCCAACTGCCAATTTCTTATCTGTCTCTATGGATTATCCTCTTCTGGGCATTTCATACAAATGGAATTATACAAGATATGGCCTTTTATGTCTGGCTTCTTTCACTAACCATAATGTTTTCATAGTCATCCATGTTTTAGCATATATCAGTACTATTTAGTTTTATGGATGAATAATATTCCATTTATGGTTATTTATGGACATTTTGATTATCCATTAGTTGATTTGAGTTGTTTTCACTTTTTGGCTATTATGAATAATTGTTCTATGAATATTCACATGTAAGTTTTTGTGTGAACATATTTTCAATTCTCTTGAGTATATACCTAAGAGTGGAAGTGCTGAGTAACTCTATGTTTAACCACTTGAGAAACTGCTAAACTGCTTTCTAAAGAAGCAGTTTAAAGCTGCATGATTTAAAATTCTCACTAGTGTCATAAAAAATTACATTAGATGGTAAAAATGCATTTGTAACGCAATGATAAATCTATTCCATTGAATAGAATTAAACAGACAAGAAATACTTTATTCAAGACTATTGCAATAAGAGAAATTGAACTGAACTTTGAATACAACAGGGGCAGCTGGAGATTTATAGCAATGGGCAGAGTGAGGGAGTTTGCAGACAGAAAAGTACCAAGAGGAACCTGGTTGGACACAAAGGGTGAGTGATTCTTGTTAAACTGGCTTGGCACAATTTTTGCTAAAGTGGGCTCAGCAGACCAAGGAGAGCAGGTTAACAATAATGCCTAATAGAGAAGAAGGCTAAGAGGAGGCTGGCTAAAGTTTGACCAAGGAGGGTGTCCTTGTCACCAGTACTGTATAAGAGTTCCAACTCCACATCCTCACTAACACTTGTTTTTGTCTGTCTTTTTGATTGTAGTAGGCATCCTAGTGGGTATAAAGTGGTATCTCATTGAGGTTTTGATTAGCATTTCTCTAATGACTAATGATGTTGAATATCTTTTCATGTGTTCATTGGCCATTTGTATACCTTCTTTGGAGAACTGTTTATTCACATTCTCTGCCCATTTTCAACTGGGTTATTTGTCTTTTTGTTTTTGAGCTGGACGAGTCCTTTATATATTCTGGAAAGTAAGCTATATAAAGGACTTATCAGGCACAAGGTTTGTAAATGTTGTCTTCCATTTTGTAGGCTGTCTTTTTGCTTTCTTGGTAGTGTCCTTTGAGGCACAGAAGTTTTTATTTTGATGAAGTCCAATTACACCCTGGGATCATCTCTAATGATTCACAGCCCTAGTATATGGTGCCTTCCCCTTGAGTGACAGAACCTGAGATCTGCCTTTAACCAATACAACATAGCAGAGGTGATGGGATATCACCCCTGTGATTGTCTTGTTATGTAAGACTGTCTTAGTGGACTGGAGAGACAGAATCTCCTGCTGGTCTTGAAGAAGCAAACAGCCATGGTATGAGCTGCCTATTGAGAGGGCTGGGAACTGTAGGCAGTCTTCAGCTGACAGCCAATAAGAAGCGAGGGCTTCTCAGTCACACAACCACAAAGAAAGTAATTCTTGCAACAACCGGAATGAGCTTGGAAGTAGATTCTTCCCTAGCCGAGTCTTCAAATCAAACCAACACGTTGTATGCAGCCTTATGAGATTTCATTGAGGTTTTGATAAGTATTTGACCAGAAGACCCAACTAAATTGTGCCTAGATTTCTGACTCACAGAAACTGTGTGTGTTCTTTGAAATATTTAACTGATTAATTAACATTTGTCAACATTAATTAACATTTGTGGTAATTAGCTACAGCGATAGAAAATGAATACACCTTTTAAACTAATATTTTTCAATCTGTTTTAATCCACACCCCATTTCATAAATGTAAATATATACATTTACCCTTTTTGTGGTGTAACCTAAAATAAAAATAAAATATTTTGACAAAAAAAAAATCAAAGCAATGACATAAAGAGTTGCTTTTTCTTCAAATAATATAAAACTTATTTCTGATGTTGATATTTGCCTTAAAATCCAGATAAACTTCAAATAGATTAAATGACTTGCCCCAAAATTCACAAAAATAGATTGTAACTGTTACCATCATTTGCTGTCTCCTTTCTAAACAGCACATTCAATCTTCTTAAGGAAACAGACCACACTTAATATTATAAGGATCCTTTTTCTGAAGGAAAAATTATGACAAGTAGTCTGACAAAGAAAATTTTTCTGTTGGTAAATATATTAATATAAAAGGTCTTACGATGTCTAAATATTAAGTCACATATAATTACACATTGAAAATGTTATCATTGTTGAAAAGATGAAAATGACCTGAAATCAGGGCCATATGAGAACTCTGTGTTACAGAAAGCATAATTAGCCAGCACAGTGTGTATGGGTCCCAGATTGCTAAGAATCACTTTGGGATATTATTTAAACATCCACAGTCCCCAGCCTCCAGAGCAGGGACCTGGGATTCTGTGTGTTAAATAAATGCCCAGGTAAGTTTATGATTAGATACATTTGGGAGACTGGATAATATGGGAAATACATCTGCAATATTTAACTGATTAATTAACAGATAGATTGATGTGTAGATATTCAAGTGTTTAATTGCTAATGTGTAGGCTCAGTCTCTGTATTGGGTCTTCAGGGGAAAGTGTAAGCAAAAGACATGTGTCCTGAAACACAGTGTCAGTTAAGTATGAAAGAAACTAAAAGCAAATGCACTGAATGTATTATACAGTTGACTTTTTTTTTTTTTTTTTTTTTTTGAGATGGAGTTTTGCTCTTGTTGCGGTCACTGGAGTGCAATGGCACGATCTTGGCTCACTGCAACCTCCGCCTCCTGAGTTCAAGCGATTCTCTTGCCTCAGCCTCCCAAGTAGCTGGGATTACAGTCATGAGCCACTTTGTATTTTTAGTAGAGATGTGGTTTTGCCATGTTGATCAGGCTGGTCTTGAACTCTTGACCTCAAGTGATCCACCCGTCTCGGCCTCCCAAAGTTCTGGGATTACAGGTGTCTGCCACCATTCCTGGCCAGTTGACTTCTATTAATAATGATGTTTTTTCTGTTAGAATATATGATCCATGGGGAATGGAAGCATTATCCGGAATAAATATTTTTTGAATTTGTTATTACTTTATTAATGAACATGTTCCACTTATCTTGAGAACAGGGAAACCAAAGGAAAAAAGGGTCTCTCAGATTGGCAAAATAGATCAGATAGAAAAAATACAGTGAAAGGAAACACTCAATGGCTTCTCTGTTTTTTAAGAAACTCTCATAATCAAAGTTTGAATCTCCTCTGAATTAACTGAGTGGTCCGAATGGAAAATTTAAGAATACCTTTAAAAACACAAACACATAAAAAACTGGCTTCCTAGACCTTGTGGTTAGCAAATAGGTCTTGCCAATTTTGATAAATTAGTTGCAAATGAATCCGAAACATATGGGCTATATGTATTCATATTCTGAAATAGGGGAAAGGTGCTTGGAAAATGTAGTTAATGCCGAAGTTTAAATGTTTCAGAAATAGTCCGTGGCATTCTCAGAAAACAAAACATTTTCACTCTGTCAGCATTCTAACTTCAATGTATTTATATAGTGCCATTTAGCCCTAGAAACAAATTAGCAGAAAGAATTATCTTGCAAAATAACCAATAGTTTTACTCAGTCATGAGCACTGACCTGGCTGGTCTCTATTATCCTTAGTACATCACCCAGTCTTTAATGTTGATTTCCTTTTTTTTCCTTTCCGTATTAAAATACAGGAATAGCACAAAGGTAAGTGGTTTAAACTTCAGTACATCTCCATTCCCACATCTTCCCACTGGTTGGTGGGCATTAATAAATGCAAATAATATATGTAATTTTGCATATATTTTTCAATGTATATTCTTGGAAAAACAACCAATGAAACACAAAACTATTAAAATGCTGAAATATCACAGTATAGAACTTGAATCATAATTGTAATTGCCCAGCTAAGAAGACATTATATAATAATAATATTTTATTTGGTACATATCAGACTAGATTTTTTCCATTTTAATTTGCTTTATTATTGAGTTGCTATTACTGTTCAATGTTAAGCTTTATTTTTGTGTTCAATCAGGGGTTATTTTTACGGTTATGGACTACAATGAGGTCATAACAAAAAGCAAGCAACCAAACAAAACTCCAATGTTTTCATAAATTCATTAAGACAGTCATTCAATATACTAAAGGAACAAAAAACAATTCCCCAATCATCAAGCTTGCTACCAGGATTCACTGGTTATATGACTGAATGTACTAACCAGTTTGATCAAAGCAGTTCATCCTCCTCAAATGTCTAATACCCCTTTTTAGACACTTTGCAAATGGAATGAGTCTCAATCTCTAAGTAACATGATAGCAAATTGTCAAAAAGATTTTGCTGTTCAGTGTTTCCGGAAATGGAACTCTAGAGCTACTTTAATAAAGCCTTTAAAATTGGAGATAACTCAATAGGTCTGAAAAAAAAGACTCTCACGAAACAAGAAAATAATACTAAAAAAGGATTTATGTAGAACAGATATTAAATGTATAGTGCCATATAAATTCTAGCAAAGAAAATCCATTTTGACAGCATACAATGTTATATTGATTAGAAAAGTTTTGGAACATTACCAAGGTCCATGAAAGGCATGGGAAATAATTTCAAAGGAAAGGGAAAAAATTTAAAAATACTCTTTCCCTCTATATTGAAGAATATCACAGTATAATAACAGAACAAAGGTTTCTGGAAAGTTGCCATATGTTCCATGGAAGAAGAAATAACATGCAACAGTAGGTGTAATTATAGCAGATACCAGCTCACTAATGTTCTATTCCCATTGTCAAGTGATTTAAAGTACCCAAGAAGTGCCAATGCAAACTAATTTTCTTGAATTTGCTTTTGTGTATAAAGGAATGGTATATTGCATCTGATTAAGAAGTCGGATTTTTCCTCTTTTTTCCATCTTGCCTGACACAAATAAGTTAAAAAATGAAAGGAGATGGCTTCTATGACTACTCACTTGAGAGGTTCACAGCCTTAAGCTAGGCAACACAAATCAGTTTATAAAAATGTATCTGGCAACATGGATGTGCTTGGGGGACATTATGTTAAGTGAAATAAGCCAGACACGGAAAGACAAGTACCGCATGTTCTCACTCATATGTGGGAGCTAAAAAAGTTGATTTCAGAGAAGTAGAGAGTAGAATTGTGGTTACTTGGGAAGGGGCATGGGGCACATAGCCAGAGGTTGGTTAACAGAAAGCAATTATAGCTATATAGAAGGAATAAGTTCTAGTGTTCTATAGTGCTGTAGCGCTAGTGTTCTATAGCAAATATAATTAATAATAATTTACTGTATATTTTTAAATACCTAGAAGAGCAGATTTTGAATGTTCCCAACACAAAGGAATGATAGGTGTTTAACATGATGAATATGGTAATTTGCCTGATTTGATCATTACATGTTGTATACATGTATTGAAATATTACACTGAACTCCATTAATATGTGCAATTATTGTGTCAATGAAAAATAATAATTAAAGCAAAAAATGGGCACAAAGAAATGTATCTGAATTCAGCTTAAGAAAAGGCTCAGTCTTATTTAAGTAGAGGAATGAGGTATACTTCTATAGCAGTGGTCCTCACACTTCAGTGACAGAGAATCTTCTAAGGAGTTTGTCAAAATGCATTCCCAGGCCTCTCCTCCAGAGGTTCTGATTTGTGGGTTTGGGATGGCACTCATTAACCTGCACGTAAACCAGAGCCTCCAGTGTACCTGATACAGGATGGTTCTCAGACCACAATGTTGAGAATCTCTGCTCTAGAACCCTAGAACCTGCACCTTCCTCCCGTTCTTCTCCTCTCCTCCAGGCGCTGGAGGATCAGGGTCCTGATGGAACTCTATTGGACCTCTGTAAGGGAAGGGAAAACATTTGAGAACTACTTCCACAGGCTTACTTTCTTTTCCTTTCTTTCTTCTTTTCTGACCTAAATGCAGAAGGAACAATTAATTATACCCTTCAGTCTGCAGTTCATGGTACATAATAATCACTGTTGAGAGCAAAGGATCTCTTTCCCTCCCTACCCCCCTTCTTCCTTTCTTCTCTCCTCTCTTCCTTCTTTAGCTATTTCCTTTTATCTCCATTCCAGTTAATCATTTTTCTCTGTCCTGTAGTCAAATTCTCTAATGCTTTTATTGTGAATCTTGTGTTAGTGTGCTTTTCTTACAAAATGAGTATTGCTGCTTTGCATGACTATAAGTAAATGGGTTTGTGTTTTACTTATTGTCCCTAAGCACCATGGTTGTGAGATACATTCATGTGTTGCCATGTATATATTGAATCTGTTGTTTCTAACAGCTACAGCCCTGGTGTTTATCTACCACATTATTACTTGATAGACAACCAGGCTGTTCCATCTCTTTGCCACCGCATATAATGCTGCAACGCATATCCTTGTACACGTACCCTTGGATCTGTGTATGAACCTCTTTGAGATGTATATCAAGAACAGAATAGCTGGAGGTTTTCGGTCTAAAAGAACATCTTCTCTGGATCACTCAAAACCACCCCAGCCATATTTGCCAAAGGCTCATTTTTACAACTCTAAAAAGAGCATGGTATAGCTTGGCTGGGATGCAGGAATATGTGTGTTTATTCTACTTTCATGTGCTCAACACTTTACTGAGTATTTATTATATATTTGATGATATAAAAATAAATAATTCATATCCTTCATCATAAGTGTGTGTGTGTGTGTGTGTGTGTGTGTGTGTGTGTGTGTGTGTATCCCATTTTTACAGACTGGGAAAGTAAGGCTTGAGCTCACGCAACTAGTAAGTGACAGTCAAGATTTGAGACAAAAATCTATCTAATTCCAAATCCTCTAGAAAGAATAAAATAGGGAGAATATTGTCCCTACAGGAAAAACATTACCTTGCTCTTTTGAGAATGTGAAACGAGGGAAAATAATATTTTCCCCCAGATACTTTATACTTATAGCTCTTGATTGGTTGGCAGAAAATAGTTCCTTGCCAAGGTGAGTCTCCAACCCAAGACATATGACAGGGTATTTTTGTGTTCTAAAGAGAAGATGGGATACTCTGTGAGCCAGACCAGTGGTCTGGGTGGAAGCTGAGCAGGAAGGATGTGGCAGCAGAATCTTTTAAGGGAAAATACCTCCTTCAAGCCACCATCTCTTCCTTTTCTCTGTATTTTATTTAAGACAAGCTCTAGCATAAGGTGGACAGGCCACAGAGCAGCCTCATGAGAACAAAGCAGCCCAAATGATTCCCATATGATCATATGCTGGCATAGGGAAGAGTTAAAGGGACAATGACCACTTCCAGTTTAAGAACTTTTAAAGCAGTGGGGCTCAACTTTTTCCAGTTTGATATCTTATAAGGACAAAAGCATTTTGATATTGTGTTATGACAATGGCTGTTGTTTTTTCAGTTTTGAGTGAAATGAATAATACCAAAAGCTACAATGAATTTAGTAGTACTTTAGCTTGTATCTAAACATTTTTACAAATACTAGCATAGTTTTATTTTTTTTAAGTCTTTTATTTCATTTTATTATTTTTTGCTAGCTGCTGGGAGTTTGTTTTCTTCTCGGTGCGAGGCGAATTGTTACAGGATATCAGTTAAGCTTGATGTGACTTGGATAGCGAAGAGTGGAGTGCTCTCAGCTTCCTTTTTGATATTTTGCTCTTTGACATAAAAATAACCCAACTGCTTTCAGTTCATTACAGCCTGCCTAGTCTAGGGCTGTGATGGGCCTAGGACCTCCAGAAGTGGGTCAGGCCTCTTTCTCAAGGCTTCCTTAGCCAGGTCATGGGTGGACATTCTGCTGGAAACCTGGAGAGATCCCGAGTGCTCTGAGGACTCCAATACTGTGGCCATGAATAGGAGTGTAAATTTCTCAAAAAGAAGCTTGCTCACCAGTGATTAGGACCAGCCTTGGGGAGACCCTGGTGATGGTAGGGGGATGACATCCCCAAATACTCAGCACTTCCACAGAAGCTGTTGGTGGAAGTGGAGCCCAGGAGCATTTGGAGTAGTCATGCATGAGCAGGAGTGAGCCACTGGAGGGGATGACTGCTATGTTCCTGCTGGTGGGCTGATGTTAACACTGGCACACCCTCATGGGTGGCAGGGACAGAGATGATAGGCCATGGAGTTTGCAGAAGACACCACAGAGGCCACTTCATGACCAAGATGCACATGTGTGTGTGCTTGGGATGCATATTTATTTTACTACAGTATATGCTATTCTTTGCCTCTACAGCTTAGAGCCCATGGTCAATCCTGGGTGAGTATTTGAATTCCCAAACCTGTAGAATTACTTACTCTGTTCACCAGTCCACAATAGATCATGTCTGGGAAACCACCATCCTAAATGCCCCATATCTATACCACTAGTTGGGCACTTAACATGCCATCTTGTATTCTTAGGTTATATTTTATATTTTCTGTTAACATTCCTCTTCTTCTTCATCTGGATTGTACACTCTCTAAAAGGAGAGATCATGTATTGCATTTTGATGTCCACAGAATGAAGAACAGTACTTTGCAGAGCCTTGTTAAATAAGGAGGGGTAAAAAGATTTATTAAGTAACCGTTTTGTGCCAGGAATTGTGATGGGTGCTTTATGTTTATTGTGGACTTTGAGGTTGAATCTACAGTCTAATCCTATCATGGTAATGCACCCATTTCCTTGCCTATGATGGATTCTGGCACCTAGGCTTAAGCTAATCAGAGCATTGCATTCACCTAAGGACTCCTTTGATTATGGCTGGGCATGAGACCTAAACTGGGCGTTCAGATTGAGAGGAAATATTTTCCCCCATTTCTGGGGAAGGGTTTAGCTGTGGGCAACTGATTAATGGAAGGATCTAGAACCTTGATGTCATTGAGTCACCTAACAGTCAACCAAGCCAAAACCACTTTACAGCAAATATCTTCTCTTTAGTCCTCATACCCATCACTCACTTTTCTCACCCCGCTCTCTGACCATACTAGGGCTGTGATGGGCCTAGTATGTGCTGTTTTGGAACACCCTGTTGAATGAGATATGAATGGTTTACTCTTTAAACTATTTTGAGTTCTGTTTTCAGTCCCTTACAGTAAAAAAGTTATACTGATATATACATGCATCCATATAGATATATTTCCCCTATTCTTCTGTAGGTACTGATGATGCATATATTATCTCATATAAACCACTGAAGAAGTTAAGGTAGCTTTATTATCTCCATTTTGCTGTAAGGAAACCAGGACCCAGAGAAATGAGGTGTCCGGAACAAGGACACAGGCTTGAAGGAAGCTTAATTATTAAGTTTAGAAATTAATTTATATTTACTAAATGCTCTATTATAGTATTACTGAGTTCATTTAAAAAAAAATTAAAGGGCCAGGCATGGTGACTCATGCCTGTAATCCCAGCACTTTGGGAGGCCAAGGCAGGTGGATCACAAGGTCAGGAGATCAAGAACATCCTAGCCAACATGGTGAAATCTCATCTCTACTAAAAATACAAAAAAAAAAAAAAAAAAAAAAAAAAAAAAAAAAATTAGCCGGTCATGGTGGCATGCACCTATAGTCCCAGCTACTCAGGAGGCTGAGGCAGGAAAATCGCTTGAACCCAGGAGGTGGAGGTTGCAGTGAGCCAAGATTGTGCGGCTGCATTCCAGCCTGTGTGACAGAGCAAGACTCAAGTCTCAAAAATAAATAAATAAATAAATAATAAAAAAATAAAAAAAAATTTGTAAAATATCTTTCACATACTTTTTTTTTTGAGACGGCGTCTCGCTCTGTTGCCCAGGCTGTAGTGCAATGGTGTGATCTTGGCTTACTACAAGCTCCGCCTGCCAGGTTCACACCATTCTCCTGCCTCAGCCTCCCAAGTAGCTGGGACTACAGGCGCCCACCACCATGCCCGGTTAATTTTTTGTATTTTTAGTAGAGATGGGGTTTCACCGTGTTAGCCAAGATGACCTTGTGATCTGCCCGCCTTGGCCTCCCAAAGTGCTGGGATTACAGGCGTGAGCCACTGCACCCAGCCTCAAATACTTTCTTAACCAAAGATTATAATCAGAAAATAGGTTCATTTCACCTTGCACACAGATTTTAGTTAGTACCTGGACGCAAGGCACATTTCCCTCTATCATTTAGTCACTCTTGATCTGAGAAGATTCTGACATAAACTAGATCATATAAATGGAGGAACCAATTTGCCTTCTGTTAAAGGACACCTCTGGGATACATTCTAAGAGATTTAAAGGAAACTGTTTTATTTAAAAGTAATTTCAAACTTACAACAAAACTTGCATGAGTGGTATAAAGAACACGCCTATATGCTTTACCCAGACTCTCTTATTGTTCACATTTTGCCCACTTTGTCATCACATCACATCTGCTTCTCTGCACACACACTTACATATTCTTAAACAGTTCAGAAAGCAGTGTGTGTGTCTGTGTGTATGCATATATTCTCACATAATTCAGGCCCATTTGAGACTATGTTACATACATTATGCCCATTCTAAATACAGTTGACACTTGAACAACACGTGTTTGAACTACACAGGTCTCTTTATACGTGGACTTTTTTTCAACTAAATTCAGTTTGAAAATACAGTATTTGTAGGGTGTGAAACCCATGTATACAGAGGGCTGATGTTTTGTACACTCAAGTTTCATGGGGTTTACTTGAGATGTGCATATGTTCTGCTTTTGGTGTACGTGAGCGGTCCTGCAACCAATCCCCCACATACACTGAGGGACAATTGTACTTCAGTGTGTATCTCCTAAGAACAGGAATGTTCTCTTATATAACCACAGTACAGTTATCTACTTCAGGAAATTTAACATTAAATACTTTACCCTATAATTAATATTTCAATTTTTCAGTGATCTGATCATGCTCTTTGTAGCATTTCCCCCTCTATGTGGAATCCACTCTAAGATCAAATATTATATTTAGTTTTCATATCTCTTTAATTTTCTTTAAACTGCAAGAGTTCCTCAACTTTTCAGTGACTAAGACTTTTATCACATCACCATTTGTGAAACCTTCAGCCTCTCTCCCCTTTTAAATAAAATGCTCCTGATTTTTTTCTGATGTTTCCTCATGATTAGATTTAGTTTATGTGTGTTCTGTTGGAAGACTACCTAGATGAGGTCATGTCCTTCTTAGGATATTGCACCAGAGGCACCCAATGTCTGTCTACACCTCCTTGATAATTTTAATGGTGATAACCTCTTCAATGTATTATCTGATTTCTCCACTATATAAGAGAGAGGCCTGAATTTGAAAGCCAGGATTTGTCAAAGCACAAAGCACTACTGGCTGCTTCCTGTTGACTCATTCATCTGCCCTTACTGGGAACTTTAGTGGGGGCATTATCTGCTATGACTCTAAGCAAAGAGAGTTTTCTTTCTCATGAGACCAAGGTCTGGGTAAGGGAAGTTACAGTCAAAAGGATTTCTATAGCTTCTGAATTGTTTTCAAATCCTAACAACTGGCCTCTCAGTATTCAGTTAAATTACTCTTAAGGGAAAACAATTTCATCAGTTTTTTAAACCTCTTCCCTTTCTAACTCGCAGTGCTTTTAGGGTCTCTCAACTTCTCTTCCGTAAAAGAAGTGTCTGCTTTGTTTGTTCAGACCTGGGTGATTTGTTTCTAAGCAGCAGGCAAATTGCTTTGTTCTCAGAATAAGCTTGAGGAGGAGGGATCCCAGGGTGGGACGACAACCAGAGGGATTTACACAATGGTTGGCTCCTCTTTCATATCATGGAGATCCCAGGAGCCTTAACAACTTGGTTCTAGTCCACACTGACAGCGCTGGAGGTCACATCTCTAATATCTTTCACTTAATCTTTTTCTGGGGATTTTTCCTGTCCCAGGAGGTAGTTGGAAAGATAGCAAACTTTGGTCAGGCTTTGCAGGTGGGTCTCTTGGCTCATGTGAAATCTGGATGTAATAGATTTAAGTAAACAACTGATCTTAAAACCAGTCCAATTGGTGTTGCGTCAAAATTTATCCCAGGACTCAAAGACCTTTAGAGGGAGTAAACCCAAACTCCTTACCTGTAATTACATTCTGTTGATTTGTCTGAAGTTACTCCCCTTTGTCACTTCAGGTCTACACAAAACTCCGGAGACAATAATAGGCATTGTTGGTTTGCACAGTGCTGATGGAAACGTGGGTGCAGAAAGGCAAACTTGTGGTCAGTGCATTTTATTGCAGGATACAAATCACACAGCCGAATCTGGCAACTATTAGGAGGCTGAAATAAGCACATATACTCACAGAACAAAGCAACCAAATTAAGTGTTTAACATAATAATAATTACAAAAGCTCTACAGGCCTCGTTTTGAGCTATCTACTGCCATGAGTCCCAAGGGCTTCCTTCAACCATGGGGAAACTGAAAAATGAACAGTGACAGGAAGCTGGGGCGGAGTGAGAGTTCAGCCATTAGTTTTCTTTTGTGTGTGAACAATTGTTTTAAAGTTTAAATGCAATATTCAGTGTATCATTTGTTGCCACAAATTATCCCTTGGATCGTTTACTATGAGTGCCAGCTTCTCTGGGGTGCCTTCTGGGTTTTACAAGTGGTTCCATCAAACAATGATTATTATTCTTCAAAAAATTATCCAGAGTGGCTTATTACATGACAGACATGTGGTTTCAGTTTTGTTGTAAATGCAGAACAAAGGGTCTGACAGTGTTTCCTTTTGTTATCTGAGCTTTGTGGCTCTAAGGAAACATCAGATAGTTCATTATTCAAATGAGAATATTTTCTTGCCTTTCATTTCATTTTTGGTTTATTTCTGTATATCCATGACATTTTAGCAAGCAAGCTGCCTCCCCTAGAAGAGCCATCTGCTTTGCTTTTCAACTGTGAAACCATCTGAGAGAACGAATACCTTCTCCCTCATAGAAATAAATATGGGGTGAGGGGAGTGGTGTTGTTAATTATATATATGATTATGCATGAATATATACAGATAGGTATATATTTATGTGTATTTGTGTATGTGTGTGTGTGTGGTGTCTTTCTTTACTTTTTTCTCTTTTTAAAAAATACTAGAGCATAGACGTACGATCAAGGAACTTGGTCTCAATACAACAGCTAAGCAAAAATCTCCAACCCAACTTCCTCCCATGTCTCAAATCTTTCTCAGTTTCATTAGGGTATGAGTTCCATAAGCATGGGGACTTTGGTCTGTATGTTCATTGGTATATTCCTGCTGTATAGAAGAGTGTCTGGTATATAGTAGTTGCTAAAATAATAGTTGTTGGATGAAGTGGTGTGAATATCAGTGTTCCTCCTCAGTAAATTCTGTGTGTTAGGCATGTAACAGTAAGAAATTACTCTTCCTCACTGTGAATGTGCCTGTCGTTACTCCCACTCAGGCATGGTTATCATCTTTTGCTTGGTGCTAATGCACACTGCCCTAGGGTGATGGTTTGGGGCAGGACACCTTCTATGACTTGTGTCACATTTTCTTACTAGATGACAAAGCAAAGATGCCTTGAGGCCATTTCCTATGAGTTGTCAGGCATCCCTGCCAACTCTGCACGATTACTTAAATTATCACCAGTGAGCATACATTTTGGATCCTGGCCTCAGGACTTTTTCTACATGAATATATTGATAGAAGAAATAGCAACCTATTATCTATTGAGATGACTAATAGTAAACCACTACCATAACTCAGGAAATCTGTGAAAAATACCCTCCCACGTGTAAGTTAAAATGGCACAGCATAACTAGCCATGAAACAACAGCTATCAGACTAGCCTGATGTCCTGTAACTGGAAATGGATTATCTGATTGCACCAAATATTTCAGAAAGAGGCATGAAGTCAGGTGAGCTGGTTTTGGGGTTTCTATTGTGGAAAAGATTCATATCCACATATTGGACCTCGTCCAGCCACTCATAGAGTAACCGAGAGCAACAGACTTTTTGTTCTTGACAGAGATACATAGAATACAAAGGAAGAGACTGGAGATTATCCCCGATGTCAGTAAAGTCTATAGCTCATGGACATGAGAGCTAGAAACATATGACAATATTTTTTAGGAACTGTTCTATCATACGTTTTCAATAATTCTCTATTTACTACAGAACGGAATTCCCAATTATAAGCAAGTTTTGTAAAAATCTAAGCTAATTCTACCTTCTCAGAATGAAGCCTCTTTGCCTGTCCACAGCCACCCCTTGCGGGAACTGAGGTGGAGAACACTCACCATTCACTAAACACCCACACCTTGATTTCCCTACCACTTTGCTTTGAGGGGCATGCTCTCATTTCTGGTGGCTGAAGTTCCAGGAAAGGGGCTGATGCATTCCTCTTTGGACATACTAAATATGAGGTATTGTTGGTGCAACCAAGGGTGAATTGTGCATTAAAGAATTGGAGAGAGAGCTCAGCACTCAAGAGAGAGGTCTGGTTGGACACTGAGATTTAAGAGGCTTTCACCTAATGATCGTATGTGAAGGTTTAAGGTAAATGAGATCATCTAAGGTGATTATGTACAACAAGAAGAGACAAGGACACTGGTTTTATAGGCTAAGCAGAGGAATTAGTACCAGTGAAGGAGACCGTGAGACAATGATCAGAATAAGGAAGGAGAAATGGTGTTATGAATAATTACGCTAATATTTACTGAATGCCATCCATGTGGGAGAGCTCTGTTTAAGCATTGTGCATAAGGTAAATCAACGAATACAACAACCTTATAAAATAAGTTCTATCATCTTCATTTTTAAGATGAGGACACTAAAGCACAGAAAGTTCAAGTAACTTCCCTAAGCCTACCAGCTAGAAGGTGGTGGGGTTGGAATTAAATTTATCTGATTCCAGAATCTTACCCTGGTGGAAAAAAGATGGCTTATAGAATGGGCAAGAAAGACCTTCAAAACCCTCTTCTCCTGGTTTCTCTCAGACTCAGGAAACTAAGAAGTCTCTATTTTCTGCAATTATCTCTACCTTAGTCCCATATAGTTAAGGATTAACATGGTTTGGTTGTATCCCCACATAAATCTCATCTTGAATTCCCACATGTTGTGGGAGGGGCCTTGTGGGAGGTAATTGAATTATGGGGGCAGGTCTTTCCCATGCTGTTCTCATGATAGTGAATAGGTCTCATGAGATCTGATGGTTTTAAAGATGGGAATTTCCCTGTACAAACCCTCTTCTTTTGTCTGCTGCCATGTGAGATGTGCCTTTCATCTTCCACCAGGAGTGTGAGGCCTCCCCAGCCATGTGGAACTATAAGTCCATTAAACTTCTTTCTTTTGTAAATTGTCCAGTCTCGAGCATGTTTTTATCAGTAGCATAAAAATGGACTAATACAAGGATCTTCTAGACCACTTTGGCAGCCACTACTGAAACAGGCCTAAAATATCTGTAATGGTCCTTCTCTTATGTTCAAGCCAATTTGAATGGAAGGATATTTCTTTATTTCAGATATCCTCACCAATTCATGCTCTTCAATAGCATAAATTTATTGTGGTCCAAATACTTTTCATTTAAAAGTCACCAAGTGGCCAGGAATGGTGGCTCATGCCTGTAGTCCCAGCACTTTGGGAGGCTGAGGCAGGTGGATGACCTGAGGTCAGGAGTTCGAGACCATCCTGACCAACACAGGGAGCCTTCATCTCTCAAAGAAATATATAACTCATGAATACTAACAGTTTATGTTTTTTTAGTCATATAGTTCAAATGCCTTCTACTAATTTTAAATAGCATCTGGATTTTAAAGGAGTAAAATTCAAAAGAAAACGGCTTGAAAATGCTTCACTAGAAACACCTGTCCATTAAAATAATAATAATAATAATAATAATAATAATAATAATCAACAAAGTTCAATTCTCACCTGGTTCAAAAAAACATTTGAATTCACCATATCATGTGTCAGATTTTAGAATGGAGTAGGCGGAGAAACAGAGGGAAAACAGCAACATGTGTAAGTGATCACCAAAAAAACAGCCCGTTTCCAACTGAAAAAAAAAAAAGGCTTGTACATAGGTCACGGAACACATTGGACCAAACCAAAGTGCCAAGTCACAACTTAAAAGAAAAGAATCCATGAGGGACCTTCGTGAGCAGATGGATTAGAAAGGTTAAGTTTCACTCATGAAGACTTGAACCTAGGCTATCTGAAATAGCAAGTCAACAACATTAATACTAATCATGAGACTCTGAAAACTACAGTTGGGGGGATTAGGCCAAATGGAGAAGCAAAGGACTGAACAAGAGAAGGGACTTTCCACAGAAGTAATGAAAACAACAATCTGGTAATGAGGGGGTTGCTTCTTTCTGCTGGAGTGAAATTCCTCTACAATGGTTTTCCTTTGTGGCTGCATTTTCTACCACTAGTAGGAGTACCTTCTGAAGAGAGTGAGTCCAGTTCACTATTGAATCTGCATTCAAAGATGCCAGGAAGCAGGTAAGAGAAAAGTGTTTTTTGTTTTTTTTGCTTTGTTTTGTTTTGTTTTGTTTTGTTTTTGAGACAGAGTCTCATTCTGTAGCCCAGGCTGCAGTGCAATGGTGAGATCTCGCTCACTGCTACCTCCGCCACCCGGGTCCTGGTTCAAGCAATTCTCCTGACTCAGCCTCCCGAGTAGCTGGGATTACAGGCACGTGCCACCATGCCCAGCTAATTTTTGTATTTTTAGTAGAGATGGGGTTTCACCATGTTGGCCAGGCTGGTCTTGAACTCCTGACCTTGTGATCCACCCACCTCGGCCTCCCAAAGTGCTGGGATTACAGGCGTGAGCCACTGCGCCTGGCCGAGAAAAGTGTTTTGTAATTGAATTACATGAGACTATGTGGAAAGAAGTCTGGCTCAGTGAATTAAAAATTTTCATTGGTTATCTTCCTATAGTAGAGTGCTTCCCATTGAACACACCTTTATTGGCTATCTTTTCCTAATAATGTAGCCAAAGTTGGTCAAAATCAAGAATTCTCATGTTAGCTTCACTGGAATGCTTGGTCCAAATATTTTCATTGCCTTTCAGTTTTATCAGCTTGCCAGCACATAAGTAACCCACAAGCAGCCCACAACCCAGGACACACATCTGTCCAAAAAATTATCTGCTCTTTCTTCTATCTAAACAATAAGAGTTCTGGTAAGGATCACATATTTGGTTACTGGTAAGTCCTTTGTTGTATGCCTTACAGGCTCTGTAACCCCTATTGGATCAATTTACACGTGGTGTGGAAGAGGAGAAAGAGTGGAATGCTGCCATAATCAGTCTTGGGTGACCAGAGAGGAAGGAACGGTAAAAAAAAAAAAAACAACAAAAATAAATATAGAGCTCTTAACTCCATGTGAGACACTGCCTTTGACATGGTGGGCCATAGAAACAACATTAGGATCAAGTTCCTGTCCTTAGGAATCTCTCAGTCTAAGTGGAGATTATAGAAATACAGAGTCATCCCTTGAAGCCTGTATTTTGAATGAGTACATAACAAAAGGCCGAAGACTCAGCACTAAAGACCCTGAATTAAGAAGTGACATCCTCCACTACTCTCAGTTGGAAGGGAACAAAATTCATAAGGGACACGTGAGAATGTCCCCAGATCTGGAAGAAAAAAAAAAAAAGCTAATATTTGATGAGTTCATACTAAGTGCCAGGCTCTATGTGCCTTACACGTAGTAACCCATTTAATCCTCATGATAGCCTATAGGTGATTGCTATCGCCATTTCTATTTCACAGATTTGGAAACTGAAGCAATGATGTTAAATAATGTGGCCAAGTCATGCAACTAATAAGCAGTAGATCTGGGATTATCTCAAGGCTATAGTAGTGCACCCAGTGTTGCACCTCAAATGACCAAATGGGTCACTAACAGTTCCACAGTGAGAAGGAACTGGGAATTGGTATTAGAACTCATTGTAAAGCCTGTGAATTTTCTTTAAATAAATGCATATGTAATACTTAAATACATAAAGGAAGGTTCTGTGTGCTTCCTGACAATAAGAAGACCAGATAATTTGTACAGAGACTCTTCAATGGATGAACAGCTTGAATTCCAAAAAAATCTTTCCCCTTTTATTCTTTTTGTTTTGTTTTGTTTTTGTTTTTGTTTTAGAGACAGGGACTTGCTCTGTTGCCCTGGCTGGTCTTGAACTCCTGGCTTCAAGCAATCCTTCCACCTCAACCTCCTAAAGTGCTGGGATTACAGCTTTTAGCCACTGCACCTGGCCGTCCCTTTCATTTTTACATACAAAGTACCATCATATAAATTAATTGTGCTTTTGTTCTGATGCATAGTTACTTTGTGTCTATGAAAGATGGTACATTGAAAAATTTTTAAGCAGCAAATTTTTGGCATACAAGACTTCAGAATCTGGAAGCATCATGTGTACAGAGGAGATGAAAAACTTTCAAGTTGAAGGAAGGTCCTTGATCAAAAGAAAGGGAAGGTAGGGTTTACATAAGTGAGAGGGATATTCCCATTTCCAAATGGAAATTTTGTTTAGCTGAAGAACCACTAGTAGTACAATGAAGTACAAACCCATTTATTCAACCAGGCCACAGAACCATTTGCATTATATGTATCTGGCTAGGGGAGGTAGTCAGTGAAACCCATTAAACAGTGCTTAGAAGAAACCATCCAGCCCAGTACAATGAAAATGTACTTTTCAAGACCCAGTGATCTATCTAAACATATTTTAGACGCTGTGGGAGAAGAATGCCATCATTCCTACTCAAGTAGACTACATTATTATTGGGGAAAGAAAACAAAAACCATGCAAAATGAGAGCATGAGATGCTGACCACAGTCCAGGAATTAAGGAAGAGAGAGATTCAAGGAACAAACACCTTCCTGACCTGAGTTTTCTGAGAAAATGGTGCTGGAGCTTGGTAACACTCATCAACAGCCCAAAGATGGACTTTTGGGACTTTGCCTGAGAGCCTGTGGAGAAAATCAAGACCTGGGCTGGATAGTTTCTTCTGAGTACTGTTTAATGAGTTTCTCTGACTATCTCCCCTAGCTAGATACATAGAACGCAAATGGTTCTGTGGCCTGGTTGATTAAATGCTTCATCAGGCAGACAGGCCCCTGGGAAATGTATGCAACATTTTATTGCCTTTCAAGGCAGTTGTTTCTCATTGTATAGATGTGCCTGAGTGGATAAATAATCGAGAGTTTCAATGCCAAAGGCTAATTTGCCCTGGCTTTGGAAATGCCTCTTTCTTTCTTTCTTTCTTTCTTTTTTTTTTTTTTGAACCCCTAAGCAGCATGAATTATACTGATAGTTTTGCATGTTTCTGGCTGACCACCAAGGACCCCCCTTCCAGGAGGATGGGAAAGTTGCCGGATGAAGTTTTCTCACAGAATTTACCACTGACTATAAAGTGAAATTGCTACAATGAATAATCATCTTTCCTTGTGCAATCTTAATTGAGTTGGCAACATGTGTAATTACCATGATGGCAGAGGAACCCTGTGATGTTGAATGAAGGACGAGTTTCTTTGGCTATCTGTAGAAAGCCTCAAAATACGTTGTCTTCTTAAAGGCCCGACCACCATTGAACTCTTGAGCAGAGGTACATTTCACTTTGCTTGGGTTTACCACGGCTTTCAAAATTCTGTGCTTTCATGCCTTGGAAATAGGTATCTTTGGAAAGTGAATGCTTGCAGGTTAAGGGGATTTGTAATCTTTCTTTCAAGTGCTATTCCTAAGGTTCAAACATGTAAGTCTATCAGTGAGTTGCAAATCACTGTAATGCAACACTTATCCAATTTGCAAGGATGTTAGTTAAAAAAAAAACAACAACAACCAACTCTCTCAAGGGGAAAAAAAAGCTTCACAGTGAGCCTGCCCAGGGGTAAATTACAAAGATCTCCCACGAACATCAGAACTACATAAACTGAAGTGTAATTACCACCTAAGTAGGAAAATATAGTCTTTGTTTTTTACCTTTTCACCAAAAGACTATATACTCCTAGAAGTTCATGAAAGGTCATTGGCAGAACCTAACCTTTACTTTATTGAAACTACCAAAGCTAAATTATACATGTTTTTAACAGCCTGCTGAATGCTATGCCAAGGCTGCTTTACAAATGCCAATCATCAATGAAACCTCATGTCAGTGTCAAATCCTTGCAAATAATAGTAACCAAGTTCTTCAGTCAGATGCCTATGACCAGAGACGGGTTTCATTATTTTCCCCTCTGACTTCTCATAACTGGAGGAAAGCTAGGAGAGAATATGATATTGCAAAAATAAGCCCTGAAACGTGCTTTGCCTCTTCCAAAAACTGATGAGCTAGATTATTGCTGTAAGTACAATTGTTCACAAGAATATATTATACATGCGAAATCTATATTAACTTATTTAAGCTTCCATGGTATCATTTAGTAAGTTACAGCTATCAGGGACTCTTGGTATGCATTTTCTTTTATCTGGATAAATAGGAAATGGTAATACTGCTCAAGGTAGTGTGAGAGAGCTGAATATTCTTAACAGTCAGTGAAGGTCAAAATTGGGAAACAGGAATTTGTTTATACGATCCTTTCTGTGGCTAGCTCTCTTACTAGCAGGCAATTCAATACTTTCTGGGAACATTTGTGTGCTAAAGAAGCATGTTTATATGCATCCATTTTTGTACTTCCATTTGCTTAGCATGACTTTTGTTTGGTAGCTGAGAGTGCTCAAGGACATTAGGCTTATTATTGAATTTATTCAGTCCCCAGGGCTAGACCTCCAGGCAGAGCCATGTGTGGACCTTTTTGATGTGCTTCAAATTATA
Organism: Rhinopithecus roxellana; assembly: GCF_007565055.1. Lineage (NCBI taxonomy): Eukaryota > Metazoa > Chordata > Mammalia > Primates > Cercopithecidae > Rhinopithecus > Rhinopithecus roxellana. The sequence continues at coordinate 143,318,533 of NC_044551.1, forward strand.
ATCGTGTTTAGGCAACTTCTACTTCTCTTCTAATGAGTCTGATGTGATCTGAGATATTGCTGGGTTGACTGGCCTAGTGGGGTCTCCTCTCTAAGAAGGTAGTTTGTATAAAGTGGGGAATCAAGATCATCCTCTGTGTAGGAAATGAAAGTATGTTTCAAAGCTTACACTGTGGGGGGAAAAAAACACACTGGGGCCTGTCAGGGTTGAGGGGTTGGGGAGGGAGAGCATCAGGAAGAATAACTAATGGACTCGACGCTTGATGCCTAGGTGATGGGTGGATCTGTGCAGCAAACCACCATGGCACAAGTTTACCTATGTAACAAGCCTACACATCCTGCACATGAACCCCAGAACTTAAGTTGAAGAAAAAAAAAAAAAAAAAAAGAAAATGTAAACTACTAAGAAATGCCTGTTCTTCACATTTTAGATAAATAGTGCATCTGGGACAATAGGATCTGGTTTTGTTTCTTTGTTTGTTTTCCTCTGTAATTTAACAATGCCTGGAAGAGTCAATGCCTTTTTATTAAAATTTGTATTTTAATGCCAAGAAACAATTTCTTCTCTGGAAGCATGTAGTTCAATATTTCTTAAAAGCCAAAAAGGGAGAATGTGAAAGGACTCTTCAAACAGTTTTCTGTCTTTGCTAAGGCAACAACAGTGATAGTGACAATCATGATCATTATCTCTTTTATTTGCATAGGATTTTATAGTTCATAAAACACTTTCATATACATTATGTCATTTTCTAATATAACTAAAACCTTGCATAATACAAAATTAGCTGTTGCTTATGTCAAGGCATTTGTGGGTTATTAGAAGCTGTGAGCCAGATGTTATGAATGGTATAAAGAGTATATCTTGGCAATGCATAGAAAGGTCCAAACTTTTGTACACACTGAATGGCAAGATGATGAAAGGAAAATGTACCATAGCTTGCTTTACTGGAATAAAGAGTCCAAGGCAGTGTCAGGGTGAACAGAGGCATGAATACCTACTTTGGCTTTAGTACCTTATCCCAGAGATGGAAGGAATCCATTGGAAGTGGTTGCCTAGTAATCTACATGAGATGGGTATTGATGTCATGTCGAAGATGGGCAGGAAGGAGTACAGAAGTGCCTCTACTTATGAGCTTTCCACTTCTGAACTCTCATGACTTTATGAACAAAGCTGCTTACAAAATAAAAGCACCTCCACTGTGTTGTATCACCATCAGTTTCATTTATGAATTATTTCATTGATTCATAGATTCATTGATTCATTAAGCATTCTTTTCACACATAATTATTGTGCCAGGCACTCTACTTGGTGTTGGAGACATATAGTGAAAAGGACAGACAAGGTGCCTGCCTCATACAGCTTGTATGACATAGACAAAGAACAAGGAAACAAATAGCAAAATAAATACAGATTGTGATTTATCATAAAGGAAAATACAGGGCAATGAAGCAGAGCGACACTTTTAACTTCTTTTGGAAACCACAGATCTCCAGAGTGGCTCTATTAAAGGAGTCTTAAAAATTGTGGTACGGAGGCCCAATGCGGTGGCTCATGCCTGTAATCCCACCACTTTGGGAGGCCGAGGTGGGCGGATCATGGGATCAAAAGGTTGAGACCATCCTGGCTAACACCGTGAAACCCCGTTTCTACTAAAAAATACAAAAAATTAGCCAGGCATGGTGGTGGGCACCTGTAGTCCCAGCTACTTGGGAGGCTGAGGCAGGAGAATGGTGTGAACCCGGGAGATGGAGGTTGCAGTGAGCCGAGATCATGCCACTGCACTCTAGTCTGGGTAACAGAGCGAGACTCCACCTCAAAAAAAAAAATTGTGTTATGGAAAATGTAACATCCTTTTGATAAACTCTGGGCTTACTTCTTCAAAAGTGTCATGGAGGGCAAGATCAAATGCTCAGGAAAAATGGTTAGGGCTGGGTGCGGTGGCTCATGCCTGTAATCCCAGTGCTTTGGGAGGCCAAGGCAGGAGGGTTGAGTGAAGCCAGGAGGTTGAGACCAGCCTGGGCTACAAAGTGAGGGCCCCAGTTTACAAAAAATTAAAAACAAAATTAGCTGAACATGATGGTGTCCACCTATAGTCCCAGCTGCACAGGAGACGGGAAGATCACTTGAGCCCAAGAGTTTGAGGGTGCAGTGAGCGAGCTGTGACTGCAGCACTGTACTCCAGCCTAGGAGACACAGCAGGACCCTATCTCAAAAACATTGAATAAATAAAAAATAAATGGTCATGACAAAACAATAACATGGAAGTAAATGTATTTTTAGAGTACATTAAATAAAATAATGCATCCCCTTACAGAAGAAACTAGGTAGGTCAGTGTTAGAAAGTTGCTATGGCAGATAGCCCTTCTCTTTAAATAGCTTCTTTAATTTTTGAGAAACAGAATTGCTGCTACAGATTGTCTCATAAGGTTTTGTTATATAATTCTTCACCAATTAAAAAATATATTGAACAAGCCTGTACTAGCTTGAAATATATTCTGATTTTTATTCTCCTTATTTATTTTATTAAGTCTTGGCAAAATGCTCTGTAATTGCCAGATGTTCTTGCAAGTCATATGAATATTCAATGCAATTTTTTAACGCTTTATCTTCATTTAAGTATTGTGTGCTAACCAACGGCACTACTGGAGCTTCTAAGGCTTTATCTTCAACTCACTTCGTATAAGGCTGATCTAGAGCAAATCTCCCTTCTCTGCACCAACAAATTAGCCCACCTACGTGGTTCCCAGGAGGGGACATCTATGATTATTGACACATTTCTTGCTTAATCAAACTGATCTGAATTTTGAATGTGTAAAAACAGAGATGGAAAAAATTTGGAATGCAAATGGGAGAATGCAAATTAGGGAAGAGGTGAATACTCAAAGGAAAATCAGCATGGTATCGGCAAAAGAAAGACGAGCAGATGCTGGACAAGGGAAAACAACAGAGTCAGGAAATAGTCAACTTATCTGTTGCAAGTCTCTTTTGTGCTCACAGTGGACACTACTAATCAAAAAGAGGATTCTTTTCTATTGAGCTTGGGGATGACCTTAGAATCTTTTCAGCACATGACAGACAACCTCTGTCACTTTATCAGAGATGTCATATGGGGTCAAATCTATTTGCCATGGCCGTGTAAAGGGTATTGCTCACCCAAATGTTTGCCTTTTAACAGTTAATATGGTTTGGTTGTGTCCCTACCCAAATCTCATCTTGAATTGTAGTTCCCATAATTCCCACGTGTCGTGGGAGGGACCCAGTGGGAGTAATTGAATCATGGGGTCAGGTCTTTCCCATGCTGTTCTTGTGATAAAATAAGTCTCACGAGATCTGACAGTTTTAAAAGGGGAGTTCCCCTACACAAGCTCTCTGGCCTGCTGCCATGCAAGATGTGACTTTGCTCCTCATTTGCCTTCAGCTATGATTATGAGGCCTCCCCAGCCATGTGGAACTGTGAGTCAATTAAACCTCTTGGGTATGTCTTTATTAGCAGTGTGAGAACAGACTAATACAACAGTCTTCCAAGTCTTAACTTGAAACTGTAATGTAGGAATTGGAGGCAATAATTTAGGAAAGATATTTAGGAAATATCTTCATTTTAGGAAAAATGGGTTCATTTAGGAAACTGCATTTTAGGAAAAATGAAGCTATTTTGGGACAGGGATTATCATTGGTTTTTCTTGCTCCCCAAATCTAGGTCACCAGCTTGAACAGACCCTTCTTGCTCTGTCCCAAGGACAAAGAAGATGGCTGGTGCGTTCCCCTCTGTGAAGAATTTGCTGGCATTTGAAAGAAATGGTCAGTAGAAGATTCACTGGATGGTGAAATTCTTTGTGCCTGGGATGTGTTCAGTCTGTTATTCTGCTGCACCAGGAAAGAAGGTCCAGGGTCTTATTTCATTCTGGAGCTTTTTGAAACTTTTTACTCTGTACTTTAATTTTGGCAACCTTGGACTGATGGGGTTTGTAGATATTAATCATCAAATTGTTATGTATTAGCTGATATTCTTTCAATTCAATAAGTATTTTAAATCCCTTGTGGTGTCCATTGAATATGTTGCCAGGAAACTGAACTAATATTTTCAGTCTTCCTCTTTTTTCTCCACAAAATAGAAACAAGACAACTATACATAGCTGATAGTTATTTTCTCTCGGAAATTCATATATATTATTTTTAAGAGTTTCTGTAAATATTTGAACTGAATGCAATTTAAAAAATAAAAATCTAAAGACCAATACAATTTTATCTCATAAGATTTTTATTTTTGACCTTTAAGTCAAGAATTAATATCTCTATATTAGCTGCAAATGGATTTAATTACCTATATCTGATTCCATGTTAATGATATTAAACCCAACATAGAAATATTGCAATTGTGGGTGTGGTTTTTACCTAAGTATTCCCAGGAGCATTTGGGACCAGGCAGAATATGGAAATGTTAAAGGTTACAGCTCAGGTGCTAAAGGTGAGCCTATAATTAACTAAATCAAAGTTCAGTGAAATAAACTCAAGATATTTATGGATGTTTATTAGTGACCCTAATGGATCCACTTTACTTACTTGCAGGATAATTGGAGTATAGCAGTGTAAGGAGAGGTTTCAGTAGAAGGAAGCAACCTACTGTTAAAGACCAGTTGTTTACTTTGCTGATGGTTAAACACTGCTCTAACACAAAGGCAAAAAAAATTTGCTGTGTTTTCCTTTTTTCTGTTTAGGCTTAAAGGAAATGTAAGTAGCTGTAGTATTGTGATAGAGGAGACACCTAAAGTCATCCGTTTTAGGTAAAAGGCTAGCGAAGCCACTCCTGAAATTTTGCCTTGGAGGGGCTACAAATTACTATTATCCTTCTGATTCCAGTTGTGTGTATTACAAGTTTATTTTCTGCAACTTCGAGGACTTGAAATTTTCCTTAATGCATTTGTTCAAATTCTTTCCAAGAAAATTATGCTATTAATTACTCAGATCTTTATTTGTATTTAACTTATTAAATATATGTGTTAGGAATTGCTTAGTAGAGTATTATTTATGGTTACATAAGAAAAACATTGCTAATAAATATAACTAGGAAAGAGAGAAGGCTGCTGGGATTCATCATGTACAGCATATAGTCAAGGTATTGTAAAAGCAGTCATTTATCATATGTGACTGTATTTACATTTTTAATATTTGTATTATCCAGAAGGATTTTCTTGCAAAAGAGTGGTAAAAGAGGCCAATAATCATTAATATAATTAGATAAGTTCCTTGCAGAAAGGCAGAAAAATGCTCGAGAAACATCATATGCTAAATTTTCTAGGAATTATGGATAGCTGTGGATAGCTGGGTTTCAGCCAATTTTTGACAGCATATAAATAATTTGATATATATGGAAGAAACTTTGGAAAAGTTCAGATGAGCTTTTCCTTGGAGACATGACTGCACAAAGCTGGGGTGCTGATTATAGTTCATTCAAGGCAAAGAGATCCCCTCTTCCCAGCTTTGTACTCCAGTAGTAATTACCTGGGCTCCCAGAATGGGGCTAAAAATGAGGCCTCTTTTTATACGGTAACTTGGCTGTCACATCTGTGGCAGACAATAGAGAAAACCGTTGATGCGAGTTTGTAACAGGGTTCAAACACTTTTCAGGTTCACCAGTGTTTTTATTTTCCAATACAATTTCGTCTGACTCCTGCCTACACTTCTATTGTTATCTCTCACTTCTGCTAGCCTCAGCCTGCTTTCTACATATACTCCACTCAAAAGACCCTGGAGCTATTCTGAAATGTGTTTATACAATTATTCACTGACCACATCTGTGTCTACACATGCAGTATGAAGTAAAGATTTCTCTCAATTATATTCAGACTCTAACAAAATGGCAAATTAGTTTGTTAGAATAACCACTTAATAACTTCGTTCTGCTCGTATGTGTCAATTTAAGTGCAAATAAAATTGATGGCTGAGAAACGTTTTGTGGAAGGAACATTTTGTGGGAGATGATTGTCAGGAAGGATTACTTAAGTGTTTCCCAGCATTTATACATTAAACCCACAGATGCTGGAGGCTGAGTGGGGTGGAGTAGATAAAGATCATGGTGATTGGATAAGCTGAGGAAACGGTGTGTACATCTTCACATGGTGAAAAAGCTGTGACATGTCCTGTACTTAATTAGTCTACTTCATTTTGCTTGATGTAACCATTCTTTAAAATATCTGATGAAGGAATCCTTGTTTTTGCCTTACATAAAAACTACAAACATGGCTGGGGGTGGTGGCTCACACCTGTAACCTGAGCAGTTTGGGAGGCTGAGGCAGGAGGATCTCTTAAGTACAAGAGTTCCAGACCAGCCTGGATAACAGAGTGAGATCCCATCTCTATTAAAAAATAATAAGTTAAAAAATTAACAAAAAAATTCTGAAAAATTAGTATTTTGCCAAACATACTTTCAGAAATGCTAAATTGAACACACTCCTCATTTTGCAGATGATAAAACTGACTTCTTAAAGACAAAATTGCATGCCTAAGATCCCACGGTTAGTTAGTAGCTTATAGGGCCTAAAAATCTAGGGCTTATGATGTTCTCAGTTTCAGTACATGATTCCCTACTTGTTCTACTTGTCTACAGCAGATAATATGGCAACATTTACTTTTTTAAAAAGCTTTTTAAAAATGGAGGTATAATTTACATACATTTCACCCTTTTTAGTGTTCAGTTTTAGGAGTTTTGAAACTACCACCAAAATCAACAGTTATTTTTTTCTTAAAAAGTTAAATGTTTTAAGGAATGTGTGCTAGAGTGCATGAAGACAATTTCAATAGAAATATATTTGAGTTCAAGATGTGTTTAAATGGAGAACCCTAGGCAGTCCTGACTAATGCAGCTTATTGTATAGACTTCAAGAATGACCATAGGCAGAAGAATTATACTGGGAAAAAGAAATGGCAAGCCCAACAGCCAAAGGTTAAGCTGTACCATGAGAGGAACATACAGCCTAAGAAATTGCCAAGCATGGCTCTCACCTCTAACTAACTGTCCATACACATCTAAAGAGAAGGAAAGGAACGGACAAGAAATAACCTTGAGATTTCAGTCCTGGGGAAGAAGCTCCCAAAGAACTCTGAATTCAGGAAACAGCCATTCCTTATTTGAGATTCGTTTTCTTCAACTCACTCCATGACTTTCCTTTAGATTTCCCTTTCTCCACTCTCCCCTTGTTCTTTCCAAGTTCCATTCCTGAACAGAATCAGAAGGTCCCCTCTTCTTTTTTTCCTTCTGCATCTCTGTGATACATATTATTCAGTGGTGAGCTAAAATCATCATGTTTTAATTAAATACCAGTCATCAGAAGCCCTTTGGGATCCCTCAGTTTTGAGAATGGAACTTCTAATTTCAGTTTCATATCATAAGCACATTTATGCTACTTGATTATAGTTTCCAAGTGAATTTTATCTTTAAAATATCATGTCTGGTTTTGTTTCTGAGGCAAAATGGTCTCTGATCAAAACCAGCATATCTCACTTTATTTCTTTTGTCCAGATTTTCTTTGCTCCTCTCGACCATTTCCAACAGAGTAATGGGGTGAGAGAGCACCTCATGCGGGACTTTTCCTTTTCTTTCACCCCTGAGGGGTAACACATCCTGTTAGCCCTAACTTGGGCCAAGCCTGTTTGTTTCACAAACAACCATCTTTAACCATGCTGGGTAGAAACAAGAGACGGATACTCCTCAGGAGGAGGGGGCATGCCTGCTGTGCAGGTAGGTCTTGCCCAACTTTAACATGAAAAGGACCTAGTAAGAAAGAAAACACAAAGCCCTAGAAAAGGACAACAATCACCATGTGGAGGCAAAATGAAAGTGGGTTGTGTATACAGACTCTCCACAGGGATTACACTGCGGAGACAGGAGGTTTCTAGACCTCTTCCGGTGGGTCAGATGGCTGAGCACAGAAAGTGCAGCTCTAGTGCAAACTGGCAGCTCATGTGCTGCTGAGCACTGACTCCTGTCCCCCCTGCTCCAGCTGTGGGCCACATGGAAACCAAAGGCTGAGTGATGTCTGAGAAGCAATCACCAACTCTCTGTCTGCAGGAAACATGGTTCTAGAATGGCAAGTATAATAGAGCTGTTTAAATCAGTAGGATATCAGATTGCCCAAGAAGACACTCCTCTCTAAGGAGCCCTTGCTACATGTCAGACACTGTCAGGTGGTTTACCTCCTTTAATATTTATAACAAGCCTGTGGATAAAGACCAGAAGAAAGTCTCCATCTTGTGATATTGAAAACTGATGTTCACCGAAGTTAAGACAGTTTTTTAAGCTACAAACGTATTAAGTAGCAAAGATAGGACTTGAACCCCTAGTCTGGCAGACTCTAAATGTGTGCTCCCAAACTATTCATGGTATTGCAGGCCAATGTGGCAAGGGAAAACAACTTTTGCTCAGTATTTTTTTCTTACATCATGTGACCTCAAAAGGAAGCAGATCTTTTGGCTACTTAAGATATAGAACAAGGCCGGGCACGGTGGCTCAAGCCTGTAATCCCAGCACTTTGGGAGGCTGAGACGGGCGGATCACGAGCTCAGGAGATCGAGACCATCCTGGCTAACACGGTGAAACCCCGTCTCTACTAAAAAATACAAAAAACTAGCTGGGCGAGGTGGTGGGCGCCTGTAGTCCCAGCTACTCCGGAGGCTGAGGCAGGAGAATGGCGTAAACCCGGAAGGCGGAGCTTGCAGTGAGCTGAGATCCGGCCACTGCACTCCAGCCCTGGCGACAAAGCAAGACTCCGTCTCAAAAAAAAAAAAAAAAAAAAAAAAAAGATATAGAACAACTTGTCTTTATCTTTTTTTAAATTTTTTTTATTTTTATTATACTTCAAGTTCTAGGGTACATGTGCATAACGTGCAGGTTTGTTACATATGTATACTTGTGCCATGTTGGTGTGCTGCACCCATCAACTCGTCAGCACCCATCAATTCATCATTTATATCATGTATAACTCCCCAATGCAATCCCTCCCCCCTCCCCCCTCCCCATGATAGGCCCCAGTGTGTGATGTTCCCCTTCCCGAGTCCAAGTTTCCTCATTGTTCAGTTCCCACCTATGAGTGAGAACATGTGGTGTTTGGTTTTCTCTTCTGGTGATAGTTTGCTAAGAATGATGGTTTCCAGCTGCATCCATGTCCCTACAAAGGACGCAAACTCATCCTTTTTTATGGCTGCATAGTATTCCATGGTGTATATGTGCCACATTTTCTTAATCCAGTCTGTCACAGATGGACATTTGGGTTGATTCCAAGTCTTTGCTATTGTGAATAGTGCCGCAATAAACATACGTGTGCATGTGTCTTTATAGCAGCATGATTTATAATTCTTTGGGTATATACCCAGTAGTGGGATGGCTGGGTCATATGGTACATCTAGTTCTAGATCCTTGAGGAATTGCCATACTGTTTTCCATAATGGTTGAACTAGTTTACAATCCCACCAACAGTGTAAAAGTGTTCCTATTTCTCCACATCCTCTCCAACACCTGTTGTTTCCTGACTTCTTAATGATTGCCATTCTAACTGGTGTGAGATGGTATCTCATTGTGGTTTTGATTTGCATTTCTCTGATGGCGAGTGATGATGAGCATTTTTTCATGTGTCTGTTGGCTGTATGAATGTCTTCTTTTGAGAAATGTCTGTTCATATCCTTTGCCCACTTTTTGATGGGGTTGTTTGTTTTTTTCTTGTAAATTTGTTTGAGTTCTTTGTAGATTCTGGATATTAGCCCTTTGTCAGATGAGTAAATTGCAAAAATTTTCTCCCATTCTGTAGGTTGCCTGTTCACTCTGATGGTAGTTTCTTTTGCTGTGCAGAAGCTCTTTAGTTTAATTAGATCCCATTTGTCAATTTTGGCTTTTGTTGCCGTTGCTTTTGGTGTTTTAGACATGAAGTCCTTGCCCATGCCTATGTCCTGAATGGTACTACCTAGATTTTCTTCTAGGGTTTTTATGGTATTAGGTCTAACATTTAAGTCTCTAATCCATCTTGAATTAATCTTCGTATAAGGAGTAAGGAAAGGATCCAGTTTCAGCTTTCTACTTATGGCTAGCCAATTTTCCCAGCACCATTTATTAAATAGGGAATCCTTTCCCCATTTCTTGTTTCTCTCAGGTTTGTCAAAGATCAGATGGCTGTAGATGTGTGGTATTATTTCTGAGGACTCTGTTCTGTTCCATTGGTCCATATCTCTGCTTTGGTACCAGTACCATGCTGTTTTGGTTACTGTAGCCTTGTAGTATAGTTTGAAGTCAGGTAGCGTGACGCCTCCAGCTTTGTCCTTTTGACTTAGGATTGTCTTGGCAATGCGGGCTCTTTTTTGGTTCCATATGAACTTTAAAGCAGTTTTTTCCAATTCTGTGAAGAAACTCATTGGTAGCTTGATGGGGATGGCATTGAATCTATAAATAACCTTGGGCAGTATGGCCATTTTCACGATATTGATTCTTCCTATCCATGAGCATGGTATGTTCTTCCATTTGTTTGCGTCCTCTTTGATTTCACTGAGCAGTGGCTTGTAGTTCTCCTTGAAGAGGTCCTTGACATCCCTTGTAAGTTGGATTCCTAGGTATTTTATTCTCTTTGAAGCAATTGCGAATGGAAGTTCATTCATGATTTGGCTCTCTGTTTGTCTGTTACTGGTGTATAAGAATGCTTGTGATTTTTGCACATTAATTTTGTATCCTGAGACTTTGCTGAAGTTGCTTATCAGCTTAAGGAGATTCTGGGCTGAGACAATGGGGTTTTCTAAATATACAATCATGTCATCTGCAAACAGGGACAATTTGACTTCTTTTCCTAACTGGATACCCTTGATTTCTTTCTCTTGCCTGATTGCCCTAGCCAGAACTTCCAACACTATGTTGAATAGGAGTGGTGAGAGAGGGCATCCCCGTCTTGTGCCAGTTTTCAAAGGGAATTTTTCCAGTTTTTGCCCATTCAGTATGATATTAGCTGTGGGTTTGTCATAAATAGCTCTTATTATTTTGAGGTACGTTCCATCAATACCGAATTTATTGAGCGTTTTTAGCATGAAGGGCTGTTGAATTTTGTCAAAAGCCTTTTCTGCATCTATTGAGATAATCATGTGGTTCTTGTCTTAGCTTCTGTTTATATGCTGGATTACGTTTATTGATTTGCGAATGTTGAACCAGCCTTGCATCCCAGGGATGAAGCCCACTTGATCATGGTGGATAAGCTTTTTGATGTGCTGCTGAATCCGGTTTGCCAGTATTTTATTGAGAATTTTTGCATCGATGTTCATCAGGGATATTGGTCTAAAATTCTCTTTTGTTGTTGTGTCTCTGCCAGGCTTTGGTATCAGGATGATGTTGGCCTCATAAAATGAGTTAGGGAGGATTCCCTCTTTTTCTATTGATTGGAATAGTTTCAGAAGGAATGGTACCAGCTCCTCCTTGTACCTCTGGGAGAATTCAGCTGTGAATCCATCTGGTCCTGGACTTTTTTTGGTTGGTAGGCTATTAATTGTTGCCTCAATTTCATAGCCTGCTATTGGTCTATTCAGGGATTCAACTTCTTCCTGGTTTAGTCTTGGAAGAGTGTAAGTGTCCAGGAAATTATCCATTTCTTCTAGATTTTCTAGTTGATTTGCGTAAAGGCGTTTATACTATTCTCTGATGGTTGTTTGTATTTCTGTGGGGTCGGTGGTGATATCCCCTTTATCATTTTTTATTGCATGTATTTGATTCCTCTCTCTTTTCTTCTTTATTAGTCTTGCTAGCGGTCTGTCAATTTTGTTGATCTTTTCAAAACACCAACTCCTGGATTCATTGATTTTTTGGAGGGTTTTTTGTGTCTCTATCTCCTTCAGTTCTGCTCTGATCTTAGTCATTTCTTGCCTTCTGCTAGCTTTTGAATGTGTTTGCTCTTGCCTCTCTAGTTCTTTTCATTGTGATGTTAGAGTGTCAATTTTAGATCTTTCCTGCTTTCTCTTGTGGGCATTTAGTGCTATAAATTTCCCTCTACACACTGCTTGAAATGTGTCCCAGAGATTCTGGTATGTTGTATCTTTGTTCTCATTGGTTTCAAAGAACATCTTTATTTCTGCTTTCATTTCGTTATGTACCCAGTAGTCATTCAGGAGCAGGTTGTTCAGTTTCCATGTAGTCTTTATCTTTAAGATGGTCAATGCTTTAGTCTTACTAATTAACACAAGGCAGTTCTCATTGCTTTTACAGACAGCTCTGATGGTGGTATATACATGTCTTTTACTCATTGGATAGTAATGACTAATCAACCCACAGGTAAGAGTAAACTTGAAAAGTTTATGTGAAAAATCCACTCCTCACCCCTTTCCTGATGGTCAGGGAAGTGTGCTCTGAATTACCATGTTAGTTTCTTCAATTATTAATGAATTCCCTTATATTGACATAACTTTAATAAAAAGTTATGGAGAAGGTATCTAATGTTGCATTAAATATACCATGTCAGATGAGGAATTATCTGTTAGTCCAACGCCATGGAGGAAACCACCAGAGAATTGGGCATTTTTTTTCATTTTAGTCAACCGAGCTTTCTGAGTTGTTAATCTCACAGGTGTTATGGCCCACTGGCATATTTGTTTTGTATATTTCATGTGGGAAGCAGAATTCTAATTTTTCTGCTGTCGCTATTTTGTAAGGTAGTAGATATTAGTACATCCCTGAGTAATAAATAACACAAAACTCAAGCCAACCACAGGAACGGTAGGTCTCTTACCGCCTCACTTGCTTGCCAGGCAGCTGAAAGAATGTCTAAAAGAAGATATTTGCAAGGTAATAAAAGACAGAACCTCCTTCAGATATGTATTTTTGGTGGGAATTTACATATGCTATTGTTTATCATATCCTATCAGCTATGGTGAAATGGACATGACAGTCACATTTGGAATGAACATAAAGCTTTATTTATGTGCCATACATCTGGAAATAAAATGAATTTCCAAGAAGTCCTAAGTGCTTTGACTGCTTTTTTATTTTATTTTTTTCTCTCTCAATATAATGAGAGAACACCCATACCACATGGAAAATAAAATCACAGTTACAAGCATTCAAACAGACTTACTGATATGCAAAGTTCATAATATCCGTGTCTGTGGCAAGACCTGGAGCCCATAATGACATGTGGGCCTTGGAGCACGTGGGGGGGCCCAGCTAAACACCCAGATTTGTTAGTGGCTGCCAGCATAGTTTTTGGTGCTATTGCAATTTTAAAAATAGGAAAAATTAGAGCAATCTACTTATTTCCAATAGATTTTATGTGAATTAAATGAGATAATTTATATAGAAGTGTTTTGAGGGCCGGGTGTGGGGGCTCAAGCCTGTAATCCCAGCACTTCAGGAGGCCGAGACAGGCAGACCACGAGGTCAAGAGATTGAGACCATCCTGGCCAACATGGTGAAACTCCGTCTCTACTAAAAATACAAAAATTAGCTGCCCATGGTGGCACGTGCCTGTAGTCCCAGCTATTCAGGAGGCTGAGGCAGGAGAATTGCTTGAATCCAGGAGGCGGAGGTTGCAGTGAGCCAAGATGGCACCACTGCACTCCAGCCTGGGTGACAGAGCGAGACTCTATCTCAAAAACAAACAAACAAACAAACCAACAAACAAAGAAACAAAAGAAGTGTTTTGAAAACTCCTATGACATTTTATAAAGGAGAGTTTATTCTATTCAACATAGATGAATCTTGTTAAGATAACTTTAAGTGAAAAAGACAAAAAAGAATTTTAAATAGTATCATATCATTTTGATAAAGACCAAAAACAAGGAAAACTTGTTTAGGTTACCTATGTATGTGATAAAATTATATTAAAATTGGAAGGGGATGAGATGCACAAAATTCAGTGTAGCTCTTACTTCTGGGAGAAGACTGGAACATGAGCTAGAGAGAAAACACACAGATGAGTCGTGTTCTAGTTTTGAGGTAAGTGGTGGGTTCATGGGTATTCATTTTATTATTATGCTCTAAAAATTAAGTTATTAAGTACTGTATTTTATAGTAATCAAAATTATATTAAAATAAAATGAGAGCGTTTATTCCAGATGATCCTATCTTATAAGAAGGAAACTCAAATCCCAGTTTTGTCTCTGAATTACTAATGATATTTTTAGCTTCAACTGTTCTTCAAATTGCTTTCTTTTCCCTTCCCTTCTTCCTCTTTTACTCTTTTCCGCTTGCTCTTGCATACAGACTTGTCCTGAATCCATAGACGCTCCCAACACAGCGTAGCATTGATGCATAAACTAGCACAGCAGTAGTGGAGTCTTTGGAAGCAGGCTCTGCCACTGGCTATCTGGGCCTTGAGGAAGGTCACAAAATAGCTTATTGCTTTAGTTTCCTAATCCTTACAATGGAGACAAAAATCAAACATTTCACAGGGCTATTGTGGATATTAAATGAGCTAATGTCTGTAAAGTTCTACATTCCGAGTTGTTAAATTAGATAAATACTGTGCTGGCATTGGAGATGCAACAATGAGAAAGATGCGGCTTCAGGCAGAACAGCTCACTATCAAAGCTCTTCAGAAACGAAAATTGGCTGCTAAATATACCATAACATTGCACAAACAGCAGAGCTTGAACAAATAAATATTATTTTGTAAACACATTTGGAGAAAGAGTAAATGACTTGGGCTTGTTATCATCATTGTATTAGACTCACGGAGATGGAAGAATGCTGTTCTTCCATCTAGCCCCGAAAACAATCCTGTGTATTCACTCCTCCCCCGAGAGACAACTTGAAGACCGCACAGATGGAAATGGTGGCCCCATGAGATAAAACTGTCAGACTGCTCATTAATTTCCTTGATGAACTGTTGACAAAATATTAGACCAATGAAAGTTCTTAGACAGCGACAAAGAGGAACTGAACACACGCAGCGATTTTCTTGTTATTCCAAGAACTGTTACAAACTGTGACCCCAGGACTAGATTGTAGACTCTGTAGACCGAAGAAAAACTCAGGAATGCATCTAAGGTTTCAGTCAAATTAATTCCAACCAGGGATGAGAATTATGTTTGCAGGAATTAGTTATTCACACATTTTTCAGAGTCTCTGGGGGGTAAATATACCTTCTCTGTTCAGCTTGGTGGTAAAAATACTTTTTTTTTTTTTTGATAAAACCATGCAATTATTTACTGACCCATTAACTCTCAGGATTTCATGAAAAATTATGATTTTTTTGGATTAATTTGAGATATTGCAATTTAGTATTAGAGATAGTTTATGTTGTTTTATTTTCCTAAAGATATTCAAGTTTGATAAAGTTGTTAAAGCCAGCTAGCAAAAAAATTATGACAACTGCAATAACCAGAAGTTATAAGAACAAATATGCAAACATGTGGTTTGGGGTAGGAACCAAATGAAAAGGTTATTATGAATACAACAGAAAGAAAATTAAGAAAGGGATGAGAAGAGAACAAGAAAGAAAATGGAAGGCAAATATATAGATAAATACACTGATCTTAGCAAAAAGGCCGAGAACCCATAGATAGACAGATAGATAGATAGATAGATAGATAGATAGATAGATAGATAGATAGATAGATAGACAGATAAAAAGGTATTAAAGAGTTTATTCCATTCCACTACCTCTATAGAAAGGAAGGCTGCTGAAGCAGAGGAGGGTGAGGACAGATGGTCTTTTCTCTGGCTTAAGCACAGCTCTAGTCTTACATACTGTGGCTCCCTATATAACTGAGGCCATTTTTCAGTGCTTTTCAGTTTAGGAAAAACTTAGGAAAAGGAAGGAAGCTAGAATCTGACCATTCTTCCCAAACCTGAAGGTGATTTTCTGTTTTGTATCGTTGTTTGAAAGAGAGAGCACTGGGCTAATGTCGCCTGAACATCACACACACATAGTTACATAGGGTCTTGCTTCTGAAGATCATGTACATCATCCAACACTATAAAAGCAATGCTATCTTCAAGCAGGCCACTAGAGTAGTTGTGACATTTCATCACTCACCTGAATAAAGAAGTAGATCTTTCTTGTTTTAACAGTCAGAAATTGAAGGGATGGGAATTCTAAAAATTTTCGATTGAGCTTTCTTTCAGTGGTTCTACCAAACATATGTGGACTCTTACTATTGCTTCCTTAGCAAGATACAGAGAATAACCCTCACAGAGGCTGAGCATTTGCAATGTACTCAGAGGCTGGCCTTCTGTCTCCATTTACCACTACGTGTTATTGCTGTACCCCAAAGATATTGCTGACAGGCTTTGATTGCAACAGAAGGCATCTTTGTGGAGTCATGCATATGGGGCAGTTCTACAGCACATTTCACACATTGCACTCCGTGAGAATGAACATGTGAAGTGCCAACTGCTGACGGTAAAATATGGCTACAGTATTAAAAGAAACTTGCTCAGAATTTAAGAGATGTCATAGGTCATCCTTTATAGGACAACACTAATAACAAAAAAGAAGGACAGAAAATAAGTTTAAAAAGGAGGAAGGAAAAGCAAAAACCTTGAGTATTTGAAATATCTTTTTCATTAGGAAAGAAACTATTTGTAACCAACAAGGAAAAGACTGGTCTGCAGTAGCTCCTTATTTGACTTCAGTATTTGGGTAGAGTCATCACTAAAGTGTCTGTTTTTCTACAGCCTAGTTTTGAATATAATGTAAACAAAGAAACAAATGTTTCACTTGGGCTCTTTGAAATGTTTTACAAGTGAGCATTTATATGTATCTAATCATGCAGTCACCCTACAAAGTCAAGCTAAGATAAGAAAAATCTATATTACAAGTGGAAACTATGATTTTCAAAAGTCAGGGGAAGAAATAAACAGCTAATCTCCATTGTGTGCACTACAAACAGAATCTAGTATAACGACACAGGTTTTTTTCTCCTAACAGCAGCTGAAGCTGAACCTTTGCTAAGAGGCCAGTTGGGTGTCACAATGCCCATTTGACCACACAGAGATTCAAACTCTCAATTTCCTCGGATGATTATGTTTGCCTTGGCTGAAATTATTTAATTATTTTTAGACACTTTTGAGACAGCTGCAACATTCCATTATTGACACAGAACACACCACCATTTTTATTTTAGAACGCTAAACTATTTTAAACATGCTGACAGCTATGGCAAATAATTCAGCAAAACACAAAGTAGCCACCATCCACTTAGTGAATTTTCATAATTTGCTATATTTGCTTCAGTTTTGTTTTTGTTTCAGAGAGGAAGTATTTGAAACAGAAGTACTACCTATACATTTATCCCCTGGAGATTTCTCTGAGATCCTATACCATTCCCTTCCTTCTCAGAGAAAAATCACTCCCCTGAATTTGGTGTTTATTATAACTGCATATATTTTAAACATTTATTGTATAATTACATATTCATAAATGCTCTACAGTATAATTTTGCTTATTTTAAAGTTTTATATAAACATATGTAAATAATATTACAACTATTATCCTGCAACTTGCATTCTTTCTATTCAAAATTATGGCTTTGCTATTTAGTCATGATGACGTATGCAGCTCTTACTCATCTCTTTTAACATTTGTGGAATATCTTTTGTTTGTATAGGTGAATTTATCCTCTTTTCTGTTAATAGACATTTAGATTCTTTTCTTTTCTTTTTTTTTTTTTTTTGACTTGTATGTGTATTCTCATATGTAGGTGAAAAAGTTTCTCTGAGGTATATATCTAGATGTGAAATTGCTGCATTGTGGAGTATACCTGTCTTCATATTTACCAGATATTGCCAAATTGTTCCACATCGTGGGTATACTCCCAGTGCTCTACAACCTTGCAAAACTAGATATTTTCATCAGACTCTAATTTTAATTTTTTTGAGTTTTCTCTTTAAAAATTTTTTATTATGTAAAATTTTAAGCATAGTGAACTATATGTAATGAATCTTGATGTACTTCTTTTACAGTTTCAATAATTACTGACATATAGTCAGTCTTGGTTTAGGCACACAGCCATTCTCTATACACCCACTCCATTATTGTTTTTTGATATTTTAAAGCAAATCACTAACAGCACATTATTGCATCTGAAGCTAATTCATTTGATGTCTCTATAATATGAGAATTCTTTCAAAAAAACTATAAAATCATTATCATACCTGACAATTTTAACAATTATCTTTTAACATAGTTACATATCCAGTTAGTGTTCAAATTTTCCCAGTTGTATTATATATGTTTATAGTTTATCTGTGTGAGATCCAAATAAGATCCAAATTTTGATATGTCTTGTCTCTTTTCATCTATATGTCCCCTTTTTTCTATTTGTTACTTTTACATTCATTTTTTGAAGAACCAGGGATATTTGACATAAAGTTTCTCATAGTCTGAATTTTGCCGATTATTTCCATCTCAATCCAATAGTGCTGCGACAACAAAGTACCTGAGACTGCATTCTTTATAAACAATTGACATGTATTGCTCACAGTTCTGGAGGCTAGGAAGTCCAAGACCAAGGTGCCAGCAGATTCAATGTCTGGTAAGAGCTGTTCTTTGCTTCCAAAATGGCGCCATGTACACTACGTCCTCTGGAGGGAAAAGGGAAAAGGGAGCTTAGCAAGTTCCCTCCAGCGTTTTTGTAAAGGTACTAATTCTGTTGTAATGACAGAGCCTTCTTGACTATCACTTCACAGAAGGTGCCACTTCTTAATACTGTTGCATTGGGGATTACGTTTCAGCATGAATTTTGGAAGGACACACATGAAAGCCACAGTACTAGCCTAGGGTATTATTTAAGAATTTCCAGTAATATTTCACACATGGCAGTATGTATTATATTAGCTATGTTTTCTTATTTTGTATTTTTAATGCTGTAGCATTAGTGGCCTCTCTGAATGGAAAGAGACTGTCCCTCCCAGGGCTAGCAAGACATAGTAAAAGACTTGCCCAGAAGCATGCCTTTCACATGTAAACTAACCAACCAGAGTCTCTACTCTGAGGCACCTCTTATCTGGCTGTTATCTCCAGGAGGCAGTATTCCTCTGTCCTAAGCACTGAGGGCCAAGTACCAGGCAACCAAAGACCACCACTATAGTTCAGCATCTGCCCACATTCTTCAAACAACCCAACCTAAACTGCTCTGCTTTGCCTTCCCCTTGGAAAACACAATAAAGGCTATGGACCATGCTGTTCCCGCACCCCTTCTGCTTCCTGACCAAATCTGACATTTCTCCGTGTGGCCCTGAATGCTGTGGTACACCCTCTCCACTTGTGCAATGCAAATAATAAAAATCTTTCAATGGCATTAGCTTCTCTATGTTGTCACTCAGTCACCTCTACAAATTAAAATCCCATGGGTACATGACACATGTACTTCTATTAGAAAGCATGTAATGTCTTTTGCTTTTGGTGATGTTAGCAATCATTGCCTCCATTAATTTATTTTACTAAGGGTTGTAAAATGGTGACATTCTCCTTCTGTCGTTTTTCTTCATTTATTAGCTTGAAATCATTTATAAAGAGAAATTTTCATTACTTATTTCGTTCCCTTGAGTTATAGTTTTTATTGGAAAGTCAAAAAGAATATTTGATTCTTTATCTTTATTTATAAGCTACTAAAATGAGTTGGCTTTCTGGAATCCTTTAAAGTGATGAACAAGGTTTGTCATGGTGGTAATTGTTTGTAGGCACATTGTAATCTCAAGAATCTATGCATATATACCTCAATGCCTTCATACATATTTTGGTTATTATTCTTATTGATGCTTAGATTATTTTTGGCCACTGGGAGCATCTTTAAGTTGGCTCCTAAGTCCTTTTGTTATGACCCTAGTAGTTTGGAGAGCTTCCTTGCTCTTGAAGATGGCAAAATATTTCTGACGATCTTGTAAATTATGCTTCCAGATCTGGAATCAGCTCTTTCTCCAAGGAGCCTTTGTTCATTTTAGTAGGAAATGGTATTAGAGACTAAATGTAGTTACATTGTTGAATTAGGGGTTCATATGTGTAGGTTTATGTTTGGTCTCTTTATTCTTGTCACAATACCTTACCATCTTAACTTTCATAGCTTAAAGTCCTGGAATTTTTAGGGTAAGTCTTTTTACCTTTTCTTCTTGAAAATTATCTTGAAAAGATTTGACCCTTTTGGAATTACGTATAGATTTAGAATCAACTTACTAAGTTTCATGGAAAAAAAGTTAAAAATTTTTAAGCATTTTACTGATGTTATAAATGAATGCTAGGATAAATGATATCTTTGTATTATTGCATCTTCCTATTAATGAATATGGCATATTGTTCCTTACACTTTTTATATTTTTTAGAAACATTTTATAATTAATAGGAAGTTTTGCTCATATTTTTTATGTTTAATTTACAGTATTTGTGTCTGTTGTGGATTTTTTTTCTATTTTATACATATATTATGTATACTTTTCCATATTTATATTATAGAAAATATAATGTTATATATTATAAGTATTACATGTACTATATATTATAATATATAAATGCAATATATACCTACATTTCATATTTATGTAATACTTTATGTTATAAAGTATACTTTATACTTTATGTTATATAGAGTATAAAGTATTTATACTTTATGTTATATAAAGTATAAATATAAGTATGCTATATAAAGTATTTATACTTTATGTTATAAAGTATAAATATACCATATTTATAACATGAAGTATAAATATTTTATTATACTTTATAACATAAAGTATAAATACTTTATTAAAATAAATGAGCTTCAGAGAAAAGGAAAATCTGGCAATCATCCTGAGAGTATAGGAATAAAAAGAGTAAGAGTAAAAACTGGTCAAATCAATATTTCTCAAAGTGACAAAGCAGAAAATAAGTTCCTTGATATTTGACTGACCAGTTTGTGGGAAACAATAATGGTGAGTCAAATATGTCACCCTGATGATGAATGAATAAAATTGGATGGCATAAGAAACATGGGTTATCTTTAGTTCTCCTACCTTTGATAGAGCTAGGATACAGAAAAATGTTTCTCTGCTAGAAGAAACAGAGAGCAACACATAGTGACAAACGCTAAAGAGGCCATTGAGAGTGGTAGTCAGGGAGTCAGCTGCTACTCACCTACAACCACTATCAAGCTGCAACAGTGCGAGCCTACTGTAGCCTGGTCCTCTGAATTTTCAAAGCAAACCAGAAATTCAGATTTTGTGAATTCTCTTGGGTTGTAGGTTTTGGTGACAAATTCAAATATTTTAAGAACATTGTTTGACTGTATAAAACACATATATAGACTGTTTATGGTTTCAGGGCCGCTTTTCTATGATCCCTGGATTAGAGATTGTTAGGACTCAGAAATCAGTAACTCCAAATTTGGTGTTTTGACATGTTGAACTGCAGAAACCTCATGTGAGCACCCTCCTCCACCCACCGTCTCTCCCAAAACCTTTATCTGCCTAAGATCCAGGCCCACCAAAAGGAACAATTGTTTTTTCTCCTCCCTATAAAACCAAGAATGCAACGATGCCTGAACAGACCCTTTCACAAGATAATGGACAAGCTAATTTCTGTTCCCTGAGCCATTCATTCTCCCTAGTAATCCCCTCAACAGAATTTCTCTTCTCCCCTCTCAGGTAACCTGTTTTGCCAGGGCAGTATCTAAGCTTCTGAACCACATGGAATGGTGGGCATCCCTCAGTGATTCTCCCCATGTGCACATTAAATAAATGTGTGTGCCTTTTCTCCAGTTGATCTGCCTTTTGTGAGTTGGATTTTCAGCAACTCCCCAGAGGGCAAAGGGGAAGTCTGTCTTGGCCCCTACAAGATTTTCTAAATAATATAATGATTTTTAAAATTTAGTATTTGGATGGTTGGAGTACTTTAGTCAATAGGGACAACAGAAATAAAGCCCCACTTTACTTTCCCTTGGCAGGTTTTTTTGTTTGTTTATTTGTTTTTCAATCTACAAATTCCTCTTTCCCACCATACTAGCAATTCTGAGATACTCCAGTAGGGAGCACCTATCACGTCATTTGAGGATCTCTTCACCACTAAAGATGGGATTGTGCTGCTTTCCTTAAGTTGTGTTGAGATAAGAGAAAGGTAGACTAGATAATCACATAAGCACAGACTCTGAAGTCTGGAAGAAGTCTCGGAAAGAATTAATTCCACCCCAGGCTATGTAGGGGAGGAAGCTAAGTCCCACAGAATTTGAGTGGCTTATTCCAGGACACATCTTAAATTAGTGGTATCTGCTGCTTTTTAGGCTTCTTAATAATTTTCAAGTTTTGTGCTGTAATGTACAGTTAGCCAAGCCAGGCATGGGATTGCATGAACATCGCAGGGAAATGCTAGTTTTTTTTTCACTATGCATAATTAGGGCTTAATCAAATTTAATTATTTATAATTATCCAAGTAGAGACTGAATATGCCATATTGTCTTTACTATGCTTGAGTAAAAATATAAAAGGCCTGTGAAGGCAGTAATTGAATAAGAATGCAGAGCCTTGTATGTGTAGTAATTACACTGTAGTTTCCTGCTAGTTTCCAACACTACTGATAGAGGTTTGCATAAAAGATCATTCCCTCCTTGTTATAACTCTAGGTAGAATTATCCTTTGTTATACTATAGGTTTATTATAAAAATTGTTTACACATATGTGGTTGTGTATGTGTACAAAACAGATGTTGAAGCTTTTAAACAATCAGTATGAAAAATAGTAGAAAGCAAACTTCTTTATTACCAAAAATAATTAAATGTCATCTAATTTATTGATAATTCCAGGTAAATAACAATAGTACATGTTATAATTTCTTGAGTCTTACTGTATTAGTCCATTTTACTGCTATAAAGAACAGCCCAAGACTGGGTAATTTATAAAGAAAAGAGGTTTAATTGACACACGGTTCAGCATGACTGGGGATATCTCAGGAAATTTACAATCATGGCAGAAGGCAAAGAGGAAGCAAGGCACCTTCTTCACAAGGCAGCAGGAAGGAGAAGTGCTGAGCAAAGGGGGAAGAGCCCCTTATAAAACCATCAGATCTTGTGAGAACTCAGTCACTATCATGAGGACAGCATGGGGGAAACTGCCCTCATAATTCAATTACCTCCACCTGGTCTGTCCCTTGACGTATGGGGATTATGGGGATTACAATTCAAGATGAGATTTGGGTGGGGACACAAAGCCTAACCATATCACCTACCATGTGTCAAGTGATGCTAAGCATTTTGCAAATTATGTTACTCACGTTTTTTAACATGCCTAACAGGTAACTAGTATTCCTATTGTACTTTTGGTGATAAAATCAAATTTATAGATGAGGAACTGAGGCTCAAGTGATTAAGTGACCTTGGATTTGACCTGAGGCCTCTGACTTCAGAGTCTGTAACATTAATATCTGCACTGTGTTGCCTACCTAAGTAGATGTTTCAGATGACGTCATCATCATCTAAAATTCAAACAAAAATCACCCATCATAGTCTTTTAGAGGATTAAAGAGAGTTTACCAAAACTGTTTGTTCTTCATTCCACATTTCCTTTGGAAGTTCTGAGACTTGATTTCCTCAATGCAACATCTAACTAGTGGCATTGCTCAAACTTTTGGCTTGTGTTTCTTTCTTAGCACATACTTCATAAAATGTAGTTTGAAGTGAGATCCCTTACGAAGAAAGTAAAAAGATTCAAGAAAGCAATGCTGTCAAAATGAATAAATATTGTAAGAGACTATTTGTGGGCACTAGTGAGGAAATTATCTGACAATATGTCATAAATTTAGATCCCAATTAAACACATGATATACAATAGTTGCCTATAAAATGTGAACATGTTGTAGATACTTTAAAAATCCCAAGTTTAGGCCGGGCACGGTGGCTCAAGCCTGTAGTCCCAGCACTTTGGGAGGCCGAGACAGGCGGATCACGAGGTCAGGAGATCGAGACCATCCTGGCGAACACGGTGAAACCCCGTCTCTACTAAAAAAAATACAAAAATAAATAAATAAATAAATAAATAAATAAATAAATATTTAAAAAAAAATCCCAAGTTTAATGCTTAATGAGAAAGAGCCGTTGTATGATGTCAAACAGAGTAATATTGCATTTTTGAGAAATTGTATCTTTGACTTTCTCCATGAAAGTAAAATTTATCTGTGAGTAATTAGGTATTGGAATGAAAATTGCTCCCTGTTTTCTCTGATAATACTTAGAACTTTAAGTAAAGGCACTTAGTTGTGGTTTACTCTCACAAGCAATAGAGTGGATTTCTAGACTGGGATTGAGCTGGGAAACTCTTTAACATACAGACTTCTTTCAACCTTGGCTGGTCATTAGTATCTGTCCCCTTCCGTCTTGAAGAGTATACACCAACTTTAGTGGCTTACATTTAAAAAAGATAGTGTCATAAGTTTTTCACTCCCAGGTTTTTCAGTTTTTGTTTGTTCCAAAATAAATTTATTTGCATACTCTAAGTAGTGGTATGCACTTTCTACTTGCTACACTCTCACCATTCCATATTATATTAATTCTAGCTGTTTCACTAATTTATTTTTCTCTTGGTCATGAAGGCATTTGATTTGCAACTCTCTTTTATGGTCTAACACGTATAAAGAAATGTGATATTGGATTTTATTTGAGCAGAGTGATTAAGGTACGCTGGGGACAAAAAGGAGGAGGTAATTATTCATAGATTGGGGAAGACTTCAGGAAACATTTCAATAAAGAAGTAGCCCTTGAATTGTCATTGTAATCACTTGATGGATTTTTCCTGCCCACTGCACAAACAAAACTAGTTCACTGAAACTGTGGTACTGCAGTAAAGAAAGTGTTTAATGGACATGAAGCCAACCATGTGGAAGACAGAGTTATTACTCAAATCAGTCTCCTCAAAGACCCAGAGGTTAGCGTTTTCCAAGAATAGTTTGGTGGGCAGGGGGCTAGGGAATGGAGAATGCTGATTGGTTGGGGATGAAATAATAGGGGTGCAGAAAATGATCCTGGTGCACTGAGTCAACTTCTGGGTGGGGACCACAGGACTAGTTGAGTCTTGAGTCAGCTGGTCATTAGAAATGCAAAAATCTGAAAAAAAACCCTCAAAAGGCCAATTTTAGGTTCTACAATAGTGATGTTATCTACAGGAGTAATTGGGGGAGGTTACAAATCTTGTGACCTCCAGAGAAATGGCTGGTTAGTGTTTAATTATATCTTAGCAGCACTCAGGCTCCTCCATAATTCTAACCTTCTGGACTTTCACTAGTTTTACAAAGGTGGTTTAATTTTGGGAAGAGCTATTATCATCCTTGCTTTAAGGTTAAACTATAGGCTAAATTCATCCCAAAGTGAGTTTAGTCCACACCCAGGAATGACCAAGGACAGCTTGGAGATTAGAAGCAAGATGGAGTCAACTATGTCAGATTTCTCTTACTGTCATCATTTTGTGAAGGCAGTTTCAATATTAAAAGAGGAATAGGTGTTCTGTAGATTTATATGGAGGGGAGGAGGTTATGCTGGGTATAGGGAGCATACAATTGAAGAAGAAAACTCAAAGGAGAGAAGGGGACCAAAATTATGGAGGCATGTATGGGCTAAACTATGGAGAGCATGAAATGACATATTGAAAGGTGAATAAGTATTCCCTTTGTGTACCATAAATAATATCACCCTAATTTCGATTCCAAATATGTGCATGATCAGTTATGGGCATAGCAGAATTGTGGCTTAGGGGGTAAGAAATGGGTTGCTTACAATCTGATCGTAAATCATTTCCTGAAGATCAAAACTGGAAAGGGGCATGAGAAGGGCATGCTTCTTTCCTTGTTATCATTTGGTGATGAAAATGTTCTATCTAGACTGGGATATTGGCTATATAAGTCAAAACTCATGAGATTGTAAACTTAGGATCTGCTACTATATGCAATAATACCTCAGTGCAAAAAATTAGGAAACAGGGAACATTGTTATGTAACAATGATAACAATAACAATGCTTTAAAGATATAAGTGAAAATCTCTCAGGGTGATGACAGCCTGACTTGTTTGCAGTATTAGGTCATGTTTGCAACTCTTCTTTGTCAGATATTTTTTCCTCTCTTTAATTCAAGCAATTATTTCCAGAAAAATATTCCAATGAGAAAGCAATCTATTTTCAGTTAAAATTTTTGTATAGATGACATTTGGCAGAAATATTAATTTTTATATTTCAATCTTCTACCCAGTGGGTGCTACTTAACATCAATTTCAAATAATTGAAAAGTAAGTGTCAAACATTCTTAGAACTCTTAAGAAGAGGAATGTATATATGAATAAGTGTAAGGCAGATATCACCATATGATTGGTGTGAACACATTGATGCTTCATTGTACCATACAGTTCATTTGACTGACTCTGTCATAGGCTCACTGGATGAGAACTCAGCTTCTGTAGTTGGATGGATCTGAATTGGCATCTTAAGTGTAAAATTCAGTAATTGTGTGATATTGAACATGTTATAGAAGCTCTTGAATGAGTTTCCTATTGCTGCTGTAAAATTAAAACAAACTTGGTGACTTAAAACAACACAGATTTATCATCTTGCAGTTCTGGAGACTGGAAGTCTTAAAATAAATAAGCAGGGCTGTGTTTCTTCTGGAGAAACTAGGGGAGAATTCATTTCCTTGACTTTTCTGGTTTCTAAAGACCATATGCTCTCCTTGGTTTGTGGCCCCTTTTGCCATCTTCAAAGCCAGCAGTGGCTAGTTAAGTCTTTCTCATGCTGCAGCACTCTCAGACTCCTCTCTTATGGTCAAATCTTTCCTATTTTCCTCTTATATGGACACTTCTGATTACATTGGGCCCACCCAGAAAATCCAGTTTAGTCTCCCCATCTAAAGATCCTCAGCTAATCACATCTGTAAAGTGTGCATATTCACAGGCTCTAAGGATTTGAACACTGACAGCTTTATGAGCCATTATTCAGCCTACCACAACCCTCGCCAATAGAAAAGGAATAATGATACCTTCCTTGTGGGCTTACTGTAAGGATTAAATGGACAGTGTCACTGCTTGACACATGTAATGCATTCTGAGCAAAGTTAGTTTTCTTTCTAATTTTTAATTGTGGTAAAATATACACAAAATTTACCATCTTGACTTTTATCAACTAAAACAGATGGCCCTTCCCAACCAGTTGAGGAGCTAAACAGAGTAAAATGGTAGAGGAAGGTTGATTTGCTCTCTCTCTGCCTGACTGTTTGAGCTGGAACATGAATCTTGGGCCCTTAGCATTCCTGGTTCTCAGACCTTCAGACTCCAACTGGAATCTATACTATCAGCTTTCTGGCTCTCAGGCCTTTGAAATACACCAACTTTCTTAGGTCTCCAGCTTGCAGATACCAAATTTTTGGACTTCTCAGCCTCCATGGTCACATGAGCCAATTCTCTGTAATCTCTCTCTCTCTCTCTCTCTCTCTCTATATATATATATATATACACACACACACACATACACATGCACACACACATATATGGAACATATGTATTTATATTTATGGAACAGATATATATGGAATATATATATATATATCTCCTATTGGTTTTGTTTCCCTGGAGAACCCTAATAAATTTGCCATTGTTGAGCTGGGCGCGGTGGCTCACGCCTGTAATCCCAGCACTTTGGGAGGCTGAGGCAGGTGGATCACCTGAGGTCGGGAGTTCAAGACCAGCCTGACCAACATGGAGAAACCCTGTCTCTACTAAAAATATAAAATTAGCCAGGGTGGTGGCGCATGCCTGTAATCCCAGCTACTCGGGAGGCTGAGGCAGCAGAATTGCTTGAACCCGGGAGGCGGAGGTTGCGATGAGCTGAGATCGTGCCATTGCCCTCTAGCCTGGGCAACTCTATAGTGTTAAGTTATAGCACTGTACAGCTCTATAGTGTTAAGTACATTCACATTGTTGTGCAAATAATATGCAGAGCTCTTTTCTTTTTGTAAAACTGAAATTCTATACCCATTCAACAGCTTCCCATTCCTTCCCCACCAGCCCTTGGCAACCACCATTTTATTTTATGTCTATAAATTTGACTACTCTAAGTATCTCAGGAAAGTGGAATCATAGAGCATTTGTCTTTTTGTGACTGGCTTATTTCACCTAGTATAGTGACCCTAAGGTCCATGCATGTTGTAGTATGTGTCACAAGTTTTTTCCTTTTTAAGGTTAAATTATATTCTATTGTTTGAATATGCCATATTTTGTTTATCCATTAATCCATCAGTGGACACTAGCTGCTTCTACCTTTTGGCTATCATGATAGTACTATAATGGACATGAATGTACAAATAGCTCTTTGAGCCCTGCTTTTAATTCTTTTGGGTGTATATCCATAAGTGAAATTGTTGGATCATATGGTAATTCTATTTTTAATTATTTTAGAAACTACCATTTAACCTTCTATAGTGTCTGCACCATTTTACGTTCCTACCAACAGTGCACAAGGTTTCCAGTTTCTCCGTATTGTCATCAATACTTCTTTTCTTCTTCTTTTTTAAATAGTGGGCACCCTGATAAGTATGAGGTGATGCCTCATTGTGCAGTTAGGTTTGGATATTAATAATGATAAACTCTGCCATCCTCAAGAATGGTGGTATAACCTTAGACAAGTTACTTTGATTCTCAGAACGTTGAGTTCTTACACTGAAAATGGGAATAGCAATAATCTGCAGTACCGTAGTAAGGATAAGAAGCAATGGGCCTGGTGCAGTGGCTTATGCTTGTAATCCTAGCACTTTGGGAGGCCAAGGCGGGCAGATCACAAGGTCAGGAGATTGAGACCATCCTGGCTAACACAGTGAAACCCTGTCTCTACTAACACTACAAAAAAATTAGCCGGGTGTGGTGGCGGGCGCCTGTAGTCCCAGCTACTCGGGAGGCTGAGGCAGGAGAATGGCGTGAACCCAGGAGGTGGAGCTTGCCATGACTCGAGATCATGCCACTGCACTCCAGCCTGGGCAACAGAGCGAGACTCTGTCTCAAAAAAAAAAAAAAAAAAGAGAAAAAAGAAAAAAAGAAATAAGAAGCAATGTATGTAAAGTACCTACGCTTACTAGAAATGATAAAAATCTATAAGAACAATGGAAAATTTACTTTTATAATTTTTTATTTATTTATTTTTTGAGACAGAGTTTCGCTCTTTTTGCCCAGGCTAAAGTGCAATGGCACGATCTCGGCTCACCGCAACCTCCGCCTCCCGGGTTCAAGCAATTCTGCTGCCTCAGCCTCCCGAGTAGCTGGCATTACAGGCATGCACCATCACTCCGGCTAATTTTGTATTTTTAGTAGAGACAGGGTTTCTCCATGTTGGTCAGGCTGGTCTTGAACTCCCGACCTCAGGTGATCCACCTGCCTCAGCCTCCCAAAGTGCTGGGATTACAGGCGTGAGCCACCGCGCCCAGCTCAACAATGGCAAATTTATTAGGGTTCTCCAGGGAAACAAAACCAATAGGAGATATATATATATATATTCCATATATATCTGTTCCATAAATATAAATACATATGTTCCATATATGTGTGTGTGCATGTGTGTGTGTGTGTGTGTATATATATATATATATATAGAGAGAGAGAGAGAGAGAGAGAGAGAGAGAGAGAGAGAGAGAGAGAGATTACAGAGAATTGGCTCATGTGACCATGGAGGCTGAGAAGTCCAAAAATTTGGTATCTGCAAGCTGGAGACCTAAGAAAGTTGGTGTATTTCAAAGGCCTGAGAGCCAGAAAGCTGATAGTATAGATTCCAGTTGGAGTCTGAAGGTCTGAGAACCAGGAATGCTAAGGGCCCAAGATTCATGTTCCAGCTCAAACAGTCAGGCAGAGAGAGAGCAAATCAACCTTCCTCTACCATTTTACTCTGTTTAGCTCCTCAACTGGTTGGGGAGGGCCATCTGTTTTAGTCAGTCCCTCAATTCAAATGCTAATCTCTTCCAGAAACACCCTCATAGACATACCCAGAAATAGCATTTAATCAGATATCAGGGCATCTCATGGCCCAGTCAATTTGACACATAAAATTAACCATTACAACATCACTGTGATGATATTTAAAGGGAAAAGAATTAAGGAGAAACTCATCCTTGGTAGAGGGCAAAATAATTTGAGCTGACTTTATTCTGAAGGTCAGCTTGTATAAAAGAGATTCTACTAGCTTAATTTTGTTTCTTAATTATTCCTTCCTTAAAATTTTATAAAGAGGTTCAGGATTTGCTTTCTTTTTCCTCATTCCTTTGAATCATGATACAAATTTAAATGTTTCTTTGTGCCAAATAGCATATTTCTTATGTTAAATTCATTCACTGAATCCTAGAGCAGACTAAACCTATATAATTAGTCTTACTAAAAGCCAGAAAGTTAGCTGTCCATGCTTCTATTTAACATGACATGTGATGAGCATGTTGTAAATCCAAACTGAGTTCCCCGTGTGCCATGCTGGTAATAAGTTCAGACCCACCGTAATTTTCCAGCATAACATTCATGATTCAACAAAAGAAAGCTCCCCCATGAAAGCAGATTGTTATTTTTGGTGTAGAAGTGCAAATGAGTGAAATACGAATATTTGTATGTTTAAATTCTAGTAAAAAGCCTTTTATTTACTAGGGGTCTATTTCTCATCTAATACACACATATATGTTTATACATGGAGACAAATTGTTTAGTTTCAAATACTGGCCCTTTCATATACTAGCTGTGTGTTCTTAACCAGGTTACTTAGCACCTCTTTCTTCAGTTTCCATATACATAAAACAGGATATAAATAGCATGTGCCTCAGGATTGTGAACTATCAGGCTGAAGAATGGACTAAGTAAATTAGTACATGTAAAACCCTTAAAACAGTGCTTGGCACATACAAGGGCTGTATTAATACTTGTTACTATTTCTGTAGGCTTTTAAAACATGACATTATAACTTGTCACTTCATCTGAAAGGTTGCTCAGGTGTTAAATGATGGAATTAGACAAGCTGGACACCAAGTTTGTGTTCTATCATTCTACAGCTGATTTAGGATTGAGGATGAACTGCTGTATTATCAGGATACAAGAGTTATAAGTTCTCTGATGGCATACTCAGTCTAATCCCAGAAAGAACCAAAAGAATGAATCATTTTACTAAATACATATTACATAAACCTCTGTATGTTTTACTGATATCATGGGCAAAGGACAGTTGAACAGTAGCCGCTGAACAAAGTCTGCAGCACTATAGGGTGCACATGGCAGGACTCTAGTTAAAAGACTAAAAATTCTTGTTGCAAAGCAATACAAAATTCATGACTTTTATGACCTAATCATATAGGCAGTGCATTGTGCTATATAATCTATTTCTCTCAGTATAATGCAATAAGCTTGTACTTGCAGAGTTGTCTGTGGCCCTGTGTAAACTAAATGGTCTGCATTTAGTTTACAATGGATTAGTACCACATCTAATATTTTATGGATAAAAGACTATCTTTCTGAAGTGGTTAAAGTAGTCTACATGGCATAAAACAATGCCAGACAATAATAGAAATTGATTTCGTAAATATTATTTCTTTAGTTTCTGCCTGAATAGAGCTTTTAAAATGTAAAATGTGTGCAGTGGTTTCAAAATGTTATCTATGGAAAATGCACTTACTGAATAGGTGATGGATTTGGGGGAGTTTAGCAGAATGTTTGCCCAGGTACTTTGAATCCAGAATTCTAAGTGATCATGACTAGCAAGCCTTGGAGGGTCTCTCTTCCAGCCCTATTGTTTTAAAGATGTGTGAATGGGGTTCTGGAGAGGTTAAATTATTTAGCCAGTGTTGCATAATTTCTTAGAGACAGAGCTAAATGTGAACACTGGTGTCCAGTTCTTTCCACAACATTACATTTTATTTTTTTCCTTTCTAATTTTTATGGACTTGTGGAAGTCAAAGGAATCACTATATCCACATCACTTTTTAATCCCACATTCAGACAGTAATATATAAACACGTTTACTTAAACACAATTGCAGTTTTCTACTAAACTCCAGACCTCTCTTCTGGGCAGTTTTCCTTGCCAGCAACTCTGTCATAAGATATGATTTTTCTTAAGGGTTTCTGAAACAGGTAACTTTGAGAGTCAATTGACAGAGGGCCAAAGCCCTGATGACATCAGTTAATATCCACATACATTTACATATGTATTTATTTTAAAATGAGCATTTCAGGCACAACCAAAGTATGAACTTTTCCCACTGACCTCATTTAGGAAGGAAGAGAAAACGAATTGTTGCAAAAATTCAGCACAGTGGAAAAGGGCTTATGACTAGCTTAAACTGCACTGGTCAGTCCATACTACACTAGTCTATACCCACAGACCCTGTAGCAAGGGAGAAGGTCATCATAGGACATTTGTTCTGCAAAAGTTGTTATGTGTCATGTCCTGTAGTCCTGTTATGGTGGGCACAGTTGATTGGTGCATGGATCTATACCTTAGAAAACCCCATTTAAGCACACACATAGGAAACTGTTGGTCTGTCTTGAGAAGCATATCCCCTAGAGATGTTTCAAATCAACGATAACTGATCAGACCTAATCAGTCGTGAGCTGTGGCTAAATTATGAGAATGGTTGAATCACCAACATCGGGAACAAAGGGCTCATGCTTCTTAGAGAACAACAGGTTATCTGAGTCACTTAAACTGTAGGATTACTAAAGTAGTAAATATTTTTTGAGCACCGACTATGTGCTGGACACTGTTCGAGATGCTTGAAACACATAATAAATGAAGCCCCAAGTTCATGTAGTTTCTTCTTAATGGGTACAGGAACAGACAATAAGATATTGATATAATAGAGAAATAGCACTATCACTTAGAAGGTGATAAGTATTCTACAGATAAGAAAGGTAGAGTTTGGTAAGGGGGGAGCAAGAGAATTCATAATGCTGATAGGTGGGGGCTTGCAATTTTAAACAGAGTATTCAGAGCAGGTCATACTAAGAAGATGTTTGAGCAAACACTTGAAGGAGGTGATGAAGTTAGCTATATGGATAGCCAGTTAATGATGTCCCATTGTTCTAATTCACTTTTAGGTTTGCTATATTGTTTGAAAGGGGGTCCATTGGGAAGTTGTCTGTGGCACCAAGCTATAAAGGGTGCTAAAACAGCCCTAAAACTATACAAAATGTACTCATCAGAACTTCTCTCAGAAAGAGTATTATATGTAGTTGGAAGGAATTCTTGAAAAAGGTTTTTAAGGTACAGGTGAGATCCATCTCAAGGGATTCCAATGTCTCTTAGACAATGTATTCATATAATTCCTAAACTCACTCTCAAGAAGCAAACGTTTCTTTTTTTTTTTTTTTGAGATGGAGTCTTGCTCTGTTGCCCAGGCTGGAGTGCAGTGGCGTGATCTTGGCTCACTGCAAGCTCTGCCTCCCGGGTTCATGCCATTCTCCTGCCTCAGCCTCCTGAGTAGCTAGGACTATAGGTACCCGCCACCACGCCCAGCTAATTTTTTGTATTTTTAGTAGAGATGGAGTTTCACTGTGTTAGCCAGGATGGTCTCGATCTCCTGACCTCGTGATTCGCCCGCCTCGTGATTCGATGGCCTCCCAAAGTGCTGGGATTACAGGCGTGGGCCACCGCACCCGGCCTAAAACTTTCTTTATCTATAGGCTTTTATTTGGGGGATGTTTCTCTTTCCTGGGTGAATTTTGCATTTTGGAGTCAAATTTGAATTTCTTTGGAAAATTGATTAAGCCCTGCCACTCAAGTCTGTCCTTTCTGTCTTTTTTTCCAAGTAACTCTTAGCATGTCTCCTAGTATTGGAGAATATTGGGTTGAAGGGGTGACATTACTAGACCACACTATTGCAGTGGGCAGTGTTGCCATCCCACCCAGATCACTAGCTCTGTGAGTGCATCCCTCAAACTGCTGGGCTTTGCCCCTAACAACTGTCACTTACAACTGCCCTTGGACATGGGAGCCACTGGAGCTGCCATTCTTCTGAAATTTCTCATTCTTTTTTTCTCAAGCCTCCCTTGACCTTTGTCCTTCCAGGGTGGCTTGTAGCCTACGTGTACTGGGGTGGGATATAAGTCCAGTTCCTTCATCTCAAGCCTGTAAGGCCCTTGAGATTAGGCTAAAATCACACTCTTACTTAGCTTATTCCCCTTTCCTATCCTGCTTCCCCACTCCCTTATTGGTCTTTTCTAAATCATTGCACCTGAATTTCTGCTCAGGCTTTGGGTTTGGGGTAAACCCAAACTATGACAACAGGGTGTCCACAATTCTTGGTCAAATCATAGCTGTATATTTCAGCCTCAGAAGTGCTTAAAAGTATATGGCTGCTGAGATGCTGCCCATAATTTATTTCTTTATTTACCTAAACCTTCTCTGTTCCTTGAAATTGAGATAAGCCTAACTATGCAAATGACAAGTCCTTTCCTAGGAAAATGCTGGAAATCCCAGACTCTTTGATGGTTCATGGGGAGCCATGTGTACAATACAGCTGACCCTTGACAATGCAGAGGTTAGAGGTACTGCTTCCCACTATGCAGCCAAAAATTCACATTAAACTTTCGACTTCCCCAAAACTTAACTATCAATATCTTACTGTTGACTGGAAGCCTTACTGATAACATAAACAGTTAATGAACACATATTTTGTGTGTTACGTGTATTATATATTGTATTCTTACAATAAGGTAAGCTAGAGAAAAGAGAATGTTATTAAGAAAACAATAAGGAGGAGAAAATATATATACTACTCATTAAATGGAAATGGACCATTATAAAGATGTTCATCTTTGTATTCTTCATGTTGAGCAGGCTGAGGAGGAAGAGGAACAGGAGGGGTGGCAGAGCCGAAAAAAAAGTGTCATATAAGTATACCTGCATAATTCAAAACTATTCAAGAGTCAACGGTAGTTCTTTAATTATGGCAAGATGGTTTTATGTACCTTTTATAAAGATGTAAAGACATTTAAATACATAACACTTTGAGTGGAAGAATTATTAAATTATTATATCAGATAAAAACTTCAGAAACTTTTTTCCTGAAGCATTTGGTCATTAATGACAAATTTAATCAATTAAATTTTCTGAAATAGTTTAAACAACTAAAAAATATTGGTATTGTTGAAAAGTTTGCATAAATTAAAAATCTTAAAAATCAGACAAATATACACAAATGAATACGGTTATATATATATTTATTCTAAAACACCAACACTATGGGTTTAAAGTCACTTCTTTTTTCCTATGTTAGTTTCTATATGAGACTAGTGTTTTAGTTATGTTAATTTTGATATTTTCCAAAGGTTTTAAGAATATAATGTTGACATATTCCTAGGGTTACAGAAACATTACTAGGCCAAAAAGAAAAAGAACACCTCCTTAGCCAAAAGAAGCCACAAGATCCGGATAATCAGTGGATCAATTTCTTGTTGAGACACTGGAACTTGGATGCTCCTTCCAAGTAGACACACACACAGCTCATTTGGCTGAGCTTCCTCTGTATAGTTAAATTTTGCTAGTTTGGTCAAAAGATTTTCAGTCATAACTCTAAGATGGGTTTTCCTTCTTCATGTATTCAATGCATAGATCCATAGAACCGCCATAACCAGCAAAATATAGAATGTTCTTATTAATCCCGAAATTCTCTGCCTCTGTGTACCTTGCCAGTCAACCACACTCCCTACACACACACACACACACACACACACACACACAATCACAGAACCCCAGGTAACTACTGATTTGCTTTTACTCTCTGCAGATTAGTTTTATTCTTTCTATAATCTCATATAAATAGAATATTATGTTTCTGGCTTCTTTCAATGGCATAAGGCTTTTCAGCTTCCTCCACATTGTTGCATGTATTAATAAGTTGTCCCTTTAGATGGCTGTACAATATTTCAGTGTATAGACACACTGCCGTTTATGCATATGATGTATATATGGGTTATTTCTAATTACTGGCTTTTTTGAATAAAGTTTCTAGAAACATTTACAGACAAGTTTTTATAAGAACATATTTTTATTTCTTTTGAGTAACTATCTCTCAGTGGAATTGCTGGGTTGTGTGGTTAGCGTACATTTCATTTTAGCAGAAAGCGCTGGTTTTGCTACACAACTTTTACGTTCCCACCAGCAATTTATGAGAGTTCTAGTTCTTCTACATAATTGCCAAGCTTTTCAGTCTTTTTAACAGTAGCCATTTTAGTGGGTATGAAGTGGTATCTCATGGTTTTAACTTGTATTTCCCTGATGACTAATTATTTTAAACATATTTTTATGTGTTTGTTGGACATTCGTATTTGTTTTTTGTTTGTGAAATGTCAGTTTAAATCTTCTCCCTGTTTGTTTTAATTGAACTGTTTGTCTTTTTATTCCTGAATTTTAAGAATTCTTCATGTACCCTGAATACAAGATTTTTATCAGATGTATATACTGACAATATATCCTCTTAGTTTATGACTTGGTTATTTCATATTTTAATGGTATCTATTTAAGAGCAGAAATATTTCTTTTGATGAAATTCAATGAACACTTTTTACTCTTATGGCTTGTGTTTTGGAATTCCAAGAAATCTTTGCCCATGCTGGTGTCATAAAGATGTTTTCTATGCTTTTTTAAAAAAAAAAATAAATTGTATGGCTTTAATTATCTACATTTAGGTATATAATCCATTCAAGTTAATTTTTATGTATGGTAGGAGGTAAGAGTTGAGGTTAATTTTTTCTATATATATATATATATATATATATATATATATATATATATATCCAGTTGTTCCTGTAGCATTCGTTGAAAATGCTTTATCAAAAATCAATTGACCAAATATTCATGGTCTATTTCTGAATTCTCTATTGTATTTCATTGAGATTTACAGTGGTACCATACTGTCTTGATTACAATAGTACAGTAATTCTTGAAATCAGGTATTGCTAAGTCCTCCTGCTTTGTTCTACTTTTCAAGATTGCTTTGGTTATTTTATGTCCTTTACATTTCCATGTATACATTACATTGCGGTAGTCAAATTCATCTGTCTTTCTTTGACTCAGCATTTTATTTACATTTTTCTTAACTATGTAGTTTTCTTGACCACAAAAGCTTTTCCCTATTTGGCAAACATTTATTGGTTGCATTTTCCAATTAATTTTTCTGACTGCTTTGTTTTGTGTTATGGAAGATGCTTCTTTTATAAATATGTATAAAAAGTATCTCATGAGCATTAACTCACCACTATTAAACTACACACAAATTTTATTTTTATCATTAAGGCTCATTTGTAAACACTGATATAGTGACCATTTTTTTTTAATTCCAGTGAAACAACACAAACTCTACTGATATGTCCATGTAATTAAAATACCACCACTTATTTTATATAAAGAGGAAGAACACAATTTAGTTTTCTAAAGACAGATCATCCACATATTCCTGGGCTATAGATATACCCCTCTTTGAGTTTAAAAATGACATTAGAATCTTGAAGAATTATTTTACTCTGGAAGTTTGTATTGGTTCAGATTTACTGCAAAATAGACATTATAATGACACATTCAAAAAGATGAAAGAACATGTTTCATGATCTAAAGTATGTCATAGAGGGATGAAACAGAAGTTTAAGATGATAACCTCACAGATGCATAGCAGGAGTTCTAGGTTTATATTTTGGAAAGGAAATAGTCTAGAAGAGGTTTTAAACATGTAGTGTTGTATTCACAGTAACAGTCATAGGGACTTTGGTTTCTTACCCAATTCTTCGTACTTCAGACTTGTCAGCAAGATAAGTTTCAACCATAAGTTGCTATATATTGTATACGTGTTCAAAATTGTACCTAGCATGATGGGATAATAAATTCAATTTTTACATATAAACGGATAGCTGGGTTTGCTACAAGTATAGATTTTAAAATAGCCATCCGGATGACAATGGCTAGCTGAAAAGAGTGAGCCCAACTTCCAATTGACCTGCACTGAAATGCCTCTTTCAGGTATTCATGGTTTCAGCTATATTCTTCAGGACATATGTAATCAGGCAGTGTTCCTGTCAAGGCTCTTTTGTGTCAAGGAACAGAAACCAACCTATGCTAGCTTAAGAACTTAAATTTTTACAAAGATATAGTAAGGGTGATAGAAATCGAAAATTAGATGCATTACGTAACCAGGTCCTGGGACCTGAAATTGTATAGCTATCAGGAATTGAGGTTATTCTATCTCTCTGGGGCTTCAGGGTTATGGGGTCTCTGCTACTCTCTGTGTCTATGATCCATCTTCATCTCTGCCTACCTCTTATTTAGCTTGTACATAACTCAGAGGGGCTGATCCAGTCCTTGTTACATCATGAAACCTTTTATAGTTATGTTTCTGACCCTCGTCTGCTGACTAGCAAAGGACTTCAGGCTCCAAATTCCCAGGAAAGATTGGCTCCACTTAGAGTTTTTAACCAAGCCTCACAAGCCGTAAGTTTTAGAAGCAAATGGAGCCACCATCTTTGGGTCAGTTGTCTCATCAGGTCCAATAAGCTGTGGTTAAGGAAAGGGTCTGGGGTTATCTAGTAGAGAACATGGTCATTCAGGCCAGTGGAGCCTACCACATAGTGTGTGTTGAATGTTGAATGAGTGAACAAATAATGAATCAGTGTCCTGTCTGAAGGAAAAATAAAGCAGAGGACCTTGAAGACAAAACTTGGTCATGTTGTAGGATTACAGGCAACAAAAAACAGAAGAGAAGGCATTAAATTTACCTCC
Source organism: Rhinopithecus roxellana (assembly GCF_007565055.1). NCBI lineage: Eukaryota > Metazoa > Chordata > Mammalia > Primates > Cercopithecidae > Rhinopithecus > Rhinopithecus roxellana. The sequence continues at coordinate 143,357,202 of NC_044551.1, forward strand.
AGACATTTTATACTGACTAGAAACAAGCTATATTTAAAGTTGTTATGCCATTTGTTCAACACATAATTACATGGTTTAGGAGTCCTGCTGCTTGGAAGAATAAAACTAGATCAGAAGATCAACAGTATGATTTCATAAGCCTAATTCTTGGTATTATTTCCTTCTGTTTTTAGGTTTTTGCTGATTATTTTGTGAGTTTGAAAATATTTCCTATCATATCGCATAGTAGCCATTTCTTCATTTGTTGCATTGTGTCCTCAGGAAGGAGAATGTAATTGGCATGTTAGTGGGATGTTTATTTCTTCATCAATATGTTTATTATCTTAATCTGACAAATCTTCTTACAAAATTAGAGATTATAATTGTTTGATTTAGCTGTTTGCTGCATACTTCTATTCTCTGAGGATGCTTATCTTCTGAGTTACCTCCTTTGTCTTTTGGACAAGTGACATTTTGGAATCATTCTGTTTAAAATAAAAGTACCTTTTTCTTAGAATGTTTTCCCCTTAGACTGGATTTCATATAGCTTCATAAACTTTCCTGTACATTTTCCTTATGATGTGTGGAGTTATGTTTAAATGAATAGAGAAAATGGGTTGTTGTAGGCCCCTATATTTTCTTCCCTTGGTGTGCTTCTATATTGAATTCTTTGCTTTCTGAACCATAAACTGGTACTCGTTTGGTGCTGGGAGGACTGAATATGCTTCCTTCCACAGCTTCTTCAGAGCCCCAGAAAGTTTGTTTCCATGGATAGTTCTGCTGAGGCCTGCATCTGAACAGCCTGCAAATGTACCAGGTTGACCTTTACTACATTCTACTTTGCCTTCGCCTTTGCTTGCCTCCACTTGATCTTTAGAAATGTTTTCATAGATTTCATCCATGCTAAATCCATTAAGAAATAGGCACACAGGGTTCACAAAACGAATCTTCACACTTTGAGAATTCGTGAGCATAAGCACTTTTCAAATGACTCCTCTGTCGGTAACGCTATCATCCTTCATTTGGGTATGTTTGACTTATTCTTTTTTTCTTTTTTTTTGAGATGGAGTCTCACTCTGTTGCCCAGGCTGGAGCACAGTAGCGCAATCTCAGCTCACTGCACACTCTGCTTTCCAGGTTTATGCCATTCTCCTGCCTCAGCCTACCGAGTAGCTGGGACCACAGGTGCCCGCCACCACGCCTGGCTAATTTTTTGTATTTTTAGTAGAGATGGGGTTTCACCATGTTAACCAGGATGGTCTCGATCTCCTGACCTTGTGATCCAACCGCCTCGGCCTCCCAAAGTGCTGGGATTACAGGCATGACCCACCACACTGGGCCCATGTTTGATTTATTCTTAATCCAAACTACCAAGCATTTCTGAAATTAGTAATCAGTTCTACCCTCTCAGCTTCTCTTTTATTGCACTTGAACTCTCTGGAGATAGGCTTGATTCTTAACAACTAGAACAAATATCATCTGGCTAACAAAGAGACCTGTGTTAATAAGTTGGCACAGCTGTAGGTCTAGCAGCACTCACAGGGAAAATGTATTAGTAAGACATTGTTTTGTTTTTTGAGTATCAGTGTTTTAAGGTATCAGGGAAATTCTACCAAAATCTTCCCGCAGCAGCTTACAGGTCCCATTACATGTATTCCAGTGTCCTTGTGACATTCAGAGACTCTTCTCTTTAATTACCAGCAGATGTGAAGATTGAAATATCATGCTTGATAAAGTAAGTAATGTGGCAAATAATTCAGAGAATTATAGCTCATCTTCTAAGACAGGACAAAGAGAAAATCACCCTGAAAGGAAGCCCTCTTTGGAAATGTGCACCATGGATAGATTTCTTATTTAGTGTATTGTGGTGACCTTGCTCTAATGCTTTTTATTTCTCATTATTCCTTAGCAATAAACCAGAAATAGGAAACCACTGTCAGGTTCCTGTGGGAGTGGGATGTCAAATCCACAAAACTGAACTTAAAAGTGTTTTAACAGGTTAAAAAATAAAAGACCACAGAAACCACATGGACCTCAGAAGGGGAAGAAACTTGTTTACAAGGTCAAATCTAAGTGTAGTCAAGTGAATGACCTGTATCTGGGGTAGAACTGTGCCAGAAATAGCCCTGGACACTCCTGACAGTAAGGCTGAGGCAGGTTGAATATTTAAGCTAAACACATAATTAAAAAGGTCTCACTCTCTACAGCTTTCCAAACCATGCAGTCTGTGTACATATCCGTGTATATGTCAGTGAGTGTATGTGGATGAGTGTGTACATGAGTGTGGTGTGTGCGTGTGGATCTGTGTGGATGTGTATGTACATGTGAGTGGGGTCTATCACACTGCTGGCGATAGGTGCTATTTGGGCTCTTTTCTACTGTTTATCACCATAGTCATTACAAAACAATGTTTTGTTCTTGTAGTTTTTGCTTGCATGTTTGCTTCAAACTTGCAGATTCCTAATAGACTGATTTCTTCCTCTTCCATCAACCCTGTCCCTTGCTCCTTCCAAAGCGCATTCACTCATCATTCCCATTGTCACTGTCATTATGGATGGCTTACCATACGTGAGGTGTTCTGCTGAAAGCTAGACCCCATTCTTCCATGCAATACTCACAGCATTGCTGTGTTGTGCGTTACCTCAATTCTTAAATATGACAAAACTAAGTCTTAGAGAGGTGAAGTACCTTTGTTAAAGTCACATAGCAAGGGCTTGAACCCTAACAAATCTTATCATCAAATAAAATTGTCCACTGTTAGTCAAAAAACATTTTTAGCAATTATTTAACAATTATTCTGATTAAAGATGGTGAAATGAAGAACCATCAAAAGTCTGCCTTCCCCTGGAGTCCCAGCTACTTAGGAGGTTGAGGCAGGAAGATCCCTTGAGCCAGCCTAGGCAACATAGTGAGACTCCATCTATTGAAAACAAACAAACCACATTACCTTCCCTACTATGAAATACAATGAATGAAATTAATTAGTTATGTACAAATTTTTAATAAAATTTAAAAGAGTCATAAGACTGAGCTTAAAAAAATTTGAGAAACAACTGAATAAACAGTCATAACCAATGATGTTAACTTCAAAAAGTGACATCTGGGAAAAGAAGCAAAAGACTGTGCCCTGGTGTGGCCTTGCCCTACTGTACCAGCCACAGCACTAATGGGTATCATCAACAAAGGATAGAGAATACGAATATCCCAAATACAGAGAGAAGCAAGCAGAGCTACCATTTCCTTTTCCTGGCTGACAGGTAGTCGGGACAGCTGCTGAAGAGAGAGAGGTGAACCAGGAACAGTGAACACCAGGAGCTGACTCTGGGGCAATGACTTGTCCCAAAGCCTAAGGCTAGAATAGGGAAGTCACCAGAGAGACACAGGAACAGGATACACCTCCTACTGCATCCTCCTCGATGGACTAAATCTCATCATAGGACATTTAGCAAAGAATGACCAAGCCTGGGAAACACTGCATCTGGACCCATGTGCTTGGCTGTGGATGGGCAGGCAGGAGGGCATTGAATGTCTGGTGGGAGCAGGGAGAGTGCTAGAAAAACTTTACCTGCACCTTCAAAAAAAAAAAACAAAAACAAAAGAAAACAACAACAACAACAACAAACAAAACTGAAGCCAGGAATAACAGTACTGGGCAGCCTTCTTCCAGTTTATTTTGAAAACTGTTTCTGATCTCCATGATGCTTTTAAGGGATTACCATGTAAATTTCCCAAAGACCCGTGGAGAAAGGTCACACAGAGTGCTTAGCAGAGAGCTCCAAATCTGAGCTACTTGACACCTGCAGAGAAGCAGTCACTTCAAAGGACGCAGGAGAGGATCTCTCCCAGAGGATCAGAATGTAATCCCCTCCTTGGGCAGAAAGCTCCAGCTTTCTTGTAGGCAGTTTCCCAAATTTCCCAAGAGGATGGATCTCACTAAGTGCAGTGGCTGTACTGTTAATTACCGTAAGAGCCTTCCAAATCTCGAATGAAAAGATGGGGTTACTGAAGACTGAATATTTCACACTTCATCTCCAGTAACAGCTACTCCTTGGTGGGGCAGGATGTGTCCAGCTTTGTATGTGTTTTCCCTGAGCACAGTCCTACTTGGCACAGCAAATATTGAATAATGAATAGAACTGATAAAATTCTATGGCTGCTCTACTAATACTGATGAAAATCCTAAGTGTTCTAGAACCTCACCTAGAAGGTCTGATGTAGGAGGAACAAGGAAAAGACACACGTCCCCACCTTCCTCAAAATAACATGCCATGGCCTCCATTTACTAACACACATCCCTAAAATTTACCAGAGAAAACAGGAAAACCTTCAGGCTCAAAATGTTTAACGATGCCCCTGCAATTTCTTCTTCATATATTTAAAACATTCCTTTCGCAGGGTTCTATAAGCTGCTGGCTAGCAGTACGGTGACATAAAGCACAATTCTTCTGTTTAAACTAACCTAAAGATGCCAATAATGCTTATGTCAATACATCAGGGATAGGGGAAAGCTCACACATGATCTGTTCCCCAAAAGTGGAGCTTACCTTTACTAGTTTTGAATTTAACTAGCATGTTTTTGACTGTTGTCAGTAAATGTCTTCTTTTGCCTTCTAGGTGAAGCTTGTTTCCTTATTCCTCTTCCCAGGAAATCTCACAACTCAAATAAATAAATAAATAAAATTTTTAAAAATCAGCCCTTTTTTCAGAAGTTGAGGCCCTGAGAATTGAAGAAAAACCTGTCTCAGGTCATACAGGTGATTAAGCATTGAACTAAGAACTCCCAGACACCTCTCTAGTTCTGCTACATTGTAGCACATTCACTCAGCACTCAAATTGTTTTCTAGAACTTGGGTGGATATGGCTAGTCTAGACAGAGAATTTCTCAAAACCTGAGACTCTTTCTTTCTTTCCTTTCCTTTTCCTTTCTTTCTTTTCTTTTCTTTTCTTTTCTTTTCTTTTCTTTTCTTTTCTTTTCTTTTCTTTTCTTTTCTTTTCTTTTCTTTTCTTTCTTTCTTTCTTTCTTTCTTTCTTTCTTTCTTCTTTCTTTCTTTCTTCTCTCTCTCTTTCTTTCTTTCTTTCTTTTTTCCTTCCTTCCTTCCTTCTTTCTTTCTCTCTCTCTCTCTCTCTCTTTCTTTCTTTCTTTCTTTCTTTCTCTTTTCTCTCTCTCTCTTTCTTTCTTTCCCTTCCTTCCTTCCTTTCCTTCTTCCTTCCTTCCATCCTTATCTTGTTTTCTAATAAAATTCTCTTGACATATTTTAACCATAATTCTTATTAATGGTGTGTTTCTCATACTTTGTAAAAAGTGGCATATATATATATACATTTTTTCCCACAAAATTACGTAGTCAGAATGATATTCCAAAGTGGTTGCTAAATGTCATATGTAGATGTCCGCATAGACTAGAAAGCTACATTCAACTGTGTCTTTGCCCAGCACATCTAATAAAGTCTGTCATGGGTGCTGACATTGTTTGGCTGCCTCCATGCAATCAAGAGTGATCAGATTACATTCTCTTTACCCCAAGAAAAGTCTCTATTGTGGTAGTACAGGACATTTACTGCAAGGCTGGCAAACAGAACGTTCAGATCCTGTTGTCCAGAGTTTTAATGTAAAGACTTAAAGGGCTGTCCTAAATGTCAGAGGCAAGGAAAATTTGTGTCTTGTTCCTTAGAGGTGGAAAAAACAAACAAACAAACAAACAAACAAACAAAAAAACACTTCCCGGAAATAATCTCTGATTTCAGAGTTTCCTGATATTCACATCCATGTCAAGTCACATGCCATCCCGCCCTTCTACTGGCTGTGGAGAGGGAGGTGATTGTGTTGCTTCAGGATTCTTGTGTTTTAGAAGTGCTAAAGAAATGTCTTATTCTTACAATGGGCCAGCTTCTTTCTTGCTAAGTTTTATAATAAAATTTGGGCAGAAAAAGCAATAATGTTGGTAGTTTCTATGACATTAAATATAAAACAGCTTTCCAAATACAGAAAAATAGGTCATTCCCAAAGGCTTGCTGACATTTGTTTCTGGTCAACAATATTCCTCAAAATTTACATTATGGGATTTACCAAGCAGACAAAACAAAATGAAACCTAACATCCCTGGGAAGATTCAACCTATTCTATGTGGGACAGGTGTGGGTGCACTTGATGAAGTGGTAGTCCTGCCCCCAACACAGCCTGCTGAGTGTTGCTGAGGAGTGGCAGGCTCCAACCCTGCCTCCACACGAAATCTCCATGCCTGGGGCAGGGTTCAGAAGTACCATTGCGTGTGCCCCATCCCCAGACTTTTTTTTTTTTTTCCTCTGGGATAGGGCCCAGCAATTAGCAATTTTTTAAAAAAAGCTCTGGAGATTATTCCATGTGCAGTCAGAATTGGAAACCATGAAGAGACTGGCCCAAGTGAATTCAGTTCTCTGCAGGAACAATTAATTAATCAAGTGCTATGAACCAGGAAACTTTACCTAATTCACTCAAATATCCATCTGATGTACATACCTTTCTCAAGAATTTGCAAAAAGAGATACAATCAAAGTTTTCTGAAAATATCTCTGAGTAAATATATAGATTTGTCAGCACATAAAACATTAGTACCAACGCTCAAGCTCATTGACTTAAAATAGAAACTGCTGTATTGATTTGTGGTCCTTACAGAGGCAGAAATAGATTGTAATTGGAATCAAATTGCTCAGAAAATTCCCCTGGCAAGTCCATCTCCTAAGGAACATTCTTAAAGAATAAGGAACATGTTATCCTATCCTGTAGGCTTCATTCTGCCTGCTCAGGCCCACAGATGCAAATCAGCTGCTCTATGGACACACCCTTCTCCTGTAGAGAAACTCCTTTATAGGCAGGGAAGCACTCCTGGTCCGTCACAGAGCTGTCGGGCACAGACACCCTTGCCCACTCAGCCCTGTGGAGCAAGGGAAGAGAGGTGAGCAGAGAAGGAAAAATGAAGAACTGCCAGGTCTGCTAGGGGTCTAGAGACTAGGGCAGGGATGGGAGAGAAGAGTCTCTGGAGGGAAGGGCACAGGGGCTTTTGCACCTACAAAAAAATAATTTTCAATTCAGGCTCCCTGTTAGAATTACTGGCAAAACTTTAAAGATACTATACCAATACTTCTGACTTCATTGATTCAAGTGGAATCAAGTCAGAATCTTTATGAGCAGGGCCTGTGCCATCATATATGTCTTTAAAACTCTCAGAGATTCTAAAGGGTTGCCAGGGTGAAAAATCACTACTGTATTATCAGCCTCTTAAAGGGCAGGTAAGATGAATTAGCCATTTATATAGTATGATTTATTGGGTGCTGGGAAAATCCTCTTTCCCCTAAGTTCCTCTCTTACCCATACCTCAATGCACAGAAATTCTACAATTTGAGATGTATTCCTTTGACTTAATCAAATATTGACCTTGTTCTGTGTTATAAAGCACACACTTTAGAAAGAAGGAGTATATGGAGCTGATTTGAGTCATTTTAATGATTCTGGGTATTTTAAAAGAGGAAGAAAAGGCGACAAAGTCAGAAGGTATGTTGAGGTATCAGGAAGGACACCACCAGGATAGTGGCAGGAAAGGGGAGCTAGAGACTAAATTAGCCTTCTCCATTTTGTTTAGATCTTGTTCCTGAGGATAACCTCTGCAGACTGTTGGACACAGGAAACTTGTAGGTACGACTCCTACTTCTGACACTGGAAAGACAAGATTCAGTGGTTATGTGGGAGTAACAATAGGGCCCCGTCCAGCTATTCTTTTGGTCCTTCAGCCTTTGGGGATCAGAGAGCAGATCTAGGCTGGTACCGTGGGTTGATAGATGGCTGAGCAGCAGCCATCCATGGCTAACTGAGGCTAGCAGCAAAAGAGATAGGACAAGGAGTCAGGTCCCCAACCCAATCTGCTATTCTTCACTAGATCACAATTCAGACCACCCTCCATTCCTTGGATTTACTTTGTTCTATGGTAGCAGGTGCTGTTCCTTCTTCCCAAGGGCACTTACTGGCTATTATGTTTTTCTGTTCCCTGAATATAGATGGCTTCCAGCTTATAAAGAAATTGTGTTTCAAAAGTTCAGATATAATGTAATTATTTGTACAAATATTATGTCTCTCCTACAGAAACAATATAATATGTGGTGGTTAGGTTCCCAGGTCAATTCTTGAAAAGCTTTCATTATAAACATTCCTGAAGGAATGTAATCATATGTAACTAAGGAAATAGGAGTTTTCAAGTCAGGAAATCTTGACTTGTAAATCCAGTGCCTCTCTCTCTGCCCAAAGAATTAATCAGGTAGTGTCTCCTCATGTATCTCTGCTCCCCAGCAGTCCTTCTATAGCAACATTTTTGGGAAATCATATCAGAGTAAATATACCCTAATCAGTGCATAACTTGATAAGTCATTCAACTTGTTTATTTTGCAGGATTTGGGGTGGGGAATGAGAGAAACTTCCCTCCAGGTTCATGTTTTATAAATGCATATATTTATAAGTAAGGCATATGGATAAAATCCACATATTCACTTCCTAGCAGAATTGCTTCCATCAAGAAAAATATAAATTTTTGTATTTAAAATTTGGTTAAGAGTATTCAGTGCATCAGTCTAATCATATCCAATAGCAACTTGGCAATTTTGCATCTTGAAACTATGGTATGGAGCTCAGAGCATGCCATCTTTGAGGATGTTTGGCATTTCCGCAAAAAACTCAAGCGAAAGAATGACTTCAGACACATTTTAGGGCCATGTGACAGACGTATTAGTGGAGAAAAAGATGTTTTCCCAAAGATGACTTTGAAAGATGGCATAGAAGTTTTGCTCTGAAGACTTATTTTTATGCCTATAAAGTGACAAAGATGTGATGGGCTCTACAAAAGTAATGGGGCATTGAGTCAAACAGGCAAAAGTAAGCATCCCTATAGGACTTAAGACAAAAGAAACATGAATGCAGCCATCCACAGGGGTAGGGAACCTGCCTTTTGAGCCACATAGAGGATTTTGTCAGATGAAAGAAAAGAAAAACAACAGCTGAAGCAACAAGAAACAAAAATCAGGGTCGAAGGTCCTCAGAGCAAACCTTCAAGATTCCCAACCTCTGACTGCTGGACTGTGGATTTCCTCTGAATTCAGAAAAGGCAAGAAGAAGACAGTAATTTTTAAACTACCATTTCCTACAAAAACACATTTCTTTCTTTAGCCACATGATATTGGCTGATAACACAAGAACTGTCTGAGATGTGAATCAGTACCTGAATTCCTGTGTGTAGGGTCCTCTACTGCCCTTTAATTTTGAGGTTCTATTCATCCATCCAGCCATCCATTCAATGACTATGTAATGAGCATCTACTAAGTGCCAAGCAATGTTGTAACCTCTAAGGATAGAGTAGTGAATAAGACAAAGTTATTTCCCTTATTTTACAGGGAAAACAGAAAATAAGCAAGTAAGTTAATTATATAAAACAATGTCAGGAATAAGGGCTCATTAGAAAAGCTCAGCAGTCAAGGAAATATAGTGAAGGGATGACACACACCTATTTTAGATAAAATAGCCCTGGCGAGGAGATGATATTTGAGTGGACTCTTAAGTAGAGATGAAGTCAGCTATTGGAAAATATGGGGAAAAGACAGACCAGGTGGAGAAGTTTGCTATAGCACGGGTCCCCAACACCTGGGCCACAGTACTAGCGGCCTATTAGGAAGTGGGCTGCACAGCAGGAGGTAAGTGGCAGGCAAGCAAAGTTTCATCTCTCTTTACAGCTGTTTCCCATTGCATTATTGCCTGAGCTCCACCTCTGGTCAAATCAGCAGGGGCATTTAGATTCTCTTAGGAGCGGGAAACCTATCGTGAACTGCACATGCCAGGGATGTAGGTTGCATGCTCCTTATGAGAATCTAATGCCTGATGATCTGTCACTGTTTCCCATCACCCCCCAGATGGAACCATCTAGTTGTAGGAAAACAAGCTCAGGGTTCCCACTGATTCTACATTATGGTGAGTTGCATAATTATTTCATTTTGTATTACAATGTAATAATAATAGAAATAAAGTACGCAATAAATATAACGTGCTAGGTTCATTCTGAAACTATCCTCCATCCCTGGTCTGTGGAAAAATTGTCTTCCATGAAACTGGTCCCTGGTGCCAAAAAAGTTGGAGACTGCTGTGCCATCGCAAAGGCCTTGAGGCAGGAACAAGCTTGGCATATTGGGAAAAAACAAGATACCCTTTGAGAGCAAAGTGCGGTGAGAATGGTAGATAAGCTCTGAAAGGTAAGCACAGGCTAGAATATATAGAGTCTGTGGATGTTGATAAGTTAGTAAAGAGTCTTTGAAAGTAAACTATTAGAAGGTTTGCAGCGAGGTACTGATGTAAAATTATTTATGTTTCACAAACAACCATGGAAAACCCATTTCTGCTGGAGGAATAGATATTGGATTTACCCTTATGCCTGAAACAACTAAAAGACCAGACAAAATATATAAAACAACAACTCTCAAGACATTGGACATCAGAGGGAGAAAGATGTCTGAGATATGAAAAACAAATTAAGTGAGCCAAACAATGACCCTGCTTACTGACTGGAGAAAGTTTCCAAGTCACAGTGCAAGGACAGGGAACCCAGGCAGAGTCCAGTGATCTCATGAGCTGAAGAGCCAGCTGTAAGTCTGGGGATACCCAAGTAGCAAGAGATCACAGAGCAGAGTATCAGAGAGGAGAAGGCTGCACAGAGAACTCCAGATATCTATAGAGGAACCCCCCTTGAGAGTATCAATTCAGCTGAATCCAGATTAGGGCATGTGTATCAGTTCATACTTACACTGTTATAAAGAACTGCCTGAGACTGGGTAATTTATAAAGAAAAGAGGTTTAATTGACTCACAGTTCTGCATGGCTAGTGGGGGGCCTCAGGAAACTTACAATTATGGTAGGAAGCAGGCACCTTTTTCCCAAAGTGGCAGGAAAGAGTGTATGAGAGTGCAGGAAAAACTACCATTTATAAAATCATCAGCTCTTGTGAGAATTCAGTCACTATCATGAGAACAGCATGGGGAACATTGCCCCCATAATTCAATCACTTCCCTCCCTTGACACATGGGGATTACACGTCCCTCCCTCAACATGGGGAAATTACAATACAAGGTGAGATTTAGATGGGAACACTGAGCCAAACCATATCATTCCACCCCAATCCCTCCAAAATCTCATGTTTTTTCACGTTTCAAAACCAATCATGCCTTCCCAACCGTACCCCAAAGTCTTAACTCATTTTAGAATTAACTCAAAAGTCCACAGTCCAAAGTCTCACCTGAGAAAAGGGAAGTGCCTTCCACCAATGAGCCTGTAAAATCAAAAGCAAGTTAGTTACTTCTTGGAAACAATGGGGGTACAGATATTGGGTAAATGCTCCCATTCCAAATGGGAGAAAATGGCCAAAACAAAAGGGCTACTACCCCATACAAGTCCAAATCCAGCAGGGCAGTCATTAAATCTTAAAGCTCCAAAATAATCTCCTTTGGTTCCATGTCTCACATCCAGGTCACACTGATGCAAGAAGTGGGCTCTCATGGCCTTAGGCAGCTCTGCCTCTGTTGATGTGCAGGGTACAGCCCCCTCCCAGCTGCTTTCATGGGCTGATGCTGAATGTCTATGGCTTTTCCAGGCACACAGCAAGCTGTCGGTGGATCTGCCATTCTGGGGTCTAGAGGTCAGTGACCCTCTTCCCACAGCTCCACTAGGCAGTGTCCCAGAGGGGTCTCTGTGTGGGGGCTTCAACCCCACATTCCCCTTCCATACTGCCCTAGCAGAGGTTCTCCATGAGGGCTTTGCCCCTACAGCAGACTTCTGCCTGGACAGCCAGGTGTTTCCATACATTCTCTGACATCTAGGTGAAGGTTCCCAAACTTCAATTGCTGACTTCTGTGTACCTGCAGGCCCAACACCATGTGGAAGTCTCCAAGACTAGGGGCTTGTTCCTCTGAAGCCATGGCCAGAGCTATACCTTGGTCCCTATAGCCCCGGCTGTTGGGATGCAGGGCACCAAGTCCCAAGGCTGCACAGAGCAAGGGGTGGCCCTGGGCTGGGCACAGGAAATCATTTTTGCCTCTTAGACTTGTGGTAGAAAGGGCTGCCACAAATGTCTCTGCATGCCCTGGAGACATTTTCTCCATTGTTTTGCCAATTAACATTTGGCTCCTCGTTTTGTATGCAAATTTCTGCAGGAGGCTTGAATTTTTTCCCAGAAAATGGGTTTTTCTTTTCTATTGCATGGGCAGGCTGCAATTTTTAAAAACTTTTATGCTGTGCCACCTTTTGAATGCTTTACCGCTTAGAAATTTCTTCCACCAGAAGCCCTAAGTCATCTCTCTCAAGTTCAAAGTTCCACAGATCTCTAGGGCAGGGACAAAATGCCACCAGTCTCTTTGCTAGAGCATAGCAAGAGGGGCCTTTGCTCCAGTTCCCAACAAGTTCCTCATCTCCATCTGAGATCACCTCAGCCTGGACTTCATTGTCCACATCACTATCAGCATTTTGGTCAAAACCAGTCTCCAGGCTCCAGGAAGCTCTAAACTTTCCCACATCTTTCTGTCTTCTTCTGAGTCCTCCAAACTTCTGCCTATTACCCAGTTCCAAAGTTGCTTCCACATTTTCCAGTATCTTTATAGAAGTACCCCCACTCTCTATAGTACCAATTTACTGTATTAGTCCAATCTCACACTAATATAAAGAAGTGCCAGAGACTGGGTAATTTAAAAGAAAGAGGTATAATTGACTCACAGGTCTGTATGGCTCGGGGTTGGGGGAGGGCCCAGGAAATTTACAATCATGGTGGAAGGGGAAGCAGGCACCTTCTTCATCAGGCAGCAGGAGAGAGTGTGTGAGAGTATAGGAAAAACTACCATTTATTAAACCATCAGATGTTGTGAGAATTTGCTGTCATGAGAACAGCATGAGACCCCCATAATCCAGTCACTTCCCTCCCGTGATACATGGAGATTACCAGTCTCTTCCTCAACACGTGGGATTATAATTCAAGATGAGATTTGGGTGGGAGCACAGAGCTAAACCATATTAGCATGTGTGTGGAGAAAGTACTCAAACCTGAGGAAAAATTTTCCTGAAAGAATAAGGGGAAATAGTAAGCGGAATTCACAAGGGGTCAGAAATATTGCCTGTTTTCAACAGCTACAGGCGAAAACCTCACAATTCAGAGGGTATCTGCTAGAGAACTAAGAAGAGTCTTGGAACAACTGTGGGGAAAAAATTAACCCTAAATGAAATGCTGCTGTAATTCTTCTAATAAATCTTAAAAATAAGATCCATCAAGAACAACGTAACTGAAAAATATCTAGCACTCAACAAGGTACAATTCACAATGTCTCGAACCTAAAGTAATGCCAAAAAAAAAAAAATAATAAGTAATTAATTAGAAGATCAATCACTCATTTGGAACTGACCCTGATCTGTAGTTGACACAGATGATGGAATTAGTAGATTAGGATATTTAAACAATCATTACTATATTTGTATTTGTATTAGTACATTTTCATGTTACTGATAAAGACATACCTGAGACTGGGTAATTTATAAAGGAAAGAGGTTTAATTGATTCACAGTTCTGCATGGCTGGGGAGGCCTCACAATCATGATGGCCTTGCAATCAAGGAAGAGCAAAGAGACATTTTACATGGTAGCTGGCAAGAGAGAATTTGTGCAGGGGAACTCCCCTTTTTAAAACCATCAGATCTTGTGAGACTTATTCACTATCACGAGAACAGCGCAAGAAAGACCTGTCCCCATTATTTAATTAACTCCCACCAGATCCCTCCCATGACACATGAGAATTATGGGAACTAGAATTCAAGATTTGGGTGGGGACACGGTCAAACCATATCAGTATTCCATAAGCCAAAGAAGCCAGAGGCAAGATTGAAAAACTTAAGTAAATACATGGAAAATATAAAAACAACCAAAATTTAATTTGTACAACTGAAAACCACACTGTGCGATTAAAACATTCATTGGATGGGATTAATAGCAGAATAGACATTTCAGTAGAAAAGATTAAGAAGCTTAAAAGTATAGCCATAGAAACAGCCTCCCTCCCTCCCCACCACCCTCTCCAAAAAAAAAAACACACACACACAGAGAAAAAAGGCTAAACAATGATGACAACAAAAACCAGAGCATAGTGATCTGTGGGATGACATCAAATGACCAAATAATTAGAGTAATCAAAAGAGAGTTGAGAGGGGTGAGATATAAAACATATTTGAAGACATAATTGAGAAAAATTATCTAAACTGATGAAACTATTAGCCCACAGATCCAAGAACCTCCATCAACCTCAAGCACAAGAAATATAATGAAGATTGGGCGTGGTGGCTCACACCTGTAATCCCAGCATTTTGGGAGGCCAAGGTGGGCGGATCACAAGGTCAGAAGATTGAGACCATCCTGGCTAACATGGTGAAACCCCATCTCTACTAAAAATACCAAAAATTAGCCGGGCGTGGTGGCAGGTGCCTGTAGTCCCAGCTGCTCGGGAGGCTGAGGCAGGAGAATGGCATGAACCCGGGAGGCGGAGCTTGCAGTGAGCGCCACTGCACTCCAACCTGGGCGACAGAGCAAAACTCTGTCTCAAAAAAAAAAAAAGAAAAGAAAGAAAGAAATATAATGAAAATGACATCAAGATACATTATAATTAATAGAGATAAAAAGAGCCAGAAGAAAATAGAGACATTACATACAGAGGAACAGACACAAAGAAGACAGCAGATTTTACATCAGAAGCAATTCACACTAGAAGAAAGTGGACAGGATCTTTAAAATGCTAAGTGAAAGAAAAAAACCTTAGCAACCTAGAATTCTTTAAGCAGTGAAAATATCTTTGTAAAAGAAAGCAGAATAAAGAATCTTTCCTAAATATAAAAGCTAAAATACCTTTTTTTGTTTTAATTAGCAAAGCTGCACCATAAGAAATGTTACAGGAAATCCTTCAAGGAAAATGACACCAGATGGAAATACGAATCTTTACAAAGGAATGAAAGCCACAGAAATCACAACTACATGTGTGTATGTAAAGATAATTTTCTGAATACCTAAGTGCTTTTAGAAAATAATCATCCATTGTGGTGGTGCTGGAGCTGCACTGAGCTAACTACAAGGCTGACAGTGCTTCTCCCCCAAATCCCTGATGTCCTTGTGCTTTTCATCTTTCTTGTGTTTATCTGTTCTTTAGTATAAGTAGCATAACGAGATGCTGTGCTTCCCACTGTCCCGTAAGTTCATAATGAAAATGCGCCTAGAATCTGACACTTTATTTCACTTGACGAATTGAAATTTTTACTATGTGGAGCTGTCAAGAACCTTAAAATAACTATAGATGACAATACATTTTCAGGTATGCTGCCTCATCTTTGGGACAAAGTTTATTGTTCTCATGTACAGTATTTTGCACTCACCCAGGAGTAGGAGGTTAGGCAATAGCTTTAGAGCTTACACACTGGTGTGTAAACAAATGAAAAACATCTAAGCATTTGAGTCCCAGTCTGTCCCATTGGGAGCAGTTTAGGGTCAGATAACCCTAGAAACCCAAGGAAAGGAGACCCTCACCAGGATGACTGGAGAGCTGAGGGCTAGCCTGGCTTGTGCCATGTGGTGCGCTTAGATAATAGCTCGTCACTGGCTGTCATCCTTGGTTTCTTTAACATTGTTTGTATTACAAGGTCTCAGCAATTTACAGAACTCTCCTTTCCTTCCTTCCACCTGTGATCTTCTCTGCGTTGGAGATAAGAACCATTTGTGCAATATTATACTAATACTTAAGAATAACATGCGCTATGTAGTTGTGATCAAACCTAATGTTTTCAGATGACCTAATTGCATCTTCAATGTGGAAAAAGTAAAGAACAAAAAGAATTCATCTAAACTTCTAGGCAATCCAGTTGCCTTTTAAATGTAAGAATGGAATTCCAAATACTTTAGCTGTATGACTGAAAGTAAATCTATGGAAACAATCTTTGTGAATGATCTTTTAAATAAAAGAAAACTTCATGTAAAAAAAAATTACTCACTTAAAACAAAAATAACAGGTATACTCTGTAGTATAAAGACAATCTCCAACTCAAGATGATTTGACTTAACAATTTTTCTACTTTACAATGATGCAAAACTGACACTCATTCAGTAGAAACCTTACTTGAGAACCCACGAATCGTGGTTTTTCCCTTTCAGTATTTACTAAATTACATTTGATATTCAACACTTGGTTATAAAATAGGCTTTGTATCAGCTGATTTTGTTCAACTATAGGCTACTGTAAGTGATCTGAGCATGTTTCAGGTAGGCTAGGCTAAATTATGATGTTTGGTAGGCTAGGTATATTAAGTGCATTTTCGACTTGTAACGTTTTTAGCTATGATGAGTTTATTGGGTAGCATGTAACCACATTGTTAAGTTGACAAGCATCTGTATGTAGAACTAAAATATATAACTTCAATAGCCTAAAAGATAGGAAGGGAGAAATGGAGAAATAGTGTTGAAAGTTCCTATACTAATTGGAAAGTAGAATAGTATGAATGGAAGGTAGACTGTGATAAGTAAAATTTGTGTATTTTAAATGCTGGAGTTGCCACTAAAGAATAATACACCAAGTTATACTGAATAAGCCAGGAATGAAGATAAAATAAGATCAATTCATTCAAAAGCACACAGAAAAATAGAAAGAATGTTAACAAAGAACAAATGGGATAAATAGAAATCAAAAGTAAGATGGTAGATTTAACCCAATCATCTCAATAGTCACATGTAATGCAAATTGTCTAAACACATAAATTTGGCAGAGATTGTCCAAATGAATTAAAAAGAAGATAATTGTACTTTAAATATAAAGACAAAAATAGTCTATAAATTAGAAGACTGGACAAACATATGTAACAAATAAAAATTCAGATTGAATGACCTTATTTATGTAAGACATAGATTTCAGAGCAAAGAGTATTGGCAGAGATAAAGAGGGTCATTTCATAATGATAAAAGGGCTAATTCTTTAGAAGGACATAATCATATTTATTATTTATGTATTAGGTAACACAACCTCAAAATATATGGAGCAAAAATCAATAGAATTGCAAGATACAGACATATCCACAATCATGGTCAGAGATTTCAATACCTAGTCTCAACAATCAATACATACAGAGACAGAAATCAGTAAGAATATAGTGGACTTGAACATTATCAACCAACCTGATCTAATTGACATTTATTGACCACTTCACCTTACAGCAGCAGAATACACATTTTCAAGTGCACACTGAACATTGATGAAAACACAGTATATTCTGTACCTTAAAACATATTTCAATAAAATTAAAGACAAAAAATGTTTAAATAATTCATGTCATATGAAATATATTTTCTGCCCACAGTGGAATTAACTAAGAAATCAATAACGAAGATATCTGGAAAATTCTCAGATATGCAAATCATATTACACAGTTCTAAATAACCTGTGGGTCAAAGAAAAAAATTGTAAATAGGAAGTATTTTGAACTGAACAAAAATGGAAACATGACATATCAAACTTTCTGGTGCAGTTAAAGTCATATATAGAAGAAAATTTATAGCTT
Source organism: Rhinopithecus roxellana (assembly GCF_007565055.1). Lineage (NCBI taxonomy): Eukaryota > Metazoa > Chordata > Mammalia > Primates > Cercopithecidae > Rhinopithecus > Rhinopithecus roxellana. Next base: position 143,374,803 of record NC_044551.1, read on the forward strand.
TTAATGCCTAACAAAAAGAAAGCTCCCTAATCAATAACCTCAGCTTCCACCTTAAAAAGTTAGAAAAGACAAGCATATTAGGTGCAGAGTAAGAAGAAGAAAAGAAATAATAAAAGACTGAATGGAAATCAATGAATTAGAAAAGGGAAAAATAATAGAGAAAATCAAGGAAACTGAAAGCTGGTTCTTTGAGAATACTGATATAACTGCTAAACCTCTAACCAGACAGATCAATAAAAAAGAAAGAAAACACAACCAATAATAAGAATGAGAGACATTTCTTCACTATAAATCATAAAGATACCAAAAAGATAGAAGACATTATAAACAACTCTATGCCAATTAATTGGACAAATTAGATGAAATGAGCCAATTCCTTGAAAGACACAAACTACCAAAGTTCAATCAAAAATAAATAGATAACATTAAAATAAATTTATAGTTAAAAAAAATCCTTCCCACAAAGAAAAGTCCAGACCCAGATGGCTTCACTAGTAAAATTCTACTAAATATTTAAAAAGTATATTCTACAGATATTCTTCCAGAAAATTGAAGAGGAGTGAATACTTCCCAAATCATTCTGTGGAACTAGCATTATTCTCATATCAAATCAGGTAAAAAGGTTTCAAGAAAAGAAAACAGTCCAATACCCTTCATTAACATAGTTGCAAAAAATAAAAAATTAACACACTGAATTCAGCATATATAAAAAGTATGATACATCATGACCAAATGTAGTTTTTGTCAGGAATACATTTTTTAACAATAGAAAATCAATCAATGTAATTTATCATTCCAGCAGACTATTTAAGAAAAGTATATGATCATATCAATATATGCAAAAAAAGCACTTGACAAAATCCAACATGCATTTCTGATAAAAATTGCAACAAACTAGGACTAGAAGGAAACTTCCTCAATCTGATGGTTACTCCAAGTGTGGCCCAGAGATGAGCAACATTGGCATAACCCAGAAGACTGCTAGAGATGCAGAATCTCAAACCCGTCTTAAACATACTAAATTGGAATCAGAGTTTTAGCAGGATCCTCTGGGGATTTAAATATGTGTGTATTAATCATGGTTCTCTAGAGGGACAAAGCTAATAGGTCATATGTATAAATGAAAGGGAACTTATTAAGGAGAATTGGCTCACATGATCACAAGGTAAATTCCCACGATAGGTCATCTGAAGGTTGAGGAGCAAGGAAGCCAGTGGTGGATCAGTCCTAGTCCCCAAACCTCAAAAGTAGGGAAGCTGACAGTGCAGCCTTCAGTCTTTGGCCAAAGACCTGAGAGCCCCTGGCAAACCACTGGTGTAAGTCCAAGAGTCCAAAAGCTGAGGAACTTGGAGTCTGATATTCAAGGGCAGGAAGCATTCAGCACAGGAGAAAGATGAGGAATGAAGACTCAGCAAGTCTGCTCTTCCATCTTTTCCTGCCTGTTTTAGTCCAGCCATGCTGGCAGCTGATGAGATGGTGTCCACCCAGATTGAGGGTGGGCCTGCCTCTCTAGGTCCACTGACTCAAATGTTAATCTCCTTTGGTAATACCCTCACAGACACATCCAGGAACAATACTTTGCATCCTTCAATCCAGTCAAGTTGAGGGGACTCAATATTAATCATCACGAAATGCAAGATTGAGAAGTACTGCACTAAGTCTAATTTACAACCATTACTGATTCACAATCACCTCCCTAAAGCACTCTACATAGAGAGGATGTTCTGAACACTTTACTATATTCTAACTTGAACCTCCATTTTCCTAGATGTATAATGGAGATACATATATTCCATAGGTTGTTTTAAGAAGTAAATTAAACAAGACAATAAAATATTCAGCGTGGTGTCTATTGCTATTGTTATTTTCCAGCAAATGTATAAAATAAAGTGCCCTAGTAAAAAGGATTTATACTTAATAAAATGCATTCTTAGAAACTTATATCTATAAAGAAATCTAGTATATTTTCTCATTTCACTGATGATGAAACTAATTCCAGAAAAGTCAAGTGACCTCTCCAAGACCACATGCCAGAAAGGTTTTTCTGATTTCAACTATAATGTGCTTTCTGCTACACTACATGCTCTGACCTATTTAATTCAATACCAGCACAAGGTAATCTGTAAAAAATAAAAGCAGGAAGTTGTGGGGGAGAGGTGGATAATGATAATTTACTTAATGGGTACAATGTATGTTATTTGGATAATGATACCCTTAAAAAGCCCTGACTTTACTACTATGCAATCTATGCATGTAACAAAATTGCATATTTGTACAAATAAAAAATAAACTTTTGCTTTAGATGCAGAAGGTAGAGAGATTGCTTTTTTCTATCAATACTGAACATAGAAACAACTAAAGTTACAATCTCAAAAAGAAAAAAAGTCTCTGCAGTACTGTTTAGGAACTCCTGTTTTCTACTAGAAGTTACATGTCAATTAAGAATATCTTTAAACACAGCAAATGAGTGCAAAATTGAGTTGGAGAAAATGGTGGGTATTGTGTATTTAATGCACAAAATGGTTGACTAGCCAAACTAGGTGATAACCATTTATTTGGTAGATAATGCTCTACATGAATATTAAAATGTTAGTGAAACAGACAATTTCCCTGACCGCTTTGTGGGACTCATGAAGAGGGTGGCTCATTTACTCAGCCCCTTACTCAGCTCTCAATCCCTTGTGGGAAGGACAGCATGCAGGTGAGCAGGTACAGGGGCTGGGACAAGTGCTTCTGGATGCCAGTAGGAGAAGAACTCTGTGTAGCCCCCGTGGCAGTGTCCAGGGGTGCCTGTGACCCCTGGAGCCTCAGAGGGCATGTGTTATAGTACTGTTTTAGCTTTGCTATCCATGGACAGCTGAAATGTTTAACAGCTCAGTGTGACAACCCCCTGTATCAGAGCTCTTGTTCGCCATCCAGGAAAAATCAGATCACATGAACAAATTGAAGATGGTAAATGTGAAAGATTTTATTGCTGATGAGAGTGGCTCTCAGCAGGAAGGGGAGCTGGAAAGGGGATGGAGTGGGAAGGTGGTCTTCCTCTGGAGTTTGGCCATCCCCTGCTGAACTCTTCTCTGAGGTCCTGCCATAGAGCCATTGCTCTGAAGTCAAGCTGCTTCTCGCTGATGTCAAGCTGCTACTTCTCTTTTTTCCTTTCCTGCCACTCTGTTGGTCTGCTGCTGTGCCAGTGGAGCCTGGGGTTTTTATGGATACAGGATGGGGGGTATGGGGCGGCAGGCCAAAAAGCAACATTCAAGTGGGAAAACAGAAATGCGTGTTCTCACTTTGGGCCACGGTTCCAGGCTTAAGGGTGTGAACCTCAGTGGGGACCGCCCTCTTCTACCCAGTATTTCCCTGCCTCCTGTTCCTATCATTAGGTTGTTCCCTTTTGATTAGTATTTATAAATAGCTCTTCACTGTTAAGTATTATGATTCCTTCATGAAGGTGTATTATAGTTGTAAAATCGTTAACAAACGATTTAGAAAACTACTAAGTAAAAAAGAATAAGGAATGAGAGAAGATTGAGTGGTTGTAATTCTGAAAAGAAATTAAGTTCTGATTTTAAAGTGGTATTCCTGGAGGCTGAACTCTTTTCTTTAAAATGAAAACAAATCTAAACCCATTCAAACTAATTTCCTGTCTTAAACAATTGCGTTTAATTTACTATGTGATAGAATCAACCGATGATCTCCACAGAAATCCATGTTTGGATGGAAAGCCAGATGAAAAAAATTATTTGTTAAAAACAAGTTATTTCCGCTTTTGTATATAAGCACACCACCTCTCCTGCTGGCATATTGAAAGGATTTGCCATTTTCTCAAAAGGATATAATCCAAATAAATGAAACGCAAACACCAATGAACCCTAGCCCTCCAACACTGTATTCTTAAAAAGACAATAATCAGATCATTGCTCTGAAGTAAGAAAGCAAATGTCTTCACATACGAAGAAAGCTGATGTGTGAAAAAGTTGGACATTATTTTTATTTTACTTCAAGTAAGTTTAAACCCAGAGCAGAGTTGAAAGTAAGACTGCTACTTTGGTCTAAAGGGCAAAGAAACCATCTAGTAGATAGTACAGCCGAGAAGGATTTTTATAGCAGTTTTAATAAGAATAAAATATCAGGGTCAGGCACGGTGGCTCACGCCTGTGATCCCAGCACTTTGGGATGCCTGGGTGAGTGGATCACGAGGTCAGGAGTTTAAGAGCAGCCTGGCCAATATCATGAAACCCCATCTCTACTAAAAACACAGAAATTAGCTGGTCATGGTGGTGTGCGCCTATGGTCCCAGCTACTCGGGAGGCTGAGGCAGAAGAATCTCTTGAACCCGGGAGGCCGAGGTCGCAGTGAGCCGAGATCGTGCCACTGCGCTCCAGCCTGGGCGACAGAGCAAGACTCCGTCCCCATGCCTCTCCCACAATAAAAGAATAAGATATCGAATCATCCTGGTTATTCTTATAAGCAAAAGAGACAATAATGCAGTTTAACTTAGCAGATTTTTATTTTTGAAAAAAACAGTTATAAATTCTAATAAGGTACATCATGAGGAATGGCTCAAGATTCTTCCATTTATATTCTCAGGGGACATCTTTCCTAAAGCAATTGAACCATTAAAAGATTAGGGAAAATGGTCATGTAACAGAGTAGTTAGAACCACAGTGATGCGTGCTATAAGAGAGGTAGTGTATGCTTCAGGGACCACGGGACTGTAGTGGACATGAAAAAAGGTGAGGCTATAATGTATTCCTCAAAGGCTCTCCCCTGACCCCACCCCAGTTATTTTTCCCCTTCCTGGTTCTCTCCCACTTTTAGATTTTCTTAACAAGCGCGAGACTTAAAAAAAAAAAAAAGTGGACAGAGGCAAACTGGATCCAGAGTGTTATTTAAGTGCCTCTTACTTGAAATATTTTCTTAATGAAATCAAAACAAAGGTTTTAAAAACAAATATAGAAAATTTAAAAAAAACAAAAATGTCAGACAAAGATTGAAGTCTTTTCCATGAAAAACCTCCGAAGGACTGCCTGAACCTATTTATTCCCTATTTATTCTCATCAACTTATGGGACAGCTATGCTCAATACATATTTTTAAATAAATGGCATGATGGATACAAATATGGGTAAGATTTAATATCGGGGGAAAACAAATCTAAGCCTAACAAATAAATATTTTTAGGCAGAAAACAAACTTAATGTTCCATGGAGGCCTTTGCAAATTCAACACAAATACAAAGTTTATACATGAATACTTAAGGCCTCCTATTTTACTGTCTTCATTGTGTATCTCAGGAAAATTCTCTAGAAACTATTGGATAAATAACCATAAGTTGAAAAGGAATGGGTTTAGTTCAGTTCAGCTCCTTTTGAGTTTCAAGAGTATTTACAGGTTGGCTAAAATAGCCTTGAGGAAGAAAAGCGTTACTCAAAGTCATCAAAGGAACATTACAGAAAGTCACAGCTTCAGGGATTATGGGTGATGACAAATTTCTACGGAAAAAGAAATTTTAGATAGGATGAACAAGCTAGACATGCGAGTGGTGGTAGTGTGTTTCCAGAAAATGAAGTGTGAGTTTACTAAAATATTTTCATAACAAATGACTTTTTCTCTTCTACTTAAATGCTCATACCAGTAATAATAGCACTAATATTTGTTATCTTATGAAGAGGTGAATTATTTATTTCACTCTGATTATTTTACTTTGACATGTCTTGATACAATTAATGCTTCAAATTAAAAAAAAAAAACTCCTAGAATATGAGATGGTTACTTAAAATTCCCATTTAGCAATTTCTGAAGACAAAAAAATATAAAAATAAAAGAAAACAAAGCAAAATAAATTTTTTCTGATCACATAGTCACAAATCATATACATCTTATCCTTCTTGCTGTTCTTCCCAGATATATGTGATATGGATGATTATTGTCTAATGCAGGAATACCTGCTTATTTAGAGAAACTCCATTTGTCACAAAGCAAAAATGAATTGGCCCAGTTAATTGTTTCCATTTAAAAGGCTAAAAATAAAACCCACTCTCAGAAAATACACACACACACACACACACGCACACACACACACGCGAGAGAGCCACAGAGTAAACACGCCTCTTGCGGATGGTTCATTCCCTTCCCATTTGTCCCCCCAGGATGTGTCTGGGCTCACAGTGAATGACAGAGGCCACTTTTATGTGCATATGTTTCTCTGTGATGATCTGACTTTCCCTATGAGTGATGATGTTACATGTCTTGCCCAGTGATGACGATCACTCTCCCCAAGCACATGATCCATACAAAAAAATCTGAAAATTTGTTTTGGCTCGTGTTTATAAAAACATACAGTGGATTGACAGTCCACTTCCCTTGTCCACAAACAAGCTCTTGGATTTCTTGTATGCCAGTAAAATACTGTCCCTTCTAGTTATTGTTGGCATATGGTTCATGTTCACAGTTACCACACTACAACATCCCCTATCTCTTATCTTTGAGGAGCCCTTGTTGAGAGAAAACTCTCCCAGCAAAAGAAAGAATATGGGCTAGGTTGTTCTTCAGCTGTGGAAAGGCAATATGTCTCAACAAAGAAGGTTTCTCCTCCCAGTTCCATGACACACGGCCAAGAATATGCTGTAATTGGGAAGTGGTTCTCATGTGGGCTTAGATAGGAATGGGATCAGCCCTATACATGATCAAATAGCTTTCTCATGTTTTGGTTGATAGGCAACTGAGGTGGGAAAATAAAGCTTGGTGGTAAAAGAACTGACTAACTGGGAATTTTAGCTGAAGGAACCTTTGAAAGAACTTCGTCTAGCTTAGCCCTACAAGTTGCAAGGGAAAAAACTACACTGTGAGATGGTTTTTCTAAGTTCTCTCTGGTAAGTTAATGGTATAACTGAAATTAGAACTAATGACCAAGTCAGTGTAACACATTGGCAATAGAGGATAAGCAAAATTTTGAGACCGAAACAACTCAAAATTTAATGAAGACCATTCCTCATGTGTTATACATTCTAAGTCATGTCATTGCAGTATGCATGAATAGTGCCCATGGAGTTGAACAACACTATAGGCATATAGGGGCCAATGTTCCTGAACACTGAAATCGAGGTGAGGTTCTTGAAAGGGATCCTTAAAGAGAGCTGTCCCCGCCACCTCTGGGATGGGGAGGACTTCCTTTCAGCAGCGTCGCTTATTTGAGAAATGCCCATGTTATTTCATGTTCCAACTAGGGCATTTTTACAGTTAAAGGAGGTACTATTAACAATTTGGGATAATAGGAATAATCAGGGCTGTCTCAGGCAAACCGGATGCATGCTTACCATACTTGTTAAAAGTTTGTTAGCTCTTATGGCAGTCCCTCCATCATCTGCAGATCATTTTCTATTGTTTACAAAAGCCTTACATCTGTTTTTATTCTTTTGTTCTTCAATAAACCAAGTCTATTTTTGAGGTTCTTTCTGCAGAGCCACAGAGTTGACTTCATGCTTTACAAATTTAAGATTTGCTTTTTATATTTTCAGGGCTGAAGGAGATCTGTTCTCTCCAGGACAGTGTACAGAGCATAGCCCTGTAACTGAGACATATGTGGTTCTTCTAATGCCCTTTGCTTTGTTCACTGTGGAGAATTTAAAAAGGAAAAGAAAAAAGAAAACCCTGCCCTTTTGAACCATTTAGCAACTTTGCTTGGCCAGATCAGGAATATTTTCTTGGGTGATATAGAGGCAGAAAAGAAGTACAGCTCTGCTTGCTTCAAAGTGAGTAAAGCAGCAAAGCTCTTCTAAACCTTGGCTGGCTAACCAAGGTGATTGAGTATGGATGCAGCAGACTACATGCCAATGAAATTGACTGGGCAAAAGTTGCTCTGGGAAAAGTGTTCCAGGATAGGGTGTATAGGGAATTATATGTGAACTTGAATGAGGATAACCTTACGGATTTATTTTCAGATCTGGAAAAGACTTTAGAAAACATTTGTCTAACCCTTATATTTTATACATGAGGAAACTGAAGCCTAGAAAGGTGAAGAGATTTGCCTACTGTAACAGGGCCTAAACCCAAGTTTCCTGATTTCTTTTCCAGGGCCTCGGAAGCACTCCCATTGTGTTGTACAACTCCTGGGGCACGATTCACACAGATGGCAATGACATGATGTAGAATGTATAACATATGGAAAGTGGTCTTCATTACATTTTGAGTTGTTTCAATCTTAGAATTTTGATTACCCTCCATTTATCAATTTACAACACTGACTTGTTCATTAGTTCTAATTTTGGTTCTATTGCTAACAACCAGGGAGAATTTGGGAAAATGATTTCACGGTGTAGTTTCTTCTCTTGCAAATTGTGGGGCTAAGCTAGATGAAGTTCTTTCAAAGATTCCTTCAGCTAAAATTCCCATTTAATCAGTTCTTCTGAATTCACTGTACTAACACATAAAGTTATTTGAATTAAAACTGCAGTATAAATCTGGCTGGGGGCAGTGGCTCACACCTGTAATCCCAGCACTTTGGGAGGCCGAGGTGGGTGGATCACCTGAGGTCAGGAATTCAAGACCAGCCTGACCAACATGGTGAAATCCCATCTCTACTGAAAATACAAAAATTAGCCAGGTGTGGTGGTGTGCACCTGTAGTCTCAGTGACTAGGGAGGCTGAAGCAGGAGAATCACTTGAACCCGGGAGGCAGAGGTTGCAGTGAGCAAAGATTGCACCACTGCATTCCAGCTTGGGTGACAGAGTGAGACTCCATCTCAAAAAACAAAAGCAAACAAATAAAAATATCCACAATGACAACAACAATGACAAAAAACAAACAAACAAACAAACAAACAAAAACAGTATAAATCTCCAAGCTATAAGAAACTAGTAGAGGGGGAAGTTAACATGTTCTTTTTTTTTTTTTTTTTCAATTCCCTACTCCACTCTCCTAGCAATTCTCCCTCCCTTCTCTTTACTCTCCATTATTTCTTTTAATTACATTTCTCTTAACTCTCCATTTTATTTCTAAATTTGCTCACCATAACATTTATTTTCCTTCTAATACAAAAGTACATCAAATAAAAGCAATGTTAACATCAAAGTAACAAAAAACAAAGAATAAAGAAAAAACACAAAGAAAGAAAATATTTCTTTTAATCTAACCAGCCTAATTTGTTTTTCCATAGATAGTCAAATATTTATTTTAAGAGTCATTTATGCATCATCTGACCAGATACTCATCTCTAGGAGGATGACATATGGTCATCAAGACATAAGTTTGGCCCTTATAAATCTCATAAACATAGGAACAAGAAGTTACTCATGACCAGCAGGAATACACTTTCTCCCAGTAAATTGAAAATCAAGTGACAAAAGGCAGCAAAGTCTGAGATAGGCTTGAGACCTTGAATGATCTGCAGAGACCAAATTCAATTCATTGCAGAGCCAATCTGCAATGGAAGACAGTGGACCCTAAACTTTATTCACTCCAGTAGTTGTTAGATTATCAAGGAAAAAAAGGAAACTAAAATACTTCTCATTGCTTAAATATAGCATTGAGCCAAAAACAGTAACACAGCACACCACAGTGTAGCATGCCACAAAGAAATAAAGGGAAATAAGCAAAAGATTTTAATGATGGTGATTAAAAAAGAATAATGAATGTTTGTACTTTCTTGTTACTCTTTTCTTCCTTTTCCCATAAACACACATATGCTTTATTGATAGTTTGCAACAATATTTCTCACCAGGAAACTATGATCCTACAGAAGTACTTTCACCAATGTGGGGTACTAAGTCTTGCATGAATGTTGAGAAATAACTCTCTTAACACAAAGAGAGCTTCTTTAATATTTTATCCAGCATAGTTAGCTTCCCAGCACTCAGGGCTTCTAAGAGTATACAAAGAAACTCCTGTTTAGTCCCAGTGTAGATCAAAAGATTTGGTTTTTGGAGAATGGCAGATTGTGTTAATTGTACTTATAGAAAGTAATAATATCTCTTTCTTTGATTGGTTGATTGGTTTCAAATGCATAGATTTCTGATTATATATTTAAAGCATAATTTTCTCCCTTTTTATTATGCTTAGGAAAGCTAAAATATATGGTAATTTAAAAAACCTTCTACTTTAACTGGAAAAAAGTGGGTAGCATAAATTTGTCTGGGCAAAAAATTCTTTTCTCTAAATATACCCTAATCTCTGTATTTTCAACAACTCAATTAATCCTTTAAAATTATGTAATCGTCTCATCCATCAAGCAAAAACATTGAAAAACTACTGGAAATTATTGCCAAATGGGAGCAGCACTAAATTCAATGATGGATATAGAATTCTAATTAATTTGTATACAATGTACAAAGCTAACTGAAGAACTGTGGTTGCAGGCAACAAAAGTAAAACTAGATGAGCTACACCTCATCAGAATCAAAAACTTCTAAAAAAAAAAAACAGCTTCCGTGCATCAAAGAACACAATCAACAGAGTGAAAGGCAACCTAGAGAAAATGGAAAATATTTGCAAATCATACATCTGATAAGGGCTTACTATCTAGAATATAAAAAGAACTTGTACAACTCAACAATACAAAAATTCAAATAACCTGATTAAAAGACAGCAAAGGACTTGAATAGACATTTCTCCAAAGAAGACAGACAAATGATCAACAAGCATATAAAAAGATGTTTGATATCACAAATAATTAGGGAAGTGGAAATCAAAACCACAATGAAATATCTTCTCACATCCATCAGGTTGGCTACTGTCAAAGAAACAGAAAATAACAAGTGTTGGTTAGGATGTGGAGAAGTTGGAACCCTTGTGAACTGTTGGTGGGAATGTCAAATGGCATAGCTGCTTTGGAAAACAGTATGGTGCTTCCTGAAAAAATTAAAAATAGATTTACCATATGACTCAGCAATTCCACATTTAGGTATATATCCGAAAGAATTAAAATCAGGATCTTGAAGAGATATTTACATACGTATGTTTATAGCAGCATTATTCACAATAGCCAAAAGATAAAAGCAGCTCAGATGGTCATTGTGGATGAATGGAAAAACAAAATGTAGTATATCCATACAGTAGAATAGTATTCAGTCTTAGAAAAGAAATTCGGACACTTGCTGCAACATGGATGAACCTTGAGGATATCATGCTAAGTGGAATAAGTCAGTCACAAAAAGATAAATACTGCATGATTCCACTTATATGAAGTATGAAGAGTAGTCAAAATCCTGGAACAAAAGGTAGAATGGTGACCACCACAGGCTGGGTGGAGAGGGGAATAGGAACTTGTTTAATGGGTACAGAGTTTCAGTTTTATAAAATCAAAACTGTTCAAGATTGGTTGCACAACAATGTGAATGTACTTACTACTACTGAACTATACACTTAAAAATGGTAAAGTTTATATTATACATATTTGATCACAATTTTAAAAATTGAGATGATAATAATTGTGGTTACAAATTATAGTTTTTAAATCAATTATCATGGATGTCCTTTTTTGTTTTTTGAGTAAAAATTTACAAACAATACCCATTCTAAGAAATATGTACTGTCATATAAGCTACTGTAGAGTAAAATGTGAATAAATGTAATAATGACCAAATGCTAAATGGACTCCCTTAGTCAGTGGAATAATAAAGAAAGCAAACCTCATGAATGAAGTAGAAAGTGATTTCTTCAATAGAAATAGTAATGAACTACCTTCTGGAACAATATGTGATCTGAACAAATAGAGCATTAAACATAATATGGACTTCTCTTATTTTCTTTTAGATCTTTTATCATTAATATGAATATTCAAAAATTTTGTAATAGATTATTTTTATTCAGTATACTTGACAGTAGGCATTTTAAATGATAGAAGATTCTTCTGATAGCTGGAATCTTTTTGGAAAACATCATTTATCTACTATAGTTATTTCTTCCTATTTAAGTGTCATGACAAATGCTAAAGATCTAAAAAGAATGTGGGGGGTTGTTTAACCGCAAGAGAGTGGCCCACTCTCAGTTATATGATTCAGAGTTGCCCTTGAATTTGAACAACTCCTGGGCCATCATTGTAGCTTCAGTGCTGGCCATGGTCTGAGACAACACAAGCACTGGTACATATGCCACAATTAAGGAAACCAAATGGAGTCTCCAGCTAACAGCCCTCTAGAAGGCTCTCACTGTAAATCCCGGAGTCTGCTCCATTTGGCCTGAACTTGGTTTATGCTCCAAGTCCTGAACTTAGAAAATATTTTTTTCCCTCCATAGGCATCATGAGTATTTATTTATTAAACATATGGCTTTCCAAGGCAAATTAAATATGAGATAAATGTTTTAATTAATATGTCCTGATAGGCTAAACCAATGAGATGGAGTCTGACTGTTCTGCTAATTTGGGGAATCTAGGATGTGAACATTAATTGTATACAGTGAACAGATCATGGCTCACTAAAACTGATTTGTGAAATCAGTCTTTAAAATGTTTTCTGTCAAAATGGGAGAAAGTTTTTGCAATCTACCCATCTGACAAAGGTCTAATATCCAGAATCTACAAGGAAATGAAACAAATTTACAAGAAAAAAAACAGACAACCCTATCAAAAAGTGGGTGAAGGATATGAACAGACACTTCTCAAAACAAGACATTTATGTGGCCAACAAACATATTGAAAAAAAAAAGCTCATCATTATTGGTCATTAGATAAATGCAAATCAAAACCACAATGAGATACCATCTCATGCCAGTTAGAATGGCAATCATTAAAGAGTCTGGAAACAACAGATGCTGGTGAGGATGTGGAGAAATAGAAACACTTTTATACTGTTGGTGGGAGTGTAAATTAGTTCAACTATTGTGGAAGACAGTGTGACAATTCCTCAAGGATCTAGAACCAGAAATACCATTTGACCCAGCAATCCCATTGCTGGATATATACCCAAAGGATTATAAATCATTCTACTATAAAGACACACGCACATGTATGTTTATTGCAACACTATTCACAATAGCAAAGACTTCGAACCAACCAAAATTCCCATCAATGATAGACTGGATAAAGAAAATGTGGCACATATACGCCATGGAATACTATGCAGACATAAAAAGAATGAGTTTATGTTCTTTGCAGGTACATGGATGAAGCTGGAAGAAGCCATCGTTCTCAGCAAACTAACACAGGAACAGAAAACCAAAAACTGCAATTTCTCACTCATAAGTGGGAGTTGAAGAATGGGAACACATGGGCACAGGGAGGGGAACATCACACACTGGGGCCTGACAGGAGAGTGGGGGGCAAGGGGAGGGAGAGCATTAGGACAAATTACTAATGCATGTGGGGCTTAAAACCTGGATGACAGGTTGATACATGACACATGTATATCTATGCAACAAGCCTGCACGTTCTGCACATGTATCCCAGAAATTAAAGTAAAATTAAAAAAAAAAAAAGTATTCTGTTTGTTTGTTTAAATCTGGGGTTAAAAAGATATGATTCTTCCAAAGTGTCCACATTTGACCGTGGTAGAGAGGGTTGCCCCTGCAGGATTAGTTAGTGCTGTTCTCAGGGATGATGAGCAAGCAGACCTGCTGGGAACACCTAGCACAGTGGTGGCAGAGTCTCTGGTTCTAATGATAGAAGTTTTAACATGGTTTTGGTTCAATTTTCATTTTTCTTCCCTCACTTTTACTTTGCTGTTGAAATTATTTCAGTTTTAGAGTCCCACTGAAAGTTCCAACTATGTGTCATGTGCTGTGTTTATTCATATTCTCGTTAAAAATGTTATTTGCATATTTGCATCTCAAACAAGGAAAAATACAATGGGGTTTTATTTTATTTAGTTAGAATTTCCTGAGTCCCCAAGGGAATTAGAATTAGGGTTGGCAGTTCAAACAATACATCCTGTATAAAAATTATAGCACAATGAAGGCATCTACAGAGACAGAGTCCACATGCCACAAAGGCTACAAATCTCTACCAGTAAGGTCAGCATGTCTGTGGTCAAAGCATCTTCAATGACTTTCCTGAAATATCTGGTTCTTTTCCTTTGAAGAAAATGCTTCATGAGGTATTGATGTGCCAGTGTCTCAAGCAATGTGTGGGTCGCTGTGGTAAGTGATTCCATTCTGCCCTTACGGAACAAGCAATGCATTGTAACCTCTAACAGAAAACTCCAGCTGTCCCTTTACACACCAGTCTTTTTGGCAAATGTTCAGATTTTTTTCCCCCTTGAATAGTCATAATTCATACAGAAAGCCAGACACACAGATTTTTTTTTTCAACTGACTTTGTCTCTTTGGCTATCTTATCCCTAATTGCTCCATGCAAACCTACCCCTCCACTCTGGTAAATTAGATGGAGTCCCTTCCACGAACCGGTAAATACAAAATTAAAAAACTCACTGAGACATGTACAACATTTATTACAATTTTTGATTCAAGTAGAAAGGAAAATTGCGTAAATCGGTCATTAGGAGCTGCAGGTGTGCTTGGAGAGGGAGAAGGCTCTTATTCAGGAACCATAGATAATCCCTCTTATAAAACTTTCCCAGTTGTAATTTTTTTTTCATTCCTTGGGGAAATGCTGTAAGCAGGAAATCACATATATGTATTAAAAGTGAGGTGATAAGCCAATTTTACCAGACGGTACTTTCGGGAAATGACTGTGAATTTTAAAATTGTGTGGCTCTTCAAAATTTTCTGATTTACTTGAATTCAATTTTAACCAATTCATGTGATATACGATGAACTCATTTCGTGTGTACTTCTTTCTACATGCCTGTGGATAAGCTTTTACAAAAATAATGTCGTTTGAATTGGCAGGAAGTCTCTATTTCCTGTCCTGAAGTACGCTGTGAGCGAGGAGAACATCTGAGCAGGGGCCTTTCCCTTTATTTTTTCCCCTTTTTCTTTATCTCATGAACTGTGCTTTCTGAGTTCTTACTGAAGCACAGGAACCCATGTGAGAAGAGAGCCAAGTGAGGCTCATTCATGAGCATTTTTTCTTCTATACTGCTGACCTGAGATGGGTCTGGTTTTGAGGAGTAAGTATATTTTGGATGACTCTTGTGCACTCGGCTCTCTGCCAAGTGTTAGAAACACAGTTCTCACCCTCAAGGAGCTTAATATCTCATAGGCAGAGCAGGTTATACACATCTCCTAGGTATACAGCCACGCACAGTAGTAATTTTCAGGGGCCCGAATGAATGGTGCAGGTGGAACAATCTACATGTGCCTGGGCAGGAGCTGGCGGCAAATGCTGGGGCGAGGGCTCAGTGGAGGAGATGGAAGAAATGAGTTGGCTTCCACGGTGGACAGGGCTTGGGGTATCAAAGGATGAATATGGAGGAAAAATCATGAGCCAAGGAGAAATCATTCTTGTGCTTTTGGATTTGTCCCTTGCAGGGCTTGGATGCCAGGCAGAAGAGTGTGTGTACTTTCTGACATGGGCAAGAGAGAACCTGCTGAAGAATCAAAAGCAGGTTATTGCCACAAATACGGACCTTGTCTGATACTGTCTAGACTGGATCTCTCTAGCTCCAGGATTCTTAGGCCTTTGCAGAAGTCTGTTTTGGATTCTGTGCTGTGTCTCCCAGATCCTCAGAGGACAAATTCCTCCAGCTGCTGGGAACGATGCCAACAGATAGGCTTCCATTGTCAGCCCTCTCTGGGTCTTGCCTCAGTGGAAGAGACCCGCCCCTTCCCAGGCCAATCCACATCTAAAAACTGGTCAGCGGGGTGGGAACGGATGTACAGCCCTTTTTCCCATTTGGGAAGTCTCTAAAGGGCTGTGCTCGGTTCAGGGTCACCCATGGGGTCTGCAGAGGTCTTGTTATAATTGCTCTGCAGCCTGATTTTTCTCTCTCTGCCCAATCCTGCTCCCTTCCTTCCTTCCTTCCCCTTCTGCAGTGATTGACCATGAGAGTTTTGCCTGATAAACCTCCTGCCTATTAATCTGTATCCCAGAATCTGCTTCCTAGAAAATCCAACCTGAAACAATATGATCTTCCCTGACTCCTACAAGTCATGTATAAAGCTTCTTTTTGATGGTTTTGGTGGTTTTTCACCATATTGCTGAGTCTTGTGGCAAATTGACAGAAATATGATCCTCCCCAAAAGAATTAACAGTTGTTCACTAAACACAGTGTTTGAGGCGCAGTACTAGACAGCATGGAGCAATCTGGTGTAGACCTTGAAGCCTAGAAATAATGCCACAGATAGCATACACAGGTGGAAATGTGCTGCACACACAGGGAGACTCGAGTAACGCAAGACTAATGTGTGGTGAAATGAGTAGGGAAAAGTTCACGGAAGACCTTGTAGGAGGGGAGGATTCGGGAGAGGCCAAGAGGAGGGACATATGCAGAAAATTCCAGTGAGAGATGGAAAATAAACTGAATTTGGAAACTTGTATTTTAGGGAAATGTTTGAAATCAATAACTCTGTCAGGACCAGAGCGATTATCCTGGAAAAAAAGAGCTAAGGCTGGAAGAGGTGGAGCTGCATTGTGCAGGAACACGGGAGGTTTTGAGTAGTCAGTGTCCTCTAAAGTGACATCTTGCTCCAAAGCCCCCCAGCAGTGTGATATCTCAGCTAGAGACTAGTTTCCAAGGGGTAGGTGCTTTTAAAAGCATACTCAGGGACTAGAAAGGTTACTGGGACACTGAAGCGTCCAGAAAATGTCAGTGACTTGGAAACTAAAGGTGGTGAGCATCCCCAAAATCTCACCTAATAATAAGAAAATGATTCTTAAAAGTGCTTCTTTCAGTTTTATCCTCTCCAGATTCTGAGGCAGGAGGAAACTGCTGCATAAAGAGTTTTCTAATTTGCATAATTATGAACCTTCAGCTATTAAGTAGACAAGCTGCAGTTTAAACCCAGGTTGCCTGACTCTACAGCAGACCTACTTAACCAGTCCACAATATTATCCCTTGTTGGAGTTGTTATAATAATTCTGGTGAAAAGGGAGGGGGGAATTAAAAAATAGTTTTTGTTTTTTATTTTCGCCCTAAGTGATTTACTTTTTCTTCTCCTCTGAATATATGTGTTCTAATTTTTAGATTCTGTATGCTCATAGATGTGTTTCTTATTCGTAACTTTAGTTTGACATAATGCCTTATAGCTCTGAGTCTGTCTTAAAGCCCTGACTGCCTCATGGCCCATTCCTCCATGGAGTTTATTAACTTCAGTTTCCACTGGATAGTTCCTAGATTAAATTCTCAAGAGGAAATACATTTGGTCTAGCTTATCTTTTAGGAACAATGTCACAAGTCACTGCTAATTAGATGTCATTGGGTCCCCGTGTTCATCTCAATCCAATCAGCTATCATTACCGAGGGTGGGGCGGGGGTGTTCAGGAGAGAGAAAATGTGGCTACCCAGGCATAAGAGGCTGTGGGTGTGGAGATTTTTTTATGAGCTAGGCAGGCACTGCTGTCAGGCTGAATGCAAGGGGATAAAGCCATAAGGAAATACTCTTTAATCCTAGGTGACAAGACCTTTCTCCTTAAATTCGTCAGAATAGTTTGATGGGAAGGAGCATGAAGTCTTGCGAAGGCTCCCAACCACCTTCCCCTCTCTTACCCCCTGCCATCAGCCCCTTGAAAGAAGTAACCTTGTAGTCTCCATAGAATCTAGCTAGTGCTTTGATAATTATTTGTTTAAATCCAAAGGCAGAAAAATTAAGTAGAAAAAAATGTTTTAACCTTTTTTCTTGGTGACTTTTTGATCTTGTCAGAGATGAGCAAGGATCTCCACAGGATTAGACAAATTCTGGACTCGAGGTATTAGTATTGAGTTAAAGCTCAACTGATACACAGTCAACTTTCTTCAAAAATAGGGGTTTCTGACTCTTTACAACTTTAAGATCCTGCATAATTTACATTCATCATAAATGTCTTATTTTTGCCACCACTGAACCATTTTCAAATTGCTTTTTACTTAACCTAATAATCCAAACTTTGATGTCAAGCATGATTCATAAACCATGACTGAAAACATCTGAAGCAGCAGAATCCAATCTAAAGTAAGGAAAGAGACTACAGATGCTAACAGAAATCACTTTCAGAATGCAGGTGGTGTTGTATTGAACCTGTTTAAATATTAAATAGAGGGTTAACCATACATCCATAAGAAGAGGTCAATGAAAGCATGTTTTATAAAAATCATAGTTCTGATTTATAGTTAAACCACTGGTTTCCAGCCAGTGTTCTGGTGACAGTTTTGCTTCTGGGGGACACCTAGCCATGTCTAGAGACATTTTTGCTTGCCACAGTGGAGGGTGAGGATGGGAAGGTGCTGCTAGCATCTAGTAGGTATAGATAGGGATGCTGCTAAACACCCTGCAATGCGCAGGATGGCACCCACAACAAATAATTATCCAGCCCCAAATGTGAGCAGTGCCAGAAACCCTGTGTAAACCACAGTAGGAGTTTGATAGTGCACCATAAACTGACTCACTGAGAATCACCAGCAATTTGGGTGACATCAGGCCTAATGGGTTGGTATTTTTATAGCACGTAGCTATTTTTCTTCATCAAGCTTCCACATGTGCTTCGACTCCTGTATTAGCCTGTTCTCACACTGCTATAAAGAACTACCTGAGACTGGGTGATTCATGAAGAAAAGAGGTTTAGTTGACTCACAGTTCCATAGGCTTAACAGGAAGCATGACTTGGAGGCCTCAGGAAACTTACAATCATGGTGAAAGGTGAAGGGGAAGCAAGAATGTCTTACCATGGCAGAGCAGGAGAGGGTAGTGGGGGAAAAGTGCCACAGTTGCAAACCATCAGATCTCATAAGAACTCTATAATGAGAACAACAAGGGGGATGCTGCCTCCATGATCCAATCACTTCCCACCAGGCCCCTCCTTCAATATGTCAGGGTTACAATTCGATATGCAATCCAGGTGGGGACACAGAGCTAAACCATAGCAAGCCCTCACTCTTGATTTTCTATTTGATGTTGTCACTTGTGGGTATATGTCTATGTCCTCACATTGAAGGATTAATTCTTTACTGTTTCCTCTGTACAACTTGTTTCATTATTTATTGGATATGTTTGTTTAGCAAATCTTTAGGGCTAGGTTGCTGCCTCCGTTTCAGCTCTAGGCACCACTTTAAGCCCAGGTTGACCTCACCTGTAGCAAATGTTCAGAGTGCTGCCTATCCTGAATGGGGGAGGTCCCAAAGGGATTATCCTGGCAGTCTAGGAAGGCTGACTGGAGGTTTGTATCCAGGGACCTGTGGAACATACCTCGTACAGCATGGTGCTGCTCAACAGCCACTGTAATTTGGTGTTTCCTTTGGCCCATTTATAGAGCAGAGTTTCCAGGGCTGGGGATGGTAGTTCTGCCTCCCCTGTTTGTCTCTGCCTGTCCTCAGGGACATATCTTCCTTCAGGCACTCGCAATACTTCCATGAGTTAAAGCAGGGACACGTCTTCTGCCAGGGAACTCAAGATGGGGGGGAAGCTGGCTGTCCACCTCAAACTCACCTTTCCAGTGTGGAAACTGTGAGTTGGGGCGAGATTTCCCAACAGCTTAGTGCCAGGCAGAATGGGAGAGGGACATCTCATACTTGGAATCTGATTCTCTTACCATCTGTTCAGTTTTTTTAACTTCTCTGTGGCCCTAGGAACTGTCTCATCCTCGTATATGAGTTCTGTCATGTTGCTGGTGAAAATCTCAGCTCTCTCTCGCGCTCTCTCTCTCTCTCCATATATATACATATATATATATATATTCTCTGCTGCCATTTTGGAACCGGAATCTCATTCTTGAAAGGCCATCCGCTAATGGATAAAAAAATCATTTAAAAAATGTTGAATACCATGTGCGTTTTGTCTTTGCTTTAGATAAACTGTATATCTACTGGTATTGTGGAGATCACTAGCAACCCATAAGATCTCATTCTCCCCTTCTTGCATATGGGTAGAGTTAGTTGTTACTGGGCACATGGCTGTGCAGTCAGATTTTATATTTCTTAAGCTCCTTTTCATGTGACTTTTTTCAGTGACTGCTCATCAGCTCTATTATATTGATACTATATGTAAATATAGACCCAGTTTCCAGTATTTAAGGATGGCCAGAAATACAGAATTTTTATGTGAACACTCCCAAATTTTTTTTGGTGGGGGCGGGGAACAGTCTCGCTCTGTAGCCTGGCTGGAGGGCAGTGGTACAATCTCGGCTCACTGCAACCTCCAACTCCCAGGTTCAAATAATTCTCCTGCCTCAGCCTCCTGAGTACTCAAATTTAAAATGTTGGCAAGACATGCGAAATACTTACTGAATTTTTTGGACTGGTAATCAACAAGTTAATCACCACACTGATTCAGTTCCAGGATATCTGATCATTTTAGTGGACTGGAGGCAGAGGTCAATAGTGATGGAAATGGACGAATTTGGAGATGATTATAGATGGGGAGAAAAAAGTAAGAAATGTTTTTGGGGAACAGGGCAGGAAGAGATTAGGTTGAACATGATTTTCTAAAAACTTTAAAAATTTGTTTTCAAGATTGCATTTTAGAGTAAAATAGAGCCATAACACTTCCTGAAATCTTTGTAGAAAACAAAGAAAGTCTTTAAAAATAATAACAGTTGTATCACAAAATATCCAATTTATGCCCCTGTCAACAATATGTAAGCATGCGTGTCTTCCTATAGAGTATTCAAAATTGTTTACTAGGAATATTTTAAACCTTTGCCTATGTAACAATCAACAATAGTGTCCTGGCGTAGTTTGAATTTCCATGTCACTTTGAAAGGAGTTAAGCATATTTTTATATTTTGTCAACTGTTTATCATCTCCTGTTAAATGTTTTAATATTTGGTTCCATTTAGAATCCCAGTTCTGAATTGGAATTTGAGCTATCAAGGGGACCCTGTTCACTGTAAGTTTGGCAGGGGTACACTGACACATTTTGGACTGTTGATTTTTAGCATGATCAAAGCCTCGAGCTAGTTTGGTGGTATGCAGAAAACCCAGAAACCTCTAGTTCACTCATAATAATAATTTGGCCCAGAGACTACATCCCTTAAGGTCACTGTGTGAAGGATAACTGCATAAATCCTACCCGTTGAGAAACTAACAATGTGATTTTAGGTATCTAAAGAGGCCTACAGATAGGGTACTGAAAATACTTTTACTTTTTGTCAAATTTCAAGTTTCTTTCTAAACAACTTTCTATGTCTTCAAAATTTTCATACTGTATCTCATACTTTATCTTACCTATTAGGTATGTACAGACACAAGAAAAACTTCCACAAAAAGCAATGATAGGTCAGGTGCAGTGGCTCATGCCTGTAATTCCGGCACTTTGGAGGATGAGGCAGAAGGATCACTTGAGCCCAGGAGTTTGAGACCAGCTGGGGCAAGATGTGGAGACCCTGTCTCTTAAAAAAAAAAAAAAAAAAAAAAAAAAAAGCAATGATAGCTCATGTTAACTGCTAAAAGTCAGCTTCTGTGAAACATTTTGTGGTTAAAAGAATTTTAAAATTATAAATGATAAACTAGGGTTTAGATGAAAATTATAGATAAATATCCCTCAATAATAAAGTTTGGGAAAGTAAGAATTATATTTGCAACATGCTCTGCATTAAAAAGATAATGATGGTGGTCCTCAAATTCCCCCTCTCCACTCTCTGCTAACTTGAGAGAGCAAAGTATATAATTTGAAAAGTTTCCTAGATTACATTGTTCATCCTCTCCTCTCTCCACTGACTTCCCTCATCAACCCTAGCCTTAAATTACTGAACCAAACTCTTGTTCTTAATTATGAAAACAGGAAACTATTTACTCCTGATTCTCCCTCCTCTACCTATCCACAAATATTAATAAATAAAAATGAGAGAGAGAAGTGTCAGAGGAGCTAGACACTAAGAATATTTACAGGATCTACAGTTACCAGGAAAAAGTTTACCTGACAAAAACACAAAACCCTGAGGCAGAAATACAGGACCACACAAGAAAAGACCTAGGATATTTGTACTAAGTGTGCTTAGAAGGGGAGCCCTCACTTTACCCTAGAGGTGCTTTCCTATACAGTGTTGGAAGATTACTTAAGTCACTGCCTTTGAAACAGGATAGAACCTGATTTCCAGTCCATAATGTTAGGGAAATGGTGAGTTCAGTTTTGGAGAGTATTGTAGTCTGACACATTGGTGGCTCCCAGGGAATTGCGCTCCCAGTATTCATGCTCTTTTTTTGTCCCTGAAGGGGGCAACATATTCAAGCCAGGTCCCCAGGAGGAAGGAACCTGCAGTACCATGGTATGCATATAGAGTAAAAATAATTCCCCCAGACTTCCCCAATGGGGCCTATGACAATACTGTAACTCATGTAACTGTATTCCAGGGAAAGGAGAATACTGGAATATTTTGAGGAATTCAAGACACAACGTCCAAGTTAACATTGACACCTGAGGGCCTGAAGCATCAAGATGCTGAGTTTTTACATTAAGCCTCTTTATGCTGGAAAGGTCAATGGATACCTGTTGACTATGGACTAGCCCTGTGACCTGCTTTAACCAGTGAAACGTGGCAGAAACAACACCGTACCAGCTTTGTACCTACATCTTAAGAAGACTTTGCAGCTACTGCATACTGGTAAATCCTAGCCATATATGAAGCAGATTACTGGATACAATAATAAATGGGGCCACTCCTGTTTCTGCTCTTGATTTCTTGACTTCTGGATTTCAGTGAGGACAAAGCATCAAATGATAGTCATCGATTTGTGGTTGACTGCATGCTGCAGGAATGCACCTCATCTTCATGAGTATCATCTCCAAACCATTACTTGAGCTGCATCAATACAAGGATGTTTTGTTGTTTTTCAGCCTGACAACTTCCAAGTGCTCTAGTATGTGATAGGGTCAGTGAATCCCATGGGGATGTGCCCACTGCATCCTCACTTTTATTTTAAAGTGTGTTCTTTTGTTTGATTGAGTGATAGATAGGATGCCACGTTAGTGCATCCAATACTCTGTAAGCCTTAAATAGTGGTGCTGGTTGAAGCCCTGTCTCAGAATTCGTGCCAGTTCCAATCATGACAAATCACTGCCTTTTCTAGTGTAGAAAAAACTCGATGGAAACAACTTGCCATCTTGATGCTTTAGGTTCCTTGGTACCAATGTCAACTTCAACCCTATGTACCGTAGACCACAACATATTTGAGTATTACCCTTTTTCAGTAGCACAGTTAAATAAGCAATTGGCCTCCTTTGGAGAAGGTTGGGGGAATTACTACTTTTTATAATTACCATGATATTGCAGGGTCCTTTTTCTTAGGAACCTGGCCTCTCCCACAGTCGGTAAGCTCTGAGCCTAAAAATGTGCTCAGTTCCTAAAACTAAGAAAGGGATCCTGACTTTACATTGGATAGCTTCCTCCAGGCTATTTAATTTTCTCTATTCCCTTTCATTTATTTTTACTATATAGAAAGAACACGCATGTTCTTTCTGCCTTTCACCTCTCCCCTTCCCTTTGTCACTACTTTTACCTGGCTTTCTCTTGTTCATTATTTAGGTTGTGACATATCCCTGCAGTGTATTCAGTAGCATCCTGCACTGTCTCATCATATGTTTTGGGGTGTATATTAATGTGTTTAATTGACTGTTTCAACCAGTATATTGAACACTCCAGAAACTTATGGTTTTTACTTACTATTTTATCCATACCATCTGACCCCAGGTAGGCATTCGTTAATACGTATTGAGTAAATAAATGAATATAGAACTGGGAACACATTCTTTTTCTGATAAAAAGAACAGTGCTATAAATTATGTCGAGAGATAGGCTCAAAGGTATCTCAGTTCCACATTTCAGAGAGATCATTTATTAACTGGACTTTTTGGGCTCATCTGTATACATAACCATTCTGGAAATTCACTTTAATCCTAAATACGTGATTTACATCTTGTCATTAAGAAGATTGCCAACTGCTAAATTTAGTCCTGCCATGAATAAGGGGGAGCAATTCTAAATAAGGAACAGGAAAGTGGTTCCTAAGAAAAAGACCTGTGGGAGATTTGGCAAACCACAGGCATAAGGTTTTGGAGAAAAGTGTTAGAAGATCACTTAAAAGGCTAAAAAGCAGACTGGGTAGTGCCAAAAGGCTAATTGTAGAGACATGTAGAAACCTATGACTTGGGAGAGTTATTCTATGACTCTGATCTATGAAAAGAGAAGAAATTATTATGCCTTGAAGTGCCCGAACTGCTAGTTGATCATATGACCCATGGATCCACATTGCGTTAGAAGTAATTGCAAATGACTGTTCATATGTGTTATTGCTTAACCTCCTCTTTTATGTTTCCACTCCAATAAAAGGACCTGAAGTACTTTCTCTCTTTTATATCTCATTTTCCCAGGCACACCGTGAAATGAAGGCTGCAACGTACTACATGTTGGAGTGATTTAGTTGATTAGTTAGTTCTTCAATGCAAGTGCTTCTCACAGTCATCGTCAAATGCTTAGGATCACCAGGGAGTCTGTGGTTATTTGAGCTGCCAGGAAAGAATACAGTAAACGTGGAACACACAGGGACATTCCCCCTGCCTTTCCTTGGTTTTAGGTTTTTGGCTTACTCTTCATTTGGGCAATATCAACCCAACTTGGGTAAGAAAGAAACAGCTTGGAGTTTTGAAAAAAGCCTGAATTTTGCAGCCAAGCAAATACCAAATTTCAGCTCTGCTGACTACTGGCTGTGTGACATCAGGCTAGTTAGTAATTTCTTTGAGTCTCTATGTCCTCTTTCTAAGTAAGAAAGGGATAAGAACAGAACTTGTTATGTAGTGGAAGGAAGATACTGTGTGTAAAATACATAATTCATAGTAGACTATTAAAAAAATCTGCTTCTTCCACCCCACCTCATCCTTTAAGTAAAAAAAAAAAATTATTTATTATTTGTTAAATTGACATAATATAACGTTAGGCTTAGCACCTGAATCATCAGGTCTAGGTGTTTTGTTATTATTAAATACCCTGACTAATTAGCAATTTTTTTAACCTAAATAAACTTAAGAGTCAATCCCACATATTGTAGAAATCTTTCTAAGTAGAAGTGCCCAACTTGGAAGCAGTGCATGGGTGCACAAATTGTATGCCTTAAGAGAATCAGATTTTGGAAACGCTTTCCTGGAAAAGGGATTATAAGCATCTGAGCAATGGGAAAATAGAGTAGAATTTTGTGATTGCACTGGTTTCTTTTGAGTTGTTGGTTCTATACGGGACTTATGTGCACCTTACTGTTTCTTAGTTGTATAGTGCATCATTTTCAAAAAATACTCCCTTTTGTCCCCAGTTATTCCACATAGTGGCTGTAACTTGGTTCAAATTCATTGCAGTAAACAATATTTCAAGATCTAGCCAAGCATCTTACAAATACATTTATTATTCTCATCTGATTAAGTGGGATTGACTGTCACTAGGAAACTGCAAAAAAGCATATGCCTTACTAATGTGAGTCAGGAGCGCTGTTGTATATACTTAGTGATCACATTTTCTGAACCAAAAACTGAAGCCTGTCCAGGCTCAGAAAACACTATCCCAAAGTGCTTTGAACTGAAGGATATTGGGTGGGGTTCAGAAGCAAAATCACTCTGCCTTTCCTCCGCCTTTCTGTGTGAAGCATGGTTGTAAAAGAATTATCTGACCTACCTTGCCTCAAAATAGGTCATAAGACCCTCATTCCAGAGAACTTCTGCCCCATGCGTGGTGGGAAGGAATGCTAGACAGAGAAGCCAAGAAGATCCTGAACAGACAGGCCTTGCTGGGATACCACTCCCTTTCCCACACTGCTCCCCATCACCCCACCCTCAGTTTATTGCCATTAGATCACACCCATTTTGTTCAATCACATTTCCACATGGCTGTCCATTCCTCATCAAACTTTCCATAAAAACACAGTTTTTCCCGGGTCTTTGGGTCTCTTTTTCTAAAGGCTCCTATGTCTTAGAAAACTGTTAAATAATTTTGTTACGCTTTTCTCTTGCTAACCTGTCTTTTGTTAAAGCAGTGTTGGCCATGACTCTCATAATATATGAAGAAAAGGTATTATTACCTTTTCACTCCCACAGGCCCAGGGTCTAGGAATGGGAAACAATATTCTTAATCTTTATGTTTCACATAATTTGGCAAGTGCTTAACCTTTAGGAAAATGCATTTAACATTCTAATGAGCAATTGGGAGCTAACTCATGTAATATAAGAACTGTGTATGATGAGCACACACCTGTGCTCGTGTGCAGACGTGTGGTTTAGTGGTCTCCTGGAAGACAGGTAAGTGGGCTAGCATAGCCAGGACTAAAAGCACTGGCTTAAACAATATCCAGCGTGGTCCTCATGGAGTGCATAGATGTGTTTCAGGACTGAATTGGATCCACTCTTAACATATTTTTACCAAACCAGAATTTGACTCAGCAAATACTGCCAAATAGAATGGAGTTTTCTGCTGCTCAGGAGAGAGGTTGATGGCTTAACTTAGAAACCCCTTTTCCCATGCATGATGTCTAGAATTGTCAATAGACCACATCTACATGATAAATAATGTGGCAGACAGAAGGCCAGGCCCTGCCCAATTTTCCAAGGTGTTGAGGATATGTGCCTTAAGACACAGTGTTTGAGAGGAGACAGGATGTGAAAGGCTATCCTTGCTCTGAGCCTGGAGCACACCCTTCAACACCCAGTCAAGCTAAATGACATTTCACAGGTGGGAGGATATTTAAAGTAATATGTACTATACCTAGACAGTATATTTAGAAAGTACAGTTGCTTCTAGAAAGTACAGTTTTACAAAGCTAGGGAAAACGTAAGACTATCTTTAACAATATATGTCTCTACACACCTTTTAGGTCGTTAAGATTGTTGAACACTTTTTCCTCTGGAAATAAGTTGAAGAACATCTTTTTGGCTCCCTATCAAAAGATTCTCAAAAATAACCAGAGTTTTAAACATCACGCCTGATTAGTTTTTCCCCATTGATCCAGAAGCTTCAATTCTTAAATAAAACAAAAACCTGTTGGAATGCAAATTCTCTCTCTGTTCTAACACTTTGAAGCTCTCCTGTGACTTTCAGCATAAACTTTACTGAGTATGCCAGCTGTTTGGGACTTCTCTTTTTCTCCTATCAATTATAAGTTCCTAAAACCTATAAACTTTTTAAAAATTCATTTTAAAAATAATTTCCTACAGAGACTAGCTTGTTGTGACTACAGTAGAAAAGTAAAAAATAGTAAATAATATTAATTGAGGCTTGGCACTGTGGCTCACACCTGTAATCCCAGCACTTTGGGAGGCCAAGGCAGGTGGATTACTTGAGGCCAGGAGTTCGAGACCAGCCTGGCCAACATGTCAAAACCCTGTCTCTACTAAAAATACAAAAATTAGCCAGGCGTGATGGTGCAGGTCTGGAATTCCAGCTACTCAGGAAGCTGAGGCATGAGAATCTCTTGAACCTCAGAGGTGAAGGTTGCAGTGAGTCAAGATTGTGCCACTGCACTCCAGCCTGGGTGACAGAGCGAGACTTTGTCTCAAAAAAAAAAAAAAAAAAAAAAAAAAAAAATTAATTGAGTATATTGCAATAAGGTAAAACCATTTTTGGATGTGAAGCAGAGACTTGAGTCTACAGAAATCCTATTTTAATTGTGTTCCATCAAGGTCTTGGAGTTGGTCTCTGAGTTGACCAAATAACAAAGAATTATTATGCTCGTGCATTGCAAGCTATGGGAAAGATCATAAATTATCTTGATGACTCATTTCCTCTGTCACTCTAGGACTTCTAATATGGGGAGACCTTTTCTGTTGCTTTTTTTTTTTTAACTTGTGAGATAAATGGGAAGAAAAGTCCTGAAATTAAGCTTGTTGAATAAGTGTTATTTAATGTTTATATAAAAATTAAACTGTGTTATAACAATGTTAATAACCAATTGATTCCAAAGGCCATGCTTAAAGGCCTCTGCCTTTAAGCTCAGTTTTCTTAGTGCCATTTTGTAGAGTGGCTTGTGACCACAGGAGGTTATTTATTTCATCCTAAGCCACACAGGATATTTCCCATACATACGCTCAGTATACCATGGAGTGTAACAAAGGTCCCCTGTTCTTGAGGCAGCGATTGAAAAGAAAGTAGAAGGGAACTATCTCTTTAATTTCTGAATAACATGTACTATCAGATTCTCTGAAATGCAATTCAAAACCTTAAAAGATTGTGGCATTTCTAGATTTCTCTGTCTTTATCTAGTCACCCACAAAAAAATTTTACATGCTTGTACATTGATTGGAGATAAATAGCTTCATTTTGCTCTTTGAATCTTTGACTAGGTGTATATATTTTAAGGGTTTTTTTTTTTTGTAAGTACTTAAGACAGTCTTAAACAAAACAAATGCTGAATCAACATTTCAGGATTCTCATCTGTAAACTTCTGAAAATCTGCCTATGGATTATTGCTGTGTTTTGTTCTCGTTCCAGAATCCTTTGGCATCTATTTCATTTCATTGTTCTCTCATTTTTCAGTTTTTCATATAGGTTAGACAATTAACTACAGCACTGTAGTAGTAAGGATGTCAATTCTGTGCAATGCTTTGAAATACACTTCATTTGATATTATATTCTATGGATAAAAGTTTTTATTTTCTCCTTATTCTTCCTTTTGAGGAAGGGAAAGAGAGAGTGAACTGAGGGCATTAAACTATGGCTAGCTGACCTCGTTAGTCAGTGTTTCCACTGACTAAGATGAATTTTACATCTCTCATTGCTGAAATTTTGGAGGTTCTGTTCTTCATTCGAAAGCCTGCTTTTTATTGTTGGTGTGTATTTCCTGTTTTCTCTTTTCTCAGTTCCCACACCTTGCGTCAGGACTCCCCTCAAATGATGGATTTACAAAGGAACCTATTAACAGGGTAATAACCTTGGCCTCCCCACCCAGTGCCTGTCAGCACTCTCACCCAAGACCTCCAGTCTCCACGTGGCTCCTTTTCTCTTTTCCTTTCTTGTCTATCACCCAGAGCCCTTTCCACGTATGACAATATCTCACATGGGGACATCCTCAATTTCCAAATGACCTCAGGGAACTCTGACATTTGCCTCCTGACACTAAGACTTACCAAAAGTGAAAAAAAAAAACAACAAAAAAAGTAGAATTTCTATGCACAAGTCTGCTTAAATTTGGAA
This sequence comes from Rhinopithecus roxellana, assembly GCF_007565055.1. Classification (NCBI taxonomy): domain Eukaryota; kingdom Metazoa; phylum Chordata; class Mammalia; order Primates; family Cercopithecidae; genus Rhinopithecus; species Rhinopithecus roxellana. Next base: position 143,403,925 of record NC_044551.1, read on the forward strand.
GTCAAGTAAATATTTTCTGATACTGCTAGAGATAAACTGAAGAAAGTCCTAACTGGAAAAGTCAGAGCTGTCTGAAGAATGTAGGGTAGTGCTGGATAACAAATTTCCTTTTGGGAGGTAAGTCCAAGGACATGGGACTGCCTCCGAGATCATTGCCTGTGTTAGAGGCAGGTGGACTGTTTAACAGATGAGGGCTGAGGTGTGAGATTTTCTCAACATGCTGGTATATTGATACTTAGGGGTATTAGTGAGCTGGCTGTAATTCAGAATTCTTTAGCTCCCATTTCTTGCATGTTCCTTCCTCCTCTTTCTTTCAATAGGCCTTAAATCATTAATTAAGAACATGACGTGACATGAAAACCCATGATCTTTGGTAGCATTGGACTCGGACAATGATACCCCAAAGTGAACACCTCAGAAGTAACAAAGTTTTTCTCTGGCTTTCTCCTGCACTCCTGTCTCTCATCCTTTATTTCCCCTGAGGCACGACATAGAAACTAGAATCTCTCTTCCTTAAGGAGGTCGTAGAAACCAGGATCCCTTTTCCCCAAAGCCAGCCATAAGACCTAAAACTGTGACTCTAAAAATATTGCTCTAACCTGCCTTGCTGTGTTTTCCCCTCAGTCTATTACTATTAGATCATAGCCTTTTACCTAATCATATTTCTACATGGCTGTCCATGATTAATAGAACCTAAGCGTAAAAATGGATAGTTCACCCTGAGCCTTTGGGTCATCAGTGCGAAAGCGCTCATATCATATAAAACTATGATCGAATAACTGTGTTATGGCTTTTCTTCTGTTAATATATATTGTCAATTCGTTTCAGCAGACTTACACTTTAGAGGGAAAGCTTGAACTTCCATGGGATAGTTTTTCTCTACCTGTGTGTGGTAAGTCTTTAGTGAAGTAAATAGTAATTAGGACCTTTAATCATTTAATTAAATAATTTAATTTAAATAGTAAATTATTACTTTCACCAGTCAGCACATCACTTATTTGTTAAATTTCCCTAAAAGCAAAAATAAACTCATTCCCAAGCCACCAGCTACAGCTTGTTTTAGTCATGAAATTGAATAGATGGGAAATGAATGCTGAGGAGAATCCTGTACTAATTCGAAGTGGGTCCTTCAGGTAAATTTGCTAAGTATGTTTAAAGATCAGCCAAGGCACTCAAATGACAAAAAAAAAAAAAAAAAAAAAAAAAAAAATTGATGAAGAAGTTTTTTAAAACTTCGATTATTTGTCAGTAATTAAATAATTGCCTTCTGAAATTATAATCTGTATTTACCATGGGGTCTTAAATACTTGATGGACATCTGTGTTTATTATTGTATTGATAAGCTTGGCTTATCAATATAAGCTTTTCTTTCTATGGTACGGCTGTGTCCCCACCCAAATCTCATCTTTAATTGTAGCTCCCATAATTCCCATGTGTTGTGGGAGGAACACGGTGGGAGATCATTGAATCATGGGAGTGGTTTCCCCCATACTGTTCTTACAGTAGTGAATAAGTCTCACAAGAATTGATGTTTTTATACAAAGGTGAAACCGCTTTCACTTGGCTCTCATTCTCTCTTTGCTGGCCACCATGTAAGATGTCCCTTTGCTCTTCCTTCATCTTCTGCCATGATTGTGAAGCTTCCCCAGCCATGTGGAACTGTGAGTCCATTAAACCCCTTTCCTTTATAAATCACCCAATCTCAGGTATGTCTTTATCAGCAGCATGAAAACGGACTAATACATTTCTTTTTCTTGCAAATTGATTTTTCTGAAAGAAAGAAAGAATCTCTTTACATCCTCTGAAGAAGCCATAGTAGGTTTTCAAGTCTATAATGGTTTGTCAAGAGAAAGTGCAAGGAGAAATAGGTTACTAATAATCTAGGATTAAAGAGTGGCAATAACGTGAGGAAGAATTCGAAAGGACTTTAAAGTGAGACCTGCCTGACAATGCAGAGTAGTGATCTCCGTATAACTAAACATATTCTAAGCAAGATGAGTAACCATCAGGCATAGATGCTGAACAGTATTTTCCCATGCTGGTTGGGAGGCAATATTAGAAGAAACGTATTCAGTTTGTTTAACACTCTCTGATGGAATTTTAAAATTCCTTGATATTTGAACCATTTGGACAAGCCCAGTCACTCTGAAAATGCAATGTACAGAGTTTACTGTAATATTGCAGATATGGTCCAACTAGGGCAAATACAAAATGATTAAATATACAAATGACATTTTATTAATATAGTCTGAAATTATATTTTCAAGAGCCAAACCATATGGCCAATTCCTAGTGCACTTATGATAAAGTAAACTCTGAGGCATTTTTCTCATATGAATTCAAAGGAACCCAGCCTCCTTTAATCTTTTCTTGCATAATTGATTATTAAATCCTAAATGTAAATTTTCATATTTATTGCTGACAAATTTTGTATTATTGATTCTAATGTCAAGATAAATTTTCATCTCGAAGTAGCTTATTGCATTAAATATCCCTCTAAGCTCTGTGTAATTTCAAACGGTAAAAAGTCATCCTCTACATCTTCCAAATTGCTGATAGAGGTTGAATAGAACTGAATTTAGTGACACTCTAATACAGTCTTCCCAGAGGAAGACTTTTTATCATGCTTCTCCACAGAGCAAATTCTCTGAAAATAACCTACAATTTTTTTTAAAGAAAACGTTTTTTCCTTTAATTTGTGAAACTCTATTCACACTTCAAAAAGAGCATAGAAAGTAGTAAAATATCATTGATGTGAGCATTCCTATTGAGCTGTTTTTAAGTCATTTTAGGCTGAAAAATATAACAAATCAAATAGTGACCTCCTACTTGCTCTGGGTTAATCAATAACCTTTAGTTTTGCAAAAAAAAAAGCTGCTATTATTAAAGTGAATTGAAATATATTAGAAACGGCATTATCAGATGATGGTAAGGCTGCAAACCAGAGGTTACCGTTTCCTGCCTCCCTGGGCAATAGGAGTGCCTTTTGGTCCCTTTCAAAGCCTTTCACATCTGGCTGGTGCTGAATGAATCTACTGTCAAACCGCTGCTGCTGTGGTACCTGGTTTCTTACGAATTAATTGCAAGTTCAGAACAGAGGACTTAGGGGTGTCTGGGGACCCGTGGCAGAGTTCACACAGCCTCTTTTTAAACAAAGGAGGCTCTGTCTTACCTTAGGCATATGCTCTTAACGAGGAAGTGGAGTTTGATCGCGGACCACATTAGGGACCCCTTGTTTAACAGAGCCAGGGTGATTGCATCAATGTTTTTCTAAATGGCATCTTGTGCATTTGCAATGAGGGAGGTTAGCTTTGTTCTATTTTGGCCTTTAAATATAGTTCTCATCACAGAGTATCCTGAGAGAGAAGAAAATTGTAACATTGTGTTTCCAGGGAGACGGGTGTGTGTGTGTGTGTGTGTGTGTGTGTGTGTTTGTGTCTGATGTGTTTGTGGTATTAATCACAATAAGTGGGAGGAAGGCGGAGGTGCTCCTAAGACAGGAGAACTGGAGGTAAACAACCCAGTTTCAGAGAGTAAGGGTTGTATTTGCATACTGTTTTTTACCTTCTGGCCAGGAATTTCTATTTGAACTATTTGGAGGTTTGTGCTCTCTGCAGGGACAAGTCTGGCTGACAGCAGCATGCTCTGTAATCACAGCACATTGCAGAGGTCCTACCTCAGAACCTGGGTCTCAGAAATCTAGAATTTTTAAATAATTCACATGATGTATAAGAACCGTTGTTCTTGAGTAATAATGGCTCTTTGGTCAAGTTCCTATCTAAAATCAATTTAAAGTATTAAAGCCACAAAAGAAAGTCAATTATTACTGGGTTTTGGAGCATGATTTGAGACATAGAATTAGATGGTAATGCCTTTAAATACTATCAGCATGAATTGTGCCTGTCTAATTTATATCCATGCTTATACTGTGCTTAGTGTTAAAAAGCACTAAGGAAAAGGGGCTCTGAAAAATAGAACCAAGCAAACATAGTTGACTGTTGAGCAACTTGGGGGCTGGGGAACAGATGCCCAATGCAGTCGAAAATCCCAGAATAAACTGTTACTCCCCCCAGATTTAACTACTAATAGCCTTTTGTTGACCAGAAGCCTTCCCCATAAAGAGTTGATTAACACACATTTTATGTGTTATATATTGTATGTATTATATACTGTGTTCTTACAATAAATTAAGCTAGAGAAAAGAAAATCATAAGGAAGATCAAATATAACCACTATTCATTAAGTAGAAGCAGATCATCATGAAGATCTTCATCCTTATCTTTGTGTTGGGGAGGCTGAGGAGGAGGAGGAAGAGGAGGGGTTGGTCTTGCTGTCTCAGGGGTGGCAGAGGTGGAGCAGGTAGAAGGGGAGGCAGGAAAGGTGAGCGTTGAGGTAATGGTGCAACTTCTACAGCAAAATACCATCTTCATTTCTCCTTATAAAGGCAAAATGGTAATTTATATATTGAAGCAGGTATTCAGAATAAAACAAGAGAAAAAATGTTTTTGGAATTTTTTTAGATTGGTCTAATTATTCAGAAAAATGAAGACATATGCATTAGCAAAACAGAAAGTTAGCAGCAAAGCTGTTGATTATCTCCAGGCTACTCCATGATTCCACACAGGGCTGGAGGTGTACCTCGGATTTTAGCCTGAATTACTCCCTCTTTTTGGCTCCACAGACAGGAAAACGATTTGGCATGTGTTCCAATTCCGTATTGGAAACCACACCTTTTAAAGCTATTTGTATGTAGTCATTCCCTTGCTACTATGAAAAACAACTTTAGAAGACATGGTGCTTTATTTTATGAGTTTTGCTGTGGTTTGTTATAATAATACTAATAATGTCAGGTCAATACCTAACTCATAATAATAATGTTGGGTCAATACCTAACGCCCTTTTCCTGACTGCTTGAGTTCTGAACCAGTTGGGAAAAAGAACCAAGAGTCAGAGAGATGGAAGCCAAAGTATCACTTTTGCTACTAATAAACTGCACGATGTCACATTAGATGTGCAGCCAAAGGGGTTAGTAATTTTATACCGTAGAATTAAATGTACACACAGCAGTTTCTGACAGCTGGGCCCCTGCAGCTCTCCTCTGGGGTGGTGGGCTCCAGGCAGCCTGGCAGAGCACAAACCAGGTGGTCTGATGAGACAGCTCAGAAACCCCTGTGCCCTGCCTTTCTCCCTCCTCTGAGTAGGAGCAAGGGAAGGACAGTGAGAGGTGAGCAGTGCTAATCCTAAATTCCTCCACATGGAATTATGATGCCTGGAAGAAAGGAGGTCCCTCAACAGCAGTAATAATCCTATTTCCATAGTGATTTCCCATTCCTATTTATTATCACAGTTTACAGAAGGAAAAGGGTATCAGCAGCTGAAAAAGACTGACTTCTGATGGGAAAACAGAAATGGCATGTTGTGGATATAAAACAGATTTATCTCTTTTCATGGCCTAAATGTATCTCACTTCCATTTCACTAATTTTTTTCCTTAAGAAAATGGCAGTTTTGCATTTTTATCTTAGGTCATGACTATATTTCCTTTGTTGCTATGATTACTAAAAATCAATAAAACTGCTTTCGAATGTTATTTTCAAAGGTTGATGTTGTAATTTTCAGTGATAATGTATTTGGAAACATTTGCCATCTTCTTACCTAGATTTGGCAAGAGATAGATTGACTTTTTTCTAATGCTTAAGGAAGGCAGTGTGCCATATTCATGATGTTCTTTCTTCTTACATTCAGAAGTTCTATTTTCCTTTTCTTATTCTTCCCATCTGAAACATAAAGAACTTAGAATATGGAAGGATTTTTTTTTTTCTATAACTGGGACTGGAAGGCTTGGTTGTTAAGAAGTCAGGTGGAACAAGGACTGGTCAGAGACTGGGGCTCAAGGTGGCCAGTGAGTGTCCTCTGCCACCCTAGGAAAGGCTACAGCAGGAGAGAAACAACACAGCCATTATGAGAAAGAGAAGCAGAGCCAAGGAGTGGATAGAAAGAGGTCCCCAGTAACCCATCTGCACTTCTAGATCTAGCAAGGAATTAAGCAAGCTGACTCCTCAACTTTGTAGTTTTGTAAGCCAATTTAAAAAATGGCCTTTTTTATTTTAGATGAATACAAGATATTTTCTGTCACTTGCAACCTAGAAAGTCCTAGGCAATGCAAGTTTTGTCTTCCCTGCATATTATTGGGGTTCAGAACAAAACATCTCAAAGTATGGCACCTTGGCATGTGGAATATTTTGAACTGAAAATTGGAAAGGCCTCAGATGCAAGGTCTTCCTGATCTTCTCCTGTTCTCCTGTCTTTTACCCCTCTTTCTTCTGTAAAGTGAGTCATAGAAACCAGAATTCTTCTTTTAGGCAAGGCAATGAAACTAGAACTCCTTTCCCCCAAAGCAAGCCATAAAATCGAGAAAGGCTGCTCTCTCCCTTGAAAACTCTCATTTCAGAAGAATCCTGGCCCATACTTGGGCAGAAGTAATGCAACACAGACAGGCCAAAGAGGGCTCTGAACAGATAGACCTTGCTGGATTCTCCCCTTTGTCTATGACCATTAGATTACACCCTTTTGTCCAATCACATTTCTATGGTTGTACATTCTTCATCAAACCTAAGCATAAAAAAAGATAGTTTTCCCTGGGTCTTTGGGTCTCCATTTTTGAAGGCTCCTGTGTCACATAAAACTTTGATTAAATAAGTTTGTTATGCTTTTTTCTTGTTAACCTGTCTTTTGTTATAGGAGTGTTGTCTGTGACCCTTATAATTAGTGAGGAAAGGTATCATTCCTTTCCATTCCTATAATATCTAAGATTGGTCTAGAAAGTTTAACAAGACTTTAGTAAAGGTTCCAAGTTAATGAAAGAGAATTATAACACAGAGATACCACTTGGCTCTCTACCTACAGGATCAATCCTACATCACAGACTCTGGCTGATTTTAAGTAAGGAAAACCCTTTGTGGTGCCTCTATGCCATGCTATAGGCTCTTTCCTGTCAATTACAAACTTTGCTCCCTGCCTAGTTCTTAGTGAGGTCCTCTTTCCCTCGCCATCTGGGAACTCCTCTGAACATCTCCTGTTCAGGTTGGAGAAGACCCAGAGGAACTTCTCATCCTATGTGTCCCTTCAGAGTAACATCAAACTTCCATTTTCTCATTTCCTGTCCCAATATGCACTTCTTCTCAGTCTGACTGACAGAGGTGAATGTCTATTCCCTCAGAGGATATCCATCCTGATACGCATAAGAACTAAGGCTTGTGATCTCAATAACCACATCAGAATGGAAAAGTCCACATCACTAGGAGAGTTACCTATCTGGTAGCAGAGGTCATTCCTTCCTCACATTTCCTACCCAATTATGAAGGGAAGAGTTAGCTCCTTTCTTGTTACAATATAGTCTTGGTTGAATGCTGACAAATTTCACCCAGGAATGTGTGAGATAAAGTGGAATAATAGGCAATATTGGTAGTAAAGGGACAGAAATAGGTGTTGAAGAATCAGAAAATTGATCTTGTTCTATCATCTTGAGTCCACTTTTGAAGTCAGTGGCTTCTGGAAGATTCTTTTAGATTCTCTCAATATAAGGACATTAGAAAACATGGATGTTCAGTAGTTAGGAGAAAGTGGTACATATTTCTTAAGTTGGGAAAAAAGACATTACTGATGGAATGGCAACACATTTCATCCAGGAATACTTCCTCTAGCATGAACTAAAGATCATAACTATGTACTAGTCTACCTTCTGAGCTTTCAGTCTTAGTTTTACTGTGAGCAATTGTCCAAATCATAATAGCCACCTCCATAGGAGAAAGCAATAGTGTGCTTGTCCAGCATGTGACAAATCTCTTTTTGGAAATGCAGTCTCTAAATAAAACATGGGCTTTAAAAATGCAACTTTGTCAGCAGAATATGTCAGTTCTTTGTACACAAAACTATGCATTCAGATCATCTAAGAAATTTTTCTAACAGTTTCCTGAGCCTTATCCCAGACCTGCTGTTTGAATTTTTGGAATGGGGCTTGAAGATTTGAATATTTAAAAAGTGTCCTGAATGATTCAGATATTACATTTTGGGACCATTTTCTGTTAGCAGCTATCTTGGTAAGAAAGAATCTTCTCCCATACATGGCCTGGGAGTAAAGCTTGGAGAGCAGAAGGCCTACTTTTTCCTTTAATATCTTGTTCTATCACTACCTTTTCCTTATATGGTTGGTCTCTGAGATATTTGCCAAATCCTTCCCAATGTACACTTAGACTCTGCAGAAATAAGCTGCTATTCTTAAGATTTTGTTTGTTTGTTTGTTTGTTTGTTTGTTTTTGAGATGGAGTCTTACTCTGTCACCCAGGCTGGAGTACAGTGGCGCAATCTCAGCTCACTGCAACCTCTGCCTCCCAGGTTCAAGCAATTCTCCTGCCTCAGCCTTCCAAGTAGCTGAGACTACGGATGCATGCCAACACGGCCAGCTAATTTCTGTAGTAGAGATGGGGTTTCATCATGTTGACCAGTTTGGTCTCAAGCTCCTGATCTCAGGTGATCCACCCACCTTGGCCTCCCAAAGTGCTGGGATTACAGGCATGAGCCACCATGCCCGGCCATCTTAAGATTTTTAATAGTAGCAATATATTATGTAACAACAATAACAACAGCAATAAACCAGAGCATGGGGTCAGAACAGGACTGGGTGAGGTTGACTGGAAGGTACTTCACCTGAGCTAGTCTAGTGAGACTAAGAAAAGTATCAGTCTCAGAACTTGAGGTGGAAAATAGCTTGTTTTGTAAGTGACCTCAGCTGAAGTGTGTGATGTGGATAATGAAGGATGAGAGGACAGGAAGCCAGAAAGACCATTAAATGTAATAAAAAAGAAAAGGTCTTAGAGATTCATGAGGCAACCACACTTGGTACGAATTCAATAATACTTCTACTAACATCCAAATGGAACACCTCAGCATTTTCTAACATTTTAGCTTCCTGCATCTTCAAAACTACTTGTGCCATTTCCTATGACAGTGACCCAAGAACAAGGGTGCTGTAAGCTAAATGTAATATTAGTCATAAATGACAGAAATAGCCTTTGAATCAAGACTCACTCACATGAGACAACATTGCTGTCAACAAGACATTGTTGAACAGAAGAGTGATTGTCTTCTATCCAAGGTGCTAATGGATAGGAGAGGTATAGTTTGTTTAATAGGGTATTAACATACGACAGCCAAACACAAATGGCATGAAGTTACTTTGAGAATTTTCAAAAGGAGCCAAAAATTGTCTTGAGAAACATTCTACCATATTTTAAAAATAAAAGATGAGCTTATTTTAACTTTCAAATTATATAGAAGCTATTTTTTTAGGGTTTTGTTGGCCCATGGAATACTGAAAATTGGGGTGTAGGGTTAGGTAGAAACTCAAGTGAATTAGAAGTTAAAAATAGGAAACTTTGGCCGGGCGCGGTGGCTCAAGCCTGTAATCCCAGCACTTTGGGAGGCCGAGACGGGCGGATCACGAGGTCAGGAGATCGAGACCATCCTGGCTAACATGGTGAAACCCCGTCTCTACTAAAAAATACAGAAAACTAGCCGGGCGAGGTGGCGGGCGCCTGTAGTCCCAGCTACTCGGGAGGCTGAGGCAGGAGAATGGCGTAAACCCAGGAGGCGGAGCTTGCAGTGAGCTGAGATCCGGCCACTGCACTCCAGCCCGGGCGACAGAGCGAGACTCCGTCTCAAAAAAAAAAAAAAAAAAATAGGAAACTTTGTAGTATCCATTATCAGTAAATGCGTTTCTGTATGTGTGAATATCTGTGTGTACCCAAGCACGTAAGTTTCTGTCATACCAACATTCTTATCTTTCTGGGAATGTTGTTTTTCTTTTTTCTTTTTCTTTGAGATGGAGTCTTGCTTCGTCACCCAGGCTGGAGTGCAGTGGCACAATCTCAGCTCACTGCAAGCTCTGTCTCCTGGTTCACACCATTCTCCCGCCTCAGCCTCCCGAGTAGTTGGGACTACAGGCGCTCGCCACCATGCCTGGCTAACTTTTTGTATTTTCAGTAGAGACAGGATTTCACTGTAGCCAGGATGGTCTCGATTTCCTCACCTCAAGATCTGCCCGCCTCGGCCTCCCAAAGTGCTGGGATTACAGGCGTGAGCCACTGTGCCCGGCCGTTCTGTTTTGTTTTTCTTTTTCCTTTTTTTGAGATAGAGTTTCACTCTGTCTCCCAGGCTGGAGTGCAGTGGCATGATCTTGGCTCACTGCAACCTCCGCCTCCTGGGTTCAAGCAATTCTCGTGTCTCAGCCTCCTGAGTAGCTGGGACTACAGGCGCCCGCCACCACACTTGGCTAATTTTTGTATTTTTAGTAGAGACGGGGTTTCACCATGTTGGCCAAGCTGGTCTTGAACTCCTGACCTCAAATGATCAGCCTGCCTGGGCCTCCTACAGTGCAGGGATTATAGGCATGAGCCGTGGCGCACGGCCTGGGAATGTTGTTTTTCACTACATAATTTCCTGGGGGCTGGCTAGGTAACCAAATAATATTGCAGAAATACTGAGGGTAGGTTGGTGGTTGCCACTGTGGTTTTTTGTATCATAATTGTAGTGACTTTGCAAGGTGTAAGGTGTTAGCCTGGCTATGATGAACCACATTTCCCAGAATTTATTTTTCTGTACATTTCCTGTTAGGGCAGACCACATGAGAGATTTAATGAGATTTGGAGACCAAAAGTGAATTAGCAGCCATTTTGTAGCTCACACACCTTAGGAGACTGCAGTTACTCCTCCTTCCCCAGATCCTCCCTCAGGGATTAGCTTCTCTGATTCCTGGGCTAAGTGTCTCTATTTGGCTCCATGACAAATGCTCCCCAGCACATGTAGGACACCCACACCATAAAGATCAGAGACAATGAGAAATGACATGGACTCCAGTGTGTTTTCACGTACTCCAGCATGTGCTTATACTTCCATCTTGTTCTTGTTCACCCCCATTTTATAGCCACCTTCCCTTCCTTACTGCCTGCCCTGTGGATTTCAGGCTCTAGCCTCAGATAAAAAGACAAATCTTACAGAGACTGCATAGCCAGCTCCTACAATTATGTATGGTCAGATCACTATAAAAGTATAAATACATATCTATATCTATAATTGTAGATGACATAGCTATGTATGTTTGTATCTCTCTACTATCAATCTCTATCATAGTGTTTCTGCTTCTCTGATTTAACCCTGACTGATATCATAACTACAGGAGTTCCAAAACTTCCCAGGTCAAGCTCTATGAAGCCAGACTTGTCTTAACACACAGAAGCACACATGAAAGATACACACACACACATCAATTTTTTTGATAAGGCCTTTAGGTGAGATAAAGAGCTTGAGAACTTACATGTTTCATGCACTCTTTACCGTATTGAATGGGAAATGGAAAAGTTGTACTTCATTGTGCTAATTTTCATATATCTAATTCAAATCAAAAATCATATGTGGAAAAGTGTCTATTAAACTGAACAGTTCTTTGACCCAATCAGACAACTTCTATGAATCTATCCTATAAGAAAAGGAAAACGGCATTTCTCCACATACATACCTTTTCAAGGTAGTAAAAAGGGACTGACTGCTTGAATCAATTGTGGTACATTCATACTAGAGCTCATTAAGCAATCGCTATAAAGAATGATTGAAAAGAAATGTATATGTTATGTTCTCATCCTTGCAAAAAATAATAGGGGGAAATCCTATGTTTTTGTATGTGTTTATAAATAGCATAGGAAAAGGTAGGTGAGGTATCACACTAGACCGAGAACACTGTTTAATGGAATGGAGTGGGTTTGGCAGGAAAGGGAGATATTAACATTTTTTAATACAACATCTAAGCGTAGTTTGAATTATTACAAAAAGCCTGCATTATTTTTGTTCTTTTCCCCATTCTCCCCAAAGTCTAATAACCTAACTTCAAATAACAATAATTTTGCTATGGTTTTGTTTTTTCAAAAGAGAAAAGAAAGAAAATACCATACGTGACTATCCCCCCGCTCCTTGCACCTAGTGAGTTGTCTGGGTGTGCTGTGCCTGTTAGAAAGACTACCCTAGACCTCAAATTGGACCCCTGACAAGGACCCCTGAATAGGTCACCCACTATCTTCTCTAGCTCTCAAGCTTGAATTTCCCCAATTCCCAGTTCAAAGCTGGTCTCTCAGTAATAACCAAACCAAAGTCCAGAAATGGGTTACAGTTCTAGGAACTCAGCCCATGTGTAAAAATATTATTCTAGGTCATTCTTCATTCCTCTTGTACATACACTGTTCAGACAGCCTCAAAACTATCTTGATTTATTATTCAAGAGAATTATCTTTATCTCATTTTAACAGTAACCTATTATCAATCAATCAACAGAATTTTTTTGAAAGCCCACTCAAATACCTATAGGAAAAACTAATATGATTAAGATACATATATAATATATTGCATGTATATATGTCTATATTTTTCTATATATATATTTGCAATCAGATTTGCCTTAAAATTGGTCAGACTTTATCAACTTGAGTAACTATTTTGGAATTGTACAGTCTTGTGTGGTTTTAGAGGGTTTGTTTCCCTGGACCAAAGAAAAAAGTACCAGAAGTCACAACTAAGGAGTTGTGAGGGAGGTTTCAGGCTCCCAGGGAATGTGACTTGCAAGATATACAGAAGACATTCTTCTTTATAATCCCATAATACAAGTCACAGAATAGTCTTCATTGCAATGCCAGAAGGGAAATATATAAATAAAACACTGGGTTTTTAGGGAATCTATTAAACAGAAGATGATTATTACATAAATACTTTCAAGAATTATATTGAGCCACCAACAGAAACCCACAAAACAAGGATAACAAGGAGTCTGAAGGAAGAGTCTAGGATTAGCAGGACAGCTTCATGATGTCAGTAGGAACCCAGGCTCCTTCTCTGTTTACTCAGCCATCCTTTCCTGTTCCCTTTTCCTCATGATTACAAGATGGTTCCATTTCCACCATTTCATTCAATCCCCTCAGTGCTCCCAGTCCAACCCCCACTAGACATCAAGACTATGTTCCAGGCAGGAAATAGGGAGAAGAACAAGAGACAAATGTGCTAAGTCAGCCGCAGATAAAGAGCTCAAATCTCATTGGCTGGTGTGTCACATGCTAATTCCAAGCAACAAAGGAGCTGGAAAAAGTAATTGTGCCACTTACAGCACCCCACCCCACCCCGGAAAAAAAAAGCAAAGTTCTAATGGTAAAAAATAAGGCGAAAGTGAACATTAGGTTGGCAATTCCTACAGTAAGCAATCTAGGATTAGGCTTTTTTTGGTTTGTTTCTTAAAAATCAGACTGCTCCCTTCCGGGAATTTACTTAAGAAAATAAACAAGCAAACAAAGATATAATTTCATTCATTTTAACATTATTTCTTATGGTAAAATCTGGTTGGTTAGTAAAATGATCTGGCTCCCTACTCTTTCTCTGACCTCATCTCCCACCCACATTCCTCATTCTGCACCCCGCTGCTCTTCAACAACGCTAAGCATGTTATCTTGTTCATTGTTCTCCCTCTGCCTGGGTAGAGGCAGAATCTACCCAGATATTCCCACAGCTTGCTTCCTCTCTTTACATCTCTGCTAAAATGTTTCTCTTTCCAGACGCTTACATCACCTTCCGTAAAACAGTAGCTTACCTTACATTCATTTTCACTTTTATCACTCACTACCACTTAACATTATATTTATTTATCTTTTATATTCTGTCTCTCTCCTTCTGTTTTGCTACTTAAGAATTGAAGCCTACAAGTATGACTGGCACAAAATAGGTATGAAATATTTGTTTTATGAGTGAATGAAGCTCTACCTGTTTATTGAGGTCTTTTATGCCTCTCAAGAATATTTTGTAGTTTTTATATAAAGTTCTTGCAGTTTGCTAGGTCTGTTCATAGTTTTTACTGCTAATTGCCAATGTTACATTTTTTTGCCTTTCACATTTTTTTAATTGGTATTTTGCTGGTCTGTATGAATGCTATGAATTTTAAAATATATTTAACAACTGGGCTGACCTTTTTAATTAGTTTTAATATATTTTAATTAGTTTAATACATTGACCTTTTAAATTAATTTTAACACAATGTATTAAACTAATTAAAAAGGTCAGCCCAGTTGTTAAATATATCCTTTAAGTTCTCTTGTATTTTTTTTTTTTTTTTGAAAGATAAGTAAGTAGTCTGGAAAAATTGCAATTTTTATTTTAATCCTTAAACTTCTTTCTTTTCTGATCTTTTTTTTTGTTGCTGTTATTTTATCTAGGGAGGCCTTCACTACAAGGTGAATAGGTCAGCAGTGGCTGGCATTGCTGCTAATTCCCGACTCTTCATTCTATAAATGAGAAAGAGGAAGCTCAGAAGTTTAGATGATGTAATGACACAGCCCAGCTGGCTGGTGGCTGACTCTGTATCAGACTCCGTGAAGTTTTGCTACCCCACATACTAACACAGTGCGGCACTTTATAATAAAAAGGATTTGGGACCTGGAACTAGCAGACTTGTGCATCACCATCTGCAACGTGTTGGTGCAAATTTCTTTAGCATTTGAGACTGTTTCTTCCCATGTAAAATGAGAATATTGATATATACTACATAGAGCTGAACAAATGAGTTGATTTCATATAAAACATTTAAAAGAGGGCCCAGCAAAGTAGTTACTGAATAAATGTTAGTTAATTTAACGTAACCTTAAAACTACCTACATTTTATGATTTTTTTATTTGTGGTTCTCTAGTCACATGTCGTATGAGACATATTTGAGGCCCTTTTATTGAGACTTTTAAATTTCTATCATGCCACTCAGATTTAAATATCTGGTTGAACTTGTTCCAGATTATCACCTAAGCAGATACAATCAACTTTAATTGTGAAGATCTTTCTCTTGTTTCCCGTTTCTTACTCCATACTATCCCCTTTTCCACACACATAAAACCATGACCCATTCAATATTTTATGATGTTCTTATGAATTTCCGGATTGCAAATTATGCACAAGTTAGTGGCATATAGAATCATATAGCCCTTTTGGGCTTTGATTCCCTAATACACTAAGGTTATTTAAGCGATTTTTAAAATGGTACCTTCTAATTCTTTAGGCTCATAAAATTAAACAATGTTTGATGGAAGAATTTTCTAATGGTATACTGTATTACTGCAATGCTTTTGTTTTAGGCAGAACTAATGAGATTCTTTATCATCTTTCTTAATTTTACATGAAGTACAGGTAAAGGAACTGACATTGGGATTAGATTATAATTCACTCAGGATTTTAATTTACACTTTTCTTCAAATCAGGATAGATCAATCTATGAGCAAATTTTTCTTAAACATGACAGTAAAAATCTTCAGTTATTATTTGAAGACAAAATTCAAATAACATTGAGGTTACATCCAATATCCTTTTAGGATAGACACTGAAAGATTCTGAGAGCAGACACATTTTTGATGTAAGACTGTATTTATGACAATATAAGAAAATGTTTTACTTATTTATCTTCTGAAAATCCTATATTACGAAATTATAACATTGCATTCAAAACCTTGCCATCAGGTCAATTTTCTCATGCTTTATATTTTAGATTATTCATAATTTCTCCCTCCTTCTTTCTTTTCTCCTTTCCTTCATTTATGTTTAGGCTCAAATAGATAGAATTGACATGTTACAGACATAACATGATATGAAAAATGAAAAGACTATTTGTAACAAAAGTGCCTACTGACTAGTTGTATTATTAGTCTGTTCTCACACTGCTATAAAGAAATACCTGAGTCTGGGTAAGAAGAGGTTTAATTGACTTACAGTTCTGCATGTTGTACAAGAAGCATAATACCGGCATCTGCTCAGCTTCTGAGAAGGCCTCAGAAAACTTACAATCATGGCAGAAGGCAAGGGGGAAGCTGGCATTTCACATGGCTGGAGTAGGAGGATGAGAGAGAGTGGGGAGGTGCCACACACTTTTAAAATAACCAGATCTCGTGAGTATTCACTCCCTAACTATCACAAGACTAGCGCTGAGGGGATGGTGCTAAACCATTTGTGAGAACTCCACCCCAACTATCCAATCACCTCCCACCAGGTCCCACCTCCAACACTGAGGATTACAATTCAACATGAGATTTGATAGGGACACAGATCCAAACCATATCACTAGTTATACTTACTTGAATTCTGTCTGATGACCATAGAATTTGGGTATCTTAAGAAACAATCTTGTTGAAACCATCTTACAGATAAGAATACCAAGTACTGTTGGCATGGGTTCCAACATTCACCGATCCAACAGCTGTGGGTTCAAAATGTTTTTCAAAATGACAACATAACAATATTTTTAAAAATAACAATATATCAATAAAAAATACAAGTAAAAACACAGTAAAAGAACTATTAAGTAGCAGTAATGTGGTATTACATATTATGAGTAATCTACAGATGAACTAAAGTATATGGGTAGCTGTGCACAGGTTTTTATACAAATACCATGCCGTTTTATATATAGGATTTTAGTATCCATGGATTTTGGTATCCTCAGGGGGTCCTGGAACCAATTCCCTGTAGATACTGATGGACAACTGTACACGATTTAGTGACCTAAACACCACTTCACTCCTAGTTAGAAGCAGAATCAGAACTATAATCCAGTTCTCCTGAAATTGATCTAATTCTTTCTCCTTCTGCCATGATATCTCAGTTATGAAAACTAAAGGAAAAAGCTAATGAGGCCAAGGATATGGAACTAATCCCAGAATTTATACTTACTCTGTGATACTAGGCTAGTCGAGTGTCTTATAAACTATCAAGTTTATAACTTTGTACATGAACTACAGATTAAAAGGAGAATGAGACACTCAGCTATACATGGATCAGTTCCACTATTCTTAAAATCTTAAAGACTGATCATTGTTGTCACCTCTGTATAAGAAAAAAATGCAACATTCAACCATCCTCCCACCTAACAAGAGTGTTAAAGAAGTGATTCTTTTAATTTGATAACTAATATTTATGGAGGATTCCACCACTATGTCAACACAAGAAAGGTGACCAGGAGGAAGAAAATTCTATCAGTGAGTTGGAGAAATGTAAAAAAGGCCCAGAAAACAAAACAAAACTATACTTAGTTTGATGCTGCTAGGGATTGTTCTATTTATCTTGTAATAAACCAATTGTTCATTCATTTGGGGTCCCAAATCGTGAAATGTTAAACCAGAATCTTGGCTCCTACTTACTGGTGCTTTCTCTTCCCAAAAAACCCTTTATGTAAGGAAATATTTTAGATCAAATCTAAAAGCAATCTTCAACAAAACACGTGACACTTGAATAATTTTAGGATTTGATTAGATTCAGGAAAATGTAAGGCCTCATGGTAACAGTGTCTGTTCTCTTAATGAATATGTATCAAATGTCAATTTTTTTATCATAAAACAAATTAAATTGTCAATTAGGGCATTTAGGGGTGACCCATTAAAAGGAAACTGACCAATAAAAGGTAAACGATGAAAGACCTGAAGAGAAGAATATCTGAAAGATTAAAAAAAAAAAAGAAGTAAAGAGAAGAAAACAAAAACAGAATATAGGGGGTATGAGCAAAAGACACTGAGTGATAAAAAGTTGTTGTTTTTTAATTAACTAAACATAAGGAAAACAGGGCTGAGCATTGTGGTTCACGCCTGCAATCTTAGCACTTTGGGAAGCAGAAGCAGGAAGATGGCTTGAGCCCAGGAATTTGAGACTGGCCTGGGCAACACAGTAGTATCCTGTCTCTAGACATTTTTCTTTTCTTTTTTCCTTTCTTTTCTTTTCTTTCCTTTCCTTTTCCTTTTCTTTCTTTCTCTTTTCTTTTCTTTCTTTTTTTTGTCTCGCCTTGTTGCCCAGGCTGGAGTGCAGTGGCGTGATGTCGTCTCACTCCAACCTCCGCTTCCTGGGTTCAAGTGATTCTCCTCCCTCAGCCTCCCAAGTAGCTGGGAATACAGGCATCTGCCACTATACCTGGCTATTTTTTTTTTTGTTTCTTTTTTGTATTTTTAGTAGAGACTGGGTTTCACCAGCTTGGCCAGGCTGGTGTTGAACTCCAGACCTCACATTTTTTTTCTTTTTTTAAATTAGCTGGGCATGGTAGTGCGCTCCTGTAGTCCCAGCTATGCAGGAGACTGAGGCAGGAGGGTCACTTGAGCGTAGGAAGTTGAGGCTGCAGTGAGCAGTGATTGAAACACTGCACTCCAGCCTGGATGACAGAATGAAACACTGGAAACAGAAAGAAAGAAAGCGAGAAAGAGAGAGAGAAAGAGAGAGAGAGAAGAAAGAGAGAGAGAAACAGTGGGTTAAAAAGTGAGACTTAATTTCTTCTATGGTAATGACCAATTCAAGAGGTTTCTGGGTATGGGAAATTTTGCACCAGGAGGCTGGCCTAAGTGGAGGATTTTAGGGTGAAGCTGGGTGAAAATATGGGCTAGAAAGGCTATATGTGGGGATACCTTGAGGAGGAAGGGGAGAGTGGATCTCACAAGAAAGAAAAAGTAGCGAGATACCAGAGCTAAGATGAAGAAATGTGTATTAAGTATACTTTTACATACCCATGAGGCTAGAATACACATTTTGAAAGAGGTTGTAGGACTTCAAGGTAAGTATCTCCACCTCCAGAGAGGGAGACAGTTTCTAAGGTTCAGACTCCTCTTACCAGTGGCCTCTGCCAGTAGGGGAACTAGAGTTCCTTGGCATATGCAGTCTCTCTAGGAGATGCCAGCCCCTCCTTCAAACTCAGATAGGGAAACCTTTAACCATCCAACCTGGCTCTCTGTCTCCAGAGACATCCTGTTTTACTCTCACATGCACCTAACCTTATGAGCCAAGAAAGAATCTCTGAGCCCAGATACTACCCCTAACTGCCAATGCACATTGAAGGAAAACAGAGGAATGAGAAGGAACTCCCAGAGAAAAAAGAGTAATTTTATTAATTAGTTGTGAATCATGGCTATAATGAAAGGTAGGCCCAGGATGTTTGGGAAAGCAGAGGTGAAGAGTCAGGATGTTTGGGTTATTGGGAGGTGGGAACCTAACAGAGAGAATTTTTATGAGAAGATAAGGTTTTAACTGGCTCCAGAGAGTCAATTAGGAGAGCTCTATTCTTTCTTCCCTAGGAGCAGAGTTGGGGTGAGAAAGAAGCCACCTCAACTAGAAATTGAATAATATTTGCAAAACACTTTTGAAAAAATTCCAGTGATTCCAGAGGGCTGAGGAGAAAAGCTTCAATCCAATGCTAGGCGGCTTTAGTTACCTTTCTAACGAGTGTGGGATGAATATTGAAGCCATTGATAGGTTTCACTAAGTAAAGTGATGAGATTTGAGTTTTACAACTAAAAACTGGATATGACGTGGAGGTGAGTCTAAGTATTAACTTGCTTCCTCTGCCTTCTAAAAGTCATTGCCCGGGGCCATTTCCCTCCTCAGTGGTTTGAACTAAAATAGTGTGGAGGAAAATTTGGAGTGGGTTCTGAAGCCAAGCTCAATCCTCTTTTTGTCTTGGGAAAGTTACTTAATTTTCTTTGCTGCCATTTTCTTTCTGCAAATTAGGAAAGGATGTAATACTATTTTATAGAGTTGCTGTGGCTACTAAATGAGATCATGAATGAAAATCATGTATCAGTGTCTGGTACCTAATGAGAGGCCAATAAATACTTTTATTGGAAAAGATGATGCCAGACATCTGGAATTTCTCCTAGAACCCACATCTCTGTAGCATCATGCAATTGCTATTTATGGTGCTCATAGTATTTCACTACAAGAAGGGGCAAAGGCATCACACGTAGACTGGACTCATCCTCCTTCCATACTCATCCATAATTGCAAATAGCCTTAGCCCTGGTTGTGCTGTGAGTGTGAACCTATGTGGGAAACATGCACACATTCAAGGAACACACACAAGAAAACACTGGTCTACACTTGGGCTCCCCTCCACTCTTTCCAAACACACTAAGACATCTGAGGAACAAAGGAACATCTATCATCAAATATCATTTACTCAGCGTTTAGCTCCATACCTTTCTTACACATAGTGTTTGGTAAATATTAGTTAAGGAATCAGTCAGCAAGGTATCATTAACATCTCCTATGTGGGAGTTCTAATAGATAAAATACATCATCATTGTTAAACAAATTTTGAGTATATTTGGAGAGAGAGAACACACACATACAAACTCCTGCTGAACAAGTCTGGAGAGTAAGAGAAAGACAAGTGAATTCATCAGGAAAGGCTTGAGGAGGCTGATGATTATTACGTGTCTGAAAAGTGATTTATAGAAGTCTTTCTCAAAGTGAGGCCTGTGGACCATCTGCATCAGAATTACCTGGGTGTTTGTTTAAAAAACACATGGCCAAGCCCCAGTTCTGCTGCACTGAGTTTCATCCTAGGGGATTTTGATGCTCATTCAAGTTGCAGAACCTCTCGTATATAACTTTCTGTTTCTTAGAGGAGAGATTCTTTTGATTCAAATCATAATTATCTAATTTTACCTTTCACTCTCCTACCTCAGTTCTGATCCAGATGTTGAGACTGAGTGAAGGTAAAAGCTCCCTTTTCCACGCAAGCCTTTCTTCTCTCCATCCCCTGGGATTCATTAAAGTGAGCCCATTAGGATGGTAACAGGATCACTCCTTGATGTGACTTTTGCAAACCTTGCTTATCTTAAGAATCGCCTGGTGAGTTGGCTTAATATTCAACCCAGCCTATAGCCTGGTGGAATGGAAGCAGAATCTACAGAGGGGAGACTTGAATCTGCATTTTTAATAGTCACATCAAGGAAAATCTTATGATCAGTCAAGTTTTGAAAATAATTGCTTTCAAACATTGTGAGTTTACTGGTTGATGCCAACCAATATGAAAAAGCCATTGCAGGGTAGTAATTTAAATCCAACTTTGATCATTACTTTTCTGTTTTGGTCATGGAAACATTATTTTGGAGGCTTGGTTGATGTTTGATTTTATTCCTTCTTACACTCTAAGATGCAAACTATGATAGTAGTTGAACTGTTTTTGTTCAGGGCACATTTTTATAAATATTTGAAAAATGAAACATTAACCAACTCAGCTAAAAATTTAAAATAAATATAAAAATGTAAGGAAGAAAAACACGTTCAACATTATTTACATATTAGAAAAAACAGTTGGTCTTTTCTAGCATATACCGATAATTTAAAACTGGAGTCGATTTCTCCTATGTAACTTCAAGAAGTGTTTATGTATTTTATTATTACAGAGAGAAAATCTGTAAGTTCAGTCTGTTTTTTTCCTGGACCTATGAGGTTAATAAAGTGAGACCATGAATAATTTGCATGTTGAAGGGTCTATAAAATGTGCTAGTAATTCTTAATTTTATTGCCTTATGTTTAGAAAGTACAATTCGATAGAAGTGGATTAGGGGGTGGAGCACGATGGCCGAATAGGAACAGCTCCAGTCTCCAACTCCCAGCGCGAGCGACACAGAAGACCGGTGATTTCTGCATTTTCAACTGAGGTACTGGGGTCATCTCACTAGGGAGTGCCGGACAATCAGTGCTGGTCAGCTGCTGCAGCCTGACCAGCGAGAGCTGAAGCAAGGCAAGGCATCGCCTCACCTGGGAAGCACAAGGGGGAAGGGAATCCCTTTTCCTAGCCAGGGGAACTGAGACACACAACACCTGGAAAATCGGGTAACTCCCACCCCAATACCGCGCTTTAAGCAAACGGGCACACCAGAAGAATATATCCCTCACCTGGCCGGGAGGGTCCCACGCCCACGGAGCCTCCCTCATTGCTAACACAGCAGTCTGCGGCGATCTAACCGCAAGGCAGCAGCGAGGCTGGGGGAGGGGCGCCCGCCATTGCTGAGGCTTAAGTAGGTAAACAAAGCCGCTGGGAAGCTCGAACTGGGTGGAGCTCACAGCAGCTCAAGGAAACCTACCTGTCTCTATAGACTCCACCTCTGGGGACAGGGCACAGCTAAAAAAACAACAGGGGAAGCAGCAGAGGCCTGAGCAGACGCGAACGACTCTGTCTGACAGCTTTGAAGAGAGCAGTGGAACTCCCAACACGGAGGTTGAGATCTGAGAATGGACAGACTGCCTGCTCAAGTGGGTCCCTGACCCCTGAGTAGCCTAACTGGGAGACATCCCCCACTAGGGGCAGTCCGACACCCCACACCTCACAGGGTGGAGTACACCCCTGAGAGGAAGCTTCCAAAGGAAGAATCAGACAGGTACACTCGCTGTTCAGCAATATTCTATCTTCTGCAACCTCTGCTGCTGATACCCAGGCAAACAGGGTCTGGAGTAGACCTCAAGCAATCTCCAACAGACCTATAGCTGAGGATCCTGACTGTCAGAAGGAAAACTATCAAACAGGAAGGACACCTATACCAAAACCCCATCAGTACGTCACCATCATCAAAGACCAGAGACAGATAAAACCACAAAGATGGGGAAAAAGCAGGGCAGAAAAGCTGGAAATTCAAAAACTAAGAGCGCATCTCCCTCTGCAAAGGAGCACAGCCCATCTCCAGCAACGGATCCAAGCTGGTCAGAGAATGACTTTGATGAGATGAGAGAAGAAGGCTTCAGTCCATCAAACTTCTCAGAGCTAAAGGAGGAATTACGTACCCAGTGCAAAGAAACTAAAAATCTTGAAAAAAGAGTGGAAGAATTGACAGCTAGATTAATTAATGCAGAGAAGGTCATAAACGAAATGACAGAGATGAAAACCATGACACGAGAAATACGTGACAAATGCACAAGCTTCAGTAACCGACTCGATCAACTGGAAGAAAGAGTATCAGCGATTGAGGATCAAATGAATGAAATGAAGCGAGAAGAGAAACCAAAAGAAAAAAGAAGAAAAAGAAATGAACAAAGCCTGCAAGAAGAATGGGATTATGTAAAAAGACCAAATCTACGTCTGATTGGGGTGCCTGAAAGTGAGGGGGAAAATGGAACCAAGTTGGAAAACACTCTTCAGGATATCATCCAGGAGAACTTCCCCAAGCTAGTAGGGCAGGCCAACATTCAAATACAGGAAATACAGAGGACACCACAAAGATACTCCTCCAGAAGAGCAACTCCAAGACACATAATTGCCAGATTCACCAAAGTTGAAATGAAGGAAAAAATCTTAAGGGCAGCCAGAGAGAAAGGTCGGGTTACCCACAAAGGGAAGCCCATCAGACTAACAGCAGATCTCTCGGCAGAAACTCTACAAGCCAGAAGAGAGTGGGGGTCAATATTCAACGTTCTTAAAGAAAAGAATTTTCAACCCAGAATTTCATATCCAGCCAAACTAAGTTTCATAAGTGAAGGAGAAATAAAATCCTTTACAGATAAGCAAATGCTTAGAGATTTTGTCACCACCAGGCCTGCCTTACAAGAGACCCTGAAGGAAGCCCTAAACATGGAAAGGAACAACCGGTACCAGCCATTGCAAAAACATGCCAAAATGTAAAGACCATCGAGGCTAGGAAGAAACTGCATCAACTAACGAGCAAAATAACCAGTTAATATCATAATGGCAGGATCAAGTTCACACATAACAATATTAACCTTAAATGTAAATGGACTAAATGCTCCAATTAAAAGACACAGACTGGCAAACTGGATAAAGAGTCAAGACCCATCAGTCTGCTGTATTCAGGAGATCCATCTCACATGCAGAGACATACATAGGCTCAAAATAAAGGGATGGAGGAAGATCTACCAAGCAAATGGAGAACAAAAAAAAGCAGGGGTTGCAATCCTAGTCTCTGATAAAACAGACTTTAAACCATCAAAGATCAAAAGAGACAAAGAAGGCCATTACATAATGGTAAAGGGATCAATTCAACAGGAAGAGCTAACTATCCTAAACATATATGCACCCAATACAGGAGCACCCAGATTCATACAGCAAGTCCTTAGAGACTTACAAAGAGACTTAGACTCCCATACAATAATAATGGGAGACTTCAACACTCCACTGTCAACATTAGACAGATCAACGAGACAGAAAGTTAACAAGGATATCCAGGAATTGAACTCATGTCTGCACCAAGCGGATCTAATAGACATCTATAGAACTCTCCACCCCAAATCAACAGAATATACATTCTTCTCGGCACCACATCGCACTTATTCCAAAATTGACCACATAATTGGAAGTAAAGCACTCCTCAGCAAATGTACAAGAATAGAAATTATAACAAACTGTCTCTCAGACCACAGTGCAATCAAACTAGAACTCAGGACTAAGAAACTCAATCAAAACCGCTCAACTACATGGAAACTGAACAACCTGCTCCTGAATGACTACTGGGTACATAATGAAATGAAAGCAGAAATAAAGATGTTCTTTGAAACCAATGAGAACAAAGATACAACATACCAGAATCTCTGGGACACATTTAAAGCAGTGTGTAGAGGGAAACTTATAGCACTAAATGCCCACAAGAGAAAGCAGGAAAGATCTAAAATGGACACCCTAACATCACAATGAAAAGAACTAGAGAGGCAAGAGCAAACACATTCAAAAGCTAGTAGAAGGCAAGAAATAACTAAGATCAGAGCAGAACTGAAGGAGATAGAAACACAAAAAACCCTCCAAAAAATCAATGAATCCAGGAGTTGGTTTTTTGAAAAGATCAACAAAATTGACAGACCGCTAGCAGGACTAATAAAGAAGAAAGGAGAGAGGAATCAAATAGACGCAATAAAAAATGATAAAGGGGATATCACCACCTGACCCCACAGAAATACTAACTACCATCAGAGAATACTATAAACAACTCTACGCAAATCAACTAGAAAAACTAGAAGAAATGGATAATTTCCTGGACACTTACACTCTCCCAAGACTAAACCAGGAAGAAGTTGAATCCCTGAATAGACCAAGAGTAGGCTCTGAAATTGAGGCAACAATTAATAGCCTACCCACCAAAAAAAGTCCAGGACCAGATGGATTCACAGCTGAATCCTACCAGAGGTACAAGGAAGAGCTGGTACCATTCCTTCTGAAACTATTCCAATCAATAGAAAAATAGGGAATCCTCCCTAACTCATTTTATGAGGCCAACATCATCCTGATACCAAAGCCTGGCAGAGACACAACAAAAAAAGAGAATTTTAGACCAATATCCCTGATGAACATCGATGCAAAAATCCTCAATAAAATACTGGCAAACCGGATTCAGCAACACATCAAAAAGCTTATCCACCATGATCAAGTGGGCTTCATCCCTGGGATGCAAGGCTGGTTCAACATTCGCAAATCAATAAAGGTAATCCAACATATAAACAGAACCAAAGTCAAGAACCACATGATTATCTCAATAGATGCAGAAAAGGCTTTTGACAAAATTCAACAGCCGTTCATGCTAAAAACGCTCAATAAATTCGGTATTGATGGAACGTACCTCAAAATAATAAGAGCTATTTATGACTAAACCCACAGCTAATATCATACTGAATGGGCAAAAACTGGAAAAATTCCCTTTGAAAACTGGCACAAGACAGGGATGCCCTCTCTCACCACTCCTATTCAACATAGTGTTGGAAGTTCTGGCTAGGGCAATCAGGCAAAAGAAAGAAATAAAGGGTATCCAGTTAGGAAAAGAGGAAGTCAAATTGTCCCTGTTTGCAGATGACATGATTGTATATTTAGAAAACCCCATCATCTCAGCCCCAAATCTCCTTAAGCTGATAAGCAACTTCAGCAAAGTCTCAGGATACAAAATTAATGTGCAAAAATCACAAGCATTCTTATACACCAGTAACAGACAAGCAGAGAGCCAAATCAGGAATGAACTTCCATTCACAATTGCTTCAAAGAGAATAAAATACCTAGGAATCCAACTTACAAGGGATGTCAAGGACCTCTTCAAGGAGAACTACAAACCACTGCTCAGTGAAATAAAAGAGGACACAAACAAATGGAAGAACATACCATGCTCATGGATAGGAAGAATCAATATCGTGAAAATGGCCATACTGCCCAAGGTTATTTATAGATTCAATGCCATCCCCATCAAGCTACCAATGAGTTTCTTCACAGAATTGGAAAAAACGGCTTTAAAGTTCATATGGAACCAAAAAAGAGCCCGCATTGCCAAGACAATCCTAAGTCAAAAGGCCAAAGCTGGAGGCGTCACGCTACCTGACTTCAAACTATACTACAAGGCTACAGTAACCAAAACAGCATGGTACTGGTGGTACCAAAACAGAGATATAGACCAAGGGAACAGAACAGAGTCCTCAGAAATAATACCACACATCTACAGCCATCTGATCTTTGACAAACCTGAGAGAAACAAGAAATGGGGAAAGGATTCCCTTTTTAATAAATGGTGCTGGGAAAATTGGCTAGCCATAAGTAGAAAGCTGAAACTGGATCCTTTCCTTACTCCTTATACGAAGATTAATTCAAGATGGATTAGTGACTTAAATGTTAGACCTAATACCATAAAAGCCCTAGAAGAAAATCTAGGTAGTACCATTCAGGACATAGGCATGGGCAAGGACTTCATGTCTAAAACACCAAAAGCAACGGCAGCAAAAGCCAAAATTGACAAATGGGATCTAATTAAACTAAAGAGCTTCTGCACAGCAAAAGAAACTACCATCAGAATGAACAGGCAACCTACAGAATGGGAGAAAATTTTTGCAATCTACTTATCTGAGAAAGGGCTAATATCCAGAATCTACAAAGAACTCAAACAAATATACAAGAAAAAAAAACAAACAACCCCATCAAAAAGTGGGCAAAGGATATGAACAGACATTTCTCAAAAGAAGACATTCATACAGCCAACAGACACATGAAAAAATGCTCATCATCACTCGCCATCAGAGAAATGCAAATCAAAACCACAATGAGATACCATCTCACACCAGTTAGAACGGCAATCATTAAAATATCAGGAAACAACAGGTGTTGGAGAGGATGTGGTGAAATAGGAACACTTTTACACTGCTGGTGGGATTGTAAACTAGTTCAACCATTATGGAAAACAGTATGGCAATTCCTCAAGGATCTAGAACTAGATGTACCATGTGAACCAGCCATCCCACTACTGGGTATATACCCAAAGGATTATAAATTATTCTACTACAAAGACACATGCACACGTATGTTTATTGTGGCACTATTCACAATAGCAAAGACTTGGAATCAACCCAAATGTCCATCTGTAACAGACTGGATTAAGAAAATGTGGCACATATACACCATGGAATACTATGCAGCCATAAAAAAGGATGAGTTTGCGTCCTTTGTAGGGACATGGATGCAGCTGGAAACCATCATTCTTAGCAAACTATCACAAGAACAGAAAACCAAACACCGCATGTTCTCACTCATAGGTGGGTACTGAACAATGAGATCACTTGGACTCGGGAAGGGGAACATCACACACTGGGGCCTATCATGGGGAGGGGGGAGGGGGGAGGGATTGCATTGGGGAGTTATACATGATATAAATGATGAATTGATGGGTGCTGACAAGTTGATGAGTGCAGCACACCAACATGGCACAAATATACATATGTAACAAACCTGCACGTTATGCACATGTACCCTAGAACTTAAAGTATAATAAAAATAAAATAAAATAAAAAAAGAAAGTACAATTCATATTTTTTCTATTCTTTGGGTTTTTATTGAGCTTTTAATTTTTTGGTTGCCTGAGTATTCGTGAGTATTATCTGTATACCTGAAAATAAGATATATATTCTCTACTACAGGTGTACAGAGTTTGATACAACTATAAGAGACATCTTATAAATTGCATTTATTAGTTTGTCTATATTCTTACTAAATTTGTGACTATTTGATTTGCCTTGAATTGAGAGTGATACGTTAACGTTTCCTATTTTTTGTATGTTTCCACCTATTTCTTCTTGCATTTCCTATAGTTTCTGCTTTATGAAAATTGTTGATGTTTTTGAGTATATAAATACTAATATCAGTTTTATATTTATTACAAATTATAGCTTCTGGTATTATAAAGTATCCTTTTATAAAATTCTTTTAAGACATTTTGGGTTGAATCCTATCTTGTAAAACATAAAAATATACTTATTTCTGTTTCTTTGTATTTGTCTGGTGTACATCTTTGTATCCTTGTATTTTTAGCTTTTTTGAATCTTTGGGTTTGGTTTTGTTTGGCTTTATCAGAAAACCTGAAAATGTTTTTCTTTTAACAGATATGTTAAGCTCATTTATTTTATAGATACCACTGTGTAAGCTGTTCTCTCTCACTCTTCCTACCTCTCTCTTTCTCTCAGTATATTTTTGATATTTAGAAAGAGTTTTATTTTTATGGTAATATTTACATTTAATAAAACACCTCATATAATACTCTTTTTTTTTTTTCTTATCCCTTTGGTATTCTTTTTTTTTTATATATACTTTATTTTCTAGGGTACATGTGCACAATGTGCAGGTTCGTTGCATATGTATACATGTGCCATGTTTGTGTGCTGCACCCATTAACTCATCATTTACATTAGGTATATCTCCTAATGCTACCCCTCCCCCTCCCCCCACCCTATAACAGGCGCCATTGTGTTATGTTCCCCTTCCTGTGTCCAAGTGTTCACATTGTTCAAGTCCCACCTATGAGTGAGAACATGTGGTGTTTGGTTTTCTGTTCTTGCGATAGTTTGCTGAGAATGATGGTTTCCAGCTGCATCCATGTCCCT
Organism: Rhinopithecus roxellana; assembly: GCF_007565055.1. Classification (NCBI taxonomy): domain Eukaryota; kingdom Metazoa; phylum Chordata; class Mammalia; order Primates; family Cercopithecidae; genus Rhinopithecus; species Rhinopithecus roxellana. Next base: position 143,432,644 of record NC_044551.1, read on the forward strand.
ACAAAGGACACAAACTCATCCTTTTTTATGGCTGCATAGTATTCCATGGTGTATATGTGCCACATTTTCTTAATCCAGTCTATGATTGATGGATATTTGGGTTGGTTCCAAGTCTTTGCTGTTGTGAATAGAGCGGCATTAAACATATGTGTGCATGTGTCATTATAGCTGCATGATTTATAATCCTTTGGGTATATCCCCAGTAATGGGATGGCTGGGTCAAATGGTATTTCTAGTTCTAGATCCTTGAGGAATCGCCATGCTGTGTTCCACAATGGTCAAACTAGTTTACAGTCCCACCAACAGTGTAAAAGTGTTCCTATTTCTCCACATCCTCTCCAGCACCTGTTGTTTCCTGACTTTTTAATGATCACCATTCTAACTGGTGTGAGATGGTATCTCATTGTGGTTTTGATTTGCATTTCTCTGATGGCAAGTGATGATGGGCATTTTTTCATGTGTCTTTTGGCTGTATGAATGTCTTCTTTTGAGAAGTGTCTGTCCATTTCCTTTGCCCACTTTTTGATGGGGTTGTTTGTTTTTTTTCTTGTAAATTTGTTTGAGTTCTTTGTAGGTTCTGGATATTAGCCCTTTGTCAGATGAGTAGATTGCAAAAATTTTCTCCCATTCTGTAGGTTGCCTGTTCACTTTGATAGTGGTTTCTTTTGCTGTGCAGAAGCTCTTTAGTCTAACTAGATCCCATTTGTCAATTTTGGCTTTTGTTGCCATTGCTTTTGGTGTTTTAGACATGAAGTCCTTGCTCATGCCTATGTCCTGAATGGTATTCTCTAGGTTTTCTTCTAGGGTTTTTATGGTTTTAGGTCTAACATTTAATTCTCTGATCCATCTTGAATTAATTTTTGTATAAGGAGTAAGGAAGGGATCCAGTTTCAGCTTTCTACTTATGGCTAGCCAGTTTTCCCAGCACCATTTATTAAATAGGGAATCCTTTCCCCATTTCTTGTTTTTGTCAGGTTTGTCAAAGATCAGATGGCTGTAGATATGTGGTATTATTTCTGATGGCTCTGTTCTGTTCCATTGGTCTATATCTCTGTTTTGGTACCAATACCATGGTGTTTTGGTTATTGTAGCCTTGTAGTATAGTTTGAAGTCAGGTAGCACGATGCCTCCAGCTTTGTTCTTTTGGATTAGGATTGTCTTGGCAATGCGGGCTCTTTTTTGGTTCCATATGAACTTTAAAGCAGTTTTTTCCAATTCTGTGAAGAAACTCATTAGTAGCTTGATGGGGATGGCATTGAATCTATAAATTACCTTGGGCAGTATGGCCATTTTCACAATATTGATTCTTCCTATCCATGAGCATGGTATGTTCTTCCATTTGTTTGTGTCCTCTTTTATTTCATTGAACATTGGTTTGTAGTTCTCCTTAAAGAGGTCCTTCACATCCCTTGTAAGTTGGATTCCTAGTTATTTTATTCTATTTGAAACAATTGTGAATGGGAATTCACTCATGATTTGGCTCTCTCTTTATCCGTTATTGGTGTATAAGAATGCTTGTGATTTTTGCACATTGATTTTGTATCCTGAGACTTTGCTGAAGTTGCTTATCAGCTTAAGGAGATTTTGGGTTGAGACAATGGGGTTTTCCAAGTAGACAATCATGTCATCTGCAAACAGGGACAATTTGACTTCTTCTTTTCCTAACTGAATACCATTTATTTCTTTCTCTTGCCTGATTGCCCTGGCCAGAACTTCTAACACTACGTTGAATAGGAGTGGTGAGAGAGGGCATCCCTGTCTTGTGCCAGTTTTTAAGGGGAATGCTTCCAGTTTTTGCCCATTCAGTGTGATATTGGCTGAGGGTTTGTCATAAACATCTCTTCTTATTTTGAGATACGTTCCATCAATACCGAATTTATTGAGAGTTTTTAGCATGAAGGGCTGTTGAATTTTGTCAAAGACCTTTTCTGCATCTATTGAGATAATCATGTGGTTTTTGTCTTTGGTTCTGTTTATATGCTGGATTACGTGTATTGATTTGCATATGTTGAATCAGCATTGCATCCCAGGGATGAAGCCCACTTGATCATGGTGGATAAGCTTTTTGATGAGCTGTTGGATTTGGTTTGCCAGTATTTTATTGAGGATTTTTGCATGGATGTTCATCAGGGATATTGGTCTAAAATTCTCTTTTTTTGTTGTGTCTCTGCCAGGCTTTGGTATCAGGATGATGTTGGCCTCATAAAATGAGTTAGGAAGGATTTCATCTTTTTCTATTGATTGGAATAGTTTCAGAAGGAATGGTACCAGCTCCTCCTTGTACCTCTGGTAGAATTCGGCTGTGAATTCATCTGGTCCTGGACTTTTTTTTTGGTTGGTAGGCTATTAATTATTGCCTCAATTTCAGAACCTGCTATTGGTCTATTCAGGGATTCAACTTCTTCCTGGTTTAGACTTGGGAGAGTGTATGTGTCCAGGAATTTACCCCTTTCTTCTACGTTTTCTAGTTTATTTGCATAGAGGTGTTTATAGTATTCTCTGTTGGTAGTTTGTATTTCTGTGGGGTAGGTGGTGATACCCCCCTTTATCATTTTTTATTGCGTCTATTTGATTCCTCTCTCTTTTCTTCTTTATTAGTCTTGCTAGCGGTCTATCAATTTTGTTGATCTTTTCAAAAAACCAGCTCCTGTATTCATTGATTTATTAAAGGGTTTTTTGTGTCTCTGTCTCCTTCAGTTCTGCTCTGATCTTAGTTATTTCTTGCCTTCTGCTAGCTTTTGAATGTGTTTGCTCTTGCTTCTCTAGTTCTTTTCATTGTGATGTTAGGGTGTCCATTTTAGATCTTTCCTGCTTTCTCTTGTGGGTATTTATTGCTATAAGTTTCCCTCTACACACTGCTTTAAATGTGTCCCAGCGATTCTAGTATGTTGCATCTTCGTTTTCATTGGTTTCAAAGAACATCTTTATTTCTGCCTTCATTTCATTATGTACCCAGTAGTCATTCAGTAGCAGGTTGTTCAGTTTCCATGTAGTTGAGCGGTTTTGATTGAGTTTCTTAGTTCTGAGTTCTAGTTTGACTGCACTGTGGTCTGAGAGACAGTTTGTTATAATTTCTATTCTTGTATATTTGCTGAGGAGTGCTTTACTTCCAACTGTGTGGTCAGTTTTGGAGTGTGATGTGGTGCCAAGAAGAATGTATATTCTCTTGATTTGTGGTGGAGAGTTCTGTAGATGTCTATTAGGTCTGCTTGGTGCAGAGTTGAGTTCAATTCCTGGATATCCTTGTTAACTTTCTGTCTCATTGATCTGTCTAATATTGACAGTGGGGTGTTGAAGTCTCTCATTATTATTGTGTGGGTGTCTAAGTCTGTTTGTAAGTCTCTGAGGACTTTCTTTATGAATCTGGGTGCTCCTGTATTGGGTGCATATATATTTAGGATAGTTAGCTCTTCTTGTTGAATTGATCCCTTTACCATTATGTAATGGCCTTCTTTGTCTCTTTTGATCTTTGTTAGTTTAAAATCTGTTTTATCAGAGACTAGGATTGCAACCCCAGCCTTTTTTTGTTTTCCATTCACTTGGTAGATCTTCCTCCATCCCTTTATTTTGAGCTTATGTGTGTCTCTGCATGTGAAATGCGTCTCCTGAGTACAGCAGACTGATGGGTCTTGACTCTTTATCCAATTTGCCAGTCTGTGTCTTTTAATTGGGGCATTTAACCCATTTACATTTAAGGTTAATATTGTTATGTGTGAACTTGATTCTGTCATTATGATGTTAGCTGGTTATTTTGCTCGTTAGTTCATGCAGTTTCTTCCTAGCCTCGATGGTCTTTACATTTTGGCATGTTTTTGCAATGGCTGGTACCGGTTGTTCCTTTCCATGTTTAGTGCTTCCTTCAGGAGCTCTTGTAGGGCAGGAATGGTGGTGACAAAATCTCTCAGTATTTTCTTGTCTGTAAAGGATTTTATTACTCCTTCACTTATGAAACTTAGTTCAGCTGGATATGAAATTCTGGATTGAAAATCCTTTTCTTTAAGAATGTTGAATATTGGCCCCCACTCTCTTCTGGCTTGTAGAGTTTCTGCCAAGAGATCTGCTGTTAGTCTGATGGGCTTCCCTTTGTGGGTAACCTGACCTTTCTCTCTGGCTGCCCTTAATGTTTTTTCCTTCATTTTAACTTTGGTGAATCTGACAACTATGTGTCTTGGAGTTGCTCTTCTCAAGGATTATCTCTGTGGCATTCTCTGTATTTCCCAAATTTGAATGTTGGCCTGCTTTGCAAGGTTGGGGAAGTTCTCCTGGATAATATCTTGCAGAGTGTTTTCCAACTTGGTTCCATTCTCCTCCATCACTTTCAGGTACACCAGACATTGATTTGGTCTTTTCACATAATTCCATATTTCTTGGAGGCTTTGTTCATTTCCTTTTACTCTTTTTTCTCTAAACTTCTCGCTTCATTTCATTCATTTGATCTTAGTCACTGATACTCTTTCTTCCTGTTGATTGAGTCAGTTACTGAAGCTTGTGCATTTGTCACGTAGTTCTCGTGTCATGGTTTTCGTCTCTATCAGGTCGTTTATGGACTTCTCCTCATTGGTTATTCTAGTTATCCATTCATCAAATCTTTTTTCAAGGTTTTTGGTTTCTTTGCACTGGATTCATAGTTCCTCCTTTAGCTCTGAGAAGTTTGATTGACGGAAGGCTTCTTCTCTCAACTTGTCAAAGTCATTCTCCATCCAGTTTTGTTCCATTGCTGGTGAGGAGCTGCGTTCCTTTGGAGGAAGAGAGGTGCTCTGATTTTTTGAATTTTCAGGTTTTCTGCACTGCTTTTTCCCCATCTTTGTGATTTTATCTACCTTTAGTGTTGATGATGGTGACATACAAATGGGGTTTTGGTGTAGATGTCCTTTCTGTTTGTTAGTTTTCCTTCTAACAGCCAGGACCCTCAGCTGCAGGTCTGTTGGAGTTTGCTTGAGGTCCACTCCAGACCCTGTTTGCCTGGGTATCAGCAGTGGAGGCTGCAGAGAGAGAATATTGATGAACAGCAAGTGTTGCTCTCTGATTGTTCCTCTGGAAGCTTCATCTCAGAGGTGTACCCGGCCGTGTGAAGTGTGGGGTGTCAGTCTGCCCCTAGTGGGGGATGTCTCCCAGTTATGCTACTCAGGGGTCATGGACCCACTTAAGCAGCCAGTCTGTCCGTTCTCAGATCTCAACCTCCATGCTTGAAGAATCACTACTCTCTTCAAAGCTATCAGACAGGGACATTTACATCTGCAGAGGTTTCTGCTGCCTTTTGTTTGGCTGTGCCCTGTCCCCAGCGGTGGAGTCTACAGAGGCAGGCAGGCCTCCTTGAACTGAGGTGGGTTCCACCCCGTTCGAGCTTCCTGGCCACTTTGTTTAACTACTTAAACCTCAGCAATGGCGGGCACCCCTCCCCCAACCTTGCTGCCCCCTTGCAGTTAGATCTCAGACTGCTGTGCTAGCAATGAGGGAGGCTCCATGGGGGTGGGACCCTCTGAGCCAGGCATGGGATATCATCTCCTGGTGTGCCGTTTGCTAAGACCCTTGGTAAAGCGCAGTATTAGTGTGGGAGTGACCCAATTTTCCAGGTGTTGTGTGTCACTGTTTCCCTTGGCTAGGAAAAGGAATTCCCTTCCCCCTTGCACTTCCCAGCTGAGGCGATGCCTTGCCCTGCTTTGGCTCTTGGTTGTGCGCTGCACCCACTGTCCTGCACCCACTGTCCGACACACCCCAGTGAGATGAACCCGGTACCTCAGTTGGAAATGCAGAAATCACCTGTCTTCTGGGGTGCTCACACTGGGAGCTGGAGGCTGGAGCTGTTCCTATTTGGCCATCTTGGTGCCCAGTCCCTCATACAATACTCTTAATTCCTCTTGCATTAGGTGTTGTCTACTGGTTTCTTCTCATTAAAAAAAAATCTTCTAGGGAGCTTGTTTTCTCACCTTCTCCCTGATTCTTAATATGAATTCAATTCTATATAAATATTCTTTCATTCTGGATAATATTTATAAGGCTCTTAGCAAAATGCTTCTATTTTTATACATGCTTTTCCTTTTGTATATTTTTATTGAAGGTACATTGTCAGAATATGTAATATAGTAATGTATAGCCACTACATAATTAATTGCCTTCACTATATCCATCACTTAGTCTTAGTTCTCAGGCAAATATATTCAATGTTGACCACAGTTCTCGTGCCAGTGCCTCTCCAATTTTGGGTTATTTGCAGACATTTCTCTAATATATTCCTCAGGAAGGGTTCACAGGGACAACATTCCCTGAATTATTTTATGTTCATATGGTTTGCTCCAGTATTTTTTATCTGAAGGTCAGTTTGGCTCTTCATTAAATCCTGGCTTATAACTTTTTCTTGGAGTCATAGCTAAGAGGAATTTTTGTTTTTGGGGTTTTAGATGAGAGAGAGAGAGAGAGAGAGAAGTCAAAGAAGACATTAACATTTTTGGTTTGAGCAATTAGTTGAAAGTTGTTATTCCCTAAAATTAGAAAAATGTATTGGGTGACTGGTAGGGTAGCAGGTTTGGGTGAAGAAGATTTAGAATGGAGTTCGTGTGTTTGTGCTTGTGTGTGTCTATTTTCTTCTTTGGTGCACAGGAAGTCTCACTGTGTTTCCCAGGCTGGTCTTAAACTCCTGCCTCAAGTGATCCTCCCACTTTGGCCTCCCAAAACGTTGAGATGACTGGTGTGAGCCATCGCACCAGACCAAGAGTGGATTTTGACATGTTCGTTTGGCATGCCTTTAATTTAATTTATTTTTAACTGATACATAATAACTATCTGTATTTATGGAGTTCAGTATGATATTTCAATACTTGTATGCAATGTATAATTATCAAATATGAGTAATTAGCATATTCATTGCCTTAAGTATATCTTATTTCTTTATGTTGAGAATATTCAAAATCCATTCTTCTAGCTATTTGATAATACACAGTAAATTATTGACATGTCTTTTAAACATTCAAACGGTGAATCTAGGTAACTAGTCAAATGTGTGAATCAGAAATACAATGAAGAGGCAGGAGTAAAGATGGACATTTGAGAATTGTAGAAAGTATTTAAAGCATGAAACAGACTAAGATGCACTTATTAAGCCATATGTGTGGATAGACGTGGGAAATAAAAGGAAACCCCAACAAAGAAGATAGCAAAGGAGTGTCTGGTATGTTAGGAGCAACATGAGGAGAGTGGTGGTGTCCCAGAGGCCAAGTGAAGAAAGTGCTTCAAGAAAGAGATAATCAGCCGGGCACGGTGGCTCACACCTGTAATCCCAGCACTTTGGGGGGCCGAGGCAGGTGGATCACCTGAGGTCAGGAGTTCAAGAGCAGTCTGGCTAACTTGATGAAACCCTGTCTGTATTAAAAGTACAAAAAAAGTTAGTCAGCACGGTGGTGAGTGCCTGTAATCCCAGCTACTTGGGAGGCTGAGGCACAAGAATTGCTTGAACCTGGGAGGCAGAGGTTATAGTGAGCCAAGATCGCACCACTGCACTCTAGCTTGGGCAACAGAGTGAGAGTTTGTCTCAAAAAAAGAAAACCAAAAAAGCAAGAAAGAGGTAATTGGTCACTATATTGAATTTATTTACATTTTTGTTCAAGTGTTATTGGACTTATAATTTTTTCCTGTATTTTTTTCCTTATCTCCTTAATTTTTTATTTTAAAAACTATCAAAATAAGATATCTGGTAATGAAGGTAAAAGTTGAACTTTATCTAATTGATATTATTCCTACCCACAGCTTTAACAAATTGGTTCTAATTTTGACTTTTATTCCTTTAAATAAGCCTTTAAAAACAAAGGTGATTTCTCCTACACTTTAAAATCTATAAGAAAGCAGTTTTATTCTTTGTTCAGACTCAGCTAAAGCGAGCCACACTGGAAAGAGAAATGAGAGGTGAATCAAAGCTCCGTAAGGATTCTCATTGTTGTACAGCAGGTATTGACTTTATCCCCTATTGAAACAGAAGCGTGTGTTCATACCAGAGATTTTATGACCTGTGGTCACGGTGGGTGATTCAACACAAATCCTAGATTCCTATGATCCTCACAAGGCTGTACAAATTTACTTTCCAACTTTCTAATCTTTTCCAGTGACTTTCCCACATAATATAGGTGGGTTCTCAACAAAACAAAAACATTTTGGCCTTGGGCCTGAAATGAATTTAGCTGGAACCTCATTTAAAAAATGAAAGAACAGATAATTACTAGTTCATTTGACTCCTTTCCCCCCTTCCTCGCTATTGTGAAGACATGATTCTCTGCAAAGAATAAAAGATCAAGAAGCCTTTTTGGATCCTCCAGAATTTAGAATAAAATTTTCCATGTCTTACTTTTCTTTGGTGCGTTGGTTAGCTAATTAGCTTAAAGCTAGTTTGAGTAGATGCTGTATAACTCCCAGATAGAGATACTCATTCTCCTAGCTACCAAGAATGTTGCCCCTGCTGAAAGCTCATAGTGGAATTCCTCCCAAGAAATCACCCTTAGTTGAATAAAGCTGCCTCATTCAAGGTTATGTCTCTCCCAGGGACAGTCCACTTCCAATGTCTGATCAGTGTAGGTATGTAAAGGCCAGCCTACTTGTTCCATTTAGGATGTCTCAGAAAGGCCATCCCAGCCTCAAATCTCTCCATGGCGTTGTTTGAGAAGTCCAAAAATTGATATCGCTTTGCAGGTTAACCTCTCCCTCTGTGCAATTCTGCTGTGTGTGTGTGGGGGGGGGGGGGGGGGTTGGGGGGGGGGTGGGGTGGGTGTGTGTCCCTCACATGTGCTATTCCTGATAACATTCTCCAATACACAACTACATATGAAACTCCATCTCAGAGTCTATTTCCCGGAGAGCTTGACCTAGGACAATTAGTACAATAGTGGCCCAGGGAGCCACTAAAATAGATTTTGAAACTGAATTCCCAAATAGCTGGTAGGTAATGCTTATAAGTGGAGTAGTAGTAGGCCCCAGCCACTAGTGTTGAATTGTTAAAACTTTTACTGATGGTGAAATGGAGTGGGATCTGTGGTAAAAGGAAATACACCAGCAGGTGCAATATCTCAGGCATGTGGGAGGTTCGGGGAAGTGGTAATGAAAAGCGTACTGCATTGGATGATTTCTGGTAAGGACTAGGAGTGCATTAAAGAAAATTAACTTAAAACTTATTGCCTAAATAAGAAAAAGTATAAAAAGCAGAGGGCCACATATAGAGATCCTTATCAACTCAGCCAGAGGCAGAAAATACTGAAGTTTAGGTTTGTATGGAACCCAGAGCAGGAAAATGTACTACAGCAGGTCTCAGTTGTAGTGCAAGCTCTTCTCCAGAGGAAAAGAAGTCTCAGAGTCCTGGGAAAAAACTCTGCCCTCAGCAAAGGAAAATTATCCACCATATCAACTGGTATGTTCCTGGGCCCTGGTAGAGATGGAGTTCTGACCATGGTGTATGAAGTGACTACATAGTCATGACCTAGTCCTGAGCCCATCTTGAGCTGAGTTCTCTCAGACCTACCATTTCATAAAGTCAAGTAAGTCCTGTGGTAAATGGTACATCTAGGATTGGGTACAAGCAAGGCCACAGCACAGAAGCAAGCTGCAAATCAGGTGTCTCAGATTCTCATGTCTTTCATCAATATTGTACCTATGGCTTTCCCTCTAGTCTCACCTATGGCCACATGTGGAAGGAGTTCAGGAGAGGTGATTCCCTTATTTCCTGCTGACTGAGGAGGATAAAGGGCAAAATTGGTTCACAGATGAGTTGGCTTCATATGGGATTGCAAGCCAGAATTGGATTCGGAAGCACTAGAACCCTACTCAGGAATCTCTCTGAAAGACAATAGTGAAGTCTCCTTCTCTGTCTGCAGTACTGGCCTTAGCAAATCCATACATTCTGAATGTTTTAAACACCATCTATATGCTGAGGACTCTCAAATTTATATGCAACCCAGATAGCTGCTCTGAACTCCAGATTTGTCTCTGTTAATTACTAAACCTCTATTATGCACCCTGTTAAAAAAAAAAAAAAAACCAAAAAACTAATAGTTATCTCAAACAATATATCCAAATGAAGCTCTTATTTTTCCTTAAAAATATGCTTAGCCATTCCACAGTGGCTCACTCTTGTAATCCCAGCACTTTAGGACGCCAAGGCGGGTGGATCACAAGGTCAAGAGTTTGAGGCCAGCCTGGCCAACATGGTGAAATCCTGTCTGTACTAAAAATACAAAAATTAGCTGGGTGTGGTGGTGTGTGCCTGTAATCCCAGCTACTTGGGAGGCTGAGGCAGGAGAATTGCTTGAACCTGGGAGGCAGAACTTGCAGTGAGCCGAGATTGCACCACTGCACTCCAGCCTGGGCGTCAGGGCAAGACTTTGTCTCAGGGGAAACAAAACAAAACAAAATAAAAAACAAAGAAAAAAAATGCTCTGCCTCAATTCTTTCCATATTCATATATGGCAGTTCTATTTTTCCAGTTGCTTTATCCAAAAATCTTGAAGTTATCCTTTATATTTTACTTCCTTTAATATCCATCTACAAATCTTAGTGGCTCTGCATTCAAAGTGTACCCAGAATGTGACCATTTCTCACCACCTTTACTGTTACCTTCCTGGTCCAAGCTGACATCATCTCTCACTTCAATTCATCTCTAGCAGTTTTAGTGTCCAAGTCTCTGAAGGTTAGTAATCAAGCAGATTGAAAGAAATAAATCAAGATGATAAATAATTTTGTAGATGAAAATATTTTAAATCGTGGCAACAGGAATGCAGAAAAGGTAGAGATTATGAATCACAAACATGCGGTACGTTTAATGTGATGGAGGGAGGGATCTAAAGCTGAGTGAGCAAGGAGAGATCCTTTCTATGCAGAGCCTTTTAAACTTCTTGATTATGTTCACAATCAGCACCAAAAACAGAAAACCTCCAGAATCTTGGTAGATTTCTAACTTCTCCAGGAAAGAAGGAATCAAAATATTTTACATTATAATAAAAGGTAATATATTCTATTTTTTTCAAATAAAGCAGGACTCCTCTTTTTTTATCATTGTCTGGCTATGGAGGAGGGATGCTACTTTATAAAAAGAATCTCTCAGCTTAGTTTTGAGACTATTTCTAGATTTATGCCTCGTTGCTTTTCCAGAAAATAAGGGTAACATCAACAGATTTATCAGACTAGTTAATTAATTAAGTAACATTGCATCTAGAAGGGTGAGGAAGCAATGTCATTTTCCACCACTGTAAAGACAAAGTGATTGGGCAGTTATCAATCAAACCCTTAGAATTAGTGAGGCCAACCCTGCCCAGACCATAGGCCTTATATTCAATTTTTTAAAAAAGAGAAATGTATTTCACAGAATGTAGTTACCAACCAGAGACTAGTCTTTATTTTCTAGGAGACAAATCTGGCTTTCCATTTATGGCACATTCATCAAATCTGACAAAGCCAATGTATCCTCTCTTTTTGAAATGGTCTGCAACTAGTGTTTTTTTTGTTTGTTTTGGGTTTTGGTTTTTTTGCCTACTTTACAGCTCTATGATATCAGTTCTCTGGGGTCTTTCTTTGCTCCATTCTAAACTTGGAGGCTTTCTTACCAGCAAGAAGTGTTCTAAAAAACAAACGTCTCTACCTTGTCTCTTTCCAAAAAGCAGAAAAAACATTTCTGGGCTTGAATAAAAAGATAAATACTTGGACATTTACACGAGTCATGTCTTTTTAAACATTTACTAAGAACTTAAACCTGAAGGTCATGGAATAAGACATTGGCTCTTTTAAACACGTACTGTTCCTTAAAAATGTTAGATATTTCTAGATCCACTTCTTTATAAAACTTAATCCTCAACACCAAACTTTCATAGGAGGGGAAAAAAAGAAAAGAATCAGGTTATAAGAGAAGGGTTTTGGGAGCCAGACATTCACATTGGTTTTCTATCATCTAATATAAGGCAAGAAACTTAAAATTATCAGTGATTGAGCAATTTATCTTTCATGGCAGTGAAAATGAATTATAAATGTTAAATGTAGTATTCTTTTATCACGGAGACATATTATCCACCTCTGAGCTTATCTGAGAGAGCAGTGTTTCAACTTTGTTCTATTTATATTAAATACCTAATTTTGAAAGAAACCAGAATTGAGCTTGGTCAAATTTTCTCACGGTAACTTAGATTTATAAAGGATAAATTTTGCATCTAGGATATTTATTTTGATAGCAAGAAATAAGGCATAAAATGCGTTTAATGAATTAGTTCCCAATCACCCTTTCTGTTGGCAGATGATAGCTATTTCTAAAAGAGTGGTTGCTTGGCTGTACTTTGGAATCAGATGAAGATCTTTTTGGCAACCCTGATGACTTGGCTTTACTCCTAGAGATGGTTGTAGGGTTGGGCTGATAAACTACAGGCACATATCAAGATTGAGAACCTCTGCTCCAGAATGTATGGTGACAACCTCCTTTATCATGTTACAGCTACCCAACTGGGTAGTCATAAGGTAGTTGATGATTCCAGCCACCACATTTGGCTCAATTGCCTTCTGTTGAAAAGGTAGACTAGTAGACTACCTTCAGCTGAAGAAGCAAACAGTAGATATTTTGAAATAGTCCATGTGTTATGCCATGGCCTTCAACTTTAAATTCTCAGTCACCTAGCCTAAATTCCTGTTTAGAAACAGATGCAGACACCACTGGACTGTGCAGTAGGGCTCTATTGAAGGTATAAGCAAACACCTTTAGGACATAGAATCATAAGTGACATAAGAAAACAGATGAGTGTATGTATGTGTATCTGTGTGAGGGTGTGTATATGTGAATATCCCAAGTGATTAATAAATTCCAGAAAATGCCTGTAATGAGGTCTATTTATTTGACTTCTTTCTTAGGAAATCTGGACATCTTACTTCTAAGACCTGTAATTGTCCTAAAAACTGAAAGTCTCACTACCAGCAGGATGTGTACTTTTTCAGGTTCCACAGACAGTTGTTGGGGTGTGCTAACAAGTTCATCTTAGGAAGAACTATTAGGTTTGATACCAGAAGTGTCGCATAGAAATAGTTGCTTACTTTTCTGATTATTGGTAAATATTAGCCAGCTGGTGAATTGTGACATGACATGCATGTAAAATAGTGCACAACAGATGCCTGGTCAAACTTTGAGAAAAGAAGAGTATTGGGAGGACATCCAAGCTTATTTACTATCAGTACCAAAAGCCATCGTGATTGTTGTACATTGGTTTTCTGTTCTATTTTCCACTTTTTCTAAAAATTAATTCAGTTGAAGTAAAGTGGAGTGGTATCTGTCTTGTGTAACTCAAAGAGTGTTCCCCACTGACAACCTAAGTGTGTCCTCAGGTATGGGGTTGCAAACCTGAGGATAGCTTTCTCTCTGTGGCACTCAGAAAAGGTAGGTAAATCAGCCTACTGGTCCATAATCTTGCACTATCCCAGAGATCTCTCTACTAAGGAAGGGCCTCACAGGTGTCACAGGTGCCATTCTAACCACTTCTCCACCCTGAACCAGTTGCCTTGGGTACCTGCTAGACCCCTTGTTTAAATCTGTATCCTGACTTTCTTTCGGAAGGCAAAGGAAAACATGAAAACATTCACTTCCAGAGTAAGTTGAATGGGAAGATGAGAGATATCCTGTTTGGAGATACTTCTACCCCTCTGCCTCCTAATGAATCCTCCTTTTTCCTCTCAGTCCCTTACCAAATGTGTGCTTATTGTGTGTGTGTGTGTGTGTGTGTGTGTGTGTGTGTGTGTCTGTGTGTGTGTGTCTCTGTGTGTGTGTCTCTGTGTGTATGTGTGTGTGTGTTTGATAGGTGATGAGCCGGGAATTCAGGCTCATCACTAACATTAGAGTCGCATGAACTTGGCTCTGTAAATTTCTAGTAGTTCAGAGGTCACTTTCTAAGCTGCTCAGGAATGCTGCTAGTCTACTTTTTTTAGCTGAAGGTAATTGAGCCAAATGTGCTGGCTGGAATCATCAAACCCCTTATAACTTCCCAGTTGAGTAGCTGGAACATGAGAGAGGTTGTCACCACACATTTTAAAGCAGAGATTCTCAACCCCAGTGGCATATGCACTCTTACAACCCTGCTCCACTTTCCTTTTTTGTCTTTATTTTAATCACTGGTTCCTCAAATGTCTGAGCACAAAAAGTATAAAAACCTCAAAATGGCACAATATCTATGTGGAATAAAGATATAGTTTTGAAATATTTTAAAGCCACAGAACTCCTTTCTTCAAGTAGACTCTTATGGAATAGATAATTATGTAAAGAAAATTGACAAAGAACATCTCTGGTTAAAGAAAGAGGAGGGTTCAAGCCCCATCATAGATCCCACCCCAGTTCCCTGGCTGTTTTGCATCTCCCTCCCAGCCTCCCACCTGAGGCTCATCATAGAACCCCCTAGACACAGGAGAAAGAATATTTTTCATGGGATATGTGCAATAACTTCTTTCTGGTGGAACTTACTTGGAGTGGTTGTGTCAGGCACTAACCCAGGTCACCAAAAGCTGCCCAATGGGATGTTCTGTCACAAACCATGCCAAACTGTGGCATGGCCCTGAAACTTTCTGAACATCCCTCATCTTCAACATGGATGTCTGTGTGCCTTATGAATATATTTTAAGGGTTAGAAACAAAGGTTGTAAAATTAACTTGTGAACTTTAAGCACTAATTAAATATAAGGACTTCTGAAACTTTGCAGCACTTTTCCTTGATTTAATTGGGGTAGAGTGGAAATAATTTTAGATTCCAATCTTGGTTCTTCAATTTACCAAATACGTGACTTTAACCAAGTCGTTTCATTTTTTTGGATCCTCAGTTCCTTCATTTTCAGAAATGAAGGGAGTAATACCAATATAGGCTTATGAAAGTTCAAGGACAGCAAGAAGTCCCTAGCTAGACAATACCTGGCACATTGAAGGCACTAGATAAATTTTCATCAAATCTAAATGCCTTTCTTTTGAAAAGAGCTACACCATTTCTCCTTGGTATAGATTTTACATCACAGCAATGCACTGTAGCAAATACATTACCAATTGTCTCACCTGAAAAATGGTGCTATATAAATGCAAATTTACTTACTCACTACAATCACACATACTCATCAGTATATGCCTCCTCACATCTTTCTTTCTTAAAACCTATTACATCTGCTTTGCTCTGTACAGCAACTGCCCTTAAAATTTAATGAGTGAAATAATTCATTTCTGAACTTTTTCTTTTTTTGATAGATAAAGCTCAGTTGATCAAAGATGATGATAAAAGTTCACAGTGAAATGAAAACTAGAAATTATCAAATTTGGTTCTTCTTTAAAACTAAAAAAATTTGCTATTTTTTCTTAAATCATTATTTTTGAAAATATGTATTTATATTACAAGCTTCCAATATATATGACATTTCTGTATGTTCTATGCTTTACATGGCAATCTGACCAAAAGCACGCAAAAACAACAACAACAAAAAAAAGACCACCCTGCTATCTAGTGCTTCTTTTATTTGTTCAATGACTATTTTTGAAATCTTGAAATATGTGAATACATATTTTGCCAAATCTTTATATGTTTTGTCACTTCCAGTAAGAAATTAGATCTCACATCTGTTTCTATTTTGAGAGTATATCACTTCTTCTTTTTTTTAAACATACATGTGAAAAACAGAAAATGAAGGAACCAGAAGTCTGTGAAGAGAATCTGAGTCTGTGTGATGAGAGTGGGGATGGGAGTGGAGTGGATTCACTGTAAGTAGATCCTTAATCTGGCAGAGCTTTAGCCAACCCCAGTCACCTCTCACTGCCCCATTCTGGGCAGTTGAATTATAAGAACTCTGAGCCTTTTTCATCTGAGAAACTCATTGACTCTTCCAAACCAGAAGAAACTTACTTAACAAGCTGCTATCATATGCCTCTAAAATAGGGTAGTCTTAATATTCTAATTTGATTAAAACCAGTGACCATTCATTGAAGGCTTACCTTATTAGTTCCACTTTGGAGAAAAGAGAATTCCTATTCCAACCTACTTTGTTAGATAGGCTGGAATGATGAGACAAAACATGAATTTCAGTGTAAGTCATAGTTTCTGGGGAACAACTCCAATGGTCATAAGAAACCTAAAGTTGGGAAGCAGCACACTAAATGCCACAGTACATCAGCAACAACAAAAATTGCTGTATGAATCTACAAAGGTGAAGCTGATTGAGAATGCTAATCACATGTAGGAAAATAAACGCATTTCCTTGGCAGAGACTTTGCTATAGACACATTACTGTCATTGCCATGATGTTCAATAGAATTGTCAGTCTACATAAGAACACAGATCCTTTCTTTATCCCTTCTTTGAGAAGGTGGGGAAGCAAGTAGGTATAAGAATTATCTTTGGCCTTAAAAAAAAAATCTTCCTGAAGTCTGCCTCCTCTGCAGGTTAGTGGGAGATGTAGGAGTGAAGTGTGCTTTGGGTAAAAACTCCCCAGGTGATACTAATGGTCATCTTCCTCCCACCCAACCCACCTCACTGAGGCTGTGTCACTGAATTCTGCAGCATGGGTATTTATACTACCATGTAAATCTTCTCCTCTTTGGTTCCAGAACTTAGAATATTCTTCTATTTTCAATATCTGTCTTTTGGGGGGAAAAGTGAAATATGATAATTCAACATGATTTGTTTTAAGCTAAATTTCTTTTTCAAAGACAAAATGAGACTACTACAAACTGATTGTTTTAATTTTTGGCTTACTTATGCCTCACAGCATTAGAGGATTGCTTTATCAATTCCAAATGCTCGGTCAGAATAGATACTCTCACACCTGGATTTGGTCATGTGTCCATTTGATCCAACCCTGCAACTGTGGCCGGAGTGAGGGAGTTTCACCCCTGTGGGCCTCCCCATTCAGAGAAAGTGAGAAGAGTTGTGGGTTGAGGAGATACCCTTAAAACCGTCAACTACTTGTTAGGTTGCTTGCACAGATTCCACAGAGATCTGTAGGGCAGCCTATTATTTATTCATACTCTCCCTTCTTCCAAAACGGTGTAGGAAATGATCACATGAGCAAAAATGAGCAATTAGAATTGGCACTTTTTAAATTAGATTTTTTATGAAATAATAACGCAATGTATAGAGAAAGGAAATTACTCTTTCCAGCTACTAGGTAATAAGTTTGTTAATGTAATTATGTGCTTAATTTACATCTGAGCTCCCCAGTACCCAAGATAACAGGAAACCAAATGGATTATAGAGAGTTCTATTATCTAGAAAAGAAAGAATCAATAAGAGAAAAAGACTTTTTTTTCCCCAGGCACTGAACTCAAAAAGAAATCCATAAATTAGGTAATTATTAAAGAGATACCACATGAATTAATATAAAATTACTTCTATTATACTTTTGAAAATTAATCTTCAAATGGCTGTTTCCATTTCATCTTTCTGTGAAAGCTGAAGGAGTAACATTAAACTTTAACTCCATAAACTTATGTGGGTAAAAGATAAATGTGGTTCTGTCTGAGAAGACCACTGGGAACCCCTAATTTCTATATCACAACTTGCAGTTGGGTTCTTACCAGGCCTGAGCTAGTCGAAGTACAGGCTGAGAGGTACAGAGTATGTAGTAATTTTCTAAAGAAACAGAAACGTAATATTAAATTTTCCTATTTTAAAGTAATACTTTTATTATAGAAGAAGCACGCAATCTTTGTAGATAATTAGCCAAAAAAAAAAAAAAAAAAAAAAAAAAAAAAAGATGGCCAAATAGAAACAGCTCCAGTCTCCAGCTCCTAGGGCGAGTGACACAGAAGATGGGTGATTTTTGCATTTTCAACTGAGGTACCGGGTTCATCTCACGAGGGAGTGCCGGACAATGGGTGCTGGTCAGCTGCTGCAGCCCTACCAGTGAGAGCTGAAGCAGGGCGAGGCATCACCTCACCTGGGAAGCACAAGGGGGAAGGGAATCCCTTTTCCTAGCCAGGGGAACTGAGACACACAACACCTGGAAAATCAGGTAACTCCCACCCCAATACTGTGCTTTACCAAGGGTCTTAGCAAACGGCACACCAGGAGATTATATCCCACATCTGGCCAGGAGGGTCCCACAGCCGCGGAGCCTCCCTCATTGCTAGCACGGCCGTCTGAGATCTAACTGCAAGGCAGCAGTGAGGCTGGGGGAGGGGCACCCATCATTGCTGAGGCTTAAGTAGGTAAACAAAGCCACTGGGAAGCTCGAACTGAGTGGAGCCCTCAGCAGCTCAAGGAGGCCTGCTGTCGCTGTAGACTCCACCTCTGGGGACAGGGCACAGCTAAACAAACAAACAAACAAAAAAGCAGCAGAAACCTCTGCAGACGCAAACGACCCTGTCTGACAGCTTTGAAGAGAGCAGTGGATCTCCCACACAGAGGCTGAGATCTGAGAGCAGGACAGACTGCCTGCTCAAGTGGGTCCCTGACCCCTGAGTAGCCTAACTGGGACACATCCCCCACTAGGTGCAGACCAACACCCCACACCTCACACAGCAGGGTACACCCCTGAGACAAAGCTTCCAAAGCAAGAATCAGACAGGTACACTCACTGTTCAGCAATATTCTATCTTCTGCAGCCTCTGCTGCTGATACCCAGGCAAACAGGGTCTGGAGTGGACCTCAAGCAATCTCCAATAGCCCTACAGCTGAGGGTCCTGACTGTTAGAAGGAAAACCTAACAAACAGGAAGGACACCCACACCAAAACCCCACCAGTACGTCACCATCATCAAAGACCAAAGGCAGATAAAACCACAAAGATGGGGAAAAAGCAGGGCAGAAAAGCTGGAAATTCAAAAAATAAGAGCGCAACTCCCCCTCCAAAGGAACGCAGCTCATCGCCAGCAACGGATCAAAGTTGGACAAAAAATGACTATGACAAGTTGAGAGAAGAAGGCTTCAGTCCATCAAACTTCTCAAAGCTAAAGGAGGAATTACATACCCAGTGCAAAGAATCTAAAAATCTTGAAAAAAGAATGGAAGAATGGATAACTAGAATAATCAATGCAGAGAAGGCTGTAAACGAACTGACAGAGATAAAAACCATGACACGAGAAATACATGACAAATGCACAAGCTTCAGTAACTGACTTGGTCAACTGGAAGAAAGAGTATCAGCTGACTGAGGATCAAATGAATGAAATGAAGCGAGAAGAGAAGTCTAAAGAAAAAAGAGGAAAAAGAAATGAACAAATCCTTCAAGAAGAATGGGATTATGTGAAAAAACCAAATCTACGTCTGATTGGGGTGCCTGAAAGTGAGGGGGAAAATGGAACCAAGTTGGAAAACACTCTGCAGGATATCATCCAGGAGAACTTCCCCAACCTAGTAAGGCAGGCCAACATTCAAATTTGGGAAATACAGAGAATGCCACAAAGATACTCTTCGAGAAGAGCAACTCCAAGACACATAGTTGTCAGATTCACCAAAGTTAAAATGAAGGAAAAAACATTAAGGGCAGCCAGAGAGAAAGGTCAAGTTACCCACAAAGGGAAGCCCATCAGACTAACAGCAGATCTCTCAGAAGAAACTCTACAAGCCAGAAGAGAGTGGGGGCCAATATTCAACATTCTTAAAGAAAAGAATTTTCAACCCAGAATTTCATATCCAGCCAAACTAAGTTTCATAAGTGAAGGAGAAATAAAATCCTTTACAGATAAGCAAATGCTTAGAGATTTTGTCACCACCAGGCCTGCCTTACAAGAGACCCTGAAGGAAGCACTAAACATGGAAAGTAACAACCGGTACCAGCCATTGCAAAAACATGCCAAAATGTAAAGACCATCGAGGCTAGGAAGAAACTGCATCAACTAACGAGCAAAATAACCAGTTAATATCATAATGGCTGGATCAAGTTCACACATAACAATATTAACCTTAAATGTAGATGGACTAAATGGTCCAATTAAAAGACACAGACTGGCAAACTGGATAAAGAGTCAAGACCCATCAGTCTGCTGTATTCAGGAGACCCATTTCACACTGCAGAGACATACATAGGCTCAAAATAAAGGGATGGAGGAAGATCTACCAAGCAAATGGAGAACAAAAAAAAGCAGGGGTTGCAATCCTAGTCTCTGATAAAACAGACTTTAAACCATCAAAGATCAAAAGAGACAAAGAAGGCCATTACATAATGGTAAAGAGATCAATTCAACAGGAAGAGCGAACTATCCTAAATATATATGCACCCAATACAGGAGCACCCAGATTCATACAGCAAGTCCTTAGAGACTTACAAAGAGACTTAGACTCCCATGCAGTAATAATGGGAGACTTCAACACCCCACCTGTCAACATTAGACAGATCAAAGAGACAGAAAGTTAACAAGGATATCCAGGAATTGAACTCGACTCTGCACCAAGGAGACCTAATAGACATCTACAGAACTCTCCACCAGAAATCAACAGAATATACATTCTTCTCGGCACCACATCACACTTATTCAAAAACTGACCACATAATTGCAAGTAAAGCACTCCTCAGCAAATGTAAAAGAACAGAAATTATAACAAACTGTCTCTCAGACCACAGTGCAATCAACCTAGAACTCAGGACTAAGAAACTCAATCAAAACCGCTCAACTACATGGAAACTGAACAACCTGCTCCTAAATGACTACTGGGTACATAATGAAATGAAGGCAGAAATAAAGATGTTCTTTGAAACCAATGAGAACAAAGATCCAACATACCAGAATCTCTGGGACACATTTAAAACAGTGTATAGAGGGAAATTTTTGGCACTAAATGCCAGAAGAGAAAGCTGGAAAGATCTAAAATTGACACTCTAACATCACAATTAAAAGAACTAGAGAAGCAAGAGTAACCACATTCAAAAGCTAGCAGAAAGCAAGAAATAACTAAGATCAGAGCCGAACTGAAGGAGATAGAGACACAAAAAACCCTCCAAAAAATCAATGAATACAGAAGTTGGTTTTTTGAAAAGATCAACAATATTGATAGACCGCTAGCAAGACTAGTAAAGAAGAAAAGAGAGAGGAATCAAAGAGACGCAATAAAAAATGATAAAGGGGATATCACCACTGACTCCACGGAAACACAAATTACCATCAGAGAATACTATAAACACCTCTATGCAAACAAACTAGAAAATCTAGAAGAAATGGATAATTTCCTGGACACTTACACTCTCCCAAGACTAAACCAGGAAGAAGTTGAATACCTGAATAGACCAATAGCAGGTTCTGAAATTGAGGCAATAATTAAGAGCCTACCAGCCAAAGAAAGTCCAGGACAAGATGGATTCACAGCCGAATTCTACCAGAGGTACAAGGAGGAGCTGGTACCATTCCTTCTGAAACTATTCCAATCAATAGAAAAAGAGGGTATCCTCCCTAACTCATTTTATGAGGCCAACATCATCCTGATACCAAAGCCTGGCCGAGACACAACAAAAAAAGAGAATTTTAGACCAATATCCCTGATGAACATCGATGCAAAAATACTCAATAAAATACTGGCAAACCGAATCCAGCAGCACATCACAAAGCTAATCCACCATGATCAAGTGGGCTTCATCCCTGGGATACAAGGCTGGTTCAACATATGCAAATTAATAAAAGTAATCCAGCATATAAACAGAACCAAAAACAAAAACCATATGATTATCTAAATAGATGCAGAAAAGACCTTTGACAAAATTCAACAGCCCTTCATGCTAAAAACTCTCAATAAATTCGGTATTGATGGAATGTATCTCAAAATAATAAGAGATGTTTATGACAAACCCACAGCCAATATCATACTGAATGGGCAAAAACTGGAAGCATTCCATTTGAAAACTGGCAAAAGACAGGGATGCCCTCTCTCACCACTCCTATTCAACATAGTGTTGGAAGTTCTGGCTAGGGCAATCAGGCAAGAGAAAGAAATCAAGGGTATCCAGTTAGGAAAAGAAGAAGTCAAATTGTCCCTGTTTGCAGATGACATGATTGTGTATTTAGAAAACCCCATCGTCTCAGCCCAAAATTTCCTTAAGCTGATAAGCAACTTCAGCAAAGTCTCAGGATACAAAATTAATGTGCAAAAATCACAAGCATTCTTATACACCAGTAACAGATAATCAGAGAGCCAAATCATGAATGAACTTCCATTCACAATTGCTTCAAAGAGAATAAAATATCTAGGAATCCAACTTACAAGGGATGTAAAGGACCTCTTCAAGGAGAACTACAAACCACTGCTCAGTGAAATAAAAGAGGACACAAACAAATGGAAGAACATACCATGCTCATGGATAGGAAGAATCAATATCATGAAAATGGCCACACTGCCCAAGGTAATTTATAGATTCAATGCCATCCCCATCAAGCTACTAATGAGTTTCTTCACAGAATTGGAAAAAACTGCTTTAAAGTTCATATGGAACCAAAAAAGAGCCCACATTGCCAAAACAATCCTAATCCAAAAGAACAAAGCTGGAGGCTTCACACTACCTGACTTCAAACTATACTTACAAGGCTACAGTAACCAAAACACCATTGTACTGGTACCAAAACAGAGATATAAACCAATGGAACAGAACAGAGTCCTCAGAAATAATACCACATGTCTACAGCCATCTGATCTTTGACAAACTTGACAAAAACAAGAAATGGAGAAAGGATTCCCTATTTAATAAATGGTGCTGGGAAAATTGGCTAGCCTTAAGTAGAAAGCTGAAACTGGATCCTTTCCTTACTCTTTATACGAAAATTAATTCAAGATGGATTAGACTTAAATGTTAGATCTAATACCATAAAAACTCAAGAAGATAACCTAGGTAATACCATTCATGACATAGGCATGGGCAAGGACTTCATGTCTAAAACACCACAAGCAACGGCAACAAAAGCCAAAATTGACAAATGGGATCTAATTAAACTAAAGAGCTTCTGCACAGCAAAAGAAACTACCATCAGAGTGTACAGGCAACCTACAGAATGGGAGAAAATTTTTGCAATCTACTCATCTGACAAAGGGTTAATATCCAGAACCTACAAAGAACTCAAACAAATTTACAAGAAAAAAACAAACAACCCCATCAAAAAGTGGGCAAAGGATATGAACAGACATTTCTCAAAAGAAGACATTCATACATCCAAAAGACACATGAAAAAATGCTCATCATCACTGGTCATCAGAGAAATGCAAATCAAAACCGCAATGAGATACCATCTCACACCAGTTAGAATGGCAATCATTAAAAAGTCAGGAAACAACAGGTGCTGGAGAGGATGTGGAGAAATAGGAACACTTTTACACTGTTGGTGGGATTGTAAACTAGTTCAACCATTATGGAAAACAATATGGTGATTCCTCAAGGATCTAGAACTAGAAGTAACATATGACCCAGCCATCTCATTACTGGGGATATACCCAAAGGATTATAAATCACGCTGCTATAAAGACACATGCACATGTTATGTTCATTGTGGCACTATTCACAATAGCAAAGACTTGGAATCAACCCAAATGTCCATCAGTGACAGACTGGTTTAAAAAAATATGGCACATATACACCATGGAATACTATGCAGCCATAAAAAAGGATGAGTTTGTATCCTTTGTAGGGACATGGATGCAGCCGGAAACCATCATTCTCAGCAAACTATCGCAAGAACAGAAAACCAAACACCGCATATTCTCACTCATAGGTGGGAACTGAACAATGAGATCACTTGGACTCGGGAAGGGGAACATCACACACTGGGGCCTATTATGGGGAGGAGGGGGAGGGGAGGGATTGCACTGGGAGTTATACCTGATGTAAATGACGAGTTGATGGGTGCTGATGAGTTGATGAGTGCAGCACACCAACATGGCACAAGTATACATATGTAACAAACCTGAACGTTATGCACATGTACCCTAGAACTTAAAGTATAATAATAATAATAATAAAAGAAAATTAGCCAAAAAAAATCACTTCACATTGCTACAACTCAATGATCACCACAGTAAATTGCTAGTCATGTATTACCAGATATTTCTGTGTGTATTAGTGTACATATATATATATGCACACACAAATATGTTTTAATACACACACACATATACAGCCAACTTTCTCTCCCCCCAACCCCCAGTCAACGATCTTCATCTTTCCATTTTGCTAAATTTTTATCTCAGCTAATACTGGGGCCATATTCAAATTTACTCAATTGTTCCTAAAGTACTTTTGTCCAAAGTAGGATCTAGTTAAAGAAAATTAATTGTATTTGGCTGTTGGGTCTCTTTGTTCTCTTCTAATCAAGCATGGTCTTTTTATTTTTACTTTAACTTGTCGATAAGGACAGTAGTCTTGTAGGGTGTTTCACTTTCCAGATGTGCGATTATTCAGGTAATCTTGTTGGGGGGTAGGGATGGAAACCCAAGGCACCCTGATGCTGTCTCTCTTGGGTCTTGATCTAAGCCAGAGAGAGAGAGCACTTCTCTCTGCATCTGCTGATCAAGGCGACTTCTGGCAGGTGGAGCTGCAGAGGGCTCTAAATCCCAGATGGATTAATGATTGCACTGGCTGGCAGGGGAGGGACCCCTCTCAGGAGTTAGTGATTAGGAAACTGGAGTCAGAGGAAAGAGGCTGGGGAGCAGGCAGTGGGCCAAGACAAGCAAGAATTAGGTGGAGAGCTGTTTACTGGAGCATGTGTGTCTCTTCAAACACAAGAATCAGTGGCTGTGATGACCAGTGTCTGGCTTTCTGTGCTACCCTTAAATGGGAACAATTAGCCCATTTGAGAGACAAATTCACATTACAGTAGTCCTGAGAGAGGAAAGAGCTCCCCTCTCTGCCTGTGTTTGCATTTTAGAGTGGCCTTTTCAGAAGGGCATAATTCATTCAAGGTTGGTAACTTACTCTTCTCCAAATCTACAGTATTTGGCACAGTCCCTGGTACAATTAAAGGGAAGACTTTGGAGGTGTCTGACATTCCTGATATATAATCAAGAGCAGCTATTCAGTACTGTCCTTAGACCCTAGTAAGAGGGGGCCCTTCTATAAAGTGATCTGTGCTGACCTCCTTCAGTTATGCCCATCCAGGGCCCCTTCCAGGTTCTCTAGATCTACTGCAAATGGATGACCATGAACACGCTTGAAGAGCCTGAGCAGACCTCTCCACAGATCTCATCTCCTGGTAGTTCCCTTTGAGCCACAAGTCTGTGCACCCCTAGGCTTAGAGACTGGTCATGGGACTACTGGTTTGCAGAGATTACAGATGGACCTTGGACCAGAGGACTAGGGTGTACACATGTCAATTCATGAGACACCTTGAGATTTGGGATGGAGCTGAGGGTGGAAAGAGAACTGGAACATGCTGCAGGCTTGCGGGGCCAGACCCTGGACCAGCTTCCCCAGCCCTCTCACCCTCCAAGGGGAACTCTGAGGAGACTGAGTTCCAATTTCCAATCTGGCCTCCCAGCATATTAACAAGGGTGCAGTTGTCAAGGTCGGAGGCTGGGGCATTGAATTTAATTGTATTTTCTCTTGAGTTATAATGTCTGAGTATTCAGGGCTTCCATTTGTATTCCTGCCCTGGCCCATAATCACTAGAGGTGAGCCAACAGCTACTTCGTATTGCTGAGGGAAGCACTCCTTTAAAAAGAAGGGTTTTTTCTACTTTTTTTGCATAAAGTGCTTAGAGTCAACTAATCTGCTAGAGCCCACTGTTCTGAGTGAGCAGATCACTGGCCTGAGAAGTCAACCAAATGCCGGGGAATCCTTCACAGCTTCTGCATTCTCTGATACTGTCGTTATTTTACCATTAGTGAATTAAACTTCAGTGTGTGAAATAGTTCATAGATTATCCAAGCTCCCACAGCTTCTCTTCCTGCTCTGTATTTGGCCATTCCACTGCTCTTTTCCACCTCCACCAGTGCAGCATCAGAGGAAATATAAGGGGAATGGCCATTAATTTCACCTATAGTTCATTGTAATGGATACATATTCAAAGTATAAAAAATGTTATTTTGCTATTATTAATATTGTTGTCACTATTATGGATCTACTTAAATGTTTTCGCTCTCCATTAAAAGCTACAGCCAAAAGCTGACTAAAGGCTGATTTTAAGGAGATACAACAAATAGCTAATACAAATGAAATGAGTATGTAGAAAATCAGACACTAGAGAACTGCTTTTACAAAGGAGAAGGGTGAAAGTGAATATTTCTAGCTTGTCAGCTATGCCATTATTGAAAGAGAAAAGAAGAATTTTTTTCATAACACAGCAGAGTTTTTTTAACCTGAATTACATACTTCAGCCATATCAGAGACAGTTCTTACAATGATTTTGTAAGGAAAAAAGGTCATGTGCCAGCAAAATTCAATCCTTAGCTTGAAATATATTTATATATCATATGTGAGATCAGAGCAAAAAGATGGGGGGGACAGCAAACAAGTTTTCTTTGAAGTAGAGAAGCCTCAATGCTTGGATCGGGTGCCATGTCTCCCTCTCTTTCTCCCTCCTTCTAGAAGAAACTATTGCAATGGTCCTCAGAACAATGTTTTATAGGGAGGTGCATAAGTGAAAACATCCGAACCTTGGGAACCTGATCTCCATTGCCAATTCTACATTTCCAAAAGGGCATTTAAAAACATCATTGTTTGTTCCCAGTGACTAGTAAATTGCATTTTGATGTGGTAATTGCAAACAGATTCCAGTCTCCAAGCATTTCTACAAGCATAACAATCTTTACTATGGTGGAACCAATGTTATACTCACAAATTTCCAAAGATGTTTATATGAGATTCTCAGCTGATTTTCTGCTGGTCTACTGTCAGTGTTAGATGTGAATTGTTTTTTCTGTAACTTATGATGAGCAATGGTTATTACTGATTCATTGTTGATTTTGTTTATTGGGAAATTGCTCTAAGATAAAAAGAAAAGACCTCATGCTCATATCATTTCGTTTAACACTACAGATTATTTGTATTTTCATGCATTCCAGACCTAGAGAAAGAAAACAAGAAATGGACGGGTTTTCTTCCTGAATAGGAAAGAAAATGGAATTATGAACTGCTTTTGAAAAACTATACTTCTTTTAAGAAGGCAATTGTTCATGATATTTGTATCACCTCTAAAGGAGACACAGATTATTCATTAAAGTAATAGGATTCTGAGCAAGATGAAACCAAGATAAAAGTGAATGGAATTCTCTGCACAATAATGAAAACAATAAACTACTGATAACATTCAACTAAATGGATGAATCTCACAGCCATTATATTGTTCAAAGAAGACAGACATAAAAACCTACATACTGAATTATTCATTATATGAAGTTCAAGAACAGGCATAACTAATCTATGGTGTTGAAGTCAGAATACTGGTTATCTCAGGAGATTAGGAGTGAAACATGCCTTAGTAAGGGCATGAAGGAAGCTTCTGGGGTATGGAAATGTTCTACAGCTTAATCTAGGTGGTGGTTACTGAGGTCTGTATGTAAGTTAAAAAAAAATAAACTGTATAATCTTAAGATTAGTACATTTTGCATACTTCATATATGCTTTCATATATGAAATTTTGAATTTCATATATAAATTTCTCAATTAAAAATAAAGAGAGCAAAAGAGTTAGTTTTAATTAGTCTCCTTCCTTCCTTTGTTTTTATTTAACCTCTGTTTTTTTCCTTCATCTTTTTTTCTCTCACCTTTTTTCTTCATATCTCAAATGAAAGGTGATGGGAGATTGAAAAATCATTTGAGTTGGTCATAGAACAAACTGGATTCAAACCTTATTTAATTTTCTTAAGGGAGCAAGTATAAAGAAATAATAAAATTAGCTAACATTATTTATCACTTCAAAATTTGCAAAGCCTTCCCACATTCGTTATCTCACTTGATCATGACAACGTTATAAAATACACATTCGTGCCCCCATTTTATAGATTAAAAGAAAAACTAAGGTAAGAACATTTAAATGATGTGACAAAGTCACACAGTCAAATAAGTAGTAGAGCCCTTATTTAAACCCGAGTGTATGGTTCTAATTTAGGATATCCATGAACAGTTAGGAAAAATAATTTATATCTTTATTTTATAGCTTCTAACTAACCATTTCTTTCTATTATAAATGTATGCAATAAACCTCAGTACTACTCATAGTACCTGTGACTTTGTCACTAATAGAAATAAGATATTTGCAACCTTACAGTTGAAAAAGATATCTTAACCATGATTTATATATATGAGTACGTTAACATTACTGCTGGATTGCATGTGCTTGAAGCCTTCCTTCCCACAGATGCTGAAAGGAACTATCTGGGCATTTGGTGCTTTGTAGTGCAGTCAACACAATGAAGTTGAAGGTTCTCACTCTGGTAACCCAGAAATCTATGTTACCTTTCAGCACTTCATACCTCTAACTATTTGTTGGTGCTAAATACTTTGAAGGTAGTCAATTAAAGATCACCTCTTACCTAATGTTCTCACTGTAGCCTTCACACTGTGTTAGAATATAATATTTAACTTTACTTAAAATCTATTTAAATATATTTAAAATACATTACCTTGTTATTTAATGCATTAATAAAGGAACATACAAGTTATCATCTCACAATATTCTTAAATGTTCTAGCTATATTTTTTATAGATTTTTGTAGTTGTATGCATTTATTTCATGCATTAAAAACATTCTTCTGAGAATGTATGCATAGATTTTATTAGATTGCTGAAGAGGATCGTGATATAACAAAGTTAAGAATCTCTGTTTAAGACCTCTGCTTCTTTTTTAAATAATGTGAACATCTCAGTATTTTTTAAGAATAATAACAAGAACAAATTTGGGAAATATCCACTTGAAAGAGAATTAAAGATTCCTAATCCATATCACCTATTTTCTTGAGCTATTGCCAAAAACCAGGTGAAATATTTTACTCATTTTATTTCTTCTAGGCCTCTACAGTGTAAGGACCAACCCAGGCCAAGCATATCCCCTATTGCAACTTCCCTCCACAGTAGTTGAAGGTGCAACTGTTAATGGTGCCTGAGTGAAATGTGTCTAAGTGTCTAATGTTAGTTGAGGTAACTAACTAAATAAAAGTGGTGTATTCTGCTTTCATCATGCCAAGATCTTTTGAAAGCTTAATAGTGTGTTGGTCCTGACTGCCCACAAATGACAGGGCAGTAATGTATCAGCTTTGGACCATAAACACTGTGTACAAAGGGTTTTGGCATCTCCACCAATGGGGATACCATCAACATGTCAGTGCCCTATTGACACATTGCAGAATCATGTGATTTGATAGTTTGCCATCCACTACTAACTCTTAAGTATTAATGAAACAATGAAAATATATTATCTGTTTCTTTAAATGGAAGAAAAGCAAAGCCCTAATTTTTAAATGAAGCAAGTACTATTGCCCTAGTTATGTACATGGTGGAAACGAAAACAAAAGTAGTTAAGCTGCTTGTAAAAAAATGTCTAAAAATGAAGGTGATAGAACTTGCAGCAAGTGCCAACATGCCTAACTCCACATTTTTTCTTTTCAGTTTATTGAATTAAAAAGCTATTACAAGTATTGGACATTTGCAAATGATTAACATACATTTAAACTGAAATACTGCCTTAAAAATAAAATACAACTGCAAGGTGTATTGCCAAATCCAGCACTTAATTATTTCCTTATTTTTTATGCTAATGAAGTGTGGTGGGGAAAAAGTGTGGAGTTTGAAGGCTTACTAAATTCTAGCTTGATCACGTCCTAGTTTTGTGTTTCTGAACAAGTTTCCTAATCTCTCCAGGTCTCAGTTTTCCTATGCAGCCATAAAAAAAGATGAGTTCATGTTCTTTGCAACCTTGGGACATGGATGAAGCTGGAAACCATCAGTCTGTCTATTCATAAGGAATCATTTGGCCATCTTAGTCTTTACAAATATAATCACCTTACTTATTGCAGCTGTCTTCTTCACCCACTAAAATGCTCTATAAAGACCAGTCAGAAATTTTCAGTGGCGTACAACAATAAGTGTCCACTTCTTACATACCTGCAGCTAAGCGTTTCTATAATCAAGACAGGGTTTGCTCACCTATCTCAGTGTTGGCTAACTGATGGCTGATCTGACACGGTTGTGCTTACATCAACTGGGATGTCTCCATTATCCTTCCCATGAATCGTTATCATCCAGGTTAGCTGACACATGTTGTTATCACGGTAATGACAGAGGGCAAAAGCACAAGCAGAAATGCACAAACACCTTTTGAAGCTTGGTTGGTTATATTTTCTACATCCTATTGGTGAAAGCAAGCCAAATCACCAAGCTAAGAATCAAGAGGCAGAGAAATATACTCCTGAGGGCAAGAGCTGCAAAGTCACGTGGTAAGGGACATGGACCCATGGAAGAATGAAGAACTGAAACGGTTAATACTACCAGTCTACCACACCCATGTTCATGTAGATCATTGCCACAAAGTTTATCAGGCTAATATAATTCACAACTTGGACCAGTTATTTTCATGCATCATAATATAATAATGTAGATGTGCATTCTCCTTTAAATGCCCTTTGGATCACCTTTTTTTTTCAGCCTTGTTTTGATATTTAATAAGAGGGAAAGAGAAAGGTAGAGGGTGACAAAATTGCTTTATCATAATGGGTGCACAGTGTACAGACACAAAGCTTCCAGCCAAATGAGCTTTTCTCAGAGTTCTGCACCATTTCTTCTGGCACCATTACTCTTTCTTGCCATCATTTGTTACCTTTTGGTAAACTCTTTTTTTTATTATTATACTTTATGTTCTAGGGTACATGTGCACAACGTGCAGGTTTGTTGCATAAATATACATGTGCCATGTTGGTGTGCTGCACCCATTAACTCATCATTTACATTAGGTGTATCTCCTAATGCTATCCCTCCCCCTTCCCGCCACCTCACAACAGGCCCCGGTGTGTTATGTTCCCCTTCCTGTGTCCAAGTGCTCTCATTGTTCGATTCCCACCTATGAGTGAGAACACGCGGTGTTTGGTTTTCTGTTCTTGTGATAGTTTGCTGAGAATGATGGTTTCCAGCTGCATCCATGTCCCTACAAAGGACCCGAACTCATCCCTTTTTATGGCTGCATAGTATTTCATGGTGTATATGTGCCATATTTTTTTAATCCAGTCTGTCACTGATGGACATTTGGGTTGGTTCTAAGTCTTTGCTATTGTGAATAGTGCCGCAATAAACATACATGTGCATGTGTCTTTATAGTAGCATGATTTATAATCCTCCGGGTATATACCCAGTAATGGGATGACTGGGTCAAATGGTATTTCTAGTTCTAGATCCTTGAGGAATCGCCACAGTGTCTTCCACAATGGTTGAACTAGTTTACAGTCTCACCAACAGTGTAAAAGTGTTCCTATTTCTCCACATCCTCTCCAGCACCTGTTGTTTCCTGACTCTCCAATGATTGCCATTCCAACTGGTGTGAGATGGTATCTCATTGTGGTTTTGATTTGCATTTCTCTGATGGCTAGTGATGATGAGCATTTTTTCACATGTCTGTTGGCTGTATAAATGTCTTCTTTTGAGAAGTGTCTGTTCATTTCCTTTGCCCACTTTTTGATGGGGTTGTTTGCTTTTTCTTGTAAATTTGTTTGAGTTCTTTGTAGGTTCTGGATATTAGCCCTTTGTCAGATAAGTAGATTGTAAAACTTTTCTCCCATTCTGTAGGTTGCCTGTTCACTCTGACGGTAGTTTCTTTTGCTGTGCAGAAGCTCTTTAGTTTAATTAGATCCCATTTGTCAATTTTGGCTTTTGTTGCCTGGATCACCTTTTATCTTTCTTGCATGTATCATTTATCTCATAAGATATCTTATGCAAATTAGGTTCCATTTCTCTGATTCTAGAATAGCCATGACTTTATGATCAAGCAAATAATATAGTATATATATTTTCTCTACATTCTAGTGTGCCTCTGTTGACTTCAACTGAAACATTTAAATTTTGCACAAGTCAAATTTAAGTATACCTAAAACACAAATTTACGATGGTTATCTGACAGGCAAATACATCTCCTGTAGGTTTGCAGAATTATCATGGAAAATAGTCATGGTTGATGGTTTATACTAGTCTTTCCTAGTCACAATAGCCCCGTATGTTTATATTCTTCCATAAATACCTCAAATCTGCCTAGAACCTGGTTCACAGAGGACTTCTGTAATATTACCATGAGGTTTATGCAATGATGGCCTCACAAGCAACATTTCCACTTGTAAATAATACATGAATACATATCCATGTCCTGATGGCATATTGCCAGCCAGCACTTTTTTTTTTTTAATTATACTTTATATTCTGGGAAACATGTGCAGAATGTGCAGGGTTTTTACATAAGTATACCTGTGCCATGGTGGTTTGCTGCGCCCATCAACCCATCATCTACATTAGGTGTTTCTCTTAAAGCTATCCCTCCCCTTGCCCCCAACCCCATGACAGGCCCCGGTGTGTGATGTTCCCCTCCCTGTGTCCATATGTTCTCACTGTTGAACTCCCATTTATGAATGAGAACACAGTCAACACTTTTTACTATTTCTTTCTACATGGGTTTTCAATAACGAGTCATGAATTTCCTTATTCTGTAAACCTTAGATCATGATTGTTTATACTTGAAATTTGTAACATTTTCAGTGACTTTTCAGTGAAGATGCTTACAGCAAAATCCTTAAGGATGCATTTGATAACTTCTTTGAATTTCATTCTGATGCTGAATTAATTATCAGGATGGTTTAAGATTGGTCTTTCTCCCTACAGATAAATTTTTTTCCTCTCCTCTTCTTCGGACATTAGATACCATTTAGGTCTGTTATTCCTAACACTTCATACTTTATTAAAATGTCAGCTCTCAATAAAACTATGTGTATCTGTATCCAAGGCATGTCTCGTAGAGGAAGGATGTTGATAGTAAAAGCCAGGTTTTCCTGAAATATTAAATGTATATGTTCACATTACAGACCTGTAGTAGAAAATGGAAGCATCATATACCCGCTTATAGCTTAAAATGATATAAGCTGATGACAAGAAATACAATATGACATTTGACAACCTTTGTTCTTTTGTGTCTTCATCTCTTCTACTTTACTCCTAATGTTTTATTTAATGAGTATTTAGTATTTTATGTATTAATGCCAAGAGAAAATATGTCTGAGGATTTTACCTATTCTCTTCCTTGTTCATCTATTTGTTCTGTTTGTTTCCTCATATGGGTCACCGATTCCTCCACTCCTCCACTGTAACATACACTCTTTAATTCTTTATTTCTATGGTTTTCGGAAGAGCTCTCTTTGACTTTTTACAATTTTCTGTTTCAGGCTGGCATGGAAAGCAGCTATATTGGTTTACATAAATTTAGGTCTTATCCTTTCTGTTCCAGAGAAACTTAATTCTAAGTTTTACTCTAGGCCGAAAAAGGCAAAAACAAAAGTCAAAAGAACCTTGTTTTTATGAATATCTGATTTATATGTGTGGTATTAACTTTATTTCTCTCATATTTAGTTTTGTTGTAAAACAATCTGCCTGCCGTAAGAAATTTTGTTACAAAATGTGCTTCGAAAGACAATTAGGAGCAGTTACAGACAGAGTGACATCTTTTGCCTTGACATGAAACACTGTTCAGAAACTCAGAAGGAGAGGCAGACGGTACTAAGAGGAATGCTGATGACTGAGGTGTGTGACCAGCTACTTTCATTTTTTAGAGTCTGGGGAACCACTGATCCCTCTAATAAATCATAAGGAAATGTGTGACATTTGAATATGAGCTATAGCACCTGTGCTGGATCATGTGGCGACCATCACATTATCAAAATTGGGATGGGAATATAAATTAATGTAAACTTTCTTATCAAACTTCTAACGATTTCTCTGATATATATTATTTGTCTCTGTAGGCTGTCCTAATAATTCCAGATTTGTCTGTCCAGCCTCATTATTTTTTAAAGTAATAAATAACTTTTAACTTTTAAAAAAGTAATGGAAATACATGTTCATTATAGCCATCTGGGATATTCAAAAATATTTTACAGGTAAAAAATAATATACAAATTAGCATAATTTTAATAACTACAGATAATCACAATTTGTACTTTGTTTATTTTAGTTTAGTCTCTTGTATATCTCTATATGACCCATTCGCACCCAAACTCAACATAACCAACAGTGAACTTACTCTATGTTGAATGCCTCTTAAATATCATGCATGGTGTCAGACAAAACTATGTTCATGCCCTACTGTCTCTTACAGTCCAATGGAAGAATAGTAAGCAAATCTATAAGGAAATCTATTTGTAAGTGTCAGCTTTCCTCCCAAACTTACTCCTTATTTTGGGGAGACATCTGAGAACCATTCTTCTTTCTTATACTCCTCATTCAGTTAGTCCTCAAGCTCTGTAGATATGATCTCCTTAACGTCTCCCACATCTGATTCCTCTCCCTGTCCTCTCTATTTTGGTTCAAATCTCACTGGCTCTTGCCTAAACCATTACGTTAATTTTCTAAATATGTTTTATACCTTCAGAGTATGCTTCCTGAAACAAAAATCTATTCTTATTCATTCCCTCTTCTAGAGGAATTCTTTTTGTACATTTTGGGTGTTTTGTTAATTAAAAAGAATGCAACTTTAGCACTTCTTAAATATTTGATTAAAAGACATGGATAAGACAGAAACAACATCACTGCCAAATGCAAGAGAATGCAGAGAATTTTTAAAACTTTGGTAGCTTCATCTTTTCTGATGTTTTTGGCCTGCAATACTCTTCTTATGTGTAACTTATCTGAGAAAAAAATGTGAAGAAAGAGATAAGGCAATGGGGAAAAATAAGTGTGTAGTTTAGAATCAACAAGAAGCAAAGATAACAAAGAATTAGATCAAAATGTAAGACTTGGGACTTAATATAAGTAGAATAATTGTGTGGTTTTTAAACTAAGAAAATAATTTATGCTATGGAAAAGCAGACAAGATAATCATAACTTTTATAAAATGAAGACTTAAAATCATGTAGAATAAACATTCTTGGATGGAATATTTTTCCTCACCTAAAATTTGTTGCTCTTCCTCATATGCACCAGAGTCTGGGAAGGATACTTACATATTCTCATTTACATGATTACAAAGCTTTGCAAATCTCAAAGAAAAAGAATATGAGCCTGGCTTTCCCAATTCAAAGGAGGGGACAAACTGGAGTCAGACAAACATGAGTTCAACTCCTGACTCTGCCACTTACTAACTGTAAGACAGCCCAAGTTACTTTATCCTTTGAGGGCCAAGGTTTTCAGCTCGAAAATGGGGATGGTAACATCTGTCTTACAGGAATGTGACAAGGCTGAGAAATGCTACCTGTCACGTGCTCGCCACTTTTCTCAATATATGGTACATATTATGATTACTAGAGTCATTGAAAACTCGAGAATCAAGGCAAAGTAATCCCATACCTAAACCAAAGCAATCATGTGGTTTAGCCTAAATTATGTTATTATAGCTAAAGAAAGAAATGTTATTGGAGAATTCTAGGTAGAAATTACAATGTTCTGAAGTACTTTAAATTAATTATTAAAGTCCTCACATAGCATATATTCTTTAGAGAGGAAATGTAATCTTCAGCATTTATCCTGTTAAATGCTATGACTTTTCTGCTTTGCCTTGTTAGTGGAAGTAGGTTGCTGAGAGAAGCCCTAAAGAAAAGCACACAGTATCTATTTCATGGGAGAATAGAACACTGTATTTGAAAGACTGTTCTGCCAAAGTGTTGAAAGCATGGGCTTCAGTGATTCATGTCTGGTATGGTAGCATAGACCACTTAGAGATGTTTTGCAACCTGTGTCTTGGCAGAACTAGGACTTCTAACTTCATTCAAAGCTCCAAAGAAAAAATACATTCTAACAACAAAAAATCAGAAAGAGAGAGAGAAAGTGAGAGAAAACATGGTTTCCAAAAAACATTGAATAAACAGACCAGTATTTGTGAGGAAGCCACCAATTCAAGGCTCATCCAGAAAGTGTGTGTCAGAACACCAGATATTTACTTTCCAAAACATGCTGTCCTTGGCTGTTTTACTTTTAATAAATATCACAGAGCGACCAACCTGCAATCCAGGGGAAAGACGACATATGCATGGAACCATCAATTTTGCTTCAAACTGGCTGGATGAGGAGAAGGTTGACTTGATAGGTTCTTTTAGGATGTTAACTACCCAAGACTCTCTTACCCACTTCTTGCTTAGGAAGTGATTTCTGTCTGGAAATAACGCCCAATTTAGTCATGGCCCATGCACAGCTCCAGTCCACGGGGGCCTGTGCCTGGCCAAAACTAACAGTGTTGCTCCATATGTATGTAACTTCCAGGGGCTTCAGTTACTCAATTCAGGAATGAAATTTGGGAGCACACTGGGAAATACAGAACTAAATAATGTGAGACCCTGATTTTCTAAAGTTTAACTGTTTCGAGTTATTTAGAACATATAAATCATGATAAACTGCAAAACTTTAATCGCAGGAAATAATTTTTGCCTTTCATTTCATTTTGCTTCTTTCACTAGGTGCATCTAAAGAATTATTAGCCAACCTGTTGAGATCTTTTTTCAATGATATTTAACATTTTGCTGCTGGTATTGTACAGTGGTCCTCCTCCATCGTCTATCATGTACCAAGTCATTAACAAAAATGCTAATCAGAATAATATTTGATACATAATGCTGACTCTCACAATGAAGCATTCCTCTAGCAGTAATATATATTCATCAATCAACCCCTTCTTAGTACATTTGTTCAGTTATGAATTCATCAAACTCTCCATGATTTTAAATCATATTTCCCAAAATTGCCCAATTTTCCAATGGGACATTGTGAGTTATTTTTATAAAATACTTTAATGAAATCCAGATACACTAGGCATATAGCATTTCTGGATATAGTAGATGTCTAATCCCATCTGTGAAAAAAGTGAGTTAGTCCAATATGACTTATTTCTAGTAAACTTAGTCTGGGTCCTGATTTTTCTTCTAGCTGCTCAAGACCTATTCACTTTTTTGACTTTTAAAAAATCAGCTTTATTGAGATACAGCTTATCCCTTTAAAATGAACAATTCCATGGTTTTTAGTATATTTACAGAATTATGCAACCATCACTGTAATCTATCTTTAGAACATCTTTATCATCCTCAAAAGAAATCTTGTACCTGATAGCAGTTACTCCCCATCCTTTCCCACCCAATTCCATTCCCCTTCCCTGCAGCCCCAGGTAACCTCGAATGTACTTTCTGTCTGTGTAGATTTGCTTATTCTTGATAGTTCCTCTGAATAACATTTTATGATAGATGTTCTGTTGTGAATGGCTTCTTTCATTTAGTATAATGTTTTTGAGATTCATCCATGTTATGTAGCATGCATCGGTACTTCATTTTTATGGTGAAATAATATTCCATTGCATAGATACATCCCATTTTATTCATCCATTTATCAGATGAGGGACATTTGGGTTGTTTCCACTTTTTAGCTATTATGAATAATGCTGCTGGGAACATTTGTGTACAGATTTTTGTGTGAATGTGTGTTTTCATTGCCCTAGGGTAGATACTGAAGAGTTTACTTTCTGTGCCACACTACGGTTGACATTTTGAGGCACTGCCAAACTGTTTTCCAAAGTGGTTGACCCACGTCACATTTCTACCAAGAATATATAAGAATTTCAATTTTTCGACATCCTTGACTACACTTGTTATTGCCTGTAGCTTATTATAGCCACTCTAGTGGGTGTGAAGTAGTATCGTGTGGTTTCAGTTATCATTTTCCTAATGATTAAAAATGTTGAGCATCTTTTCATGTGCTCATTAGCTGTTTATATATCTTATTTGGAGAAATCTTTATTCAAATCCTTTGTACATTCAAAAATTTGGTTATTTATCTTTTTACCCTTGACTTGTAAGAGTCTTTTTAATATTATAAGTAGAAGTCTCTTAACAGAGTGATGATTTGTAAATATTTTCCCTCAGTCTGCTGGTTGTCTTTTCAATTTCTTGGTAACGTCCTTTGGAGCACAAAAGCTTTTAATGTTGATGAAGTCCCATTTATCAATCTTTCTAAATTTTAAAATTTTTAAGTGACAAAAATTGTATAAATTACAGGTATACAATGAGATGATCTGATGTATGTATACACTGTGTAATAATTACCATAGTCAAATTAATAAACATATTCATCACCACTTATAGTTACCATTTTGTGCATGCGTGTGGTAAAGATAATTAAAATCTGTTCTCATCAAATTTCAAGTAAAAATAGAGAATTATTAACTACAGTTGCTATGCTGTATATTAGATTTCTTATACACTATTGGTGGAAATGTCAATTGGTACAGCAATTATAGAAAACATAACTTTTTGAGGTTTCTCAAAAAATTAAAAATGAAACTACCATATAATTCAGCAATCCCACTACTGGGTATATAGTCAAAGGAATTGAAATCAGTATGTCAAAGAGATATCTGCATTCCTAAGTTCACTGCAGCATTATTCACAGTAGCCAAGATACGGGAACAACTCAAGTGCCCACCAATGAAAGAACGGATAAGGAAAAAGTGGTATATGTAAACAATGGAATATGATACAGCCATAAAGTAGGAAATCCTATCATTTTTGACAAAATAGATGAAACTGGAGAATGTTTTTCTAAGTGAAAGAAGCCAGACACAGAAGACAAACATTGTATTATCTCACTTATAGATGGCATTTTAAAAAGTTGAACTCATGGGAGCAGAAAATTGAGTGGTCGTTGCCATGGTTGCTGGGTGGGGGAAATGGGCAAATATTGGTCAAAGGGTACAAGCTTTCAATTATAACATGAGTAGGTTCTGGGGATCCAATGCATAGGATGGTTACTATAGTTGGTAATACTGCATTGTTTATCAATCTTTTATCTTGTGCTCTTGGTGTTGTATTTAAGAAAGTATTGATTAACCCCAGAATATGAAGATTCATTCTTGTGCTTTCTCCAAACAGTTTTATAGATGTAACTCTTACATGTATGTATATAATTCACTTCAAGTTAATGCTTGTGCATGGTACGAGGTAGGGGTCATACCTAAATTAATTCTTTGTTACGTAGATAACTTGTACCAGCGTGATTTTTTAAACTCCTTTGTTCCCCATTGAATTGTCTTGATTTTTTTTCTAAAACCATTTGCCCATAAATATTAGAATTTATTTTTAATGTCATTTAAATCTAATTCTAAGGTATTTAATAATACATTTTGATAGGAATTGTTTTCTTATTATTGAAAATGTATAGTAACTCTATGAGTATATACCACTTTAGAAAACCTTAGCTTTCTTTACAGTCAGAACCTTGAAGATTTCTTTGGAATCATTTTTGCTATGATATTCTTCTTTTCAAAACACACACTCATGATCATGATCTCTTATTATTGTTAGAATTGGCTATTATTAACGTTTCAAAATGTATCTTGAGGTTTTTGAAACATCACTTGAACTGGTCACACCAAGGTCTTTGAACTTTGAAATTTCTGTAATCTAATCCAGAAAATGTGACCATTCCTACCACTCATAATTACATTCCTTTGTAATGCATGTTGTAAATGCCCCAGAGCTTTTTATTCCAATGCTACATTATATTGGTTTTTAAGATATTTTATATGACAAAAGGATCCAAATCTGAGTTCATCCCCATGTGTTAAATGCAAATAACTTCGTGAAGAACACGTGGTAGCTAGTCATCACTAAAGCATTTGTAGGCAGTAACAATTTATATTGAATACGGTAGCTGGAGAGTGTATTTGTCACTTGTTATTACACACCTCCAATTTTCCAAAATGTTAAGATGCTAAAAATAAAAATGTGATTTAAAATCAGGAAAATATAATATTCTTTCTTAAAATCTCAAAGTACTTTGTGGAATACATTTTTCTCCTTTTGTAAAAAGGAGCAGAGTTACATGTACCCCTAGTTTCTCAGCAGCCCTCTGTATTCCAAGATTCCATAACTTCTGCTGCTCTCCTTTGAAAGTTGTTTTTGTACTTGTGGTTGAATTCATTCCAGCCATTAGGTAGAGTCTTTTAGAGATATTAGAAGGCCTCTTAGATTCATTTTGTTATATTGGGTTTATTTCCCCTTCTCTATATTCATCTCACCATTTTCCAACCTAAGATCATTCTCCTTGATGGAAAAGAGAGAATGAAAATAGCATGCCTCGTTCAGCTTTTTGTGCCCTCCAAAATGACACCACTGTCCTTGGGTGCCTGTTGACCTATTTTTTATTTGCTTTTCTGGTTTCAAAAAATAACCTAAAGTAAGGTTTTCTTTTTATAGACATCAACATTTTTATAATAGACTTCCTGACTTAATTGTAATGAGACTCTTCCATATATTTGCACTTATCCTTAAAGAAGAAACTATATGTGAAATACTTTGAATGGTGCCTGGCCTGTCATCAGGTATGGTATTAATCACTGTCATCCTTATTTGTCATCATGGCTGTCATTAATTGTTCTTTTTTTTTTTTTTTGGAACTGGCTCCTTTAAAATCTGAAAATCTTTGTGCAACTTTAAAGCCTTCTTAAAAAATAAAAAACAGAAAAACAAACTCCTAATAACTGAAGAACCTCTTGACTCTAACCATCATCACTAATGCATCACTGTAAATTGCTTGTCTATATTCCCATAAGAAAGCCAGATTTCTAATAAAGTCTTTAAAAGAGAAATACTATATTTTCAGCAAACAGGAGGAACAAATTAAAAATTGGCTCCCATTCCTAAAACTTTAAGTGAATGCACCCTGTTGCTCTCAAAAGATTTTATATAAGATATTTAGACTGGAAAGTTGATCTCACAGGTGTGCACACTGGGTCTACTCATGCTTTGACGAAAGGAGTGGTGGGGAGGGCAGTAAGGCAGAAGTGGTGGGGAGGGCAGTAAGGCAGGAGTGGTGGGGAGGGCAGTAAGGCAGGAGTGGTCCTGCAAAACTGTCAGGTTTCAGTGCCAAGTCACAACAGTAGGGTCACAGTAAACAAATACAAGCTACAAAGCCATGGATAGAAGATTCTGTCCCCAAAATGATCCATTCTTTGTGTTTCCTCCCTGGCTTTCTGTCTTGATTTCTCACCATTTGTTGAAGCTGCTCTAATATATGTTCATATACATAATTTCAAAGTTACTAGTTTTACCAATATTAATTGGTAATTTTTACCATGTTTATTAATTTGTGTTTTGTATGATTTAATCATGATGATGATAACAATAACAATAATAATAATTATATATACTTGACTTAAGATAATCTTCCATATGAAGACCTTTTTGACTCAGAGAAAACCAAGCACTTTCTCCTTTGTAACTTCTACCCTCACTGTAACTTGTGCACATGTCTATGCTGGCTACACAATACTTCACTGTGTTTATTTATGGCACCCGCCTCCTGCTACCAGGTGTTAGCTCCTTGTAATGGCAACCGTCCTGTGGGGAGAACATGGTAAATTTCAACAAATATTTGTAGAATGACTCCATGTATAAACAAATTATTTACTCGAGAGTTTATTATTTTTGTATCTTTTGTTGTCTGTAGTTGATAATTTATTTGACCATTCCTCTGTGGATGGACTTTGGGTTCTTTACAAATGTTTCTAATTATTAACAATGCTTTATAGAATTTTTGTACATATATATTCTTATGCAGGTTTGAACCTAGTAGTTAGGGAGTTGTTGGTTAAAATTTGTTCTTTAAAGCACTTGTATTACTTTATACTTCCATCAACAGAACACATAAGCTTCCACTGTTCATTTTTGTATTAAGATGCTTTACTTTTACTTGATTTTTAGAAGTTCTTTATACAACTTGTATATCCTTTTCAATTATATGCAAGTTCTTTTCCGTTATATTGCTGTAAATCACGCCTTCCAGTCTGTAACTTGTTCTTTCACGTATAAATATTCAAAATATTAATTATTTTACATTCAATTCTTTTTATTTAATAATTGCTATTTGTGTATCTTTATCAAGAAATTTTTTCCTTCTCCAGAATCATAAAAATATGTTCTATATTGTCTTCAGAAAGCTTTAAATTATTGTTCTTTACATTAAGGTTCCATAAATCTTGGAGTCAGTTTATAAAGTTCTATGAAAAATCCTGTTGGCATTTTTTGTTGTTACAATTCTATTAAATTTACAAATGACTTTAGAAGAAAATGACATCTTTATAATATTGTCTTCCTATTAACATTCATTGAGATATTTGATGTCTTAAAAAAGCATTTACAGCTTTTTCAGTTAAAGTCATATACATTTTTGTTAGCTGTATTCCTAAATAGTGTCTAGTACTAATTTTACGTTAGATTTCTCTTGATTAGAGTTTGCCTCATGCTGTATATTCTTTTCTATATTTTAACTATAGCCTTTCTATATCCTTATGTGAGGTATATCTCTCCCAGACTGCACAGAACTAGATTTTTTTAAGCCAATATGATAATATCAATATTGTAACCAGGGAGTTTGATCTGTTTAAATTTATTTTGATTGTGTTATCTATTTGCTATTACTTCTAGCATGTCATTTGGCATTATAATTTGTCTTATTTTCCCTATGATTTTCTTTCCCCCCAATTTCTCTGCCCTCTTTTGGTTTGTTTCTGTTATTTTGTTTCCATTTTTCCTCCTCTATTAGTTTTTAAGTCATACACAACATTTGGCTTACGCTAAAACTATCATACTGACTTTTAACTTAAAATCTACAGTTAATTATTTCCACCTTCTTCTCATACAATACAAAGACCTTAGAACACAAGAGTTCCATTTCATCATACATTTCACTGTTGTTCATGTTTCTATTCATTTATACTCATTTTTTAAATAAAAATCATTATTGTTTTATATTTTTTAGGACTTACCAATATGCTTAATAATTACTTTATCTTTCCTTCTTGAATCTGAGTCCTTTCGAGGTTCAATTTTGTGTGTGTGTGAAGTTCATCATTTAGAAGTTCCTGTAGCGAGAGTTCATGATAGTCTAGTCTCTGTTTTGATTTGTCTGAAAATGGCCTATTTTGTTCTTTAGGAAGAAAATTCTAAGTTGACAATAATTTTCTCTCAGCAATTTGAAGATGTCATTTCACTATCTTCTGACTTCTGTTGTAGTTGAAAACTTAGCCATCAATATAATTGTCTTTCCTTTACAGATGACTTGTCTTTTCTGTCTGAATGCTTTCAAAATCTTTCCCTTGGTTTGATTGCAATTTCACATCAATGTGTGTAGGTAGGAATTTTAAAATTTATTCTTCTTGGGATTTGTTAAAACTTCTGTATCTTAACAAATGTGTGGATTGATGTTTCACTTTGCCCTGTCTTTAGGAGGCTAGATCAGAAATAATGACCCCTCTGGTCATTCTGAGCTGCTTGAACTGGGTATATTCAAGAAGTAGACTTCTTTTCAGGTTTGCTCACAATCTGGAGATCTTGTCTCTTTAATTAAAGAATTGTCAGCTGGACTTCTCAGGACTGTAACACTGACTTTTAAGAAAATGTGTATCCTGCTTGATGTCTGAAGAGGCTTGTGTGGGCACTCAGCTTCCTCTCTTTTTCCCTAGTATAGACCTCTCAGTTACCGGAAAGTTTGCTTTATAATTTGTGGTTTGAGGTTGTGGCTGTTTCTTTCTCATATTGAAAATGGAGACCTTTTCCCTTTTATTTTTGACTAACTTGTTATTTACCATTGGGTTCATGAGAGAATGTGTTATGACCCATGGTGCTCTTCCTTTCTGGAGCCGAACCTGCCCACATACATCCCCTTCTTTTTGACATTGTTGCTGTCATCTTCTCACGTCTAGAAAATACTGTACCTTTTGAAATAATTTCAGCATTAGGCTCAGAATTTTTCCCCACAACCAGTTTTCCTCCCACTATCTATGGGAGTTAGTAACTTTAAATTAAAAACAGGAAAATCCCATAGTGCCTTTTCCCCCATAATATGTGTATCATCACATCATATTTCATTGTTTGAGCTCTGAGGCCAGTTATACAAAAAGAATTTGTGATTATAGAAATGTCTAATGAGCTGCCTGGTTGTCTGGATTTCTAAGTTGAATTCCTTTACAATATTGATCTATATCAGTAGTTTCCAAGTAGTAGCAGATTTGAACTAATGTATAATTTCATAAATTTCTTTGTGACCATGGATCATACAGCAAGATGGCAGGTCTAGGTGAGCCATCTGTATCAACAGAAATAAACATAGCTCATTAGGCCATAGGAATCAA
This sequence comes from Rhinopithecus roxellana, assembly GCF_007565055.1. NCBI lineage: Eukaryota > Metazoa > Chordata > Mammalia > Primates > Cercopithecidae > Rhinopithecus > Rhinopithecus roxellana. The sequence continues at coordinate 143,476,858 of NC_044551.1, forward strand.
ACCTATAACTTTTATTTTATTAGCACTATGTTTCTACCGAAATGAGCAAATCAACCACAGACTCAGTTTCCTATTCCATAAGTAACGTGTTCTAATAATTCAATCTATTTATATTTCCATCTACCCTAACAGGTATAATACTTCTAATAACAAAATATGTATAATACATTTTTAGTTTCTTTTAAAAAACAATGTAAGTGTATTTATTGTTTTCTAACACATATACATTTTTATCTCTCTTATTTCTTAGACTGGAATATAGGTAAGAATACCAACAAAATAGAAAAAATAAATAAATATTTTGTGCCCTCTCTCTTTTCTATAATTGTGGCAAATTTATATTTTTTTACTTTCTTTTAGATTATATCTGGCTATAATAGCTGTCTTTAAGTCAAAGTCTAGAAGAGTTACTTGTTTATTTTTAAATTTAATCAATTATGTTTCTAACAGGAACACAAAGGCGAACAAATCTTGCCAAATTTTTAACAAGCTTTCCAGGTGTAAAGTGTAGTTTATTTAGGATCAGTATGGTCAAATGTCCCTGAAATCTTCCATGGCATTACCTATTATTAGAAGAGGAATTTTCTTTCCATTCCAGCAATTATCTGGGCAGTATGTTATTTGAGTATACTGAATATGCAATTAGTTGTGTTTTAATGTCTGTTTTGAAAGATGCAAATTTGTTTTAAAGCAACTAATATATTAGGAAACAATTTGAGCATAACATGGATTTTGTGTTTGTATATATGTGATTTTTTTCCACAAGAAGCAGGAGGTGAACACAGAAAGTTGCACCTTACATGATGAGTAAGAATACACAAAACATGCACATGCACACACCAGTTCCCAAACATCTACCAGCTACTTCAGTTCACTGTGTGTATTACGAGCTACACCAATCCTCATGTGGTGGTAAAACTTTCCATCCTATTTCAGATAACCCTCCCTCCACCACTTCACAGTAACTCACAGGCTGCAACCCTCTTAATGCCCACTTCCACAAGCAAACTTCAGGTCTTTCCAAAGCAAAGTGCCATATTTAGTGAAGTGTTTCTGGTTTCCTAATCATTTAATGTGTGTAAACCTATGTCACCAGTTTTATAAGGTTCCTATTATTTCTTAATGTTATTGACAAGGTTTTTGAATACTGTACCCCAAACCTATTTTTCATATAGTCCCTATAATTTTTGAATTAAACTTTTTAATTTTGAAATAATAGATTCTCGTGCAGTAGTAAGAAATAATACAGACAGATCCAGTGTATCCTCTACCCAGTTAGTTCCCTGATGATATTACAACCAGTCTGCTGACATGGAGACAGTCAAGATATAGAGCAATTTCATCACCACAGAGATTCCTTCTGTTGTTATTTTATTGCCACTCTCACTTCCCTCTTGATTCCCTTCCCCATCTTTAAACCCTGGCAACTACTAATCTGTTCTCCACTTCTACAGTCTTGTCATTCCAGGAATGTTATATAAATGAAATCTATAGTATGTAATATTTTGGGTACTGGCTTTATTCACTCAGTGTAATTATCTGGAGATTCATTAGAGTTGTTGCAGTTATCAATGGTTTGTTCCTTTGTTATCGCTGAGTAATATTCCATCATATGGATGTACCATAGTTTGTGGTACACAAATAACCATTCAGGGTGGGAGGATACCTGAGTTATTCCCAGGTTTGGACTGTGGCAAATAAGGCTGCTATAAATATCCATGTACAAGTTTCTGTGTGAACATAAGTCTTGATTTCTCTAAATAAATGCCCAGGAGTAAAGTTGCTGGGCCTTATGGAAGTTGAATACTTAGTTTAGTAAGAAATTGCTAAACTGTTTTTTAGAGTGGCTGTACCATTTTACATTCCCACCAACAATCTATGAGTGACACAGTTTCTTCATATCCTTGCCATCATTTGGCATTGTCATTATTTTTTATTTTAGTCATTCTGATAAGTGTATAGATTTTAAATTTCCTTTCTTTCTTCTTCTTCTTCTTTCTTTCTTTCTTTCTTTCTTTCTTTTCTTTTCTTTTCTTTTTTTTTTTTTTTTTTTTTTTTTGAGATGGAATTTGTCTGTGTCACCCAGGCTGGAGTGCAGTGGCACAATCTCGGCTCACTGCAACCTCTGTCTCCCAGGTTCAAGCGATTCTCCTGGCTCAGCCTCCTGAATAGCTGGGACTACGGGCAAGTGTCACCATGCCCAGCTACTTTTTTTGTATTTTTCGCAGAGACGGGGTTTCACCATATTAGCTGGGATGGTCTTGATCTCGTGATCCACCTGCCTTGGCCTCCCAAAGTGCTGGGATTACAGGCATGAGCCACTGCGCCCAGCCTAATTTTCATTTCTTTAATGGCTAATGTTGTCGAACATCTTTTATGTACATATAAAGCATCTGGATATTCTCTGCAGTAAAATATCTCTTCATGTCTTTGACTCATTTTCTAGTTGGGTTGGATTGTTTACTGTTTTACTGTTAAGTTTTCAGAGTTCTTTAAACATTCTAGATACTAGTCCCTTGTCAGATATGTGGTTTGCAAAATTTTTTTCCCAGCTTGTCTTTTCATGTTCTTAACAGGGTCTTCCACAAATGAGAAGTTTTTCATTTCGGTGAGGTCCAGTTTATTAATTTTTCCTTTTATGGCTCATGCTTTGGTGTCCATTGCATGATTTTGCATAGCATGATGGTTTTTAGGCACACCCATGTCACATTATAGCAGAACTGACTGTACTTGGGAGAAATTGAATTAAGACCTCTTGGTACAGCAAGCTTATCATCTTTATATAAGATGTCATTGACTCAATAGAATTATGAAAACACAGTTAAATTCTGGAGTTATGTCTAAACAAGTTTTAAAAATTGACTTTTTAGGTTTTGTACTGCACTTTCATTCAGATTTGGAGTTATCTGTTTAGTTCGACAATATTGACAAAACTTGAGGGAAATGAAAAGTTTAAATGTGAAGATTCATTCTGTTCACAGAAGCACACTGTATTCAGCCACAAGTCCTAATAATTAGTAGGAAAATATCTGTCAATGAATTTAAGTACTCTTGTTAAAAGATCTTTTTATCTCCCTTATTTTCAATTAGGCAGGACCTCTATTACAACAAAAAGCTGAATGTTTTCCAGCCAGCCCCTCAGGAAATATACCATTTTGGCTCTAAATATACCATTTGGCTCTAAGAACCATTATGAAAATTTGACCTTTTTACCTCTTCCTGACCAGGGCTTTCCCAGATGCAAATTTAATGGTTTAAACGTTGACTACTATCAACCTCGTAAAGCATGAAACCTCGTCTCGTCAAAGCAGTCATCATAATTTAACTGGGGAGGCTGCCACTGTGCAGTGGGCTCCAGCCATGTGCCTGCCAAGGAAGTCATCAAATCAGTCCAGCTCTTTCTTCAGCCTTTCAGGGGTACTGAGAATTGACCTTGAGTTAGGTTTCTTCCACGTAGGGGAAGGAGAGAGAGGAAAATAAATTATTACATGAAACAAAGACTATATTATTTGGTACATATGTTATGGTTTACCCCATTTCATCCTCTGAACAAGAGATTGTCTGCCTTCAACTTTCCAGGCTTTTTAAATCCCTCTTTATAGTCTGTGCAGTCAACTTAATGAGGACCATTTGAGGCACATAAGTGAAATGATGTCATCTGGTCTCTCCTCCCTTTCCCTGTCTAACTGCAGGATTTGATCCACCCTGAATGAAACAAAAACTATACACACAGTCTCAGAACTATTAAAGTGAGAGCTCTGACTTGCTTCAGAGCACCAAGTACTCATACATTTTACCAAATATTTCCTGCCACTTCTAACATCCAGACTATCCTTCTGGATTTACCCAGAATTTATTGAGCACTAATGTGCCAGGCGTTATAATAGGTACTTGGATTTTATGTGTGCACCCCAACAACCTGCAATGCAAGCTTACACAGTTCTGGAAGATAAGCATTAGACTTGCCTCATTATATTACACCCAGCGGAGTGCTGGAGCCAGTATGTGCTGGCTTGTGAGAGCCCATTGTCAAATTTTTAGGAATTATGTGAGTGCTTGTTCAACACAGCCATTATTAAAAATTACCTTCCAAAAATTTACAATTAAATATCTTCAAAGCAAAAGTAACAAATACTCAAATTTCATTACTTCCTAATTATTTTACTACATCTTACTAGTATCTATGTCCTGAAGGTTATTTACAGCTATTATATCAATGTGGTGGAAATACTCTATAATGGCGTTCTACTGATCATCTCTTTCCAATTCGACTTTCACTGATGTTACATTGATGGCAAGAAATCAACACTGGCATTTATGGAGTGGGAGTCAATAATTGCTATAAATCAAGGTTTTTGCCCTCCAGAGTGGTGGTTGCTGATAATTTATTAGTACATCAGTGTCTAAACTTTTCCATCATTTGTACTACAAATGATACTATATTGACTTCAAGTTTTATGAATAACTATGAATCAAAATAAATTAATTACTTGACAAAAAGCATCTCTGTGTCTTGAACTCTGGTAGAAATCAGAAACATCTTTAAGTCAAATGCATTATTTCATTGTTATAGAAGGAAATGTACTCAACTTAGGAACTTGAGTTATGTACCATACAAATCCACACCTATCTGAGCAAGGTGGGTGGAGCCTCAAAGACAATGTTTGCATGAGGAAATGAAGAATTTCATGAAAAATAACATGTCCTAAGGAAAGAAAAATGTGATTCACACAAGTAAGGTTGAAGGGCAGGGGTGTGAGAGGGGATGACTTTTGTGAGCACAGCTGGGTGTATGTTGTTCTCTACTTCTTTTTCTTTCACTTTAGGTTTGTGCCAGAGTCCTGCATAATGAAGCCTCTGAAGAAGAAAGGGCAAGAGCAGAAGCAAATTTGCAATTTTCCTAAAACCACTATATGATATTGAAAGCATCAGCTTCGGGGCCCATGTAATGGTGTACCATGACTAAGGGTAGAAAATTTTCCTTTACTTCAGCAGGGTCTTGAACTGGGAGATGAATCTAACATAAGATGCAAAACAGGAGAGGTCATAACAGCCAGACTAGTGTGACTAGTCTGTATCTGGAGTTGTTTAGAAGTCCCAGAGGACGTACTGCATCATGGAGTATCAGATGGGGTGAGGAAGGTTCAACATCACTGTAACAGATGTATGGGCAAAGACAAAAATTGAGAAAGCAATGGTACAATGAGGTAATAAGAGGCCAGCATTCCCAAGTATATATGTGAGAAAATTGAAGAGTCCAGCTAGTGGCCAGGAGGACTGTTTACATGACCACATATGGATTTCTTGAACTACTTGGGAGAAATTTAAGAAGACTGAGTCTCCACAGTTTTTCAGATGACAGCCAAGCCAGGAAATACTGCCATGTTATAGTTCTCAGATCTAGTTTACTCCCAAGTTAAATGGACTGGATTGGAACAAAACTGATTTCTCATCAATGGCTCCAGTGGCTTACAAATGTTCTAGAATGGGAAAGCATAAAGACAGAATTAATAACATGAATTCTAAATGTTTTTTCTGTTTCATTCAACAAAGACTGTGGATAGGAATAATGCCTAGTATGAACTTAGATGCTTTTCCAATGAGCAGAATCTGGTATACTTTCTCTTGTCACTCATCATAAAATATCTCTGATGAGTGAATTAAACAAACTGAAGCAAACTACAGACCCTCTGGTTTTGAGGAAATGTTATGAACAGGTTTGAGTTTTAGTCCCAGCTCTGCCACTCTCTCACACAGTGACCTTTTTCAAGTCACAAAACTCCTGTGTCCCTCAGCTTACCATCTGCAATGGGAAGATTATAATATTCTAGGATCTTAAGTGTGCCACTCCAAAGAAAATTGTTCCTACAAAGAAATGTGTTTCTGGTTACTCAAGTGGCTAAATAGTCAATCATCAGATAATTTTCTTTGGGAGAAATCTTCATAACCATCTTTGAAAAACATCTGGCCTAGGGGACAGTGCCGATGACTGTTTTATGGTTTAATGCACCAAGCCTCCTTTTCTATTTAACTGGCACACGACAGAAATCTCTCTAATAATTAACCAAGTTATTTTCATAAAGAGATTTTTGTGCCTTTCAGACTGCATAATTATATTTCATATGTGCGTGAGTGTGTGAGATAGATGATAGATGGATGGATGGATGGATAGATAGATACAAAGATATATAGATAGATACATAGATAGATCACAGCTCAGGTTTGAATTCTGTAACTGTGCTCTCCCCACTTAGTGATTTAGAATAAGTCAAGCGTAGACTGAACATAACCCACATCTTATAAAGATGCTGTGTCCACTAAGCTTGTTCTAAAATAAGTAAATAGTTCCTGGGCATTGATTCCTGCTTGATTGTTTATTATTTTATTATTTAACATAAAAGAGAGAACTCAACATGGAAGTAATTTTCAGATTAGTTACCCTGCAACTGCTGAACCAGGATAAATAAAAGCCCCAGGGAAGCCATTGCCAGTGATGATGTCATTTTTCACACATTACTTGAAAGTGGAACAAATAAGGAGTATGGTGCTTTCCAAAGAAGAGAAAAAAAAAACTTAAAATAAAAGCAAAAATTGAATAAAAGTAGCTGAATGCTTCTCACTCTCTGACAAGGTCGTTTGGCGTGGTTCATGGGATGAGTCTATCAGCTAAGTCTCACCAAAAGGAAATCCCATTCTTTATGTATACCCTTCACTGGAAGCTAAATGGGAGGAAGAGAATGTAGTGGAATGCATGAGAAAAGAGCATCTTTATCCCTAGAAAAGGAACAATTTTTAGTCCTTATTTTGGTTGAAGATTGGCTACATATGTAACTCAGCTATACTAAAAGAAATATTGCTTTTGACATAGAGTGCCTAATAATCTAACCTATGTGACATTCACATTTGCGAGTCATGTTTGCCAAAAAGAAATCAAGCTGCATAGCCCTGAGGGCAATTAGAGAGGTAAGGGGGACACTGTTTACTGGGCCTCAGAGTCCTGATTATAGATCATTATTATTCATGTTGAGTAACAGACAGAATAAACACTGGTCCAGTAGTTCAGGAACATAAGTTCTAGATGTGTATCTGCTTGTTGGCTGTGTCTCCCTCAGAGTTGGATTAGATAAAAATTATGATCCTTTATAGTTCTACATTCTAGAGTTTTTTTTTTTTTTTTTTTTTTTTTTTTACAAGGAGCCAAGAATATCTTTTGTAAATAAATCATTTTTAAGTCTCTCACTGAATGAATAACATTCATGCACACTGGAATGCAATTGTTCTGAGGGCAACTAAAATTAGAGTGATGACCCCACATTCTGTTTTAGGAGTCTTTGAACTGCTAAAATGATGACTGATGAGCAATGAATATAGGGGTCATTTTGTTGGAGAGAAGAAATACTGTTGCACAGTTCTCTGGGGGGGATAACCCTGGGCCCTTAGTCGCCTAAGCCCAGTCTTGATTTGAAAAGGTACTCAGAATGCAGAACACAGAATTTCAATATATTCTATGAGACAATAGAAGTAAATAGGAAGTGAGACAATAGAAGTAAAGAATGGATAATTATGTTAGATTACTTTGCAATGAGCTACAAATTATTTAGTCCCAAGCTGTCCAGTAAGGCGAGTAGTTGTCATTTGGGTATTAAGCACTTGAGTTGAGTTGAGATGAACCATTAAGTGCAAAATACACATTGATTTTGAAGACTTTGTATAAAAAAACTACGTAAGATATTTCAATAACTTAATCCTAATTACATGTTGAATTGATTATATTTTGGGTAAAATATATTAGTAACATTAATTTTACTGTTTTCTTTTTACTTTTTAAGAATGTGCCTTTTCAAAAATTTAAGATCAGTTCTGTGGGTCACATTGTATTTTTACCAGGTGGTGTTGATTTAGACATTTGCTAACCTTACATGGACCCTGAAGGATTTCTGTTCCCTATTGCATAGCCAAGAAACATATATAAAGATTTTTACCTTTAGTCAGTAGGCACTGGGAGGACAGTGACATATCTCATCAGGGATGGTATCTGTACCTGATAAAACTTAGATTTCATTGTAACAGGAGAAAGTAGAAAGGGAGAGAAACCAAGGCAGCCAAGTGAGCTTAGAAGCAATGCAGGTTTGAATGACAACCTGATCTAGATCTGTGGCTACATGGGTGGATTGAAGAGGATGGGCTCAAGAGATATTTTAGATAAATCAAAAGAATTTGGAGATAGTTGGATATTGGGGGATAACAGCAAAGTGGGAGGAGTCAAGGATGATTCCCAAATTTCTCCCAATAAACCCCTTTCTTTGCAGAGACAGCACTTCAGGAAGCCAAATTTCTCTTATACTTTACCAATTTAGCCCCAGAATCAAGTGTTATACCCTCCTTACCACATCTGCCATCTTAGACTAAGGTCATGCTACACCCCTGGAATCTGTTATTTCTTCCTCAGTCCTTCTTTAAACCATCAGGTTATGTAAAACCTGATAATCCTTCTGTGCCACAGACTAATAATGGCCTTTATGGACTACTCTGAACATTTCTGATATAGTGTAAGAGGAAGGAAACCCAAGATACGGGTGAAGTGAAGACCATTAAATATAAAAATCATAGAAGTTTAGTGGAGAGGAAGTGTTGTTCAGCAAACTCTGCTTGAGAGTCTAGCCTGAAGTCTCCTTGGGAAAACTAAAGAGCAACAAATAATTTTAGAAGGGGAATAATAAAATTCTAACAAACATGAAGCTATCACATAAATAAGACGCCTGCATTACCAACACATTTGTTTATTTGATTCTTTATAGAAGAAAGGAGAGAAGTATCAAACTTGGAAAATACTTAAATGAAATATTCAAATCAAATGTGAACACTTGGTGACTTGCTTCTTTTGGAGATTTTTAGTTTATTTATGTAAGGTTTGATCAGCCTGTCAGAGTTGTGACTTGTTAAAGGTTTTACCTTTAGAATCTCTGCTTTATAAAACCCTCCAAACCACTTTCTGCCAGAGACATACTATTCTACAGAGCAGTCCTTTGTTGATTTTTTTCCAACCGTCACATACCTTGAGCCAAGAACCACACACTAGGAAAAGCGTAACTCCCCAAAGCATTGCCAGACTATTATTTTTTTAAAGTTCGACATAATATGAAAGAGAAAAATGTCTCCATTGTGACAAAATGCATCCATGAGCCTTCGGAATGGACAAACATCAAGCGAATTCTAGCAGGACTAGACGGAACCTGAAAGCCACTTACTCTAATTGGCTTGTCACTTCCCTTTCCCACGTCTCCCATAGTAATGGAAGTAAAGATTGCTTCCCCTGGCTACAAACTTGAAATTTGACCTGTTTTGTCAGTAATGGAGAAACCTGTGAGAATGTGAACCCACCTGTTAGAGAGAGAGCATTCTTTCAAATGTAAGGGTTTGTTTTATAAGCTAAGATGGTGAGAGAGACCCTAATCAAAATCAACAGGTGAATCTCCAAGAGGTGAGAGGGCAAGGAAGTGTTTGAGTATTAGCTACTCACAGTTCTACCCCCATGAAGAAGCTGTTTACTAATCTAGGAAAAAGCCCTGCGACCAAAATATTCATGGTATCTGCTCAGTTTTCAAATCACCCAAGACACTTTTCACTACCCAGTGTACTTGTCACCCAATAAAATCAGGCGCTCTGAAGTTATGTTTTTGCTTTGCCAGCTCTCAGTTTGCCTACTCCTCTTTTGGGGTAATGCATTAAAAATAACAGGGATGATGATAACGGAACGTTTAGAGGGAAGAAGTTTTCTAGCCTGTCTCTGGCTGGACTATTTTTCTTGAGCCCCAGTGCTTGAATATCTTAGTGTGTTTTTTAACAATGGACGTGCCTCTCACTACAGCACCTGTGCAGACACTGATCTTGCATTTGATTCTACTCACAAGGAGTGAGGACCAGAGAGGCTTACCAATGGAGGAGAGCAGTTTGTTCCTGGAGCCCCGACGGAGTGCTACACTGCTACACTACAACCCTGAGCTCACTGAGAATGGCATTGTAGAGGCGTCTGAACAGAAGCCCCAGAACATAGGGTCAGAGATCTTTGCACACAGCAAGCAGTAGGTGGAGAGCTGAGGCTAGCCTGGAACCTCATAGCTCTTATCAAATGAAACACACAAAAGAATAGGAACTTAAAAACTCTGCCAACTCCATCCCTACAGCTGCCACCTCACCTGTGCAGACGATATTTGGTCCTGTCTTTAAAAGTTAGATATGGATGTGAGAAAGGATAGATGTGAGATAAACATTGTTTTTATAAGGAAACTGTTTTCCATACGTACAGCAACTACGAAGCCCTAACGGTCCGCCACACAGGCTTAGTCAATATTGTGAATGGCTGAGGCTTCACCTCTTGTCACCGACTTGTCAAGTGCCCCGATTTTTCGCTGGGCACTTATGCAGCCCCTCAGTAGCCCGGAGCTCCATGTCAGCACCCTACAGGGTCAGAATTCATATTTATAGATTGTATCACTGGAGAGGCCAGAAAATGCAACCTTTGCCTGACTTTTCCTTGTTGGTGCCTTCTTGGCAAATCTTGTTCATCATTTTTCTCATCTCTCAGGTCCTTGTTCTCTAGCCAAGAGGACAAGTTGATCAGGACTCAGTTCCTAGTCAACAAAAGCCTAAAATAGGAGCCGTCTTTGGAGACACTTGCATTGGAAAACTTGTATTTGTTATGTAGGGAGGTGGGGGTAAGGGAGAGAGCACTTACACTCTATCTGCATAAGCTTGGTCCACATGGATATATTCAGAGTATCCTAAACTGACAGAATTGAAAGACGTCATATTTGATTTGAAGCAAGAGCTAGAATGGGGAAATAGCTTAAAGAATTCGCCCAGTTCTCTACTCATCCCCTCCAGACCATTCACTTTCACCTTCACAGAATGACCACTCATCCATGCAGTCAACGCACCCAGCCACTCCACTCACCTTGCTGCTGTCATCTACGCACCTACCAGGCCCCACATCTCCCAGAGATCCCATTCATAGAAAACACAGTTCCCAGGTCACAGTTCCCCTCTCCGCTCCAAGGCCCGCTGTCATCCTGGACAGCTTCCAAAATATGTGAATGGCAAATCCATCCACCCACCTGCATAGTTTCTCACTTCCTCAAGCCAACAATGCTCACCTTTACTCCACCACAGCCACTGGCTACCATGGACACATCACAGGCCCCAAGATCACCCAGAATTGCTCTATCTAGAAATTTCCGGGCACAGCCTGAGCCCCCGCGGTCTCACCTCTTCCATTCCAATGTAACTGCACTTCAAGCAAAGACCTTCAAAACCCCTCCTCTGCCTTCTCATAGTCCATAACCTTCCTCTTGCCTTCATTTCCTTTTCTACCCTCAGAGACCCCACAATATCACTTCAACAAGAATTCTCAGGTCCTCTGCCACCCTGTTCTTTATTTTGGCTTAATTTCATTATTGGCCTTTTAGTTTCTACATACGTAGTATTAAGTATTATGTATTAACACACAAACACACACAGGTTCAGATGGAGTTCATGAGAAATTTCTTTAAAAGCACAGAAGTCTGTAATCCTTCTGCATATATGGTCCTGGTCATCTTTCTCGGCTATTTCTTGGAGTGTTTGTTCCAAATCATAACCACATTTTCTAAGCCCACTGGCTGCCATCTATCTGCTACTCAGGTTCTTTGTCCCATCTCTTTCCATCATTTTCAAAACTAGGACTTTTCTCTCTCTCTCCTGTAATTTCATTCTTTCCATCTCTACTATTTTCCTCCCTGCATCACACACTCATATTCTCCGTTACTCTATATATCTCTGAAGATGGTTCCCATACTCGATACCTGCTTCTAGTTCTGTCCCCATCTGTCTCCCACCCTTGACAGCCAAGCTCTTCAAAAGAATAGTCTAATAGACCAACTTACCTTCAGCTATTCTGCAAACCACTGCCAGTGCCTTGTCCAGATAATGATACCACCAAAACAGCCCTTAAAGAAAGTAAATAAAAGTTCCAAATTAAGAAATTATTCTTCTTTCTCACCTTGCAGCATTTGATAGTGTCAACTTTTCCTTCTTAAAACTCTCCTGCCCACTGATGACCCTGGCCTCCTCCTTCCACTGTTCTTTACCTGTTCCCCCTTCCACTGTCCAACTCCTAAATGATAGTTTTTCTAAGGGAATAGCAAGGATTCACGTTCCATCACTTTCTAGCTCTGCAAACTTAGATGAGTTTCTTCAATCACTCAAGACTTGGATTTTCTTCCTTGTCAATGGGAAGAATAATCATACCTACCTCCAAGGGCTCTTGTGCTGGTGAAATGAATTAGCATGTGGAATGTGCTTAGAATCATTCCTGGCACATAGTAAGCCCTCAATAAATAGAGTTGTTGCTGCTGTTGTTGTTGCTGCCATTGTTATTATCATGTACTTGGCCCTCTTCCAGACCCACAGCCAACATGGGAGGTCTCATTCCTATTACTCCCACAAATATTTGTGTCTAATGACTCCCTTCAAAAGCACTATGGAAAACACTAAACTGTTTTATTTCCTCCTAAAAACATACTCCTCTTCTGCTAGTAGGAGTCTCAGTAAGGACAACAGTATCATTTATTTCTTCTTTCAACAAATATTTATTAGGTGTGTAAGTCTTACCAGGTACTATTCTCGGTGCTAGAGATACAGAGATGAAGAATCAGGCCAAGTCCTTGCCCTTATAGGCAGTAAAAAAGTGAAGACAAAAATGTTCTCTCAGAGAGTGATGAGAGCTATGAAAAAAACACAGAAAGATAAGGACAGTGACTCAGCAGAGGTCAAGGTCACTATTTTAGAAAGGGTGGTCAAGGATGTTCTAGAAGAGATGACATTTGATCAGAGAGATGCTCATGGCAAGGCACCAATAGATAATTACATTCTAATATTCTTGTCTTCTTAACTTTTCTGTGTCAGCCCTCTCTCTCTCTCTCTTGCTTCTTTCAGGCCCTCATTGTCTTTTATATCAGTTATTGCCAGATTTTTCTAACTGATCTTTCTGTCTCTAGTCTTGCAGTCTTGGCCTTTGATATATATACATATATATTTTTATGGCTGAGTGGTCGTTTTAAAATGCACATTTCAAATCCAGCTGAAAAGTGACTCCCCAGTCTTTCCTTAGGGAGGCATGCCAGGACCTCCAAGAACATTCTGCAACCACTCGTGCCTCTATTGACTTTTCCAGCCTTTTGCAACCACCCCTATTCATGCCTATGCCCTCTCAACTACTTGCCTTCCCCACTCATTGACATAATTTACTTCCTTGCCTTGGTCCATGATGTTCCTTCTGTCGACTATGCCCTTTCCACCCAGAAATTATTTAAGTTACCCACTAATTTTCCTATTTCAGCAAAAACTGAGTTTGATAAAGCCTGTTCTTCCTTATACACTATTAGCAGAACTGACCTCTCCTCTTTATGCGTCGCTATTGTTTATGTGTCTGCTTCGCTCTTCTCAGCTCTGAGATCCTTGGGGACAAGAACCGTGTCTGAGCCCTGGTGTCTCTACTGCAGTGCCTTGAACATGATTCATACGCTGTGGAACAGAGATCCAAACCCAGATCTGACTTCAGAGTCCACTTTTTTTCCCATAAAACTCTAGAATCAGAGCCTAACCCACAGTAAAACCAACGTTAATGATTTCACAACCAGGCTTGTATCCAGGATCCCTGGCACTTCCTTCTACAGCTTGTCTCCCACCATCCACTTTGCACAACTGTCATTCCATTCCTGCCACATGGGAATCCATCTGTCACACCCCACTCAGTGCCACACCTTTCTCTTGCCCCATGAGGGCTTAATGCTCCATTTCTGTGAGCATGATCCTCTCAGTGGCTATACTGACTCACTTAGAATCAGTTAAGGATCAGAAAGATCTGCGATACTGACTCATTCTGTAGGCACTGGCTTGAGTACTTGCTATTTGAAAGGCACTGTGTTCAGAGCTGCAGGCATTACCCAAGGAAATTAGGTATAGTTTTTGCCCTTAAGGCACATACAGTTAATGGGGAAGGTAGAGTCACACATATAAGTAGGATAGAAGACAGAAAGTGAACAAGTGAACGGTAGTTTAGCAGAATTTAGTGGGTTTTTCTTAGGTTGCCAGGAAGGAACTCTGACAGTCATTAATTCTATGGTTTATCCCCACAGTGAGATCAGTTTAATTCCCTGGCTCAGTGGTGGGAAAGTCTCAAGGGTATTTGCTGCCCCTTCTCACAGGGCTCTTGATGCCAGATCACTCTCCCCCATGCAACCATCCCTATTGATCTAAGTACAAGAACATCTGGAGAACCCAGACCCCTTCACCCTTGTTACAGTCGTAGCTTGGAGAAGCTGTGAGCATCTATGAAATGCTGCTCCTCCACTGTGAATGACCTTTTGTTTCCCCTCTCCCATCCATCATCCTCAGCTCTGAAGAGTGAAGGGGAAGGTCTAGGTCTGTTCCCTACCAATGTTGCACTCAGTTGTTAATCTGCAGAACAGGTCTAACAGCAGAGTATCTTATTCAGACATTCTGAGGCTCAGAATTTGTTTGACTTGGTTTTCGTTGCTGCTTCCTCTACCAGCGACTCTGGCACTAATTGCAATCTGGGAAGAGGAAAATCTGAGCATCTCTGCTGTATTATAGAGCAATGGTCCCTCACCAGTGGGGTCCCCAAAGTCTCCCATCTAGGGATGAGTCCCATCTGCTATAATGGCAACTGGAGTTAGGGCCCTTTCTTCCAAGTAACTGAGGCAGATGGCACTTTGTCATTCCCATTCTGGTCTTTGGTTTGTAATCCCAGTAGATTTCTACCCACTAGCTTTCTGCTCAAGTCTATAAAGGTCTGAATATGTAACCCCTTGCTCCAAATTACTTTAAAAGCTGAGGAAGCAGAGTGGACACAGAATGCTTGTTTGAGTGGATGACTCTGAAAGTACAGAAGTACAATTATTTGAAGGTTACCTGCAGAAATTTCCATTTCTCTGTAATCTCAATTGAGGAAAAGCAGCTTAAGGCATGGCTTTCTGGTCGAACAAAGCAAGACTACTCTACCAAAACAATTTTTCAGATTTCTTCCTTGATTTTTAAACATTCAGGTAACAATCTTCTGAAAGATTTCAAAGTATTCCAACCTTCTCCCACCATGTCTGGGTTTGCACAATTGAAGTAATGGTTTTTCCTTTAGGTATTATATACCACTGTGTTCCACAATGTGGTGCATGGAAAATTCCCCTGGGATCTGCAGTCAGATAACTTTGGGAAATACTGGGTTAAAGTTAAGTAAGTTTCCTCACAGCAGGCCTAATGAAAGCCTTTAATAAGCTAAGATACATTATGAATTCCTAAGGTGTCAAAATGGAAATCAGCATTTCCCAAATAGATTGGAACACAGAACCCTTTTTTCAAGGTGCATCTGACAGGACCAGTGTTCCATAGAACACACTTTGAGAAATGCTTAGCTAAACACATCTCAAGTGTCTACTTTTCTTTTTTCTTTTTATTTTTTCACCGAGTACCCACTACAGCAGCCAAGTGTCTACTTTTCTCATGTAGATCAGTCTTTAAGAGAAATGCATATTGTCTTCCTTGTCAACTTTCAGTACTTTATCAGTACTTTCGCTGACAATGCACCACCTAGTTAATGTGGTTTCTTCCTGAAGACTATAAATCCATAGCCCTGAGTGCTGAGAATAGCAGCATTCCCATATCTGTTTCTTACCCAATGTGGTCTTTAAGAACACTAACCCTTTTCTCATCTGGCCCTCTTTGGAAACATCACACCATTAGACAGTTAACAGTGCTGTCTAGTTTTAATAGCCTGAGACACAATTTTTGACAAATTGCAGTCAACTCCTCAGTCAGATGCTGATAATAGCTAACACATACTGGGCACTTGTTTATTACCTTATGAAATGGTCACAGCAACCCACTGAAATAGGCGGTATTATTGTTCCCTTTTTATAGGTAAATAAGCTGAGAGATGTTAAGTAACATGCTGAAGGTCACACAAGTAGAAAGTGGTTGAGCTGGGGCCAGGTGCGGTGGCTCACACCTGTAATCCCAGCACTTTGGGAGGCCGAGGTGGGCGGATCAGGAGGTCAGGAGATCGAGACCATCCTGGTTAACACGGTGAAACCCCGTCTCTACTGAAAATACAAAAAATTAGCTGGGCATGGTGGTGGGCGCCTGTAGTCCCGGCTACTCAGGAGGCTGAGGCAGAAGAATGGTGTGAACCTGGGAGGCGGAGCTGGCAGTGAGCTGAGATCGTGCCACTGAACTCCAGGCTGGGCGACAGAGCAAGACTCCGTCTCAAAAAAAAAAGAAAGTGGTTGAGTTGGAATTTGAGTCTTATTCCAGAAACGGTACCCTTATCCACCATGCTGTATAGTCGTATGAAGTGAAAAAAACCTAAGAAGGTTTGTAGGTATATATCTAAAAGTAGGTAGCTGATGTCATAGTCTCAGTTATCTGAACCTCTTCAATATAGGTGTCAATAGATAGTCTCTAATATACTGGCACCAAGAGTTTTCTCAGCATGAACTTTCTTCTTCTAAGGAGCCTTAAGAAAGTTAGCAGTTATAACTTGGCAGAGGTCAAAAAAAGATATCTTAGGTGAGTGCCCATATGGTGTGTATTTTAGGACATCTTCTACCCACAAAGCTTTCCCTGAGAAGTATTTGAAATACCACTGCAGTGTTAGCAATTTTTCATCTAGATTAAGGCATTGTACATTGTTAAAATGAATAACCCTTGGAAGGCATGACACATTTTTATTATCATTATTATTTTTAGCTATCATGTATTGTTCTTTTTAGCTGCAATAGCTAATGTATAATAGCTACAATCTCACTGAGTGCCTACCATATTCCAGAAATTGTACCAGATTCTCTACATACATTATCTCTTTTCTTCTTTCAGCAATTCTATTCAATAGGTTTTATTACCTATGATTGACAGAGAGGCTGAGTCTCAAGGGAGCTTAAGTAACTTGCCCAAATTTCCACAATTTGCAAGTGGAGAATGATGAATCGAGAATGAGCTCTTTCCAAATTTCCATTATGTTTATGTTTATCAATATTAACATTTCAGAACAAGTTCATGTGTTAGTTTCCTTGCAAACTAACCAGTTAGCTGACTACGTTGTGAAAGAAGTGAACAGAAAGATATCCCGGCTAACACAGATTCATATGAGGGCCTGCATAGCATGTTGATGAACACCAGGCCCATTCTGGCAGAAAGGATATATGAAAGCCAGTTGATACAGAATATGAAATAGTATGCAGCATTTGGAGACTCAGGACTAGATTTTCACAGAGTAACAAAAAACGGATCTTAAAATACAGAGCTGTGCATAAAAAACAAGAATATTAATAAGTACTATAGCTTTTGTGTAAAATTTTAAATCAGACACACAAAAATACTACTTGTATTTATGGACACAGGCAAATTCAAGCATGTGCAAAAGTGGTTAACTATGCAAGAAAGAGAATGGATGTGGAGGATAAGGCAAAAGAAGAGAGAGAGGAAGGAAGGACCATGGGAGGGAGGTTGGGAAGGAAGAAGAGAAAAAAAAGGAAGAAATATCATAATGTAATGTACCCTGAATTGGGTAGTATGAGTCATTCAACTTTCTAAGCCTGAGATCCAAAAATTTAAGAGGAAAGAAGTTAGAGACTGGGAAGGAACTCCACATATGTCCCACTGCCCAGTGGGTGCTTGAAGTGCTAATAGCTGAGAGTCACCAGGACAACAACAAACACCTGAGGAAAAGGAGATGGAAGAGTTGATCTCACAGGTTAGGAAAGAGGTGCTGCATGGTAAGATAGAAGTGCAGTGCACTAAATCTGAAGTTCACACCTTTGCAATATTTTAGCAAAAAGTTGAGGCACTTCAAATTTAGAATTTAGTGCAATGTCTTTAGGACTCTATAAAGGCATAATGTGACTTCTGCATTTAGCTCAGCACAGAGCTGTCAGAAAACGCAAGCCTCCTGACGTGATGGCCACAGATTCACAACATGGCACTCTATAAAGAGCCATCTATCTGGTGTCTTCTTGTCAGTTGGTTTTCCGGCCATATAAGCTAAGAAGCTCGAAACTCAGATGAGAAAAGTAGCACAAGCAGGAAAAAAAGAAAACAAAAACAATAAAACAAAAAACAATAAAACAAAACCCATGCTTTGTTATCCAGAGGAGCTCAGCCAGGGAAAAGACTACAGGGAAGGTGAGGGAGCAGAGAGGGTGGGGAGAGAGTCAGCTCATAGTCTCCCCAGTCCCCACCTGCCAGGATGGAGCTGAGTAGAGCAGGGTGACCTGAAGCTTATTAAGATAATACTAGGGGAGGCCAAGTTCAACCACATATTCTCATCCAATACCCTGAACTGACTAGTCCCATGTTTAGAGTTTGGCGGGACTCAGAACATGCTGTGCCAAGCTTTCGTCTCTTCAATTGCTAAACCCGTGTTTATTTGAAGGTAGAATTAATCCATGTATTTCTGATTACCCATTAGAACTCATCAAAACGAGGCCCTGCAAAAAGCCTGTTTGATGTTCAAAATAATAATCTGAAGCCATCACTCTTGTGAACAGGAAGTTGGGCTTTGCCAAAAATAAACCGCTCCAAATTTTGAAAGACTTCATTTTGGTCTGATACTTTATAAGATATTTGAACCTCTTCTCTGTAGACTTGGCCCAAACTTCATCTCTCCGTGTGTCTTTTTTTCATCCACAGTCCATGCTGTTTGTTACTTAGGGTGTGATGGTGATTTCTGTCATCTGGGATGAGAACACTGCTAAAAATTATACTGTGTAACTAGTAGCAAAAATAACATGTTATTTCTTTCATATGCCAAGTCATGGTTTCCACTTTCAAGATAGATAATTTTTATGTTAATCCCTTTTACTTTTCTTGCTGAATATTTTTTTCATCATAGTTAAAAGATATTAACTAGTCAGTTGACAAATATAAATATTATAGTGTTGAACTTGTGGCATATTTTTAAAATTAAAAACAATCTAATAACTTCAATTTCATTTTTTACTCATACACACATATACATTACATATGCAGGTTTATTTCTGGACTTTGGTGGTTGTGTCTTTTTTTTGTTTTTCTTTCAAATAAAAAATTAAGTACATGATCTCAATCACTGAGATTCAACCTCAAAATTTTCTGATTCAGTCATTAACTCTGTCAGGCATTACTATAAAGTAACAAAACACAAGCCACATCTGAAAATTGTTCTCTCCTGTAATATCTTACAAATATTCTGTACATAAAATGTACAGAATGGATTCAGCCCATTTATATGGTACGTTTGGAAATATCGATTTGTAAATATTTCTTGCTAGGCTTACAATATCCATAAATACCATATAAATATATTTTCTTTCCTCATTAAGAAATTTGCATCAAAAGCTCTTGATTACAATATTCCATTTGTTCCATTAGTGAGTATGACCAGTTTAGTGGTTTTATTTAATGTGGGGAATGTGAGCGTAGACAAAAGATAGCGCAGGTGTATTCATTTTCTTCCCTTACAGAATAAATGTTTATTTTAGCTCAATCATCTGTTCTGCAGCAGGGAAAGAACTTAATTCTCTCTCACATCTGGATATCTTTATCCTGATGAAAACTGTAATTAACACTGCAACCCAAACTCCCATTTTCACAGGGACCCAGTGCTCTTAGTTGCTTCCTGGTGGTGCCACTCACTTAGCAGTCCCTGGTGAAGGGGGAAGCATGAGCTCAGAGGAGGCATAAAGAGCGTTCCCAGTCAGTGTCGCCCTAGTGCCCTTGGGCCCCTTGTGTCCCTCACTGTCGTGAGAACGCAGCTCTGGCCTGGAGAGGATAACAAGGTTAGGCAGGATTTTCTTCGTGGGCCTCCTCACTCATCAGGGAAACATGACTTTCCAGTCTGCCTGAAACACTTGCAGGTGTGTAAGGTGAAAAGTCCAGGAGGTGAGCAGAACTAGAAAGCACCCGAGATCAAGGCATACAGAAAATGGGAATGAAAGGGCAAGGAGTGCCAGTTCACAGGCTTGTAATCAAAACAAAAATCTTCTCCAGGTTGAGACCTTGACAGCTCTGGTACTTTGTTCACTGAGGCTGCACCCTTTGATCCTGCTGGGTGAGCTGTGGTGGGCACTGACATGACCAGGTCTCAGACTCTGAGACAAAAACCTAGGGGTATGCAACCCTTTCTGGCCTTTATTTTTGTCGGTTAAAAGGCAGAAAACTATCTAAGGAAGCCATTAGCCTTTTTGGAAATAAAAATATAACCTTTTCTTCAGTTATGAAAGTAACATGCTCCTTATAGAAAATTCTGTAAATACAGAAAAATGTAAAGAAGAAAATAAAAATAACCCAGAGATAAACATTGTCACTATTGTGAAGTATTTTCTCCCATCATTTCTTTCCCATGCATTTATTTGACCAAATTGGAATTATGCTCCATGTAGTTTGGGGCCCTGCTTTTTAAATTTCCTATAATGTAAGCATTTTCCCAGATCACTAAGTAGTCTTCAAAACACAATTTGGGATGGTGGCATAGTCATTTTCTTTAATGGAACAAGGTTGAAATATTTTGAGTTGGATAAGATCATAGGCCTTTTCTAATAACTACATGTACTTATTAGATTTTATTCTGTGTATTTCATTTTTTCATTAAGAATTTTCTGAGGTAGGATGGTAGAGGAAGCCCTAATTCAGCACATTCATTGAGGAGTAGGAAAAGCTAATCTGTAGTCTTCTGGAGATTAGAGCTTTGAGTTCACCATATGTGGAACTCTACCTCCAGCCATTGTCACCAAAGGCAAGAAGCAGTAATGCCAAACCCTGCCACTTCTCCTTCCCTAACATTTCTGAATTTCTGCTTTATTTTCAGGATGTTAGGGAATGATGGGACGTACTAAGAAAAAATGAAGCAATAAATAGAAAGGCAAGCAGAGAACTCAAAAGAAATGAGCGTACACTATTATGATAGAGATAATGACAAACTTTGATTAAAGTGGTGATTAAATATGCAACATAGGAGTGTGGAGGAAGATGGCCAAATAGAAGCCTTTACTGATCGCCACCGCCACCTCCCCCCACCACTGGAATACCAAACTTCAACAACTAACTACACACAAAAAAACACCATCATAAGACCCAAAAGTCAAATGAACAATCACATTACCTGGTTTTAGCTTCATATCACTGAAAGAGACACTGAAGAGGGTTGGAAAGATAGTTTGAATCATGAACACCATCCCTCCCCCATATCCTGGCAGCAGAGCTAAGTCAGCAAAGAGAATCTGTGCACTTAGGGGAAGGAGATCACAGTGAATGGGGAACATGGCAATGAACTCAGTGCTGCCCTGTCACAATGGAGAGCAAAGCTGTGCCGGGCTCAGCCAGGGTGCACCCACCAAGCGAGCATTTGGACCAGTCCTAGCCAGAGGGCAATTTCCCATCCCAACAGTCAGAACTTGAGTTTCTCAGCAAGTCTCTCCACTGCAGGCTAAAGACCTCTGGGGTCCTAGGTCAACTTGAAAGGCAGCCTAGGACACAAGGACTGTAAATCTTACCCAAGTCCTAGTGCTGCGTTGGGCTTAGAGCCAGTGAACTAGAGGAGTACATGACCTAGGGAGAAACCTGCCTTCAAATTACTACTACAGAGCTATAGTAACCAAAACAGCATGGTACTGGCATAAAAACAGATATATAGACCAAAGGAACAAAATAGAAAACCCAGAAACAAATCCACATGCTTACATTGAACTCATTTTTGATAAAGCTGCCAAGAGCATACACTGGGGACAAGATAGTCTCTTTAAAAATTGTGCTGGGTAAACTGGATATCGACATGCAGGAGAATGAAACTAGACCTCCATCTCTTACCATATACAAAATCCAATCAAAATGGATCAAAGACTTAAATGTAAGACCTCAAACTGTGAAACTACTACAAGAAAACATTGGGGAAACTCTCCAGAACACTGGTCTGGGCAAAAATGTCTCGAGTAACACCCCAGAAGCACAGGCAACCAATGCAAAAATGGACAAATCAGATCACATCAAGTTAAAAAGCTTCCACACAGCAAAAGAAACTACCACAAAAATGAAGAGACAGCCCACAGAATGGGAGAAAATACTTGCAAACTGCCCATATGATAAAGGATTAATAACCAGAATATATAAGGAACTCAAGCAACTCTACCGGAAAAAAATCTAATAATCCAGTTAAAACATAGCCAAAAGATCTGAATAGACAGTTCTCAAAAGAAGATATGCGAATCGCAAACATGAGAAGGTGCTAAATGTTGTTGATCATCAGAGAAATGCAAATCAAAACTACAGTGAGATATCCTCTCACCTCAGTTAAAATGGTTTTTATCCAAAAGACAAGCAATAACAAATGCTGGTGAGGATGTGGAGAAAAGGGAACCCTTGGACCCTGTTGGTGGGAATGCAAATTAGTAAAACCACTAAGGAAAACAGTTTGAATTTTCCTCAAATAACTAAAAATAGAGCTACCATATGAGCTGGCAATCCCTCAGCTGGGTATATACCCAGAATAAAGGAAATTAGTATGTAGAAGAGACATCTGCATTCCCATGTTTGTTGTCCTGAGTTCACAATAGTCAAGATTTGGAAGCAACCTAAGTGTCCACCAACAGATAAATGGATAAAGAAGATGTGATACTTATACACAATGAAGCATCATTCAGCCATAAAAAAAAGAATGAAATCCTGTCATTTACAAGTGAGGATGGAACTGGAGGTCATTATGTTAAGTGAAATATGCCAGGCACAGAAAGACAAACATCGCATGTTCTCGCTTATTTGTGAGAGCTATGAAACAATGGAACTCCTAGAGATAGAAAGTAGAAGGATGGTTATACCATAGGCTATGGAGGGTAGTTGGGGGATGAAGGGGAAATGAAGGATTAATGGGTACAAAAAGTAGTTAGAAAGAATGAATGACACCTAGTATTTCACAGCACAACAGGGTGACTGTAGTCAATAACAATTTAATTTTATATTTAAAAATAACTAAAAGAAAATAATTGTGTTGTTTGTAACACAATGGATAAATGCTTGAGGGGGATGGGTACCCCATTTACTATGATGTGATTATTATGTATTTGCATGCCTGTAGCTAAGTCTCTTATTTATCCCATAAATACATACACTTACTAGCTGGGTACAGTGGCTCATGCTTATAATCCCAGCACTTTAGGAGGCCAAGGTGGGTGGATCGCGAGGTCAGGAGTTCGGGACCAACCTGGCCAACACAGTGAAACCCCATCACTACTAAAAATACAAAAATTAGCTGGGTGTGGTGGCACGCACCTGTAATCCCAGATACTTGGGAGGCCGAGGCAGAAGAATTGCTTGAACCCAGGAGGCAGAGGTTGCAGTGAGCTGAAATAGCACCACTGCACTCCAGCCTGGGCGACAGAGCTAGACTCCATCTCAAAATATATATATATGTATATGTGTGTATATATATGTGTGTATATATATACACACACACACATTTACTATGTACCCACAGAAATTTTAAAAAGAAAAAATATATGCACCACAGAAAGGTTAATTAATGGATTTCTGTACTGGAAATATGAATATGACAAAATAAAGAACGTAAGACATCATGTAGGAGACGAAGAAAAGAGAAATAAACAAAGATTACATTGATCAAATTAAACTCAATATATGCATACATGGCTGGTAAAACTATATGTTAAAAAAAGAATCCAGGGAGTATTAACACAACCTCAAGGATAGAGTTTACCTTTTGGGAGGTAGGAGCTTATAATGAGGGAGAGTCCCAAAAAGGGCTTTTCCTTGCTGGCAATGTTTGATTTCTTGACCTGTATGGCTTCGTTGTATGGTAATTAATTTGTGAAGGTCATATGTTCATGCGCTTTTCTATATGATAAGCTCAAAAGTAAGACAAAAAGCATCTAATCAATTGCTGGAGACTCTATCAAGGTGTGGAATTTGTGTTTGAACTGGAGGAGAATAATTATTCAACAGGGAAACACAGAGGAGAAACAGCCTTTTGTTTAAAGGGGAAAAAATGAAAAGATAACTCGTATGTGGAAATTGGGCTGGGAAAGGACAGAAAGATGCTGCTAGTTTGCAGCTACTTAGATAAAAGGGTTGTACAAAGTTCCTAAGGTTGGGTAAATTAAACTCCCAGCGAAGATCTTTAAGATACTGGTGAAATGAGAAAGGAGCAGGAAAACAAAGTAGGCACTACTGGTTATACAAGTGTATGTGTGTGAGAGAGAGGGAGGGAGTACACATGTGTGTTTGTCTGTGTGTATGTTTGTGTGTGAATGTGCATGTGTGTGTGTTTATATACATATGACTGCATATATTTAAAGTCAGTGGCTATCACCATTGTTCAATGCAATTCATTAATTTCAGAGGACTGGGAACCAGAAAATCTAGGATGCAGTACTACTAAACTTAGTAATATTTTCTAAGTAATTTGATTTTTAAATTAAAAGGGTAGTATGGTGCAGTAGTTAGTCTGGCCTTTGAAGCCAGACTACTGGGATCAAATTTCACTTTGCACTTATTAATAACTTGACTCTAGGCAAGTTTCTTAATCTATTTGTGACTTTGTTTTATCACTACAAAATAGGGATTACAGTCCCTACCTCACAGGATTGTCATGAGGATTAAATGAAATAATAAATGTTATTTGCTTAACACAATGCCCATAAACATTGGCTATTATTATTCCTGTTACCAGTCATTTGTATGGGTCTGAGCTCTAAAATAAAAGCATTGGACTAAACAATTATGACGGACCTCATCCTACTAAAAAATGATGGGATTTCATTCCCATGGCTGTGACTGATGCGTTGGGCTGTCAGAGAGCCAAGAGTAATCAGCTAAAATTGCATCCTAGTGCAGAGTTGAAGAAATATGAGTTGCAAATCATTCCCATTATTCTGAGTCCACGATAACATATCCACCAAGAAGAACTGGATATAGTGAAGGTCAACCTCCTTCCCCTGCTGATATCTCCAACAAATTGACTGAACTGATCATTCAAAATAATCCCTGCGATAATGGAATCCTTGATGTTTCTTCCCTCAAAGGGTCTGGCAAATAATTCTTTACAAATGTATTATTCAAGAGAAATAAAGCATACATATTTTTAATCTGCTGTAGTTTAATAAAAAGTGCTGTCCTTAATAATGACTTTGCTTGTATTTGCTGATGACCGACTATAGCCCCAATGTACTGAGAATGTCCCGGGACTTTTCAGCCATTTACTGCTCATCCTATGCAGTCATTTGCCATGATACTCTTTAAGGATGGGTCAAAGATGAAGCAGAAAATGTTTTCCTGTTCCCCACACTCAGAAAATACTGTTGAATATTTTTGTGACAGTTAGGTGTATCTTTTGTCTTATATCCAAAGAGCTTTCCATCTCTCCTTTAGGGTAGCACAAGAAAGAAAGTGTTTATATCTTTACCCTTAGTCATCATGATGTTGCGTACTTCAACCCATTTGCTCCAGCCCATCACATTCAGAAAGTCCCCTTCCATGTCTCAGTCTACAATGCCTTTATATCCCAAACTGGATCAGTGAGGTCCATCAACTGGTTTTGGGTTTGTGTCCAGTAGACCATGAGTAATGCAGAGCTATTTTTAAAAGTTTGTTGTGTATATCTAAATTTTCAAAGGTTAAAAACAGTGTTAAATATTGTGAGTACTGTTTAAATTCCTTTTGTCACCCTCATAGGAAGTGAGAAAGAAAATATGTAGTAATAACTAAAGATGTTACATCAAATATAAGTAAAAATATTTTTATGAATGCTTCTTCTTTTGGTGGAAAAATTACAAAATTTGTTCAATGAAACAAATTAAGGTTTTTTAAAACTGTACTAGGTTTTTAAAATGAAAATCATTTATACTAAGTTACTACACTTTCAGGTAACTTGAACTCGAATCTTGACCATGATCTAAAAACCAAAAATACTATAATTTCATAAATTCAAAGGCTCATGAAATAGAATATATTTTATGAAAACAATTGCTTCAATGAAAACATTTACAGAGGATAATCCAGGGAGGCAGAACTGATATTTTGTAGGTTCTGGATAGAGACCTTGAAGGGCAGAGGTTGGTAAATCTTCTGCCTTTCTTCTGGTTGGTAAGTGGACAGAGGTTGGCAAATCTTCATAAAGTTTCAAAAGACTCATCTTATTGAAATTTAACAGAGTGAAATGGGATACCCTGACAAAGCACAAGTGGCAAAGAAGGGCAATGAAAGCCCTGAAATAAAATCACCAAGAGAGTGGATAACATCTAACCATGTATCCAGTAGGGAGGTCGAGGTGGGATGGAAGTTCCACATTTCTGAACTACTGAATCCCAGAACATATTTCAGCAGCCAAGAGGGAGTCAGCTTTTATGCTGAGAATGTGGTTGTGTAAGGAAATCAAAGAGTTACACTGCTGCCCTAGGCCAGTATCATCTCCTTGAACTACTGCAGCCAAGAGAGGAATTTACACTAGCCTCAGTGACAACCACAGGAACAGAAAACTCAGCCCCAGCATCAGCACTTTGGGTGTAATAGGAAGCAGTGATGCTCTTCAGTATTAGAAGTGGTCACGGTGGTGAAAGCAGGACGATTCTCTGACCATCTGGATTTGAGCTGAGGTCTACTTTAGTAGCTCCTTCTGAAACAACTACTTTAAAGATGACTGTGGAGTTCTCCAGCCTCATGGGTTCACGGACCTAGCTGAGGTTGGATCCAGCTCCAGACGTTAGCCTTTAGAAAACATGAGCTAGCATCCTGAAGGATTCTTGGACATGATGGGGCGACGGGCAAGGGGGGGAGACGAACTTTCTCATAAAGGAAACCTCCACACAGCTTATTATCCCCGACCGAGAAAAGGAACAACATTACATAACACTCAGGGAACATCTAAAGTAAAAAACTATTTGTAAATTTACAATATTTTTGGCACTACATTAGGAGTCGTATTGATCAAGACAATTTTGCTGAAACCAGCTTTTTTAAACTCCCTACTCTCAAACCAACATAAACAGTACCCAAATTCTAAGTACAAATACGAATGCCTGCTCTCATTTGAAGTGAAAACTTACTAACAAAATCCTTCAGATTAAAATGCTGATCCATCAGCAAGATCAATAAGCATTTTAAGTTTATTTATACTGCAGGATAAACATATGCCTAGTGCAAAAAAAAGTTTTTGACTAAAATCAAGTTTGGTAAGTCTATATTATAGTTTTGTTCATAACATTGTACCAAAAAATAATAATGTGAAAGGGAACTGTAACTAAATTTTAATCAATTGCTGCTACAGTTTTTTACTATGTTCTCGTATGTCCTAGTACCACTTAAGTTCCTCTATTCCATTATACCCCATTTTGTATTTGATTTTTATGAGAATAAATATAGTTACATATTAGAGTTGCATTTTCTTCTACATTTTACTTGAATCCGGGAATGCACTTTCTGTTTTCTAAACTCCAATCACGCTTTCTTCAAATGAAGATTATCTCTCATTCTAGTTCATGAATTTATTTCTCCTAAGCTTAACCTTATTTTCTATTTTCAAATAAAATATTCCTCCTTCATTTATTTTAAGAAAGCTAGAGACCACCCCATGTTATTGTCAGACGTACATAAATTTTTACACTGAACTCGAAGGAGTGACGATCCACGAGTTGGTAAGGAAAGTTGTACAGCATAGCAGCCAGCCCACGATGACTTTGTGTAGTGGAGCTGAAGGCGGAAAATGGGGAAGAAGGGTTCATTCAGTTCCAGCCCATCAAGTTCATAATAAGCAATTAAATATCTGTAATTAAATCTCCATTTACTCAGCCAGCCAGAACGGCACGTTCAAATCCAGTCTTTAGGGTAAGTAATAAGCTTCATAAAAACTACATTCATGAATTCTGATAATAAAGAATGTAACAAAAACAATAAAAAATAAATGTGTGCTTAAGAGATCTGGTGGCATTTAAGGTCTAGACAGGCTTAACTGAACTCTGAAATTAATACACACCTGCAGAAATAAAATAAACAACACTAAAAATTAATATGCATTTATTTCAGTACTGGATAAGGGTAGCAATTAATGTGGGCAAGAAAGGGGTTTAAGAATGAAACACCTGTGGGTATTAAAAATGGTAACATGCCCCTTTAAAATGATTTCTGTTGCTAGGAACAATATTCAAGACATGTGGAAGAGGGAGATTTATAATATCATAAAAATGTGATTGCTGGACTCTAGTAGCATTCGTGAGTCTCAATAATACACTCATTCTATATAAGACAAAATGGATTATATGGCTTTCCATAAAAAAATAATAAACACAAAATAAAAACAGTTTCTAATTTGAGTGAAAGTGCTGCTAATAAATGATTGTAAGAGTTACGGTATTAGGGTTTATTGGGCACTTCATGTTTCAGAAATCTGAAATTAGAAACACAGCATTCAGCAGAAGTGAAAATATGGCCTCTGTTTTTCAGTAGCTTACATTGTATCTGGAGACTCAAGACCTACAAGAAACAAATTCAGAGCTATTGTAAAGATGTGCACACACATTCACTTGCAAGATGCTTTCCTCTCATTATTTCACTAGTCCTGTCATTCTCGTGTAACATGGAAAGAGAGGAGAGTCATTATTATTTGCCTTTTTTAACTGGCAAAACTGAGACAATGCAGGCTTTTGGGCTTGAAAACCTTCAGTTATCCCGTAAAATAATATAATTAAAGAATTAAACAATAAAATCAGGTGCTGAGGTAAGCAGTTATGTACAATATCTTAGTTACAGCTTAAAACAACCCTATGAGATAGAAATAGAAATATATTCCCGTTTTAGAAACAAGAAAAATAAAGCTTATCAATAACTTGCTTCAGGACACCCAGCCCGTAAGTGATGGAACCCGGATGCAGAATTTGACCTTCTTTCTGTCTGACTCAGAGACCATGATCTTAACTATTACAGTAGCCCACCCTCCACCATATACTCTGCTCTATGAATTTTGGCAGGTGACTTAACCTCCCTGAGTTTCAGTTTCCCCATGGATAACATACAGCTAACAACATCTATCTCTGCAACTACTATGTGGATTAAATGGCATGACTTTTGCTAAATTCTCGCCCCAGTAAATACTCCATAAAAGATGTTTATTTCTCTCCTGCTTTCTCTTGGGGGATTTTCTAAAGGTTATGCTGCTAACAAATGGTAGATCCAGTGCCAAGACCTATGTCCTCTGCTTCTATGCTTTTAACTTGCTATAAGTCTCTCCCACAACATGCCAGTGCTGTGCAATAATCACAATAGGCATTTTCTTCTGTTCATAACATTTACTGCAATTCCATTACTTATATGGCCAAAGTCGACATTATGTAACAGAGAAGAGCAAGAAGCTGGTGTTGCTCAACATTCCCTAGACACTCATTTGAAAAGCTACCTTCTCTGTAAGCTATGGAACAACCAATGACTGTTTTTTTTCTCAATTTTTGAGGGGGATAGGGGTGAGACATGCTAATTGAAATAAATTATATGCTCTACAAGTAAAGGAAGCCCTGGAGATTATTGATATGTACTCAGATTTGGGAACTATACTATGAGTATATCATTAAAACCAAAAAGCAACCAACTGGCAAACTATTATTTCTAGAGATGCAGTAGATTTCAGTTGACTTGTTTCATTCACTGGGGTTCCCTTTTCTTTTGGATATTTCTTACTATGCTATCAGAAGTGTTTTAACATTTTCTATGATCTGAACAAATTGTTTAAGAAAGTGTAATTTACATGCTAAGCCTGTACAAGGACACAAACATAGTCAAATTCTCCATCAGGTACTAACTTACCAACCAGCCCCACTGGCTAACACACATTAAGATGCAGTGAGTTCTGTTTTGAAATGCATGAGTTGTGTCTTGGTGTTTGAAGGCCAGATAATACAGGATCTTAATAATTAGTTGCAAGAATGATCACTTGTAATCACAATAATCACTGGCAATAATGTTAATAACAATAACATTGCATGGTGACAATTCTTCCAGCTCCGACAGTAACTGAAAGCCGTCCTCCTCTGCTGAGGAACAATAGAAACCAGAGGTGAGAACTTGCAGTGAATCTTTGAATTATTCATGAGATCATACATGTCACTCTCATCTGTAGGTTACAAAAAAAAAACCCCACTAGAGTGTAATAGCACATTAGTGATGCAAATTACCAAAAGGCAGACTTTATTCTGGTTTGGTGATGATTTTCATAATTTGGTCCACACAGCATCCTTAGTGAAGTGCCTGTTTTTATTCTTTACTGTTGCTAGGATTCATTTTGCTTGGCCAGGTCAACATTTTGGACATATTTCTTTCACTTAACTCGTATTTATCCATTTTTATCAGCTCTTAATGCACAGTAACATTGATTAAACCAATTTCATAATTCCTCTGAGATGTAGTTAGAGTAAGTTTGCATCATTTGTACATTTAAAATATGCAAATTTAATAATACATGCACAAATGAGGGAAAATAGACTATAAAAGGACATGAGAGAAAGATGGAAAGAATAAAGCAAATGTGGTTAAAATGTTAACAGTGGGAATTTTGTGCTGTCCTTGCAACTTTTCAATAAGTCTTAAACTGTGTCACAATAAATAATTAAAAGAAAGAATTACCTTGCAACTCAGCCTGCCATTCTACTAAATGAACATAGGCCTTAGAATAAGAGAAGATGGGATATGAGATCTTCAGTTAGCCACAGTTAATGTGTCCCTAATAATGTGAGCATCATGCCAGGCTGAATATGACTCTATTGTTTCAAAATATTTATTTCTAGTATAAAGCTGTATTTCAAAAATCTTGCCCAGGCACAGTGGCTCACGCCTGTAATCCCAGCACTTTGGGAGGCTGAGGAGGGTGGATCACTTGAGGTCAGGAGTTCAAGGCCAGCCTGGCCAACATGGTGAAACCCCATCTCTACTAAAAACACAAAAAACTAGCTGGGTGTGGTGGCACGCACCTGTAATTGCAGCTACTCGGGAGGTTGAGGCAGGAGAATCACTTGAACCCAGGAGGTGGAGGTTGCAGTGAGCCAAGATCGCACCATTGCACTCCATCCTGGGCAACAGAGCAAGATTCCATCTCAAAAAAAAAAAAAAAAAAAAAAGGTCTTGCATATGTATCTTTATTACATGCTATACATTATATATTTATAACATAAAAATTGGTAAACACAGTTATAAACCCCTGTACACTGTAGTTCAGTTGTGATTTAAGGTTTTCAAGGGTGATTTTGGTTGTATGTGATTTTTGCCTTACATGGTAACTTTAGATCTTGTCCCTAAGTAAGATGTGACTCCAATGAACTCTCACTTACAGGATGAAGAAATAATTTACATGAATTAGTGAGTTAACATTATTGTCTTGATGGCTAGTCTATACTCATAAAATCAAGAGCATAAAAAAATCTGTCCAAGTCAGCATTCCTTCCCTTCCTCCTTTCTGGGCTCTTTGCCCCTTTGTAGCACTCTGCCATCAGAGTGGCTAAAGTGCCCTGATGTTCCCTGGTCACGAAATGAAAACATCCAATAACCTTAATGTGCTACATGTCTCGGGATGTTTTATTTAGGGGAGAGGCAATGCTGTCTGGAAAAAGTAACAAACAAAAGGAAATCTCTGACAAATCTGAATAATTAACGGGGCTGACAAATCTGAATCATTAACGGGGAAGAAGTCTTTGAGCAGGGAGCGTTCTGGAGTTCTGTGATTATTAATTATACTGACACACTTATTCCATTTATTTCTTGCCCACTTTAACGCCTGCCACCACTGACTTCAAGTTGCATTTATTCTAATGCGCCAAACCTATTACAGGTGCACTATGTATATTTTAATACAGGATAACTTCGGCCAGGGAAATTTGTACATTGCATGTCAGAAAATGCATCTTTTGGAGATGTGGTGATTGTTGTAGCTATTGCTGTTTAGACTTTGAAATAAATGTAAAATGGAGTCAAAAGAGCCTAGGACTGAGTTCCGGTCGGCAGAGAACGCAGAGAGACGCAGAACGCGGCCCGCTCCTTCGGGGCCCTCCAGGCCCTCCGGCCCCGGGCCGGCGGGTGAAGTGGGGGGCCCCGGGACAGGCCGAGCCCTGTGCCATGCAGATACCAGAGGCCTCTGCTGCGGCTGCCCACTGGCTGTGCCCAGGCCTTGAAGCCGCAGCGAACCTCTCTTCCCCACCTCACCTCGGTGACTGATGGCGGCGGCGGCCTCTCCCAGCCCGGACCCGGCCGGCCGCCGGGTCTCCCGGCCCAAGCCTGCCGGGCCTCAACGAAACGCCCGCAGAGCGGCCGGGACGCAGCGCCTTTGGGCGGCGGCGGGCGTGGCGGGCCGGGAAGCATGGCGGCCACTCGAACGCCGAGCGGCGGAGGCCATTAGGGCGTGTAGGGCCCAGGAAGGTGGCCTAGGAACGCAGGCAGGCTCGGCTGCCTCTTTAGGCCACGGAGCCGCGCAGATCCGGTTCCCGGGTGACCACTCTGTCGCCATTGGGCGAAACCTACCTAGTCCTGACGACAACGGACAAAGGCCTTAACGGGCCTGGGAGGTGAGCGAAGTCCCGAACGACGACGGGTGGAACGATTAGCGGCCATCGGGCAGTTGGTCTTCTTTCTACCAGACTTTGCTGTCGGAAGAGAGAAATGGTAGAATGACAGGCCACGTTTGACCCGTTGGAAATGCCCGCCACCCTCTGGGAAGATTTTCTGGCCGATTCTGGAAGGCCTGTGTATATAATATGAAAAAGCTGCTCTCAACTCCACCCCAACCTTTTAATAGAAAACATTTGTCACATCTAGCCCTTTTAGATGGAAAGAGGTTGCCGACGTATGATAAAGTAGAGTTAGAAAGTCACACATCTTGTAAATTCTCATTTGTTTAAAAGAAATCATAGAAAATACGTGTCTTCTGGAGATGACTTTTGGAAATGAAGTTGTTAGACGGCCTCTGGAAGCGATATGTCCACGTTAAGTGGGTTAGATGACATGGAGCTGGAAGACGTGAGAAGGAAGAGAAGGTTTAATGCTAGACTGGTCATATTTAGAAGACATTTTCATATTCTATCCATTGTTTGTGCATTTTATTCCTCACTACTGTGTATATAGTTGACAATGCTAAGCTTTTTTGAAATGTCTATTTTTAGATGTTCTGAAGTGCCTGATGTATGTTAAAATTAGAGGTAGCAAAATAACATTTTGTAAATATCTTTTTGTTACAATTCATAGGAAATGTTTTTTGGGGGGAATGGCCAAATCACCTGTTGAGTAATACTCATTGTGTTTGTGCAGCGGTTCAGGGGAGGAGAGAAGAGGAGGAGGTGCAGAGAGCTCTATGCCATCCTGCTTGCAGCGAGGCAAGATGAATCATTATCTCTGTGCATTTTGTTTTACTTATCTGTGTATATAGTGTACATAAACGACAGACGAGTCCTAATTGACAACATCTAGTCTTTCTGGATGTTAAAGAGGTTGCCAGTGTATGACAAAAGTAGAGTTTAAACTAATATATTTTGTACATTTTGTTTTACAAGTCCTAGGAAAGATTGTCTTCTGAAAATTTGATGTCTTCTGGGTTGATGGAGATGGGAAGCGTTCTAGGCCAGAATGTTCACATTTGGAAGACTTAAATTATAAGTGTTGTCACGTGTTTGCAGTTTATTCAATACTGCTGTGTATATAGTGGACAAATTAACTCCTTACTTGAAACATCTAGTCTATCTAGATGTTTAGAAGTGCCCGATGTATGTTAAATGTAGAGGTAGTAAAATACCACTTTGTAAATATCTTTTTGCTAAAATTCATAGGAAATACTTTTGGAAATTGAATTGTAAAGCCACCTTTGTGAGCAGTATAGTAATGTCTATACTTGTTCAATGGTTTAGAGGAGGTGGGAGGGAATAAATTGCAAAAGGTAATATACTAGTGTGTTCATACTTGGACATTTTCAGACATTTTTCTGTGTGTTTTGTGCATTTTGTTTTGCTCTGTATATAGTGTATATAATGGACAAATAGTCCTAATTTTTCAACATCTAGTCTCTAGATGTTAAAGAGGTTGCCAGTGTATGACAAAGTAGTAAAATTAGCATATTTTGTATGCTTTGTGTTGAAATTCATAGGAAAACTTGTCTTCTGTAAATGACTTTGGCATAGGAATTTGTTCAAC
The DNA here is from genome assembly GCF_007565055.1 of Rhinopithecus roxellana. Classification (NCBI taxonomy): domain Eukaryota; kingdom Metazoa; phylum Chordata; class Mammalia; order Primates; family Cercopithecidae; genus Rhinopithecus; species Rhinopithecus roxellana. The sequence goes on from NC_044551.1 coordinate 143,511,097, forward strand.
CATCTCTGAGCATTACACTTTCCTGTACTTGTCCACTGGATTGAAGACAGAGAAGGAAGGAAGGAAGAGAGGAGGGAATGATTCAAGGCCAAAATGGCCACATTTAGAAGATACCTCAGATGATAACCATTGTTGTATGTGTGCAATTTTATTTAACAGTGCTGTGTACGTGGTGAACAAGTTATATGAAATATCTAGTCTTTCTAGATATTTGGAAGGAAGTGCTTGATGTATTTAAAAGTGGTAGTAGAATAATACTTTTTGTAAATAGCTTTTAAAAACTGATGGGAAATGCTGTTTGGAAGTGGAATTGTTGAACCACCTGGGAGGTGGGAGGGAAAAAACTGCAAAAGGTGTTTTGCCATTGTTTATTAGAAAATGTCAGCTTAATCCATTGCCTATGTGTTACATGCATTTCATTTAACTTTGCTATACTGTATATATTGTGTATATACTGGACGAATGAGTCCCGATTTTGTAATATCTAGTCTCTAGATATTAAAGAGGTTGCCAATGTAAAAAAAAAAAAAGAGCCTAGGACTAAGAGTTGAAAGAAGTAATACAAATTGCTTGTTACTCAAGTTGCAAAATCTTTCTATGCTTCATTTTTATAAAAGACATGAAGACAATTCAGTGTCTTAATAATGTGAGCATCATGCCATGCTGAATATTACTTATGCATAATAAACCCTTGTGATAATGTTAATGAAAATTTGTCCTACCTAGCGTGTAGAGGGGACCAGAAGAGATAATGTTTATGAAAGTGATTTATAATCTGTAAGCACAAAGTAAACACAAACAAGAGATTAACTGTGATGGCTAATTTAATGTGTCAACTTGACTGGGCCATTAAGTGCCCAGATAATTGGTCAAACACTATTCTGGTTGTGTCTGTGGGATGCTTCCGTATGAAACTAACATTTGAATTGGTAGACTGAGTAAAGTAGATTGCCCTACCCAATATGGTTGGGCTTCACCCAATGCTTTGAGTAAGGGAGAATTTACATGCTCTCTCTGTCTAACTGTCTTTGAGCTAGGATACAGATCTTCTACTGCCTTTAAACTAATGCAGACTGGAACTTGCACCATCAGTTCTCCTGGTTCTCAGGTTCATGAACTCAGACTGGAATTATACCATTGATTCTCTGGGTCTCCAGCTTGCTGACTACTACTATCTTGGGACTTCTCAGTCTCCATAATCACATCAACCAATTCTTTAAAATGAATAAATAAATAAATAAAACTATTGGTTTTGTGTTTGAAGAATCTTGATTAATACACTAGCTATGAAAAATATTTATTTCTTACACCAGTGAGTTGGATAATTTAAAAGAATTACTAGTGGGCAGCTGTGTCAATCAACCAGTTCCACGACAACATCTATGCCCAATGATAATCTTGAAAATTCCATATACCCCTCTCTTCCACCACATCCTAAAATCACTAAAAGAGTTGAAGATTCCAAGGTGGTATAGGACAATCCCAGCCAGAGCAATACTGAATTTATTTCCAGGATAACCCATTTCCACACAGCTTGTCCTTTTGACCCCTAGACTGCTTCACAATCACACAAAAGAAAAGAAAATGAGATTTCATAGCTTTAAAAATGAGAAATTACAAAGCACCATACTAAGCAAAAATTGCCATTATGGATCTAATTTATCTCACAGTGACAATGTCTTATAGATTTCATGTTCCTCTGGAGAAGGCTTCTGTCTGTTCCTGGTCATTATCACACTCTCACAGTGATGCTTGTCTTTGCAATAACATAGCTGTAATAATTGTACACCATCCACTATTTTCACAGGCTTTTTGTTTTGTTTTCCTTAAACATTCTCTAAATCAAGTATTTAAGATATTAAATGCCCTCAGTACAAAGTTAAATAAGGAGAAACCATCTGAGGCACAATCCTCATCAATGATAATGAAACAGTGTCACAATTTTATTCACTTGTAGGATTCTATTTCTGTAATGCTTCGTGTCAGACACAATGGATTAGACTCTCATTGGAAGGGAATAAAAAGGTCTAGGTTAGTCTGCCCTCTAGTGTAGCTCACTGGTTCCTAAAATAAACTGGTGAAACGTGTCCAGGAAACTGATTGTGCAATTCTGTCAGAATGGCAAGTTGCCATCATTGCCAGCACCAGATTTTCACATCTCCCTCCTCTTTGGGAGCTGCAGACTTTTCTAGCATCTAATGCTAGATATATGACCTAATGAAAAGAAATTCATATGAAACACACCCTCCCGAACCTATGCTTGATTGAAGTCAGTGTTACATGGCAATCCTCGACCATGGTTTTTGTCAGTTGTTCCTATTTCAGGAGAACACGGATACAAATTAATAAAAGGGCATGTTTTTGATTCAGAAATAAGGGCTTTAGAAGAACTTCTGAAATAGAACGATTTAGTCTAAGAACTGTTACTGGCATGGGCTAACCTTTTTGGGACAGTCTGGTCTATTCACATAGTAAAGTGCCCTCCTCCTTGGCTGGCCCTTTTGTTGGAGAGTTTGCTGCAGTGTGGATCTGATGTTGGACTCCAGGGGCATTGCGAGCAAGGAAGAAACATCTTTGCATTCCCTGTTTTATATCTTCCCATGAATTCTGCTTTAGAGTTAAAACTAACGTGCCTTGGGGGATAGTTTTTGATAACTCTGCAGTTTATATTCAACTTCATAAACACCTTTTGTGTTTTGCAAGAAAGTCTAAATTTTGCAAGTGATATGCTTGTGTAGGTCTGAAAGCGTTCCTCTTAGAGATCAGTTCCAAAGCATTTCAAACAAATAAATACAATGTAAAATTATCTTCTTAAAATTTATTTTCAAGGCCCTGTGATATGTTTACCTGGAAAACTCAAATGTTGCACTGGATCCCAATGTGATCTATATTTCCCTGCTGTTTTCTACACCCCCTTGGTCCATGTCCCAAAGCAATTTGGCTAAGTGATGTTAGACAGTCTTGTTTCTAGGGATGTCCTAACCACTACCAATTTCAGAAAATATCAGGTCCTGACCTAAAAAAAAAAAAAAAAAAAAAAAGTTTTTGTAACTATATATTATATGCAAATTATATATGTATATACACATATGGTAACTCTGCAAAACATAAAAATGTCCTCTATTTAAATTTCTATTGTTAAAGCAACAGTTCGGTAGGGCTCAGTGTGATGCCCCATGGAGCACACCAGTCCCCAAGAGCACCATCACAGATTTACCTGATTGATAATTGGCATAAGGCCTTCCTTAAACCACCAAGTTGCATTTCTTCACAGTTGAAGTATAAATATAACTTTGATCTATTTTCTAATTGTCCTTTCCTGACAGCAGTATAACCACAACACATACGCAGGCTTTTAGGCTCTAACAATACTCACTAAGCTGAGTGAAAAGGAGTTTAAAGGGAGAGGCAATATGAAGGGGCAGACAGCACTAGGAGTCAACAGACCTAGATCCTAATTGTGGTCCTCTTTCTAGCTAAGCTGTTAACTTGAGCAAGTCACTTTACTATTCTGGAGACATCTTTTCCTCATCTGTGATAGGGGTGGGCTAGACCTAGATTAAATCAGAAGTATCTGAACTTTCATCTGCAGAATTCCTGTCCTAATCATATGGCCTTTATGGCCACATCTGTGTTTCAGTGTCTTTGACACTCAAAATATAAGAGATCTCAGACAGATTTGCCAATCCAGGGACAGTGTTACCCAAATACCATGTTCTCACTGACTCTAGTTCCCAGTCTAATCCACACCCATGGCATGTTTGCCATTTACTGCACTGATTTTCCAGCTTGTTTTCTTTGCTCAAGTCTCTGAAAGACATTATGAGCTTAATCATTGTCATAAAGAGAAAATGAAAGATTGCAGGTTTTCTGATTAGAGTTTAGCATTTTTTTTTCATAGAATTTCAAGAGCACATAAAACTCACTTGTTTCCTATCAGCATCTCCCCTTGCCCCTTTAGTTTGCTGACATGTGATTTTCAAGTCAGTTTTGGAAATCTGAAACCTGTTAGAGATTGCAGATGCCAAGATCTGCATGACTGCTATAGTTTTGGCAAGGTCTGCTCTTTAAAGACAACAAAGGCAGTAAATAGAAGTCTTGCTTTCCTCTGACTCTATTCTTTTTCAAAAGAAAAAATGTCTTTGTGAATGCATGGCGTTTAACAAGATTTCTAGACCTTCTTACTTTAGACCATTTTGTTCTTAGTTTTTATTCAACATAGCATTTGGGCTTTTCATCTTGCAAACCATAAGCTTATTTCTGTTATCAGCTTCCACTAAGAGCACAGTCTTGCCTATATTCTCTTTAATGTCTATGATTCTCTTTAATAAAACTAATCATCTAAGTGCCAATGGTTGGAAGTAATAAAAATATGTTTCTGCCAATATGAACAATTATTTGACTAATTTGAACCCTAACCCTGGCCAAGTCCCTTCATCTTCATGTCATTTCAGTCAGCTTGTATAAAAAAAAAAAAAAAAAAAAAAAAAAAAAAAAAAAAAAACTACAGAAGAGGTACCGCTAAATAAGCACATAGATGAAAAGAAGGAGACATCTGACTTAGGGCTTGGGGAAATGGAAGCATCTGAGGCCTTCAAGATTGGGTATAATTGTAATGGAGAGAAATGGGAGAGACAGAAGTGGGGCAGGAATATTAAAAGCAAATGTGTAGAGATGAGAAGGAAAAAGACATGTTGAAGAACAGCCAGAGGTTCAGTTTCATTACAGACTTACTGTGTGGTAACATTACATACTGAGAGATGGAGTTGGAAACGTGGTTTATAGTTAGATTGGAGAGGATGAATGAATGGTCTGTACTTCACCTGAGAACAATGGAGAGTCAATGAAAGTTTAAAGTAAAGAAGTAATTCCAAAACATCCAGAGCAATTAGCCAGATGTGTTTAAGGAAGATTATAAGGGGAAGAAAGGATAACATCCAGCCAGTTAGAAAAAGTATTGCAATGGGCTAAGGGAAAGGTAATAAGGCAGAGGGAATGCAAACTTAAAAATAGAAATATGGGACTGGAGCCACTCCTAGGATGCAAGGGGTCACAGGCAATTTTTTTTTTCGCAAGGCCCTTCTCTATATAAACTGCTTGATCTTTAAAAACTGTTTTACAAAATTTATAGACCTAGGTGAAATATAGCTATGTATTGAAGAGGTACATATACATTTGTTAATTGTCTGGTTAGTGCATATGGAGATTGTAGTGTTCAGGAACCATTTCTTCATGTTCTTTACTGTCATAGACATTGTTCCTACCGAATTTCTTACCTCCCCACTATAATGAAAAGGAGCCAGACTGTTAATACAAAGCCAGGGCTCTTCAAAATCTTTTTTTTAATTATTTTTTATTTTTTATTTTTTATTTTTTTGAGACAGAGTCCCGCTCTGTCACCCAGGCTGGAGTGCAGCGGTGTAATCTTGGCTCACTGCAACCTCTGCCCCCTGGGTCCAAGCAATTCTCCTGCCTCAGCCTCCTGAGTAGCTGGGATTACAGGCATGTGCCACCATGCCTGGCTAATTTTTGTATTTTTAGTAGGGATGGGGTTTCACCATGTTGGTCAGGCTTGTCTTGAACTCCTGACCTCGTGATCTGCCCACCTCAACCTCCCAAAGTGCTAGGATTACAGGCGTGAGACACCGTGCCCAGCCAGAATCTATTTATATTGAGACAATATTGCTCTTCTTGCCACTGGTTTCCTAGCACCATTTATTTAATGCTGTTAGATCATTATTCTAGATGCTGTACCATCCATTGTGCTTCCTGAGAATAATGGATTCCAATGATAATCTCAAATATTGTTACTATTCTTTGTTAATGGTGCGAATTTAAATTAGTTTGTGGGTAAATGTTAGCGATAAGTCATGTCCTGGTCATTTTAAATTACCATTTGGATTTTATACTGTAAATGTAGAACAATTCGTCTTTCAACCATACTTTTCTCTTGAATTCTTTATAACAATTTTATTCTTAGAATGTGATTTCTTTCAAACTTCCTTTTGCCTGAACAGCAATCGAAAAGACAAGTAAGAAGCCCATGGACAGATCAAGAATAGTTGTTCCATTCCTAAAAGAAATATGCATCCCTCATTTACATTGGCTTAAGACTGTCTCAGGAGAAGACAATGTCTCCACGTTGATCAGAAGCAAGAAAGGATATCAGTCAGAAAGGTTTGTTGGCATTATAGAGAAGTAATATTGAAAGCCTTCAAATGTGTCAGGTGCAGCCATCCCAGAAGATCTCTGACATGGAGCACCCGGCTGTGGATGGATGGAGGGATCACCCTGAGTGTCAGCAGTGGAAGACACACAGAGTGAAGGCAGCTGCCACCATTCCCACTGCAGCGCCATGATCAGAACAGGCATAAGTGAAAGCCAATGCATGGCTCACACACGTTGTTGGTAATGGGCCAGGGGCCAGAATTCATCTTGTATATTTCATGGGTAGGAATAACTTAAAATCGGTTCATCAGCATCATTCTTTTAGCCAAGCTTGTATGAGCTCATGAAAGAAATATCATACTAACTGGCAGGAGTGATATCTTCCCTAAGGTGACTACAAATTCAGAAGTCTCGAAGATCCTCAGGGCATTGTGTTGATTCCTGGCAAATGAGGGTGAGATAATGCACTGTGGGGAGAAATAGGGAGCTGGTATCACAGGGGCCCTCTACAGGGCTTGGGACACCTCCTGGAATAGCACTAATAGTTGCAGACAGCTCCAGGAACCAAAGGGAGACTTTGAGAAGGTTGAGGAAGCCACTCTAAAGCAGGAGGCTCTGCTGGGTGGGGCCCAGAGCAGGAACCCCACTTGCCCGGATGTAAGGGAAGCACTTTAAGGGACATAAGGTGTGAGTAATAAGCTCTGAAGATTGCACACAAAGTGGAGAGAGAGACATTGAAGATGGCATCAAAGTTCTGAGCCTGCGTGCTGAATGATCTGTTATGCCATTGGTCAGGTGCTGCACTTGCCTTCTAAACAGTCCTGTAGGCCATTTGTACCTCCAAGACCTTTTAACAAAATGAAAGAAAATAAATAGGACCATGCTAAATTACTTGACCTCTCTGCATCTCCAGTTTTATCTGCAAAATGGAAAGAATAAGGTTTTACATGTCTATTAAGACCATTGAGATAATATTTGTAAATCACTTAGAACAGTCCTGGCACAAAGTAAGTACCATTTAAGTGACTGATAAATATATGTTTTACTTTTTCCAAACCTCCCTTACCGTATAAACAACATAAACAAGGGTGCTAAAGAATCTCACAGTTTACCAGCATATTAAAGCCTCAACATACAACTACCTTATCCTTCGAGAAGCTCCTTCTTTCTTCTTTTGAGAAGGAGAAAAATTAGAAACCAAATTTTGTCCTGCTTTAAATGTTGGTCTTCAGGTACATTTTAATCACATCCCATTAATGCTGTAGCTAAGAGCCAAGCTCAAATGTTTGATATCCCTTGCTTTCAAAGGCCTCTACTGTTACAATACAAATCAAGAGATTTGGTGCACCATTTATGCCTGTAGGAGAAAATGATGAGGTAAGAATTTTTTTTACTTCCTCTACCACAGCATCAATTCTATTTTACCTTAAAGAGTACACTTATTTAAATATCTGTCTGCCCTTGTTAGACTGTAAGTTTCTTGTCGTCTGGGGCTATGTTGTTTTCACCTCTCTATTCCTCAGCAGTGGGTAGCACAGTGTTTATACAAAGTACCTATTCACTGGCTCTTTGCTGAGCAAACTGATTCTGGAAAAACACACAAATGACACGTGTGTACAAATGCTTTCAAGTCAATGAATAAGTTGATTCCTTGTGAAAAACCAGAAACAATCTGCTTGAGGGTATGTGGCTGGGCCCTTCAGCTATGACAGTGTCTGAATCACCTGTTTTGTCTGAAGACTAAACTTTTAACCTCAGTCCCAAATCTCAGCCCAATGTAACGATGTAAATGAAGCCATGTGGTCGAACAGTTCTAACAAATAGCAGTGCTATTTCTTCTGCTGCCTTAAACACTTAAGTTTCATATGACTGCAGAGTTGGAATGATTTGAAATATGTTTCCAAAGGCTTGCCTCTGCCTTCTTTGGAAATAAGTCATATCCAGCTGCAGTTCCTGCCACATCATAGTATAAATGAAACACATTTAACTTTGTTTTCTGTTAACATCAAAAACCTGAGTTCTGAATTCTGACCAAGCATCAATAATATCAGAGAGAGTTAAAGCAGAAAAGACCTCGGAAATCAGCTCATATAATTCCTTATTTTTCCTGATAAAGATCCATTGACAAAGAGGCACGGTAACTGGCCTACTTATCTATATAGCTCAGCAAATTACATGCAAGGAATGTGCAGATGACAAAAAATGGATATTTAGTTTATATACTATATAAAGAATTTTAATCTGGGGGATAAAATTGTTAACTTTCTGTTGTTTTCTGACATCCTATTCTCTCCTGGTTTTCCTCCAACTCCTTGGCCTTATTTTCTGAGTTTGCATCCTCCCTTCTGGTGTGCTATAAATGCTGATGTTAGGGGCATGTGTATTCTTTTCTATTCTTGCTCTGCCTCCCTCTCGCCTGTTGAGCCCATCTACCCCACTGGCTTCACTAACAACTGTACTTTAACAGCTTCCAAACATCTAATTTCAACCCCAGAACTTCCTCCTGAGCCACAGACTCTTCTGCCTTGAAAAAACATCTCTACTTGACTATCTTCAAATATATCACATTCAAGATCTAGTCAAAAACCCGTAACACATGGCATTGTGAATTCTCACAATTTGATGCTGGTCTTGTTCTAGGTTCATACTTCATCTCTTTTCCCTTCACACCTACCCAATCATTCACAACAAACTGCTTGCATATCCTTAAACACAGGGTATCCTAACACTTCCCATTTCTTTGCGTTTGGTACACCTTCGGCCTGAAAGCCTCTTGTGTCTCCTTTGCCTGGTGAAATACCATTCAACTCTCCAAGCACAGTCAAAAGTCATGCATCTCCATGCCTTCCAAATCTCTGCTGATACTTCTCTCTTGTCTCACATGTTATCTCTGATCACTTGTTTAAGGTGGTGTTAGCCAGCTTTCTTCACTGTAAAGTTACTATTATTCCCTTTATATCTAAGTATTATGAAGAGTGGGATACTTTGAGACTACATAAACAGCCTGTTGGTTGTAAAACTTTAACCTACCACTTTTACTCTCTGCTAATGATTTTCTAATACCATCATTCCTTTTATACTTTAATGGCATTCTCTTTGCTCCCACTGACTTATTTTTCATTGACTTATTTATAACAGTGTGGATTAACATATTCTTATTTTATTCAATGAGTTATAATTAGTTATAGTATTATTTATCTTGATGCTAAAATGATCATCGATCTGCTCAGTGGGGGCCCCTTCCAATTGGCCCCTTTTTCCTTTTGACATTCCCTCATTATTTTTTGAGTACTTCTTTATATTCTTACACAAAGAGATATTCTAGCTTTATTCTGTACTTTCTCTTGCATAGTACTGGATTCACCCTTTCTCCAAGTTTTTCAGAAAATCAGCTTTGCTGAGTCATAATTCACATACAATAAAATTTGCCAATTTTAATTGCATAGTCCAATGTGTACGCAGTTTTGTAACTATGGCCCGAGTTAGGTCATTTTCATTGCTTTTCCTGTACCTCTTTGCCATTAATCCTCCCCACTCCTTGGCTCCTGGCAAAAACTGATCTGCTTTCTGTCCCTATAGTTTGTAGAATTTTGAGTAAATGGTATCATAGAGTACCTGATTTTTGCGTCTGGCTCTTTCATTCAGCATAATGCTTGCGAGATTTATCCATGTTCTTGCATACATCAGTGGTCTATTCCTTTTTCTTGATGAATAGTATCCAGTTATATAGATATATCTCAATTGGTTCAAGGTTATTATGAATAAAAACGCTATGCACATTCACATACATGTCTTTATGTGCACATAGGTTTTTATTTTTCTTGGTAAGATATATATGGCAAGTGATTGTTTAACTTCTAATAACTATCCTAACTTCATCCACACTGACTGCCGTTTTGCATTCCTACCAGTGACATATGAGAATTCCAGTTGCTCCATACCCTAGCCAACAATGGGTATTGTCGGTCTTTTTAAGTTTAGCTATTCTAGTGCATGAGTCAGGACATTTTACTGTCATTTTAATTTCCATTTTCCAAATGATTAATAATATTGGGCATTCTTTGCTATGTTTATTTTTCTATTTGTATATGTTCTTTGGATAAGTGTACATCCAAATCTTTGCCTATTTTTTAATTGCATTGTTTCTATATTTGTTATTGAGATTAAGTATTCTGTATATATTCTGGGTACAAATCCTTTACCAGACATGTGTTTTGAAAACATTGTCTTCCAACAGTGTGGCCATTCCTCAAGGATCTAGAACTAGAAATACCATTTGACCCAGCCATCCTATTACTGGGCTTATACCCAAAGGATTATAAATCATGCTGTTATAAAGACACATGCACACGTATGTTTATTGCGGCACTATTCACAATAGCAAAGACTTGGAACCAACCCAAATATCCATCAATGATGGAGTGGATTAAGAAAATGTGGCACATAGGCCGGGTGCAGTGGCTCACACCTGTAATCCCAACGCTTTGGGAGGCCGAGGAGGGTGGATCACGAGATCAGGAGATCAAGACTATCCTGGCTAACACGGTGAAATGCCATCTCTACTAAAAATACAAAAAATCAGCCGGGCGCCACTACAGTGGCGGGCACCTGTAGTCCCAGCTACTTGGGAGGCTGAGGCAGGAGAATGGTGTGAACCCGGGAGGCAGAGCTTGCAGTGAGCCGAGATTGCGCCACTGCACTCCAGCCTGAGTGAGAGCAAGACTCTGTCAAAAAACAAAAAGAAAGAAAGAAAATGTGGCACATATACACCATGGAATACTATGCAGCCTTAAAAAAGGATGAGTTCATGTCCTTTGTAGGGACATGGATTAAGCTGGAAACCATCATTTTGAGCAAACTATCGCAAGGAAAGAAAATCAAACACCGCATGTTCTCACTCATAGGTGGGAATTGAACAATGAGAACACTTGGACACAGGGTGGGGAACATCACACACTGGGGCCTGTTGTGGGGTGGGGGAAGGGGGGAGGGACAGCATTAGGAGATATATCTAATGTAAATGACTAGTTAACGGGTGCAGCACACCAACATGGCACATGTATACATATGTAACAAACCTGCGTGGTATGCACATGTACCCTAGAACTTAAAGTATTAAAAAAAAAAAAAGAAAGAAAACATTGTCTTCCAGTCTGTGGCTTACTTGCCATTTTCAAAACCATAACTTGTGAAGGGAAAGCATTTTGATTTTGATAAAGTTTAAATTATCCATTTTATTTATTTTTTCTGTTTGTTTATATTTTTGACATAGAGTTTCACTCTTGTTGCTCAGGCTGAAGTGCAATGGAGTGATCTCGGCTCCTCCACCTTCCGGTGGAGGAAGGTGGACTGCAACCTCCACCTTCCAGGTTCAACTGATTCTCCTGCCTCAGCCTCCCAAGTAGCTGGGATTACAGATGCCCGCCACCATGCCCGGGTAAATTTTTGTATTTTTAGTAGAGATGGGGTTTCACCGTGTTGGTCAGGTTGGTCTTGAACTCCTGACCTTGGCCTCCCAAAGTGCTGGGATTACAGGTGTGAGCCACCATGCCTGGCCCATTTCATTTTATAGTTCACAATTTTGTGTCCTAAGAAATCTGCCTCACAAGTCCTCGCTGTGTTATTTTAGTGGTTACTTTAAGTTTACAGTATACATCTTTAACATTTCACAGTCTGCCTTCCAATAATATTATAACAACTTACATATATTCTAAGAACCTTCCAGCAGTGTACTTGCATTTCCTCCCTCTTCTCTTTTGTGCTATTATTGGCATATATTTCAACTTTACATATGTTTTAAGCCCTGCAATATATTGTTATTATTTTTGCTTTAGTCAAACCATTTGATGAGATTAAACATGAGAGCAAAATATTTTTATACATACATACATGCATGGTTACCATTTCTGCAGGTTTTTACTCCTCTGTGGAGATTGAAACTTTCATCTAGTATCATTTTATTTTTAGTAGAAAAAAGAAAACTTCCTTTAACATTTCCCATAGAGCAAGACTGCTGGCTATGAATTCTTTCCTATTTGGTTCGTCTGAAAAAATCTTTATTTTGCCTTCATTTTTGAAAGACATTTTTTCTAGGATAGAATTCTAAGTCGGAAATATTTTACTTTAGCTCTTTATAAAAGTTTTTCCATTGTCTTCTTTCCTGTGTGTTTTCCTAGAGAGATGTGTTGGAACTCTTCTAAATAATTCAGCATTGTACTTACTAGATTCGGTCAAGCGGTAGGGTAGCAGAGAAGAAAAGCTCAGACATGGATGATGAATCCATATCTGAAGTATCTATGTTAGTAAACATAGGGGTGATGAGAAATTGGTTTGTAAGTCTGGGGAGAGTGGAGTGACTGAGACATACAATAACTTTTTTTCTGCTGCAGTCTCAAGTCTTAAAAATTCCCTTCCTAAGGACAGGCCTTCTCACTGAGTAAGTATAACTCTCAATGTACATGGTAAGAATGAACTGCTGGGTGCGGTCACTCATGCCTGTAATCCTAGCACTTTGGGAGGCCAAGGTGGGTGGATGACTTTAGTCTAGGAGTTCGAGACCAACCTGGGAAACATGGCAAAACCCCATCTCTACAAAAAAATACAAATATTAGCCAGGTGTGGTGGCACACACCTGTAGTCCCAGCTACCTGGGGGTCTGAGGCAGAAGGATTGCTTGAACCTGGGAGGTCGAGGCTGCAGTGAGCCAAGATTGCACCACTGCACTCCAGCCTGGGTGCCAAAGTGAGACCCTGTCTCAAAAAAATAAAAAATAAAAATAAATAAACTATACATGGTCCTAAGGAAAACAACCCATATTCATGTTCCTAATAGACACTGGAGACTTATCAAAGAAAGGAGAAAGGTTAAAATTGTGACTATAGAAAAGTAACCCTAATTACATCTATGTATGAGGAGTATTTATGCACAATGACCTCAGGGCATGCCTATGTGACAGACTAATTTCTTTAAAAATTCGAATGTTTTCAATCATTGACTTTTTAAATAATTGCTTATTCTTCTGCCACTTATACCTTAATATCTTATATTTAATACTGATATTAAAACAATATGAAAAAAATTTTTCCTATTTTCATATGAACTGTTTGATGACTATAAAGATTCCTCTCTCTTGCAATTTAAGATATTACCATTTCTCAATGTTTAAGGCAAACTTCTATACACATTAAAATCTCCAGGAGAATTTGTGTAGAATGCAGATTCTCTGACTGTCTCTAAACATTATGATTCATTAAGAGAGAGTGAAGCTTAAGAGAAAGTGCCAACAAGCATCTCTGAGAATTTTTATACAGGTGGTGTGAAGAGCATGCTTTGAGAAACACTGTTGGATTTGAACTGACTAGAGAAGACATGTAGATTCAAGGGATGAAAACTCATTTGCATCTTTCCTCTAAAAGGAAGCTCACTTCTTTCTTCTAAAAGGAAGTTTAAGGCTGAATTTTGGGAAAATATTGAAGTTTAGATTTATATTTTAGCCAGAGTAGGCTTTCAGATGATTGGTTACACTTGAGATTGGATGAAGTGTCAGACTCTTCACATTCATTATCATTGAGGTAGGTATTCTTGTCTTATTGTCTCTCTGTTTTTTTTTTTTTTTTTTTTTTTTTTTTTGACAGAGTCTCATTCTGTCACCCGGGCTGGAGTGCAGTGGTGCAATCTGGACTCACTGCAACCTCCGCCTCCAAGGCTCAAGCAATCCTGTCACCTCAGCCTCCCACAGTAGCTGGAACTACAGGCGTATGCCACCACGCCCATTGTATTAGTCTGTTTTCACACTGCTAATAAAGACATACCCGAGACTGGGCAATCTACCAAAGAAAGAGGTTTAATGGACTCTCAGTTCCAAATGGCTGGGGAGGCCTCACAATCATGGCAGAAGGCAAAAGTCACATCTCACATGGCAGCAGACAAGAGGAGAGCCAAGTGAAAGAGGTTTTCTCTTTCAAAACCATCAGAACTCATGGGACTTACCAACATGAGAACAGCATGGGGGAGCTGCTACCATGATTCAATTATCTTCCACTGGGTCCCTCCTACAACATGAGGGATTTATGGGAGCTACAGTTCAAGATGAGATTTGGGTGGGGACACACAGTCAAACCATATCACCTGGCTGATTTTTGTATTTTTCTGTAGAGATAGGGTTTCATCATGTTGTCCTGGGCTGGTCTTGAACTCCTGGGCTCAAGTGATCTGCTTGCCTTGGCCTCCCAAAGAGCTGGGATTATAGGATGAGCCACTGCACCTGTCCTCTGTTGTCTTATTTCAATGTGAAAGATGGCTAAGAGATGTGAAGTAACTTGACTAGGGTTACAAAGCCAATAAATATGAGAGCTGGATCTCAAGCCCAGGGATATGTGACCCAAAACCTGTGTTTTTTCTGTAGCCTCTGCCTACCATCCTCATGTTTTCCAGTCACAGGAATCAGAAACTGTGAGTTACCATCTTAAAAGTGACTCACAAGTCTAGTCCCCTACTCTTATCTTGGAAATTTATGTTGTTAAAATAAAATAAAGCCAAGAAAAATAAGGCTGGGTTTTTTGTTTTTTCTTTTTGAATTATTAAGGAAAGAAAGAAAAAGCTTTATAAACTTGACAAGTACATGCTAATTAATTCGCCTCTCCCAGTACTTATCACTCTGTATTACCATTTTCTGTATGACATATCTTTCTTTCCCACTAGAAACTGAGTTTCCCTGGTTCAGGATATAGATCTTATTTATCTCTGTGTCTAGCCACTACCACCATAATCACATTGACAAGTGACCCGTGGTGGATGCCAATAGCTTACAAGAAATGTCTTTACAAACGTCACTATCTGTATTTAGTAAGAAATATGATAGAGGACACTGTTCATCACATTCCTCAGTATTTCTTATATGACACCCCATAAGATAAATTTCTTTCAAACTGAAGTGCCACAAAATTTTTTCTGTGCTGCAGAAATTAGTATGCTTTCTCCTTATGGGCAATATGAATTAAATAAATGAAACAGAATTACTTATTATTGCTTTGGTTTCCAGGAAGTCAGGAACCAAATTTGTGGCTCAACTTTGTAAATCTGTATAGCCTGAAAATTTCTGCTCCAAATGTCCATTGATCTTGGCCTTATATTCTAATTTTTATTTTCTTATTTTTATTTTCATTTAAATGTATGTAACCTTGTAGGTTATCTCAAATATTTTGTGAAACAAAGTAAATTATAAATAAATCGCCCATGCTTAGCTGTATTACTTAACAATACATTAGCTTCTCTAACAGATAACTCCTTGTATTAGTCCCTTTTCATGCTGCTGATAAAGACATATCTGAGACTGGGCAATTTATAAAAGAAATAGGTTTAATGGACTTACAGTTCAATGTGGCTAGGAAGGACTCACAATCATGGCGGAAGGTGAAAGGCACTTCTTACGTGGCAGTGACAAGAGAGAGAATGAGAATCAAGTGAAAAGAGTTTCCCCTTATAACACCATCAGATCTCATAAGACTTACTCACTACTATGAGAACAGTATAGGAGAAATTGCCCCCATGATTCAATTATCTCCCACTGGATCCTTCCCATAACACTTGGGAATTATGCGAGCTACAATTCGAGATGAGATTTGGGTGGGAATGCAGCCAAACCATATCATTCTGCCCCAGCCTCTCCAAAATCTCCTGTCCTCACATTTCAAAACCAATCATGCCTTCCCAACAGTTCCCCAAAGTCTTAACTCATTTCAGCATTAACTCAAAAGTTCACAGTCCAGTCTTATCTGAGAAAAGGCAAGTCCCTTCTGCCTACAAGCCTGTAAAATCAAAAGCAAGTTAGTTACTTCCTAGATACAATGGGGGTACAAGCATTAGGTAAATACAGCCATTCCAAATGGGAGAAATTGGCCAAAACAAAGGGGCTACAGGCCCCATGCACGTTTGAAACTCAATGGGGCAGTCAAATCTTAAAGTTCCAAAATGATCTCCTTTGACTCCATGTTTCACATCTGAGTCACATATTGTAAGAGGTGATTTCCCGTGGTCTTGGGCAGCTCCACCCCTGTGGCTTTGCAGGGTACAACCTCATTCCTGTCTGCTTTCACAGGCTGGCATTGAGTGTCTGTGGATTTTCCAGGTCCTTAACGCAAGCTGTTGGTGGAACTACCATTGTGGGGTCTGGAGGATGGTGGCCCTCTCCTCACAGTTCCCCTAGGCAGTGCTCCAGTTGTGACTCTGTGTGTAGGCTCCAATCCCACATTTCCTTTCGGCACTGCCCTAGACAAGGTTCTCCATGATGGCCCCACCCCTGCAGCAAACTTCTGCTTGGGCATCCAGGCATTTCAATACATCCTCTGAAATCTTGATGGAGGTTCCCAAACCCCAATTCTTGACTTCTGTGCACTCACAGGCTCAATGCCATGTGGAAGCTACCAGGCTTGGGGCTTACACCCTCTGAAGCTGCAGCCTGAGCTCTACATTGACCTCTTTTGGCCATGGCTGGAGCCGCTGGGACACAGAGAACCAAGTCCCTAGTCTGCACATAGCACAGGGATTCTAGGCCCAGACGACAAAACCATTTTATGCTCTTAGGCCTCCAGGCCTGTGATGGGAAGGGCTGCCATGAAGACCTCTGACATGCCCTGGAGACATTTTCCCCATTGTCTTGGGGATTAACATTGGGCTCTTCGTTACTTCTGCAAATTTCTGCAGCCAGCTTGAATTTCTCCTCAGAAAATGGGATTTTATTTTTTATCACATTGTCAGTCTGCAAATTTTCCAAACTTTTATGCTGTCCTTCCTTTATGAAACTGAATACCTTTAACAGCACCCAAGTCATGTCTTGAATGCTTTGCTGCTTAGAATTTTTTTCTGCCAGATAACCTAAATCATCCCTCTCAAGTTCAAAGTTCCACAAATCTCTAGGGCAGAGGCAAAATGCTGCCAGTCTCTTTGATAAGACATAACAAGAGTCACCTTTGCTCCAGTTCCCAATAGGTTCCTCATATCCATCTGAGACCATCTGAGCCTGAATTTCATTGTCCATATCTTTGTCAGCATTTTAGTCAAAGCCATTCAATAAGTCTCTAGGGAGTTCCAAATTTTCCCACATTTTCCTGTCATCTTCTGAGTCCTCCAAACTGTTCCACCCTCTGTCTGTTACCCAGTTCCAAATTCGCTTCCACATTTTTTGGGTATCTTTTTAGCAGCACCTCACTCTACTGGTACCAATTTACTGTATAGTCCATTTTCATGCTGCTGATAAGGACATAACCAAGACTGGGAAGATAAAGAGGTTTAATGGACTTACAGTTCCACCTGGCTGGGGAGGCCTCACAATCATGGCAGAAGGCAAGGAGCAGCAAGTCCCTTATATGGATGGTGTCAGGCAAAGAGAGAGAGCTTGTGCAGGGGAACTCCTATTTATAAAACCACTGGATCTCATGAGACTTACCCACTACAACAAGTAGCATAAGAAAGACCTGCCTCATGATTAAATTACCTCCTACTGGGTCTCTCCCATGACATGTGGGAATTGTGGCAGTTACAATTCAAGATGAGATTTGGGTGGGGACACAGCCAAACCCTATCACCCCTCAAATCTTAACACAATAGAGTTATATTTCCCACACATTCATTTCCTTGGCTAGTAGCCTTTCACATGAATATGTAGGAACCCAGGCTTCTTCCAGGATCTTGGAGACATTCACATTCCACTGGTATGTGGAGACAAGACTACAGAAAGATATCTCTTCATGTTTCACTGTGAAGAAACTAGACACTAGGCTCCACCTATGCCTGGTATTCAGGGAAATCTAGATCCTAGGTGGACAGCAGCCTACCAGCACCCAGCTCTACTCTGTGGAAGGGGAACACAAATCTTTGTTGATGACCTAATTAGCCCTGTTACTTACTTGAAAGATATTCCAAAATATTATTGCATGATTTAAAGGGATGCTCATACAGCCAGAACCTCCTTATGTGGCAACAGAGTCATTTTGTGCATAACCTGCGCATGGACCTTGCATTAATATTATTTAATCAACACGTATAATGCTTACACGGCAGTACCTATGAGTTGATTTTCCTACATAAAACATACTCAAGTTAGGTGTCTTGTATGACCTCAAACTGCCAATTGAAGTTTCTTGGTCATGGTGTATAAGCCAACAGAAGGTGTTTGTTAATGACTGGCCTCCAGTTGCTTAATTCAGAACTGTGGCCAGTAGGCTGAGCAGATGGCTGAAGGGGTTTGGGCTACACGGGTCATGAACACAGTTGTCAGTGTGGTAGCAGGAGCTCTACAGAAAGTATCTTGATTCCTTCTAATTCTGCAAAAAACAATGAGGCAGAGGGCCCGAGGCTGATCGCCAGATTTAGGCTAAAGAACGTCAAATTATGACATGAGGAGGACCAAGAGTCCTTGAGTTTTAGTCTCCAAAGCTGCAACGACTTAACAGCAAAGTTAATTCCCCAAAATGTCAGACCTGTATATTTCTGGTTAGATGCCAAATATACACAGCTATAGGCTTGCTTAACTATACTATCGAGAGCTACAGTATTCCCTAATGTCTCTTCAAACACAGCCCTCTCCTTACATGAGGTCTTACCTCTTAAAAATTACACTGGTTTACAGGAAAAGGCTACCAAAAGGAGCCCATCCTACTTTGGTTTCTTCAATATTCCCTTAGAATATTATTTTCCCAAAGACACAGGAAGTAGAAGAATGGTCCTACATCCCAGTTTTCCCACAACAGTCCTGGTTAATGCCTGTGGACCAGTATAAATGTTAATAACACTCCCTTTCAATCTCAATATATCTTAGTTTGCTCAGTAAACTATTATCAGTTGTGAATCCATGACTAGAACTTAGTTTTTCTGACTCATGGTATAGTGCTCTTTCCACAATATAAAGTTATTTCTAATTATAACCAAACATCAGCATTAAGGGAAGTAGGTGTGGGGTGGGCACAACACTCCCCCGCTCATTCTGGGTTACTAGACATTTATAGAGGTAAATTAGTCAGAGTAGAATGGAGACATGATTCTGCCTTTCCAAGCATTGGGATAAAGTAAGCAAATCTGGAAGTCTATCCCTTCTTTAACCTCAGGGTAAGCTCCAACATTCATCCTAAGTTTGAAAATTATATCAATTCGATTCACGACTAAATTGAGAGAAAATCCAGAGGTTTTCCCCACACTCACGAATCCACTGCTGCTATTCCACCTAGGCTGTTTTCTGCAGAGCTACAAAACTGCTAGCCTCACACCACTTCTATCAAGAAGGTCCATTTGCCAAGCGTGGTGGCTCACACCTGCAATCCCAGCACTTTGGGAGGCTGAGGTGGGTGGATCACGAAGTCAGGAGTTCGAGACCAACCTGACCAAAATGGTGAAACCTCATCTCTACTAAAAATACAAAAATTAGCCGGGCATGGTGGTGTGCACCTGTAATCCCAGCTACTCAGGAGACTGAGGCAGGAAAATCGCTTTAACCCTGGAGGTGGAGGTTGCAGTGAACTGAGATCATGCCACTGCACTCCAGCCTGGGCAACAGAGCAAGATTCCATCTCAATTAAAAAAAAAAAAAAAGAATGTCCATTAGTGATACAGTTTCCTTAGTGTTCCCCCCTTAACATTTTATAAAGCCAGAGCATGGCATATACCCTAAGCAGTTTGTCACAGCAGAAAATTTAATGTCAATTTTTAACCAGGCTGTTTGCTGCCATATGCAAGAAGGAACTCAGCTAAGGAACTGAGAGCAAAGATCACAACCAGACTATAGTGATCCAGAAGCTGAACCCAGGCAGGAATGGGGCAAATAAAAGAAGTGTGCTCTACATGTCAACATATTTTCCTGTCATTTCTTTATACTTGTCGCTGCTTAAATGTTGCAGTACTCAATTCCTATGTCCATCGGTGTACCTGTCAGGAGAAAGTGGCTCCCCAAGAAGCAGAGAGGGGAACCATCTTAAACCAGTGGCAATAAAACGCCACTTCACTATTCCTAGCCAGGATAGGCCTCTATCTGAAGGAAATGGCAGCTTGTGGGCCTTTTATGAAAAGTACTTTTGTTCCAGTAGTTTTTCAAGGACAAAAATGTATCTTCACACTTCTGTCATTATATTTATGAACTGTAAATCCTCATTTTATGGAAACACTCCAGGATTTCAAACTCCTAAATCAACCTGGTAAATCTCCAGCCTCGGGGGTTCAATTTAAGGAGAACCTCTTCAAAAATACTGACATTTTATAGGGAACTGCAGGAAAAACAAACAATAAGAGTTTTCAACATACATCTTTTTTTGGTAACCCTAAAGGCTTGTCATGGGAGACAGCTAACATGTAAGAAGAATAAAGACAGCTGCTGAGAATGCATTTTCTGAGCCGCAGGTCAACATGACTTGAGCAATAACAGTGAGATGGGCTCTCCAGAAATTTGGTCTGGGGCCCTGAACAAGTCACCATTGTTTCCTTAAAGGAATATTTACTTTTATATCAGGATATGATGATGTTAGATATACAAGCAAATCTTTAAATGTGAGAAAAATGACTCTAGAAAATCTATTTGCAATTGCAAAGCACTTTGTAAATATTGTAGACTTGAGGTTTTGCCTTCACTCTTACAATATTCCCCATTATTGGCTGGACATAGTCCTGCCATAGCGGTTGGTATTCTCATGAACTGTCTGCCAACTTCTACTACTGACAGCATTTCAATACACCCAGTCTCACCAATGTTTAGCCATGTGGTAGCCCACATCAGCCATCCACATATTTCATTGTTGGATGAAATAGTTCCATAGGCAACCGCAGGTCCTAGACATATGAATTTTATGAAGGTTTATTCCACAAACCAGGACAAAACAGGACACAGAGAGGCCGGGCACAGTGGTTCATGCCTGTAATCCCAGCATTTTGGGAGGCCGAGGCAGGCGGATCATGAGGTCAGGAGATCAAGACCATCCTGGCTAACACAGTGAAACCCCATCTCTACTAAAAATACAAAAAATTAGCTGGGCATGGTGGCGGGCGCCTGTAGTCCCAGGTACTCGAGAGGCTGAGGCAGGAGAATGGAGTGAACCTGGGAGGCGGAGGTTGCAGTGAGCCGAAATCGCGCCACTGCACTCCAGCCTGGGCGACAAAGCGAGACTCCACCTCAAAACAAACAAGCAAACAAACAAACAAACAAAAACAGAACACAGAGCAGTTTGCCCTGAGATGCTAAGTGAGACTCACTGTAAATAATTTCCACCCATTCACAGAAAATATTTTTTAAAATTATGGTCCTCATGAAATTTTGAATTGTAGAAGTGTGAAGAAATGCTTAGAGTCCTGAAAGGCAATAGAAACTGTGTGTTTTATCTGTTAATGGGAAGTTGGTGAAGTGCTTAACAGAAGCAGAGGAAAGTCTTCTAATCATCTTAATAGAAGGAACACAGAAGCCATATAGCGAAAAATATAGTCTTTTTCTCTCCAATGTATAATGGTGGCTGTGCCAAGCAGTAATGTTCTATTTCTGAAAGTCTATAGCAAGCTTATTTAATGGCATTCTTAGGAGGGTGCCCTATTCATTCCTATGTGCCATTTTCTGCACTCTTGAATAAAAGACTTCCCTTTCACATGCCACTGTGGAAACACATCATTTCTCGCAACTCGCACTTCTCCAGGTTGTCATAACTGCTCTTAAGAATGTCTTCATCAGCAACTAGTGATCCAGCACTGGAAAAAAAAATTCCAGGGCCATTTTTGGGTCTACTTAGTGGGAGAGTTTTAATGTGTTCAATGGTGTCACCAACACATAGAATCATCCACTTTTCTCAATTTTTTTGGAAAGGGAGTAAAGAAGGTTATAGGGAAACTGTGCTCAGACTCAGCAAATTCAGAATCAGAAATTGCACAGACCACATAGAATGAAATACAGTACTGGTGTCAGTTAGAAGGGAAGGATTCATAGCAAGATTTCTCAGTAAAATTGGATTTGAAGAATCAGTGAGGTGTGGCTACATAGAGAAACTCAAGCCAAAATTCTGCTATTAGAAACTTTGTTTATCTTTGCCTCTATTGACTTGTGAAATGGATGGGCACCCCCAGCAAGGTTAACCATGACCCATGACTACCCAGGGTGATGTCTTAGATTTGTGATGTTATATCAGTGTGGATTTATACTCTATATTCTACTCTTCTCTGACCTTTTTAGAGACAAAAAGCAACATTTTTTGTCTCTAAAAAAAGTGTGTTGCTCATGCTGATCTTGAACTCCTGGCCTCAAGAGATCTTCCTGTGTCAGCATCTTGAGTAGCTGAGATTCAAGCACAAACCGCAAACCACTGCAACCCTGCTTGTTGAGTTTTATGAGTTCTTTGTGTATTTTGGATAATGGTCCTTTATAAGATGTGTCTTTTAAATATTTTTCTCCCAGTCTGTGTCTTGTCTTCTCAACCACTTGACATCGTCTTTTATAGATAAATTTTTAATTTTAATGAAGTCTATCTTATTAATTATTTCTTTCATGAATCATCCCTTTGATGTTGTATATAAAGTGTCATTGCCATACTCAAGGTCATCTAGGTTTTTTCCTATGCTGTCTTCTAGAAATTTTAGTCTTGCATTTCACATTTAGGTCTATGAAACATTTTGAGTTACTTTTTGTGAAGGGCATAAGCTGTGTACATTTTTTTCTTTCTTTCTTTTTTTTTTTTTTTTTTTTTTGGTATGTGGATGTCCAGTTGTTCCAGCACCCATTTGTTGAAAAAAAATTGTTTTTGTTCCATTGTATTGCCTTTGCTCCTTTGTCAAAGATTAGTTAACTATGTTTTAAAGGGACTGTTTCTGGGCCCTGTATTCTGTTCTATTGGTTTCTTTGTCTATTTTTTGGTGAATACCATACCATCTTGATTATCATAACTTTATAGTAAGTCTTGAAGTCAGTTAGTGTCAGTTCACTAACTTTGTTCTTCTTCCATCTTGAATGAACTATTGTGAATCTTTTGCCTGTCCATATAAACTTTAGAATTAGTTCCTCGATAGCCACAAAATACTTTTCTGGAATGTTGATTGAGATTGTATTGAATCTATGGGTCAAATTGAGAAGAACTGACATATTGACAACAAATTTTCCTATCCATGAACATGGAGTATCTCTCTAGTTATTTAGTTCTTCTTTGATATCTTTCATTAGAGTTTTGTAGTTCTCCTCACACAGATCTTGTACATATTTTCTTAGATTTACATAAAAGTATTTGATTTGGGGAGTGCTAATATAAATGGTAATGACTTTTTCATTTTAAATTCCACTTGTTCATGTCTGGCATAATAGGAAAGCAACTGACTTATACACATTATCTTTTATACTACAGTCTTGTTATAATTGCTTATCAGTTCCAGGAGTTTGTTTGTTTAGTTTGTCTATTCTTTCAGATTTTTTACATAGATGATCATACCATCTGTGCAATTTTATTTATTTATTCCCAATCTGTATACCTTTTTTTCTGGTATTATTAGCTAGGACTTCCAGTATTATGTGGAAAAGAAGTGGTGATATGGAATTTCCTTTCCTTCTTTCTGATGTTAGTGAAAAGCTTTAAGTTCCTTACCATTAAGTATGATGGTAACTGTGTAGACGTTCTTTTTTGTAGATGTTCTTTTTCAAGTTGAGGAAATTATCCTTTATTCCTAGTTCTCTGAGAGTTTTTATCATGAATGGGTGTTCAATTTTATCTAATGCTTCTTTTGCATTTATTGATATGATTACATGATCTGTCCTATTTAGCCTGCTGATGTGATGAATTATGCTAATTGATTTTCTCATGTTGAACCAGCCTTGCATACCTTGGATAAAACCCACATGCTATGGTTTGAATGAGTCCCCTCCAAAATTCAGTTGTTGCCCATGTGATAATTTTAAGAGGTGATTAAGCTATGAAGACTTCTCCCTTGTGAATGGCATTCACAACCTTGTAAAATAAACTTTATGCAGGATTCATCTCTCACTTACCCTTCCACCATCTGCCATATAAAAACACAGTGTTTCATGGCAGAAATGTGCCATCTTGGAGACAGACAGAAGCCCCCAGCAGACGACCAAACCACTGTGCCTTGATCTTGGACTTTCTAGCCTTCAGAACTATCAGAAAATAAATTTTTGTTTTTTAAATTGTGCGATCTCAAGTATTCTGTTAAAGCAGCACAAATGGACTAAGATAGAAATAGTACTGAGAGTGGGGTATTGCTGTGACAAGTACCCAAAAATGTGCAAGCAGCTTTGGAACTGTCTAAGGGGTAGAAGCTGGAACAGTTTTGAATTGAACACTGAAAAAAAAAACTTGGGTTGCCATAAATGTAGAATTAAGAGTGATTCTGGTGAAGGTTCTGTAAAAGAGAAGAGCTGTAGAAAAAAGTCTCAGTCTTCTTAGGGAATACCTATGTGGTTGCAACCAAAACAGAAATATAGAAATACAGGTTAGAAATACAGGTAATAGAGACTATTCTTAGGAGGCCTCAGATGAAAATGAGGAACAAGATATTAGAAACTGGAGGAAAGACCATCCTTGTTATAAAGTGGTGAGTAACTTGGCTGAATTATGTCCATGTCCTAGGACTTTGTGAAAGCAAACTTAGGAGCAATAACTGGGATACCAGTGGAAGAAATATCTAAGCAGCAAAATGTTCAGGATTCTGTGTGGCTTCTCCTACCTGCTTATAGTAAAATACGAGAAGAGAGAAATTATTTAAAGACAGAATTTAAAATCAAAAGCAGAATGTGAAGATTTGGAAAACTCTCAGCCTGGTCATGTAAAGAATAAAAAAGGATATGGCCAAGTGATCATTTGATAAGGAGATTGGTACAGATAGGAGGAAGCCATGTGGTATTCATCAAGACAATGGGAGAATGACCCTGAAGGCATTTCAGAGATTTTGGAGGATGCCATGCCCATCACAGGTCTTCTATCAAGAATGGGATTAAGGATTTTACCAAAGAGGCTTCACAGAGCATTCATCTCTCACTGGCCCTTCAACCTTCTGCCATTTGTGAGGACTCAGTGTTCCTCTCCTCTAGAGGATGCAGCAATAGGCCACAATCTTGGAGATGAAGAGAAGACCTCACCAGACAACTGAAAGTGCCAGCACCTTGATCTTGAACTGCCCGGTCTCCAGCACTATGAGAAAGTACATTTCTTTTTCTTTTTTTTTTTTTTTTTTTAATACTTTAAGTTCTAGGGTACATGTGCACAACATGCATGTTTGTTACATATGTATACATGTGCCATGCTGATTTGCTGCACCCATTAACTCGATATTTACATTAGGTATTTCTCCTAATGTTAACCCTCCCCCATCTCCTCAACCCACGACATGCCCCGGTGTGTGATGTTCCCTGTCCTGTGTCCAACTGTTCTCATTGTTCAATTCCCACCTATGAGTGAGAACATGCGGTGTTTGGTTTTCTGTCCTTGCAATAGTTTGCTCAGAATGATAGTTTCCAGCTTCATCCATGTCACTATAAAGGACATGAACCCATCCTTTTTTATGGCTGCATAGTATTCCATGGTGTATATGTGCCACATTTTCTTAATCCAGTCTATCACTGATGGACATTTGGGTTGGTTCCAAGTCTTTGCTATTGTGAATAGTGCTGCAATAAACATATGTGTGCGTGTGTCTTTATAGCAGCATGATTTATAATCCTTTGGGTATATACCCAGTAATGGGATCGCTGGGTCAAATGGTATTTCTAGTTCTAGATTCTTGAGGAATCACCACACTGTCTTCCACAATGGTTGAACTAGTTTACACTCCCACCAACAGTGCAAAAGAGTTCCTATTTCTCCACATCCTCTCCAGCACCTGTTGTTTCCTGACTTTTTAATGATCACCATTCTAACTGGTGTGAGATGGTATCTCATTGTGGTTTTGATTTGCATTTCTCTGATGACCAGTGATGACGAGTATTTTTTCAAGTGTCTGTTTGCTGCATAAATGTCTTCTTTTGAGAAGTGTCTGTTCATATACTTTGCCCACTTTTTGATGGGGTTTCTTGATATTTTTCTTGTAAATTTGTTTAAGTTCTTTGTAGATTCTGGATATTAGCCCTTTGTTAGATGAGTAGATTGCAAACATTTTCTCCCATTCTGTAGGTTGCCTGTTTACTCTGATGGTAGGTTCTTTTGCTGTGCAGAAGCTCTTTAGTTTAATTAGATCCCATTTGTCTATTTTGGCTTTTGTTACCATTGCTTTTGGGGTTTTAGTCTTGAAGTCCTTGCCCATGCCTATGTCCTGAATGGTATTGCCTAGGTTTTCTTCTAGGGTATTTACGGTTTTAGGTCTTACATTTAAGTCTTTAATCCATCTTGAATTAATTTTTGTGTAAGGTGTAAGGAAGGGATCCAGTTTCAGCTTTCTACATATGGCTAGCCAGTTTTCCCAGCATCATTTATTAAATAGGGAATCCTTTCCCCATGTCTTGTTTTTGTCAGGTTTGTCAAAGATCAGATGGTTGTAGATGTGTGGTGTTTTTTCTGAGGCCTCTGTTCTGTTCCATTGGTCTCTATCTCTGTTTTGGTACCAGTACCATGCTGTTTTAGTTACTGTGAATTAACTAACATCAGGTATTTTGTTAGAGCAGCACAAATGGACTAAGATATCACTTCATTGTGCTCTATGACTCTTTTTGAATTTTGGATGTGATTTACTATATCTTGTTCAGAATTTTTGCATTCATGTACCTGAGAAATGTTGGTCTGTAGTTTGCTTTTCTTGTAACTTTTTGTCCAGTTTTGGTATAAGGGTAATGCTGTCCTTAGAGAATGAGTTAAGATGTATTTCCTTTGCCTATATCTCCCGGAATAAATTGTAGAGAACTGGTACAATTTCTTCCTTAACTGTTTTGTAGAATTTACCAACAATCCCATTGAGGCCTGGTGCTTTCTGCATTTATCTACTTATTTATCTATTTATTCATTTATATTATGTAATATTATTTATTTCACTTTTTATTTAACATTTAAGTTCAGGGGTACACATGGTTTGTTATATAGGTAAACTTGCATCATGGGAATTTGTTGTATAGATTATTTTATCACCCAGGAATTAAGCCTAGTACCCACTAGTTATTTTTCCTAATCTTCTCCCTCCTCCCACCCTTCACCCTCTGAGAGGTCCCAATTTGTGTTGTTCCACTTTATGCATCCATGTGTTCCCATCATTTAGCTCCCACTTATAAGTGAGAACATGTGGTATTTGGTTTTCTGTTCCTGTGTTAGTTTGCAAAGAACAATGGCCTCCAGCTCCATCCATGTTCCTGCAAAAGACATGATCTCATTCTTTTGTTATGACTGCATAGTATTCTATGGTGTATATGTATCACATTTTCTTTAACCAGTCTACCATTGATGGGCATTTATGTTGATTCCATGTCTTCGCTATTGTGAATAGTACTGCAATGAATATATGTATGCATGTGTCTTTATGATAGAATGATTTATATTCCTTTAGGTGTATACTCAGTAATGATGGATTGCTGGGTCGAATGGTATTTCTGTTTTTGGTCTTTGAGAAATTGCCACAGTGTTCAACAGTGTTTGAACTGATTAGCACTCCCATCAATAGTGCATAAGTGTCGTTTTTTCTCTGCTACCTTGCCAGCATCTGTTATTTTTTGACTTTTTAGTAATAGCCATTCTAATTGGTGTGAGATGGTATCACATTGTGGTTTTGATTTGCTTTTCTCTAATAATCAGTAATGTTAAGTTTTTTTAAAATCTGATTGGTGGCCACATGTATGTCTTCTCTTGAAAAGTATCTGTTTATGTTGTTTGCCCACTTTTTCATGGGGTTGTTTTTCTCTTGTGAATTTGTTTAAGTTCCTTATAGATGCTGAATATTAGACCTTTGTCAGATGCATAGTTCACAAATATTTTCTCCCATTCTGTAGGTTATCTGTTTACTCTATTGATACTTTCTTCTGTTGTGCAGAAGCTCTTAAGTTTAATTAGATCACATTTGTCAATTTTTGCTTGTGTTGTGATTGCTTTTGGCACCTTTGTCATGGAATTCTTGCCTACTCCTATGTCCAGGATGGTATTGCCTAGGTTGTCTTCCAGGGTTTTTATAGTTTAGGGTTTTACATTTAAGTCCTTAATCCATCTTTAATCCATGCTTTCAGAAGCATAGTGTTTAATGTCCATGTATTTGGAAATTGTCTAGCTATATTTTCATTATTGAATTCTAGTTTAATTGCATTGTGATCTGAGAACAGATATTCTATGACTTCTGTTCTTTTAAATGCATGTCTTATGGCCGGAATGTGGTCTTTTGGTGAATGTCCCTTGTGAGCTTGAGAAGAATGTGTAATCTGTTGTTTTTGGATAAAGTAGACTATAGATATTCATTACATCCAGTTGACTGATGGTGTTGTTGAGGTTAACTATATCTTTACTGTTTTTCTGCCTGCTGAATCTATGTGTTTCTAATAAGAGGATGTTAAAGTCTCCAATTATAATAGTATTAGTGTGGCACAAAAGTAATTGTGGGATTTGCCGTTAAAAGTAACAGCAAAACCCAAAATTACTTTTGCCCAATGCAATAGATTAATCTATTTTTCCCTGAGAGTCAATCAGTTTTTGCCTCACATATTTTGATTCTCTGCTGCTAGGCACAAATACATTACAAATTGTTATGCTTCCTTGGAATATTGACTCCTTTATCATTAGGTAATGCTCCTCTTAATTTCTGCAAATTCCCTTGCTCAGCAGTCTGCTCTGAAATTAATATAGCTACTCCTGGTTTCTTTTCATTAGTGTTGGCTTAGTGTAACTTTCTACATTCCTTTACTTTTTATCTATCTATGTCTTTATGTTTAAAGTGGATTTCTTGCAGATAACAGTGGAGGCTAAAGCAACTCCATCAGGGATGCTAATCCACCATGTTGACTTCTGATTAACCTCAGTTCTGGAAAAGCCTCTGAGATTTCTATTTTATCTACTGTTTCTTGTATAAGAGCATGAATTTATCACAATTCCTGCCCTTAGATCGAGACAACCTTAACCATAATTCCAGTCAATCTGCCTTTAGGCAGATTCATAGAGCATTCTTGACTTTCCCAGTCATTGTTCAACACATTCCTTTCCTATGGTACATAAGCCCTAGGTCTAGAGGGTAATGATACAGGGATCCACAGTCTTGTCTAACTGGTACCCAAGACACAGACATGGGTTCTGTTTATAAGTCCCGATTAAATGTTTCTTTCTGAGAAGCTGGATGTGTCAGCCTCTTTCTTTGGCCTCTTGGCTTTCTTAGACTTTGGAGGTAGTTTTGTATAGGCCTGCCCACTGCAAAATATCAACTTGTAGTTGGATCTTGTTTTATGATTCACTATGACAATCTCTATCTTTAATTGATATATTTAGACCGCTGATGTTTAAAGTGATTATTAATACAGATGGATTAATATTTACTATGTTTATCATCGTTTTCTCTTTGTTTCCCTTGTTCTCTGTTCCCAATTTTGTCTTCCCCACATTTTCTGCATTTTGTGGTTTTAACTGAGCATTTCACATTATTCCATTTTCTTGTCTTTCTTACCATATGAATTATACTTCTTTTTTTAAACTTTACTTTAGTGAGTGTGCCATATACATTAACAACTAATCCAACTCCACTAAATATCCCTGTACCACTTCACAGGTAATGTAAGTACCTTATAGTAACAAAATATTCCTAATCTCTCCCTTCCATTTTTTATATCATTGTTGTCATTAATTTCACTTACATATAAGTACACATAAATGTGTGTGTATACATAAGCATACATAATTGATACACTGTTACTATTATTGATTTATTGATTTATTGATTTTGAGATAGAGTCTCACACTGTCGCCCTGGCTAGAGTGCAATGTCGCAACCTTGGCTCACTGCAGCCTCTGCCTCCCAGGTTCATGTGATTCTCCTGCCTCAGTCTCCTGAGTAGCTGGAATTGCAGGCACACACCACCATACCTGGCTAACTTTTGGTATTTGTAGTAGAGACAGGGTTTCACTATGTTGGCCAGACGGGTCTCAAACTCCTGACCTCGTGATCCACCCGCCTCAGCCTCCTTGTTGCTATTATTATCTGAAAAAACTGTTATCTGTTAGATCAATTCAAAATTAAAAAAAAGTTTTTATTTTACCTTCACTCATTCTTTTTTTTTCTTTATGTAGATATGAATTTCTGACCTATATCATTTTTTTCTCTCTGAAGAACTTATTTCAACATTTCTTGCAAAGCAGGCCTACTGGAAGCAAATTCCTTATATTTTTGTTTGCCTGGGGGAGTATTTCTCTTTTAATCTTTTCATTGACGCACATCTGTACATATTCGTGAGGTACATGTGATATTTTGTTACATGCATACACTGTGTAGTGATCAAATCAAGGTATTTGGGGTAGGTATTTGTCACCTCGAGTAGTTACTTTTTTTTTTTTTTTTGAGACGGAGTCTTGCTCTGTTCCCCAGGCTGGAGTGCAGTGGCGCGACCTTGGCTCACTGCAAGCTCCGCCTCCCAGGATCATGCCATTCTCCTGCCTCAGCCTCCTGTGTAGCTGGGACTACAGGCACCCGCCACCGCGCCCAGCTAATTTTTTTTTGTATTTTTAGTAGAGACAAGGTTTCACCGTGGTCTCGATCTCCTGACCTTGTGATCCGCCCGCCTCGGCCTCCCAAAGTGCTGGGATTACAGGCGTGAGCCACCGCGCCCGGCCGAGTAGTTACCATTTCTTTGTGTTAGGATAAGTTCAAGTCCTCTCTTCCAGCTATCTTGAAGTTATAACATATTGTTGTTGGCTATAGTCATTCCTTCTATCTAACTATATGTTAATACCCATTAGCACACCTCTCCATCACCCTCCCACCCCCACACACATACATACTTACCAGCCTCTGGTATCCATCATTCTATATCTCCATGAAATCAAGTTTTTAAGTTTTCATATAGAAGGCAGAATGTGTGGTATGTGTCCTTCTGTGCCTGGCTTATTTCACTTAACATTATAACCTCCAGTTCCATCCATGTTGCAGAAAATTATACAATGTTCATTCTCTTTTATGGCTATCTAGTAGTCCATCGTGTATATATACCGCATTTTGTTTATTCATTCATCCATTGAAAGACGCTTAGACTGATGCCATATTTTTACTATTGTGAATAGAGCTGCAGTAAACATGGAGGTGCAGTTATCTCTGGATATAGTGATTTCCTTTTGTTTGGATAAATGTCCAACAGTGGGATTGCTGGATTTTCTAATAGTTCTATTTTTAGCTTTTTGAGAAATCTCCATACTGTTTTGTTGCTGTTGTTGTTTTGTTTTGTTTTGTTTTGTTTTTTTGAGACAGAGTGTTGCTCTGTCACCCAGGCTGGAGTGCAGTGGCACGATCTCAGCTCACTGCAACCTCTGCCTCCCAGGTTCTAGTAATTCTCTTGCCTCAGCCTCCCTAGTAGCTGGGATTACAGGCATGTGCCACGATGCCAGGCTAATTTTTTTTTTGTATTTTTAGTAGAGACGGGGTTTCACCAAAATGGCCAGGTTGGTCTCAAACTCCTGACCTTGTGATCTGCCTGCCTCGGCCTCCCAAAGTGCTGAGATCATAGGCATGAGCCACCACGCCCAGTCCCATACTGTTTTTTACAATGGCAATAGTAATTTACATTTCCATCAAGAGCGTATAAGAGTTCTCTTTTCCCTGCATCCTTGTCAGCTATCTGTTATTTTTGTCTTTTAGATAGTAGCCATTGTTTTTTACAAATTTATGAAGCATGTGAGAAATTTTGTTACATGCATATGATGTGTAATAATCAACTCAGGGTATTTAGTGTGTCCATCACCCCAGTACAATACATTTTTGTTAAGTATAGTCACCCTACTTTGCTATCAAACATTGAATTTATTCCTTCTATCTTACCGTGTATTTGTACACATAACCCAGTTCTCTTCGTTCTCCCTCCTTACCCCTACTCACCTTTCCCAGTCTCAGTTGTCTATCTTTCCACTCTCTACCTCAGTGTGATCAAATATTTTGGCTGCCAAGCATAAGTGAGAATAGCAATAGTTGTGTATTTCTACCTGGATTATTTCACTTAGGATACTCACCTCCAGTTCTATTCATGTTGCAACAAATGACATAATTTCATTTATTTTTAAGGCCACATAGTATTCCATTATGTATATATACCACATTTTCTTTATCTAGTCATCCATCGATGAATACATAGGTTGATTCCACATTTTAGCTATTGTGAATAGTGCTCCAATAAATATGCAAGGGCAAGTATCCCTTTAATACACTGATTTCTTTTCCTTCGGATAATTACCCAGTAGCGGAATTACTGGAATAGATGGTAATTCTATTTTTACTTTCTTAAGAAACCATTATAATAGTTTCCATAGTGGCTGTACTAGTTTACATTCCCATCAACAGTGTATAAGAGTTCCCTTTTCTTTGCACCCTCATCAATACCTATAAATTTCTGTCTTTTTAAAAATAGCCATTCTGATTGGGGTAAGATGATATCTCATTGTGGTTTTGACTTGCATTTCTCTTATTATTAGAGATGTTTAGCATTTTTTCATGCACCCATTGGCCATCTGTGTATTTTCTTTAGAGAAATGTCTCTTCATGTTATCTACCTACTTTTTAATGGTATAACTGTGGTTTTTTCTTTTCCTGTTGAGTTGTTTGAATTTTTTGTATGTTTTCTCCCATTCAACAGCTTGTCTCTCCACTCTTAATTGTTTCCTTTGCTATGAAGAAGGTTTTTAGTTTATCTCTTAAAGGGACAGAAGTAATAGGATATATACAAAGGAGAGTTTATTAAGTACTGACTTACATGATCACAAGATCACAATAGGTTGTCTACAAGTTGAGGAGCAAGGAGAGCCAGTCCGAGTCCCAAAACTGAAGAACTTGGAATCTGATGTTCTAGGGTAGGAAGCATCCAGGATGGGAGAAAGATGCAGGATGGCAGGCTAGGCCTGTCTCTCCTTTTCATGTTTTTCTGCCTGCTTTGTATTCTCTGTAAGCTGATTAGGTTGTGCCCACCGGATTTGTAACCTGCACAGACCTTGGGGGACTAAACAAAAGAGGACGAATGCAAAAATAAAAAACAAAGACAAAAGAGTATATTCAGAAAAAGGGGTCGGGGGCACCTTGCCTCTAGTGGACAAGGGTCCTGAGCTTTACACAGCCCTCTCTATATTTATCAGGCAAAAGAGCGAAAAGTTGGGGATGGTTGTCAGACAGTAGTTTGATTCACAGCAGGCTTGCAAGACTACATCCTTCAAACAATAGGCGCTAGATTTCTCAGTAGATAACTTCAAGAAGCCCGGCGCCAGGGAGTGATGGCCCTCAGCAAACATTGTGGCGGCAGGCACGGTGTAAGTTTGCCCACATCCTGCATTAATGATAAACAGTTTGCTCTTTGCACTTACAGCCTCCACTGGAATGCTGAGTTGGTCATGATCCCTTTGCTGGCTCTCTACATAGATTAAGGGTGGATCTGCTTTCCCCATTCCACTGAATCAAATGTTAATCTCTTTTGACAACACACACACACAGACATACTCAGGATGAATACTTTGTATCCCTCAATCCAATCAAGTTGACAGTCAGTATTAACCATCACAAGTCCACCCCTTGTCAATCTGAACCCATACACATCCTGAGATCATACATAATCTTCAAATAAAGACAATAATGAGGTCATAATTATGCCTAACATAATACAACTATCCTTTGTACAACCGTAAATGCACCAATACGCAAACCAAATGCTATTACATCAAGTTAACAATACTTAAATGCTGATATGAAGTCAATAAATCTATGTCACATGATAAAGGAAAGAGGAATAAAATGAAGATATTTTCTTAGTATAAGTGTATACATGCACAACCATGTTTTTAATAAAAGAAGGAGAAAATACTCAGGACAGAGTCTTCATTTCTGCAGCTGGTCACATGGTTATAGTTGGTATTGATGACTACCTTCTTCTACTACCCATTCTGTATTCCCTTTGCCTTCAGCAAGCACTTCAGCAGGTCATGTTTGTTTTGTTTTGTTTTCCTGGTGGATTGACCCAAACCTTTATTCCTGAAGGGCCTAAGTCATTTGTGGTCCTGCCTGGATTGGATTGTTATAGTTTCCCATTGACCTTAATCACAAGGCATGGTAATACTAAGAGACACCCTAATGGATCTCCTGTATGCCATGCATAGTCTTCCTTACCTCTATTGTGGAGTAGTAGACTGATTTCATCTTGATAGTCCAGGTCAATCACCCCAGCCAACACTGTAACTCCCTTCTTAGCCTGTTGACTTAAAGGTAGGAGGAGCCCAAAGTGTCCAGGTGGCAATCTTAACTTCCAGTTTAATGGAATCGTTGTTGTGTCTCCTCGTGGCAGCATTCCCTCCCTCTGGAACCAAGACTTCTAGGCCAGCAGAATGTAATGTCTCAGGAACAGGGAGCAAAAATTTTACTAGTGGATCACTAGGGGTAATGGTGAATGGTACCACTTCCACTTCCACCCCTTGATTCCTGGACCTGTGAATCCTGGCTATGGGGGAAACATTACCATATATTGGATGCTGATTCAGAGCATACATGGCCTTCTGGAGTGCTTTGCTCCAGCCCTGCAAAGTATTGTCACCTAGTTGGCATTGTAATTGTGACTTCAAAAGGCCATTTCACTGTTTTATCAATCCAGATGCTTCAGGATGATGGGAAACATGGTAAGACCAGTGAATTCCATGGGCATAAGCCCACTGCTGCAGTGCTTTAGCCATAAAGTGAGTGCTTTGGTCAGAGGCAATGCTGTGTGGAATACCATGATGGTGGATAAGGCATTCCAAGAGTCCATGGATAGTAGTCTTGGCAGAAGCATTGCATGCAGGATAGGTAAACCCATATCCGGAGTGTCTATTCCAGTGAGGACAAACCTCAGCCCTTTCCATGATGGAAGGGGTCCAATATAATCAACCTGCCACCAGGTAGCTGGCTGACCACCACCAGGAATGGTGCCATATTGAGAACTCAGTGTTGGTCTCTGCTGCTCGCAAATTAGACACTCAGCAATGGCTGTAGCTGGGTCAGCCTTGGTGAGTGGAAGCCCATGTTGCTGAGCCCATGTGTAACCTCCATCCCTGCCACCATGGCCACTTTGTTCACAGGCCCATTGGGTGATGACAGGGGTGGCTGGGGAAAGAGGCTGAGTGGTTTCCACAGAACGGGTCATCCTATCCACTTGATTATTAAAATCCTCCTCCGCTGAGGTCACCCATTGGTGAGCACTCACATGAGATACAAATATTTTCAGTTTTTGATGACTCAGAGAGGTCCATTCACATACCTCTTCCCCATAATTCTTTGTCACCAGTTTTCCAATCATGCTTCTTCCTAGTCCCTGACCATCCAGCCAAACCATTGACTACAGCCCATAAATCAGTATATAATCACACATCTGGCCATTTCTCTTTCCATGCAAAGTGCACAACCAGGTGCACTGCTCGAAGTTCTGTCCACTGGGAAGATTACCCTTCACCACTGTCCTTCAGAGATATCCTAGAAAGGGGTTGTAGTGCTACAGCTGTCCACTTTCAGGTTGTGCTTGCACATCGTGCAGAACGATCTGTGAATCAGGCCATAGTCTTCTCTTCCTCTGTCAACTGATTATAAGGAACTCCCCACAAGGCCATCGGTGCAGGTTGGGGGAGAGAAGGCAGGGTGGCAGCAGTGGAAACCATGAGCATTTGAGCTACTTCCTCATGTAACTTACTCATGTCTTCAGGACCTGCTCAAGCCCAATCACATATATACCACTTCCATCCGATGATGAAATGCTTCTGTGCAGGACCCACTTTATGGCTAGATGGGTCAAAAAGCACCCAGTTCATGATAGGCTGTTCAGGTTACATGGTTACTTGATGACCCATAGTCAAATGTTCAGTTTCCACCAAAGCCCAGTAACAGGCCAAGAGCTGCCTCTCAAAAGAAGAGTAGTTATCTGCAGAAGATGGCAGGGCCTTGCTCCAAAATCCAAAGGCCTTTACTGTGATTCACCTATGGGAGCCTGCCAAAGGCTCCAAACAGCATCCCTATCTGCCACTGACACCTCAAGCACCATTGGATCTGCTGGGTCACACGGCCCAAGTGGCAGACCAGCTTGCACAGCAGTCTGGACCTGTTGCAGAGCCTTCTCCTGTTCTGGACCCCACTCAAAACTGGCAGCCTTTCGCGTCACTCGATAAATGGGTCAGAGTAACACACCCAAATGAGGAATGTGTTGTCTCCAAAATCCAAATAGGCCCACTAGGCATTGTGCCTCTTTCTTGGTTGTAGGAGGGGCCAAATGCAGCAACTTATCCTTTATCTTAGAAGGAATATTTCGACAGGCCCCACATCACTGGACCCTTAAAAACTTTACTGAGGTAGAAGGTCCCTGAATTTTAGTCAGATTTATTTCCCATCTTCTGGCACACAAATGTCTCACCAATAAGTCCAGTGTGTTTACTACTTCTTGCTCTCTGGATCCAATCAGCATAATGTCATCAATGTAATGGACCAGTGTGATATCTTGTGGAAGTGAAAAACGATCAAGTTCTCTCCAAATAAGATTATGACACAAAGCCGGAGAGTTGATAACCCACTGAGGTAGGACAGTAAAGGTAGATTGCTGGCCTTGCCAGCTAAAGGAAAATTGCTCCTGGTGAGCCTTATGGACAGGAATGGAGAAAAAACCATTTGCCAAATCAGTGGCTGCATACCAGGTACCAGGAATGTGTTAATTTGCTTAAGCAATGAAAGCACAACTGGTTACAGCAGCTGCCATTGGAGTTACCACTTGGTTAAACTTATGATAATCCACTGTCATTCTCCAAGATCCATCTGTCTTCTGCACAAGCCAAATGGGGGAGTTGAATGGGGACATGGTGGGAATCACCTCCCCCGCATCTTTCAAGTCTTTGATGGTGGCACTAATCTCCACAATCCCTCCAGGGATGCAATATTGTTTTTGATTTACTATTTTTCTAGGTATAGGCAGCTCTAATGGCTTCCATTTGGCCCCTCCCACCATAATAACCCTCACCCTACAATTCAGGGAGCCAGTGTGGGGGTTCTGCCAGCTGCTAAGTATGTCTATGCCAATTATGCATTCTGGCACTGGAGAAATGACCACAGGATGAGTCTGGGGACCCACTGGACCCACTGTAAGTCAGACCAGAGCTAAAACTCCATTAATTACCTGACCTCCATAATCCCCTACTTTGACTGGAGGCCCACAATGATGTTTTGGGTCCCATGGAATCAATGTCAGCTCAGAGCCAGTATCCAGTAGTCACCAAAATGTCTGATCATTTCCCTTTCCCCAGTGCACAGTTACCCTGGTAAAAGGCTTGAGATCTCAATGGGGAAGACGGGAGAAAGATTCACTGCTTAAATTGTTAGTAATGTAGGGGATTCTTCAAGGGGACCCAGCCCCCCCTTCATTCAAGGGGTTCTGGGTCTGT
The DNA here is from genome assembly GCF_007565055.1 of Rhinopithecus roxellana. Taxonomy (NCBI): domain Eukaryota; kingdom Metazoa; phylum Chordata; class Mammalia; order Primates; family Cercopithecidae; genus Rhinopithecus; species Rhinopithecus roxellana. Next base: position 143,548,794 of record NC_044551.1, read on the forward strand.
AAACTGGTTCAAGTCTGGAAACTGATTGAGGGGCCGTGATTCTCTGTTTTTATAATTCAGATTAGTCTTTTGTCCATTTGGCCTGCAAGTTTTCTGCTTGTATAATTTAAGTAGAAATGCAGTAGACTTCCTATCAATTTCACTTCTAGGAACACCTTGATTAGTTAGCCAGTGCCAGAGCTCTACCTGCATCAGACTATTCTGATTGCCACGTTGCCTCTGCCGTCCATTATGATAGCTATGCTCACCTTGCCTTTGACGGTTGAGTGCTTGCCACTTGGCCCCTGCCACCTCAGGATCCAATTATTCCTATTGTATTTAAATTTTGTAGTTGAGTGACTATGGTTTTCACTGTTAGATCTGATATACAGAGAAGAACAATTACAGGGCTCTTCAAAGATGCAGGTGCTGCCATCACAAATCTGTTTTGCAAGGCATTGGTCAAGGGTATACCTTCTGGACACTCCCAGCTGGGATGAGTAGATCTAAAGTGACTAATCCACTCCACCACCCCAGTCTCCCTAAGCCTTTGGATCCCTTCCTTTACATTAAACCAAGGGAGATCAGATTGCTTTAGGTAGTATGGTCATCAGTCATTTTAACAATTTTAATTCTTCTGCTCCATGACCATGGCGTGTCTTTCCATTTTGGTGTATCTACATCAATTTCTTTTATGATTGTTTTGTAGTTCTACTTACATAGATTTTTTACCTTTTTGGATAAATTGATTTCTAGATAATTTATATTTTTGTAACTATTGTAAATGGGATTGCTTTTTTTACTTCTTTTTAGAGTGTTCACTGTTGGTATATAAAAATGAGCCTGATTTTTTGATGTTGATTTGGTATCCTGCAACTCTACTGAATTTATGTATCAGCTCTGAGTTTTTTTTTTTTAATGTACTCTTTAATTTTCTAGACATAAGATCATGTCATCTGAAAAGAAAGATAGTTTGACCTCCTCTTTTCCCATATGGATGCCTTATTTCTTTCACTTGCCTGATTGTTCTGGCTAGGACATACAGTACTATGTTGAAGAGAAGTGGTGAAAGTGGGCATCCTGATCTGGTTCCAGTTTTTGGAGCAAAGGTTTTCAGCTTTTCCCATTTAGTATAATGTTAGGTGTGGGTTTTTCATAAATCACCTTTATTATGTTGAGATATGTTTCTTCTATGTCTTATTCATTGACAATTTTTATCATGAAGGGATGTTGAATTTTATCAAATGTTTTTTCTGCATCTATTAAGGTGATTTCATGACTTTTGTCCATAATTCTGTTAATGTGATGTATCATATTTATTGATTTGCATCTGTTAAACCATCCTTGCATCCTTGGGATAAATCCCACTTGATTATGAGGTCTTATCTTTTTAATGTGCTGTTGGATTTGGTTTGTTAGCATCTTATTGAGGACTTTCACATCTATGTTCATCAGGGATATTGGCCTGCAATTTTCTTTTTGTTGTTGTGTTCTTTTTGGTTTGGGTATCAGAGTAATGCTGGACTTGTAGAATGAGTTAGGAAACATTCCTTCTTCTTAATTTTTTGGAAGAGTTTGAGGAAAATTGGTGTTAGAGCTTCTTTATAAGTTTGGTGGAATTTGGCAGTGAAGCAATCTATCCGTTCCTGAGCATTTCTTTGTTGGGAGATTTTTTATTATGGAATCAATCTCTTTACTCATTAATGTTCAGGTTTTCTATTTCTTCCTGTCTCAATCATGGTAAGTTATACGCGTTCAAAAATTTATACATTTTCTCTAGGTTTTCCAGCTTGTTAGCAGAAAGTATTTCATAATAGTCTGACAGTCTTTTTATTTCTGTGGTATCAGTTATGTCTCCTTTTCAGTTTCCAATTTTATTTGGGTTTTCCCTCTTTATTATTGTTTAGACTAGCCAAAAGTTTATTGATTTTTATATTTTCAAAAAATCGACTTTTGTTTTAATCCTTTGAGGTTGTTGTTTTTGGTCTCTATTTCATTTAGTTCTTCTCTGATCTTTATTATTTCTTTCTTTCCACTAATGTCAGATTTGGTTTGTTTTTGCTTTTCTACTTCCTTGACATGATTGTTAGATTGCTTGTTTGAAATCTTTCTACTTTTTTGATGCAAGTATTTATTGCTATAAACTTCTCCATTAACACTGCTTTTGCTGTATCTCATAGGTTTTGGTATGCTGTGTTTCAATTTTTATTTGTTTTGATAAATGTTTTAATATCCTCCTTAATTGCTTTCTTGACCCAGTGGTCATTCAGGGACCTGTTGTTTAATTTCCATGTATTTGTACAGTTTCCAAAGCTCTTCTTTTTATTGATTTCTGGTTTTATTCCATTGTGGTCTGATAAAATACTTGATGTGATTTTGATTTTTAAAAATTTGTTGATACTTGTGTTATATCCTAACATATGGCCTCTCCTGGAGCATGTTCCATGTGCTGATGAGAAGAATGTGTATTCTACAGCTATTGGATCAAATGTTCTGTAAATGTCTGTTAGGTCCATCTGGTTTAATGTCTAGTTTAAATCCAGTATTTCTTTGCTAATTTTCTGTCTAGATGATCTGTCTAATGCTGAGAATGGAGTGTTGCAGTCTCCAATATTTATTGCATTGGAGTCTATCTCTCCCTTTAGATCTAATATTTCCTTTATATATCTGGGTGCTCCAGTGTTGGGTGCATATATGTTTAGAATTATTATATCCTCTTGCAGAACTAATCTCTTTATTATATAATGACTTTCTTTTTCTTTTTTTTTTACTGTTCTTCACTTAAAATCTATTTTATATAATAAAATATAGCTACTCCTGCTGACTCTTGGTTTTCATTTGCATGGAATATCTTTTTCCATCTTCTTACTTTGTCTATATGTGCCTTTACCAGTGAAATTAGTTTATTATTTGCAGTATATAGTTGGATCATGTTTTTTAAAAAAAAAAAAAAATCAATTTAGGCAGTCTATATCTTTTAAATGGACAATAATCCACTTATATTCAAGGTTATTATTGATATGTAAAGGCTTGTTTGTGTCATTTTGTTAATTGTCTTCTGATTGTTTTGTATGTCTTTTGTTCCTTTCTTTCTTGTTTATCATTATGGTTTGGTGGTTTCCATTAGTGGTAACATTTGAATCCTTTCTCTTACTCATTTGTGTGTTTGCTCTACCAGTGGATTTTATATTTTCATGTATTTTCATGATTGTATATATTTTCCTTTTGCTTCCAGGTCTAGCACTTCCATAAGCATTTCTTGTAGTCCTGTTCTAGTGGAAATAGATTCCCTCAGCTTTTACTTGTCTGAGCAAGATTTCATTTTTCCTTAATTTATGAAAGATAATTTTACTCGGTGTAGTATCCTTGGCTGATGGTTTTGTTTGTTTGTTTGCTTGCTTGCTTGCTTTTTAGTTTCAGCACTTTGAATATATCATCCCATTCTCTTCTGACCTCTACAATGTCTGCTGAGAAATTCACCATTAGTCTGAAGGGGGTTCCCTTATAAATGACTAGACACTTTTCTCTTGCTGTTTTATAAATCTTTGTCTTTGACTTGACAATTTGACCATAACTTGCCATGGAGAAGACCTTTTAAGTTGTGTCTATTTGGTGATCTCTGAACTTCCTGTATCTGAATGTATAAATCTCCTTCTAGACTTGGAAAATTTTCAGCTATTATTTTATTAAATAGGTTTTCTATTCCTTTCATCTTTTCTCTACCTTTTGGAACATGAAATCTTCAAAAGTTTGTTTGCTTTATGGTATCCCATATGTTGCATAGGCTTTGTTCATTCTTTTTAATTTTTTTGTTATTATTGTCTCACTGGGTTATTTCAAAATACCTTTTCTGCAAGTTCTGAAATTCTTCTGCTTGCTCTAGTCTATTGCTGAAGCTCTTGAATATATTTATTTCATTTAAGAAATTCTTCAGTTCCAGGATTTCTGCTTGGTTTTTTTCAAACATTTGTTAAATTTCTGATTCATATCCTGAATTGTTTTTCTGATTTCACTGTATTGTTTATCTGTGTTCTCTTTTAATTCAATGAGGTAGCATATCATTATTTTGAATTTTTAAAAATATTTTATAAATTTCTTTTTCATTGGAATCTGGTGTTGGAGAATTCTTGTGCTCCTTTGGAGGTGTCATGTTTTTCATGTTTCTGGTGTCCTTACACTGATACCTGTGCATCTGGCATAACTGTTGCTTCTTCCAGTTTTTTGGATTTGCAGTCATACTTCTTAATGAAGATGTATCTATGATGTTGGTTATGTAGGGCACTTTAGCTTTGATTCTGGGTGCCTGCAGTAGTATAGTATTTGTATAATTTCTTCGGCTATAAACGGTGTAGGTAGTGTCTGCAGTTTTGTCAGTGACTTCAGAGTGCAGTTTTTAGTGGAGGCTGTGATGATGTTTTGCTAGTGATGGAGATCCCAGGTGGGCCAGTGCCCAGTGGTGGCAGCAGCAGGTTAAGTATGCCTGTTCTTGGGGCCAGGGAGGCACACAGTGGCACTGGTGCTAGTATATCACAAGCAAGTTGATTATTGGGCCTCCAGACAACTTGCTCAGGTACTAGTAGTGGTAGTAATGAGTTGAATGGGTGGATGGATTCACAGGCCACTGGGCAGCAGGCATAGTGTAGGCGATGGCAGTAGTAATGGTGTGATAAACCTCTGTCTCCCAAGCAGTCCATGCTGTTGGTGGTGGTGGTGGTGAAGGGACTGGGCAGGCCAATCCTTAGGCCCACAGGTGGCATGTGGATGCCAGCTGTAGTAGCAGTGACAAGTTGAGTGGGCCCAACCTCATGCCTCCAGGAGAAGTGCTCAAGTGCCTATGGTGGCGGACTGGTGTAGTTAATCCCAAGACCTCCGAAATGGCATGCTTGGGTGCTACAGAGTGTGAAGCTAAGTGGGGCAGGCCTGTCCTCAAGCACCTGGTGGTGCATACAAGTACTGGATTGTGGTGAGCAGGGACTGGGTGACTCCCAGGGCCTTGGCAGAGTGCTCGAGTGAGGGCAGCAGTGGTAGGCGTGGAGTCACAGAGTCTACCCTCAGGGCAAGTGAAAGTGCTCTGTGGCCCTCCTGCTGTGGGGGGCTGGGAGCAGTGGGGTTGCTGTCAGTGGCTTCCACTCCACCACTGGTGGCAGCAGTCAGCAGCAGCGGTAAGCAGGGGAGCCTGTCCTCAGGGAATATACCGATGTATGACCACCCTGGTGCTGGAGGTGTTGGGGTCGCTGCCAGTGGCTTATGCTTTGGTCCCAGTGGCAGTGGCCAGCAGTGGTGGCAACTGCAGATGGGGGATATCAATGTGGTTCCAGTGATGTTGCTATGCAGGGTCTGATCTGCCTCAGGACAGGATATAATCTGGTAGGAGCAGAGCTCTCAAAATGGTGCTTTACTGAAGCTGCTTAGATCTCAGGGTCTGTGTGGGACCCATCATGGGCTCCCTCTCTGGAGCAATGTCTTCACACGGTCTCCAGGCAGCTTCCTATGTTAGTGTCAGGGCCCACAAGGGTCAAGGGCCTCTCTTGAGGCTTGGATTGCCTCAAGTCTGTAGTGGGAATATGGACTGCCAGGGGGTGGAGGAAGGGGGAGCCCCTCACTTTCCCTTTCTCAACCCTGGGGAGCTTTTCCAGGCTCCTAGTCAAACAGGTTGCCTCAGTCAGTTGCCTCTCCTTACTTGCCTTAGTTGTTTCCTTTCATTTCTCTGTTGAATTCTAGGGTCCTCTCAGATTATTTACTGAAAGTGTAATTATCTTTTTACAATTTTTGTTCTCTTTGTGGAGGAGGTGAGTGTCAGAAGCCTTTAGTCAGACATCTTGAAACCCCTCCTCTCTTTCACAATTGAAGGATAATTTCACAGAGTACATAATTTTAGGTTGGTGTATTTTTTTTCTCTCAACACTTTAAATAGCTCACTCTACTCATTTCAGATAAAATTCTTATCTTTGCTCCTCTAGAGGTAAGATGGGTTTTGTCCTCTGACTTCTTTTAAGATGTTGTATTAATCTTTGATTTTCTGAAGTTTTAATATGGTATGTCTAAGTGTGTTTTTTTTTTTTTTCTATTTATCCTTAATGTTAACTTAATGTTCCCTGAGTTTTCTATCTGTGGTTTGGTGTCCGACGTTAATTTGGAAGAAATTATCTGTCTTTATTGTTTCAATTATTTTATCTCTCTTTTTTTTTTTTTTTTTTTTTTTTTGTCTTTCTAGTATTCCCCTTGCATGTGTGATATGTCTTTTATAGTCTCACGATTCTTTGATATTCTCTTCCATTTTGGGGGGGCGGGGCAGGGGGTTAATCTTATTTTTTTCTTTGTTTTTCAGTTTTGGAAGTTTCAGTTGTTATATCCTCAAGCTCAGAGATACTTTCCTCAGCTATGTCCAGTACATTAATGTTGCCCCAAAGACATTCTTCATTTTGTTACAGTGTTTTTGATCTCTAACATTTCTTTTTGATTCTTTTTTAGAATGTCCACTTCTGATTACATTATCCATTTTTTTTTTTGCATGTTGACTACTTTTTCTATTAAAGCCCTTAGCATAATAACTATAGTTTACTTAAATTCCTCGTCTAATAATTCCAATATGCCTGCCACATCTGAATCTGGTTCTTGTTTAGTCTCTTCAAACTGTTTTTTGTCTTTTAGTGTGCCTTGCAACTTTTTGTTGGAAGATGAACCTGATATATAGGGTAAAAGGAACTGTGATAGATGGGCCTTTAGTAATGTGGTGGTAAGGTGCTGGGGGAGAAGTATTTTTTAGTCCTATGATCAAGTATCAATCTTTCAGTGAGTCTGTGCCCCTAGACTGTGCACCTTGCCAGTGCTTCTTAGTTTTTCTCTTAGGTGTAACAAGATGTCTAGAGGGGCTGGAGTTGGCTATTTTTCTTCCCCCAGGTAGATGAGTCTCTGATAAAATTCTAACAGGTTAGGCTCTGGTTGAAGTTTCTTCTGTGGGCAAACTTTGCTGAAAATAACAGAATGATTTGGCATAATGGTTCCTTTTCCCCTCCCCCTGCCAGAAGCCTGAGGTGATTTTTTTCCTCAATATTCACCGTGAAAACCGAATAGAACTTCTGGAGGTAAAACTCACAAACGCGTGGAAGCCACCCTCTCTGACTGATCCCCCTGGAGTTTTTAACTCTCAAACTTGTCCACACTGAGCCTCCAGCAACTTGTCAGTTCAGGTTTTCCTATTCTGACACTGGTTTCTGCAGACGTTTCTTCTCATGGGTTTCTGCTCCAGTAAGTTGTTGTTCTCTGTATCTGCCTGTGTGTCTCTTCAGTTATGGGGTAGTGGTTTGCCCTGTGACCTCAATTCACTGACAGATCAAGAGGCCTTCTTAACTCTTCGGGTTGTTCAACATTAACAAGTTGTTCTACTTATTAAGATGGTATTAAGACTTACAAGTTCCTTGTACTTGTCAGACCAGAAACCTGAAGTTTTTCACTGTTATTTTCATTTGCATTTCCTAAAGGGTAGTAAGTCGAACATCTTTTTATATGCTAAAGACTGCTTAAGCCATATTACTTTTTAGTGATAGCTAACATTTCTAGCTAAAAAGTAACTGCATTCTCCAAAACCTTTCACCCAAAGAAACTAGGCTGCTCAGAAATATAGTCATGTGTCACCTGGAAAAATGACCCAATGCCATTTACTTTGTTATGGAGAGTTTCCGGAGGGTGGGAATGGTATCTTCTCCACCTAGCACAAGGATATTTATTGAAGTAAATTAATCTGTTGAATATGTGTCTTTGAGCTTAATAATAGAACTCTAAAGAAGAGGAAACTTCACTTTCTTATTTAATGGAAGTAATAGAGACATCAAAAGGCAGACCAACATGAGGGAAGCTATGGGAACATAATTTTAAACCTCTAAAATATCCTATAAAGCATAGACTTGTGAGCCCCAAAATGGTATAGCTTATTGTTACATGTATTGATACATTGTAAGCAAAACAAAAACTCTGCTGCAGATTTTAAAATCTAAAAATTAGTATATAAGGGAAATGTTTGCTCTATCACAACTTCAGCATTACACATTGTTTTCATTGTACATAAAGCCAGTATGGCAAATGTCACACCTAATTGTCGGTTGCATTTATGTAAGAGCTAAACTTTTACTTCAAGCTTAGTTAAATGTAATATCTCAGTAGTTTAATGTTCCTGATTCTAATGACCTAGTGTCCATTGTACCTGTATTTCCCAGGTAAATCACATGTTAGTGAATTTTCAAGTATGTGATGTTGTTCTTTGATTCTTAGAAGTGATTTAAGGATCTTTGTTGTTTTATAAACAACATGGAATTCATTTTGGCTTTTTCATGGATGAATACTCACTGGCTTGAACTTCAACCACCCTAGAGAGATTCAATCATTCTATGGAGCTCAGGAATTGCGAGCAGATTTACATACTAAAGCCAAGCTAATTCCAAACATATTGCTATGGTTTGAATTTGGCCCCTCCAAAATTTATGTTGAAACTTAAACCCCATTGTGGTGGTATTAAGAGGTAAGGACTTTTGGAAAGCGATTAAATCTTCCTTCATGAATGAATTAATGCCGTATAAAAGGACTAGAGGGAACTAGCTTAAGGCCTTTTTTACTTTTCCATCCCTTCTGCCATTTGAGGACACAGCATTCATTCCCTGCAAAGGATGCAGCAACAAGATGCCACATCAAGGCAAGAGCAGCTCTCAACCCCAGCCTTCCAGCTCCTTGATCTTGAACTTTTTAGCCTCCAGAACTGTGACAAATAAATTCTGTTGTTTAGAAATTACCCAGTCTTGGGTATTTTGCTATAGCAGCACAAATGGATTGAGACACACATGTAATGCAGGGTCAAATGAGAAGCAGGTGTGACAAGAGGTGCAAGGAATTGCAATTACCCTAACACATGTTTTAGGGCTCTAGCAGGGCAACTCGTTTTGTGTCTATAAGTCATTCACTTCCCCTCACACACATATTAGATAATATATTGGATTCATTTGGTCACCCTGCCAGTTTATTGTTCATTTGTGACCAAGTAACGTGTTTAGTCCTCATTTCCACGTCAGTTCTGTCTATTTTTGTTTTGTTTTGAAGGATTTTGAAGCTAACACAAGTTTCTAAACATGGGCCGTAGATTTTAGGAAGAAAACAAATTTGTAAGAATAGTGTAAAATTGTCAATTGCCAAGACCAGCTCAGTCATGGAGACCCTAACCCAGCGGCGCCAGAGGAATTAAAGTCAAAGACACTGGAAAACAGTATAAAGTGGGAATCAGGGAGCTGACAGCCTTCAGAGCTGAGAGCCACGAACAGAGTTTGATCCACACATTTACTGACAGAAAGCCAGTGATAAGCATAGTTTTTATAGGTTATAGATTAACTAAAAGCATTGCTAGTGAGGAGCACAGAAACAGGCTCTGGCTGATTATCTACAGCAAAAGCATGTTGTTAAGGCACAGGCCACTCCTGCTATCATTTGTGGTTAGAGCAGCTTTCTGCTCCAGGCGGGGCCAAGTGTTCCTTGCCCTGCTCCAGTAAACCAACAACTTTTAGCAGTGTGTGTGATAGCCATCACAAGTATGTCACATTGCTGCAGAAATCCTGTTTATGACCAGTCTCTTTAAGGGCTGTTTATGACAAACTTAGGGCTTGCTTTTAAGTAAGAAAACTTGTAGAATTCTAATATTCCAGTGCTTTGAAGTAAGAAAACTTGTAGAATTCCCATATTCTAGGAGGGTGTGGGTGGAAGAATTAACATCAACTAAGACTGATTGAAGTGGCAAAGTGCTAGCTGCTACCTTGATATCTATTCTTGCCTACTCTTCTTTTCCTTACGTATAATTTATTTTACTGCCTTCCTTGCAGATAAAGCTGGAAAATGAAATATTCCAAGCATTTTTGCCACCTTATTAGTTTTCCATCTTGCTGCCTGGGAAGTGAAAATTATTGCAGGATCTCCAGTAGCCATCTTGAATTCATGAGGAAAAAGCAAAGAGAATCTTAGAGATCTTGGCCAAGACGTCTTAGAGGTACTGAAACAGCCAGCAGATGCCTATAGAACATCTTATAACTTGAGAAAAATACACTTTTGTGTGATAAAGCCATTCTTATTTGAATATTCTGTTATTGCCAGCTGAACCTAATCCCGGCTGATGCTGTTGATAATGGAATGGATTCGGAAAGACAACAAACCCCATAGACTAAGCTTGAAGTAAAAGTTTAGCTCTTACATAAATGCAACCAACAATAATGTTATACTTAGCTTCAATGCAGAAGAGTGTTTCTGGCTAATATATTGAAGGTATAATAGAGGTTATACTTTTGCTATATGGTGACATGTACAAATTTAGAAATAGCAATAAGGATAAAGTTAGGATTGAAAACACATAGTGGGAGAATCATGAAAGGGCTTCGAATGATGGACTGATTTGGTGGTTTTACTGACTGGAACAGACTAGCCCGGTCATAGGTTGTAGATGTAACTTCTTTTTTTTTTTTTTTTTTTTTTTTTTTTTGAGGCGGAGTCTCGCTGTGTCGCCCGGACTGGAGTGCAGTGGCCGGATCTCAGCTCACTGCAAGCTCCGCCTCCCAGGTTTACGCCATTCTCCTGCCTCAGCCTCCCGAGTAGCTGGGACTACAGGCGCCCGCCACCTCGCCCGGCTAGTTTTTGTATTTTTTAGTAGAGATGGGGTTTCACCGTGTTGGCCAGGATGGTCTCGATCTCCTGACCTCGTGATCCGCCCATCTCGGCCTCCCAAAGTGCTGGGATTACAGGCTTGAGCCACCGCGCCCGGCCAGATGTAACTTCTATTCCAGGAGTGGAACTAAAATTGTTCATGGTGTGAGCAACATAAACCAAAGTGAAATTAGAATGTTAGGTTATTCATACATAATGTTTCTGAAATAGTCTTCATTGATCTTTACGACTTACAAATGAGGGTATTATTTATATTTTTAAAAGGGACACCTCAAAGATGATTTGTTAAACTTCCATGGTAACTGGTAACTATTGGGAAATTATCTTTGCAATGTTCAAGATCTTTGCATCTATTAAGATGTCTTCCATCGTTTTTTATCTAGTGTATTTGGTGAGCAAGAACTAAATAATTCTGTTGAAAAATGGCCACAAAAAAGTTATGTCAAAACTTTTATTCAATTATCTGGATATAGTGGAAAAAGAGAAAGAATATAGGTCGGAATTATGCAGACACATGTTTCAATTTTCTAGGCAAATATTTTACTTATTAGCCAATTTTCTTCATGGCCTTTGGAAACTTTCACCACAAGATGAAAGTAAGTTAAACTATAGAATTCGCTTCAAGGGGAAAAAAAAACAAAACACTAACTTCCATAGCCACACAAGAGGTAAAGATAATTTTCTGCTGGATAATATTTTCTATTGACTCATTTTTTGATATAATAAAAAAAGTTAAATCTAAACATAGAACTCTCCCTTTAATTACTATTATTACTTGTATAGAACTAGAAAATTTAGGTGAAATCCTTAGCAATTAATTCTATTAGCAAGATACTATATTTATAATGAAATACAGTTGCTGCAGCAAGGATAGGATTTTGTTTTTTTGTCTTATTAATTGAGAAATTAAGAAGTAAGAAGAGGGTAGATTGTGGTTATAAATAATTGCTCCTACTAGTAATAGCTATCCTATATTGTACACATACTATACTCCAGACATTATATTAAGAACTGTACTTTTTTTTTTTAATCTTATTTCAACATTTTTAAAAGGTAGATACTCATCTTTATTTGACTACTGGGACAGGCAATGGAGGCTCAGAGAGGATTTGTATTTTCCCAGAGTCACATAATTAGTAGAAGTGTCACAGGGAGAACCTGTGTCTGGGCTGTCTGCAAACCTATCAGCGTATCACTGCATAATACTTCTTAGACTTTGATGGAATGTATGTTAATGGAAAGTAGGTAAAAATTTTTCACAATTGGACACGATACCTTAAATAAATGAAAAGACTTATGGCTGAGTATATACACTTCTTTAAATGTTAGAGGATGACTGGAAATTATTTTGTATTTTGAAGCTATTTTCCATGAACCAGGAGATTTCTGAGCTCAAGAAGAACCCCAGCATGCTCCATCATGAATGAGTGACAATGTCTACTTGGTAGACAAAATAATATAGACTATTAGATATGCACATTTTTTGGTTTCCCAGGAAGTTTAATCCTAAATAAACTAGCTTTTCCCTCCATCTTTTCTTTTCTTCCTGCCTTTCTTATTTGCATCACTGAAAACTTAGTCCCCCAGAAGCCATCTCACAATATAGCAAGACCATGAGACTGAGGTTTCATCTCATTCCTTGGTGGTTCTGACATCCAATCTTTGAATGAAATAAGATCAATTCCTAATTCTTTATTCCTTTGGTTAATATAAATTATTTTTGCTATAACCTTGGCACATTATTTTGTTTACTCTTATAACCCATGAGTGTAAGATCACAATAAGATCATATTACAGTATAGTGAACACAAGGAGCTCACTACAGATCTGGAGTTGGAGTTTTAGTCATGGTTCTGTAGTAAGCAGTTTCTTAACTTTAGGAAAGTCGCTTAATATCTCTGACCCTCAGTTTTCTTCTCTATAAAGTGAAGCCATTGGACTACATGAATTCTACTCCCTCCAGCAATAACATTCTATTCTGTCTCTGAAATCTCACTTCAACAAATTTTCAAATGTCAGTGTGGGGTAGAAAAACATTTCATTCAGCTTTCTCAACTTGAGAAGCCTGTTACCTTCCCTTCTAATGACACCTCTCAACACAAGCCCTATCTCTACCTCCAACAATGTCCTTTCCAACTCCTTTAGACAAACATTGGCCAGCCATCTTGTGCATAAGATCAACTTTGAGGCAAAACTTGTGGCTTGGTGATCTCGGCAGCAATATAACTAGATAGAAGTGACATGATTTCAGCGAGTGTGAGTAAAATGAAGTTTGATGAACAGAACTACAGTGCAGTATTTAGAGTCCAAGCACATTTTCTTATATTACTGAAGTCAATTTGTAGAGGGGTATACAGAAAATAAACAGCACAGGTACTAACATTTTCTTAGACAAGAAAGAAAGGTTAAGAATGCAAAAGTAGGTGTCTTCATCTTCAAGAGTAAGTTTAACTACCTCCCAGGGCTCAGAGAAGGACTGGATCAATGAATTTCCTTGGAAAATAGAATCCAACTCACATGATAAAATAGATTACAATAAAGGGATAATTTACAGAGGTGCAGGCAGGGCTCAGGAGCACAAAAAGATGTTTGGATTCCCCTAGAAACTAGCAACTGGAAATTGAAAAAAGATGTTTGAATACCCTAGGAACTATCAATAGGAAACCATTACTATGCTTAGGCTTAAAGGGCCAGGAGAGGCATTAACATTGCTGAGGCCCAATGAGAGAAAGAGCCATGGAGGGGGAGTCCATCTGGAAGGACCTCTAGTGGTGAAGGAGTACACCCAATACCAGAAAACCCATTCCAAAGCAGACAGCATTTAGGAAAAAAATGCCCCACAACACCCTCTTTTATCCTGCTGCTGCTTATCATTGGCCAAGGTCATTCATCAAGGAGCCCAGGTCATAGAGTGCTTAGGGGTCAGTGTCTTGTAGCCCGAAGTAGGGCAGGGAACAGAGGAGAATGAATCTGATTTAGGAAGGTGGTTGGTATGCAGAAAATAACAAGCACAGGTACTAAGATTGTCCAAAACAACTTTTAGTATAATTGGACTATTTTTCATTCCTAATGGAGAGCGGAATCTAAAGAAATGACAATATGATTTAGCAGATAGTCCATTTTTTCCTGGTGATTTTTTTAGGCATGCAATTTCCTTCTGATTCATTTTCATTTTGATTTTTTTATTTTTATTGGCACTTAGCTGTTAATGAGAATTTGCTTCATTTTCCTTTAATTCATGCTTTGTCTTGATTGAAAGTTCTCTGCATTAGGGCTTTGTTAACTAGGGTCTAGCACTGGCAGCCATTGGCTAAATTAGATCCGTTGCTTTACATTGGAAGCTTTGTTAAATCTTAAAATGTAAAACAGTGCAAGCTGCCTTCTGTCCTCACATGTGAGAAGTCCTAAAGGTTAGCAATTCTGATTTTACAGTTTAAGCAAAAATCAATTTAGCCTAGTAGAATATCTACTTAACATTTAGGGTGGACACTATTTCTGGGTTTCTATTTGCTGTCTTTGAAGCATTTGTTATTCCCTGTGTAGAATGTAATTAAAACATGGACACCCTGGTATCATTTGGGAGATCTTCTTTTCCAGTGATCTACTACGTAGGCCACATTGCTTTTCTTAAGCATGATATTTTGGATTATTCTAAAACATGATATTGAAGTGTGAACAGCCTAAGAATAAAACTGAGTCCAGTATGTTCCAAGTTTGGGCAGTTTATAAACCTAGTGGAGCTTGCTGTTAACGTGTAACTTGGCAAATTCATTCATGGTCTGAGTTGCAGGTTTTTTCTCTCTCTTTGTAGTGTTTAAGATTCTGGGATCAGACCAGAGCTGTCAGCTTTGGTTTAGTGAAGCAGAATCCATCTCTGTCTTTTATGCCTTCAGCTTCTCACAAGGAAATTAGCTATATATTAACTATATATATTTACATATACATATTCAGAATTGTTAAATGAAAAGAAATCTTCAGAGGATAGCAAGATGTTGAAACCACCCTTGGGGGATTATCCACTAGACCAACTTGGTTTTATATTTTGCCATTTTTTTTCCTCCTTTACTCTCTGATTATGCAAATTTACTTCCAGAAATATATTTCAAATTCTAGATAATAAATCCAGCAACAAAGACAATTTGAAAGGATAGGAAAATATTTATTCTGTTAAATTTGTAATTTGTGAGTCAGTTTTGATTCTATCACCAGAGCTAAATAGCTCTAAACATAGCACACAAAGACATAGAAGCATAAACGAACTTACAAACATCTGAAAATATGTGCTCTACAATCGCAGAGGAAACATTCAGAATAAATACAGGACTCTTGTGCTCACCATCCAGTAGGAGAGAAATGGAAGAGTTGAAAAACATGGGATAAAAGCCATAGAAGACACATTTCCAAGTAGGTCTGAGGATGAAGCCTGGGGAGTCAGAAGTGCTTCATAGAGGTGGCGCCTTGGGGATGGACTTTAAAAGGATAAATCAGAGTTTATTTAGTAAACAGGAAGGAAAGGCATTTCAGAAAGAGGGAGTAGCATCTTCAGGAAATAGCTCTGCTGCCTAGAATGTGACCTGTACAGAGGGGGAACCCCTAGAGCATCACAATGTAGACTATAAATGTCTTTGAGACTATTTTTAGCAGCAACTAGACCACCAAAATTAAGAAAGTAGACAGGGAGTGAGAGACTATTTTTATAAGTATGTACCTTCCAATGTTTCACCTTGCCATATCATATGGTATCACAAGGACTAAAAACAACCCAATCCAGTTCACAAGGAACTGAATTCTACCAACAACCATGTGAGTAAGCTTGGAAGCAGATATTTCCCAAGTGGAAGCTTGAGATGACTCTAACTACACTTGGGACCCTCGTGCAGCCTGTGAGAGAAACAGAGGACTCAGCTAGCCCCACCTGAATTCCTGGCCTGCAGAAATGGAGATAATCAATGCTATTGTTTCAAGCCATTATGTTTTGGGCTAATTTGTTACACAGCAATAAATAACTCTAACGCACACTTCTGGTTCCTACCTAATATCCTCACAGTACACCTTGTAGTCCAGCTGTTGCTATGACAACCAGCTTCTCCCAGGTATAATCTGACAGCACCTCTCCTTAACTGTACATACTGTGAATTGCTCACTTTGTATTCTGAACTTTCTGACACCGCTGGTCTGGGGGTCCTGTGGGAACTTGCTCAACATTACATATGTGCAAACCTGGAACTATGAAAGGGTTACCACCCGGTGGAGCAACTCTTGACCAGTGAAGGGTAGGAGGCAGTAGAAACATGTTTCCTCTTTGGTCTCGCAGATGGACAGTTCTGAAATATAGGTTGCACACATCAAGCACCAGTTACTGATAGCAGCGATTAACTCAGTTATCTATTCTTCACTGGCTTTCCTTCCTACCTGCTAACCTCCTCTCAAAGAAGTCATTTTGCAAAATAAACTGCCACTCAACCCTTTGTTTGACTGTTTTTGGTTAAGGGGTAGAAACCCAAGCTAAGGCATTTTAAGGTATTGATGGTTCTTTGTTTCTTATATATTGAAGAATGAAATTTCTAGCAAATTCTAGTAAACATATATACTTTCTTTGGCTTTATGGTACAATACGATGCCTCTTATCTCTTATTCATAGGATTTCTTACCCTACTGACACAAAACCTGTTCAGCCCAACATTTCCTCTGACAGACGTTGCCACAACAGCATATACACACTAACACAACTCAAATACACTGTACACTTGGATCAGAATTTAGTGGCCCAACCTGAAATGTTTGCAGGGTATCCGTTTATCATATACAGTATAACAATTGAGAACCCCTAGCAAATGTATTTGTTTAAGTTAATTCCACGGTGCAGGTTTAACTCCCAGTTAATCCTTTTGTTATTTTTACAAAAATATAAATAAAAGAATACCTCTGATTACTGCTGGGATCAGCTATCTCGTCAGCTGCACCTAGACTCCAAGATGTGCAGCCTATTTCAGTTTCTCAAACAAAACTGGTCTCTGTAGAGCTTATGTAATACCTGACAGCTCTCTACAGAAAGAAAGCCAAATTCCAAATGTTAACCCCATGGTCTTTGCCCCAGAATCCAGATAAAAATTTTTACAAAAGGTGTGTGTGTGTGTGTGTGTGTCTTTGTGTCTGTGTCTGTGTATGTCTGTATGTGTCAGTGAGAAAGAGCATTTTACAACTGACCTTTCAAGAAATTCTATAGATCTATTTTTTAAAAAGAAAAATGTAATGCTCTCTCAGGATTTTCTAATTTAAAAAGAAAATTTGTTTCCTTTTAAAATCACTGGCAACATTTTCAATAATGATAAAAGAGACCACCAAATAAAATGCATTTATTCTTGGATTACATAGTGTTCTCTCTTTTCCTTCCTGATCTCATGCTGAAATAGGACTTCTAATTCTCTATCTCAACTCTGCTCATTTTTTTATCCCAAAACTCAAGCTGATTGGCTCTCAACTGTACTTGATATTTATCCCAAAACTAATGAGGGATGAAAATAGAAGGGAGAATTGAGGAGATTTTCCAAACTAGCCTAAAGAGGCTATTCAAATTGCTTCTGAGCATCTCGGGGCAACTTGGGGCCTTCTAAAGAATTTAAGTATAAATAAGCAATTTTCACATAGCAACAAGCTTGCTGTGGAAACTAAATGAGTCACACAACAGCCTGTGGTCATGTATTAATTTGTTCTTTTCTTATCTTTCTTTGTATTTTGTCTAAAAGGGAAGTCAGCAAACTCTCTCTTAAAGGGCCATATATCAAATAGAGTCTCTGTCACAATAGCTCATTTCTGTCCTTTAAGTATGAAACAGCCATAGACAATGCTAGTCTGCCACCTTTATCTTTCCAACTCCTGTTTAGAACAAGGAACTTAAAGACTATGGAATGAAGCTACCATCTTTGTGTTCCTATGAAATTCTTTTGTCCCAATGACTCAGCCACTGTATTGGGGTATACTATAATATATGGAAAGGGGTGAGATATGTTTGTGGTGCATATGGAAATTTATAACTTTGAAAAATGTCCAGAATAGGAAACACAATTGAAAATAATACAGGTCTGTCTGTTCTGATAGATTATCCAAGTTTAGCTTCACAGTATGCCTACTATACTTTGGAAGTCCAGAAAAAACTGCTGCTGTGTGCAATGGATAGGTATGTCAAACACAGAAATAAATAAAAATGCAAATGGATCATTATCTCTTGCAGAAAATGGTTAAATTAAGCTGTTTCTAAAATAAGTGTCACCTTGACCAAAATAGATATGTCCCAGTCTGATAACAATCAGTATGCTGTCTCACATTCCATAATATATGACACCACTCTGTATATTTGACATGACATTAATAGGCTGAGGCAACATTCAATAATTCTTCCCTCTCTGCCTCATCTAAGGTTTTATAAAAGGTCTTTACAAGATATGTGAACCTCTGAAATCGTAAGTGAAAGTGTTATACAAGTTTTTCTCAGAAGAATATTCATCACTACCCACAGTTGTCACAGAACTCCATGATCCCAAAGTAGGAAAAATCACATCATTAATGAATAAATGAAAAAATGAAACTGATCACTAAAGCTAAATTTCAGTCCAGCTTATATAGTATGCGTGAGAGAGCAGCAGAGAGATAAAAAACATTCAAGTTAAAAAATACACTCTTCATTGAAACACCAAATATCACCATTACTTGATTCCTTTGTGTTTACTATTATATTTTTCTTTCAATTCCTTTTAAAAACACCTTCTGTTTTAAAACATTCTTCAATCCTGAAACTTGTTTGTGGTAGTACTTCACCCCCCCCATAAAAAAGAAAGAAAGAAGAAGAATAAGGGGGAGGAGGAGGAGAAGGAAGAAGACAAGGATGAAGATGAGTATGAGAAGGAGAGGAAGAGGAAGTGGAAGAAGAAGAAACAAGAAGAGGAGGAGGAGGAGGAAAAGAAGAAGAAGAAGAAGAAGAAGAGGAGGAGGAAGAGGAAGAAGAAGAAGAGGAGGAAGAGGAGGAGGAGGGAGGAGGAGGTGAAGAAGAAGAAGAGGAGAAGAAGAAGAGAGAAGAAATAATAATAATGGGAACTTTAACACTAAGATATAGGGAGCTTAAAGTAGGGCTGCCAGATGAAGGAAATAAAAATATAGAACACCCATTTAAACTTTAATTTCTTATGGAATATACTTATACTAAGACATTATTCATTGTTTATCTGAAAATCAAATGTAATTGGATATACTGCATTTTATCTGACAATGTTAGCTGCAAGGAATATTACTATTAATCTTACAATGAAAATGAGCTAAACTAGATTTAAATCCATAACACTTTTTGAACCCATCAGAGAACAGAGTTTGCAAACAAATAACTGGCTCAAAATTTTAGGAAAAACAGTTGCCTGCTGGGAGATAGGTGATATGAGCACTCTCTTACCTAGATCAAAAGTAACTGACCATCAATCAGATTCTGACTCAAATAATTGGTGAATTCATGAAGGCCAAAGCAAGACTGGGAGGACAGCAGGAGACCACTAAGAGACACAGAAATTTAAAGAGTTCATACCCTCCTGCCCCTCTTTCCCTGCAAACCCCACCAGCAGCTCACAGAAATGGAAAGTCTTAATTGTGAGGCAAACCTGGGGAAAAATAGCAGCCATATGAGAGAAACAGGAAACTTCACCAGAGTATTTTGTCTGTCTCCTCTATTGAAAAAAGTCTATATGGGTGGGGGAAAGGAAAAGAGATGGGTAGGGGAAGGAGGAGCAAAAATCACTCTTGCCCTTAAGGCATAGGTAAAAATTCTTTGCAGCTGAGAGAAGAAAAAACAAAAGAGAAAAAAAGCCTAATCTTGTGCTAGGGGCAGAAATGCACAGTGTGCCAAAAATAACAGCCAGGGAAGGAGAAGAAGCATTAAGAAAGCCACACTCCTAAAATTCTACCTAAATCTGAAATTTATAACAGCAGAGAATGCTCTCTTCCACTGTCATCCAAGAAAATAAGTTTAAATAATAATAAGAATACTGCAGGGAGAAGGACATTGAAGGAGCAATAATGTGCAAATTAGATCCACTGTGAGGCAAAGTAGAGAGGAAAGACTTAGGGTGCAGGACCAAACAGACATTGCTCTGGATAATGGATCACCACCTTAAACATAAGGCATCACTAAGAAATTTTTCTTTCAATTCCTTTTTAAAATACCTTTTGTTTTAAAACATTCTTCAGTCACGAAACTTGTTTGTGGTAGTACTTCACCAAAAAAAAAAAAAGAAAGAAAGAAAGAAAGAAAGAAAGAAAGAAAAAAGAAAGAAAGAAAGAAAGAAAGAAAGAAAGAAAGAAAGAAAGAAAGAAAGAAAGAAAGAAAGAAAGAAAGAAAGAAAGAAAGAAAGAAGAATATTAAGGGGGAGGAGGAGGAGAAGGAGGAAGATAAGGATGAGAATGAGGATGAGGAGAAGGAGAGGAAGAGGAAGCATCTGGCACATTGAAGGTAACCACAGCAACAGCAACGATCAAACTTAGCTCCACCCTTAACTAAACCAACTCAAATTCCCAAGTTAAAGACCCAACAAAGGAAAGATATGCCCATTTTCAGGCATAAAAACTATTTACCTCAGTCTCCTTTGTCCTATACAAGTTATCCAGCTTTCAAAAAATATTAAGAGGTATGCAAATAGGAAAGAAAGAACACACAAAGCAAAGCAACCATCAGAACCAGACCTTGCTAAAACACAGCTATATGAACTATCTGAAAGAAAATTTCAAAATAATGATAATTAATATGTTAAAGGCTCTAAAGAAAAAAGTGAGATACATGCAAGATCAGATGAGTAGTTTAATCAGAGAGATAAGAAAGAATCTAATGAAAATGTTCAACATGAAAAGCACATGAACAGAGCTAAAGGATGATTTTGACAGACTCATCAGCAAACTAAACTCTACCAATGAAAGCGTCAGTTAAAAATAAATCAACAGAAATTACTGAGATTGCAACACAAAGGGAAACAAAAGTGAGAAAAAGAAAACAACCAAAATATTCAAGAACTGTGGAACAAAGATATTTGTAATATACACACAATTGGAATCCCAAAAAGGAGAAGAAAGAAAAGGGCAGAAGAAATATTTGAAGGAAAAATTCAAGAATTTCCCCAAATTAATGGCAAACACCAAACACAAGTATGTGATGGTCATAGAAAACCAAGCAAGATAAATACAAACACACACACACACGCACACACGCCTTCATTTGCTATATCCAAACTGCTGAAAATAAAAGACAAACAAAATTTTGAAAGCAAGAAGAAAAGAAGGAATTAGGAAGGAAGAAAAGAAGGAAGTATTACAGCAGATTTCTCATCAGAAATCACGTAAACCAAAAGACATGGAAAGATATCTTTAGAGTGCTGGGGGAGGAAAGGAGAGGCCAGGGTCAGGGTGAACCATCAACCCAGAATTCTATAACCTGTGAAAATAACTTTCAGAACTGAGGAAGAAATAAAGGCTCTCCCAAACAAATAAAAGCTGATGGAATTCATTATCTGCAGATGTACTCTATAACAGAATTTCTATAATTTCTAGTTAAAAGAAATTCTTCAGATAGTAGAGATACATCAGACCAAAACTCATATATACAAAAAGAAAAAGCACCACTCACTGGGAGAAAATAGCTGCATGATAACTGACTTATATCCAGAATATATAGAGACCTCTGAAAACTCAATAATAACAAATAACCTAATTTTAAAAACTGGGATGTATTTCTGAGCAGAAGTTTCACTAAAAAAGGGTATCTAGGTGGCAATAAGCACCTGAGAGGATGTTCAACATAATTAGTCATTAGAGAAATACAAATACCAACCATAATGAAATAGCAATACACAGAATGGCAAAGGTTAGGGAAAGCTAGGTGAAGGGAATACAGAGATTCTTGGACTGTCTTTGCAAATGTTCTGTAAATAAAATGACTGCAAAAGAAAAATTTACAAAAAAGGCATGGGATCATTTTCCATTGTCGAGACCCCAGTAGCAAAAGACCATGTTTACTAGTGGGGAGGACATTAGGGCAAAGGAAGAAAGAGGAATGCTCAAGACACACTGTGGCCAGAGTCCCCTGGCCCTGACCAGAGGACAAGTTAGATCCTGTTAAATGTCCCTCATGGACTGAAAGATATCCAAGTGACTGGCTGAATAGCACAGATACGTTCAGGACGACTACAAACCTGCAAACTTTGGCAGCCACACCTTACTTTCCATGTATGGTCAAGTCTGGTGTGATGCATATTTTCTTAGTTTGCTTTCTGTAATGTCTCCGATATAAGGTGTTGAAGTATGAGAATAGAGAAGAGAAGGAGTTTCTCGGAAAGCGAACTTTCTGGTAAATTTAAGTGCTCTCACTGTTGTTCAGTTCTAGTTTACTATAGTGCCCAATAATGAAACATATTTAAGTTTAAAAGTGGTCTATTTGGTGGTGTTTGTGCCTGTCTTAATGACTACTTTTACTTGCAGTTATGGCCAATTTTTCCTGTCATTTAAGACAATTCTAAAACCCCACCAGGAAGAAGTTGATTTGGGGCTTCATGTAGATCTGGCTTTACTGATTGGACCTTGATAAGCTTACCTCCCAAACATTATTATTCTTTAGTTTTAAGAGTCTTTTAAAGACAAATTAAACATGTTACAGAATAATTTTGGATTCAGACTTTAACTAGTGTTTAAAATCTTCTACACGTGTGCCCACCTATAATCACATAATATCTGGTGAATTTCTCAGTAAACATTGGCTGAAGTATCCTCTAAATTCAGTTCATGATTCTACCATTTAAATTCAAATTAACCAAAAATACAACTAATAATTTTTTCCTCTCATCTCCACACACAACCATCTTTTAAGAAGTCAAAAAGCACCTTTATTCTGGCTGATGAACTATACATGAAAGTCACATTTCTATATATGACTCGAACAGAGACCTGTGTGAAGAAGTTCTAGCAAGTGTTCCAAATAATACTTCTCCACATGAAATAAATATGTAGACAATTACTCTTTGCTTTGTCAAACTAGTAAGGTTTCCACAGAGTAACTGAACTATAAAAAAAGTAAAACACAGCCAATTTTTGCCTTCTGTGGGAGCAAAAATTGGCTGTTTCACTTTTCTTTATAGTTCAGTTACTCTAACTCTGAAAATGAAAACTATAGCTCGAAAACTAGACTTCTCCTTTCATCACTCCTATTGCTCTGCACTCAAGGAAGACTGGGACAAAATCTCTCATAAAGCTCTCAGAGGTATTTATTCCTTGTCCTTCTTATTCTATTGGCTTAAAATGAATGTTCCAGTGCTCTACCTGCACCCTAATTTTGATTGCAACCACTTTCCAAGAGCTTTGCTGCTCCAGACAAGAAGTGACTCTATCCTCAGCTTCTGACCACAGACTCCTTGGTCCATGCCTTACCACAAGCCTGGAAGAACATGTCATACATCATCTCAGTTTTCTTCTTTGACTCCCAAATCCCCTTTCTCATCAGAAGAATACCTTCAGAGGGAGAGTTTGCTTTTGGCTGTTTCTTTTCCATTAGGAAGATATTTTCACTGAAATGAAGGAGAAGGAGTAGCTAACCTTGGAGGTAGAGCCATAACTACTTATATTACTGTGGTGTTTGTCTATTCTCTGTCTCTCCTTTCAGACTATGAGAGTTTCTGGGGGAGGGAGTAAATCATGGTGTCACCATATATAACCCAGAATAAGCGTTCAGTACATTTTAAAATTAATTAATTAGTTAGTTACAGTATTTGTTTGATCTTTGCACTAACAACAAAGAAAAACAAATAAATAAAAACTTAACCAATCAATCAAAAAATGCAAAACCAAAGACAAACTAATTGGCATTTAGGGTCTACACTGGGGATTAGTAGTAATAATCCTTTTGGTTCTTTGAGAAAGATTTCATTTAGATATATGAGATATATTATCGATACACAAGGATCTAAAATCTGGCAAATAGAAAAGTAGCAAGAAAACTAAGACCAAAGAAATTGTAACTACTTCTTATTAGCAAGATAATTTTTAATGGGCCACATACCCTACAACAGCTGGTTTGGCCAATTCTCTTTTTTTCAGTCTGCACTTTGGGCATAATAAGCTTGCTTTAGCTTTGGAAAAAAAGGCAGGATTAACAGTCTTTGAAAAGTAATAGTCCTCTTAAATGTGTGCATCCTGGTTTTTGAAAAAGAGAAATGAACTCACAGGCCATAACTATGGTAGGAGACAGGCTGAATCGCAATTTTCTTTTATGTTTGGTGAGTAGGAAAAATAGAACCTGAAAGTTGAAGATCTCCATCTTATAAATGAGTATCATTGCCTCTACCTAGAAAGCTACCATTGACCTATCAAAGGTCAATGTAGACAAGTTAATACTTCTGTGATGTGTGCAGCTCTTTAAACAATCTGCCTGTAATGCCAGAGAGTACATTTTCACTTGGCTTCTTTAACGGACAGTCTAAGGAGAAAGAATAATACCAAGGACTCCACAGCTGCTTCTGCATGAGGCAAGGGTTTTCCATCTGTACTGTAGTATTTGGCCCTTAAATAACTTTTTACACCCCACAGTGCATGTCTATATAGCAAGGAAGGAAAGGGAGTTGGAACTACATGGGGCCACATGAGAAATGGAATTGCTTCTTTTGGCTTAAGAGCCTAGGCAATCTAAGACGCTTCTGCCTGGGACATGCCATGTAGTTTTTTATTGACTTCCAGTGATTTTAATGCTGAAACAGCCAAAGCCAAGGTGAGTGTTTGTAACATATTGACACCAATGGCCCAGCCAAGGAGCTGCCAACAGGCCTTTGAGAGAACCATTAGAACTCCTTGTTTACCTTTCCCCACAAAGACATTGGATTGGGGTGGGGTGCATATAATGTAGTGGTTAATAGTTTTGAGGTCAGACAGACCTTGAATATTAGCTCTACTACTGTCTAACTGGCATAGACGCTTAAATATTAAATATTAGCTTTGGTTTAAATATTAGCTCTCCAACTAACTGGCATAGATGCTTCTCTGAGTCCCAGGTTTTTCGTTGTTGTTGTTGTTGTTGTTTGTGTGTGTGTGTGTGTGGAAACAATAATAAGAGCCTTGTAAGGTTACTAGGAGTGAGGGGAGGGGATTAAATGCAAGTAAATTAGCCAAAAACAAAGTCAGCACATTGTAAACACTCAAGGAATAGTTGCTACTTTTTAAAATTCTCTCCTGTTTTCTCTCTACATGTTCCTCCCTGTTTCTCTTCCTTTCTCCTTCCTTTCCCTTTATGTGTCTCCCCAGCCTCTGCCTTATGCTTGTCAGTGACATCTAGGAAGACCCACAGTCCCTGCACAGGAAGCCCCTCTGCTCAGAGGCCCCACTGGCTCTCATTCAAGACTCTGTCAGCTTTGTTACCACAGTATGTCTTCGGTCAACTTGTAAACACCACCCATGTATTTTTGGCTGTTTGGAGGGCCCAGCTTTAGAGTATTAATTGAAGTTTGCCTTCTGCCTGTAATATTTCCTTAAACAACTTGCTTATGATGTAGTGAAGTGTATCATCCCCAAAACCATCCAAATAACATGATGCTGAAAATTAGAAAGTCTAACTTGTTTTTGGTTGTTGTTGTTCTTGTTTTCTACTTTTTATTTGGAAATAATTTAACGCAGAGAAAAGTTCCAAGAATTAATAACAATGTACAGAAGACCTGTATGTCCTTAGCCCAGATTAATAACATTGTAAATTTGCTTTATTTTTATGCTCACTCTCTTTCTCTCTTCGTGTGCGTGTGTGTGTATACAGTTGGCCCTTGAACAACCTGGAGGTTAGGGGCACAGAGCCCCACACAGTCAAAAATCCACATATAACTTTTGACTCCCCCAAAACTTAACTACTAATAACCTACAGTTGACCAAAAGCCTTAACAATAACATCAACTATACATATTTCGTATACTGTATGCTGTATTCTTACAATAAAGTAAGCTAGAGAAGAGAAAATTTTATGTGATTAAGAAGGTCATAAAGAAGAGAAAATATATTTACTATAATTAAGTAGAAGTAGATGTTAATAAACGTCTTTATCTTCATTCTCTCCACATTGAATAAGCTGAGGAGGAGGAGGAAGAGGAGAAGAAATTCCTCTTGCTGTTTCAGGAGTGGGAGAGGAGCAAGAAAATTTGCATATTAGTGGACCTGCACAGTTCAAACCCATGTTGTTTAAGGGTCAACTGTGTATGTTGGGGAGCAGCCAAGACTGCCAAATAGAAACAACTCCACTTTGGGGCTCCCACTGAAAATGAAAATGGCTAGTGAATGTTACATCTTCAATTAAGGTACCAAGATTCTCTCATTGGGACTGACTAGGTGGTTGGCGCCAACCACAGAGAGTGAGGAAAAGCGCAGGGTGGAGGGAGAGCCCACCTGGGAGCTGCACGGGGCAAAGGGAGCTCCCTCTCCCACCCAAGGGAGGTGTTGAGGGACTGTGCTACCCCCTCCCTGAAAGTCATGCTTTTCCAACAGATCTTTGCAACCCACGGATCAGGAGGTCCCCTCATGAGCTCATGCAACCAGGGCCTTGGATCCAAAGCATAAGAGCTGTGCAGACTTATGGTGGCTTCTCAGGTGGGTGATGCTCAGGGCAGCCACCGAGCTGCAGGAGTTTTTGCATGTTCCAGCTCCAGGAGCTTGGTGAGGCAGGAGATCCATCCACTCCCACAGAAAGGGGACTGACACCAGGGAGCCAAGCAGCCTCGCTCAGTGGGCCCGACTCCCACGGAACCCCACAAGCCAAAACTCACTGGCTTGAAATCCCCACCGGCCAGCACAGCAGGCTGGAGAGTGCCCAAGAACACTGAGTTCTGAGGGTGTAGGGGCGGCCACCATCACTGCAGCTCCCGTTGGCTGTTTTCCCCTGCCACCGGTGCCAGTGAGACTGGGCAGTTTGGACTGGGAGCAATTCCCCCACAGCACAGCACAGCGCTGGGACAGTTCATGGCCAGACTGCTTCTCTAAGCTGGACCCTGATCCATTCCTCCTCACTGGGGAAGGTCCCCTACAGGAATTTCAGCATCCCCAGTCAGGGAGTTATGGGCAAATCTTTGTTATTCCTGAGACAAGCCCCTAGGAGGAGGGGTGGCTGCAGTATTGTAGATCAGTGGCCTTACTCTTTTCTGCCTGCCAGCTCTGGAGAGTCAGGGCAGCCCGGACAAGGGGAATTTCCTTCAGCGCAGCACATCCACTCTGCCAAGGGGCAGCCAGACTGCTTATTTAAGTGGGTTCCTGATCCCGCTCCTCCTGATTGGGTAAGACTTCCCAACAAGGGGTCTCCAGACACCTCATACAGGAGTGTTCCAGCCAGCATCAGGTTGGTGCCCCACTGGGACAGAGCTCCCAGAGAAAGAAGAGGCACCATCTTTGCTGTTCTGCAGCCTTCACTGGTGATACCTCCAGTGGCAGGAGAAATCCAGGCAAGTAGGGTCTGGAGTGGACCCCCAGCAAACCACAGCAGCCCTATGGTAGAGGGGCCTGACTGCTAAAAGAAAAACAGAAAGCAACAACATCAACTAAAAAGACCCCACAGAAACCCCATCCAAAGGTCAGCAGCCTCAAAGATCAAAGGCAGATAAACTCATGAAGATGAGAAAGAATCAATTAAAAAAATGCTGAAAACCCAAAAAGTCAGAGTACCTCTTCTCCTCCAAATGATCACAAAACATCTCCAGCAAGGGCACAAAACTGGGCTGAAGCTGAGATAAATGAATTGACAGAAGTAGGCCTCAGAAGATGGGTAATAATGAACTTCGCTGAGCTGAAGAAATATGTTCTAACTCATTGCAAAGAAACTAAAAGCCATGATAAAACATAGAAGCTGTTAATCAGAATAACCAGTTTAGAGAGGAACACACAGACCACTGACACTATGAAGCAACTACATTAACTGCTGAGACCAACTCAGTCGTGGAGACCCTAACCCAGCGGCGCTAGAGGAATTAAAGACACACACATGGAAATATAGAGTATGGAGTGGGAAATCAGGGGGCTGACTGCCTTCAGAGCTGAGAGCCATGAACAGAGATTTACCCACATATTTATTGACAGCAAGGCAGTGATAAGCATTGTTTCTATAGATTATAGATTATCTAAAAATATTCCTTACAGGGAAACAAAGGGATGGACTCTGGCTAGTTATCTGCAGCAGGAACATGTCCTTAAGGCACAGATCGCTCATGCTATTGTTTGTGGTTTAGGAATGCCTTTCAGCAGTTTTCCCGCCCTAGGTGGGCCAGGTGTTCCTTGCTCTCATTCTGGTAAACCAACAACCTTCAACGTGGGTGTCAAGGCCATCATGAACATGTCACAGTGCTGCAGAGATTTTGTTCATGGTCAGTTTTGGAGAGAGCTTATGGCCAGATTTGGGGGCCTGTTCCCAACAATTAACAAGTCTGCAAAATAACCAGCTAGCATCATGATGACAGAATCAAATTCACACATAACAATACTAACCTTAACTGTAAGTGGGCTAAATGCCTCAATTGATAGACACAGAATGGCAAGCTGGATAAAGAGCCAAGACCCATCAGTATGTTATCTTCTAAGGAGCCACCTCATGTGCAAAGACACACATAGGCTCAAAATAAAAGGATGGAGGAAAGTTTACCAAGAAAATGGAAAACAGAGAACAGCAGGGGTTGCAATCCTAGTTTCTGACAAAATAGACTTTAAATCAACAAAGATCAAAAGAAACCAAGATGGGCATTACATAATGGTAAAGTGGTCAATTCAACAAGAAGAGCTAACTATCCTAAATATATATGCACCCAATACAAGAGCACCCACATTCATAAAACAAGTTCTTAAAGACCTACAAAGAGACTTAGACTCCCACACAGTAATAGTGGGAGACTTTAACATCCCACTGTCAATATTAGACAGATCATTAAGACAGAAAATTATCAAGGATATTCAGGACTTGAACTAAGCTCCAGGTCAAGTGGACCTGACAGATAGCTACAGACCTCTCCACCCCAAAACAACAGAATGTACATTTTTCTCAGCACCTTATGGCTCTACTCTAAAACTGGTCACGTAATTGGAAGTAAATCACTCCTCAGCAAATGCGAAAGAACTGAAATTATAACAAATAGTCTCTCAGACCACAGCACAATCAAATTAGAATTCAATATTAAGTAACTCACTCGAAAGCACACAACTACATGGAAACTGAACAACCTGCTTCTGAATGACTCCTGGGGAAATAATGAAATTAAGGCAGAAATCAAGAAGTTCTTGGAAACCAATGAGAACAAAAAAAAAAAAAACAATGTATCAGAATCTCTGACACAGCTAAAGCAATTTTAAGAGGAAAATTTATAGCACTAAATGCCCACATCAAAAAGCTAGAAAGATCTCAAATTGACACCCTAACATCAAAACTAAAAGAACTAGAGAACCAAGAGCAAACAAACCTCAAAGCTAGCAGAAGACCAGAAATAACCAAGCTCAGAGCAGAACTGAGAAGAAGATAGAGGCATGAAAAACCCTTCAAAAAAATCAGTGAATACAAGAGCTGGTTTTTTGAAAAAAATAATAAAACAGACAGACTGCTAGCTAGACTAATAAGGAAGAAAAGAGAGAAGAATCAGACACAATAAAAAATGATAAAGAGGATATCACCACTGTCCCCACAGAAATACAAACAACCACTAGAGAATACCGTAAACACTTCTATGCAAATAAACTAAAAAGTCTAGAATAAATGGATAAATTCCTGGACACATACACCCTCCCAAGACCAAACCAGGAAAAAGTTGAATACCTGAATAGACCAATAACAAGCTCTGAAATTGAGGCAGTAATAAATAGACTACCAACCACCACCAACAACAAAGCAGCTCACAACCAGATGGATTAACAGCTGAATTCTAACAGAACTACAAAGAGGAGCTGATACCCTTACTTCTGAAACTATTCCAAACAATTAAAAAGGTGGGACCTCTCCCTAACTCATTTAAGAGGCCAGCATCATCCTGATGCCAAAACCTGGCAGAGATAGAACAACAATAACAAAAACTTCAGGCCAACATCCCTGATGAACATCGCTGCAAAAATTCTCAATAAAATACTAGCAAACTGAATACAGCAGCACATCAAAAAGCCTATCCACCACAATCAAGTTGGCTTCATCCCCAGGATGCAAGGCTGGTTCACCACATGCAAATCAATAAACATAATTCATCACATAAACAGATCTAAAGACAAAACCACATGATTATCTCAATAGACACAGAAAAGGCCTTTGATAAAATTCAACATCCTTTCGTGTTATAAACTCTCAATAAACTAGGTATTGAAGGAACATACCTCAAAATAATAAAAGCCATTTATGACAAACCCACAGCCAATATACTGAATGGGCAAGAGCTGGAAGCATTCTTCTTGAAACCTGGCACAAGACAAGAATGCCCTCTCTCACCACTCTTACTCAACATAGTACTGGAAATTCAAACCAGAACAGTCAGGCAAGAGAAAGAAATGAACAGTCAGGCAAGAGAAAGAATTAAAAGGTATTCAAATAGGAAGAGAGGAAGTCAAATTGTCTTTGTTTGCAGATGTCATGATCCTGTATCTAGAAAACTCCAGGTCTCAGCCCAAAAGTTTCTTAAGCTGATAAGCAACTTCAGCAAAGTCTCAGGATACAAAATCAATGTGCAAAAGTCACAGGTGTTCCTGTACACCAAAAACAGTCAAGCAGAGAACAAAATGATGAATGAACTCCCATTCACAATTGCTACAAAGAGAATAAAATACCTAGGAATAGAGCTAACAAGAAAAGTGAAGGACCTCTTCAAGAAGAACTACAAACCACTGCTTGAGGAAACCAGAGAGGACACAAACAAATGTAAAAACATTCCATGCTTATGGATAGGAAGAATCAGTATCATGAAAATGTCCATACTGCCCAAAGTAATTTATAGATTCAATGGTATTCCTATTAAACTATCATTGACATTCTTCTTAGAATTAGAAAAAAACTATTTTAAAATTCATATGGAACCAAAAAAGAGCACATATAGCCAAGACAATCGTAAGCAAAAAGAACAAAACTGGAGGCATCATGCTACCAGATTTCAAACTATGTTACAAGGCTACAGTAACCAAAACAGCATGGCACTGGTACAAAAACAGACACATAGACCAATGGAACAAAATAGAGAATTCAGAAATAAGACCACATATCTACAACCATCTGATCTTCAACAAACCTGACAAAAACAAGCAATGGGGAAAGGATTTCTTATTTAATAAATGGTGTTAAAACTGGCTAGCCATATGCAGAAAATGGAAACTGGACCCTTTCCCTAAATCTTATACAAAAATTAATTCAAGATGGATTACCTAAATGTAAAACCCCAAACTGTAAAAATTCTAGAAGAAAATTGAGGCAATACCACTCAGGACATAGGTGCAAACAAAGATTTCATGACGTAATCACCAAAAGCAATTGCAACAAAAGCAAAAATTGACATGTGGAATCTAATTATACTAAAGAGCTTCTGCACAGCAAAAGAAAGTATCATCAGAGTGAACAAGCAACCTACAGAGTGGGAGAAAATGTTTGCAATCTATTCATCTAACAAAGGTCTAATATCCAGAATCTACCAGGAACTTAAACAAATTTACAAGAAAAAAACAAGCCCAGTAAAATGTGGTCAAAGAACATGAACAGACACTTCTCAAAAGAAGACATTCATGTGGCCAACAAACATATGAAATAAACCTCAACACCACTGATCACTAGAAAAATGCAAATCAAAACCCAAATGAGATACCATCTCATGCCAGTTTGAAGTATGATTATTAAAATGTCAAGAAACAACAGATGCCAGTGAGGTTGTGGAGAAATAGGAATGCTTCTACACTATTGGTGGGAATGTAAATTAGTTCAACCATTGTGGAAGACAGTGTGGCAATTCCTCAAAGATCTAGAACCAGAAATACTATTTGACCAACTAATCCCATTACTGGATACATACGCAAAGGAAAAGAAATCATTCTATTACAAAGAAACATACATGCTTGGGAGGCCAAGGTGGGCAGATCACTTGAGGTCAAGAGTCCAAGACCAGCTTGACCAACATGGAGAAACCCCATCTCTACTAAAAATACAAAATTAGCCAGGCGTGGTGGTGCATGCCTGTAATCCCAGCTACTCGGGAGACTGAGGCAGAAAAATCACTTGAACCTTGGAGGCGGAGGTTTTGGTGAGCCGAGATCATGTCATTGCACTCCAGCCTGGGCAACAAGAGTGAAACTCCATCTCAAAAAATAAAAATAAATAAAAATTTAAAAAGATACATACACGCATACTTTCACTACAGCACTATTCACAATAACAAAGACATGGAATCAACCCAAATGCCCATAATTAGTAGACTGGATTAAGAAAATATGGTGCATGTACACCATGGAATACTATACAGCCATAATAAGGAATGAGATTATGTTCTTTGCAGGGACATGGATGGAGCTAGAAGCCATTATGCTCAGCAAACTAAGGCAGGAACACAAAACCAAACACCGCATATTTCCCCTTATAAGTGGGAACTGAACAATGAGAACATATGGATACAGGCAAGAGAACAACACACACTGGGGCCTGTTGGGAAGTGGGATAGGAGAGGAAGAACATTAGAAAAAAATAGCTAATGCATGCTGGGCTTAATACCTACGTAATGGGTTGATAGGTACAGCAAACCACCATGGCACATGTTTACCTATGTAACAAACCTACATATCCTGCACACGTACCCTGGAACTTAAAAAAAATACACACACACACACACATATATACACACACACACACACACACACACACAGAAAGGCCATTTTTTTTCTCACCTTTATGGAAGCCTTTGTGAGCTTGCTGAGACTGTTTAGGCATGGCATCCTTTAGTATATTCATATAAAAGTTTAAGATTTTAGAGAACACTTACTGATATTCATATACACACACATACACATGCACATGTACATATGTGTGTGTATTTATGTGTGTGCTTTACATACATTTATATATATGCACATCTATAAAAATAGATGTAATATTTTTTCTACATCATTTGAATGTAAGTTGCATACATCATGGGTCTTTACCTTTAAATACTTCATTGTATTTTTTTAAGAATAAGGATATGCTCTTGCAAGAACTGTACAGCTATAAACTGTACTGTAATTGTACATTATTGATACTATCCTTTAATTGGCTGTCCTTTTCCAATTTTCTAAATTGACCCAATAATGTCCTTTATAGTATTTTTTCTTCTACTACAGCATCTAGTCTAGCATTTCATATTACCATATCTCCTTAGTCCAATCTCTTTAGTGTCCTTTCTTTAAATTTTTGGGACGGAGTCTCGCTCTGTCGTCCAGGCTAGAGTGCAGTGGCACGATCTCGGCTCACTGCAACCTCCACCTCCCTGGTTCAAGCAATTCTCCTGCCTCAGTTTAGTGTCCTTTAATCTGGAACGTTTCCCTAGCCAGAAAGTTGTAATTTTTATTAAAGGATATTAAAGAATAATGCATTCTTTTATTAAAGAAAAATGCATTCTTTTTCCCACCACTGGCATCACCAACTTAGACTATATGCTGAAGAACAATGTCACCTCAGACTGTCTCTAAACCACAATTTAACAAATCATTTCAAACTGTATTTGACATGTGATATCAATTCCAGATTAGATTTCTCCCTAAGTGTCATTTACATCGAAGGTGAAAGAAATAAACAAAACCAAAAACTTCTCAATTCTTTGTTTTATATTCCAGAGATAAGAGCAATGAGCATATTGCAGAGAATCTGTGAGTTTACTGGCTCTTTAGGAATAGCATCTTTTCGTGTATTCATTTAAAAGTTTAAGGTTTTAGAGAACACTTATCTGATATTTATTATTCTTCAAAGGGTCTTTGTAGGAAATTTTTTAAAGCACAATGTCCATTTTATTTTCCAGCTTGAAAAAAAAAATATCAGAGGCACACATATTGAAGAATTGCTTGGTAAATGACAAAGAAAAATGAAATCACTAAAGAAATCAAAACTGTTGAAAATCAGTAGCATTGTTTTTATTTTCTAGATACTAACAAGACAGTCTAGTCTTGGGATATTAACTTGGGAATAACTGCCGTGTCAAGTCTTTTGCTGGGGTCTTCTGTTGAAGAATGTTTAGCATCTGTTCTCTCCTCTAACATCCAGCTTTCTCTCTTGCCCTCCTCTTCCCACTTCCTAGACATGCAAAAAACATTTGAACACAAGCTGCACAGTGTAAGGCCTTGAGGCAGCAGCCTGGATACCCTTTCATGATACAACCCAAAGAATCACACCCACCATCTCTCATGATCACCCTGGAATTCATGTTCTCTGAGTGGGCAACTCTCGATGAAGACTTGCCTAATTGTTCTACATAGCTGCTTGGACCAGAGCCTGTGAGAAAGAGCTAATAGCTTGTAAATGTGAGTGCAAACTTAACCAGGACAGCAAAACACAGAACACTTTTTCAGTTCCACCCAGCTTGCAAACATTGGTTTAGAGTTTTCCACCAAATGCAATATTTTGCCATGACCTCAGTTATTTGGCTGCTCTCAACACACAGAAAAAAGAGCAAGGAAGATACTGTTTCTGATGTGTGGTATCTAGCCGGGTGGGTGTATTCTTACTGTGGTCTGCGGGTAATAATAGCCAGCACTTATCAAATACTAACCTGTGGCAGCCACTACACCAAGGGCTTTTTGCATTTAGTAACTTCTTTAATGCTCACAAAAAACCTATAAGGTGTGTGAAATTATTATCCCTATTCTAAAGATGAGGAAACTGAGACACAAGAGAAACTCAGTAACACCCAAATTCATACACTGATTAAGTTTAATGTCTCTACTACTTTCTGATGGAAAGTGCTACGGACTGAATGTTTGTGACCCCCAAAATGCTATGTTGAGGTCCCAATCACCAGTGTGATGGGTGGAGCCTTTGGGAGGTAATTGGGTTTAGAGGAGGTCATGGAGGTGGGGCACCTTTTATGAGATTGGTGCCCTTAAAGAGCATGAAAAGACCACAGCATCTTCTCTCTCTCTCTCTCTCTCTCTCCCCTTTTCCCCTCCATGGGAGGATACAGCAAAAAAAAAAAAAAAAAAAAAGCAGCCTTCTACAAACCAGGAAAATATCCCTCACCAAGAACTCAACTCTGTTGCCACCTCAATCTTGGACTTTCAGCTTCCATAAAGGTGAGAAATAAATGTTTGTAGTTTAAGCCACTTAATCTATGATGTTCTGCTATAGCAGCCCAAGCTGACCAAGAGAGAAAGCAAATATCAAACACTATTAGCCTATCCAGTCTTAGACATAAGCCCCGAAAGAACTCCTGTGGGCTCAAAGACAGCAATCTCTGGGTAAGAATCTTGATAAAAATTAACAGAAAATCTCCCCCTGCATATCACTCTTCTTCCTATTTTGAGTCCTGAATGTGATCAAAGGAAAGATTAAAGGATAGTAGGCACAGGTGAGAATCACATTTGACAGAGGGATGTTGAAGGCCACAGGGGCAAACTGACATACCTGTAAGAATTTGCTGTTTTATTCGGAAATTTTCTCTGAGTGGACCACACAGCAAATGAAATCATCATTGTTGAATATTTAGTTCTCTCTGCTTTTCTCTTTGAAATTATGGCCACTGAATTCTTAGCTAAACTTCTAGTGTCCCTAAAGAATGCTCCTAAATGAACTAAAAGAATAAGAAATATGACTGGAGAAGCAGAAAGATGAAAAAACAAAAAGACTTATAATAGAGACTTTTATTGTCCTTAAATTAATTTTTTAATTATTGAAGTCAGCGGCTTTTGTAATGCCGTATGGCTTTTCCTTTACATATGTGAGGTTTTTAATGTGTGAGATTGAAGGTTTTCTCATTGGAAGCATAGCTGTTGTTTATTAACACCTATAAGCATGAGCACTGAGCTAAGTGCTGACTGGAGTCCAAATGGAGACCTCAAACTTGTAGCCTTTGTATGCCCAAGGACATATTGTTTTTGGAGGCAGAGGGAGTTCACAGACTTTTCCCCCAAACTTGAGCCATTATTCTAATGTCAGATATTTTGTATAAAAACTTTGATTTTTATCTTCTCATTTAAAAACCTAAACTATGACAACACTAGAGCAACATTATCCCATGGTGACCATCAAGTTGACCTGAGCAGTGGCTGTGCCCATGTAAAAATTTTCATTGTATCATTAGAGGCTCCACCACTGCTATTGAGCTGGGTATGGGAGGCAGGAAAGGGAGGGAAAAAAGTGAAGGAGCAATCATACCTGTGAAGTAATTGACATGGATAGCAGACTTTGGGAGTGAATGAGCTTACAAGAGGAGGGAATAGAAGCAGCAAATCAAAGAGCATTTCAAACAAAACCTTAGGAAGTGTTCTTATTTATGAATGACAAAAATGAAAAATAGATGAGACAAATACTGAACACTTGGAGAGCACAATTTCTTACTTTTTTATACAAATGGCTATCAAGTCCTATTTCCTCATACAAATGAGACTAAAAATGATGACATGGAAGATTGGGTATGAGTGTATTAGTCTGTTCTCACATTGCTATGAAGAAATATGTGAGACTGGATAATTTATAAAGGAAAGATGTTTAGTTGACTCACAGTTCCACAGGGCTGGGGAGGCCTCAGGAAACTTACAATCAAGGGGGAAGCCGAAGCAAATGCATGGCAGCAGCAAGGAGAGCAAATGAGTGCCCTGTGAAGGGGAAAGCTCCTTATAAAACCATCAGATCTCATGAGAACTCACTCACTATCACAAGAACAGGATGGGAGATACCCCCATGATGCAATTATCTCCACCTGATCCCTCCCACAACACATGGGGATTATGGGAACTACAATTCAAGATGAGATTTGGGTGGGGGCACAGTGAAACCATGTCAATGAGTAAATACATTGATAATGCATCTGGAGCCCTTAAACAGTATCTGACACATAATAAGTATTCAATAAATGTTGACTATAATAATTATCATATTCTAACATGAAGCCAACCAAAAATAAACACATTGGATATTTCACCATGTAGCTTTAGATCAATATATGTAAGAATGACCTGTTTAGACATTTTGCCAATTTGTATTTAAAAGTTTACAAGTTTTTAGCTTAATAACGCAATCTTCTATGAATGTTTGGCAGCATAAAAGTACCCTGTGCTGTTTACACACATCATTTATGCTATTGAACTTGTTATCTTTCCCCAGCACACTAATTCTCCCCACCCACTACCAGAAAAAAATCAGAAAAACATAATAATCTGGTGAGAAACTTTTCTTCACATGATAGAAAGCATCTCTTGTAACTGTGTTGTGCTGTATAAATGGTGGTTCTCTTCAGTAAATAGCACCTATTAACTAGAAACCATGTTTACATGCCTTGGTAAACAATGGATTATTCTGAGGACCTGATTCAGTAAATAATATGGTCCATGGGATTTCAGTACAAAACCAAAACAGCAAACGAAGAAAGAAATCTTTAGGGCTTTAACTTTCAAGGAGGAGTGGGAATTAAAAGTTCTTTCACAGTATGCTTGATCAAGTTTCAGAAAATAGAAATACATTTTTACATGATATTTAAGGAAAGTAAAACTACTTGGCATGGTTTATTGTTTTAAAAACAGATTTAAACTAAGTAAGAGGAAATTTGAGTTAGAGATTCCAGATAGGCATCTGACCACACATTTAATTTATATTAGTGATTTAAAATAATATTATTTATCCAACAGTAATGACATTTATTTTGTAGTCAAAACTCAATTTGATTGCATCATTAATTCATAAACAATAAAATAGAACTGCATATTTAAATATAAACATTTTTAAGAGTTTCTAACATCAATCTCTTTTTTTTCAAAAAAAAAAGCTAAGATGAAATTTGGAAGATATCACTTTCAAGAAAGTTCAGACTTCAGCTTGGTATCCTTGTGCATTACTGATTTTCAGAGTTGGAGACAGTCTTGAATATTTAATCTATCTCTAATAAAAGTGGACAGCCTTGAATGACAATTAAGTGTTAAATTCACAGAGTTATATCCTCTTATTTTCAAAGATAATTTTGACAAGGAATTGTGAGAAATAATGGAAAGTGTATGAGCATAAGAACCTATACCTGTGTACATTGAAGAGCTCAGAAACTGTATTTATGGGGAAGATAGCTAGCATGTACATCCCTCTTGGGTGTATTATTGAAAACCCGGGACACATCAAAAAGATCTCTTCTCAAATAATTTTTCTAATGGTTTAATTTTGATAAAGACCTGTTGTAATCTGGATATGTATTTGCTGTTGCTGTGAAAAGTTGTTATATTTACTTCTGTACATTGCTTTAAAGAGAAAGGAAGAAACCTATAATCTGCTGAAAGAATACTATCAGGACATGATTGCTAAATGACCCCCTCAGCATTTTCCACTTTGCAACACATCATTACATTGAGCAGCATTTTAGGTAATTGTCAGATACATGTAAAGCCTCTCAGAATCTCCTTGCAGGATTAACAACAAAACACTACCTGTGGTCAATCTGCTTCACCCTCCAACATAATCATGGGTAGCTTGCCCCAGGGCCACAAGGGCAGCTTCTGGACCACAGGCACTCTGGGAAGCGTATTCACCTATGACCCTGGAGGGACATTGATTTGGGGAAAGTTTTTCATGCTGTTTAAGGTTCTCGATGGAAAGTGCTAGATTTCATGTTCACGGGAATAAGAAGATGAGGGAGGAAGAGTAGCAGTTCCTGGACATAAAGGAGAAATATAACACTCTGTGTGCTGACCTGTTTGTGGAGAGAAAGGTCAGCCTTTATCCAGTTTGAATAGCTACCAGAAAAGGGTGTATCCAGTTCCCCAAATTATACATAGCACTTTCTTCCTTTCTGCAGCATTTGCTAAGGCATCATTCAGGAGGTAAGCTAGCTGCTCCAGGCCAAATGTTTCTACCTAAATCCTGCCATTACTAGAGATGTATAAAGTACACATATACCGTCGTTAGAAAAAAGGAAGGAACTTCCTTCACTTAAGTATGCATCCAGGAGATGTCCTTTTGCACATTTGCGACAACTAGCTCTTTCTGTGGGAGAGAGCCAAGCATTGAGAAGTTTCCACCAAATCCTGCATAGCCACATTAGGTGAAACCTAAACAAATTACTTAATCTGGTCACTGGGTCTAATGACCTCAACATATTGCACGGGAGAACACATTTCTGCCTTTGTATAACCAAGGAAGTGGATGAGGGAGTTAAGGAGGGAGAGAGAAATTCAGTGCGTGCCCATTACATTTCTGGCATTTCCATGATGTTTCTTGCACATGCCCTATTAGACTGATCACTTCCATGAAAGCAATATTCTACTCACATACGAGTATATAAAAACACGTTGCTCTGTTTTTAATCCAATGGTCATGGCTAAACAATTTTGCAATTATCTAATAGTGTGCTGTCTTGGCTTAATGAGTTACTCTAACTAGATTGGAAGTCAGCCCTTCTTTTATTAACTTATCTTTCAAAGTGACCCAAACAAATTCAATGGCAATTTATCCTAGGAAACTTTCAAGTATTCAGAACATATTTGCAAACCTTTTCCAAAGTCTGAGAACATTCTGCAATGCAAACCAAATCTCTTCAGGTTGAGAACCTCAAAATCACTTCACAACAATACAAGTGCTAAGCAGAGGCACCTGACCTTTTCAACAAGCCAGCTCTGCCGGATTTCCAATTAAAATATTACATGACCCTATGAAAGAACACAGAACTCCCTCTAGTAAGATATAATTTCCCACAGACTCAAAGTTCCTTAAAATGTGGTGGTGATACTTGTGCTTTCTATGGCAAATAAGGAAAAGTTTCTTTCCATGAGATTAAATTGGCTGCCCTCAATATATGCTTGCCTCTGGCCATATTTAGGAAATAGGGGAAAAAACCTACTTTGATCTAACAATGACAAGGATACTCTTCTATGTATTTTAAGCTTTAGATCATCAAAACCATTGTTACCATATGGTGAAAGGACCACAAAGTGTCTGAGGTCACAAAAATTGTCTTTTCATATTTGAATGGGTAGAAAAGATTAGATTTGCCATTTTTGATCTCAAGGCCTTGAACTTAGCCCAGATGGTAAAAGTTATAGGGGACAGATCTGATATGAAAGTAAATAATAATAATAATAATAATAATAATAATAATAATAGCTAAGGCTATTAAGACCCTCTATGTGCATGTGTTCAACTGAAAAACACTTGGGGTTGAGAGGGGGCAGATATAGTATTTACACCTTCATTGAACATTTATGGAGAACCCGCTCTGGGCCTATTATTGAATGGAGAAAGTATCTGTGAGCCCCTTTGTGCTGAAGGAGTCTCTCAGAAAATGCACACTAGAAGTTTCATTGAATGCTTTCTCTTTCTACGGTTTCTGTGGAAATCCCCAAATATTGGTAAATGATTTAATAAAGTATTCATTTTAAACCCCATTAACATTCATCAAGGAGGACCAATAGTCTCAGCCTAATTACAGTAGAAACCTGCATACATTTAATGAGGGTATTACCTCTGTGCGTGTGTGCATGTATGCGTGTGTGTCTTTCTTTCTCTCTTTCTCTCCCTCCCATTTAATTGTAAATTAATAATCAACCACATTATTACAAATATGTAATGTTTAGTAAAATTTCCAAGTAATATTTACTTAAAGTTGTTTTCGCTTTACTGTTTTTATTAAATAATATTTGCTCCACTACAATTTTGTGATTATTCCTTTAATTGAGACACTCAAAGAACTCAAATTTTCAAGTAGCCCTAAAGTTAATTTTTAAAAGCAGAAACTAGAATCATTAAAAATATATATTTCAGATCTCTATTTTTTTGTACTACTTTTTACTTGAAACTTACCCATATCCAAAGGTCAATTTTCATCTTTAATAGTTGTTCCTAGACTTGGGTAATATATTGAGGTTTTACATCATGGAAAACCTTTCAATCAATGTTTTCTTATTGAATATTTTCATGAAATGAGAAAACTGCACAACTAGAACTTATCCTAGACCAATTTATCATCTTTGTACTGCGACCTGTGAGAACTTGTATTTTTTTTTTTGAAATGGAGTCTCACTCTGTTGCCCAGGCTGGAGTGCAGTGGCACGATCTTGTCTTACTTCGACCTCTGCCTCCTGGGTTTAAGTGATTGTCCTGCCTCAGCATCCCAAGTAGCTGGGAATATAGGCACCTGCCACCACGCCTGACCAATTTTTGTATTAGTAGAAACAGGGTTTCACCAAGTTGGCCAGGCTGGTCTCGAGCTCCTGACCTCAAGTGATCTACCCGCCTCAGCCTCCCAAAATGCTGGGATTACAAGCATGAACCACTGCGCCTGGCTGAGAACATGTACTTTTAGGTTAACTTCTCAAATCTTAGATCAGCCCCCACAGAATGAGAAGTAGGCACTGTAATTCTAAAATCTCTAAATAATGACAATGGTTAATGCTCTGGCAGTTTGTCCTTAGGAAGGACAAAATTTAAGAATAATGTGAGTAATGTAACTTCTTTTCTCAGCTATACCACTGCTGACAAAATATTTGATATGAAATGCCTTTTAAGCTCAGTTTCCCCATGTGAGAACTCTTCCCTTAAGTACTACACAAGGGTGTTACAGAAAAGTGGATTCAAAACTATTTGGCAATAGATATTTCACAGACTCCTGATTTAGATGTTTATGAAGGGAACTATTTTTGATTGCTGATTTTACTTATTAAAGAATCAAAAGATTACTGAAACTAAAGATTTATAACAAATTGAAATTATACAGATGAGTAATAAAAGCAATATAAATTATTCTGACATCAAGAACCAAAGAGTAATGAAAAAAATTAAATTTTACCAAAAGCAATAATTCATTCAGAAAAAGAGGAAATTTTCAAGTAGAGATAATGAGAAGGTTCTTTGTTTATCTAATTATAGAAGAGAAAGGAATGGTATAAACATATTGGAAAAATGTTTAAGTGTTTTTTGCTGATTTGATCCAAAATTCTGACATTAATGAATTTTATGTAAAATTCCTAACATGCTACTACAATAAGGACATTATAGAAAACAGGTTAATGTGTATTATTAATTGCAAGCATGTTTAAGATTAGACCCTGCACAAGAAGTCTTACGGCTATGAAAGAATTTTGAAAGAAGTTTCCCCAAATTTGGTGACAATCTATGCCTGTTCTTATGTCCAGAATAGTTTTGTCGAGGTAGTCTTCCAGGGCTTTTATAGTTTTAGGTTTTACATTTAAGTCTTGAATCCATCTTTAGCTTATTGTTGTATATGGTATAAGGAAGGGGTACTGTTTCAGTCTTCTGCATATGGCTAGTTATCCCAGCATTATTTATTTAATAGGCAATGCTTTGCCATTGCTTGTTTTTGTCAGCTATGTCAAAGATCAGAAGGTTGTAGGTGTGTGGCCTTATTTCTAGGTTCTCTCCTCCGTTCCATTGGTCTATGTATCTATTTTTGTGCCAGCACCATGCTGTTTTGGTTACTGTAGCCCTGTAGTACAGTTTGAAGTTGGGTAACGTGATGCCTCAACTTTGTTTTTTGGGGGTTTTTTGTTTATTTGTTTGTTTGTTTGGCTTAGGATTGCCTTAGCTATTCAGGCTCTTTTTTGGTTCCATATGAATTTTGAAATAGTTTTTTCTAATTCTGTGAACAATGTCATTGGTAGTTTGATAGGA
The DNA here is from genome assembly GCF_007565055.1 of Rhinopithecus roxellana. Taxonomy (NCBI): domain Eukaryota; kingdom Metazoa; phylum Chordata; class Mammalia; order Primates; family Cercopithecidae; genus Rhinopithecus; species Rhinopithecus roxellana. Next base: position 143,591,272 of record NC_044551.1, read on the forward strand.
ATAGCATTGCATCTGTAAATTTCTTTGGGTAATATGGCCATTTCAATGGTAAGGTTTCTTCCTATTCATAAGCATGTTTTTCCATTTGTTTGTGTCATCTCTGATTTCTTTAAGCAGTGTTTTATAATTCTTATTGTAGACATTTTTGACCTTCCTGGTTAGCTGTATTTCTTGGTATTTTATTCTTTTTGTGGCAATTATGAACGGAATTCTGTTTCTGATTTGACTTTTGGTTTGGCTGTTGATGTATGGACATACTAGTGATTTTTTTTTACATTAATTTTGTACCTTGAAACTTTGCTGAAGTTGTTTGTCAGATAAAGGAGCTTTGGGCCTGATACTGTGGAATTTTCTAGATATAGAATCATGTCTACAAACAGGGATAGTTGACTTCCTCTCTTCCTATTTGAATGCCCTTTATTTCTTTCTCTTGCCTGATTGCCCTGGCAAAATTTCCAAACCTATGTTGAACAGGAGTAGTGAGAGAGGGCATCCTTGTCTTGTGCCGATTTACAAGGGAAATGTTTTCAGCTTTTCTCCACTCAATATGACGTTGCCAGTGGGTTTGTCATAGATAGCTCTTATTGTTTTGAGGTATGTTCCTTTGATACCTAATTTATGGAGAGTTTGTAACATGAAGGGGTGTTGAATTTATCAAAAGCCTTTTTTTGCATCTATTAAGATAATTACGTGTTTTCATCTTTAGGTCTGTTTATGTGATGAATCACATTTACTAATTTCCGTATGTTGAATCAGCCTTGCATCCTGGGGATGAAGCCTACTTGATCATGGTGGATTAGCTTTTGATTATGCTGCCGGATTCAGCTTGCAAGTATTTTATTGAGAATTTTTTATCAGTGTTCATTAAGGATATGGACCTGAAGTTTGTTTTGTTCTTGTTGTGTCTCTGCCAGGTTTTGCTGTCAGGATGATGCTGTACTTATAGAATGCATTGGAGAGGAGTCCCTCCTCCTCATTTTCTTGGAATGGTTTCAGTAGGAATGGTATCAGTTCTTCTTTGTACATCTGGTGGAATTTGGCTGTGAATCCATTTGGTCTTGGGCATTTTTTAGTTGGTAGGTTTATTACTGATTCAATTTCAGAGCTCATGATTCGTCTGTTCAGGGAATCAATTTCTTCTTTGTTCAGTCTTGAGAGGTTGTATGTGTCCAGGAATGTATCAATCTCTTCTACGTTTTTTAGTTTGTGTGCATAGAGGTGTTCCTAGTAGCTTCTGATGGTTATTTTTATATCTGTAGGGTCAGTGGTAACATCTCCTTTGTCATTTATAATTGTGTTTATTTGAATCTTCTCTCTTTTCTTCTGTATTATTCTAGGTAGTGGTCTATCTTATTAATTTTTTTTTTTTCAAAACACCAGCTCCTAGATTTGTTGATCTTTTAAATTTTTGTGTGTGTCTTGATTTCCTTCAATTTAGCTCTGATTTTGATTATGTCTTATATTCTGTGAGCTTTGGGGTTGATTTGCTGTTACTTCTCAAATTCTTTCAGGTGTGATGTTAGGTTTTTAATTTGAGATCTTTCTAACTTTTCGATGTGGGTATTTAGAGCTATAAATTTCCCTCTTAACACTACCTTACCTGTGCCCCAGATATTCTGGTATGTCATCTTCATTCTTGTTAGTTTCAAAGAATTTCTTGATTTCTGCTCTAATTTTATTATTTACCCCAAAGTCATTCAGGAGCATATTGTTTAATTTCCATGTAATTGCGTGGTTTTGAGGAACTTTTTTAGTCTTGACTTCTATTTTTACTGTGCTGTATTCCAAGAGTGTGTTTGGTATAATTTAGGTTCATTTGAATTTGCTGAGAAGCATTTCATGTCTAATTGTGTGGTTATTTGAGTTATGTGCCATATGGCAATTAGAAAAATGTATATTCTGCGGTTGTTGGGTGAAGCATTCCGTAGAGGTTTGTCAGATCCATTTGCACTAATGTTGAGTTCAGGTTCTGAATATCTGTTAATTTTCTGCCTTGGTGATCTGTGTAATACTGTCAGTTGAGTATTGATGTCTCCCATTATTATTGTGTGACAGTCTAAGCTCTTTCTAGGTCTCTAAGAACTTGCTTTATGAATCTAGATGCTCCTGTGTTGGGTGCATGCATATTTAGGATAGTTAAATCTTGTTGAATTGAACTCTTTACCATCGTGTAATACCCTTCTTTATCTTTTCTGATCTTTGTTAGTTTAAAGTCTGTTTTGTCTGAAATTAGGGTTGCAATCCCTGCTTTTTTCTGATTCCCATTTGCTTGGTAGATTTTCCTCCATCCCTTTATTTTGAGCCTATGTGTATCATTACATGTGAAATGGATCCCTTGAGGACAGCACACCATTTGGTCTTCCTCTTTTATCCAGCTTATCTGTACCTTTTAAATGAGGCATTAAGCTCCTACACATTCAAGGTTAGTATTGATGTGTGTGGATTTGATCCTGTCATTGGGTTGTTAGCTGGTTATTATGCCAGCTTGTTTGTATGGTTCCTTTATAGTATCACTGGCTTGTGTACTTAAGCGTGCTTTTAAAGTGGCTGGCCTTTCCTTTCCATACTTAGTGCTTATTTCAAGATCTCTTATAAAGTGGGTCTGGTGGTAATGAACTGTCTCAGCATTTGCTTATCTGAAAAGGATCTTATTTCTCCTTTGCTTAGGAAGCTTAGTTTGGCTGGATATGAAATTCTCGGTTAAAGATTTTTTCTTTAGGAATGTTGCTTAAAGATTTTTTTCTTTAGAAATGTTGAATACAGACCCCCAATCTCTTCTGGTTTGTAGGGTTTCTGCTGAGCAGTCTGCTGTTAGCTTGATGGAGTTCTCTGTATAGGTGACCTGCCCTTTCTTTCTAGTTGCCTTTAACATTCTTCCTTTCATTTCAGCCTTGGAAAATCTGATGATTATGTGTCTTGGGAATAATCTTGTGTAGAATCTTGCAGGGATTCTTTGTATTTCCTGAATTTTACTGTTGTCCTCTCTAGCAAAGTTGCAGAAGTTTTCATGGATGATATCTTGAAACATATTTTTCAAGTTATTTGCTTTCTTCCCATCCCTTTTAGGGATGCCAGTGTTACATAGATTTGGTCTTTTTACATAATCCCATATTTCTTGGAGATTCTGTTCATTTCTTTCTATTCTTTTTTTCTTTGTTTTTGCCTGACTGTCTTATTTCAGAGAGCCAGTCTTTGAGTTCCAAGATTCTTTCATTGGCTTGTTCTTTTCTGCTGTTAATAGTTGCCATTGCATTGTGAAATTCTTGTAGTGTGTGTTTTAGCTCTGTCAGATCATTAAGTTCTTTTTTTATACTTGCCATTTCATCTATCAGCTCCTGTATCATTTTACTGTCATTCTTAGTTTCCTTGGATTGGATTTTGCCATCCTCCTGAATCTTGATGATCTTCATTTCTATTCATAGTCTAAATTTTATTTCTGTCATTTCAGTCAATTTAGCCTGGTTAAGAACCCTTGTTGGAGAACTAATATGATCATTTTGAGGACATAAGATACTCTCGTTATTTGAGTTGTCAGTTCTTGCACTGTTTCTTTCTCATCTTTGTATATGGGTGTTCCTTTAATTGCAGTGTAGATTGAGTACAGTCAATACAGTTCTTTTCTGGATGGTTTCACAGGGCTGAGGCTTTGTGCAGGATCTTTATTTGTAACTGACTTGTCATAGGTTTCACAGGGGAGTATATTAGTGAGGTATGTTTGGTGTTAAAGCTTTGGAGTGTGAATTAGTTAGTGGCACTTAGTCATAGAGGTCACTTGATAGGCTTTTGCTCAATCTTGTAGCTCCCCTAAATTTCCTCACAGTTGCAGCCATCCTCCCTTTCAATGCTCTGAAAGTGTGGGCTCCTCTTCCACTTGAGTGCCAGCTGTAGATCATGGCTTAGCACTCTCTGGCTGCCCACCACAGCTCTGGGGTGATCTCAGGGTTTATATTTCCTCCCCAACTTGGAGTCAGCCTAGAAACGGACCTTAGTAGAGGTTCTGAGGGTCTTTTGCTTGTCTCCAGGGGCTCCACCCCAGAGAAATGCAGGTCAGCAATCTCTCAGTGCAATCAGCAGGATGGGGGGTCTATGCTGTGGGCCCAAGCCAAGGGTTCCCCACCTGGTGACAAGCAGAGGGGGTAGGTGGTACCCGTGGGAGATGGAGTGGCCTCTTCTCATTGTGTTGACTGCTGCTTCTGAGAGGTGTAGATAAAGTACTTAGGGTCTTTGCTCCTTTGTAACTCCAAGGGTAGCAGGGGTAGTACCACTGCAGATGCAGTGGCAGAGAGGCTTTATTTGCCCATTGCACTCCACCTCTGAGAAATGCAGAGCCATTCATACTGGGAGTGTTCAGTTAGTGGGGTTGGGTGGCTGCACTGCTGGCATGAACTTGGAGTTCCACTTGTTTGGGAGTAGGGGTTGAGCGCTCACCAGGAGGAGTTTGGTCTCTCTCCATATGGTGACTGTGGCATGCTGCAAGCTCGAGTGTAGCCCTCAGACTCTTTGTTTCTTCCCCAGACCTAGGGCAACATGGATAGGACTGTTGCTGTAGCATCAGCAGAGGGGCTGTTGTATGCCTTTGGGGGCCTCTCCCCAGGGACACTCTGGGCCACTACCGGTGTGTATGTTCAGCCATGGATGGAGTGACTGTTCTGCATTCAAGAGCTGGGAACATTGCCTGGTGAAGAGTGGGGATGAGGGCTTTCAGGGAAGAGAGGCTGGTCTCATCTCCATATGGTGGCTGTGGTGTGCTGGAGGTGCCAGTGTAATGACTTGGCCCTTTGTTTCTTTCCCAGCCTCAGGGAAAGAAACTACCACTGCAACTGTAGTGGTGAAGAGGTTGTGGGTTGACTCTGGAATTTCCTCCTTGGAGAAATGCTGGGCTGCCTCTGACTGCAATGATCAGGCAGGGGCAAGATGGTTGTCCTGGAGTCCCAGGTGGGTGGCCCTGCCAAGTAAGGAGAAGTAAGGACCAGGACCTGCACGGAGAACAATGTGGACAGTTTTCTGTGAGGTGGTTGCTCTCTGCTGGGGGTCCAGACCAGCCCCTAGTCCTCACAGACTCTCCAGAGTCTGGAGACAGCAAGAGTGAGGACTACAAGACAGCCAAGATGGCAACCCATGCCTCCCACTGGGAGCTCTGTCTCAGGGAGTTTCAGAGCTTCTACTGGCTTGCCCCAGTGTGGGTTGGCTGGAGAGTCAGATCTGAAGGACCCACCCAGTGAGAAGATACAGGATTGGCGACCCAAGTAACAAACAGTCTGGCCACTTTTCCACAGGGCTACTGCAGTGTGCTGGGGGTCAGCTCCAGTACCTAGTCACCTTGGATTTTCCAGTACCTGAAGTTTTCAATAGTGAAGGCTGCAAAACAGCAAAGATGGGGGCCTGGTCCTTCCTCGCAGAGCTCCATCCCAAGGAGGTATGGACCCATTGCTGGGCCAAACACAACTTCAGGAGGTGGCTGAGATGCCAGTCGGGAGATCCTGCCCAGTGAGGAGGAACAGGATTGGGGACCCATGTAAAAGAGCCATCTGCCCTGTTTCGTAAAACAGCTGTACTGTGCTGGAGGTCTGCTCCAGCCCCTGGTCGTCTCGGATTCTCCAAAGCCTGAAGGTAAGAATGGCTAAGGCTGTGGAACAGCAAAGATGGCAGCTTGCCCCTCCCTTTGGGAGCTTCATCCCAGGGAAGTTTGAAACAGCTGTCTCCTGGGAAACACCAGTGGGAATGACTGGAGACCCGGGTTGGGAGATTCCACCCAGTGAATAGAAATGGGATTCAGCATCTGCGTGAAAAACCAGTCTGACTGCTTCTCCTTAGAGCTGCTGGACTGTACCAGGGAACAGCTCCAGTCCCTAGTCATCTCAGACTCCCTAGAGGCCAAAAGCAACAATGGCTAAGGCTGCAAAACAACACAGATGGCGGCCCGCCCTATCCCTTAGGAGTTCCATCTCAGGGTGGTATAGCGCTGCTACAAGAGGCTGGCTGGACTCCCAAGGCAGTGAGTCTAGTTCTGCAAGGTATCTAAGGCTTTTGGGGCTCCACAAGTGCCCGAGTGGCTGCTCTGCTGAGACTCCATTAGCTCTATGTGTCAGACTGAAGGCCTTGGTTGAGTGGGTTCACAAGGGGATCTCCTGATCCAAGGTCTGCAAAGATCCATGGGAGAAACATAGGTCCCCAAGGTCGCTCACTCACTCACTGCTTCCCTGCTCAGGGGAGGTTCCCCTAGCTCTGTGTCACTCCCAGGTGGGAATTCATCCTGCTTTACTTTTCTCCGTTCTCTGTGGGTTGAGCTGTTTCCTTGATGAGTCCCATCGTGTGTACCTGGATGTCTCAGTTGAAGGTGTTGTATTTACTTGCCTCTTCCATTTCTCTCCATGAGAGTGGGGCACACATGCTGCTTCTAGTCAGCCATCTTGGCCAAACCACTCTCATTTTAGATTTCTGATCTTCAGAACTCTAAGATAAATTTGAGTTGCTTTAAGCCATTAAGTGTAGAAATTTATTACAGCAACAATAGGAAACTAATACATTACTACTGTTACGGATTAATTGCATTACTGCATCTTGGTTTATTATTTTCTTGTTTATAGAGTAGAAGCTTATTTTAGCCCCTTTTAGATCCATGTACTACTGACCCCCAGAACCATAAGATAACAAATTTGTGTTGTTTTAGGCCACCAAGTCTGTGGTGATTTGTTAGCAGCAGTAGGAAACAGTATACCTAGTAAGAGGTGACAGTGGCTTAGATTAGGGTGGAGGTAGTCATATAGGGAGAAGCGGATTATTCAAGAGATTTTTATACAGTAAAGTTCATCAGAATAGATTCTAACTTTAAAATGGGTATTGAGAAAAAAACGAAGGGAATTTAGAAAAGCTTGGCTGTCTCCAAGATTTCTAGCATGAGCAAGCGGGTGGATGTTGGCATCATTCCCTGAAATAAGAAGTGCAGCAGGATGATTAAGTTTGACAGGGCAAGTCCATGAGTTCAGTTATAGTCTTGTGATATATTTACTATGAGACCAAGTAGAGATGTCTACCATGCAGCTGAAAATTTAAAAAAACAAAAACAAAAACAAACAAACAAAAAAACTTGTTGTCAGGAAATGTGAATCTGGGATATAGGTTTAAACGAGGCCACACAAGCAAATGAGACTGACTAGGGTATGTGTGTAAAATGAGATGCAGGTCCGTGCCAGTCCCATGAGGAACTCAAACATTTAAGGTTAAGTAGAGAAGGTGATGCTGAGACAGGAACCTGAGAACATAGCCTGAGAGGGAGAGAAAGCCAAAGGAACTAGAAACTGTCCCCTAGAAATGGCAACTTAGGCCTTGGAGCCCTGGGCAACAGCAGCTGTGATAAAGTAGCGGGAATAGAGCATGTTGTTGATTGAATGAGCAGGAGGTGAGGAAATGGTGAAGTGAAGCCACTGTCTCAAGAAGACTGAACAGAAATATAGAGAAGGGCTGGTGTTTTCTGGGTGGCAGGAACAATATTGGCCATGTTATGGCGTAAATAACAAGAATGGTGTGTGAGAGAAGTCAGGAAAAATAGACTAGGTTAGAACAGTGACTACTCAGAACATGGGGAGAAAGGATGAATGAGAATGACTTTGAATACCGCAAATCCACTCCACATTGCCCAGCATAAGTTAAATCTGGGCTGTGTCATTATGCCTAGCGCATCTAAGAGTGTGCTGATAACTTACTGATTTATTTGAAGGTAACACTGTAGTTAATAATCTGTCTGCCAATCTACCTGTCAGCTTACTGAATTATTAACTAGGATTCTGGGATTTGTTTTATGTACCTATTTGCTTTCTACGCCTAGAAGTGTAGAAAACATGATCTCCAGGACTCTCTTGTACCAGAAGAGAAACAGTCTCGGAGCTAACATAGAAAGTCATGCTAACACTTTGAAAAATTCTGTTTTGGTTTATATTCAATTAAATAGAATTACCATAAAACCCCAAAACTCTTTCTCACTTATAAAAAAAGCCTACTATTGGCAGAAAAGCTCTAGACTTCATTTTTTTCCTACACAATGGTGTGATGTTTCTGCTTTATTTCCCCATCAACATGTGATTTAATATAACAGGTACCCTGAAAATTGCGACATTCATTTGACTGGAACTGCCAAGGGTTTGCTGATTTGAGCAGTTTGGAAAGGCATTTAGAGGAGCTGGCATTCTGCCACCAATTCTATGGTTTGGAAGCACCCCTAAAATTAGTCCTTACTCTGCTTTTCATTCAGTATTCAGCACTGCCAAAATATTGTTCATCTGCTGGAGCTAAGTAATCAGCGAAAGCCAGGAGTAAAATTGCAACCTGGAGAAATAATGAAAGAATTGAAGCAAGATCCACATCTGCCTGGATGGCGTTTCTTGCTTTTCTCAGCTGGCCCGCCCAATTCACAATTGGCTCATCATTTACAACTGCAAAGTTGTGGGGTTTCTGTGAGATGGCAGTGGCCATGGCGTCAAGCAAGATGGCGCTGTCTGTGTCACTGCCCTTCCACACATCATATCTGAAACTAGCAAAAATGAAGGAGGGTAGGGATTTCTGTCAGAATTTAGTCACCACCAAGTTCAGGATTATTTCCTTGTCTGTGTGAACATTGCTACTCTTCAGATCATACTCCCAGAGACCAGTGTCTCACTGCAAAGTTTAAATTCCTACCTATCTAAAATCTTTATTTTTAAAATTCAAGAATTATATCCAAGTACAATCACATTGAACTGTGGCACTACCATTTAATGGAACCACCATTAATGGAACTACCATTAATGGTAGTTGGTAGTACCATTCAATGGAACTACCAGTAATAGAACACATTCAGAGCTAAGACAAGGAGGGTAAAAGAAATGGAGACATAACCTAAATATTTAAGGGGTAACAGAATTGGAGAGGGGAGGTAAACTAAACATTTGTCTTTAAACATTAGAAGAGTTGTTACATATTAACCTAATTCTGGATGGACCCAAAGATGCAAACTTGCACTAATGCTATAGAGTCTATTGGAAGATTGATTTCTGATCATTATACAAATGACTTCTTAAAAGTCAGAGTTCTGCAAAATTGCAACACCTTCATAATTAGTAAGTTGCCTATCACAGAAAATTTTCTAAGTAGTATTTCTACTTTACTGGATTCTTTTAATAGAATAGAATCAGAAAATAATTTTATTATTTGACCTGCCTTATCCTGTATACTCCTAAGCATTTTAGAAAGCAAGCCTAAGTGCACAAGTGTGAATGTGTGTGTGCATACTATCTACTAAAAGGAAAGAAAGTAAAGCCACTTTTAGAATCCACTGATACTAGTGTCAAGAAACAGAACCAAATATGTGTTCTTAATCATCAAAGTGGTTTGCTGACATTTCATGGGCCAAAGAGTGGAATTTGAAGATGGAAGTCTATAGTAGCAACCTAGCTAATTTATTTGCAGTTATTGTTTTGATTATGCATCTAAATAGATTTCTGCTATTAAGGCAAATTTAATCTCCACACCACTTTTTTTTTTTTTTTAGAATTCAGTGGAAATTTTCTTTTTTTTTTTTCTGTTCTTTCTTTTCTTTTTCTTTTTCTTTTTTTTTTTTTTTTTTTTTTTTTGTTATACTTGAAGTTCTAGGGTACATGTGCATAACGTGCAGGTTTGTTACATATGTATACTTGTGCCATGTTGGTGTGCTGCACCCATCAACTCGTCAGCACCCATCAAGTCATCATTTATATCATGTATAACTCCCCAATGCAATCTCTCCCCCCTCCCCCCTCCCCATGATAGGCCCCGGTGTGTGATGTTCCCCTTCCCGAGTCCAAGTTTCCTCATTGTTCAGTTCCCACCTATGAGTGAGAACATGCGGTGTTTGGTTTTCTCTTCTTGTGATAGTTTGCTAAGAATGATGGTTTCCAGTTGCATCCATGTCCCTACAAAGGATGCACACTCATCCTTTTTTATGGCTGCATAGTATTCCATGGTGTATATGTGCCACATTTTCTTAATCCAGTCTGTCACAGATGGACATTTGGGTTGATTCCAAGTCTTTGCTATTGTGAATAGTGCTGCAATAAACATACGTGTGCATGTGTCTTTGTAGTAGAATAATTTATTTATAATCCTTTGAGTATATACCCAGTAGTGGGATGGCTGGGTCATATGGTACATCTAGTTCTAGATCCTTGAGGAATTGCCATACTGTTTTCCATAATGGTTGAACTAGTTTACAATCCCACCAACAGTGTAAAAGTGTTCCTATTTCTCCACATCCTCTCCAGCACCTGTTGTTTCCTGACTTTTTAATGATTGCCATTCTAACTGGTGTGAGATGGTATCTCATTGTGGTTTTGATTTGCATTTCTCTGATGGCGAGTGATGATGAGCATTTCTTCATGTGTCTGTTGGCTGTATGAATGTCTTCTTTTGAGAAATGTCTGTTCATAACACCACTTTTAGAAAATAAGACAGCTACTCTTTGAGCTGACCAAGAGGAAATTAGAATTTGGGAAAAAAAACAGTGTTGAAAGCACATGTGTGTGTGTGTAAGTATAAAATCAAAGAAACTAAGGCAATTTACAAACTGTTGGAATAGATTTTGCTTTGAAGACTTTTCTGGAAATATGTATATATATATATCATTTTTCAAAACAGAATTTGAATTTAATAATTTCTGATGAAATACCTATTTATATCATTAATAATTTCTGGCGTAATACCTGTTTATATCATTAGACCTGACATCTGACAGAGACTAATATAAAGCAAACGTGAACTACTTTATGCTTATTATTTTTAAGTTTTTATTTTAAGTTTTTAAAGTTTAAGTTTTTATTTTAGTTTTATTATTTTTATATTTTCTTTGTGACAGGTAAGGGTGGTCAGGCATTTAGTCTACACCAAACCCAGTATGAAAATTGGAGTCAACCCCCTTGCCATAATCCCCACTCTCATCATAGGGTCCTATGATCAAGAAGAAACTCCCAACTGTAGCTTCACCCTGAGGAAAAAAAGAGTTGTGCCATATATCCAATATCTCAACTTTTTGGAGTGTTGCCTGAGTGACTGACTCCTGTCTTACCTATCTCAGAGTGTTGATATGACCCAGCATGTTCTACATTCCTGGGAGCCACGGAGAATAAAGAATGCAGTCTGAACTATGTCCTCCTGCTGGACCAGCACAACGTGAACAGGTGAAAAACTCCAAATGGAATTGGATGCCATATCCAATGCTGCAACTTCACCAGCTGCTTCCATGGGATTTGCCTCTGTCTCACCTGTCTTGGAGCACTGACAGATTCTAGTATACTCTGATGTCCGGCGAACACTAAGAGCAAGGACAGTGGTTTTTACTAGCACAAAAGCTTTAGAGACCTGCAGAGGCTTTGGCTAGGTTGGTTGGTGAAGTTCTTCTCCTGTATGAGGCCAATCCATAAGGACTGGGAGAAGTGGCAGTTTTTTCCTAATGTACAGATAGTAACACAATGAATCAAGGAAAACAAGAAAACACAATCAAAACAAAGACACAAGATAAAACTCCAGAATCTGACTCTATATCAGATATATGAATTACCTGATAAAAATTCAAAATAATCATCTTAAAAATACTCAGTGTAATCCCAGCACTTTGGGAGGCCAAGGCGGGCAGATCACAAGGTCAGGAGATCAAGACCATCCTAGCTAACACAGTGAAACCCCGTCTCTACTAAAAATACAAAAAATTAGCCGGGCGTGGTGGTGGGTGCCTGCAGTCCCAGCTACTCAGGAGGCTGAGGCAGGAGAATGGTGTGAACCTGAACCCAGGAGGCGGAGCTTGCAGGGAACTAACATGGTGCCACTGTACTCCAGCCTGAGTGACAGAGCGAGACTCTGTTTAAAAAAAAAAAAAAAAAAAAAAATACTTAGTGAGTTCAGGACACTAATGCAGGAACAAAGTGAGAATTTCAACAAAGAGACACAAAAGAACCCAACAGAAATCATGAAGCTAAAAAAATGCAAAACTGAGCTGAAAAATTCAATACAGGGGTTTAACAGAGGATTAGAGCAAACAGAAGAATCCTCAAAATCAAAGAAAGGTCGTTTGAAATTATCCAGTCGGGGAGAAATACAGAGAAGAATGAAAAAGGATGAACAAAAATTAAGGCATTTATGGGACATTATTAAGCAGATCAATATATGCATTATGAGATGTGAAAAAGGAGAAGAACGAGAATCAGAACAAGAACAACAATAACACCAAGAACAAGAACAAGAAGCAGCAGCAGCACCAGAAAGCTTCCTCAAAGAAATAATAGCCGAAAACTTCTGAAATACAGGGAAGGAAATGGACATCCAAATCAAGGAAGCCCAAAGGATTCCACATAAGATGAACCCAAAGAAATCCACATCAAGTCATTTTATAATCGAATTGTCCAAAGACAAAGAGAATTTTGAAAGCAGGAAGTGAAAATAGACTTGTTACATACAAGACAATACTCATAAGACTATGTACATACCAGACAATACTCATAAGACTATCAGTGAATTTTTCAGCAGAAATTTTGCAGGATAGAAGGGCGTAGAATGAGATATTCAAAGTGTTAAAATAAAAGAACTGCCAATCAGAAATACTATAGCCATCCTTCATAAATGAAGTAAAGACTTTTCCAGACAAACAAAAACGAAGGGAGTCCAACACAACTAGTACTACCTTATAAAAAATGCTAAAGGGAATTATTAAACTTGAAACCAAAGGATGTTAAACAGTGACATAACAGCATAAGAAACTATACAATACATTGATAAAGGTAAATATATAGACAAATACAGAATACTTTATTACCGTAGGGATGGTTGTTAAATCACTTTTAATTATAGCATAGTAAATAAAGGAGAAAAGTATTAAAAATAACTATAAATTTAAATATCTTAATGGGTACACTATATAAATATTACATCAATAACACAAGGCTTTGGGGAAGGAGTAAAAGTGTAGAGTTCTTCTAGGTGATTGAACTAAAGTTTTCATCAGCTTAAAAAACAAACTGTTATATTTTATGTGAGGTCCATGGTAATCACAAAAAATACCTATTGACCAGGCATGGTGCCTCACACCTGTAATCTCAACACTTTCAGAGATGAAATTAGCCAGCCACAGTGGCATGTGCCTGTAGTCCTATCCTAGCTACTCAGGGGTCTAAGGCAGGAGGATTGCTTGAGCCCAGAAGTTCACGACTGCAGTGAAGCAGTGAACGCTGATTGGGCCACTGCATTCCAGCCTGGGTGACAGAGTGAGACCCTGTCTCAAAAGTAAAATAAAGCAAAATAAAATTAAAAAAAAAAAATACTGATAGAAGCTACATAAAATAAAAAAGAAAAACAAATCAAATATATTAATACAAAATATTTCATGAAACACAAAGGAAAACTCAAGAAAGGAAAAGAGGAACCAAAAACAAAGACAAACAGAAAACAATTAACAATAGTAAATTCTTTCCTGTCAGTAATTACTTTTAATATAAATGGATTAAACTTCCCTATCAAAAGACATAGAATGGCTGAATGTATTTTTTTTAATCTACCTATATACTGTCTACAAGAAGCTAATTTTAGATTTAAATTTATATTAAGAAGAAAGTTAAGGGGTGGAAAAGATATTCATGCAAATGATAATCAAAAGAGTGCAGGGATGGTGATACTTATATCAGACAAAATAGATTTTAAGTCAAAACTGTCACAAGAGAAAAAGAGGACATTATATAGTGAAAAAATATCTATACAGGAATATAAAATGATACACACACCATTAGAATTCCTAAATATACAAAGCAAACATTGATAGAACTGAAGGTGGAAATAGAAACATAATAATAATAGTAGGAGACCTCAATACCCTACTTTAAATAATAAACAGAACATCCAGACATAAGATCAACAAGAAAAGAATACTTAATCCTATAGACCAAATGGAACTAACAGAGATATACAGAACATTTCACTCAGCACCAGCAGAATATACATTTTTCTCAAAGGCACATGGACCTTTTTCCAGGATAGTTCATATATTAGGTCACAAAACAAGTCTTAAAAATTTTAAGAAGACTGAAATGATACCAAATATCTTTTCTAACCACAAAAGAATAAAGCCAGAAATCAATAACAAAGGAAAACCTGAAAGATTAATGAATATGTGGAAATTAAACAACAAATTTTGCAAAACCAATAGATCAAGGAAGAAATCAAGAGGGAAATTAGAAAATACTTTGAGAAAAATGAAAATAGAAATACAACTCGCCATAACTTATGGGATGCAGCTAAAGCAGTACTAAGAGAAAAGTTTATAGTGATAAATACCTACATTAAAAAAGAAAGATCTAAAATAAACAATCATCTACTGGTACACCCTGAAGGAACTAGAAAAAGAATAAAATAAGCCCAAAGTTAGCAGAAGGAAGGAAATAACAAAGATTAGAGTAGAAACAAACAAAATAGTGAATAGGAAAAAATCAACAAAACTAAGAGCTGGTTTTATGAAAAGCAAACTTGACAAACTGTTAGCTAGAGTAAGGGGGAAAAAGATATGATGATACCCAAATACAATTAGAAATGCAAGAGGAGACACTACAACTGATGCCACAGAAAGAAAAAGAATCATAAGAGGCTACTGTGAACAATTATATGCCAACAAATTGGATAACCTGGAAGTAATGAATGACCTAGAAACATACAACCTACTGAGACTGAATCATGGAGAAGTGGAAAATCTGAACAGACCTATAACTAGTAGGAATATTGCATCAGAATCAAAAACCTTTCACTAAAGAAAAGCCCAGGACAAGCTGGCTTCACCGATGAGTTCTATCAAACATTTAAAGAAGAATTAATACCAATCCTTCTCAAACTTTTCCAAAAAATTAAAGAGGAGGAAACACTTTCAAACTCATTTTTGAGGCTAGCATTACCCTTATATAAAACCAGACAAGGAGGGTCAGTCACAGTGGCTCATGCCTGTAATCCCTGCACTTTGGGACGCCAAGGCAGGCGGATCACTTGAGGTCAGGAGTTCGAGACCAGCCTGTCCAACATGGTGAACCTCCATCTCTACTAAAAATACAAAAATTAGCCAGGCATGGTGGAGTGTGCCTGTAGTCCTAGCTACTCGAGAGGCTGAGGCAGGAGAATGTCTTGAACCTGGGAGGTGGAGGTTGCAGTGAGCCGAGATTGCACCCAGCCTAGGCAACAGAGCAAGACTCCATCTCAAAAACAAAAACAAAAACAAAAACAAAACAAAACAAAAACAAACAAACAAAAACAGAATAAGAGACTGCAAGAAAACCAACTATAGGCCAATATCCATGATGAATATAGTTGCAAAAATCCTCAAAAACTTACTAGCAAACCAAATTCAACAGCACATTAAAAGGACCACACACCATGACCAAGTGGGATTCATTTCTAAGATGCAAAGATGATTCAACATATAAAGATCAATTAAGCCATCCTAAATACTGCCTAAAACATTTTAGCCATGACCAGTCTGGAATAACAGAATGAAGAATGAAAATTGTATGATCATCTCAATAAATGCAGAAAAAGCATTTGATAAAAATCAATACTCTTTCATCATAAAAACTCTCAATAAACAAGGAATAGAGGGAAATTTTCTCAACATAATAAAGGTCATATATGAAAAGGCAACCTATGGAATGGAAGAAAATATTTGCAAACCATGTATTTCATAAGGAGTCAATTTCCAAAATATTTAAGGAACGCCTGCAACTTAATAGCAAAAAAAAAAAAAAAAAAAAAGCTAAGAACCCAATTTTAAAAGTAGATTAAGGACTTGAAAAGACATTTCTCCAAAGACATACAAATGGCCAACAGATATATGAAAAGATGCTCAACGTCACTAATCATTAGGGGAATATAAGCCAAAACCACAGTGAGATATCGTTAAGATGATTATTATCAAAAACTCAAGACTAACAAGTGTTCGTGAGGCTGTGGAGAAATTGGAAAACTTGTATATTGTTGCTGGGAATACAAAATGGTACAGCCACTATGAAAAACAGTATAGAGTTTCCTCAAAAAAATTAAAAATATAACTATCATATAACCCAGCATTCCCACTTCTGAGTATTTTTAGAAAAGAATTGAAATCCAAATCTCCAAGAGACATTAGCAGTCTTACATTCATTGCAGTACTATACACAATAGGCAAGATAAGGAAATGATCTAAATTTCCATCAACAGATGAATGAATAAAGAAAATGTGGTATATAAATAAAATGGAATATTAGCCTTAAAAAACATGAAAATAGTGCAATATGCAACAACATGGATCAACCATGGGAACATTATGCTAAATAAAACAAGCCAGTTAGGGCAGGACAAATACTGTATAATTCTACCTATATAAGACATCTAAAATAGACTCTTAGAAGCAGAGAGTAAAATGGTGGTTGCCAGGGACTGTTGCTGCCAGGGACAGGTTGCTTACCAATGGATATATAGTTTCAGTTATTAAAATAAATAAGTTCTAGAAATCTGCTGTACCACATTGTATCAATATGGCATTGTACACTTAAAAAATCTGTTGAAGGTTAATTTCATACTAAATGTTCTTACTACAATAAAATACAAAAGTTTTGAAAAAGTAAGAGCTGGACTAATCCCTAAAGACGCTTCCAACTGTAACATTGAACAACTCCAGGGGTAAGAGTGAATTCAGTGTACCAGTACCAATCAGGAAAGACCCTGGACTGGATGGGAGAGAAAAAAAAAGCTGAACAGAACTGTATAAATTAGACCTAGAATTGATGGAAAAAAGCATTCTCCCTTGTGTAGTCTAGACAAATGGGCCAAAACTAAAACAGTTATTTGAAAACGCCTAAGCCCCCTAAATACTGTGGTCAGTCTTAGGTTGGAGTTTTCTTTCAAGTGCAATTGACTTATATTTTATATCCTTTTGCTAAGACTCAGATATCTTCTTACCAGACATTCCTAAGAACATGGACAAAATAGTGATTTTTAAAAAGCCCTTTTACTCCAGAAAAGTACCTCAAAACCAAAAAAAGTCTTGAATTTGATGAAAGACCGAAAGCTGTGCAATTATTTATGTTGCTTAAAATAATGTTTTCCTATTACAAATGAATATGCAGAACTGAGCTAAGCAGCATAAAATATAAATAGAAATTTGTCTTGTTAAAAAAATCACATGTTTTTAACTTTGGTGATCTAGTCATAGTCAACAGAAGTCTCTTAATCTATATATGTTCTTAATTAATTTAGTGCATTATCTCTACCTCTTGCTATAACTCTTCTCACTGTAGAAGACCTGTTTTAAAATATCAGAAAGGATTTAATATGTAAGGAAAGTGACAATTGTATTTCACATTTGCTGATGTGACACTAAGAGTAAATACAAACTGGATAACCTATGTAGAATCTGGTCAAGAAATAGAGTGTTACGGAGATGAAGCTTTGTAATAATTGAAAGAGAATCTATCAGAAAGAGATTTTCAAAGAGAGCATACGCTGACTCTCTGAGTTTCAAACTCTTAAAAGAATTAGACAGAAAACTGTGTGAAATGGGTCAGGTGCAACATCACCTGGAAATGGAAATATTTAAGCATAAATATACCTTTACAGCTTCAAGATTCTATGGGAGGTGATATTCAAATACAATATAAAGCAACTGGATTTGTCTCACAAACACATATTCTTGAGCCCTCTTCCTGCAAGTCAGAGGTGAAAAGATGGCACATCTTCCAGTTCACTGACTGACTAAAAGATACCTCTTCCTCCAGCTCTACACTGCTGGCCAGATGCCCAAAGAGCAGTAATGAATAACTGGGCTAATGAAACAAAAGATGGTTTATTTTAATATATTTGATTATTAAGAGATCCCAAACTGATATTCCTTTTTCAAACAAAGATTTAAAAGGAAATCAGATAGCATTAAAAAAAAAAAAAAAAGCATTTTTGGTACGTGATTCTTCTCTATATTACCTTTCACCAGCTCCTGCTCTTGCCCCCATTTCTTCAACCCCCTCAAATACACACCCAGAATCGCAACCACTGGCGCCTTTGCACAGAAGAGGAAATGTGTGTGTTGCACAGATGTATTGCTGCCTTTGGGATTTGGATCACCCAAACAATCTGAGTTAATTACATCAACTGATGTAACCTAATTCCTTTAAAAGGAATGTCTGGCTGTGAAGAATTTTGAATGGATATTTAAAGCTTTCCTTAGCCCTCTGGAGAGGGTTTGAAATTAGCAGGCTATTTTTTCCTAAGGAAAGCAGTCTATCTTTGTAAATTCAACATTTCCATGCTCTTTACTCACTGATACTCTATTGTCTTAAAAAATTGGACCTCTTACAGACCCTCCTAATAGCATAGGTATGAAACTTTCACTAAAAAGAGAAGGGAAGTTAATACTTAGCCAGTAAGGCAACAGTAAACCATGTTGTGTAAACAAAACACACAAAAATAAGTATTATCCTAAAAACCTGAACATGTCCTCCCACCAGGTAAAGTCAGTTCTGTAAAACCGTTCCCCCCACCCTACCCCACCCCACCCCACCCCCAGCCCAGTGATTTTCTCACAAAGCATGGGTGATCTCAGAGGCTTCCTGAGCTCTTTCTGCTTTCAATGCCCAAGGGTCTCTATCAGCCCCTTGAATCTATCTTCTGCAGCACAGATGGTGGGGGTGACTCTTTTGAAAACAATTTCTTGCATGACCACCCCTCTGAAACCACCAAAAGCAAAATGCATCCCACGCTTCTGTATTTGTACATTGAGAAAAATCTCCAAAGTTACAAGGATTTATAATATTAGCAGCATGTTTTAGCATGGTGGAGTCAAGCCATCCTAAATACTGCCTAAAACATTTTAGCCATGACCAGACTGGAAAATTGTAGCAATTGCCTGGATGCTGAACAAAGAAAACAACATCATTAAAATACAGTAATTCCATTATTCTGTCCACTAAAACAAACGCATTTTTATGGTACTTGAATGAAAATCTGCCATGTTGACAGAAGAATTGGTGAAAGTGAACATGAGCATAAACACATATCTAGTAAAGATAACTATGTGAATCATTTTTTTAAAATTCTAATTGTAGGATAGGGTTATCATAAAAACATCTCAGGAAATTCAATTAAAGCTCATAGTGGATTCTTAACTTATGTGCTTGTAATAAAAAAGTGAGCTAAGAAAAAGAATGTCAGATTTAACTTAAGATTCCATGTTTGTAATACTCCAATGCTACTGAAAATTTAAACATCATCTTTCCCTAAAAACCATTCTAACAGGGGAGTGGGAGAAGAGGATAAGTGGAGAGTGTTACAGAAAACTGTAATTCATTCAGGAAAAAAAAATTCACTAATACAAGAAATATAGTATCTGACAGTACCGAGGAGTCATGAAACAGTACATCAAGGAAGAAGAAAGAAATCTCCTCAATCAAAACAACTGCAAAATGGCCAAAGGCTATCAGGCACCTTAGTAGCCCCTCATTGCATTATGATATCCGTGCATTTATATTGAAGTGCTGAGTAGATGGCGTTTCACAGAACTTCAGGTCATACTCATGAGTCAGTCACCACTGTCTGTAAACAATGCAAAGGTAAGGTCATTTGGAAATCCTAAGTGATGGTTTGTTGATGCCAGTTTTAGTACTGTGGATAAATATAATATCCTGCCATCACAGTCATTCAAATGCAATCAGTATCTCAGGGTCTGTCTTACCTATTTTATAACCTTGTGGAGGTTATATGGTTTTGGTTGTAAGCGACAAACTGCAACTCAAACTAAGTTTAAGCAAAAGAAGTGAGTTTACTAGCTCATGTAATTGAAATATCAAGAGATAGAGCTGTATTTAGGCAAAACTCTATGCAGAGAGCTTCTCCCTCCATATCTCAACTCCAATTCTCTTTGCTTGACTTTATTGTACATGTAGACTTTCTCCACCTTAGAGGCAAGGTGACCGTTGACAAATGAAATCTCAAAACTTTCTAATGTAACAGTAGCTTCCTCTGCTTACCTGCATAAAGTGAGGGAGGTATATTTTAATATTATCTTTTCCTATTTAGCATAGCTTTCTGTGCCTTACTACTTAAAGCAAGAAAGGTACACCCCGCAAGAAAGGTACACCTTGGTACACAGGCATCTGTGCTGGCAGATGAGAACAACAAGTCCTCTATGATAGGTCTTAATGAGCCACGTTTGAAGTTCTGTGAATATTTCTTCAGAAGAGATCCCCAAAACAATGACCCAAACACACACACACACACACACACACACACACACACACACACACACACACTCCAGATTGGGAAACCTTTTTTATGACTGAATAAACCAAAGTGGGCTGTGACTCAATGAGGGACTCCTGTTTCTTCCTGCTTCATCTCCAAATTTCAGTTTGCGAGAAGGGAGGGGAAAGAGCAGCCCTGCCACCATCACTACAGTCCCACAATAAGTTTTGTGTTTTCAGGGTAAAGGGAGATCTAAAATTCAATCACAATAAGAGTAATTGTTAGGTATTGGTTATTAAAAAAATTAAAATGACATACTTAGAAGTCAACTAGCAAAGTTGGAATTCAACCCCTACAAAACTGAAGGGCAGAGTGTACACTCATTCAAAATGTCAGCAAGAACTTTAGGGATGATGAGATCCCAATATCACTGCTCCACATCCTCAGGTTTTTTTGTTTTTTGTTTGTTTGCATTTGTTTTTGTTTTTGTTTTTTGAGGTCAAATTTTTCCATGCCTTTTCTTAGCCACGAGATGGCTACTAGAAGCCTCAGCAAAACCTATTCAGCCAAACAAAGCCATTTTTCACCAGTGACATGAACCCAATGGGTTTCAGTCAATTCAAACAAAGATTCAGATTTGGCGTGTTTACTTCGAAGCTCATCCAATTCAACCAAATGTCATCAAATTTGGCTTGGAAATCTCACTAGAAAGTTTACTCCCAGGAAAGTTCCATCAAGCTCAAGTTTGTGGAAAATACCCTGGAAATAGTGCATCTCAAGTCAGAATATCAGAATATCACATTTTTGACCTCCCAAGTTCAGGATCACAATGAATCTTTTTAGCATTTAGTAGTCTTTAGAGTTTTAAGTTAGTGCAAATTCAGAGTAGAGATATGTTCAATTTTCATTTTGCATAAAATAATTTTTATCCATGCATCTTCTATCCACTTCCCTCTGAAATGTCACTTTACACCAACTGATTTACTAAAAGAAATATTCCAAATTATACTTATTTTCATTCAGCAGTAGTATGTTCAAGCTGTGACTCTTCTGTTAGACAAATCAATATTAAGGTTTATTATCAGAATTTGTATAAGAATATCCAACATCATCAGACTTTATAAAAGAATCAGATGCAAAAAAGAAAAAGAAGAACAATTATCTATGGACCAAATACAAAAGAAGAGAAATTACATAAAAATTAATAAAGGCTCACTTTGTATACTGGAAACAATTAGTTCTAAAAAAATTACTGCCAAAATTCACTTGGAGAAATTTACTTTTATGCATGAAGAAGGCTTCTTTTAGGTTCTAGGTTTTTGGAAAAGAAGAAGGAGCAATGTCTTTACTGAAATTCTGTGTGCGTGTGTGTGAATATATGTATCTATAATACATGTATATATCAGATATATATGTGTGTGTGTGTGTATATATATATATACCTTTGCTGATTTTGGCTTTTGATATTTTACACCACTATTATAAGACAGAAAGGACTTCTTTGCGGGGATTTGACAAGATTAGAAATGAGTCGATGACTCATTCTGGAATTCCGCGAGGCATAAAGAAAAGTCTCCCACGTTAGAATGAGGCACTCCTGGAATTCCATCCCCACACAAGCTGCATATCCTCAACAAGGCACTTAAAGGTCTAAACTTTAGCATCTTCAAAAACAGGGATAATACTTACCTGATGATGTTGATGCAAAGATTGAATAAAGTCATGTCTATAAGGTGATTAGAACATTTTTAAAAATCATTACTATTATTTTAAAATCTTTGACTTGGCAAAGAGTTTATTCAGTTCATTTAGTTCAACTTTTGCTTCACTAACTCATACCAAACTTTCCTGATAGATGATCCTACGACCTCTGAAGGAGAGCTCAGTATCTCACATGTAGCCATTCCATTCTTATAAATATTGTCCTTACGATAAACCCCCAAACCACCTCCCCAAACTCATATCCATAGCCGGTTCAACTTTCTAACATTAAATAAGGAGTATATTTAATCCCTTCCCCTGCTTATGATAGATCTTAAAATATTTAAAAACTACCAAATTGAAGAAATAATTTCAGCATTAAGTCCTTCAAAGAAAATGACTTTTCTTACCAAAACTATATATTTTATGCTTTTAACCATTGTTGTCAGACCCTTAAACATCTGGTTGCTCTTCCCTATCTACTATTCTAGTAGATAAAGCTATTTTATATTTGGAATTCCATTATTTTTCCTGTAATAGACTATTATACACACTTTATTTTTTTGTTTTAGTGATTGCACTTAAAATTTTTAACTTTCATAATTAAACAGTGTGAAGTTAATAAAAATTTTTATCCACCTTGAAAAACTACACAAATCTTATAACAATTTAACCTTAATTATTTCCCTCCCAAGTTACATGCTTTTGATTATCTGTATTTTCATTTACCTTTTTATAAGCCCATACATTTCAGATTATCTGGCCCTATTTTTATTTATATGTGACCAATATTTTAAATTTCAATGTTATTATCTAGTATATCAGCTATTTTTACCAAATTTGCAATATTTATTAATGTCTTCCTCCAGGGCATGGATGGAAGTATTGAGGCTTCTTTTCTGTTCCAGCTATGGTCAATATTGCTACCTGTCCATTAGACCCCATTCCTGTCATCCAAGAACATTCCTCTAGGCATCATTTTTTCTACAAATCACATCAATAATTTTTTTCTTTTCTACTGAATCATTCTCATACCAACAGGCTATTATTTGGGGAACCATACAAAATATAAAACACTCTTTATGACCTTATACTCCATTTCTCTTCTTTCCTTTATAACAAAAGTTTATGAAAGTATTGTCTATACCAATTGTCCCCTATATGTATTTACTCTCATTTTATCTTAAATTTATTTCAGTAAAGCTTTGCCTCACCAATCTATTGAAGCTTCTTTTATGAAAGTCATCAACAACCTCCTCCTTACTATTGCTTCATTAGTTGAGTTATAAACTAGACCAGCAAAGTTTATCACTTGCCCTTGAACACTTTTGTAGCCTGGTTTTCTCTGCTTCTCTAGAATTTTGTGTTCAGTCTCCTTTACTACTTCTTCTACATCTCCTTGATCTCCAATGCCAGATTTAGGAGGTTTTTGTAAACTTTATCCCACATACTTTTCACAGGAACTCAGCAAAAATAAGCAGTATCAACCCAAGTAATAAATTTTAGCAGATGATTTTGGAGCCCTCTTGGAAGCACATGGTTATCAATTTATCAAGTTTTTCCGGGAAAATCTGGTCTTTATTGCCATACATGTTTGATATAGATCAGAGGAAAATAGATATAATTAACTGTGTTTCACCAAGTCTTCAGGCACCATCATACCTGATATTTTTGGAGAAGAGATGATAAAATGTCTAGAAAACTGAAAAAACAGATGCAATTAGTACTGATTAATGGATCTAAATAAAAAACAAGAGGGGTCTTTAGTGCCACTTCATTATTATGTTTTGCCTCCAATTGCTTCGTTCATTAATTGATTGGTTAGAAATATTTATTGAGTGCCTATTTCCAGGCATTTTTTTTTAAATGCTGGGTCTGTGAACACAAAAAAATAAAAATCCCTAGCTTCATGAAATTTGCATTATAGTGGGAGAGACAAGTAGTAAATACATAAAATATATCACATATTAGATGTGAGTAAGGGTTAAAGATAGTTAAAGCAGGGAAGAGTGATAATAAGTGTGTGCGTAAGTTGCAATTATGAATAGGTTGACCAGGATAAGACTTAGTGTTACAGTACATGTAAGTAAAGAACTGAAGAAAGAGAAAGAAGGAGCTCCTTGTTGCTCAACTCACAATTACTACACACCACTTAACATAATGTTTCACACAAGCTGGCACTCAATAGTATTTTTTAAAATGTGAACAAGGAAATAGAGGAAGATGGATTATTTGTAAAGATCTTATTAACCACAGCAGAATCATAATGAGCATTTCCTATAGAACAAAGTCATATGCCTGTGATTTTTCACTTATTTTTCAGTAGCTCAATAGAGCCACAAAGTGAAGAAAGCAATAATTCTCTGGCCACCAGAGCTGCTATTACAGTGTCACCTGTTGTTATATCCATTGTCTCAAAGACAGTTTTTAAAAAGACCCTATATGCTTCATTAAGAGCACTTGTTCACTGTGGGGTGGAGGCTGTAATATATCAGGGAGTGTATCAGGCCATTCTTGCATTGCTATAAAGAAATACCTGAGACTGGGTAATTTATAAAGAAAAGGGGTTTAATTGGTTCATTGTTGTGCAGGCCATACAGGAAGCATAACGCTGGCATCTGCTTCTGGAAAGGCCTCAGGAAGCTTTTACTCACATTGGAAGGCAAAGCAGGTGCAGGCAGTTCACAGGATGAAAACAAGGGCAAGAGAGAGAATGTAGGGGGAGGTGGCACACACTTTTAAATGATCAGATCTTGTGAAAACTCACTCACTACACAAGGACAGCACCAAGAGGATGGTGCTAAACCATTCATGAGAAATCCACCTCCATTATCCAATCACCTCCCACCAGGACCCATATTCTGCCCACAGCCTCTCCCAAATCTCATGTCTTTTTTTTTTTTTTTTTTTTTTTTTTTTTGACGGAGTCTCGCTCTGTCACCCAGGCTGGAGTGCAGTAGTGTGATCTCAGCTCACTGCAACCTCCACCTCCCAGGTTCAAGCGATTCTCCTGCCTCAGCCTCCCAAGTAGCTGGGACTATAGGCATGTGCCACCATGCCCAGCTAATTTTTTGTATTTTTTAATAGAGACAGGGTTTCACCATGTTAGCCAGGATGGTCTCGATCTCCTGACCTCATGATCTGCCCACCTCGGTTTCCCAAAGTGCTGGGATTACGGGTGTGAGCCACCACGCCCTGCCTCTCATGTCCTTTTCACATTTTGAAATACAATCACTTCTAAATGTCCCCATGAAGTCTTAACTCATTCCACCATTAACTCAAAAGTCCCAAGTACAAAATTCAAAGTCTCATCTAGAGGTGAGTTCCTTCCACCTATCAACCTGTAAAATCAAAACAAGTCATTTACTTCCAAGATACAACAGAGGTAGCAGCATTGGGTAAACATTCCCATTCCAAAAGGGAGAAATCGGCCAAAAGAAAAGGGCTACAGCACCCATGCAAGCTCAAAATTCAGCAAAGCAGTCATTAAGTCTTAAATCTCCAAAATAATCTCCTTTGACTCCAAGTCCCACATCAGGGTACACTGCTACAAGGGGTAGAATCCCAAAGTCTTGGGCAGCTTCACCCCTGAGATTCTGCAAGTTTCCGCCCCAAGGCTGATCTGACAGGTTATTGACTTCCTATGACTTTTCCAGGCACAGGGTGCAAGCTGCCAGTGGATTTACGATTCTCAGGTCTGGAAAGTGGTAGCCACCTTCTCACAGCTCCACTAGGCAGTGACCCAGTGGAGACTCTGTGTGGAGGGTCCAACCCCACATTTCCCCCTTGGCATTGCCCTAGAAGAGGTTCTCTGTGAGGGCTCTGTCTCTGCAACAGCCTTCTGCCTGGACACCCAGGCTATTCCATACATGCTCTACAACCTAGGCAGTGGCTGCCAAGCCTCAACTCTTGCACTCTGTGCACTGCAGGCTTAATACCACATGGAAGCTGCCAAGGCCTATGGTTTACACTCTGGTGCTGCAGCTTGAGCTGCACCTGGGTCCCTTTGAGCTGAGAATGGAGCCAGAGTGGCCGGGATATGAGGAACAGTGTCTTGAGGCTGAGCAGGGCAGCAAGACTCTGGGTCTGGCCCACTAAACCATTCTTCTGTTCTAGGCCTCTAGGCTTTTGATGGAAAAGACTGCCTTGAAGATCCCTGAAATGTCTTTGAAGTCTTTTCCCATTGTCTTGGATATTAGTATTTGGCTCCTTTCTAGTTATGCAAATATCTAGCAAGTGGTTTCTCCATGGCCTACTTGAATTTCTGTCCTAAAAAAGTTTTTTCTTCTTTTGCCACGTGGCTACGCTGCAAAATTTCCAAACTTTACATTTTAATTCCTGTTTGAATATTAGTTCAACTTCAGGTTATTTATTTGTTCCTGCATCTGAGGATGAGCTGTTAGAAGCAGCCAGTCCAAATTTTGAACACTTTGCTGCTTAAAAATGTTTTTCTGCCAGATACCCTAAATCATCACTCTGAAGTTCAAATTTCCACAGATCCCTAGGGCAGGGGCACAAGGCAGCCAACTTCTTTGCTAAGGTATAACATGTATGAATTTTGCTCCAGTTCCCAATGAGTTCCTCATTTCCATCTGAGACCTCAGCAGCCTGGACATTACTATCCATATCACTATCAGCATTTTGGTTACAATCATTTAACAAGCCTCTAAGAAAATCAAAGCTTCTCTCATTTTCTTGTCTTCTCCTGAGCCCTCCAAACATTTCCAAACTCTGCCTGTTACCTACTTCCAAAGTCACTTCCACATTTTTAGATATGTTTATAGCAATACCCCACTCCTTGTACCAATTTTCTATATTAGGCCATTCTTGCAGTCTTATAAAGAAATATCTGACACTGGGTAATGTATATAGAAAAGAGATTAAATTGGCTCACAGTTCTGAAGACTTTATAGGAAACATATCACTAGCATCTGCTTCTGGAAAGGCCTCAGGAAGCTTTTACTCATGGTGGAAGGTGAAGCAGGAGCAGGCACTTCATATGGTAAAAACAGGAGCAAGAAAGAAAGTTCAGGGGGAGGCCCACACACTTTTAAATGACCAGATCTTGTGAGAATTCACTGTTGTGTGGACAGCACCAAGAGGAGGAAGCTAAAGCATTCATGAGAAATCCACCCCCATGATCCAATCACCTCCCATCAGGTTCCACCCATAATACTGGAGATTACAATTCAACATGATATTTAGGTGAGGACAAATATGCAAACTGTATTAGGGAGCATGGTTAGATATTAGTGCTTTTATTCCTTTTGAGATTCCTGTAACTATTTTCTGTAATGACTCGAGTTGGAGTCAGTCCTGAGGGCTGTCTAAAGAGGACAAGGGAAGGAAGGATGAGACTGGTTCCATTGACCCTACACATAAAGTAGACTCAATCTAATAAAGTATTTTCTAATAGGGTGAAATAAATATCTCCAAAGAGTTTTTACAATGTCCTCTAATATTGATAAGCTTTTTCAAATTGTCCTTATCATATTTTATTTCCCACTTTTCTATTCCAAACTCCTGAAGAACTAAATGAAAAGTAAATGGAAAGAGCAGGGTATGATCTCCTAAGTCAGTTATTAGCCTAAGAATTAGTGTTTGGAGAACAGCACCCTCCCCTTCCTTCTTTGTCCTGAGATTCAGATTCCCATCAGCAAAATGTAGTCCATAGATGGTAATGACACTCATCTAATGATATTAAAGCATGTTGAGATCTGTCAGTGAAATACACAATTTCAAAACTATATAAACTATATAAACTTTCAAAACTATATAAACTTTTAAGTCTGAGCATACTAAAAATTGCTATTCATTAGAACAAGGTCTGGAATGAAGTTAGTTTTACCCTATCCCCATTTCTGGATGATTTTATATATACTCCAAAAGCAAAATTGATGACCACAAAAAATAACATATTAAATAGTATATTAATTAAATACTTATAATGAGTCTCCTTAAAAACACCATTAGATAAATTTGTTGGCCTGGCTCTATTTGTTTTATGTACTTGAAGGCAATGAATTGTGCTTCTTTGTGCTACAAATTGTTTCTTTTTATCAACTCATGTATCTCTCTAAAATAAATGAGAGTTTGGGGTTTACCACTAATATTCATCTTTTCTTCCTCCATTTAAGCAGTCAGGGGTATATTATCCAATTTTATGGTGAGAAGTCTAAGGGTCTAAACAACGTTAAAAAACATTACCACAATTTGGATAACGTTATTTTCACTTCACAAAATAGATGAGGCAAACATTTTAAAACCTTCCAGAATACTGGATTATTTATTGCCTTCTAACTTGGTTTCCTAATTATGATTTTAAGGTACTTATTTGGAAATTAAACTCTGCTCTTTACCAAGGAAAATGGGGAGGGGTTAGATATGGGGAGCAAATGTTTCAGAGATAGTTTGCCAGAGCCATGTCATCACTCTTCGAGTGAGTCTACCTGAATTATTTTGGTTCTGCCTTTAATTGCCTTTGTGATCTTGGCCAGGACATTTGTTTATCAGATTTCTGATCCTTAAAATGTGGAGGGTCATCTAAATACTATCCAAAGTTGTTTTCAGCTTCCATAGAAGCTAAATTCTTCCACGTTATTCTTTCATAAGTTGATACGGGAGAATGAACAGAATTAAACAAGCCAGGTTTCTGATTCTACCCTGTACTGAACACGCCAAGCTTCTGAATCACTGCCATGTGCATGGCTCCTTCTGAGGAAAAATTTCTGTTTGGGCATCTCCAGGGCCAGCCTCACGAAAGCCAACATGAGTGAATCCAACATGGCCACTTGACCCATAGGTAGGAATCCAGGCCATGTTCTTTTGCAACTCAATGGGGAAGACTAATAAGATACTCTGAATGCCTGGAATTTTTGAATTAGAAAAAAGAATAAGTCAATTACTCATAGGATTTGGAGGTCTATAGTCATTACCAGCAGAGAAGTTGGAGAGGTCATGGTGGATTATATGTAAGCTCAAGAAACTTCTAATAATTTTATTCAAAGATTAGGGAGGCTTGATTATCATTAGTATCACATTAATTAGACTTTTTATAAGTTAGCAAATAGAAGGTTTGGAATTCTTTGAGACAGACATTATTCAGATTCTTTCAAAAAGGCCCCCTTGTTTTCTCCTTGTGATAATATTTTTTAAAAATAAGTTATTAGTCACAAGGGTTGTGATTAGTCACAGCCCCCTGTGGTGAGATTTCCCTCCATAACTGCTTTAGAAATGCAAGTACAGCTTGGAGACATCCCTGTCTTCAGGGGGCAGAGGTTGGACCTGTCATGGGTTCTCTTATGTGGAATGACTGTCTCCCTCTTCCACTTCCACAAGGACCAACAGAAACGATTTCAATTACAACTTCTCCTCTCATGAGGTATGAAGAGGTTACCTTCCTCACTCTCTAGCAGGGCAAATATAAAATAGCAATGTAAAAATTCTTATGATAAAATGTAAAATCTGTCTTTACCATAAACTTTCATTTCCTGGGGTAATCTGAGTGATTTTCTGATCAGAATCTTAAAATAAAAAAAGACTAGTTAAAACAACTCTCAAATCAACTATCTAGGGGTACTTTAATGAGGGGAAATCAGAGAACTGCAGAATTAGATGGTCGTTAAAGAAGAGAACTAATTGAGGCCTCTGCCTGCAAACTTACACCGCACACAATGGATGATTGTTGTTTCTATTTTGAAGCTCTCTGATGAGGCTGATCCTAGTGAATGTAAAAGCTCCCCAAATCATGGTTATTGAAAGTAGGCTGGAAGGTCATCGACCTTCCCATTTCTTCTGTCTAGTCTTTCTCCTGCCTAATCCCAAGATATTGGTTAAGCTGCCTAATTCCAAGAGGGGTCAGACTGATCTATTGCAACTCCAGGGCTCTTGTCCCAGTGCCAATGTCCTCTCCGTCAAGAATCCAAGGGTCTAATGTAGCTTCCAGAAGTACCCTTTATTGGTACAGACTTCCTTCGTTTATTCTTTGATTCACTCAGTTAACCTTCGATCTCGAATTGCTTACAATATCCAAACATTGCTTAGGACCAGGGAACACAAGACAGTAACAAGAGCTTTGCTGTCACAGCTCTTACATTCAATATGAGGAGAAAAAAATAAAAACAATTCAATGACAAATGACAATATACAGAGAATAACTTACTCATGAGTGTCTGGGTGTCTTCTTCAGATTATGAGGCTTATCTCAAAAGACGTTGAGATCTGAAATGATGAGAAAAATAGTCAAAAAATGTTTAAAATATATCCTTTTCTTTTTGCAGACCTGTGCTACAGTGACTATTTCTAAAGCGGCACCTGAAGACTCTAGAACAGGTAAGACCAGCAGCCGGTCTGCCTCATCCCCAGTAGACACAAATCTGCACATGTCACCAAGAATACCCCGGTTGCTGTAGGTCCCAGAGGACTAGGGAAGTGGAGATGATGACTCCAGATGGCTGTGCACTCTATGCCCTGAAAGCCAGACTCTAGGCTTCTGAGGAAGAGGAAGTAATATAGCACCTTCATCCACTGGGGATAGAGAGGGTGCAGGACACCTCTCCAGTTTCTATGTAGTGCCAAACCACCCTGGAAAAAGTACCCAGAGGATGAAACGTCAACCCTTCATTTTGGAGGGTAATCATTCACAATCCCCCACACTAAGAAGCCTACCTTATTATTCCACAACTAAAGTTAATTTCCAAGTCTTTTCTCTACAGTGCACCTAATATGAAGCAGATGTGGGAACCACCTCAGGACCAGGAGAAGCCCATTCTCCTATCTCTCCCAATCTCTGTCTGTTGCAAATAAGCCAAATTTAAACCAGCAATAACGCATGTTTCCAATCAGCACTCCAGCTTTCTCCCCACGGAAGTAACTCCTTGGCTTGCACAAGGGAAGGAAATGTTTTCTTCAAAAAACAGTGCCAGGACAGGGAGCAGCTTATTCTCACGATAGTTAACACGCTCACCAGCCAGTGCAGTGAGAAAATCAGTGCAGGAGCAGCCAGGGCAAGACAGGAGAGGCCTTATGCCAGCAGAAACAATGGGAAAGACAGAGGAGGATTGGGAAACACATCTATAAAGTTTAAGAACATGAAGCTTGTCTTCCTAAGCTATTGTGGATTCATAAGGAAGTGTGGTTCATGTTGAGAATGCTTTCTCTGCCTTATCTCACACATGCCTGATTAGAAACTTAACAGACGGAAGTGATATCCTGAAGCCCATGGAGAGGGTGGGGGCTGGCTTTTCGGGTATGTAATAGGAGGACATTAAACTAGGGTAGACTAAAACCAAAAATGTCCTTAATGTGTTTTATGACAACTCTTCCTGCTCAGCAGTAAGAAAACTTTAATATTTTGCCATACCATGAAAACTAAGAAAACGTCTTGGTTGCCCAAATAGGTCCCCACAAACAAAACCTATTTGGAAGGAAAAGCAAATACAAACATAAGAAGTCGTCACTCTTCCTTCTAGCCTCACACACACCTTTCTAGATCTGCCCCCTTCAGTGCTTTTCACCCATCCTTAAAAAATGTATCAACTCAGGTGTGAAAAACTGAGCTATTCGAGGCTTCTGGACATTTTGTGAAAGAAATAAGCTATCTGGGAATATTGTTGTTGACATTGGCTTTTGTTTGAGGTTTTACGTATGCATGCAGAGAAAGACTATGTGTGAGAATGTTAGAGGCAAGTTTCGCTGTCTGCAGCCTTTATCAAAAGTAATTAGTAATAAGCCAGTCTTCCATTTACAAGTCTTTTCTCTGAAGAGACCACCAGTTCAGTTGTGTGTGATTGCCTCTTTCTGACAGCAGTTCTCAAAGCGAAGCAAAGCAGTGGCATCTGTAGTAACAATCAAAACACCAAAAGCCTGGTGGTTAATCCAATAAAACTCTTGAGTACACAAATAGCTGATGATGTTTAATTGACTGAACAGATACTGAGTAGCTGACAGTTCTGGGAATTACACTGGATATTTATTTTAATCTGTTTAATTTAAAATTGGAACAACATTTTATTGTGCAGTAAGTTTATATAAATTTTTTAATGGTTGGTTAAGTTACATGCTTGTTTTTAGATGGCAATTTTAAAACATTTATCACATGTAGCTTTTAAAGATATTTTCAATTTTCCCAAAGCATTGCAGAAATGAGTTTAATGGAATAAACATAAAAAGTCAACAGACCATCACACTATGTTTAAAAGAGCCTTCTCAGCAATAAGCAACCTGCATTCAAATCTTGTCCCTGCCACCTTCTAGATCTGTGAGCTTGGACAAATTATTCTCTAAGCCTTACCACAACTATTTATTAAATAAGATCAAAATATTCTCAAACTCCTAGGGTTGCTTTGAGCATTAATAAAACAAAGCAGGTAGAGAAATTGATAGAATGCCTGGTCCATGGTCAGTATGCAGTCACTATTACTCACTCTCTTCTGCAACTTGGCCTCAGCTAGTTAATTTACATATTTGCCCTCAAGAGCTCACAGACCCCAGCTCTGGAACCACATTGCTCATCAGAAATCAAATAGCACAAGGATTATTAAAGAGCACATGGCTCTTTTTGTTTACTGAAGTCCAAAATACAGAATTGTAGTTATCAACAGAGAAACACTCCTGCAAGGGCCATTAATTAAGGAACATGTTTCAGAATACATTTCATTTGTATTCTACGCAAAGAGAGCTGCCCATCATAGACTCATAAAATACTAGCCCAGCAATACACCTTAGACTAGTCCACACCCAACACCCACCCGCTCTCTACCAGCCCACTCTCCATCACCTTACTTTGCAAAGGAAAAAAACCCAGTGAGTTGTTGTGGCCCCCCCGCTATTCATCCAAGTTTAGAAGCAATCCAAAACCAAATCTGGGGTCTCCCAATACATGATTAAATTTGGAGAGTTTTCCTGAGTATGGAATTCGTACACACAAACTTGCTCCCTGGCATTACTAGATAAATGTGACCTAGAGGCCACATGGCAACCACACTACTGATTTGTCACCCAATCAAAGCTCACTGACTATATTGGTATCTTGAGTTTCTTCATCAGAGAAATGGCAATCACTTCTGGTCAGGGCTTGGATCCCAACTTGGTGTATGAGGCAGGCTCACAGGTACACCCTCCAGTGATGAAGTCTAGAGGACATAATTCATAGACATCCTTTTTCCTCTGCCCACATTATGGCAGAAATGCCCTTGGACAAGGGAACCAGGTTTCTTTCATTCAAGTCCTACCCAGAAATCTGTAGAAATGTCTCTTCTTGGTTGCTCAGGACAGCCACTTGCAACTACTCTGGGTGAAAGGGAAAGTACTTAAAAAGATTCTACTGGCTACAGTGGAAATCTCCAAAGTGACTTACAGTAACTTAAAATTAGCATACTCCTTCAGCAAAACTTTGCCAAATAACTTTTAAAACTCTAAGAAAGAGAATCTTTCCAGAGCAGGTATTGCAATGCTGAGATCCCCCGTTGCTGCTGGTGTTTCCTCACAATAACCTGCTTGGAAGTCTGACATCATGGGATGCAAGGGTCCTCCAGGATTCAGGCAGCCACAGCCCTGCCTGAGCTCTTCAGACTAGGAGAGGGTTCCCTTCAGTTCCCCTCCTGAATTGGCAAGTACTAACAGTTCATCCACTTAGAGCTTCAACTCCAGTAAAGTTAACTGGAAATTTTCTCCACAGAAGCCTCATTCCTTCTCATCTCAGAAGCTTCTCTAAGAACAAAGATTCATTGAGAAGATGGGAGTCTTGTCTCTGCACTGAGGACATGCTCTTTAATTCCTTCATTACAGCATTTCTGCTATCCATGCTACTGACATTTAACAGGATGGACTCTGGATCTCCCTCCTATCTCTCCAAAGTGGAACTGACAACCTTTCTTCAAGAAACTACCTTGGAGCCACATCAGCATGTGTATTTAAGTTACAGAAAGTTAGGCATACAAATTTGGGAACTGAGTTTGCAATTGAGATTGCAACTGAGGGCAATCTTGTTTGCCTTCTATTCCATGAGAAAATGCCCCAGAGATGAAAGAGGTGAATCCACTTTTCCCTTCAGTGTGATTGGATAATTTTTTATAAAAACACAGATCTTTGAAACAGTATGGCCGCAAAACACAAGCCAGCCTCTTCATCTGGTGCTCATCTGCTTGAAAATCAGAAGGAAAACTGGCTGTATCTTGGTTTCCAACAGAGAATCTTTCTTAAAGCTTTCCAAGAATTATTCTGTCTCTATGTGATTTTTCACTTACTCACTGCCTTTGGAATCTAATCCCCCCTTTACCATATGACTTTACTGTAGTCCATTCTTGACTGAGGTTTGATAAATCATTGTGGTCTATCTCCCAAAATATTGTCCTAAAGCAATAGATTAAAACAGCTAAATCGGAAAGCTATCACTTATCTTCTTCAGACATTCCCTGTGAACTCCTTAAGAGTCTGGGTTATGGACCACCCTAAGGAAGATGTAGACATATGGATAAAGCATGATGAAAGTGTCATTCGAAAGTAACATAGTGTTTCCCCCATCTAAGAATGGTATCAAGTCCATTCAGCCCTTTGAGAGGCTTTATAACATTTCATAAGAGTTGTTAATTCCTTACCTTTAAAATGTGCATCAGTGTCATTCCTGAATAGCCCCCAAGTCAGGGTTTAGATGATTCCAAAATACAGTAACGCTACTTCTCAGCTACTCTACAGAATTTGGAGACTGAGGTGACCAACCATCTTTGAGATTTTCTTTAGTTGCCTCCCTCCAAAAACACAATAGATGGAACCTGAGTGAGTTAACCTCAGGTTCTAACCTGAGTTAGAGCTGAGAGTCAATTGAGAGTGGGCAGGATGGAGGTTATAATGCAGCTGGAATAGACACATGAGGGAGCCCTAACTGGATCCCAGTGGAGGCAACTAAAATGTTAAAATACTTTTTAAAACAAAACAGGAAGAGACAGCAAATGTTGGTGCGGTAAACCTCAATGCAAACAAGGCAATGAGTTCAAAAGCTGGCCCTGCTGAGACAATATAGAACTGTCTTCATAGAAGACAAGACATGCCTTGAGAGATGAGGCTAAAACTATTACAGAGAAAACTGACACAGGAAAAACCCAAACACCTAAGGGAAAAACTTCTAGAAATAGACATCTCCAATTTGAGAGAAGGAGATAATTTTAACCAATAAAAATAATTAAGATGAAACTTAATGGAGAAAACACACACACACACACACACACACACACACACACACAAAATATTGCTTGCAATTTTCTAAACATCTTCAACCCAGAAAAGTGTGGTTGGGGCATCTGGCATCTTTGCCATCTGCATGTTCCTTGGAGCATGACACAAAGCTTGAAGGCTGAGAGAGGCAGGCAGAGCCTTCTGTCAAACACACAGGAATGTCCTGGCCAAATGGCCCAGGGAACAATGTTGTAAACTTCCTTTATAGTGATCAATTGTTTTGTTCTTGTCTTTGGAAGAATAATACAGAGAATATCTATTACTTTAACCCTGGAAATCCCTGAGAAAGAAGAGAAGCTAGTGCCAAAGCCAGAACTACCCATTACAGGCCATAGTAGCATCTGTCATTAAATAGCAGCTCTATCATCCACAGCATTTCAACATGGAAAAGCGGTGTTTGCAATGCTGCACCACATGTCAAACATCAGCCTTTGCCAGCTATCTGCAGGAATGAGTAAAATCACAGCATCTATGAGTGAATGACAGTTATTACCTATACTCTAAGACTGCAACTAATTTTGTTCCTCAATACTCAATGGCCTGAATAACCTAAATATTAATATAAGCTAGACTACTGATTGAACATTTGCAAAGACTGCCATTGTGAAGCTGAAACAAATTCCAAATTTGTAGGCAGGATTTTCCTTCAAATAACATCTGTTTCTGCAAGGTCAGTTCATAGAGCAGATAACCTGAGAATAAGGAGGACATTTCACACAAAAATCGCCCTGTTTTCTCCAGAACATGATAGGCTCCAGTAATAAACCTCAAAATCTCAGTAACTTAACAAAACAAAGATGTTTTTCTCTCTCAGGTAAAGTCTGATGTGGATGGTACAAATTTTCCATGCTCTTGCTCCTTCATATGGGAATTCAGGAATCTAGGTTTCTCCACCTTTCCTTAAGTAGGGCATGAGAGATAGGGGAAGAACAGTAATTTTAGTTTGTACTCATAGCCTATGGGCCCAAACTGGTCACATCGTCTGAACTTAACTGCAGGGGACTGAGGTGATTTAGAAAAGCATAGGAAATCTTTAGCTCATACTAAGTGTCTTTGCCACATTCACATTTCTACATTTCCTTAATTTCTGATGCTGGGTGAGTGATATGGTTTGGTTGTGTCCCCACCCAAATCTCATCTTGAACTGTAGCCCCTACAATTCCTACATGTCATGGGAGGGACCCAGTGGGAGGTAATTGAATCATGGGGGTGAGTCTTTCCCATAATGTTCTCATGATAGTGAAAAAGTCTCACGAGATCTGATGGTTCTATAAAGGGGAGCCTGCCTGCATAAGCTCTCTCTCTCTCTCATCTGCCACCGTGTAAAAAGTCTCTTTGCTCTTCTTTCATCTTCCACCATGATTGTGAGGCCTCTCCATCCAACGTCTCCGGGTAACAGGCAGAGGTTAGAACACTTTGGAGGGCTCAGAAGAAGAGAGCAAAATGCAGGAAAGTTCGAAACTTCTTAGAGACTTATTGAATGGCTTTGACCAAAATGCTGATAATGAATGATATGGACAATGAAATCCAGGCTGAGGTGGTCTCAGATGGAGATGAGGAATTTGTTGATACCTGGAGTAAAGGTGACTCTTGCTATGTTTTAGCAAAGAGACTGGTGGTATTTTGTCCCTGCCCTAGAGATTTGTGAAACTTTGAACTTGAAGGAGATGATTTAGTGTATCTGGCAGAAGAAATTTCTAAGCAGCAAAGCATTCAAGACATGACTTGGGTGCTGTTAAAAGCATTCAGTTTTAAAAGGGAAATACAGCATAAAAGTTCAGAAAATTTGCAACTTGATGGCAGCCCCTCCCATCACAGGCCCAGAGGACTAGAAAGAAAAAATGGTTTCATGGGCTGGGCCCGGGGCCCCCCTGCTGTGTGCAACCTGGGAACTTGGTTTCCTGCATCTCAGTCACTCTAGCCATGGCTAAAAGGGGCCAAGGTACAGCTTGGGCCATGGCTTCATAAGGTGCAAGCCCCAAGCCTTGGCAGCTTCCATGTGGTGTTGAGCCTGCAGGTGCATAGAAGTCAAGAATTGAGGTTTGGGAATCTCCACCTAGATTTCAGAGGATGTGTGGAAATGCCTGGATGCCCAGGCAAAAGTTTGCTGCAGAGGCAGGACCCTCATGGAGAACCTCTGCTAAGGCAATGCAGAAGGGAAATGTGGGGTTGAAGCCCCCATACAAGGGCCCCAATGGGGTGCTGCCTAGTGGAGCTGTGAGAAGACAGCCACAGTCCTCCTGACCCCACAATGGTAGATCCACCAACAGCTTGCACCATGTGCCTAGAAAAGCCACAGATACTCAATGTCAGCCCGTGAAAGCAGCCAGGTGGGATGCTGTACCCTGCAAAGCCACAAAGGTGGAACTGTCCAAGACCATGGGAACCCACCTCTTATATCAGTATGACCTGGATGTGAGACATAGAGTGAAAGGAGATCATTTTGGAACTTTAAGATTTGACTGCTTCACTGGATTTTGGACTTGCATGGGTCCTGTAGCCTCTTCATTTTGGTCAATTTCTCCCATATGGAATGGCTGTATTTACCCAATTCCTGTACCTCCATTGTATCTAAGAAGCAACTAACTTGCTTTTGATTTTACAAGCTCATAGGCTAAAGGGACTTGCCTTGTCTCAGATGAGACTTTGGACTGTGGACTTTTGAGTTAATGCTGAAATGAGTTAAGACTTTGGGGGACTGTTGGAAAGGCATGATTGCTTTTGAAATATGAGGACATGAGGTTTGGGAGGGGCCAGGGGTGGAATGATATGGTTTGGCTGTGTCCCCACCCAAATCTCATCTAGAATTATAGCTCCCACAATTCCCATATGTTGTGGGAGGGACCCGATGGAAGGTAATTGAATCATGGGGGCGGGTCTTTCCCATGCTGTTCTCGTGATAGTGAATAAGTCTCACAAGATCTGACAGTTTTATAAAGAGGAGTTTCCCCACACAAGTTCTCTCTCACTCTCTTGCCCACCACCATCTAAGAAGTCCCTTTGCTCTCCCTTTGTCTTCTGCCATGATTGTGAGGCCTCCCCAGTGATGTCAAACTGTGAGTCCATTAAACCTCTTTTTCTTTATAAATTACCCAGCCTCAGGTATGTCTTTATCAGCAGCGTGAAAAGACTAATACAGGGAGATCAGGTTTGATGACACTTCAAGGAAGATGCAAGGGCTGACTCTGTATGCAAGTGATGTAGGTCACTTCTTTGAGAGGAGATGGGCTTGGGAGGCAGGGTGGAGAGCCAGGACAAAAGTGCTGTTTCCCTTGTCCTATACCTAAAATTTCTACACAATTCTACCACTTGGGTTAGGGTATTTAAGGCTACTTATAATATATGAAGATTATCAGAGAGGAATATACTTTGAGCTAGGATGTTCAACAAATAAGGACCCTTGAAGGGACAAGTGAGAAGATGAAATTTCTCCCAGGTGAAGGGCCACAGGCTCACCTCCTGAGATCAAGGCTTGTTACAAGGGCAGGATCACCCAAGGACAAGAATGGCTGACCTCAGGAGGAAGAACTATAATACTTGCAGACAAGTGGTGGCCCTCCTCCATGCTCCCACTGATGATATCAGCCATTAATACCTTATCTGGAGCTGATGTGTGAGTCATTGTCACTTTGCTGACCTCTAAAGAAGTAGAAAAATTAAACTAGTAAATTAGACTGGGAAGCAGCATTTTATGGTGGTAAGCATATGAGATGTCACCCAAACATACCTAGGTCCATATCACTAGTTCTACTAATCATTACTGATATGAGTTGGGAAATTTGTTTAATATATATAAGCCTTGTGTATAAAATGGAAACAATGTCCTCTAACACTACTTTTAGGTTGTTGAAAGGATAAAACAATGTCAAGTATCTGACTTGAAGGTATTCAATGCATGTAAGATTCCTGTTGGACAAAAGGCAATGGAAAAGTTGGGCTTCACTCAGGGTGAGACTTTTCAGTGGAAGAATGTTGGGGCACTGTTAAGCAACTAGGTAGCTGATCACAGTGGGTAGGGTGTGCAGGAAAAGAAAAAGGAGGGGAACCCAGGACAAACTTGGCTAAATTCACAGTTTTGCCCAGACCAGGCTTACACTTCTGCAGATTCTCATCCTCATCCATTGTGCTCTCTCATTTGGTGAAACTTAGTAGAAATGATGATAAATTAGCCTATGGAAAGACTCTGAAGTTTCCTGAAACACTTAGACAAGATTTTGGCTCTCTATTTATATACTTGTGACTTTTAATGTCCCACATAGAGTGATGACCTTGAAGACACCTTTGGTGTTCAATCACAAGGGAAATGAGGAAGGCACTTTGACCACCAAAATGAGACTGGCTCAAGGGAAAGGAATTTATTTTCTAGATTCAAGAATCCTATTTTTCTTGCAGTGTCTTAAATTATGCAAAAATAGAAAAGCACTCTTAACTAAGCAAACAGTATGTTGGTTTAATTTTCAAATCAAAGTTTTATTAAATATTGCAGGAAATATCTTCAGAGCCTTTTAAATAGAATTTTAAATACAAGTATCTTGTTCTGTGATGCTACTTTTGCTAAACATTATATATATTAGCGAACTGTTGAAGGAAATTATCCCATTTTTGAAGAAAATTCTTCATCATATGATAATACACTTTCTTTCAAAAACAATCAGTTAACCAAAAAAACAGCTGCTCACAACGTAAAAAAAAAAAAAAAAAAAAAAAAAATCAGTTTCCAGTAGCCTCATTTAGGCATGCTAGATTTTATCTACAATTAAATCATGATAGTGTTTTGGACTAGAGCTGAAATTTTTTATTGATTAGTTCAAAAGCTAAGCTATGATTGCCTTTCTTATAAGAATCTGCCCTGCTGCTGAAGATACGTACAGGAATATGTAGAAGGCAAAAAAAAAAAAAAAAAGTTTTCTAAAATATAGATTGAAAGTAACCACAAAGTAGACTCTCCATTTGAAAAGTTTATCATAATGTAAGTAGTTGTGCATATGTCTCTCACTAGTCACAGTGTCCTGAAGCAATCAATCTAAGTCCCTTAAGTACTGCCTAAAGGACAAGGTGGAATCTCTGAGGTGCTTCTTGAAAACCACAATAAAAGCAAAAAAATTTAAAGGAAAACAAAACTATTTCCTCCAGAAACAGTGGATTCACGATAAAATTTAATAATTTAGCTACATCATTAACCAGCCATGTAACACTGGAAAAGTTACCTAACTTTTTTGATCCTTATATTTCTTATCAGTAAAGCAAAAATAATAATGCCTCCTTCACAGATGGTTAAAGTGTGATAATGTGAAATTCTCCACCACTGCCTTGGGCATATAGTAGCTGTTCAGCTACCCTTTGTTGCATATTAATTCATTCTGTCATTTTTGTTGAAACCTACTTTCAGGTATGCTCTTTAACCATTGTCATCTGGGTCCTTTTACTCATGAAATCTACATAAATAGAAACGAAGTTATCACATTATGTGGCAAGAACTGACTAGACAATATGTCTGGGATGATGTGTCTTAAATTAAAACCTAAGGATTGTTGAGGAAATTCACTTTGGAAGGCCTGGGGATGGAAGCTTAGAAGAATAACTACATGTTTTACAGAACAGCTGAAACTGAGTGATATGGTTTGGCTGTGTCCCCACACAAATCTCATCTTGAATTGTAGTTTCCATAATCTCCATGTGTAATGGGAGGATCCAGGTGGGAGGTAATTAAATCACGGGGATGGTTACCTCCACGCTGTTCTCATGATAGTGAGTTCTCACGAGATCCGATGGTATTACAAGGGACTTCTCCCCCTCTTCAATCTGCACTTCTCCTTGCTGCCGCCATGTGAAGAAGGACGTGTTTGCTTCCCCTTCCATCATGATTATAAGTTTCTGAGGCCCTGCCAAACTGTGAGTCAATTAAACCTCTTTCCTTTATAAATTACCCAGTCTCAGGTGCGTCTTTATTAGCAGTGTGGGAATGGGCTAATACACTGGAGTACTCAAATCCAGAACATCTATTTATTAGAAGGCATTTTAAGACTCTATGGTTTCAAATATGAGTCCCAATCAAAGTCACAAGGGTAGTCTCTCAGAATCTGTAATCAAGAGGCTTCTTACATGGGCAACTGTATATTTAAAAATGGTTAATAGTTTTCCTGAGCAATGTGGCTAGAGGCAAACATACTGTTTGTAGATGTCTTAGATCTTATGTGTAAATAACTGTTGCTTATATATTTCAAACGAGAACCCTTACACATCCTAACAAAACATCACTCCAAAGAACTAATCAACTTTGAGATTTAGATTACCCCAAATAAGGATCCTTGTTAGGATCCCAGGAGGTGGTAATAAGAAAGAATGAAACTTCATCCCTAGTCTTTACAGGACTATACTACAGTTACTCAATAAGCATTGTTGGTTTCTCTTGGGAGCCCAGTGTGAGGGCACCAAACACACATTATCAGAGTCCTAGACTGTGGTTGTCCATAATTGAAGGCTTTTGACCTAAGCATCAGAGAGATTTAATTCTGTGCCATCCAAGGAGCAGCAACTTAAAAATACTCATATTTGGCTTCTCTGATGTTCACTAGGGGAGCTGTTGATTGTTTGGTTGGTTGGCGATTGGTTGCTTTTTTTCTTTGTTTTGGTTTGGGTTTTTTGTTGTTGTTCTGGGAACAGGAGGATAAATATACCCCATATAATATCATAACTCAAAACTCACCCCAATAAGAGGGTACCTTGAGCCTGTCATTACTGTTGATTGTCTGCCCTTCCTAGTCCTGGATGTTGCCCCTGATAATACCAACAGTCCATTTTCTCCTTTGTTGGATTTTCTTTGGAAAAATCAAAACAATTTATATGGAAAAAGGCAATAAGCCTCAGTGGACAAAATGATGGGCTAGAAATGCCTCTCTAATAATAGTTGCTCTACTGTAATTTTTATAGTGGGTTTCCTTCACTAGCTTATAGCTTTTGAAAACTGGTTGTTCAAGTCAGTATGTTCTGAATCTTTCTGTCTAGTGTGAGAAGCAAGACACATTCATAAATAACCATAACATAATAAAGCCTTATGCTTTATAATAAATTGCAGGAAACAAGTATTTCATGATCTCTTTGGACTTCACAAATAAAGAACTATGGTATTATTCTCAATTTACAGATTAAAAAAATGGAGAGTTCAAGGAGTGAAGGAACTTGGCCAAGGTCAGCCAACAAGAAATGGGAAGATAATTAGATCTTCCACTTCTAGTCCTGTGCCTACAAGAGCACCATGCAGCTACCCAGCAATCCATCCTTAGGAAAACAAACTGACACAGGAAAATGAAAACGAGAAAAATGACTTTCAGTTTGAGAAAGTGAAAAAAAAAAGCCCTGCTTACTCATTGTTTCACAGATAAATATCCTATGTCTTCCCCCAGACTCTAAGTCTGTGGGGCAGCGCTGGCTTTCAGTAATAATAGTGTGACAGTTATTTGTCGAGAACTAATAATTACTAGACATATTGCAAGTAAAATAGATAAACACACACACTCTCTCAGGATAACCCTATGAAGTGGAGATCATCACACCCATTTTACAAATAATTAAACTGAGGTAGAGACAAACTAAACATTTTGCATGGAGCTATACAACTGCAAGTGATTGTCCCCAAATGTCATCACCACAATTCCTACTAGCTACACTAACCACCACACAACACCCCTAGTACACATGGTAGACTGCACAAGCACTCGGCCAAAGCACAGGAACTAGGCCAGCTCACACTGAGGTGTGTGAAGCTTCATGCAGAATGCTGTGTTTTATACACACATACATTGTTCACTTATTTGCAGAGAAGTCCTCTAGAAATCATTGTCCATTTCCACCGTGTAGGATTAAGAGTAGCATATAATTTAGGGTTACGAAAATGTGTAGAAAACATGCCAGGCAGAAGAAAGGCCCTGTTGTTCTTCAGCAGTGACCCAGGGCAGGTTGAAGGGCAGAGCCATTTCCTACTGGCTTCCCACCGCATCACCTTCCTCTCTTCCCCTCTGGGCAACTCATGTGCACTTTGGGGGTTCTTCCCAACATACATCTCAAAACTCCAAAAATTTGCAGAATGTGGAGCACAAGGGAGGAGATTTGGGCTGGAAGAATTTCAAGTACTCAGTTTCTAAGTAATATTATGACATTACATTTCCTTATTTCACATAGGACACATTCCTATCTCTAGGGTCCCCTTCGTACCATTTGATAAATTGCTGTGCTGGCCCCAAATAGTCCTACAATTCTCATTTTTACATGTCAGCTTCAATGCCGTGATTTCAATACTGCTAGCCCTTATGTTTTGCCAAATGATACAGGCCTGTGCATTTGTGCTTTAACTCAGCCTTCTGTTTATTTCCATTGTTGGCACTATTTAAATGGTTACATTAGAATTCAAATTTAGAAGGAAAGCAAATTAACCTTATCTTTATGGTTAATGACTACCATTGTGCCCTTTTTTTAGATATATCTGGAAATGAGGAGAGTGATTCTCTTCTAGTCTTCCTTCAGAAAGTTGATATTGTAATTGAGAGCCTAGCTAATAGTAACTGTTGGTGTGGAAAGCTGGGCTTTGTGCTGGGTCAGCTTTTGGTCAGCCTTCTGTTCAACAGAAGAGACCACAGTCTGGTGGGCAGACAGCTTGTGTGGCCGTGGATGGCATGTTGAGAGATGGGAGCTTTCAAAGTACAGCTTTCCCAAAAGAGATGAAGAGAGATTAAATGCTGTGTAGGCTTGTAAGGTATATAGCTGCAAGCTGAGTTTCATTTACAGTTATATATAGTACTCGGGGCACTTCCACAGACAATAGATAACAAAATCCAAGAGTATGTTCATCACCTCTTTGGACACAAAGCCCCTTAAAAAGAATGTTTGAGGACTTGCTGCCAGAAAGGGGAGGTTCTGCATGCTTGCTCCCTTTCCAAACTTACAGGTTAAGTTGTGGAAATTACGTGGATTGGAGAAGTCATTGCCCACAGTGAAAAATAACCTGAAGTCATTCCACTGAACTGAGAGATCAGGAGTCACTCTGCAGAGAAGTAGTCGGCATTCAAGAGATTTGGGAATGAGAGAGATAAGAGAGAAGAGGCAGAACAGAAGGACCTATGTTGTAGGATTATTTGGAAGATTTAATAAGGTGATATGTGAAGAATGCTTAAAACACTACAAGGAAGGAATACTCAATAAATGTTATCTATTATTACTATTATAATTATTTCACAAGGATCCATGTAAGCAATGAAGAAACTGAGACTTTAAGAAGGGAAACAATTGATATTGTAGTTGTTTTCTGTCTCTGTTATGAACTTCCAGAGTCTAAGAGCCTCAGCTCCAGGTCCCTGTTGCCTAGCCCGGAGCCTCCAGCCTCAGAGCAAGTGCACAGAGAAGGAAGGATGGAAACACACTGCCCTCAGCACTTCCACTTTCACTGAGCTACAGTCCTGGGTCCCTGTTCTTTCA
Source organism: Rhinopithecus roxellana (assembly GCF_007565055.1). NCBI lineage: Eukaryota > Metazoa > Chordata > Mammalia > Primates > Cercopithecidae > Rhinopithecus > Rhinopithecus roxellana. The sequence goes on from NC_044551.1 coordinate 143,635,906, forward strand.
GGATTTATGCAAAGACTTTCTTTCCTGAAATCCATGACATGTCATAGATATACAAATCCAAATTATTGGTAAATTGGAAATCTGTTGCTATTAGTAAGGTCTTGAGCCTTGTATTAGTATTTGAAATCACATTGCAGGTTGAAAATTAATTAGAGAAAGAAATTTATGTAAGATATATAGAAAATCATATATTTGTATACATCTTCCTTATAAAAATTCAGTCGAAAGAGGTCAAAAGAAAAGTTTGTGAAGCATTTGAATAGAGCTTCTTTTTATCTTTTTTTTCTCTCTTTCCTTCTTTCTCTCTCTCTCTTGTTTTTTTTAGAGGTGTGGTCCCAGGAGGGAAGAACTCCTGGACTCAAAGTGATCCTTCCACCTCAGCCTCCAGAGTAGTAGTTTCACATTTGTTGTCAGTGTTTTCGCATGGGTTGTTCTCAGTAACCTATTCCCATATTTCTTTCTTGGAGAGACTATTCATTTTCCAGAGCAGCCTGGAAAACAGGCACATACCACCTCATCTAGCTTTTGAATAAAGCCTTTAAAAAATAAATAAATAAGAGATACAAGCAAAATACCAAAACAAGATGTGATTTCTGGAAAGTTCCTTGCTAATCAGTGTCCAAAAACCGGAACAGCTTTGACTTAAGGGGCTGAAGACTGATTTCTCTCAAAATGTGAACAAATGGTGCCACCCCAATTCAATGTAGAAGTCTGGGGGCCTCTGACTTCCTTTGGAGTATCCTGAGGAAATGTCATCAAATAATGCAAAGGTTGTCTTTGGCAGAATACTAACATTCCATTTACATCACAAAAGCCCACCTGATCCCAATGCAACCAGCAAACCACTCTCAACCCTAGGAAAACCAGAAAACAAAAGGATTTGAAAGAACCAATGTCTAAGCGGCATTTCCTAGAAAATCTGCAAAGAATAAATGCTTTCAACTAATTGAAAATCAGTCTGTTCCCAGACTTGATCTCCTTGGCTACATTTTCCAAATCACCCTGTGATATATCCTTCTTCAGATTAAGAATTTGCTTTAATTTTCTACAGCCTTAGCTTTGGTTGAAAAAATAAGGTTAGAGAAAGGGATAAATTAGATTCTTTTATGTTGTTGTTGTTTTCATTAGGATATTTTTCTCTTTTCTCTAGGGGTATGGTCTCTAGGGCCCTTGGCATACTCTCATTTTCCAGTTCAAGGAACATCAACTCATAGCTTCATTAAAAAAAAAAAAAAAAAAAAAAAAAAAAAAAAAATTGATACAGGCACTGAAATTGGCCACAGGAGGGAAATTACACAGCCTAAAGACCATCTTTAGATGTAGGAGGTTTTCTATGAGAGAAATGTATCTACTGGTGATTTATAAACAAATAAGACAAAAGGGTGCCAATCTGGAAATTCTGCTCTGTCACCAATAATTGTTCATGGCTATTCGGTCCACTGCATTGCCAATCTTGTGTAGGTAGAAACTTCCCACGATGTCAAAGACCTGTCAGTGGCACCAAGTTAAAATCAAGACTCATCCAAGTAGCAGCTGACGCCCTTTTTACTACTTATGTACGGTTCATTTCCTTCCCTGGGCCAAAGTGCCAAAGTCAATTTTCCCAGCTCATCTCCATCAGATCACAAGCTCTCCTTTGTCTCCTTTCTGGCTCCACTGAGCTCAGGCAAAGAAATCGATTCTCAAATTACTCCAACGATAAAATCTTTTTTCTGCTGGTAATTCTAGTGAAGTCTCACATTTGTTGTCAATGTTTTTGCACGTGTTGTTTTCAATAACCTATTCCCATATTTCTTTCTTGAAGAGACCATTCGTTTCTCTGTGCTTTTCTTCTTCTCCAAACCCCCCTCCACCTTTGAAATATTTAATACATATTTCAAACAAGGGAATTTAATAAAAGAAATTTGATTATTCAGTGAAGGCATAAAATAGAAGCTGATAACAGAAAAACTTCAGACAAAACACATTTAACAGAGTTTATTTAAGCAAAGAACAATTAAGGAGTCCGGCCACCCTCAGAACCAGGAGAGGTTCAGAGAGTTCTTCTCTGCAACAAAGGCAGTGAGTATTTAGAGAAAAGAAAAGGCTGAAGAAAGCAGAAACAAGGAACAACAACAACAGTTTGGTCATTTCAAAGTAACTTTTCTCGTAAAGGTTATAGCAGAGGGAACTAGGGAACTTCCTTGTCATATTGGCTAAAACTGGCTGGTTTGGGAATTTGGCTACTCTCTCCCTCTGTCTATCCCTCTCTCTCTCCTGACTTCTTGGAAGGCCAGACAAATAATTTCATTTCAGCTTAGTGACACGGAACTCTTTAGCATGAGTGACTCCATTTGGTTTGTCCTACTGGGACCTAGTACAGAAGCACAGTCCAAATCAATGGCCTCCTAAAAATGTTTTTTAAGAAAACCAAATAGGAATCAGTGAGGCACCCAGAGATTAGCAACATAATAAACCACTACCACTCAAGGGTGGACACAGGATTGTCAGATCCCAAAAGCCAGTAAAACTGGAGCCACAGAGGCTTGTCCAGCAGCATATGGAGCCATAGAGGAGACAGAACCACTCTGGCTCCTCTCTCCCACCCTCCAATCTCCCATCAGCCTCTTCCCAGCTGAACTCAGCTGGAAGCCTGAAAAATGCGGTCCACAAGGTCAGTTTATCCGGCGTTCACAAAGAAGAGCAAGCAATGCATGTGAGAGCAAGAGGCTGGGGACAGACTGGCCCAGTCCCCACAGCTCCACCTACCTAGACATAAAGGACATGCCTCAAAGCTCTCTTCACAACATGCTCACTCCAAACATTGAACTAAAGTCAAAAATTGAACTTACAACTAGACCAGGCCCCTTCTGATCTAACATTCCGTTGATTCTTCATTTCTAAGACATGAACAAGTAGCCCTTGTTCATGTCACCTATGCAAGGACACCTTTCATTTGGCATATTTACTATCCTGTGCTGATCATATATTCCTTCAAAAAATATTTTTTTAGAATCTCCTAACCACAGTAATAGGTACTGTGGAAAACAGAGAAGATGACAAGGGAGATGAGATAGTCCAAATAAATGACACATGTAGGGTAATGGTTCACAAGGTATCAAAAAGCAGTCGACGAGGAAAGCCAAATGAGCAGAATATACCATCAGACGGGAAGCCTGGAAAGGAAGTTTGGAAGAAGTGAGATTTTTGTGGGTTGTGGAGAATACATGGGACAGGGTTTGGCAGGGAATAGCAGTTCAGAAAGAAGTGTGGGTACCACGATTTGGAGGCAGAAATACACACATAATTCAATACCAGGACCATAGTATCATAAAGGGGATACCAGGACCATAGTATCATAAAGGGGAACAGGTTTATGTCTCAGATTCAGGGAATACTTGTTGAGATTCTTCTCTCTCTCTTGGGCCAAATGATTTTGACATATAATCACGATGCCCTTTCAGTTGAGGTATTATTTGGTAGCATTTTGTTTATTAAAGCAAGCATCCCATAAGACTTCTCAGTAAAATAGGGACAGGTAGTATAAGACTGCAGTGGTTCTGGCTGTCTTTAATTGAGAATAATTTAGTAATTTTTTAGACTTCCTGTTCTATTATTCAAATGTCATTGATCGACATGACATTTTAGAAAATTTTGTCCACAAATTCATCTGTTTTTACTTTATCTTATTTCCCCCTTCTTTAAAAGTCAACATGCTTCCAGATATTAACATCTCCACAATACTTAAGTTGTGCTAGGCTCTTGGCCAGTGGCAAGTACCTGGCTATATATAATGTGATTTAAGTTCAATGTGAATAGAAGAATATGGCTATATTTACATCCTAGAGAAAATAGTCCTACATGGTGGTGAATGTTTTGTGTCATTTTTTTGTTACACATTTACTTTATTCCTGATATCCAATACATAGTCATTTAAGAATATTTACCAAGCAGATTAAATCAACGTGATATTGCCAAATCCAGTAGACACTATCCCATATGTATTTTATGTGGCAATTCTACAGCATTTGCACCTGTTGACCTTTCTCCTCTAAAGATGTTTCCCTCTTGGCTTCCAACACCATAGCCTAAGGGTTTCTCCTGTACTCTCTAGCCATTTGTTCTCAGCATTCTTCAAGGGCTCTTCTCTCTCTACTTATATCTTAAATGGTGCTTCCCAGGGATCTGGTCTTAGGGCTTTCCTCGTCTTATGCTACACACCTCTCAAGGGACCCCACTCCCCACCCATGACTTCAGCAACCCCTGCACACACTTATGACTCCCGAATTCATAGCTCAAGCCCTGACTTTTCTCCTGAGATCCTTTCCCAACTAGGCAACTGATTTGGGGGTATCTCAAGCTGAATAGTAATTGAACGTCACAGGTAAGAGCTGTAGTTTATACATCCTAAATATTTCTTTAACTCATCCATCCTCTTTATTCTCACCGTCATCATATTAATTAATTATCATTTTTTGCTTGCCTTTCCTGTTTCTTGTTTCTTGTTTCCCTCTCTCCAACCTTAATCTCTGTTAGTCTGACTGCTCCTAATCTTTGTGAAATTCAATGGTTATTTTATTCCTCTGAAATATTATGCTTTAAAACTTACGTAGCCGCCCCAAACTCGCCACCTCAACATTGCTGGAGTCTAGAGTAAGAGTAGAAATGGAGGTGCACATACTATGTACCTAAATATTTGAAATCTATAAATCCAGCTAACAAGCCATTAAATGTGTTCTTTTGTTTATCTTGAATAAACTTTCATAACATGAAATGCTTTGTTCAAATTTAGCCTTATCAGGCTCCGCAATGTTCTTTGCCAGCACTTGGCTGCACACAGTGAGCCATCCCTAACCCAGATTTCTCTTCCTTTATCCTCTCACTCCTGGCTTCATCCAGCATGTCAGATGACTCATGTCCATATGTAGATACCCCGGTCTTCAATTTCACCCTCTGCCCACATTCCCCACAAACAGCTCTCCCTTCCCCACTCTTCAGGCCTAGCAGGTGCACACAAGTCCCCCCCCAGGGGGACAAGTCCAGGAAAGAGGCTGTGCAGAGTTGGAATTCCAGGATCCCAGGTATTCTGACCATGACTCAAAGGAAGGGTAACATGCTGTGGATGAATATATCCTCTGAGCCTTGCAAACTTCTCATCTCATGTAGAACGGACCTGACGAGACTCTGTAACATGATTTATACCATATTTGAATAGTCTATTTCCTTATCTATCCCTCCCATTACACTGTGAGCTACTTAAAGGGACTGTGTCTTTCTTCTTTTTAATACTAGATCTTTTCTTTGGTAGTCTTCAAACTAGATTACACATATCTCTAGGGTTACACAAAGATTGTCCAAGGTAAATGCAAGCACCTATATAATAATTTCACGGGAATCAATTTACAGTTGTTCAACTTTGATCTGCAGCATTTGCCCCTGCTTTTTCCTAAATCTTTTTCCTAAAGTTGATCTGCCTGATAATTCACCAGTGTTTTTCTTTTTCGTGTGTCCTTCCACAGATGCCCTTCTTTTTTTTTTTTAACCATATAGAAACATATCCTTCTCCCATCCCAAATCTTACTATTATGCATCATCCCAAGGAAAAGGTTGGTATATTACTCCAGGAAGTCAAGCAATGTTTGTCAATTTCCATAGTGTAAATATGCAATTTAAAGCTGCCACCATGCTATGGAATAATTTGTTTCCCCCTAAAATTCACTTGCTGAAGCCCTAACGGCCAGTGGTATTTGGAGATGGGGCCTTTGGGAAGCAATTAAGTTTAAATGAAGTCATAAAGGTGGGGCCATCATGATGGGATTAGTGCCCTTCTAAGAAAAGACATCATTGAGCTTGCTTCCACTCTCTGCCATATGAGGACATAGCAAGAAGGCAGCTGTTGCAAGTCAGGGTGAGAGCCCTCACCAGGAACCAAATCAATTCCTAGTCTGGAACTTCCCAGCCTCTGGAACTATGGTAAATAAATGTCTGTTGTTTAAGCCACAGATCTGTGGTGTTTACTGTAGCCCAAGAAGACTGAGACACAATGCTGGCTGATTTCAAGCTACCAATGTCATGTCACTTAACTCAGAGTTGAGAAGTCAGAGCATAATTAACTCTTGCAAATTCACACACAACTGGCTATATTAAAACAAACATAAATAGGAACATTTTTAATAGTCATCTCAAGTACTCCATAACTCAATGCAGAGGCAGAGATTCTTTGGAACCCCAGCTGTATCCCTTGTGAGCAAGCACTGCATCTTAATCGACTTACTTGAGCTTTCTGGATTTCCTCAACAGTATATTCTGCTTAATAGTATATATATTGCAGTACTATTTTGTAGAATATAAAAGGTTAAGAAGTGAAAAATGCTTAGCACAATACCTGGCATAGGGAATCAGTAAATGTCAGTAGCCTTTCTCTTGCGTTTTCTCCCCTTTAAATGGCTGCCTATGAAGCTGGACTCAGCTAATTATGAAAGAAAAAGTCTACTGCTTCTTCCTCTTCTTCCCCATCCTTCCCTTTCCTTCAGATCCCTGTTCCAGTGTCCCACCCTAAGCATTAGGATCTCAGGATCTTTCTGCAGGTAAGACTACCTGAAATAATGTATCCATGGTATTGCCCAAAGGGCTCCGGCTTTGCATGTTTCTCTCTCTCTCCTCCAAGCCAAAAGTCTGAAATCCTCTTACCACTTTTTCAGTATAGCCATTTGGTTAAAAGATATTGTGTAAAATGAGATCATTCACTGTTGTTTCTTAAGGCGGATAGTGAAACTCGATATGCACATGCCATAATTTTTTGACTGGCCTTGGTAGTCTTGCTGCGCGAGAGGAAAGTACAAGACTAGACATTGGACTTCCCTTAAGTAAAGAAATAAGCTGGTCATGGCAAAATGTTACAAATAACATTATTGTATTGGTTTACTATTGAGCCACAGGTTGGCAAAATTAAAGAGCTATGTGTAAAAAGAGCTGATAACAGACTTTGGAATGGGTTATACATTCCCTAAATCATAAGGGTTTAAATAATAAGGTATTTTGGTACCTTGAAGTTATAACTGTTTATCTAGAAGGTGAAATTTAGCCCTCTCAAATTGGAGAAAAACATTCCCTCCAGAACGCTGTTTGTAAAAAGACAAACACCAGCATCAGTGCTTACCAGCCATAAAACTTAGCAAGCTATTTAATATCTCTAAAGCCTTAATTTTTCTATTATAAATAATAATATATAAAAGAAAGATAATTTTAAAAAGCTAATGTTTAGCAGGTGTCAGGCACTATTCTAAGGACTTCATATGCATTCAATAACTTATCCTCCTGAGAATTCAGTGAGATAGGTGACTATTACTAACCCGTTTTGTAGATGGAGAAACAGACACTCAGAACTTAGGCAACTGTATCAAGATCACATGAGTGTTAAGCAACAGAGCCAACATTTTAACACAACCCTTATATCTCCAGAAACAAATTTATTATTAAGCTATATTGCTTCTCCTAAGCCTATTAAGATATTCTAAAGGATAAAATGAGAAAAACCATAGGAAATGTTTAGCAACATGCCCATAGCCCTATTCTCCGGGGTCGCCACTCTGTACTCCCAGGGACATCATTCATGCTGTGTTCTCAGGAGTGCAACACAGACAAAAAGGACATCCAGAATGGTGCTGTGCAAAGCAGCTACCCATACTGAGTAATGATGATTTAATCAGATTACATATGTCTGTCATTGTGTTTGCTAAAATGTCATTGCTCCACAACAAGGCATGTTGCACATATAAATCACCCAGAAGAACTTTTTCTTCTTCTTCTTCTTCTTTTTTTTTTTTTTGAGACAGATTCTTGCTCTGTCGCTCAGGCTGGAGTGCAGTGGCACGATCTTGGCTCACTGCAACCTCCACCTCCCGGGTTCAAGCAATTCTCATGTCTCAGCCTCCCGAGTAGCTGGGACTACAGGCACCTGCCACCACACCCTGCTAATTTTTATATTTTCAGTAGAGACAAGGTTTCACCATATTGATCAGGCTGGTCTCAAACTCCTGACCTCAGGTGATTCACCTGTCTCGGCCTCCCAATGTGCTGGGATTACAGGCGTGAGCCACTGTGCCCAGCCCAGAACTTTTAAGAACATATGCAACTGGAGTAGGAAAGGTGGACTCCAGAAGCGACACCAAAGTGCCAGACACTGTGTCATCCTGAGGTGGTCAAATAGTATCCTGCCTCAGGTCATCATAGTGAGCTCAAAGGAGCTCTGGAGGATATTTTACATTATAATCGTGATCCTCTCCATCTACAGAATGCCGCATGAGCTACTAATTGGAGGAAGTTAACAGTTTCAACATTAGATCATGCTACATTCTTTTGGATGACATTAAATCTTCGTGAAGCTGGGTGTCCCACAAATACTGTGATAAAAAAGCAAGTGGCGCTGGAAAATCAATGCAGAACAGGAAGTGAGAGCTGTAATGTCCAATCTGATTTTGTCTGAGAAATTTGTCAGTGCCCAATAGGCACATACCTCACATCGATAAGAAACTGTGGTTAAGAATGAAATGTATATTTTTAATTTCAATGCACATATATTCTCTTTTAAAGAAGCCCCTAAGTTGTTAGGACATAAATATGTATTAAGTTACATGGACCTAACCACTTAATAAATGGAACTCTTGGGTATTTCTTTTGGCTTGAGACCCTGAGGGCTTCATGAACTGAGAACATCTGGGAACATCTGCTGCATCTCTTTATGTGCATAGTATCTTGTAATCTTTGCAGCAACCTAACAGATCAGGTACTGTTCATGTCTGTAATTTACAAATAAGGGAACTGAGGACTCAGGCAGTAACAGGGCTAGGCAAAAATCACAAAATGCCTCAGTTGTTCAAACACAGCCTTCTGACTCTGAAGCCACCTCTCTTTAATGATTATACCATAGGCCAAATAACAGATACTTTTGTCCAGGCAGACTTTCGGACAAAGAAGGTTACTCCCTCACAGAGCTGAATCTGACCCCAACGTATATCAGCATATGTTTTCCCACCATCTTGTCAAAGGACACATTAGCGCAGGCTCTCAAAACCATTTGTTGAAATAACCACTTTGCAGAAATCACAGGCTCTAAAGCTCCCGAAAACTGTGTGCTCTAGATGAAAATCACCTTGTATCCAAGCGAACAAAGAAAATCCAAGACTTTCTGAATTGGCGGCTTGAGTTCATCAACTCTATCAACTTGCTTAACAAACATTACCAAGTTCACAGGCTCCTGTCTGAAGGAGTCTCTATGGAAATCCCAGATAAAATAGCAGAATTTGGTAAACTGTTCCAAAAGCAACATGACCTATCCATTTTTGACATGTCTGTAAAATCTGAAATACAGTGAAGCTATTACAAGCTAACACAGAATAGGAGCTAAAGCTATAAACAATCTCTAAAAAGCTAACAGCTGAAGCAGTGGCCAGCAACCTGTGGGGCATATGATTTTGAACTGGGCTTCTGCCAGTCTTAGGGAGCTGTAGATAGATAGACCTAGTCCAAGGTCCTTTAGTGGTCTTTAGATAAAATGAGTCCTTGTTCCTCTGTCTGAGCCCCTGCAGTTATAGGCTCCTCCAGAGGAAGCAAACATAGTTATAACTCTGAAGAACAGACCATCGACAAATTAACATCACTCTATTTATTTCTACCTCTATCATCCTTGTTTGACATCAGCGTCTATCTCAACCCAATATGCCACAGTCCTTTTTGGAAAATCTTCCAAGAAAATATACTTCTTGGAAAAAATTATAGTTTTTCTTCTTGGAAAATATATATATTTGTTTCTCTCTATATAGATAGATAGATAGATATACATAGATAATGTATAGATCTATCTATATATATATAGAGAGAGAGAGAAATATGTGTGTGTGTGTGTGTGTGTGTGTGTGTGTGTGTGTGTGTGTAAATATGGCAAATCATTCTCCAAATGAATTACAAAGCTTTCAGATAGACAGATAGATAGATAGATAGATAGATAGATAGATAGATAGATAGATAGATAGATAGATAGATATTGATTTTGAGGTGTTGGCACTTGGAATTGTGGAGGCTTGGTGAGTCCAAAATCTGATGGGCAGCCCAAAACATTAGAGATTTAGGAAACCATCGCAATTTGAGTCCAAAGGCAGTCTTCCAGGGAATTCTTTCTTTGGAAGTGGCAAAGGAGGTCAACATTTTATTTATTCAGACCTTCAGCTAATAGAATGAGGCCCATTCACATCATGGACAGCAATCTGCTTTACTCAAAGCCCACAAACTGAAATGCAAATCTCATCCAAAAATACTCTCAAAACATCCAGAATAATATTTGACAAGATATCTGGGCACTGAGGCCCAGATAAGTTGACACATAAAATCAACCATCACAGCTTCTACAGACTAGAAGAGACAAGAGCAAATTAGTAACTGTTAGTAGATTCTGGAAACTTCAGGGAAGAGCCTATGAAGAAGTTCTGAGAGCCAGATCCATGCATAGCCCCTGTCTAAGACTATACTCCCTGGCTAACACACACTAGTTGTAGGTGAGAACGTGAGGGAGATTTTTAATGATGTCAGGAGGCAGGCTGCTGACTTTAAATAAATTCATTAGAGAAATGTACAGCAGAAGGCATCAGCACATCACACACCTCTTATGCTCCACTTCCAAGTCCTCCTGATCCACTCCACCTCTTATTCTAGCTGCTGCTATGGCAACTAGGGCAGCACAGTCTTTGGCCAGATTCAACAAGAACAACTGGACAGAGCCTCTGCTTGGGCCTGCATGGCATACCTCTTCCTCCCATCTGGAATTTCTCTGGCATCCCAGGGCGGGCTACTCAAAAAAACATACTTGGAACTCACATGTGTACACATAAGGAATGAGAGAAAAATTAATGCCCTTGGAGCCAGCCTTAGACAGTGGAGAATGCGCTGCCAGACACATTTAATAAGTGTCCCTAGAAGGAATAGTCACCTGTAACAGTGGCCAAAATTTTCTCCTGCATTATTTCACTTTCTTCCCTGCACTCTTGCTCCCTAGGATTGTGTTCTCAAGTAAACCACCTGCCCTGCCATTCTTAATTTCTGACTCTGTTCTTATATCCAAATCAGAGAGTGAAAAAAATCTTTCCTTTCCATTTGCAAGGGAGGATTTAAGTTAAGCATTACAGTCTACTGCTTACCAAATAATATGTTGAACATTATCTTATGGCACAAAAATATATTTGAACAAAGAGTACATGGGAAGCTGGTGGGACTCAAATATAAATAAGTTTTAAAAATCCATTGTTTCTAATCACACCACTGCACTCCAGCCGGGGTGGCAGAGTGAGACTCACAAAAAAAAAAAAAAAAAAAAAAAATCCATTGTTTCTGAACTACATTGAACTACATTGGCCTCTTCTCACTCTTTATCTGGCCAAATTGCTCCCTTGATTTAAGGATTTCCAGGAACTCAGAGATGCTCCTAATGATTAATTGATTGCTGTAAGACATACTAGAAAGCATATTCTTCATTTCCACAAATCCCCACCAAAGGCTATAATTATAACTGTTTATTAAAGATCCAGAAAAGTAGATTTCAAAATACATTTTACAGATTAGGAAAATAGATAACAAATAGCCTAAAATATAAAACCTATTGATAGAGTCAGAGATGGCCAAGTGATATCACTCATTCATTTATTCACTCCTTCATTCAATATTGCACCAGGTACAATGCAAGCAGAGAGGGGAAGACCTGGGACCCTCCCAGGAACCTCAGAAATAGCTAAAAGGTTCCCAAGTTTAGCATGATTTTTGTGGAGGGGTCAATCACAAAACACTATTCTCTGACCACAGGGAGATGGTAGATGACCCAGCCAGACCATTCTCCTGGCCAAGGAATTGGTTCGGAGGCAGGCATGTGACAAGTTGACCAATCAGAGAATCTGCTCGGGGTTTTCTAGTTTGAAGGGGTCTTGACTTCTGTGTCACAGAGTTAAAAGACCTTCTTACTTGCCGTGTGAAGAAAATTTGCTGGCAATAGAGAGCAAATGAACATGAACAAGACAAGCAGGAATAAGAAAGAAACAGAAGGAGTTTTTTAAAAATGTTTAAATACCTGCACCTTCTAAGCCTGAAGCCTGCTGCTCTAATTCTTTCCAGTTGCAAGTTCAAAAATCCATGTTATACTTATGATAACATTGGTTTTCTATTAATTCCAATTAAAAGGAAACTTGCAGTATCCTGTGGAAAAAAATTAACTGCCGTGAGGAACATTTTTTCTCTTCTTCTATGAGGGGAGGTATTTTCCAAATACTCCTGGCCACCCTGTCTTTGTTCACTTCATCTCAGAGGACATAGACTAACTTATCTTATCTGTAAATCTGAGAAGAAAAAACAGAGCATGCTCAGTTTAGCTACTTTATTTTGTTCTCTTGAGAGCAAGCTTCCTGCAGTGGGAGGAATTTCCCAGCCTCTCTGCTGCAAGTTTCACCTGAGTAGGCCTTCCTCAGTGAAGGCCAGCCTGGTCCAGGCCTGCCATGACTCCAATGGGGGATAGGGGATGTTTAATCTCATTAATTCTGGGATTCAGTAATAGTAGGATTACTTTCCTACCAAGAGAAGCATATCTTCCAATCTACCCTTTGAAATAATAATAATAACAATGATAGCTAATACATACTGCTTACAACATGCCAGGCATTTTTTTCTCCTCTTGGAACTTTAAGGGCTTTACATATAAATGTATTTAATCCTTACAGTGATCAGTTGTAGATGTACTCTTGTGACCCTCATTTTACATTAAAGAAAATGAGACACAGAGAGTGGAAGTAATTTTCCCTAAGATGACACAGCCAGGAAGCAGCATGCCTGGGATTCAAATGTAGTCTGTGTGGTCCTAGCGTCCAGGCTCTAACCACTATTCCATGTATCACATGCACTAAAGGAGTTACACTTGCTGTACTAGTTAGCGTTCGTTTGCCTTCCTCTTTTATCTTTAATCTCAGTTTGTTCAAAGGATATTCTTTACGGGGCCCTCTTAAAATTCCCAACACCCAACTAATCAAAGGTTCAGGATAATTTCTCCATTGAAGGTATACCTGAAGAAAAGATTATACTACCTAATACTATAATTCAGCAAATACCAATCAGCTTCCATTTAATCCATATCACATTAATAGTATAGTAGACCTATGCTAGCCAGGAAAATTCAACTTCACAGGCCACAAATTCTTTTTCTTGATCAACAAATAAAAGGTAACTCTGCAGTTTTCCTTAGTGGGCTTTAAAAGTTTCACTGCTGATTTTTATGGTGCCTGTCATAAAGTTTTGAAGACTTTAACATATACAGTGTGATGTTACGCATGCACCAGTTAGTTGAGCTTCAATCTGAAGCAGTCAGTTGCCCTAATGGAGCCTGGACAGCTTAGGGACCGCCAGTTAGGAATATAGACAAAGGCTACCACGAGCTTGTCCAGTCTCCCTCAGGGCAAAATGGACATTTTCTTTAGTCCTCAAATGAATCAGTAAGTTGTAAAGAAGTTTTAAGTCCCTGAAAGTACAAATATGAAGTGGTTAGGGCAGATTTCCTTCCCTCAGGCTGGTAAGACACAGAACTCACTATATAGGCTGGTCTTCCCTCAGAGACTTGTCTGAATGCCTGTTGAAGAGGATTGCCTTACCATGTGATCTTTTCCTAAGGCCAGAACCTGAAACATCACAGAGTGCCAATTGAAGGTACAGCTGACAAATTCTCTAATTCAAAGCTGTGTTCAAATGGAATTCCTGCAGATCTGTGACTCTCCCCACCCCACGAGTGACACCTTTACGTCTCATTTAATAACAAGCACCAGGAGAGGAGGTATGTGGCAATCCTTAAAGCGTAGTTAGTTGGGTCCTTGATCATTACTTTATCTGCACGACTGTGAGGCAAAAGCAGAGTCACAATATTCCTAGGAAATTTCTTTGAACTAATAGTGTGTGGCAGGCAGAATAACAATCCCCCCCAGATGTGTCCACACCCTAATCCCCAGAACCTGTGACTATGTGAGGTTGCATGGCAAAGGGGGACTGAAGGCTGCAGATGGAATTAAGATTGTTAATCCAAGGACCTTGAGGTAGGGAGATTATTCTGAGCTATCCAAGTGGACCCATTGTAATCCCACGGGTTCTTATAAGTGGAAGAGGGAGAAGAAAGAGGGAGAACCAGAGATATGGCAGTGTGAGGACTCAGCCTGTTGTTGCTGGCTTTGAAGATGGAGGAACAGGGCCATGAACCAAGGGGCAAAGGCAGTGTCTAGAAGCTGAAAAAGGCACAGAAAGAATTTACCCTAGGGTCTTTAGAAGGAACAGAGCCCTGCCATGATTTTAGTCGTGTGAGACCAGTTTTAGATTTCCGACCTCAAGGACTATAAGGTAATAAGTTTATGTTGTTCTAAGCCACTACATTTGCGATAATTTGTTACTGCAGGAATATAATACTCATATACAGGGTAAAAAGAAATGAGGAAACATTAAATGCCGGTTCTTCTCCATCCACCCCCACCAGCCATGCTCTACGTTTTCTGCACTGTTATGTACAGGGAGTGGAGGGGGCTGACCATAAGGACTGCACACCCAGGCTCCCTTGCCTTCTGGCTTCTGGAATATCTGACAGTGAGTAGAGAAAGGTGCCAGGATATTTCTTCCCTGAGTCTCTTTCGACTTTGATGCTGTGATCCTTGCAGGGACTGCACCCCCAATTAAGACTGTAGTTCCTGCTGGGCAGCCTTTGTCCACAATGCAGCCAGCAGACTCTAGTCACACTACCTCCCTTTCATGCCCCTCAGGCTTGGAGTTGGTGTTGTCTTCATGTGGAGCTAGACTCAAGTAGCCAAATATTTTATGTTCGTTTCCCTAAGTCTGTGTATATCTCTGGCGGGGGATGTGGGGGGAAAGCTCTATGTGAAATTCTCTATGAAATACTCTTCAGTTAAATCCCTTTTAGGACATTGTCAGAACCCTGATGTATAGGTGTATGGTAATATATTTCCCCTAGGCTATTGACTTATTTCCTTAGAGGCTTCTGTTAATATTATTCTTGACTTTCTAACAAGACTGCAGGTGACTCAAAGCCCAGACCATCTATTTCTTTGTGATTCCCTATAGCCTCAGCACAGGAGTAAAATGCCCTTGAATTTAATAAATGTTGAATAAATTCATAATATGGTAAAAAGTCAAGTAAAATATTTGAATGGTAAACTGGAAAAACATTAGAAACAAGGTTGTTTTCCAAGATGTCAGGACATTCCGAGACAGTGCCAAACACAGTCAGCTCCTCATATTCACGGGTTCTGCATCTGTGCACACAGCCAACCATAGGAGGAAAATATTTGGAAAAAAAATTGTGTCTGTACTGAACAGGCATAGACTTTTTTTCTTGTCATTATTCCCTAAATGATACAGTATAACAACTATTTATATAACATTGATATTGTATTAGGTATTGTAAGTAATCCAGAAATGATTTAATGTATATGGGAGGATGTGCATCGGTTATATGCAAACACAACACCATTTTACATCAGGGACTTAAGCATCTGTGGATTTGGGTATCCAAGGAAGGTCTGAGAACCAATCATCCATGGATACTGATGTACAACTGTATATATAAATGGCCTAAGTATGTGCAGAATCAAGTACCACAAAATGAATGTGTCGTAGAAGTAATGTGAGAAGCAGAAAGTATGAGCCACAACCATTTCTTCTTTAACAATGTTTATGGCAGGAAGGAGTATTAATAAGACTACAGATAACTCTATGATGAAAGGGTCATTCCCTTGCATGGCCCCTTTCAGGGCCCTGAGAGAAATCTAGAAATTTGTTCATACAGTCACACATATTCCATTCACAAAAGTAAGATATATTAATGGCAGTCAGTAAAGACCATTGTCTTAACTCGGTGTAGTCCAGTGTAGAGCGTCAGAGCGCAAGCAGGGAAAAGAGTGCGTCCCAGGGGAGAAGGGGCTCAGTAAGGGTGTCACAGCACAAGTACGGTAGAAGGACATCCATGTGGGGGTAGGACCAGGCACAGAGAACCAGAGGCTGGGAGAGATGAAGAGGTGTCCACACAGGAGGATTGCCAACTGTGAGGATCCCCAGCAGGATGAGAAGAGTGACACAGAGGGTGGGAGCAGCAGCAGCAGTGGGAAATAAGTTACACACAGATAAATCAATTACTTTCTGGATTAATCAGAACCAGTAGGAGAAACACACACATACACACACATATATGTATATATGTGTTTATGGTGGAAGAGATGCACCAGAGAGAGATATTTGTTCTAAGAAACCGGCTGATGTGATTGTAGTAACCTCAAAGGGCTTTCCTGCCAGCTGCACAGACAAAATCAGTTCACTAAGAACACAGTATTGCATTAAAGAAAGAGTTTAATTAACACAAGGCTTGCCACATGGGAAAATTGGAGTTATCACTCAAATCAGGCTCCCTGAAGGCTCAGAGGTTCAGGTTTTTCAAGGATAGTTTGGTGGGCAGGGGGACTAGGAAACAGGTGCTACTGATTGGTTGGGGATGTAATCACAGGGGTGTGGAAAATGGTCCCCGTGCACTGAGTCTGCCTCTGAGTAGGGGGCCACCATCATGTGTCCTGGTGGGTTAGTCAATTACCAGAATGCAAAAGATTGAAAAACATCTCAAAAGACCAATCTTAGGTTCTACAATAGTGATATTATCTATATGAACAATCGGAGAAGTCACAAAACTCATAACCTCTGGAACAATGGCTGGTCATTGTTTAAGTGTGCCTAGATCTTAGCAGAATTCAAGTGTCTCTCATAATCCTAACCTTGTGTACTTTCATTAGTTTTACAAAGGCAGTTTAGTTTTGGGAAGGACTCTTATCATTTTTGCTTTAAACTATAAACTAAATTCCTCCCATAGTTAGCCTGGCCTACTCCCAGGAATAAGTGAGGACAGCCAGCCTGTGAGGCTAGAAGCAAGATAGAGCCAGCCATGTCAGATTTCTCTCACTGTCATAATCTTTGCAAAGGTAGTTTCATGATGATGGAGGCTAAGTTCCACTATCTACCAATTGCAAGCTGGAGACCCAGAGAAGACAGTTGATGTAATTCAGTCTGAGTCTGAAGACCTGGGGACCAGAGGAGCTGATGTTGTAAATCCCAGGCCATGAGCTGGAAAACATGAGATAAGATGTTCCTGCTCAAGCAGTGAGGCAGGAAATTAAGTGGTGAATTACTCCTTCCTCTGCCTTTTGTTCTATGCAGGTCCTCAAGGATTGAGTGACACTCAGCCATATTGAAAAGGGCAATCTACTTTATTGAGCCCACTGATTCAAATGTTAAATTCATTTGGAAACAATCCGATAGACACAACGCAAGCAAAATTTAATCAAGGCACCCTGTGGTGCTGTCAAACTGACACATAAAATAAATCATCACACTTAGCAAATAAGTAATTATATTAAAGAAAATATAAACCAGTTTTGTTACTGTCAGAGACCCATACAAAAATGTTCGGGGGGGCATCTTTGCTTATCATAGCTAAGATAGATTATGTACTGCTTAAATAGCCACACTTCTATAAACGGTCATTCCCATCAAGAAGTAAAGTCTATTTCTCCTCTCCTTGATCCTGGGCAGGACTCTATGACCACTTCGACAAAGAAAATGTTATGGAAATGCTGGAAGTGCTGCTGTGACTTCTGAGGAGAGGTCACATAAAAGAGGCCACAAAGTCACATAAAGAGGTTGTTTGAATTGCCTGGCCAACACCTCCAGCCAAAGTCTCAGCTAACTGAAAGCATCAACCAGCAGACATATGAATATGTGAGCCTTCAGAAGACTCCAGGTCCGAGACTTGGGGACATTTCAGCCAATGCTGAATGGAGCAGAGATAAGCCATCCCCACTAAGCCCTGCCCCAGTTGCAGATTCATGAGCAACATAAATGATATTTTAAATCACTGTTATGCACAGTACAGACACATAAAAAAAAGTATACTCTGTGACTGCATTTACAAGAAGGTCTAAAACTGGCAAAAATAATCTATGGGGAAACAAAATACTGGTTGACTTTTCAGGGGGAATGCCTTGGGGTTGACCGGGAAGAGAATGTAAAAGATCTTTGTAGAGTGTTGAAAACATTTTATATCTTGACAGAGATAGAGGTTACACCAGTTCATGCCGTTCTCAACACTCATATAACTATACACATAATATCTGTGCATTTCACTATATGTAAATTGTATTTTAACTTTAAAATTTTTTTGTGACATCACCAATGACAATATGTAAGGCAGAAAGAAATTTTCTAAACTGTAAATGGTAAATTTAAAAAAAAATTCAATTAACCATGCTAGAACCTGAGACATCTTTCTGTTCTCTGTATACAAAATTGTTATATGAAGATGCAGTTCAGTGTATGCAGTCAAAAATGTAGATTAAAAAGTTCTTATAGACGTGTGTCAGGCAGTTAATTAATATACATATGGTATTTTCTGGAGTTTGTGACATTTGTGGTATTAGCTTTTAAAGTTTGTATACTTGGCTATTTCTCACTGTAAATAAATACTTATTTTTAGATCTAATTTTGAATTAGTAATTATAAATTATTTTTCTTAATGAGGATCACCCAAATGGCATAAGCTGTAGGTCCACAAAATCAGAATCCATTCCTGTTTCTGTTTAACAAACATCTTCTCAACATCATCCTAGTCTTGACCATATAATTGATTGAGGGGTCTATTTTCCACCTCAAAGAAGGCTGCTTTTACAAAATATCAGACTCAGAACAGAAAGTAGCAGCCAATTGCAGAAGATCAAACCTCAAATAAAGACCAGGTCTATTTTCTCATTCACTTGTTCTCCAAGTAGCATACTTAATCCACCATCCCTTTTCCTTGCCCTTTATTGTTCTTCTTTCTTTTCTCTCTTTTTCTTCTCTACATTCTCTTTCATTTTCTAGATTTATCTTATCTGCCCCCTTCTTTCTTCATTGCTCCCTCCCTTTTTCATCATCTTGATCTCTACCTCCACTATGTAGTCACATTTTAGACACTAGAAAGTGTCTTATAGAATTGAAATGGTTTAGAGCTTGCATCACATATGCAAAATCACACTTTGCCAAAGTAAAAGGTGCAGAAGAAGGTGGAAGGAAGGAAGGAAAGAGTTGAATTTTAACTCTCAATAATAACTGAAACTGGAAAGAAAGGCTGAAAGGAAGACAGAAGAAAGAGAAAGACAGAAAGAAAGAGAGAAAGAAAGAAAGAAAGAGAGAGATAAAATAAATAGCAAAGAAAGTAAGGCAAATAAAGAAGAAAGGAAAGAAAGAAAGAAAGAGAGAAAGAAAGAGAAAGAAAGAGCAAGAAAGAAAAAAGAAAGAGGAGGTACGGAAAGGGAGGGGAAGGGAAGGTGAAGGGAAACAGAGAGAACGAAAGGAAATAAAATCCAAGAGAAATAGAGAAAGAAAGAAAGCAAGAGGAAAAGAAGGAGGTCAGTCTTGTGCGTTTGGCTAAACAAATGAGGAAAGAAGAGGAAGAAGGAACGGGAGGGGAGAGAGAGAGAGAAGAAGGAAGAGGAAGGGGAGGAGGGAAGAAGGGAAGGTAGTTTTTTTTAGGGGATTTTCTTTGGGAGGTTCTTTAGGGAGGGGTTTTTCTTTTTTTCTTTTTGTATGTAAGTCACTTTCCTCTCCTTTGAAAAATTTGTTTTAGCTTTTCTTAGTCTTGACGGTGTTCTTTGTAGGTGTGTAAGGGATTGGCCGTGTACTGTGAGGCGGTGGAAGGGGAGAGAAGAAGGAAGGGAAGAAGGAAGCTGTTGAATGTTACCTCTTAAAAATAACTGAAACTTAACCTGAAGTCATTTGAAGGGTCAGTAATGAATCTGACCACATAATCGATCTGAAATTCTGACCTCCTGCACTATTTCTGTTTATTGCATGAGATTCCTCTCAAAAGAAAAATTAAGCCTTTCCTGGAAAGTACTATATTCTTGCATTAATCTGGGGACAGTCCCCAGCTGTCTGATTAACCTTAGGGCACAGCAATAATTAATACTAAATCCCTTCTCTTGTTTCTGTCAAAAAAAAAGAAAAAAAGCTTAACACCCTCAGTAGTAAAACTTCACATGCTACAGAAATAAAAATAAAGAGGGATTATGCTTTCTTCATTGCCTGCAGAATGCCACGGGAGGTTTTATTTAAGAGCAATGAATGTGAACGTGAGAATTATCAAAGAAATCTTTACTGCTTTAAAATTTATCTTCTTTTAAGTATTTTCTAGCTGCTCTGAAACCTTTAAATTTTTTTTTGCACAAAATGCAATTTTTTGGTTAGTTGAATTTAACTATACAAATGGACCCAATGCAATAATAGAAAAGAGCACTCACAGTTTGCTGTGTATTTTATTAAACTAATTACAGAATTTATGGAAAGAAGAAATCAAGTTAACTACCATAGGAAAGAAAAAGGAAAATAAACTCTTTTGTACTTGATCCAACCTCTGCACAGTTTCACAGGTGCCCCATGAATGTGATGTCATTTTGATTGGAGTAGCCTCTCTCCCACAAAGACAAATGAAAGAACTCATTTTAAAATAACCCCTGCACCTCACACAGGTGGCCACATCTAAAATAAACCTCCAGACTGCACCTCAGAAACAGTTTTCTAAAGAAATGCTCTTTTTTGGGCTGTCCAAAGGGCAAAAAAGTGATTCAGAATGTGCCGACGGCTCTTTTGAAGAAAACTAAAGGATATGGTTTTCTGCTCTGATTATAGTGAAAAGCACATTCCTCGACTAGTGGTTTTATAACTATGGATCAGGAATAAACCTTTTCTGGACTTCTTTAAAACTGATTTTCGGTGGGTTCTGAATTCAAACACTGGCTCCTGTCCAGAAGCTGGGCAAGGGATTATGACTTTTGGGACGCATGCCCTCAGCCTCCTGATTGTTCGTCCTTGGTTTCATTTGCTAGTACACATTCTGTAATGTCCTTGTTGGCTGCCGTCTATTTAGCCCCTGGGGATCTCATGTTCTATTAACCATCTCCAAAACTCTCTGTGGCTCAGGCTCCTGTAGTAGCCCCTCCAACCTTGCCACTCATTGTAATATTCGGGTCCAAAGAAATATATATGAGCACCATGCCTCTATTGTTTTGAAGTCCTACCACACCAGATATATTTTGGCTGTATGTTTAACTCACTTTGGAGCTCTACTAATGTCATAACTAAGTGTTGGGCTTTCTCTGTCTTTCTACTGTAGGAGATGAATTGTTGCTTTATATGTTACCAAGGAGACCCTCCGGCTTTCACACTTAGCTTTTGTCAATTAAATGTTCTCATCTTTTTGTTATGAGCAACTAGAGCATCAGTTGAGTTTAGCAATGGTCATCCAATTCCATTGTCCATATAGTTACTAGTTTCTCATAATTTTCAAGTGCTAGAAGCATCATGCAAACTAGTGCATTTCTTTCCATCGATAGATCATTCCAACTGTCCACCACAGAAAGTTCTAACAATTAAACCATTTGCTATTTTATGCCCGGAGCTATCTGTGCTCCACCTACCTTCAGTTTTAAAGTTTACAGGACTAGCTGAGAGTGAATGATACAGTTCCAAAATCTCATTCCCAAGTTTGTTTTCTTTGACCACTCAGGTACCATTTGTTGCAGATTGAGTTTCCAAGGAAGCCAAGGCTGAGACAGCGATTAGAATGCAGGAAGTTTATTAAGAAAGGTGGCGCGGTGGCTCACGCCTGTAATCCCAGCACTTTGGGAGGCCGAGGTGGGTGGATCACAAGGTCAAGAGATCGAGACCATCCTGGCTAATATGGTGAAACCCCATCTCTACTAAAAATACAAAAAATTAGCCGGGTGTGGGGCCGGGCGCCTGTAATCCCAGCTACTCGGGAGGTTGAGGCAGGAGAATGGCTTGAACCTGGGAGGTGGAGCTTGCAGTGAGCTGAGATCGGGCCACTGCACTCCAGCCGGGTTGACAGAGTGAGACTCCGTCTCAAAAAAAAAGAAAAAAAAGAAAAGAAAAGAAAAGAAAGGCAAGGCCAGGCGTGGTAGCTCATACCTGTAATCCCAACACTTTGGGAGGCCGAGGTGGGCAGATCACAAGGTCAGGAGTTCAAGACCAGTGTGGCCAGTATAGTGAAATCCCGTCTCTACTAAAAATACAAGAATTAGCTCGGCGTGGTGGCCCGCACGTGTAGTCCCAGCTACTCAGGAGACTGCGGCAGGAGAATTGCTTGAACCTGAGAGGCGGAGGTTGCAGTGAGCCAAGATTGCGCCCCTGCACTCTAGTCTGGGTGACAGAGCCAGACGCCATCTCAAGAAAAAAAGAAAAGAAAAGAAGGAGAGAAGAAAGAGAGGAGAGGAGGGGAGGGGAAGGGAGAGGAGGGGACAGGAGAGGAGAGGAGAAAGAAATGCAATGAAGCAGGATTGACCAGAGAGAGAGAAGTCAAGATGTGATGCATTCTCAATGGAATGCCTTAACTGAACATGTGGGGAGTTCTAAAGATTGATTGACCATTCAGAGTGCCCCATGTTGGTCTATCAGTCATTTGTTTCAAGCTGCCCTGGAAAGTGGGTGTGAAGTTGGTTGAGGAGGCCCTAGTCTTCTTAAGAAACTGACAGCTGAGGGCTCTCTGCTGGTGACACTCACAGCAATTGAAATGATAAGTCCTTTACTCCTGAAGAGGGATATGGGTAGCATATCACAATCCTCCTATCAGTGATTTAAAACTTTTATCACTATATAATGACCTCATAACTTATATAATGCTTTTTATCTTGAAGTCGATTTTATCTTCTACAACATAATTATACCAACTTTCTCTTGGTTTGCATTTTATTATTTATATTATCATTATATTATTTATATTATTTCATTTATCATTTTCTGTTGTTTTACTTAAAACTTTTCTAGTCCTTATGTTTTAGATATGATCTTACAAGTCGCATATGGTTGGATTTTTTAAAATCCAGTCAATAATCTATACTTTTTAATAGAGAGCTCACCTTATAACTATTATTATTGATATATTCAGATTTATTACTACCTATTTAGGGATTTTTTTTTGTCCCAACATTTCTGCATTCATTTTTCTTCTCTTTCTTGGTTTCTTGCCTTACTTTCTTACTTTTTTGTATAAATTACATTTTTTTTCTATTGTTCAAAACACATATACTCTCTTACATTCATTTAGTTGATGGCTTTACAAATTTTAATATACATACACAATCCAATATAAATGGTATAAGTTATTTACTTTTCTGTCCTGTTAAATAGTACAAGGAATTTAGTATGTTTTACACCTAATCCTTCCTCCTGGTTTTCATGATTTACTTTCTTCAGCATTTTAGCTTGTTTTTCATTAACTCCACAAATTAAATCTTAAAACTATTGTTTTATAAATCAATGTAGTTCATTTGTCTTTCATATTTTTAAGATATTTGTAAGATCTCTCTTAGATTTTATGCAGCTTCACTAAACTTTTTCTAGATAAACATGTTATTTTATATTTCTTAAATCTGTAAATTCGTATCTTTCATTAATTTTTGAAAAATCATCAGGTGTAATTCTTTGTAGATTTTCTCTTAATCATCTTTTCTATTTTTTTCTGGTGTGCCAATTAAATATATAGTAGACCATCTCTCTCTGTCTTCCATGTCACTTAGTATCTCTTTCATATTTCCACCTCTTTCTATCCCTGTTGTGAATGCTAGCTTTTTTTTTTCAGATTTATCTTCCAAACTAATTCCCTAATTAGTTGTGTCTAATATGTCTATTGAGTGTCTAGTTTCAATTATGGTTTTTTTCAAATCTATATGTTAATTTTTGATAACTTCTTATTTCTGCTAACATTTTCAATTCTATACTTTATTTATTTAAACAAGTAAACTTATACAACTGAATCTGAGTTAGCCAGTATCTACAGTATTTTTATGTCTGATTCTACAATTTGTTGTGTCTAGCTTTTGGTGGTTTATTTCTTCAGATGTTTTGTAATTTTTAAAAGTGTGAATTTAATTATTTGGACCTTTATCTGTGTGAATTCTTTAAAACTTTTTGGTTTTCAGAGTTTAGTTGTATTTGCATCTGCCAAGCTTGGGAAGAGAGAAGAAATATATTTCCAATCGAACACTACTTTAAATTTTCAGCTTCAAGTTTTTTTGAGCTACTTGAGAATAGCATAAATTCTTTCTCCAAGCATACATAATGGGGGTCTTGTGGTTGGAAATTCTCAAAAGTAGACATTCTCCCCATTTATTCGGAAGCAAGTCTAAGAAGGCACGTTTCCTTGCTATGGCTTTCTGTGGAGTGGGATTTGTTTTAAACTCAACCTCTGAAGGGATTGTCATTCAGTAGTCTCAGTTTTGTGCATGGGTCTTGGATTTATTATCCCACCTTAGATCAGCCCTAGGCTGGAATAGGTGTTCCAAAAACCCAAACTTCATCCCACCCAAGACTTCCATTTGTCCAAGATGATTTACTGACCTCTCTGAATTCATGCTTCCTTGTCCATTTCATATCTGAGGATTTTACTTTCTTGCCATTTAAGTTATGTAATTATAAAGCTTCTCAAAAAATTTTTTTAACCAGAATTTTTCCTTTTGTTTTTACTGGGACCAGGTTTCTGGTGTTTAGTCTGCTATTCTGTCAGAAACTAAAGTCCTACTTTACCCTTAAACCCACTTCCAATCTGACATCTAGCCTTATCTCTTAATTAAAATGTTCTTGTTTTGGACATTTTTGTATGTTGAAACTATCACCTCACTTAGCTCTGCTATCATGCTCCACCCCTTCCCCCCCCCCCCCCCCCACTTCCCCTTTTTAAATTCCCTCCCTCAGTAACAGTTTATTCTCAGTCTCTTTGGGTGTCATCTTTTCCTCTTTCTTATCTCTAAATGGGTCCTCAGAGTTCTATCTTAGGCCACCTTTCTATTTCCTTTTCTTCCTCCTCTTAGGTGATTCCATTAATTCTCATGACATTAAATAGCAGTCACATGCTCACCACTTTAATTTATTTCTATAGCCCAGACCTCTACTCTGAGTTCCAGACTCATCCATCCACTTAACAACATGACATCTCACTGATTGTCTAGAGGTTTCTCAAACTTAAACTGGAACTCTTGGTTTTCTCCCTAGACATGGGTCTTCTTGACTTATTCCCTTTGACAGTAAAAAGGAGTTCTATCCACTCAGTTGCCAAACCAAAATCCTAGGAGTCATCTCTCACTCCTAAATCCAAATCATCAAGACCTGACTTTCCTGCCATAAAAATCTTATTGCATATGTAAAACTCTTACACTCTCCACTTCTCTTCCTTATCACTACTACTACCCTAGTTCCCTAGTTCAAACCATAATCATCTGTAGTTTGCCAGTATTTTATTGAGGATTTTTGCATTGATGTTCATCAGGGATATTGGTCTAAAATTATCTTTATTTGTTGTATCTCTGTCAGGCTTTGGTATCAGGATGATGCTGGCCTCATAAAATGAGTTAGGGAGGATTCCCTCTTTTTCTATTGATTGGAATAGTTTCAGAAGGAATGGTACCAACTCCTCTTTGTATTTCTGGTAGAATTCCGCTGTGAATCCGTCTGGTCCTTGACTATTTTTGATTGGTAGGCTATTAATTATTGCCTCAATTTCAGAGCCTGCTATTGGTCTATTCAGGGATTCAACTTCTTCCTGTTGAATCCCTGTAGTTTGGACTTCTACAAACTCTTGTCTCTCTCTCCATCAAGGTTTCTGCGCTTTCTATTTCTTCTGCCTAGAACACTTACTTACTCCTGTGCTCTTGACATAATTACTCCATTTCACTCTTTAGATCTCAGCTTAAATTTTACTTCCTCGGAGAGGACATCTTTGATTACTCACATTATCCTTGCATTCTATTATCCTCCTACTCTATTTACAATTTTATTTATTTTTTGATTTATTGGTTTATTTGTAATTGTTCACTCCAAGCCTCCTCAAATGTAAGCTCTCTCAGGGCAGGAAGTTTTATATTCCCAGTATCTGTCTTGTATTTCTCTGTCTTGTTCACTTGGTATTCCCAGTATCTAGTATATTATCAGGTACAAAAGAAGCATTCCATAATACAAGTTATTTGTCTACAAAAATGCCTTAAAAAATGCACCTGTGGTATGATGATAGAATACCATTTCAGTCAAGTTTGTCCCCTGTAGGGGTCAGGAAATATTTCTAGGTCTCTAAATTCACACTATGATGATAGCTTCCACTCTTTGGGATTATGCAGATCTAGAAGATACATAAACACCCCTACGCAAATAAACTAGAAAACCTAGAAGAAATGGATAATTTCCTGGACACTTACACTCTCCCAAGACTAAAACAGGAAGAAGTTGAATCCCTGAATAGACCAATAGCAGGCTCTGAAATTGAGGCAATAATTAATAGCCTACCAATCAAAAATAGTCAAGGACCAGACGGATTCAAAGCGGAATTCTACCAGAAATACAAAGAGGAGTTGGTACCATTCCTTCTGAAACTATTCCAATCAATAGAAAAAGAGGGAATCCTCCCTAACTCATTTTATGAGGCCAGCATCATCCTGATACCAAAGCCTGACAGAGATACAACAAAAAAAAGATAATTTTAGACCAATATCCCTGATGAACATCGATGCAAAAATCCTCAATAAAATACTGGCAGACCGAACCCAGCAGCACATCAAAAAGCTTATCCACCATGATCAAGTGGGCTTCATCCCTGGGATGCAAGGCTGGTTCAACATACGCAAATCAATAAATGTAATCCAGCATATAAACAGAACCAAAGACAAAAACCACATGATTATCTCAATATATGCAGAAAAGGCCTTAGACAAAATTCCACAGCTCTTCATGCTAAAAACTCTCAATACATTCAGTATTGATGGAACATATCTCAAAATAATAACAGCTATTTATGACAAACCCATAGCCAATATCATACTGAATGGGCAAAAACTGGAAGCATTCCCTTTGAAAACTGACACAAGACAGGGATGCCCTCTCTCACCACTCCTATTCAACATAGTGTTGGAAGTTCTGGCCAGAGCAATCAGGCAAGAGAAAGAAATCAAGGATATTCAGTTAGGAAAAGAAGAAGTCAAATTGTCCCTGTTTGTAGATGACATGATTGTATATTTAGAAAACCCCATCGTCTCAGCCTGAAATCTCCTTAGGCTGAAAAGCAACTTCAGCAAAGTCTCAGGATACAAAATTAATGTGCAAATATCACAAGCATTCTTATATACCAGTAACAGACAAACAGAGAGCCAAATCATGAGTGAACTCCTATTCACAATAGCTTCAAAGAGAATAAAATACCTATGAATCCAACTTACAAGGGATGTAAAGGACCTCTTCAAGGAGAACTACAAACCACTGCTCAGTGAAATAAAAGAGGACACAAACAAATGGAAGAACATACCATGCTCATGGATAGAAAGAATCAATATTGTGAAAATGGTCATACTGCCCAAGGTAATTTATAGATTCAAAGCCATCCCCATTAAGCTCCCAATGACTTTCTTCACAGAATTGGAAAAAACTGCTTTAAAGTTCATATGGAACCAAAAAAGACCCCACATGGCCAAGATAATCCTAAGCCAAAAGAACAAAGCTGGAGGCATCATGCTACCTGACTTCAAACTATACTACAAGGCTACAGTAATCAAAACAGCATGGTACTGCTACCAAAACAGAGATATAGACCAATGGAAGAGAACAGAGCCCTCAGAAATAATACCACACATCTACAGCCATCTGATCTTTGACAAACCTGACAAAAACAAGAAATGGGGAAAGGATTCCCTATTTAATAAATGGGGCTGGGAAAATTGGCTAGCCTTAAGTAGAAAGCTGAAACTGGATCCTTTCCTTACTCCTTATATGAAAATTAATTCAAGATGGATTAGACATTTAAATGTTAGACCTAAAACCATAAAAATCCTAGAAGAAAACCTAGGTAGTACCATTCAGGACATAGGCATGGGCAAGGACTTCATGTCTAAAACACCAAAAGCAATGGCAACAAAAGCCAAAATTGACAAATGGGATCTAATTAAACTAAAGAGCTTCTGCACAGCAAAAGAAACTACCATCAGAGTGAACAGGCAACCTACAGAATGGGAGAAAATTTTTGCAATCTACTCATCTGACAAAGGGCTAATATCCAGAACCTATACAGAATTCAATCAAATTTACAAGAAAAAAACAAACAACCCCATCAAAAAGTGGGCAAAGGATGTGAACAGACACTTCTCAAAAGAAGACATTCATACAGCCAACAGACACATGAAAAAATGCTCATCATCACTTGCCATCAGAGAAATGCAAATCAAAACCACAATGAGATACCATCTCACACCAGTTAGAATGGCAATCATTAAAAAATCAGGAAACAACAGGTGCTGGAGAGGATGTGGAGAAATAGGAACACTTTTACACTGTTGGTGGGACTGTAAACTAGTTCAGCCATTGTGGAAAACAGTGTGGCGATTCCTCAGGGATCTAGAATTAGAAATACCATTTGACCCAGCTATCCCATTACTGGGGATATACCCAAAGGATTATAAGTCATGCTGCTATAAAGACACATGCACACGTATGTTTACTGCGGCACTATTCACAATAGCGAAGACTTGGAATCAACCCAAATGTCTATCAGTGACAGACTGGATTAAGAAAATGTGGCACATATACACCATGGAATACTATGCAGTCATAAAAAGGATGAGTTTGTGTCCTTTGTAGGGACATGGATGCAGCTAGAAACCATCATTCTCAGCAAACTATCGCAAGAACAGAAAACCAAATACCGCATGTTCTCACTCACAGGTGGGAACTGAACAATGAGATCACTTGGACACAGGAAGGGGAACATCACACACTGGGTCCTATTGTGGGGAGGAGGGAGGGGGGAGGGATAGCATTAGGAGATATACCTAATGTAAATGATGAATTAATGGGTGCAGCACACCAACATGGCACATGTATACATATGTAACAAACCTGCACGTTGTGTACATGTACCCTAGAACTTAAAGTACAATTTAAAAAAAGATACAGGTAAGTCTATTTCAGATACCTCTCTTAAATACAAACTAGGCACTTACATTAGTACTGTATCTTCTCTAAGAATGCTGAGTGTTTGGTTAAAATCAGTGTCATATAATAACAAAATGGCAAGCTGTACCAGGTCAATGGGAGCCAGGTCATTGAGTATATTCAGCACCTAACACTAAAAATCATGGGTTAGAAAATGAACGAACAAATGAATGATCTCTTGGGATCTCTGACACATTTCACACACATACAGCCTTCACTTCAAATCTAAATTTTGCAAGTTTGTGCTGTATGAATTGAATGGCTGAGAGGGCTCTGAGAGACCAATAATGTATTCATCTACTGCTCTTGTTAATTCTCTAAATGATAAACTCCTGACACCTAGTGCTGTAGATGGAATTGTGTCCCCTAGAAATTTATCTTTTGAAGCCCTAACTGTCCATATGATAGTATTTGGAGATGAGGCCTTTGGGAGGCAATTCGAGTTAAATGAGTGCTTGAGGGTAGCATTCCTATGATGAGAAGGAGAGAGAGCTCTCTCCCTACCACGTGAGAACACAAGAAGGTGGCCATCTGCAAGCCTAGGATGCAGGCCCTTACCAGGAAACAAGTCAGTGGGCACCTTGAGCTTGGACTCTCCAGGCTAAAGAACTGTGAGAAATATGTTGTTATCACTCCATATATAGTATTTTTAAAGACACCTCAGCAGACTAATATACCTAGATTATCATATAGGCTGGTAACATCATAGTTCTTCTTTTTAAATCTTCTATTAAAGGGAGAAGACATTGCAAGGGTGCTGACATCCCGCTCAGCAGTGAGGAAGTAACAGCTGTGGGAATTCTCAAAATCAGAGCAATGCTGATCATGCTGCATGTGCAAACCAAATATAGTGACTAGTCAAATCTAATGAGTAGAATGAAATTTTTCATGTGTAATGAAAAACTTTCGGTCCGGCCGGGCGCGGTGGCTCAAGCCTGTAATCCCAGCACTTTGGGAGGCCGAGACGGGCGGATCACGAGGTCAGGAGATCGAGACCATCCTGGCTAACACGGTGAAACCCCGTCTCTACTAAAAAATACAAAAAACTAGCCGGGCGAGGTGGCGGGCGCCTGTAGTCCCAACTACTCGGGAGGCTGAGGCAGGAGAATGGCGTAAACCCGGGAGGCGGAGCTTGCAGTGAGCTGAGATCTGGCCACTGCACTCCAGCCTGGGCGACAGAGCGAGACTCCGTCTCAAAAAAAAAAAAAAAAGAAAAACTTTCGGTCCGTATCAATTCTATAAAGTGACACGCTGAAATACCCCAATGAGTCTATATTCTGAAATCTACTGAGTCATAAAAGCAAATCCTGAAATAGCAAACAACTATAATGAGGTATAGATTCACTCCATAATAGGACCCTATAAACAACGAAAAGAGATTGTGTAATTTGGAAGAAACTGTCGTTCAATTATATATAAGGGAAGCAAATTGTGTTTGGATTTAGCAAGCCAGTTATTTGCAAGGACTTGAGACTAACAATTTATTAGGATAATTACTGCGTAATTTATATGGCTTGAAGGTTAAGGAATTTTAAATAAAGTTAGTTAGCATAAGACATTTCAATTGCTTAACTTGATTATAATCCCTTCTCTGCCCTCCCACTTATCTGCTGTGTGAACCTGGGCAATTAACTTTTCTATGTTAAGTTGTCGCATCTTAAAATGAAATAGTAGCAATTTACCTCATATTTTACTTTTTGACCTATGTGATGCCATGTGCAAGCCTTCTAAGCACACTACAAATATTAATTTCTTTAATCTTTATAACAATTCCCTGAGTTGGGAAACATTTTTATCTCCTCTTCAGAGATGAAGAAATTGGGATTTCAACTTGAAAAAGGATTCAAGTGCATTACATTTAATGGGCACTTTACTTCTATTAATATTACATACTCACCATAATGTAGAATCAGTGGGAGCCCTGAGCTTGTTTTCCTGTAACTAAACAGTCCCATCTGGGGGTGATGGGAGACAGTGACAGATCATCAGGCATTAGACTCTCATAAGGAGTGTGCAACTTAGATCCCTCACATGCACAGTTCATCATAGGTTCGTACTCCCATAAGAACCTAACACTGCTGCTGATCTGACAAGAGGCAGGGCTCAGCTTCACTTACCCACTGCTCACCTCCTGCTGTGTGGCCTGGTTCCTAGCAGTCCACAGACTGGTACTGGTCTGTGGCTCAGGGGTTGGGGACTCCCGCCCTATAATATAGATTCAAAGTTGAAAGTTGAAATCAAATTAAATTAAAGGCAATAAAGTGGTATTTCTTGCACCTCTGGATGTATGGACTAGGATGCATATCTGTTACAAAGATGCTGTGAAAGTTCAAAAGAAGGATTAGTACCTTCTATCTGAAAGAGAGGGATGCTGATATTTCAGGTAGGTCTTGAAGGCTGGGGGGTGACCTATGGCAGAGACAAAGGAGGATGTTCCAGACAGAAGAACAAGCAGAAGCAAAGGTAGAGGGGAGGAAAATATGCAAACTCCTTGGTAAATGAGGAATATTCTAGATTATCCAGAGAAGGGGGATATAAAAATATAGGACCACTGGGGAAATGTGAACACTGAATGTCTGATTATATTAATGTATTGATGTTTGGGGAGTTTACAGAATGTATTGTATTTACATGTAACAATTTTAGATAATATCTAGAAGTTTCATACAGAAATGTTTACAACACAGTGGTGGAAAGTTTGGGGTCTGGAAGAAACCAGTGGAAGTATATATGAAACAAGATAGACCACTGCTCTGATCATAGCTGAAGCAAGATGATGGATTGTAAGGGTAACATAATGAAATCAGGACATGGCAGCTGCTTCTCACTCTTCTCTCCTTGAAAACATAACCCGCCCCAAAGAGTCCCAACCTGTTGGTTTTTAATGCCATGTTGTAGGCTTTTTGACCCTTGGAACTGTAAGCACCTATTTCTGAAATTAACTCAGTAGTCTCCCAGGAAGCATATAGCAGACAGTCCCAAGGAGCAAACATTTATCTCTCAAGAAGATGAAAAGAGTTTAGCTATTCTTTCTCCTACTTTACTGTATAAATTTGTGTGAAATTCTGTACATGACTTTGAAGTCATTTTTGTGCTGTCTTATGTACATAAATCTGCTAGTGCTTACCCAATAATAAATTGTGCTCTTACTTTATTCTGTATTGGTACAGAGGGGTCAGGGCCAGGATTGCCTTATTTCTCCAAAAGAATATATGAGAGTTTATTAATAATATTCTCTCTATATTTATACATATTTGAAATTCTCTATAGTAAAACATTTTTTAAAATGATATTTGATCATTTCAGATACTCCAACAAGATAAGAATCAAGAAATTGCCATCAAATTTGGCAACTAGGAGGGCAATGGTGACCTTGGAGGAAAGAGGAGAATGGGAGAATGAAAGCTTTACTGAAAAGGAGTCAATGGGAGGACAGAAAGAGAAAGCAATGAATACAGATTGCTCCTTTTCAAGACATTTGGCAGAGAGAGAGAGGGAGAAGGTGAAATAGATGGAAGGATTCTTTTAGAGTAGGACAAATCTATTTGTGAGCATTAGCAGAGAAAAATGAGCCTGAAAGAGGGAGATTAAAGCTGTGGTCTAGAGGAAGAATAATTGATGGGCAACATCCCAGAAGAGCTGTGAGAAGATGAGATGCAGGACTTTTCTCCAGCCTATTTTCCAAAAGTAATCAAAGCAACCTTTGGTTTTGGTTTTGTCCAGTTCAGAAATATTATCACAAATATAATCCATATACAATGAATAAAATTTAGAAAATATAGATAAGTAACAATTTTTAAGCATGGGTAATCTCATTTTGCTATAGAAATACCTAATATAGATAACAGGTTGATGGGTGCAGCAAACCACTATGGCACGTGTATACCCCGGGCCGTCTGCTATCTGTTTGCTTATGTATACACTAACATATACACAAACAAACACACTAATGCAATCATATTATGCAGACAACTCTGCAGTCTAATTTTTTTCATTTAATGAATTGTGAAAGCCTTCCTATATCAATAAGCACAATAATCTTTTAAAAACAAACCATAGATGTTATCACCTTCCCCGCTTAATAAAATATTTCACTGGCCAAATACTATATTTAGAAATAAAAAATCCAATCTGCATAATTCGATCTACACCCCTGAGTGATCTGGCCTCAGCCTCACCTGACATCACTTTATGCCTTGATCATTTTGTTCCAAACACTCTTTCTTGCAGTTCCTCAAACTCACAAACTTTCTTGATTCTC
The DNA here is from genome assembly GCF_007565055.1 of Rhinopithecus roxellana. NCBI lineage: Eukaryota > Metazoa > Chordata > Mammalia > Primates > Cercopithecidae > Rhinopithecus > Rhinopithecus roxellana. The sequence goes on from NC_044551.1 coordinate 143,669,276, forward strand.
TGTTCCTCTGCCCAGATTGCCCTCTTTGAGACTCTTTGCATGGCTGAGTCCTTCTGATCCTTTGGGTCTCTCTTCTCTGTATAGTCAAATAGAAGTCAGGTTCCCTGTATGGTGACCATGGATCCTGACTAGACTGGCATAGTCCTGGTTTTCACCTCCTGTTCCAATATAATACTTAATGATGCCTCCTTTCACTCTCGAGAGTGCTCCGGTTTGGATAATGAATTACAGAGTTACTCCACCCATAGGGCCTGGATCTTTCCCTTCACAGCAGTCATTTCAATTTGTAATTATGAAATTGTCTCTTCATTTACCTATTTGCTGTGTGCCATTTATTAGCACATAATCTCAGTAACAGTGGGGGAAAAAAAATCGGTCTCCACTACACAGATCTAGTCCTTTGGCTTTGACCCTTGCTAAACATTGGTAAACGTAGGTAGAGCATCAAATGGGACAGCCTTGATAAAATAGACTGAGGCGAGTTGGGGAGGAGGTGCAGGGGACAGAAGCTGGACTGAAGTAACCTGAGGAAAGTGAAAATGTGTAAGAATTCCACAGACAGGGGGAGCAATTGATTTTTATAGTCACTATTAAAATTTACTTATCTGTTGCTGGAGAGAATGTGGAGAAATAGGAACACTTTTACACTGTTGGTGGGAGTGTAAATTAGTTCAACCATTGTGGAAGACAGTGTGGCAATTCCTCAAGGATCTAGAATTAGAAATACCATTTGACCCAGCCATCCCATTACTGGGGATATACCCAAAGGATTTTAAGTCATGCTGCTATAAAGACACATGCACACATATGTTTACTGCGGCACTATTCATAATAGCAAAGACTTGGAATCAACTCAAATGTCCATCAGTGACAGACTGGATTAAGAAAATGTGGCACATATACACCATGGAATACTATGCAGCCATAAAAAAGGATGAGTTCGTGTCCTTTGTAGGGACATGGATGCAGCTGGAAACCATCATTCTCAGCAAACTATCGCAAGAACAGAAAACCAAACACCACATGTTCTGACTCATAGGTGGGAACTGAACAATGAGATCACTTGGACACAGGAAGGGGAACATCACACACCAGGTCCTATTGTGGGGAGAGGGGAGGGGAAGGGATAGCATTAGGAGATATACCTAATGTAAATGACAAGTTAATGGGTGCAGCACACCAACACTGGCACATGTATACATATGTAACAAACCTGCACGTTGTGCACATGTACCCTAGAACTTAAAGTATAATAATAAAAAGAAGAAAATATTGAAAAGGTATTTCTCTATTATACACAAATTTTCATTTTCTTATAATTTACCCTCTTTGAAATTATGATTACTTTTCAGATTTTAGTGCTGTGAATATTTAGTAATATTTTAGGATTTAGTATAGTTTAGTTTAATGGTTTTCTTTTTTTGAATATTCACTTGTAAGCTAGGCTTTTAGAAGAAAATAAAATTTTAAAAGACACTTCAAATAAAGTCAAGTTCAAAAGGAATCTTGAAATAAAAGGCTTTGTGAATCAAAAGGCATTGACTGAATAAGTGACATATCTTTAATCCAATGTTAACCAGACAAGGCACAAAGGACAAGCAGGACAAGTGTCTGACAGACTGCGTGCCCTCTCTTGCCATCCCTGCTGCCATTACCTGCATCCAAGCCTTCATTTCCCTGTCTCCACAAGCCTGAAATAGTCATCCTGGCCCTTCTACCTCTGAGCCCCTACTGCCACTTCCCAGCCACACCTCACATGACAATCTGCACATACTGCCAAATCCATCTGTGTGAAACATTATTTTTACTACATTTTTCTTCTTTTTAAAACATTTACGATGTAGCCCAAATTCTTTCTTCCTTATGCAGAGAGAAGAACACAAGATTTAGAATCATACACAGGCGCACACCCTGGTTCAAACACTTATCATCTGCATGACTTGACTAAGTTGCTTGATGTCATGTATAAAATGGGTATAATCATCAAATCTCACCAGGGTGAGTAGAGAAATAAGTAAATATGAAAAGCCATAACCAAATAATTAATGTTTTCTACCAGTTTGTTCTCTTCCCTAAGTTCACCAACTTTTGAATGTCTTTTATAATCTGACCCCATCTTCCTTTCTAATTTATTCTCCTCCAGTTTTCTTCACTCTTTGCCATATTATTTTTCCTACACAAAACCTCTGTATATGCCTTTAGTTTTCCCACCTCCATATCTTGATTCATGACTTCAAGAGAGAACAAATCAAAATAGTGATATTTATTTATTACGTATATACTAATACTGTGTTAAGTTGATACATAATCTCATATTGAAAAAATAATGTATTATCCCCATTTTACAGATGAGGAAACTGAGGTTTCAAAAGATTGAGAACCTCGTTCAAGTTTCTCACATCTTGTAAATGGGAGAGTAGAAATTCAAACCCAGACAGTGTACGATTACAATCCTAACTGCTAACTTCAAATGCATTAGCATCCATTGTCTGAGAGGATACTATTAATTTTCCCATTTACAAGTAAGGAATCTTAAAGAGTGATAGATGATTTTAAAAAGTAATGAGTGATAGATTAAATTCTAGGTCACCTTATTTAAAAATGACAGATTGCCCCTTAATTTCCAGGGGGAAAAAAGAAGAGATGATGATAGTTTATAGATAAAACAGATACTCTTGAAGACAAAGAACAAAATGACAAAATGAGGGTCTTACTCTGCCAAAGGGCAAGTATAAAATAGAATAAAAAGCTATGGTAATTTGTATGATGTGGTATTGGTACAGAGACAGAAAAAGGGCCCATAGAACAGAATGGAGTCCAGAAAATGGAACCACGCATACAGAGTCTTTTTACATTATTATGCGGTCTTTTTACATTATTAACTGAAGAAAAATGGAGCCATTTAAAAACTTGTTAAGATTTAGAAACAAAGGCAGAAGGAGCCAAATCAAGACTGTAAGTTGATAGATGCCTAATGATGTCCTATCAAATCTCTTGCAAAATGACCCATGTTTGATAAGAGGAATGAACAGGAGCATTGTCACAGTGAAGGACTCTCTGATAAGGCTTTCCTGGGGGATTTTCTGCTAAAGCTTTGGCTAAGTTTCCCAAAACATCCTCATAATAAGCAGATGTTACCATTTTGGGGTTCTTCAGAAAGTCAACAAGCAAAATGCCTTGAGCATCCTAAAAAAAAAAAAAAAAAAAAACAGTTGCCATGACTTTTGCTCTTAACTGGTCCGATTTTGCTTTCACTGGACCACTTCCACTTCTTCATAGTCATTGCTTTGATTGTGTTTCGTCTTCAGAATTGTACTGGTGAAGCTATCTTTTACCTCCTGTTACAATTCTTCAAAGAAATGCTTTAGGATCTTTATCCCATTTGTTTAAAGTTTCCATGGAAAGTTCTGATTTTGTCTGCAGTGGATTGGGGTGTGGTGGGTTTAGCATCCATTGAGTAGAACATTTGCTCAACTTTAATTTTTCAGTTAGAATAGTGTAAGCTGAACCAGTTGAGATGACTGTGGTGTTGACTATTGTTTCTGCTGTTAGTTGTTGGTCCTCTTCAATTAGGGCATGAACAAGATTAATTTTTTCCTTGCAAATTGATGTAGATTGTTTATCGCTGTGGGCTTCATTGTCAACATTGTCTCATCCCTTCTCTTTTTTAACTTTCATTTTAAGTTCAGAGGCACATGTGCAGGTTTGTTATATAGATAAACTGGTGTCATGGAGGTTCGTTATACAGAGTATTTTGTCACCCAGGCATTAAGCCTAGTACCCATTAGTTATTTTTCCTAAACCTCTTCACCTCCCACCCTCCACCCTCCAATGGGCCCCATTGTCTTGTTCCCCACCATGTGTCCATGTGCTCTCATCATTTAACTCTCACTTACAAGTGAGAACATGCAGTATTTGGTTTTCTATTCCTGCATTAGTTTGCTAAGGATAATGGCCTCCAGTTCCATTCATGGTCTCCTCTTAAAACTATCCATTTATAAACAGCTGATTTCTTTAGGATATTGTCCCCCAAAACTTTCTGCAAATCAAGGAAGATTTCATCATTCTTCCACCCAAGATTGACTATAAATTCGATGTTTGCTCTTGCTTCAATTTTAGTAGAACGTATGTGGCTCTGACAGGGACCTTTTTTTTTTTTTTGAGACGGAGTCTCGCTCTGTCACCCAAGCTGGAGTGCATCCCGGGTTCACGCCATTCTCCTGCTTCACGCCATTCTCCCGCTTCAGCCTCCCGAGGGACTCTTATTAAACTGGTATTTTATCCTTCTTAGTGCCTTAGATGTTGTTCAAACATGTTATAACAAGTTAGTATGCATTTTTTTGTTGCAAAAAAAAAATGAAATCCATCAATCCTTTTTTCATAATACGCATTTTCCATAAACTTTTTGAAGACCCTTCATAGAGTAAGACAGATGGTAAGGTAATCCTTTGACGCCTTATGACCTGATACTTTTCTCTTTCCTGTGATATGAACACGTGACATGATATTTATTTTCAAAGAAAACCAATATCCTTTCATGAAAACCTTCTGATATGAGAGAAGGAGCTGGCAGCCAAAGAACCAGCTCAATACCAAACCTTAACCTGGGAAAGTAAGTGCTCCTCATGCATCTCTAGAGCCTGTAATTAATGGCTCTCCTTGGATTCACATTTTCCACTTCTTTTTACCCTGCTTTAGAAGTGCCTTTTTTTTCCTATCTGCCCTGGATAAGATCCACTTCCCCTCGCTGGCTCCCGCTTCCAGTCACCACTAAACAGTCACAGTGGTTTGCTATGAACTCCTCTCCTATGCCATTTTGGTTTATAAAAATACTATATTCTTCATAAAATCAAATAGATGTTTCTCAATAGGAAAAGATAGATGTAAATAATGGAATTCATGAGCTACCAAGTTTTATTCCTTACAGTCAACGTGGAGTCCTCCTCTGCAACCCATAAGAAGTGTTTATCTCATTCCCACTGCACTTCAGGCCATCTTACTAATATTGTCAAACATTGATTTTATAACACCTAACCAAAACATTAAAGAAATATTCTTAAGCCTCTAGGATCAAGAGCATCTAGCCTGGAATTAATGGTTCTCCATAACACTACTTGTCTCCACCCATTCACTTTATTCCTTCCTTCTTCATAACCTGCCATCTCAAGTTCCACATTTGCCGTGGTGCTTTACCTGCTATCTAACACACACCGACCTTCCATAACCTCCAAATGCCACTTGTATGTATTATGATCTTTACCGTCTTAGTACCCATTGTTAATTTCTACCGTGTCCCTAACATTATTGCCTCCATCATTGGTGAAAACTGGCTGGTCACATTTGCCATGTCTATCACAAACCAAAATGCCTAATACAAGATGTAATTAAGTCAAAGCAGAGCAGACAATTCTAAAGAAGAAAGAGGAGGAGAAGAAGGAGGAGGAGACGGAGGAGGAGGAGGAGGAGGAGGAGGAGGAGGAGGAGGAGGGGAAGTGGAAGGGGAAGGGGAAGGGGAAGGAAGAAAAAAACATGCAGTCCAGACACAACTCACTTTCCCTCACTACCTAATCTGATCTGTCTTCCTCTCCCAAATCAGAAGACTGCATGGCAGCTCAACAAAGAGAAAAATCAGTTAGAATGGATGGAACCCCAGCACAGTAGAATGGCTGAAGCATAAGTGAAGGGAAATTAAAAGAGCTCTTTGTGCAGACTTAAACAAATTCAAATACAGTACAAAGGAACATTTTCTGAATGTAAAGAAAATCATCTTGTAATTTCTACTGTAATAACCAGTGGATGTATTGAAGGAGAAGTTTCACATATTAGTGGTCTGGAAGACCATATGGAAGATATATTTTAAAGCACGGCACAGAAATACAAAAAGATGGATATTGGAAAGAAAAAGAGGTGATGAAGTATAAATCCTGGAAATCTGTGCCCTTTTTCTAATTTCTTATGGTGCTTTCTAAAGATTTTTTCATCTCTTTAAAAATGAAAGCACATGAGACAAAACTTTTCCCAAATCCATCTTTCATTACATTCCATCGATTTTTGTATAAAGCGTTTTCCTTTTCATTGCTTTTATAGAGTTTATAATTTTGATTTAAAAATTGATTCAAGGGTTGTCAGGGAGTGCGCTTCTTATTTGTCAAACACATATTTTTTTTTTACCATACTTAACTATTCATTTTAATTTCATTAGATTATGAAGAAAAACGTAGCCTATAAAATATTGACATTTTTGAAATTCATAGGCAGGTACAAAATCAATCTTTATAAATATGCAAATATTATAACTTTGAAAATGTATATTATATTTGAGGGTTGCAAGGGTCTTTCTATGTATCTGCTCAATCCAGTTTATAAGCTGTATTTTAAATTTTTAAATATAAAGTTTTGAGTTTGTTTCCTTTAGAGACAGGCTCTCACTTTGCCACCCAGGCTGGAGTGCGGTGGCACGATCATAGCTCACTGTAGCATCAACTTTTGGGCTCAAGTGATCCTCCCACCTCATTTTCCTGAGTAGCTAGGACTACAGGTGTGTGCCACAACATGTAGCTAGTTTTTAAATTTTTTCTGTTTACATGGGGTGGACAGTCTCCCTATGTTTCCCAGTCTGGTCTCAAATGCCTGGCTTCAAATGATCCCCTTGCCTTAGCCTCACAAAGAGCTGGGATTACAGGCATGAGCCACCACACCTGGCCTAATATTTCTTTATGTCCTCACTTATTTTTCATTTTCATTTATGTTCTTATTCATATTTGTCCAGTTTGATTTATCTGACTATATATCAATGCTTAATGAAGTATTAGCAAATAGTATTCAGCAATATATCAAAAGATTAATACATTATGTGACCAAGAAATACTTATTATCAACATATTCAGGAATTTTATCAACATAACCCATCATACATACAAAATGAAAAAATATTACATCAATAAATACTGAAAATGTATTTGATAAAATTCAACAAATATTAGTGATAAAAATTATCAGTAGAATAAAATTAATAGAACCAAGACAATTTACTAAAAATAAAAAACAACAGTATATTCCTAACGATGAACCACTAAAATAATTTCAATTAAAATTGGTCATTCCTATTATTATTTAGCATTGTTTCAGAAGTTCTAATAAATACAAAAAATTAAATAGCCGGTATAAATAGAACAGACGATATAAAAATGTCTCTTTTGTTGATGTAACTGAATGACTAGAAAATCTAAGGTAGGAAAAAAATTAGTTGCATTAATAAGAAAATTTGGTAAGTCATAGAATACAAGATAAATACCAAAAAAAGAAATAGTTTTTTCTTCATTTTATACATAATCACCTAAAGGAAGAAGATAGTTTTTAAAAAAGAAAGTTTGAGATAGAAACAGTACTAAAAAATACTTAGGAATAAATTTAACAAGTAAAGTACAAGATCTAAGTGAAGAAAATTATAAAATTGTATTAAAGGACATAAAATTTGAACACAGGGAAAGATACACCATGTTCATGTTCATTAATGGGAAGACAGCATATTAAAAAGATTAATTTTCTCAAAATTAATAAATAAAGATAATGTCATTCTAATTGAATTTTCAATGGAAGTCATTTGTCATTTTATGTTGGTAGACAGAGAATACAAGGTGTAGTTGGATAAAATAATCTTAACCCTTACAAAGAGGATAAAACACCTGAGCACAGCTGATACATTTAAATTGCTTTTTAAAGCAAGAGTATTGATTAGTAGCAAGGCATTTTGAAAAGAACAATTTAAGATTTTTTTTAAATGTCAAACATTGTGGGAGGAATGCCTTCTATGAAGGAAGACATAAATCCTGGTTTCCAGTCTTTCCTTACTCCCACCTAATGCTGCCCCTCTCTCTGCCTTCTCCAGCTCAGTTGAAGATGCCACCATCCACCCACACATAACCCAAATGCAACCTAAACCCATGACTTTCTTTCAAGTCTCAATTCCACCACCGTAGTCTAAACCATTCTTCTCGTTCACAGCCTGACCTCTTGCAAAAATCTTAGGTATGTCTTGCAGCTTTCACTCTTGTCCCTCTGCCATCCTTTCTCTCTGCCAGCAGGAAAAGTGGTCTTTCAAAAACCTCAAATGATTTTCCATAGTTCTTAGATGAAAATCTGAACTCTCCACTTCTTCTACAGAGTCTAGTTCCAACACCATCACTAAACTCATTTTATACCACTCTGTCCTCTCAACCTCTGTGTCCAGCAACAATGGCCTTCTTTCAGCTCTTTAAGGACACCACACTTGTCCCAGCTGTAGAAACTTCTCGACTGCTGGGCTCCTTGCCTGCCATGCCACTCCCCTGATTGGTGCATGGCTGGTGCCTTAAGCATTTAAAACATCCCTTGACCACCTTTCAAATCACCCTGTTTTAATTATCTGCATAGTACTAACTATAGTTGGATCTTTCTTTTGTGTATTTATTTGTTTGCTCAGTGTTTATTTCCACATGAAAATGTAAGCTCCAAAAATAAGCAAGTTGTCTGCTCTTGTCAACACTAGGCACAGTGCCTGACACAGAACAAGCACTCAATAAATATGTGTCAAATCAAAGAATTAATGCCTGATCAAAGTTTTATTTCTGAGAGTGTTTTCCTAAGGTAATGTTGAACCTCCAGAAATAGGTTTACTCCAAAAGGTCATTGAAGGAATGTGCTGTGAATATCATATACACAGGGCTTTATTATTTCAAGGAGAGGCACTTTTATAGCCTAATTTCAGTAATACTTTAAAAATCTCAATGAAAACACAAAAGCTTGCATCATATATCTGAAGTAATCATCATCAAATATAGATTGACTGTCACCATCTCCCAAATGTCAAAAGACTGATTAGCAGTATCTAACATCTTGGCTGTAGGAGACCTTGACGTATATGCTCAGCAGGCTACAATGATTAATATAAATTAGCTGCCACATATTCTAAAGGAGACATTAATTTCCCACCACCTATTTCTAAAATGAATTACTAAATCTCAAACTCACCCTCAATGAGGTGATCAGTCACCCACAAAGCTTGGTGTCAATGTAAAGGCCTCATTTGAAATTAACATATGTCCCAAACTTGGGGCAAATAGGAGGAAAGCAACATGATGAACTAGATGCATGGTACAGCACGCTCTGAGTGGTTATTCTAGAATGCTCACCTCCACTGACATGGTCACTTGGTGAGATTCCTCATCTTCCTCCTGGCATGTAGGTATCAGGATATGAGTAGGGATTTCTTTTTGTTAAGTTTTGTTTTGTTTTGTTTTGTTTTGTTTTGTTAGTGACAGAGTCTCGCTCTCTCTCCCAGGCTGGAGTACAGTGGTACCATCTTGGCTCACTGAAACCTCCACCTCCCAAGTTCAAGTGATTCTCCTGCCTCAGCCTCCTGAGTAGCTGGGATTACAGGCCTGCACCACCATGCCCGGCTAATTTTTATATTTTTTAGTAGAGATGGGGTTTTGCTATGTTGCCCAAGCTGGTCTTGAACTCCTGGCCTCGAGTTATCTGCCTGACTTGGCCTCCCAAAGTGCTGGGATTACAGGTGTGAGCCACCATGCCTGACCAGGATTTCTAATTCACATAGAATTTCTCCAATCCTGAAGATTTCCTAAGCCTTTTGAAGGCTACCGGGCCTTAGTCCCTTACATGGGTATGGTTATCCCTGAGGTTTGGTTTTTCAACATAAGCACATCTGATTGTTACCCCTGAACTAGGTTACAACTGACTGACAGAGCCATGGCATCCTTTGCACAACTGCAAGGGAATGTTGAGGCCAGGGTGGCTATATGGTCCTGGTTATGTTGAATCCCTAACCTGCAGTGTGACTGCATTTGGAGATGGTGTCTTTAAGGAGGTAATGAAGGTCAAATGAGGTAATAAAAGTGGAGACTTAATTCAACAGGATTAGCGTCCTTATAAGAAGAGAAAGAGGCACCAGAGATCTCTTCCCTCTGTCTCTCAGAGCACATATACAGAAAAAAGGCCAAGTTAGGGCATGGTAAGAAGGCAGCCCTCTGCAAGTCAAGGAGAGGCCTCACCAGAAACCAACCCTGTCAACACCTTGATCTTGAACTTCCATTCTCCAGAATGGTGAGAAAATAAATTTCTGCTGTTGAAGGCACCCAGTCTGTAGTATATGGTTACCACAGCTCTAGCATACTAACACAGTTTGCTTTGACCACTCTGGTCCTGAAACTCCAATATCTACCCCGTCACCTCCCCATATCCCTCTTCTCTCAGCCCCTGACCCTGCCTCACATCCAAGGCACATTTAACTTTATCAGGACTGCCATGGCTAGTGGGTATAAGCTAGCTGCTGCCAGGAAGGCAAAGTAGCTTAAATGGAGACCTTTGTAATACAGTCCTGAAAATGAAATCTGAATGACAAAATGTACTCAACAGCTACACGAAGCTGTTTTCTTCCATCTGCTTTACAGCAATGTTACAGTTTCTCTAATACATAACTTCAAATAAAAGTTGTAGAATGATTGTCTAGTGCCTTTCCTAGACTAAAAACAAAACCTTTTCTAATTAGCTGCTAACAATGTGCCAAGAAACATTTTCTTCTCTTTAGCCATCAGTGAGCACTATTCAAGGTCATATGAAGTGTGGATATGAGGTGTGGGAGACCAAGATTTTCTCTAGTAAACCAAAGTGGAAGAAAGAAAGAAGCTAAAACAATGGGAGAGATTAGCTATGGAAAAACAATGAAAGTAGATGACTACAATGTGAAAATAAAAAGCATGTTCTTCCTTTCGATTTAAATTTAAAAATTGCCTTTGAGGATAATGTAAAACATTGATCAGTAACCTTGGGGAACAAAAAGCATGTTCAACTTTGATATTTCCATCTCTATCATGTAACTCAATGATTAGCCAAAAAACAGAACATATTTACTTTTTGGGGATATGAGAAAAAAGACAATGACAGCTCCCCATCCTTGGCATCCCCAAGACCAAGACATTGATATATAAGAGAAAACCATTCTCCCAAGGGCCAATGGGATCACAGTCTCTTTCCTCCCTCTAAGGCCCAGGAGATGAGAAGTCCAGCTTCTGACAGCCTACTGTACTCCAGGATTCAGAGTCAGAGTCATCCTGATGTTTGGGGTCCAGCTTTGTGCACCTGCCTGCCTGGAATGAGTGGCTCTTCCAATGGGTCAGAGGATGCTGGAATATCAGTGCTCATACCCTACTTACTCATGAGAAAACTGAGCCTGGGGGGAGAAATCACATGACCTGTACAAGGTTAGACTGTCCACTCAGTGACAAAGCAGAAAGGGGGCCTTTATCCCAGGTCACCACTCTCCTCTGAGTACCTCAGACCACCTCAAACACTAAGTGATGTAAGCTAGCCCCTCTTCAGAAAGAGAGGCTGAAAGCCATCAGCAAATCTATTAGAAACTAATTCTTTTGTTCTTCATGTTCTTTACGAACTCAATTTTTCTTTTTTCTTTTCTTCTCTTTTTTTTTTTTTGAGATGGAGTCTCGTCCTGTTGCCCAAACTGGAGTGCAGTGGCGTAATCTCGGCTCACTGCAAGCTCCGCCTCCCGGGTTCACGCCATTCTCCTGCCTCAGCCTCCCAAGTAGCTGGGATTACAGGCACCCACCACCATGCTCAGCTAATTTTTGTACTTTTGTTAGAGGCAGGGTTTCACCATGTTGGCCAGGTTGGTCTCGAACTCCTGACCTCAAGTGATCCATCCACCTCAGCCTCCCAAAGTGGAGGGATTATAGGCGTGAGCCACCATGCCCAGCACAATTTTTATTTTAAAAAGGAAAATCCTCAGCATTGATATGGGAAACCAAATAATATATACATGACTACCAGATCTGACTAAAAACTTTCTCCAAAAGCCAAATACCATCTTATATATTTTTTTATTTCTTCTGTCTGGCTGGTCCATAATCTACCTGATTACTCTATCATCTAATTTGAAAGCTGAGAGGAAACTAATACCATAGACAGACAAAAAGTCCAGTCGTCCAGTTTAAAATACTAAAACCCAGCTGCTCAGCTTCCCTAAGAGACAATCATTCACTCTGAACTTGTATAAACCTATGAAATAAATAATTATTCTCTAAATGTTCACCCAACTGTATCTGGGTGCTTTCTAACTTGTAAAAATCCAGCCATCCGTATTCACAGTTCAAGTTTATTGAAGCCTCACTTTCCAATTCAGGTTGTAAATTATTTAGCAACAGTGTGTGGCCTCTTCTGTTTTACAAGCCATTAGTGGCAGCCCTTGTCTGCTTCCTGAGCTTCAATGATGAAGGTCAAGTAACCCTAGGGACTCTCAAAGCCCAATAGGAACCAGGTCTGATACCTGGCTTTGAGATCGGCCTGGCATTCATAGCTAGGACATTTTTAACAATGAGATATTACTGGATTTTAGATAGATTTTAGATTTTTAGATTAGACTAACTATACATCTTTTATTGTTAAATAAGAAATTATTGTCAAATAAGACATGGAAAACATCATAATGTACTTTAAAAAAACATTTATATGGAAGTCAAGATACTTGTATCCTATGTTATTTCTACCCCTTCTTCCTACTCGTATGATCTATGTCAAGTCATTTTACTTCTCTGGGTCTCAAACTCTTCAAATGTTCAATGAGAGTGCTAGACCAGGTGACCACAGGCTTCCCTGACCTAGGCATTTTCTACTTGCCCCTCATAATTCGACATGTTCCCTTTACTCAACTGCTCCAGGTGGTCTTTGTGGTTTTCCTTCTCTATGCTGTTTGTAGAAGAACTGTAAATGACAGGATACACCATAAATAATAAGATGTACTGATGGAAGACTTTCACATTAGTAAAGATGATTTGGCTCATTTTCAGGAAATTTTTATTTTTTAAGATGTGCTGAGTCCTTTTTACAGATTGATCTTTGAAACTCGGAAGTCAAAGGCTATGTTTAAAGTGATCTGTTTTCATTTACTTGACTCTTCCTCAATTCCCTTCTAGATTCGGCTTCCCTTTCTTGTTCTACTCTTGGGAAAACAATGTCCATCCTTTTGGTTGATGGCATTTGTGAAGAAAGCAACATGCAATATTATGTCAGTCCCCTGAACAGTTTCTGAAAGAGCTGACAACAGCTTCAAAGAAATGAGCAGGTAATCTGAAAGTATTTATTGAGCACCTTACATGGCTCAGCCCTGTGGACAATATGGAGGAGGATGTCACACACATGGTGGTTGTTTGCTTATTGTCAAAGTGCCTGCATCCTAATGTGAGAGAGAAGTAACATGTGAAACCTATGCAAACAACAGTGTCTAGCACAATGTTTATCAGAGAAAGTGTTCAACAAGTGCCTCTCATGCTGTCCCGAACTACACAATTTTTAGGAAAAAGAGAAATGCCATATTTTTGGTACAATTAGTAATGCTCTAAATGTGACTAAAATGGTTTCCTCAGTTTGGGTACTACTCTTTAAAGATATCCCCTAAATGAAAGAGAGAGAGAGAGAGAGAGGGAGAGGGAGAGGGAGGGAGGGAGGGAGGGAGGGAGGGAGAGAGAGAGAGAGAGAGAGAGAGAGAGAGAGAGAGAGAGAGAGAGAGAGAGAAGAGGGAAAGATCAGAGGAAGAAGACAGGATAAAAACTGGAGATCATGATATACAAAGATTAGTTGAAGAAACTGGAGCTGTTGAACCTGAAAGAGGGTCTTGGAAATAGAACACTGATAATTACATTCAAATATTTGAAGGGCTGATTGGTACATTTTAAAAAACTGAAGGAGATATGTTTCCATTATGTATAAGAAGGCAAAACTAAATCCAGTGGTAAAACATAAATTAAGGTAGTATCAGGGAACCAGTGCAGTGGTGAAAAAAGGATATAACTCTACATACCACTATTAGCTTTCTACAATAGCCCAATGAGCTACATTACTTCGCCAGAGGCAAAAAAAAAATATGTTTCACCTATTGGAAATATAATGTTATTACATTAAATGAATTATACAAATTGTGAAATATACATCACAAATGCATTTGTTCTCTGATCATGAGCAAATAATACTATGATAAAGATAACAACTTAAAACAATAAAAACCTAAGGACTCCATTGCATAGATCATATTTGATCTGTCACCCCCACTTCCACACACTCTGACCTGATCTTAATTACCCTAAGTCTCTGGGAGAGAAGTTATGAATGAGCCACCACTAAAGGAGTACTAAAGCAGAAAGTGGGAATCTTGTCAATTGTATTTATGCATCTCTCTATTAGGGATGCTCTGTGGGTCCCTAATCTAGGATTTTATCATTGTAAGTGCTATGTTGCTATAGATTATAAGAGAAGAAGTCAACAGAGTGAAGTTAAGGAAGTTTTCATCAACTCGAACTTTGTGGATATAAAAAGACTTAGGAAAGAAGGGATAAAATGACTTTACATAAGTTGAAAGAAGCAAGATTGCAACATGAGGAGCAATAAGAATAAACATCGAGCTTGCCGTAACCTGGTGCCAAGTTGTCAATGGGGCTGGGAGGTAAGGTGGGACCACGTTAGAAAATAATAGCAGACAAGTATGGCAAAAGTTTAGTTCAAGAAAGGGTTAATATAAATATATGATAATGTCAAGACCTCTATTAATAAATAGACAAAATGTGTGAACAGTTGAACTCACATGAGGGAAAAACAAATAAGAAAGAAACATGGAAATACACTCAACTTTACAACTCAAAATTAAGAAATAGAGCTGCAAACAAAAATAGTTGAAAATGAATTCAACTATTAAATGAACCAAAATTTTACAGAGGAAACCCAATCTAGGCAAGTTTCAGGAGAAATGATAGTATTTATATATGGTTTATAGCATTGAAAATCTGTATAAGACTTTTGAGGGGGAATTTAGTAATACACTCATGCAAAACCACTATATATATATATGTACTATATATTTAATATATACAGTGTGTTTAGACAATATATATATTCAGTATATATGTGTGTGTATGTGTATGTGTATATATACATATATATATAGTGTGTGTGTGTGCACTGTGGATTCATTGTGCTAACTTTCATGTTAGCAGAGAAAGCTAGAATTTGTTTAAAAAAATAGGGCTGATTTCATTTTGGGGACTCATCATCAACATGGTTTGTAGGCAGTCCCCTCACCCCAGCTGCAGGGCCATGCCACAGCTCTGGGGACTTCACACACCTAGGGTAGAACTAGAGGTGTCTACCACATCACACTTTAAGATTTCTTTATTAACTATTTAATAATGCCATGTATTTTTGTAAGGGTAGATTGTTTGTTTAAAACATCTGTTTACATCCCATATTCCAATAAAATTTCATTGGTATTGGTAACATATATACCTATATATTACAATCACATATAATATATACCTATATATTACAATCATATATGATCATATAATATATTATAGTCATATATAATCATATAATATATTATAGTCATATATAAAAATAGATATATAATAATCATATATAAACACATATTTATTATAATCATATATAATATATATCAATATATAATCATATATAATCATATAATATATAGATATATATTATAATCATATAATCATATTATATAATCATATATTATATCTATATATTATAATCATATATAATATATAGATGTATATTATAATCATATATAATATATATCAATGTATATTATAATCATATGTAATATATAGATGTATAATTTTGTAATATATATTCATGTATATTATAATTATATATAATATATACACATACACAGAGACAGGTAGGTAGGTAGATAAATAGACAAAATGATCATGACCATTAGCCCATTAATCCTATCACTTTGAATTTCTCCAAAAAAAAAACTGAAAAGAAAAAAGCCATTTGTACAACATTCATAGCCATATTACATTAAGAAAAAACTGGAAATATTCCAATTATTCCCTGTTATTGGACATTTAATTACGTCCATAATCAATTAAACATTATGTGACCATAACAATCAAAATAGGGAAACGATGAAGTAACATGAAACTGTTTATGAACTATTAAGCAAAATGTAGAAAACAAAAGTGTGTGCACACTTATTTTCACATGTATGGCCATGTAAAAATAACTCATGAATGGATAGATTGGAACATGAATACTAAGAAAGGAAAGACAATCTTACTAGAATGTTGGTTAAGTGTGATTTCTTTTCCTTGTTCTCTTTCAATGTTGCCTACATACTTTTAACAGTGTTTTAATAAATCCTTTTTTTGTTAAGGAATTAAGGAACTTTAATGTTTTTTCATGGCAGTAATATGATAAAAACAGGATCTATTGAAGAATTAAGAGCCTACGGTTATAAAATCTAAATAGGAGGCTGGTGACATATTCCCGGCTGGAAGTGACATGGAGTTAGATCAGGGCACAGAGTGAGAATGGAGAATAAAGGATAATAATGGAGGTATTTTGGGGAAAAGATGCAATAACAGGGTTGTTTGATCCTGGCAGAAAAATGAACAAACCCATCTTTCTAACTTTGATGAATAATGACTAGCCTAGATGCTACAAGTTTATTTATTTATTAATGAACATTTATTGAGTACCTACTATGTACCAGGCTCATAGTTCTAGGCACTGAACCTTAAAGATAGATTCATATTCTCATGGAGTTTACAATAATCCATTTCTGTAAAATAACAAAGACAATAATTAGATACATGATAGATTAGATAAATAGACGATTGATAGATTTTAAAATATCTTATGATGTTAACGATTAAAATAGGATGATTTGTCTGAGGGTGACTTGATAGCTACTGTATACTGGGTGGGCAAAGGAAGACTTTTGGGGTTATATCATTTGACATGATCTGAATGTCAAGGAGGGACTAGCTATGAAATAAATATATGGGGCTGGAAGGAGGTTGAGAACAGAGAGATAGTCTCTGTTAGAGAGAAACTCTAGTACACAGGTCTAGATTTAAGTCTAGTGTTTCTGAGAAGTAAAAAAAAAAAAAGAAATCAGAGTAGATAAAGCACAGTGGTCCAAGAAGAAAGAGGCATAGATTGAGATAGGATCTAAATCTTGCAGGTTAAGGAATTTGAATTTTAAGCTAAATGGAGGTAGAAAGCAGGAGAGATATATAATTTGATGTACTTTTTTATAATTGCAGTTTTTATTTTAGATTCAGGGGGTATGTGTGGTTTATTACATGGGTATTTTGCATGACACTGAGGTGTGAAGTATGAATAACTCCGTCACCCATGGAGTGAGCATAGTACCCAATAGATGGATTTTTCAGCCCTTGTCTCCTCCCTCTCCCTTGCTTCTAGTAGTCTCCAGTGTCTATTGTTCCCATCTTCATGTCTGTGTACCCAATGCTTAGCTCCCACTTCCCGCTTCTAAGTCAGAACATGCAGTATTTGGTTTTCTGTTCCTGAGTTAATTTGCTTAGGATAATGGCCTCCAGCTGCATTCACAATGCACATTTAAAAAAAAGAAAAAAGATGACTAGCTCTGTGGAAAGAATAGATTGCATGCACAAGAGGGGAAACAGAGGTTCCAGTTAGAAAGCTGTAGTATTGGCCCAGGAGAGAAGCAAAGACACACACCCTTGTCCTGAACAAGGGGGATGATAGCAAAAATACAGATGGGTAAACCAGACAGAATCTATAATAAATATAGAGTTTACAGAGCTTCTGATGGATTGAGTAGCGGGCCTCTGGAGGGATATGAGTCCTGGAGAGAAGGGGAAGTGTAAAAGGAAGATTCAAGGATCAATTAGATGGAAAGGTGCAGTGAAGGAAACGCTGCCAGAGTTGATGCTATGAGTCAGCACTGGTAGCAGCAGCTATAGGACAGAATAGCTTAGGAAGACCTTATTGTTCAGTGGATCTACCCAAATTCATCATTCCAGAGTGCTTTCTTACTGAGAAAAGGAAAAGCACTACTTTCCACCAGAAAGAGATTTGGGTCATGAGTTAATTACAGAGACCTTGAATTGTAACCAGACTACAGCTTCTGGGAAGGATATAACCTGGTTTATGTAATGTTTAAAGCAACAAGGTCTAGAAATCCATCAGCCTTTTACACATGACCTCATTGATCCCCACACAAATCAATCAAGCTTCTGATATCCATATTGACAAGCCATAGAAAATAAGTCTTCTTGTGTTTGTTTTTTCTTTATTCCCATGGCAAATGCTCGGGCCAAAGGGAAAAACTTAAAGACCACCATGACACTAGTTTTCTCATATTTCCATTTTTAAAAGGACTTTGAGATTTCACAGTGGCCTGAAATTCTCAGTAAATTTCATTGGAACTACTCCATGCTTCATTTGGGAAACTCAGTTCCCTGCACAATAAACTTTTAAGTGTTTATAGAAAACAGCACTTAAATAAAATATCAAGACTAAAATAACCTATCCCGCCTCCCACTTTACATAACATTCGGAAAGTCATTCTGAATTCCTACCATAAAACTTGTTTTTTAAAAAAACTGTTCTAAAACATCAGGAGTAAAAGGACACTTAGCAAAGCTGCTCTATAAATTGATTTTATATTGGGACATGCAACTTAATGATCAAGACAACCCACAGAGTATTTTCAAGAGATTTTTTTTCAACTTTGAGATTTTAACCAGGCAAATGGCTGAATCAAGAGACTCAAAAAAAAAAAAAAAAAAAGTGTTTTTACCACAAATGTCATTGGTTCAAACCCAACCCAACTCAACTGGGAAGCAATTACATTACATTATTCATGAAATGTAATAATGGTGGGCTAAATTCAATTTTTAGCAAGGAAAATAAACATCTTCAATGTTTGGGAGCCTAAACAGGGGCCCAAGGATTAATTTAGTTATTTCATGTTAGGATTGATACACATCACAAATGTTAGGTTGTAGGATTGACTGAGAATTTTCACCAATGACACATAAGAACACCCAAAAAAATCAAGGAATTCTACATGCATTTAGTATATAAGTACATCTATGTATGTGTGTTTATAATATATATGTACATGTGGATATATGCATATTTATTTTGAAATATTATAGACCTTAGTATTTGTGAGCAACCTCAAAAATTCACAACATATAGTTTTGTAGCTCCTTACCACTCCCAGACAACACATCTCTAGACAGTCAAAAAACCCATGGTCACAGTGTACCTTTTGCATATAATTTCTCCCCAAAAAGTACTATGATATAAATGAAAATTTGAAACAAGATCATTAGGTCCTTCACAGAATAGTTTGCATGTGCTTCTGGCTGTTTCAACATTTTATTTTTATTTCTATTAAGAGTTGTGTGTCTCCTGTGCATATCCTCACACCACAAGTTAACTGCCTTTTCCACTTTTGTTGAAGTTTAATGCCTCCCCTGTTGAACAATTCTTGTGCTGGCTGGAGCAATGGTTGAAGTCATTTCATGCAATGCCTTTGTTATACTGGCCTAACAAAATTAATAAACTTCATGGACCTTCAGAGTCATAATACTCAGCCAAGCCCAGAAGTTACATCTGCAAGCACCCTCTGTAATGTACCATTTTGCTAAGTTGGTAGCTTAGCTCAGGCACATTACATTAGAAGGAATCGTTCAGCCAGTAAGATCAGCTGATTGCTCAATCTTTTGTCTACACTGCGGCTTTTTATTTTCTTTGTCTTTAGTAGCCAAAGTTTAATTTTACTGCAATTTATGGTACAAACATCTATTATAGTACTGTTTGAATATCTACAGGTTCTGGAAGTCTTAGGAATCCATTCTCAGGAAATGTCAAGGATCTGCAGATGCAAGTGTATTCTACCCTCCTAACAACTGCCTGAAAGTCGGCTAAGAAGGTGATGGCGGGGGAAATGCTTAGATTTCCAAATGTGGGTGATCAGAAGAATGGACATGCTACTACTGAGAAGAGAGAATGTATGAGAGGAAATGAAAATTTCAGTTTTAAACATCTTGATTTTAAGGTCTGTTGTGACAGATAAAATATATGCCACAGGAAAGTGGATCTTGAGGGAAAGACTAAGAAATGAACTTTAAATGTGGACATCTTCAGCATAGAGGCTGAAGTCGGATGAAGGGGGTAGAAAATGGCTCTTCCAGAAGTCCGCCAGATCATGCAAACCCAGACCTTCACTGAACCTTATGTGTGGCAAGGGCTGGAGTTCACACACTCAGTCACCGTTCAAGATGTCAATTTTCTATTTACTACTTTTCTTTGTGTTACACTTTTTTTTTTTCCTGAGGACACTTAAACTATATCTTCACACACTAAAGTGACCAAATGGAACAAAGCAACCCTTTAGTTGACCATTTCAGCCATGTGTAAGCTAAGTCGGGAATAGGCTCCTCTGTGAGGGTGACACAGTCAGCGTCCCCATTCAGGGAATCGCCACATCCCTAGTTAGCCACCATTACAGGGACCTTCATTTTGCTCCAGAGTTTAGCAGAATTTGATTTAACGGCCAAAATACACAAACCAGTTTCTGAAAGCAAAATGTTAATTCATGAAGTCATGTCTTATTTCCTTTTCTTTACGGGAAGGTTTTTCATTACAAATTCAATTTCTTTAATAGATACAGGGCTATTTAAATTTTCTATTCTGTTTTCTTTTATTAAGAGTGGGAGTGCAATGACACCAACTTGAGGAAAAGCTTATATTTTTATAATATCTAACAATAAAGGAGAAAAGGCTTTCCTTACAAGAAATCTTTTGTTTAAATCTTCCGTTTCTGTTGAAAGCTAAGCCACCATGAATGTGAAGTCCAAAACTGTTTGTCTTTCCTTTTAATACAAGACAGATGGATGCTGGGCCTGTCTGAGGCCATGCAGGGGAGCAGCATTTCAGTTGGAAAGGTCACATCAGAATTAAGTTGGTTTCAGGAAAATGAAACCAAATGAAAACTTTATGTCCACATACTTGCTCTTCCAAAACCAATTTTAAGCTCTTCCATAAAGACAGAACCAGGCATAGAATCAGTGCAGTGTTACCTACCACAGGCTCTGCTGCTCGTAATCTGGAAAGATGCATCGATTCACTGCCTGGAAAACTTCTCCATTTGCCACCTTTAGTTCTTTCACTAGACACTCTGTGCCTCACTCTATACAAAGTGCTCTGTGAAGGCTAATGAAATAAATTAATGAATTACATTGCTATTATGCTTTCTCCCAAAAAGGTATGAAGTTTCAAAGTTTTAGCAATTAATAAAAGCTCTTTGGTCTGTATCTAATTTAGTATAAAACACATCAGGTGTGAACAATCCTTATTACCCATGTAAGTCGTGAGCACTAACTTCCTCTGTAAAAACATATATATATATATATATATATTGTAGCAGGCTGGGCGCAGTGGCTCATGCCTGTAATCCAGCACTTTGGGAGGCTGAGGTAGGCAGATCACCTGAATCAGGAGTTTGAGACCAGCCTGACCAACATGGTGAAACCCTGTCTTACTAAAAATGCAAAAAAATTAGCCGGGTGTGGTGGTGCATGCCTGTAATCCCAGCTACCTGGGAAGCTGGGGCAGGAGAATTGCTTGAACCCAGGAGGTGGAGATAGCAGTGAGCCGAGATCCACGCCATTGCACTCCAGCCTGGGCAATAAGAGCAAAACTCCATCCCAAAAAAAAAAAAAAAATCAAAGTGGATGTGACCTATGGTAAACCAACCCCATGATGTAGCCATCACACAAAGGATTTAGAGACAATTAATTTTGCCATTGAAGGGTTAGGCAAATAGGAATATTTTCTGTCATTTATCCTAAAATTACCTCTTTTATTCAATTGTTTGAGAATTTGTATAAATTCTTTCATATTCCCCTTGTCTGGACTCATTCTGTAATGTCATCAACTGTTATGATAGCAGGTAAAAGACTTGAAGTCAGGTCATGAATCTTCCACTTAGTAACTACGGATTTTTGTTCAGTCACTCCATGACTCTAAGCCTTAGCTTTCTTATCTATAAAATAGACCAAATATGACCTACACTTCATAGGAATGATGTGGGCAGGAGGGAGAGGTAGTGTCTGGGAATATCAACATCAAAAGACTCTGGAAACTATAAAACCTTCCACAAGTTGAGCCCTCTGTACTTCCCACAGCTCTAATACACTCTTCCTGGATTTCCTCTATGAGAACTGGTACTCTAAAAGACATACAATTGGAGGATAATCCCTTCTTTTTTTTTTTTTTTTAACTTTTATTTCAGATTGAGGAAGTATACGTACAGGTTTGTTAACTGGGTATATTGCACATTGCTGAGGCTTGTGACCAAATAATTCCATCACCCAGGTACTGAGCATAGTACCCAGTAGTTTTTCAACCCTTTCACCCAACCCCATAATCCCCAGTTTCTATTGTTGTCATCTTTATGTCCGTGAGTCCCCAACATTTAGCTCCTGCTTGTAAGTGAGAACATGAAGTATTTAGTTTTCTGTTCCTGCATTAATTTGTTTAGGATAATGGCCTCCAGCCACATCTATGTTGCTGCAAAGAACATGATTTCATTTTTTTTATGACTGCATAGTATTCCATGGTGTGTATGCACTACATTTTCTCTATCCAATTCACCATTGATGGGCACCTAGATTGATTCCATGTCTGTTATTGTGCAATGAACATGCAGCACTATTACATATGTCTTTTTGGTAGAACAATTTATTTTCTTTTGGATTTATACTCAGCAATGGGATTACCAGGTTGAATGGTAGTTCTAAGTTCTTTGAGAAATCTCAAAACTGCTTTCCACAGTGGCTGAACTAATTTACATTCCCACCAATAGTATATAAGCATTCCCTTTTTTCTACAGCCTTGCCAGCATCTGTTGTTTTCTGACTTCCTTTTTCCTTTTCTTTTTTTTTTTTTTTTTTTTTTTTTTTTTTTGAGACAGAGTCTTGCTCTGTCACCCAGGCTGGAGTGCAGTGGTGTGATCTCAGCTCACTGCAGCCTCCACCTCCCAGATTCAAGCAATTCTCCTGCCTCAGCCTCCTGAGTAGCTGGGGTTACAGGCACGTGCCACCGTGCCTGGCTAATATTTGTATTTTTAGTTGAGGTAGTGTTTCACCATGTTGGCCGGGCTGGTCTGGAACTCCTGACCTCAAATAATCCACCCACCTCAGCCTCCCAACCATCAAATCTTGTGAGACTTATTCACTAATATGAGAACAGTATGGGGGAAACCACCCCCATGATTCAATTATTTCCCACTGGGTCCCTCCCACAACATGAGGGAATTATGGGAGCTACAATTCAAGATGAGATCTGAGTGGGGACACACAGCCAAACCCTATCACCCAGCTGAATTTTGTATTTTCCTGTAGAGATGGGGTTTTGCCATGTTGGCCAGGCTGGTCTCAAACTCCTGACCTCAGGTGATCCACCCACCTGGGCCTCCCAAAGTGCTGTGATTACAAGCATGAGCCACCACACCCAGCCTGTTTTCTGACTTTTTAATAATAGCCATTCTGACTGGTATGAGTTTATATATCATTGTGGCTTTGATTTGCATTTCTCGGATGATTCATGATGTGGAGTATTTTTTCATTTATTTGTTGACTGCTTGTATGTCTTCTTTTTGAGAAGTGTCCACGACTTTTGCCCATTTTTTAATGGGGTTGTTTTTTGCTTAATTGTTTAAGTTACTTATACATTCTGGATATTAGACATTGGTTGGATGTATAGTTTGTGATATTTTCTCCCATTCCATAGGCTGGCTGTTTACCAACTGTTGATAGTTTCTTTTGCTATGCAGAGGCTCTTTCATTTAATTATCTCCCACTTGACAGTTTTTGTTTTTGTTGCAATTGCTTTTGAGGACTTAGTCATAAATATGTTCCCAAATCCAATGTCCAGAATGGTGTTTACTAGATTTTCTTCTAGAATACTTACGGATTGAGGTCTTACATTTATATCTTTAATTCATCTCGGGTTAATTTTTGTATATGATGAAAGGTAGTGGTCCTGTTTCATTCTTTTACATACAGCTAAGCAGCTATTCCAGTACCATTTATTAAATAGGGAGTCCTTTCTCCACTGCATATTTTTGTTAACTTCATCAAAGATCACATAGCTATAGGTATGCAGCTTTATTTCTGGGTTCTCTATTCTGTTCCATTGGTCCATGTCTGTTTTTGTACCACTACCATGCTGTTTTAATTACTGGAGCCTTATAGTACAGTTTGACGTCGAGTAATGTGATGCCTCAGGCTTTGTTCATTTTGCTTAGGGTTGTTTTGGTTACTTGGGCTCTTCTTTTGTTTCATATGAATTTTAGAATAGTTGTTTCAGGTTCTGTGAAAAATGACATTGGTAGTTTGATAGGAATGAGATAGCATTGAATCTGTAGATTGCTTTGGGCAGTATGGCCATTTTAACAATATCAATTATTCCAATCCATGACTATAGAATGTTTTTCTATTTGTTTGTGTCATCTGTTATTTCTTTTGGCAGTGTTCTATAGTTATCCTTGTAGAGATCTTTCACCTCCCTGGTTAGCTGTGTTACTAGGTATTTTGTTTTGTGGCTATTTTAAATGGGATTGCATTCTTGATTTGACTCTCAGCTTGAATGATATATTGGTGTATAGAAATGCTACTAATTTTCGTACATTGATTTTGTATCCTGAAACTTTACTGTTGTCGTTTATCAGTTCCAGGAGCCTTTTGGGGGAGTCTTCAGGGTGTTCTAGGTATAGAGTCATATTGTCCATGAAGACAGATAGTTTGACTTCTTCTTTTCCTATTTGCATGACTTTTTCTTTCTCTTATTTATCTGGATAGCACTTTCAATACTATGTTGAATAGGAGTAGTGAGAGTGGGCATTCTTGTCTTGTTCCAGTTCTCAAGGAGAATGCTTCCAATTTTTGCCTATTCAGTATGATGCTGGCTCTGGGTTTATCATAGATGTCTTTTATTGTTTTGAGGTATGTTCCTGTGATGCCCAGTTTCTTGAGGGTTTTTATCATGAAGGGATGTTGGATTTTATCAAAAGCTTTTTCACATCCATTGAGATGATCATAAAGTTTTTGTTTTTAATTCTTTTTATGTAGTGAATCACATTTATTGATTTATCTGTGTTGAACAAATCTTACATCCCAGGAATGAAGCCTACTTGATCATGGTGAATTAACTTTTCGATGTGCTGTTGGATTTGGTTGCTAGTATCTTGAGGAGGATCTTTGTGCCTAAGTTCATTAGGGATATTGGCCTGTAGTTTGTTGTTGTTGTGTTGACTCTTTGCCAAGTTTGGATATCAGAGTGATGCTGGCTTCACAGAATGCATTAGGAAGGAGCTCCTCCTCCTAGATTCTTGGGAATAGTTTCAGTAGGAATGGTACCAGCTCTCCTTTGTACATCTGGAAGAATTCACCTGTGATTCCATCTAGTCTAGAGTTTTTTTGATTGGTAGGTTTTTTATTATGGACTCAATTTCAGAATTCAATATTGCTGTTCAGGGTTTCATATTCTACCTGATTCAGTATTGAGAGATTGTGTGTTTCCAGGAATTTATCTATTTCCTCTAGATTTTCTAGTTTGTGTACACAGAGGTGTTCATAATAGTCTCTGAAGATCTTTTGTATTTCTGTGGAATCGGTTGTAGTGTCACCTTTGTCATTTGTGATTGTGCTTATTTGGATGGCCTCTCTTTTTTCTTTGTTAACCTAGCTAGTATTCTATTGATCCTGTTTATGCTTTGCAAGAATCATCTTTTGGGCTCACTGATGCTTTGTATGGATTTTTAGGTCTCAATTTTGTTTAGTTCTGCTCTGATTTTAGTTATTTCTTTTATTTTGCTAGACTTGGGGTGGGTTCGTTCTTATTTTTCTAGTTCTTCTATGTGTGATATTAGATTATTAATTTGAGATCTTTCTAACTTTTTAAAGTATACGTTTAAGTGTTATGAACTTTCCTCTTAACATTGCTTTTGTTGCATCCCTGAGATTTTGGTATGCTGTGTCTCTGTTTTCACTTATTTCAAAGAATGTTTATACCTGCCTTAATTTAATTGTCTACCCAAAAGTTATTCAGGAGCAAGTTGTTTAGTTTTCATGTAATTGTATAGTTTTGAGAGATCTTCTTGGTATTGATTTCTGTTTTTATTCCACTATGGTCTGAGAGTATGGTGTCATGATTTCATGTTTTTTAAAGATATTTAGGCTGCTCATCTGAGCGTATATTCCAAGTGCAGATGAGAAAAATGTATATTCTGTGGTTGATGGGTGGACAACCAAAATACTAGCAAATCAAAGCCAACAGCACATCAACATCTACATTATGTAGATGACTATTAGGTCCAACTGGTCAAGTGTCAAGTTTAAGTCCAGAATTTCTTTGTCAGCCTTCTGCCTTGATAATGTGTTTAATGCGTCAGTGAGGTGTTAAAGTCCCCCACTATGATTGTGTGGCTGTCTAAGTCTTGTTGTAGTTCTAGAAGTACTTGTTTTATGAATCTGGGTACTCCAACTTTGGATGCATATATATTTAGGAACCCTTATTATTATGTAATATCCTTGTTTGTCGTTTTTTACTGTTATTGGTTTAATGTCTCTTTTATCCAATATAAAAATAGTGGCCTCTGCTCTTGTTTGTTTTTCATTGTGTGGTAGGTCATTCTTCAGCCCTTGACTTTGAGCCTATGGGTGTCATTATGTGTGAGATGAGTCTCTTGAAGATAGCAGATGGATGGGTCTTGTTTTTCTATTCAACTTGCCACTCTGCCTTTTAAGTGGGTTATTTAGACCATTTACATTCAAGGTTAATATTGATATGTGTGATTTTGATCCCATCATGAAGTTATTAGTTGGTTGCTTTGTAGTTTCTATTATGTGGTTGCTTTATAGGGTCTGTGAACTATGTACTTAAGTGTATTTTTCTCTCAGGAATGCCAGCAGTTTGTATGTTTGGTCACTTTACAAAATCCCATATTTCTCAAAGACTTCCATCACTTTTTAAAAATATTTTTTCTTTAATTTTGTCTGACTGAGTTAGTTCAAAAGACTAGTCTTCAAGTTCTAAAATTCTTTCTTCTGCTTGGTCCAGTCTATCAATGAAACTTTCAACTGTATTTTGAAATTCCTTCAGTGAATATTTTAATTCCAGAAGCTCTGATTGATTTCTTGTTAAGATGTTTGTCTCTTCCTTCAGAAGTTTCTAGACTTCCTTTAGAAGTTTCTTTCTGTTGATTTTCAATCTTATCTTGGATCTCATTGAGCTCCCTTACAATCCATGATTTGGATTCTTTATCTGTTATTTCTGAGTTTCCATTTTGGTTAGAGACCATTGCTGGAGAGCTAGTGTGATCTTTTGGTGATGTCACTACATTCAGATTTTTCATGGTGTGAGAATTCTTGCACTGTTCCTTCTCATCTGCAGATATTTGCCCTTCTAATTTTCATAATTATTTTCATGCAGGCAAGACTTTTCCTTTTTTTTTTTTTTTTTTTTTTTTCTTTCTCTACATTTTTTTTTACATTTCCCTCCCTCTGTAGGGAGTGGAACTGTAGAGAATGCTGTGTAGGATCTTTTTGCTTTGCTTCTATAGTTCTGTGCACTTCTTTCACCAGGTTTTATATTGGGCTGTGTAGTCTGACCTACAAACCAGTAGACAGTGCTTATAGGTAAGAGTGGGCTATGGCCAATGTAGCTGGGTATATAATTGATCCTTGTTTACTGGTGGAAGCTCTTTGTTGTTTCAGGCAATGGGCTGATCCATGGAGTAGACAGTGATCTGAGCTCCCTGCTCAGCCCTGGAGGAACGGAGACCATGACCGGTAGGGCGGGACCAGACAGGTCCACCTACAGGTCCACAAAGGGCAGACACAAGCACCAGCACCAAGGGATAATCCAGTGCCAGTCACCAAGCTCCCAGCGCTGTGCCTAGGCATAGAGCTGGGAGACTCCCCTGGCCTCAAGGTCTCTACATGGGGATGGGAGCAGCCTAAACTCCTAAAATCTAGGGCGGTGGGTACTCCAAGTGCTTAGAGATCTGCCTGGGCGTGCAACAGAGAGGGACCCTCTGCACCAACATCTCTTCACAGGAGGGCTGGGGTGACCCAAGCTGCTGAACCAGGCAAGCAGGTGCTCTGAATGCCTGGAGATCTGCCTGGGTATGTAGCAGAAAGGGCCCCCTGCCCCACACCAGGATCTCTGCACAGGAAGGGTGAGGCAGGTCAGGCTGCTGATGGAGGTGAGCAGGTGCTCCAAATGCCTGGAGATCTGCCTGAGCGTGGAGCAGAGAGGGCCTCCCTGCACTAGGAGCTTTGCACAGGAAGTGTGCAGTGGGCCAAGCTGCTGATCCAGGTGATTGGGTGTTCTGAATGCCTGAAGACCTGCCTGGGTGTGGAGCAGAGAGTGCCTCACTGTACTAGGGTCTATGTCCATGAAGGGTGGGGTGGCTCATGCTGCTGGGCCAGGCAAATGAGCATTCCAAATGCCTACATTTCTGCCCGGGGGTGGAGCAGAGAGGGCCCCACTGCACCTCGATCACAAGGGAGCAGACTGGGGCAACCAAGCAATGGCATATGCAGACAGGTTCCAGGTTGCCAGTCTGGCCCTGCCTGCAAATCTCATCACTGAGGAGAAACTGCAGCCGTAGCAGCTCTCCTGCTATCCCTGGCCTGCGATGGAGGAGAGCACCATCCCACAACCTACTACTGAGGTGCTTTTTGCAGTTCTGGCTATGAAGGCCCCCACCCCACAAGAGAAAGCACTCCAGTCTCTGGCCCAAGACTAAAATGCCTGAGCAGCCATGCTGCTGGGTCACCAAAGAATGGCAAACTTTGCATACACCCAAATTCAAAATGACATCTTGCTGTCAGTCCCAGGTCTGGGGATAGTGTCTGCAACTTTTCCCAGAGTCTTTCCCTCACAGTATCTCCAAGCCACTTGCCATGTTAGCTCCAGGGCTTTGGAGAAACAAAATGCCCTCCCTCTACCTGGGTTGCTCGGGTCTCCAGTGGAAAGGTGAGTCACAGAGGGAGGCTCACTGCCTCTCTCACACACTGGGATTTCAGTTACTTGTATCAGCCAGATGCTATCACAGGGGCTGTTTGCCAGTATTCCCAGGGATCTGGGTGTCCTTCATGATTCTGGTGGATTCCCATTTTCCTTCTTGAATTAAAGCTCATGGAGTTGATCTTTATGCACTATCTCATTATTTTTAAGGGGCTGAGGCACATTAAAAGCCTCCAATCCACTTTTTTTTATCAGCTTGGTCAAAGCTTCCAGAATCTCAGCTCAGCTTCTTGTTTATAGCTTCAGTTTTATATTAATAAGATAACATTGAATAATATTATATTTTACTATGTGCCAGACATGACTCTAAGCACTTTAGAGATATTAGATTATTTAAACCTCGGGACAACTTTACAAAAGCTTTACAGATAAGGAAACTGAGGTTCATAGAGATGAGTAACTTAATCCAGGTCACAAGGGAGGGGTAGAGCCACATGTGCCAGATGTGCCCACAGGCAATCTGTCTTCAGAACTTTTACTGTAGCCTCATGTTGGACAAACTTAAAGGAATGAATCACATTCCATTCTCCAAGTGCCGTTTCTTGGATTATAATGTTCTATGTTCTAGCCAGTAATTCACATCTATGAAGCTTCATTAAGAGCAAAATTTAAAATACAGAAACATCTCTAAAGCCAAAGATGTTTATTACAATATTAACAATAATGATGGATACTGTCTAAAAACTAAATATTCAATAGGAAGGGAATCGTTTTTTTAAAAAATAAACATCGTTGGAAAAGTTTCAGTGGTCAGTTATACCTTCATTTAAAATTAGTTTAAAATAATATGTGAGAATATAGAAATAACACTGTTGTAATGTTAAGTGAAAAAAGCAATATACAAAGTTTGTTATCATAATTACACAAAATGCACACAAAAAACATAAAAAGGAATGAGAACAAACAAAACATTTACTGTCTCAATGATTTTTTTAATTCCTTCTAAGCTTTCTGTCTCCTACTTTTTAAAAATAAGCAAATATGGTTTTTATAATGGAAATGGAATAAATTTTATTTTTCATTGATTTTCTCCCTAAAATTTGTTCTCTGCTGCACTTTATACTTATCTGCTATTCTGTACCCACCCTGTCAGTGATGAGAAAGAAAAGAATAAGGTGAACTTGGTCCTCAATGCTAAGCTGACACACAGAGTCAGGTGAAATGCCTAAAAATTATTTATTCTAAGGAGGTCATGCAAGTATATGACACGTAACAATGACTAAAGTATTAGAAACCAACAAAGAGAAGGAAGGAAGCCAGCAAGAAAGAAAGGGATGAGAGAGGAGAGAAAAAGAATAGGAAAAAAAAAAAAGGACTAAATAAAGCAAGACAGAATAATTCCTAGCAAAAAGCTTAACTGTAATAGATCCAAGATGTCTCTTCAATCAGGCCAAATAAGCAGAAAGAAGTCATGACTAATAGCAAGATAAGGAGGACAAGGTTCAAGAACAGACAAGAAAATCACTTGAAAAGACTTGGGTAGGAAATCCCATAAAAGCAAGACAGGAGGAAAAAGGTATAAACCTAGTTACTGCAGGTCTGAGGGTCTACATCGGTTCAGTGTCTAGTTAGGAACCACCTTGATTTCAAGCGGTGGAAATTTAATACAGGAATCGATTACCAAAGTGCTGAAAAGAATGGAGGGCATGCATGAGAAACGTAAAGGTATCCTGAGATTAGGTACTATAAAAAACCTCTACAACCCAAAGGGCCAGAAAAGCAAAAGGCAAAGGGGTGATACACAGTGCCTTTAACTGCAGTGGCACTGAGACGGCTAGAATAAAGTAAGAGCTAGAGCTGTTGCTGCTGCCATGTTCAGGAAGTCAGTAGCCTATCATCTCAATGCTATAGAAACTAAGAGGCCCAAAATTTCCAGCTACTGTTGCTGCCACTGCTGGAGCCAGAGACGGAGCCCACAGACACTGTACTTCTGAGGCTGCTGGAGCAACCACCGTGGCTGCTGCTGCTCAAATTGCTTAAGCAGGAATCCAGGCACACAGATGATCTTGCCAGTTGAGAATGCCAACACCAGACACAATGCTGGAAGCAGGGAAAATGACTCTTCCTTTCTTCCTGCCACCTGATTTCCTGCTGTGCCTTCCTTTAGCAGAACCTAACCAAAGGCAAACTAGCAAAGGAGTCTTAGAAATGTAGTGCACAGGGAGGCTTCCAAGATGGCCAAGTAGGAACACCTTCAGTCTGCAGCTCCCAGCAAGATCGACACAGAAGACGGGTGATTTCTGCATTTCCCACTGAGGACCAGGTTCATCTCATTGGGACTGGTTGGACCATGGGTGCAGCCCACAGAGTGCATGCCAAAACAGGGCAGGGCATCGCCTCACCTGGGAAGTGCAAGGGGTTGGGGAATTTCCCTTTCCTAGCCAACGGAAGCCGTGACAGTCTGTACCTGGAGGAACGGTACTCCTGCCCAAATACCGTGCTTTTCTCACAGTCTTTGCAAACAGCAGACCAGGAAATTCTCTCCTGTGCCTGGCTCAGCGGGTCCCATACCCACAGAGCCTAGCTCATTGCTAGCACAGCAGACTGAGATGCTGCAACTTGGCAGGGTGGGGGGCGGGGGGGGGGTCTGCCATTTCTGAGGCTTGAGTAGGCGGTTTTGTGGTTACAGTGTAAACAAAGAGACCTGGAAGCTTGAACTGGGCAGAGCCTACCACAGCTCAGCAAGGCCTACTGACTCTCTAGATTTCACCTCTGTGGGCAGGGCATATCAGAACAAAAGGCAGCAGACAGTTTCGCCAGACCTAAACGTCCCTGTCTGACAGCTCTGAAGAGAGCAGTGGTTCTCCTAGCACAGCTCTGAGAACAGACAGAATGCCTCCTCAAGTGAGTCCCTGACCCCCGTGTAGCCTGACTGGGAGACATCTCCCAGTAGGGGCCGACAGACACCTCATACAGGTGGGTGCCCCTCTGGGATGAAGCTTCCAGGAGAAGAATCAGGCAGCAATATTTGCTGTTCTGCAGCTTCCGCTGGTGATACCCAGGCAAACAGGGTCTGGAGTGGACCTCCAGCAAACTCCAATAGATCTGCAGCTGAGGGGCCTGACTGTTAGAAGGAAAACCAACAAACAGAAAGGAATAGCATCAACATCAACAAAAAGCACATCCACACCAAAATCGCATCTATAGGTCACCAACATCAAAGACCAAAGGTAGGTAAAACCACAAAGATAGGGAGAAACGAAAGCAGAAAAGCTGAAAATTCCAAGACCCAGAGCACCTCCTCTCCTCCAAAGGATTGCAGCTCCTCACCAGCAAAGAAACAAAACTGGACAGAGAATGAGTTTGACAAGTTGACAGAAGTAGGCTTCAGAAAGTCAGTAATAACAAACTTCTCCGTGCTAAAGGAGCATGTTCTAACCCATCGCAAGGAAGTTAAACACCTCGAAAAAAGGTTAGACAAATGGCTAACTAGAATGAACAGTGTAGAGAAGACCTTAAATGACCTGGTGGAGCTGAAAACCACAGCATAAGAACTTCGTGATGCATGCACAAGTTTCAATACCCATTTCAATCAAGTGGAAGAAAGGAGATCAGTGATTGAAGATCAAATTAATGAAATAAAGTGAGAAGAAAGGATTAGAAAAAAAAGAGTGAAAAGAACAAAGCCTCCAAGAATCTGGGACTATGTGAAAATACCAAATCTACGTTTGATTGGTGTTCCTGAAAGTGATAGGAAGAATGGATCCAAGTTAGAAAACACTCCTCAGGATATTATCCAGGAGAACTTCCCCAACCTAGCAAGGCAGGCCAATATTCAAATTCAGGAAATACAGAGAACACCACAAAGATGCTCCTTGAGAAGAGCAACTCCAGGACACATAATTATCAGATTCACCAAGGTTGAAATGAAGGAAAAAATGTTAAGGGCAGCCAGAGAGAAAGGTCGGGT
This sequence comes from Rhinopithecus roxellana, assembly GCF_007565055.1. Lineage (NCBI taxonomy): Eukaryota > Metazoa > Chordata > Mammalia > Primates > Cercopithecidae > Rhinopithecus > Rhinopithecus roxellana. Next base: position 143,702,154 of record NC_044551.1, read on the forward strand.
TACCCATAAAGGGAAGCTCGTCAGACTAACAGTGGATCTCGCGGCAGAAACCCTACAAGCCAGAAGAGAGTGGGGGCCAATATTCAACATTCTTAAAGAGAAGAATTTTCAACCCAGAATCTCATATCCAGCCAAACTAAGTTTCATAAGTGAAGGAGAAATAAAACCCTTTACAGTCAAGCAAATGCTGATTTTGTCACCACCAGGCCTGCCTTACAAGAGCTCCTGAAGGAAGCACTAAGCATGGAAAGGAAGAACCGGTAACAGCCACTGCAAAAACATATCAAATTGTAAAGACCATTGACACTATGCAGAAACTGTATCAACTAACCGGCAAAATAACCAACTAGCATCATAATGACAGGATCAAATACACACATAACAATATTAACCTTAAATGTAAATGGGCTAAATGCCCAATTAAAAGACACAGACTGACAAACTGGATAAAGAGTCAAGAACCATTTGTGTGCTATATTCAGGAGACCCATCTCATGTGCAAAGACATACATAGGCTCAAAATAAAGGGATGGAGGAAGATCTACCAAGCAAATGTAAAGCCAAAAAAAGCAGGGATTGCAATCCTAGTCTCTGATAAAACAGACTTTAAACCAACAAAGAGCAAAGAAGACAACGAAGTCCATTACGTAATGGTAAAGGGATCAATTCAACAAGAAGAGCTAACTATCCTAAATATATATGCACCCAATACAGCAGCATTCAGATTCATAAAGCAAATCCTAGAGACCTACAAAGAGACTTAGACTCCCACACAATAATAATGGGAGACTTTAACACCCCACTATCAACATTAGACAGATCAATGAGACAGGTTAACAAGGATATCCAGGACCTGAACTCAACTCTGCAACAAGCAGACTTAATAGACATCTACAGAACTCTCCACCACAAATCAATAGAATATACATTCTTCTTAGCACCACATCACACCTATTCTAAAATTGACCACATAATTGGAAGTGAAGCATTCCTCAGCAAATGTAAAAGAGCAGAAATCACAACAAACTGTCTCTCAGACCACAGTGCAATAAAATTAGAACTCAGGATTAAGAAACTCACTCAAAACCGCACACCTACATGGAAACTGAACAACTTGCTCCTGAATGACCACTAGTTATATAAAGAAATGAAGGCAGAAATAAAGATGTTCTTTGAAACCAGTGAGAAAAAAGACACAGCGTACCAGGATCTCTGGGACGCATTTAAAGCAGTGTGTAGAGGGAAATTTACAGCACTAAATGCCTGCAAGAGAAAGCAGGAAAGATCTATGATTGACACCCTAACATTACAATTAAAAGAACTAGAGAAGCAAGAGCAAACAAATTCAAAAACTAGCAGAAGGCAAGAAATAACTAAGATCAGAGCAGAACTGAAGGACACAGAGAAACAGAAAACCCTTCCAAAATTCAATGAATCCAGGAGCTGTTTTTTTTTTTAAATCGACAAAAATAGACCACTAGCAAGACTAATAAAGAAGGAAAGAAAGAAGAAATCAAATAGACACGATAAAAAATGATAAAGGGATTATCACCACCAATCCCACAGAAATACAAACTGCCATCAGAGAATACTATAAACACCTCTACACAAATAAACTAGAAAATCTAGAAGAAATGGATACATTCCTGGACACATACACCCTCCGAAGACTAAATGAGGAAGAAGTTGAATCTCTAAATAGACCAATAACAGGTTCTGAAATTGAGGCAATAATTAATAGCCTACCAAACAAAAAAGTCCAGGACAAGATGGATTCACAGTCGAATTCTACCAGAGGTACAAAGAGGAGCTGGTACCATTCCTTCTGAAACTATTGCCCTCAATAGAAAAAGGGGGAATCCTCCCTAACTCATTTTATGAGGCCAACATCATCCTGATACGAAAGCCTGGCAGAGACGCCACAAAAAAAGAGAATTTTAAGCCAATATCCCTGATGAACATTGATGCGAAAATCCTCAATAAAATACTGGCAAACCAGATCCAGCAGCACATCAAAAGCTTATCAACCACGATCAAGTGGGCTTCATCCCTGGGATACAAGGCTGGTTCAACATACACAAATCAATAAACAAAATCCATCACATAAACAGAACCAACAACGAAAACCACATGATTATCTCAATAGATTCAGAAAAGGCCTTCAACAAAATTCAACAGCGCTTCATGCTAAAAACTCTCAATAAACCAGGTATTGATGGAATGTATCTCAAAATAATAAGAGCCAGGCTTTGGTATCAGGATGATACTGGCCTCAGAAAATGAGTTAGGGAGGATTCCCTTTTTCTATTGATTGGAATAGTTTCAGAAGGAATGGTACCAGCTCCCCTTTGTACCTCTAGTAGAATTCGAGTGTGAATCCATCTGGTCCTGGACTTTTTTTGGTTGGTAGGCTATAACAAACCCACAGCCAATGTCGTACTGAATGGGCAAGAACTGGAAGCATTCACTTTGAAAACTGGCACAAGACAAGGATGCCCTCTCTCACCACTCCTGTTCAACATAGTGTTGGAAGTCCTGGGCAGGGCAATCAGGCAAGAGAAAGAAATAAAGCATATTCAATTAGGAAAAGAGGAAGTCAAATTGTCCCTGTTTGCAGATGACATGATTGTATATTTAGAAAACGCCATCATCTCAGCCTGAAATCTCCTTAAGCTGAAAAGCAACTTCAGCAAAGTCTCAGGATACAAAATCAATGTGCAAACATCACAAGCTTTCCTATACACCAATAATAGACCAACAGAGACCCAAATCGTGAGTGAACTTCCATTCACAATTATTGCAAAGAGAATAAAATACCTAGGAATCCAACTTACAAAGGATGTGAAGGACCTCTTCAAGGAGAACTACAAACCACTGTTCAGCGAAATAGAAGAGGACACAAACAAATGGAAGAACATTCCATGCTCATGGATAGGAAGAATCAATATCGTGAAAATGGCCATACTGCTCAAGGTAATTTATAGATTCAATGCCATCCCCGTTAAGCTACCAATGACTTTCTTCACAGAATTGGAAAAGACTACTTTAAAGTTCATATGGAACCAAAAAAAGAGCCAGTGTAGCCAAGACAATCCTAAGCCAAAAGAACAAAGCTGGAGGCATCACACTACCTGACTTCAAACTATACTACAAGGCTGCAGTAACCAAAACAGCATAGTACTGGTACCAAAACAGATATATAGGCCAATGGAACAGAACAGAGAACAGAAATAACACCAGAAATAACACCTCAGAAATAACACCACAGATCTACAACCATCTGATCTTTGACAAACCTGACAAAAACAAGCAATGGGGAAAGAATCCCCTATTTAATAAATGGTGCTGGGAAAGCTGGATAACCATAGGTAGAAAGCTAAAACTGGCTTTATTTTTATACAAAAATTAACTCAAGATGGATTAAAGACTTAGACTAAGACCTAAAACCATAAAAACCCTAGAAGAAAACCTAGGCAATACCATTCAGGACATAGGCATGGGCAAAGACTTCATGACTAAAACACCAAAATCAATGGCAACAAAAGCCGAAATAGACAAATGGGATCTAATTAAACTAAAAAGCTTCTGCACAGCAAAAGAAACTATCATCAGAGTGAACAGGCAACCTACAGAATGAGAGAAAATTTTTGCGATCTACCCATCTGACAAAGGGCTAATATCCAGAATCTACAAAGAACTTAAACAAATTTACAAGAAAAAAACAAACAACCCCATCAAAAAGTGGGCAAAAGATGTGAACAGACCCTTCTCAAAAGAAGATATTTATGCAGCCAACAGACATGTGAAAAAATGCTCGTCACTCACCATCAGAGAAATGCACATCAAAACCACAAAGAGATACCATCTCACACCAGTTAGAATGGCAATCATTAAAAAGTCAGGAAACAACAGATGCTGGAGAGGATGTGGAAGAATAGGATCACTTTTACACAATTGGAGAGAATGTAAATTAGTTCAACCATTGTGGAAGACAGTGTGGCAATTCCTCAAGGATCTAGAACTAGAAATACCATTTGACCCAGTGATTCCATTACTGGGTATATACACAAATGATTATAAATCATGCTACTATAAAGACACATGCACACATATGTTTATTGCAGCACTATTCACATTAGCAAAGACTTGGAACCAACTCATCTGCCCATCAGTGATAGACTGAATTAAGAAAAGGTGGCACCTATACACCATGGAATACCGTGCAGCCATAAAAAAGGATGCATTCATGTCCTTTTCAGGGACATGGATGAAGCTGGAAACCATCATTCTCAGCAAACTATCACAAGGACAGAAAACCAAATACTGCATGTTCTCACTCATAAGTGGGAGGTGAACAATGATAACACATGGACACAGGGTGGGAATATCACACACCAGGTCCTGTCAGGGAGTAGGGGACTGGGGGAGGGATAGCATTAGGAGAAATATCTTATGTAAATGACGAGTTGATGGGTGCAGCAAACCAAAATGACACGTGTATACCTATGTAATAAACCTGCATGTTGTGCACATGTACCCCACAACTTAAAGTATAATTTTAAAAAAAAAGAAAAGAAATGTAGTGCACAAGTTTCCAGCCCCTTGTAATACAGCAACGGAGCCAAAAATCAACAAAAGTAATGGCCACTGGTGCTAAGGTGAGACCAGCAATAGCTTCAAGCCTACACTGATGCTGATCTCAGGAGTTACTGCCCATAGTCCTCTCAAACCCCTTTGCAAAAGACGATGATTACTCTCTAAGACTCAGCTGAGTCTGAGATGGGGCCTGAATAGGCTGCAGAACCAACATTAGAAGGATGCAAGGATAGAAGTCCTAGCACGTAATACACAAAAGATCTACCATTTAATCCCCACTTGGTATTTTATTGTTAACAAATATTAAGTATCATTTGCAAACCTGAAGACTACATTCACTCAGGACTCAAAGCATTCCAGTCCCAACTCAGGCCCAAAACACAAGACTTTCACCTACATTGCTATTTAAAACTACAGTCACACGCTGGATGATGTTTTGCTCAACAATGGACCACATATATGACAGCGGTCCTGTAAGATTATAATACCACATTTTTACTGTATCTTTTTTGTTTAGAAATGTTTAGACACACAAATGCTTACCATTGTGTTACAATGGCCTAAATATTCAGTATAGTAACATGCTGTACAGGCTTGTAGCGTAGGAGCAATCAGCTATACCACATAGCTTTGATGTGCAGTGGGCTATGCCATCTAGATCTGTGAAGTACACTCTATGATGTTTGTACAAGGATGAAATCTCCTAGGGATGCATTTCTCAAAATGTAGCCTCATCACTAAGCAATGCATGACTGTACTGATAAAGTTAGTGTAATTTTCTCTGGAATGAGCAAAGATGCAGGTTGCAATTCTGAGTTGATCTCATGCTTTATTTTGTTTTTCCTTTGTGTTCACAAAGTTATTATTTTTGATGCTATCAAACAATAAAGGAGCAGTTTAAGTTGGTCTCATAATTTCTAATGTTTACTATGGTGATAATTACATTTTTTAAGTAAGGAGTGCTATTATGGACATATAAATAAATGGCTTTTTTAAAAATTAGTTTTCAGGATGAGATAATGAGAGTTTGAAGCAGATAATGATTGAGTCAATTTTACAGGTGAGAAAACTGTAACACACACATACACACACACACATAACTACATAAAAATAACTGTATAGGTGAATTTTAACTCCCTAGAAACCAACTGGGCCACAACTTGGAGTCCAGCTCTGCATCCCTAGAGAATCTACTTTTTTTTGAGACACCTAAAGAGGCATTTCTCCCAGCCCCTTCAGAACAACCTGGTTACAGAGTTACTGCACCTGGAGACAGAGACAGATTTTAGGATGTTTTCAGAGACTGGTACAGCTGGGAGTGCTCTCTGGAGATTATGTTGCTGAAGATTTTCTGGCTGTTTTCCTTTTGGGACACACTAGAAAGCTCTTCTGGAGATACTTACAGGAGAAGGACTCCATCTCCACCACCCACCCCCAACCTGGACCTGTAGCCAGCCAGTCACTGTCCCCCTGGGTCTTCACTACAGCCCAAACTCAAGAGGAAACATGAGGTAGTAAAGACCACACTAATAGCCAAGAAATCTACTCAAATTGGGTCCAGTCTGTAGCACCTCAACATTTTTTTCTCACCTATAAAATAGGATAATTGTGAGAAGCCTAATACTCTGCATTTCCCAAGTATTTAAGTGTTCTGTATGTGTCTGTAACCCCACACACAGCCCACCCCACTGATATACACATCCACACTTCAGGCCATGAGCTCTTGCAAAGCCATATGAATGTCCCTAGCGTCCTGCAGAGTCCCCGGCACATTTGTTAAATTAATAAATGAGAGAAAGCAAAATACATTAAATATTGGAAAGCACCTTGAAAAATATAGTTTTGGCCAAGCGCGGTGGCTCACGCCTGTAATCCCAGCATTTTGGGAGCTGAGGCGGGTGGATCACAAGGTCAGGAGTTTGAGACCAGTCTGGCCAACATGGTGAAACCCCATCTCTACTAAAGATACAAAAAATTAGCCGGGCATGGTGGCACATGCCTGTAACCTCAGCTACTCAGGAGGGTAAGACAGGAGAATTGCTTGAACCTGGAAGGCAGAGGTTGTAGTGAGCTGAGATCACGCCACTGCACTCCAGCTTAGGCGAAAAAGCGAGACTCTCTCTCAAAAAAAAAGAAAAAAGAAAGAAAAACATAGTTTCTTACATTTAAATGGAACTTTATAGTTTGTAAAATATATATATATATATATACACACATATTATTTTAATTCTCAGTTAGCTCAGTCAATATTATTCTCATTTTATCAGATGGAAAATAAAGTTCAAAGAGATTAAGCAATTTGCCTAAGCCCCCAATAAGTAACCTTTTATCCTTCACAAATGTAAGGTGCTTTCATTTTCTCAACATGAACATTTTCCTTTCTTGACTTTCCACCTCATTGTTGTCCAAAGCAGACCAAGGAAATGGAAAGACTCCTTTGTCATAAGTTGCAAGGTGCATTTTCCCCAGTTCTCTCTTCCACATTATCTCCCTGCATCCAGGTCTTCTTTCTGAATGGCCAGAGTTGCTAGAGTCTGTTTGGAAGAGAGTAAAGTGTGAGCCCTCCCCCTGCCTTTGTAAAATGTACCTTTACACTCCCAGGTGGTGTTTACTCCAGGAAGAGTGACTCCACTGCCTCTCACTAACCTCCTACACGGTTCCTAATAAACTAAAGGTAATATAGCCAAGGGAATAGAGAGTTTGAAGAAGTGGCAGTTTAAAGTACTGAAATATGTGGCTGGTGCTTAAGGACCACAAATCCATTAGAATCAATGAATAGAAGATTTTATGTGCTGGCTACCTTCTAATAGTGTGGTAGAAAGTAATCTTTGCCTTTTACCTGCAAAACAGAGCTCTGAAAATACCAAAGGGGCTGCTTTTCAAGTTCCCTTATTATACAGAGGCATCATAAAACATAAGTGGACAAATAGGGCAGAGGGGGAAGGAGGGATGAAGAAAGCAAGGGACAGAAGGGTGAGCAACATGTCTCAATAACATGCAGCTTCATAAGCTAACGGGGTTCATTGCCTACACACTTAGAAATGGGACGCTGAGAACAGTTGTGATATGATCCTGGAAAGGAAGGCAGAGGCCACTCCTAATCAGAGGCAGGAGAGATGAGGTCATACACACACAAGATACAGTAATCTGGAGCAAAGGATGAAGAAAATCCATGACTGATCCTGGTGGAAATTCTGAGCAAAAGAAGGTCTTTGGCAAACGGCTATTGCTACCCAAATGAGCAAGAAAAGTCAAACCTATTGGTTTAATAATAATTCTAACAGCAATCCTGTGCTGAACACCATCCTATACAGATCACCAACACAGGAGCTGAGCAACACCTCCTGCACTGCTCACCTGTTCCTATGTGAACACCATTTCGATAACCACAGCAAACCCTTACTATGTGCCAGGCTTCTAAGCACTCTGTATATATTATGACATTTATTCCTTACAACAACATATGAGGAAGATACTAGCATCACCATTTTACCAATGAGAAAGAGAGACAAAGAAGGATTAAGTGACTTGGCTGAGATCCTCAGCTAGCAAGTGGTCGAGTCAGGACCGGATGCTGGGCAGTTTGATTCCAGAGTCCATGTTCCTAGTCCTTCTCTATTCAGTCTCTCTCTCTCTCTCTCTGTCTCTCTCTCTCTCGATTTCTTTCTCATTATCTCATTTAATCCACACAATAACACAACTAAGCAGATATTATGATCCCTATTTTACAGATGAGGAAACAGATGCTGAGAGGGGTTGGTGTCTGCTCTGCATCAAAAATAAGTGATGGGGTCAGGATTCAGACAAAACCTGTCATAAACAACAGCCCATCAACTTTCCCTCCAACACGTCGCCTGCCTAGGGAATAGGACTATACATCTCATAAAAGAAATGGGTAAGGAAAGGGGGAAGGAATATGGCCTCATTTTTATATTTCAAGTTTCTCGAAGCCAGGTTTGATGTGATTCTTTGGCTGAAAAAGATGCCTATGTTCCCAAATCCCCACTCAGAAATTATGCATTTTCCATGTGGAAGGTCCATCAGGATTTGCAGGAGTAACCAGGACTCAAAGGCAACCTAACAACCTTCCCCTAGTTAAAAGGGCAAAGGAAGGGAAGCTAACAGTCTTCTAAACTGCTAGGGGACAGTATCTGTTCAAGAAAAGATCATGTTTTCTGTAAAGCCAAACAGAGTTGGGTTTATTTCAACAGAACAACATTCCCAGAAGTCCTCTTTTTAATAAGTTGCAAAACTACTGTTCCCCAAGCTCACTTTTGGATGTTTCCTACCTCTTTTTTCCTTATATCTCAACTCAAAGGAATTCAGCTGGAGAATTACAAGAGGAGAATCCAAAAAAGAATAAAGATCCCCTTGGGAAGAAATTTCTTTTACCAGCACAGGCTTATTTACCTCAGGACTTTCTCATCCCAGGAGCACTGATCCCCAATGGTGAAAGCCAGCCTAGGCAAAACTTTAAATGAAGAAAACTATTTCCCCACCCCATCTCCCACCCTCGGTGGATACACAGCCTCCTTCCAAGGTCCTTAGATGTTGGGTGTCCTTGTGCTGCATGAAGCTTCTACAGGCTCCGCACAGACTGGTAACTCAGATACACACACATACACGCACGCGCACATACACACACACACCCCAACAACAACAACAAGGCAGCACCAGCACAGATGACTAAAGAATACATTTAATTACAGGGGACCATATGGCACACCAACTGGGTGATGGACACCTGGTTACCTCATCACCCACTTACACTGAGACCAGTCCTGCAGAGCCCACAGCCCATAGTAGGTCAATAACTAGCTCATCCTATAGCTATCAAGAGTATTTAGTTCAACTTCCATATACATGAAACAGCAAATCTAGAGTCTAAATATATGTGGCATCTGACCCTGACTGCATCCCAGTCCCATTCTGCCAACAACATTTTCTTCTTCCTTGTTCATTCTCTCTCACCTACACTCTTGCCTTCGATCAGCCTTGTCTGAGGATATAATCCTTTGGACTTTGGAACACCAAGCTCTCCTCTTTGCCTGTGATCACACCCAGAACACTGTCAGCAGTTGCCTTTACTCCCCTATCTCAGGAAAAATAAAAAACCTATATTGTGTTCTTCTATGGCTTGTCTTTCCATTCAGAGTGGCCCATTAGATCTTTTCTGTGTGTGACCCAGTTAGTGGACAGTGAGGGATGTCCTGGAGTGATTAATGTTTCCCAGACAACTCTGGATAGATTCACTCACATACAGTAAATCTGCCTGTCCTGCTAGTGCTAAGATGTCATCTTGGAAAGCTTAGAGTACAACAGGCACAGGAAGCCAAGGGTAAATTCATCAGGAGCAAATGCTTTATTTGACATGGAAACTCCTCGAGCATTATTCCAGAGTACCAACTTCACTGAATTGAAAGCCAAAATTGTTCTAATTAGCTCCAACTCATACAAAACCACTGCCTCAAAGAAAATATTTTTGACCTATTTAATTCAAGCAGCTATGCCTTCATTGGGAAGGATGATTGTTTTAACTTTTGGGCTTTCATAGATGTAAATTGTAGAATATCATCCTTCTCCAATTCTTATTCTGTGTTTAATTCTTACCAAACTGTGGTAAGAGCATCAGTAAACCCTAATTGAGGTCCCTTTTGTTGCAAAACCCTATGCTAGGAACCAGGAAGATGGAAAGGTGTTTACTTCATATAAGCAGTCAAGGAAAGAATTCAGGCAAGTGTCGATAATTCTGATCCAAAATTAAAACTTCCAGACAATTAAAGGAAGAATGGCAGACTGGCTAAGTTTGAAAATATTCAGATAAAAATGCCAATTCTATATCTACAAAACCAAAAGTAAAGCGTTAGATATTTAGTTGTTTTTGGTTCATCCAGATAATAAATCCAGGCTCCAGGAAGCCATGTAAGTAAAATAGACCAAAATAAGTAGAAATGAATAGAAAAGTCAAATAAATCAGCCCCCATTCTGCTCCCTCCAAGTCATACCCGTTCGTTGTCCTATTCTTTCCCCCATAAAACCTCTCCCCTTTTCTCAATAGTAATAACTTAGTGTGGTTTATCTAAATAATTATACCTGTAAGCTGGTTTATATTTGCTTGGTCTACCCACATTAAATGAGGAGAGGAAATAATTAAACTTAAAAGCCATCTGGCCAGGCAGTCACATGAAGATGGCCTTCTGTGCCTGCCTGCATTTGCTATGAAGGTCTCATTTTTGTTTGGCAGCCCATCTGTGTAACAAAATCCCTCCTAGACAAAGCAGAATCTCCCATCACTACTAGAGAGGATCTCAATTGAAAGCATGCAACAGAGGAAGTCAGGAACATAGACAGGCCAACCCCACAACCCCCAAAGTGTGAGCTCCTTTTCTATCCACACTCACTCCCAGATGATCTCATCTATATTTACGATTTTTATTAACAAACTACTTCCACATTTGTGTCTTCAGCCAGGGCCACTCCTAGGGAGACTGAGGCCTGGGTAAATAGTTTTTGCCTATCCCTGTTTATATAAACAACTTGAGTTGCCCAAAAATCAGCCTGTTAGCACCCTTCTGGTGGCCCAATTTCATACCATTCTAAAAAAGAAAGACCCTGCTGGACAATGGAGTGATCTAGTTGGGATCACCCCACCCATAAGCATATTGCCAGTTTCAACTCTCCCAAGCACCAGAGGGGCACTTAGAAAAGCTGGAGAACAGGAATCCAAACCCCAGAGCTTCTGAAGCACAGGGCCAAGCCAGTATCCCACTTGTCCTGGCTACAGGGATACTGTCTTTGACCCTAAGCTTTGCTCTAAATTTCGAACTTGTCAGAAGTCATCCACTTTCTAGCAAATAACTATCCACCAGTCCAAACACTGGCACATTTATTAATATATGTTTTCATTCCTCAATTACATATGTTCATATGTATGTGCATATTGCATGCCTGTCTGTCTCTATCCTCTCTCCAGTCGGTTACCACTGCAAAACTCAGTGATGAAGCCTTCATGATGCCAAGACCATTATCGTGACAGGAAGAAGGGGTGCCGCTTCATCAGCAATCCCTTCTAAAAATATAAACCTAGCTGACCTCATTTTGCCCAAAATTGTTGCTAGAAGGAGGGAGGGAAGTCGTGAACTCAAAGGAAGAATCTAGGTTGTAAAAAGAAAGTTTTTCTACATGCCCAAAATGAGGACACAGCTAATGCTTTCCTGAACCAAATGAGAAAATCGACCTCAATCAAAGAGGAATATTAAAAGAAATACAAGGGTAACGAAAAGTTTTCTTTCTCCATTATCCCCTGTTCCTCCAACCCTACTCCTTTTACCAAGAAAGCTACTGATAGGAATCAGTCACAGCTGGGAAGCCTACCACAGACCCCTGGGGGATGTCTACCGGAAGTTAAAGAGGGTCACCCCTGAGATTGCATCTCAGGTTGCAATGTTTGTTCCTATGACTGGCATTGAGCTCTTCCTGGAACCTCTGAGGACCTGGAAGCCTCCACGAAAGAAAGCAACTGCAACAATTAGAAGAACTTCATATCACATATGCAGTTAAAATCTCAACTAAAAGAAAAGGCTTCTAATGTTTTACTGCCATGAACAAATATTGCGACCCCTTTGCAATCTTCAGTGTTACACTCTCCTTTCTGCTGGAAAACACTTAGGACTCCTTTTGTTTTAATAGATAAGCACTATGATCTTTTCTAAATATAGATTATCCCTTTCCCCTTTCTAATGGATTTTGTTTTGTTCTGTTTTTTGTTTTTTGGGGTTTTTTTGGTTTGGTGTTTTGTTTGTTGGTTTGTTCGTTTGAGACGGAGTCTCAACCCTGTTGCCCAGGCTGGAGTGCAATGGTGCAATCTCGGCTCACTGCAATTCCGCCTCCCAGGTTCAAACGATTTTCCTGCCTCAGCCTCCTGAGTAGCTTGGATTACAGGCGCCCACCACCATGCCCAGCTAATTTTTGTAGTTTCAGCAGAGACGGGGTTTCACCATGTTGGCCAGTCTGGTCTCAAATTCCGGACCTCATGATCTGCCTGCCTCAGCCTCCCAAAGTGCTGGGATTACGGTCTAATGGTTTTTAAAGTTTTCCAACTCGTGACTTCGGGTCTAGCTTACATGCCCCTGTTAAATGTCACAATGTCACCCTACCTAAATGTCACAAGGTTCCATCTCTTCTGCTGACCACAAAGCCATTTTGGGATGTGGAGTTATTCTTAGTTTGTATTCACGTACAAAGATAGCCTGTGATTGGATATGTGACAAACAGTAGGGTGATCATTCAACCTGACTTCCTCCTGTGTGCAGATATCCAGAAAACAACCAAAGCCATGTTCCAAATTTCTGAGTCTAGTGACTTTTTTCTGCAAAAAATCCAGCAGTGTTTTCTTACTTAATGCCAACTAACATGCATCAAAAATGTTGTTGATTCACCTTGTACTTCTACAGGTACGTCATAGGTAGAATTTTCCCTGAATACACTGGCAACAGGCCTACATACCAGTGACCAACATCAAGCACTTTTCCATTGATTATGCTGCACATTCACTCTATTCATTGATTTTCATATCCACCACAGAAAGCAATTTGGCAATAGTCCCAGGTTATATCTGCCTAACAGAGTTATTTGTTCCCTTGCAGAATTGTGACAATCAATAAATTGGAGTAACACCACTGCTCACATAACACCAGGTGATAGTCCAAAAAGTGTCTACTCTTCATGCCCTCAAAGTCTTTCTAGCTAAAGGAAACATACTTAGCAAATTATCACACTATATGCAGAGTTGTGACCTCCTCATTTATTTCCAAGCCAAAATAAGATACCTGATTGACCCATTTTTGGAGAAATAGGAGATAATCTTGGTGTTAAATGTTTAACTAACACCTTAGGGTATGGGCTCATAATGTCATCATATAATGGCAAACAGTGAATTAAGATAGACAGTAAAAACCTTCCCAATTCCCCTCCCAATACCCTTGAGAGAGGCATGTATAAGGTCACATTGAAGTCCTCACTTCTTAAAAGGATAAAGACATTGAGAAACTTTATTACAGTTTATCAAGAAGTCCATGACACAGAATGAAAAAGGGTTGTCGCTTTGGGAAAGAATCTCAAAGAAGTAGAATCTCAAAGAGGTAGATTCTCATAATTATGTAGCAGAAAGATATCAAGCTCCCCACTTATCTGGGGGAAAAAAATGCCACAGACTCATATATCATTACAGCAATCTTGCTCTCTCTTTTGTGAATCTAATCACCAAAGTCCTTTTTTTTCATGAAGGTATCTTACAACTTTATCCTTATAAATGATTTTCAAAATAACTTTAAATTCTTCTTTGAGCCTTTGGGCCTGTCAGTACATTCTCCACAATGCTGCCAGAAAATGGCCATTCTGAAATGTAGATCCAATCATGTCACTTCCTTGTTCAGAATCCCTCCGTCTTCATAGACTTCATATAAAACTCAGACATCTTAGAATAGCATACAAAGCCTTCTCCCCTGTCCTACACCATCTTTACTCCCCTGCTCCTACCCTATGTCCTCATGATAATGAATCATTTGCAGTTTCCAGAATTCTCTATCCTCTCTCCTGTGGCCATGGCTTTGCCTACACTGTCCCTTCTACCTGGAGCACCCTTCCCTCACTGATTGTGTGGCGACATCTCCTGGATAAGATAATTCACTCCTCCTAGTTGAGCTCATTCTTCTCCAGAAGGCTTTCCTTAGCCTCACCAGTCTGGGCTGTTCTCCCCTCCTTTCTGCTCTTGCATCATTGGTTCATACTTGTGTTACAGACCTTATCCCACCATACTATAGTTGTCTATTTACGTAAAATGAAATTATACATAATTTCTTTCAGAAAAAAGTTATATACAAGGAAATACTATGTAAAAGTATATGAGAATATTTAAAAGTTTATAAATAAAAATCAAAAGACCCTGTAAAATCCTTTCTGTTCTCCTACAAAGACTCTGCAAAACTTTCGCCCCTCTCCTACCACTCATGGGCCTTTCTTTCTTTCTTCTTTTTCTCTGCAGTCTCTTGCAAGACCTTTGGGTACCCTTAGTGTCTTGAAGTCCCTCTAAGGTCATGAACCAGGAGATGCTTGCATCACCTCTGCTCACATCCCATTGGCCATACCTAGCCTCAAAGGAGGCTGGGAATGTAATCTCTGGCTATTGGCCACATGCCAAGCTAAACTTATGGGTTGTCATACTAAAAGAGGAAGAAGGAAAAGGAGGTGGAGGAGGAGGATGGAAGAATAGATATTGGAGGATACCTAACAGTAAGCAACATAAATGGTGAGAAAAGGCTGATGGATGTAGACAGCAAATACAGTTGTTTACAAAAATCAAATTCCAGAAATATTTTGAACAAAATTTCTGATCACCTAATATAGGAAGAAGTGAATGGGGAATTCATGGAGAAATCGTAATCAGAAATTGACTATGCTAAGTATGCCTCTATTTTATAGGAACTGGTTGGTAACTTATCTCTCAAATTTAAAGCATGAGCTTTAGACATAACAGACCCTAAGTTTTTTAACCTCTTGGCTATAAATTAGTAGATATGCATCTGCTCTACTTGTGAAACTTTTCTCTTGGCAAACAGAAGACGAGCTCAGCATATACAAAGTAGTTTCCTGATGTTTATTGCAGCAAAAGTAAAGATTGCAACAGAACTACATACTCTGCCAAAATCTAGTGAATTCACCAGTTTCCCCAATGGCTTCTGTACTTGCTCAGTTTCAGAATAGCATGATTCTGAAAGAAGCAATTATTACTTTAAAATAAACCTTGAGGGTCACTTAGAAATATATTTTGCAACCGACCTAAACTTCAGTTTCTAAAGTTCCTGGGCATTTGAGGTTTTTTTCTTGGAACTTAACAACATATTCATGTCAAAAGCATTCTTTTTGTACTCTTTGGGCTGTTGACTGACATGACTCTGAATTGTTTACAGCCATCATTCTCTAGGAACAGAGGCAGGACAACACTGAGAACTGCGCTCCACTTGTCTTTAGGATTCAAGGAAAAAGAAAGAACAGGAGAAAGTTTGCTCCAGCAGGAAGCAACTTTTAGATCTACTGGGAGATTCTGATCTACTGAATGGGAGCCTTATGTTAACTTGTTAAGGTGAAAAAAATAAATAGCTTTGACAAGATGAGAAAGGCCAGCCAGTTACTGGAGAAAACAATGAATTTTTTTTTTTTTTTTTTGCGATGGAGTCTCGCTCTGTCGCCCAAGCTGGAGTGCAGTGGCATAATTTCAGCTCACTGCAACCTCTGCCTCCCAGGTTCAAGCAGTTCCCTTCCTCAGCCTCTCAAGTAGCTGGGATTACAGGCATCTGCCAACAGGCCCAGCTAATTATTGTATTTTTAGTACAGACAGGGTTTCACCATTTTGGCCAGCCTGGTCCTGAACTCCTGACGTCATGATCCACTCGTCTCGGCCTCCCAAAGTGCTGGGATGAGCTACCGCATCCGGCCCTTCTGCCTCTATCTCTATCCGTCTTTCTTGGAGATAGAGGCAGAAGAAGGGAGAAAGATATGCAGACAAACACGCATCTTTGTGGAAAGAGTGCATTTAGGAAAAGCCAGCAAAGTCTCTAAAGTGGCATGAAACATGGGGCATCATCCTGCTCTATTGACCAGCAGAAAGTCGTGGTAGGAGCTTTACAGTCATTTATAATTCTCTTTCTAGCAATATTGTGTAACTAAATAATCACAAAAACTTCCTGCTTTTTAAAAAAAAAAAAAAAAGAAAGAGAAAGAAAGAACGAAAGAACGAAAGAAAGAACGAAAGAAAGAACGAAAGAAAGAACGAAAGAAAGAAAGAAAGAAAGAAAGAAAGAAAGAAAGAAAGAAAGAAAGAAAGAAAGAAAGAAAGAAAGAAAGAAAGAAAGAAAGAAAGGAAAGAAAGAAAGAAAGAAAGAAACGTTTAAATACATAGCTGATTTCACAAAAAAAGGTAAAGAAAATCTCTAGGGGCCAAACGTGAAGGAAAAAGTAAAAAGCACAGTGATAATCCTTGGAAGGATTTGCCAGCCCCAGGAATCCAAAGAGCTGAAGTTTTAATCCCTGCGTAGGGACAGGTAGGGCAGTGGAATGAAGACCTTCACATAAAGCTGGAAGATCTATGCCTTAACTGAAAAGGTATTTTAGAAAAAAATTCTTACACTAGCCTAGGGAAATAAGAAGCAAGTTTGTTTATATGGGCCTGGGACCTGAGTCAGTGAAATAGTCTCTCCTGAAAGAAAAGACTTTAATAAGTGGCCACTTTACGTAAGCGGCCAAACCCTAGGCAGGCCACACTTGGGTTTGGGGTTCAAATTTATACTTCTGGCTTGGTCCAGAATCTGCCAGGTGAGAAATAACATATAAATAGACCCAGGGACAATGATACCCTTGGGATGCCTGGCATAAACAGACATAGAACCATTCCTGAGGGACATACTTTCAGCACAGGCCAGGTAAAAGTCTTCAAACAAAGCCCGCCTTAAGATTTCTTACAATCCAAAATTACAAAACACTGAAGGAAACAATTGAGAATGAACCACCGAAGCAGATATAGCAAAGAGCAGTATTAAATTCTAATAATGCTAGATCCTAGAACTATTAGAAGGAGGGAATCTATCAAATTAACATGTTTAAAAGAACACGTAAAAGAGAAATTAACAGAAAGAAAAATACACAAAACAGTATCTAAAAAGAATGGATATAATTGAAGAAAAAATAGAACTAGAAGTTAAAGGAATTGAAATTAAAAGCTCAATCATTGTTTCAAACTGCCAATGAATCATATCAAAGAAAGTGAACTAAAAATAAATATGAGGAAATAATTCCAAAGGTAGCATAGAGCAATAAAAAGATAATATAAAAAGAGAGGTTAAGAATTATGAAGGAAAGAATGACAAAAAGTCCAAAATAACTAATCTTAAAAAGAGAATTACTGGATCAAATGGTATTTCCTGTTTTAAATCTTTGAGGAATCACTACACTGTCTCCCACAATGGTTGAACTAATTTACATTCCCACCAACAGTGTACAAGCATTCCTATTTCTCCACAACCTCACCAGCATCTATTGTTTCTTGACTTTTTAGTAATCGCCGTTCTGACTGCATGAGATGGTATCTAAAGGAATATAAATCATTCTATTATAAAGATACATGCATGCATACGTTCACTGCAGCATTATTCACAATTCACAAAGGCATGGAATCAATCTAAATGCCCATCAATGATAGACTGGAAAAAGAAAATGTGGTACATATACACCATGGAATACTATGCCGCCACAAAAAGGAACATGATCATGTCCTTTGCAGGGACATGAATGAAGCTGGAAGCCATTATCCTTACCAAACTAAGTGAGGAACAGAAAGCAAAACTAGGAGCTGAACAATGAGAACACATGGACACAGGGAGGGGAATAACACACACTGGGGCCTGTCAGGGGAGGGTGGGGTGGAGGGAGAAGAGCATCAGGAAAAATGCTGGGTTTAATACCTGGGTGATGGGCTGATAGGTGCAGCAAACCACCATGGCACATGTTTACCTATGTAACAAACCTGCACATGTCCCATGGGACTTAAAATTAAAAAAAAAAAAAAAAAAAAAAAAAAAAAAAAAAAGAGGGAGAGAGATTTAGGGGAGAGGCAACATTTAAAATAACATGTGAAAAATTTTCAGATTTTTCCCGAATTGATCAAAAACATGATTTTTACATACAATAGGCATAATAATTTCAAGGTATGATAAATAAAATTTTGATATCTAAATTCGTTTTGGTGAAACCATAGGACACAAGAAATAGAGACCTTAAAGCAGCTAGAGAGAAAAAATGGATAACCTGCAAAAAGGAAGAAGGGACAGAAGCAAGAGCTAGGCTAACAGCAGGCTTTTTAAAATAAACTAAAATCCTGAAGTCATGGAATAATTTTCAAAGTACTTCATTTTGAAGTAAACCTTTAGTAGTTCTGGTAAGGGTAAACTTTCTGAAATGCCTGATAAAATGTCCTCATACTGTCTCTAACTCACACTAGCATGTCTGAGCAAAAAAAGAAATTGTGGGGTCGATAGTTATTTTTTGTCCAGTACTTTAAGTATAGGAAAAAAAGTGAATTACATACAGAAAATAAAAAGGTAAACATGTAGGTAAATCTAAACAAATCTCAAACTCTACAAAGTAGCAATAACAATAATAACCAATTAGTCATTCTGATGGTTAATTTTATGTGTCAGTTGGCTTGGCCATGGTACTCAAGTATTTGGTCAAACTCCACCGATGTTTCTATGAAGGTATTTTCTTTGGATGGGATTAACATTTGAACTATGCAAATTGCCCACCATAATGTAGATGGGCCTCATCCAAACAGTTGAAGGACTTAAGAAAAACACTCACTTCCCCCAGGGCAAAGCAAACTCTTCCAATAGATTGCCTTTGACTCAAACTGCAACTCTTCCCTAGGTCTCCAGCCTGCGGGCCCACCCTGAGGATTTTGGACTTTTCAGCTTCTCTCTCAGACGGTGGTGGGAGGGAAATTATATTTATTTTAAGGAATTGGCTTACATGATTTTGGAGGCTGACATATTTATATATATATATATATATGTTATATATCTGACATATGTCTCATATACAAAGAGAGAACGTGATATTTTCTTAAGAAGTTGGCTCACACAATTGTGGAGGCTGGCATGTATATATAGAGAGAGAGAGAAAGAGAGAGATTTATTTTAAGGAATTGGCTCACACAATTGTGGAGGCTGACACACACACACATACACACACATGCACACTATATATATATATATATATGTAGTGAGGGTATATACACACACATGCACACACACACATGCTATTGGTTCTGTTTCTCTGGAGAACCCGGACTAATAAAGCAACAGGAATACAAAATGGCACTAAAACATTATTCAAAAATAAAATAACATTTGTCAGTAAATATAATGAGACAAGAAGAAAAGAAAAACATAGAGAAGGCAGGAAAAAGACAAAACAATATGATTGAAATAAATCAAAATCCGTCAGTAATAAGTGGACTAAACTTGTCCATGTAAAATGATTGCTAGATTTAATTAAAAGAGCAAAATCATCCTCTATGCTTTTTAGAATAGACACATTTAAATCATGAGAACAAACAACTGTTTAAATTAAAAGAATAAAAAACATATATACTGGGAAAATACAAGTCAAAAGAAAACTGGAATAGCTATGCTAATATCAAAATAAATGGAGTTTGAGGCAAAAAAAATTTGTTATGGATAAAGATAGTTATTATGTTATGAAGAAAGGAACTGCACCAGGGAGCTAGAAAAATTCTAAATTTGCATGCACAATGATATTGACTCAAACCATCTAAAACAGTAAGACTCCTATAGATGCCACATCCACACACAGCTAATAATGGGATTTGAAACATGATAGTACCGAGATGCTTCTAGGACAGAATTTAGTCGTACCACAGGAAGACTGAACACACATCTGTAGAACCAAAAAGTTTAAGATGAGAACCACGTAACTCCACCTATATTGTCTCACAGCGAGTCACAGCAAGGCAAGCATCCGTTGGTTCTGTGAAGACACAAACTTCTGTTTTCATTACGGCTCTGAGGCAGGAGTCAGAAACTTGGAACACAAAGGTCTCCCATCACCTCAGTCTCTCACTTCCTCACTGGCAGCAGGTTAGACACAAAGGTGGGTCCTGCATTCCTTCAGCAGCAGTGTCAAGACGGTGCCATGACACACCTACCTCTCAGAGACTGCAGCCTCCGACCAGGGAGACTGTGCTTTAGTACTTCTTAACATAAACTACATGGTGACAATTGGAGAAAGTCCCAAATCCTGCACAAAGGAAACTTCTTGGTTCCTTCCTTCATGTAAGGCTACACAACATGACTTCAGAGGTAGCACACCGTGGTCGCCAAAGGCCCAGGCCTGGCCATCAGGTGTCATGGGTTCGAACTCTTAACTACAGCATACAAGCTATACAAGAAATTGGATGAAACTCTATATATGGCTCTGTTTCTGCATTTACCAAAAGTGAAATAATGTGTATAAAACACTTAGGACACTCTTTGTCACAGAACAACGAGAACTATTTATAGAAGGAATGATGATGATGATGATGATGATGACGACGACGATGATAGTTTGATGAGTCTCAGCCCCACTAAGATTCCCTTTTCCAGGTACTCAGATCTAAATGTAGTCCTTCACAAGCCAAGGCCTAAGCCCTCTGTCAACACCATCCTCCTTTTACACACAGCTAGGTGTTTTATGCAAGTTTCAAGTCCCATTATTAGCTGTGTGTGGATGTGGCATCTATAGGAGTCTTATTATTTTAGATGGCTTGCATGTTTTGTACAAGTCAGCTTCTTCTCCTGCTCTCATTGTCTCTGCACTTCATTACTAGGTGCTGCCCTCTGTCACCGACTGAGGACAAGAAAGTTCATATACTTATCATTGAAAGTTACCACTGAACCCCTTTTCTAGACAGCAGCTTCTGCCCTGCAGAAACCACAGGAGTTCCATGTACTATGCTGCCCCTTTATCAACAACAGTACCAGAAACTTCACTGCCTTTATCACCACATTTAGTCCATCCAGTAAGAGGAAGAAGATGCTCTTCTACTTTTCTCTCTTTTGCAGGAAGAACTGGAGAGAACAGGCTATCCTCAGGATGTGCTTCTGGTTCTAGTCTGCTTTCTCTGCTTCTATCTCTTGTCAGCAAAAGAAAAAGGGGCTCTTTGAGTCCAAACGGCACGAGCACCAACTCTCGCTGATTCACAGCCTGATCTGAGGGAAATGTGGACAACCCAAGAAAAAAGGGCAACTGTTCTGTGGATACCTTTCAACGTTAAAACCCCTTGCCACTCCTACTTCTTAGTCCAAGAACAGATTTCCAGTAGCAGTGAAAGAAATCAGCTTCCCCCTACAATACCTCAGCGCCTACGATTCCAGCTCCCGTGGCACCTGCAGCTGACCAGCTGAGGCAGTATGTCAAGTCTTCCCAATGTTGAATCACCTCCAACTTAAATGCCCTCTGAAGAGGCTCTCCGTTTAGGGAGGCAAAGAGGAAGATCAAGGACCAACTCTTCTCCAAAGAGAAAAGATCATATAAATTTCTTCCATAAAATCACATTTAAATGTATTTTAAAAGAACATTCATGATATAAAGAGGAAGAAAAATCTATCCTTGTATAACTGTCTTGTATCCCTTCATGGATTTGCAATAAATCTGTGAATTTTTCAGCTCCTGGCTCCTGCCTTATTTCCCATTTTTTGTTTGTTTTGTTTGTTTTCAGCACTTATTATTTAAGATATTTACATGGTGACTAGAAAGCAAACTGTACCAGAAACAAAACCAACCAAAGGCAATTGACTAACTTCTTGTAAACACTATTCATTCTGGCTGCACCATTTGTACTACAGCCTATAAGCAAAAAGTCAATCTCGACCCCTCCGATATTTTTTATTCCAGTCTTCAGTAAGATATGAGAACAAGAGAACCTGCTTTCATTATTATTCTGCTTGAAGTCACATAAATATATGCAATATCCACCTATTTTTAGGAAATGGCTACTTCTACTTGTTTATTTCTGAGTTTCTCTTACTTGCGCATGGCCCATGACTGCATTAACATGACCACTGGTTTGTCTTGAAGCCCTACTTGAAGCCCTGAGAACATCTTTCCTGAAATTGCTGGGACTTCTGAGATGTTATCATGTAGACAAATAGTGGCTTGATTTTTTTTCCCCAAATTGCTGCAGTTTCCCTCTGTGGGATTATTGTGGGGCTAAACAGATGGAAAGATAGAATAGGCAGTTTTCTTGTAGAGCTTTGCTTCTCAGACCCAAGAGCAAGGTTATCCATTTGTAGCCTTAACAATCTGGAACTGAAATTCAGCACACTTCAAATCCCAAAGCAGCAAAGCCAGGTGAAAGAGAAAAAGAGCAGGAACAGCAATCTTGAGCTTTCTTCCCTGCACACTGTTGATGTCAAAAGCGTGGCCTCTGATGAGCCAGAGGAGAAAGGACACAACACAGGGAAACAGGAAGTCCCTCAGTGGTTCGGTCCCCACCCAGAAATGCCTTTCCAGAAAACCCTCAGAATTCCAAGGATAAGCACCCCACAAAGCAGAAAGAAAGTCATGCCCCCGCCCCCCCACAACCTGAAGGTCAACAAGCCTGTGACTGTGTCATTCTGAGTTTGTCTAAACATGTTAAATCTGATTCCCTACTTTGCATCCAACCAGACGGCAGGCAAGTTCCAGGAAGCTGTGGTCAAGTGTTCCAACAGAAATCCCCAAGTCAAGCAGTGATGCCAAACACAGCATTCCTGAGCATCATGAGGACCATCCTCCTGGAACCCATCTCTGAGCCTCCAGTTGCACAAGCAGCTACAAGGGCAGTGTTGGAATGTGCTGGCATCCCCAAGGACTGGTACAGAGTGCTTGCACATGGAAAGGGCTACCAGGAACAGCAGTCCTGCTTTCTCCTCTTCCCAGTGTGGTTGGGAACATGTTAGAGGCCAGCCTTGTGAATCCAACATTTAATAAATCTGAGATTTATCAGGGTTATAATAATCAAAATGTTTAATTAAAGCGAAATAAGCCAGCTAATCAGCTTGAGAATAGCAAGGCACCAAATTAATCACTCTTTTGATTAACTAACATTTGTATAGCACTTTGTAGTCAATAAGGACCTTTTCACTTACAGTATCTCATTTATCCTCTGCAACACTTCTGAGATATAATAATGGTTATGCACACTTGAGGCACCAGAGCCCCAGCTAAAATGAAGCCCTAAACTCAATAATTAGTAAATGGCAGAGCACAAACTAGGACCTTCGTCTTTCAGCTCCAAGCTCATTATTTTTCCATGTGACCGCAGTTCCCTTACACAGCTCCAAGCTCATTATTTTTCCATGTGACCACAGTTCCCTTACACAGGATGTTCCTACATCTATACCAAAGTTTCTAGAGTATTCTACCCTATTTTACTCTCATACAACTCTGTAAGACATGTACTGTATGACTATGCTCATTTTATGGATGAGAAAATTATACACCGAAGGATTAAAGGTTTTGCCCCAAATCCTTCCACTAATTAATGGCCATAATCCAGGTCACCTGAGGCCCCAATCCATTGATCTTCAGGGATCATGATGACAACCACTGAACTATGACTCACTAACAGGAATGGGAAATAAAATCAGACCAGGACTGGAGTAAGGCCAAGTAGAGAGACCATGATCCATCTTTGGCACCAGCACACTAGACTTGGAATGATGGTGTTGACACAGTGCCAGATGAATTTTTCACTTTCCAGTGGTTCATGTGTGATATGGTTTGGAT
Source organism: Rhinopithecus roxellana (assembly GCF_007565055.1). Lineage (NCBI taxonomy): Eukaryota > Metazoa > Chordata > Mammalia > Primates > Cercopithecidae > Rhinopithecus > Rhinopithecus roxellana. The sequence continues at coordinate 143,726,130 of NC_044551.1, forward strand.
CTGTATCCCCACCCAAATCTCATGTCGAATTGTTATCCCCAGTGTTGGAGGTGAGGCCTGGCAGAAAGTGACTGAATCATGGGGGCGGAGCCTTCATGAATTGTTTAGCACCATCTTCCTGGTACTGTTCTTTTTCTTCTCCTCCTCCTTCTCCTCCTCCTTCTCCTCCTTATTCTTCTCCTTCTCCTCCTCCTCCTCCTCCTCCTTCTCCTTCTTCTTTTTTATTTTTTGAGATAGAGTTTTGCTCTTATTGCCCAGGCTGGAGTGCCATGGTGCCATCTCGGCTCACCGCTACCTCCGCCTCCCGGGTTCAAGCAATTCTCCTGCCTCAGCCTCCCAAGTAGAAGGAATTACAGGCATGTACCACCACACCTGGCTAATTTTGTATTTTTAGTAGAGACGGGGTTTCTTCATGTTGGTCAGGCTAGTCTCAAACTCCCTACCTCAGGTGATCCATCCACCTCAGCCTCCCAAATTGCTGGGATTACAGGTGTGAGCCACCGCAGCTGGCCTCAGTGCTGTTCTTGTAAGAGTGAGTGAGTTATCACAAGATCTGATTGTTTAAAAGTGTGTAGCACCTCCTCCCTCCCTCTCTCTCTTGCTCCTGCTCTGGCTGTATAAGACTTGCCTGCTCTCCTTTTGTATTCCACCACGACTCAAAGCTCCCTGAGGCCTCTCTTGAAGCAGATGCTGCCATGCTTCCTGTACAATCTGGGGAACTGTGAGTCCATTAAACCTCCATTCTTTATAAATTACCCAGTCTCAGGTATTTCTTTATAGCAGTGTGAGAACAGACTAATACAATGTGCTTCAGATTAAGCTTATTGGTCTTAATGCTCTACTGCTAGAAACTGCCACCTTGCCAGGACTTGTGCATGGTTTGTATTTCACAACTTGCATCTTCCAGCCTAAAGACTCAGTTTCCCAGGGGGACGTTGAGATTGTGCTTCCTGAGCCTGGGAGCTAGACAGAATGACGTATTGATTAGAAAGCACAGGTGTCCAAGCCCAACTTGTTTCATGTATTACCCACACCCAAAACAATAACTGCAAATCTAAAGAATTGATGAAAAATAAAATTCGGAAACTTTCTCTCCAGTTTTTATATATGTTCCAGTTTTACATATTTAGAATCAGACCCTCCATGATCAAAAAAGGGAAAGTGCCTTCTTGGCACCAGGGAAAGTCCAACCCCCAAGGATACTGCAAAACAGCAACCAGTTGCTCCAATCTCCACACAACTCCAGCTTTGCATAGATGGAAGATGCAGGTGCAGGCTGAAAAAGGATCCTGCTCACCGGGGACTGGCTGAGAAGAAATCACCCATGCAGCATCTCACTTTTCTCTCCAGCCTAAGTTACTTCCCTTTCAACAGAACACCTGTTTCACCCCAGGCCAGATAGCAAGAGCTTCAAGTTGGTGTGCTGTAGTACAAGTGGTCTAAGCACCAGGGACTTTGGCCTTGGGAAGAAAATGCATTTCTTTCTTCACTGGGCTTTTATTATATTTTTTTCTGCTGGATGATATCCCAGCTGTTTCGCTGAAAAAAAGCTGGGTGGTGGAGGATGACAGGATAATATGAAAAAGATTTGAGGGGAGGCAAGAGATTAAACGGGGCAGGGAAAACTAGCTTCTATTTTAAGGCCTTCAAAGACCCCAAGAGCTCTCAGTTTTGGAAACCACACCCCACCTTACATAACAGCAAATGTTTTCAAATGCAGCTATGCTCCACATTAAAAGAAATTTATATATAGTAATGAAAGAAGACTTATGGACTTTTAATTCAAGATTTATTATTTCTTATTTTAAAAGTCTTGTTTGTTGAGTCAGTTTTTTTCATGCTGTATTTTGGAAGCAATAGGATTTTTTCATGACTTAATCATCATTGTAAGCCTGTGAGAATCCCTGGGTCTTCAACACCATGCTCATGGTGCCTGATGGATGCCAGGCCCTGGTTGAGAGAAAGTGAGTGAATGAGGCAGACATGGCAGCAGAAGCAGGTGAGGGACCACAGGGGCCGAAGGCATCAGCAACAGAGAGAACTGGGTGGTAGTGGCCTCAGTGTCTGCCATTAGCCAGCTTATGTCACCCACAGAGGAAGCACTCTGAGGTGGGTCACAAATTCAATGCAGTTCTCAGTATATCACGGCTAAGGAGTGCTAGAAGCCAAAGTTTTCAGTGGGAGGAAAATGTGATATTAAAAGTGGTCTCCACTCCTGCACGTACATTTTCTCCTTTTCTAAAGCTCTTCTCTTTCCTCCTCTCTACACAGTTGGAACAAGCAGAAGGGCCTAGGCCTCTTCCCACAGAGGAAAGCTCCTCATTTGTTGGAAGAACCAAGACATGCAGGATGAGATTCCAAATCGAGAAATCGAGGTAACCTCACGATTCCTCACCAGCCTGTGACTAGGAAATGAGTCTGTACTTCTTTTGTATCCCAAATTATTATGACATAAGTTCCCATTATCCCAATTCCTGGAATCTAGGCCTAGATCAGCTTAGCAGTTTCCAAGAATACTCATTAATTTCTGCCTTAGCAAAAGTCCCCAGCTTCCTCTACTGGAGCTTCCTTGTTGTCCTGTCACACTCTGTCCTTCCTAACCACACCCTAATGGGAGGCTTCTCTGTCGAACTCAACTGTCGGCTGTGCCTGCTCCTGGTCCCCCGATTCTGGCCTCAGGGAGGGGAAAATTCTTCCCCTTTTGTCAGTCCTGAAACATGCACCAGGGCTCCTCAGTCCCCAGAGATCAGCTGATAACCTTTAAAAAGACTTTATTGATGGTTAGGAGACAATAGAAGCAAAATAGAGTAACTTAATGATTCTTGCTGAAATTTATCACTACAAGAGTCCGCAGGCCTGAATATGACCTCAGAGGCCCTTCCTGGGCCAGCTCCTTATCTGGCTCCTGCCCTGTCTCCACACTAACTAATCCCCATGCCTCAGAGTTCACTGGCCCTAGAAAGAAGATAGCATCCTTTTTGTACTCCAAATCCAAGGCTGTCTCGTTTTTATCCAAAGTAGCCTTTTCCAGGATATTGGGCTTTGGCAGTAGCCATTCCCTTGGAGTTGTTTAACTACCCAAGCATTTGATCTGACATCAAAGACTAGGCCAGAAACCCTGTAGGAAGCCATAAGTTTGAGAATGTGTTTTTCAAAGTGTGGTTTAGTCAATCTGAGATAACACCAAATGTAGGATACCAGTAATCCAGCCAGGAATGCCTTATACCAGCTTAGTCAAAATCTTGATCTCACCTCTAACATTAGGCAAGAAGATCAATTCTGTATGTTGCCTTTGCCATAATCAAAGTCCTACTTCCAATTTACTAGAAGCAACTGGATAACACACGTTATGAAACACAAACTCACATACACATACATACCTCCCCCCTACACACAAAAAAATTATAATTTCAAGTGTAGAGTGGCCTAACTCCAAATTTAAGAGAAAAACATACCTAATTTTGCAGAGGCAAAATTTTTCCAATTACTAAACAAAACATTTAACTAGATGCTAAAGCATCCAGTTTTGTGTTATACGAATGCATTCAAGATTTTCCCCAAAGATAGGGTGAAAAAAGGTATTTGCCTTAAATGTGTTTAAGTAAAAGAGCTAACTCAAGTAGCTTTTCCCACCAAAATGTTAGGCTTCTGCAAAAATAAATTACAATCTCAAATTTAAAAGACATCCATGTTTGTAAACTTTGGGATGGCATTTTTCTATCTTCCAAGGAAAAATATCTTGGTGTCACCTTTCCACTGGAAACTTTATTATTAGGAAGTAAGCCACTTAATCCAGCTCTATTCTAGGTCTTATAGGGAAATTCTCTATTTGAACTCACTTTTCCACACCTCTTCATTAGGGAGAATGGCAGTGTTGAAAACACTAAGATAAGGAGTGAATGCAAAAGAGAGGTGCCAAGGAGACACCTTAGTGTGGAGAGGCAAAAGGAACCCTCTCAACTATGTGTGGTCCTGCTGAGACACCAGCAGAGCAGGTCCTAGAGTTATCTCAGTTATAGATTTCTATAACTCGCTATACAGTCATTGCATCTGGTACAGTATTTGATATACATACCTCCTAGGAACATGAAGCAATGACTGATGAATGAGTTGGCAATTTGGGATCCTTGCCAAATGTATTCCTTCAGAGTTTCAGCTAATAAGTGAGGAGCATTCAAATAGGCACAGAGGAAGCGAACCTTTAACAACCAACCCTTCATTGAGGTGGAGACTGTACTCCAACTTTAAATCAGTCTTGCATACACCACAGGAACTTACAAGCCACATGATCATTTTGAATCCAGTAGTAAAGGTACCACCACCACCTTAGGTACACAATACTTGAGCAGCCATGGAAGGCTATGTTTATCACCATAATATCAACTGGCCCAGATAAAGCTCTTGACACCAGTACAGCATTTCCAATAATTAGCAATTTCCAAGCTATTTCTATCATTTTGTACATCTGGTTACTATTCGGGGTAAAACAAAACAAAAAAATCGATGTCAGAAGATTTTTCTTGTCAAGTTTCCATACGAGGAAATGATTCTTTGGGTGTCTACAGTAGCATCCTGAAAAGCATGCCACTGGTACACTTTAAATAAGATCTTTTGTTGCAAGATGCTTTTATCTGCAAGAACAGTAAGCAGCTGACAGCTTATGGAGAGTCTTTAAGCAATCCCCCTCAGTTTTCATCTTGCCACCAGACTACAAGGTTGAAATAGTGAATGGAAGAGACTATCATGCAAAAACCCCACTACAAGGCAGCAAAAGACCTAACAGGGTCCTCCTTTCAACTCTTAAATGTATAAGCTGTTAGTTCAGGTGTTAATTTTCTTTACATGCTTGGGATTTTAGTTTGCGGATTCTCCTGAGTGAGAAGTTCTCTTTGTCTCTCTGCCTCCCTCCCTTCCTCCTGTAGAGCAGTTTTGCAGTGACCTTGACTTCCTAGTCTAGAACTAAGAGACTTGGAAATGAGGCTTTGAAGCTCTTGTCTCTCAATGACATTGGAGATATCACAGATCTAACTGGAGCATTTTGTCTCAAATGCTAAACTCAAGGCAATGTACATTTGCCTTATATGTGTCCTTCCATCTCCCACTCACTAGGCATGTACTAATTAGCATAAGGTAGTTGCTGGTAACAGCTTCTGTTAGCAGCCCCCACTCACAGGTGGATGAATCACATTAGGCCCTGGCTTCAAGCAGTGAGCTTGGCTCTGGTCCCCACCTGAGTGAGTTGGAAAGGGTGTTGTTTATTCCTCCTCTTTCGCATGTCAGATTCATGGCCTGCTACCTGACTTGACATCCAGTAGACACACAGTTTTAGTCCCTCAGACTATTTTGCAAATCTCATCCATTGAGATATTTACCTTATTTTAAAACACGGCTAGATATTTCTAGTTTATCCTTTGTCTATCATTTTATGTGTTTGGAGAATAAATGGGGACGGCGGTGGGGATGGTCTTTAATATGCTGGTACTGCCACAACAACATACCACAGGCCAGGTGGCTTACACAACAGAAATTTATTTTCTCACAGTCCTGGAGTCTACAAGCCTAAGATCAAGGTTGTCAGGGTTGGTTTCTACTGCAGCATCTCTCCTGGGCTTGCAGATGGCCATCTTGTTCCCATGGCTTTCCCCACTGTACCTATCTGTGTCCAGATTTTCTCTTCTTCTAAGGATGCCAGTAACACTGAATTAGGACCCACCCCAATGACTTCATTTTCATTTAATTACTTCCTTAAAGACCCTCTCTTCAAATAGAATCATATTTTCATGCATTAGGAACTAGGATTTCAGCATATGAATTTTGGGGTCACAATTCAGAGCATAACAGGAGACAGAAGGAAGGATTAAATTCTGAACTTAGAAGGCCTTCTCTACCAGCCTTTCTGGCAGGAGGTTTCACACCATCCTCTAACTCTGAAGGGTAGAGGCCTTTTAGTGAAGTAGCTTGCCTCTACACACAGCTCAGGCATTCTCCCGCAGTGGCACACATGTCCTTGGAGATGCAGTGACTCCAGTGATGCTGGCATAGGGCTTTGTGAGAAAATCTTGCCAACAGTCTTTCTGCCTGTTCAGGTTCCATCGTAACCGAAGTCTAATTACCTCCAATGTGGGGGGCCATAGAGCATGGGCTGAGATGGCTACCAATGCTGTGCTCCTCCAACACTCAGAACAAAGCACCACACCTAGACTGGGTTATAAATTCTGCACTTGTTAGTCGTTTGAGATTGTTGCTACTACAATCCCACGTAACAAGGCCTCCTATCAGAACTTCTGAGTTTTAATCTGGTCCTTTTTTAATAATGCATTCTCAAAGTGGTCCAGAATCTGATCTCAGTATCTTTGAATCTGAGCTGAGGCTTCTATTTCTGAAGCAACTGACCTTGTCTTGAGCACTCTGCCTGCGTGCTAGGAATAGCATTTATTTTAGCAACTATTGTTTTCATTTCTGCAAGACATGGAAATGTCAAAGTTGCAAAGCAGATCATAGCTTGAGATATTCATCTGGCCATCCTTTTGCACATCCCTCCTCCTCTTTTCGTTCATGGGCACCAGAAGAGAGAATTCCTAAGAGAGCATTCCTCCTCCACAAAAGCCAAAACAAATATCCAAAGAAAATTCTGCCCCAAGTGCAAGGTGAAGAGTCTTTTACTCCCGCTTACAAAGCCAGTTTCCCTGTCCCAGAGACTAGACAAAGCTAAGGAAGGGTGGAGGTGAGACCGAGTTATGACCCAAAAGACAGACAAGCATACAGGAGGGAAGAGGGCTCCTGAAGGTCAGGGGTGAGGGAACAAACTCTTCTGCTATAAGAAGGAGGGAATGAAATGCAGTAGAAGCTGTTCTCCAGTAAAGCCCAGCAGCAGCTCACCATCTGTGGACATAAGGGAGGAGACCACCCCCTATATTGTCTTATGCCCAATTTCTGCCTCCAGAGAAAGAAGAAGTAGAAACTAAAAGGCAGAAATGAAATCCACAAGCAGACAGCCTGGCGCCACACCCTGGCCCTGGTAGTTAAAGATCGACCCCTGACCTAATCAGTTCTGTTATCTGTAGATTACAGGTATTATATAGAAAAGCACTGTGAAAATCCCTGTCCTGTTCTGTTCCGTTCTAATTACTGGTGCATGCAGCCCCCAGTCACATACCTCTCCTTGCTCAATAGATCACAACCTTCTCATGTGGACGCCCTTAGAGTTGTGAGCCCTTAAAAGGGAGAGGAATTGCTCAGCCGGGGAGCTAGGTTTTTGGAGATGTGAGTCTTGCCGACGCTCCCAACCAAATAAAGCCCTTCCTTCTTTAACCTGGTGTCTAACAGGTTTTGTCGGAGGCTTGTCCTGCTACAGACAGGCCACTCTTCAGGGGTCCTAGATACATGGACACCCTAGGACGAGAAAGTGAAAGGCTTAAATACCTTGTGTTGGGATGGAGGATTGAGAGACAAATTTCACTCCAAAAAGAAGGAAAAAAAAAACAGGCAGGCTACTATTAAAGTCACTCCGACTGTTACATTTGGATCTGTCATGAGATACTGCTGGAAATGTTTTTGATGCCAAATACAAGGTACATCAGGTCTGAGATTTTATTTTGCCATATCTATAATCTGATTATTAGCATGTTACTGTTTCCTTGATGCTAGAAGACACCAAACACCTAGGTTCAAAACAATAGGTCTTGTTACTCACAGCACAGCAAACAGTATGATGGTGTTAGTTCTTCTTATCCTCAAGTCCTACAGTGGTGATATGGGGGGCAGTAAGTTGAGTTATGGGAAGGAACACTGGTATGGACTGAATTGTGACCCCAAAATTTATATGTTCCAGTCTTAACCCCTAAGTACCTCAGAATGTGGCTGCATTTGGAAATTGGGTTTTTAGGGAGGTAACTGAGTTAAATCAGACATTAGTTAATTAGTTAAATCAGACTGGCCCCAATCCAGTGTGTCTGGTGTCTTTCTAAGAAGAGGAAATCTGGACACAAACAGGTACAGAGGGAAGACCATGTGAAGACTTGGAGAAGAGAGCCATCTGCAAGCCCCAAAAGAAGCCAGCCCTGCTGATACCTTGATCTTGGACTTCTAGCCTCCAGGACTGTGAGAAAACAAATTTCTATTGTTGAAATCACCCAGTCTCTGATACGCTGTTGTAGCAGCCCTAGCAAATGAATACAAATGCTAAACGTGGGGAATCCGCTGCTTTTGTAGCAGCCTGCTCTTTGTCACAGAGGGAGACACTACCTCATCTCTTAAGGATGCTGGCTGCAAACACAACCTTGAGAAATGGCCCAGGTAGACAGCAACCAGGGCCTTGCATTTTGGCATATCCCGTAAGACAGGTAGAGGTGTAGGGCTCCACAGGGGACTGTCTCCTTCAACAAGATGCTCAGCATGCATCTTGCAACATCCTATCAGAGAAATCTTAAAGACTGCATTGTTAATTCAATCATGCAAATATCCCCATCAGCCTGTGGAATCCAATTGTAAAACTAAATCTCTCTCAATTATAAATGATTGACACAGGTGAGTAATAGCATACCATTAACAATGTCACATGGTAAGTCTTGATTCGGTCAGGCACAATGTCTCATGTCTGTAATCTCAGCACTTTGGGAGGCCAAGGCGGGTGGATCACTTGAGGTCAAGAGTTCGAGACCAGCCTGGCCGACATAGCAAAACCCCATCTCTACCAAAAAAAAAAAAAAAATTAGCCAGGAGTGATAGCACATGCCTGTAGTCCCAGCTATTCAGGAGGCTGGGGCATGAGAATCGCTTGAATGCAGGAGGCAGAGGCTACGGTGAGCCAAGATTATGCCACTACACTCCAGTCTGGGCAACAGAGTGACTCTGTCTCAAAAAAAAGAAAATCTTGGTCCTCAGGGAAACAGTGGCTGGGAAACACTAGTAGCAATGCCACAATGTGGTGTGTGTCCGTGTCTGAGAGACTACCCCAGAAAAATAACAAGGCTGTGTTCATAGTCCTCTGTTATATTTGCTATAACACATAATGATAGCCCTTTGAGAAAAATGCAGGAGGTAGGCAGTGAGCAGGGTGTCATGAACTTGTAATATGTCAGCTTGGCTAGGCTCAACTGCTTTTTCAAGAATGCCCTTCCTGCAGGCAGGGCTGGCTTGATGGACATGCAAACAGTGCAATTGCCCAGTGACCTATCCTCAGAAGGAGGGCCTTGTGCTTGGGGTTTAATATTCAGTGTGGGAATATTTATTGTCTTTGAATTCACGTTCTATCAGTGCAGTCCAGTGAGATACTGAAGCATGTTGCGGAGGCTTGAAGAATTGGCTTATGCATGGTCCTGCCTCTTACTTCCTCCCCACCTCCCTGATTGGTTCTCAGTCGCCCACTCTCCTTCCACCTATATTGACTGTTACTTCCCTCCACCTCAGTGGGGTCCTGGGCACAGAGCAAGACAGAGTGGAGACAGGCATGTACTCAGGGTCAGGACCCAAGGTGCCTGTGAGGTTTGTATTCACCTGCCCAAGTATTCCATGTGTTAGGGAGTGTGACATTAAATCATAAATAATAAACACCATGACAGGTCCAGAGAGAGAATGCAAAAAAAAAAAAAAAAAAAAAAAGTGCAGTTCTCTTGCTTTTTTGCATAAAGGGCTCCCACATTTTCATTTTACACTGGTCCCACAAATGATGTAGCATGTAGCTGCCTCATTTGTGTTTCATGTGTCAGGATGTGCCATGAGATATATTTGCACGAGATTTACAGCAAGAAAGTAAAGCAGTTATATTGCTTTTGACCTTCAAAGGGTAAAGGAAGATGCTTTTGCAGCACAGGTACATTATCATGTATCTGCTGGCTTAACACACAGGCAGAGGGAAGAGACTGGACCTACAGATGCCTCACCTGGATCCTCCATCAACTTCTCCAATTTCTGGGCCAGCTATGTCTTTAGCTCCATGATGAGGGGCACCCACTTTTACCATGTGACACACACATCATGGTGGGAGACAGCAAGGTGGACTTGAGTTCCAATATGTGCTGTAGCTTCCAATTGTTCTTGCTCACCTCCATTTTATGCCCATCTTCTCTTCCAGGTGGCCTATTTTCTGGACTTAAAGCTCCAGCAACAGACACAAAGACTTCTCCCTAACCAGCTGCTGCAATTGTGTAAAGTTAAATGCCTGTGACAACAAACCTCACATATTACACCTTTGTAGTTGTTCTGCCTCTGTAACTGAACCCCAGTTAATAATTATGGCCAATTTTTAAGTCTTAGAATGCTTATAACTTGGTTGAGGAAATAGGATTCTACGTGTCAAAAAAGAAAAAGAAAACTACAAGATATAAGGAAACAATTTCTTACCTTTGCACACATTTGAAATTTACCAACACTGTTTTATTTAGCCATCACCACAAATCCTGTGAGGTCGGTTAGGATAGATTTTACAACTTACATTTTCCAAATGAAAGTAAGAAGTTAAATGTGTTTTGGCCAATGTCACATAATTAGGGAATGGCAGAGTTGGAACTGATCTAGTATCTTTCTGACAGACTCTCATTGACCTAGAGAGCCTCTTCCAAATACAAAATGTTAGGACAGACTATGAACCTCAGATCCTCAATAGAATGAAATTCATTTTAACCAGGAGATCAGGTCTCTGGTTTTCATTGATATAATTATATTTTACTCCCTAAATATTAAATCTGTAGACCACGAATCATTTCATTTAGACCAGTCTCCATTGCCCATGCCCTCACTCTGGAGCACAGAGCACTCTAAACTCATGCTCAGCACTCAACAGTCAGACTTCCAATTTCAGAAAATGAAAAGAACATGCCAAATAGCTGCAAGTGTCTAAAACTCCAGTTTCTCACTGGTACTTTTTAATGCTTATAAAACACAAGTTTTGTCGGTAACAGACACGCAGGCAGTTCTCATCATTATAATTCATGCATCTGATACACTGAAATGAGGTTTGGCAGTTGTTTTGTGGTCGTGAAAAAAAAATCAGCCTCATTTAAAATAAATCATCAAAATTTCGCAATAGAGTACAAAAGTAAGTGAGACTTTGCTTTTCTGTTTCTACTAACCACAGGAATGAGAAATAAGACATCTATTAAAGCCTTAGAGCTACATCCATATAAAGTCATGAATACACTAGAAATGTGCAAAATTCAGAGAAAATGCAAGTTTGCATCATTTGTCAACAATTGTACAATCAGCTCAAATAAGGTTTTAGGTTATTATAGTTTTTCCTAATGGGAGAAAGTCACAGTTGAAATTACAGGGGAAATGACCAAAGTTGCATCTAATGAATTTCTGCTCCGCTGAACTGGTCTTATAAACACATAAACTATGATTGTGCTCTCCATCAGCCACCAGCCAGGAGCCCCATGGAGAATCAGTTCCTCTGCTCCCTGCCGCCTGTGATACCTCCATGCCTAGTGCATATTCCCAAGATTCATGGGCACAGGAGTCACCTGGGCCAGAGCTTCAGGAGGCCTTGGAAACACCTGGTCTGCTCCTCTGAATTGCTCTAGTTCATGTGTGCATACCAGCCTCCTTATAAGGTGAAGATAGCTTCACTGTTTAGATGTCAGGTAGAGGAAGAACAAGCGTGCCCCAAGGGGCCCTCATTTAGTCTTTAGAACAAACATTTACGGAGAGTTCACTTCCTGTCAGACATTATACTTGACCTGGGGACACAATGTTGGAAAACACAGATGTGTCTTCCCTCACGGGGTTTACAGTCTAGCATAAGAAGTAGATATTAATCACCAATCGCACAAATAAATGTGTCATTGCCAACCGAGGTAAGCACTGGGAAGGATGGGATTGTGTTGCTGGGAGCCATGAGAGAAAGGAGCCTGGCCTCATTCAGGGGACTCAGACTCAGATGTCGCCTCCCTAAGGAGGCATAGATTACAGAATCTACGCCTGGTGGGATTACAGGTGTGGGCCACCACGCCCGGCCAAACTTATGTCGCCTCCCTAAAGAGGCGTAGGTGTAGATTCTGGAGGATAAACAGGCAAAGAGATGAGGACAGCTCAGCACTTTTAAGGAGGGAACATAAGTCTGAATGTGGGATCCCAGAGGGAACCCTGATACTGGCTAAGTAGGACAAACAGTAAGCCCTGAACTAAGGAGATGAGGCGGGCACAGCAGGGTGGGGGCTGCTGGAGAAACGGGGAGGGCAGGTAAACACAGTATGAGGTTGAGGAGGATATCTTCCACTTTCAGCAGTGCCGGGCCTCAAGGCCAGAGATGCTCCCATAAATAAATAATGGGGAGGGGGACTGGTATACTCGGTCCCTGTTAGGCAACAACAAAGTTCCACAGAGCCTTAAACAGTATTATTGCAAGAGCATGTTCATCCTGCTGCCCCTTTAAGCTCTCCCTTCCAAGTTCCCAGGGCTGTGTTTCTTCTTCCCCACAGCCTGTTGCCCATTCGGCCTCCTCTGCTGCTCAGGCCCTGCTTCTCCGGCCTCGTTGCCTGCTTGCACCCTCCAGTTCCTGCAGTGAGGTATCAGAGGGGAAAATGCCATTATCTGATTTCAGTAACAAACTCTGAGAGGGTGAATGGCTAATAGGCATACTTCCCAGAAACTGTGTACTCCTTAAAGAGCTACCAACTCTAACGAATTCCCTGAAGGAGGGCTACATTTCTGAGCAGAGGAGTCTTCCACGCATTTGAAGAACTGGGACCAGCCAATTTGTACTGACTTTGGGGAAGATGGCCTCCCTCAATTTCATATTAATAAACTAGAGGCTTCAGGAAGCAAAGGGCAGGAGGGGGAGAAAGGGGGACCAAAAGTCATTCCCCAGGAATGGTCCCCTGGTGCCTCCTCCAGTGATGGAGTGCAGATGGAGAGCAGCAGAAAGACCCCTGTGGCCCGTAATGAATGGGTCCGAAGCTCTCTCCGGAAGCCAGCCACTCAGAACTGCTGAAAACAAACAGGAAACACCACCGCTTCTCAGACTGGGTTCTCACACCATGAAAACTTTTCCCTCTGTCCTGGTTTTAACTCAACACAATGAGTATATTAAGAAAAAATAAATGGTGTGTATATATACAGATGTATTCCTGAGCTGTTAAGTCTTTAGAAAATCAGTATGATTCCAAAGTATTTTATCTAATAAATATCATGTACCAATACTATTCTGAGTAAAAATCTTATTTGATCCTCCAAAAATTTTCATGAGCTAGGTTAGGCACTGTTACTGCCTCCCAAATTGAGGCACAGAAATGTTCAGTAACTTCTCCCAGGAATAAAATACTTTTACGGCTAAACATCTAAAGAAAGATTTTTGTTTGTCATTCTAAAAGTTCAAAAATAGGCCAGATGTGGTGATCCATGCCTGTGATCCCAGCACTCTGGGAGTCCAAAGCAGGCAATTGCTTGAGCCCAGGAGTTTGAGACCAGCCTGGGTAACATGATGAAACCCCATGTCTACAAAAAATACAAAAATTATCCAGGTGTAGTGGCACACCTGTAGTCCCAGCTACTCAGCAGACTAAGGTAGGAGGATCACATGAGCCCGGGAGGGCAAGGCTATAGTGAGCCGTGATTGCACCACTGCACTCCAGCCTGGGTGACACAGCAAGACCCTGTCTCAAAAAGAGATTTTTTTTAAGTTCTAAAATATATGTGGTATTTTACATGACTGCCTATTTTATACAAAGTCAGATAGAATTCAGGAGATATATATTAATCCAAACTTCTATAATATTTTGGTTTTGGTTTTGGTTTTGAGATTGAGTCTCACTCTGTTGCCCAGGCTGGAGTGCAGTGGCACAGTCTCGGCTCACTGCAACCTCTGCCTCTCTGGCTCAAATGATTCTCCTGCCTCAGCCTCCCTAGTAGCTGGGATTACAGTTGCCAGCCATCATGTCCGGTTAATTTTTGTATTTTTAGTAGAGATGGATGTTCACCATGTTGGCCAGGCTGGTCTCGAGCTCCTTACCTCAAGTGATCTGCCCACCTTGGCCTCCTAAAGTGGTGGGATTACAGGTGTGGGCCACCACGCCCGGCCAAACTTATGTAATATTTTGAAACCATCAAATAAGCATTTTTTTAAATATAGACTAGAATTTTTTTAAAAAGAAGCGACTGGTGTAAATGTTCCAAGGTTTTGAGTAATACATAGGCTGCCATTTAGCTCAGGGTCTGCCTGAACCTAGTAGAACTTAATATTCACAGCGTGGGAGTGATGGTCCATTAGAGGCTATGTGAGTTTGCTGTAGGGCTGCCACAGTCAAGTACCACAGACTGATGGCTTAAACAACAGAATTGCATTTTTCTCACAGACCTGGAGGCTAGAAATCTAAGGTCAAGGATGGCAGGATTGGTTGCGTCTGAGGCCTCTCTCCTTGGCTTGCAAGTGGCCATCTTCGTTCTCTGTCTTCACACGGTCTTCCCTCTGTTCATCTACCTGTGTCCAGATATTCTCTTCTTATAAGGACATCAGTCACTCTGGATTAGGGCTCATCCTAATAACCCCATTTTAACATTAATAGCCCCTTAGACTCTATCTCCAAACAAAGTCACATTCAGCATATACATTTTGAGGGGACACAGTTCACCCCATAACAGAAGCAATGGCCTGTGAATTAAGAAAAAGTCACTAAGATGAACAGGAATGTGCCAAAGGAGCTGGGAACCTGGGTTGGAGATGTGACCTCTTTCTGAAGGAATTGGGCCCAGAGGATAGGAGAGAATTTCTTGAATAGTAGAGCAACTTCGCCACTCTCCAAATGGGAAAAATGCTTCATCGCTGCAGTTAGTATGAACCCAAGAAGATAAAATTTGGCTGAAACTCATGCTTCCTTCCCCTAATTGTGACCTTAGATTATTATTTGATCCTCTTAAATTAGGTGAGAGTTCGAACAGGAACATATATGAAGTAGATTTGATATTGGAAATTAATGAGCCCAATTCTGCCTCTCAGCCTTTTGAAGGATCTGGCTTAATTATGTGAGCAGGAGCCAATTCCAGTGATATCTCCTGAATTGTTAATACATTTACCTTCAGAAAAAAATACAGCATGCTTTGTTGAACAGAAGTGCAGTAAAGATTAATCCTGAAATCAGAAATCTATGAGTGGTTTATTTGCTTTTTAATAACTTTTTAACTTTAATTTTAGCTTTCAGTGCTCAGTTTTCCTTTTCTAAAAAAAATTGCCAACTTACATTACATGAAATGTGTTTTACTTTTATAATTAGGAAAACTTCTAAACAATTACCACATACTTCTAAAAGTCTCTTTTTTGGAAAAAGAAAAGTTTTTAGCTATTGTGTTTTTAATTTGTCCACTAATTTTTACTGTATATAATTAAATAAGTATGATCCTAAACAGGATACAAAGCAGTTTTGAAGAGGGAATCACATATTTTCATTATAACTTCAGAGGAGTGTCTAGAAAGGGAATAATTTGGGGGCCACAAGCAACATGGGCTTCTTTTTGCAAATGTTCCTCCTCTTGTAAATTGCAAATAAACTTGTTAGAAAGAGGAAGCCATCCTAACAAATAATACAATCAGCATGAGACAGGAACCAAAACCCAAGGTCATCTCACCTGGGAAATTAGAGATTTAAAGATCCAACTTGGAAGTTTTCTACACAACGGGGAAAAAATATTTGCTATACAAGGATATATCTGAGAAAGACCATTATCTCAATATCTGAAGAACTCCTGAAATCAATGAAAAGGCAACCCAGCAAAAAGTGAACTAATGTCTTGAGGAATCATTTCCCAAAAGAAAATATACAAATGGCCAATAGGCACATAAAAATATAGTTAATTAACATCATTAATTATCAGGTAAATACAAACAAAAACTACAGCAATTTATCATTTCACACCCACCAGAATAGCTACAATTTAAAAGACTGATGACACCTAATTGCCAAGGATGTGGAGCAACTAGTACTCTCAGATATTGATGGTATAAAATGTGAAAAAGTTCTTTAAAAAAAAAAACAAACTGTTTGGCAGTTTCTTGTTAAACTAAATATACATCTGCCTTATGAAAATTATATATTATACATTCAATACATCAATTCATATACATCAATTACAATCCTAGGTATGTACCCGGGAGAGACTGAAATTTTCATCCATAAAAGACTTGTGCAATAATGTTTCTAGCAGTTTCATTAAATAGCTCCAAACTGGAAGCAGCTCAAACATCCAGCAACAGGAAAATGGAAACTGTGGTCTATTCTGACAGTGCAATACTACACAGAATATTAAAGAATGAACTACTGATGCATAAACAATTTGATGTGTCTTAAAAATAGTGCGCAGTTCAAAAGAAGCCATTTACAGAACAGTGCATTCTGTTTGATTCCATTTATACGGAGCTCAAGAACTGCCAAAGCTGAAGTATGCAGAGAAGAAATCTGAACAGTGCTTCCTAATGGGTAAGGTTTGACTGGAAGAAGTCAAGGAAACTTTCTGGGGTGGTGGATAGGCAGGTATAGAATTCTTACCAAAATTCATTGAACTGGACAGTTAAGATCTGTGATTTCAATGGTATATAAATTTTACTTCCATAAGAATTACAAATGGTTGTTACACAAACTAGTTTCCAGTATTTCATGTACACCCCATTCCATAATGTTCATTTGTGATTTGCCTGACTTGTCCACTGACTGCTGATGTGGCTCCTGCACATGGTGACACAACCTTTCCAGGGAGGTCAAGTGCACCAGGGAACTTTTCTTGTGTGTCAGGTCTCACATAACGTGGCATGTCAGAAAGAGATTAAAGTCTACAAGACTCTCTTTAAGAGCCATTAGGTCTGAGTGCTCTTAGCAAGCGGAAATGTGGTAAAGTGGAAAGAGCACAGGCCATGGAGACACCCAGACTGGAATATAAGTCCCAGCTCAGTCATTTACCAGCTTTGAATGGATGACTAGCTTTGAGCAGGTTATTTAGTGTCTCAGAGTAATTTTTCCTTTTCTTGTGGAACTGATTATTGTGAGGACTAGAGATTATGTGAATAATGCACCTAGATTAAGGCCTTGCACATTATAGACCCTCAATAATATATAGCTAACATCGGCCAATGAGTTCCCTAACAGCAGAGGACTTTGACTGCTTAGCACATGGCATGGGTTCAAATAAAAGAACAGTCTGTGAAATTTCTATGTTTTTTTCAATCCTATGAGAAAAACACCAAGGGGTATAACCAAGAAGCAGCAGGATAGGTAATAAGTAGGAAGTATTTTTGCCAATATATTTTTCTATCTCAGCATATATCCAGTGTTTTATCTGAACCTATGCTGTCAGATATGTTTCAGAAATCAGCATGTTTCTGATGTTGTAAATGGAATATAGTGCATATACCATGTATCTATAACCCACCTAGTAGACTGGGGTAGCCCCCACATCAAACACATTAATATTTCCATAGCAAAACTTATAAATTTTCACATTAAATGGAATAAAGACAAAAATATTCTCAACAGTTCAAGTTAGTTCTGCCATCAAATAAATTACTTTAAAAAATTGAAAAATAACCACTGTTTGATGTCAAAGCTGTTGGGATTCCAGAATTGTTGGAGAATCTATACTAGCTAACATTCCCGTAGCACCTTCAATGCACCGGGCACTCTGGCCTAAGCACTTTATATATAGTTAACTCATTTACTCTTCATAACAACCCTATGAGGTAGGTACTATTAGTATAGTTTCCACTTTATAGGAAAGGGAATTGAGACACAGACAGGATAAGTAATTTGCCCAAAGTCACACACTTAACCTCCTAGTTGATATCTCTAATCACTCTTCTCTACTGCCTCCATCTCCCCTTTTGTTGGTATCTGCGATGTTGGGCTTTGAGGAAGGATATACTCTTACTCTCCACACTCTCCCCCACCTCCCAAAATTAAAAATAACTAAGAATTATCAGCACTGATCTTTCCATCCTTTCTGATGTTTCTTCTACTTGGAAAACTGAAGCTTGCTGGAAGAACTAACTTTAAAGATCTGGCATCCTTAGACTCCAAAAAGATCTCTCATTTGCCTGAGAATTAAACTAATTAAACCGCAAACAAGAGACCCAGGTGGGCTTGTGGAGGTGCGGGAGAGGGCGGGAAATCACAGACTTTTCAAACAGATTACTAAGAGAAGGCCATGTTCGGAAAACATTTAGCCAGAAGTGTGCCTTGAAGAAGAAAAGCCAGAAGCCTACAAAGCAGAATAACACTCTTTCAGCAACCACCAGGTCATTAAAACATACATTCAAATTTATGGGCAACCCAGCCACCTTATCAAAGGAAAACAATATAAAAGCTCACAGCTCTGAGGGCGAAACAGTGGAACCTACTCCAGAGGAGGGGAAAGCACGTGCATCAATCATGTCGCTGGCCCCGGTGTTAACAACTTTTAAACAGTGAAGGTGAAAGAACATTTGTTCACCAAAACGTCACTTTCTGAATTCAAGGGGGAAGGGTTAGGAGCACGTGTTGGAAAGTTTGGCTCAGTGTGCATGTTATTTTACCCTCGGGCCCAGTTTGCCTATGAAACAAGGTTGGTGGTGGTGAGCAATTAGTCTGGCAGCTAATCAGTGTCATTGTGCTGAAACCTTTCAGGAAACCGTCCCAACCTAAAGGAATGAGGCTTCCACACGAAGTCTGCTTCTCACGGAAAATACCAAGCACTGAGGAAACACCCTTGGGAATACTCACTTCCCCTCAGGCAGTCAGTGTTTACTGAGAGACTGTAAGGTACTTAACCCTGCAGTACGTGCCTGGGAGCCCTTGTTAAAAGAAACCCAGTTTCCTCCCTACAAATGGTTTAAAATCTAATTGGGGAAATATAAAAACATAATCATGTCAGGGATGGAAAATATATATGAATGCGAGAGTTGGCAAAATGTTTTTCTTTCTCTGTTTTATACACAACTCAAATTACAATCTTCATTCCAACCTCGTTGAACTCTCAGAAAGTAACTGAATCCACTTAGGTCAAGTATTCCAAACAGTAATGTTTGTCTAAAGCAATTTCTCTACTCCTCGCATTACCTCAACACAGAATGGAGAACAATTCATATGTATAGGGCAGAGCAAACAGAAACCCAGGTCTTGCTCAACAAGTGTTTGTGGAATTAAATTGAAATCCTGCCCAATTTTGCCCAACCTAGAGGGGTTTGTTCATGAATCTGACTGGGAGTGATTCACTAACCACCAGTGACTTGTGCTTATGTATTTCAGAGAAACATTCTCCTCAATGCAACATACATTCCTTCCTGTGGGAAAGCTTTGGACTGCATGGCCAGAACTTCCTAAGCAATCCTTTTATGTCCGCAAAATGCTAATTTTCTACTGTTTAAATTAATATGTTCTTAGTATTGGCCTGCCCTTAAATATAAAAGCCACTCCCAAATTATCTGTTGTCTCGGACATGTTTTGAGATGGAGGGTGGGAAAGCAGTGAAACATGAAGAGAAGCAAACTGGTTAAGAAATTAATTAAACTCAAGTTAAGCAAAAGAGGAGGGGGCTGCCAGTCCCCACCGTCAACCCTGCCTGATACCACAGAGTGCAATTTCCACCTTTAGAAGATCATTCTTAACAGTTTGGGCTGACAGCAGTAAAGAAGGTTTTCTTCTCTTACTCTGAGGTGACCCACCCCTCCTTAACAGTTTTACATGCAAAGCCAACCAAGTATGAACAGACTGATATGGAACACCAGCCTGTGAACTTCATATTCACACAATGCGGTAGGGCACTTATTCAGTACAAATAAGCAATTTAAAAATAGCAAATGTATATTTAGTCTTCATAAACTATAACTAAATTCTTATCACATCTAAGCTGGAGTCAGCCAAACATGAGCTGAAGTCAGCCAAACTTTTAAGGGGGTAGTAAAAATTGCCCAAGACCACATCCTATGTCCAGTAAAAGAATCGAATTCCTCTCACCTCCCTGTTTATCCTTTTTAGAGTCCTCTTTACTTAGGTTCTTCCACTTTCCTAAATTAATGACTATTTGCTATGGTTTGGATGCTGATCCCCAGTGTTGGAGGCGGGGCCTAATGAGAGTGTTTGGATCTTGAGGATGGATTCCTCAGGAAGAGATTAATGCCCTCCCTGGGGCTGGAGGCACCAAGTGAGTTCTCACTCTTAGTATTCACAAGAGTTTCCTCAAGGACTGGTTGTTATAACGAGTCTAGCACCTTCTCTGTCTCTTGCCTCCACCCTCATCATGTGACCTCTGCACATGTTGGTTCCCCTTTGCCTTCCACCATGCATGGAAGCTTCCTGAGGCCCTCATTAGACACAGATGTTAGTGCCATGCTTCCTGTACAGCCTGCAGAACCATGAGTAAAATAAACCTCCTTTCCTTATAAATTGACCAGCCTCAGGTATTTTTTTATAGCAACACAAACAGACTAAGACACCATTATGATTCAACCCATTTTTTACAGGGAGCCTATTGTATGTCTGTTGGAGGATGGAGGTGCTACATGAACAAAAGAAAAGTGGCTGCTACCTCTTGAAGCTTTAGAGTCTTGGTGAAGACTTTAAACAATTTTTAAACAGAGAGGTTCATGGTCTTTGAGTTTTATTACAGCAACCAAAAATAACTGGCAGAGGCTCAAAACCCATCCCTTTAAGAAAAAGCAAGTTAAAGTTGATTATTTTTCCAATGAAAGGAAGTATCCCATTCATCTGAGTATCAAAGTGGTTTCCAATAAACAAATAGCAATGGGTCACATCAAAGGCAGTATGCCAAAAGCAGTGCTCTGGCAACAACAGCACACAACTAAACTGTCATCCATGTGAATGATATTAGAGTAAAATACTGAAAATATGAATAACTGTATCTGAGAAGAGCTGCTAAATTGTGGCCTTGTAACACAAAATCTTTTAGAAGTGAAAGAGACCAAGACTATTCATTTAAGACCAATATATACTATTTTATATAATATTCCAGCAAGTTTGCTTACCTAGCATTGCTTTCTAATGTGTTTACAGTATGGACAATAGAGATAATGATCATATTTATACTGCACCCTGGGATAAGCTGACAAGGCTGCAAACAAAGGCAACTACCTGACAGCTCTGGCCACCCTCGTCCCTCCTAGGGCTTAGGGATTAGTATCAACTCCCACACGTAATTTACATGCTTCCCACAGGGCCTGTGCTGCCTGTCTCCTTTACTACAGCCAGGAAGTTATGGGGAAATAGCTGCTTTCTTCATTCAACAACATCAACAAATTGTTTCATTGTGTTAAAATGTGTAAATAACCTAGTTCCACTGGCATCTAGCAGGTAGATGCCAGTGATGCCAAACATCCTGACACGCACAGGGCAGCCCCCTGCTTTTTTGTTATAACCTCTGGTTTAGATGCCTCCCTCTTCCTTCAGGGATTTTTCCCAGCTTATCACTATGCTTTTATTTTCATTTTAATTAACTCAAAACAGGCTCAGTTTATTATAAGATCACAAACCAATTGAGGAAAAGGCTGCTACTGAAATATTTGCCTGAATACTCAATGAACAGATTCCGCATGACCCGGTATACTTCTTGTCACCTAAGTTGTCAAGTAGACTCTACAAAACCCGAAGGAAGAAAGAATACAGGAGTAAGGAAGAAAAGAAAAGGAACAGGAAGATAAGGGCAGAGACTAAGTATACAGCATAAGAGTAGGAGATTGAACTATTTTTAAAATAGGACAGGGACAACTGTCTTCATTACAAGGATGCTACAAACCATCCCATCATCACAGCTGTCTCACCAGTAATTCACCAGCATTCCTTCAGTTGCAGCAGAATGTCTGTCTTCTTCCTTCCCATCTTGAGGCCTTGCACGTGCTATTCACTCTGCATGGAATATTCTCGCTCTTTTCTCACCTCCACCAGTGGTTCTTTTTCTGAGTGATTTTGTCCCCTGGGGGACATTTAATGATGTCTAGAGATTTGTAAAGGTTGTCACAGCTGGAGGGGGTTGCTACTGACTGCCATCTAGTTAGCAGAGACCAAGGATGCTGCTAAATATCACATAATGCCCAGGAGAATTCCTGCACAACAAAGAATTATCTGGTTCAAAAGTCAGTCTTGTGGAGGTTGAGAAACGCTGCCCTGCCCTCCTTGGCTTAAATGGCAATTACTCGGAAGCTTTCCGTGACTCCCTCTGGGATGGGTCCTCATCACAGCCTGGGCTTTTCTTTAGTGCATGTGTCACAAATGTAATGAAAACCTATCATGTGTTGTTATATCTGTGTTCACTGCTACACTGGGATACCCAGGAGGACCAAGCTCATACCTGTCTTGCTCGTCTCTGTATATTCAGGGCTTAGCACAGAGTATCACATTTGTTAGATGACAGGAAAGACTTCAGGGATCCCCAGTGGAGAACAGCCTTCAAAACGATTCAAAAGCCCAGACCAGACCACACCAGACCAGTCTCAACACTTATGCTCATACCTCGTTTTTCGTTTAAAATGGTCTTTTCCAGCATGACTTCACTAGATTGCCCTCCAGATGACTTTGGCTGTTTTCAAGATCAAATCCCACCCCGAAGAACAATGAGTTGCCACATTAAGAGCATTGGAGAGAATGGGAGGCAGACCTGTAAACAATATATCAAGCATTACAGAGCACAATTTCCCAAGATGACCGGTTCCAGAGGGACAATACTCATTTAGCTGTACAGGCTTTAAGATACTTGTTTAGATGTCGGTTGTATACTTGATAGTCATAACACCATTCTTTGTACTTATCCCAAAGATGCACAAAAATAGGATGCCAGATAAGTTTGTGAAACAAAAGAATAGGAAGCAAAAGGGTATGAAATAAAGAGGATAATTCTGAGGTACTGAAAACCACATAAAGTCTGGATATTGGGCACAGCAGTGTTCAAACCCTGGCTGTGCCTCTTACTAAGTGTGTGGCCGTAAGCGATTTTCTTAAATTTTCTGAGCATGAGTTAACTAATCTAAAATGGAAATTTAAAACACCTATCTCTTGGAATCATATGAGGATTAGTGAAGCAATACATTTAAAGAACTATCGAACTCCATCCTCAAAAGACGCTCTAGATAATAAAGTTCCACCTCCTATAAAAGAATCAGAACATCATTTGAACTGCAAGAATGATGTAATCTAAGAAAGCAGGCTAAGAGAAGTAAAATGGGCAAGGGAAAAAAACTGAGCGAGATGTGGTCTCAGCTGGAGACTAGCTTCAGCCTGATCCCATGGGGAGTTCTGGAACACAGATTATATTGCAGGTTGGTCCCATCTTAAGCCAGGGGCCTGGACTTTTGTATTCTGTAGTCAGTTGGCCATTGGTCACTGGTTAGAGATTTATAGGAAGAAAGAGACTAGAGGAGCCAGATGGTAATTTTATAGAGAAAAGGGTAGCTGTATTAACAATCAATCTTTAAAGCAGGAAATGGGAGCACAGCAGAAAACCAACAGCATCTACCACACATACCTGTGTGGCACATCGTAGGTGCTTGATCATTATGAACTCTTTATTTTATCCTTAACTTAGCAAACATTTATTAAGCCCAGGACCCTTGTTTGTCAATGAAGATATGAATAATGTATAGCTAGTGCCCTAGAAATGTTCACAGTCCATTCGGAAAGATAGTTGTACATCGGACTAGCAGCCCAATGAGAAATAAGAGAAATTGTCTTTGCTGCCCCCTCTTCTCACATCCCTTTGTCTTTGAATGTCCCTCTTTCATCTCATCCAGGGGCCCACGGGTCTTTCCTCTAGTAACCATTACTCCTCCAGCAACACTCAACATCCAGAACTACATTTCAGAATTATGTTTTTTTCTTCTCCATACCTAGCATAGATAAATATATGATCATCATAATGGATTAAACAATAAACCAAGCCAGTGTTTTTCAAACTGCATTAGTAAGTCATGAAATCAATGAGGTGAGTTTTGACAACCTGTATTTTTGAAAATAGAAATTGAATAAAACAGAATAGAGAAGAATATATCACAGTGTATCACCACAATAAGTAAGGCTAAGGGGGTAAGTATGTTTTCTGCGTATACATATATCTGCATATATGTAATATATCTTTATATTCCTGGTTCCATGTTAAATGATTTTCTTAAAATGGATTACCATCCAAAAAATTTGAAAAACACTGAACCAAAAACTAAATCTGGCTGTGTTAGCTTGCTAATGTATCATTCCACTCAGATAACATATGGTCCCAAATGGGCCGCAGTACAGTAACAAAACAAAAGTAAGAAGTCTGAGATTTCAAGTACATTTACAGAACAAAAGGGTAAATGTTTTGGTTAGTTAGGTCTTTCAGCATCCCTTACATTAATAAACCTGCTTTGTCCGTAAGGTTTTTAAATGTCTTACAAAGTGCAGTACTGTATGCTGAGAATGTAATGAATAAAAACACGCAGTCAGTCAAGCCACTTAGGAATGTATAATTTCACAAGGTCACAAACACAAAGATAGGTTTAGTAAAGTGTGGGAAATGCAATAATAGAGGCACGCAAGTGCTACAGTAAAACATGAATTAAAAACCTACTTTACGTAAGGCATTGTTTTCTGTGTATGGGGGATACCTGGCATCTGCCCTGAGAGACCTTACCATCTCATTTGGGAGATAAAATTTGATGCAAAGTCATACAAATAACACAATGCAAATAACAAGCCTAGGCCACAGATTAATGAAGTAGGGCCAGAGAAATCCAAATTAGGCACACTTACTGGTGTTTAGCCTGGCACACAGTAGGCACTTGAGAATTGTATTAACACATGCAAATATGTAATCATCAACGAATGGTTTGCTCCTCTGGCCATTCCTATTAGCTAGTAAGAGTAATAGTTTACAAGGATCCACCTCATGCTAGTTTAATTTCTTCAAGACAAATAAGCACAAATCCAGTGAATCTGTCCAGCCCCTGAAACCCTCTCACCTGTGACCATTAGTGGGTGATGATATCATGACTGTAATATCTAAGGAGCAAAGAGAAGAATATAACTTTGGGTGGTATGGAGGATAACAAACTAAAATGTTGTAGGAAAATCTCAGATTTGGGTAATTTTTACTTAGCATTATGTTTCTTTTTAATCAGCTTTATTGAGATATTATTTATGTACATCAAAGTTCACCAATTTTAAGTGTAAAATTTGATGGGTTTTGACACATGTATATAGTTATCCTGTAGCCACCAATGCAATCAACATATCGGGCACATTCTTCACTTCAGAAAGTTCCATAAGTGCCTCTTTTACTTATCATTCTGCTTTAAAGCAAGCTCTGAGGTTGATCAATGTAGCCACCGATGTTAACACCAAGTAAATGAAAGACAAACTCTGTTACCTGCAATAATGATCACTTAAATTAACCCTCAATAAAAGCATCAAGACAAATTATGAAAAACCAAGAGATGATACTTAATAACAAAGGCATAAACTAAAAAGACAAATGCCTCCAGAGAAGTAATCTAACATTGAACTTATGTACATCTTACTTTTATCTGTATGAGTTTGATTAGCGTGCCTACACAACTATATCATCTTCCAAGGACTATATCATCTTCAGAGATGGTGAATGTTTCCAGGAGGGACACAAACTGGTCCCCAAAGTAGCTTATTGAACGGGTACCAACCAACCAGAGAGACCAAAGAAGAAAATGACCTGAATGTTCTCAAGGCATCTAAAGAGTTACATGAAACTTGCAGCTAACTTCTTCTGTGTTCTATATAAGGAGTTAACATGGATCCCAGGTTCACACAGAAGAGAATTATTACTCTAAATAACCAAGTGGTCATGAGGATGACTATATAAGCTTCAGACAGATGTTTAAAAAAAGAAAGAAAGAAAGAAAGAAAGAAGCCAGATGGGAGTATTAAAGGCAGGAACCAAATTAAGCCCGAGATTACCCAGGAAGATAAAAAGATGACTAGGAGAGTAACAACCAGTGCTGACCAGAGTCACAGCACAGCCAGCCAGCCCCGAGCAGACGGACGTGGCTCAGACTTGGCTCAAATCCAATACAAGCACGCCGTCCCCATCTCCAGAGCAGCCAGGGAATGAACTGTGTCCTAAGTAACTGAATCATCACATGCTACAATAACGTCTACAGTCCATTCCTAGGAAGAATGCTTTGAGTAGAAAATGCATCTCCTATTGCTGGGCAGGATGAATCCCACATACTTCTGCCCAGGGGCAAGAGACAAACCAACAATGAATAAAATACAACTTTGACATACACATACCCAGACTGTTTTCAATCAAATTTCAAAGGAAGCAAAATATGTAAAGAAAACATAAATCCAAATTTTCGCTTTA
The DNA here is from genome assembly GCF_007565055.1 of Rhinopithecus roxellana. Classification (NCBI taxonomy): domain Eukaryota; kingdom Metazoa; phylum Chordata; class Mammalia; order Primates; family Cercopithecidae; genus Rhinopithecus; species Rhinopithecus roxellana. The sequence goes on from NC_044551.1 coordinate 143,752,401, forward strand.
AAAAACAAACTAGATCAAAGGGTTTGAAAGGGTTCTATTTTATAGTTTCAAAAATGTTAGTCCCACTTAAACATTTTCTGGCCTGCATGAATCTTTCCCATAATAATCAGTGTCCTAGAAGTCATACCGCGGATGTTCAAGTGTGCATCAGCTACCAAAATCCCCTCAGCTATGAACTTGAATTGTTTCTCCTCATAGATTCCTTTCTCTTGGGGCTGGGATCTAAGAACAAGTGCTAATTTACCTCATCAACTAACTCACTGTATGCACAAAAACACCACAAAATGCCACAGATCTTGCTAAACATTCACATAACTGCCTTTCACCGATATCTAATATATTCCCTAGTAGTGATCTAGGGAGGACCCAGCTGAAAAGGGACCCTTGGGTCTCTGTTAGCCGCTCCTGGTTGAATGTGCCCCCTCCCTCATTCCAGCTGACTCACCATCCTTCAAAGTCCGCAGGTGTCTTCAGGGCCTCCTTCCTTTGAGTCTGACTTAAGTTAAACCTGAAAATGTTATGGTTACCGTCTTCCTGGATGTCAGTGAAAAGACTAAAGCACCCCAAAGCGGAAAAGAAGAAGGGAGAAGAGATGGTGGTGAGAAACCACTGCTACTGACTCTGAGTGGAGTGCTTTAATTAAGATCAGCTAGACAGTGTTTGACCACAACAATGATAAGATCCCCTACCCCAGTGCTTTTCAAATCACCTGGAGATCTTGTCAAAATACATACTTTGATTCCGTAGTTCTGGGGTGAGCCCAAGGTGCTGTAGTTCCAACAAGCTCCCAGGTGATGCCAACGTTGCTGATCCATGGACCACACTTGAGTAGCAAGTGCTTAGAAATTCAGATTTATCGGTCCCACCTGTGGCCAACAGACGCTATAGAAATCAGCAGTATTGGAGCAGCTCCACAGATGATTCTTATACACACTAAATTTTGAGAAGTGTTTAATTCGCTGCATCACCTCTGCGAGGTAGTAACACCTGAGTCTATGTTAGTGAATTTCTCTGGTGACAGCTGAAGTAGCAACAGAGTGGTAGGAGGAGGTGTGGTCCACAGTCTAGAAATTTTGGATGGTGGCTCGGGAATACCATGAGTCGGCTAAGCTACTTCACCTGTACTAACTACTGATTTTTGCCCTATTGCCGGGGTAATTTTTACCTGGTGGTGATAATGGAGGTGGGAGTTTATTTCATTTGGTGCTTCGAGAAAGAAAAAACAAATGGCTGGGGGTGGTAGGGTGCCACACACTCGTTAGGCTGAATCCTCTTTATACTTTCTGTAATTCTCCAATTTTCTACAGGAACATCTATTACTTTTATAATCAGAAAATTTTTTCAAAGTCTGAACTGGGAGCCACCACATCCTTAGAAATTACCATAGAATGCAGCACTTCCTAAAGCAACTACCCCAAAATGGCTTTCCCTTGAAGTTTAGCTTTTATCGGTACTCTAACTCAGTTTTCTGATCCTCAAACTTTACCACTGGAATTTACCTATGGGAGCTTTTTGCCTGCTGTCTATATCATCAGTCCTGGCCTAGTAAACAGGCAGATTTCAGTCTTATAAAACCATCTACTTTTCTTATAAGAAACTTTTCAGACCTATCTACCGTTGCATCAACCTGGTATTGTGTTTCTTTCGGTTTTTAGTTGTTCAATTTTACTAAACTACACTATTAAATAAAATAAATGGCCCACACCACCTGATCCCTAGAGGTAAGCACTTCTAACAATTCTGATTTTACTTTTGCTGTTGTTTACCTCTTTAACTATCAAAGACAAGCTTATAAAAGATAAACATTTAGCTCACTCAATCCATCACTCCCCCCATCCTCCTTACTTACATGTTATAGTTATTATTAATTTCCTTGTCACATATGAAATTTAAATATTTTAAAAACCTCTATGTCTTATTCTGTCAACTTTTGACATGATCTAGTTACTTCTCAGTGTGTTCGGTGATGAAGATATTAGCACACCTGCCCTTTCCTCCACTTTTCCTGCCCCCTGTTCTCTTCTAAATTCCATTATCTAAACCTCTAATTTTATAATTTATCTTCTGTGCTATAACCATAAATTATCTTTAATGTTTGGTGCATAAATCACTTCTAAAAGTTTAAAAACCAATAAACACCATTCATGCCTTTATGACTATTTAAATGTTATTTACTGCAAAGCCAAGAAACATACTGGTTTAACTCTCCTTCTCAGTAGTGTCACGTCACCACACTGGGCAGCACAAGGAAGCATTCCTGTCATTCCAGACAAAAGGATTCTCTTTTATCATGTGGCCTCAATTGTTCTATATCACATCACATTTTTGTTTGCTTCCTATTTGAACTATGGCTTTCTTATGCTTTTTATATTTGGTTCAGTTTGGAGGACAGAGGGGAGGAGGTGTTTAATTATCTTGTTTTTCCCTTGTAAATTGAAGAAACATATACTTCTTCCATATTCTGAAATGTACTGTCAACCATATGACAAAATCTACTTTTTCCCAGGGACACGTCTCCTACAGTCCCAGGCCCTCTTCCTCACACATGGACCAATGGCTTGTGGGGACTCCGCACAGCGCTCAGCCTGGCTTTCCTATGTTCACACCTGGCTTAGACCTGTGACTTCTTCCTTGGGTCTCTCCCTCATCTGGCCATCATTGAGAAATGTCTTCTTTAAAATGTGCAGCTGGGAGGTAAATTTTCTGAGCCCTTGCATGTCTGAAAATGTCTTGATTCTACTCGAATACTTGTTTCATAGATTGGGTATGGAACTTTTGTATCAAAATAACTTTTCCTCAGAACTTTGAAGGCATTACTCTGTTATATTCTAATACCCAGTGTGCCTGCCTAATACCAGTCTGATTCTCCTTCCTTTATAGAGAAACTTTTCTTTTTAAACACTTCCCTGGGATCATATCTGCATCCTGAGTGTTCTGCAATTTCTTTAAGAACATATCCCTGTGAGGGTACTTCTGACTGTCCTTTACATTACTCAGTAAGTTCTCCCAATCTCAAATTAAGCTCTGAGAAATTTTCTGCCAATATTTTGTTAATATCTTTCCCTCTTTTTTTCTATGCCTTCCATTTCTGGAATTCCTATTAATCTATTTGGGGCTTTTCAGATTTATAATATCTTATCTCATATTTTGCTGACTTTGTTTTTATTTGATGTTTTTGGAGTTTTATTTTTCAACAATCACTTATAATTTATAAAAGTAATTTCTCATTTTGCTTATTTCTTTTTTCATGAAATCCTGCTTTTGTTTTATGGATGTAACACTTTCTCAAATATGAATACCAATACTAATAAAATAGAATTTTTTGAAGTTTTCTTCTGTTTCCTAACTTACCTCTATTTCCTCTCGGGTCAATATATATCTTTATATATTTCATATATATTTATATTTATGTATATAAAACATATATTTGTCTTGTTTTTTTTTTTCTTTCTTTGCTAACTTTGATACCATTTTTTTTCTTACTACTGCTTTTTCTTTAGTGTTTGGTATCTTGAATATCCATTCATATTTAAGAATGAAAGGATGGGTATATTATTCTAGATATTTTGTAGGAGTTTCCTCTACACTAGTTTCAGATATGCCCCTTCCCTGAGTGGGAAGAATGGCCATAAATTCTGTGGTAATCAGCAAGAGGCTGGGAGGATTTTAAATGTTGAGTGGGCATTCGCACTGCCAGAATGAGAACAGTAGTTCACTAGAAATCTCAGTTTTCTCCAGGTTTTCTTCAGAGCACTGCTTGCCAACCTCTTTCGTACCATTAAATATTTCAAATTTTTTATTTTTTCTTTTTTTTCTTTTTTTTTTTTTTTTTTTTTTTTTTTTTTTTTTTTTTTTTTTTGAGACGGAGTCTCGCTCTGTCACCCAGGCTGGAGTGCAGTGGCGAAATCTTGGCTCACTGCAAGCTCTGCCTCCCGGGATCACGCCATTCTCCTGCCTCAGCCTACCAAGTAGCTGGGACTGCAGGCGCCCCCCACCATGCCTGGCTAATTTTTTGTATTTTTAGTAGAAGCGGGGATGGGGTTTCACCATGTTAGCCAGGATGGTCTCGAAAAAGTGATTTTTCACAGGGGCATTTTGCTGCCAGCCAGAGACTGCTCCCAGCAGCTCTGGCAACTCCAGGCCTCCTGGCAGCTCCATACACAGAGGACATACCCCTTGCACTGCATAGACCAGCCTTCATCCATGGCTTCCATGTCCTGCACTCCACATCTGCCTACTTGGTTCTGGATGATCTTCCATTCCATTTTCCACATGTCCATGAGTCCTGTCTCCTCCATTCTCTCTTCCATTTCTCTGTGTTCTGTCGTCCAGAAATGCATTAAAACACTCTTCTGCTGATTACCTCTGCCTCCCTTTCTCCTGGTTGTTATGAATTTCTAGCCTAACTACTTTACTGTGACTTCAACGGGATTAGAGATGGAGGATGAGTAAATAAACATGCTTGACCTGCCATTTTGAAATCTTGGACCCAAATGCACTGTTTTCCAGGCAACCAGAATAACTCTTCTATTCTGCTTTCTTCATGTTTTATTTAATTTTAAGAAAGACATTACCCTTTAAAGATTTAAATCATGAAATTATCTTTAATTTCTCCTTAACCTTGATCCCTACATCTACTCAGTCTTTGAACCCTCTTATAACCTGCAAAGCTTTTTGAAATCTGTTTCCCATTTAATATTCTCATTGCCCACGTGGAAGGTGCAGACTGATGAGAGGTTAACTAAGAACTTACTAGTCCTAATCCTCATAGACCCACCTGCACTATTATGATGGCTCCCAAAGTTCTTCCTGCCTGTAATCTCCCCAATTCATCCCACTCACAGTCCTTTCCTATTAGTTCCCAAAAGTACAGTTCTTATCATTCACCATATGTGTATCAATTACCAGAATATGAATCCCTGGAGGTGCTTATGAGAATGCCAGGGAAGGTTCTTTTTTTAAGATTCAAGCTTCTTAGCTTGGCTTTAAAGCCCCTTCAAGTCCAGGCCTCATTCTCCATTTCTGGCCATACCTCCCACTTGTCCTCCTTAAATACTTTGGGTTCTAGCCAAGTTAAACTACTTTCTAGGCCTTTAATTTGTTCTGCAATTTCCTACCCCTATGTCCTTGGTTTTCCTATTTAAAAAGCATGTTCCCCTCATAGAGAGAAGCTGTTGTCAAAGTTGCCCCCATCTTTCAAGGACCAACTTAAATGCCTGCTCATTGCTGATCCTCCCAGCTGGAATTAATTCTTTTTCTCCTGTTGTGTCTTAATATTTGGTTTACACTTACATCTCTTATAATTCTACTATATTCTGATTTATGTAATAGTCATTCATGTACACATATTTTCTCCAATATAAACTATATGTATCTAATGTAGACTGCAAACGACTTGAGGGCAGAAGTTGTGATTGTTAATTTTATTTTCTTATAACACTGAGTACAGTGCCTTACAAGTAGCTGATGCTCAACAGATGTACTTTGAATGGAGGTAGATAAACCGTCTGGTAAGGAATGACCATTGCAACATTCAATAACTCTTCATTGTTTAAACGTATTACCCTAACTTTTAAACTTCTCCATATTATAGGCCCAATTTACTTTCTCACTCCCTCCTACAGAAATCTTAATTCATGCTAAAACATTCTACTGACAGACTGCCAAAGTGGTCCCCATACTGTATCCATCACCTCTACCTGACCCACATTTATGATTTTCATGAATCAATTCAAAGTGCTTCTCCATAAAGCCCCTGAATGAATTGTAGCCATTCAACCTGCAATGCTCTTTCCATCTTCTGATCACATTGGTAATGTTCATATCAACTGCAATTTTTTTGCAATTTTTCTTATTACTTAAATGTAATTACTATTAAATACCTTCCCTAGCTAAATCATGTTTCTTTTTATTTGCCACAGTAGTTCGTTCATAGCAGGACTCAGAAAATTTTCGATTTGATGATTTTTTTTTTTTTTTTTTTTTTGAGGCGGAGTCTCGCTCTGTCGCCCGGACTGGAGTGCAGTGGCCGGATCTCAGCTCACTGCAAGCTCCGCCTCCTGGGTTTACGCCATTCTCCTGCTTCAGCCTCCCGAGTAGCTGGGACTACAGGCGCCCGCCACCTCGCCCGGCTAGTTTTTGTATTTTTAGTAGAGACGGGGTGTCACCGTGTTAGCCAGGATGGTCTCGATCTCCTGACCTCGTGATCCGCCCGTCTCGGCCTCCCAAAGTGCTGGGATTACAGGCGATTTGATGATTTTATCATTCATTCAAATTAGCAGTAATATCATTCCAATGTATTCAACAATATTAATTACATAATTTTAAAATACGCTTTAGTATTTTCAACTATAATTAACATGAACTATATTAATGAATAATAATACATGAATATATATGCTAATAATTTTTAAAGGATTTTAAAATAAATCTTTTAAATAGGTTAAATTATATGTCATCATGCTTATGTTATATATATATATATGCTGTGCATATATACCTTCAGTTATGTATAGGTTAGTAAGGTAAAGAGGTAGCATAAATAGGGGAGCACTATGACTTTGATGATGGACACAACTAGAGTATGTCACACAGGTCTTCTGCTAATTTGCTGTGTGATGTTAAGCAAACCACTTCACCTCTCTAAACTTTAGTTTTCTGAAAGAAAGCTTTCAAATAGGGTCACTCATTCTTACCTCACAGCGTTGTTGGAAGGACAGAAAGAATACATAGCATAGTATCCAGCACAGAGTCAATACTGTCACTACTCAGTCCATCACTTCTTAAAGGATAGGGCAGTCCAGGGGTAGAAAACCCAGGGACCGTGCATGTTCAACTCAACTACTGCCCCAGCAAAACCGAGGGCATCCACTACCTATGGCCCCTCTGGGCAGTAGGGACCACTGCTTCCCAGTGGAAATCCTCTTCTCCTCTCCTGTTTTCCCTCGCACTCCCAATCAGGAGAGCTTCCATCAGCCAATTACAGACCCAGAATCGAATCCACAAGTCAGATAATGTAGCTAACTTTTTCCTTTGGGGGGATAAAAAAAAGTGATAGAGGCTGAAGGAAAAATATAGCTCTGCTGCTGCCCCAGACAATGTTCTCAGGCAAAGAAACTGACTCACAGCTAGACAACTTTGAGAAAGAAAATTTTCCACAAAACAGCAACGATGCCACAAAATAAAAGAAAAATGAGAAAAAGCTATGACCTGCAGTTTCATAACTACATGTCTGCTGCCTAACATTTCTGTGAACCTAATGACTCATTTTACTGTCAGATCTAATGTTTTAATCACTTCATGAAGGAGCACATGGAGGGCGGAGCTTGGCCTGAATTGATGACTTCCCCAATAGCTTCACCAGAGCATAACCCGCGTCCTCAAGCCTTTCTCTGCCTCAGTCCCTCCACTGCAAAAACATGGGCTTGTCCACAAAGAAGGAATGGCCCTGCGTTGTGTTGGATTCTCACATCCAGCGCACGCTGCATTTCATCAGTGGCAATGCTGAAGTCATATTCAGGTAGGCTGAGAAGAAGAAAAAAAAAAAAAAGCAGGCAAAAATGATCCCAAAACATCATGCCCGATAAATGGAGGAGATAATAAGAGAGTGCCTGGTGGGCACACAAGCACAATTAGACAGCGCAGGCCAGGTGGAAAGGCTCCAGCTGGAAAAGGTCAGGGGTTGGGAGCCCTCAATTTATTGAGCACAGGGTGTGTGGGAGCAAAGGGGGCACCCAAAAGAAGGGAATCGGTGCACAGCGTGACAGACAACAGGGACATCAAGGATGTCTCCAGGGAGACCAAGGAGAGATTTCAGGGAAAAGGAGGCCTGGCCCAGGGAGTGACCACATACTCAGGGTGCCAGCAGAGGGCTGGCAGAGCGGGCAATGAGTCCTGGCCCCAGAATCCCCAAATGAAGCCAAAGTGAGGCAAAGTCCGGAGCACAACGTGGATGAGGTGACAAGAGGGGCCGCCACTGACCAAGGAAAGAATCTGAAGTATTAATGTGGTCAGAGAGGCAGATAACTTTTATAAGAACATTCCAGAATGAGCAGATGAGAAAGGCAGTTCAAGCAAGGAGGGAGATATCTGTTTATTTTCATAGGCAATTGTAGGCTTAAAAGGCAATCTGGGAGATTTTTAGCCTTAAATAGATAAGCAGTATACTATTTTCTAGTAGACCACCAAATATAACCTGGTGTCTGGAATACAATTTAATAGGCAATTCCCAGAATAAATTATACCGATGTAGCTATGTATTTTCAGCCTTGTGAAAGGGTGCATGTATATTTTCCTCTCCCAGAAGTGCATCCAAAGTTTTACTAATTCACAGCCTCCTGCTTCTCCCCACACTGCCCAGTGTCAGATGACATTTCTTGACAGTCCCTAACAAGGACCCCGAAGTCCTAGCATTCGGGATCCCTCCTGCTGCCCCCCCACACCTGCAAGAACTACCTTCCCACAGACAGGGTTCTCTCGGGTATGGCTCTCATCCTGGGGAAGCTGACTTAGCACCTAATGGAAACTAAACCAGTCCCAAGGACGAGCACAAGTGGATAGGAATCACATGTGCAGTCCACACACACTTGACACAGCGAACACAAAATACACCTCCCAATTTCATAGCCTTCATTTAGTTCACGCTACTACATACCTCAATTCCACTGGAATAAGACATATTAATAAAAAACTTCCTACTTCAAAACCCGGCAAATTACTTTGATGCTACTTCAAACTCTGTGTTTTCAGTTCTCCCACATTTTTGCCTTGATCCCTGCATAAGAAACCAATATATCAAAGTGAATACCTTGTTTGTGTTTATCATTGTTATCTTTATGAGAAGGCATTAACCCTTGCCCTTTGAGATAACGGAATCAGTCGACCTCAGATCAAACAAACTGAACTAAGAACGTCTGAGACACGGGAAGTTGTCCCTGGGATGTCGGTAGGCGGTGGCCCTATCCAGCTTTAGAAAACGAACCCCCACCCCCACCCCCAAGGCATTCAGAAATAATTTTATTTGCTCTTATTCATCAGCAAAGGAAAAGTAGCAAACCCCAGAGCCAAAGACTATTCATCCCACCCTGTGATAACCCTGACCCTAGTAAAGCCAACATCTGTCTCGTGTTTGAGGTGGCTGACGGCCAACTGGGGATCAGAAAACAACAATTTCCCTGGTCAGATGTAAGCCTTGCCCAGCATGTTGACTTTATAAACCACCCTGTAAGCTCAGTAAATTTAATTGGTAGATAGGGTTGTCTTTTCTTGGCTCATTTCCCACCAATTAATATTACCGGCATGAGTACCCATATGATCAGACATACACTAACAAGACTCTGTCTAGACAGGCAGAAAAGGTTTTTTCTTTGTATTTTTTCCAGAATTAGGCATTAATGTGCTACTCGTGAATGGAAGAAATGTTTACATAAATCCATACTGGGAAAAGAAATTATTCTCTCAAACACTTCCAGGGGAGACATCATTGGCAGGATTAGTTGCATATTGGAGCTACCATATTAGTTCATTCCCCCTGTACTTCAAAGATGTAGGAGCCAACAAGAGGGAGGGCACCACAGTAAGAAATGTGAGTAGCAAGATTATAAATCAGTACTTTTGACAGGGTGATTCCAGACAGCTTTGCTTTAACCAACATTCGACCTTACTTTATAGTGGTGAGGAGGTATTGAGCATAGTTAAGTTTTAAAAATGACCACGGCCTTCCCTACAATATGGTATGAAAAACTATAAAAGGCACTTTTAAATGTTACCTGGAAAATCTTAAGTGAGGTATATAGTGCAGAAATACCTGTTATCCAAAATCTAAGATTTTATTGTTTTCAAAAGAGGAATGTTTAAAAGCACCCCCTCCAAGGCAAACAAAAAATGTCAGGCTCTAAGATGTAAATAAAACTGCAAACTACCTTTTCCCCAACTACTCAATTCATAACTTTCCCCAATCCCTTTTTAGAGTTTGCTTATACCAAACAAATTATGAAACTAAATCTGCTAGGGAAGGCTAAGTTCATAAGGTTTTGGGTAAGTAACTCCAACAACCATCATTAATTATTAACATTATGGGTTCCTCCTCCATTCTCACAAGTGATCAAACTACGTCAACACTTGGCACATTTTCAAAATTCTGCTAAGAAAAGCAGAGAACACAGAAGTATTATATAATATGGTCCCTGCCCTCAAGGAGTTCATAATCAGATTATCCATACCAGTTTAATTCTTAAGATGGCTGCTGTAAGAAACTGAAACCCAACAGATAACATCACGGTAGTTTTCCTGTTGAAAAGGAAGATTTTCATCAGTTGAATGGACAGTGACATTTCACTTTTGGAGAGAGGAAATCTGGCCTTCTACACATGAGGTTCCATGAGGGCTGCCGTCATTGTATCCATTTCCTCCCAAATAAAGACACGTGACCCAAACTGGGTCACACAAAGTCCTGCCCGTCGATGTCTTTGATACGGAGCTAACGAAGAGGCTGCTGCTTCTCTGGAAAGCGGTGGGAGGCACTGACACTGGAGCTTCCTGTGGCTGCTGTTTGCCGCGCATGGGCCTCACTGAGAGGATAGGGCCAATACGCAGAAAGAAGCAGAGAGAAGAGGGACGGCACAGCACTGTATACTCTGCTTCCAGAAACCTGAGGCTAACCATACCCTGCCCTTCCCACAGTTTGGTTATGTTTGCCAGCAGGTTCCATCCCTGGCAAGCTCGTTGGAGTTGGACTTCTATCCCTTACAACCAAAACGTGTCTTGACATCAGTTGTTCTTCATCTTCAATGTACCTAACAAAAGAAATGGAGTCTTAGACTTCAACAGGAATTACATGATAGATATGACATATTATATACGAATTTTGACTCTAAAGGGGCTCAACCATTAAACTTGCTACAAAGTGTGGATGTGGAACCTATTCTTGGTCTTCAAGTTATCTCAGATGACTGTCTTGAATAACTTTACATGCAGAACAAGGCCTAGACTGATGCATAATTCTTAAACTATTTGTTCTACACATCTTGGACCTGTTGAAATGGTCCAAAGATGACCCACCCCACTGAGCATTGAAACTACCTATTCCTGCCTTCTGATTCCAAGTGCCCTCCATTCACCATCATCTGCTGCTTCTGCACCTCCACAGGCACAAATACTAGGACAGCACTGACATACCCGGTGTGATTATTCACAAACACATCTTCGCATCACCTGCAAGTTCTCTGCCTTCTACTGAAGCCTCTGTGGAATCCACTTCTCCCTCCTGGCCATGGGGCCACCACATTAGCTGAATCACCTGCCCTTCCTTCTTCCGTCCCTCCCAACTCAGAAAACCCCGGGTATCCCCTTGAGGACCACATTTTGAGAACCACTAAACAAGAGGAGTTTCTATGATTCCCACCAACACTATGATCTCTGCATAATAGCACAAACTTTTCTTTCTCTGAGTGTTCTTTTTTGGCAATTAAAGGGGCAGATTTTAGAAGTTTCTCTCCTTTCTATCCTACAGTTATAAAAAACGAAAAATGGGCATTACACGAACCCAACCAAGAATACTGTTTTTTCAGCTGCTTTTCCTTAACCTTGAGATTCCTGAATTGAAATGGGGGAGGGAGAATAATTAGGTATGATGTTTGGGAAATTGATTCCTAATAGTTTGTGAGGTTTAGAGTATTCGTCATTTCACCCACTATTCAAGTGTTTCTTCATGGTTTGCTCCACAAAGAAAAAGGTCTCTTGGGAGTCAAATCTGTTTGAAATTATTCAGCTCAAAGACTGACACTGTGAAATTAGAGAGAAAGAGGTCAAATAACCTTATTGGTGGATTTTCAGAGTAAAGTATGGTCTGGCATCATGTAGACATTCTCAGATGGCCACAGACACTGAAGAGACAAAAAGAATTTTCCAAAAAAGAAGAATTTTTCTTACAGTAAAGAGATCCAAATCCCACCCACATAATTTTTTTGTTGTCATTTTTTCGCCCTTGACCCTCCGCTGCTAACACTGCTTCTAAATTACTGCAGACACAGTGGAATTTGGAATCTCCATTAATATTTACAAAGCTTGCCACCCAGGCTATGACCCACCCTGCTGTTTCAGAATGATAAATTCATCTGCCTCCACCGAGACCTGAGAAATCTTATTTCGCTGGGGAATAAGCATAATTTCTGCCATACACATGATGTGATTATCAAGTCTGGTTTATCAGCCAGCAGATCTCCTAAGGCCATTTCATGGCAAAAAAAAAAAAAAAAAAAAATGTATTCAATAAAACTTTGGAATGACTAGAATATCATTTTCTCCAAAAGTCTTACTTCCTTTGTAGCCATTAATGTCACTAAAGTACAAGTAGGCACAAGACCAAATAGAAACTAGTAACCATTTCAGAAATGTGCTATGACACATGAGTCCCCATCTAAATAAGGAATGCACTCTGAAGCAGCTAGATGCAGAAATGCATTTCCTCCCAGTAGCTCTCCATTCCAACTATGAGTTTGTTTTTCTTTCACTGAGAAAAAAAATAAAAATGAGTTGACAACATTTGTTGTTTTAATGATTTTGTTTAAAAATAAACAAATTGGGATCCTTCTTCATTTTAAGGACCAAAGTCAGCTAGGAAGGTAGACCACATGATTTCCAAGGTCTTGTCCTTGGAAAATTCAAAATAGATCTAAAATTCAAAATGGCATACAATGAAGTGACTGATCTTGATACGGTATAGATGAGTGCAGCAGGAATTCAGAAGAGGGAAGCAAAGTGTGACATGGTGTCATTAAATGTGGGAGCTCACAGACGTTTTGGTTTGTCCTTCTGGGAACATGAGACACTGGCATATTCGCTCTCCTTGAAGTTAGGTGTGGCCAGGTGGCCAATTCTGACCCAAATACCTTAAGCAAATGTGACAGTGACATATGGAGTGAAGGTGTCAGGGAGTAGAACCCCTCCAATCCTGTGGGATGGACATGCATTGTTATTTGTTCCTTTATATCCACTGAGATTTGGGAGTTGGAATTGCAATGTAACCTTGGTCCTCCTAGCTGAAAAGGATGGCTTTGCAGAGAAGGCGATACTTTGATCATACAGTGAAGAGAAGAGAGAAGGAAGTGGTTGAGAGATTCCAAAAATGAGATCTAGTCCAGAGATTCTCAACAACATAAAATCAAATAAATGAGAATATTCAGAAATGGGGCTCAGGCATCAGAATTTTCAAAAGCTTCTCAGGTGATTCTACAGTACATCCATATTCAATTATAAATTGTCAATTTACAATAAAATAAAAACATTAAAATAAAGCACTTTCAGGGCTGAGAACCACTGATTTCAATGATAGGGATGAGTGCAGAATAAAAGTAAATAGATAAGACATGAATAAGCACAAAGAGTTTTTGCAATTCCCATATCTTCAAAAGTCCCAGATAGAGTTTCCAGATAACTTCAGCAAAGATTAAAAAAGAAAAAAGTTAAAATTTTGTACTATCAAAAAAATTATTTGACATAGAATGGTCAGTTAATGAATTACAATTGGCATTTTTCAGTGTTGATTTTTCAAAAAAATTCTTCTTTTTCTTACAAAGAAAAAGGAATATTTGAAACCCCAGGCCAGTTTTACCTTAAATGATTTACGTGTTTGTCTCTAAGGTTCACATATCCATTCATTATCCATTACACTAATAACACTGTTACAAATAATATTAATAGCTAATATTTATTATTTACTATGAGCAAAACATTATGCTAAGTAATTTGCAATAACTTCACTTAGTCCACACAACAAACCTTGCTGGATAGTTAATTTTTTTTTTTTTTAATCTCACTCTGTGGCCCAGGTGAAAGTGCAGGGGTGCAATCATAGCTCACTATAGCCTTGAACTCCTGGGCTCGAACAATACCCACTCCTCAGCCTCTGGAGCAGCTAGGACTACAGGCACACACTGCCATGCCCAGCTAAGTTTTTTAAAATTTTTGTAGAGATGAGGTCTCACTAGGTTGCCCAGCTGGTCTTTAACTCCTGGGCTAAAGCGATCCTCCTGCCTAGGCCACCCAAAAAGCTGGGATTACAGGTGTAAGCCACCACACCTAGCATTAGTTACTATTATTAACCACATTTTGCAGAGGAAGAAACTGAGCACAGAGACATAAGTAAATTCACCAAGAATGTCATATCAAAGGAGTAGATTTGGGAAGGAACCCAGGTTTTTATGAGTCCAAAACCTACTATTTTGACTATTAGATCTAACTGACTCACGAAAATTTATTTACACTTCATCATTTTACTAAATAACTACAAAAGAATAAAGAAGCTGTTTTAATTTGAAACATAGACTATTTGATGGAAAAAACAAATCTACTTATCAAGTAATGTGGGTTCTTCATGGGAAATAAACATCATGTCCAAAGTATCACTGTTCTTATAAAAAGAATTTGCTGAGGAGGAAAAGACAAGTTTCACCTGCCCTCAACCCCCCACAGTGAAATAGCAATTTGAATTAGTTCACAATTAGCCCAATTCAGAGTCAGCTGTTATTCACACTTAGTGTAGCAGAAATTCATTTGTAGGCAGTGTTAACCAGTTCTTCAATACAAGGTAATTTCAAATTGAAAAATATACAGAAAGGTAATATTTTGATATTTGAATATTTGAAATTAAATATAATTGGGGAATTCTTGATTCAAGTTGGTTAATCATTTTTGGGAAAAACTGTCAAATAGCATTGATTTAAAAGAACCTTGGATAGCACATATATCCAATATGTCCATAGAGTTGTGCATTTCTTGTGTGATAAATAAAGCTTATGATAAACCAGAATCTTGCCAATGGTCTGCTGTGCAGAACTCCATAGGGACATCCAAACTGATATGCCAATAAAGATCACACACCCTTCTCCAAGGAGTAAATAGGCATGATAGCAAACAACCTAGACTTACCAGATGAGTGAGAATATTTGCAAACAAATGAGTAGCAGTAATAATTTACTTCAAACTCTTCAGAGGTCTGGCACCAAATTTTAATCAGTATGCGTATAACCAGTAAAAGCCAAGGGATCTATGTAGTCCAATTTTAGAGTAATATTACATTCAGGAAAAGAAAGTCCAGAAACCAAAAATAACTTTAAAAGTCACTCAGATAATTTACTTGCATTTCTGAAAGACCCCTGATATGGTTTGGCTGGGTCCCCATCCAAATCTTATCCTGAATTCCTGTGTGATGGGAGGGACCTAGTGGGAGGTAATTTAATCACGGGGGCAGGTCTTTCCTGTGCTGTTCTCATGATAGTGAATAAGTCTCACAAGATTTGGTAGTTTTGAAAAGGGGAATTTCCCTGCAAAAACTCTCCTTTTTTGTCTGCCGCCACGTGAGACATGCCTTTCACCTTCCACCATGATTGTGAAGTCTTCCCAGCCATGTGAAACTGTAAGTCCAATAAACCTCTATCTTTTTGTAAATTACCCAGACTCAGGTATGTCTTTATCAGCAGCATGAAAACAGACTAATAAAGTAAATTGGTACCAGTAGAGTGGGGCACTGCTAAAAAGATACCCAAAAATGTGGAAGCAATTTTGGAACTGGGTAGCAGGTAGCAGTTACAACAGTTTGGAGAGCTCAGGAGAAGACAGGAAAATGTGGGAAAGTTTGGAACTCCTTAGAGACTTGTTGAATGGCTTTGACCAAAATGCTGATAATGATATGGACAATGAAATCCAGGCTGAGGTGGTCTCAGACAGACATGAGGAAATTGTTAGGAACTGGAGCAAAGGTGACTCTTGTTATGTTTTAAGAAAGAGACTGGCAGCATTTTGCCCCTGTCCTAGAAATCTGTGGAAGTTTGAACTTGAGAGAGATGATTTAGGGTATCTGGCAGAAGAAATTTCTAAGCATCAAAGCATTCAAGAGGTGACTTGAGTATGTTAGAGGCATTCAGTTTTATAAGGGAAGTAGAGCATAAAAGCTTGGAAAATTTGCAGCCTGACAATGCAATAGAAAAGAAAATCCCATTTTCTGAGGATAAATTCAAGCCAGCTACAGAAATTTGCATAAGTAACGAGAAGCCAAATGTTAATCCCCAAGAAAATGGGGAAAACGTCTCCAAGTCATGTCAGAGGTCTTCATGTCAGCCTCTCCTATCACAGGCCTGGAGGCCTACGAGGAAAAAGTGATTTCGTGAGCTGGGCCCAGGGTCCCTATGCTGTGTGCAGCCTAGGGACTTTGTGCCCTGTGTCCCAGCCACTCCAGGCATGGCTGAAAGTGGCCAATGTAGCGCTTGGGCCATGGCTTCAGAGGGTGCCAGCCTCAAGCCTTGGCAGTTTCCATGTGGTGTTGAGCCTGCCAGTGTGCAGAAGTCGAGAACTGGGGTTTGAGAACCTCCACCTAGATTTCAGAAGATGTATGGAAATGCCTGGATGCTCAGGCAGAAGTTTGCTGCAGGGGCAGGGCCTTCATGGAGAACCTCTGCTAGGGCAGTGTGGAAGGGAAATGTGGGGTTGGAGCCCACACACTGATTCCCCACTAAAGCACTGCCTAGTGGAGCTGTGAGAAGAGGGCCACCATCCTCCAGACCCCAGAATGGTAGATCCACCAACAGCTTACACCGTGTGCCTGGGAAAGCCGCAGACACTCAACACCAGCCCATGAAAGCGGTCAGGAGGGAGGCTGTACCTTACAAAGGCACAGGCAGAGCTGTCCAACACCATGAGAACCCACCTTTTGCATCAGTGTGACCTGGATGTGAGACCTGGAGTCAAAGGAGATCATTTTGCCCTTCTAGATTTCAGACTTGCATGGGGCCTCTAGCCCCTTTGTTTTGGCCAATTTCTCCCATTTGGAACAGCTGTATTTACCCAATGCCTGTACCTCCATTGTATCTCAGAAGAAACTAACTTGATTTTGATTTTACTGGCTTATAGGTGGAAGGGACTTGCCTTGTCTCAGATGAGACTTCAGACTGTGAACTTCTGAGTTAATGCTGAGATGAGTTAAGACTTTGGGGGACTGTTGGGAAGGCATGATTGGGTTTTGAAATGTGAGAACACCAGATTTGGGAGGTGCCAGGAGTGGAATGATATGGTTTGGCTGTGACCCCAGCCGAATCTCATCTTGAATTCCCATGTGTTATGGGAGGGACCCAGTGGGAGGTAATTGAATCATGAGGGCAGGTCTTTCCTGTGCTGTTCTCATGGTAACAAATAAGTCTCACAAGATCTAATGGTTTTAGAAAGGGGAATTTCCCTGCACAAACTCTCTTTTCTTGTCTGCCACCATGTGAGACGTGCCTTTCACCTTCCACAATGATTGTGAGGTCTCCCTAGCCACATGGAACAGTAAGTTCAATAAACCTCTTTCTTTTTGTAAATTGCCCAGTCTCAGGTATGTCTTTATCAGCAGCATGAAAACGAGCTAATATGACCCCATTTATAATAACAACAACAAATTATAAATCTTATTTTTTCTCTTTCCCAATTCTTTAGGGCCCAGAACTACTCCCAGAGACTGATAATTGCTAAATTTTTCAAAACTCTCTATTGAAACACAGCCATAAAGAGTAGGTTGTATTATTGATACACTCACTCCTTTCTGACCATTCCTCTGTGGGAAGAATATACTTCCCTATCCCATTAATATTGGCCTTGATCATGTGACTTACTTTGACCAGAACAATGAGAACAGATGTAATGTATCCCACAACCAAGCAGACACTTTAAATGTGCTTGTATAGTTTGACTTGGTCTCCTGTGCGCACTTCTATCTGCTCTCTGCCATAAGAAGAAAAAGTTCCAAGTAGACACATAGAACAGACATGAACTTGACCCAAAGCCTGAAATGAAGTCACCAAAGCTGACCACAAACCTATGAATGAAAAATGAATGTCTGGCTATGTAAGATGCTGAGATCTGGTGGTGTTTGTTACACAGTATATCACAACAAAAGCTGATACACAATGCAAATTTTCTCCTTTCCCTCTGCTTCCCCTGTCTCCATCACCAGCAAGCAAGAACTCCACTTCTTTAGGAAGGGAGAGGAGAGATAAATTGGAATATGCAGTGCAAAATCAACTTGACTGGGAGAAGGAAAACGTAATTACCTACATAATGATGGGAAAAGTGACATCATGCCATATCAAAGGAGGCAGTCTCTAAGACTGAGAAATAAAATCAGTGCAGCCATTAGTAAGCCCTGAAGTCAGCAAGGAGAGAAGCAGAGGCAGTGTCACCCAAGGTCCAATTGGAGGACTATAATCATCTCAAATAAAAATATAAGCCACTTTAGCTGACTTACGTGCAAGGAAGAGTGGGCTTTTGGGGCCTGGTATAAGAAAGTATCCTGGGGGGAACTTAAGCCAGACAGGCCTGTAATGACTGCCCATACCTACTTGATAGTTCTCCACCCTGGATTGATCCAAGAACCCTGTGGCCCATGATCATGGCCGTAAAAATAATAGTGATATTCTCTCTTGTATGAAACTAAATACATAACTTAGAGCCTTCTCTTTAATTAAGCCAATACATTCGTCATACCAGTCGCCTTTGCACTTCCATCCTGCTGTGTGGCAGACTGAGGACTTGGTATTAATGTAGGTTTTGTATCATGAGAAGTCTAGCCCTTGACATATGCAGTTCCTTGGCAAAAAGTATTTATGGTTGAAATGTCCTTAACTGAATGACCAGTTGGGATGTTCTTAGAAACTACCAGAAGCTGGGAGCTTCCCTGCCTCTAGACAGATTGAGGATCATAAACCTTGCTCAGCAAAGTAGCCACCTGAAGGCCCACAGCATCATCTCTGATCATGTGCCAGGACCACTCCATTAAGATGAGTTCTGAAAATAGACTGACGCTTTGATTAAATCCAACATTAAGCCTGGATTTTCCTCAGGCTCCTGAAGGTCAGAGTCAATGTAGGCTCAAGGTAAGGAAGCCTGCACTGTCTCAGAAAAGTATAAACTCCTTAAGAGCCTTCTCTTTGCTACTGCTCACCATGCTAACATCACACACACACACACACACACAAATCTCAAAGCAATAAAAAAATTAAACCAGCTGTTATTTTTCAAGCACCATGTCTCCCAGCTGCTGCCTAAAGGAGCCCTGTTTAAATGCTTTTTCTTTGTTTTTTCTTACTCCTTTCTTCTTCAGAAAACACCTCTTTTTTTCTAACAAATTAATAAAGCAAGTCATTTTTCACCAACTTACAAATACCAAGATAGGAAAATCCATTGTAAAGAGCTGATGAGGCAATTATAAGGGATGAGGAATGAATGCTAACATTTCTGCCCTGCCTGCATGACTAAGATTTATAACTGTAAACCTGCAAATCTCTGGCTTATGTATGCAAATATGGGTCCAATTAGTGATTCACCTGCAACTGCTAATTAAAAGGCCTGGGGTGATGGATTGCCACTAAGCAGGCAGGCAGGGGCCTGACTGTCCAGCATCATCTATTCCCACACAAAGGATAGCCCAAGGAGAGAATCTCTGAAGATTAGCTCCCTAAAGAACCATCAGAATTTTATATCTACTAATTTGGAAGAAAAAAATAAGTCATGTGGGAAAATGTAATTATAATGCAGCTAGAAAATAAAAACAGGCAAATTAAACCAAGCATTGTTGCATCATTAAAGGAGAAAATAACCGTTCTGAGTAATTTTCCCATGGAATTCGGAACAAAAAAAAAAAAAAAGAATTGGAAAAAGGATTGGAAGAAACCACATGTGATTCTTTCCCCTCCAATTACAACAAATTTCCATAGTTCTCAACTCAGCAAAATGCCTGAACTAAAGCTTGGCAAATAGCAGAGAATAAAGTTGTTAATAAAATAAAAAATTCAAGTCCAAGCCTTCCAGACACAGCCAGGTTGAATAGGTTCTTGTATTACTTAAACTAGGTTTGGAGACATTGATTCAATTCCTGACTTCCAGTTTCAGCTAAAACAATCCAATTAAAATTCAAATTAAAAAAAAAAAAAAAAGCCCTGCTTTTCACAGCCCACAAGTTGTAGCATCTATAGATCTCTAGTTCCGTCTTATATAAAATGCTAGAATAGAATATCTCTTCCTTTGTCAGCCCCTTGGCTCAGTCACACAGACATAAATTACCAAACCATTTCTGTGGCTACAGTGCTTTATGATCTGCTATCCCTCAAACCCACACCTCTTCATGACTGTCATGTCTCAACCCAAAGGACAACCACGGCAGCTGCTATTTGGACCAAGAGCCAGGCCTGTGGCCACACAGACCTCGCCTTCAAAGGGCTGCTAAATGCAGGGTCTTGTTGGGTTAGGAGTGTTTCTTCCAGGCAGCCCTAGCACGTGCAGGGTATATGAGGGCTCTTGCAGAATGGCTTCCCACACATGGCATCCTGGAGAACCTAATGAGGTGTCACATAAAAAATACTCCTTAATTAAGTGACCTCAGAGGGGGAAACAGCAGGTGGGCAATGTCAGGGTGCTACTGGCAGGAAAATCAAATAGATGTTTATTAGCTTTACCTCATCAGTAAATATCACTGCCTTGGAGAATGAAGAAAAACAATAAATAACCCTTAGTATCTTGAAACATTGGCCTTTTAGCACACACCATTACCCCACCCAGTCTTCCGTTTGCTCTGCTTTATTTACAGTCCCTTATATTAAACTCATACACTAATTAGTTTTACCCTCATTAATTATTTGTATTTACAGTTAAAATATATCACATCTTCCTAGGTGAAATGTATTTGAGTATTTGCTGAGTCCTAGTACGTGCCAGGTGCTTCTTGGTGTATTATCTTCGGAAACCTTTACACCAACCAGGTGAGGCTGTGAGTTGCCCGACATCATTCAGTTATCAAGTAGAAGAGAGGCATTCAAGCCTCCGTTCCATGGCAGCTGCCACCCACTATTGACGGGACCAACTTTCTCCCCCGTCTTTGTCGTCTAATTTGAGTGTGTTCCCTATTCTTTTTGGAATCATCTTTTTGTGGTTTTTACCCACTGATCCTTGCTCTCTCATTCTTCTGTTTTCTAAGCTTTTCTCAATTCTCTGCACTTCTTTCTTTATACTCTTAATTCTTTACCCTTCCCCTTTTCCCTTGATACTGGGCACCCCAAATCCTCACATTAGCAATACACCAAGGAAGGACACAGACTATCCATACCATCTACCCTGACTCCCTCATTTAAAGAAACCAACAATGGGAAAAGTTAGGCAACAAATCCAAGGGCCCACTGATAGTCAGGAGCTGGACTATGTTAAAACAATTAATTGGGAAGCCATTAGGCTGAGATGGCTCCAGCACCTTGGGTTATATAAGCAAACAGAAACCTAACTCACTGCAAACAGTAAAACAAAACTTAGGCTTAACTAATCAGAAACCGCCAACTCACCTCTAGCTAGGGACTTTCCACTTTAACCAATGACATCTTTTATTTGTTTTGTTTTCAAAAACACATTATAAAAGTTTATCTTTTCACACCTTCAGGGGAACCCTGAACTGCTTACAGTCTGGTGCTACCCAATTCATGAATTGCTATCTGTTCAAATAAACTTATTACAATATGAATGTGCCTAATTTTATGTTAATAACAGTGTAAAAATTAAATCTTAATTTTCACTTTGGTGTTTTTTCAGGGTTTACAAGTTTCCTCTCACGTTCCTTAACCATAATCACACAGTACAAGTCCACTTGTCCTCACTGAATAGCTTTCCTGAAGATCTGCACCCACCCGAGCTGTCCTGTTCAGCACTTTCAACATGTGTGCACCAGACTTGAGCTCCCTGAGGGCAGAGACCTTGGTTTTTTGCCTTTGTGTCTCCAGCACTTGACGCTGAGTTGGCGCCTATAAAGGATTGTTGGATGGATGAATGAATGAATGAATGAATGGATGAATACTGTTTCTTCACAGGTCCCAAAACACACCTTCTCCATTTCTACCTACATTGTCTTAAAGTTCTCCCTGCCTGAAACACTTTACCCCACTGGTTTATTCTCCTGGTTTATTCCATTCACATTTCAAAGACAAGCTCAAATCTCTTCTCTTCCATTGAGCATTTGCAAAGCACTCCAGCTTACCTGGATTTTTCTCCTCCCTAATCTCCTGTAGAAATCGTCCATCTAGGCCGGACACGGTGGCTCACGCCTTAATCCCAGCACTCTGGGAGGCCAAGGCAGGTGGATCATGAGGTCAGGAGACGGAGACCATCCTAGCTAACACCGTGAAACCCCGTCTCTACTAAAAATACAAAAAATTAGCTGGGTGCAGTGGCGGGCACCTGTAGTCCCAGCTACTTGGGAGGCTAAGGCAGGAGAATGGCGTGAACCCGGGAGGCAGATCTTGCAGTGAGCTGAGTTCACCCCACTGCACTCCAGCCTGGGTGACAGAGCAAGACTCCGTCTCAAAAAAAGAAAGAAAGAAAGAAAGAAATCATCCATCTATATAATTCAATTTAAAATTTTAAAATTTAATTATATGTAGTTTGCTTCATTCATGTGAGTCTTATCACAAGATCTTTAGGAATAAGTACCAATTCTTATATTAAAATAACAATTAGTATGTAGCTAGAGCTTTGTAGCTCACAAAGTACTTTTTTCACACAATATTGTCTCCTTTAGTCCTCTCAGCAACCTCATGGGGTAGGCACTGGATGCATCTGCTCTAGTTCCAGGTGTGCTTCCGCCTGGTTCTGTGATCCTCAGAGCCAAGGCTCTTCCTTCACGTGCTGCCCTGTGCCATGTGGGGATCCCACTGATACACTTGTCAATGGACAAAAGAACTGATATATACATTCAGTAGCACTTCACATGTGTTTAACCATATGCTTTTTGAAATTAATACTCCAACACTTCCCTAATCTACATTTTTCTATCTTTCATTTAATCTTAATCCTCTATTTCCCCTTTATCCCTGTTGAAACAAATTAGGTGCATAATTAGAAATCTGGGTTCCTTTCACTCAGCCTTTAGATCATAAACTCATTGCACAGTTAATATTTTAGGGTGATTAAAGTCATTGCCACATATCTACTGTCAAAGAAGATTTAGAATTTGGTCACGGAGGCTACCTGAGATTATCCCATTTATTATGCCACTGGGGAAAAGTAAAGATACTGGTGCTTGTTCTACCTGAAAGACAAGCTAATATGAATCAGGTTGATAGGCACTTATTCCCAGGTGATTATGTTTTCTCCTTTTGAAAGAACTTGGGTCACAGAAGTACCGAAGGAGCTCAAAGGAGGTTCTTATAAAAGAGTGAAGACCCATTGTCTGTTGGCTTCTACTCAGAATCAATGCCCAACAATGATCCTGAATTTAAGGAGCCCTCCACTTGGGCTAAGTGAACACTAACATTTTCATTCTGCCAGTGGTTTTTGTTGCTTTGGGTAACAACTTTGCATTTAAAAATTCTTTCCCCTCGATTTCACCAAGTATATTCTCTTACAAAAGTTCATGATCTAATTGCACTTTTTATAACATGAACTTACATGCATGTTGTAACATGCAGTTACCATGCTTGGTCTGGGGACAAGTTAGGGGCAGCCTGAGAGAATAAAAGTTATATAAGAATTAAGGTATTTTTAAATGAAATCCTGAAACTATTCCATATGATACTACACATACATATCATTGTACAGTTGTCAAAACTCAGACTGTACAACACCCAAAGTGAACCTTAGTCTAAACATGGACTTCGGGTGGTTATGGTGTATCAATGTAGGTTCATCAATTATAAGAAATGTACCACACTGATGGGGGATGTTAATAATGTCAGAAGCTATGCATGTGTGGGGCAGGGATATATAGGATATCTCTCAAGTTTGCTATGAACCAAAAACTGCTCTAAGAAAGTCTTTTAAAAAAAGTCTATTTTAAAAAATAAAATTCAGCTTCTGCTAATATACACACATACATGCACATGTTCAATACTACTCTATTTTTTGTTTTATAAGAGGTCAGAAATATTCATGTACCTTGATTGCAAATTGCTTTTACTTTCACATCATGACATTTCAGTGAAAAAAAAAACAATGAAAAGTGGGTTCCAATAAAGAGGCCAAGAAATCCACTGAAAGAATTAAGTCTGATTCCCAATAACTGTGGAAAAACCTCAACAGAAATTCAGCCAGCTTATGGTCAGTTTTAAACTTAAATTCATCTTCAAGATTTACTAGCTAGAAGAGATGAGTTGTAGAAATCGATGCTTGCACAGCCTTTTCCAATCTTCACTCATAACCATCCCTTAGGAAAGAATGCTTTCTTTTATTTTCTGCCTTCTATCCACAACCTGTCAACAACCTCTTCCATGCAACTGGCAAGTGAAAACCCTCTGTCAATAAACAGCTCATGCACTTGTCTATAGCTTCGGGAGCTTCTTTCTGAGGTTCCCCACATGAACAAAGGACAAGGCTCTTTCTTGGGCAGTTCCAATAAAGTAGCTTCAGCCACTTTATTAGAAACTAGCTAGACAAGGCTGGATGCGGAGGCTCACGCCTGTAATCTCAGCACTTTGGGAGGCTGAGGCAGGCAGATCATGAGGTCAAGAGACTGAGACCATCCTGGTCAGCATGGCGAAACCCCGTCTCCACTAAAAATTCAAAAAAATTAGCTGGGCTTGGTGGCACGCGCCTATAGTCCCAGCTACTCAGGAGGCTGAGGCAGGAGAATCGCTTGAACCTGGGAGGTGGAGGTTGCAGTGAGCTGAGATCGTGCCACTGCACTCCAGCCTGGTGACAGAGTGAGACTCTGTCTAAAAAAAAAAAAAAAAAGAAAGAAAGAAAGAAACTAGCTAGACAATAATCTAGACAGAGCTGTTTCTCTGCTGTTGTATCTACTCTTCCCTCAGCACTGGCTTTCTGAAGCTCCCAGTGGTCTAATTTTTCAAGTCATTTGTCTACTTCCAACTATCCTTGGTAGAAGGTTCTAGTGATAAATATATTACGACTGAACCAAACTTTCCCTAGTTTATTAATTCATACAAATTAATTAATTTTTCAAACATCGTCTTCCTGAGGCCCATAACAACTTCTTTCAACTCCAGATTGTCAAGCACTCACATGTGTGTTATCTTTGGAACTGCAACCAGTAAGAGGGAAAGTAGAATGGTCAGAAAGCAGAGAAGGGAACCTGTTTTCTTAGAAAAATGTCAGAAGCCATCTCCTATCTCAAATCAACAAAGACTGTGAAAGGAAAGAGAAAAAAAAAAGTGAATATTGTATATAGGCCATAATCCATCACTGTAAGTCCAGTAAACCTATCACAAGAACGTCCAAGCTTGCTTCTGTTTTCTAATAACATTTCTTTGCCCATCAAATAAGAATTAAGATCCTTATCTTGTTATGGTGGCAACATGCCTTGCTTTAGGATGGAATATCATTTAGAATTTGTACTCAGAAATTGTCTTGACACTTTTCTCTTGTCTACCTAAAGAGAAAGAGAAAGCCCAGGGGAAAAAGAAGTATTCAGAGAGTGAAGAAGTATTGAGTTCCTTTTATAGGAACTTTGTAACTCTTCTTTTCATCACTGGTTCTTCATTTTAGGAAGAGCTGGAGATAAAAATTGTGAGGTTAATCAGAATACGGGTCTCATGTAATGCATTTCATGTGTCTTCTAATGATTCCTAGTAAATCCTAATAGGTTAAGGAAAGTGGTCCATTAGCTGCTGTGTCTTCCATCTGCCAAATCATTTCCCATAGTCCTTGGTAAATTCCCCAGATCTGCCTTTTTCTTTTCTTTTCTTTTCTTTTCTTTTTCTTTTTTCTTTTTTTTTTTTTTTTGAGACGGAGTCTCACTCTATTGCCCGGGCTGGAGTGCAGTGGCGGGATCTCAGCTCACTGCAAGCTCCGCCTCCCGGGTTTACGCCATTCTCCTGACTCAGCCTCCCAAGTAGCTGGGACTACAGGCGCCCGCTACCTCGCCCGGCTAGTTTTTTGTATTTTTTTAGTAGAGACGGGGTTTCACTGTGTTAGCCAGGATGGTCTC
The DNA here is from genome assembly GCF_007565055.1 of Rhinopithecus roxellana. Lineage (NCBI taxonomy): Eukaryota > Metazoa > Chordata > Mammalia > Primates > Cercopithecidae > Rhinopithecus > Rhinopithecus roxellana. The sequence goes on from NC_044551.1 coordinate 143,778,343, forward strand.
GATCTCCTGACCTCGTGATCCGCCCGTCTCGGCCTCCCAAAGTGCCGGGATTACAGGCTTGAGCCACCGCTCCCGGTCTTTTTTTTTTTTTTTTTTTTGGTGTGTGTGTGTGAGAGAGAGAGAAAGCACCTTGCTCTATCACCCAGGCAGGAGGGCAGTGGCACAGTCATGGCTCACTGCAGCATCGACCTCTCAAGCTCAAGCGTGTTCATCCTACCTCTGCCTCCCAAGTAGCTAGGACTACAGGCACACGCCACCACACCCAGCTAATTTTTGCATTTATTTGTTTGTTTGGTTTTGGTTTTCGTTTGGTTTGGTTTGGTTTTTTGAGACGGAGTCTCACTCTGTCGCCCAGGCTGGAGTTCAGTGGCATGATCTCAGCTCACTGCAACCTCCACCTCTCGGGTTCAAGCAATTCTCCTGCCTCAGCTTCCTGAGCAGCTGGGACTACATATACGTGCCACCACACCAAGCTAATTTTTGTGTTTTTAGTAGAGACAGAGTTTCACCATATTGGCCAGGCTGGTCTTGAACTTCTGACCTCATGATCCACCCGCCTTGGCCTCCCAAAGTGCTGGGATTACAGGTGTGAGCCAACGTGTGCGGCCAATTTTTGCATTTTTAGTAAAGACAGGGTTTCACCATGTTGCCCAGGCTGGTCTCAAACTCCTGGGCTCAAGCGATCTGTCTGCCTTGGCCTCCCAAAGTCCAGGGATTACAGGCGTAAGCTACCACACCCAGCCTCTGGCTTTTTTCTAGCCACAATCAACTTTTATTCAATTAACTAAGTCTCCAAAACTTCCCATGCTCCCACAAGGAAGTGAGTAGAGGCATAAATGAAACAAGATTGGCTATAAGTTAATAATTTTTGAATCTGAGGGATGAGTATGTGAAGGTTTATTACACTCTTCATTAGCTGTAGATATACTTTTATGTATATTTGAAATTTTCCTTAATAAATATTTTACAATAAAAAGTCTATCAATCATCTCAGTCAAGTGCAGTGTTTTAAATAATAAATTCTGAAAAAAAATCTTCAAAAAAATACTATAGCATCATAGCTATTTTAAATTCTGTCCCTAGGCAATATAACAGAGCCCTTTCTTGCCCCTTACTGCAGGTAATTCAGATGACGTACTCTTTCCTCACCTCCTCTCTGCTCTTCTCTTGCACTTACAAAACATAATCAGTTGTTTAGATTGGAGTGTGGTGGATTCTTGGTTCTATGATTCTCAATAGTGTATACATCTCCTCTTCTGGCTAGGAAAGGCAACCCCTAAAGGAATGGCTTTGCCAACTTACAAATTAGTTGGGAAGATCATTTGTGGGCAAATCCTTTGTACCTCCAATGTAGTAGATGCTGTTGGTGCCCTCCTCCGATTCCCTTCACCAGCTAGGACACTAGCCTCTCACTGCAGAGAAGGTTGGCCAGGGCCGTGCTGATAAACGTTTAACATCTGGCTGCCTGCAGGAGTGTAAGGCCTGGGATTTGTAGCTTTTGTTGATTTTCATGACGTAATGCTTCCATCATGGCCGACTGCAAGCTGTCAGGGTGAAGTCTCAGAACGGGCATTTGGGAAGTGCTGTGCAGTCAGCGCTTGTGAGCTGTGGTTGAGCTGACTCCAGCACACCATGGCTACATACAGCTTATAACTGTTCCTTTCTCTGGGGAATTGCCTCCTGACTGAAGACTGTCGCCTTTCAGGCTTCGCCCATGGATATCTGTAAATGACGACCAACTGATATGGGTGTACAAAATTCCAGCCCCCGTGCCTCGAGGTGGGTCAATTCTGTGTATGAATTATTCATCAGAACCCACCCACACGCACACAATGAATCAGATCACATTCCTTAAGAGGACATCATTGTACAGCTCTTTCCCCTTTCCTCTCCTGCTTCTCTCACTTATTAGCAGGTTTTTTCCCCCTAAAGAATATGCCATGCCCTTAGGGAATTGCATGCAGCTGAATGCTTGCCTCAGGCACTGCTTCAAGGGAACCCAGCCTGAGATACATTCAAAACGTACCCCAAGGGGCAAGCTTTCCTAAAACTTCCCTCCAATACACTCCAAATAATACAAAGAGATAATTCTAATCTTAGGAGATACGAGAGTACAACCCAAAGCATCCAACTACAGACCCTACATTTTTAAAGTCTTTTTTCACAGTAAAAATGCATGCAAAATTTTAACCTATGTTCCATAATATCTCTGTTTAACACTAAAAATGTCATATTTTTTTCTCCAGAATTCTTGTGTAGAGTCCATGTTCCAAGATGCTAGACTGTATACATCCCATGGCTGTTCCAACTATGAAGGTAAACATGCCCAAGTCAGAAAAGCCTGAATAAACTTGAAAGCCACTCAAAGCCTGGCTGCTCAGCTTTCAACTCACAATGAGCAGCATGCATTGCCAGTCCTTAGAGACTGTCTCTTCAGCACTGGAAGGTCAGAGCAGACCTACTCCAAACACAGTATTACTATATCCCAGTTTCTCCTTTAGTTTCATCAGGAAGGAAGGGGAGAGCAAAAAAAGAAAGGAATTCCACCACCAAGAGTTAGACTTCAAAATGATCTTCATGTATTCTTTCGTATCTTCCTTTTAACAGATGAGAAAACTAAGATCTGAAGCACAAAGTAATTTGCTGAAGGTCACAAAAGCAGTTAATGCTAGAACCAAGATCCCCACATCTCTGGATTTTCAGGCAGGTTTCTCTGCTTGCCCATGTTGCCTGCCCAGCTTCTGAGGACAACCTTGATTGTCCTGTGAACTGGGGTCACTCAGTCAAATGTCGCTGCTGATACCCCAAGGTTGAATGGCAGTTTATTTAGCATGGCAGCTTTTCAGACTCCAAGTGTTTCTGAGTGTGTGTTAGAAACCACCACTTCATCCAAAACTGGCCAAAGTGGAGAATTGTTTTGTACTTCCCAGCTGTATTTCCTTGACAATAGATGGTCTGAGAATGCCCCCTGGTGCCTTCCTACTGTGTCTTCAAGCACTTTAGAGGCAGGAGGTGGCTGTGGGAAAGGATGAAGAAAAGCTAGGCTCCTGGAAATGGTTTTTTCTCTCAAAAAATGTGGCGTGGGTGTACTGTCAGCAAACTGTGGCAGGATTCGACCAGGAAGTTGGATAAAAACATACTGTGTGGTTACGCCTCCTCTGTTGCATTTGCCTTTTTTCCTCTAATAATGAATATAATTCTTTTTAATTGCACAATTATTTAAATACTTATTCAACTCATATTAACACAAGGCATAGAAACAATAACAAATTGGTAGGCATAAAAATCTCTGACACAATTTTAATTTAGGCATATCCTTTTCTGGTTTTCTGCATAACATGATTACCATTTCTCAAGAACATGAGCAAAAGCACACTCCCTGGGTCCTCAGAATGGAGTGCACCTTCTCAAGTACACTGCCACTTTAGTTTTAATTACATGTATTTGAGAAAAAGAAGATTGACACTTCTTCCCCAAGATGTACCCCTCAAGAAGTTGAAAGGAGCACTGAGTAGAACAAAGGGGAAAAAAGCAATTAAAGGCTTTCTAGGGCTATAACCTAGATACGTTTGTCCCTTTTAATCCTTACATTGATCAGAAATATGAAATATAAGATTTGGGAAGGAAAGTGTCTATTTTAGCCCTCCCTCACATCAGGACTGGTCATAGCAATACCTGTCATTTATTGACTATTAACTCAATGCCAGGTAATAGAAGCATTTCACATGAATTATTTCATTTAAAGCCTCACAACCACCTCAGGAGAAAGGTGCTATTGTTTTCTGCATTGTATAGATGAGAAACCTGAATCATGGAGATATTAAATGCATTGCCCAAGGTCACTCAGCCACTAGAAAGGCCAGCGCTCAAGCATCAATCTGCTCGGCTCCCAAGCCCATGCTTTCAGCCCTCCGGATATATGGCATCCACAACTTTCCTAAACAGCCTTCCTGTTCCCTCTCCTTAAATTCATCCAACAACGAGCAAATCATTCTATTATCTAACAGCTCTCATTGCTTAAATCACTCCTGTTACCCAATATTTGGTACCGGATGATGCAGCAGTTTGCTCCCTGTTCTACTTGACCTTCCTTTAAATATTTGAAACCAGATATCAGGTCACTAGTCCACTTTCCCAGCTTGCTCTTCTCTAACTAAAATGTCCCCAGGTCCTCCAACTGTTCCTTGATTAAGTCGCTTTCCAGGCCTTTCACTACCCAGGTTCACTCCAGCTGTGTAGCAGCTCTCCCCACAAAATCGAAATGCGATAGCTAGCAGTGAACAACACCCTAAATGTAGTCTGACTATAGCAGGGCAGAGTGGGACTACTGCCTCCTTATTACCGAAATCATTTCGAATTAAAAGGCATCTTTAATTCTTACAGCAGTTGTATCACATTGGTCATTCGCGTGGTGACCACAGCCACCAAAAAACCCTCGCCTTTCTCCCACAGAGAGTAAGATCTTCCCCCAGCACAAATGCACACTAAAGTTCTGAACTAAAATGAAGGATTTATTTAATTTAAACTTCACATTCTTATTCGTTCTGAGTTCTTAATTTTTCCGCACTATTGAGATCATCCAAACCTCAGGTCAAGATGGCCAAAAAGGTGAGGTCCACAGACAGCCCTGAAGCCTCCCTCCCAAGTGGCACCCACTGGAATTCAGTACCCTTCACATATCCCTGTTCAACTGGCCACAAAGCCTCCTAGCTTCACTATCACCCTGCTTGTATACCTTCATATTTCCCACAAGGACGTCATAAGAGGCTCTATCAAACGTCTTCCTGAAATCCAGACACATTTGTCTGTGGAATTTCCCCTCCCCACCAGTCTCCCCACTCTATCAAAAAAGGAAGCAAAGTTCATTGGGTATATCTTGTTTTTAAGCAAACCCACATTTAGTGAATTCATATTTATACATACCACCAGGCTCAACGGGATGTTTATTTCAGAAAATGAACGTTCTTCCAAGAAACCTAATTTTAAATAGAATAGAGAAATAACATTTTAGCTACATTTTTTCACTTGTGAAAGCACTTGAAAAAACATATTTTCAGGTCCATCAATACCACCATAGGGCTCAGCATTTATCATAGTATTTAAGTGATAGATGCCACTTAAATACTATATTTCCAAAATATAATTAAACTTTGACCACAACTGCATTAATCAGGATTGGAACTTTACCTGCATCATACTTTAACCAGAGAAGTAAATCCCACCAAGGCAATTTGATATCTGGATTGAGTTCTGTATTCAGAATACATTAAATTCCACCTTCTAAAACTTTCTGGACAAGGACCAGAATGTCTGCCATTCCAGACAATGAAAATTGAGCTGCTATTGAAAGACTTCGATATTACAGACAAATATCCCATTGCGTAAGCATACCATACATACTAAAACCAAAAAAATAAAAAATAAAAAAACAGATGAGGACATTTTTTAAAGATATTATTTATTGAAAGTAGTGTACCATTTATTTAGAATATGTCAGGATATTCTGAGAGTTTAACAAATGTGAACTCAATCCCTGAAACAACCCTTAATGACAGTCACCTTTATTTTCTTCATTTTTAACAGAAGGGAAGATGAAGGCACAATCAGGTTAAATGACTTGCTCGAAGACACACAGCTAGGAAGTGGTATGGAGCCTCAATAGCGAAAATTAAAAGTGTTATGCTTAAAACTTGAACAAAAAAATTCATAGAGACTTTCCATTCTGCCGTTGGACATTCTCAAAAAATGTCTTAAATACTTTTACTTTTCTCCTCACTCCAATTGGCAGTGTTATATGTTTCTTCATGAAAGAATAAGTTTAAAAGGTAAGAGAATAAGATAAATACATTCTGCAATGTCAAAGGTCACACATGGCTGGCTTGAGTTTACCATTCTTGGGTCCTCGAGTTCAATTCACTGACTTCAATTCCTGATCCTTGTGGTAGCTCCAATGTCTACTATTCTGCTGGGCTGGCCCTTCGTAGGTACTAAATAAATCTTTATTGAATTCAATTAAGTGAATTTGTTACTGAGGCATTTCAGGCTGCACCATATACAGATATTAATAATAGCCCTAACATTTACCTCAAAATACTTTCCAAGTCTTGTTAGCTTACCCATTCATTTACAAAAGATTTAGACTCACATTTCTACGCGTAGGATTTAGAATACTTCACTCTATGAATTACATTATACTTTTAAGAATTGTGAGAGTTAACAGTCACAAACCCCAATAGAACATTCTAATGTGGCCATATTTTACACAATTTCGAAATAGTGCAATATGAAAAATTCATATAGTCTCTTCACACTCAAAATGTGAAGTAATATAAGTGCCTCAAATTTAAATTCTTTCTGAGGATCAAAGAACTTTAAGGCTAGTAGGCCAAATGAACTGTAAGACTGAATTCAGGATATGGCCTGAATTATGCAAGTTTGGAATTACGCAGCCTTGAAGGCCACATCCTTTTCATAAATGCCACCAACCCCAACACATCACCAAGGGACAACACAAAGGAAGCATTGCTGTATAACAAATTGGTGGCTGAAGTCTTGGAGGCCAAACAGGCTCAGAAGCTTCAAGCCAAAGCAGCTGTCCTCAGCCTCTCAAAAATCTATGCAATTACAGAGAAAAATGCTGAGACACACAACAGGAAGATGAAAATTAAACTCAAGAGACCCATGACCAAATTGCACCCACGGGTCTAAATGTTGGTGGTGCTAGCCCTGAAACAGCAGGCTCCCGGGACTCAGAGAACGAGTTATCCATCTCCCCTCTCAAACTCTCTAGCCCTTATAGAACCATAGGCTCTCAGACCTCACCTGGATGAGAAACCACAGCTCTCTCAAAGCCTCATCATTTCAGGGTAAGAGATGCTGACAGATAAACAAATTACCAAATGATAAAGTGAGTTTAGCCTTTGTGCACTGGAAGCAATGGCTGGAAATGTTCATGACCAATTCCACAAAGACAGGCAAACATTCACACTCAGAGAGAGAGAGAGAGAGAGAGAGAGACAGAGAGAGAGAAAAAGAAAGGGATAGAGAGCGAGACAGAGAGAGAATGAGTAACAGTCTACCGTTTCCCTTCCTCCACTGTATGCCCAGTGAAATTGTCCCTGGTATTTAAGAAAGCAAGGACAGAATGAAAACCTAAGAAAAAAAAAGAATTGAGGTTAAGACCAGAGTGACAATGAAAGTAATGAAGGTGGAAGTCTTTTACAAGCACTTGTGAATCTGAAGCAAGAAGTAGCTTCTTTTCTTGGGTTTTATCCTTCCAGTGGCCTTCCTAATAGGGAAAAGCTAAAGTCAGTCACTTTTGGTGCCTGTATCAACCTTGTAAGACACACTAAATTCTCTCCGTAATGCATAACTGTCAGCCTCTCTCACTCATCTGGAGTGATTTTTCCAATTAAGCATGACAGGTATTTCACTCAAGCCCCCTATTCTAACTCGGAGGCCGGGTCCTGAAGAATGAGACTTCAGTGGCTGCTGACACTTCTTTTGTCACACAAGCCTCTCTAGACAAACAATATTGACTACAAATTTGTCAGGACTTTCTATGGCCATCAATCATGCCTGCCCTTTTGCCTACTTGTGCACTCCTGTATTTCCCCTCACTCCCATGCTTAAAACAAGACAAAATTAAACTCAAAAGTGTAACCCTCAAAGTTAGAATCAGCATAAATCCTGGAGTATCTGGAATTTGAATATTCATCTGGCACAACTAATGTACTCCTTACTCTAGAAATTAAAAGCTTTAAAATGATGTACTGCCTCAGAGAAATGGGCACCAGAGTTTCATATCAGAATGCTTTGGTGTTTGGTGTTTGTCTTTTTGTGTTTGTGTGTGTGTATGTGTGTGTTTTCATTCTTACATGAGTTATCAGAAAGTACAGGCAGATAAAGGTCTGACTCACCGGTCTCAAACTCCAATGCCTTCAAGGCTCATGGAGCAGAGATGGGGCAGAGTTAAAAGCATTTGCTGCTGTAGAAATCGTTATGTATTATCAAGAAATCGTGTGCAGACTGTCTTTTTCTTTTGGCAGAAGCCGAGGCCCTGAGTCCTGCCTGTATGAATGACACGTAAGCTGTGGGCCTGTGATTTTTTCTGTTCTTTCTTCTTCAGTCTGGCTTCATCTCAAGAAGAAGAAAAAAAAAAAAAAAAAAAGTACACATCTCCCCATACGAGAGAAAGGATGACTTACAGTACTGAGTGTGTGTGTGTGTGTGTGTGTGTGTCGCCCTGAAGTAATGCCAGCATCCAGAACTGCAACCTTACCTTTTTAATCCTTAAGAACCAGAGACATAGTTGCTCCTGCTCAGCAAAGTCTACAGCCATTTCCAAGAGCTCCATTACAACTTGCGTGAGGACCAGGCCACCACCACGGTGAGCTCCAAGGTGGGCTGGTCCACGTCTTGTGATCAAAATGACTGATGCTAGCACCAGAGTGTCCATCATGATAGTTTCTTCTTTTGCTTCTTGAATGAGAAGGAATGGGGATTTTTCAATTAAAGGTTAAAGTATCTTCTTTCTTCAAGGTCTTATTAGCCAATTTGTCAATTGTCTTTCAGCTCAGAGGACAGAAATTCATGGAAATAGGATGCAGGCATCCCTTTTATTTGTCTCCTCCTGCACCTCTGCTACTTGCAGGCACAACCTTAAATGATGAAATATCAACTGCTTCCCAGCATCTTTGGGAGGTGCATATACTTTTACAATGCTGTGTTTGCAAGTTCATTATAATAAAAGCGGAATTCAAAGTTCATTATAATAAAAGCGAAATTCAAAATAAGTAGATGTAAAGCAGAATTTTCAGAGCCCCTCTAGTTAACACAGTCATTAATTTACCTTTCTTCTTTTTCTTGATTTATGAAACTACTAGTTGCAAACTGATGTCGATTCAGAGCAGGAGCCAGGGTGGACAATGGATCTCAGCATCTGACCCTTTTGGAGCAGCTGTCTGAACCACAAGGAAAAACTATCAGGCCTGCAGCCAGTGGGAGAATCATCAGAACAGACAATACAACCCATTTGTTTAATGAAGAAAGAGTTAGGCAACCTACTAGAAACCACAGGCCTGATCCACATTTTTTAAACTTATGACCATGTCTAGAAAAGTTGCTTAACTCTTCTGTGCTCCATTCTTCCAATGCTCAGAGCTCCATGCGACTCATCCAGAGCTCCCATGTGACTCGATGCCTGCCCCACCTCTCCACACCTGCACAACTATCAAAATAACCAGCAAGGAAAGCTTTCTTTAAAAAACGAAGATTCCTTGCCTTTACCCTAGGTCTCATCCAGGCCTATGAAATGGGAAATCTGCCTGATGGGGCATTTTTACCAGGAGAATCTAAATGAGCAACTGAATTTAGAAATCACTAGGCTGGAGCACAAAGAGCAAATGCACAATCCAAGAACCACTTCTTCGACCCCTTTGTCCATGACAGACATTAATAATCAACACCAGCACTCTTTCCCACAGAACCCAGCCAAAGCTCAAGATTCTTCTCCAGATGGAGGTGCAGGCAGCCACTCCTAGTCAATGAGAGCTGGCTCACAAACTGAAACCTTTCTGCCATCCCTGAGTGAGAACCCAGCAGCCCACCAGTATTGTGTGTTCAGTTGCACCTTTCACCCAGCATCAAGAACAGCTCATCGTATAATCCTTTTAGGTTCACAAAATCTTTTCAAACACCTGATCTTCTTTGAGCCTCCCAGAAACCTTGTGAAGTTAAAAGGGTATGTATTATTATACCCATTTTACAGATTGAGAAACTGGAGGTCACAGAAGTTCTTAGTTTTGCCCAGGGTCAGAGAGCTGATGAAGAATAAGGACAGAAAATCCACCCAGATCTCCTGTTCCTAGACCAGCATTCTTCCTTCTGTAACAAGCTGGGCATGGAGTATTGAGAGCAACATCACCACCTGAGCTTAGCAAAAAACAGACCATACAGTAAACAGTACAGAAGAGGAAGGTGGGCCAGAGAGGTTTAGTAAATTGACCAAGGTCACAAAGCCTTAAAACCAGCGAGCAAGAACCCCAAGCAGGTCTGTCTGACTCTCCGTTATGTGCTCTTCCGGTTTAGATGATGCGTCCTCCCAGATCAGCACAGACTAGGAAAGGGCCTTTCCTCTCCTCTCCCTGAGCTCACTCTCACACACCCTGCGCATCTGGCCCTCCTCCCAGCCTATTTCCCTTGTTTCCGCTGGTGTCATCCTCTCAGCCACACTCACCTCTCCACCACCCACCCCCCTTCTTGCCCCTGCAACTTCCTTCCAAATGCAGGAGGAAACCGCCCAGCTTACTCACAACGGCCCCAGCCAACAGAGTGCAGATAAGACAAGCACCTTGGCAGCGAGACGCGAATATAAAATTGCAAACAGCTTTTGAAGTTACAGATCCGTAATCTTCTAAGCCAAAGAAGAGGGGTTCGCCTCTTCTCCCCCTCATCTGAATCAACACTCCAAAGGACTGAACTGAATCCAGCCAGCTTCGGATGTGATCTCACAAGCCCGCCTGCCACACATGCATTTCCAGCCTGTCGCCTGAGCAAAACCCCCACACGGCTTGTCACCACTTAACACAGGGGACATGTTTCTATAGGAATCAAAGTAAAGAGATGTGTTTTGCTGCCCTTTCGTGTGCTCAAATACATCCTGACTGACCTGGTTATGCCCTTAGTTGAAGAAACTAAACACTTCCAAGTTTAGAAGGGAAGATGCTCAGGGTTTCTGGAAGACGGGCTGACTCACCTCTACTGCATAGTAGCCTGTAACCTTGGCCAAGTTACTTAATCTCTTTCATCTCAATTTTTCCATCTGTAAAATGGGACTCTACTACCAATGGCACTTTCCTTTAAGGTTCTTGTAATTATTAAAACAGTTGATTCACATAAAAAATGTAGGGCAATGATCCACAGTCAACAATAAATATTTACCATCACTGTCATTTTAAAACAGAAACAAAAGATTTGAGGATGTATCCACATGACCTTTGGAATTCAGATGCATCCCCACAGGTCCCTGTTGTATTTTAGGGTCACAGTAAACAGGTTTTGATAATCAAACCTAAAACTCTGATGTTTCTGTCATTATTATTTTCAATGGAATGATCTGCATAGAATTAACAAAGAAGTAACAAAAATTACTAAAATTCCTTTTAGAATTAAGTCAGCATGAGATAACACTGGTTGCTGAGATTATACATGCTTCCTTTAAGCTTCTGTATAGGATACAGTTCTCCAAATTTTCTACAAAAAAGGCACTATTTTATCATTGGAAAAATTAAAATAATAGTCCATAATAAGATGAAGCACATCATGCCTCGTAATGTATAAACACGGATATCTACAGGAAATGGCAATCAAAGCATAAATGAGTCCACTAAGATTGCGTCATGGCTTTCCCTACTGGCCCAGTCGGACATTTTTTTTGGAAAGTTTTAGAGACCTAAGTCTCCACATCCAAATGGAAATGAGCCCCAGATATTACTCAGATATTATTGGCAGTACTTTCTGCCCAGAGAAAGGCAAAACAAAGAATTTTTTTGCAATTGGAGGCCACCACCTGGATTTGTGTATGCATAAGCCTCAGCCACACGAGGCCTGTTTAGGGTTGATCTGCCAACTGCACAAAGACACACACACACACACACACACATGCACACACACACGCACACACGCACAGCCCAAATGCTGAGTTTCATTTCCACTGCTTTGTTCCTATGGAGTACTAACAGATATTGGCAGACCCTATTTCACTTTTTTCTCCATGAACTCTGGCCATTTCAGCCTTTTTCTCCCAATTTAAATAGTTAGAAATGTCGCCCAGTCAGGGTACTTTTTCAATGGGTAAAATATTAGTTCTTATAAGTCAAAAAATGTCAGTGTCCAACAAGCATGCAGAGCAAAGTTTAAAAACTGATGTTAAAAACCCCACTTTGAAGCACATACTCAAAGATCAGGAACTGTGGTGAATCTAATCTGTTCTTAGGCTCTATCAGCTGGGTCATTTAGCATGGGACAAAAGCCCAAGGGACCACACACTCTGGCTGCTGTTTGGTGGTAAATTCTGAGCTTCTCAGAAGCTGAGAGACATCTTGAGTCAATTCCACAATTGGACACTTCTAATATATTTTTTAAATGTGCTAAAATACTGCTACAAAAATTACGGTATTTTTCATACATTTACATTTAGCAAATAAGTGTTTTTGTCCCAATAATAATTTTAATAACCATATGCACACCATCTTTTGGAGAAAGATTTAAAAGTTCAGCTTTGAGGCCCCTTCTTCAATCTGAGGCCCAAGACAAATGGCCCTCTAACCCCACCCCTGTAATGAACCTGAGTAAACTTGAGCAGAGGACAGTGTGAGGACAGCATTACTTCAAATGCTGATCTGAACTCAACTCCATTACCCTCCATCCTGGCTAGAGTAGAGGAGGGGGAGATCAAAGGCCAGGATGAGGAACTTCAGATCAAGAGCTGCCCAGGACTCATACAACCCCTAAGCTACATTTTCCAGAATTTGGACAGGCATTTGGTGTCCAAAATGAGAAAACTATCCTGAAATAGCTTTCTCTGCTCTTGGAATATCAAGTTGTCAATGGCATTGTTCTGTTCTCCAGCTTCCCCCCAACCCCACACCTAGGTTTTGTAATTTTCGCCTATGGGTTCTAAGTTGGTTCTAAGACCTCCAAATTCAAAGACATGAAAGAAAGATATTGTTCTTCAAAGATGATGATGTATAATACTTGTATTTCCAAAGCCCCTTTAGGGTGATCAAAAACAGATAATGATAGCAACCTATGTAAATATATGTCAACAGGATATAAATATAATTCCAGGCTTTGGGCCTTATGGGCATTCATTTAATAACTACATGGTACCAGGTCTCCTGAAGCATAGAAGCAGAAAAGCAAACCAAAGGCCTCTGGGATTCTAATTCTTACTAGTAATGAAAGGGAGATGAGGAGAGTGATGCAAGAGCCTTCTGTGAGTGATGTCATGACAACCTCAACATCCCTTCCTCTGTTCAGGGAACATGAAGACGCTTACCTGGCAATTGTCAGTCTCAGGTTCCCACATTCTCCATAATCTGATCTCACAATGCCTAACACATCTTGCATGTGACAAATATCAACTGACCAACATTAGTGCTTTGAAAATAAGTTAGAGCTTAGATTCAGAAAGCCTTTTAATTCTTTTTTAATTCTTGGTGGGTAAGTTTCCTACTTATAGTCTTCATATATGTTTTGTTTTGTTTTGTTTTGTTTTGTTTTTTTGAGACAGAGTCTTGCTCTGTCACCAGGCTGGAGTGCAGTGGCACAATCTCAGCTCACTGCAACCTCCAACTCCCTGGCTCAAGAGATTCTCCTGCCTCAGCCTCTCAAGTAGCTGGGATTACAGCATCCACCACCATGCCCAGCTAATTTTTGTATTTTTAGTAGAGACAGGGTTTCACCATGTTGTCCAGGAGGGTCTCGATCTCCTGACCTCATGATCTGCCTGGCTCAGCCTCCCAAAGTGCTGGGATTACAGGCGTGAGCCACCATGCCTGGCCATATTCAGTTATTTAATAGTTGGATCTACAGCAAGCTATGTAACAGACATCCAAACATGTTTGTCATGTTGACTCCCCAGTTGTAAGAACATGTTCCCTGTTGTTTCACTTTGTGGTTTCTAGGTTTGAAAAAAAAGTTTCCAAAAAGAGCATCAGAGTAAAGAAAATGCAGAATGATAGATACATGTAATTTAAGAAAGTACAAACATGATTCTCCAAGGAAAAAGGAGGATCTGGCATCAACTGAAGTCTATGTCCACCTAAAAGTAAAAAGCCAAATGGAGTTGTTCACTATAAATACATGTGTCCTTTTGCACAACGAAGAAATGAAATTTGCTCTCCCCACTCTCTCCACTGAGAGAACTGAATACAAATACTATTTTGAGTCAGAAATAAACCCCATAGCACATTGCAGGACGCCATCCTCAGCAGAAGAGATGGTCTCCCAAGAATACTGGACCCAGGAAGGTGGTAAGCTTTTGCCCTACCTCTCTGCTCAAAAGACAGTTTATTCTCTCCCCCTTGGTAGATACGCACTTCTAAATCTCAGCCACTCACCTAATTTTCTGTCTTGTAAGCAAGTCTTCAAAAGAAGGCTAGGTTACTGAGAGATGGGCACAATCCTTGAAAATTGCAGAAGTAAAGAACATAGGCACTTTATAACATTCTCTTCAGTAGGGAATATTCTGTGTTCCAGCAGTACCAACCTCAGGAGCTCCAAGATATCCACTGTGAAAACACGGGCAACCCTACTGGCCGCTGGTCTTCCTCTGAACAGATGAGAGGTCACTCCTGTGGAATGGGTTACACCAGTAGGCTCTGGCCACATTGCCTTCCATACACTCTACCCTTCCACCCTGTGGCAAGCACCTTTTAAAAGAGCTAAAAGCAATTGAAAAATGTACCAAAGGCATCAAGGTGAATTATCAGACTACTGTTCCCTGATTAAAAAAACAGTAACAACAACAGATGATGGCTTTCAAACAAGCTGAGAAAATGAACTTTATTTTTCTAGAAGTTTTTTAAAATTTTTTTCCTAGTCCCAATGCACTTTTTACTTCTCTATTTATCATGCACTTCGTAACTGCCTCAACATATCTTGCCCTCCTATCAACTGATGAACTTCTTGAGAACCCTGCCCTATTCTTCCTATTCATCTTCATATTCACAGAGCCTTCAGTATAAGAGGAAATTAATAGACTCTCAGTAAATGTTTGATGGACGGATAAATGTAGGAAAACTTAATGTACACCAGAATGCAACAGGAAATAATATTCAAAATTCTTGAGATAAAAATGAAAGACCATCAAAGTAAACCTTTCCCATAGCTAATCGCCCAAACATTAAAAGAGGACTTCATTGTTCTCCAGATGTCATCAGTGATTCATTACAAATAATTACATGCGTGTTCTAAATAATGGAATGTTGAAATGTACACTTGTCATCACCGGCACTGTCAAACATGTTGGACACGCCCAAAATAGCTACAGTTCATGTGACCAGGAAGAGAGTCACATCAAGGACTCCAGAGGTGATAATGTCAGTGTCCCAGGAAAGTCTGGAAGTCATTGTCTTGAACAGGAAGACTTAAGGAAGCTGAGGGCAGTTTGTTCACTTGACCCCAGAGTTGGGTTACACACCCGCAGCACTTACTGAGGGAGGAAGTTGGAAGAGGACCTGGGGTCAGACCGCTGCAATGGTGTGAAGTAGATGAAATTTGTCTTCACCTCCTCTTTCATTGCCCTCCTTGTCTCCCCAGCAACCCTGATCTGTCATCCTTTGTAATCACAATGGCAGAGGCCCAACGGAGTCACTCATACTATGGTATAAATAACTCATTATGATTGTATAAATTAGGCTTCCAAAGCATTTGCCTTTTTAGTAGAAGCAGTGCTGTTATTCTGTGTAATAGCAGAATTTCTACCATCAAAATAGCAAGGGACATATTTGAGGGATGATGGTCAGTGCCAGCTTGAAGTTGAGTAGGTAGCTTGAAGTTGAGTAGGCAGCTATATACATTTTTTAATTTTTAGAAATTTAAGTCTCAGGCCTTGGATCTCTTGTGACTAGGTGACTATTCATGTTGGAAAAATAAACATTTCCACCTCCTAGAGTGGTTGATAGCAAGAGGGTATCAGGCTTCAAACGTTGATCCGTGATTCTCTAGAGACCTCTAGTGGTCAGAAGAGGAACTCACTTTTGTTATGAACAGAAAGAAGACGAGGGAATGCTGACCAGTGAAAAATGAAGGCCTACAATCTGGTGATAGTCATTAAAGAAATATTTGGAACTTTCAGTAATGGAAGGTTTGAGTCATTTACTTTTCCATCTACTTTGTCTCTCTCTCCTTTCTCTTCTGTATCCATGCTACAATCTCATTTGCCTTAATGCCTTGGAAGGCTCTTGTCCTTAGTGTCCTTATTATCCATTTTCATTGCTTTATCTGGGTCATCCACACAAAGAAAACAGCTTGTCCTTCACAGGATCCATATTTCCCTCACGCAATCCATGGGCTCCTACATCTCCCTTCACCCTTGGCATCTCTTGATCTTGTTACTCATACCTACACGTGCTCCCAGATAAGCACAGGAATAGGTCATCGCTCTCCTTATCTTCACCCTTACTCTGCCAGGACAGTGTTTCTTTTTCTGCCATTGAGAAGAACTGTCCCAAGGGATTACATTTTAAGAGGTGGATTACAGTTACTGCTGGTTTTGTGGTTCACTGTGAAGCTCAGGAAACAGAAACAGCCAAGTTTCCAAGATATATATTTCACAGGAGAAGAGTCAAAAAAAAAAAAAAAAGATTTAAAATGCCAAACTTAACAGGAAATTCAAAGACAACCCTTCCCAACAAATAAAAGTCATCCCCACAGATTTGTGGTAGAGGCAATATAACTGACTATGTTAACCTGAAGCCTTTATAGGTAGACTTTTCAGCTGCTCTCTTTTGTTTACCTATCCCAATTTTTCTTATACAACTACTAAAATTATATAGATAAATACATCATATATTAAGATATATACTCACCAATGTGTACAAGAAGGGCATTCCTCTAAAATTAGATTGCAGCTCTTCCTGGCTTTGAAGTAATCACACCCCAGCAATAGAAAGAGGTGGAACATATCAACAGGAATGGGGTGTGGGCTACAAGTTCACCATCTATCAATCTTACCTGAGATCCGGCTTTGCCTTAAGGTTCAATTCCAAGACCATGAATAGATGTTTCTGGGTTTTGTTTTTAATCCCCACTGTGGATGAAGCCTTTCTTCCTTTTTCTGAGAGGTCTGAATTTGAGACTCCATGTGGGTCAGGTCAGTGATAGAAGCAACAGACCCCAAAGGACCTCCTCAATCTGGATCCACGTTTAGACAGTATCTTCTCAGTTACAGGAGCATAGGATTTCCTATAACCCTATCAAATTAATTATTGGTCCAAAAAATAAACAGAAACTTAGTTATAAATGGTTAATTAATAGGCAGTTGTGTCCTAGTAGTTTATGGCCTCAGGGAGTTTTTTAAGCAAAGAGTTAAGGGGAGGAGAAAAAAGGAGCAGGAAACCAACCCTTCCTTTGGTTGGCTCCCTTAGCTCACCTCAACTTGGAAAGAGCAGAGCCGACT
This sequence comes from Rhinopithecus roxellana, assembly GCF_007565055.1. Classification (NCBI taxonomy): domain Eukaryota; kingdom Metazoa; phylum Chordata; class Mammalia; order Primates; family Cercopithecidae; genus Rhinopithecus; species Rhinopithecus roxellana. The sequence continues at coordinate 143,795,528 of NC_044551.1, forward strand.
GAACAACGCTTGACAATATTTCTGTGGCATTATCAAAATCCAGGGCCATGATCTTGATATAAAAGCAAGCTAGCTTCTCTGACACAAGTATTTGGTTATAACAGGGTGAGGCTCATTATAAAAACCACCGATTTGTTAATCACTAAAATATTGATTGAATGTCTAATATATGAAGGCTATCACAGTGAGTTTGCAAAAATTTTGGTTTTATACATTTTCCAAAACCATAAGAATGTGTTTATGTGTAGAAAATAAAAATTTAATGGTATTTGAAGAGCTAATACCATAATCTCTCTTAGGAAAGAAATCTTTCTTTTGGCTACAGTGCTGTGGGAGAAAGTGAGTCCCTGAAGATCTGAGGGTCATAAGAACAAAATAGTAAGGAGAGGGCTGTGCTGTTCTGCCAGTGCTCCACAGGATGACACGAGAGGGCTTTGGTGTTGCTCCAGGGTGAAGGAGGACAAGGAGAGAGAGAAGAGCCAAGCAAGTCAGGCGGTGTGAGGATGGGAAGTGTGTACGGCCAGGAAGTCAGGGAAGAATCCACAGTGGTGAGCTGACTGACTTTTGAGAAACAAAGATGATAAAAAATAAGGATTGCTTTAAAAACAGGAACCGTAGAGTCAGCAAGGCTCAGATCTCTGCAGCGAAGCCTCCCCTAACCCTCCACCATCCACCCAGTGCCCCTCTCAGTCTGGAGAGTGGCGCCACCTACAGGGTTGTTCCCAGAGACCATTGCTTCTGACTCATTGCTCCAAACTCTTTCAGGCCCTGCCAACCCAGCCCATGCCAATTGCTCAAGTCTTTAGAAATGCATAAAAGAAATACACAATTTGGTAAATTAGTAAATTCTTCTAATTCAGCAAATTGGTCACTCAACAATTGTCAAATTGGTTTTTGGGAAATTGGACAGCTTGTCCCAAAGCTGACAGAGTGTAATCATCTCCAGGCTCTGGCAAGTCGACCCGCCATTCCACTCAGGTCAGTGCTTTATGCTCACTCCTTCCATTCTCCTTCTTTCCCTCAGTAAATGTCAAAGCGCCTGAAATTCAAGAGTCAGCCCTCATTCTCTGACAGAGGGTCAACGGTTTAGACTCAGGCCTGGAGAGATCATCTCTGACAGAAAGCTCATATCTACAGGTTTTCTTTAAACAAAAAGTTAAAAGAAAATGACTAACCAGGGCTACCCATAAGAAGAAGTATTCAGTAATGAGAGAGGCTACTATCAACCCAAGAAGATTATGTCAGAAGTAGGGTAGAGTCCAGTGGTTGGAATTCATAACACTTTGAGATAGAAGTGTGTCCCAGGGTACAACTGCAAAGTGGAGTACATGCGGGTCAGTGGAGGGCCTGGCCTCCAGCTCCACCTCTGGTGCTGTGCCCACCAGCTGGGGAGAGAAGAATCAAGCCCATGTACAGCTCCTTTACTCCCCTGGAATCCTCTCATTGCATCATTCAGCATTTCAGCCTTAGATGCTAGGAAGGGGGCAGTGCTTAGACCCTCTGCCCTTCAGAGAAACCATCTCATACTCTGTTGCTGAATGGGAGACCACACGGCTCCTCTGGGCGACTCTTCCAGAACAGCCTGGGACTGAGCTCCAACACAGATCCTGGGTGTGGCTGGTTCACAGGCTTGGACAGCCCAGAGTAGAGCTGGCCAGAAAAAACAGGGCAGAAGGAATGTTGGTGGCGGGGAGGAAGCAGAGAACAGCATCTTCTCTTCTTACCTCATTCAGGGCCCTTATGACTATCTCCCTCCTTCACCAAGAATATATAGAAAGGTAACAGACACTGAAGAGAGGTTTTACTGCAACAAACAGGAGAACTTCAGCTGGGACCATTACAATCACACAAAAATCCACAGAGCACATGACACCCCCTTTGGCAGCCCCCACACTGGACCCCCCAACATTCTGCATCCTGAGAGCCAGAGACATGTCTGCAGAAATGTGCACCAATAGCAGCATTCAAGTCCCATGCTGGGAAAGAAGACGTAGGTAAGTGTGTATCTCAGACTGTTTCCATCCAGGTGGGAGGCAGACGGATGACCAATATACCCAATATCACACCTAGGATCCCCCTGCTTGGGGCCATCTGAGCAGCGGAAACAGTTACCTTGAAGCTGGCCTCTGCAGATAGACTGAGAGCTTACAGAAGGAGGGCCAGCAACTCTATTCTCAAGCTTAACAAGCAGCTGGGTGTGGTGGCTCATGCCTGTAATCCCAGCACTTTGGGAGGCCAAGTCAGAGGAATCACTAGAGCCCAGGAATTCAAGACCAGCCTGGGAAACATGGTAAAACCCAGTCCCTATAAAAATTTTAAAAATTACCCAGGGCTTGGTGGTGTACCCCTGTAGTCCCAGCTACTGGGGAGGCTGAGGTGGGAGGATCACCTGAGCCTGGGGGTTTGAGGCTGTGGTGAGCCATGATTGCACAACTGCACTCCAGCCTGGGTGACAGAATGAAACCATGTCTCAAAAAAAAAAAAAAGGCAATGTTATCATGAAGAAACAAAGGCCATCTTTGACCCTCTAAGGACATTTGGTGGGGAAGTAGATTTGTACAACTCAACATATATGAAACTTAAAGCAAAGGCCAAAAGACTAGTGCACGGCTAGTTCTCTCCAGCAACTCTTGGAGAGACACAGCCTATTATTAATAATTCTCCTTCTTGGCTCAGGAGTGGGCCACAGCACACAGGCAGCAGGATTGGATGCTCAGCATGGAGCTGCCATAGACCCACCGCCTCCTCTGCAGCTGCATGTGTGCTTTTCAGAAACCACCAAATTCAAAACCCCAGACTGCCAAGGTCAAATCTTCCGGGAAAGGCCGATTCAGCCTGCGGTTATTCATGTTTGAGGAGTTGTTCTGATTTTGAGAGGAGGTCTGACATTCCTGATGCTGGGCGGGTTGGGATCAGCCTGACAGGGACAGCAGAAAGAGACCCATGGTCCTGTGGGAAGCTAGCACGAGCCTGCCAGAAACGGCCTGCTCGACTGTTTCCCAGACCTCAGCTCCTTCCATTGCCTGGGCTCAGATGAGAACAAGACAAGGGAACAGAAATAGTTCAGATTTCATCCTCCAGCCCCTGAGCTACAAAAGCTCTCAGTCACGCAGCTTCCTCCTGGAGTTCACAGCACGGCAGGCCCCAGATGGCATGAATCACCACTCTGTCGCCCTGGCTAGGCCCTGGTCTGGAGCGCCGTGAGAGTTCACACTGTCACCCTTGTTGTGAAGACAGCCCAGCACAGAGTGCTTCTGTCCCAATGGCACATTTAATTTCAAATTAAAGTTATAAAAGCTGAAAGTGACCTCTTCTCCTGGAAACAAAACTGTGAGTTTGAGAGGGAATTTGGCTTCCACAGCGGCCTTGTCTCTCTGCACTGGAAGAAACTTTTAAATGTCTTCCAACAAAAATCAGGACTTGTCTAGAGGGTTCCCTCTGTCACCATGCCAGCCCTCAACGTCTTTGCTGTTCATCAGCAGGTCCCCTGAGGCTCGTTCCACAACCACTCTTGGGAGTCACACTCTAAAGTGTGTCACACTGAGTTCCAGGACCCGGTCACTCCTCACAGAGCCTGAAAGACCAAAACCATAGGAGGACACACAGACAGCTTGAAGGTGACCAGCTGTTCCTCCCAGGGCTGGGCGGGCAGCAGAAAGCGTGCAGGAGAAGGAGCATAGCGCCGAAGAGAGTTCAGCTCTAACCACCCTCTCCTCTTGGCCAGACAGGGTCCAGCAGATCCAGGGCGGAGGGACTAGGCTCCTTCCACAGGAAAGTAAATTCCTATGAGGTCAACAACCAGAGAATCAATCCATGTTTGCTGATCAGCTCTGATGCCCTTCACTGACTTAAGCCCCATGAAGAAAATGGAAGCACATGGCATGGTCTTCAAAGCAGCAGCATCCACCAGCAACACAGCACAGGGAGGCGGGAGGAGGGAGTGGGGAGGAATTGGACTCCACATCCAGTTGGCCTGGGTTTAAATCCGATTCCACCACTGATTAGCTGGAAATTAGGACAGATTGTTTCTATCATTATTCTCTCATTTGCAAAATAAAGATCACAATAGGGCCAACCTTGTAAGAATTGCGGGAATTAAATGAGTCTGTGCACATAAGGTGCTAATGTATATAAATGTCAGCTATCCATTCAAAAACAACAACAAAATATTCAATATAGAGCCAAAATCAGTAATATCACAGATGTGAATCTTAGCCCACATTAGCTCACAAAGCTAGGTGGGTAAGAAGGACCACTTTTTCTTTTTCTTTTTTTTTTCTGGAGACAAAATTTCACTCTTTCACCCAGGCTGGAGTGCAGTGGCATGATCTCGGCTCACTGCAACCTCTGGACCCCCGGGTTCAAGCAATTCTCCTGCCTCAGCCTCTCAAGTAGCTGGAACTACAGGCACCCCACACCACACCTAGCTGATTTTTGTACTTTTAGTAGCGATGGGGTTTCGCATGTTGGTCAGGCTGTTCTCAAACCCCTGACCTCAGGTGATCCACCCGCCTCGGCCTCCCAAAGTGCTGGGATTATAGGCATGAGCCACGGCACCCAGCCTTTCTATTCTCTTTAAATCAGTTTGAGTCCAATTCCAGCACACAGAAAATGCTATCACAGTCCTGCTGGGGTTCCCTGCCTCCCAGGGCTGAGCCGTACACGGCGCTGGGACATCAGGAAGGCGTTCTTCATCCATCTGATTTCTGCCGCAGTACCTAATGTCCCGGCCCACAGGATCCCGTCACAGACAGCAGCTCTGCCATCTCCTGGCCTCTCTTGGGGATCAGCAGCCTCTGGCCAGGCTGGAGACCTTGTGAAAGGGTCCAGCCCCACCAATACTCCCTGTCCCATGTCTGAGGTCTTTCTGCTGGCCCAGGGCCCTGCCCAGATTTACCAAGCTTTATTACCCTTGTCCCCTTTGAGGAGTCTCTCTTTTCTCTTCTTGCTTGTCCACAAAGGTACCATCCACAGCTCCACCCCTTCCTCTCCATCCCATTCGGGACAATTGACACAGTCACTGGACAAAAGGCAGGAAGATTCCACTTAAGCAGTTTCTGTTATCATCCCCGAGGTAAAGATTCCAAAGTCTTGCCAGCCGCCTGCTTAAATGGGGCAATGGAACATGCAACAAGCACAACACAAATCAATATCCCAAGATAACATTCCGCTGCCGTAGCATGCCAGGAAATAAATGTCAAATTGTGCCTGACTGAGGCCAGGTCACCAGCAACCAGAACTTTTAAAACATAATTGTGTTCCTTATCATCTTGCCTATGCAAGCTTGGGTCAGGGTGGTGCAAATATATGGTCCCCTCAGCAGTGTGGAGGGTTGTAAGGTTTCCTGGAGGGAAACTGACTCCTCAGCAGGGCTCTGACACAGGAAAAAGAGTTAGCCTGGAGAAGGAAAGGAAGCTGGACATTTCATCCAGGAGCTGCAGCAAGGACAAAAGAAAGAAGGTAAGAGTCATGGAGGAATAGAAAGAGATGCAAAGAGTATTTCTGGAACCCAAAGTATCAGGTAAAGGAGTGCCCTGGTGGAGTAGCCAGGGGCAGCCACCAGAAAGCAGGGTGACCTGCGCTAAGCAGCTTGACCATTAACACTTGGGTCTGGCTTTGAGACCAGGGAATGAGGACCCCGGGTGGTGTGGCAGGAGTTTGCAAAGCCTCAGAGTGAAGAAACATATTTAAAGATAAGTAATTTTTAAAATTCTGTTTATAATAAGGTAAATGTAGGTTTATTAGTGAGCAAAATGTAAAATTTTAGTAAACTGTAAATATAAAAGAGGAAAATGTTTTCACTTATAAACAAGATGTCCCATGTTCCCTGGGGATTACATTTATCCTCCTCAGTCTCTAAGTGTATTGCTGTAGCAAATTTTGAGAAGCTGTTTACATCATAGCTTTTTAAAATAAAATCAGGATTCCTAGTTTAAAAAGAAAATACATTTTTCATAGCCACCCAGTAACACACACATACCTGAAACAAAAATTTTGCAAACATTACTTACTCTCGTCTTATAAGAATCATCTGGGCTGGGCACGGTGGCTCATGCCTGTAATCCCAACCCTTTGGGAGGCTGACGTGGGACGATCACCTGGAGCCAGGAGTTGGAGACCCGCATTGGCAACTTTGGGAGACCCCAACTCTACAAAAAAATTAAAAAGTAAAAGAATGATCTGTTTTTTAGCCTATTCAATCCTAATTTATCCCACTTGATTTTTTTCTTTAAAACTCTGGTCACAGAGGACTAGCCTGACTTCATAACCCAGTGATGGGCCACTACCCACAGGAGAAAAAGTGATGCCATCGTGGATTTGAAGCCATTGAAGGAATATCAACAAGGAAGGGCCTGGTTGGATTGTTACTTTAGTAAGTTATTCTCTGGGTTGTGTGGAGTTTGAGGCAGATAAATGGAAGGGAACTGATCACGCAGGGGGTTCTTTTGATTCTCAGGGTGATCTGCAACGAGGGCTCACACGACAGCAGAAATAACAGATACAAAGAGAAGGCGATGGCCACAAGGATCAAGGAGCTAGAATCAGGAGGACTTGATACTGGATTGGTTGTGGATCTGAAAGAGCGGGGAAAGTCCAGAATGGCTCCCGTTTCTGCCTCAGCACTGATGCACCATCAACTGAAAAGAGAATGAGGCGCACAGGTCTACATGGGCCACTGCACTCCACCCTGGGTCACTTTGCATTTGAGGTGCCTGAGGGATGGCCATGTGGAGACAGCTGCCATTTGTATATGCAAGTCCGAATCTCTAGGGGAAAATCAGAACCATATTAATACTTTGGAACCATCAGTATTTGAGTAGCAATTAAAATTTAGAAAGTGAGTGTGATTCGCCACGGAGACTTCCGTAGTGCCCAGCACACAGAAGATTGTTTCACCTATCTTTGTGTATGTTATCACATGTATATACTATTTTACATACAGAATTAATTGATTAATGTGATATTTTACCCATCCCCCCACCACCCTGCACCACACACACACATGCACACACACATACCCTGGAAACAAAGTTCACAAGATAACCCCAAACCTTACAGTGGAACTCAGTGGGAAGACACAAGATTGTCATCTGGCCCATTACACCAATGTGTGCCTCCTCTTTGATATGTTTGTAGCTCCACGAGGCTGGCTGGAGACACACCTGCCAGTTTATTGCTGTGTCCACACGTTCAATTCTGTGCTCAGCATAGTGCCTGGAACATAGTAGGCACTTAGGGAGAATTACAGAATGAATGAAGCAGTAGTCCTGCCTCCACATTTAACCATCACATCCATATATCAGTGTACTTTGGGGTCAGAATTTATGTGTGGCTGATAAAAGGGGGACCCTTTTATATTAGAAAAAATGCTCAAATTATGAATAAATAACGGAGACTGCTTGGAAATGTGTCTAATTTTTGGCAAGATATGACAGCAATTAGTTCTGTATCTAAAATCTCAATATGAAATGACAATAAAACAATCTTCTAAGTGAGAATACGATTACTATATTGCTAACAAATGTAAGCGTCGTGCTTGACTGAGTTAGATGAATAATTCCCCTGTTGTGACTAAAATGAATTTTCTTATACAAACACATTACTTCACAAAGGTGTCATGTTACATAATTTTTAAAACTATCAAAATAACTGATTCAAAAATATTTTAAGACTCTTAAAAATACCTATGTTAACTATGTAGTAAATAATACATTGATTACATCAATAAATCATTTTATTTAAAAAATATTATTTCAATTTTTTATTTTAAATAAACATAAACAGCAGATGCTTAAGATAATTTTGTGTATTGCTTGTTGCTAAGATAAAAAACCATGCAAAACCATCTTTCAAATTTCTTACAAATGGTTTTTAGTTTGATATTTCAGTCCTTCGTGTACACATAGAAGGACCCTAATCATATCTTTATTGATAGAAACATAGAGACTATCAATTCTCAATACTGAATTATGGTATCTTTAAGAATACTTTTGTGTGGGCCGGGCATGGTGGCTCACACCTGTAATCCCAGCACTTTGGGAGGCCAAGGTGAGGGGATCACGAGGTCAGGAGATTGAGACCATTCTGGCTAACACAGTGAAACTCTGTCTCTACTAAAAATACAAAAAAAAAAAATTAGTCAGGCACGGTGGCGGGCGCCTGTAGTCCCAGATACTCGGGAGGCTGAGGCAGGAGAATAGTGTGAACCCAGGAGGTGGAGCTTGCAGTGAGCCGAGATCGTGCCACTGCACTCCAGCCTGGGCAAGAGAGCAAGACTCCGTCTCAAAAAAATTAAAAAAAAGAATATTTTTGTGTAAACAGGGCCATATGTGTCTGTGTGAACCTTAACCTGAACTCCCAAAGGGCAATCAGCATTTGAAACATCCTAACCAAGAATTATCCCAGAGAAGCCTGCTGTAAGCAGCTTTAAAGATTGCTTTCCAAATCTGCATCAGAACACTGCTTAGCATAAAGGATGTTACATAAATTTTCATTGGTAAAATAAGAAGTGTTCCAGATATGTGGTCAGATGAAAATTGTATGCAGGCACCTCAACCTTTGCACAAACAAAGTATAAAAATCCCTACCACTTTCAGCTTCAGTGTGAGACCCCAGGTCTCATCTCACCTTCTACCACTTCATGATGGACTTTGTTACCTGTTCAAACTCGAAGCTTTTCCTCCCATTCCAAAAATATTGTTCTGTTTGCCTTGAAATGAACTTTCATGCAGGGTACTAGTCCAAGTGCCTGAAAGGACGAAGACTTCAAGTTTACCGGAGCAGACTGCATGATTGCTTACTAATAAACATCCAATTATATACTAGAATTCTACCGGAGACTTACTCTCACGGGTACGTAACACCTGGTGACTAAGGTGTGAAGAAAGAGAGATCCAGTTACCACTTCCTTCTAACTGTTGGAGGCTACCAGTAATTACCACATAAAACAAACCAATTTGGCTCACATGAGTTCTCAAAACTGTAGCTGAGAGACCAGCAAGGAGACCCAGAAATAATCTGACTGTGTCCCTCTTCCAAATAACTGGAAACCCGATCCTTTCTAAAGTCGGAAGAACCTCAGAAAAAGTATATATAAGATGAAACACAGAGAACAACTGAACTAGTCTAGCCTTCACATTACAGAGGAAAGAGCTTCAACAGAAAGAAGAAACTAGAATCTTGCAGGAAGCAAGTGATGGTGCCATGCACTGTCTCCACACAAGCCCAAGCCAAACAGCAGAGAAGGGTCAGCCCCCTTCTGTCTTGAGTGGTGGATCACCTTTGACTTCTCTGTGGTGATTGGAGAGTAGTAGAAAAACATCCACTCAAAAGCATTGTCCTGTGGGCTGCCATTTAGTTGTGTATGTTCTGATGTGCATTCTGGGTTTGAATGGATGAAACCGCTAGAAGAAATACAGAAAGACCAGGATGTTTGTTGAGAGTAGGTCTGCAGCTGAAATTTCACCATCAAGGGCTCAGCCTTTTGGAGTTAGCATGACTCTCTTGTGTATAAAGATACCATATTTATTCAGCAAACATTACTTGAGCACCAGCTGTAGGCCAGGCACTATACCAGAAATGACATAGAAATGAAAAAGACATAATCCAGTGGTCACCAGTCCTGGCGAAGCAGCATGTTCTCAGGAACGACTTCACAGGATTTCATTTATCTCCTGTTTTCCTCAGTGACAGGAAGGACCTGGGACAGTTTCTGAGAAAAGATTACTAAGGGTAGGAGTACAAAAAATGTGCCAAAAAATAAGAAGAAGAAGGGGAGATACTGAAAGAGGTTCCCTCCAGAGGCAGGCTTCACTGCCTCACCACAGTGCCCTAGGACCATCCCCAACCCAAATCGAGGCAACTGCAGTTATTAGTGAGGTAAGGGATGAAAGGCTGTTGGTAAGATGCAGCTCCAATAGGGAAAGAGTAGCTCTTGTCTTGGAAAGAAGAGAAATGCCATACTTTTTCTCTGAGCATTGATGCTGTTTACTATTTTGTCCTAAGTCCTTTCAGGGAAAAGAGGCTTCTTCCGTTCCATATCCATAGACCACATGAGCTCAGAAACGCCTGGTGTTCATGCCCCACAACGTCTCCAGTGAAACAGAGGTAGATGAAAGTCAAATGCATCCTGTCTCTCCTGCCAAGTTCGAAAACAGACCCAGATCGGGGCCAGATGTGTAAATCAGGCCGTATCGTATTCTCCCCCTCCAGAGCTCTGCTCCTCTGAGTCACTCAGAAATGGGGGCAGGTAAATGTTGAATGGCTGAGGAATTTTTCCCGGAGATAGAGGAAAGGGTTTTCAACTCAAGGAGAAAGCCTGAATTTTCTGGTGCTCAGGATTAGGCTTGCCCTTGACAAAGGACTTAGAACTGCTTGGAAAAAGCCAAAAGACTTGTTAGACATCAAAAAACTCGGAACAATGCTTTAATGATTTAAGTGTAAGTGAATCTTTGACACATATGGATTAAATTTCCCTTACTGGGCACATGCTACAACACTGAAGAAAAATATTCCTGACAAGTCACATGCTCAGTGCACCAAATGAGTGCAAACAATGCAACAGATCACCCATGAGGTCCAATTGTATGCCGTCTCCCAGGCCCTTGTCCAGGCTCCTTTGTAAGGGGACCTCAGAGTGGGCAGGAGGAACACAAAAGCACTAACCCCTCAGACTCCTTCCCCTGATCCTCTCCGTCCTACCTCCTCCCAGGACGGGGATCTAAGCCTCTGGCTGCAATACCAAATGCATTCGACTGAATAAACTGAGACCTCAAAATATATCAAATTTGAGATCTAAAATGGCTCAAGCAAATATAATAAACAACCAGATCACCTTTAAGTACTCCGAGTCTAGAAGTAACTCACAGGTGTACTTTCATTTGAAAGACTAAGTTCTCGGTTTATACACCTTTCTCTTTTTAAAAATTTTGTTTTCATTTTTTAGAAATGGAGTCTTGCTTTGTCACCCAGGCTGGAGTGCAGTGGCGTGATTGTAGCTCATTGCAGCCTGGAATTCCTGGGCTCAAGGAATCCTCCCGCCTCAGCCTTCTGAGTAGCAGGGACTACAGGCACGCACCACCGCACCTGGCTAATTTTTAAATATTTATAAGCCATTCTAAACATGATGATGGTCAGTGAAGATGAGAAGTAGTCAAAACTGGCCTCTGCGTGTTTCCTTCATGACAGATACTGCTTGTTGTGACTGGCATAAGTGCTCCACTCCCCAGAGCACATAAGTAGCAGTGGTGACCCCAGACAGTCAGGCATGCCACAGGAAGCTGGACAGATTTCCCTGGAAAAACAACTGTGCCTTGTCTTTGCTACAGTTGGATTTGCTGCTACTCAAGAAAGCTCTGATGACAACACCTTGGAAATCTGCAGGACACCACCCAGCTCTGCATCTGCTGGGAAATGTTTGGCAACATAATCTCCTAACCTGGAATTATCTTCAAGGATTTCACATCCAGAGGCTTCAAAACTTTCCCCAGCCCCTGGGGAAGTGCTGAGAACAGCAAAGGAAGGAATGGAGCCTGCAAGGTCATATCGAGGCATGTGAACCAGACAGGCTTGCAAGGCTTGGCTCTACAAAGGTTTGCCTGGGCTTATAAGAAACCATGTGGCAGACACAGACATATACAGATTTTCTTGGAGATAGAAAGACTCACAAAAATCATCTTTTTCATGACACAATCAAGAATGGGAAAAGCTCATGAGAATTGAGCAAACTTGCAGAATATACATGAGGATTTTTTTTTTTTCAGACAGGGTCTCACTCTGTCACTCAGGCTAGAATGCAGTGGCACGATCATGGCTTACTGCAGCCTCAACCTTCCAGGCTCAAGCATCCTCTCACCTCAGCCTCCCAAGTAGCTGGAACTCCAGGCATGCACCACCAGATCTGACTAATTTTTTAAAAAATTTTTTTTGTAGAAATGGGGTCTCACTATGATGCCCAGGCTGGTCTCAAAGTCCCATGCTCAAGGAATCCTCCCACCTCAACCTCCCAAAGTGCTGGCATTACAGGCATAACACACCATACCCAGCTGATTATCTTAAAGACAATTATTTTTAGCATATTGGCAAGATTATATAAGCCTTTGTCCATTTTGAAAAATGAAATAATAAGCATCTAATAGGGTAAAAAATATTTTAAAAATAAAATAGGAGGCTATGAACCATATAGACTTGTTAATCCTCCTTTTGATCCACTGGGTCCTAGCATGATCTCATTGGTGAGAGAAACTCAACATTTGGAAAACTGATCTGTCTCATCCCTGCCTAGGACAGAAGCCAAGACTGTCTCATTGAAAAAAGGCTAGGCACGGTGGCTCACGCCCGTAATCCCAGCACTTTGGGAAGCCGACGTGGGTGGATCATTTAAGCCTAGGGGTTCAAGACCAGCCTAGCCAACATGGCGAAACCCTGTCTCTACTAAAAATACAAAAATTAGCCAGGTGTGGTGACGCATGCCTGTAGTCCCAGTTACTCAGGAGGTTGAGGTGGGAGGATAGTTTGAGCCCAGGAGGTGGAAGTTGCAGTGAGCCAAGATCACATCATTGCACTCCAGCCTGAGTGACAGAGTGAGACTCTGTCTCAAAAAAAGAAAAAGAAAAAAGAAAAGAAAAGAAAAAGAAAGAAAGAAAGAATACCAATACATCCTAAGAACTACCATCAACATTTAAAATCCATAACTTTGTGACATCATAATTTGTGCACACAAGAGGTCTACCAAAAACACGAGTCCAAAAGACTCACAGCAAAATTATTCTGTAGAAAAATAAGTTTTATGTTTGCATAAATCAACAGCAATCCACAGTAGACAACAGTCATGACATTAGAAAGTAAAGAAACTAAATTTCCTTTTAGTAAGTATCAATAAGGCTGACACATTCCAGACCCTGAGGAGTGACTGAATCCATTAATCTAAATGTAAATCTGGGCTAGGGTGTGAAATTCAGTGCCATGAGGTTTATAGACTATTGGGGAGAAAAAACAGCTTTGAAATTGTCCTGGCCGGGCGCGGTGACTCAAGCCTGTAATCCCAGCACTTTGGGAGGCCGAGACGGGCGGATCACGGGGTCAGGAGATCGAGACCATCCTGGCTAATACGGTGAAACCCCGTCTCTACTAAAAAATACAGAAAACTAGCCGGGCGAGGTGGCGGGTGCCTGTAGTCCCAGCTACTCGGGAGGCTGAGGCAGGAGAATGGCGTAAACCCGGGAGGCGGAGCTTGCAGTGAGCCGAGATCCGGCCACTGCACTCCAGCCTGGGCGACAGAGCAAAACTCCGTCTCAAAAAAAAAAAAAAAAAAAAAAAAAGAAATTGTCCTATTATTCTCTGGACTTACTGTCCATGACACTTCTCCAACCACACAAAAAGCTCTGAAAATACAGGAAGAAAGAAAAGTCAGTCATTATTACAAATTAAATGGGTTTATTGTCTCATCTTTGGGTCTAGACTGATTTTTATTTTTACATCTTCTAGAAAAAGTCATTGTAATTATTACTAATTCCTAGCAGCCTGCCCTATGAATTTCTTATAGTTTGTGTGCACAAAGGAAAGGGAAAAGGAAAGGAGGCAAGGGAGGGAAAGAGGAAGAAATAAAGGACTGGCAACACATGATGCATTTCACGAGTTATAAGTGCCTGGACTGCATATAGTGCTTTACCACTGGACTGTGTGTTTGAAAATCAGAAGTAAGATGAAAAATATAGGGGAAAGCTGAGTGAAGACTCATAAAAGACAAATAAGAATGATTTGTTTCAGGGTATAATTATTCTCATGAAATGAACCGAAATGGAATTTTAGATGGAAGGAGTAGGTAGAACCCAGATAGTTAACATTAATTTTTTTTTTTTTTTTTTTTTTTAGTTTCCACACTGTATTTCAAACCAGTTTTAAACTGCCCACACTATTCCCAAACTATCTGATTTCATGTTTCATCATTTGCTGAGTTTAATCATTTCCATAAAGGAAGCAACAAATGATGGCCAAATGAAAACAGAAACTTCAAGAGCTGGGGCATCGTTAGTGAGGAGCCCAGCTTCTTCCCAGGAAACCTGCTAGGCTATGGGTTCCAGACAGAATAAGAATCTCTTGAACTTACACAACCTTAAGTCAAGAATGAAAAGTGGCTAATAGGAGAGAGACAGATGAAAAAGGATGAGCTCTCACTCACTACTCAGCCAAGCTTTTTACAGGAAGCAGCATGTATTTCACACTTTTCTGTAGCATGGATTTTACCAAATTTCAGTAAAGACACATGGCAATATTTCTTTCTGGGCATTAACTTAAATCTATTTTTCAATTCTTATTTTTAGACATCAAGTCCTGTGGTTGGCATTGCAGAAGTGTTTCTGGAACGTGGCCATGTTGCCAATGATTTTTAATGGATGCCAAAGAAGAAAAAGCATTCTAACTTGGAAGAAATACTTTAGGCCAGAGAAGAAAGCGCAAGGCAGTCTAAATGTAAACCATTTATGTTAAACAAATGCAGTCATGCTGAAACAATAGAGTTAGTGCCTTAGTCAAAGAATCTTGTGACATGTTTATGGTTATAGAGACTCGTATAAGAAATATAAAAATAATCTTTTTTGGTACTGGGGAATATTAGGATATTTGCCTCAAATATTATGCTGTGGGTTGCTACCCATTCCTAAAAAAGTTAGAAAGCTTTTTTTCCTTGCCAATCTAAAACAGATACATGAACAAGAATAGTTAGGGTGAGTAGGCCTTGGACATTTAGGCATGTGGGCATGGTATGAGTCATGGGAACATGACAAAAGGAAGTCCAAAGACCTGGGGTCTTGTCCCAGATCTGTCATCTGCTAAATATGAACCATGAGTCGGTACTCATCTAAGCTTCTATTTCTCATTAATAAGAATAGGATGATTTTTATGCATGCCCTCTCAGGGTCCTTAAGAAAGGGGTTCAGGGCTGGGTGCGGGCTCACGCCTATAATCCCAGCACTTTGGAGGGCTGAGACGGAAGGATCACCAGAGGTCAGGAGTTTAAGACAAGCCTGCCCAACATAGGGAAACCTCATCTCTACTAAAAATACAAAAATTAGCTGGGCAGGGTGGCTCATGCCTGTAATCCCAGCTACTCAAGAGGCTGAGGCAGGAGAATCACTTGAATGCGGGAGATGGAGGTTCCAGTGAGCCAAGATCCTGCCACTGCACTCCAGCCTGGGCGACAGAGCAAGACGCTGTCTCAAAAAAAGAAAAAATAAAAAAAAGGAGATCCAGTACCACATCAATGGCAAACCAGTAGTATATTTTGGGACTAATAATAAGCTCTCATAAATTGAACCTCTTAAGAAGTAAACATGTCGGCCGGGCGCGGTGGCTCAAGCCTGTAATCCCAGCACTTTGGGAGGCCGAGACGGGCGGATCACGAGGTCAGGAGATCGAGACCATCCTGGCTAACACGGTGAAACCCTGTCTCTACTAAAAATACAAAAACTAGCCGGGCGAGGTGGCGGGCGCCTGTAGTCCCAGCTACTCGGGAGGCTGAGGCAGGAGAATGGCGTAAACCCGGGAGGCGGAGCTTGCAGTGAGCTGAGATCTGGCCACTGCACTCGAGTCCGGGCGACAGAGCGAGACTCCGCCTCAAAAAAAAAAAAAAAAAAAAAAAAAAAAAGAAGTAAACATGTCTTTCTGGCTTAAAGAAGCAAAACAGAGCTTCGGCTTTCCAGAAACTTTCAGTAGAACAACTAGGAGAGAGGTCAGAGAGTACTAACATTTAAGAACTGCAAAATATTAAGAATGAATGTTTAATTTGAGTGTTGGTCAGAGTTAATGTCAATGTTTTTGGTGCCCAAGGCACTGACGGTCAGCTCAGCGTCTAGTCAGCCCAAAGGCACTTTGAGTCTAATGCAGCCTCACTCCATACCACCTTATAGGTGATGTGGAGAGTCTAACAACGCTCAGTCTGGATTTTTCTCAGGCTCCATCCTCCTCAGTCTCACTTTGACAAAGCTCTTGAAAAAAGTTCAGCTTATCTGACTCCAACAGAGTGTTGAGTTTCTTGTGTCAGAGCTCTAGAAATAAGGAACTATTCTTAGCTGGGTTTACTTGGGAAATATTTAACTGTGGTTGTTAGCTATTCTAGGAACGAGACTGGCTTTGGATGGAATCAGGTTGGCGCCTCCACTAGAAGAATGTCTGTTTGTTGAGGAAGAGAGCATGGGGATTATAACTTCAGTTTGAATGTTTTAAACTATGTTGTGGGTAAATAGAAGTTCCTGCAACCCAGTTCCTCAGCATAATTCATCCATGGCTCTGTGCTTACTTACAAAAGGTGAGGCAAACTTGTAGTCAGCATGACCCTAACTTCCATGTCGGTTGGTTACATTTACTGTCTTATCTACTAATGAAAGACAAGATTCTTAGGTGCAACAAAAGTCACTGAACTCCTGAAACATACCCTAAACACCTCTAGAAGCAGTTTACCATAATTCCTGGCACTCAATATTGGCATCAGTGCATGGCCTACTCCAGTGTCTTAGAAGTCACAGATAAATAAATCCAATCAGAAAACCAGAGGGAGAGACTTTAAGAAGCAGGAGACAACCTTAGAGCTCAGTTGGCATCTGAAGGCAGGAAAATATGTAGGCAAACTGCCTAATTGACAAGTTGTAAACCAGGATTACAGATGCTGTAATACAACTGAATGGCTCATAGATTCATGGAATGTCAGAATTCCAAAGGCAACTGGAGATGTGATGTTCAATAAGAGTCAGTGATTATCCCACCAGACCCTGAGCAAGACCTGCATGAGAATTTCCTCACCAACGTGTCTCAGCACCTACCAGAGTATCTGGCACATAGTAGGTGCTCAATGTGTATTTGTTAAATACATGACAAACAAATGAGTAAATAAATTAATTAATTCAACAGCACTTGTTCCAGATGTCTGCTTTAAGGATGACAAACGCTCTATAGCATTAATAACAGACACTGCATGCTTGCTTTATCTCACAGCATTTGAAGTCTTAGATAACATAAAATTAATTTAAATGGTTTGCCTATTTTCTCACACTTCTAAAATCAAATTTTTGGTGTTCCTAAGCCCTGCAAAATGCTGAGATTGTGAAATCAGCTCCAGCAAGAAGTTATTAAAAAATAATATAATAACAGAGCCATAGGAATCTGTATGAATTTATAGGCACAAAGCCTGAAGTCAAGAGTATGCGTGATATGTTAACCAAATATATGAATATTAATACAATACATATTAGAATTAATTTAATATGTGCACTAATATTTAGATGCTATTATGCTACACAGGCATTTGATAATTCCTGACAACATAAGTGATACCACCTTGACATTCATAAGAGAATGTTAAGCTTATAAAAAATTGTTAGTTGGTCAGGCCGGGCGTGGTGGCTCAAGCCTGTAATCCCAGCACTTTGGGAGGCCGAGACGGGCGGATCATGAGGTCAGGAGATCGAGACCATCCTGGCTAATACGGTGAAACCCCGTCTCTACTAAAAAATACAAAAAACTAGCCGGGCGACGAGGCGGGCGCCTGTAGTCCCAGCTACTCGGGAGGCTGAGACAGGAGAATGGCGTGAACCCGGGAGGCGGAGCTTGCAGTGAGCTGAGAGCCGGCCACTGTACTCCAGCCTGGGCAGCAGAGCAAGACTCCGTCTCAAAAAAAAAAAAAAAAAAAAAAAAAAAATTGTTAGTTGGTCAATGTTTATGTACTGTTCATTTCTTTAAATCTGTCATAAAAGCAAGATGTCCTATAGGAAAAAAAAGAATTATGAGGTGATTGAAAACAGAAATTGGGCGTTTTTAAATCTGCAAGTGAAATATATATCTCTATTTCAAAATCCAGGTTTTGACTTCATGTTCACTAAAGAAAAAAGAGAGAAATTTTAGCAATTATCCAGATATTTCAAAAGGGGAAAGATATTTTTGCTATTCCACCAGAAATTTCATACAAAACTAAGGGCTAGCATGTTTCACGTGATCTAGGCATAGCCCGTTTTCTTCTAAAAATTTTGTAGTTACATGTAATGAGTAATTTTTGTTCCATGGGAAAACTTAGTTTTATTGTGATTCACTGGTTAGCTATGGGTAACATTTATTATAAAATGGCTTATATTCTATTATACTAGTCATTGAAAATAAAAGAATATATAAAATAAATATGTTGATCTAGAGAGACAGAAGAAAAAGCATTGTTTATTCACCAAAATATTAAATAATAAACACGTATCTTTCACTCTAAATACAAATGAATCTGACTAGATACAAAACACCTATTCTACTCATGGTAACTGTCACATGGACTTTGAGAAATTAAACATCCACATGATGGGAGATAAGGCTGGCTTCATCCTGTTCTAAATCAAGTACCAGCTCATGGAAAAGCAATGAATCACTAGTTTTCTTTGAGTGAGGAAGAAACAGATTGTGTGTGTTAATTCATCTACTTAAAATGGAAATATTTTGAAGATTTTAAAAAGGAACTCTGGATTTCAACAAATAAATGCAGATTTGGGAGAGTCATTTATAAAAAAAAAAAAAATGGGCGTGTCTGCATTTTCCCTACTGATGACTGCAATCCATTAGGTAACATAATGGGCAAAACTTGTTAGTAGGATAGAATTGGAAACAAATTGTTTTTTCTGACAAGTCTTCTATTGGAGATATTAAGGATGTCTCTTGGAAAAAACTGAAGACAACACCCTCTTTGGCAATCAGCTGTGGGTTTTCTTTGGTCTGATTTTCCCTGTTTTCCATGGCAAACAGGATTTACTTGAGGATGCCTGTCTCTGATCTGCCTGGCTGTTTTCCATGGGAGTCAGAGCTCCCTGTCTGGTGATGAGTTTGCTTTCTCACAAGTGGGGATGATACCCTAAGACCTAGGAGACCCACTGCCCAAGGGCAGTGAGCATCCTAAACAGATGAACCAGAGAAAGAGAAAATGTTCTCCATAACCAAAAGCAAATGCAGAAAGCCAGGAGGAAAAAGAAACTCTTGGTTCCAAGGACACAGACATTAGTTCTGAGAACATCTCCTGCCTTGTAAAGAATATATCATGGAGAACACAATCTTTTTGTCTCAATGGGCATCTCACAAGGCCTACAAAGCAAGGCCCCAGAAAAACTGTATTAAGAAACAGTGCAGGAGCCTAATTCGTTTCCTATTTCGACATTCAAAAAAAAAAAAAATGTGGCTGTTTGGTAAAACTCTCCTGACTACAAGGGAACCATCTGGGACTAATTATGATATCTAGCCTTATTTAAAACTGTCATTTCATTCTGTATTTTGAGTTCCTCTAATGTAGCTAATTAGAGTTTCTCCCAACCCTACTATAATCCCATATATATTATTATATTATGGGAAATATATATATATCTATATTTGGAGGCATACATTGGAGGAATGTGTGTGTGTGTGTGTGTGTGTGTATATATATATATATATATATTCCAAAGCTCTTGAAGAATTGTGCCAGGATTACTACCATTAGTAGCAAAGAGAAAGTTTTCCAGCATTTTTTTTTTACTGAAAGTCATTTTTTAAGTTTTCTTCAACCAATAACAGTAATAGCTCCAGGACAAATTAGTGGCTTACATCATTGGAGCATCACATCTGGAGACCATGACCGCAGTGCACTCGTGTCTCTGTCAGCATGTGAGCTGCTTGCAATAGGACACGTTACTGATCCAGAATAAGCGTGGCCCCGCCCCTTCAGGTCTACAGAAAACCCCCAAGGGAGCGGTGAGACCATAAAGAGCTTACCTGCCCCCAAAAAGGTTAGAGACTAAACTACATTGAATTAGCCCTTTCTCTTGCAGGTTACTGGCTAGAAGTAGATGGCTCTGTGGTAGCATCTTTCCCACTCAGCTATACTTCAAATCAGTTCTTGAAAGAATATCTTTAAAGAGGCCTCAGAGTTTTCTGAAGTGCTTCTACTGCTTTCTTTCAATTGCTAACTAGAAACTGAATCTAGAAAGGAGATAACAGGAGTTTTGGGGGATCTCTCTTAAACCACAAGGAAAGGCAAGACACCTACTGAAAGAGTAGGGAAATTTTATCCTGGTTTATTACAGAGTGGTTTCCTTTTCCCACAAATAACTCTAGTCAACATGCTGAGAATCACCTCAGGACCATGACATTTGGCCATAGGTCTTTTGATTCCACCCTTCTTTCCTGCTGGCCATTTGCCTACCCCAGCGTGGGGCAGAGCCAGGCAGAAGAGAAAGAAGAACAACTTGACTGCGTGTGGATTTTCTGGCAAGAGTTTAGTGAAGGACAAGGTTCAACCTAATTTCTAAAATAAATTTTTCAAGTGTTATTGGTACAAACTCAGTCTGTTCCCCATTACCACAGAGAGCAAGAATTAACTATAATTTTACTTCTATTTGATTCCCTGTAAGGACAAAACCACACTTTTAATGCCAACACATGCACAGTCTAACATTACAGTAAACATTTTTCTGACGCATTTACAGATTGACAAAAAGAGAGAGAGAGAGAAATAAACTAAAACATTTGGCTAGGGCTTAGTTACTTCATTGAGAATCAGTAATATTTCAGAAAGTGGTACAATGTAGAAATTACTAAATCCATTCTTTAAAGACCCTCAGGTTAGAGTCTGAATTACTAGAAAAAGAAAGAAATGCAAATTGTTTATTATTTTCACATGTACAGTAAATTCAAAAAATTGTACTTCTTTCGAGAACCATATGGGACAGGCTTTCTTTTCATCAGGAGTGGTTTTGCTTGTTATGCCAAGAGCTAAAAAGATGTTTTTAATAACCAAAGCCAGTT
Source organism: Rhinopithecus roxellana (assembly GCF_007565055.1). NCBI lineage: Eukaryota > Metazoa > Chordata > Mammalia > Primates > Cercopithecidae > Rhinopithecus > Rhinopithecus roxellana. The sequence continues at coordinate 143,816,324 of NC_044551.1, forward strand.
TGTTATACAATCTGTCTGGATTTAGCTTGTAAGAAAGATGAAGATCCCTTGGGCAGAAAATAGAGGGTGACGGGGGAGTTGCCTGAGATGATAGAGAAGTAGCGCAAAATACACAAAGATGATGATAAAAGATGATTCCAAAGGTAATCAGCTTAACTTGTGGTTGGTAGAACTCCTGCATAGTTCATTGAGGAACCATAGGAGGTGACTGGGGCTCCTTTTGTCAATGTGATCATGCTCTTTATGGGGAGAGTGTAAAAATAAATTGTGTGCTGGCAAACATGTTTCTTAAATACCTACGTTTGGTGCACGTGAGGAATTCACCCAACAACAGCCTCAGAGGATCTCAGAGAACATGACTCCTCTTTAAATACGGCTTAGGACAAAGGGAAGGCCAGCACCCTGTCTCAGACTAGGAAAAAAGAGTTATGAGAAATGAGAATGATCTTGAGAGGGTCGCCCATGTGTGTTTCACTAGACCAGAATTTCAAAAAAAGATACACCAAAAACAAGTCCAATAGCAGGATGAAGTTGTCATGGTCCATGATGAAACCAGAAAATTAAGGAAAGTATAGCGCATTTTTCATAAAATTAAACAAATCTGTATTAAGAGCTAGTCTTTTACTGTAAGGTATATCCTTCCTATATTTCTCAAGTTAGAATATGCTTTATTACATTAGAGTGAATCACGGGAAATTGCCAATATTCAACTGCTTTTGACCTACAAAAACAACAGTTTGCAAGAGTTCAACCTAACATTAAATGATGATAATTGGATATGGGAGATTCTAATGAACTTATGTGGCAAAATATAGAGCTGGTAACCATATGTCAGTATCTAGATTGGTTTTGAAAGTTGTTTGGTCTATAAAATCCAGAAAAATAGTCATAAATATATATTGCCACTAAAGGGCATCTTAACCAGCAGACTTCTAGATTTTGATTGCAGTAAAATGAAACAACGCCCTCCCCTCCCCATGCCCCTGCCAAAAAAATAAAAGGAAGATAGACCCAGACACAAAACAGAATGTCATGGTCATTGTTGGAACCAGCTCTATAAGAAGGAGAGGGTATAATTCCTGCATCTTGGGACACCAGGAACACCAGGAAGACATGAAACAGCCCTGAGCTAGGGTCTTTCCCATCCTCTGCCCCAGCCTGGTAGCTCAAGGGAAAAGGAATTTGCTGCTCACCCACATTCATTTCCTCCAATGGAAGGCAAAGAAGCTGATTGACCACTAGACAGCAAAGGTAAAACTCTACTGGTGACTGGGTAGAAAAGAAGTTCCAGAAACTCAATATGGAAGCTTCTGCCAACAGTAGACAGGAAGAAAAGCAATCCAGCCCTGTGGTTCTTATAAAAGAGGATGATCCAATGCCAAGATGAGGGCATTTTTATTGACCTTGCCAATCACTGCTCAGGCACACCTGACAGACCACAGTGGGCCAATGGGATTCTCTCCGAGTGGGAATTTGCATTTGTGGGAGGTGAGCAGGAAGGCTCTGCAGAGACTAAGGCTGCCATTTTAGAATGAGCACAATGAGCCTACGTGCAGGCAGAGAGCTGCCAAGACCAGCTCGGTCGTAGAGTCCCTAACCCAGAGTTGCTAGAGGAATTAAAGACACACACAGAACTATAGAGTGCGGAGTGGGAATCGGGGCTGACAGCCTTCAGAGCTGAAGCTACGAACAGAGTTTTACCCACATATTTATTGATGGCAAGTCAGTGATGAGTATTGTTTCTATAGATTATAGATTAACTAAAGCAGGAAACAAAGGGATGGGCTCTGGCTAGTTATCTGCAGCAGGAACATGTCCTTAAGGCACAGATTGAGGATCATGCTATTGTTTATGGTTCAGGAACGCCTTAAGCAGTTTTCCGCCCTGGGTGGGCCAGGTGTTCCTTGCCCTCATTCCAGTAAACGAACAAACTTCAGCGTGGGCGTCATAGCCATCATGAGCATGTCACAGTGCTGCAGAGATTTATGGCCAGATTTGGGGCCTGTTTATGGCCAGATTTGGGAGCCTGTTCCCCACAGAGAGCTGAAGAGAGGAAGCAAACATGCAAAAGCCATGAGAGATCGTATGCCAAAGAGAAATAGCTGGGAAGACAACAAGGCAGAAATAATGGGAAGACAACAAGGCAGAGAAAGTAGCACCCTTCATTATTCCAAATCCATGTCCAGCCACTCAAGAAGACCTAGCTGGGTCTTGGGATCCAGACCTTGAGATCCATGAGATAGCCTGAGACTAATTTTTCTTTACATAAGTGAGCTGGAAGACGTGGGGGAGGGGGTGTCTTAATTTTACAAACAAAAGATCCTTGCTAAATTATAAGTTTGTAAGTGATCTTTAATATTCAGCAGGAGAAGAAATGAGATTATAAGTAGAACTGGCCAAAAGTTATAGCAACCTGATTCCCATAACCAGGCTTCATGAATCTGAGAATTAAGGGATGGAAATAGGAGTAACCCTCTCATTAGTACCCCTGATGATTCACTAGCAAATCATCAAAAGTTTGCTTCCCATACTTGCAACTTTCGGCTTGGCTGGTTTTGATTTCTTAGTTACAAAGAAAGAGGAATGCTTCCACCAAGAGACAAAACAACAATTCCATTCAACTGGAAGTTGAGACTGCCACATAGTCACGTTAGGGTCCTTAGACCTGTGAATCCACCGGCAAAGGAGTTACACCAGTAGTTCCCAACTGGGAATGGATTTTGTCTCCCAGGGGACATCTGTCTCCCAGTGGTCATCACAACTGGAGGAGGGGATGCTCCTAGGTATCACGTATCTAGTGGTAGAGGTCAAGGATGCTGCTAAATATCCTACTATGCACAGGAAGTCCTTGCCCTCCCCCACTTTACATCCCCTCCCTCCCTTCCAAAAGGCCTGCCCTGCAGACATCAAATTCTAGTGTAAGACATGAAGATAGGTTCACAGAGACTATTTAACCAGCTACTACAATTGTGTATAATGTTAAATCTCTACTCAAAAATGAATACGTATAGTTCAGCCATTGTGGTAAGCAATTTGGAGATTTCTCAAAGAACTAAGAGTTGAACTATCATTTGACCCAGCAAATGGGCATATACCCAACGTAAAATAAATTGTTCTACCAAAAAGACACCTGCACTTGTGTATTCATCACAGCACTATCACAATAGCAAAAACATGGAATCAACCTAGGCATCTATCAATGGTGAACTGAATAAAGAAAATGTGGCACATATATGCCATGGGATACTACATAGCCATACAAAAGAATGAAGCCACTTCCTTCGCAGCAACATGGATGCAGCTGGACACCATTATCCTAAAGGAATTCATGCAGGAACCGAAAACCAAATACCACATGTTCTCACTTATAAGTGAGAGCTAAACAAGGACACAAAGATGAGAACAAGAGACAGTGGTGACTACTGCGGGGGAGGGGAATGAGGGTTCGAAGACTATCAGGTACTATGCATTATGCTCACTACCTGGGTGGCAGGATCATTCATACATCAAACCCCACGACACGCAATTTACCCACGTAACAAACTTGTACATGTGCTCCCTGAATCTAAGATAAAAGTTGATATAAAAAATAATGCACACACACACACACACACACACTTATACAGGTTCCTTCCATAGCCCTGGAAGGGTTCCTAGCATTATGGTCTCTTGATTGTACATTTTTGGAAAAATATTAAAAATAAGCTATTTTGAACACAGTCAGTCAAGTTGTCAAGTTTCAGAATTATTTTGAACACAGTCAACTTGCAAAATTTGTAACTAGTTGTGATTTGTTTTCTCTTTCTTAACAGAGAATCACCTTCATACCTAGTTTATACTCGTAATTTCATACTCATTCTCCTAGAGAGGGCCTTCTATAGGAAGGAAAATAGTCTATGCTTCAAAATCTGGCCCTGCAGAGCTCTAACTGCACTTGAGGTCAGTTCTGAGCTCATACCTCAGAAAACAAATCAAATGACCCTTTTACAAATGTAGGATGAAATAGATGCAAACTACAGAGAAATGAAGAAAGTCAGCAAGTCCTGAGTTCTAACCTCAGGCATTTGAACATGAAGTGAATTCTACCAATTTAGTCTTCCTTATAGTTTGTATAAAGAAAATACCACTGTAAGAAGAAGGGCTGTCCTGGAAAATCAGGTTCAGTCTCAGAATACGCACATCCTCAACAAGAAGAGGGATGCAGCTGAGGGTACCAGGAGCTCAAGAAGGAAGATGAATTAAGGCTAGAACATCAAAATCTTCATCAGTGCATTTCTCTGGACTCTGGACCTTCCCAAAGAGCAGGGAAATTACTAACATGTAAAGAGAGTCTCAGATCTTATTGGAATGATTCATTGAGGTGGAAATGGAAAGTGCCTTGTTTGAGGAGAACATTGAGACACTGAGTAGGTTTCTAAGTTCAATGTCACACATAAATGTGACAACAAAATTTTAAGGCCAGAGATGGGTTTTACTCAGAATTGATGTCATTGCTGGCTAAAGATGAACATTTTGGAAAACACTTTATCACTTTAAAATACTTGGAAATAAAATTTAGCTCCTTAACCAAAAACTGCAATAATATACATTCTACAGCCAAGTATTTTACAAAAAAAAAAAATTCTTCACATTTCTAAGTTTTTCTGTGACAACTTTTATACTGAAGAAATAATATGTATCCTTCATAACCTAAATGTATAGATATTTTAGACATATTTTATTTTTTAACATTGTAAAACCATTTTTATCTCAGATCTAAAACAGGATGCATGGATGCATGGATGGATGGATGGATGGATGGTTGGAGAGAAGGGAAGGGTTTGATAGTGAAGAGTTGTTATTCTAAACCTGGCTGCAGTTCGAGCTAGGTGGCAAGAAAAAAACCTTCTCATGATGGAGAAAGGCTCTTTTCTTTAAGAACAATTCCATACCGAGCATGTTGGTTGTGAAAGGTGAGATTCTTAGATTTCAACCTACATAACAGAGTTCCAATAAAGAAGAATCAAAGCGTTCGACATGATAAAGAAAGAGGATTTGGAAGCCTCTGACGGTGGGCTGGGAAGAGAAGGTTTTTAGGTCTCTGAGACTGGGGGATGCATAAAGAATGTGGGGGAAGAAAAAGAGAGGTCCTCAAGAGGGTGAAAGTTCAAGGCCGAGAGATGAGCATGGCCAGTGAGAAGTTCTCTGAGAGGGATTAGCATCAAATGTCCATGAAAAAAGAATTGGGAATGATTTCCTGCCTTAGGCCATAACTATTCTATTAATTCCCCAACGTTTAGGAAAATCGGTGATACTCATGCCAACGTCAGGCAGCTGCTCTCATAACTGAGAGCCAGGGGGAGAAGGTGAAGCCACCAGCGAAGTAACTGAGAACCACCAGAGGCAGGAAATCAGAACCAGAAGGCACAGTGAGAATGTGAGTCACCGCCACGCACACCCGGTCCACCCTCCTGCTGATGCCCAGCTACGATGGGGAGCAGACTTATTTCTCACATGAAAGGGGCTCAAGCCACTTTATAGGAGAGTAAACTAAAGGTTGACACAGAAGGTCAGAGGATTTGGGAACATCTGGGTAGCCAGCATCAGAGTTACATGTGTTGCAAATATAACAACTAATTTGATCACCTACATTTGCCCTATTTTTCCTTAATAAACATTTCAGAAGGTTCAAACTGCATTTTAAATTCCAATTCTTTGGAACTAGAGGTTTTGCTCTGGACCATTTGGTTCCTATAAAATGTTGTTGATCTCAGGAGCTAACAGCATCACACAGAAACACTGCAAGTTCTATCGCACTGAAAGAAATCTGAAATAAAGGCAGGTCGTCTCAATGAGTTACACAGAAATGTTGGGTCGATTCATTAATCATGACCTTGAGGTATGAGGGCGGAGAAGGCACAGGCAGGGACACAGGCAGAAGGACGGCTGCTCAGTATGCTGCCTAGAAGATTGTGTCCCTTCTTTGTCTCCTCTGAGGAAGGGCAAGTGGCTGTTCCTCACCCGCCCCCAAGAAGGGGATCCTGTAACACCCTGGTTCCTCTGAGGACCTAGCTCCACCAATTTTCTTCCCTCTCTAGTATATATTTGTTTAACCTTTCCCTACTCCCCAGTTCCTCCAACCAGCACAAGGGCTCCCAACTGCAGAGGCAGTCAGCCTGGTGGGATGCAACACCGTGTGGCTTGTTAGCACTGATTTCTCACACTGTTTATATAAATTAGAGAGTATTCCAGAGCTGCTCTGTAATATCACTCTCATATTCCGCAATGCTTTTTTGAGTGAGAAAGCTCTAGTTTGCTATCTGGGAATTGTCCATAGCCCACAGCCTATCTCAGTTACCCATGGACATTTATGCACCCCCATGGACATTTATGCACCAGGGATCTCAAAGGAACAGAAGGCTGTAAAGCCCGAAAATTGGGATACAGGGTAACAACGTGTAGGCATTTCCGTGGGCGTGTATTACACATGTGAACCGCATTATTCATAATGTTGCAGCAGGCAAAACAAACACCTCATCACTAATGCCTTACCCTACGATATGCTCAAGTTTCTTCCATCTTATTAAAATCTTATTAAAATGGTTGCCTTAAATCCTTTTCGAAAAACTCTGAAACTGCTAGATATAAAACAAAGCGACAAATAAATTTTAGTTTGTCTAAACCCCTGTGTAAGTCTGTTTCCAATAGGAAACAGATGGCACCCTCAAATTAGGACAATTTAAGTGGGGTTTAGTTAAACAAGAACCTTTTATAAGGGTCCCAGTAGGGTATAGGAGAACCACAAGGGTGAGTGTAGTGACCTGGGGCTAGTAGCAATGGAGTAACCATCCCTGAGTCAAAAGCAACAAGGGAAGAAGTTACTGAAACACAGAAGGAGAGAATGTGGAGGGGGCTGTCTTGAAAGGAACAGTGAACATCAGAGAAGGGATGAAACCCAGTCGAAAGCATTCCCTCTGGGACATCCCCAGGGGATAAATATCCTGAGCTCCCTCTACTCGCTCTTTTCTGTGAAGTGTGATGTTCATCAAGGACTTCCTTTTGGGCAAATGCAGGAAATAAACACTCCTTAGTTCTTTTCTCACTTGATCTCTCTCCAGCATTTTACATGGTTGACTACTTCCTTCATCTTGAAAGCCTGTTTTCCTTTGATTTCTGGGACACTACTCTTTCTTGGTTTGCTCTCTTCCTCTCTGATTTCTCCTACTCTAAATCTACAGATTGGTCTTTCTTGTCCTACTCCATAAATGATAGTGTCCCCAGGGGTCTGTTATCAACCTATCCTTTCTTCTCAGGTGATCTCATTTATTTCTTAACCAATACCACCTAGTTTTCAGCTTTCCCCATATGCCCATTACTACCTGTCTTAGTTTGGGTTTCCCTAGAAGTAGATCCCAAAACAGGGATGTAGATGCAAATAGTTTGTTTTGGCAATGATACTTGGAAACACCATTAGGGGAGTGGGGAAGGGAGACAGGGAAGAGGAAGGAGCCCATAAAGTAAATTATTAAGCAAGATTCCACAAGCGGCAAAAGGGCTTAGTCCTGCTGGGAAGCTCCAGGGAACAGCATAAAACATACTCTAGAGTTTTCCCAGGCAAAGAACAAACGAGCTGTGGCGTTTGTACACAATCCCTGAGTCATTGGTTGAGGGCTACTCCCAGAAAGCATTAATTCCTTACCCCTTCCAGCCTGCCATGACCATAGGTAGAGAAGTCCCTGAGGACAGTTGTTGGCAATGGAAAGATGTGCCAGAACACACCAAAATGGTAAGTGCCAAAGCAATGTGGGTGTAACACTGACACCATCTGCTACATTTCTAAATTTCTATTTCTGGTCCAGATCTCTCTTTTTCCCCAGATCCACACAACCAACTGCCTACTTAGGCCTCTACTGTGCGACTGCAGGGGCCACTCACTCCCACCCTCACCTGTTTTCTCACTGATTGCAGAGCCTGACACCACCATCCTCACAACCCCAAATCAGACACCTACCATTCATTTGTGATTTGCTAATTGGTTGCCAACCTCCTAACACCACTTTTAGCTTCTATCTTCCATCACACTGTTAGTTCAGGTCCTAATATTTTTTGCCTAAGCTGTTGCAATAATTTCCTAATCGGCACTTCTCTCCCTGTTCTATTCACACTTCTACACCATGTAATCATCTTGCTCGAAATCCTCTAAAATCCTCTTAAGGGACTCTCAATTACCTCAAATCAAGATTCTAAGTCTTTAGGTGAACACAAAGATCCGGTCTCTCTCTTCATCTCCAGCTTCTCCTTCTCAACTCCTCTAAACACATTCTATCTACCTACCCACACACATGTGTTCATAATTCTCCACACATGACAGAGCCTAGACTTTGCATATGTGTTTCCTTCTGCTGTGCTTTCATCTTGCCTTCAACTCCAACTTGTGTCAAACATCACTTTTTTGCCACTTTGTTCCAGATCTCCAAGGAGACAGCTCTTAGGCTGTGTTTCTGCAGCACTAACAATTACTGAGCAATAATCACATATCTAATGGGTTTATAGTAAAAGTATTCGTATGAATAGTGTAGGTTCTTTACCTGAAGATCAGAACATACCAGAAGTGATCCAAAAAGATGAAGACCTGATGGATAAGCATACAACTGCTCATAATAATACTCAGCATCAGACATAAAGACATCTTAAGATGTCTCTTTCTCACTCAAGGGATTCAAGTTATGAGCAGACACAGCTCTGGGAACCTACCATGATGGTTCAAGTATGGCTTTTTATACCAGATCTAGATTCTATCATCAACATGGTTATTATGTGGATCAAAGGGCACACCAGTGGATTGTCCAGCCACAGATGTCAAAGACCAATTTACTATTAACAAAGATAATCTAATCTGATTAACACTCCTGCCCATCAGCCTTCTACCCTCTACCACTCCAGGGTCTCAGCATCCCTATGGAAACTAAGCATTTTGTTTCAAAGGTAACACCTACCTCCACCCTAGCCTACAGAGGACGGCCACCAGGGCACTTTTCAAAAGTGCTGATGCCACATTCCTAATGTGTTTATCAGTGCGATGACAAAGGGAGTGTCCTCTGGGCCTTTACAGAGAAAAATAGTTACGGGGAGGGAGAGCAGTTCGTGCATGATAAATCCATTCCTACATCTCAATCATTTAAGTTACTGCATTTCTCTTCTTTCTCTAACACTAAGAAATGACTGATCCCTCTACTTCATTTAGTGTGTGCCACTGTTGAATCTAGGTTTTAATCAACAAACTGAGAAAACTGTTAGGAACACTTCCAGCCGCTCAAACCAGCACATTTAATCCAAAATCTCTGGTGAGAGAACCCATATCCAAAAAATTCATCCCAGTCTAAAATTATACAGCTCATTCCCTGGGCTAGCACCTCCAGAATCCATTACCACACATAATCTCCCAAATCTTTTGTGGCATAAGTTAGCAAAACTATTTTTGCAATTTGATTATCACAGATTTGACTTTACAATTGGTTCCCTGGTATATGCCAGAATGTGACTCTAATTGCCTAAAGGCAATGAGGAAAATTGACACCCCTGGCAAGACAACTATTTCTGGTGAGGTCATCACAGGGTCTTCAAGCAAGGCAGGAATAGCTTTGTCTCTTAGAGGTTGCTTCTGCTAACAAGAAAAAATAGTGGAATTTGGGAGCTTAATATTCTTAAAAATTTAAATCCTCCCAAAAGTCACTATTTCTATTCTCAATGTGCCCCTCTTTTTTTATTTTCATTTTATTTTTGAGACAGGATCTTACTGTGTCACTCAGGCTGGAATGCAGTGGCACAATCGTAGCTTACCACAGCCTCAAATTTCTGAACTCAAGTAATCCTCCAGCCTCGGCCTCCTGAGTAGCTAGGACTACCGCTCATGCCACCATGCCCAGCTAATTTTTTTGTTGTTGTTTTTAGAGACAGGATCTTGCTGTGTTGCCTAGGCTGATCTCGAACTCCTGGGCACAAGTGATCCTCCTGCCTCACCCTCCCAAAATACTGGGATTAAAGGCATAAGCCACTGTGTCTGGCCTATTTTATTTTATTATTTCTAGAGACAAGGTCTCACTCTGTCACTCAGACTGGAATGAAGTGACATGATCATAGCCCACAGCAACCTCAAACTCCTGGGCTCAAGCAATGCTCCTGCTTTAGCCTCTTAAGTAACTAGAACTATAGGTGCACGACACCACCCTTACCTAATTTAAAAAAAAATTTTTTTGAACTCCTGGCATCAAGCAATCCTCCTGCCTTGGCTTCCCAAAGTGCTGAGGTTACAGGCATGAGCCACTGCTCTTAGCCTGTCAGGGTTCTTCTGTTTTGTGATCATTATGCTCGTGTTTATATAAGAGATCCAGCAAAGCTATGAATTTCACCAGCAATGCAGGTAAGCAGTTTGCAGGATCTGACCTGTGTCTGATTTTCCACCATGTTGGCCCTCTGACAAGAGGTAAGGGATCCCTTTAGATCAGTCTTAGAAACTTCCCAGACTGTAAGCCACTGGGCACAGTTAGAAAGAGCCAGCCGAACCTGCAGGGTATCATCCATACTCATGGTGACTATCCCAGTTTCCTTGGCACCATCCCATTTATGTCTGCTATCTGAGAATTGTTAACCACACTCATTTTCTCTTTCAAAAGTGTCCTAGTTTGAGCAATACATTATGTTTACCCTTCACGTACCTGTAACCTAGCAAACAACCACTTATAACACCAGTGGATGCTCAAGGGAACCACAATAAAAATCTGTTTGATTACTGAATACCATTCTCTAAGGCTGACAGCTTCCACTGGTTTAAAGCCAAATGGAGTTGGATAATCAATCATAGATTCGTATTTTCTTGAGAGTCTGTTCCCTGCAATCCTCTTGGTACTAACAACTACATAAATCAGGATTCTTCATTGCAGACTACAGAATCAACTCTGTTATTAAAACAGAAAGAAATTTACTATAAAGTATGGGATCTTACAGAATTCTGAGAGGGCCAGAACCAAACCTACATTCATAGCCAAGAAAATTGCAGACAAAATAAATGCCCAACATGAGACTGTCCCATCAGAAAACTCGCTGTCATTATCATCTACTGCTTGCCACCTAGGATGGGACTAGACAGCAGACCCATCGTGACAGCTGCCCAGAAGATTCTCTTGCTGTGTGTGTGACCCTCCACCACACATGGTTCCCATCTGCATTCGAAGTTTTGTGTAGGAGTATCTTCTTAGTAGAACCTAGGTCCTGTACCGAACCCTAGCTGGGAAAATGCAATGTCATCTTTATATTTAAGATCTCTTTAAGACAGAAGGCATATTATTAGAGATGCTTTGGTGAGGATGAAGAGTGAATCAATCTTCAGTATCTGCCAAGAGCTGAAAAGGATGATGAGGAATGCATATGAAACCCAGTGATAGTAAGAACATCAGTGGTAGCTCTAGAATTTCTATTAAGGAAGCATTTAGAGGACACTATCTCATTGGAAGGAAGATCAGGGGATATGTCTCAAAGCTGTGTTTGTTTGCATAGCAAGCACACTGTTATTGCTTCGCTCCATTGTTTATTCCAAGTGGACCTATGAGAGCTCATAGAGGTCTAAATCAGACAAATGAGACAACGCTGGCACCATGACCAGATGGAAAGGTAAAATATGGCCAACACTATTACCCCTACTTCACGGATGGGGCTGTACTGCTTCTGAACAGCAAAGTAAAGGACAAGAAGGTCCTTAAATAAAGTGCTCTGCCACATGGACTGGAGTCCTCCCTCAACATTTCTGTGAAAAAGACTATTTTTAAAACAAAATTGGGACATAATATCTAGAAATGCAAATTATGTTACAAAATAGTTTAAATTATGAACCTCCAGATAATCTTGGGTTTATTATTTCTATAATTATCACATCCAAACTGGCACAGGCAAGGAGGACCGAGTGTGTTTTCCCTTCTCTGTGTTGCCAATCTTTCTCTCTCTCTTCCTCCATCGCTCCCTCCCTTCCTCCCCTCCTCCTCCTCCTTCTTCTTTTTCTTTCTCTCTCTCTTTCTCCTTCTTTTTCCCTACTTGAAATACTCCTTTGCTTTCAGGGTACTTTGAGGCAACTGACAGTCATATTTGTCTTTGTGGGGTCCCTGAGATGCCATTTTTCATTGCCCCAAGTCTACCTACGTAGGCCAGTGGATGGTTCAGAAAGAATTATATATTTCCTTTTTCTGTTTTTTCTTTTTTTTTTTCTTTTGTAATCAATCCATTTGGTGAAAATCTGTAATTCACAAGTCAAATAGCATAGAACAGAAACAACTTTCGGAGCCCACTGTGGACGTGGTGGGGGCCAGCCTGTGCTGCTAAACATAGATTTTGCTGATCTGTTGGCTTCTCAGTTCATAGCATTCAGCCCCCTGGCTCCTCAGCAGCTCCTTCTCATCAGCTGTGTCTCGAGCTTTCAGCTGCGGAAAGTGGGCAGGAGAGGTGATGAGATTGTAGTGCCGGTCCAGATACCGCAGGTAGATGAGCATGTGCAAGGCGTAGGCCAACACCAGCAGCAGGATCAGGGACATTGCCAGGCCAATCAGAATAGCTGGCGAGAAGGAGGAGGCGCAGTCTCGGGCCTTGGTAAATCGTCCCCCCTTGATGGCAAAACCTTGGATCTGCAGGAGAAAGGAAGGAGCTGAAGTGATACATCCCTTCTCTCCTAGAATCTACTTCCCAGTTGGGCTGGCAGTTCTGGCCCTTAGGTAGCCAAATTTCATATACTGTCACCCTATTTGTTGAATAATTTAACCACACAATTTGACAAATGCGATTGTGCTTATGGGGACAGTGCAACTCAATCTTAAAACAGGACTGACCCAGAAATTCTGGGATGTATGGTTATCATAACTAGGAGGCTCATGAAATTCAAGACTGAAATAAACCTTGATTTCAAGGCTCTGCAAGAAAACCTCTTTTAATCTGATCCTTAGAAATATTCCATTTCATGGAAAAACCACAACTGCTGTGTTGTCTCTAAAATCCAAAGCACACTCAAAATTTTATAAGGCTAGTATAAGTTTCACAAAGATTTTAAGTCTCCATTCCTCTGCCTTTGATTCTATTGACAGTAATGAGGAAGAGTCTTTGAAGGGGGATGTCATGATCCTTAATGAGGTAAAAGATAAATAATAATCATAAAAGCTAACACTTATCGAAGGTTTTTGTGCACCATAAACTGCCTTAATTTTTTCAGTATGCAAAGAGCCTATGAGTAAGTTACTATTTAATTCCTACTTTATGGATGAGGAAACTGAGGCACAGAAAAATTAAGTAACTTGCCTAGAATCACACAACAGTAAATGTTGTTGACAGTGTAATTGAAACCTGGGCAGTGGGCATCAGACTCGCACTCCATAGCTCCTGGTGGGTTCTGTCTCTTCCTCCTCCCTACCCTCTCTCTTTATTGGTTTTACCATACAGACTTCGTCCCATTTCTGGAAGAGGTGGATACCAGCCCCTCCTTGCATCCTACCCATTACTTTTAATGGCAAAAACCACAATCACTTTTGCACCAACCAAATAGAAAGAAAAGCTTTCCATTATGTGCAGATGAAATGGTATCATTACTTGAAAGAAAGAGAGGTTCAAATTGAGAACTGGCACTGATATCTAATACTGTCAAAATGAAACAGGACTACAAAGCAATTACTTTAAAACAAGAGCCATCGCTTGTGGAAGATAGCCCCCTGTCTAGCTGGCTTTAAAAGTATGACCCTACACAGCATTGCCTCATTCAGACACCTACTCGGTTTTTGAAGAGTACATCAGCCGACTATCCATGAGTGCTTTACTGAAAATTCACTTTGATGGCTTAAGTGAGCACTTTGGCATTGTCCCGTGTGTGTTAGAATTATTGAGGCCGCCCATCACTCCATAGATGCAAGGGGCCTTGCTCACCCAACTGTCTGTGCTCTTGATTGAACCCAAAGCAGCTTCTGAAGAAGACTCTTGTTCTGGCTTTGGGGATCCCTGCTCCGCCTCTCCTGTGAAGAGGCAGAGTGACTCTCTCTTTAGACTGGTGCCTGAAGAGTCGAGCTCCGCCATGACAAAAGACGACCTCACTTGATTCTGCAACTCCAGCCAAGGAGAATGTCCTCAAGTTGACTGACACTTAATTCTTTTTTTTTTTTTTTTGAGACAGAGTTTTGCTCTTGTCGCCCAGGCTGGCGTGCAATGGCAGGATTTCAGCTCACTGTAACCTCCACTTTCAGGGCTCAAGCGATTCTCCTGCCTCAGCCTCCCAAGTAGCTGGGATTACAGGCGCTTGCCACCATGCCCAGCTAAATTTTGTATTTTCAGTAGAGGTAGGGTTTCACCATGTTGGCCAGGCTAGTCTCGAACTCCTGACCTCAGGTGATCCACCCATCTCGGCCTCCTAAAGTGCTAGGATTACAGGCATGAGCCACCACACCCGGCCAACTGCCACTTAATTCTTAACAAGACTTGGTTGAGAACAGTAAGTGTGGAGAATGCCTGATACACTGTCCACCCATTTCCTGGACTAGAGGTTATACAGACATGCTGTTTCTAGCCCGCAGGTGAGTTTTGTTTGATGCAGTGCTCGGAATATCCTGAAAATTTCCTGTGAGAATCCACCAATCTAGCTTCTATTGAAAAGATTCAGCAACACCAGCCCTGCATTCCTACAAAGCAAAAATCAGCGCGGTTGAATTTGTAAAATGCTCACTGTGATGAAGGCTACTCTTTGCCACAGTCCCAGCCCAAATCACCAGTTACCCAAGGTACTTGAGTTTGCCGCACCAGCCACATCACTCTATACTCTATTCCCACCATAAGCCAGGCCAGTAGAGCTGTGCATGTGGACAGCAGCCTTTTGTACACATACCTCAGCCACCATCACCACCACCTCCTCTCCACTGGACTGAACTTGTGTTCTGCCATCTCTTCACATGAAGGGGGTTTCAACAAGGCCCACCTGTCCCCCTGAAAGCAGTGTTTATGGTACGAATGCTGATGAGGATATACATATCTCACACCACCAGGGATGAATGTGCTCATCCCAAGCACACTGGCAGCAGTCTTAGGGACCCTGTGAATATGTAACTGAGTGTTTCTCATACTGCCTGCTCCAGAACTTCAGAGCCAAATTCCTGTGCCGCCTCCAGTCAGTGCAGACAAATGGTCTCGTGGTTTTGTATATTAACCTCACTGGTGGCTCTAACTGACCTTTTCTTCCTTTGTTTTTCTCTACCCCCACGTCTTTGCTAAATTTTTTGTTTTAATTGTTTATTACAAAAGATATATGATATAAAATTTATCATCTAACCATGTTAAGTGTATACAGTTCAGGGCTATTAAGTACATTCACATTGTTGTGCAACCATTGCTGCCGTCCATCTCCAGAACATTTTCACATCTTGCAATACTGAAACATTACTCCCATTAAACACTAACTGCCCATTCCCTCCTCCCTTCAGTCCCTGGCAACTACTATTCTACTTTTCATCTCGGGGTTTGACAACTGTAAGTACCTCATATAAGTGAAATGATGCAATATTTGTTCTGTTGTGGCTGGCTTATTCCACTTAGCATAATGTCTTCAACATTCATTTGTGTTGTAGCATGTATCCAAATTTCCTTCCTCTTTTTAAATTTAATTTTTTTGAGACATCTGTCACTCAGGTTGGAGTGCAGTGGTAGAATCTTGGCTCACTGAAGCCTCGACCTCCTGGGCTCAAGCAATCCTCCTACCTCAGCCTCCCAAGTAGCTGGGACTACAGGTGATACCACTATGCCCCCAGTTGATTTCTTTTTAAAAAATTGTTTGTAGAGATGGGGGTCTCACTATATTGCCTAAGCTGGTCTCAAACTCCTGGGCTCAAGAGTGATCCTCCCGCCTCAGCCTCCCTAAGTGCTGGGTTTAAAGGCATGAGCCATCACTCCCAAATTTTCTTCATTTTTAATGCTGAATAATATTCCACTGTACATATACACTAGGTTTGTTGATCCATTCGTCCATTGATAGACATTCAGGTTGCTTGTACCTTTTGGTTATTGTGAATAATGCTGCCATGAACGTAGGTATAAACATAGGTGAAAGCTGTTCAAGTCCCTGCTTTCAATTATTTGGAGTACATAGCCAGAAGTAGAGTTGCTGGATCCCTTAGTGATTGTATGTTTAATTTTCTGTTTGTTGTTGTTTATAATAGCCATCCTAATGGCTGTGAAATGATTCGCCTATTTTTGAAAGTAATTTTTCATAAGTAGTATTTCCATAAGTCAACTAAGTCATTTCCGGAACAAGGTAGAAGTATAAAGCAATCAATTCCCCTGATCTAATTAGGCAAAATTATTTGTAAAATATTCCTTGTTGTCATTGTATCCTCACTGCCATTTCTGTATATATATATATACAGACACACATACACACATGTATAAACATACACATACATAATATATATTAATATTTATAAACATTTTATACATACACACACAAAAGAATCCTTGGAACCAAACTGTCCAGAATTTGAGTCGTGCCTCTACCATTAACTCTACCAGTTATACTCCTTAGAAAAATTATGTGATTATCAGAGATTCAGTCACCTCATTCATAAAAGGACCTTGCAGCATTATGGTAAGTTCTGAAGACAAAGTACATAAAATAACAACCACAGCACCAACACACATGGCTCACTCACATGTAGCAATTATTGTTAGTCCACTCCTGGCGCACTACTGAGTGTTTCTACCTATCTTAGGCCACGTAGTCCTTACATTAACAAAGATAGGTGAGAAATTGAGAGAGGTTAAGTAACTTGCCCTGGTGGCTGAGCAGTAATTTGAAACCAGGTCTGTCTGACTCCAAAATGTGAGCTCCTTCCCTACCCCAAACTGCCTTTCATCCACACCACACTTCTCTACAGAAGCTTGGGAAGGATGGAAGGGAAGAATATGCATATATGTGAATGCCCATATATATTTGGAAAAGGTTGGAATGTGCCCATGAGAGGTACATGCAAAGCCCTGCCTACTATTTCAGGGAGCGCCAGGAACAAGCTAAGCTTCATTCACAGGTAAACAGGATAGAGGAACTTGACAGAATGTCTCTCAACCTAAGATTCTGGTAGTGAAAGGGAATCTCTTACACCCCATTCCTTTCTCCAAATACCTTCAAGAAGATCTTTGGGATATTTTTGACTCCCCGCTGAGTCCCTTCCTATTAACTGCCAAAGCTGTCACTCACACTGCAGATATACTTCTTATCTTCCCTGATAGGATCACTGTGCCACTCCCTGAAGGAAATAAAATAATTGTCCACCAATGCCTCTCCCCAGAAGGGCCTCTCATTGCAGGAAGTGTCAGGCCCTGGCTTCACCCACAGCTTCGCTAGGGCTTAGATGGCTGGCATTCCTCACTGATAATTATTAGTGCTGGATAAAGCTGAATGCAAAAGCAAGCCCTGGGTAGGGGGTGGGGGGTACGGGGAGATAAAATTGTCTATCCTATTCCATCTCATACCTTAAAAGGCAAAGGAAAAAACCCACCCATATTCTTTTAAAGGCATCTACTTCTCTTTTCCTTAAGCATCTAGGTTTGTTTCAGGTGTTTTTAAACAAACATTGAGCTCCTTTGGTACCAAAAACGCAGGTGCATTGAGCATAGGTTTTAGTTTATTACCTGGAAATCAGTAAGAGTGACCTCCCACAGGCTCGACCCATCAGCCGTGTTGCCGGGCAGCAAGAGGGCCTGGTCCCGCGGCAGGTTTCCCACGCGTTGGCAGCGGTAGGAGTAACCGGAGGGAGCATATATGCCACTTGGGTTAAAGACCGCTTGGAATGAATTGTTGGAAACGATCTCGACTCGGCGCAAACTAAACCAGCTCTGGATGGACAACTTGTTATAATTGGTAAGGATGAATCTGAAAATGGTTATAAAATCAGCATTACTCCTAAAGAACTTTTCCCACATTTACCGACGCAAGGCATCGTCTATGAACAGTACAATGGCGCCCTCTTTTGTCAGGCAGCAGAACGGGCTTGGGGAGAGGCTTCACTTTTGTTGCAGAGCCTCCCCTGGATGGATGGGAAAGAGAAAGTGACAGGGCAGCCCCCAAAGTGGACAGTGCAAATTCCTACGAAAGAAAAAAAACACAAAGTTTGGGTTTGTTTTGCTTTGTTTTTGCTTTTTTAGAATCAACACTTGATTATGCGTTTATTCATCAAAAAATTTGAGAAAAACTTAAACGGACATCAATGAAGAATTTGCTAAATTGTGGTTTAAAATAATGATAATAGCTCTCTTAATAGCTTCTGTGTTATGTATGTGTATTGTGTTTAACCTCCACTACAACACTATGTGATAGATAATAATCCTTATTCTAATTTCACAGGCAAGGAATCTAAAACACAAAGGGCTTGAACAAGCTCACTCGGAGAGTAAGTGTCAGAGCTGGGCTTCAAATCCAATCTTAACTCTTTCGGAATGGACTGTTTTCCAGCCATGAAAAAAGTCATAATTTACTTGTCATTATCATTTTATTTCAATTTTTAAAAAATTATGTGACTGCATAGAAAAAAATGTCTGGAAGGATAGAGATTAAAACATTAGTAGTGATTGCAAATGGTGTTTAGATTATTGATGATTTTCATTTTCTTCTTTCTGTAGCTCAATATTTTCTGATTTTTCTGTTTTCATTAGTTTTTCTTGTCTCTATTTGGCTCCTTTGCAAGAAGACCCTAAGACAAGGGTGTGAATATAAGAAATATTCAGAGTTTAGTCATTCAAAATATGTAAAATGGAGAGAAAAGAAACGACAGAGGAAGGGAAGGCAGCTAAAAGAGGCACATGATTAAGCAAGTTTCCAATGTGGACAAGCAGGGCTTCATTGCCGTGATAGAACCTGGGAGCCAGAGTACAGCACATGCTGCTGAGTTATCTCACCTGATGGGGAGGGAGCTGAGGTGTGTGTATGTTTCCTCCAGTCATTGGTTGAAGGCTGTTGGGCCAGGGACTGGGGACAGTGGGCCAGAGAAAGCTTTTAGGCAAAGAGAGGCTGGGAGTTGAAAGTTCAGCAGGTAGGATACAGTGCTCTCAAATGGAAAGGACCACGTAGATATTCATGGGGTACTGAGAGTTTCTGCTACATACCTTTATCATCAGAATAAATAATAATAACAACAATAATAATAAAGCTATTTTTCATTTTGGAAAAAAGTAGAATTACAGACCAAAAATATTCTCCATTTCGAGATCAAACAGGTATGTGTGTTTGGTCACTTTGTGGGGTTCTATTTACTTGTAAAGTTGCTCTGAAAGATGATGGCATATATTTTCTAAATTATGATCAGTGAAACACTAGTCTCCCATGATATGTAGACAAGTGTTCTGAGGAAGAAGGCTCTCCAAAGTTAAACACAGGAAACACTGAGTTAGTCAAAGTTACAAAGTGCAATAGTCTTCCTTAAGATTATTTCTTCTCAGAAACTTTAACATACAAGTTTACACTGTGAATTGCCAAGAGAAAGACGTGGTTTAGAGTCGTTCCCAGACACATTTGACCACAACCCCCTTTTCATAAAATCTTATAAATATTCTTACAGAGCAGAAGTGTCCCACAGAGCAAAGCTTAAGAAAGACTGTCCTAGCACAATCCTGCTGGTTTCCCAAATAATGTTAAAGACACAACTACTTATCTCCACTAACAAGTTTGTCTTATAGGAAGGGAAGCACTGTATTTTTATAAGAAAAATAATAATAATGCCTTCAAATTGTTCCCCCCACCTCAGGAGCAGTTCCTAACTGCTTGGCTAAAGTCACTGTTGGCAGATGCATCCTTTCATACCTAAACAGCAAAAAACTGTAGGCCTTTGTTGATTGTCTGCTGGGGAACGCACATAATGAGGCTTTTTCATTGTAGTTAAATGGTAAAGTGTGATTCATTATAAGAAGCTATAGAAAATAGTTTCAAACCAGAGCCCCAGTCCTTAGAGCTTTATTTCTATTTTCTTCTTTTCTCAGATGAAAAGGATATTACATTCTCAGGACTGGGAGTTTTGTAAGTCCCTAATGCAGACGGCATGGGGGATGGGGGAGAGGGAAGAACTATGGGTATTTTGGTAGAAACTTTTAGAAAGAAAGCATTAGTATAGGATCCCATCATATCACAGCACCAACTTTTCAGTGTAATTAGGTTGACGTGGCATGCAATGTGTCACAGTGCTTGGGCATATAGCAAGCCCCTGCTTCACACATGTGGAATGAATACATTTTAGAGAGCTAATTTGAAGTGCTGAAGCTGCGATGCTCTAAAGTGCTGTCCTACCTACCTCATAGCAAGACTTCTGGGATTTCCAGCATCACCAAGCTTCAAAGACAACCTAAGAAAAGGAAATAACGCAGTCTATGAAAATAAGAATAACCCTAACTTCATGTCTGCTCAAAAGTTACCTCAAGGTGGGTCACGTAACACCTAACACACAAAATGTATAGAACATTTTTTTAATCTTGAGGTAGGCAATGGTTTCCTGAAAAAAATACAAAAGCATAAACCATAAAAGAAACTGATAAATTGCATTTTACTAAAATCCAAAATTTTTACTCTTCAAAAGACAGTTTAAGAAAACAAGAAAGGCAAGCCACACAACAGGAGAAAATACTCACAACACGTATACATAAAGAACTTTATCCAGAATACAATAAATAACACTAAAAACTCAACAAAAAGACAGCCCAATGTAAAAATCGTAAAAATTGTCAGAAGACTTAAGCATGTTTTAAAGAAAGATATACAAATGGTCAATAAGTACATGAAAAGATGCTCAGGACCATTAGACATTCAGGGAATGTAAAATAAAACCACAATAAAGATAACACAGTACAGGAATCAGAATGGCTAAAACATTTTTTAAACTGACTCTTAAGCTTTTAATAACTACATTTATTCCTATTTTTCTGAGAGTAAACATAAGATTTCCCAGAGGAAAGACAGATGAATTATGACTTACTCATGGGAACAACCATAGTGGTTCCCCCTTCTAATCCAATTCTCCCCCACTAGGCAGCATGAGAAGAGCCAGATGTCATCCTACACATATTGGGATTTGTAATACAGATGAGGAACACCAAAATTATCAATCTGGGAGTTTACATAGGAGAGAGATCGTGGATCCCTTCTCACCTCCCAAGAGAGGGAGAGAAACATTTGCTCCCCTAGTGTCAATAAATTCTCCTTAGGAAGAGAAGAGGGATGATTAGTCTTTGAGTGAAAGAGTTTAATTAGCCTTTGGGCAGAAGCAAAATGCTCACCATAAGGAGACAAATGGCTACAGGTCTCATACCCATGGTATGTAAATAAGTATCTCCAAGGGGAGGATAAGATAAGCCTCTCTGAGTTTCTAACCCCTGGAATGTCTCTATGGCCTTGAGTTTCATTACCCCTTGATACATGAACACATTACTTTCAAGAGGTAAATCTCTCACTAACTCTAACAGTTATCTTTTAACCCAGTTCCCAGTAAAAATTTGTTCAGAAATTCCTAAACATGCAGAAATATAAAAATGCCTTCTCTAGTCTCACTCTGACCATACGAAGTGTTAGTGAGAATGGGAAGCAACTGGAACTCTCATACGATGCTGGAAAAAAGGAAAAGATGTGGCCACTTAAAAAACAGCTTGGCTGTTTTCTAAAAAGGTAAACATACACATACCATATGATCCAGGCATTCTACTCCTAGTTGGAATGACAGATAAGAGAGATGAAAATACCTGCTGCCACAAAGACTTGTACATGAATGTTCATAGTGACTTTAGTGGGAAAGTTATTCAAAAAGTGAGGGAAAAAACAAATTTCTATCAACAGGTGAACAGATAAGTAAGCTGTGGTACATCTATAATACGGACTACTACTCAGCAATGAAAAGGGAAATACCACTAACACATGCAATAACATGGAAGATTATCAAAATCATTAAACTAAGTGACAGTGGCTACACTAAAAAAGAGTACACACATGTGATTATATTTATATAAAATTCTAGAATGTGTAAACTAATTGATAATGATAGCAGATCAGTGGTTACCTGGAGATGTGACAGTGGTTGGAAAGATGCATTAATAAGACACACACAGAAAAGTTGAGGCATAATGAAAATGTTTGTTACCTTTTTTTGTTCTTTGAGACAGGGTCTCGTTCTGTCACACAGGCTCAGGGGCAGTGGCATAATCTCCACTTACTGCACCCTCCAACTTCCAGGCTCAAGCAATCCTCTCATCTCAGCCTCCTGTGTAGCTGGGACTAGAGGCAAGCACCACTACACCTGGCTAATTTTTGTATCTTTGGTAAAGATAGGGTTCATCATGTTGGCCAGGCTGGTCCCTAACTCCTAATCTCAGGTGATCTGCCCATCTTGGCCTCCCAAAGTGCTGGGATTATAGGTGTGAGCCACCATGCTCAGCCATGAGGACCTTTAAGTATCAGGTACTGTGCCATCAATTGGGAACACAAAGGAGAAATACAACCTGGAACAAGAGCTGTTCAAAAAGGAGCTCTTTTTACTCTTTCAAGTGCTCTACTCTCACACATGTAAAATGGATTCTGAATTCTTCAGGCTATAATTGCCTAAATTCCAAATACACACAGATGCTGGGATTATGCTCTATTTGCAGGGCTTTCACTATTTAAAAAGACTTCCGTAGCAAATCCATCTGCCAATAATTTGCCTCTCTCTGAACATTTTGTTTCCAAGAGCTAAAACATGGTCATCTTTTTTTAATCTGTGCTTTTGACCTTACATGGTTATGTCTTTGTTTCGGTTTGTTATTTCAGCAACTCCCATTCTGCTTCTTGAGATCTTAAGATTTCCTTGCCAGCACAAGGGCATCTGGCTCATCCATGGAATTCACAGGAATCAGCCACTAGGTCTCAGCAGCTGAGACCTCCCTTCCTAGAAGCCTCCTGTTGCCCCTCTTTGGGCAGGCTGTCTAGGAAGCCTGCACACTCACCTGTGCAGGACTCCAGCAGGTGGACGCTGCACCCTCAGGGCTCACACCTGAATAGAATTCTAAGGCAGTGTCCAAAAAGACAGTCAGGTTCTACCCAATCTTTAATTTGTGTCCGGTGAGACCCAAAGCTTACTGAAGAAATTAGACACTGTTTCACTCTAGTTATCACTGGGATGCCAGGAAGGAAAAGAATGCTACTACTATTAATACTCTGAACAGCACTCAACAAGATCTCAAAGTGCTTATGCATATATTTCCTCATGTGTTTTCCACAACCTTGTAAGATAGGGCCAAGAGGAAGAAGATAAATGGTCATTTTTAAAGATGTTTTAAACCCCAGCTCTATGAACATACATGCTCCATGACTTTAGCAAGTTTTCTAACCTCTGTCATGATAACTGCCTGTGACTCCAAGAGTTACTGTGAGGAATAACAGACATGGGCCTATGAAGACCTCGCACTGTGCCTGGCCCACAGTAAACGTTCAAGGCCTCATAGCTATAATGAATAGATGTCATCATCTCCATTTGACAGATGATGATCCTACATGTCCTGCCTATAAAATCACAAAGCTCTCTGGTAGAAGTGGGCCTAGAGGCCAAGTTTTCATTCTTTCTGTCTCTAGGTTCCCAGTAATCACAAGGTATCTAAAACCCACCCCAAAAAAAAAAAAAAAAAGCTGTACGTGGCCGGGCGTGGCAGCTCACACCTGTAATCCCAGCACTTTGGGAGAACGCAAGGTGGGCAGATCACCTGAGGTCAGGAGTTCGAGACCAGTATGGCCAACATGGTGAAACGCTGTCTGTCTCTACTAAAAATACAAACAACTAGTCAGGTGTGGTGGCACCTGCCTGTAATCCCAGCTACTCAGGAGGCAGAGGCAGGAGAATCACTTGAACCTGGGAGGCAGAGATTGCAGTGAGTTGAGATCGTGCCATTGCACTCCAGCTTGGGCAACAAGCAAAACTCTGTCTTTAAAATAAAATAATAAAATAAAATAAAAAACAAATAACTGTAGGACCCTGATTTTCTCCCACAAATGCCCTAGGGTCAGGATAAATGGAATCAAGGAGAGCCAGTCAGCCATAGACAGCCAAGATTATCCCCAAGCAGGCAGCCTCTCTCTGTGCAACTGACCACAAATAAAGAGCCCTGTGGGGAATTAATTAGCACCCCAGGAAAAGGTCCTGAGCTCTCAGCATCCCATAGTCTCTTTGATAGTCTTGGATAGTTGAGCTATAACAGGAAAAACAAATCTGAGAGGACTCTAGATGCTTCCACTTACAATTCCCTAAATCCCTAATAAAAGATAGTCATTCTGAACAGCAAGATACTCAGATTTGTAACATGGCTTTTAATTGTATATTAACAGAATCCATTTTTACCCATCGCCAAGAATTTTTAAGTGGGAAGTAAAGTTCAGGAATAAAAGGATGTTTCCAGCCAAAATACATAAAGTAGAAAAAGAATACACACACACACACACACACACACAGTTATGCTTTATATAAAGCACCCTACCCATCTAAACCAAACCAGAACAAATGCAGAGAATCTTCCAAACGGGTCTATTTTATCAACAAATGTTGAAAAGAAGGTTTATAGAAAGCAAGCAGGACATGCCAGATTTCCTCTCCCTGGACCAAAATAAATAAAAACAAAAATTTTTGCTTGGATGACTGAAAAGCAGAAAAAGGCATTGGAAATTGATTTGCCCTTCAAACATGTTATTTGTTTAACCTGCTTCTCTCAAATCAAAACTAATTATTTCAATCATTTTGAAATGTCCCAAAGAATTATCTGGAATTTAGCCATTGAAAAGTGCCCTGCACATTTGCAAACAGGCAATATTCCACTATTTCAGCATACTGACACACCCCCCCGGCCCCCACCTCCACAGAGTCAAGCATTTGTCCTGGCTAGTGTGTCACCCACTAGAATGTGTATAACTCTGCTGGGATATGTGATCTCTTCCCTGTTAGGATAAAAGTAGTTTAACACCTAACATTTGGAGTTGAGACCAAGCCTGGAATCCTTTGCTGTTTTCAAAATGAGTTTGAGAACCCTCGCTTTCCAAAGTCTCATTTTCTACAAGTTATTCTGACAATTAGCAAAAAGGTTCAGCAGAA
The DNA here is from genome assembly GCF_007565055.1 of Rhinopithecus roxellana. Classification (NCBI taxonomy): domain Eukaryota; kingdom Metazoa; phylum Chordata; class Mammalia; order Primates; family Cercopithecidae; genus Rhinopithecus; species Rhinopithecus roxellana. The sequence continues at coordinate 143,841,445 of NC_044551.1, forward strand.
AACTGCCAGGAAAATATAACTTTTTTATTTTTATTTTTATTTTTAGACCGAGTCTCACTCTGTCGCCCAGGCTGGAGTGCAATGGTGGGATCTCAGCTCACTGCAACCTCTGCCTCCCAGGTTCAAGCAATTCTCCTGCCTCAACCTCCTGAGTAGCTGGGATTACAGGCACCCGCCACCATGCCCGGCTAATTTTTGTATTTTTGTAGAGACGAGGTTTCACCATGTTGGCCAGGCAGGTCTCAAACTCCTGATCTCAGGTGATCCACCCCCTCGGCCTCCCAAAATGCTGCGATTACAGGCATGAGCCACTGTGCCCAGCCAACAATTTTTGAAGTTAACTTCTGACTTGTTCCTTTATTTTAGACAGTGAATACTTTCTCAAAGATGTGTGTCAGGGTCCTATACAAAGGAGCCTACTTTTTTTTTTTTTTTTCCTGAAATGACAAAAAAATTGAATGCAGAGTTAACAACGCAATAGCCCTAAGGGCTTCCTCAAACTGAGAGATCAACATACCTAGCACTTTCTTCAGTGCAGTTTGAGTTGTCAGGGTCCACTGTTACCTTCTGACCAAATGCCTCGTCTGTAAGGTCCAGCCAGGTTTGATTCTTAAATTTAATCGTGATTCTTTTGACCCAGAAGAGAATGCAAGGAATTCCATCGATGGAGACATTAACTGGGCCATGATGGCTGAATGCATTCCAAGGTTCTTTTTCTAAATGCCCTTCTTTGCTCAGATTGTAGTTGAGAGCCTAATTAACCAAATGTAAAGAACGTAAGAGATGAACTTGTGTCTATGGTGCAAAAGGCTTCCTAGAAATGAAAGAGCTAATTCATATCCCGTAATGGTAAATACATGTCATTATACATTTATTAAAACCCATAAAATGTACAATACAAAGAAAGAAATTTACACCAACTACTCTAGTGTAAATACAGATAAAAGAAAAATTAGTTAATAGAGAGCTGCAACTTATGCTTACCAGTAACCAAAGATTATTATTATTATAGCAACAGAAGTGAAGCTGAATATTGTAATGAAAATATAAGAAAGCAAGTAAAATTAAGTATTTTAAGTTTTTCTCAACTGTAAGATTCTAGAATAAACAGAAAACCAAATACCACATGTTCTCACTTATAAGTGGGAGCTAAGCATTGAGTACACATGGACATAAATATGCAAACCATCGACACTGTGGATGACTGGAGAGTGGAGGGAGTGGAGTGGGTTAAAAAACTACCTATCGGATACTATGCTCACTATCAGGGTGATGTGATTCATACCACAAACCCCAGCATCATGCACTACTCCCATGTAACAAATCTGCACATGGACCCTCTGTATCCAAAATAAAAGTTGACTTTTAAAAAGAAGAGATTCTAGCCAGGCGCGGTGGCTCACGCCTGTAATCCCAGTATTTTGGGAGGCCGAGGCGGGTGGATCACAAGGTCAGGAGATCAAGACCATCCTGGCTAACATGGTGAAACCCTATCTCTACTAAAAATACAAAAAATTAGCCGGGCGTGGTGGTGGGTGCCTTGTAGTCCCAGCTACTTGGGAGGCTGAGGCAGAAGAGTGGTGTGAGTCTGGGAGGTGGAGCTTGCAGTGAGCCGAGATCGCACCACCGCACTCCAGCCTCGGCGACAGAGGGAGACTCCGTCTCAAAAAAGTAAATAAATAAAATTTTAAAAAATAAATAAAATAAAATAAAAATAGAGATTCCATAATACATTTCCTCACCCTAATTTGAAGCAAAAGTATGTTACTTATTAAATCAATTATAATTACTATTTTCACAGGAGCACAGACATGATTGAAATGTGTTTTTAAGTTTTTTAGAGCTAGATTACAATCTGGTTTCCTGGCATAACCATACCTGTGTGATTGGTATTGTTGTGAAATTCTGGACTGGTTTCGTACCTCCATTATTCTGATCTGTCAAATAAATAATGATGTGGTTACCAATGCAAAATGTCCTTTATTTATTAATGTAATTGAGTGGCAATAATATGCTAAACACTGTCACATATATCAAGCTTGAGCCCCTTTTGACTCATCGTTTAGAACACACTAATATAAGATTTCACATGAGTGACTCCTGGTACAGACACCATTGGTCAGGGAATTCTGTCACAGAAAAAGCCCTTCCCCACCCCACATGGAATCATGTGGGCAACTGGAATCTTACCATTCTTCATAACCACTTCTTTATTTGAAGATGTTGGAGAACTGAAATTAGAGAAAAACAAAAAAATTAAAAGATGCTGAATAAATATCTACAATTCAGATGTTATAGGAAATTTTAAGAAGTATACTTCACTTTATTACATCTCAGAATAGAGGAGCAGAAACAGCCTGCCAAAACTCTTCATTTCTTAATAGTGAATTTCCCATTTAAAAAGTAGTATGTCTCTCCCCGTTGTCTCTGCATTTAACAGAGAGAGAAAGTAACATATGTTCTTCAAAAAACAAATATGAAAAATAAAGAAAAATTTTAGAAACAAAATTTTTTTATTGTATTTTATTTTATTTGAGATGGAGTCTCACTCTGTCGCCCAAGGTAGAGTCCAGTAGTGTGATCTCGGCTCCCTGCAACCTCTGCCTCCTGGGTTCAAGTGATTCTCCTGCCTCAGCCTCCTGAGTAGCTGGGATTACAGGTGTACCACCACACCCTACTAATTATTGTATTTTTAGTAGAGATGGGGTATCACCATGTTGGCCAGGCTGCTCTTGAACTCCTACCTCAGGTGATCCACCCACCTCGGCCTCCCCAAGTGCTGCAATTACAGGTGTGAGCCACCATGCCCAGCCAGAAAAATTATTTTAAATCAAACCTGATTCTTATTCACTGAATAATATTGCGGGCAGGGGGGCCTACTATGTGCCCAGCAGTGTGCTACACGCTAAGGTTTAACCAATAACAAATACAAAATAACAAAATAATAAAGCATATAAAACATTTTACAGTGAAATTTCATACTACATTGCATTGTTAACATATCAAAGCCAAAACATCCAACCTTTTGGAAAACAAGACAGACTCAATTACCAAAAAGTTATACCGGAAACTTATGAGCATATAAATTACGATATGTATCCTTGTGTTTGTGTGTGTATATATACCTTCTCTATACACATACAAACACACACCACATAGGTATATAATTTACTTTTCACAAAGTTTAAAAATGGATTTTTCTGGACATGCTGTTTTAGAGTGTGCAATTTTTTAAAAAAACTATATCGCAAATATTTTCCATGTAATTATATACTTTTGACACATTTTTAATGTCATGTGGTATTATATCATAGAAATGTATCATAATGTATTTAACCAAATTTCTATTTTTAAGTATTTGTTTTCAATTTTATTAGCATTATAACAATACTGCATTGAACATTACTGTGGATTGTTTGTTCACACCCATGAGAAGTTCCTTAAGATAAATTCCTTGAAGTGCAATTTCTAAGTCAAAAGATATACACATTTTTTATTACAGGATATTTCAGACATACACAAATATAAACAGAAAAATATAATAAGCCCCCATGTACCTGGACCCATCATTCAGCTTTAGTAATTATCAGGTTATAACCAATCTTGTTTCACCTACAAGCTCACCCTCTTCCCCCACGTGATAGTAGTTTGAATAAAATATCAAAAATTATATCATTTCAGTATATATCTCTAAAAGATAAGAACTTTTAAAAATAACAGCGCAATTACATCTAGAAAATACTGATAATTATTTAACATAAAATTAGTGTTTAAATCTCCAGTTTTGTCATAAACGTCCTAAAGATTTAACAGTTTGTTTATTGCATATTTTAAGTTTTCCATAAGTTTTACCTATAGTATATGAGAATGTAAATCAAACTCTATACTTAACAATTCCAATCTAAGGTCTCTATATATCGCTATCATATAAACTCAACATTTTTATAACTAGAGAAAGATATATATTACATGATATATATGCAAAACATAATTGTAGCTGAAGAGTTACTAAATCTATATCATAATAAAGTGCTTTAGAATTAATTATATGGACCCAATTACAAATTAAATGCACCATTCTCTCTGTAATATGATCCCTATTATCTAGTGAGAATTCCTGAAGATGACAAATTGGTGACCATGATGTCTACTAGTTGCTGTTAATAAATGTATGCATGCATGCAATTCATTAACTTTCATCAACTTTATTGAGGTATATAATTTATGTACAGTAAATTGCATTCATGAAAATTATACAATTATATGAGTTTCAGCACAGGCACATACCCATGACCCCATTGCCACAGTAACAATACAGAATGTTCATAACACCCAAAAAAGTTTCCGCTTGCATTTTTGCAGCTAAGAGTTGTTTCCTCCACCCTCAACCCGAGGAAACTACAGACTTGCTTCTGTCACTTTAGATTAGTTAGCATTTTCTTTTTTCTTTTTTGAGATGGAGTTTCGCTCTTGCTGCCCAGGCTGGAGTGCAATGGCGTGATCTCAGTTCACCACAACCTCCACCTCCTGGGTTCAAGCGATTATCCTGCCTCAGCCTCCCAAGTAGCTGGGATTACAGGCATGCACCACCACACCCGGCTAATTTTGTATTTTTAGTGGAGACAGTGTTTCTCCATGTTGGTCAGGCTGATCTCGAACTCCCGACCTCAGGTGATCTGCCCACTTTGGCCTTCCAAAATGCTGGGATTACAGGCGTGAACCACCGTGCCCAGCCTCGTTAGCATTTTCTACAATTGCATATAAATGGAATCATACATATTCCTTAGCATTTGGCTTCTTTCCGTCTTATCATAATGACTTTGAAATTCATGTATGTGGTTGCATATGTCAGTAGTTCATTCTGTTTTAGTGTTAATAAATATTTCATTGTATGGATATGCCATACTTTGTCTATGCACACATTCATGAATATTTGGGGTGATTCTGGTTTGGAGCTACTATAAAGATTTAAGAACATTAATGTATAGGAGTTTGTGTGAATATGTTTTTGTTTCTCTTAAATAGCCAGGAATGGAATGACCAAGTCACATAATAGAAGTAACTTTTTAGAAAAGCTGCCAGTCAATTTTGGCTTCCCTGTTATTCAACATTCTTGCTAACATTTGCTATCATCAATTTGTTTAATTTTAACCATTCCAGTGGGTGTGGGTTGCTAGCTCAGTTTAATTTTAATATCCATTTCCCTGGGGATTAATGATGCCCCGCATTTTTTCTTATGCCTATAGAGCATTCATATAGTTTCTTTTGTGAAGTGTGCTTAAATCTTTTGCTCATTTTAAAAATTAAATTCATTGACCTCCATAAGTGCTCTTTATATGTGCTGGATGCAAGTCCTGTGTCCGATATACACACTGGAAATATTTTCTTGCATTCTGTCTTCCTTTTTCATTTTCTTAATGGTGGTTTTCAAAGAGCAAAAGTTCTAATTTTCATAAAGTCCAATGTAATCTTTTTCTCTGTTATAGCCTATGTTTTTGTTTCTAAAAGAAATATTTGCCCAACAAGGTCACCAAGATTTTCCTCTTGTGCTTCTCCTAGAAGTTTTCAAATTTTAACTTTTACACTTAGGTCCATTTTGAGTTGATTTTTGTGAGTTAAGGTACTTGCATCATTTTGGAGCTAAGGATAAAGAAAATGTCCTATTAAGCTTGCAGAAGTAAAAAACAAGAATCATGCAAGAATTCAGCCAATGCATCCCTCTCACCCCTTCACAGAAGCTAATGGAGGACATGCTCCCACAACATAAGGGCAACAGTCAACAAAGAGAAAGCACAGGCTCTCATAAACAGCAGATCTCACTAGAAGAGTGGTGAAGCGAAACTAAGACTAACCATTGTACATCAGACATAGAATCAGTCCAGATTGGAGCGAGAGGACAATAAAAGGAAGACCTACAGAGAGATCTCTAAGTGAAAGGGGAATTTGAGAGACCACTGCATATTGGAGGAAAGAACATGTGAAAAGAATTAAGACTATGCATGTTCTGAAATTGCAACTACAAAAAGGCCATTTTTAACTCAAGGGAAAAAGAAAGGTTATCAAAAAAAAAAAAAAAAAGAAACAAACAAAATACAGTCTACTAGCTGGCTTGTCTGTGAACAATATACATAGTCATTGTGATGCAAGCACTGATGAACTGAAAGCAGTAATGTAACTATATTGAGCGGGGGGGTGAAGGAAAGAAAGATGAGGACATTGTTGGAGACAGGAACTTTGTCAATAATAAAGGAACTTGTTATAAAATCTAACATGTATAAATGGAGAAATCATCTATGCATATTATTTTGATATTATGGCAGTACAGTGAATTGTATGATTGTTACCAAGTCTTTGTTTCCTTCTCTGGGAGAGGATTTTGCATCCCCCTAGGCCATATGACTTGCAGTTTCTCTCTGTGGGTGGAAAATGCTTCCTGCCCCATCATTAGGCTTGGCTACTATATGGACAGGAGACAGGGTAATACGGGATAGAAGAGGGCAGTTCCTGGCAAAGGCCCCACCCTTAAGCCTGGAAACCCATGGCCCTAAATGGGAACAGGCTTTCCTGTTTCTGTGCCCAAATGTTGCCTTTTGGCCCACCAGGGCCCCCATCCAGTACCCATATAAACCCCAAACCCCAGGCTCCACAAGCAGATGAGCAGATAAACAGGTGAACAAGAGCAGTAGAATAGCATGACAGAGAAGGGGAGACAAGAAGGAGTGTCTGAACATCTAGAGGAGTTTGGCTGGGGACAGTCAGAGAGGAGATTGGCTGCTAGAGAGCCACACTCCAGGGGAAGATCATCTCCCACTCCATCCCCCTTCCAGCTCCCCATCCATCCTGCTGAGAGCCACCTCCACCACTCAATATAACCCCCACATTCACCATCCTTCGAGCCCTTGTGTAACCTGACTCTTCCTGGATGCCAAACAAAAACCTGGGGTCCAAGAGGGCACTAAACTGGTTAACGCTTAAGCCATCTGCAGATGGCAGAGCTAAAAGAGCACTGTAACACACCCACTGGGGCTTTGAGAGTCACAGGCACCCAACCCTAGATGCTACCATGAGGCCAGAGCCCAAAAGCACTTGCCCTGGTTCCTGCACCTGCCAGTCTGCATGCTCCCCGTCTTGTAAAAGGTTTGAGCACATGTGGCAGCGGCCAAACAAATGCGCCACACCCCGTTGCATGTCCTGCAAGGGGGGGTCAGGGAACTCTCCAGTTTTAGCTATATATCTTAATTAGGCCAATGCAATATGAGCAGAAGCAACAATGTGACAGTTCTGCAGAAGTTGCGAGTATCTGCATGTGCCTGCCATCTCTTGCCCCATTCCCTCTGTCATAAGAACGGCATGCCCAAATAGGGGCTGTTCTTTCAGCCTGGGACTTGGAATGAGAAGTGGAAACAGAGCTAGAGCAGGGTCACAGCAGCCCACCTGTAGCTGTCAGAAGTAACAGGAGCAAGAAAGAAATGTTTGAGGCTACAAACTTCTGTAATATAGGGGTTGTTTGTTTCCAGAAAAAAAGGTGACTAATACAAGCAGTGACCAAGAGAAGAAACAACTAAAAATTTGAAAATGTTTGCCTATAGAAATAACCAGAAGACAATTTTTCCTTTAATGTGTGCCTTGTCACCTTTTGATTTTTTGAAACCATGTAGGTGTATTACTTTGATTAAAATTTCTAATTTAATTTTTTAAAAAGATACCTTCCTTTAGAAACTTATAAATTAGCATTACGGTTTACATTAAGTGTCTTGTGAGTATAAATTTAATTTCTTGAGCAACAAAAGTGAGGTTCCCATCCAAGTAATAATGAAACTATAATAAAGATATGCTTTAGCCAAATAATCTAACCTACCTAAACTCCAGACTTTGTAGCACAGGTTAAAATGTAACTGAATATAATATATGAAATAGGCACAAATACCCAGACATTACCCAGGCAGACTTCATCCTGCCAGCTGTGCTTGCCTCATTTCACCTCTTCCCTTCTCTCTCTGCTCCAGCTACTCTAGCATTATTCAGTTCCTTGAACACTTCATGGTTCATTTTTCCCTTAGCACCTGCTGTTCCCTCCACCTGGAATGTTCTCCATCCTCCTAGTGATTTTCTACATATCCTCCAAGATGACAGCGTATCACTTCCTCAGGAACACAGTCCTAACTTCTGCGAGTTCCAATCCCCCTATTGTATGTGCTCATTGCTTCCTATACTTTTCTTTCACAACACATTTCCAAGTTTATTTGGAATAATATATATCATTTGATTAACAAGGGCTTCCCTATTAGACTTAGTCCATGAGGGCAGGGACTAATCTTGTTGTGCTCACCATTGTAGACCCAGCACCTAGCATGGGGCCTCGCTACTTAAAAGCACCAATTATTTTTAAAATGTGTTGCATGCACGAATGAACTAAGAAATTAATGAAAATACTCTGAAATCAAAGTGGAAAATGGGAGGTCACACAGGATTTCTTTTTGGATCAAGAATAAACCCAACTTGAGAAAGAAATGTGCAAAGTGAGAATAATGACCCCTACTCACTCTGTGTTTAGAAACCGTGTATTGAGCTTAAAATACAATCCTCCTTCCTACAGACAGAATATTGAATAGCCCCAGGGAGCTGAAAGATATTTTAAATTTCGGATCTATTATTTGAAAGAACACATAAAACAACAACTGTTGTTTCCTTCATAATGAATTAATGAGCCATATTATTAGATTCAAATGATCGTTGACTTATGTGATTTCTAAGATCTAAAGCTTCTGAAGCTAAAATTAAGCCCATTAACTTTATCTTAAAAACAGAACTGGGATTTTTCTAATTCTTGGTGTACATTTTACTGGGGTAATACACAAATCAGGCATTTCTGTGTAACCCAGGTGTGGAACCAGGACTAGGCTTTAACCACCTAAAGGATATAAGTCACTTACTATTCAAAAGAGAACCTGAAGGAAAGCACCAATTGACTCAGAAACAATGGAAGAAAAAAACTGTTAATGTCTATATGTAAAGATTTTATCAGTTTTGGACTAAGGAGTCTTTAACCCGAGTTTTGCCAGACTCTCCTGCTTGCTGCTGTCCGCTGTGTTCACACTCAATTCCCTGATGCATTTGTTGAGATGGCACACAATGAGTCAGTGAGAGACATGACATACCTTAATTGCTATTCAGATTTTGAATATTCTTTTTCATAGAAAAAGCTGTAAATGTTCCTTAAATGATGTATAAAGAAGCCAAAGGGACAACAGAAATAGAAACAGGAATTTAATTGCCATCTCTTAACAGTTAAAACGATTTAACACCTTTTCTTTGAAGGACAGGATACATATTTCTGAAGTTTTCAATTTTTTTCTTACTCTTTTCTCACATAATAATGGCAGGAGATACTGCAGAATTAACATTTCCTTGTAAGTATGAAAGAAATCTGAACACTGATTTGAGGAGTCATTTTCTCATAGATAAATGCTTTGATACATACTACAAAAGTTTCTTGGATATTTTGAACAAATAACCCTTATCTCTTACAAAAAAGCTTATATTTTTACCTCAAGCATAAACTCTGTTCAATAATTTTTGTAGCTACCTGTATGATCTAGCATATCCATTTTGAATCACAAACAAATGTAGATATGAAACAACATAAAGAAATCACAGAGCCATCTAATTTCATACTTGCACTTAAGTTCACAAATACATTGCTTTAAAAGATGTGCAGTTACTCACCTTACATTCTTCCTGGCAAATATATGGTCCAAGGTTAGTGAAAATCCTATACATAAAAAAATCAGTGAAAAACTAAACAAGATTTTTTTTCCCATCAGAAAAGAATCAGTTTCTTCAAAGCAAGAACATCTGTTAATTCATAAATGCAAACAGAGCAGATGCAGTACTTTTCATGCCATGTGACTGACAGCATATTTAACCAATAACAGGGCAGCTTTCTCAGAATGTATTCCATGGTAGGGTGGGGGGGGGGAGGGAGGGGTCTGATAATGCTTACAGTATAGAGTGAAACAAATATGTAGGTTTCTAATTATTCATCTCATGGAAAGATTATTAAGGAGCCAATTTTTAAAGAAAATATATTTGCCACTTAAGCTCATTTTAGAAATTGGCATTGTTTTGATACTGTCATATAACTCTTAAGACTTTGTTTTATATACTTCATACTACATATATGTCATACTGTTATATATTTCATACTACACTTCAGGAAGCTATTAATTTCTCCCCAAAATCTATGAAGTATATATTTTTACATGTATTTTTCAGGTGAAAAATAAAAATCTTCAGAACTTCCCTAAATTCACATGTATGTCCTAGTTCACAGTTTCCTGATGAATTCATAAGCCTCCATTTGCCAAGAGGTGTGGACAGCAACGGTGAGGCGCACCGGCTTTGGAATCAGAAGCTCCTTACCAGTGAGCAAGCTAACACCAGGCAGGTGATTTTCCCTCTGGAGCCTTGTTTCCTCATCTGTGGAGTGGGGACAGACACATTTAATTGTTGTGAAGATTAAATGGGATCATGGATAAAAGGCTTTTTTTTCAGAGTCTCCCTCTGTCAGGCTGGAGTGCAATGGCGCGATCTCAGCTCACTGCAACCTCAACCTCCTAAATTCAAGTGATTCTCCTGCCTCAACCTCCTGAGTAGCTGGGATTACCGGCATGCACCACCACGCCCAGCTAATTTTTGTATTTTTAGTAGAGGCGGGGTTTCACACCATGTTGGCCAGGCTGGTCTCGTACTATTGACCTCAGATGATCTGCCCGCCTCGGCTCCCCAGAGTGCTGGGATTACAGGCGTGAGCCACCGCGCCAGGCCGTGAAAGGCTCTTCTTTTTTTTTTTTTTTTTTTTTTTTTTTTTTTTTTTTTTTTTTTTTTTGAGACGGAGTCTCGCTCTGTCGCCCAGGCTGGAGTGCAGTGGCCGGATCTCAGCTCACTGCAAGCTCCGCCTCCCGGGTTTACGCCATTCTCCTGCCTCAGCCTCCCAAGTAGCTGGGACTACAGGCAACTCAACGCGTAGCTAAGTAGAATGTCTATTGTTATTCCTTCCCTGCTGACCTCTCCTTTCACCTCACTCCCCTAAGAGCCTGAAAAACAAAACAAACGACACAATTCCTAAGAGTTGTTTTACATTTTTTTAAAATATAATTAAAATGCCACAATAAAGAAAATCCTCCAAAATTAAAGTGTGAAGTGTCACCATTTGGGGCACTTAGGAACGCTGATGGCTTAAAGACAAAGTACTGGTAGCAGAAAAGGGCTATTTGTAAGTGAAATTTCAAAGAGATGATGGACTATAGGAAAGCTGGGGTCTTCGCGCTGAGGAGACATTCCTATTCCTCTCACACACCACTTTCTCCCAACATAGTTCAGGGGACTCCAGTAGAAAATAAGAAGAGGAGAATAAAGCAGAATGACTAGGGGAAGTGGGAGAATGCAGGAATAAGGAAGAAAGTTGCTAACAAAAATTACAAAATCAAAAGGGTCGCTGGCCTTAAATGTGGCCTTTCCGTGCCCCATCTAATTCCTACTCCCTCCTCATACTGTCCTTTCTTCTCTGCTTTCAATTCACCCAGCTTCTACTGTTCACCACTCCTTTTCTCTTTCTGTTCTTTTCCTGATTCCGTGGAATTTCATGTAACAAGCAGGTCTGGATAAGAGAAGTTAGTTTTAGGTAATGTTGACAGATAACCTATAGGATAACCTGTTAAAGTTGAATGTCAAAAAAACAACAAATGATTTTAATGTAAGTATGTTCCATGCAATATTTGGGACATACTATATTTAAAACTTATTGTTTATTTGAAAAATTAAGTTTAACTGGGCATCCTATATTTTAAGTTTGCTAAACCAGTCAGTCCTATTCTTAGGGAAGCTCAGCTACTCAAAGTGTAAAGTGCATACAAATCACATGAGATTCTGTTAAAATGAAAATTTTGACCCAGTAGGTCTGGAGTGGGGTGTAGGATACCACATTCCTAACCAGCTCCCAGATGATGATGATAGTGATGCTGCTTGCCTGAGAACCGCCCTTTGAGTAGCAAGGATCTAGAACAGCATTGTTCAATAGAAATAGAATGAGAGCTACACATGGAATTTAAAATGTTCTAGTCACATTAAAAAGAAGTAAAAATAAACAGACGAAACTAATGTTAACAGTATTTTTATTTAACCTATCTAAAATGCTATCATTTCAAACATACTTAATTTTAAGAATTATTAGTGAAACATTTTACATTTTTTCTGCCCTAAATCTGTACTCTAGTGTATAATTTTTAAAATTTATTTATTTCTATATTTTGTAGAGATGGGGGTCTTGATATGTTACCCAGGCTGGTCTCAAACTCCTGGGCTCAAGCAGTCCTTCCCACCTCAGCCTCCAAAAATGCTGGAATTACAGGCGTGAGCCACCGTGCTACTTATATCTCAATTCAAATAAGCAAAATTTCAAGCGTTCAGTGGACACTTGTGGCTAGCGCCCACTGTATTGGACAGTGCAGATACAGAACATCTCCTGCAGCTGCCAGAGCAGTACTTGGTATTCTCCCATGGGAGCAGTGGCAGTGCCTACTCCTCAAGGCCCTGGTCAGGAGAAAGTGAGAGCCCAAGTCAATGATGATCCTGCATTGTGACAATAATGGTTCTGTGAACACTGAGAAAGAAGAGTGTTAGTCCCTTAGTGGTTATCACATAAGAATCTTTCGGCCAGGCATGGTGGCCCACGCCTGTAATCCCAGCATTTAGGAGGCCGAGGTGGGCGGATCACGAGGACAGGAGCTCAAGACCAGCCTGGCCGACATGGTGAAACCCCGTCTCTACTAAAAATACAAAAAAGTAGCCAGGCATGGTGGCAGGTACCTGTAATCCCAGCTACTACGGAGGCTGAAGCAGGAGAATTGCTTGAACCCAGGAGGCGGAGGTTGCAGTGAGTCGAGACCATGCCACTGCACTCCAGCCTGGAAAACAGAGCAAGACTCCATCTCAAAAAAAAAAAAAAAAAAAAGAATCTTTCATGGAAATATGCTTGGGTTTACATTTTCAGACATACACACAATATTTTTAATTTAAAGTATCATTTTAATAGATTTTATGTCCTGATCCTAAAATTTTAACATAGTATTCTTTCTGTTGTTGAAACATTCTCCCACTTGGTTAAGAACATTCAAGGCATAATAATTAGTAGCTAGTAGGTTTCACACATGTATTTTAGACTAGAAGTCACACTTAAGATGTGATTGTCTGAGAACAGCTCATCTTGTGACTTTGGAGGAGAAAAACAGTGAGAAGAAATGCTAATTGGACATCTTAGAGGCTGCAAAGCACTAGGGTGTCACCTGCCTGGCACCATACCTTCCTGCTCAGACTGCTGAGGAGCCTCTGTGAAGAACTGCGAAGGGTCTGAGATTTTACTCACTTCAAAGTTAACTAGTTAGTCTGACAGTTTTATGAATGCTGACAGAAGACACAGACTCCTGGATCAGAGAAAAGGACTTTATTACTCACCGCACAGCAAGTGGCACAAGCATCAGTATATCTGGTCAGTTCCCCTTCCCCTTGGAGTAATGTAGGTAGGCCCAGATGGATACTTGCACACACAGTGGGCTTCATTTCAGGAGAGAAACCCTAAGCTTAAGGAGCTCCAATTTTTTTATAGTGGGTAGTAAACCTATCTGCCCTTTGCTCTGAGGAGAAACACCACCTCTACTTTCCAATGCTATAAGCAAGCCTGTCCTTCGCTACAAAGGGAACATGATTTCTACCGTTCCAGGCTTCTCCCCATACAAACATCCTAGAAAAGGTATTCAGAACAGAGAGCAGTTAGGGACTAGCTCATAACACATGCAGAAAATGCAGAGGCACATGGAAAACTTCCCCTCTACCATCTCCACAGGAGAACAGGAAACTGTATAGCCATGCTACCTTCTTTACAACTGGAAACAACTTGGGTTTGCTTTATTTTTTGATTTACTATATATAACTAAATGATATGTTACCTGAATATTTGAATATCAAAAATCTATCTTCCCATAATCATATATGACCACATAGAATTGTGTTCCCACAGGAACAAAAATGGATCTAACTTAAGAATTCTAATATTTACCTTGAGAAGACTAATGGGTGCACAGTCTCTATTCATTCAATGCTCTCAGACCAAAAGTTGCATAAATGTTTAAATCAGTTATAATGGTCTTTGCACAATGATTCAAAATCCGAATCCATGTACCTCCTACAAAGCCCAGCGTGGCCTGGTCCCTGCTGGTCTCTCTTGCCTCATTTAACACCAGCTCCTCCTCCTGAACATGTTCCAGGCACCCTGGCTCGCACTCAGCTTCTCAGCACCCTCAACATGCCAAGCTCCTTTGCACCCAAGTGACCTTGCACATATTGTTCTCTCTGTGAAGTCACCTCATACCTCTCTACCTCTCCCTGTATCCTATTCACTTTCATCATAACAAACATATATCACAATTTGCACTGAGAGATTTATTTTCTTGTGTATTTACTGATGCTGTTTCTTCATCACACGGTACACTCCATGAGGGCAGATACTATGTCTATTTGACCGATATATATACCTGGAGCCCAAGTTGGTGCTCAGTAAAATACACAGAATGAAGGAATGATCCTATCGAAAAATGCCACAGAATTAATTCTCACTTTGTGCCACATGGTTATGACTCCCAAGGCCTGAGTCTTTAGGCAACTATAATGGGAAAATCAATTAATTCAAGTATTCCATAGAATTCTGCTACTTGAAAATGGGAACAGACAAAATCCAGGTTACATCAGTTCACTAACACCCTCCATTCCCCAAGGAGCAGGAGGTACTGTATAACTCTTTATCAAGTTCAGAGCAAAACTGCTGCCGTGATTTCTACCAATTTTCATCAAATTAACTTCTGCATTAATTAGAATCAGGATGGTACATTAAATAGTTGTAAGTGCTTTTAATTTAAATGTTCACATTTCTCACGTTAGGTTTCCCTTTGACTTCCTGAAACACAGATGATGTGCCAGATTAATGGCACTTACTTGTGTTCTGGGCTGCTCAAGCTAAACTAAGACAGGAGACCTGCTCTTGAAACAAATTTGTGCATTCAACAAATACTGATTGTCACCGTGCTAGATTCTTTACCAGGAATACAAAGTGCAAAATACAGTCCTCACCCCCAAAATCCTCCCAGCCCAGTAACTTGCAGAAATGTAAACAACTTTGGGATACAGCAAACCAGTGACCTTGCTTAAGCTCAGTCCCACCTCTTCCCCAGGCAATAGCTGATTAAATGAAGGAGACAGTGG
Organism: Rhinopithecus roxellana; assembly: GCF_007565055.1. Taxonomy (NCBI): domain Eukaryota; kingdom Metazoa; phylum Chordata; class Mammalia; order Primates; family Cercopithecidae; genus Rhinopithecus; species Rhinopithecus roxellana. Next base: position 143,856,757 of record NC_044551.1, read on the forward strand.
CAGGTATATAATAGACACTCCGATATGGGTTTCTTTACTTGAAGTACAAAAGAGCCTTTATCAGAAGGATTTGCTAAATGACATATTTAGTGTGGTAATCAAGGCAAGACTAGGAAGAGAGGCTTGAGCCTCACAGACCTGGGTCCCAGGGAAGGAAAAGGCCTCCACTACCCTCAAAAAATGCTCTCACCAGGCACCTGCAGCGTCCACTTTGACAGAGACACTGAGATGAAATTCAGGTTGAGAATATGTGCCATGTGATGTTGCCCTATCCTTGAAGTCACATTTATAACAAGGGCAAAATGAATTATTTGGATATAAATTAGTCAGCACACTTAGTTTCTTTTTTTGTTTGTTTGTTTGTTTGTTTTTTTGAGACGGAGTTTCACTCTGTTGCCCAGACCGGAGTGCAATGGCGTGATCTCAGCTTATTGCAACCTCCACCTCCCGGGTTCAAGCAATTCTCACGCCTCAGCCTCCCGAGTAGCTTGGGACTACATGCGTGAGCCACCGCGCCTGGATCATTTTTGTAATTTTTGTAGAGACGGGGTTTCACCATGTTGGCCAGGCTGGTCTCAAACTTCTGACCTCAGGTGATCTATCCGCCTTGGCCTCCCAAAGTTCTGGGATTACAGGTATGAGCCACAATGCCCGGCCATGCACACTTAGTTTCAAAGGAAGTATTATATACAACTACTTGGTAACAACTCCAATATATTATTTTCTAAATAATTAAATACTTTTGTGAATTCTAACTTAAAACCCAGCTATGTAAATTTTTAAATTCACATGTACATGGGCACACTATTCCATAGTATGCGAAATGGCTGTATCTATGAACTGGCTACAGAGTCATTCATTTTGGCTATCCTCATAATTAGCAATGATTGCTAGAACCAAAGAGATCAAGAAGCAATTTTTAAATCAACAGAAAAATTACTTCTGTTCTTTTGTATAGCAATGCAAACCCAGAACTCCTCTCTTCTTCTTTTCTTTTTTCTTCCTCTATTTCCTTCCTTTTCTCTCACTTTTTTTAATTCAAAGGAAAAAATTGTTTTACAGCAAAGTCCTTTAAGCGATAAAGTCTAAATAATATAAAGTGTCTGAGATTTTGCATGCTTATTTTGGTAGGAATTTTTATATTTATATATTATAATCATTTACATATTGTATTTGAATAATCTTGAAATAATCCTGATGATTTTTCATTTTACTGTGGAATGCAAGGGCTGAAAGAGTCACTTCTGCCATTCTCCATCACCAAAGATCAACTGTTTCCCCACGGAACTCACAGACAACACAGATCTGGTCCGTCTACCCAGCTGTGAAATCTCTCCAGGGAAGGAGATGCTAACACATTTCTCACATTGCAGTGAGAAAAATTATCTTTCTTTTCCTAGTGAGAAAAATTATCTTTCTTTTCTTAGAACTCAAAGGTCCCTACTGAAATAGAAGTTTATTTCCCTTTGCTTGATTCTCAGCCAAGCTCAAGAACACCTGGAGAACAACTTTTAATATGCATCTTAAAATTATACCTCCCTTCCAGGAATTTACAAAGAGCATCAAAGAACAGCTTTGTCAACTCCCCCTAGATCCCACACAGAGGTTTAATTATAATAACCAGATTTTAAAGATCAGCTCTGAGTATTAGGAAGATCATACGGCAACACAGACTTATTTCTTTAGTTCTACCTTGGAATAGATGTGAGAAGAAATAATCACTGCACCAAGCAGTAGCTAGAGTGAGAGGATAAGCAATCTCATTCAGGCCAGGCATGGTGGCTCACACCTGTAATTCCAGCACTTTGGGAGGCCGAGGCGGGCGGATCACAAGGTCAGGAGTTCGAGACCAGCCTGGCTAACACAGGGAAACCCCCGTCTCTACTAAAAATACAAAAAATTAGCCAGGTATGGTGGCAGCGACTATAATCCCAGCTACTCGGGAGACTGAGGCAGGAGAATGGCGTGAACCTGGGAGGCGGAGCTTGCAGTGAGCCAAGATTGTATCCACAGCCTGGGTGACAGAGCAAGACTCCATTGCAAAAGAAAAAAAGAAATCTTGGACAAAGAAAAAATTGTGTTTAATAATTTAATCAGGAAAATGAAGCACTCAACATTAATTATGAGTAGTTACACAGCGCATGTAATCATCAGTCTTACCCTCACTGCTTCTCCATGCTCACTTAAAGTTGTTACTTTAACTTGTCACATTTCCATAGCAACTGCTGCCTCCATTTTTATAGCTAAAGTACTAGGAATCCCACTAAATGTTCCAGTATTAATCATCAATATTGCAAAAACCTTTGGCTCTTTTCCCAAAATGGCTAGATCTGCCCAGGGTGGTATCAAGAATCATGATCACTCTTGACCTAAACCTCCTCATCAACTGATCTAATGTGTGAAGACCTACTTTTCTTCTTGGTTGGAGAGAGTGGGGTGTCTCTGAGAGAAATCAAATAGAAATGCCATTCTACCCTAACTGAATGTTAAACCAAATGAGAAACAGCACAAGGGGTAAGACAAGCAGAGGCCCAAATGCCACCTTTATTGGCGTGCAAGGCCTGGACAGAGAATGGAGGAAAGCTTAGAGTAGAAGCAAAATGGATTGTAACTGAGCCCTCCCACCAGAAGACAGACATGGCAGCCTATCCTGGCAGCACTGGGCTCTTGGTGGGAAAAAAAGGCCTGTCTAGGAAAAAACAGGGGAAATGCATGCTCTGTGTTCAGGCTGAATCTCAAAAAGGAAAAGTTGAACATGCCCAGACTACTCTTTTGAAATGTGCTGCAGATGCCACACATCCTTACCTGGCACGGAATGAGTAAAGTGACAGATGGAAACCAGTTTATTAATTAAACTCCTTCTACTTGGAAGATAACAGAAAAGAGGGAAAATTGTTCTCCTTCCTGCTCCCACTCGCCCCCACATTGCAAGAGCTACCAAGTAGGATTCTTTAGTGATGGTGTCTCTTGGTTTTCATATACTCTATAGTAACCCAAAGATAGCAGGTTGAAACTTACAATAAAAATACTTCTATCTTAACGATAACTCTCTAGTTTTCCTGATGTTTGTCTATTCTATTTCCATCTATTTTGTGCCTTTAGTTCACATTCATTAAAATTTTTTCTAAACTTAAAAATCAAAATTCTGCCTTATAACTAATCTGAAAACCAATAAACAAAGAAGTTAAGCAAGTTAACTTCTTTAAGTCTCCATTTTCTCTTTGCAAAATGGGGCTAACAGTACCTACGACACAGGGATTGCTTTGAGGATTAAAAGATATCATGCATGTGAAATGCTTAGTCGTCCTATGTCTGGCACCAAAATAACACTCAGTACATATTAGAAAAGGTGATGGTGGTGATGGTGACAGTGATGATATCAGTTCTTTTGCTCTTTCATTCATGACCTAACTCCAAAACACATCCTGAAGAGTATGACATCTCTCCACCTGCAAAGTTACTACCTACTTTCTCTCACCTGGACTATTGTAGCAGCCCCCTCCTTGAATAACCTGAGGCCTTGCCCCTCTGTCATGGTTCTTCTATAGCAGGCACAGTGAGCATTTTAAAATAGAGATTTGATCTTGTCACTCTCTTACTTTAACCCCTCCAGTGCTTATCATTACAGTTGGAATAACACCCCAATCTCTTATCCCGGCCTGCAGTTTGGACACAAGTTGGCCCTGCCCATCTCTCTGACTTCACCTTCCTCTACTTTCCTGCCAGCTCACCAGTCTGCAACCCTGGGGCCTTGTTTTTTTTCCTCTAACTCCAAGCAGATTCTTTTGGGGGACTCTTTTAGGGAAATTCAGAGTCCAATATCAAAGGATAGTCCCTCCTCCTTTCAGGCTCCAAATTAAGTAATAAGTTCATCACAAAGTGAAAAATTCAAAATGTAAAGCACCAAGAAAGAAAAATTAAATCCCTTCTTTCTTCTTTTCTGAGAAATAGTAATCATAATCCTTGGCTCATAACACACTCTGACCATTGGTTCATGCCTTGTTTATGGGATTTTTAAAATGTACAAAAATGTAATAATTAAGCTCATTACTGAAAGTAAGCCAATAATCCAACATCCAAATATGATCCAACATCCAAATTTGATCCTCACCTCCCTCCACTTAATGTCACTATCATCCTGAATACAGGATGCAGAAGACTTGAATAGCACTATCAACCACCTTGGGCTAGTTAATACTTATAGAATGTTCCACCCAACATCAGCAGAATATACTTTCTTTTCAAATGTGCACAGAAAATTCACATATATTTGGAAATTCCCAAATATTTGAAAATAAGTAACATACTTCTAATTCCATGGTTCAAAAAGGAAGACAAAAGAGAAATTAATAAACATTTTGAATTGAATTAAAACTAAAACATAACATACCAAAACCTGAGGCAAGCAGCTCAAGCAGTGCTTAGAGGGATATGTAGAGCATTAAATATATTAGAAAAGACTGAAGGTTTCAAATCAATGACTGTAGTGAATTCTATAATGTTATGTTACCTCAGCATCAATTCTGAATATAAGTTGAAATTTCTCATGCCAGAGCAGGGCTTAGTCACACTTGACACAGTTTCCATTTATCTAGCTCTTCCCAGTTCCTCAATGTGGTTGATCTAGATAGCCCCCAATACAATTGCCTCTGGTTGACCACTTCCCTATGGGGAAGCTAGATACAGCCCCAGGGACATGCACCACTGACCCCCACACCCCACACAGACTGCATGGAAATGTCACAGTAACCATCTCTCAGTCACAACGTGGCCCCAGAGAACTCATGCCTGCATGCTTTAAACTCACCAATGAAAACTCCCCATGGTAAACCTGTCTGGATAATACTTTGGACCCCAATAAACGTTTTAATCCCACAAGTCCTCTGTCTCTCCCTCTCTCTTGCCCCCACCCGCTGGTTGAGCATGTGTCCCCCAAATGGCCCTGCAAGGTGTGCTGCCCTGTTCTTTCTGGGCTCTGTCAAGTAAGGAAACCGCTTCTGTTAGGTGATGTGTTTTGCTATGCTGCCTCCTCTGTGTTTCATCTGCTGACACACTCAGACTTCTTTCCCGGTCAGGGTTCTCCTAGAGAAAGGCTATCTTGGTGGGAATAAACTAGACACAGGTCAACAAGGAACCACAGGGTGTATCCCAGTAAAACAAGCGTACTGTGAAAGGGACACCTGGGCATGGGTCAGACACTTAGGCATTAGGCCATCCATCCCCCAGGATAAAGAACTGTCCCATGAAATGTACATTGTAAACATCCATAACCATCAGGGAGTCCCATTACAGCAAGGATGCATGTTATAGCCACTCTCCAGAGAGAGACCTCAAGACCAAATTAGAAAGAATTTTTAAAAAGTATCTAAGCTTCCACTTTAATAAACCAAAAAAGAAAAAGAAAAAGAGCAAATTTAAATTCAAAACAAGCAGAAGAAAGTAAATAATAAAGGCCAAATGACACTGAAAACAAACAAACAAACAAACAAATAGATTGCTTGATAGTTCATGCTAAAAAAAAGAAAGAAAAGAAAAAAGTAAAATAAATAAAAACAACATAAAATTAGTGAAACAAAAGCTGGTTCTTTGAACAGATCAATAAGATTGTTAGACTTCTAGCTGACTGTGATGGTTAATTCTGTGTATCAGCTTGACTGGCCCTAGGGAAGGCCAGATTCAACATTATTTCTGGGTATAACTGTGAAGTTTTTGCTGGATAAGATTGGCATTTGAGTCAGGGGACTCAGTAAAGTAGACTGCCCTCTCCAATGTAGACATCATCCAATCCATTGAGGGCTTGAAATAGAACAAAAGGCAGAGGAAGAAGAAATTTGCCTCTTATTTCTCCCTGACATCTCATCTCATCTTCTCTGGCCCTTGGACTGAGATTTACACAGTGAGCAGCCCCAGTTCTCAGGCCTTCACACTCAGACTGAATTAAACAACTGATATCTTTGGTCTCCAGCTTGCAGATAGCAGATCGTGGGACTTCTCAGCCTCCACAACTACATGAACCAATTTCTCATAATAAATCCTCCGTGTGTGTGTGCGTGCATGTGCATGCATACACGTTCTATTGGTTCTGTTTTTCTGAAGAACCCTGACTAATGCACTGACCGACAAACAAGAGAGAAAGAGAGAAGACACAAATCACCAAAATCAGGAATGAAAGATGAGAAATCACTATAAATCTATGGATATTAAAAAGATAATAAGAGAATATTACAAACAGCTTCATGCCATAAGTTAGACAAATTAGATGCAATGGACAAATTCCCAGAAAGGCACATACCATCAAAGCTCACTCAAGAAAAAATAACCTGAATAGCACTACATCTACTAAAGAAATTGAAGTCATAGTTTGGAACCTTCCAACACAAATATATAACATATACATATATATACACGTACGTATATATACATACCCATAATAGAATGTCATAACAGCTTTATGAAATAATTTTGAAAACTTAGATGAAATGGATAAATTCCTAGAAAAATGACTTACCAGATCAGACTCAAAAAAAACCTAAGTTTTACAAGTATTTCTTTAACTATTAAAGAGATCTAAGCTGTGGTTAATAACCTTCCCATAAAGAAAACACCAGGCCCCAAAGGTTTTACAGGATGTTTGACTAAACCTTCAAGGAACAAATCATCCCAATTTTATATGAACACTTAGAGACAACAGAAAAAGAGGAAGCATTTCCCCAACTAATTTCAAGTACAGTTTAATATTTATATCATAATCAGACATGACGAATACCTCTTCAAGTATTTACGGGTCATACGTTTCCTTCTTTATGATATGCCTATTCATGTTTTTTTGTTTGTTTGTTTGTTTGTTTGTTTTTGGGAGACGGAGTCTCGCTCTGTTGCCCAGGCTACAGTGCAGTGGTGTGATCTTGGTTCACTGCAACCTCTGCCACCTGGGTTCAAGCGATTCTCCTGCCTCAGCCTCCCGAGTAGCTGGGACTACAGGCAGATGCCACCACGCCCAGCTAATTTTTTTTTTCTTTTGTATTTTTAGTCAAGAGATGGGGGTTTCACTATGTTGGCCAGGCTGGTCTCGAACTCCTGACTTCAAGTGATCCACCTGCCTCAGCCTCCCAAAGAGCTAGGATTACAGGTGTGAGCCACTACGGCTGGCCTATTCATGTCTTTTGTCATGTTTTCTCATTGTATTATTTGTTCTCTTCTTATTGTTATGTAGAAGGGATTTTTTTGTTTGTTTCTTTTGAGACAGTCTCACTCTATTGCCCAGGCTAGAGTGCAATGGAGTGACCTCGGCTCACTGTAACCTCTGCCTCCTGAGTTCAAGTGATTTTCCTGCCTCAGCCTCCTGAGTAACTAGGATTACAGGCATGCGCCACCATGCCTGGCCAGGTTTTGTATTTTCAGTACAGAGGGGGTTTCACCATGTTGGCCAGGCTGGTCTCGAACTCCTGACCTAAGGTGATCCCCCTGCCTTAGCCTCCCAAAGTGCTGGGATTACAGGCGTGAGCCACCGTGCCTGGCCAGAAATTTTTTAAAATATTAATCCTTTGTAAGTTTTGTGGCTATGGATAGCAATCCTCAGTATGTAACTTGTCTTTTTATTTTCTTTCAGATGTTTTTTGATGAAGAGGGTCTTAATTTTAATATGATCAAACTTATCATTCTTGTTATGTGTAGAAACATTTGCCTTTCATAAGTTCAAAAAGATATTCACCTTTGTTCTCTATTAAGAATTTCAAAGTTTTCTTGTTGATATTTAAGCCCTTAATTTATCCGGAGTTGATTTTTGCTTTCAGGGTGAGATAGTGACACAATTTCATTGGGTAATCACTTTTTGTGCAGCTCCATCTTTTTTAAATATTAATTTATTTTTAATTATTTATTCTTTAACAAAATCTGTGTATATTTATGGTGCACAACATATTTTAATATATATATACATTGTACAATGGTTAAAAAGAGCTAACTACATGATTGTATATTTAGAAAACCCCATTGTCTCAGCCCAAAATCTCCTTAAGCTGGTAAGAAACTTCAGCAACGTCTCAGGATACAAAATTAATGTGCAAAAATCACAAGCATTCTTATACACCAGTAACAGACAAACAGAGAGCCAAATCAGGAATGAACTTCCATTCACAATAGCTTCAGAGAGAATAAAATACCTAGGAATCCAACTTACAAGGGATGTAAAGGATCTCTTCAAGGAGAACTACAAACCACTGCTCAGTGAAATCAAAGAGGACACAAACAAATGGAAGAACATATCATGCTCATGGATAGGAAGAATCAATATCGTGAAAACGGCCATACTGCCAAAGGTAATTTATAGATTCAATGCCATCCCCATCAAGCTACCAATGAGTTTCTTCACAGAATTGGAAAAAACGGCTTTAAAGTTCATATGGAACCAAAAAAGAGCCTGCATTTCCAAGACAATCCTAAGTCAAAAGAACAAAGCTGGAGGCATCACGATACCTGACTTCAAACTATACTACAAGGCTACAGTAACCAAAACGGCATGGTACTGGTACCAAAGCAGAGATATAGACCAATGGAACAGAACAGAGTCCTCAGAAATAATACCACACATCTACAGCCATCTGATCTTTGATAAACCTGAGAAAAACAAGAAATGGGGAAAGGATTCCCTATTTAATAAATGGGGCTGGGAAAATTGGCTAGCCATAAGTAGAAAGCTGAAACTGGATCCTTTCCTTACTCCTTATACAAAAATTAATTCAAGATGGATTAGAGACTTAAATGTTAGACCTAATACCATAAAAACCCTAGAAGAAAACCTAGGTAATACCATTCAGGACATAGGCATGGGCAAGGACTTCATGTCTAAAACACCAAAAGCAATGGCAACAAAAGCCAAAATTGACAAATGGGATCTAATTAAACTAAAGAGCTTCTGCACAGCAAAAGAAACTACCATCAGAGTGAACAGGCAACCTACAGAATGGGAGAAAATTTTTGCAATCTACTCATCTGACAAAGGGCTAATATCCAGAACCTACAAAGAACTCAAACAAATTTACAAGAAAAAAACAAACAACCCCATTAAAAAGTGGGCAAAGGATATGAACAGACATTTCTCAAAAGAAGACATGCATACAGCCAACAGACACATGAAAAAATGCTCGTCATCACTGGCCATCAGAGAAATGCAAATCAAAACCACAATGAGATACCATCTCACACCAGTTAGAATGGCAATCATTCAAAAGTCAGGAAACAACAGGTGCTGGAGTGGATGTGGAGAAATAGGAACACTTTTACACTGTCGGTGGGATTGTAAACTAGTTCAACCATTATGGAAAACAGTATGGCAATTCCTCAAGGATCCAGAACTAGATGTACCATATGACCCAGCCATCCCATTACTGGGGATATACCCAAAGGATTACAAATCATGCTGCTATAAAGACACATGCACACGTATGTTTATTGCGGCACTATTCACAATAGCAAAGACTTGGAATCAACCCAAATGTCCATCAGTGACAGACTGGATTAAGAAAATGTGGCACACATACACCATGGAATACTATGCAGCCATAAAAAAGGATGAGTTTGAGTCCTTTGTAGGGACATGGATGCATCTGGAAACCATCATTGTCAGCAAACTATCACAAGAACAGAAAACCAAACACTACATGTTCTCACTCATAGGTGGGAAGTGAACAATGAGATCACTTGGACTCGGGAAGGGGAACATCACACACCAGGGCCTATCACGGGGAGGGGGGAGGGGGGAGGGATTGCATTGGGAGTTATACCTGATGTAAATGATGAGTTGATGGGTGCTGACGTGTTGATGGGTACAGCACACCAACATGGCACAAGTATACATATGTAACAAACCTGCACGTTATGCACATGTACCCTAGAAGTTAAAGCATAATAAAAACACACACACACACACACACACAAAAGAGCTAATATATGTATTACCTCAAATACTTTTGTATAATTTTTCTGTGGTGAGAACACTTAAAATCTATTCTTTTAGCAATTTTCAAAATGTACTTTGTTATTTATACAGTTGACCCTTGAACAACATGGGGGTTAGGGATGCTGACCTCCCCACACAGTAGAAAATCTGTGTATAACTTCTGACTTTCCAAAAACTTAACTAGTAATAGCCTACTGTTGACTGGATAACATAAACAGCCTATTAACACATATTTCATGTTACGTGTATTACATACCATATTCTTACAATAAATTAAGCCACAGAAATGAATGTTAATAACAAAATTATAAAGAAGAGAAAATACATTTACTACTCATTAAATGGAAATGGATCACCATAAAGGTCTTCATCCTCACAGTCTTCACATTGGGTAGGCTGAGGGGGAGTAAGAGGATGAGGAGTTCTTGCTTTCTCGGGATGTCAGAGGCAGAAGAAAATCTGCCTGCATGTGGACTTGCACAATTCAAACCCATGTTGTCTGTGGGTCAACTGGAGTCACCGTGTTATTCAACAAGTTTCTTGAAAATTTACTCCTCCTGTCAAACTAAACCTTTGCATCCTTTGACCAACGTCTCCCCAAATACCCCCAACTTCCACGCCCATCATTCTACTCACTTCTTCTATCAGTTCAAAATTTTTAGATTCCACATATAAGTGAAAACATACAGTATTTGTCTTTTTGTGCCTGCCTTCTTTCATTTACCATAATGTCCTCCAAGTTCATCTATGTTGTTGCAAATAACAAGATTTCCTTTTTTTTTTTTTTTTTTTTTGAGACGGAGTCTCGCTATGTTGCCCAGGCTGGAGTTCAGTGGCCGGATCTCAGCTCACTGCAAGCTCCGCCTCCCAGGTTTATGCCATTCTCCTGCCTCAGCCTACCGAGTAGCTGGGACTGCAGGCGCCCGCCACCTCGCCTGGCTAGTTTTTTTGTATTTTTTAGTAGAGACGGGGTTTCACCGTGTTAGCCAGGATGGTCTCCATCTCCTGACCTCGTGATCTGCCCATCTCGGCCTCCCAAAGTGCTGGGATTACAGGCTTGAGCCACCACACCCAGCTGATTTCCTTCTTTTTAATGGCTGAATAGTATTCTGTTGTGTATATAAACCATTTTTTATTTGCCCATTCATTTACTGTTGGACTGATTCCATATCTTGGCTATTGTGAATAATGCTGCAATGAACATGGAAGTTCAGACATCTCTTTGACATACTGATTTTATTTGCTTTAGATATATACCCAGTAGTGAGATTGCTGGCTCACATGGTAGATCGATTTTGTTTTTCTTTTTGTTTTTTTTGAGACACAGTCTCACTCTGTTGCTCAGGCTGGAGTGCAGTGGTGCGAGCTCTGCTCCCTGCAACCTCTGCCTCCTGGGTTCAAGCAATTTTCCTGCCTTAGCCTCCTGAGTAGCTGGGATTACAGGCACCTGCCAACACACTCAGCTAATTTTTGTATTTTTAGTACAGACAGGATTTTGCCACGTTGGCCAGGCTGGTCTGGAACTCCTGACTTCAGTTAATCCGCCCACCTCAGCCTCCCAAAGTGCTGGGATTACAGGGGTGAGCCACCATGCCTGGCCTGATTTTTTATTTTTGCAAACCCTCCACACTGCTTTCCATAAGGGTTGTACTAGTTTACATTCCACTGAATGTACGCAAGGGTTTCTGTTTCTCCACATCTGCACTAACACTTAGCTTTCATCTTTTTGGCAATAGCCATTCTAATAGGTGTAAGGTGATCTCTCACAGTTTTAATTTGCATTTCCCTGATGATTAGTGATTCTGAGCATTTTTCATATACCTGATATTCATTCTTGTGTTTTCTTTTGAGAAACATGTATTCAAGTCCTTTGTTCATTTTTCAGTTGGATTGTTTTCTTGTTAGTGTGTTCTTTATATATTTTGGACAGTATCACATATATGCTTTGCAAATATTTTCTGCCATTATGAGGTTGTCTCCTCTGCTGTTTCCTTTGCTGTGCAGAGGATTTTTAATTTGTGTAATCCCATTTGTCTATTTTTACTTTTGTTGCCTGTGCTTTTGAGGTCATATCCAAACAACCTTGTCCAGACCAATGGACAAGGGGAGCTCTTCCCTATTTTTCTAGTGGTTTACAGTTTCAGGTCTTGTGTTTAAATCGTTAACCCACTTTGAGTTGATTTATACATATATCATGTATATGCATCCAGTTTCATTCTTCTGCATGAGGATATCCTATTTTCCAAACACCATTTACTGAAGAAAATGTCCTTTCCCAGTTTGTCCTCGCAGCATCTTTGTCAAATATCAATGGACTGTAAGGCCTAGTGCGGTGGCTCATGCCTATAATCTCATGACTTTGGGAGGCGAGGAGGGCCCATCACTTGTGGTCAGGAGGAGTTCAGGACCAGCCTAACCAAAATGGAGAAACCTCGTCTCTACTAAAAATACAAAAATTAGGCTGGGCACAGTGGCTCACGTATGTAATCCCAGCACTCTGATAGGCAGAGGAGGGTAGATCACTTGAAGTTAGGAGTTCCAGACTATCCTGGCCAACATGGTGAAACCCCATCTCTACCAAAAATACAAAAATTAACTAGGCATGGTGGTGCACGCCTGTAATCCCAGCTACTCAGACGGTTGAGGCAGGAGAATCACTTGAGCCCAGGAGGCAGAGGTTGCAGTGAGCCAAGACTGTGCCACTGCACTCCAGCCTGCGTGACAGAGTGAGACTCCATCTCAAAAAAAAAAATACAAAAATTAGCTGGGTGTGGTGGCACACGCCTGTGATCCCAGTTACTCAGGAGGCTGAGGGAGGACAATCACTTGAACCCAGGAGGTGGAGGTTGTAGTGAGCTGAGATGGCGCCACTGCACTTCAACCTGGGCAACAGGGTGAGACTCTGTATTCAAAAAAAAAAAAAATCAATTGACTGTAAATGTGTGGAATTATTTCTGGGTTTTTCTGTTCTATGGCTCCATGTGTCTTTTTAAATGCCAATACCATATTGTTTTGATTATTATAACTTTGTAGTGTATTTTGAAGTCAGGTAGTATGATGCCTCTAGCTTTGTTCTTTTTGATCAAGATTGCTTTGGCTATTCATGGTCTTCTGTGGTTCCTTTTGAATCTTAGGATTATTTTTTCTATTTCTCTGAAAAACATCATTGGGATTTTTTAAGAGATGGTATCTCACTATATTGCCCAGCTTGGACTCAAACTTCTGGGCTTAAGAGATCCTTCTACCTCAGTCTCCTGAATTTCTGGGAGTACAGGGACACTTTAATAAAGATTGTATTGAATCTGTAAACCATTTCAACTAGTATAGACAACCTTAATAATATTAATTCTTCCAATCTGTGAACATGGGATGTCTTTCCATTTGTATGTGTCCACTTCAATTTCTTTCATCAATGTTTTATAGTTTTCAGAATGCAGACCTTTCACCTTCTTGGTTAAACTTATTCCTAAGTTATTTCATTTTTCTTTCTGTAGCTATTGTAAATGGGATTGCTTTCTTGATTTCTTTTTAACATAGTTGTTAGTGTATAGAAACACTACAGATTTTTGTGTGTTGATTTTACATACTGCAGCTTCAGTTAATTCATTCGTTAGTTCTAACAAGTTTTGGTGCAGTTTTTTAAGGTTTTCTATATACAGGATCACGTCACGTGCAAACAAATACAATTTAATTTCTTCCTTTCCAAACCAAATGCCTTCTCTTTCTTACCGAATTGCTCTGGCTAGGACTTCTAGCTCTACCTTTTTGAAAGTCCCTCCTTTACCCATTGATCTGACATCTACTTTTGTCATTTAATAATATTCTATACTCATATGAATCTCTTGCTGGGATTTGTTCATTCTGTTCTATTCAACGATTTGTCTATTTCTGTACCAAAATTGTACTCTTAGTTGTACTCTCTTAGTTGCATTAAAAATTCCCATATCTGGTAGGGCTAGTCCTTCTCCGGAAGCATTATGGCTATTCATGGCTCTTTACTCCTACAGCTTTGATTTCATGTTTCATCTCTGTAATTATTTTCCTGCAAATAGTCTTAATCCCTTGCCCTCCCTCCATCATACTTATCTGACTAGACCTCAACCCCAACCATTTAAATCCACATCCTCACCTATTCAGTTATTTCACTGAACGAATCTGAAGAAATATACGTAACTCACTGATGTCACTTCATAAACACAGATTTCAAATGGGCTCTCAGAACTGCTCAACAACCCTATTTTCTTGTCAATGTATTTTCCTACCATTCTAGATTAGGAGGCAGTATAACATGCGGGTCAAATATAAGATTCTAAAACCAGATTACCTGGGTTAAAATCTTAGTTCTACCACTTACTAAATATGTGAGCTTGGGCAAGTTAAATTCACCAAAGCCTCAGTTTTTGTATATCTAGCCCTCAGTAAAATTCTCTTTATCTGTCCCTCAGTAAAATTCCTTATGAGAATAAAATGAGTTAATAAATATAAGCCAAAAATAGAATCTGGCACATAGTAAGTACTATCTAACACTTGTATTGTTATCATTGATGATGATTTCACATCTTACCTTCTCTCAAGCCTTTTTCTCCCACTCTCTCTTCACTGATGGCCTTGCTTTTTATTTCATTGAACAAATAAGTCAAAAGTGAAGTTCCACAACCTCCTATCATCAAATCTTCCAATTTACTTGCAGCTGTACCCGTCACTCTATTACTGTACATAAACTATTATTGTTCCTACAGTTAACTCCTCCACTTGGGCACCCTTCTAGTCTACTTAAGGACTTGCTCCTGCAATTATCCCCTTTCTCTGCTGAATAACCCATTTTTAATTTTCTCAACCTGATCAGCATACAAAAATGTCAAAAAAAGTTGTCATCTTAAAAATAAAACCCTCCAACTCCATATTTTCCTCCTAAAAGGGTCCTATTTCTCTGCACATAAAAAATGTCTTGCAAAAATTGTCTACAGCTGCTGTCTAGACTTCCTTCCCTCCCATATTCTCTTCACTCTGATCCCATCAGCCTTTCACTTTCAGTACTCCATGGAATCCCCATTTGACAAAGTGACCAGTAACCTCCACATTTTCAAGTCCAAAAGACAATTCTCAGTCCTCATCTTATCTCTTTTCACACTTTCTCACTCCCTTCTTCACTTGGCTTTGAACAGAGTGTAACATTGGCCGCTGTTTCTTCATCTGTTTTGCTTCACCTGCCATCTTTTCTGTACCACTAAACTTTGGTGTGCTCAGGACTCTAATCTTTCTCTGTTCTACCTACAGTCATCACCTAAGCTATCTCAATCAGAGCCATAGTTTTAATACTATTTATTCATTGATGACTCCTGAGCTTCATATCATACATCCAACTGTCCACTCCACATCCCTGGATGTTTGGCAGCTCAAACTTAACACATCCAAACCAGAACTCTTAATTTCCTCCTTTGAAATTTGCTCCTCTCCTAGTATTTCCCGCTTTAGAACTCACCCAACTCACAGCTCACAACTCTACAACTCACCCAGGTGCTGAGTTAAAAAATCATAGGGGTGTAATTAACTCCTCTCCCACATCCTGCAGTCCTGAGCAAATTCTGTTCATTCTACCACCAAGCAATGTATCTGACCCAACCACTTTTTACCACCTCCACTGAGGGTCCAAGCTACCACTATCTCTCATCTGAACTATTGCAATACCTTCCGAAGGGGCCTCCCAGATTCATGTCTTTTTCTCCTCTCAACAGCCAGAGTAATCCCATAAAAATATAAATCTTATTTTGCTACCAACTCCCATGCTCAAAACTTTACAATGGCCTTAAATCACCAGAAGAGTAGAAAAAAGGCTTTACCATGGCCTACAGGCTCCACATATTCCTGTGTAATTCTCAGACCCCATCTAGTGCCACACTACTCCTCAGTAACTAAGCTCCCCTTCTTCACTGATCTTTCAGTTCTTAAAAAGCACTAGCCCCTTCTACACCTCGAGATGTCTCCTTAACCTACCCTATCCGGAGTAGCCACCCCCATTCCCAAGTCACTATCACCCATCCAGCCCATCCAGCTGTATTTTCTCTATAGCTCTACAGTATGTAAAATGATCTATTTAATTATTTAATGTACATCTATCTGTTTATCTGGTCTGTCCTCTCGCACTTAAAATATAAATTCTATCAGAGCAGAAACCTTCACCCTCTTAACTGCCATATTCCCGGTAGCTACAACAGCGTCTGGCATA
This sequence comes from Rhinopithecus roxellana, assembly GCF_007565055.1. Lineage (NCBI taxonomy): Eukaryota > Metazoa > Chordata > Mammalia > Primates > Cercopithecidae > Rhinopithecus > Rhinopithecus roxellana. Next base: position 143,872,941 of record NC_044551.1, read on the forward strand.
TAGAAGGCATTTTTTAAAATCCTTGCTGAGTGAACCAATATCCCAGAAACCTCTCATAGCTAGTTCATCTTACAGGAGAAACAGTATTAGAGTTAATTAAATGGCCAGGCGCGGAGGCTCAAGCCTGTAATCTCAGCACTTCGGGAGCCGAGGCAGGCGGATCACTTGAGGTCAGGACTTTGAGACCAGCCTGGCCAACATGGTGAAACCCCGTCTCTACTGAAAATACAAAAATTAGCCGGGCACGGGGGCGGGCGCCTGTAATCCCAGCTACTCAGGAGGCTGAGGTGGGACAGTCGCTTGAACCCGGGCAGTGGAGGTTGTAGCGAGCCCAGATCACACCACTGCACTCCAGCATGGGCGACAGAGTGAGACCCTGCTTCAGGGAAAAAAAATTAAATTAAATTAAATTAAATGACTCGCCAGTCAAAATAAACGGCAGCTTTAGGGTTAAAGGCGCAGTCTGGCTCCAAAGCTTGGGGTTTTAGTTACTATATTACATAGCTTCACTACATTTTACAATTTACTGTGCTGCTTGTGAGTATGAATTAAGGCTCAGAAGTCTAATTTTCCAGACGACTCGCAGGACTCCCGCCCCAGTACACGCCACACATTCAGCTCACCGACTCCTTCCTCCTTGGACCTAGCTCCGCCCAGCCCAGCCCCGCGACCTGCTCGCCGTGGCTTCGGCAAGGGCGCCTACGCGATGAGCGGGTCCCATGCAAAGCATTCTGGGATTGGTAGTCCATGTTCCGCCGGTCTCCAGCATTCACATGAAAAGGGGGGAAAAAACCCATGCAAATTAGATATCTCTGAATTTCGTGCAAATTAAATAAGACGCAGATTCTAGCTCAGGAAAGTGATGCAAACTCGTCGTTTTCAAAGGAGAGACTCCAGCCTCGGGTCAGGCGCGACGCAGACAGCGGCGCGGGGTCCTTGACTGGGCGGGGCTTGCTCGCGGTGGTTTGTGGCTCCTTCCTGCGCTGCTTCTCTCTTTCGCTCAGGCCGTTGGCGCCGACAGGATGGGTGAGCTGTTCTGGCCAGTCTAAGGGCGCCGCAAGCGGGACTTGGGGTCTTGGGGACTGGCGGGCGGATGCGAATAGAGTAGGGAGGGGGATGCTACGGCGAGGCTCCATGGCGGAGGGCCGGGGAAGCGCCGCTCCAGGCGGCACATGGTCCCGCGTGGAAGGGGCCCGTGAGGCGTGGAGGCCGCCGAGGTCGGGGTACCGAGGGACACAGGGAGGCCGGCGCTTCCTCCCAAGCATTCGAGCGGGGCCTAGTCCTTTGGGAGAACACATTCTCCGGAGCCCTCTTCGAACGTTTATTAGTCGGTTCAGGGGAACCTGAAGGCCAGATGTTTGGCCCACAGGCCAGTAAATAGTACGAGAGCCAATAGGTTTAAGGGTTTATGCCAGATGAGGCGAGTGTCTTAGAAGATGGGAAACACGTAGATGGCGTGTTTTTGCAGAAGAACTAAAATAGTTAATTTTCAGGCAAGTGTCGTGGACTTCGTACTGCTAGGAAGCTCCGCAGTCACCGACGAGACCAGAAGTGGCATGATAAACAGTACAAGAAGGCCCATTTGGGCACAGCCCTGAAGGCCAACCCTTTTGGAGGTGCTTCTCATGCAAAAGGAATCGTCCTGGAAAAAGTGTAAGTCCATTGCTTCCGTCAGTTTTAGTTTATTATAGGAATTCGAGACATAAACTTACGAATTCTTGTCTTAAAAGCAGTTACAGGTTTTATGTGTAGTAGCGTTCATTTGGGCATTAGGGGTAAAATCGCAAAGCGTTTATTCTATTTAAAAGTTGGTAAAATTAGTGTTTGGGAATTAGGTAGTTAAGGTTTTTATTTAACGTTGGCCTGGGAGGAATTGGAGAAGATACTAACAATGATGAAGTAAAGGACACAAACACTTTTACTGTGGGAGCTGTGACAAGTAAATGTCACGTGTCAGCTATTGAATCTGCAATCAAATGATTTTTCTACTTGATAAAGGTAAGGTGAAGAGAAGTGACTTGCATCAGATTTAACTGAGGTCGTACACCTAAGATTGAGACATGAAACTGCCAGTATTTGACTGGTTTTGACTTTTAAAAATGATAATTTCACATAGTTCAATCGTATTTGATGGTAGATCCATTTGAACTCAGACTTTCTAATTTTTTTTTTTTTTTTTGAGACGGAGTCTAGCTCTGTCGTCCAGGCTGGAGTGCAGTAGCGCCATCTCGGCTCCCTGCAACCTTAGCCTCCCAGGTTTAAGCAATTCTCCTGCCTCAGTCTCCCAGGTAGCTGGGATTACAGGAGCCCAGCACCATGCCAGCTAATATTTTGTATTTTTAGTAGAGATGGGGTTTCGCCATGTTGACCAGGCTAGTCTCAAACTCCTGACCTCAGGTGATCCGCCTGCCTCGGCCTCCTGAAGTGCCCTGATTACAAGCGTGAGCCACTGTGCCCAGCCCAGACTTGCTAATTCTTATCTCAGTTTTTTTTGTTAAACAGGGTCTCTTGTTACACAGGCTGGCAGTCTTGACCTCCTAGGCGTAGATCCTCTCACGTCAGCCTCCCAAGTAATTGGGGCTACCACTCCAATCTAATGTTATAACTGTAAAAGGTCTAGAAATTTCCCCCATTGTGCTAATGAAATTAAGACTGGCAGAAAACTTGGTTGACATCACAGGACTTCAGCTCAGCCATTTGAGGTTAGATTGAAAAGATAGAAACAGTTTCTCAGTAGTTCTCTAGTTAATGTGAAAAAATTATCCTTTTTCAGAAAGCCAGCTCACTCTGCTATGCCTTTTATATTTCAGAGGAGTTGAAGCCAAACAGCCAAATTCTGCCATTAGGAAGTGTGTCAGGGTCCAGCTGATCAAGAATGGCAAGAAAATCACAGCCTTTGTACCCAACGACGGTTGCTTGAATTTTATTGAGGTGAGTATTTCAACTCTTTTGTACCTTCTGTTCTTGGGGTGGACTCCCTCACATTTTTATCTGATGCAAGGGAGTTTCCTCACGTGAAAGTATTTTTGTGATTGCCACTGACACTAGAAATAAACTTTTTATTTTATTCCAGGAAAACGATGAAGTTCTGGTTGCTGGATTTGGTCGCAAAGGTCATGCTGTTGGTGATATTCCTGGAGTCCGCTTTAAGGTTGTCAAAGTAGCCAATGTGTCTCTTCTGGCCCTATACAAAGGCAAGAAGGAAAGACCAAGATCATAAATTTTAATGGTGAAAACACTGTAGTAATAAATTTTCTTATGCCAAAAAATGTTTGTATCTTATTGTCCCCTGTTCTCACCACAAAGATTGTGTTCTTTACTATACCCCCCCCCCTTTTTTTTAATCCTAAACCAGCAAACACAGGACCTGTACCAATTTTAGGAGATGATAAGACAGGGTTGTTTCAGGATTCTCTAGAGTTAATAACATTTGTAACTTGGCAGTTTCCCTCATCCTGTGGAGTAAGAAAATGAGATAGAGCTGGAATAAATGTGCAGTATTGTAGTATTACTTTAACAACTTTGATTCAAAAACTCACTTAAATTCTAGTGAGATACTTTCTTTTTAATTCTTGGTATTTTCCATATCTGGTGTGACATTTCAAGCAGTTACCAAGTTTCATGGCACATAGATAATCTTAGGTACCCTTGGAAATGCACATTCTTGTATCCATCTTTCAGAGACCCAAGTGATAAATAGTAACCTCAAAATTGCTCCCCACTCTGTTTAAAGGTGTCAGGATCTGTGTTGTAATGTGTCTATGTTACTGTGTTTAGGATACAAGCACTGGATCATTTAGTTGATGGAAGTATATGTCAGGGATGTTTTCAGTATCTTCTCATGAGGTTGTCAGCGACCTTCATGTCTTCAAAGACCAGTCAGCAAATGAAGTAGTTTAATGTAGAGATAAGACTGGTTGTGTTTTGATAATTTAAGCTAGGTATTCAGTACATGTGGATTTTGCTCTCCAGAAATACTTGTTTCAGAATTTTCATGGATATAGTGGCATGGTTGAAATGAAGCTATTAGCCTTCTGATTTAAATCTGATATAAGAAACTCTTGGTAACAAATAGTAAATATGGATTAATTAGCCCTTTGATCAGAGCCTAGCTTTACATTGTTTAGGATCTTTGGAAAACAATTGCTTTGGTTGCCCATTTTCTGTAGGATCAAGAGCAGAACCTTTTCCATGACACAGAAGAATCCAGGTTGTGCCTCATCCCTGCATATTCCAGCCTTAGCCTGCCATTTCTCCCCTTGGCTCTGTGCTCCAGCAACACTGGTCTCAGTTGGTCATGCTCCAACTTGCGTTCCACATCCAGCCTCAGGACCTCTGTGACTATGGTGTCTTGCTTGTCGCCCGCTCTTCAGAGCTCCTATTTTCCAGCACACTTGGGTTTATCTCTTGATGCCAATGATGATGCTGCTAGTCTCTCCACAAAGGCGGAAAGGCTGCCTGTTGGTTTGTACCTGCGTTTCCCAACGTGTAGCTGCAGTCGATATTTGGCTAAACCGTTCCCAAGAGCTCAGCAGATGTTTTCGGATGGACCTTAATTGACCCAACCCTTTGTGATGCGGAAGGGATTGCTGGGCCTCGCTCACCGGGCCAGAACCAGGGAAAGACGCTGCGGTTGCAGCGCGGTTCCAGGTCCCGGACGTCAGGCGCGGGGCGGGCAGCTCTCGCCCGGCGGTGGGGTCCTTGTGACCGCAGGGCGGGGCGCACCAGGAAGGGGCTGGGACAGCGCGGACGCCCAGGGACTTGTCCCAGTTCCTCAGCTTTCTTTGACACGTCAAGACACCGACGATGGCTCGCAGCTGTACCCTCTTGGCTGCACCTGGGACGCCCTTTTCACTTGCTAAGCAGTTCGACCTGAGGCCCAGGGGCCGCCAGATTGACCCATAAATAATCTCCGGCGCCTCAGATCTAGAAGCGGCTGAGCCTGATCTTAGTGCCTTCTCCTTTGTGTGGCTTCCCAACCTCTTTCCCTACGGCCATGTGTCCGAGGCCCCTTCCTTCATGTATCCAACATGAAATGGATGCCTGGCACTTTGCTGGGCCCGACTGTGCAAGCCCAGGTCTATGGTGAGAGCAACAATACACTCACCTTGGGCACAAAATGTATGCAAAATTCCAGCAGCTTTTTTTTTCTTGGTAGATGTAGAAAAGCTAATTCTAAAATTTGCATGGAGGCTGGGAAGGGTGGCTCACGCCTGTAATCCCAGCACTTTAGGAGGCCAAGGTGGGTGGATCACCTGAAGTCAGGGGTTCGAGACCGGCCTGGCCAACATGGAGAAACCTCGTCTCTACTAAAAACACAAAAATTAGCCGGGCGTGGTGGCGGGCGCCTGTAGTCCCAGCTACTCGGGAGGCTGAGGTTGCAGGGAGCCGATATCGGGCCACTGCACTCCAGCCTGGGCGACAGAGCAAGACTCCATCTCAAAAAAATAAAAATTAAAAAAAAATGCATATGGAAAGGCAACTAGAATAAATAAAACAATATTGAAAAAGGAATAAAAGTGGAGGAATCGTAAAACTTGATTTTATAGTTAAAGTAATCAAGACTTGGAGGAGGGACAGAAATACAGATCAATGGAATAAGATAGAGAATCCATAAATAGACATTCAGAAGTATGGCCAACGGATTTATCTTAAAACCAACAGAGGAAGAAGAGTTTCAATAAATGATGTGGACTTCCATTTGTCAAAAACCAAAACAAACAAAGGAACCCCAACCTCACATGTAATACAAAATTAACTCAAAATGGATCATATATCTGAATGTAAAATGGAAAGCTATAAAACAAAACATAGACTATCTTTACAACCTAGGTTTAGGTATAGTTTTTAGACATTACACTAAAAGCACATGCCATAAAAGAAAAAAATAGATAAATTGGTGGATTTCATCAAAATTAAACTTTTTCTCTCTGAAAAATCCTGTTAAGCTGGGCGCTATGGTTCATGCCTGTAATCCTAGCACTTTGGGAGGCTGAGTTGGGAAGATATTAATAGTTTGAGGCCAGGATTTGAAGAGCATCCTGGGCAGCAAAGCCATACACTATCTATGCAAAAAAAAAGTTTTAATTAGCCTGGCATGGTAGTGTGCACCTGTAGTCCCAGGTACTTGAGAGGATCAGAGGATTGCTTGAGCACAAGAGTTTGAGGCTGCAGTGAGCTATGATTGCACCATTGCAATCCAGCCTGAGCAACAGGATGAGATCCTGTCTTAAAAAATACAAAATAAAAATTCCTGTTAATAGGATGACAAAACAAACCACAGACTGGGAGAAAATATTCGCAACTCACTTATGCGATAAAGGACTTACATCTAAAACAGAATTCTCTAAACCAAAAATGAGAAAACACAATCCCATTACAAAATGGGCAAATACACATCTCTTCACAAAAGAGATGGCAAATAAGCACATGAAAAGATCAAATCATTAGCCATCAGGAAAATGCAAATTAAAACCACAACAAGTTATCACTATAACCTAGCTAAAGTTAAAGATGCTGATAATATCCAGTACTGGTGAGAAAGGAGGGTAACTGCATCTCTCATGCATTGTTGGTAGAAAAATGGTACAGTCACTCTGAAAAAGTGATACTTAACAATATGACCCAGAAATTATACTCCTGGGCACAGGATTGAAATATAGCAATGAAAATATGTGTCCACACAAAAACCTGTACATAAATATTCATGGCAACTTTATTTGGATAGTCAAGAAATAGAAAAATCCTAAATATCCTTCAATGGGCCAATATATATACTGTGGTATATCCGTAAATGATATACTACTCAGATTGTTACATAAAACAACTTCCATGAATTTCTAGGGTAGTATGCTGGGTACCAGAAGCCTATCTCAAAAGGTTGTATCTGGTATGGATTCATTTATATAACACTCTTGAAATGACAAAATTAAAGCAATGGAGAAGAGATCAGTGATCACTAGGGATTAAGAATGGGGGCAGAGTCTGATGATAGAGAAAGGATAGTATGAGGGAGTTTCTTTGTGGGAATGAAACACTTCTGTGTCTTGATCTTGGTGATGTTTATGGAAATCAATACTTGCAGTGGAATTTCGTAGTACTATACACACAATAAAAGCATGCAAAAATTGGTGAATGAGTAAATTCTGTAGTTAATAGTTTTGGACTAATATCAATTCCCTGGTTTTGAAAATATACTCCGGTTATGAAAGATATCATTTGGGAAAGCTGGATAAAGGGTATACACAAACTATTCTATTTTCGCAACTTCTTGTGTGTCTTGAATTATTTTTAAATAAAAAGTAATGTATTAACATATATGTGTATATATATATATAATTTATGAATGGGTAATTTAGTCTGTTATTTAATCTGTATTCTCTTTATTTGCCTAGCAAAGCCCAAACCAATCAGAAATTGTTATAGCAAAAAGAATCAGGAGATCACTTAGTTCTGTGGTTCCTAAACCCAGGGACATCAGAATTCCCCTGGGAAACCATCTTGAGGGTATCCAGGAGAAATCTGTCAGGTAGTTCTTATGTAGCCACCTCCTGTTTTCTCCGTTTGTGGGAATTACTGCTCTTATCTTAGAAGTTGGAAGCTCAAATAAGGCAGCTCTTAAGTATTTTAGAAATAATTTGCCCAAGTAATTGGCACAGCTCAAATCAGAACAATAGTCTATTCTCCAAATGGAATGGTTTCTGTCAGAAATACCCCATCTCAAAATGATAAACACTGCCTTACAGGTAGCTACTTAGTAAATTCAGGCACAAATTTATCTGGGAATTTAGTAAGAGTTTTTGTTCTCTATTTTGTGAAAGGAAGAGGAATAAATTTTCTGTGTATTTGTATGAAAATATTGAAACACTCCATTTTTTTTACTGATGTTCTGAAAAAAATTTCGAAAGTCTAAACACACAATGCCTCAGATAAATGTGGGCTTTTTTCTGTTATTTTTTGATGGCACTGAGAGAGACACTTCTAATTTGACAGCTATAAAAATTCAAATGTGTATCTGTGTGTGTATTGAATTCCTGTATTTCATTCCAGGAAAATGTCTAGTTGTAGGATTGGTCATTATGGTCACACTGTGGATAATATTCCTGGAATCTGTTGGAAGGTTGTCAAAGTAGCTACCGTTTTTCTTTATTGGCTTTACATAAAGCCAAGAAAAGAGATTATGATAATAAATTACCAGGGTGCAATAAAATTTTCACTAACAGTAACTTATGTAATCGTTATTTTAACCTATAAAATTTATGTCAGTGGATTATTTAAGCATTAACTCACATTCTTATGCTACTGTAGTTGGGGGACTGTCTTTGCTGGTTATACTGAGCAGTCTTCGTTTCTAACACAAATCTTGTCCTTATTGTTTGGTAAAGTGATGTTATGTTTGTTAGTACCTGAGGAACAGAAGTGGATTTTATAGGTTATTAATTGTCACAGTAATGTCACCACAGAAGGTCTAGAGCAAACCATTAAAACATTTAACAATTAAATGTTTTAAAGCATAAATTGTCTCATAGGAGAAAATAGTTTTTTAGAGTGACACATTTGAAGGGAACCATGAGTGACAAATAACCAATATTTTCAAATATGCACATGCCCAGTCGCCACCTCATTCAGATGGTCACTTAAGCCTCTAATATATGATGTGTATCTTCAAAAACAAGGGAGCCACTCACACACAGGTCTCAGATGTGTGTGATGAGCACCATCACAAATTCCTTCCTTTAATACACTCTGCTATCCAGCTGACCTGAAGCTTGCAAACAGCAGTTCTGATGGTAAGGAAGGTAAGGAGGAAATCAAAGTCCCCAGGTCACTAGTCAGATCTAGCCACAGAAGTACCAGCCCCTTTTATCAGTGATCTGCTTATTTGTTGGCATGAATTCTGTTCTATAATCTAGTCACAGTGTGGGATAAATTTTTAAATCTAGCCTTCTAAAACTCTTTTTTTTTTTTTTAAGACGGAGTCTCACTCTGTCGTCCAGGGCTGGAGTGCAGTGGCAGGATCTCGCCTCACCGCAAGCTCCACCTCCTGGGTTCACACCATTCTCCTGCCAGCCTCCCCAGTAGCTGGGACTACAGGCGCCCACCACGACTGGCTAATTTTTTGTATCTTTAGTAGAGACGGGATTTCACTCTGCTAGCCAGGCTGGTCTTGATCTCCTGACTTCATTATCCACCTGCCTCGGCCTCCCAAAGTGCTGGGATTACAGGCGTGAGCCACCACGCCCAGCCTAAAACTCTTTTGTTATAGTTTATTAGAAATAGAAGGCTGGGCACAGTGGCTCACGCCTGTAATCCCAGCACTTTCGGAGGCTGAGGCAGCGGATCACCTGAGGTCAGGAGTTTGAGACCAGCCTGGCCAACATGGCAAAACTCTATCTCTACTAAAAATACAAAAAATTAGCTGGGCGTGGTGGTGCACACCTGTAGTCCCAGCTACCCAGGAGGCTCAAGTGGGAGAATCACTTGAACCCAGGAGGCAGAGGTTGCGGTGAGCCAAGATCGCACCACTGCACTCCAGCCTGGGTAACAGCGAAAGACTCCCTCTCCAAAATAAAAAAAAAGAAAGAAAAAGAAAAAAAGAAATAGAACAAGGGGCTACACTGCTTGACTGTGCTAAAAGTGTAGGATATACAGAGCAAACCCAAATTTCAAAGTGTATATGTTAATGGATGTATTATAATGCTTACTTACCTCTTTCAGCAACCAGCTAATGTTTACATCTATACAATAATGGGCAAAGTAAGACATGCTTTAAATAATTTTTCATTTCAATCACAGCTGACAACAGTAGAAAGAACTGTTACTTTTTAAAATGTATCTTGTCCGTTTCTTGCTTTGGAAACTGGTATTAAATAGATTTTGTCATTTTTTTTTCTCCAATAGCTTTATGAATTTATCCAGCTTATAAGAAGATTTTTTTTTCTATACAGTTTGACAACTTTAGGTACTCTGTTTGTGTGCTTGTAGGTAGTATGACCACTTTTCCCCTCCACAAGTTCCTAATAGGTTCCAAGTATTTCTCTAGGATCTTAATTACAGTATACAATAGTTGATTTTGTTTGTTCTGTATTTTACACATTTTCTTATGTTTATGTGTTTATAATTAAGTACTTTTTTCCTTATCAACATCCTCATCTTCCTCCTTCTTCTGTGTGTGTGTGTGTTTAAGTAATGGAAGAAAGCCATTGTGAGTGGAATTTATTTGCCAGGATTCCCATCAATGGATAGGGTTTGGCCCATAGGTGGATTTTAGAGGGACTAGGAACACCTGAAACTATATGCAGAATTTTCCGATTATGTGTGTATATTTGTGTATATGAGTTCCTAACACAAGAAACCAGCTACTATTTCAACCTGCACAACAATGAAGATTTAGTCACATATTACATAATTTTCCATTTTAATCACAGTTGAGAACAACTGAGAGAAGTGGACTGTGGTTTGACATGGTTTATGAGTGTTCCCAGTGTTGTCTAGTTCTGTAGATGATCCAGCCTGAAGAACCTACAAAATGCACATTTTACATTCTGCTTTTATTTCATGGCTGCCCTAATTATGGTCATTTTAGAGAAAAGTTCCCCATGCTATTGGTAAAGATAGAATTAGAAAGAGGGCACAAAGCCTCACCCTCAGGAATAAAAGCAGAGGACAAAAACCCAAAGATATTTTTAACATCTAAGAATGGAAGGAATAAATCAAATAAAAATGTTCAGTGTGCACCTGTAAAAACAAATGACATAATGTCTGTTACTGCTTAAAAGTATTTGAGCACAGTAAGAAAAAAAGTGTTAAGTAAAACAAATATGGCAAAATCTTGGTAATTGTTGATTCCAATTTATAGGTATGTGAGGGTTAATTGTACTATTTTCTCTATTTTTGCATATGTTTGAAATTTTCCATAATAATTTTTTTAAATTACATACATATTCTAATTGTTTAACTGCATATTCTCTGGTTAAACTGAACCAGAACATGGACAATCTGCTCTTATAGGAGCACAATAGACATGTGGGGGCAATGAAGTCACAAGAAGAAGGTGACAAAGAGAAATTTAACACTCTGAGAAAAATATAACATATTAAGAAGAAATGAAGCTGAGGATCCAAGAAATCTTAGCAAGACAAGAGAAAAATGTTTAATTCGGTAATTAAAGCAAAGTAGAATAATTTTCAAAGATTTAAGAAAATGATAAAACACAGACTGCTGCTGGGAATGTAAATTGCTATACCCTTACTGGGGAACAATTTACTGACATGATCCTATATCCTTTGATCTGTTAATTCCATTAACAGTGTAACCTAAAGAAACAAAATGTGAGCATAGGTTTCTGCCTACATTTCTTATTGCATTACATTTTATTTATTTTTTTTCCGAGATGGAGTCTTGCTCTGTCCCCCAGGCTGGAGTGCAGTAGCATGATCTCGGCTCACTGCAACCTCTGCTCAAGCAATTCTCCTGCCTCAGCCTCCAGAGTAGCTGGGACTATAGGCATCCGCCACCATGCCCGGCTACTTTTTTTGTATTTTTAGTAGAGACAGGGTTTCACCATGTTGGCCAGGCTGTTCTCAAACTTCTGACCTCAGGTGACCCGCTCACCTCGGCCTCCCAAAGTGCTGGGATTACGGGAGAGCCACTGCGCCTGGCTCATTGCATTACATTCTGAAAGCTCTTTGAGGGTAGGGGCTTTGTCTGCCCTATTGACCACTGTATTTCTAGAACAGTTCCTGACATGAAGTAAATGCTGAAATGAATATATGTTAAATAAACAGTGAGGAATTAGAAAAGACCAAAACTCAAACAATAGGATAATTATTTGGTACATTTTGGAATAGAAGAAATCCTAGCTAGTCATTTAAAATAGTATTTTCAAAGAACATTAAATGACATGAGAAAATGTTCCAGATATAATGTTAAGTGGAAAAAATCAGGATGTAAAACCATATACAGGATGATCCTAATTACATATATTTAAACTACCACAAGGAAATATATAAAAAATTTAAAAGCAGGTATCTCTAGATGATATACACTTCAGTGATTTTAAAATATTCTCCTTCAAATTATTCTGTGTTTCCCAAATTATCTATGAGGACTCAAATCTTTTTTTAAAAAGGAATTTCTAGTTTTACATTCTATGGATAGATTAAGTCTAGCATTACAAAAAGAGCCAAAGTCTTCTTTGATCACTTCCAAACCAAGTTCCCACTCTATACCTGCAGAGAGTGATCAAAGAAGTCTTTGATCACCTTTTTTTTACAAATTTGGTGTCTTTCCTTCTAGATCACTTTTTATATTTTCCATACACTTGCAGTATACGTACCTATAGAAAATACATGGTATTAGTGCATTTTAAAATATAAACAGTATCAAGCTGCATGCATAGTGACTTCTTAGTCTATTTTGTGCTGCTATAATGGAACACTACAGACTGGGTAATTTATAATGAACAGAACTTTATTGGCTCACAGCTCTGGAGGCTGGGAAGTCCAAGAATGAGGGGTTGCATCTGGCGAGGGTCTTCTTACTGCTTCATAACATGGTAGAAGGCATCACGTGGGTGAGAGTAAGCAAGAGGGTGCCAAGCCCATTCTTTTGAAAGGAACCACTCCTGCAACAAAGGCATTATTCCATTCAAAAGGGCAGAGTCCTCATGGCCTAATCATCTCTTAAATCCCACCTCTTAATACTGTTAAAACAGTGATTAGCTTTCCAATGCATACATGCTTTTTGGGGGGATGCTTTCAAACACAGTTCATAGTTAACATCTACGATTTGTTTTCTGTTTTAACTCAATAATGTTTTTTGAGATGTGCCCATTTGGATACATGGAGATTGAATTCATTCCCCTTAACTGCTACATAGTACAACATTTTATTTAGTCATTTCCCTATGGATAAGCAGGAAAGGGCCTGGTGACTCTTTCTTTGAACCTACTGAAGGACAGCGCTGAGGAGACTACATCTCACTCTGCTGCTGGTTGGGAGAAAGAAATCTTCTCACGGGATAGGGTGGGTGGCACTTCTTGAAAGAAGAAAGCAAGTTCAGTCCCTGATTCCTGCAGAACAGAGACCAACGAAGTCGGTCCAGGCCTGGACAGGGATTCCCACTATAGAATCTAAGCCATAATCAAGTCATGACAAGTGTCTTCTCATTCTCTTCATACCAAGTTCTGGTTCTCAAAATGTCTCTGATACTGATCTCTTTCTCTTTACTCTGTCACCTTCCTAACTTAGAAATTCATCACTTCACCACTACATTAGTGTCTTGGCCTCTATCCAGTTTCTCTTCCTTCTAATCCATTCAATTTACCACTTCCAAATGAGTCCTCCAACAACTCCACATAGTCAACTTTCTCTGTTAAAACCTTCAAAGGTGCCATGTTGGGTCCTATTGATGGTTCCTTTTTTGGCCTTCCATGGCCCCTAACTTAAAAGCTTAGCTTTCTAGTCTCTTATCAAATTCTCTGTCCTTCAAGTCCCACATCTTCTGTGATTCTTCTCCAGGGCTTCGTGATCACCCACGTATTCAAACATTCAACAAAGATTTAGTGAGTGCTACCAAACACCAGGCACCATGCAAAAGCCTGAGGTTCTGGCATGTACCTGTAAATAACAATGCACTAAAGGCTGTAGCTATACTGGAATATGATTTTCTTTTAATTTATCAGGGCATGCTTTGTTAAATTTCCGCCTCATGGTTACAACCAACAGCGACTTCTGGGTATTTGAAAAGCTTCAAAGTAATCCCAGAAAGCATTACACAGCTATAGGTTTTATTTATTATTCTATCGAGTTGATTTGAATGTAGGAACACATGTGAGTTTTCAGTTTGTTTTTAATAATTTACAAAATGGGACCCGGTGGTCACTAAAATCACTTTCAGCTCCAATGGTCTAGAATGCAGGATGCTTGCAACAGAACCACTAGATGTCACTACTAACAACACAAAAGTTAAAGCAAGGTCTTGAGATCACAGGATTACTGTAAAGAATTACCAGATTTAGGAATAAAAATGTGAAAATGCTTCTATAGAGAAGCCCTATAAAAATCCAGAGAAGTAGCTTCGAACACCTTTGTGCACATGAAGTGCCACAGACACAATAATTGTTAAGTACTTCCTATACCCTTCTATTAATAGAATAGCCTTTGGCAACTTACTGGTCAGCAGCATAAGGAAAATCAAGTCTTAGAATAGGAAGGAAACTTATTAGTCCATCAGTTTTCAGATTTCTATTTTCTGGCACTAGAAATACAGTCTATATCACAACCCAGTGTACATGTGCACGTGTGTGTGTGGACACACACATAGACACTGATTTCATATATATATATATAAAATATATGTGTGTGTATATATATGTATATAACATATAGTTGAAAACAAAGTTTCACAACTATGTGTAGTGCACTTTGATATTTTCTTTTTTATGTATTCCATTTCATTTAAAAAAAAAGCTGACTGGGCATAGTGGCTTACACCTGTGTAATCCCAGTACTTTGGGAGGCCGAGATAGGAGGATCTCTTGAGTCTAGGAGTTCAAGTACAGTCTGGGCAACATAGAGAAACCTCATCTCTACAAAAAATAAACACAATTAAACCCAGTCTCTTATCAAAGAGTCTCTTATCACATGGTGGCATGTGCCTGCAGTCTTAGCTACTCAGGAGGCTGTGGTGAGAGGATCCCTTGAGCCCAGGAAGTCAGGCTGGAGTGAGTCAAGATCAAGCCATTGTACTCCAGCCTGGGCAACAGAGTAAGACCTTATCTCAAAAAAAAAAAAAAAAAAAAAAAAAAATCTTGTTACGAAACAATAAATTGATTTTACTCAATCAAATATACTTCCTTATGTTAATATATCAGAAAACAGAGGCCCTGAGAGGTGCAGTGACTTGCCCCAGGTAACTCAGTAGCCAGGATTCAAGGCTTTTCAGGACACTGGCAGGTTTTGTTTTGGAAGACCCTAGGTAAAAACTGAAAAGTGTCTTTGGCACAATCTCAGCTCCTGCTGTGCTCCTCAACCTTCTAAATCCTGTGGCTAAGATACTGTGGTAAAAACAAAACCAAACCAAACCTGACAAAGTGTATGGATGATTAGTTATATGCAGCAGCCATTTAAAAAATACAGGTTCTTTCTTAAATGCAAATGTGATCACTTTAACTTTTCTATTTGAATCCCAGCAGTGGCTGTGGTTTTCAGGCCAGATACAAATTCTCAGTGTGACAGTAAAGGCTCTTCCAGAGCTGGCCCCAGTCCTGCTAGCCAGGCTTGATTCTTCACCACTTCCCCACAAGCACCTTCAAGATTCTTCCTTCACTCTTGACCTGGCTAAGTCATAAGGTTTTCAAGACTCCACTCACATTCCTCTTCTGCAAAGCCTTCCTTGGCATGTGCTTGCCCACAGCATGCAGCCTACTGTTCCTGAAGCGTCCTCTTGTGTGTCCTCTCCACTGAACTGTGACTTTCTTATGTCTCCCCATTTGCTATCTGTGGCACCTGGCCTAGGATTCAGTATGTAAGAGGAAATCTGCTGAAGTGAGTATTTTCATATTCTCACTCTCAAATTTCAATCCTAAAAAAACCTCACTGGAATATCTCTGGATTATGTAATAGCTGGTTTTGACATTGCAGAGCTCTATTTCCTAATATTTTGGGAGTATGAATAAAAACCACTATACCTATCATAGGAGAAGTACATGCAAAAACCCAGTTCTGGCCTTCTTTCTCTTGATTTAATAAGCGTTTATTGGGGGGAAGGTGAATTTTTTTTTTTTTTTAACCTCTAGCTTATAAGCTAGAACCTGCTGAGCAACACAGACTCTGCTCCCTCCACTGCTCCCTCCACTGGTCCCTCAAAGAGTTTTCCCACCTCTCAAATTCCCAACCCAAGAGCCTTTCTACTTACGTGGCACACACAGACATTCTTCTGTGTATGCTGCAACAGAGCAAATCAAGAATAGTGGCCAACACCTGAAATGACTTAATTCATACTTACCAAGTTGGGGAGAAATCAGAGTGGAAGAGAGGCAGCTAAAAGCTCATAGTGACAAAGGACAGTGAATAATGAAGGGAACATTGATTCGGGGCTGTGGTGGTCAGAGGTGGCTTTGTGAGAGTAAATCACCAACACCAGGGTGGGAATTGGGTAGCTCTGTGAGGAAGGAAGCACTTCCAGGTGGGTACCAGCATAAGCAACAATCAGCTAAGGGTGTGAAGCAGAAGACTGCCCAGATCAGAGAGCGCTTGGCACTGGGGAGGGCTCATGCAATGAGTGGGGAGGAGTAGGGATGCTGGTGTCCCTGAAGGAGCAGGTCGTTATCCACTGTCACCCCTCACTCCATGTCTCACTGCCTTGGTTATAAAGCACATTCAGTTTTATGTAGCATTTTGATCTTCTCTATGCTCTTGTCAGGTAAGCAGCATAGATACTGTGGGCTTTATTTTTCAGAAATAGTTTAAGAAGGAGATAAGAAAATTGGCCCAAGTCACACAACTAGCAGCTAACCAGCCTCACAGTTTAGATCTCTGGACCTCTATTTCACAGACCTAAAAATTCACGGTTGTTGCAAAAGACACATAGCTGAATTGCCTCATTTTACAAATAAAGAAACTGAGGACCACAGAGGTGAAGACATTTTTCCAAGGTCACACAGAAGCAGAATTTAGGAGGTTAGCTGGAAGCAGCTTTACCCAGCCTTATTTCTGATAGAAGATGTTGTACATTATATGAGGAAGCAGGGAGAAAAATTCTTCATATTGCCAAGAAAGAACAGTTACTTCAACAAAACCAAATATCTTCTAATGTTTAATAACTGTCAGGATAACATTCTGTTAGCATAACTGCATTTATAAAAATGGAAATTGTTATCAACCAAAAATTAGAAGTTTTTTAAGTGAAAAAAATTCTAGAAAGAAATCAAGCCGCTCGAGGAGAGGGATCTATCTGGGGAGAAAGGCCTCCCCAATCTACAGGAGCTCCTCAGAACTTTTTTCTGCCACGGATGAATTTTTAGGTCCTTGTTGATCAGAGAAAGTTTTATTTTTAACTTTTTTTAAAAAACTAAACGTTGGCTCCAAACTGATAAGACTCTCATCTCAGAATCTGTTAGCAAAGGATAACTAATATTTGCAGACAAGAACACCATTCAGATGACACATTATTATAATTTATTTTACACTAGAAATGACATGGCTTGAGAAATGACTTGCCGAGAAATCTGTGTTTACATTAGGGAGAGTGGGGGGAAAATCCCTCACAGAAGTTGAAAACATGTTAAGCGGTAAATACCAAAATGCCCACCAAGCATTTAAGCTGGCTCTCATCCTAGCATGAATATGTGCAGCTCAGCATTTTAAAATTTACTTTTAGCTTTTCTAGCAGTTTGAATTAACCCTTTCTCTACTTCCACTTTCTCTGTGAGAGTTCAGCTCTTCATCTGCAGATGTGGACTGAGGGTGCTGTCAGTGGTGCTCAGTGATCCACTGGTGAATGATGTCCTCACCTGGGCTGGTTTCCTACAAGACAGCTGCCTTGTGAACATGTCTCCTAAGCTTCCTTCCTATCCAGGTAAGGCCTAGACAAACATTAGGAAGCAAGTTCAGGCGGGGCGCGATGGCTCACGCCTGTAATCCCAGCAATTTGGGAGGCCGAGGCGGGCGGATCACAAGGTCAGGAGATGGAGACCACGGTGAAACCCTGTCTCTACTAAAAATACAAAAAATACAAAAAATTAGCCGGGCGAGGTGGCGGGCGCCTGTAGTCCCAGCTACTCGGGAGGCTGAGGCAGGAGAATGGCGGGAACCCGGGAGGCGGAGCTTGCAGTGAGCCGAGATCACGCCACTGCACTCCAGCCTGGGGGACAGAGCGAGACTCGTCTCAAAAAAAAAAAAAAAAAAAAAAAAAAAAAAAAAGGAAGCAAGT
This sequence comes from Rhinopithecus roxellana, assembly GCF_007565055.1. NCBI lineage: Eukaryota > Metazoa > Chordata > Mammalia > Primates > Cercopithecidae > Rhinopithecus > Rhinopithecus roxellana. Next base: position 143,890,875 of record NC_044551.1, read on the forward strand.
TCAGCTTGTATGGATTGGAAAAGGCCTGTCAGTAGAGCAAAACAATACAAATCAATGTCACAATAAAGGTATATCCAGACCAGAGGTTCTCCAGAGCAGAATCACCCCCAGAGAGACTGTGTCAGGTGGCCCCAGCATCTGCAGCTGTAAACGATCCTCAGGTGATTTTAAGCATATCCCTCATTCAAAGACACTAATCTAGACTCTCTAAAAACCCAACGACATTTTAATCTTAGTTTCAGCTCCTAGCAAATGAAAACAAAAAAACAAAACAAGCAACCAAAAAAAAAAAAAAAAAAAAAATGGTTCCAGGTTAGGTTTATCTTAATACTTAACTGGCTATGAAACTTATTTACAGCCTGAGTGAATACCAATTATATACAAGAAAGGTGAGCATTTAATGAATATTTGTATAATACTTTACAGTATCTTATCATGCATTAATGATCTCATATGGTTCTCACAGCAACCCTATGAGGTAGCTTGTTATTTTCAAATTAAAGATGAGGAAAATAAGTCTCAGGGACACGAAGACTCGCTTACGAGCCCTCAAAGAGTACAGCAGAGCAGCTGTGGGGTTGAGAAGTAGAGGGGTAAAATGACCATTGTTTTATTACTGTAGGTCAAAAAGAAATTTTAATGTTTAAATATTTCCTATAGCTTTTTAGAAAACTTCTAATTACTATGCCACACTTCGCTGGTAAAACATATTGTCTCACAGTAAAATATTGTGTTTTTTTCTTTATTTTACATCTATCTGTCTACACAAACACCCACACATACATACACACACACACACACACTCTCTCTCTTTCTCTCTCTCCCCCATCTTTGGAGTAAAACAGAAATAATCTATTGTTCCTGAGTTTGATTCTGGGAGAATCACTTAAGATAGGTCATGTTTATAACACCAGTTTCAGGGACAGGTAAATCCAGTAATTTAATTTTTGTGTATCTTACATTAAAATGAATACACAAATACATTTCTCCCTCAATCTCCATATCAGACAAATGGAAGTGAAGTACTTGGCCTAGAAAAGAATAACCTGCAAGTTGCCCTAATAATGTTGGTATTCCTAGTATTAGTAAGTTAAGATTCATTTTTTGCTATTTATAGAGATGTGTCTTTTTTTTTTTTTTTTTTTCTGAGAGTGTCTGGCTCTGTCACCCAGGCTGGAGTGCAGTGACACAATCTCAGCTCACTGCAACCTCTGCCTCCTGGGCTCAAGCCAACCTCCCACCTCAGCCTCCTGAGTAGCTGGGACTACAGGCACACACCACCACAAACAGGCAAATTTTTGTATTTTTTTGTACAGACATGGTTTCACCATGTTGCCCAGGCTGGTCTCGTACTCCCAGGCTCAAGGTGGCTTGGTCTCCCAAAATGCTTGGATTGCAGGTGTGAGCCACCATGCCTGGCCATGATGTACGCCTTTGAAATGTTTCTTCTAAACACTCAGTCTATCAAATATCAGTTGCTGTAGACATTTGTGTCCAAGGGAAAAATAATCCATGTCAAATCTTGGTGAGATGAAATATTCCATGGTATTGGTCCTATTAAAGCCAGGGCTGGTCAGGTAAACTCTTGACATTCTTCGTACCACAAATTTCTAAGCTCGATAAAAGAATCTGAAGAACACAAAACAAAAGCCAAGAGAACAAAAGAAGATTAACTGAGCAGTAAAGACTTATTTAAGACTATCAGTACTAAAATAAAACTATCCATTCCTGTCATTGAGTGCATGCTACTTATAGCAAAGTAAAATATTTCCTGAATTGGTGGCCCCCAACGTTTTTGGCACCAGGGACCAGTTTCAGGGAAAACCATTTTCCTACAGACCAAATGGGAGATGGTTTCAGGATGAAACTGTTTCACCTCAGATCATCAGGCATTGGTTAGACTCTCATAAGAAACGCGCAACCTAGATCCCTTGCATGCGCAGTTCACAATAGGGTTCACATTCCTATGAGGATCCAGTGCTGCAGCTGATCTGATAGGAGGCAGAGCTCAGGTGGTAATGCTCGCTTCCTCGCCCGCTCAGCTGCCTCTCACCTCCTGCTGTGAGGCCTGGTTCTGGTTCGTGGCCCGGGATTTGGGGATCCCTGTCCTAAATAACTTGGTAGGGGACTGATCGGAAAAATAAAAATTAAGTCGGGGTTTGCCCACTAAAGATGAAAGTAAATTTTACATTTGGTGGGATGAGTCTAAATGCAATGGAGACACTGATCTTTGTAACAGCAAAACATTAAATCCAGGCTTTTCTTTTACCTTGTTAATCGATATTTCGTTCAGCCTGAGAGGTTGCTTTGGCATAACTCAGAGGTAGATTCAGCCCAACAACTGGTCCTACAATGCTCAACCATGATGTGATGTAGTTGACATTCCTAGGAAACAAGTGAAAAACAGGCCATGCTAACGTTTCCATTGTAGTTTTTGGATGAATGGTAGAATATCAGTTGGTCACCAACAATAACAGAAATGAGGTTTTCTTCAAAGATTTGTATCTACCACCTGGAATCTCAGCATTTCTGAATGCCAGCCCCATTGCTTGACAAGAATTTAAGGTCCAGAGAGCCTGTGAGGATCCCTTATTAGGGTAGTTGAAGAATGAGGTTAAGGTACTGGGGTTCCTGACTCCCCTTGATGATTCAAATTTTACCCTTGCGGTTTACAGCACTTACTAAGGTAGCAGAGTGCAGTGATTTAAGAGCATGGTTCTGAGGCCAAAATGCTTAGATTCAAATCCTACCACGTAACTAGCTGTGTGACCTTGTTTGAGTGGCTTAATTCCTCTGTTCTTTAGCTTCCTCCTCTGTAAATTGGGTAAAATAATGGTACTTAGCACATAGGAATGTTGCAAAAATCCAATGTCTTACTGTATCTAAAACTCTTAGAACAGCATCTAGCATATAGTACAAATCAATGTGTTAGCCATTATTATTATTATTATAAATAATATTTCTTTTTTAGCCTAGCTTTTAGAGTCACATAGAAAGATTTACACTTTTAAAATCAGAGTAGAAGCCAATGTATCTTGATGGTATTTCTTACTGATTGATTTTCCGAGAATTCTTTAATACTGGAGCCATGAATTCATTCGTTTTGCAGGGATGAAGTACAAAAAAGGGTTGTCCAAGTATTGGATGTTCCTGTAAGAATCAGAATTGGTCCAGGATCAGTGTGAGTTACTTTGAAAAGGCTAAAATAATTTATCTGGTTTACTCCTTTAAAATAAAAGATTTGTCTCAAATTCCAAGTTATTGAATTAATATACAGGTTTATTTTCTATTTTCAAATATAATTTATAATCCAAACATCAGAAAAAGTTCATGAGAAAGGGCTATTCATTGATAAAGCAGTATGGTCGAGTATAGCAGGGCGCCCATTTTTGTTTACACAGTATAAACTGTAGTTGCATTTTATCAGTTCCCTCTCTGTTGGCCAGTGTTTCTCTTTGGCCTATCATTATTCTTCAGTTTTTCTTCAAGGATGTTCACAAAGCTCAGTAGTTTGACAACCTAAACAATTCATTTTATTCACCTCTTTGTCAATGGTAAGAGAATCAAAATCATTTGCATATTTCTTTACACAAATTTTGTCAACATGTTGTTTCAAGCCTATATGTATCCAGTGCCAGTGGGCACATGTTCCATGAGTAGAACCAGGGATGGGAGGAGATGGCCTGCACTATTTAAATTGTTCTACTTCTGTCTGTCTCTCTCTCTCTCTTTCTGTCTCCGAGTTTTTGTTTTTCTTTTTCCTCATTTCTCTCCTTCTGTCTCTCGCAAGCCTACAGGGCTGTTTTTATAAGTTAAAAGCCTAAAATGTAACTCTCTTCCTTTTATAAGGTAGTAACTGGATATAAGATAAAGGTCAGACTGCATCCAAGTTAGGCATGTGGACATCATTTGGCAAGCAATGGGGAGCCCTAGGAGGTTTCTATGTAGTGCTCAAGTTCTACCAACACAAACACTATTATTGATGATACATTTATTGATTATTTATATTGTGGATTAACCATTATACCAATACTGCAAACTCAAATACCTATGAAGACGAAGCAAGTGACCTAAGGGGATAACGCCAACTAAAAACACCAGCAGATGACGGGGCTCAGGAGGAACTGCAGAGTGCACCCATCCAAGGCCATGCTGGCTACTCTGCTCCGGCCAACTGTCCCATGTGGGAATGCAGGTTCAGCATGCCAGACCTTCCTATTTGTGAAACGAACCTAGAAAACCTGAAGTTTATGTTAAACCTCCTACATTAAAGTGTTGGCACAATATATTTTTAAACATGAGTGGGACCAGTAAAACAGGCTTGTAGGCTGAATTTAGACTAGGGGATGCCTAGCTTCTTCTCTTGGCTTCTTCTCTTAGCCAACCCAAGGGCAAGCTGAACTCAGACCTGTTGATGGGATGAATTATGTGGCTGTCCCTGCTGCCTCTACCCCTCAGCTCCAAACATTCATGTCTGCATGCTTATGCACACATCCACTCACAAGAACTGGGAGGGACAATTCCACTTGTATTGGTGACACTGGGTATGGAGATGTGGGGTGGCAGTGGTGAGGGATGAGTTATCTAAGAGATACAGTGGTCTCTATAACTATACCTAGAAGTATTCTGGCAGACACATAAAAAAGATGATTGATTAATGTATGTTGAATTACTAAATATTAGTTTAAGGCAGGTAAGGGAAACCAGACTCAAGTTGGACAGGAGGACTTGATATAGGCACAACCCATCAGGGCTTTGAGCACAGGGCCCAGTTAGGGATGGGAATGAAGGTTGGGAAGAGAGCTGTAGAGAGGAAGCTGATGCTTTGCTGGAAGAACCAGGCTACTGGTCAGAGTCACCTGGAGGTGGCACTGAGGGAGAAAAAAATGCCAGGAGATGCTAAAAATGCGAGATACATGCAATAACCTACAACTAGTGGATAACTCCTGATCCCATGGAACTTAATTCCTGTAAATTAAGTAGCATATTAAAAGCATCACTGACCAGTATCTAAGTGTTTAGGAATATTTAACAACTGTTTATAAGTGAAAGGAAGAAAGGTCTGAATTAGTGAAAGGTCTAGGTCTATATGGAACTAGAACTATCACTATATTTGTATTCAGGTTTAAAACCAAATTAATGAAAAATAATTTAAATGAATTTAAATTAAAATAAAAAGCTTAGGTACTTCAAAAACACTTCAGTAATCTACAGCATTTTTTTTTTTTTTTTTTTTTTTTTTTTTTGAGACGGCGTCTCGCTGTCACCCAGGCTGGAGTGCAGTGGCTGGATCTCAGCTCACTGCAAGCTCCGCCTCTCGGGTTTACGCTATTCTCCTGCCTCAGCCTCCCGAGTAGCTGGGACTACAGGCGCCTGCCACCACGCCCGGCTAGTTTTTGTATTTTTTAGTAGAGACGGGGTTTCACCGTGTTAGCCAGGATGGTCTCGATCTCCTGACCTCGTGATCTGCCCGTCTCGGCCTCCCAAAGTGCTGGGATTACAGGCTTGAGCCACCGCACCCAGCCAATCTACAGCATTTTAATATTCATTTTTCCTCAAAGAACATAAAACAGTCATATTAGCATTTAAGGTTATGTTCTAACAGAGTAAAATGCATGGCAATGCTCATTTAAAACACTTTTTAAAATAATTGAGACTTTCATGCCTTTGAAGAGCTTTTAGAATAGCTTGAGCATTTCTTTAATGCAGGTTTGGCCATCTTTAAAAAATTCTTTATCCTTTACTATATTGAGACCTTATATTTATATAATTAAATAGAATATATTAAAATGAATGATGGTCTTTAAAAATTACAAGTTTAAATTTATTAATAAATTGGATTTTAAAATAAAAATTATACTGTTTTGGCAAAATGCTTTTGGTTTAAAGGAATCAAGCCTATACTATGCTGATCACCTTAATATAGGAGCTATGAGATATATTTATGTAATCTTTTAGAATAATTTTATAAATTAATAACAATAGAAGTGTACTTCCAGCTGTGATAGAATAAAGAGGTCAGCAAATACTCTTCCCAGAAAATAAGTATAAAAATGAACAAAATTGTCAAAAACAAACCATTTTTGGGTCCTGGAAATCAACCAAGGGCAAATATAAAATCTGATAAGTGTTTAGTTCATGATAATCTGCTAAACTTCAAGTTAGAAACAGAGGGAATCTGAAGCGTTGTTGCCTGGAAGTACTTCCATATCCCCTCCTCCTCTTCCCCAATGTCCCCAGCCACTCCATCAACAGAAGTTTTACCAGAGCAGTCTGGCCATAAGAGCCAATAATTGTGTAGCCAGAGGGGCTGGCCTGATTTCCAAAAGACAGCTAAAACTGTTGCTCAGTGGCACTGACAATAAAAAATAGCAAAATAGGTACTAAATGAAAAGAAAAGGTTGCAGTCCCAGTTGAGGCAAGCAGCAAACTACCAGTATTTTAATGGGGACATTCTGGAAGTAAGACAGCCATGGAAGGGGTAGATAAATTCTCCAGGCATCACTGGCTGATGGGAAGGGGATGTTCAATGGAGACACGAGAAGGCCTGATGGGATGTAAGAGCTAAGGCCAACATGAATACTACTTGAATTGTCAGTGTGTTCCCAATCCATGTACACATTCATTGGCAAAATAAAAAGGCATTATAGGCTTGAGGTATTTGAGCACAATTTCTGTCCAATCATTGGCCAACCTGCAAGCTTTACAGACATAGCTGGATAACCCTGAGGAAGGCAGTCTAAAAAATAAAAATAAGAATTAAAAAACCAGTAACAAAGACATCAATGGCCACACTTACAGAGAAAAAAAAAAATCTGCAGATAAAGCCTAGGAAAGTTATTAACCAAACAAAAACAACAGCAACAACAAGAAAAAGACAACCCTCAGGAAAAAATATTGGAATCCAGAATTGCTGCAATATATTATCTAAAATGTCTAGTTTTCAAAGGAATTTATGTGACATGCAAAGAAACCAAAAAGTGTGGTTCATACCGGGGGAAAAATCATTATTAAAAATCGACACTGAGTAGACTCAGATGTTCGATTTACAAATAATTCAAAGCAGGTATTATAAATATGTTCAGTGAATTAAAGAAAACTAGAATTAAAACAGAAAAATTATGACAATGGCTCTGCAAATAGCTAATCTCCATAGAGGAATACAAACTATAAAAAGAACTAAATAGAAATTCTAGAGTTGAAAAGTACAATACCAGAAACAAAAAATTCACTAGATGTACTCAATAGTAAATATGAGACAGCAGTAGAAAGAATTAGTGGATTTGAAAGTATATTAACAGAAAGCATTCAATGTGAAGAAAAGAGAAGAAAAAATTGAAGAAAAATGAGCCTTAGACATCTGTGGTATAACATCAATTGTACCAGAATACATATAATAGTAATCTGAAAAAGAGAAGGAGAGAAAAGGGCAGACAAAATAGCTGAAGAAATACTGGCTAAAATTTTCTATACTTTGATGAAATACATTAATCTACAGATCCAAGAAGCTCAACAAATTCTAAGTAGAAATATAAAAAGACCCACACTAGACACATCATAGTCCAACAGCTGACAGCCAAACACGAGGAGAAAATCTTAAAAACAGCAAGTGAGTCCTTTAGGACTCATCACATAAAGAGGAATAACAATTCAAAAACAGGTGACTTCTTATCGGTCCGGACAGGAGCAGAATGACATATTCAGAGTAATGAGGGAAAAAACCTGAACTGTCAACCAAGAATTCGACATTCTTCAGAAATGAAAGTAATATAAATATATTCCCAGGGAAACAGACTGAGAGAATTCCTTGCTAGTAGATTTGCCTTATAAGATATACTAAAGAAAGTCCTTCTGGAAATAACACCAGAGTGTAACTCAAATCTACAGGGAAAAATGAAAAGTGTCATAAATGGTGAATATAAAAGACTAAGTACTTTTTCTTTTCTTAATTTTTTTTAAAGAGACATAAGATTATATAAACAAAAATCGTTAACACTGTAGTGTTGAGTTTATAACATAAATGTAATATACATGACAATAATGGTACAAAGGAAGGGGAAAGAAATGAAAGCATATTGAACAAAGTTGCCATATTTTATTTTTTCAATAATTTTTTTAAGTTTTTTTTTTTTTTTTTTTTTTTGAGATAAAGTCTCACTATGTTACCAGGCCAGTCTTGAACTCTGAACTCATCAATCCATCTCCCAAAGTGCTGGGATTATAGGTATGAGCCCCCATACCTGGCCCAAAGTTGCTATCTTTTAGCAGAATTAAGTCAGTATTGACTGAGCATGGTGGTTCACGCCTGTAATCCTAGTACTTTGGGAGGCTGAGGCGGGCAGATCACTTGAGGCCAGGAGTTCAGGACCAGCCTGGCCAACATGGCAAAAACCTGTCTCTACTAAAAATACAAAAATTAGTTGGGTGTGCTGGCAGGCACCTGTAGTCCCAGATACTTGGGAGGCTGAGGCAGAAGAATCATTTAAACCCAGAAGGCAGATGTTGCAGTGAGCGGAGATTGTGCCACTGCACTCAGGCTGGGCAACAGAGTAAGACTATCTAAAAAAAAAGTCAGTATTAAGTTGTGCCTGTGTTGTTAGAATATTAGTAAGCTTGTTTTTGAGAGCATATGGAACCCAAAAGCTTTTTCTTGTTGTGAAGCAAATCCTTTAAGTACATGGTTAATCATGAGCACTCTTCCAGCAATGTGTCAAAAGCATCCATAATTAATTTACATGGTTAAATTGTACTTGTTCCAATACTCGATGCTTTCTAAAATGTATCAGTTTCTTTTAGTTGTGGTGAATTAGCCAAATCATTAATTACTTTTCAAACACAAATTGAAAATTAATTTTTAGAATATTCCAAATAAATCCTTGTTTCTAAATATATAGGACTACTGAATATAAACCCTTGAGTTATGAAGAATGCAATAATGATCATATGATATAGAAAAATAACAAGTTTCCTTTATGTGACTAGAATTCATATATTATATCATTCACTCATTTATCAAACATTAAATCTTGTCTGATAATTTTAAATTGGTTTAAGCCTAAATCAAGTCAATGGGTCTGTAAGTGAAAAATGTGGTTAATCCTGTGAAGATCTTAATGCTGCAGAAATCACAGAATTCAAAAGTTAGCATAGTGACCTGAGCCGATACTATTTTTTCAGTCACATTCAATCAGGTGATTCTGCAAGCCCAGCAATTTGTATTCAGAGAAAGCAGAGTAGAGAATTTACAAGTAATTTGAGGCATGTTATCAGTGCAGACAATCAATGTAGATAACATTCTCCAAAAGCCATTATTTTCCAATGGAGATTCTGTAAGGTTTATGCTATCAAGAAAGATTATCTGTATTTTCTACTATTTTCCTTCAAACAGCCGGAATCAAAGATAAAAGCAGTCATTAGTTGGTTTAGGAATTATGTGTTAGAGTTTTTTTAAAAAAATCTAAACTCTACTCCTTATTTGTTTAACATACCCTTTTCAGAGATGGAAGAACATCAAAACCATTGGGATCCTTTTAGTGACATTTCTTAGATCGATTCAGGAGGTAAATTCATGTGGAAGTGCTACCATCTGCTGTCAGTAATAATGAACTGAGCAAATCTGCACTGAGAAAAATGTCTATGTGGAAATACACACTGCCAATGAACTGTGTTAGGCTTACAACTTAATAAACACTTCTACTGGAACCAAGTTCTGCTAAATGGTTTTCCATGAAAATAGAAATGATGGGTCAGATTTCTATCTCTGTAACTCCAGAGAAGTTATATAGGCATATTTCCTCATGAAATTTAATTTAGCAATGGTTAAATGTCTCATAAAATAAGTCTGACAAGAATACTGTGAATTGGTTTTAGAACTATTAGATGTGACTATCACAAGGAAATTATAATACTGCACCTTCATTCTTACACGTAATAAATATGATGAGTTACTTGGTTCATTTCTTAATTTTCTTGGCTCTTTGGGAGGGCACAAATATAATTTCACATATTAAGCTTTCATCCAGTTTCACATTTAGACTGATCAAATTTGCCTTCCACGCTGGGCATATTCCTTAGAAATGAAGACAGGTATCTCCCTCATGCTAACCCCTCAAGCAGGGGAAGGCAAATGACTACCCAGCATCTGCAGTATCAGGCACTGGATTAAGTGCTTTACATGGCCACCTACCACAATAACTCTTTGAAGGAGGCTTTATTATTGCCACTTGAGAGAACAGGTTTAGAGAGATTATGCGTAAGGTCATCCATGTACTGAGGGGCAGAGCCTACATACCTCCTAAGAGCACACACTTACACTGCACCTCCTCGTGCCCTCCGACCAGAATTGGTGTTTAGGATAGTTCCTGACTTCCAACCTCTAGTCTACTCTTCAAAAATCTATGTATTGATTTTAAAATCACGTGTTTTTATAAAATTATAAGAGCAATACACACAGGGAGTTCAGAAAATACCAAGAATAAAGAATAAAAGCAAGCTAATCTCAAACAGCCCAACTCAGGTTTAATCACTGGTGAATTTCCTTTCAGACCTTTTTATACACACATTTATACTTTCAGTTGCTTGTTATTCACTGAACAGATATTGAATTGTTGGCCCTACCATGTGCCAGTCCCTACCATATGTGTCTTTTGTTGATCCTCTTTAGGTATCTTTGTCCTCTGTTTTACTAATTTCTGCATTTACCTTTATTATTTGCCTCCATATGTTTTTGTTTGGGTTTATTTTGTTTTTCTTAATTTTTTGTATTTCCATAGGTACTTAAAAGGTTATACATAAAGAATATGTAATCGTCAGTGTTGGCTACACTGTTCTACACGTTTCATTAGATTAAGCTAGTTATTTGTGTTGTCCATATGTATATCCTTGTTTGCTTGATTTATTAATTTCTAAGAGAAATTTAAATCTCCCCTATAACAGTTGATTTGCCCATTATTGTTTGTCAATTGCAGTTGGTCAATTTTTGCTTTATATATCTGGAAGCTGTGATATTTAAATGTAGAGACATATATCTTCTTAGAGAATTGAAACTTTAATATGAAGTGATCATATTTATCTCTAATGTGCTTTCTGCCAAAAAAGGATTCTTACGTGATTAATATAGCCACATTAGCTTTCTATTTATATTAATCATTTAAAAAATCGTTCGGCTTCTTGTCTTTCTGCATCCTTATGTTTAAGATTTTTCTACAAAAAGAACATAGATGGATTTTTAAACATCCACCTTTACAATCTGTCTCATAAGTGGGGTATTTAGTTCACTTACAGGCTTTGTGATTACTGATACAATTTGATTTCACTTTTTTTCCATCTTATTGTAGACTTTTTACTCATTCTATTTTTAATGTTTCCTCCTTTCCTTTTCTTTTTTTCCTCTTCTGTTTCCTTCTTTTGGATGGACTAAGTGTAGGATTACAATTTTTTTCTCATTGCTTTTTCTCTTTTTATTAGCTTGAAAAATTACATACTATTAATACATTCCTAAACATTTAGTGGTTATCCTTAAATTTTAAAATAGCTATTTCACTTAATAAAATCTACAATTATTCTGTATCTTTATCTTCTTCCCAAACAATTCAAATACCTTAATACTCTGATCACCCCTTACTGATTTATGTACTACTGTTGTCTAGTATTTCTGCTGTATCTACTTTTTGTTAACCCCAGAAAGTAGATATTATTAGTACTTTATAGTTCAATGTTTGTTAAAATTAACCCACATTTTACTATTCCTTTGCTTACCATTTTCCCCTATATCTCAGCGTCCATTCCGGCATAATATTCTTTGTCATTGAAATATGTCCTTCAGAACACCCCTTGGTGAAGATCTGTAGGTAGTAAATTGTCTAATCCTGTGAATGCTTTATGTTGCCCTCATTTTTGAAAAATAGGTTTTCGTAGGTATAAAATTCTAGTTACAATGATTTTTTTTTAGCACTTGGATTATATTATCCCATTTTCTTCTGGCTTCCATTTATTCTGGGTAGAAGTCGACTATCAGTCTAATTGTCATTCTCTTTAAGATCTTCTCTTTCCCTCTACTATTTCACTGTTATGTGCATAGGTGTGGATTTCTTTTTTTTTTTTTTTTGAAAGGAGTCTCGCTCTGTCGCCCAGGCTGGAGTGCAGTGGCCGGATCTCAGCTCACTGCAAGCTCCGCCTCCCGGGTTTACGCCATTCTCCTGCCTCAGCCTCCCAAGTAGCTGGGACTACAGGCACCCGCCACCTCGCCTGGCTAGTTTTTGTATTTTTTTAGTAGAGACGGGGTTTCACCATGTTAGCCAGGATGGTCTCGATCTCCTGACCTCGTGATCCGCCCGTCCCGGCCTCCCAAGTGCTGGGATTACAGGCTTGAGCCACCGCGCCCGGCCTATGGATTTCTTTTCATTTTTCATTGTGGGGATTCACTGAGCTTCCTGAACCTAAATATCAGTGCCTTTTCAACAATTCTGGAAAATTCTCAGCATCAGCTCTTTGAATATTGCCTCTCCTTCATTCTCTCTAGCCTCTGCTACTAAAACTCTTATTAGACGTGTTCGCCCTCCTGTATCCTTTGTCTTTCTTAACCTGTAATCATATTTACTATTTCTTTCTCATTTTTTGCTGCAATGTATACAATTCTTCAGATTCTTCTCATACATTAATGCTCTCTTTAACTGTACTTATGTGCTTCTTAGAATAGATGTTACGTACTTTTCTTTCTAAAAGTTCTGATTAATTCTTAAATTTGCTGATCATTTTCCATAGTCATCTTCCTATGTCATATTTTCAATATTTTTATCCATTTAAAAAAATATGTTCAATATATGTGTATCTTTGCCCTGAATAATTTCAGTATCTGGATTTGTGGGTCTGCTACTAGTTTGTTGTCTGCTGGCCCTCATTCATAATGGTCCCTTATGAATTCTGTATTTTTTTTACTGTGACCTTATAGTACGACTACAAATATGGTAATTCTTTGAGGCCTAACATTAAAAGTGCATCCAACCAAAGTTTATATACGCTTCTGCCTGGTACCCAGGAGGAATTCCAGTTCCATGACTTGAGGGTAAGCCTGTGTTTAGAAATTTTCTGGGAAGATATTTTTTCTCCTTTTATCTGTTTTGTACATGGCAAGGTAGAGAGAGTCAAATGGAGGGGAGAGAAAAACATTTTTAGTATATAAAGAATGATGGGGAAGAGGCTATTTTAGGTAAATTGGTAAGGGAAAGTCTAATTGCAGAGGTAACAGTTGAGCAGACCCCTGACCAAGAGAGGAGCAAGCCATGCACTTCTTTGGGAAAAGAGTATATCCAGCTTCAGAACACCAACTGCAAAGACCCTAAAACCCTAGGGCAGAAGGGGGCTTGGAATGTTCAAAGAATGACAAGAGCAGCCTGGCTGGTCGGGTGAAATGAAGAGGAGTGACAGTGGAAGTAAGGCCAGAGAGCGAGCCAAGATGCAGGATCATGTAGTGTCTCATATGCATGGAAAGGACTTGGGGTTTTACTCTGAGTGTGATGGGGAGAGTGTGGAAGATTCTGAACAAAAAAGTGATACATTCTGATTTACATTTTAAAATGTTACCTTGATATTGTAGAAGGGCAAGAGGGAAAGCAGAAAAAGCAGTTAGGAGGTTACTGTAGCAGCTCAGACAAAATATAATGACTTATACAAGATAACAGTAGTGTGAGGAAGAACAATCAGATTTGGATTTACTTTGAAGGTAGAGCCAACAAGATTTGCTAAAGGATTTGATATGCTGTGTAAGAAAAAGCCAACGACGACACCAAGGTGAAATGCCTTTTCACATTTTCTTGACAATTTGTCTATTCAGGTTTTATGGAGTTTTCTTATTAATTTATATTAGCTACTTAACATATTTGGGGATACTGATCTTTTTCATTCATTCAGCCATCACTGCGGGCTATGCACCTGGTTAAATGTTAGTTACAGCACAATGAATAAACAGATAACCTCTGCTGTCATGAAAGTTGCTAAAATACCCCAATTTTTTTTCCTTCCAGATTGTTATTTGTCTTTAAATTTTGTTCATGATGACTTGGCAATGTGGAATGTAATGTTAGATAATTAAATCCATAACTTTTCTCCTTTGTTATTTCTTTTAGTAAAAGTTTTATGGATATATAATAGTTGTACATATTTATGCAGTGCCGGGGATATTTTGATACAAGCATACAATGTGTAATGGTCAGTCTGAGTAACTGGTATAGCCATCATCTTAAACCTTTATCACTTCCTTGTGCTGGGAACATTCCAAATCTACTCTTCCAGTTATTTTGAACTATCCAATAATTATATCTTAAGTCACCCTATTGCTAACAAACATGAGATCTTACTCTATTTTTATACCCATTAACCAACCCCTCTTTATCTGCCCTCCTCACTACCCTTCCTAGCCTCTAGTAACCAATACTATATTCACTTCCTCCATGAATCAATTTTTTTAGCTTCCTCGTATGAGTGAGAACGTGCAACAGTTGTCTTTCTTTGCTTGGCTTACTTAACTTAATATGATGTCCTCCAGTTCCATCCATGTTATTGCAAATGATAGATTTTATTTTTTTAATGGCTGACTAATATTCTATTGTGTACATATACCACATATTCTTTATCCATTCTCTTTATGGATTTCCTATCTTGACTATTGTGAACAGTGCTGCAGTAAACATGGGAGTGCAGATATCTCTTTCACATGCTGATTTCCTTTCTTTTGGATATATACCCAGCAGTAGAATTGCTGGATCATGTGGCATTTCTATTTTTAGTTGTTTTAGGAGCCTCAATACTGTTCTCCATAGTGGCTGTGCTAACTTACCTTCCCACCAACAGTGTATGAGCATTCCCTTTTCTCTACATCCTTGGCAGCATTTGCTATTTTCTGTCTTTTTGATAATAGCCATTTTAACTGGAGTGAGATGATATATTTCATTGTGGTTTTGGTTTGTATTTCCTTGATGATTAGTGATGTTGGGCAATTTGTCACATATCTTTTAGCCATTTGTATGTCTTCTTCTTAAAAATGTCTATTCAGATCTTTTACCCATTTTTTAACTTGGATTATTTGGGTTTTTTTTTTGGTATTGGCTTGAGTTCCTTATATATTCTGATTATTAATCACTTGTCAATTGAAGAGTTTGCAAATATTTTCTCCCATTCTGTAGGATATCTCTTCACTTTGTTGATCTTTCCTTTGCTGTGCAGAAGCTTTGGACCCAATATTTATATACAGTTTACCATTAAACTACTTGGTGTTCTCCAAACACACTGCTGCTTCTTACCTACAGGCCTTTGCACATGCTGTTCTCTCTGCCTGGAACACCCTCTGTCCCTCCTTCACCACTAATCCCTGACCAATCAGGTCCCCTCCATCTGTGTTCCCACTGTATCCCATGCCTAAGTCTACTGCTAATTCCACACTGCTCCGTATGGGCAACTGACTGTTTATAAAAGTCTTCCTCTACTACTCTTTAATTCCTTGAGGGCAGAGGAAGTATTCTGATTACTATTTTCATCTTAGCATCCAGGTTAGTGCCTTTTATCTAGCAGGTACTCAATAAACATTTGTGGAATTTATCACATAGACAAAGACAGCCTATTATGCCAAAGTAAGTTATTATTGGCATATGCTGCCTGCTCCAAAAAGGGAAATATTTGTGTGGAGGGCACCCATAGCCCCTATGTCACTGTATGGACACCATTCTCTCCTCGGCACAAAACTGGAGACAGCACCTACTTTACAGAAGTTCCAAGATAAGATAAAAACTTCAGTACCTGTTTTCTCAAATATTTCTTCCAATGTGTATCTAAGAACAAAGGAGAGGATTTGAGGGCATGGTTAGGATAACCCTCTACATGTAATTTACTTTAAAAAATTACATCAATTATGCAATATATTCTAAATTCTATCTATTGGCCTCCACATTAAAAAACAGTATCTTATTTTACCATTGTGGAAAATTGATGCACCAGAATTAAAATTAACGCATATTTTAATTCTGTGAGTTTGCCTACTCCTTGCCACACCACTGCATTCCCCTAAGGTATGTTACCCAGATTAAGAAGCAGCTCAAATACTACCAAAATACATGCCTTCCTACTTTACTCCCACCTTTGTTACTCCATATGTTTTTTACTCATGCATTCCGTAAACATCACTGAATACGTATTATGAGTAAGATTCCATGCTAAACACGCATACATATATCCATCCATCTGCTCATCCATTTATTCAACAAATATTAATGGAGGACATTCTATATGCCAGGCACTTTTCTAGACTCTACAAATATTTGCACACTAAAGACAGAAGCAAAATTTGTTCTCATAGAATTTACATTCTAGTTTTAAGTACTAGAAATACATAAAACAGCAGCTCATTCTCTTAATTCATGGGGTTTACAGTCCAGTTGCACCTGCAATACTACAAATCTTGAATTGTAACTCTAGAGGAAAGAGTCCTAAAGGTAAAATACTCATGTCCCAGCCCCTGAGTGAAAAAGCAGATCCCTAGTGAGAATAGCAGAGATGGCTGATGGCTGGGCAGTTGTTAGGGGTGGGGTGGGGGGTAGGTAATAGGACTGTGACCAGGAAAAGCTGCTAAGAAAGACTCCTTCTGTGGCAGCAACTAATTTCACCATTTGGAGGGAAGGCACGGGGAGTCCTCACGCTTCCAGAGAAGACCATGTAGGGATCACAGTGGCACTAGCAAAAAATAAGACACTCCCTGCTATAAGACAGAGGGTGTTCCAAGGACAATCTGAGGTGTCTGAGGGCCACAGAGGAGCTCACCAGTAAAATAAAGGAAAACTTTGATGCAGAGGTGGCCCAGGCCTGAGGCCCCATGGATGGAAAGACCTTGTTCCCTGGGATGATACTCCTGGTAAGATCCTGCTTGCCTGAAACTTAATCACTGTTTCCTTAAAGCAGATCTAATGCTTGCTGTATGATTTCAATCGTGTGCTTTCTGTAACACTGTTGAGTGGCTACAGTTGGAAACGTCAGTCTGTACAGCAGGATGTATATTTTCATGAGCTATGAGAGATCTTGAGTCAAATGAAATTTGGTATCTCCTCTCTCCTCCCCATAATCTATTAGGGCATCGACCATTCAAGGATGACAGAAATAACTGTTATATATGATAGGTTGGTTGTGATCCTGGCTACTCAAAGGTACAAATCCAGGAAAATATGGGAATTCAAAGAAAGGAGAGGTCACTTCTGATTCAGGGAGAGAGAGTGCAGCGAAAACTTTTTTTTGTTTTTAGAAGGAATCTTGCTCTGTCACCCAGGCTGAAGTGCAATGGCATGATCTCGGCTCACTGCAACCTCTGCCTCCCGGGTTCAAGTGATTCTCCTGCCTCAGCCTCCAGACTAGTTGGGACTACAAGTGCATGCCACCATGCCTGGCTAATTTTTGTATTTTTAGTAGAGACGGGGTTTCATCATGTTGGTCAGGTTGGTCTCAAACTCCTGACCTCAGGTGATCCGCCCGCCTTGGCCTCCCAAAGTGCTGAGATTACAGATGTGACCCACCGCGCCCAGCCAAGACTTCTTAAAGATACAGTATTTAATCCGGCACAGACCTTAAAGGACGGGCAGGACTCAGGGAGGAGAAGAGCAAAGTGTGGCCGTAGAATATAAGCCAGAAATAGCCTACTCCAATTTTAATGGGAAAGGAGTTAAGAGAGATATACCAACTTCTATCTTTTAGGTAAGACTGAGAAGTTTAGTAAATTTGGAGAAGAAAAATTGCCTATTTTTGTTTGTCTGGATTTGTTGGTGTTGGTGTTAAATGATTGAGGCAATCCCTTTATGATCCAAGAATTTTCTGAACGTAGTCAAGACAAAGAGGCAAGGTTTGAACAGCAAGCAATCTTACAGTTTTAAAAAAGGAAAAAAAAAAGGGAGGGGGGAGAAGAAATACCAGTTCAGATTTCCATCTCTCATAGGCATATGAGAATATACATAGAAAAAATACGAGAAAATGTTTAAGAGAAAAATATGTGGGAAAGAAACAAAAGTCTCATCTAAGTACCCAGAAAGATCAGCAAGTTCCTCCTCATTTCTAGGATGAAGAGAGGAAAACAAGTGAGCCACACTTTGCTCCAGCTGCCCCTGTTGACATTTTGTGGCCTATTAATTAGGAAGAAACATCTAATGGTGTTTGGGAAGGTGGTTTAAGCAACAACAACAAACAAAACAAACAAACAAACAAAAAACCAGTTCATCAAATTCATATGCTACACAGACACCACCAGGCTTTCTAGAATTTTTATTAAAAATTACAGACATCACAGCAATAATTCTCAGATACCACCTCCTCTACTAACAAAACCTTCTTTCATGGCTCCATAGAGAGCCCAGAAACTAATTCCGCCACCCCTGCATAAATCTACAAAGGGCTCCCTCCCTGGGCTTCTGACAGTCCCAACTCCAACTCCTGGATTAGAGAGCAGAATCTGAATATATTTATAGAGTCTATATGGGTTGTTGCTTTAAGCAAGACTATTAATATGCCAGAACTCCGAGTTCCCAAACTTATTCAGTTATCAATTTGTTGTACATAATTTAATCTCTTTGTATTTTGATATGCAAAATGGAAAATGTACTGCTGATACTTCACAGGGTGAAAAGGAGATAACCACCAAGACCATTATAAAGCTTGCTAGGGGAAAATCAGGAGCTTATGTAAATGTCTATTAATTTAACAGTCACGGCTGCACAACTAGGTCAGGCATGATGATAAGACTGAACAACCCACCCCAGTCACCAGCCTCAAGAAGAAGAAATGAACATTTAGTCCTAATAGCACTTGTTGCAATTTACAAAGAGTCTTAAATTGTAATATTCCGTAACATAACAAGAGTAGCATCTTTCAGACCATCCTCAAATAATTCTTTGATAGAACATAAACTTATTAGAGTCAACAGCCAAAAACAAAACAAAAAAGCAAGCCAATTACTAATGAAGAACTTGTAAAAAGCTAATCAAAGCTCTCATCCAGAGAAAATGAGAAAATCTGAGGCTTAGAATGATTTTGTATATTGATGAGATTTTATATAGCGTCACAGAAAGAAAAATAAAACAGATTTAAATGAAGACAAAAAGGATTCCAAGTCTCTATTTAAAAGCCTTGTTATGTTCCATATCAATGTTTTCATTAAAATGTTTTGTTCCAGTAAAAACATCCACTTTAAAAAAAATGCCTGACAGGAGGTGCTGTCATTGGAGAATCCTGTCAATTCCTTTGTCTCTCTAGTCAAACCCCTGAGTGTGCAGAGGGGCAGAAAGAACATTTAATCAGCCCTCACCTGAGGGTGACAGTGTGGTGGATAGTGGAGAATAGAGGACTACAATTATTTTTCTCCATGTCAATGGAAAAAATAATCATTTTGTTTGTTTGTTTTGAGAATAAAAAACCTAGTCCAAAGATATAGAGAAGAATCCCAAGAAGGATGTCACATTAAAGATGAAGAGACAGAGAAGAAAACAGTGGGAGTAAAGTCTGAGGAGTAGTAAGCAATACAAAAGCAGAGCAGATTTCTCAGAGTGTGATCCCAGGACCATCAGAATCATTTGGGGTTGCCTGTTGACCATGTAGTTTCCTGGGACCCACTCCAAATCTGTGATCAACTCCCAAGGCAATGATCATGTTCACTAAAGATTGAGGGCCACCTGCTTCCCTATGGGAAAAGGCTAGCTTTCTCCAGCATGAATAGAGGAAAGGAAAGAAGAGAGTCATAATGACAGCTGATTCCAGAAGGAAACACAAGGCACATGGTTTCTGACAGCACCTCCCCACTGTGTGCAAAATAGGAGGCACACCCATCCCCTAGGAGTCTGTGCAGATTAGGTAACTCACGTGTGTGATGCATACTCCAGGGGCGTGCCAGGAAAGCAAAGAGAAGAACTGATGGGCATGATTAAAGTGGAATAGCACAAACATACAATGGGCTACAAATTAAATGTTTATAATTAGTTTAAATTATAAATGCTGCATTCTTCTCCAGTAATACTTTGTTGTCAAAAAAGAATGCAGGAAAGAATTAGGCAGCAGAGCACCTAACGTGTGGGTGATAAGCTTACCAGGGAAGGTGAGTTGGAGCTAGACTGTGGGTATTCCCTTGAAAAGGGAATCGTACAAACAAGTGCATGAGCTGAACATTTACTAGGATTCTCCCTAAATTCTAATAATAATACTAAGAGGTTGACATATAATTATTGTAAAGGTAAGGAAACTGGGGTTTAGAGATGCCAATTTAACTTGCCCAAGGTCATCTAACTTTGAGGTTTGATTTCAAAGTACCTGATTTACCTTCCAAATCTTTTCAGAGCTAGCTTGACCTTCAAATACACATAGAGGAAATGACACCCAATTTCTAGCATGTCTCTCCACCTGTCCCTTTCCTGAGGTATTCTGGGGTGTGGGATGCACACATGGGCAATGGGGTTCAAGGTATGAATCTAGGGCAGGGTTTTATGGATGAGCCCAACAGTGGCCCTGCACACCAGGTACTCTAAGCCCTGCTTCTGCAGAGTGGGCCCTGATACCTGCTCAGTGCTGAGAGCTGTAGGAAACAGAGCAGATGAAGGATCTCTCCCCCAGTATGCTACTTTAGTTTAAGGACTATTTGAGCCAAAGGCAATTCAAATGCAGCAAATTCAGAAAGAGCTCTTTGCCCTCCCCCGTCTGCCTAAAAGTATGACATAAACTTCTCTTTGTGAAGGTGTTCCCCTCCCTTCTCCCATACCTGGAGCAGATCACCCATTATCACCGGACACAGAACGCTGGCACTGAGACGGGTCTGCACAAACAAATCTTACTAAAATCACCCTTATCTTCCATTAGTTTCTCCTCATATTTACCTTCTTATAATCTGTGTCCCTGGAAGCTCAAATCCCTTTTGCTTCCTCTTGTGACTTCTCCACAAATTTATCACCCTTTGTTAAAATGGTGTATAAGCTGCAGGGTCTAACTGCTCCTCTGAGTCTCCATGCCTTTTCTGTAAGGGCATGTAAAAACTAAAATGTTATTTTGTATGACTTTTCTCCTGCTAATCTGTTTTTTGTCAATTTAATTTGCAGGCCCTAAGCAGTCAATTAGAGGGTAGACAGAAACATTTTTTTTCTCTCCCCTATACAGTAAGAAAGTTGGGGACAGACAGATGACAGGTAAGGAAGCGGAGGGCAGAGGGGCCTGGGCCTTCTCTGGAACTGCTCTATGTTAACTGCAAAACGATGCAGCATCTGTACCTGGAATTCAAACATGGCACTGGTTCATTTAACTCAGAAGTTCCATGAGGGATAGTCCCATGGGCTGGGCAATGCCATCATGTGATTATGAGCTCACACTCTCACTCCTTCGTTTAAAACAGTGATGATTAGAATGCTGTAAGAGGGTAAACAAGAACTCAGAGGCACATTTTAAAATTGGAGTCACACAAATATAATATAAACGAAAGAACAATATATCCCAGGGATAATTAGAAGTCAGAAATTTTTATATTTCAGTTCACATTAACAGATAATAGACTGCTTGTGGGTTATTAAAGGAAGAAATGTGTTGAAAGGGCAATTCCTTAGTCATTTTTAGGCTCAGATCAGAACCTTGGTGATGGTGTCAGACAGTAGGGGTACAGGCTCAATCAGGCGTAACATAGGTGTCTAACGTGATAGGAAAAATATTATGTAGTTAGATGTTACACAAGTGACTGAAAAACTAGAAAGTGAATGTATAAAATGAAGAAAATATACCTGAAAAATATTACCAAAGCAAGTGATGTATTTCCTAATTAGTCTTATGTAAAGACATCAGCCCTAAATCTTTTTATGTATTTTTAATACTTTCAAAGTCATATTTTAAACCTGGGGAAGAACGTTCCAGGCAGAAAGATGTAAGAGTAAAGACCATTAGAAGGTAGTGAACTAGATGTGTTCAAGAGCAGAAAGGAAGGCCAGGCGCGGTGGCTCAAGCCTGTAATCCCAGCACTTTGGGAGGCCGAGACGGGCGGATCACGAGGTCAGCAGATCGAGACCATCCTGGCTAACACGGTGAAACCCCGTCTCTACTAAAAAATACAAAAAACTAGCCGGGCGAGGTGGTGGGCGCCTGTAGTCCCAGCCACTCGGGAGGCTGAGGCAGGAGAATGGCATGAACCCGGGAGGCGGAGCTTGCAGTGAGCCGAGATCCGGCCACTGCACTCCAGCCTGGGCGACAAAGCGAGACTCCGTCTCAAAAAAAAAAAAAAAAAAAAAAAAAGAAAGGAGGCTATAAGGCTGGAATATTGGGAGAAAGAGAAGACAGCAGAAACCCTGAAGCTGGAAAGGAAGGTAGAGTCCAGTGGCTTGATAGCCCTCGGGAGAGAAGGAGGCTGCCCTCCTGCACTTATTTTAAATGCAACGGAAAGTTTTAAGTGGTTTATGACATGATTTGTTATTCACTTAAAAAAACATCTTGGCTGCTGGGTGAAGAATGAAGGCAAGAAGAGAAAAGAAAGCAAAAGAGGCAGGAGGGAAACTACCATGAAAGCTACTGTATCAAGAAAGAAGGGGCTTGATTAGGGTGAAGACAGCAAAGATGGAGAAAAATAAATGGATTTGAGATATATTGGTGACTAGTAGAAGTTGCAGGGATTGCTATTAGATTGGCATTAAGAAAAAATCCAAGCTATGCATCAATATATATTACCCAACTAATTTTCACAATTCTGTAAAGTAGGTATTCTTCCCATTTTGTAGAAATTTGTTTAGAGGAATGGCTTATCCAAGGTCGTGGAATGCATAAATGATTGAGCCAAGACTTATGTCCAGATCTAAGAACAAAATTAAGTTTTTCCAATGCCAAGCCTGCTAAGACTAAATACAGAACTTCTGTATGAAACAACTTTCAGGTGGTACATTTATTCTATTTTTATCTTAAAATAAAACAATTGGAAGCCTGCACTTTCCAAGCATTAATTCTGTACTTTTTTTTCCATTACATTACATAATGGTGACAATTTTTGACTTAAGTCTATTTCTGAGACACATTAAACCAAGGACACCACTTTTGAGCTAGGTGTGTTGCGGAACACCCCTGTAAATCAGCAATCAGAAAATTCCAAGATTTCCAAGAATACATTCACAAAACCAGCCTAATTTATTGATAACCAGATACTAATGTCTGGCAACTATCACACAGGAAGATATTTTATGAGCAACACAAAATAAAATATCTATTGCTATCATTACTTTTTAGAATGGTGCTAAATATTATTTTAAAGCAACAGAAAAGAGATGAATCTTCAAGATGATTTTTAAAATACTATAATGCTTCTCTTTAGATAAATATAATCAGTATAATTTCTAATACTCCAGTTACAGCTATAACTACTAACAGTTTTTTCTTTGTGCTTCTTACCCAACTTTGAAAATATAAGGATTCCTTTTATTCCCAGAAGCAGATTTCCCAGTGATTTCATTAAGCTAAAATTAGTTTTTCTCTTTAGCTCTCTCCAAAGAGACTCCATGAAGAAAACTCATAAGCATGTGATAATCCCATTACAAAATATGTGATTCTCCTTCTCATAATGAAAAATGTTAAAAATCTGCCCTATAAAAACTTAGCTACTATGAGGCATTTTCCCCACTTTCTAGAATACTAATAATTTTAAACTAAGTAACAAAAAACTATGCTACTAATAGGCTGCAGTATTGAGAAATCAAGTGCTCCTACAAATAAACATAATAATGGAGCTTTTCAGAACAATTGTATTCTGGTATTTTGCAAGCAAGTATTAGGAGAGAGAAATAAACTGATACATATGTACAAGAATGACAGCTTCTTATTTTAAAAAAATATTTATTAAAACTTTAAGCAACTTAATAATGTCAAGATTTTTTAAAAGTATAGTCTAATTCCATTTCCTAATCATATCAATTTCTTACCTTTCCCCAACTTCTGTTGAAATTTTAAGAATTGTGTTTTTAATAGTTTGGATCTAGTTCAGTATTTTCTAGACAAGAAAGTCTATGCCCCAAAAAGGAGTCTAAGACCCAAAAAGAAAACTCATACCAAAACTTTCTACATGAACTCCTGAGATGAACCTTGATTTAAAGGTTGAGCTCTGAGCTCACCATCATTTTCTCCCCAGTGGCCCTTCAGGCCACCAACATTCAACAAAGTTCATGAATGCTTCAGACCAGGACCTCTTAAAGGTTTATTTCTTCTCAAATTTTATTAATAGCTATCTATCTATCTATCTATCTATCTATCATAGTTATGTACACAGTGAATATATAATTTCGTGATTCCATTTTTCCTCTTACCTGTTGACATTTCATATATACTTTTATATATTTTATGTAGTCCTTGTAACTTCCTTTTTAGTTACATAATTTTCCATCTAGCTAATATATCATAATGGATATTTACATCATTCCATGGTTGGAAATTTAGATTTTCCAGTTTTATACTTTTTTTTTTTTTTTTGAGACGTTGTCTCGCTCTGTCGCCCAGGCTGGAATGCAGTGGTGCGATCTTGGCTCACTGCAACTTCTGCCTCCCTGGTTCAAGCAATTCTCTTGCCTCAGCCTCCTAAGTAGCTGGGACTACAGGAGCATGCCACCACACCCGGATAATTTTTTGTATTTTTAGTAGAGATGGGGTTTCACCATGTTAGTCAGGATGGTCTCCATCTCTTGACCTCATGATTCACCCGCCTCGGCCTCCCCAAGTGCTGGAATTACAGGCGTGAGCCACCGCGCCCAGCCAGCTTTATACTCTTATAAATTACACATATATACTATATATTCCTCTTTATTAATTATTTCCTTATAATAAAAATTTTGGAATGAATAAAAACAGTGGGAATATTTGCATTTCATATTTGTTGATTTGTATGATCACATTTCCCTCCAGAAAGATGTAACTACATTATTGCCACCAATACGAATTGCTTTACTAGTCCCTCACTGTTTTAAGTAGCACTGTCTTAATGTGAGAACTAACCCTTCCTTTGAAATATTTCACAAAAACATCACATAGACTCCATAAAGACTTTAGTCTAATATAATTAGCTTAGCCCTTATGCCTCTTTCAACTTGGCTGTAGGCTGCAACCTTCAGGAATTAGTGACCTGATGCAAGACTACATGCAAAGAAGGGTTAGGGCTCCGGGTGGGGTTGGGCAACTTACTTGAATGTTTATAAACACATTATGTCCCTGGATAATGACTTTTGAGATTGACCAGTGCAGGGATGAGTAACTTTTCAAAAATAGTTTGCCTAGGTTCCAATCTCTATAAACAGGCCTGCATTATCTGACACGAGCTTCCAATGAGCTGGTATAGCCATCCTTTGGTATTCACAGGGATTGCTTCCAGGACCCCCCTACCTCCCTGCCACAGATAGCAAAGTCCATGGATATTCAAGTCCCTTATGTAAAGTGGCTAGTATAGTTGGCCCTCCATGTCCGCAGATATGGACATCTGCGGACATGGAGGACTGACTGTACTTTGGTCTTCATGGGCCATGCAAATAAGAAGTCACATTAACTAAAGCTAACAACTTATTCAGATTCTGTGCCAGTTTGTATAAAATATGGCTATAGCATTAACATACCACTTCTCTAAAAAGCTCTATTTTCCTTGGCAAGGGTCTGAAAAATAATATTAAGTGTAAAAACCAGCACACAAAATTATATATTAATTACAGTTTACAACTATGGATACACTGACATGAAACTTACCCAATAAGAAAGTGGCATCCAAACTTTCAACTTGAAGCATGGCATGAAATACAATTTAAATCAAAATCGTGCCTGTCAAACTCATATAATTAGCAGTAAACACACCTTAGGGCATGCACATTTTCTTCAACACTTATTTTTTTAAGTAGAAAATAGTTCTTTTCTAGCATGTTCCTCCTAAGAGGCTCATTTATTCTTTCCTGTGTTAGCCAGTGCTCCTTTGGTACTGTAAAAGTTGCCGTCTCCAGCATGAAGTAAAATTGCCTCAGAGCATCCATCCAAGCCATCCAGCCTCTCCATTTCTGCCTCAGGAAAGGGGTTCACTCAGAAATAGCTTGTTTCACAAAAAGTTCAAGGGACAGATACAGCATCCCTTCAAAGGCAAGGGATCTCTCCTAGGAATTACTCATCAAATTGGGAGTACATGTGTTTTCTTATACACTGACCTTCTCTGTGAAACACTGAAGATATTTCAGTTAAGTTAGTCCACACGAGTCAAATTGACTTTCTGCCACGGGAACCTCAGGCTTCTATAATTTACCTACTTTCTCAACTTGATGAGGAAGGTATTGTTCTTATAGCTGATACTCAGGAAACATAAATTATAAAGATAATTTTATGCCTCTGCTTTCACTTATGTCCTTACTCCTTTAAATTAGTGTTTTATTCAGTGTCTTTGAACTTGTTTGTATCACCTACATTTGAAAAACTTATATCTATATACCCCAGGTACACAAGTTCACCTCTAAAGGTTTTCATTAAATAGTTGCAAATTATATGATTTTCAATGCACTGTACATATTGACAATTTTAAATACAACTATTAATATTACATCATTATCTTAAATGCATTCAATTGAAAATAAACATCCATCATCATTCATTTTAAAATATATGCAATACAATTGGACATTTTATATATTTCTCCTTGAATTCATATCTCTATTGTGCTCCTCTCAAAGAACTTCATCCTAATGTATATTTTATGCTTAAAAGCTTTTTATTGATCATCTTCTTGTAACCAAAACAATATAGAGAGACAAAGGAGTTTATGTTTTAAAATTTCCTGTGGCCATTTTGTTCTATGTTAACTTAGATGTCTGATTGAGTTGTCATAATCATTGCTAGTATTTAATTGATCAAAACAACATAGATATATTATAAAATTTGATAAGCAAATATATAAAGTAAAATATTTTTGGAAATTATGAGTTAATGGCATTATATAGTATTAATACATATTTTTAATAGTACATACATACTTTTTTTCTTTTTTTTAAGACAGGGTCTCACACTGTTGCCCAGGCTGCAGTACAGTGGTGCAGTCATGGCTCCTCACTGCAGCCCTGACCTCTCAGGCTCAAGCTATCCTCCCACCTCAGCTTCCCAAGTAGCTGGGACTCCAGGTGCATGCCATCTATGCCCAGCTAATTTTTGTATTTTTTGTAGAGGCGGGGTTTCTCCATGTTGCCCAGGCTGGTCTTCAACTCCTGGACTCAAGCAATCCACCTACCTTGACCTCTCAAAGTGCTGGGATTACAGGCATAAGCCACCACACCCAGCCATATATACTTTTTATATAGTACATGCTTTTATTCATATATGAATCAATTTAATCCCCACAATAACCTATTATTATAATCCTCATTTTATATATATAGAAACTAAGGTAGAGAAAGCGTAAATGACTCCTCAAGGTCACAGAGCTAGCAAACTGAAGAACCTGGATCTATGCACAGATTATCTGACACAACAGCCCAAGTACTTAACCACTACCCTATATATCCTGACTTAAAAATATGAACTGGGGCCAGGAGTGGTGGCTCATGTCTGTAATCCCAGCACTTTGGGAGGCCAAGGCAGGTGGATCACCTGAGATTGGGAGTTCGAGACGACCCTTGCCAACATGGTGAAACCCCATCTCTACTAAAAATACAAAAATTAGCCGGGTATGGTGGCAGGCACCTGTAGTCCCAGCTACATGGGAGGCTGAGGCAGGAGAATCTCTTGAATCCAGGAGGCAGAGGTTGCAGTGAGCCAAGACTGCACCACTGCACTCCAGCCTGGATGACAGACACCCTATCTCAAAAAATAATAATAAAACAAATTTAAATTAAAAATACATATATATGTGTGAATTGGGACCTAGGGATACCTTAAATAAAGAGGTTGCCAAATTTCTCCTTTTTCAGTGTCCCAGCTAAGCAATATGTCATGGTAAGCAATGGATGTCAGATGTCTTTCTTTTGTACACTGGGAGAAAGTAAAAAAGGGGAGGGGAACAAGGAAAATCTCAACCACAGGCGCCTTCTCAAGCAGATGAATTTTACAAGAGGGGGCATATAGGAATAGAAGATCTGGAAATTAATTCCTTTAAAACTCTCGTGTCCATGTATCTTTGAGAAGTCTTCATGAACCTCCAAGGGTACATATACTCCAGGTTGAATGCCATTGGTTCACATAATCTCTAATACAATACAAATTAGAGAAGATTTTGTGAAACATTTCTAATGCTTTAGAAACAAAATTTAATTAAAATTTAAATTATTTTAACTCTTGAATTTTTAAAATGGCAGTTAATTTCAATAATTTGAAATGACACAAATGCTAAAGTGTAATAGGATAGTAATAAGCATAACTATAACCTGCGTCATAGGTTTATAATGATTAGATGTAATGCATGAAAAGATAGCAGGCCAGTAATAGTGCTATGCATAAAATGCTCCCTTCAAAATCTTTATTTGCATTTCTATTACTGAAATCATTTCCTAATAATGAAGTTGCTATAAGAGAAGCTCCATTACTAAGGAATCACTGTTACAGAAACAATGTTATTAAAGTATTGCTATGTACAGAAACTTTTATTAGGGTGATACAAGTTATACATCATTGTAATTAAGCTTCCATTATAATCCTAATTGCATAAAGCTGTGTTTGAGTATAGCAATGCTAGAGCTGTATGACTTTTAATAAAGTATCAAAATAATGCTTTGGTAATAGGATTGTTTGAAATACTAATACTTCAGGGAAGACTGAACTGAGTAATGGGTGATGTTTATTTCACTGATTATACATAGTCTACCAAGAATTAGAAAGGAAAAAAAAAGAAGTAAAAAGAACTCTCATGTACCTAGTAACATGCAGTGTGGAAACATATGTGTTGAAGCATATTCACCAGCTCTCTTTAACATAACAACTACCTATTTCCAATTCACTCATTGGTACAAGATAGCAAGCTGCTAATATGGGCATTTATAACTGTGGTAATTAAAAGGTTTGATGTTCAGATCTATAGAGAGCTGGCAATCAAAAAATTAACACATTTACTTAAATATGCCCACAAATACTCACACAGTCACATCTTGGAAATTGCCTGTTATAAAAACCATTAAAGAAATGTGAATTTGGCAGTGGAGAGAGAGGGAGAGAGGGAGAGAGGGAGAGGGAGGCAAAAGAGGGAGAGGGAGGGGGAGGGGGGAGGGGGGAGGGAGGGAGGGAGAAGGAGGAAAGGAGAAGAGTGGAAGGAGAGGAAGGAAGAAAGGAAGGAAGGAAGGAAGGAAGGAGAAGGAGGAGGCAGGGGATGGGCAAGGAAAGGAAGGAGCTTCTGAGGACTAATGTAAGTGTTCATTGATTGATTACTTGCAAATGCCGTCTTACGCAGGTGTAATTTGAAGTACTTTAAGTTCGGTTTTATTTGAGAAAAAAAAAAGACAAGAAAGAAGAGAAAGAAAGAAAGAAAGAAAAAAGGATGAAGAGAAGAGAAGAGAGAGAGAGGAAGAAAGAAAGAAAGAAAGAAAGAAAGAAAGAAAAAGAAAGGAAAGAAAAGAAAGAAAGAAAGAAAGAAAGAAAGAAAAGAAAGAAAGAAAGAAAGAAAGAAAGAAAGAAAGAAAAAAAAAAAAAAAGGAAAAAGAAAAGAAAGAAAGAAAGAAAGAAAGAAAGAAAGAAAGAAAGAAAGAAAGAAAGAAAGAAAGAAAGAAAAAGGAAGGAAGGAAGGGAGGGAGGGAGGGAGGGAGGGAGGGAGGGAGGGAGGGAGGAAGGAAGGAAGGAAGGAAGGAAGGAAGGAAGGAAGGAAGGAAGGAAGGAAGGAAGGAAGAGAATAAATATGAATTGACTTTAAAGGGATGAATTCTTCACCTTCTTCCACTAAAGAAGTTAAATATGTATAACTCACTCTAAGATGCTACTCTATATTACATACAAACAATATACCATAGTGATCCATCTGAGTTATAGCTAGAAGTTAGTATCAGACTTAGGTTCACATTAGAGAATGTTAGCATATTCCTCTAAATGTTTGTTTTTGCATTTGCTCTAATGGAGTCCAGTATTCCCGTTCCCTCTGGAAGCATTTATAATGTTGACCACCAGAGACCGCCAGAGAGCCATTCATCACCCGGTAGGCACGGAGACACTCCTTAATATACCTGCCATTGTGGAAACCGGCAAGGAAGGCACCAGGCTGTCTGTAAAGGGTTTTGGCATCAGTTAAGGCACCAGAGGCCATAGCCAGTAGCCCTGTTACAACCGCATTCTCTGTCAGATAATGAGGCCAAGGCCATTTTGATTTTGAGACCATTTGTGGCTTGCCTACAAAGCAGCAGCTAGACTGATCTGGAATCTGCTTGGAAAGCAAAGTGCTTTTACCTTTTCAAAGAGGATTTCCTTTCCTCTTGACCTGCTTTCCAGATGTGATGATCTGCAAACAGCTGGGTGGGGTTAATTTAGAACCCAGGAGGTTCATCTTCCCTACTAACTCAGATGATCAAAGGCAAATATGAGCATATCCCTAATGTTATGGTCCCCAAATGTTTGAATTACCTGAGGGGTAGGTATAAGATTTTTTGACCTATACAGTCAGCTGGCATAAGTTATTTTTCAGAAGTCTAATATTTTTCATTAAATATGATCAACCTAAACTATTTTGTACTAACACAGTGAGAAACTCTATTTCTGAAATACCCATAAAACTTGAAATTTCTTCACTTGGGAGTGTATGACATTAAAAGGGTGCAAGGACTCAATTATCCTATTGGTCGATTAAATACCTGCAGAACAAAGCACCAAAAATATTGAAGAAATGTCAGCTTCCATGAATTTAATTGGAAATTTGAAATCAGACCATTTTGAAAGAAACATTTAATTTCAGTATTCATGTAAGTCGGCAGTCTATAATACATAGATGTCCTTATTTTTAATACATGGGAGGCGGACACCCCAATCTTCTTAATCAGGCATTTCAAGGAAGGTCTAACTTCCCCTTGTGACAGGAATAGCATCCTTACATCAAAGTCTTACACCAAAGTGGTAAAGACTTAAGAGGCCTGAATAAATGTTGACTGATGGATTTCTTCAGAAACTGATTCCACCTTCACTGGCCTCCATTCCCCCACCTTCTCCACAAGCATTTTGTCAGTATTCCTCCAGCACAGCTTTCCTTTAAACACCCTCCTTTCACTCTATCTCCTTGAAGACAAACACTTCCACAGTGGGCTTTCACAAGCATCTCTTTCCCTCCAGCCTGCCAGAGCCTCCCACCTGCTTTCCTTTGCTTTAGAGCCTCTATTCTCTCCTTCCTCCTGCATGCAAATACCCGATTCATAGTCCCAACTACTAATTTTATGCCACTCCCTTGCTCAAAATTATTTCTAACTACTCCCTTGCTTATTAGGTAAAGCTGAACCTGTTGGGGGCCTGGATCCCTTTCAATATGCAATGAGAGCTATGGAACTCAGAATAATGCATAATGTACACAGGCTTTTGCCCATGTTGCATGTGGTTTAAATAAACCCTGAAGCCTGGGGATTTGTGACCTCTAGGTAAAAACCCTAAACCTATATAATAAAGTTTCAACTGCATGGCCCTCTACTTGGTTTCCCTGCAGGCTGGCACAAACTACTTTTCCAGCATTGTCATCTATCAGACTGCCCCTAATCACAGAAAAGAGTGAGGGCTTCATTAAGCACCTACCACACGACCCAGACTATTCTAAGCCCTACATGCATAGCAGCAAACACAACAACAAAGCAAACACAACTACTATTCTCATATTCTATCGACCCATGGTCATCCTCTGCCTTGTCACACCCTGGCTGACTGCTGCATATTTCCAAAGGTATGCAATTCTTAGTTTTAGAAGCCGGGCTCCACATGCATTTTATACTCTTGTTCTGGTTTGCTCTCTAGTCGCAGGATAACTAGTGTTTCCTACCTCTGGGCTCATTCCCCTATCTGGAATACTCCCTCATTTCCTTCCTCATCTACCAAATATTCTAAGATAATACCAAGCCTCTCTCTCTCTTTCTCAAATCTTTCTAGAATCATTTCAGCTCATAATAAACAAACTCTCTTCATATAATCTCTATCAGTGACCTAGCACTTTATCATATACTGCCTGTAACATCGATATAAGACTATAAAGGTTGTTTTATTATGCAATTCATTATTATTGATTAATTCTGTGTAATCTGTGCATTATCGCCCCATCTGGGGGAAAGAAGACCATGCTACAGATTTCTGTTTCCTGAACAATGCTGCCTCTCATAGTGCTATTTATATACAACACCACTAAATCTCTATTTGTTGATTACTGGTGATTGATTGCAAAAAATGATGCCACCAAGATGACAAAACTTATCTCTAACTTTCAAGGGCGATCTATAGACATTTAGGAGAGTCTTTCACTGCTTAAGGATTGATAATATGACCAAAGTGATGCACAACTTAGCAAACCAACCTAACCACTGTTATTCATCACTGGGGCTATGAGCCATAAGTGTGCAGACACTGGCACGCAGACAATATGTAATATTCCAATATTCCAATATATTCCAAATAATAATTTGCTTTTTCCATCTAAATACAGTAGAGATTGGATGCATTCTTTTCTGACCCAATCTTCGTGTTAATACCTGAAGTGCAATCTTTGAAGGCAACAATGAGCATCTTAAAACAAACAAAAAAAAACAGATAGCAAATGATAATGGCATACAACTGCAGCCTTGTTTGGTGCTATTAGTCACTGTAAATGCATTTGCTATCTCTTGTCTGCATCTATAACTCTCACCATCATTTCCTCACAGAGTAAACAAATGTTGCTTATAAACTTCCCCACACGGCCTGCCTTTGCAGGATTTTCCAACCTACCAACTTGCCGAACAGAATTAAATGCCTTGTTAAAACCAAGTACCCGGCATACAAATTACAACACTATTCTTGGGACTGTATCACGGATAGTGTGACTACACTTCTTAAGCATGATACTTGTTTTCTTTGAAACCTGAAAGAACAATATGCCCTGATTGTTATCCTGGCATGTACAGTTCCATTCATGCCTGTGCAACTGCACAGCGGATGTGCCTTTGAAATCCTGAAGAATATCTTCTGCTTTCCCAGACCTGGGGCAATCTCCACGTGGATAGCTATTTACCTCAGCAGCAGATTTCCATAAAACTATAATCACTACCAGATGCCCCACCAAATTATGATTGTTTGATGGCAAAAAATACATATATGAATCTTTCTCTATTTAACATTATTTGTTACTTGAGCTTACGTCCTATACTAACACATAGTAGTGTTAATTTGGAATTTGGTGAATAAATTAATAGAAACTATGTTCATCATCAATTTGAGACAAGATCAGTAATAACAGTACTAGCCAGTGTGATTGCATACTATGTGCTAGGATCTATTCTAAATAGTTTATATTTATTATTGTATTTAATCCAGGAAACTTCATGAGGGATGTACTACAAGGATCACCATTTCACAGATGAGGATATTAAGGCATAGAAAGGCTCAGAACCTTGCTCCAGTATTCACAACTAATTTGGAAAAGCCAACAGTTGATCCAGGCAGTTTGGCTGTAAAATCAAATGCTCTTAATCACTATGTTATACCACTTCCCATTTAACTAGTTTCATTATTAAATTGAGAAGTTATTGTATCACTAACTATACCCTGTCTTGTCATGGCAGAGGAAAAATACAAGCACAAAATCACAAATCAAGAAGGCTGCTGCTCTTTCTGTAACACTGGGGAGAGAGTACTCTTCAAACCATCAGACATTTTCTCTAACTTCTGTTTCTTTAACATAGGAAGAAATGCACTAATCAATATCACATTTTGGCCTACTTCAAGCATGACCTTTAAGGCAACTCTGATACGAGATTTTCTGTTAACATATTCACTAAGAGACTAGCAAAACGTTTCTTTGGTTAATATTCTGATTGGAGTGCAAAATCAGGGCTTCAGACTCAGAATTAATGCTGAGTTTGCTAACAATATACTCAAGGGCTGCTGGCCATCTGTATCTCCTCTGTATTCCTCTAGCACAGAACAGTCTGAAAGTAGCATTTGCTTGCTGCTATCATTATTTTTACTCATTTCAAAAATATATTTTTGCATGCCTATATCTTATATTGCTAACATCACATTCTTGAACCATCTCTACATTGTGGCTTTTGAGTCCTATCAAATAAATGGTGGCTTCAGAGTCCTATCAAGTGGCCTGATGCTGTCTTGGCTGTTGGCTTCCCTGACTGCTGGAAAAGCCTCAGAGTAATAGACGGTGGCCACACCAAGACATGCTGTATAGGTTGCTCTGTCCCTGTGATTATCTAACATCTGGGTATCTTCTAAATTATCACTGCTCTTGGTACCTGATCTGCAACCAGAAGGCAAAAAGTGTACAGAGTGTTTTTCAAGAGCTCTATCAGATCAGTCATGTCATTGAACATTTATTAGTCCTAATAAATGTTATGAAGAGGTTACAAACGACTTACGAATGTTACCCAAAACAAAACAAAATATAGCCCCTACTGTAGAAGAGGGTGTAATTCAGTAGGAGAAAGATGCCTTGACATCTCTCTGGAAACAACAGTTTCCAGCTGGGAATGTTAAAGAGAGAAATGCAGAGACATCGAATCACAGGGCCCAGAAGGGAGCCATGCTAGCTAAGAAAGGAAACCTAGGCCAGGCGGGAAAGGTGTTCCAGACAGAGAGAAGCACAGAAGCAAAGGCCTGGAGTCATAAACAGCATGGTATATATAGAAACCATAAGAGAGATGGAAGGCCAAGCGCAGTGGCTCATGCCTGTCATCCCAGCACTTTGGGAAGCCAAGGAAGGCGGATCACGAGGTCAGGGGTTCAAGACCAGCCTGGCCAATATGGTGAAGCCCCATCTCTACTAAAAATACAAAAATTAGCCAGGCATGGTGGCACGCGCCTGTACTCCCAGCTGGGAGGCTGAGGCAGGAGATCGCCTGAACCTAGGAGGCAGAGGTTGCAGAGAGCCAAAATTACGTACTGCACTCCAGCCTGGGCAACAAAGTGAGACTCCACTTAAAAAAAAAAAAAAAGAGAGAGAGAGAGATGGAGTACATGAGGGACCCAGGAGGCAGAGGTTGCAGAGAGCCAAGATTGCGCTACTGCACTCCAGTCTGGGCGACAAAGCGAGACTCCATCTTAAAAGGAGGAGGGAGGGGGGGAGGGAGGGAGGGAGAGAGAGAGAGAGAGAAGAAGAGAGAGATGGTAGGAGGGATGGAGGGAGGGGAGGGAGAGAAGAGTAAGGGTGTAGGGTAGTATAGAGAGAGAGAGAGGGAGAGAGAGGAGAGGGTATGGAGGGAGGGCGAGATAGAGGTAGATAGGAGATGAGGGAGAGAGGGAGTAGAGATATATGAGGGAGATGAGTAGTAGAGGGGAGGAGGGCGGATTTCTGGAGTAGAGATGCGTTTAGAGTGGACTCTTCGGTTGAGGGTCTATAGGCGCCTCTCTCTCTCTTTTTTTTCTTTCGCTCTTCGCTCTCTCCTCTCTCGCCCTCTTTCTCTTCTCTCGGGGGATTCATTGTTTATAGTTAACAACCACTGCATTTGTGATTTTTAAGAACAAGCCTTTTGGCCAGGCGCGGTGGCTCACGACCTTTAATCCAGCCTTTTGGAGGCCAAGGCGGGCAGATCATGAGGTCAGGAGATCGAGGACCCATCCTGGCTAACACGGTGAAACCCCCGTTCTCTACTAACAAAATATTTACAAAAAACTAGCCGGGCGAGGGTGGCGGCGCCTGTAGTCCCAGCTACTCGGGAGGCTGAGGCAGGAGAATGGCGTGAACCCGGGAGGCGGAGCTTGCAGTGAGCTGAGATCCGGCCACTGCACTCCAGCCTGGGCGACAGAGCGAGACTCCGTCAAAACAAAAAAAAAACAAATGCTGATTCAGTTGGAGGATTACTCCATCTATGAGGCCTTTGCTTATTCTCCCAGGCAGAAAAACTGCACTTGTTCCTTCCTAACTCCTTAGACACCTTCACAGTGGCTCTCCTACTGTTTTCCAATTGCTTGTTTGCAGAGCCATCTCCCCACCAGGATATAAGTTCTTTGAGGGCAAGGACTGTGTGTTAGCTGTGTTCTATCCCCAGCCCTAACCATAACAACTGCTCGTAATAGGTGCTCATTTAATATTTGTGAATGAAAGAAAGAAGAAAAAAATAAATCACTTCTACTCCCTCCTCAGATTCTAATAAGTCCCTAAGTCCACAAGTAATAAAGCATGTAGAGCAAACAGTATAGTTAAAATCAGCTTGACTAAAAGTAATGCTAGCAATGAATGTGAGGTGAGCCTTCTCTCTGTGGCCAGGTGGGCAGCAGCTAATGGATGTGAAGATGTTGCTGGTGATTGGCCCAACAGTCCTTGACAGGATGGTGCAGATGAATTGGTGTTAGGCTCCTAGTCTGACTCCTAAGCAACACAAGCCTCAGCACACTCTTGTGGCATGTGAAAGTCTCACTAGCTACAAAGCCACAGCTAATATGAGAGGACTATTTGGGTTATAATATAATACCATTACATGTCAAGACTCTGTGTCTGCAGGACCTAGTAAACAGTCAGTCCCTATGAAACGTTTCCTATTAACATAGATTTTCACCAGAAGAGAAGGGAATCAGTGGAACCACTATCCTAGCATGCTAATTAATTCTCTGTGTGAAAAGAAGTACTAATCTCCATTTTAAAGCATCAATCATGGAAAATAAACTGAAATGTGACCAGATTTTAAAATGCTACTTGTTCTAAAATCAGATGTAAATGAAAGCTTCCAGGATTCTGCAAGAGGCGATTACAGTGTACATGGTACTATGAAACCCCATTTAAACTCAACCTTCTAGAAAACTTTTAAAATATTTTTTTCCAGTTTGAAACTGTTCTCTAATATCACTCTTCATATGC
This sequence comes from Rhinopithecus roxellana, assembly GCF_007565055.1. NCBI lineage: Eukaryota > Metazoa > Chordata > Mammalia > Primates > Cercopithecidae > Rhinopithecus > Rhinopithecus roxellana. Next base: position 143,927,836 of record NC_044551.1, read on the forward strand.
TTTTCTTGTCTAAGAAGCTTTGCTCTGTAAAAATTTCTCTCAATTTCTAAGTAAGATATTACAGAATTTCCCAGAAGCATTAGCGACGGTTTCTTAGCAACTGTTGATATGTCTCAAAACAACCTGAGACAATCTTCTCTGAGACATGCAGTCTCTCCCTCTCTCCACTAACAGAATTCCACAATATGGCAAAAAAGATTCGTGCAGCTAAAAATAGCTTCTGACACACATTTTTAAAGTTGACAGAGTCTTAATGATTTAAGTCTTCCATATCACAGCTTGGGTAGGTGCACCTCAACAACACTATATCAAAGAGCTCTGTGCAGAGAGATTTTAGAATCTTTTTCTTTTTTAATCACACTATTAACACTCCTGACATTTCAGAAATAATGTTTATCGATTTTGGTGTTAGCACTACCATAAATTAAGTGACGTAATGGACGGAATTATTGTGGTACTATAAAGAATGTGTCATTCAGATTGTTAACTACATATGAGAAAAAACACAGAGACTCTGGATTCATGTAAAAACAGCCCCAGATCTGGACAGTAAATAGGAGATGAAGGAAAATGACATATCCCAGTGATGATGGGTCTATTTCCACCACTCCCTCCTGGCTGCTGTACCAAAACAACTGAACCTCTTTAATAAAAGCCAACTATAATAGCAATGATCATTCTGTACCAACAAAAAAAACCCTAGGATGAAAGTAAGATATACGAATTTAAGGTTATTCTTATCAAAGAAATCAGTATGAATGAAAAGTATTAGGAATGAACAAAAAAGCATTTTGAATCTGTAGCAGGAAAGAACCGCATGGTACAGAAAGCAAAAATGGTCCCTGATAATCTGTTGGGCTATAAACTTCCACAGGGAACTTGTCGCTATCATTAGTAGATGAGAGTCAGAGTCTAGCCAAAATCTGTGATTGTGGCTCTGGGTTGATGAAGTTGAAACCTGTGAAACTGCCATGTAACTGATAGGTTGAAAGAATTTCTCTCTCCCTTTCTCTGTGTGTGTGTGTGTGTGTGTGTGTGTGTGTGTGTGTGTGTGTGTGTGTGTGTGTTTGAAAACAGAGAACAGTGTTCTGTTATAACCTTCCTTATGCAGCTGTTTTTTTGTTTTGTTTTGTTTTAATTTAGAGGCAAGGTCTTGATCTGCTATCCAGGCTAGAGTGCAGTGGCACAATCTCAGGTCACCACAGCCTTGACCTCCTGGATTCAAGTGAGCCTCCTACCTCAGCCTCCCAAGTAGCTAGAACCACAGGTGTGCACTACCACACCCTGTTAATTTTTTTTTTTTTTTTTTTTTTGGTAGAGAGGGGGTCTTATTATATTGCCCATGCTGGCCTCAAATTCCTAGGCTCAAGCAGTCTTCCTGTCTCAGCCTCCCAAAGTGCTGGGTACAGGTGTGAGCCACCACACATGGCCAGCTGTTTTGAGAATTAAATGAGACAATGGATGTAAAGCATGTTGCCTGTGTAAACTGCTGCCAATCAATATTATGCCCTATATGTGTATGTATATGGGTGTGTGTGTGTGTATATGTATATATATTCTACAATATGTCACAAAAGATTCATGTGGCTAAAAATAGCTTCCGACACACACACATACAAATGACAGGATATATAAAGGATAAGATTACATTTACACCTTATAAGAATTATAAGGTAATACATATATATAAGCACATGATAATGTAATATTACTATGTAATAAAAGTAGTAAATGAACTAATGCACATAAATAGCACAGTGTTTAGTAAATAACAAATGCTTAATAATGTTCATTGTGGTCATCATCATCATCACCACCATTATTTCTCCCATTTTATATAGGAGGACACTGAGTTTCCAAGGAAGTTAGGTAACTTACCCAACGCCAAACAGCTAGTAAGACCTGGGCTGAGACTGATGTCTGTTTGATTGCAAAGCTCATGATCTTCCCAATTTTACTACAGGTGTAAGCATTCTTACAGAGTGGTTAAGTATTCTGCTTCTATAAAACAGGTTTCAAGTAAAAAGAGAAGACAGTTGTTGCTACCATCTTCATTCTGGTTTTTTTTTTTTTTTTTTTTTTTGAGACTGAGTCTCACTCTGTCACTCAGACTGGAGTGTAGTGGCGTGATCTTGGCTCACCGCAACCTCCGCCTCCCAGGTTCAGGCAATTCTCCTGCCTCAGCCTCCTAAGCAGCTGGGACTACAGGCACGCACCACCACGCCTGGCTAATTTTTGTATTTTTAGTAGAGATGGGGTTTAACCATATTGTCCAGGCTGTTCTCGAACTCCTGACGTTGTGATCCACCCACCTCGGACTCCCAAAGTGCTGGGATTACAGGCATGAGCCACTGCGCCTGGCCTGTTGCTACCATCTTCATTCTTATAGCTGTGGACTCAAATACATCTAATGAAACTCCTAATAGCATGAGTTTTATTGGTTTGGCATATTACAATAATCTATTGCTAGTCTAAGACATTTCCTGGTCATAGGGCAAGTATCTAGAAGTGGCTTTTGCTGAAGGTTGCCAGTCTGTCATTGATCTCCCATTCTATTCATATCCAATTATCATGCTTGAAGTCTCACAAGTTGCTCAGGTGGCTTACTTGATTCTGGTATTTTAAAACAGTACTATTATTTGTGGATGTGATGCATAATTTTGCCATATCAGAACATCAAAATCCATTCATTAAAGAATCTATCAAAGTCTGGATGCAAGTTAATAATATATGTGTCTTCTCTGGTTTGGGTATGAAAAAGGAAAGTTACTTGAAAATAAAAGGGTAGAAGATTTATTTTTAGACCAGGATATACTTGGCTAATAGTCTTAAGCCAGGGTGGCTCCAGGCCAGAGTGAAATTCACTAATTTGAATCTCTTTTTGTTGCTCTTCCTTTTTACTCTGAAGCAGACAAGGTAATAAGCAGTGGGAAGATATCTAGGATCTATAGAATAATTCTGCAGTTTCTATTTTCTAAATCATCAAGCTGTTCTTTAGTTTTATAGAGCAGTTTTTCAATTGTTGAGGATCTTTCTGCAGAAAGGCAATTTGATTTCTATCCTTGGCTCTTCGATTACACATTCTATCATCACTAAACATTGATTAAGCCTGCTGCAATACACTCCCTTGTATTTGGGTCTTTGGATTCTCAGAAGGTCATTATTTATTACAATGTAACAATCTGGATTTTTTTTTTTTTTTTTTTTGAAATGGAGTTTCACTCTTGTTGCCCAGGCTAGAGTGCAGTTGGGCGATCTCAGCCCACTGCAACCTTCACCTCCTGGGTTCAAGCTATTCTCCTGCCTCAGCCTCCCAAGTAGCTGGGATTACAAGTGCCTGCCACCACGCCCAGCTAATTTTTTGTATTTTTAGTAGAGATGGGGTTTCACCATGTTGGCCAGGCTGGTCTCGAACTCCTGACCTCAGGAGTTGAAAATAAAAGGGTCAGCCTCCCAAAGTGCTGGGATTACAGGTGTGAGCCACCGCGCCTGGCCTGGAAGTATTTTTAAAATACAGTCAATGCAGGTGCTGTATTTATCAGTGTTAGCCTTTGTTTCAGGACAAAATGAACTGACGTTTCTTAACAAACATGACATTTAATTCAAGTGTTTTTTAACAGATATATAAAAATTAATTTTTTCTTTCTGGGAATATCATCACTGAAAAAATTCAAGTTCTGGTAGGTAGCTTTCTAAAATGGCTCAAAAATTCCCTTGTATCCGCTTGCATGTGGGCTGGATCTACTGTCTTGCTTCTAACAAACAGAATATGGTTAAAGTGATGGGAAGCCACTTTCATGATTAAGTTACAGAAGGTTGTGCTGTCTACCTTACTAACACTCTCTTTTGCTAGCATTCTCTCTTACCTCTCATATCCTGGCTCCAATAGAGCAAGCTACCATGTTGTAAGATGCTCTATGGAAAAGCCCACGTGGCATATAACTGAGGGTGGCCTCTCAGTCCAAAAGCCTGTGAGGAACTGAGTCCTGCCAACCTTCCCAGTCAAGCCTTGAGATGACATCAGCCCAGTGAGAGACCCAGAACCAGAGGACTCATCTAAGTTATGCCTGATTTCCTGGCCCACTGAAACTGTAAGATTATAAGTGTATTAAATCATTTAAGTTTAGGTAATTTGTTAATAGAAATACATAAAAATAAAAGCTCTGAAATACATGTCCTCATCCATGCTATTTAGTAACAACTTAACAGGAGCCTCTTATGTGCAAGATGCACTAGAGTTCCTCTTGGCTGGGTACTGGGAATACAGTGGAGAATGAAACACACATGATCCCTGTCCTCTGGGCCCAAGAGATTATCCTCTATGCTCTTGCCTGGCTGCCAGTTTGCACTTGTTTCCCCATGGGAGTCTTGATGAGGGTTAGCTGCCACCTGGTAAGAGAGTCCCTCCACCTTGAGAGATCCATTATCTTTCAGAAGGCCTCTGGTGAGCTATAATCTAGTCTGAAAACTTATTCCCTGCTGCAAGGGGCCTAAAGTCCTCTTCTCAGGCACAACAAGATCCCAATCATATACAGGTAGTGCTATTTTCATTCTCAAATTATTTTATACATAAAAGTAAGAATGAGATTTCAATAAAAATTTTCATATATTAAAAAAACTTCATCCTATTAGTCTAATCATAATAGTAATTATAATTAGAAACCAATTATAATTGTTGCAACAACAATGCAACTGCAAATCTTTAGTAAATTAGTAGCCTTCATTTGCTGCTACTAAATTATTCCTATCAAGCTTACAAAATATCATACATTTAGCAAATTACAATGTGTATATTTTGGTTACAGTTTTACCTATGAGAAAAGTTAACTCTATTCACAGATTTTTGTGGCACATTCTTTAGTGGTAAATTTGCATTCCTGAAGATCAGTTACATTTTTTGAAAAGTCTTAAGTCAATCATATTTAAATATTTGTGGATTATGATGTATTCTAAGTATTTACAAATTATGAAACGTTCAAAGATTACCATGTGGAAGTCCACATGGTATGAGCAGGTATGAGCAGACATCTTACCCTTCTAGCTTCTGGCAACACAGTTAGGCCAATGAGTAGTTTAGGTAGTACATGGACATGACAGAGAGTCAGAGCCTCATAATGAAACGGGTGAAATCAACTCAAAGTAGTCAGGATCACATTTGCTCAGAAGTCACCTTAGAAGCTTAAGAAGTCACCTTAACATCTTAAGTCAGCTTAAGAAGTCACCTTAACATCTAAGGCCCAAAGTCGAGGGAGAGCAACTCTGCTTTGAATAATTGTGAAAGAATGTATCAACAGAAAAGAGATAATAGCAGAGATCAGAGAAAGATAGGAGTCAGAGGGCAGACTTAGGTAGTGCTCACATAGCAACCTCCAGGGCAGAGAATTCTGGAGTATTCATCCACATGCTAAACACCAGGCTTAATGAAGGCATAAAAGACATGAACTCTGCTCTTAGACACCCTACATTCTAGTAGACAAGATGACAGCGTGACTGGTCAAACTGGCAGGAATTTGCATGGAGTTGGCCACACAAGGCCGGATGTTATCTTTAAGATAGATTTAACTCTTTTGCTTTGCTTCTAGGCTTACCAGGTAATATTCTCATTATAAGGTAGCTTCCAATAATCTCCTGAATTCTGATCAGCTGACACAGGCTCTCCAATTTGCTTGGCAGTTACAATTCATTATTCTAAATTAATACACTGGCATTCTAAGTTTTCCATACCAGTCACTTAAGAGTTTGGTTAGCATTCTCTGTGTTTTGCCGAAATAGCTGAAGCAAGGTGGTGGCCAGAGGAAGGAAGCTCACCAGGTAGGACTGGGAGAGATATGTGGAAGCAGCCAAGGCAAGGAGAGATGACTAGCCAAGACCATGGTCAAGAGGAACCAGTTCTTAGTCTGGAATATGTTAATTGGCTTCAGGTCCAAAGGGGAAGTTTAAAACAGAAATTCGTGTATGGAGAACAAAGTCAGTATCTTTGAGTTAAACTAAGTTCAAAATGGAATAATGTCGGGAAATAAATCAATGCAAAAAGTTCAGGACTAAATGAAATGAAAGACATTGCTGGTTATTTTGGCCTGAGAAGCTGGGAAGACAGTGGTATCATTTGTTGAAATGAAAAAGGCTTGGTAAGGATTAGGAGAGGAAAAAAATCAATCCTATTTGGACTACCTGAAAGTTTGAGATACCATAAAATTATCATATGGGCGGTTTAGATAAACTAGTCTGGAGTGCAGGGGAGTTTCTCAGCTGAAGGCTTAACTTTAGAGTCACTGGTATATTAAAGGTATTTAAAAACATGGAACTGGATAGAACCACTTAGGGAGAGAATGTAGACACAGAAGAGAACAGGGTCAAAGACAAAGCCCTGGGGGTACTCTAACATTTGCATGTCTAATATAGGATGAACTTGAGAAGTGGGACTGCCTGGTCAAAGGGCATATGGAATTTAATAATTTTGCTATACTTTACCAAATTGACCTTGATTAAAGTTGAACCTATTTACTCTCAGTGGCATAGTATGAAAGGGTCCTTTTGCTCATACCCTTCCCGATACTATGTGCTTCCAAACTTTTATATCCTCGCCAATATGGTAGGTTAAAAATGGCACTTCCATGTAGTATTAATTTGTATTACTCTTTTTATTAGTGAACTTGAGTATCTTTTCAAATATTTAAGATACTTGTTTGTACTTGTCTGTGAACTACCTGGTTCAAAATCTTTGAAGGGAAAATTTCTCAAGAGAGTTGATAATAAAGGTGCTTGTATACAAATGGTAAGAATCCTATGGCAAGGAGACATAATGATGCAAGAGAGAAAGGGTGCAGGAGTCACATCCTTGAGAAGGAAGAGTTTAGGATTCAGAGCACAAGGGAGGGAGCTGGCAGTGAAAAGGGGCAGTTTCTCTTTTGCCATAGTAACAGAGGAAAGGCAGAGAGTGTGGGTACAGATGCCAGGAGGCTCTAGAATAATGCTGAGAAGGTGGCACTCTTCTGATTATATCTATTCTCACTATGAGGTATAAGTAGGCAAAGAGGAGCTTAGGCCACAGGAAGGAAAGGTGTGAGATATTGCCCTTGGGGAGTGAGAAAGTGAATTACTAGAGGAGTGGAATAGAATGACTTCGCAGTTTGCATGTCCTTTGAGATTCACAGTCATCCATTTGAAGTGAGCCTTGACAAGGGGGTTGTGTGATTTTTCTCCAGAGATGTTCAATTGCTTGGATATGGGTACAACATGGGAGAGATACAAGGATATTAAAGAGTTTTCTGAAAGAGAATGATTATTGACCTGGGCCATAGAATCTACACTGGGCATGGAGAGATGTGAGAAAGTTGAGATGTGGAAGTGGTTAACAATGAGAAGCAGAGGCATTAATGGATGAAGAACCCACTGGGGGACGCTAGAGTTGAAATATGGGAGTGTAAGAAGGAGGGAGTACCTGAGAGCAGTCAGGACAGTGGGTTAAGCCGGGGCCCCAAAGGAGCTGGAGATTTTCCATAGGGATGAAGGAGTCCTGAGTCTGGAATGGCAGCTTGAGATCTGCAGGAAAGAGAAGGTACAGGGGAAGCAGAATCCTCTTGAGAGAGACAAAGTTTAGTTGAGGACAATAGCTAAAAGAAATATTCAATGAAAGGTAGACAATGTAAGGAACCTTTCCACCATGGAAAAGGAATTCCAGAGAGCATAGTGGAAAGTATAGCGGGGAGGGGAGAAGTAGGAAACAGGGTCAGAGGAGAGAAAGGACAGACAGGAATACGTATAAGGACCCGGGCATGTAGGGCTAGATGAGTGGAGGCACTTACATCATAAGCAGAGAACAATCCAGAACCTATAGATTATATATAAGAAATAATAAAATCATAATACACCATAAGATAGGAAGAAATCAGGCAGTTTTCATAAATGTGTACTACATAATGATCCAGAGAGTAGTAAATTCCTAGCAGATAATATTGCAACTGGTTCCCTTTGGACATAAGATTTTAGAATCCCATCATGCACTATGGAAAGAAGTCAGTTCAGTGTTTTACAACTGGGAGCTATCGTGCTGAAATTAAAACCCAGAAGTTTTCTTTATGATGATAAGCCTCCTTATCTCTACAGGAGGAATTTTAAGTTCTAATTAAACTTCTAAATTAACCTAAATGGAAGCCCAGCTCATTTAATAGAATCCTAGAATTTCAAATTACATGGAAACTTAGATGTCATCTAGTTCAACCAACTCCATCCTAAAGAAAGAAAGAAACTGTATTAACTCTCCCTGCCTCCAAACTCTCCAACTTCCTCAGTCTCTTCTCAGCATGTATCATACATTCTTGTCCTGACTAAAACCTGACAGCCCCTAAGGACTCTATTTTCCTTGCAGCCCTCTTTAGTAGAAACTCAGTGCCTTGAGGTGGGGCAGGTATTATCACTTCCCACTGCAAACTTCAAAGTTCCCTGCCCTCCCCATCAACCTCCTTCAAAAGCCCCAGCTTAAATGAGCTCCAGGTCCAACATGATTCCCACTAGGAACTAGGAAAGCTGGAAAAAAAAATCTGTTTGAAGGCATCAGAGTGTTACAAAAACACCAAGGAATTGTGGGTCAAAGAATCAGGAGAAAAGGGAAGCCCAGAGAAATGAGCCTGCTGTTTGGAAGATTACTGATCCTGAAAGTTCAGGGTATACCAAGGAAGAGGAGCCCTGGTAAACACATAGGATTTTAGATGGGATTTGGAAAGACTACACTTCAAAAGTAAGGGTATTGGAAACAGATCAGCTCTCATAGGGACTGAAACCCAACTTGGAAACATCTCAATCCTTGGCTGGATTAATGTGATCAGAAATTGCTAGTGCCCCTAAGCTAGCTGCCTCCTTGAAGCAGAAGTAAATCCTCTCTGGAGAAAAATAACATTTCACAGAGCCTTAAAGTATCTCTGTAAATTTTTTATATGCAGAACATCTGGCTCTAAATAAAAATAAGTTATTACATACACATTTCTATGAAAAGACTTGACCAAAACCCAAGAGAAAAAAACAGACAATAGAAACAATGCACATAATCCAGATAAAAGAATTAACAGACATGGACTTCAAACTTCTATTAATGTGCTCAAGACAAGCTTAAGAATTTTGGTAAGGAAGTATAATTTTTAAAATTTACTAAATAAAAATTCTAGATCTGAAACTACTACATTTAGAATTTAGAATTCAATGAAAGACTTTCAGAGCAGATTAACAGAGATAAAACTGAAAGACTGGTCAGGAAAAAAATCCAGAATGAATCACAGAGAAACAAAAGTCAGTGGGGTGGGAGAGGCATAGCAGACATATGAGATATGGCTAAGGGGTCTAAATACCTGTAATTGGAGTCACAAAAAGTAGGGATAGAGAGATTGGGACAAAAGCAATCTATTTAAAGAAAAAATGGCCCCAAATTTTCAAAAACCAATGAAAATCATCAAACCACAATTAAAAGGAAACCACGGATCTCAGAGGATACATATAAAGACTACATAATATGTAGACACATATCTTAGTCCATTCAGACTGTTATAACAGCAATACCATAAACTGCGTGGTTTATAAGCAACAGAAATTTGTTTCTTACACTTCTAGAACCTGGGAAGTCCAAGATCAAGGTACAACAGGCATGGTGCTCGGTAAGAGCTCGTATCCTGGTTCATAGATGGCCATCTTTTTGCTGTGTCCTCATGGCAGAAGAGGCAGACAGTTCTCTGAGGTCCCTTTAATGAGCACACTAATCCCACCTTGAAGGCTCTTCTCTCATGACCTAATCACCTCCTAAAGGCCTCACCTTCAAATACCATTACATTGGCGAGGCATAGGTTTTAACATACGATTTTTGGGGGAAGACATTCAGTCTACAGCAACATAGAATAGTAGAAAAAAACATGAAGTTAATATTAAAAATAGACAGGAAAAAAATTTTTTAAAAAAGACTACCTTCAAATAAGTCAGATTAATATCTATGGAAGAAATCAAGTTTTTTATTAAAAATCTTTACAAGAAGAAAACTCCAAACCCAGATGGCTTCACTGATTAATTTTCCCAAACATTTAAAGAAGAAATAACATCAGCGAAACATAAACTCCTGCAGAGGAAAGAAAAAAAAAGATCCCTTCCCAACTCATTTTATGAAGGTAACATATGCTTGATATCTAAAAGTAACAAGGACATTATAAGAAAAAAAAATTGCAGGCTAATTTCTGTTATGAATATGAATGAAAATTTCCTAAGCAAAATGTTAGCAAATGAAATCCAGTAATATATTAAAGGGATACTGTATTACAACCAAGTTGTACTTTTTCCCCAGAATGCAAAGTTGATTTAACATTTGAAAATCAATTAAAGGAGCAAAATAGAAAACTCATTTGATTATCTTAAAAGATGCCAATAAAGCATTCGATCTTTTTAAAACATCAACATCTCAAACACACTGAGTAAACTAGGTATAGGATAAAACTTCTTTAATTGGATAAAAAATATCTAGCAGAAAATCTAATGCAAACCTCATACTTTAAATATTGGAAGTTCTCCCTCTGAAGGAAATGACATAAGAATACCCATATCCACTTCCACCCAACAATGTACTGGTGGCCCTAGACAAAACAAGAAGCTAAGAAAATGCAACAAAAGACGTGCCAGTTCTATAGTAGAATACTATATAACAATATTAAAAGAAAAAAATTAAAAACTAATCAATGGAGGGATGTACCATATTCATACATTGGAAGAGTTAATAACGTAAAATTGACCACTCTCCTCAAATTGACCTCTAGATCAAACTTATTATGATACAAAAGTCCTGGTATTATTTTGTGAAATTTCACAAGCTGTTTATTCAATTTAAATGGAAATTAAAAGAGTCCAGCATAGGCAAGGGGAAAAAAAAGAACAGTTAGGAAACTTTTTTTGCTGGATATTGAGACTTATTATAAACTTATAGTAATAAAAATAGTATGGTATTGACACAAGGAAACAACTGAATGGAAAAGAGAATCCAAAAACAGATCCAGGAACATGTGGAAACTTTACGTGTAACTAAGGTGATAAAGAAATGGAGAAAGCACAATGTTTTTCATAAATAGTGTTGAGTCAATTGGATATCCATATGGGAAAAAAATGAAATATGACCCGTATCTCATACTAAACTAAAACTACTTCCCAGTGGCTCATAGATATAATCTAAATAACATAATAAATTAGTTAAACAATATCTAGATAACAAATCTGTCCAATAACACAGTTAACAGTCACATGTAGCTATTTTAATTTATTACAGTTAAATAAAATGAAAAATCCAGCTCCTCAATCACACTATCACATTTCCAGGGCTCAACAGTCACATTTGGCTAGTGACCATTGCATTGGGCAGTGCAATATATACATTTCCATTTTTGCAGAAAGTTTTATTGGACAGCGCTGGACATGAACTATCTTCATGACCTTGGGGTAGACAATGATCTCAAACAACTACAAAAAGCATAAAAAATACAGGATATGATTCTTAAATTAGACCACATTAAAATTAAGACTTCTGCTTATCAAGACACTACTAAGGAAACGAAAAGTCAGGCTACCATGCTGAAAAAGCTATTTGCTATATAAACATCCATCAAAGAACTCATACCCCAAATTTATGAAAAATTCCTATAAATCAGTAAAAATAAATAAATAAATAAGACAGGCAACCAAATAGAAAAAATGGCAGTAGGCATTAACAGGCACTTCACAAAACAGTAGATTAACCTCATTAATCATTAGGGACATACAATTTAAACTATAATGATACACCAAAATGCATCCACCAGTAGGGCTAAATTTAAAAAGACTAACAATATCAAACAGTTATCAGAACATGGAGTAACTGAAATTCCTACACTGCTGATGAGAATTTATATACTGATAGAACAGTTTTAGAAAACTGTTTGGTATTAACTAGTAAAGTTAAACATATATATGCATGCCCTGTGACCCAGCAATTCTATTCTTCATATATACACAATAGAAATGCATACATACATACATGCATCAAAAGACATTATCTAGAATGATCACAGTCAGAACCTGGGGCAGAGGGAATCACATGGTCATTAATAGTAGAAAGATAAATTGTGATATACTCATAAAATCAAATACTATATTATATAGCAATAAAAATTAATGAACTCCTACTACATGGAACAACATGGATGATTCTCACAAACACAAATTGGGTTTAAGTAACCAGAATTAAAAGAATACAATGTATAGAATATGATTTCATCTATACAATGTTCAAAAAACAGGCAAAACTAACATAGGGCTTTAGAAGTCAAGACAATTGTTACATCTATGAAAAACGGAGAGAAAGTGATTGGGAGTAGGTATAATTTTACAAATGTTCTGTTTCTTGACTGGGCTACACAGATGGAATCACTGAGTTGTGTGATAATTAAGGATCTGTATACTTCTTATACTATACGTCAATGAGAATTCCGTTTTTTTCTTTTTCCCCCCGAAACAGAGTCTCGCTCTGTCGTCCAGGCTAGAGAGCAGTGGTGCGATCTCGGCTCATTGCAACCTCCGCCTCCCGGGTTCAAGTGATTCTCCGCCTCAGCCTCCCTAGTAGCTGGGACTATAGGCGCATGCCACCACACCTAGTTAATTTTTTGTATTTTTTTAAGTAGAGACGGGGTTTCACCGTGTTAGCCAGGATGGTCTCGATCTCCTGACCTTGTGATCCACCTGCCTCGGCCTCCCAAAATGCTAGGATTACAGGTGTGAGCCATCGCAGCGGGTGAGAAGATGTTTTCAAAAATCAGTTCCTTTGATATACATGCCATCTAGCTATAATACCTTCCAATCTCTCTTCCTTTCTGTTACTTACTACGTTAGCCTCTCTCCAAGATTTTAGCATTTGATTCACAGTCTTTCCTTCTACCTCAAGCTCCACTATCATCCAAGGTGACTTTACATCCATGTGGTTGTCCCATCCTACGCTACAGCCTCTCTTTCTTGACTTCCATGTCAGCATAGCACTCCAATAGCCACACTCAGAAATTTATCAATACAAGAATCACTCCCCACTTTAAAACCACTCTCAGACCAAATATCGTATGTTTTCAGATCTCTTAGTCAACTATTCTCAAGATTTCAGTTCCTTGACTTCATAGGGATCTCTAGTCCCCTTTTTCTATAGCTCTCTTTCTCTCTTCCTTATTAAACTTAGGTTCTTTTCTTTGCCATGCCAACCACTTTCTTACCAATAGTATCAACTTCCTTGCCTACTGTCTTTCCATCTCAACACCTGGCAAAAATCCCATATTTTGGCTGACTCTATTTTGTACATGCATCAAAGTGACACTGCTTAAGAAATCACATCTCAAGCCTGTAATCCCAGCACTTTGGGAGGCCGAGGCGGGCGGATCACGAGGTCAGGAGATCAAGACCATCCTAACACGGTGAAACCCCGTCTCTACTAAAAAAATACAAAAAACTAGCCGGGCGAGGTGGCGGGCGCCTGTAGTCCCAGCTACTCGGGAGGCTGAGGCAGGAGAATGGCGTAAACCCGGGAGGCGGAGTTTGCAGTGAGCTGAGATCTGGCCACTGCACTCCAGCCTGGGTGACAGAGCGAGACTCCTTCTCAAAAAAAAAAAAAAAAAAAAAAAAGAAATCACGTAACTTGGCCAACCTCAAGCATAGCTTCCGTGCCTCCTGTTTGTCCTAATATATTTCTCTAGTCTACTCTTCCATCTCCCCATAGAAAGAAGTCAAATCTTTTCCATTTGTTCTAAAGTTCTAAAATCCCTCTCTGACAGCAGATAAGTTCATGTCCAATTTCACAGAAAAAAAATAAGAACCATAAAATGTCCTTTCTTGTCAAACTAAAAATACATGTGAATCCATACCTATATTTTGTCCTCTACGGCTTCTGTGAAAATGGAAGCCATCCCTTGTCCTGCCACCATCCTACCTTTTCTAGAACTTTGCTCTTTCAGGTCTCTTCCTCTTGTCTTCCCTCTCTATTGGCTCTTCCCTTTCAGTTTTTAAAATATGAAAGTCTTTCTCATCTTAAAAACAAACAAGTAAATTACAATGAAAAATAAAATACTCCTCCTCCTCTTATCCCTCTGCAAGAATCACCCCATCTTCCTCTCCCAATTCATAAAAAAAAAAAAAAAAAAAAAAAAAAATTATTCTCTGTCGACTCCCTCATTTCCCAGCTCAGGCATCAAACCACATTCTGCCTACTCACCAGAGTACACAAATGACATTGTTGTTGCTGAACCCAATGGGCACATTTCAGTCTTTCCTTACCTGACTTCTCTGAAGCATCTGATAGGCTCACAGTGTTAAAAAGCAAGCAAGCAAGCAAGCAAGCAAGCAAGCAAGCAAACAAACAAAAAACATGCCTCCAGGGCTCAAGAATCTCCTGTGTTTCCTCCTACACTTCTGACCACCCTCTCTTAGTAGCTTTCACAGGCAGTCTTCTGTTCTTCTTTTAAATGATTATACGCTTCAAAATTTTCTATTAGGCTATTTTTTCCTTTCATTTTACATCTGCCTAGAGACCTTATCCATTCTCATGGCTTCAATTACCATTTATTGCTGATAACGTCCAATTCTACATTTCTATTCCTGACATGTCTCATGCGGTTCAGAGACATGCCACTCAGGTATCTTGCATGCTCTTTAAACTTAGGAACTTGAAAACTGAACTCATCCTATCCCTCATCTATGAATTGCATCATCCATAAGCCAATTTCCCCAACACTGTCAATTCCACCTCTGAAATGTAGCTTCTTTTCATCTCTAGTATCATTCTTTATTTCCACATGCCTCTTCTACCATGTAGGCCATCATCCTAGTTTGTTTGGGTTACTTCTCCCTCTTAACTGGTCTCTCCTTGCTTCCAGTCCTGCTCCCTTCCAATCTTTTCCATTCTATAGCCAGAGTATGCTGAAATTGTGTATTTAAAAATTTGTTTTCTCATTAAATTATAAGATTCAAGAGAACAGAGACCATGTCTATCTTGCTAACCTTGCAATTACTATAGGTGTCTGGCACACTGTAAAATTCAAAAATTATTTATCAAAAAGATAAATAAACTGGCATTATTGACTTCATCTAATATGGAAGTAATATAGAAATGCTCTCAAGACTTCACAGGAATGTCACTCATGTCTGCTTTTGCTCTTCATTGTACCCCAGAGTCTAGTGTAAGTCTGGCCCCTATTGTTGAATCAATGTATAAGAATAAAAGCAAAATATGAGGTTAAAGTGCTTTGGAAAGTGATATATAAAACACTACACAAATAAAACATATAAAAAATAAAGCAGTACTGCTTCCTGCATGCAAAAATAACGACCTTGCCATTTTAAAATTGTCACTTCTACCCTGATGGTGTTCTCCCTATCCTCTTCCATGTTTTATTTATTTCCATAGCTCTTTTCATGTTCTATCATACAATATAATTAACTTACTTCTTTTGTTTATTGTTGTCTCCCCCACTAGAATATAAGCTCCATAAAAGCAGCAATTTTTATCTGTTCTGTTATTGAGTACATAATAGGTGCTCAATGAATATTACTAAATTAAATTGATTATACCTGGGACTGTACTAAAAGTGTTAAATATTTATCTTACTTCATTTTTAAGATAACACACTGGTTAGACCCTTTTATCTCCATTTTAGAGATTTAAAAAGCAGTCACAAGAGTCACATCATTTCCTTAAGATTGGAGGAGAATGTCATAAGAGGAAATCAAAAAGACAGAACAAACAGAAACACAAATAAGATAAAAGGAAAAAATTGAAACATATCAGTCATCATAATAAAAGTAAACAGATCAAACTCCCCTGACTTACAGACAAAACTATAGAGTGGAATTTTTAAGTACAACAATATGAGATAAAAAGTATATATAGCACTTAAACTTAAGGACACAAGACTTCTGGTGCCAGCCAACATGGAGTAAACCCACCACAGCCTATCTCTCCCACTGATTAAAACTAAAAAAACAAAATTTAAAAAGCAACTACCCTATGAGTCTGAAAAGTTAATGATAGTAGCAGATTGGCAAGAGTAGCCAAAATTCAAATAACCTCTTTGGGGTTAAGTCACCTGGTTTTTCATCTTTTATTTCCTGGCTTTGACCCAATGGCTGCCCCACTGTGGAACTGTGCAGGGAGAGTAAACAACCAAACACTGGAAGAAACCCCACTTCTGGCCAGACAACCTGGAATGTTGGAGAAGCTCCCCATTACTTTTTTGTTTTGTTTTGTTTTGTTTTAGATGGAGTCTTGCTCTGTCACCCAGGCTGGAGTGCAGTGGCCTGATCTCAGCTCACTGCAACCTCTGCCTCCCAGGTTCAAGCGATTCTCCTGCCTCAGCCTCCCAAGTAGCTGGGATTACAGGCATGCATCACCAAGCCTGGCTAATTTTTGTATTTTTAGTAGAGACGGGGTTTCACCATGGTGGCCGGGCTGGTCTCCAACTCCTGACCTCAGGTGATCCACCCGCCTCGGCCTCCAAAGTGCTGGGATTATAGACATGAGCCAACACACCCAGCCCCCCATTACTTCTTTTGTCTTTTTTTCTTTCTTCTCTCATACCCCTGTCCAAAGGGTAGTCCCTGCCATAGACCTGCACTGCAATGGCAGCTTAAACCCTTGAGAGAAACGTGTTTCAGGCCAGGGGAACTGGAAAAGGGAAAAGTATGACCTGAAGGCTGCAGTAGAATACCTGTTTTTTAATTTGTTTGTTTTTCTTTCTTTTCTTTTGCTGTTTTGCTCAAGAGTAGTACTAGTCACACAGAACCACATGGAACAGCAGATCTGGAAGCTAAAATTCCAAGAGAAGCCCTGACTTTCTAGTGAGAAGCCCAGGAAATAGAGCCTCTGAGATCCCTAGACTGTGGGAGAAATACTGGAGAGCACATAGCTGGAGAAATGGATCCCCTAATTCTGTGTACAAATAAAAGTCTTAGGTCATCCCCTGTATAGATACAGGTAAAGAAAGAGAGAGATACAGATTTATTTTAAGGAACTGGCTAACATGATTGTGGATGCTTGGCAATTCAAAAGTCTGCAGGTGGAAGAGTTGCATTTAGAGTCCAAAAGACCCTAGCAGAATTCCTTCTTGCTCAGGGGAGGTCAGTTGTTTTGTTTTTGTTTTTGTTTTGTTTGTTTTCTGTTAAGGCCTTCAACTGACCAGATGAAGCCCACCCATCAATATGCTTTACTCAAAATCTACTGATGTGAATATTAATCTAATTTTAAAAATGCCTTCACAGAAACAGCTAGAATAATGTTTGAACAACTATCTAGATACTATAGCCTAGCCAACGGACACATAAAATTAACCATCATGACTCTCATATCATTGCTATTCAACATAATTCTGTAAGTCCTAGCCTGTGCAATGTGGCAAGAAAAAAGGAGAAAGGTTAGAAAGGAAGAAACACAACTGTCTTCAATTGTCAATGTAGAAAACCCCTCCCCAAACTACAACAAAGCTCCTAGAACTAATAAGTGAGTTTAGCAAGGTCTCAGGACCTATGGACAATATACAAAAATTAATTGTATTTCTATATACTAGCAATGAACAACTAGAATTTGAAACTTTAAAAAATACTAAACATAATAGCATCCCAAATTGAAATATTTACATAAAAATTTAAGAAAATGTATACAAGATCTCCATGCTTAAAACAACAAAATACTAATGAAAGAAAGCACAGAAGACATACAAGAACGGAGAGTTATACCTTATTCACACATTGGAAGACTCATTAAGATGTTAATTCTTTCCAAATCAACTCATAGGTCCAACACAATCCCAGTTCAAATCTCAGCAGTATTTTTTGTGGATATTCAGAAGCTGATTCAAAAATTTACACAGAAAGTTAAAGCTTCTTTCTTGAAAAAGAACAAAGTTGGAAGACTCATTCTTTAGAGACAGGGTTTATCAAGATTTAATATAAAGCTACAATAAGCAAGGCAATGTGGTATTGGTGGAAGAACAGAAAAATAGATCAATGAAACAGAACAGAGAGTCCAAAAATAGACCCACTCGAATATGGTCAATTGATTTTGACAAAGGTGCAAAGGCAACTGAATCAAGAAAGCATAATATTTTCAATAAATGGTGCTGCACCAATTGGACATTCATATACAAAATAATAAAATAAACCTCACAGCTTACATAAAAATTAAATCAAAATAAATCCTAGACATAAGCTTAAGAATAAAATAATAAAATGTCTAGGAAAAAATGTGTGACCTTGGGTTAGGCAAACAATTCTTAGATAAAATACCAAAAGTGCAGCAGATTTAAAAAATACATTTTTAGGACAGGCTCATATCTGTAATCCCAGCACTTTGGGAGGCTGAGGTGGGCAGGTCATCTGAGGTCAGGAGTTCAAGACCAGCCTGGCCAACATGGTGAAACCCCATCTCTACTAAAGATGCAAAAATTAGCTGGGTGTGGTAGCAGGTGCCTGTGGTCCCAGCTACTCAGGAGGCTGAGGTGGGAGAATTGCTTGCACCTGTGGGGCAGAGGTTGCAGTGAGATCGTGCCACTGTACTCCTGGGCAACACAGCGAGACTATGTCTCAAAGTAAATAAATCAATAATGTATTTTTAAATAAATTGGACTTCATACAAATTAAAAACTTTCACTCTGTGAAAAACACTGTTAAAAGAATAAAAAGAAGTCATACACTGGGAGAAAGTATTTACACATCACGTATCTGCCAAAGGACTTATATCTGGAATATATAAAGAACTATCAAAACCCAACAATAAGAATATAAAATAATCCAATTTTTTTTTAAAAAAAGAATCCAATTTTTAAAATGGGCAAAGAGCTGAGAGTGGTAGCACACATCCATAATCCCAGCCACTCAGGAGGCTGAGGTGGGAGGATCACTCCTGAGCCTGGGAGTTCGAGGCTGCAGTAAACTATGATTGTGCCACTGCACTCCAGCCTGGACAACAGAGTCAGACGCTGCCCCTCAAAAAAAAAAAAAAAAAAAAAAAAAAAAAGAAGTTAGGGAAAGATTTGAAAAGATACTTCACCAAAGAAAATATATGAATGGCAAACAAGCATATGAAAAGATATTCAACATCATTAGCCGTTAAATATGTGCAAAACAAAAACCATACTATGATACTACTACACATCTATGTTATAGTTAAAGTAAATAAATAAACTGACAATACCAGGCACTGGTAAAGATATGGAGGAACTAGAATTCCCAGCAATCGCTAGTGGGAGTATAAAATGCTTCCAATGCTTTGCAAAACAGTCTGGCATTTAAAAAAAAAAAACAAAAAACAAAAACAAACAAACAAACAAAAAAAACCATACAGACCAGAAATCTTACTCCTAAGTATTT
Organism: Rhinopithecus roxellana; assembly: GCF_007565055.1. Classification (NCBI taxonomy): domain Eukaryota; kingdom Metazoa; phylum Chordata; class Mammalia; order Primates; family Cercopithecidae; genus Rhinopithecus; species Rhinopithecus roxellana. The sequence goes on from NC_044551.1 coordinate 143,947,225, forward strand.
ATCCAAGAGAAATGAAAATTTATGTCAACCAAAGACCCTACAAATGAGTGTTTTTAGTAGTTTTATTCTTAATCACCAAAAACTGGAATCAGCTTCAAAGGTCTTTCAGCCGGTAAAAGGATAAACAAAATGCTGTACATTCATACAGTGGAATACTACTCAGCAAAAGTTATAAACTATCGATATACACTGCAACATAAATGAACCTCAAATATATGTGCTAAGTGAAAGAAGCCAGAATCAAAAGCCTAGAAATCCATATATGACATTTCGAAAAAGGTAAAACAATAGGGACAGAGAATAAGGTTTTGGCGTGGGAGAAAATGTTGGCTACAAGGGGCTGCACAAGGGAATTTGGGTGGAGGAAGGATGGAAGTGCTCTGTATCTTGATTTTGGTCAGTTACACATCTCTGCATTTTCTAAAACTTACGGAACTATCTGCTAAAAAAGGTAAACTTTATGTAAATTTTTAAAAATAATGTTCTATATGCAAGGAAATGAATAAACCAGAGCAAGTTTAATAGTTAAAAGGTAGAGAAAGATTTACCAAACAAATGCCAAAAGAAAGCTAAGATGGCTGTATTGATATCAGGGAAAATAAGTTTCAGGTAATTTACCCCAAGACATACCAAGGGGAGACGCACCTTTGAATCCTGCCTTTCTTGCTATAAAATCTACGCTCCTTTCAATACATTTTAAAGACTTGCAAGCCTAGTTAGCTATCAAGACTTGGGAAATTTATTAAAAAGAAAATTTGAGACACTCTCACAAGCACACAAATTCTACCAAGAAATAAATGTAGTTTTCAAGTTTTGAGAAAAATCTACCAAAAATCAGTAAATAAGAGTCCAGGAAAATGTTTATCAATTAATAATGGTGATACTGTTTTAAGTTGAAGATTCCTTACCTTGTTTTCTTTTAATAACAGCAGAAATCATTCATTACTCTTACTAAAATTTCAAAATTTTTACCAAGTTTCTTTTTAAAAAGAAATAAATATGAGCATTTTGCAGTGAAGATTCCCTGTGGCTGAGATCAATGATCAGAAGAAGCTGCTTTTAACTGGAACATTTTCAGGAAAAATGAGGAGAAAATTAGCTATATAATGTATCAGTGTGAAAGCTGAATGTTGTACCTGGAAATGTTTACTGCATATCATGCTCCTTCTAGGAAGCTAATGGTAAATGATCATACTAAACATTAGGCAATACTTCACTGACAAAATCAGGATGCTTGGTGTTCAGAAGAGTCGAGATGAAAAGTCAAGCAAAACAGCAATTAAACAGTTTCAAGCAAGTCTCCCAGTCCCAAGTACTGTTCCCTTTTGGGAATTTCTTCAATTAAAATAATAACAGTGGCTTGTCCTTAGAATGTGGCAAAATGAGAGCAATAACCTCTTAGACCATAGATTCAGGTTGTAAAATCTCTGTTTTGGGGGACTGAGTTTAAAGTTAAGGCTAAAACTACAGAAAACATATAGACAATGCACATCCTTGGCTGCCTGTAATCCCAGCACTTTGGGAGGCTGGGGCAGGCAGATCATTTGAGCCCAGGAGTTCAAGACCAGCCTGACCAGGAAAACCCCGTCTCGCTATTAAAAATACAAAAATTAGCCAGGCATGGTGGTGCACACCTGTAATCCCAACCACCTACCATGTTGGGTGGTAGAGACACAAGAATTACTTGAACCCAGGAGGTGGAAGCTTCAGTGAGCCACGATCCTGTCACCATACTCCAGCCTGGGCGACTTAGCATTCTATTTCATTTATTAAATGCAAATCTGGTTTCTTTTGCTTACCTTCTACTTCACTTAAGTAAAGGTAAATTTTTTATACCACTCCCTCCTTATGTTGTCTAGTATTATTTAGTAAGAATGTCTAAAAAGTAAATTTCCAAAAAAACCTACAATTAAGCGAGTGAATTAAATGAAAATCTCAAGGAAAATACTCTGCATTACCAACTAAATCACCTTAGTCAACCTTCCACAGGCCCAGTCCTCTATATTTCTCAATTTCCCTCATATTTCACTCTAAAGTATGTGAGGAATTCTATTTTTCCACGAACAGGGCACACAATACCAGGCATTAGCCAGGAACTGAGGAAAACATCATAGATCAAGAAATGGACTTCTTACTAAACTCCAGCCCTTGGCAAAAAGAGTTCTCAGGGCACTGAAGCTCAGCTGAGATAAGTCACCTGAACTGCTGAATGCAATATGGTAAAAAGAACTTGGTTTGGTTGAACAAATCATTTTATTTATTTAGATAGATAGATAGATAGATAGATAGATAGATAGATAGATAGATAGATAGATAGATAGATGGATGGGTAGGCAGATAAGATAGATAGATAGATAGATAGATAGATAGAGAGAGAGAGAGAGAGAGAGAGAGAGAGAGAGAGAGAGAGAGAGATAGATAGATAGATAGATAGATATGAAATAATGGGACAGAGAGGTAAGGCATAATCAGAGAAGAATGCAATTAATCATTGGAGAAGGTGGGTGGGCAGAAAATGACTGAGAGAACAATGGGAAGTAATGTAAATAGGATTCATGACACAACCAAATACCAAAGGATGGACACAGGCACAGGTCATATTCCCAAGAAAAACAGACAGACAGACAGGTAGGTAGGTAGGCAGCTAGCTAGCTAGCTAGATAAGCTGGTTAGGGTTAGAGAATTTTGGTTCTTGAACAATTTATTTTTCAGACAACATGCTATTACCTGTATTCTCCGTGTCATCAAAATCAAAACTTGCCATAATGACATGATCTTTTATAAAGAAAATCTTAATAAATCCACAAAAAATTATTAGAGCTAATAAAAGAGTTCAGCAAGGTTATAGGATACAAAAAATACACAAAAAAATCAGTTGTATTTCTATACACTAGCAGAGAACAATATGAAAATGAAATTAAGAAAACAATTCCATTCACAACAGCATCAAAAAGAACAAAATATGTAGGAATAAATTTAATGAAAAAATACAAGACTTGTAACCTGAAAATCTATAGAACAGTGTTGAAAGAAATTAAGAGATCTAAAGTAAATGGAAAGACATTCCATATTGATGAACTGGAAGACAGAACCTTTTTTTTTTTTTTTTTTGAGAGGGAGTCTCGCTCTGTCGCCCAGGCTGGAGTGCAGTGGCCGGATCTCAGCTCACTGCAAGCTCCGCCTCCTGGGTTTACGCCATTCTCCTGCCTCAGCCTCCCAAGTAGCTGGGACTACAGGCGCCTGCCACCTCGCCTGGCTAGTTTTTTGTATTTTTTTAGTAGAGACGGGCTTTCACTGTATTAGCCAGGATGGTCTCGATCTCCTGACCTCGTGATCCGCCCGTCTCAGCCTCCCAAAGTGCTGGGATTACACGCTTGAGCCACCGCGCCCAGCCAGAAGACAGAATCTTAAGATGGCAATTCTCCTCAAATTGAAGTATAGCTCCAGTGCAATCCATATCAAAATTCCAACTAACATTTTTGCAGAAATTGAGAAGCTGATGCTAAGATTCATATGGAAATGCATAGAAACAAAACTAGCCAAAACAATATTCAAAAAGAAGAAAAAAGTTGGTAGACTAACATTTCCCAATTTCGAAAAGCTTGACTATCAAGCTTTACTGTTATAAAGCCACAGTCAGCAAGACAGTGTGACACTGACATAGGATAGACATAGGAAACAGTGGAATAGAATTTGGCATCCAGAAATAAATGCATACATCTGCGGTAAATTGATTTTTGACAAGGGTGCCAAGACAATTAAGTGGGAAAAGAATAGTCTTTACAAATAATGGTTCAGAGACTACTGGATATTTATTAATACACGCAAAAGAATGAATTTGCACCCCTACCCCATTGCTACATACAAAAATAAGTTAAAATACATGTAAGACCTAACTGTAAAAGCTAAAACCATAAAACTCGTAGAAGACCACATAGGGTTTAATCTTTGTGCCCTTAGAATACATAACGGTTTTGTAGATATAATACCTAAGGCAAAATAAATCTAATAAAAAATAGATAAATTGGACTTTACCTACATTAAAAACTTTCGTGAGCCAAAGAACGCTATCGAGAAAGGGAAAAGACAACCGATGGAATAGGAGAAAATGTGTAAATCATATAGCCAATAAGCATCTAGTATTCAAAATATATTTTAAAACTCTCACCACTCAACAATTAAAAAAGCTAATTTTAAAGTGGGCAAAAGGATTTGAGGATACATTTCTCCAAAGAAGATATACAAATGGCCCATAAGCACATGAAAAAATACTCAACATCATTAGACATTAGCTAAGTGCAAATCAAAACCACAATTGGATACTTCACACCCAGTGGAATAGCTATAATTAAAAAGAAAGATAATGCCAAGTGGAACAGAACTGGCAAAGATGGGGAGAAATTTTAACCCTCATATATTTCTGGTGGGAATATAAAATGGTGATGCCTCTGTAAAAATTAGTTTGGCAGTTACTTGAAATTAAATCATAGTGTTACTACATGACCCAGCAATTCTACTGCTAGGGTATATACACAAGAAAACTGAAAACATATTCACACAAAAACTTGTACATAATCTTCATAGTAGCATTGTTCATAATAGTCAAAAAGTAGAAACAACCAAAATGTTCATCAACCGATGAATGGATAAACAAAATATATCTATTATAATGGAATGTTACTCAGCCACCAAAAGGAATAAAGTACTTATATGTGTTACAACATAGATGAACCTTGAAAACATGCGAAATGAAAGAAGCTATAAGCAAAAGGCCACATAGTGTTTGATTTCATTGATATAAAATCTCCAGAATAAGCAACTCTATAGAGACAAAAGTTAAATTAGTGGTTGCCAAAGGCTGAGGAGGAAGGAATGGGAGTACACGTAAACTCCTGATAAACATACTCTTTGCCTGCTCATACAACCCCCTCCAAGATCTCTTTTGGGCTGACCCTCAATGACGTACACTTTGCTCTCCTAAGATTTGCAAACCATCACCCAGTCACCACTATCTTTAGACTGGTTTAGAAAACCTCCCATCTCAGGGCTATATAGTCTTTTAGAATTGAAAATGTTCTAGAATTAGATAGTGATGATGGTTGCACAACCTTGTGAGCAAACTAAAAACCACTGAATTGTACACTTTAAAACCGTGAATTTTATGTAATGTAAATTATAGCTCCATAAAAAAAGTCAAGACATGCCCCAGGTTTTTCTGATGGGATCTGTTTTACCAGCAATGTGCTACATCAGATTAAATCACTCATGGAGTATGGCCAAAATTATTCAAATTAAAACCAGTTGCAATAGAAAAACAAACCAAGGCTTAAAAAAGACTAGAATTGAATCTTGGTTCTACCATTTATTAGCTTGGGGGCAAATTACTTATATTCTTTTAGCCTCAGTTTCCTCATCTGGAAAGTAAGAATAATAATACCTACTTTAAGGGTCATTATGAAGAATAGCTCATCTATCTAAATGTCCCTAGCAGAGAGTCTAGCATATGATAGGTACTCAGGAAATGGTAACTATGAATTATTACCACATTTCCAAATCAAATTGGCCAGTACACAGGAATCATATCTTAGCATTAAATTAAACCACTCTACTAGCTTTTTCTCTACCAAACATCCCAGTTTCTCCTGTCCAACTAAGACACTGACTGGCACGTGTAAACTCCTGATAAACAGTCTTTGCCTGTTCATACAATTCTCTCCAAGATCTCCTCTGGGCTGACCCTCAATGACCTACACTTTACTCCCTTAACATTTGCAAACCATCATCCAGACAGTCACCACTGTCTTTAGACTGGTTTAGAAAACCTCCCATTCTCAGTGACTGATTGGTTATGCTATACTTCAGATTTCTTTAGTCTCTGTCCAATTCTGGCTAAAAGGAGTTTGGTATGATTAGAGAGGTCCTGCCAAGTTTGGGGATAGAGTATTGTTTGCAAGCCAGAACAAGACAGGAGGAATTTTTTTCAAGTAACATAGGGAACCAAGATCAAAGCAAATGTTGGCAAGAGAGAGCTCAGGCTTGTGCATCAAGAAGTCTACTCTCAAATACCAAGTTCATGGGACCAGCAGGGTCAACACTAGGTTACAAAGCAAAGTGCTTGAAGTGTTTGAAGCCAGGCAAGAATGAGACAAGAGTGAAAGCAGACTGTGAACAAGCAAGGAAGATGGGGTGACCTGGGTGACTTCCCTGAGCCACTTTGGTACATGTGCAGTTTGGCCATCTTTATCAAAGGTGTAAGTGAGCTAGGTTAGCTTAATAACCCAGAAGCAAGGAAGTCACTATTGGCAGCGATAGAAACCTAAGCTCCTTAGTTTCCAAGTTAACTGGCTACATTTTCTGATTCCAAGGGAGTTCCAGAGCATACCTACAAGGCCAAAAGCCTGTCTCCTATAAGATGCCAGGAAAAAGAACTAAATTCAAAAGCCCTGATCACCTTCTTTTTGGATCCTATTTTTAGAGATTAGAAGCTGCCTCCATGTGAAAGAATGAAATCCATACTATCCAATATCCAAGGCTCTGGGATCTAAGCACTATTTTTATTCAATCACTCAACAAAATAATTTTAGCAGATACAAAGGTAGGCTTGGCCACACTGATCTCAGTTAAGATCAAAAGAGTTTTTGTTTTTTTTTTTCTGAGCAACTTTTAAGAAACAAAATGGACTCATATATTCCTGATAACTATCTTAAAATATAGATCTGTTGAATCAGGAATATTTAAGTTCATATCTTAATACTAAAATTCCCTCTGTCCAAACACAAGTCAATGTCAGTTGCCTGCCTTTAACTTGACAATCTTTCAAATTACATCTAAGCAATGTGCCCTCTAGCTCAGCCATTTACAAACATTTCAAAGCACCAGAACACTTTCTGCAAATAAGATCTTTTAAGATACCATAAAACAGAAGGAAATGGAGGTACTCTGATATTGGCTTCTTCCAAATGTGTCCCTTTTCCCACACACACAAATAATAGTTCCAATGTGTCTTTACTCATGTATGGTGCTTTCCTGAACCCAGTATGAAACACAAGTTAGTTGACATAATAATTTCATGAGACAGGAGTACAAGAAATGATGATTTTATTAAAGCTTCATCAGCAGAAGAAAGATATTGTGAGACAATTTGTTCCCCCATGGTCCACAGCTGTGGGGGCAGCCTTGATAAATGGGGAAAACATTTCACCAAACTTGTGTGAAATTAAGACTTAATTCTCCTAAAGCAAAGTCCAAGGAGAAATGTCATTTGCATATCCAAGAAACTATCACTGTTGATCACTGAGCCTTGTTGATCATTGTTGATAAAGGAACTGATGTCAAACATGCTTGTGAAAAAATTGAAATTAAATTTTTTAAAAAAATAATTCAATTTTTCTGTTTATTTCTACCAATGAGATAGACTTTGGTGAATCAAAAGTGATTATTTTATAGAACTCACCCTTAAACTTATTTCTCCTTTAACAGCTGCTTGCAGTCCTTTAACAGTTGCTTGCAATTAATTTGATCGTATGAAGACCTTTAAGTAGAGGTAGGGGAAGGAAGGCTGTAAGAACCTTTAAGTGGATTACCATAGACAACCTTCCACAGTCTAAGGCTTTGCCTTGTTCTGACTATCCTCCAGTAGAGGTTTTACCCTAGCTGTATATGAACAAGTTTATATTTGAAAAACCCGAACTGCCATGTGAGGCTGTGAAGGACACATCACTGCAATCTCAGTTATTAAAGATGATTTGAATAGGGCTAGGGATGGAGATAGGGGAGAAAGTCTGTCAGAAAACGAGCCTATTGATCAGAGGAAGCTACTTGGACATGTATTCAATTTAACTCCTTTCACCAACATGTGGTTTAAAAAATTGAGTACAATATTTACACTCTTCAATTCTAGATGAACTGTAGGACATGCTAGGATACATCTGTATGTCAATGGGAAGCTGCAGGTTTAGCTACAGGCCCAATAACAACTTTAGATTGTAGAATACACCTGCTAATGGCATGGCTGGGAGAGAAGCATTATGGAGGCAGATTCTCACTGAGGCCCAGATGGGCTATTCTCCTGCCATTGCAGCCTTGGAACATACCTATTGTGATCTGCCAAACCCACCTCACAGTAAACAGCATAACCAACTAATCATCTAAAGCTGAAGGTCTCTCCTGAGGAAAGAATTTTGCTACCAGAGAATTCAGTTTTTTAAGTCTGCTTTTGAATGAAAACGACACAATTCACTATGTAGGTAAGTAACTGTACTAAGTACACTATGTCAGCTTCCTCCTCAATAAGCTGTAAGTCTCGGCCTGTGAATGTACTGCTGTAGGAAACTTGAAGCTCAACAATTCTATTGACCAGCAGTGCTTTATTTTATATGGAATAGAAATTATGTCCACTGCTTTTCCTTTTCATGATATTTATGGATTAATGATAATAGATATTCATAGTATCAACTATGTGCCTCACAATGCTAAGAAATTAACAGGCACTAACTCACATAATTCCCACAACAACCCATTGGAATCATCCTTATAATATTCCTTATGTAGAAATAATTTCCTATCTTGCAGATGAGGAAGGTGAAACACCTAATAACTGTCCTCGGTCACACTGCTAATAAATAGAAGAACCTGAGTAAGAACCCAAGTGTTTCTGACTTCAGAGCCCAACCCCTAATCTGTTGAAGAAACTCCCTTTGGGCCAAGCTATATAATACGGTGTCACTCAATGTTCAGCTGGAAAAACCAGAATCTATGCTCTACTTGAAGCTCTCTGGCTAGTTGAATAGGGAGAGACGACAGAATAAACAAATTCTAGATGACTTTCCAGGAAACATTCCTGAAACAATCCTGCAGAACTGAACACCATCTGACCTACTGCCTCTTCTTGGGTCAGGAATCTGTCATTCTAGAATCACATCTCCACTCCAGTGAACAAAAACCTGACCCTATGTGCCACTTCCAGAGCCACAGCACACCTGCTATAACTCCCACCAGCAAAATAGATGCCCCGTCCTCTGGACAATGAAGCCTCTGTGAAGGTCACGTAGACAACCTCCATGCCAGAAATGCTGCTGACAAGAGCAGTTTGCACATGCTTCTGCCTTCCAAATCATGAACAAATGCATCTATATGATATTCCTGAACCAACTTCAGACCCCTATTTGAGACGTGTGAGAACTGTGTATTAGCTTTCCAGTGTCTGCGGTTCAGGAAGGGCATTAGAGAAGAAGAGCAGACTGGAAGCTGAGTTTTAATCCACTACAGCTATTACAAGTTCCAAGGATTTGGATGTCGTGATGAGTCCTAGAGGACTCCTGATTAGGGCTGCGGTAGTTTGTGTGTCTGGGGAAAGAGTCCAGAGCTTTCTTGATATTCTCAAAAGGGGTTCATGACCTAAAACTTGATCAGATCTGCTTTAAAATAATAATCTTAATATAATACCATTTTGAGAGTAAGATTATTATTGTGGGAGAAGGTAAAACACAGTGGTTAAAGACATGAGCTCCCTAGTATGGCATCTGAGTTCTAATTCCAGTTCTCTTACTTAGATGTTTGACCTTTAACATGCTACTTAATCTTTTTCTGTCTCAGTTTCCCCTTCTCTAAAGTGTGGAGAATCGTATCAACCTCATAAGGGTGTTCAAAGACTAAGTGAAAGAATACGTGTGAAGTAGTACTTCCACGCTTAAAGGAGCAGAACTTAAGGGCTTCCATGGAGTTCTGCTCAACCATCTATGCAAATCTAATGAATTTTACAAAGAAAAGCCCAGCCCTGCTGGCAGGTACTCCTACAGACCAACTCTGGACAGCTTTGGTAAGAACATAAATCAGACCCTTTAATTCTGACAATATGTCAACTACTCCAGTGTCTAAAATGTATGTGTCAATCATTTGCAAGAAAAACCTACATTTCAGCTATTTATCAGTACCTTCAGTGTTAAGTTGATTGATATGTGACTCCAATCAAAAGCCTGGTTGACATCAGACTGTAACACATTAAGAAGAATGATTATGACCAGTATCAGTGAGTACTTTGAGAAATGAGTACTCTAAGACACTGCTGGCATCTTAGAATTAGTACATCTTTTCTGAGATTGACATGGGAATATCTAACAAAACCTTTAAAATGTGAATACTCATTGACTCACCAATTCCACTTATAAGAATTTATTCCAAATAATTTTGACAATTGCATAAATTATATATAAAAGGATGTTCACTTAGAAACTTGTTTGTAATACATATTTTTTAAAAACTCAGTGTTCACAACATAAAATTGGTTAAAACAATTACGGCCTTACCTTACAATGGAATTCTACACAATTTTCTTTTTTTTTTTTTTGAGACAGAGTCTCGCTCTGTCGCCCAGGCTGGAGTGCAGTGGCATGATCTCGGCTCACTGCAAGCTCTGCCTCCTCCTGGGTTCATGCCATTCTCCTGCCACGATCTCGGCTCACTGCAAGCTCTGCCTCCTCCTGGGTTCATGCCATTCTCCTGCCTCAGCCTCCTGAGTAGCTGGGACTACAGGCGTGCGCCACCATGTCCAGCTAATTTTTGTATTTTTAGTAGAGATGGGGTTTCACCATGTTGGCCAGGATGGTCTCGATCTCTTGATCCACCTGCCTCGGCCTCTCAAAGTGCTCGGATTACAAGCGTGAGCCAGAATTGTGTAGAATTCTGGCCAGAATTCTACACAATTATTAAACGGAAAACGAAGATGTATTTAAATATTGGGGTGCAAAAATGTCTGTGATGTAAATTTCAAAATAAAAGGGTGCATAGTATGATTCATTTGCCTGTGTATTTATATATACAATATATATGAATATACATTATAGATAAAGCTATATATAAACTTCTGGAAAGCTATGCACTGAAAGGTTAACAGTGGTAACTTTTAACATTTGGAATTATGAATAATTTTTATTTTCTTCTTTATGATATTTTGTATTTTATTAAAAATTTTCACTTTATAATATTTTTTCAATTAGAAAAAATGATTATAAAGAATTTTAAGCCTAGTTCATACCACTTTTATTTGAAGACAATGCAAAATATGTACTGAGATTCATACTCAGATCCATACAGAATCTCTAAGCTCTTTCTTTGCATCTTTTATCAATATAAGAACAGGAAAACTCAAATGCTTTTTGAAGACAGGCAGGCAAAGTAAATAAGTGAAATAGACAGTAGAAGGAAATAGGTAGAGGAGGTGACCATGATTAACCATGAAGCACGTATCCAGTCTAAAGTTATTCAAATTAAAAAATGGCCAGGTGCGATGGCTCATGCCTGCAATCCCAGCACTTTGGGAGGCCAAGGCAGGTGGATCATTTGAGGTCAGCTGTTCGAGACCAGCCTGGCCAACATGGTGAAACCCCATCTCTACTAAAAACACAAAAATTAGCTGGGCTGTAGTGGTGCATGCCTGTAATCCCAGCTACCCAAGAGGCTGAGGCAGGAGAATCGCTTGAGCCCAGAAGGCAGAGGTTACAGTCAGCTGAGATTGCGCCACTGCACTCCAGTCTGAATGACAGAGTGAGACCCTATCTCCAAAAAAACCAAAAAACAAAAACAAAATTAAAAAACATTTCAAAACACTTAAAATAACATTTGTAGGCTGAATTTGAACAGTATGCTGCCAGTAAAGACTTTAACAGTATAAACCGACACACACAGAGTACATTAGTGTAACACTCTCACACAACTACAACTGAGCATCACCCCCTCCCCATCTCCTGGAATTGGTTTAAGTGGTATCTATAAAGGAGACTATTTTTTCATAGTTGTGAAATGATCTATCTAGAATTTAATACAAGAAAAAGTTTGTCTCTCCTGATAATCTTGTCTGTTTCCTTCTGTAACAGAATGAAAGCAGTGTATGTAATTGGCTTTCCCTTTTTCTTATTTGTTATTTTAGAAAGCTCAAAATCTTTCCTTAGCTTGTGTTATCTATTAAAACTATCTTTTCCCATCCATCGTTTAGTTATTTTTCACTTGCTTTGATGGTTATAGTATATGTAGGTATTATTAGCATATTAGAATGTATGTATACAAACCACCTGAAATAGTTTTGGAATTCAGACTGGACAGAGGGAAGTACTACGGCATTAATATACTGAAGAAAATAACATCAGCTTACAAAAAAATGTAACTGGCACAAATACTTGATATACTTTGGTATTAACTCTATTTATTGACCAACTCTTTTAACTAAAAAATAAAGGCTGCAAATGTAATATGGAGAATTCTGCAGCTGACATGGGAGAGAACCAGAGAAAATGACAAGTGAGATGAGAAGCTGAAGGGAGTAGAAAGTGGGAAGAAAATAATGTGCAATAACTGCATGGTGGAATTATGTATACACAGCAACGATTGTACAAAAAATTAGATAAAACAAATAGCATCTTTCTGACATAGCATATAATCCTTCCTAAGGACTCAAAACATACACAGGTAAGTGTAGCAGCGGAGCCTGTGTTCCTTCCCCCCTAGGTCCAGTGCCTGCCTCCGGTCCCCACCCCCAACCCCCGGGCTTCTCCACCTGCTCCAAGCTGTTGCTTTACTGTGTACCCACCATTAACCTCTTTCTCAAAAACTGGAAATAAGAATATAAACATTCCTCAGACTTGAAGTTTGGGGACTAAGATGTTTATTAAAAATTAATAATTGATGGTAGGTAATTATCAAAATGAAATGTGCTAAGATGAATAATATTAAAATTAATTATCTAATATTTTAAATGGTATTTTATTTTTATATTGATAAGCTGTTCCTTTTTAAGAAATAGTAATTCCAGGGATCAATGAAATGCTGGGAGATTCTTTAAAAGAAGGCCTTTGTATACATTCAAAGCATGTGCTGAGTCAAAAGTGTAACTTTGATGGTAAAAAGCTAAGCAATAGTCTGCGCAACCAGATGTACACTTAACAAAGAACATTAACCAGCCTCTTGTTTTTATTATGTAGTGAAATAAACTTCAACTTAAAGACATAAAACCCAAGTATACCAGCATCCTGGTTATTTATAAGAAATATATCCTGTTTAGCTATATATCTTAAACTCTCATTAAAATGGGATAAAATATCTTAGAAATTAATACAATAGGAGTCCAATAATAAATCAGCTCCCATTTTATTTAGATTAAACACTTAATGAGCAGTTAGTGGTCAAATTTTTAGAAAGTAGAAGTTGGGTGAGAAAGCACTGTTATACCAATGCCTAAACAGCATCCAACATGTGTTTAGGACTTTCCACAAACACTCCAAGGTGTAAAGCCAAAAAAGTTTTAAGCAAAATAAGTTACTGGCCAGGCGTGGTGGCTCACACCTGTAATCCCAGCATTTTGGGGCTGAGATGGGTGGATCATGTGAGGTCAGGAGTTGGAGACCAGCCTGACCAACATGGTGAAACCCTATCTCTATTAAAAATACAAAAAGTAGCTGGTGTGGTGGTGGGCACCTATAATCTCAGCTACCTGGGAGGCTGAGGCAGGAGAATCGCTTGAACTGGGAGGCAGAGGTTGCAGTGAGCCGAGATCGCACCACTGCACTCTAGCTCAGGCAACAAGAGTGAAACACCGTCTCAGAAAAGAAAAAAAAAAAAAAAGAAAAGAAAAGAAAAATAAATTACTTAGTGAAAGACAGAAAGAAGTTTCATATGCCTTTTTTCTTTTTTTTTGAGACAGAGTCTTACTCTTTCACCCAGGCTGGAGTGCAGTGGCACAATCTCTGCTCACTGCAATCTCTCCTTCCCAGGGGCATTCAAGTGATTCTCCTGCCTCAGCCTCCCAAGTACCTGAGATTACAGGCACCCACCACCACGCCTGGCTGATTTTTGTATTTTTAGTAGAGACTGGGGTTTCCCCATGTTGGCCAGGCTAGTCTCGAACTGCCGACCTCAAGTGATCTACCCGCCTTGGCCTCCCAAGGTGCTGGGATTAAAATTACAGGTGTGCCGGGCGCGGTGGCTCAAGCCTGTAATCCCAGCACTTTGGGAGGCCGAGACGGGCGGATCACAAGGTCAGGAGATCAAGACCATCCTGGCTAACACGGTGAAACCCCGTCTCTACTAAATACAAAAAAAAAAAACTAGCCGGGCGAGGTGGCGGGCGCCTGTAGTCCCAGCTAATGTAGTCCCAGCTACTCGGGAGGCTGAGGCAGGAGAATGGCGTAAACCCGGGAGGCGGAGCTTGCAGTGAGCTGAGAACCCGCCACTGCACTCCAGCCTGGGCGACAGAGCGAGACTCCGTCTCAAAAATAAATAAATAAATAAATAAATAAATAAATAAATAAATAAATAAAATTACAGGTGTAAGCCACCGTGACTGGCCTGTATGCCTTTTATTTAAAGGTGTGATTTCTGGACACTTCTGGTAAAAATTAGTTACACCCAAATAACCTTTTTTTTTTTTTTTTAACAGATGGGGTCTTGCTATGCTACCCAGGCTGGCCTCAAACTCCTAGGCTCAATCATCCCACCTCGGCCACCTGAGTAGCTGCGATTGCAGGTATGAGCCACCATGCCTGGCCATTCTTCATATATTTCTTAATGTAGGGAAAGTCTAAGAAACAAACAAAATTCATTAAAATGTGCTTTTGTTTCTCCAAACAGGAAAAGCACAATGGAGTATGAATGACAGTAAACATTTCTGAATGGATAAAAAAAAGAATATCGGCTGAGCACGGTGGCTCATGCCTGTAATCCCAGCACTTTGGGAGGCCAAGGTGGGCAGATCACTTGAGGTCAAGAAGTCAACACCAGCCAGGCTAATGGGGAGAAACCTTTTCTCTACTAAAAATACATGCGTGGTGGCGCATGACTATAATCGCAGCTACTTGGGAAGTTGAGGCACAAGAATCACTTGAACCCGGGAGGCGAGGGTTGCAGTGAGCCGAGATCATGTCACTGCACTCCAGCCTGGGTGACAGAGCGAAACTCCGTCTGGAAAAAAAAAAAAAAAAAAAAACAAATATGGAAAGTACCCTGAACATGTATGGTACCCATAGCATCAACATTTAATAAACACTGAAAGTCACAATGCATGTACAGAAGGACAATCTAAAAATAATTGCTAGTAGAGACAGAGACAAACAGAACGGTCATTACTACTCTAAGATACCAAAGTAAGGATATAACAAAGACAGTATATTTCACACTCCTAAGACAATAAAGTGTGGCAGGATCACTGAATACTGCTAAAACACAGGAAGGTTTCTACAAAAAGCCTGCAAGGTAGACACATTCATTGTGCTGCCATAAACCTGCCCCCTAAATGGCTTATTAATATCCATAGCTAATACCTAGAAACTCAGATTCAATAAATTAGCAGCAAATTACAGAGAAAACAATCACATGATAACTGCAGGCCCATTTAAATAAAGCTCCACCATGAAAGAAGCCTGCAAAGGAAGCTGGCAGTGATTCTGAAGAAGCAGCAGCAATGCATAAAGGCTTCTTAATTTTCTCATCATTTAAGAATTAAACTGCTTCCAGTTCACACAGATCTTACCAGGTGCACTAAATTGATGTCATTATGAGCCATCAGGAAATACCCACCGAGACCTATACCAACACTGAGAAGTTTTGTTAAACAGCTGTGTGTTTTAATTGATTTGTATTATTTAACATAGAAACAGTTAAAAGTCAGTTATCGGATGTTGTGTAAAAGAGATGCCTAAAGACTCCAGGGAGACTGAGTTCAGAAGAAAGCCAATCACTGGAACTTCACTTGAGCACTTAAGATTATTACTAGAGGAAGCACAATTAAATCATCAGTTTATCAGCCATCATTATAAATCACCAGGCAACATATCAAGCTTCATTATGTAAGAATC
Organism: Rhinopithecus roxellana; assembly: GCF_007565055.1. Taxonomy (NCBI): domain Eukaryota; kingdom Metazoa; phylum Chordata; class Mammalia; order Primates; family Cercopithecidae; genus Rhinopithecus; species Rhinopithecus roxellana. The sequence goes on from NC_044551.1 coordinate 143,963,064, forward strand.
CTTAACCAGTGACTTCCTGCATCACTGAGAGTCAAAAGCAATCTATTCACCAAAAGGTACCTAAGGAGTTATGATTTTTTGTTGTGTTTTTATTTTTTTTTTACCCTGAGAAATTTATCATGGAAACATAATGAAACCCACTAAAACTAATTATCATGTTTTTGCATGTTTTAGGCATGCCAAAGTCTTCAAAAGGAAACTCAGTGGTATTTGGGACATGCAAAATGTGTGCTGCACAGGCTTCTCCTATCCACTCTGTACAAACATTTAAACTTACTCTTATATAGTATTAAGTACAAACATTTAAACTTACTCTTACATAGTATTAAATACTTGCATGGTAGGATCAAATGAGGAAAATAATCAACGAGTTTCTTCCCACTTTTATCCATCCAACCCCATTCATTCACTTGTACTCTCCTTTCCCAGACATATGGAATCAGAAAATAAAGAACCTCCAAAGTCTTGGTTTCCAAATGTAAGCACACAGTTCAAGTGTTAAAAACAATATATTTAAAAGGAGATAAGATACAGATTGAGTTTCATATACAACTCTCTCCCCTCAGAGCAGGGAAGGAAAGCAGGGGCTTGGAGAGAGGCAATTTTGAAAAGGCCATTTCCCAAGAGGGGCATGTGTATGTGCACATGCTCATGTGTGTGCATATATATGCGTACAAAATGACACAACACAATAGAATCTCTTGTGGTTTGGAAATTTGAGAATAGAGAAGATATAGTTCTAGTACACGGTAGGTTTCATGAAGAAAAGTTCCTTCCATCATCATCATTATATTTAGGCAGCTGTAAAACAGGAAGGGCAGCCAGACTTTTCTGAGCATAAAAGGACTGGAGACAGCCACCTGATGTTTCCGCAGCCCTGTTGCGGTAGCAGAAAAGAGTGAGGTCCAACTTATTCATTAGACAGAGTAGGCACAGTGCCTGGGGTCTACAACACCTTTAGGAATCCGTGAAAATAATTTAATTGCTTTTTTAAAAATAAAATAATAAACTTGTAGGTCAAAGAAAGTATTTTAATATATAGTATGAATACAGTCATCTAATAATACAACTATAAAATATAATTTTAATACCTTTTTATGGAGGAAGGAGTCCGTGAAAGTAATTGTGTCTAAGGCCCACAAAAGTCAGGATGTGGTCCTAGAAAGCAAAGATTTGATGAGAGAGACAGCGAGGGTGAGAGAGAGAAGGAGAAAGAGGCAGCACAGAACTGAAACAGAGCCCATGGGGTAGATATTATTAGGGTCCAGAAGTTTAGTATCAATTTCAGGGTGGAAAGGGGGGGATCCTAAATTTGGCAGAGTTTAATCTTCAATGGCTGAGAAAATCAGTGAAATAACTATGTTTACCTGGAAAAAATCAACAATGATTATGATCATAATAACACATAATATATTTACTATACTTTATGTGCTAGGCAATGTACAACATATTTTACATATATTGATTCATTTAGTCTTCCCATATGCTCTGTGTAGATGCTACTGTTACCTCTAATGGAAAACCAAACTAAGACACGGAATCTTTGTAATTTAACCAAGATCATGCAGCTAGTAAGTGGTGGCATACAGAGTCAAATCCACTCTCTCTGGCTCCAACACCCAGATAAAGGCACTACCATTTCCCAAAGGAACCAGTTCTCCTTGGCTGACTCCAACAAGTCCAGGCAGGAATTGCTCAACATGCATGTGCAACCACTTGTCATACCACTAAACAAGGAAGCCATCAAAGCCACATGGGTTTATCAAAATGACTCAAGAGCCGACATCTTTGGCCAGACTTCCACTGGCTAAAGATGAGGTAAACTGAACATCAATAAAGATAGCCACTACTATGAACTGACACATACAAAACATTTATATCTGTGAGTCCATAAAGACATATTTTTTTAAGTTCTTGGATACCTTGGGAGGATACTAGAGAACCAACTCATTATCTTGAAAGCTAGCTCACAAAGGGAAAGAATCAAGCATTTATCCTGCCCTTCCTAATCAAAGCATACCTCAGGTAAGTAAGATGGAGAGAGAAACTTTGTCATTATAGAAGTAGTCCAACTAATAAATAATGAATGACAGAATTAGAACATCACCATCTTGCAACCACTAATGAATTAATGGGTCTAAGCAATAATCATCAACGGCAGTAAAACAGCACAAAAAAGAGTGATAACCAAACATAAGGTCCTCCCTGATGGCATACTCAGAAACAACCATGAAGTATTCTTGCCAAAAAAATCGAGCCTGAATTTGATCAAGCCTCAAGATCTAACTACCAGTTTATAAAAAAAAATACAGGGAGGAACATACTAAAAACCACAGAAATACAATTAGAAAAAAAAAAATCAAGACTGCAAAACACTACAGAACAAACAACCTGTTTCTTCAACAAAAAATTACCAGGAAAAAAAAGAGATGGAGGAATGAGAATCTATAAGATTCCAAAAGTCTTAAGATACGTTAACTATTTTAATGTGTAAACCTTATTTTGGATCCTGATATAAACAAACCATAAAAAAAAAGAACTTGGGAAATTTAAACATTAATTGCTTATTTAATGATATTAAGAAATTATTAATAATTTTATTTGTGATAATCGAGTTGTGGTTATGTTTGAGTCCTTACCTTTTTAAATTAAATATTTTATTTTGAGATAATTGTTGATTCATGTTTAGTTGTAAGAAATTATATGAAGAGATGAGGTACAGTGATTCATGCCTATAATCCCATCACTCTGAAAGGCCAAGGCAGGAGGATCACTTGAGGCCAGGAGCTTGATAACAGCCTGGGGAGCACAGTGAGACCCCCATCTCCACTTTAAAAATTTTCAAAGTGATACAAAAGGATATCTCATATCCTTTATCCAGTTTCCCCCAATGGTAACATCTTATAAGACTATAGTACAATAGTACAAACAAGATACTGACACTGACTCAGTGAAGATCCAGAACATGTTCACTGCCAGAAGATTCCCTCATGTTTTCTTTAATAGCCACAGCCATTTCCTTCCCATTCACACTCCCTATTACCTGGCAACCACAAATCTGTTCTTCGGTCCATGATTTTGTCATTTCAAAAGCATTACAGAAATGGTATCAAACACTCTGCAACTTCTGGGATTGCCTTTTTGCACTCAGCATAATTATTTGAAGATTCATCTGGGTTGCTGAGTGTTATCAATGATTGGTTCCTTTTTATTGCTGAGTAGTATTCCACGGTAATGGTATGCTATTCTCTGTTTAACCATCTACCCACTGAAGACACCTGGGTTTTTTTTTTTCCATTTTGAGCTATTATAAATAAAATTGATATGAACATTCATGTAGAACTCTTATCTTTTAAAGATACTTAAATATGTAGGGAGGAAATAAAATGATGCTAGGAATTACTTCAAAAAAGTTCCTAACTGGATGAGATATGGAAAAAAACAAATTCTTCATCAGCTAATAAGCACCTTATACAACAATCTCTACTTTTGTATGTGTTTAAAATTTTCCATAATATAAAATTCAAAAAAAGAATCCAGTAAGGAAAAATTACTCATCTGACTACTATACATCCCCGCACATAAACACACATATCTTAAAGTAAAACTGAAGGTACCCTTTTTTATCTTGTGACTTTAGGCCACACCAAGATCAAAGGAATTCTTTTCTTAAAACACAGAGCCAACACCTTCCAGTGATCATTATTGTAACACTCACTATAACAATTAAGGCAAATCCAACCTAAGTATCTGTTAACTTTCTTTCAGAAGTTTTTTTATTAAGCTACAGGGTTGATATAATAGGTAGTCTGTAATATTGGACAAAAGCAGGTAAGTAATCACCATAATCAAATGTATGAGATTTATGAGTGGCTTGTCTTCAAAAGAGAGGGTTTACATCTGACATGAATAGGTCCTTATCATCAAGACAAATGCTGAAAGAACAGAAGTGTGATTACTAAAGATGAAGAACAACAAACTATATGAGCACAATCAGGCCTGAAAATGAAGTGTAATGCATTTTATATTATGCAAAGGCTGCTTTTGTTTTTAAGCCACTCTGGAGGACAGCATATTATTATCATGTTCAGTCTGCAAGCTAATAATTCCTTAGTGTAATTCTGTAAAACGGTGTCTACTATTCAACACCACCAATATTCTATCAGCTCATTCTTCCTTAGTGCTGTATCATCTTCTTCCCTTCCATCTCACTGAGGACACCTTGTTTTTTCTTCGTATGTGGTACTGAAAAATGAAGACTCATTCTCCCAAAGATCTCAAGCAAAGAAGAAGACACAAATACCAACCCATTAACCAATCTGGGATTAAAAGCCAAGATCTCCAAAGGAAATATTCATGATGATTTTCAAATGCCAAGTAGTGCAATGACTACAAATAAGTTTCCCTTACTTGATCTGTAATGCCTTGACATGCACTGTGATGAGCAATTTTAAAGCTTAAATAAACATTGTTATTAGAAGTAGGATATCTGTTCACAGATCAAATCCCAATAAGATCAATTCCAAAGGATCACCTAAGTTTTATAGTTGTGTTGTAGTATGGTTGTATCAAATACCCCTCCTATTAAGTGAGCCCCAGCCTTGGTGTTAGAAATAGTAATGCTTGTTGAGATAGGATTTGATCTGTAATACCATATTATGATAGGGAGGAAAAAGATGGTACACTAATAGGCTATCTGTGTGACAGTGAAATAACTATAAAATGAAGGACATTAGTCAATTCTATTAAAAGCAATCTATATACAGATTGGTTCAGTGGTGAGTTTAATAACAATGTACGAGTTCTATCAATAAAAAGAAATCTATGGCAACATTGTATCAAAATCTTGTTATGTCATGGGTCAGAACCAAGACACATGGAATTAAAATATAAAATATCATAGATCACTAGAAATTGTGCTATATACAGGCCTGCATTGAGGAGATTAATTATCTGCTAGAGACAGAAAAGGAAAATGGTAAGAATTGGATTCAAGAGTATAAAGGAATTGAGAAAGAACTGATAAATGGGTGTAAAGTTAAATACACATATATTTTTGAACACTTTTTTCCTCTATCTTTTGCCATATTTCTTGACTCTTACAACCAAACATTTCCTGGGTCTTGTGGATAAGGACTCTACAACACAAATTTTTGTGCAGTTTGTGGCCATTGACAAGACACTAGAAGTTGGAACTCTTAGCACTCATCTTGATATACTTAAAGGTTAATCTAAAATAGTTTGCATAAAATAAAATGTTCTTGCCAAATCTTTAGGGTTGGTTTTCTCATATTTCACATTATCCTTCTTCATAGCAACCACCAATGCCTGGTCTACAGATTTGGATTTCAGAGGGGCCATTTTTGTCAGCTGAGGTGGTTTCAGAGAAAGGAATGTACAAGAGGACAGGTAGTAAGAGGTAATGCATACAGAAAAATGAGGGAAGGCATTAGATCTAGAAAAGATCACAAGAACAAATGGCACAAGAGGAGTATAGAGAAATGAATAACCATGTTTGGCAAGAGCTGTGTAGAGTGGAGGAGTAGAAGATAAACTTAGAAGAGCAGGTTGGAACCAGGGAGCAGCAACCTCTGATGCCCAGGCAAAGCATTTAGACCACATCCCATAGGCCCTCAGAAAACTACTGCAGGTTAGAGCACAGGTAAGATAAGTACAGCAGTGGTTAAAAAGATGTGACCACAGGTAACGGGCCGAGAGGAAAGGAGCAGAAGACCACAGATAAGAGGTTTTACAAATTGTTCCACGTGAGGTCAGAGGGCTTGATCTAGGAGGGTGATAGTGGGAAGAGAAAAGATTAATTTGAGAGGCAGTGTGAAAGATACAAATACTTAAAGGTAGTTTTGTCCTCAATTAAAACCTAGACAATGGTCATTGTTAAAGAACTACTTACGAGATGCTAAGGATTCTCATGTTGATTGGGAGGTAAACTGTCATTATGATCAAACATATAAGAGGGCATAAAAATTCTAATAACCGATAAAGTCATTTTTAAAGGAAGCTTTCACTAAGCTCAACAGAATCTTGGAAAAAATAAGATTTTTGATATAAGTAAAAATTATTTTTAAGGAGATTATGACTGGTTGCAAGGTGATGAGTATTTTTTAATTTCCAAAATAATTAACTACTGATTTTAGCTAATATAATTAACTACTGATTAACTAATGACTTACATGATTGACAAATCTATTTTCTCTACTTTTGCAAATCTACTTTTTATATCTGCTTTTGCAGATCTATTTTCTCTACTTTTGCAAATCACTATTGCAACCATATTATTAATCAAAAGCTCTTCTTTTTTGCAAATGTATCTATGAGTAAAACTGTAAAGCAGTATAGATTACAGAAGGCACATCATGTATTTCTTGGTGTATAAGCCAACCTAGTTTCTCTGTTCATTTGCTTAATACATTTTTATTGAGCACATACTACATGATAAGTACTGTGCTGGTGCTGCATGTGCAATGAAGTATAAAAGAGACATGGTCTGCCTATGTGAGAGCTCACAGTACAGACAGTCCCAGACTTAGGATGGTCCAGCTTAACAATTTTTAGACTTTATCATGGTGCAAAAGTGATACACCTTCAAGATAAGGTATTTTGATACCTATACAACCATTCTGTTTTCCACTTTCAGTAAAGTATTCACCAAATTGCATGGAGCTATTCAATATTTTATTATAAATTAGGCTTTGTATTAGATGATTTTGTTCAACTGTAGGCTAATGTAAGTGTCCTGAGCACATTTAAGGTAGGTTAGGCTAAGCTATGATGTTTAGTAGGTTAAGGTGTATTAAATGCATTTTCTACTTAAGATATTTTCTTTTCTTTTTTTTTTTTTTTTTTTTTTTTTTTTTTTTTTGGAGACAGAGTCTCGCTCTGTCGCCCGGGCTGGAGTGCAGTGGCCGGATCTCAGCTCACTGCAAGCTCCGCCTCCCGGGTTCACGCCATTCTCCTGCCTCAGCCTCCTGAGTAGCTGGGACTACAGGCGCCCGCCACCGCGCCCAGCTAATTTTTTGTATTTTTAGTAGAGACGGGGTTTCACTGTGGTCTCGATCTCTTGACCTTGTGATCCGCCTGCCTCGGCCTCCCAAAGTGCTAGGATTACAGGTGTGAGCCACCGCGCCCGGCTCTACTTAAGATATTTTCAACTTACAATGGGTTTATCAGGATGTATACCCATTGTAAGTCAAGGAGGATCCGTATAGTGGAAAAAACAGACATCAATTTTTTTTAATCATCCTAATATGTCATTTAAAATTGGAATAAGCATCCTAAAGGATAATTATAGGACACTCTGAGAGCTTATAATAGGGTGGCTAAACCAAGACTGGGTCTGGGAAGGTGTTTTTAAAGAAACTGTCTTTGAGGTGAAATATGTAAAGATATAGAGGAGTGAAATAGGGAAAAGAGTTGGGGAGAGGGAACTAGAAGAAAAGATGAGCAGAGGGAAAGAATACAATAAAATGCATACAATAAAATGACAATACTCTCTGACCTGTTGTGTAATAGTGTCCCATGGTCCCTGTAGCAGTCGCGTCTTATAGCACTCATGAACTCCTTCCCATATGTCCTTCAGAGTTAAAGGTCTCCCATCTGTGAAAGTGCATGGTAAAGATTGAGTTAGTAATTCATGTGACACAATGGTTCTTGGTGTCAATCTAAAACTCTTGGAAGAATATCATGACTTTTAGAAAGATCTTCAGTGCACATGCTATTTATATATCAAGAGAGTGCTATATGAATTACTATTTTCTTCCTGAGGGAAATTTAAACATTCAAGCTTCTCAGCTTTGTATCCATCTAGCATTTAAATTATCTGCCCATTCATTGCCTCTACGAATTTTACAAAATAAATAAAATCCAAATGTGTTTTAGAGAGAACTGACAGATACAAGCACAGGCAAAGGAACAGACAAACAGATTCCCATATTCACAAAGGTGCACTATGAATACTTTGAATCCTTCCTACTTCCTCTAGTCCTTAAAACAAAGAAGCCATACCCATGCATCTTTCACATTCTCATGGAGTATCTATAATGTCCAAATCACTCCATCAGGTACCATGGAGAATAGAGATAAGAAAAACACACAATTTCTCCTAACAAGGAGCCTATCATCTACTGAGGAAACTGTAACAAGTATATTATAGTAGAGTGGTCTCTGCCTGAAGAAGACTGAAGCTCACTGATGGTCTAAGGAAGAGAGATATTAATACTTGGTGTACATGGCAGGCAGAGAAAGGGACTCTTGGGGTGGGAAGGGACAGTAGAACAGGGTTGGCATGAACAAGGCAGTAAAAGCTTTATTGAACAATAATGCTCTTTTTCTTTGTTTCAGTTACCCATCTGTATCCACCCAAACGATGTATTTTACAAAGACCACTATGGCACTTACATTATACACAAGGTAAGTAAAGTGGAAAAATAGGTATCTAAGTTCTGAAAAGAAAGCAGAAAGAAGAAGTCACCTAAAGATTTCAAACCATACACTGCTGGAAAGAAAGTATCTTAATGCTAGAATCCGGTATAACTTGCTCCATTCAGAGCTATAAGGCCCTCAAGACTCAGGGGTGTGCTCTTTTGGGCTAATGGAGGATATCACTTAAAGATATTTCACATAGCAATATGCTGAATATTTAGACCAAAGAAGTATTTGGTCATCAAGGGCAACAAAGCATAATGGAAATAATCTACTCAAGAGCTCCAAAAATCACTGTATTAAGACTTTCTAGTATAAGTTTAGAAATGTATGGTGTTGGGGGAAAAAACACTAGATTTGGAATGTGGACTAAGTTTAAATCCTGGTGTTGGCACTTACTCTCTATGTGAGTGCAAATTATTTTGCTTTTAACTTTATCTGCAAAATGAGAAAAAAAATCCTTTGTGAGTATTGTTCTTTTGAGGCTTACATTAGTGAATGCACCCAGAACTGTGTTAGGTACACAATAAGAGCTCAATAAATATTAGGAATCTCCTCCCAGCCCTCACACAATCATTCTAGTAATTCTCAAACCTAAAAGATTCATTTCTAGACTGTTATTTCTTAGAATTTTCCCATGTTGCTATACGATGCATATCATCTTTGATATAGTACTAAACTAACATCATAAGCAGGACATTTCTCATGTTTGACCTAAAAAGTTGAACTTTTCCTCAACCTTTATTTTCAATAAATAGCAATAGAATATTTTGATACATTTTCAATAAGTATCTTCATCTTGGCATTTATCTGGTGGCGGGAGACCATTATCTTGTGATAAATAGTTTTATTCCATTGACATTTCCATGTCTGTAAAATGAACAAGATTTATTCATCCAATTAACATTTGAATGTCATGTTTAGCTACAAGTTAAAAACAAGCTGCCTTCAGTATCTGTGTTATATTGTTTTCTGAACACATTTACAGAGTAGGGCCAAACTCTGCTCTTAAGCACTATGCACCTTAGAAATATGCACATGCCATGCATGCATATGTGTGTGTGTGTCTGTGTGCACGCACGCATGTGTGTGTATTGGTGTGGGAAGAGGCAAATAAGATCTTAAGTACTTTAGTGTCGAATAGTAAACTAATCAAATTACAGAATGATATGCTTTTAAAATAATTTTTACATGTCAAGGTAGAAGAAATCAAATACCTGTAGTAGGATAATAAAATGTTAGAGCTAGTATAACCACTAATTTTATAAATAGGGCAGCCAAGGTCTTAGGAAATATGTATCTGCCAAAAGTATGCAGCCGATTCATGACTGAACTGAAGTCTGAATCCAGATCTCAGGACTCACCAGCGCTCTTCCTCCTGGTCCACGCTGCCTCTGAGGGGCGAGGCTTGCAAATGCTTTATAAATATTTGTATTTATAAAGTGCTTTATAAATATAAATGATAAATGATGAAAAAATGCCTTCCTTAACTTTATTTCCACTAACATAAAGGTTTACAGGCCTAGAGAAGAATGCTGGGTTTCATATCTTCATATCTGGTAATCAGTAATGGTTTTAATTTTATTCCTTAAAGCATTTCAGGCAACAATGTAAGTACAGAGTAAATGGTTTGGATACAAGTTAATTTTAGAAGTAGGTGTTTTATATAATTGGGCACCTACTATATGCCAGGCATCTGTGCCAAGCCTTTGCGATACATCAGTGAGCAAAACAATCATCCCTGTTTTCATGGAGGTTACATTCTGCCTTGGGGGGTGTGTGTGTGTGTGAGAGAGAGAGAGTGAGATAATAAACAATAAACACAATAAACAAGTAAACTGTATATTATCTTAGGAGGTGATACATACTATGGTGAAAAGGAAAAGTAGAGCAGGCTAAGAAGTGCCAGCCGAAGGTGGATTTGCAATTTTAGACTTCAGTGAGAAAGTTAACTGTGTGCAAAAAATGGGAGGCACAGCGTTCCAGGGAGAGGCACCAACCAGTGGAAAGACCACCAGGGCTGGGTAGGGGATCACTAGCACCACATGAATATCACTAACATTCGTCACTTACAGACAATGACTTAAAAAAAACACACATAACTTTATCAATATATAATTCACATACATACAATTCACCCATGTTAAGTGTACAATTCAATTATATTCATAGAGTTGTGCAATCATCACCTCAATTAATTTCAGAACATTTTCATCACCTTAAAAAACAACAATAACAAAAACAAATGGGCACAGTGGCTCACGCCTGTAATCTCAGCACTTTGGGAGGCCCAGGTGGGAGGATTGCTTAAAGCCAGAAGCTTGAGAGCAGCCTGGGCAACAAAGTGAGGCTCCATCTTTGCAAAAATGTGGCTATATAGGGAAGGCAGAGACAAGAGGCCAGGAAAGTATTTACCTCAGTGGAGTCCTTTAGCTGCAATCCCAATGAGGCCTGGCAAAGCTTTATTTCTTTTTCTTCAGAAAAAGCGCTATTTTCTTCTCACCCCCACTTTCTAAACCAACTTGAGTGCTTTTCTGATTGTTGTAACCAGAGCTTTGTTTGAAAAGCAGACTCTTCAAATGAGGAAACCGATGGAAAAATTGGTAACATAACGGCGCAAGTCTGTTATACAACCACAATGATGCAACTGCTTGAGATGGCTTAGACAGTCGTGACCTCCATGAATACCCTCTCCAAACCATGGTCTCCAACTTCCAAAATCTAACCCCCTTAAAAAAACTGAGGAAGGTCAACAACCAATTGTAATACCATTGTTAAAATATCTGCCTCTTCTAGGCCCATAATGGTTATCTCAAGGGCCACTGCAAAGTCTCTTTAGCACCTCTTGAAGGTCTGTGTTTGGCACCCCCTGCTGGTGGCATGCTAGGCCTGGTGGGACTACATGTATTTAAAACAAGCATATCAAGTCTTAAATATTCAAAAGACCACTGTTCCTCAAAATAGTCACCTAGGGAGGTTACCTTACTATTCAGCAAATTCAGCCAATATTTATTCTAACAATGCTGTAATTCTGTCAATGGAACTGCCTTTGAACTGCCTTCAGAGCCAGACAAGTAACTACTTACTAGTCCCAAATAGGTTTAAATCAAAGGAAAAAATTATACTTATTTTATTCCATATATTTGGTTCCAAATGATTTTGTTGTCTGCAAACAAATTCACCTTTAATGGGCAACCATCTTCCAACTTTTAGCCACAAGGATTGGAAGAAGTTTCAAAACCAGCAGTTCCCAAAATACGTTGAGTAATCAGAGTATGGTTGGCAAAAGTATATAATTTTGCTTTTCTTCTCTATCTCTGCAAATCTCTCCAGTTTCTGCTGACCACTTACACTGTAAAAGGTCTGGGTAAATATAGCTTTGTCTCTATGACAACAATGACCTAATGAGGTATGATGCGGTTTCTGTTCCCTAAGCCTTCATCACTGGTTTGCCTAATCACAGTTTACACCTTCATCATCAAAGACATACAAAAGTTAGTTTCTGAGATATTTCATACAAAAACAAAAAGGTCTAACTTGATAAGCAATATGTTCAAAATCCTGGCATACATTATTGATATCTAAAATGCTTTCAAATATGATCGTGACTCTATTTCGAAAGCAAAATGGATACTTGAGAAATCCCACTGAAACAATTAAACTAGGATATTTCTATATGTATAAAGAACTACATCATATGAACAAAGCAAAACCTGAATAATATTGTACATATCCACTTATTTATGAAAACTGAAGACTCGAGACTTAAAATATGGACATAAATACTTGGTTAAATACATAAAACACATTATTATGTGCCTGCATGTTCAATTCAGAGTATCTTCAATCAGAAACTTTAACCCATGTTAAGAGAGTCTATTTTTTTGCATCTGGCCTCAGTCAGAGGAGACATAAGCTTACTCAATCAACAACCCCTTCATTTCAGATCCAAGATACTTGATCGCACCAATTTTAACATGCTTAGAAATTTCATTAACCACATTGAGGCTGAGTAGCTCAGTAAAATCCCTTGAATACTTGAAAAAGAAGTAGAAGCCAAAATAATTTCAGTAGTAACCTACATAGTGAGCATGGTAAACTGAGATCATTTATATAACAAGTGTTTAGTGAGTGCCTACTATGTGCCTATATCACTTGGAATGATAATACACATTTAAGCTAATGGAATGTCCTGTCAGTAATCTAAAATGTCAATGACAAAAGAAGAAGAGACATTAGGTGAAAAATAGAATAATTAAAAAGTACAATCTTTAGCAACTGCCAGTAGCATTTAACATTTTCATATAAAATCTCTCAATTGAATAATAACCCACATGTCAAGTAATCTATATATTACTCAAAATGTGCAGCTTTCTAAATTAAATTTCTCAGGGCTATTAGTTTTCATGAAGCCAATAACAGCATGAGATATTTCACCAGCACTATCTAACTCTAGTGCAAGCATGCTGGAGTCACCTTTATCCTTATTGTGCATGGTTTCACCAAAATTTTTTAACTCCTAAAATGAAGACTAGAGAGAGTATAAATAATTCAGAGTAAGTTTAAGAATAATGTTCTGAATGTGGCCACTAGAAATAAAAAGGAAAGAGTGGATTTTTCACAACGAAAGATGTCATTCTTCAATATATTGTCTTCAACAGAGCTTTGAAAGATATAAAAATTCATGTCATACTCCACAGTAAGGCAGAGATGAAGCTCCACCAAAGGAGAAAATTCATTTTTGCTTCAGTGAGAAAATTATATTGTGATACGAAATGAGTGCAATTGTTCATGTACATTCATATCAGCTACTATACTGGCTAATTCTGTAACTTTTATTTATTCCTTTAAGCATTTTAGGACTTTGTATCTTTATCGATCTCAAGAAATCTAAATGAAATTCCAAAAATATGAACTATGGCAAATTCCTTTTGCTTGCATATAACATCAATTAATTAATTTAACCTATATGGTTCTTAAATTTCAGTTATTTGAATGGAAGTGCCATGCAGTGAAAATGGGCTTAAGTTTTCAGTTTAAGTCCCAGCTCTATAGTTTTCTATGTACCCTTGAATAAATAATTTAACCCCTCTGAGCAGTTTTTGTCTTCACATGAGCATAATAACAGTTCCTACCATCTAATTTTAGTGTGAAGATCTAGATATATAATTTGGCTAGCATGACTGAAAGGCCCTAAGTGTCAACCCCCATTTCCAATATAAGCTCAGAATCCTCAAAACTCTGAAATCAGTATTATTGCTAACTCAATTTTTTTTTCAGGTGATGAAAGAAAGGAAATGGCAAAGTAAATAACTTGCCCAAAGTCATAAGGTTAGTCAGCAGCAGAGCTACAAATCAGAACCAAAGTTTTCTGACTCTAGACCATGCACTTTTCACCACTACATTATATGTGTTTCTGTGGACAGGAGTTCTTTGTAAAGTGTAAAGTTATACATGCATATTAGTTGTATTGTTCTTGTTGCTACTATTACTAGTGGTCCCCATCAACACTGTCTAACCTATGAGTACATGGAATTTTTCCTTTCATGGTTTTCTTCCCAAGCCTGGCTCACCCTTTCTCCTATCACTCATGGACAAATCCCATGTCCAGCCAAGGCCTCTCTTGATCAACACAGCTCAAGGTAATCCCAAGCCCTGGTGCCTTTTACCTCTCTTATGGTCCTTAACATATTCTACTTGTTATAGTGAATTTCAGACCTATCTTGTTTCCCTCACTAGACTCTAAGCTCCTCGATGGTATTATCCATCTCGATCTCCTTTATTTATCTCAGCATTTCAGAAACATATTCATGCCTTATGTATAAATATTTTCAAATGAATGAACAGATGAAAGTTCAACATTATTTCTAGAGTAATTAGCACATTCTAAGAATGGCTGAATGATCATAATAAAATTGATTAAATGTTTTACATTTATACTTTTAAAAACCCTCATACTCAATAAATCCATAGCATTAAGCAGATGCAGCTATAGCAGATATGTGATTTCTCAGTATCCAAACACACTACCAATTTGAGAGATAAATTCCAAAATAAGTAGGAAGCAGAGTCCCGTTTCTACCACTAAAGCTAAAGGGAGGCAGATATTCCCTTGCCTTGTCATTCTACCACCTTCAGTTGACTCTATGACCTACCCTTCAATAAGCCTTTTCCTGCTTATCAAATTATTTGCAACCAGGGATACATATCTAATATAGCAAAAATATATGGTTTAAAAGTCTTGCTTAATACATATTTTCAAAATTATTAGCTTAAAATGCTATATATTTGTCTAGCAATCTTGCATAGAAACAATAAATGTTAACATGGTTTTTAATTACACGAGAAAGTTTATGTGTGTTACAATCTATTTTTATGAACATATGCCCAACAGCACAAAAAGAAGCAATTGTGAATCATCTTAAACTGTCCACACACAGTGTTAAGAAACGTGGAATAGTGCAGCACACCAGCATGGCACAAGTATACATATGTAACAAACCTGCACGTTATGCACATGTACCCTAGAACTTAAAGTATAATAATAATTAAAAAAAAAAAAAAAAGAAACATGAAATAATGCAAGTGATGTTATACCATTCCATTTAAATTAAGTGAATCACTTAACCTATTAGAAGTACATATAAGACCATTCTGATGAACCTCTGAATAAGAAAATGGTCCCAAGGGAAGCAACATTGGGTCCACAAGATACCTCAGACATCAGCCCTGTGATACCACTATTGATCCAGAAATCTGAGAACCATACTACCAGCTGGATATCTACAGCCTCAGGTCTCCTGGTTCTAAAGCAGATGACACTCTATTTTCTTTTTTTTTTTTCCCCCTAAGACAAGAGTCTCGCTCTGTCACCGCAGTGGTGTGATCTCGGCTCACTGCAACCTCCGCCTCCTGGGTTCAAGCCATTTTCCACCTCAGCCTCCCGAGTAGCTGGGATTACAAGCATGCACTACCACGCCCAGCTAATTCTATTTTATTTTTGGTAGATATGGGGTTTCACCATGTTAGCCAGGCTGGTCTCGAACTCTTGACCTCAGGTGATCCGCCCGTCTCGGCCTCCGAAAGTGTTGGGATTACAGGCGTGAGCCACCGCACCTTGCCGACACGCTATTTTCAATCCTATCCAAAGTATTCTGAGGTTTTGATTCCAAACTCTTGAGATTAATAATCAGCAAGTTGTACTCCTGGCTTTCCTCAAACATTATCCCCACGTTATGGACTATTACTACTATATTACTCTATACCAGAACTTTGAATACCCTTCTTCCACCATCCAACCTGCTCTCCTTCTCGTGGAATGCAGTCTCTGCCTTCTCAAAACAGCACCTAACATATAGACTTGAACACTGCTTTGATGACTTTGAAGGAACAGAGAAACAATACATGAGTTACAAGTTAGGCAGTGATTTGTTTCAGCATATTTTAAAGAGAGGCTAATGAGATTTGTGTTGTGCACACAGTAGGCACTTATGTATATTTTAATAGGTATTTCAAACAGGGCTCATTTTGCCAATAGTAAGCAAAGATAAGTTTTTTCCATATGGCACAAACATTCACCTAAGAAAGCTAAAATGCAATCTCTTACAGGTTAATAAAATTAATGTACTTACCTTGCTATTTTCTCTCCCAAGCCTCTGGGTCCATCTAAAATCTCTTGCCTTTTGTATATGTGGCTAAGCAATACTCTGCTTAGAATAAACCTTTTGGCTAATTAGCTGTCTCTGTAGTTTTACTTCCCATTTCTTTAGCACCTGTCCTTCAGTACATTTTCAAAACAGGGCTTGATTTTTCAATGAGATTCTATTGCTATCATATGTTCTAACCCAGCATGTGACTTATATCCTAATTCCCCATAATGTTTCAAATATTTACATGGTTCAACAAATAATTCTCACTAGATTTCCTCTATTATTTGGACTCTTCAGTTTAAATATATTTGTATTAAATAATTTTTCATTATTTTTAAAAATAACTTTCACTGTTTGCTCTTCAAATTCATTTCAGTCTCTAGAATCTCTTTTTAATTCACCAAAATTCATGTTATGGTTCATTATCACGACCTTGGCTAGATTTACTGTCTACATAAACATATATGTAACAAAAATATAAATATATGAACTTTCTTAAAGATTCTTTACAATCAAATAAGACCCTAAATTAAATTATCTGTCAAATAATTTTCTATTTTCTGCTCACTATAGTAATTAACTACAGTCATTTTTGCCCAGTCTTTAAATACTTCTCTAATCCACTATTTTTCTTCCTATTCAACAAGCTACCTTAACCTTAACTCTTACTGTACTTGCAATAATACTTTTTTCCCTGAAAATATGTTCTTCCCAACTCATTTTCTCTAAGAGGTTATTGTGTTTAAATTGTTATAAAATTAATAACAAAAACAATGAAAAAGCCAAATTCCTTTTTTTTTTTTTTTTTTTCCCCCAAATTTCACTCTCACCCTTCAATTCCTTTTCTTTCTGCTTTACTCAGGCACAATTTCTAGGAACTCCTTCCTCTGGTCTCATTCACATCTGCTCAAACTCTTTCACTTTTTCTTTATACCTTCCAACCCCTTCCAATCCATTATCTCTTCCATAATTTGACCTCAACATATCTTTTCAACTATTTCTTCCATAATTCATCCTAAGTGAGCCCCTACTCCAAACTGGTCCTTCACTGTTCCCCAAATATGGTGGGCTCTCTCCAGCCCCCATAGCTTGGCACTCCCTGTCCTCCCATTCTACAGTGCTTTTCCTAACCTCTTCAAGAAACCCAACTTGTGGCTGTCCTCTACAAGCTGTTGAACAGAACTATGGCTATTCTACTTTTACTCTTCAGCTTCCTCCAACCCCTATCTTTCCTGTTTTGCTGTCATTCTCCTCTATGCACTCCATAGGCTTCCTCTTGTTGCAAACCATGGACAATCCTTTTCCTGCTTGATGATTTATATGCTGCTTTAATTCCAAACTTTCCATTATTCTTTCTTTATCCTGGCCTTTATCTTAGTTTGGTTCATGCTGCCTTCGAGAAGGAACTATTCTTTGATTATTTATTTTGCCCCATTTCTCCATGAGCATCCTTCAGGCCTACAACAAGTGGACAAATCTTTCACATGAAATATTTAGGCTACATTTTAAATTCTATACCCTTATTTCCTGGGCCAATAATAGAATGGTCTCCATAAAGGACAGCCATTCCTTTGCTGAATGGAGGAAATGATTCCTCCTCTATTCAAATGCAGCCCTGCTGACTAATTAAAGAAATATGTCAAAACAGCTCCCAAGAAGAACCCATATGTCATCCAAAGAATTAAATGTTTTGAAAATAAGAAGAGCCACTTGGTCCATTTTTCAATAGAGATTGAGAACAAAGGAAAAGAAAGAGATGAATCAGAATTCAAGATGCAATAAATATAGACATTTCTAGCTAACTGTAAGAAGAAAATATTTCAGCCGAGGCCTCTGGTAAGACAAAGGCCATCATGTATGTGCCTAAGGGTTTTACCACCTTTGAAACATTTGCCACTAGCTTTGATCAAAGTTGAGCCCTCAAAAGGGAAAATGAGAAATAAAAAGGTCAGGGAATAAGAATGATAGGGAGTGGATAGAAGGCTTTGGCATGATACAAAAAGTTCTTTAATATGGTATACTTCAAAAACAGTGGGGCAAAGAAAAAGAAAACAAACAAACAAACAAAAAACCAGCATGCACTTGAAGATGTCAACGCTTTGCGGGAGTGGATTTACTAAACTACAAGGCACTATTGCAATGTAGGCTATTTATTATTATTCAACAGATGTGCAATTACGTCTCACCCTCTGCTGAGTGATAAATGGTATTAACTGTGTCCCACCACCTCTCCCAAACCTACAATGACAGAAGTAGTTAGAGAAAAACAGAACATTGGGATGGAAGGGCTTATTTCTTCTCTTAAATCCACATTGCCTACTTGGTAACTGAGCTCCTGTACACCAAAGTAGTAGAAATGAGAGGCAGAAGCAGAATGCTGTCTCAACTTGGCTGACTGCCTTCAAGGATTAAATAAAAATATGTGTTTATAGAAGTGGAACAGCTGCTTCAGCTAGTCTGGATACTCACTTTTGAGTCCTCAGGATGTTCTATTTTTCTAAGTCCACTACTCCTATAGTCTCTGAAAATTATCAGACTAAAGAGTAAAGATACATAGATGGTTTGGGTCCTAGGTCTCCTGGAGACAACAGAATTACTTCCGCCTTCAAAACCTGGCATAGCAGTTGAAGTAGGCACTATCACAATGTTTCCATTCTTGGGCTATATTTTTTAAATGGCTGGAAATTCTTCATTATCATTTCACTTAAATACTTGATGCTGTGCCACAGTTGAATAAGCCATACATATATACATATACCTTATACATGTATACACACAAAGCCATAAATAAAGCTTCTCACTTTGTAGGCACTCAATATTAATTTCCTTCAGTCTTGTTTTTATCTTGAAGCTCTATGTTCCAGCATATCATTTTATAGATATAAACAAATATTTCTGCTATAGTGCAAGTTGTGATATAATAGAATATATGATATGATATGACATGACATGACATGACATGAGAGTGACAAGAATAGATGGTATGTTAACTGAGTCTTGGGCTACTAGTAATTGGCCTGGTGGAAACTGGACCATATAAAGAAAAGGAACTCAAAGTCTAAGGGATTTGCATTTCGAGAAACAGTAAAGATTTCTTCTGAAATTGAAGCAAGCTGATACAAGAAAGGGTAATGTAAATTTAAATGGAAACTATTTATTACTTGTTTTGCTTTTCCTTAAAAAAATAGGTATAGGGAGAAAATTTAGAGCAAAGCAGAGAAATTAATTTTTACTAACAATCAAATGCAAAAGAAATTATAAATATCTGTCAAAAACAAGGCTAAGTGAACTATTTTTGAAGCAACAACAAAAAAAAAAAAGACCCCTGGGCAAGAAATTTTACAGTCATCCTCTTTCTAGGTCGGAACTCTCTTAGAATGAGACAAAGAAAAATCCGGGCCTGGAATAAGAGGAAGACATTAGGAATCCTTTCACCACACTGACAGAGATTTGTTTAACAAACAGATGAAGGGTCAGAGTAATCAGATATCACAGGAAAAGGTAAGGAGAATAAAAAAGACTGAGGGGAATAAACGAAAAATTGTGACTCCAGAGTAAAGGTTGATACATTTTAAAAATATCCATGAGGTTAAGTTAGGTGGAAAGAAAAAATAAATTATTAGAATATGATAAAGGAAAGAAAGAACCGTTCTTCATGTTTCTCCACCAGAAAGCATTCAGTATGCTGCACAAAAATTAAATTTGATATTTTAAGGTACCTGAACAAGCACTAAACGAATTCTGGGCCAAAATAAAATTTTAAATTCCTGATACCCACTCTATACAACACAAAGCAGTGGTGGTGGGGGGTGAATGCTTCTACATAAAAATAAATGACTTGTTTTGGTTTACCTCTATAAGGCATAAATGGAGGGCACTGTAAAAGTATACAAATAGAAGCCAAGAATGCTAAATGTTTTTTTTAAAAGAATAGAAAATCATGAAGAAAGGATCACAGAAACTACACCAATGTCATTAAAATATAATTGGACTTGCAGGAACAATTACTGTGCTGTACTGTAAGGGGAGCTGTTGGCACATAAGAGCAAAGCACACATATGAGCTCATCAGCCGGCCTTGGCAAGACCCACTTCCAGCTAGAAGCAGTCATGTTTCAACACCTCTGATTCCCTAATGCTGACAAGCTAAACAACTTGTTTTGTCTCTGGGAGCTCTTCTCTGGTGATTAACTGCTTATGGTGAATACTAATTATATGAAAGTACAGTATTGAAGAAGTAATGTCCTATTTCCTCTACCTGCAGCCTCGACTTGTCTCTGAATCTAGAAGGCAGAGCCATTGCAAATCAGAACCAAGAAAGACATTTTCCTCCCCCTGAATAAACAAATATATCTCCTACTTTTTAGTATAGCACAGTTCACTGACAAGAAACTTCCTTTAACCTCTGGGCTCTAAACCAAATATAATTACCATAAAACGAGTGTTTTAAAGGCTTGTAATAATGATATGGATAAATCCACAGCAAGAGTTTGTGAATTAGTGAACTATCAGTGTCCTCCATTCCCCATGTCCCATGTTGAAAATTTACCCCAAATTGTCAGTTCTTAGGAACTGCACCTCAGATTAAAATCTTCTCACCAAGGAGTCTATGAGAATTTCTTCTTGTGTTTTAAATCCTAAGTGCTTGTTAAACTGCCAACACTGCAAAATTAGAGACCATTAAACAATATAAGGCAGCAAGTGATTAAATCTACCAAACACACATTCAAGCAGCTTAAGCTACTTTTTAATTAAAAATAAAATATCATTGGCTAAATTCAGATGTCTTAGCTATCCAGAAAAAAGTTAGAAGACTGTTCAAAATGCATAATGCTGCTGACAAGCCAGATACAAAAGGAGAAATAGGGCAAGGGTTTGGCGGAACAGGAGGCTCCTCTTGGTCCCTGGGCCTGGGTGGCAGCACATCCCAATGCTGACCCGGTTTAGGCAGCGGACTCTAAACGGGAAGTCATGGCTGCGCTGCAGGGTGAGGACGCCATGTGGCTGCTGATTAAATAAGCTTTATTAGCTAAGGCCTCTAAGGAGACAGGGTGTTCCACCTTCTTGGCAAGGGAATAAGTTGAGTAACAGCATCACAGGAAGCTAAGGCATTGGAGATGTATACATGGCTGAAGGAAATGTCAGTGCATTTTTAAATACAGCTTAAGCTAATTGATAAACATTTCTTAAAATAATTATTAACTTTTGGGGAAGGAGGCACAGGGGCTTCTGAGTTAATGGGATCATCTGAGATTAAAATAAATTTTTACTGTAAAGTTAGAAGTAAATAAACATCGTAGCTTTAAGTTGTTCCTGCTTGTTTAAAGTAAAGAAAAAGGGCCAGGGGGTTTAGTCAACTTCAGGCAAAAGGCCAAGAATCTGAAGATCAGACTTAAGGCTGGGATGATATCATTCACGCTAAAGTCTTGATACCCTTTCTGAAGCAAGAGAAAATTTACTGGTAAAACCTTACCTCACCCACAGTTTTCTTATTTTTAACTCTATTTTTTTTCCTCTGGAGAATAATTTTCCGAATATGCTTTTTGCTTTATATGTAAATGTTATAAATTTACTTTGAGCTTCAGACATGGTCTTACCTAAAAAGCTTGCCCTAAAGTAAAGTACAGGCACTTGGTAGCTACAGGAATATAAGACATGATACTCATATTTAATCACTTTGGACGCTGCTGCAGTTTCAATCACTTCACAATCATCTGAGGGCAGCTCGAAAGCCTCCTGAAAAAAAGCAAAAACAAAATGAAAATGGGTTTGTTAATAAGAAAAGTACTAACATGGAGAGAAAAAGAGGAGATTTTCTTCTTGCAAAATAACAGTTAAATAAATATAAGGCTATGAGACAAGGAAAAGGGAGTTTCCCATATTAATGTTTAACATTTGAGTCCTGGGTAAATAGTAAAACCAGAAAACATTAGCATTAAGTAATTCCAGATTGTTTTTGAGACACAAAGAAGCTCTGTATAAAGAAAAAGAAAGGAAAAAAATCCAAAAAGATCTATTGCCTGAAAAATCTTTACTGTACAATTTTAGCAACAAGATGATGGCTATACAAGCTACCTTCTTCCCTACCTGTGAAAGCTAAAAACATCCTAACAATTGAACAAGAGGCTGTGAAATGTCCCTAAAGATTCTATTGTACTTGCCAAAAGATGATTCATTGTGTGCTGAACAATTCCCAGTTCCATTTTGAATAAGAAAGTTATTTTGCAAGAGGTTGAATTTGTTAGGTATATTTCAAAACCTGCGATGATTCTGTTTTCCTTATTATTGTGCTATCTTTGGCATATTTCTACAATAAATCTTGATTTATAATAGAGTAGATGGCAAATATTAATGTCAACTTTGGAAACAGAGTTTTGTAAGCAGAGATGATGATAGTCATCTCACTTCTCATGTGATCATTTTTTACTGTTTTTTTGTTAGGGGCCTTTAAAAGAATGTATCTTACTGTTTAGAAGCAATTAATTGGACATGTTGAGTCAGAGTCTGGTTCCATCCACATTCACTTATTTATTGGGGTTGAAGAATTTCCTTTGAAATTAAATTAGTACTAGAAGGAATGAAGCAGGTTGGTTTAGCTCATTTTTACCTCTCATTAAAATAGTAACAACAATGAACAATCAGAAATAACTAAGGAAAGATTTCACACTTTATCAATATGAAATAAGGTTTCCTGTGGAGATAAGCAAAGCCCCAGACTACTTTCAAGATCTGTATCTCCTTTACAGATAATTCTGTAATTCCCTACTCACAGTCAGTTCACTGGGGAGATATTACAATGGATAAATCACAACTGGAGATGTTTACAAAATATTTTTCACTAAACTCCAGTAAACACCATCAATTAAACACAATAAGATAACCAGAGAGAAATCATGGAAATAAATATTCCAGATACAGAAAATTAATACAGAAGCAAGAAAAAGATTTTTGTATTTTGTTTTGTTTTTAAATTTTCATTAAGCATAGGTATCTGTACCTTCTATTACATTAATTCTTTTAACCAAATTCTTTCTTTTTGGTTAATAATTGGGTTGCTTAGCATTTATAATTTCCTCTCTTTCTTAATATTATAAAATAATTCTCTCTTGGTGGTAAAAATTACAAATATTGCACAAGTACATAAAAGAAAAAATGAAATTCCCCTCATCCCAGCACTCCTATACCTCAGGTTTGTAACCATCATTAACAGGCCAGAGTGTATTTTTTTAGACTTTTTGATTTTTGGCACACAAACACATAGACACACATAGACACATATACACCTCCTCCCCACCCCCGTCCCTGCTTAAATCCTGCTATATATACATATGATCCTAGAGTGGATATTTTCACTCATGGGCATCCTGCCACATGCTGCCAAGTCACTGCTATAGATTTAGTGCCTTTTAATGCCTTCTCTATATTTCACTGCATGACCACACCATAGTTTTTTTTTTTTTTTTTTTAACATTTCCATATTGCTAGATATTTTAGGTTGATTATAGTTTTCTGCTACTGACAAATAAGGCTGCAATGAATATCACAGCACATATACCCTTGCACACCTCTATTTTTTCTATGGTGCAGATTCCTAAGGGTGGAATCACTGTATCAAAGGGTATGAGCATTTTAAATTTCAAGAGATACTGAATCTCAGAAATTCCATCCTCAGAAAAAGGCTGTATCAATTTATATTCCCAGCAAAAATGTCTGAGAATGCTCTTTTCCTATGTCCAATAAATACTGAATATTGTTTTTAATTTTTGCCTACTGATGAATTCTTAAGTATCAATTTCTTATTGTTTTAATTTCTAGTTTCTTGGTTACTTGCTAGTGAAGGTAAGCAGCTATTCATATGTTTATTGGTAATTTGTATTCTCCCATGATTTGCTTGTTTTTACTCTTCACTATTTTCTGATTGTTTGCATTTTTCTTATTGAATTATATAAACTGTCTGTATGTTGGAAACAATAACTTACTATTAGAGATAAATATGTATGTCTGCACCATAGAAAAATAGAGGTGTGCAAGGATATATGTGAAATATAGACATATATACACACATATATATAAAACACTTTCTCTCTGTTTTCTTTCAACTGTTTGTTGTACTTTTTTATCACAAAGGGTTTTTTTTTTACTTTTACGTAGTCAAATCTGTACATTTTCTGTTTATAGCTTCTAAGTTACATGTCTTCATCAGAAGGCTTGCTGCTGTATCTCACCTCAGTCTTACAAATTATAAAGATGTTAAATTTCTTTACTATATATACACGTTTTTAAACTAAAATTTAGATCATATAATCCAACTGATTTTTGTTTTGTATATAGTGTGAGGTAAGAAATTTTCCTAGATGATTTCAATAGTTCATCTGTTTTCCACTGATTTTAAATGTCACCATACCTCTCTCTCTCTCTCTCTCTCTCTCTCTCTCTCTCTCTCTCTGTGTGTGTGTGTGTGTGTGTGTTTATTCTCTAATCTTCTCTATTGAGACATTTCTTTTCTTAGACCATCACTGTGCAATTCTTAAGTGCATACTAAATCGAAGGATTTGGGTCATTAATTTCTACAGAAAAGTGCAGAAATAGACTGTCTGAGACCCAGTGCTGCTAGTAAAGATACAATTTCTGGAAAAAATTTCTTCACCCAAACTCAAATTAAGCACTCAGGAATGTGCTGAGGTTGACATCAGGTATGTGAAACTGGTTATCAATTAGGCATAGATCCATATTCTCTAGGAGGCTCAAGAAATAAGAGGGAGAGGACAGAACAAGCTTCTTGAAAATCCTGTGAGAAGTCTCACTCCAGTCACTGTTCTCACTGGCAGCTGAGGGCCTTTGTGGGTTGTGAAGGCCAGGGTTACTTGTCCTCTAATTAGGACTGCTACTATGTGCTACTATGTCACCCAGTGTTGCTCTGGGCAGTCATCTACGTACAGTGACATTTTTGCATGCTTTACTCATATTAGATGAATTTGAATCCTTTGTTTGTGTCTGCTAGGATCTTTCCATCATTTGTGGTCACCTTTATGATGACCATGAAAATATCATTCCTTGAAGTCATGCAATTTGGAAATCTCAGACTTCTACACATTTTCTGCTTTTTTTTCCCAGTTAAAAGTGCCAGATGGTTTAGAACTTCAAGACTAAGGTTCTTCTCTTACTCATGTTTGTATTCCTGGAGATTCTAGTACAGAGCTAAGAACCCTAGTAAGCAACATTTTCTATTTCAATCTGAAGATCTGTTTCCTCCTATGTAAGTACATTATAACAAACTTAATAGGTAATTTGCCAGCCATCTCACACCACCCTAAAGACTAAAAAGAAGTAAATGGAGGAGCAGAGATGCAAAATATCACCAAAGAAGATATTCCAATGGCAAATAAGCACATAAAGAAGATATTCAATATCCTTAGCCAGTCAGGGCAATATAAATTAAAACTATAATGAGGTATCACTAAACATTTGTCAGAATGGCTAAAATAAACAAAATAGTGGACACCACCAAATGTTGGTGAAGACAGAGAAACTAGATCATACATTGCTGGTTGGACTATAAAATGGTACGTATAGCCTCTCTGGAAAACCATATGACAGTTTCTCATACAAGTAAACATATAATTACCACACAACCTACCAATTGCACTCGATTTATCCCAGAGCGTTGAAAAACCTGCGCATGAATGTTCATAGCAGCTTTATTCAGAATAGCCCAAAATTTGAAACAATGAAGTGTCCTTCAACAGGTCATGGTTAAACAGACTGTGGTACATCCACACCACACTATTTAGAAATAAAAAGAAACAAACAATTGATATACACAACAACCTAGATGACTCTCCAGGGAATTATGCTAAGTGACAAAAGTCAATCTCCAAAAGTTATATACTGTATGATTCCACTTATATAACATTTTTGAAGTGACAACACTTTTGAAGTGAAAACCAGCAGATTAGTGTTGGGGGACTGGAGGGCAGAGAGCTGGTTATAACACGGCAGCATGAGATATCTTTGTGGTGATGGAACTATTCTGTATCTTGACCATGGTGGTGGATATGTAAGCCTACACATGTGATAAAACTGTACGGAACAAAATACACACACAGAGATACACACAATGAGTACAAGTCAAACTGGGGAAATCTGAATAAGGTCAGTGGATTGTATTAACGTCAACATCCTGGTTCTGATATTATACTATAGTTTTAGAAGAAGTTACCACTGGGGGATATTGGGTAAATGGTAGATGGGATTGTTATTTCTTATTACTAAATGTGAATCTATAGTTATCTCAAAAAATTTCAATTAAAAAATGGAAAGCACAGAAACAGTGAGGCAATTTGAGGCTTGTTAAAAACTGAATAAAAATGTTAAGACCGCCGGGCGCGGTGGCTCAAGCCTGTAATCCCAGCACTTTGGGAGGCCGAGACGGGCGGATCACGAGGTCAGGAGATCGAGACCATCCTGGCGAACACTGTGAAACCCCGTCTCTACTAAAACATACAAAAAACTAGCCGGGCGAGGTGGCGGGCACCTGTAGTCCCAGCTACTCGGGAGGCTGAGGCAGGAGAATGGCGTGAACCCGGGAGGCAGAGCTTGCAGTGAGCTGAGATCCGGCCACTGCACTCCAGCCCCGGCGACAGAGTGAGACTCCGTCTCAAAAAAAAAAAAAAAAAAAAAAAAATGTTAAGACCTCAAGGTGCTAATAATACAGATGACAGAGGGATCATGGTAATAAAGAGAGTCTAATGTCTGGGATTTGTTTGAAAATAATACAGGAGAAGGGTAAGTGGATGGAAGTGTAGAAGGAGCATGACTGGCATGGAGGGGTGATTGCTGAGATTGTTTGATGAGTCCCTGGGTGTTCATTATACTGTTCTATCTACTTTAAGGAGTATTTTAAATTATTTAAAATAAAAAATTAAGATAAAAAAGTTTCTGATACCATATTACAGAACACAGAAGGAAGAGAATTCTAATAGTGAAAGAAACCTGAATCATTCCACCTAGTCCAACACGCTCATCTTGCAGATACAAACAACAATACCCTTCTTCTTGGTGCCTTACCCAATGCCACCTAGGTACAGTAGTTCCCACTTATCCAGAGTTTCACTGTCTACAGTTTTCAATTATCCATGATCAACCACGATCTGAAAACATTAAGTGAGAAATTCCAGAAATAAAAAATTAATAAATTTTAAATTGTGCACCGCTTAGAGTAGTGTGATGAAATCTCTTGCCATCCCGCCTTCCTGGGACATGAATCATCCTTTGTCCAGAGTATCCATGCTGTAGACACCACCAGCTCATTAGTCACTTAGTAGCAAGCTGGGTTTTCAGATCTACTGTTATGGTATCACAGTGCTTATGTTCAAGTAATCCCTATTTTACGTAATAATGGCCCCAAGGCACAAGGGTAGTGACACTGGCAATATGGATATGCCAAAAAGAAGCTGTTCATCTCTTACTGTGCTCATTATAAATTAGACTTTGTCACAGCTATGTATAGGCAAAAACATAGTATATATAGGGCTCAGTGTTATCTGTGGTTTCAGGCATGCACTGCAATATCTCCCACACCAATAAGGGGGGAATACTATAGTTAGGGGTACAGGAAGGCCTACAACCCTTATCTACTGACACTGAAACCACTGCTCTTTGTACTGTAGTATGCCACTTAACTACTACTATGCTTCATTTGGACTGATGTTCTGAACATCATAATCGTAACACTTTGAGGTAGTTTGCTAATATTTTTACTATTTTTCTTTTATTATGTGACTTTTAAAGGATTTGGGTATACAGTGAGCCCTAGGTATACATGAGGGATTGGCTCCAGAACCCCCCTACCCCGAGGATACCAAAATTCACAGACGTTCAAGTTCCTTATATAAAATGGCATAGTATTTTCATATAATCTACACATATCCTCCCATACTTTAAATCATGTCTATATTACTTATCATACCTAATACAATGTAAATGCTATGTAAATACCTATACTATATTGCTGAGAGAATAATGACAGGAAAAAAGGTCTATACATGCTCAGTTCAGATGCAACCACTATAGTCCTAACTACAGTTTTGATCCTGGTTGTCTAAATCCATGGATATGGAACCCACAGATATGGGGGACCAGTTGTATTTCATTTTATATTAAGAGTCATTGAAAAAAGAAGTCACAATATATTGATTTTTCTCAAAATATTGCTATTTCATGAAGATATGTGTATTTAGAAAATTACATTCATTCAAGAGCTAAAAGATTAAGTGGTTCACATTAATTATAGAAACCTTGATTTTATTGAATTCAATTAACAATAAGTTGACAGTGATCTCTCATTTAGAAAATCTGATACGAATTAAGCTTTACAACTAAATCCCATTAAATAGGGATCATGCTGAAGACACTTCATAGATATTTTATTGAAAGCAAACCCAAATAGTGTATCGGGCCTTGGAAATGAGATCCATATCTCTATTTAGCCTACAGGGAAGGAAGAAAAACTTTTCTTCTATCACTAATAATCTCTATTACTGAGCAAACATAAGTAATGAGCTTTATTCATAACATCCCTTGAGGAAAAGAGAGTTGATTTGTTTGTTTTCTACCAGTCAGGTCTTTAGTTCAAATCTAACATTACTGGGCTAGAATCACAGCTAAGGAACCAAAGAATGACACAGGGGCAGTGCTGTTTCAAAGACAGCCCTTAGCTCTGTTCAAGAGTGGACACAGAAACCATCTCATCACAATGGAAAGATGCAATGTAATAAACTCTTCATTTGCTGATTTTCCTGAGCCAACGGCCATTTAATATTTTTAGAAGTGATAACAACAGATGAAGCCTTCTGACAAACCATTGAAAAATCAATTCCTCAAGAAATAAAGAATTTTAATTATTAAAACGTTTAAAGTGAATTATAAAAATAATCTGTGGGACTTTAAGTAATCAGCTCTTGTTTTGTTTGTTTCGTGGTTCATCATTATACAGTGGAGTGGTTTTTTTCACTATCTTAATTCCCACAACGACTTTTTCCACAATCCCTGTGGCTTCTGAGTAAGTGACTGTCACAAGAACCTTTGCAAGCAACGTCATTCTTTTAGCAACTGTAAATGTTGTATGTGGTACATATCAGCAGGTTCATCATATGTCTAACAGCATCCAAAGCAACACTGAAAAAAAAAAGGGTGGTTACAAGGTGATCCCAAGAATAGTATGTTAGTGAGGCTCTCCCCTTCCCAGTAATGTTATCACTACTACTACTGATTTTTTTTTAAAGGGGGTAAAAAGGTACCATTCTTTACTCTCCCTGCTACATCAACCAAAGTGAATTAGCAGCAGCATGGCCAATATGGGTTCCCACTGAGAGGAAGAATCTGTTTCCTGTGCAGGATTAAATCCTCTTCTCCAGGCTGGCATGCTCAAGGGCAAGGCAGGAGGGAGGGGATGCAGAAACCCGCCAGAGCACATCTGGCAGTTTTCTGGATGTTTACAGCTGGCTCCACTGTGCTTCCTAGACCCTGTTTCTTTTAAGACTGCATAGGAAACAGCAAGTGCCGGGAGCTGGGAAGCTAGCAAACAGGCCAAGTAAAAGACGGAACTGTGGAAGAGGCTATCTCTTAGAGTCCATGCTAGAAAACACAGGTTCTTTGGCAGGAGAAAATAGTAATAATACTTAATTGCACTTATTACTTATTTCTATACATCTAAAAGTGAAGAATTAGCAGAATAAGGAATTTGAAAATCAGAAATTATTTATGTAAATCATGCCAAACTAGAGGAAGAGGGAAAAATTTTGACCTCTTGAAAAATTCTCAAGCTTCAGAAGTCAGTCAAGTGTGTTTCTCTTCAGAGTTACCCTTTACATGTGACATAAGAAAGGCCAGCATCAACTGTAACAGTTTACAGTTTTTCTAAGCCTATTGATGTACATCATGTAATTTGTTCTACATGATGGAAGAAATACATGAGGAAGGCCCAAGGTCTCCAGTGAGTAAGAAACTGAGTCAGGGCACAAAACTAAGCCTTCAGGCTCCAAGCCCAGGGTTCTTTCCAGCCTGCAAAGACCATCAGATTCTTGGGGGTGGGAAATGTTAAACGGATGTATTCCTGGCCTCCACCCCCAAAATCCTAATCCAGGAGTTCTGGGATGGGTTTTAAGAATCCACCTCATAAGCAGTGTTCCTGGTGACGCTATGCAGGTCTTGCCTCACATACACATGGAGGGTCTACTTTGTGATTCTTTACTTTTGTAGTCTATGGAATTATAGAGTCAGGAAAACTCATTCACCAAGACCCAAAATTATGCCATAACCGGTTTGCCTTCACTAGCTGCTCATCTATGTTTTCAGGGCTACTGTTAGCTCATTTGGTCTCCTCTCGGAGGGAGCCTAATTCACTTCCATTAAGCTAAGACCTCAGCTTATCACCCCTGACTCCCAGTTCACTGCCCCATTCCTTCATCTTCTCCTATATAAAAATTTCCTTCATTTTCCTTCTAATTGGTTAGTTAGTTCTTGCTAAACCATTAAAGGCCATTAGTGGCTTAGTATGTTACTCCTTTATCAATTATTATATTCAACAGTAGATTTGTGGCTGATAACCCTAATCAAAAGGAATCTTTAATAGTGGAATTTGGAGTGCCAAAAAGGAATAAATTTTGCACCACACATGTAACCACCAATCTGTGAAGCTTGCCTTATAAGGCATTCTATGTTTTAACTCCAGAGCCAGAAAATTCTTCCTTGTTACCTTGCTAGAAGGTAAATCAGTTCCCACTAGATTTATCCTTGCATTATTTTTATATAATATGAATAAATTTATTTGTTCCCTATATTAAATAAGCCCAGTTCTTCTAATTTTTCTTATATCTCTAGTTGCACAGATCTGCAAACATTTTTCTAAAGGGCCAAGTAGTAAATATTTTAGGCTTCTTTGTGGGCCATAGGTCTCTGCGGCTGTAGCCTGAAAAGAGCCACTGGCAACACGTAAACAAAGGTACGCAGCTGTACTCCAGTGACATTTTATTTACAAAAACAAGCTGTTGTCCATAGACCTTAGTTTGCCTACCCCTGAAAATCCTAATTTCAAGGCCTTCTTTAATTTCATTTTATTATATTTTTTATAAGCACTAAACAGAATTTTATTAAAGGACTTGTGTCTCCATTTGGTGAACTCTTTCCCCCTTTCCATTTTTTTCCTGTCTTAGGATGCTACATTACATTTCCTGAGGGTCTAGGAAATTCTGAGCCTTAAAAGGACAATGATAATTAAATCCAACGGGCTGAAGTTTGGCTAAAGTCATTTTCTAAAGTAAGAGATAGAACCACCCTAATTTAAACAAGTGAGATTTTTAAATGTCCTGATGAATAAACTGCAAATTCCTTCAGCACATGAATAAACTTCTACACTCAAATCCAGAAATGAGTAAATTTCTCCGCCAAAGAGTGAAAATGATAAAGCCTTCATAAACAGACCAAGAGGCAGGCATTGTAGGAATGTTAGAGGACTGTGAATCCTAAAGCACAGGCCCTCTCACACGTGCACAGGAAACATCATGTCTAGGAATCAGCAAGGAACTGTTTGAGTAAGCCATTAGTTCCTTCCCTTGCTCAAAACTGTCTCTGGATCATATGGATATGAATAAGGATTTATTTGTTTCTTTGCTTGCTTTTTACCAGGAGAATCCCTTTAAGATTTCCACAATTAGGCCGGGCGCGGTGGCTCAAGCCTGTAATCCTAGCACTTTGGGAAGCAGAGACGGGCGGATCACGAGGTCAGGAGATCGAGACCAGCCTGACTAACACGGTGAAACCCCATCTCTACTAAAAAATATTTTAAAAAACTAGCCGGGCGAGGTGGCGGGCGCCTGTAGTCCCAGCTACTCGGGAGGCTGAGGCAGGAGAATGGCGTGAACCCGGGAGGCGGAGCTTGCAGTGAGCTGAGATCCGGCCACTGTACTCCAACCTGGGTGACAGCGAGACTCCGTCTCAAAAAAAAAAAAAGATTTCCACAATTATATATGACATGCCAGGCACTAAGCTTCTGCCGGGACAAAGATGTGGTTGTTGCTTTTAAATAATACTATAATATTTCAGCGGTAATGAGAACAACATGCAGCTCTCAGCTTTCTATTGGAATTCAAGGGGACACTCAAAATCTCAGATAAAAACACCTAGATTTCAGAGAAGCATAGTATAGGTAAAAATAAAAAAGCACAGAATTTGGAGCTAGATGTGGGTTCAATCCCTGGCTCTGCCACTCATAGAATGGACAGGTCATTTAACCCCTCCATGCCTCAGTTTCTTCACTTGTTAAATAAAGGCACTTTTCCCTTAATGTGATTAAATGAGATAATGTATAAAATGTATATATCTGGCACATAGTAGGTATACTAATTAATCATACATTCATTCAAAAAATGTTATAGGATACACTAAATGTTCTAGATCAAAGGTGTGCAAACATTTTCTTAAAGAGCCAGATAGTAAATATTTTAGGCTTTGGGCATCATAAGTCTCTGTCAAAACCACTCAACTTTGCCATTGCAGCATAAAAACAGCCTAGATAATATGTAAATTAATGAGTGTGGCTTTGTTCCAATAGTACATCATTAATGAACACTAAAATTTAAATTTCATATCATTTTAATGTCATAGAATATTATTCTTTTTTAATTCTTTTTTTAACCATATAAAAATATAAAAACCATTCTTAGCTTGTGAACTGTACAGAAATACACAGCAGGATACCTGCTATGGCTCAAGACTGCAATCCCAGTGCTTTGGGAGGCTGAGGCTAGAGGATTGCTTGAGCCCAGGAGTTCAGGGTTGCACACTGCACTCCAGCCTGGGTAACAGAGTGAGATCCTGTCTCTAAAAAGGAAAAAAAAAATAGGCAGCAGGCCATAGTTCCCATCCTCTGTTCTAGACACTGTCCTGGGGCCTGGGAATAGAAGAGAGAACAATAATAGATATTATGTCCTAACATAAGGAAATACATTAAACATAATCACACAAAGAACTACAAAATTATAATTACAACAAATACTATTAGAGAAAATGCACATGGTTGCCAAGTACATAAAATTTTACCTCCAAATCTATAAATTTGGTTTGTGAGATTTTAATCTTTCTTGTTCAGCTTCATTCAAGTGTAAACCAGTTTTATGTAGCACTGATCATTTTAGTATCCTAATCACCCTTAACCAAAGCTTATTTTTATTTCAACGACCACAACACCCACCCAGATAGATTTTTAGGAACTGTTTTTGTCCAAGTTTACCAGATTACCTAATCACCTAGAATCTGTCGCCCCTGTCATCTCTGATTATCCAAGCTTCTTCCTGACAAACTCTTGCTGCAGCCCACTAAAAAGTCTCTAGCTACACTTTCTGTTGCCCCCAGCAATAGTTTCTGCTTGAGAATGCCCCCATGAGTTTTCTTCTCAGCTTTACAAATAACTCACTTAAACATGTGTGCCCACTTGCATGTGCATGGACAGCATTCAACTAATGTTCACTGAGCATCTACTATGAGCTAGGCACAGTGCCAGCACTGGAGATTTGTTGGCAAACAGATATGGTATTTGCTCTCAAGGAACTTATAACTAGAGAGAGCATGGGAGAAAAAAATCATTGCATAAACAATTATTTGAATATAATGTTGAAAGTGCTATAAGAATGTAATAATTCATCTTGAGGCCTTATCCAGTTGGCAGACTTAGAAAGGCTTCTATTACAGCACACATGTCCCTTTCAATGTGAGTGAAGGCAGGGCTTTTGCCTGTCTTATTCATTTACGTATTCCAAGCATCCTGAACTGTACCTGGCAAACAGCAGACATTCAATCAATATTTGTTAAGTGAAATAAATACGTGGAATGACTATAAATTGTCTGTTGCCATTTTCATCCTATAAATCAGAGATCTCTAAACTTTTTTTTATCATGACACTAGGAGTCAAAAAAGTTAAGCACTCAACCCTAATATGTGTATATTTACCTCCTGATTGATTATGAATATGTATTTCTATATAATATACTTTGTATATTATAAAATATACAAAAATATAAAAATTTTAAGGACAAGACAAAGGTGAAGGAAAAATATTTCAAGGTCATTCTTTTAGTTGGGTGATGCTCTGGATACAAATAAAAGTAGTCCTCTTATCCTGCTCTTTGCTCAGGCACCAAAGGGCTTTGGCTGGCCCTCTACCCTCACCCTTCATTGAGCTTCTCAGACTTCTGGGCCAGTGATTGTGGCTGAATAAAGTTGCAGAAATGTTGATTTTAAGGTGCCCATTGAAAAGTTAGCATCTCAAAATTTGACAGATGTAAATAGCAGGCAAATGAGCACACCATTACCTGGTTTTCCCAGGCCTCCTGGCTCCAGAGTCAGTGCTGCTGAGCAGCCAGCCAGTCCTGCTTATAGTCCTGGATGATCAGACACCCAAAAACTAAATGTTCAGATCCCATATGCTCAGTAGTCCTGGGGCAGCAGACTTCATTCAAAGTAGACTCTAAAGAGCCAGAGGTAATTTCCTTTCTCTGCATAAAGAACCCTGTCCTAATCTGCGCATAGTCAAAGAGCCCTGGGTTCCAAATGTGTAAATCTATTCACTAAATAAAATGCTACAGAAAACTAAACTTATTTTATTTAGTAATGGTGCAGACACTTTCTTGCCAGTAATATTTTGATGAGAGCAATTTGATTGAATATTTAATTTTTTGTTCTTCTTTGTGTGTTTTAAATCTTGACTGTAACATGGCATTTCAAATATCTGGGTTTGGGTCTTTTTACATTGTTTTGATAGGTGATTTTAATGGTTGCAATAGATGAGAAAGATCTACAGATCCACAAAGAGGAAGTATATCACTGGCTGTACTTAGTAAATCACAATCGCATATTTAAATCCCCTTCTCTAGCTGTAAGAGGTTTTATTCAAGTTCTGGATGCCTTTCAATGAGTCGCTAGTCAATGATTGCTTCATACTGTCATTAGCTACAATAAACACACAGGTTAAGGGTCATCATTAATAACGGCAAATATAAATCCATATTTCAAATAATTTTAATTTTAAATCTGGCTAGTCAATTTTTGAAAGATCTGATTAAACTGTTATTTGTACCTTTTACCTTTTTTTTGTTGTTGTTGTTCCAGAGATTCTTTGCAGGAAGCTTTTAAAGTCCTTAGTCTGAAAAGTAAGAGCTATGTTAACTACAATTGAATAATATCATCCCAGAAATCCAGGGCACAGGTAAACTGCAGTGCATAACATGCAATGAAAGGAGTGAAAACACCACTGATAGCTCCTTCCTATCGTCTAGGTCCCAGATGCCTTGTATAACTAACCTCTATGGCATCTGGTTTTCTGATAAATGCATGGAATGGCAATGCCAGCATCAATCCATATTTAAATATTAGTAGTAGCTGGGCACAGTGACTCATGTCTATAACACCAGCACTTTGGGAGTCTGAGGAGGGAAGATTGTTTGAAGCCAGGAGTTCAAGTCCAGCCTAAGCAATATAGCAGGACCTCATCTCTCTTAAAATAAAAATTTTATTAAAATTTTCAAAAAGTTAAGTATTAGTAGAGCTTAACTTTTACAAAATCAAAGTAAATATAAATCGCAATTCTAATGTTATTTCCCACATCTCAATGGATTGTTTTGCAAGCCCTCTGGAGGCCTGCATTCACTTTAAAGACTCTATGCTGGTGACGTAGACCATTATTAAACAAAATTATGAAGGCAAAATTGATCCTTGGTATCATGTGCATCTTGCTTTTCATGGCCTTACTCTCCTCTTTCAGCACAAAGCTCTTAAATCCAGCCCCCTGATCTGAAATTCACAGGATACCTGATGAACTTACCAACACTAAATGTTACAGTCTGGGTATATTAATCCTACCAAGATTCTTTGGCTTTTAGGAGAAGGTTCTCTGAACATGGAAATCTTAATGATGCAGCTTCTTGTTACAGAACCCACAGTCTGTGGGGCAGTGACAGTGGCTTCTCTAGCACCCTTTGGAATACACCCTATGGGTAACTGCCTACTGTATTGAGGGAAGGCCAGCCCTGCGGATGACTGTGTGAAGGGGGATATGGATATCACCAGTGCCTCATGATCACTTTCTCTGAGGTGACAGAAATTATTGCTGGAAGGAGCTATGTTTGACTTCCAAATGCCGGACCCTCATGTCTCCCTGTTCCCAAGCCTGGGCACTGGACTACTTTTTCTATTTCCAATGCTAATGATAAATCAACATTCAACAGAAGTTTCCAAAGAAGAAAATAAAAGAAGCATTGGCTGGTAATACTGAATTAATGTATTTTTCTGGTTATTTATAATGGCAAAGAATTATTTGCATAGGAAGAAAAATGCTAATTTTATTAAAGTGCTATTAAATGAGGCTTTTAGCCTAACTTTCAGCACCCTGAAAAATTATACATAGTGACTTGATTTGTCAGTTCTAACCTCTTTGGAATCATTAGCCTGCATAGTTGACACACTTGGGAAGGAAAAAACAAACAAACAAACAAAAAGCAAATCCAGAACTGACTTGTTCCCTAAATGAATTGAGAAGTTGTCATTAAGAAGCATCTGCTCCTTTATTGCATTCATGTAAAAGCATTCTTGTGCCTCTATAGCAGACTACTGAGCAGATGTTTTTAGTGCACTATACCCACAGCAATAGGTGTATCACAAAAAAGATAAGGAGCTACAACGTAATTAATGATTTCCGTTCCTCTATATATGAATTTAACTTTTTTTAATGGATTAAAAGTTGTGTCAAGAACCTCAACTTCTAACTCAAGCAATTCACTTGCAAGAAAGTGAACACAAAATCATTTACAGCAATAAATAACAAAAGGTCAGACTCAGTCTTATACCCAACATGACAAAATCTGAGAGTACAAGAAAGGCTTTTCCAGAGCAAATCATTCTACCACTTTCCCATAGGTCAGACAGAGAATTTGCCATTTGCCATTGGAGATCAATTTCTTTATGCCTTAAAGGTCTTCAAGTCAGGAGAATATGCATTTTCTCTGAGAATAGAGGCAAATACTTAAAATCATTATCAGCTAAAAATTTTTAAATCATAGCCAAGATTTTCAAACTGTCAGTGGGCTTACAGCAGGACAGGCAGGCACAGGACTCTGGGCAACGGAAGAAGGAAGACAAGTAGTATTTATAAACAAAACTGAAAAAAAAAACACACAAACAGTAGTAGTGCGGTTTTAATAAATTGGTAACATGTTCCTCTTACTCTAGGAAAATGCCCTAACTTTAACATAAATTTTAAAGCTTGAAAACAGTGGTTAATAACCATATGAAAGTCTTCAGAAAGACTGCTCTTTAATTCAAGATCCAAGTTCTGTTTGAGGTCCATGTGTTAGAACGGGCTACTCAGAGAAGCTGACTTTGACCTGAGTGCCAGTGATCTATTTGGAAAGCGATTTCAGGAGGACAAGTAAGGGAACAGGGAAGTGAGACAGAAAGAAAATACAGGGTATATTAGTTAACAGCTTACCACTGGGGTAGAACTAAATAAAAGTAAATATGGGGTATATTAGTAAACAGCTTACCACTGGGGGCAACCAGGGCTGCCCTGGTTGCCAATATGATAAGCAAGCTTATGAGATAAGGCATTATTATTTTACCCAAACTGAGTAATTACCCAAATTTGCCTAAGGTCACAATTAGAACATCTGGGAGACTGTATAGAACAAGCTGCCAAGTATTCCCACCTGAGAGGTTAGGGAGTAGGACGGCTTTGGGATGTTAACTCCTGGAATTGTGGGGCTATCTCACACTGGAACAGACCCTGGAGTACACAGGAACAGTAGGTATGAGGATATGGATAAAGCTAGAGACCACTGCCACCAGTCTGGGCAAAAGCCTAACAGTCCACAACTCTTTATCTACAACTCTGAAATCCCAAAGACTCTGAAATTTTTTTTAAATCTTTGTATAAGTTGAGCCCCAAACTCATTTGGTGGCAAATTCTTACCGGCAGCTTTTTATAGTGTCTACTTTTTCTACCTTGTATGAATATTGTTTCACTAAAGAAATATTAATATGTTTGAGTATAAGGTACTGCCTAAATACCATGAGGAATCTAAAATAACACAGAATTTACTTTTATAAAATTACTTTTCCAAAATCTCCCAAATTCTGAACTCCAAAACATATCAGGGTCCAAGGATTATGAACATGTATTTTTTTGTGGTGACTTCTACTTTCTGGTTGAATTTGTCTTGAGAATAAATAAAATAATATTGATGAAGTATACTGATTTCCTTGGACAAAAGGTACTGAATAGACTACTGAACAGTTACCAAATTTTAAAATCCAGGAAAAAAACAAAAAGGAAATGAGGGGGGAGGTAAAAAATAAAGCTTTCTAACCTCATGGGTATTTTTTATTACTGAGATTCTTGGAGCCTTCTCTTTACCATGGTCCATCATGGTTAATAGTCTTAAGATTACTATTTAAAATATTAAAACCCTACACCTTCAAAAACTCCCCAGAAAAATCAAAACCCAACCCAAAGATAAAGATTTTACAGTACGGCTATCAATAAAGGTCTTTTTTTTTTTTTTTTTTTTTTTAAAGGTGGTCTCATCAAACTAACACATGCTGAATTTCCACATCGGCCTCTCAAGCTCAGATGCTTCCAAAATCCAAACCAATATTCCTAATTACTGAGATCCACAATAACGAATAGTTATTCATTTAATAAACATTTATTGAGCATATAAGACAGTGTACTGAGTAGATTTTTAGAAATACGAAAAATAAACCTCACCATCATTCATATAAGAATTATGTAATTAGGTAAGGGAGCCAATTCATATAAATCATATCAACAAGTGACTACAACCCACAGCAAATTGTAATAATGGCTGTATGAGTTGTATACATGTTCATGGCATTAGAGATAAAGACCTCAATCCCATGAACTGGAAAGGATACAGGAAGTCTCAGTTTAAAAGACGCCGTTTAGCCTGAATAATGAATGATTCCAACTGATAGAAATGAAGCATAGGTTACACCAGGCAGAAGTGATGGCAGGACCTATGGCACAGGACACTGAAGTTCATGGCCAACTTAGCAAGTCACCCTGTTTGTGTGGAACATAGAGTTATATAAGAGAATTAAAATAGGATACAACTGTTACCCTGAAGTCAGACTGTAGAGAATCAAAGTATATAATTTAAACTATATTTGGTAGACACTAGGGACCAAAAGGAAGTAGATGTGAGGCAGTATAGCTTAACAAATGAACACGGCAGACTTTAGGAGTCACTCTGCCTGGTTTGGGACTTGATTGCACCATTTACTTAGCTATGTGACATCACAAGTTACTCAAGCTCTCAAAAGCAATTTCCTCATTTGTTCAACAGAAAATGACAATAACAGTATCTGGTTCATGAAGCTGTTGATGGGGCTGAATGAAATAACCTATGTAAAATATTTAGGACTCTGCTTTGCATGTAAGAAAATAATAATGTTAGATTATTGTCATTAGTGGTGTGGTAGAGTAACATTATGTGAATTTTGCTTTAAAAAGAATAATCTAGCAATTAACTGAAGGACTGATTGGAAATTAGAAAGAGAAGGCATGGTGAGATCAGTTAGAAGGCTATTTAAATAACATGATCCTAAAGAGAGGTAATAAGAGATTTTTTAAAAAATAAAATAAATGATTGGGAGCAGTACTAGGAAGGAGGGAACAAATGAGAGAGATGTTCCAAGAGAGTATGCATTTGTTAAAGCAAATTACTGTTGAATTTAAGGGGTCAAAGAGCAAGCTCATTCATTAGACAATATCATGGTTTTGAGACTGAATAACTGGGAAAACGGTGGTGTCATTAACGCTAAAAGGCAGTACTATTTTGGAGATGCTGATTTAAGGCAATGTGAATCCTACAGCTTACTGAATTTTTAGATCAAAAGTCTAAAGAGAAATGGGGACTACAGACATGGTTTTAATAAGAGTTACTAGTATTCAGCATTAACTATGTGCTACATGAATACTATAAACCATATATACCCATATGATAAGCAAGCTTATGAGATAAGGCATTATTATTTCACCCAAACTGAGTCCTAAAGCTCTTGGCCACACAATTTGCCTAAGGTCACAATTAGTAAGAGGCAGAACTAGAGTTTAAAGTGTATATAACTTTAAAGCTCATATATAGTTTGGATTTGAGTCATTAGCATAAAAAGAATAACTGGAACAACTAAAGTAGATAAAATTTCTAATGGGGAAAGAAGATAAGGTCAGAGAAAAATCTTGAGAAATGCCATATGTCAGAGATAGATGGAAAAGAGGAGCCAGCAATGCGAAGAGCTTGGTAGACACAGAAGACAACATAAAAAGATGAAAATGACATGGAAATCACAGAAGGAAAGCTTCCAGCAGACCATGGTCAATACCTTGCATGTTACAGAAAAATGAAGACATTGTCACCAATGTCTTTTTAGAAATAAATTTCAAATGCATATTGGAAGAAAATGCAGAATTGTAAAGAGTGGTATGAACTTGTGGTGAGGAAGTGTCAGTATTAAGAGTAGATAACCCTAATGAGAAGTTACATAGAAAAACAGAAAAACTACAGGTAGCTTGAGGGGATATAAAGGTCAAAGTAAGAGCTTTTAGAAATATATATTCAATCTGGGTTTATCTGTATGTTGAATGGAATGAGTCAGTAGAGAAAAAGAAATGAGGATGCTAAAAGAGATTCAGATTTCATGATGCAATAGGAGATGAAGTAAGTGGTATAAGCATATAAAAAGAAGAGACAATGCTTCTCCTGAGACAGAAGTGCTCTACAGTGACACAATTCCAGATGATGTTCTAGAACATGATGTTACTGTGCCTGCAGGCAGCTGGAATAGAATCAAATCACTGGATCAGAGGTCAAAACATCAGATGAGTTCTCTTGATACAGAGCAGAGTTCACCAAAATTTGTCTTAAAAGGACCAAATAGTATTTTATTTAGTCTTTCTAGGAGTATGGTCTTTGTCACAACTACTACTCAACTCTGTCATTACAGCATGAAATCACTCACAGACAAATAGGTGTGGTTTAGTTCCAACAAAACTTTATTAATAAAACAAGCAGCTGGCTGGATTTAGCCCAAGGGCTGTAATCTGCTGACCCATGATATAGAAGACTGACTGCCTTACAGACCAGTCCTGCTACAAATTAACAGATATAAATTCTAGGGAGAAAACCTATTTGAGGCTTTGGAGATTTAAGAAAAATAGATTTTGAAAAGGAGTCAACACCTGGGGCAAGTGATTTGGTTTTTACAGTTTTTTCCTGGCGGCAGTTGCAATGGTGGTGGTGTTGGCACAAGGACTGGGGGAGGGCAGGCAGCAAAAACTCTTGCCATCTTTCTGACTGGAGGAAACTGGGGAAAAGAGCCTGGAAAAATCATCGCTGCTGGAGAATGACGAAGATGCCCAAGAAAGAAGAGAGCCAAAACAGGAGAACCCCAGATTCCATGTTTAAACTCAGCCCAAGTCTCTGGCTGACTCCTGAACCATGTACGCGTGGGGCAATCTGAAAGCAGCTTAAAACTCAGGTTAAAAGAACTGGATTGAGTTCTATGCCACTGCCTACTACAAACATGACAGTTTGCAATCTGAGTCTAACTAAGCTATTGATTGCAAAAAGGAAAACATCAACATTAATATTTTTTTTAATTTAACCTTTATTTTAAGCTCAGGGCCAGGCACAGTGGCTCATGCCTGTAATCTCAGCACTTTGGGAGGCTGAGGCAGGTGGATCACTTGATGTCAGGAGTTCAAGACCACCCTGACCAACATGGTGAAACCTCATCTCTACTAAAAATACAAAAATTTAGCCGGGTGTAGTGGTGAACCCCTGTAGTCTCAGCTACTTGGAAGGCTAAGGCAGGAGAATTGCTTGAACCCAGGAGGTGGAGGTTGCGGTGAACTGAGATCATGCCACTGCACTCCAGCCTGGGAGACAGAGCAAGACTCCGCCTCAAAAAAGAAAAAATAAAGTTCAGGAGTCATGTGCAGGTTACACAGGTAAACTTGTGTCATGGGGCTTTGTTGTACAGATTATTTTGTCACCCAATTATTAAACCTAGTACCACCTAGTTATTTTTCCTGAACATCAATATTCTTCAGAAGAATGTAATGAAATCTACAGCCTTCAAAACATAACATCCACAATATCCAAAATGTACTCAAGAATTACCCAACATAGAAAGAACGGAGAATTGAATGTGACGCAATCTGTTGAGGTTTATATCTAGATGTTGATATTTCCAACATCTAGGTTATCTAGGTTATCTAGATGTTGAAAATATCAAATAAAAACTTCGAAACAGCTATTATGAGTATGCTCAAGTGAGGAAAAAGTATACTCATATTGATTTTTAAAAATAGGACATTTCAACAGAGAAACAGGAAGTACAAAAAACTGGAAATTTTATACCTGAAGAATACAAATATCTGTGATAAAAATTCAATAGATCTGATTAATAACAAACTGGAGATGACTAAGGGAAATAATTAGTAAACTACAGGATAGATGAAGTCATCCAATCTGAAGACGAGAAAAAAAAAGAAAATGAACGAAGTATTTGGGACATGTGGGACAATTTCAGAACATCAGACATATGGACAATTGGAGTCCTAGAAGAACAGTTTAGAGAATAAGGCAGAAAAATAATGTTTAAAGAAATAGTGAGAGAAAACTCCTCAAACTTGACAAAAAAATAAATTTACTGACTCAAGAAGTTTAGAAAACCACTCTAAAAATATGAATAAATCAACACCTAGACGCATCATAATCAAACTAATGAAAACCAAAACTAAAGAGAAAATATTGAAAGTAGACAGAGAAAAACAATATAATAAATATAGGGAAACATCAATTAGAATTTCCATGGATTTCTCACCAGAAACAATGAAGGCCAAGAAGCCATAGAAAAATATCTTTAAAGAATTCTACATCTGGTAAAAATATTCTTCAAGAATCTAAGTGAAATAAAGATATTGTCTACAAAAGGAACACTAAGGCAATTCATTACCATCAGGCCTGTACTACAGAAACAACAAAGAAGTTCTCCAAGCTGAAGAGAAATAATACCCTAGGGAAATTCAGGTCTGAATTTAGGCATAAGCTAAGAAGACTGGAAACAGTAAATATTAAAGACTATAATGTTTGGCCACGTGAGGTGGCTCACGCCTATAATCCCAACAGTTTGGGAGGCCAAGGTAGGAGGATCACCTGATGTCAGGAGTTCGAGACCAGCCTGGCTAACATGGTGAAACCCTGTCTCTACTAAAAATACAAAAATTAGCTGGACATGGTGGCAAATGCCTGTAATTCCAGCTACTCAGGAGGCTGAGCCACAAGAACCACTTGAACCCAGGAGGCAGAGGCTGCAGTGAGCCGAGATCAGACCATTGCGCTCCAGCTTAGGCAAAAGAGGAAGACTTTGTCTCAAAAAAACAAAAAAAAAGACTATGATGTTATCTTAAAGTTTAAAAAAGTGACAGTTTTATGCAAAAGTTATAACACTGTTATAAAAATTATAACAATGTGCATGTATATCTGTATACATTGAGGTTCATAATGTATATACATATAATACATATGACAACTACTATATAAAGGATGGTGAAGAATATGACAAATCAAGTAATATAACTGCAGTTTCTACATTTCATATAAAGTATACAAGATTAACTCTAAGTAGAGTAAAAAATTAAGGACGTATATCTTAATTACCAAGTTAATCATTCATAAAATAAAGAAGTATATCTAAAAAGTCAAAAGGCAAATTAAAGTGAGATTCTAAAAAATAATCCAAAAGAAGACAGGAAAGAGGAAACAGAGGAATAACAGCAAATATAAAAAAGCAAGCTAACAGAAAAAGTTAATAAAATGATAGACTTAAATCAATCATATTAATTATTACATAAATGCTAATGCACTAAACATTTCAATTAAAAGGCAGAGATTATCAGAATGGATTTTTTAAAAACAAAACAGTTTTTGCCTACAACAGAAAACTAAGTATGAAGAAGAAGGCAGATCATGCAAACAATAACCATAAGAATGTTGGAGTAGATATAATATCAGATAAAACAGACTAAAATTAAGAGTATTACTGAAGATAAAGAGGGATACTTCATAATCATAAAAGAGGCAATTTTTTCAGATAGTCATCAGTCATAAATGTATATGTGCCTGAATGAGCCTAAAATTATACGAAGCAAAAACTGACAGAACCAAAAGAAGAAATAGACAAGTCCACAATCATAGTAAGAGATTTTAGCACCCTAATCTCAG
Source organism: Rhinopithecus roxellana (assembly GCF_007565055.1). Lineage (NCBI taxonomy): Eukaryota > Metazoa > Chordata > Mammalia > Primates > Cercopithecidae > Rhinopithecus > Rhinopithecus roxellana. The sequence continues at coordinate 144,007,507 of NC_044551.1, forward strand.
CAATTTATAGAAAAGCTAAAAAAATTTTAGTCAAAACAAAGAGGATTTATGACCTAATTTACATTTATAAAATAATATCCTCCAAAACTGTAGAATAGTAATTCTCGTCAAGTACACACAGTACATTAACCATGATAGAACATATGCCTGACAGTAAAAGACATCTTAAATAAATTTAAAAGAACTGAAATCACATAAACTATCTCTGACCAGAATAAATTAAATTAGAAATAAGTGACCATAGATATTTAGAAAAACCCTAAATATTTTAAAATAAAACAATATACTTTTAAATAATCCATGGGTCAAATTTAAAAATCATAAAGTGAATTATAAAATATTTAAAAATTTAAAATAAAAATGCAATAAAATAAAATGAATGTAATGCAGCTAAATCAGTGCTTAGAGGAAAAATTATAGCTACAATTCTTTTATTGAGTAACAAAAAAGGTCTTAAATCAGTGACTTAACTTTCAACCTTACAAAGAGCAAAGTAAACCCAAGGCAAATAAAAGGAAGGAAATAACAAAGATAAGCACAAAATCAACAAAATAGAAAACAGACAAGTCAGAGAAAAAAAATAAGAAAAACAAAACCAATTCTTTGAAAAGATTAATAAAACTGATGAACCTCTAGCAAAATTGATCAAGAAAAGTAGAAAGAACAAAAATCATCAAAACCAGAAATGAAAAAAGGATTACCATTAAAAATCCTATAAATATTAAAAGGATAATAAGAAAACATTATAAACAATGTACACCAAAAATTTAGCAATTAAGATGAAATGGATAAATTCCATAAAAGAACAAATACCAAAGCCCATGAAAGGAATAATAGATACTCTAAATAGCTCTATATCTTTAAAGAAGTTGGCTGTAGTTTAAAACCTCACAAAGGAAGCATCAGGCCTAGATGGCTTCACTGGTAAAGCTCTACAAAATATTTAAGGAAAAAATACCAATCTATACAAAATCTTTCCAAAATAGAAGAGGTATAAACACTTCTCTACTCATTTTATGAGGACAAAATTACCTTGATAACAAGCCAGACAAAGAAAGTACAAGAAAATAAAATTGTAAGTCAATATCCCTTCTTCCACCAAAATATGTTAAGAACCAATCCTGTGTTGGCAGAAAAAAACTAGAGGGGAGGACAGTGGTAACAAGCTCTTTTCTACATTTTGAGCCTCTGGTCTCCAACCTGTCTTTTACTCCCAGCATATAAGAAATGTATTATAATGTCTCTCATCTTTAAAGTCTGCACAAACACAAACATTATTCATCCAAGACCCTGTTCTCCCCCACTAGCTACTGTCAGAAATCTATCCTTTTGTTCACAAACATTTGGAATGACCTCCATTCAGTCTGGACTTCTCCACCCCTTGTTCACTGCACAGAACAATCTGGCTGCCATTCTCAGCCCACAGACACTGTTCTCACTTTGGTAATCTCCCAGTTAGAACACCTTCCACACTCTTGTGTCTCCAACATCCTCCCATGATTCTAACGACCATTCTGTGCAATGGGGCTTATTCACTCACACAGCTCTGGCAACTAGGTCTATACTGAGTTTCACTCATCCCCATGTCTCTGACTTTCTGTAATGATGGTCTCACTCACAAGGAAGGCTCTGATAACACTTTGGTATAGATGTTCTAACTTGTTCTAGTAGTGCTGATGACTGTATCTGTGAAGGTGGTCTCACTTGTTCACACAGCGCTGGCTCCACCTCTGTGCTTTTGTTCTCACTCACTTCCATGACTCTAACAACCACTGCATTGCTGATGGTCTTATTCATTCCTTTGGCCTATTACCTCTCTGCCAAAAGATCTGACAATTTATACTTTAGCCCAGACCTCTTTCTTCAATAGAAGACAAAAACTAAAGTCATTATCTCATCAAACAAAACAAAACTACTTGTCCTCCTCAATTCCCTATTTTGGCAATGACATGTACATAATACCTAGATGTCTAAGAGTCATCCCAAATTTATTCATTTCCCCATTCAACTCCATATTTTGTCACCAAATTAAATGATTCTACCTCCTAAGTATTGCTGTAATCTCTTCCCAATTTCCATACTCACTGCCACTCCGCTAGTTGAGCCCTTATTAACTCTTACCTGGAATATTAAAATAGTGTCCTCACTGATGTCCTAATTCACTTTTCAGTCACCTCCCATGTACCCTCTACACTGCCACCACAGTATCTTTCTAGCACAAGACGATGCAGTTACACAGGTCAAAATTCGATCTCATTTCCAAGCATGGTATCTGAGGCTCTTTGCTTACAGAAGCCACCCTGCTCATATGTACACTCTTATCTTCCACCTGTCCCGTGTTAGCATCCTTTGTTTTCATTCTGCTCATGCTTGTAGTTCTCCTGCTCTCTCATGACTTCTGTGCCTTTACATACGTGTCATCCCAGCCAAGAAGAGCTCCCTTCAAATTCCCACCTAAAAAATGCCTACTCTTCCTTCTTGTCCAGCTCAAACTCTGCCTCCACTAGAAAACCTTTCAAATGCTTTTTAGCAAACTTGGACACTGCTTCTCCCACACAAGTATCGTACTAGTACATATCTTACTGAGAGGAATTATTTTATTGTATTCTCATTATTTATACATGAGTCTGTCCAGTAGCCTATTGGCTTGAGAAAACAAGCTGTCTGTAGTGTTTATAACCCCAAACCTGGCACCTGGCACATAAATGCTGAACAGACATGAAGCAATTCAGAGGCTTGTTCCCATACTCATTTTCTTACTGCTTCATCCATGTCTAAACTCTATATAATCCAGAATGCATCGTAACACTACATTCACTGGTAGAAGGAGAATTATTTTGTAAGTCAAGGCATGAAAATGAAAATAACTTTGCATCTTATAAAATTTAAGCTTTTTAAAAATAGGTTAAGGTGACCAGGCAAAAAGGTAGAACCAGTGCTATACACATGTTGAGAAGATGATATGAGGGAGGCTATCCAGTGGGCAACTGGAATTTTTTTTTCAAACAGCCTTTTGGGTATGGGTGTGTGTGTGTGTGTGTGTGTGTGTGTGTGTGTGTGTGTGTGTGTAACTGCATCCCTTAGTTAGAATTTTGGATTATAAAAATATGTAAGAATGATCCTTAAGACAAAAAGGAGACTACACTGAGCAAAGGAAGAAAATTCCTAAATACTATGCATAAATTTTATATACTCATTATTATTTTCCTTTTTTTTTTTTTTATCTAAAGTAAGCTATATTTGTTGGCATCTCTGGGCATTTTGCCCAGTTTAGCTTATTTTTTTCATCTCTTCAGTCTTTTCTGGGTATACTGTGACTGATACTTTTAAATGATAATTTAGCATTACTTCTTCATTTTTATACCCTCTCCAAACTGGGATTATGACTGAGATCAAAAGAAGGTGTTAGGCAGGAAACACATTTTCTGCACATTCCACAGGTATTTTAAGTAAAGGACACATCAAAGTTAAACCCCAAAAAGCAATTTTCTTAATTAGCTTAATAAGTAATGACTGTGATTGAATCATGTGTATCAGTTCAAGAAATCCTTTAAAACATGATAGGCTTTAATAACAACAAAAAAACTTCAAGTAACAAGTTATTAATTACTATATCCTACTCGACTTTCAGTCTTCATTAGATAGCTTCAAATTTTGTTCTTACCGAAACAAATTCCAAAATTTAAGTAGTAATAACGTTATTGATACTACTTTCTACAAACATGTCAAAAATATTTTCAACTGCTAAATATACCAAAAAGAATCTATGCATTCCCAGCCAAGATGGTCAAATGGAAACAGCTTCAGTCTGCAGCCCCCAGTAAGACCAACACAATAGGCAGGTGATTTCTGCATTTCCAACTGAGGTACCCAGTTCATCTCATTGGGACTGGTTAGAGAGTGGGTGCAGCCCACACAGGGCAAGGCAAGGTAAGGAATCGCCTGACCTGGGAAGCACAAGGGGTTGGGGAACTCACTCCCCTAGCCAAGGAAAGCCATGAGGAACTGTGCCTTGAAGAAGGGTGCACTCTGGCCCAGATACTACACTATTCCCATGGTCTTCACAACCCACAGATCAGGAGATTCGCTTGGGTGCCTACAACACCAGGGCCCTGGGTTTCAAGCACAAAATGGAGCAGCCATTTGGGCAGACACTGAGCTAGATGCAGGAGCTTTTTTTCATACCCCAGTGGCTCCTGCAACACCGGTGAGACAGAACCATTCACTCCCCTGGGAGCCAAGTGGTCTGGCTCGCAGGATCCCACCCCCATGGAGCCCAGCAAGCTAAAATCCACTGGCTGGAAATTCTCGCTCTCAGCACAGCAGTCTGAAGTCGACCTGGGACGCTGCAGCTTGGTGGGGACAGGGGCGTCCACCATTACCGAGGCTTGAGTAGGTTATTTTCCCCTCACAGTGTAAACAAAACCTCTGGGAAGTTCAAACTGGGTGGAGCCCATCACAGCTCAGCAAAGCCACTCTAGCCAGACTGCCTCTCTGGATTCCTCCTCTCTGGGTAGGGCATCTCTGAAAGAAAGGCAGCAGCCCCAGTAAGGGGCTTATAGATAAAACTCCCATTTCCCTGGGACAGAGCACCTGGGGGAAGAGGTGGCAGAGGGAACAGCTTCAGCAGACTTAAACGTTCCTGCCTGTTGGCTCTGAAAAGAGCAGCGGATCTCCCAGCACAGAGCTCGAGCTCTGCTAAGGGACAGACTGCCTCCTCAAGTGGCTCCCTGACACCCCCCCCCCCCCCGGCCCCCCATGCCTCCTGACTGGGAGGCACTTCCCAACAGGGGTCGACAGACACCTCATACAGGATAGCTCTGACTGGCATCTGGCAGGAGGCCCTCTGAGAAGAAACTTCCAGAGAAAGAAGCAGGCAGCAATCTTTGCTGTTCTGCAGCCTCTGCTGGTGATACCCAGACAAACGGGGTATGGAGTGGACCCCCAGCAAACTCCCACAGACCTGCAGCAGAGGGACTTGACTGTTAGAAGGAAAGGAACAAACAGAAAGGAATATAGCTCCAATATCAACAAAAAGGATGACCATGCAAAAACTCCATCTGAAGGTCACCAACAGCAAAGACCAAAGGTAGATAAATCTACAAAGATGAGGAAAAACCAGTGTAACAAGGCTAAAAATTCCAAAAACCAGAATGCCTCTTCTCCTCTAAAGGATCACAACTCCTCGCCAGCAAGGGAACAAAACATGATGGAGAATGAGTTTGACAAATTTACAGAAGAAGGCCTCAAAAGGTGGGTAATAACAAATTCCTCCAAGCTAAAGGAGCATGTTCTAAACCAATGCAAGGAACCTAAGAACCTTGAAAAAAGGGTAGAGCAACTGCTAACTAGAATAACCAGTTTAGAGAAGAATATAAATGACCTGATGGAGCTGAAAAACACAGCACGAGAACTTCATGCAGCACACACAAGTATCAATAAATGAATCGATCAAGCGAGAGAAAGGATATCAGAGCTTGAAGATCAACTTAACGACATTAAGCATGAAGACAAGATTAGAGAAAAAGAATGAAAAGGAATGAACAAAACCTCCAAGAAATATGGGACTATGTGAAAAGGCCAAACCTATGTCTGATTGGTGTACCTGAAAGCGACGGCAAGAATTGAACCCAGTTGGAAAACACTCTTCAGGATATTATCCAGGAAAATGTCCCAAACCTAGCAAGACAGGTCAACATTCAAATTCAGGAAATACAGAGAATATCACAAAGAAACTCCTTGAGAAGAGCAACCCCAAGACACATAATCATCATATTCACCAAGGTTGAAGTGAAGGAAAAAATGTTAAGGTCAGCCAGTAGAGAAAGGACAGGTTATCCAAAAAGAGAAGACCATCAGACTAACAGTAGATCTCTCTGCAGAAACCCTACAAGCCAGAAGAGAGTGGGGGCCAATATTCAACATTCTTAAAGAAAAGAATTTTCAACCCAGAATTTCATATCCAGCAAAACTAAGCTTCATAAACAAAGGAGAAATAAAATCCTTTACATACAAGCAGATGCTGAGAGATTTTGTCACCACCAGGGCTGCCTTTACAAGAGCTCCTGAAGGAAGCACTAAATATGGAAAGGAAAAACTGGTACCAGCCACTGCAAAAACATACAAAATTGTAAAGACCATCAACACTATGAAGAAACTGCATCAACTAACTGGCAAAATAACCAGCTAGCATCATAATGACAAGGATCAAATTCACACATAACAATATTAACCATAAACGTAAATGAGCTAAATGCCCCAATTAAAAGACACAGACTGACAAATTGGATAAACAGTCAAGACCCATCGGTGTGCTGTATTCAGAAGACTCATCTCACATGCAAAGATACACATAGGCTCAAAATAAAGGGATGGAGGAATATTTGCCAAGCAAATGAAGAGAAAAAAATATAAAAATCAGGGTTGCAATCCTAGTCTCTGATAAAACAGACTTTAAACCAACAAAGATCAAAAGAGACAAAGAAGGGCATTACATATGGTAAAAGGAATCAATGCAACAGGAAGAGCTAACACTCCTAAATATATATGCACCCAATACAGGACCACCAAGATTCATAAAGCAAGTTCTCAGAGACCTACAAAGAGACTTAGACTCCCACACAGTAATAGTGGGAGGCTTTAACACCCCACTGTCAATATTAGATAGATCAATGAGACAGAAGATTAACAAGGATATTCAGGACTTGAACTCGGCTCGGGACCAAGTGCAACTAATAGACATCCACAGAACTCTCCACCCAACTCAACAGAATATACATTCTTCCCAGCACCACATAGCACTTATTCTAAAATCGACCACATAATTGGAAATAAAACACTCCTCAGTAAATGCAAAAGAACAGAAATCATAACAGTCTCTCAGACCACAGTGCAATCAAATTAGAACTAAAGATGAAGAAACTCACTCAAAACCACACAACTATATGGAAAATGAACAGCTTGTTCCTGAATGACCAGTGGGCCAATAACGAAATTAAGGCAGAAATAAACTAGTTATTTGAAACCAATGAGAACAAAGATACAACGCACCAGAATCTCTGGGACACAGCTAAAGCGGTGCTTAGAAGAAAATTTATAGCACTAAATGCCCACAGGAAAAAGCGGGAAAGATCTAAAACTGACACCTTAACATCACAATTAAAAGAACTAGAGAAGCAAGAGAAAACAAATTCAAAAGCTAGCAGAATACAAGAAATAACTAAGATCAGAGCAGAACTGAAGAAGATAGAGACACAAAAAACCCTTCAAAAAATCAATAAAAAATTAATGAATTTAGGAGCTGGTTTTTTGAAGTTTAACAAAACAGATGGACTGTTGGCCAGAATAATAAAGAAGAAAACAGAGAAGAATCAAATAGACACAATAAAAAATGATAAAGGGGAGATAACCAGCAATCCCACAGAAATACAAACTACCATCAGAGAATATTATAAAAATCTCTACGCACTAAACTAGAAAATCTAGAAGAAATGGATAAATTCCTGGACACTTACACCCTCCCAAGTCTAAACCAGGAGGAAGTCAAAACCCTGAATAGACCAATAAAAAGTCCTGAAATTGAGGCAATAATTAATAGTCTACCAACAACAACAAAAAACGCCTAGGACAAGACAGATTCACAGCCGAACTCTACCAGTGGCAAAAAGAGGACCTGGTACTATTCCTTCTGAAACCATTCCAAACAACAGAAAAAGAGGGACTCCTCCCTAACTCATTTTATGAGGCCAGCATCATCCTGATACCAAAACCTGGCAGAGACACAACAAAAAAAGAAAATTTTAGGCCAATATCCCTGATGAACATCAATGTAAAAATCCTCAATAAAATACTGACAAACCTAATCCAGCAGCACATCAAAAAGCTTATCTACCACAATCCAGTTGGCTTCATCTTTGGTATGCAAGGCTGGTTCAACATATGTAAATCAATAAACGTAATCCATCACATAAACAGAACCAAAGACAAAAACCACATGATTATCTCAATAGATGCAGAAAAGGCCTTCAAAAAAATTCCACACCCCTTCATTCTAAAAACTCTTAATAAACTAAGTATCAATGGAACATATCTCAAAATAATAAGAGCTATCTATGACAAATCCACAGCCAATATCATACTGAATGGGCAAAAACTGGAAACATTCCCTTTGAAAACCAGCACAAGACAAGGATGCCCTGTCTCACCACTCCTATTTAATATAGTGTTGGAAGTTCTGGCCAGGGAAATCAGGCATGAGAAAGAAACGGTATTCAAAGATGAAGTCAAATTGTCTCTGTTTGCAGATGACATCACTGTATATTTAGAAACCCCCATCATCTCAGTACAAAAACTCCTTCAGCTGATAAGCAACTTCAGGAAAGCCTCAGGATACAAAATCAATGTGCAAAAATCACAAGCATTCCTACACACCAATAACAGACAAACAGAGTCAAATCATAAGCAAACTCACCTTCACAATTGCTACAAAGAGTGTTAAATACCTAGGAATACAACTTACAAGGGATGTGAAGGACCTCTTCAAGGAGAACTACAAACCACTGATCAACGAAATAAGAGAGGACACTTAAACAAATGGAAAAACATTCCATGCTCATGGATAGGAAGAATTAACATCGTGAAAATGGCCATACTGCCCAAACTAATTTATAGATTCAGTGCTATTCCCATCAAGCTACCAGTGACTTTCTTCACAGATTTAGCAAAAACTACTTTAAATTTCATATGGAACCAAAAAAACAGATCTCATAGCCAAGACAAACCTAAGCAAAAAGAACAAAGCTGGAGGCATCACATTACCTGACTTCAAATTTTACTACAAGGCTACAGTACCTAAAACGGCATGGTACTTGTATCAAAACAGATATATAGACCAATGGAACAGAACAGAGGTCTCGGAAATACCACCACACATCTACAACCATCTGATCTTCGACAAAACTGACAAAACAAGCAATGGGAAAAGATTTCCTATTTCGTAAATGGTGTTGGGAAAACTGGCTAGCCATATGCAGAAAACTGAAACTGGATGCTTTCCTTACACATTATGCAAAAATGAACTCAAGGTGGATTAAAGACCTAAAACCATAAATACCCTAGAAGAAAACCTAGGCAATGCCATTCAGGACATAGGCATGGGCAAAGACTTCATGACTAAAACACCAAAAGCAATGGCAATAAAAGTCAAAATTGACAAATGGGATCTAATTAAACTAAAGAGTAAAGAGCTTCCACACAGCAAAAGAAACTATCATCACAGTGAACAGGCAGCCTACAGAATGGGAGAAAATGTTTGCAATCTTTCCATCTGACAAAGGGCTAATATCCAGAATCTACAAAGAACTTAAACCAATTTACAAGAAAAAACAATCCCATCAAAAAGTGGGCAAAGGATATGAACAGACACTTCTCAAAAGAATACATTTATGCAGCCAACAAACATATGAAAAAAAGCTCATCATCACTGGTCATTAGAGAAATGCAAATCAAAATCACAATGATTTGTGATCACCAGTTAGAATGGCGACATCAAAAAGTCAGGAAACAACAGATGCTGGAGAGGATGTGGAGAAATAGGAATGCTTTTACACTGCTGGTTGGAGTGTAAATTATTTAACCATTGTGGAAAACAGTGTGGCAATTCCTAAAGGATCTAGAACCAGGAATACCATTTGACCCAGCATCCCCATTACTGGGTATATACCGAAAGGATTATAAATCATTGTACTATAAAGACACACGCACATGTATGTTTACTGGGACACTGTTCACAATAGCAAAGACTTGGAACCAACCCAAATGCCCATCAATGAAGAAAGAAAGTGTGACACATATACACCATGGAATACTATGCACTCATAAAAAAGGATGAGTTCATGTCCATTGTAGGGACACGGTTGAAGCTGGAAACCATCATTCTCACCAAATTAACACAGGAACTGAAAACAAAACACTGCATGTTCTCACTCATAAATGGGAGTTGAACAATGAGAACACATGCACACAGGGAGGGGAACATCACACACCAGGGCCTGTAGTGGGGTGGGGGACTAGGGGAGGGATAGCATTAGGAGAAATACATAATGTAGATGAGGGGTTGATGAGTGCAGCAAAACACCATGGCACATGTATACCTACGTAACAAACCTGCACATTCTGCACATGTATCCCAGAACTTAAAGTATAATAATAAAAAATAATAATAATGGCAATTCACTTCCAATGAGTGCCAACTGCCAGGAATTATAGTACACACTCTTACATTAATTCAATCATTATTGATTTAATAAATAAGACTAATGATTTGGTTTGGATATTTGTCCCTGCCCATATCTCACATCGAAATACAATCCCTAATGTTGGAGGTGGGTCCTGGTAGTAGGTATTTGGATCGCGGGGGCAGATCCCTCATGGCTTGGTGCTCTCCTCACAATAGTGTGTGAATTCTCACAAGATCTTGTTAAGTGTGTGGCATTTCCCCCTCACTTTCTCTCTCTCTCTTGTTCCTGCTTCGCCATGTGACATGCCTGTTCCCTCTTTGCCTTCTGCCATGACTGGAAGCCTCCTGACACCCTCCCCTACCCCAGAAGCAGATGCCAGGATGCTTCTTGTACAGCCTGCAGAACCTTGAGCCAATTAAACCTCTTTGCTTATAAATTACCCAGCCTCGTGCATTTCTTTATAGCAATGCACAAACAGACTAACAAAACTAATTATATTTTTTTTCCCAGATATTACTGATGAGAAAACAGAGGCACAGGGCAGACAATCTCACCCTAGATCACAGGGCTAGAAAGTGACACACACAAAAAAAGTAGAATGAAACTACATATATTTTTCTCTCCTCCATAAGTTGGATTCTTTTCAAAAATCTTGTATAATATTCCAAAGTACTTTCCCTCTATTATCTTATTTTATGTTATTCTTGAAGAAACTCTATAATATAGACTGACCAGGAATAACTATCCCCACGTTACAAACGTGAAAAGAGAAACTTGAAGAAGATAAAGGACTTATTTAATGTCACACTTCAACCTCTGCATGTGGCAGAACTGGAAAATGAACCCCTATCTTTAAACTCCAAGTTCAGTGTTCTTTCTAGTATAAATCTGAATTTCCTACATAATATGCCAGAATGATGATTTTTCCTTAAGTTCAGACTACTCCCATATTAATGCAAATTAAAAATGTTTTGCTGTGGCCATTTCTTTCTAAAATTTTCAACTTTTATTTTTAGATACGAGGGTACATGTGCAGATTTGTTACATGGGAATGTTGCATGATGCTGTGATTTGGAGTACGGATCCCGTGACCAAGGCAGTAGTTCCTGATAGGTAGTTTTTTAACCTACCCCACTCCCTCCACCTCCTACGAGTCCGTAGTGTCTATTGTGCCCATATTTCTGTTCATGTGTGTTCAATACTTAGCTCCAAATTATAAGTGAGAAAATGTAGCATTTGGTTTTCTGTTCCTGCATTAATTTGCTTAGGATTATGGCCTCCAGCTCCATTCATGTTACTGCAAAGGACATGATGATTGACTGTGAACATTTTCTACTTTTACAACTTTTCCTATGTTTATAGAAAGACTTGTCCCAGAAACACTGCCTTCATTAAAGATAAAGATATTTTGGGTGGCTAGCAAGATGGCCAAACAGGAACAGCTCTGGTCTGCAGCTCCCAGTGAGATCAACGCAGAAAGTAGGTGATTTCAGCATTTCCAACTGACGTACCCGGCTCATCTCACTGGGACTGGTTAGACAGTGGGTGCAGCCCATAGGGGGCGAGCCAAAGCAGAGTGCGGTGTCCCCTCAACAGGAAAGCACAAGGGTTTGGGGAACTCACTCCCCTAGCCAAGGAAAGCCATGAGGAACTGTACCTTAAGGAATGGTACACTCTGGTCCAGATACTAAGCTCCTCCCATGGTCTTGGCAACCCGCAGACCAGGAGATTCCTTTGGGTGCCTATACCACCAGGGCCCTGGGTTTCAACCACAAAACTGGGCAGCCATTTGGGCACACACCGAGCTAGCTGCAGGGTTTTTTTTTTTGTACCCAAGTGGCGCCTAGAACGCCAGCAAGACAGAACCGTTCACTCCCCTGAAAAGGGAGCTAAAGCCAGCCAGCCAAGTGGTCTTGCTCAGTGGATCCCACCCCCACGGAGCCCAGCAAGCTAAGATCCACTGGCTCGAAATTCTCGCTCCCAGCACAGCAGTCTGAAGTCGACCTGGGATGCTCAAGTTTGGTGGGGACAGGGGCATCCACCATTACTGAGGCTTCAGTAGGCAGTTTCCCCTCACAGTGTAAAGAAAGCCGCCTGGAAGTTCAAACTGGGTGGAGCCCACCGCAGTTAGGCAAAGCTGCTGCAGGCAGACTGCCTCTCTAGATTCCTCCACTCTAGACAGGGCATCTCTGAAAAAAAGGCAGCAGCCCTAGTCAGGGGCTTATAGATGAAACCCCCATCTCCCTGGACAGATGAACTAAGGGAAGGGGCAGTTGTGAGCACAGCTTCAGGAGACTTAAACATTCCCTGCCTGCTGGCTGTGAAAAGAGCAGCGGATCTCCCAGCATAGCACTCGAGCTCTGCCAAAGGACAGAATGCCTCCTCAAGTGGCTCCCTGACCCCTGTGACTCCTGAATGGGAGACACCTCACAGCAGGGATTGACAGACACCTCATAAAAGAGAGCTCCAGCTGGCATCTGGTGGATGCCCTTCTAGGATGAAGCTTCCAGACGAAGGAACAGGAAGCAATCTTTGCTGTTCTGCAGCCTCCGCTGGTGATACCCAGGCAAACAGGGTCTTGAGTGGACCTCCAGCAAACTCCAGCAGTCCTGCAGCAGAGGGGCCTGACTGTTAGAAGGAAAGTAACAAACAGAAAGGGATAGCATCAACATCAACAAAAAGATTGTCCACAAAGAAACCCCATTCGAAGGGCTCCAGCATCAAAGACCAAAGGTAGGTAAAATTCCAAAAACCAGAGTGCCTCTTCTCCTCCAAAAAACCATAACTCTTCGCCAGCAAGGGAACAAAACTGGACATGGAATGAGTTTGACAAATTGACAGAAGTAGGCTTCAGAAGGTGGGTAATAACAAACTCCTCCAAGCTAAAGGAGCATGTTCTAACCCCAGCAAGGAAGCTAAGAGCCTTGAAAAATGGTTAGAGAAATCACTAACTAGAATAACCACTTTAGAGAAAAACATAAATGAACTGATGAAGCTAAAAACACAGCATGAGAACTTCATGAAGCATACAAAGGTATCAAAGGCTGAATCAATCAAGTGAAGAAAAGATATCGGAGATTGAAGATCAACTTAATGCAATAAAACATGAAGACAAGATTAGAGAAAAAGAATGAAAAGGAATGAACAAACCTTCCAAGAAATATGGGACCATGTGAAAAGACCAAACCTGCATTGGATTGCCGTACCTGAAAGTGATAGGAAGAATGGAACCAAGTTGAAAAACACTTTTCAGAATATTATCCAGGAGAACGTCCCCAACCTAGCAAGATAGGCCAACATTCAAATTCAGGAAATACAAACAATACCACAAAGAAACTCCTTGAGAAGGGCAACCCCAACACATAATCATCAGATTCACCAAGGTTGAAATGAAGGAAAAAATGTTAAGGGCAGCCAGAGAGGAAGGTTGGGTTACCCACAAAGGAAAGCCCATCAGATGTCCATTACCAAGCAAATGGAAGTCTGATGGGCTTCCCTTTGTAGGTAACCCGACCTTTCTGGGGAAGCCCAACAGCGGATCTCCCTGCAGAAACCCTACAAGCCAGAAGAGAGTGGGGGCCAATATTCAACATTCTTAAAGAAAAGAATTTTCAACCCAGAATTTCATATCCAGCAAAACTAAGCTTCATAAACAAAGGAGAAATAAAATCCTTTACATACAAGCAGATGCTGAGAGATTTTGTCACCACCAGGGCTGCCTTTACAAGAGCTCCTGAAGGAAGCACTAAATATGGAAAGGAAAAACTGGTACCAGCCACTGCAAAAACATACAAAATTGTAAAGACCATCAACACTATGAAGAAACTGCATCAACTAACTGGCAAAATAACCAGTTACCATCATAATGACAGCATCAAATTCACACATAACAATATTAACCATAAATGTAATGGGCTAAATACACCAATTAAAAGACACAGACTGACAAATTGGATAAACAGTCAAGATCCAGCGGTGTGCTGTATTCAGAAGACCCATCTCACATGAAAGATACACATAGACTCAAAATAAAGGGATGGAGGAATAACTACCAAGCAAATGGAAAGCAAAAAAAAAAAAAAAAAAAAAAAAAAAAATTGGAGTTGCAATCTTAGTCTCTGATATAACAGACTTTAAACCAACAAAGATCGAAAGAGACAAAGAAGGGCATTACATAATGGTAAAGGGAATCAATGCAACAGGAAGAGCTAACACTCCTAAATATATATGCACCCAATACAGGACCACCAAGATTCATAAAGCAAGTTCTTAGAGACCTACAAAGAGACTTACATTCCCACACAATAATAATAGTGGGAGACTTTAACACTCCACTGTCAATATTAGATAGATCAATGAGACAGAAGATTAACAAGGATATTCAGGACTTGAACTCGGCTCTGGACCAAGTGTAACTAATAGACATCCACAGAACTCTCCACCCAACTCAACAGAATATACATTCTTCCCAGCACCACATAGGACTTATTCTAAAATCGACCACATAATTGGAAATAAAACACTCCTCAGTAAATGCAAAAGAACAGAAATCATAACAGTCTTTCAGACCACAGTGCAATCAATTAGAACTCAAGATGAAGAAACTCACTCAAAACCACACAACTATATGGAAAATGAACAACCTGCTCCTGAATGACTACTGGGTAAATAACGAAAATTAAGGCAGAAACAAATTAGTTATTTGAAACCAATGAGAACAAAGATACAATGTACCAGAATCTCTGGAACACAGCTAAAGCAGTGCTCAGAAGAAAATTTATAGCACTAAATGCCCACAGGAGAAAGCAGGAGAGATCTAAAATTGACACCCTAACATCACAATTAAAAGCACTAGAGGAGCAAGGGCATACTAGCAGAAGACAAGAAATAACTAAGATCAGAGCAGAAATGAAGAAGATAGAGACATAAAAAACCCTTCAAAAACTCAATGAATCCAGGAGCTGGTTTTTTGAAAAGATTAACAGAATAAATGGACCGAGCCAGAATAATAAAGAAAAAAACAGAGAAGAATCAAATAGACACAATAAAAAAATGATAAAGCGGAGAATCACCACCAATCCCATAGAAATACAAACTGCCATCAGAGAATACTATAAACACCTCTACACAAATAAACTAGAAAATCTAGAAGAAATGGATAATTTCTTGGACAAATACACCCTCCCAAGACTAAACCAGGAAAAATTCAAATCCCTGAACAGACCAATAACAAGTTCTGAAACTGAGGCAGTAATTAATAGCCTATCAACCAAAAAATGCCCAGGATCAGTTGGATTCACAGCCTAATTCTACTGGAGGTACAAAGCGAAGCTGGTACCATTCCTTCTGAAATTATTCCAAACAATAGAAAAAGAGGGACTCCTCCCTAACTCATTTTATGAGGCCAGCATCATCCTGATACCAAAACCTGGCAGAGACACAACAAAAAAAGAAAATTTCAGGCCAATATCCCTTATGAAGATCGATGTGAAAATCCTCAATAAAATACTGGCAAGCTGAAAGCAGCAGCACATCAAAATGCTTATCTACCACAATCAAGTCGGCTTCATCCCTGGAATGTAAGGCTGGTACAACATGTGTAAATCAATAAATATAATCCATCACATAAAAAGAACCAATGACAAAAACCACATGATTATCTCAATAGATGTAGAAAAGGCCTTCAAAAAAAATTCAATACCCTTCATGCTAAAAACTCTCAATAAACTAGGTATTGATGGAACATATTTCAAAATAATAGGAGCTATCTATCACAAATCCACAGCCAATATCATACTGAATGGGCAAAAACTGGAAACATTCCCTTTGAAAACCAGCACAAGACAAGGATGCCCTGTCTCACCACTCCTATTTAATATAGTGTTGGAAGTTCTGGCCAGGGAAATCAGGCATGAGAAAGAAATAAACGGTATTCAAATAAGAAAATATGAAGTCAAATTGTCTCTGTTTGCAGATGACATCACTGTATATTTAGAAACCCCCATCATCTCAGTACAAAAACTCCTTCAGCTGATAAGCAACTTCAGGAAAGCCTCAGGATACAAAATCAATGTGCAAAAATCACAAGCATTCCTACACACCAATAACAGACAAACAGAGTCAAATCATAAGCAAACTCACCTTCACAATTGCTACAAAGAGTGTTAAATACCTAGGAATACAACTTACAAGGGATGTGAAGGACCTCTTCAAGGAGAACTACAAACCACTGATCAACGAAATAAGAGAGGACACTTAAACAAATGGAAAAACATTCCATGCTCATGGATAGGAAGAATTAACATCGTGAAAATGGCCATACTGCCCAAACTAATTTATAGATTCAGTGCTATTCCCATCAAGCTACCAGTGACTTTCTTCACAGATTTAGCAAAAACTACTTTAAATTTCATATGGAACCAAAAAAACAGATCTCATAGCCAAGACAAACCTAAGCAAAAAGAACAAAGCTGGAGGCATCACATTACCTGACTTCAAATTTTACTACAAGGCTACAGTACCTAAAACGGCATGGTACTTGTATCAAAACAGATATATAGACCAATGGAACAGAACAGAGGTCTCGGAAATACCACCACACATCTACAACCATCTGATCTTCGACAAAACTGACAAAACAAGCAATGGGAAAAGATTTCCTATTTCGTAAATGGTGTTGGGAAAACTGGCTAGCCATATGCAGAAAACTGAAACTGGATGCTTTCCTTACACATTATGCAAAAATGAACTCAAGGTGGATTAAAGACCTAAAACCATAAATACCCTAGAAGAAAACCTAGGCAATGCCATTCAGGACATAGGCATGGGCAAAGACTTCATGACTAAAACACCAAAAGCAATGGCAATAAAAGTCAAAATTGACAAATGGGATCTAATTAAACTAAAGAGTAAAGAGCTTCCACACAGCAAAAGAAACTATCATCACAGTGAACAGGCAACCTACAGAATGGGAGAAAATGTTTGCAATCTTTCCATCTGATAAAGGGCTAATATCCAGAATCTACAAAGAACTTAAACCAATTTACAAGAAAAAAACAAAAAATCCCATCAAAAAGTGGGCAAAGGATATGAACAGATACTTCTCAAAAGAATACATTCATGCAGTCAACAAACATATGAAAAAATGCTCCTCATCTCTGGTCTTTAGAGTAATGCAAATCAAAATCACAATGAGATACTATCTCATCCCAGTTAGAATGGAGATCATTAAAAAGTCAGGAAACAACATATGCTGGAGAGGATGTGGAGAAATAGGAATGCTTTTATACTGTTGGTCAGAATATAAATTAGTTAAACCACTGTGGAAGACAGTGTGGAAATTCCTCAAGGATATAGAACCAGAAATACCGTTTGACCCAGCAATCCCATTACTGGGTATATACCCAAAGGATTATAAATCATGCTACTATAAAGACACACACACATATGTTTATTGCAGCACTATTATCCATAGCAAGGACTTGAAACCAACCCAAATGCCCATCAATGTGAGACTGGATAAAGCAAATGTGGCACATATACACCATGAAATACTATGCACTTATTAAAAAAATAAGTTCATGTCCTTTGTAGGGACATGGATGAAGCTGGAAACCATTCTCACCAAACTAACACAGGAACAGAAAACCAAACACCACATGTTCTCACTTATTAGTGGGAGTTGAACAATGAGAACATACGGGATAGCATTAGGAGAAATACCTAATGTAGTTGATGGGTTGATGGGTGGAGCAAACCACCATGGCACATGAATACCTATTTAACAAACTTGCACGTTCTGCACATGTATCCCAGAACTTAACGTATATATATATAAAAAGGCTGGGCGCGGTGGCTCATGCCTGTAATCCCAGCACTTTGGGAGGCCGAGGCGGGTGGATCACGAGGTCAGGAGATGAAGACCATCCTGGCTAACGCAGTGAAACCCTGTCTCTACTAAAAATACACAAAATTAGCTGGGCATGGTGGCAGGCGCCTATAGTCCCAGTTACTTGGGAGGCTGGGGCAGGAGAATGGCGTGAACCCAGAAGGCTGAGCTTGCAGTGAGCCAAGATCATGCCACTATACTCCAGCTTGGGTGACAGAGAGAGACTCTGTCTCAAAAAAAAAAAAAAAAAAAAAAAAAAAAAAAAAAAAAAAAAAAGAATCCATGGAATACAAGGGGAAAAAAACAAGAAGTAGACAGCCATCTTTAACTCAACCATTTCCTTTTGTTTAAATAGTGGTTTAGGGTGGGAATAGATTTTTCAGGCTCCATCTCCAACTACTTTCCTTTTTATGTTTTAAGACAGGGTCTTGCTCTGTCACCCAGGCTGCAGTGCAGTGGTGCAATCACGGCTAACCGCAGCCTCAACCTCCTAGGCCCAAGCAATGCTCCCACCTCAGCCTCCTCACTAGCTGAGACAACAGGCTTACACCACCACGCGTGGCTAATTTTTTAATTCTTTGTACAATGTCTCCCTATGTTAAGACATAAGCTGGTCTAGAACTCCTGGCTCAAGCAATCCTCCCACCTGGGTCTCCAAAAGTTCTGGGATTATACACGTAAGCCACCATGCCTGGCCTCCGTTCTCAACTTCTAAATGTTAAAGGTGGTCTTTATATAGCAAAATATCTAGCTTCCAAAAAACCTTAGTCAACTTCACAGCTTTGTAAAGGGCCCATTTGTTGTTGTTAACTTTTATTTTAGGTTTAGGGATATATGTGAAGTTTTGTCACATAGATAAACTCGTATCACGCGGGTTTGTTGAACAGATTATTTCATCACTCAGGTATTAAGCCTAGTACCTAATAGTTATTTTTCCTGCTCTTCTTCCTCTTTCCACCCTCCACCCTCAAGTAGAACCCAATGTCTGTTGCTCCCTTCTTTGTGTTCATGAGTTCTTGTCATATAGCTCCCACTTATAAGTAAGAATATAATGGTATTTGGTTTTCTGTTCCTATGTTAGTTTGCTAAGGATAATAGACTCCATCCAGCTACGTCTGTGTTCCTGCAAAATACATGACTGTGTTCTTTTTTATGGCTGCATAGTATTCTACTATGGTGTATATGTACTACATTTTCTTTATCCCATGTGTCACTGATGGACATTTAGGTTGATTCCATGTCTTTGCTATTGTGAATAGTGCTGCAATGAACATTCGCACGTATGTGTCTTTATAGTAGAATGATTTATATTCCTCTAGGTATACACCTAGTAATGAATGTAGTTCTGCTTTTAGCTATTTAAGGAATTACCATACTATTTTCTACAATGGTTGAACTAATTTACACTCCTACCAATAGCGTATAAGTGTTCCCTTTTCTCTGCAACCTTGCCAGCATCTGTTATTTTTTGACTTTTTAATAAGAGCCATTCTGAATGGTGTAAGATGGTATCTCACTGTGTTTTGATTTGCATTTCTCTAATGATCAGTGATACTGAGCATTTTTTCATATGCTTGTTGGCCACATGTATGTCTTCTTTTGAAAAGTGTCTGTTCGTGTCCTTTAACCACTTTTTTTTTTTTAATTATACTTTAAATTCTAGGGTACATGTGCATAACATGCAGGTTTGTTACATATGTATACTTGTGCCATGTTGGTGTGCTGCACCCATCAACTCATCAGCACCCTCAACTCATCAGCGCCCTCAACTCGTCCTTTACATCAGGTATAACTCCCAATGCAATCCCTCCTCCCTACCCTCTCCCCGTGATAGGCCCCGGTGTGTGATGTTCCCCTTCCCGAGTCCAAGTGATCTCATTGTTCAGTTCCCACCTATGAGTGAGAACATGTGGTGTTTGGTTTTCTGTTCTTGCGACAGTTTGCTGAGAATGATGTTAACCACTTTTTTTTTTTTTTTTTTTTTTTTTTGAGACAGAGTCTCACTCTGTCGCCTAGGCTGGAGTGCAGTGGCCGGATCTCAGCTCACTGCAAGCTCCGCCTCCCGGGTTTAAGCCATTCTCCTGCCTCAGCCTCCCGAGTAGCTGGGGCTACAGGCGCCCGCCACCTCGCCCGGCTAGTTTTTTTTTTTTTTTTTTTGTATTTTTTAGTAGAGACGAGGTTTCACCGTGTTAGCCAGGAGGGTCTCGATCTCCTGACCTCGTGATCCGCCCATCTCAGCCTCCCAAAGTGCTGGGATTACAGGCTTGAGCCACCGCGCCCGGCCAACCACTTTTTAATGGGGTTGTTTTTCTCTTGTAAATTTGTTTAAGTTCTTTATAGATGCTGGATATTAGACCATTGTCAGATGTATAGTTCGCAGTTTGCAAAAATTGTATCCCATTCTGTAGGTTGTCTGTTTACTCTGTTGATAGTTTCTGTTGCTGTGCAGAAGCTCTTAAGTTTAATTAGATTCGACTTATCTTGCTTTTGTTGTAATTGCTTTTGGTGTTTGTGTCATTAAATCTTTGCCGATTCCTATGTCCAGGATGCCCATTTGCCCATTCCTATGTCCTATGTTGTCTTCCAGGGTTTTTATAGCTTTGGGTTTCACATTTAAGTCTTTAATCCACCATGAGTTGATTTTCGTATACGATGTAAAAAAGGGGTGCAGCTTCAGTCTTCTTGCATATGGCTAACCAATTATCCTAGCATAATTTTTTGAATAGGGAGTCTTTTCCCCATTGCTTGTTTTTGTCAGCTTTGTCAAAGATCATATACCCTCCCATCACTGAACTAGGAAGAAATTAATTCCCTGAACAGACCAATAACAAGCTCCAAAATTGAATCAGTAATGAATATCCTATCAACCAAAAAAGGCGAGGATCAGATGAATTCACAGCCAAATTCTACCAGATGTACAAAGAAGATCTAGTACCATTCCTACTGAAACTACTCTAAAAAAATTGAGGAGGGACTCCTCTCCCAACTCATTCTACAACGCCAGCATCATCCTGATACCAAAACCTGGCAAAGACATAATAAAAAAAAGAAAACTTCAGGCTAATATCCTTAACATCGATACAAAAATCCTCAACAAAATACTTGCAAACTGAATCCAGCAGCACATCAAAAAGTTAATCCACCACAATCAAGTAGGCTTCATCCCCGGGATGCACGGTTGGTTCAACATAAGCAAATCAATAAATGTGATTCATTACATAAGCAGAACTAAGACAAAAACCACATCATTATTTCAATAGATGTAGAAAATGCTTTTGCTAAAATTCAACACTCATTCATGTTTAAAACTGTCAATAAACTATGTATCAAAGGAGTAAGAGCCTCGAATGAATAAGAGCCATCTGTGACAAACCCACAGACAACATCATACTGAATGGGCAAAAGCTGGAATCATTCCTCTTGAAAACTGGCACAAGGATGCCCTCTTTCACCACTCCTATTCAACACAGTATTGGAAGTCATAGGCAGAGCAATCAGGCAAGAGAAAGAAATAAAGGGCATCTTAACAGGAAGAGAGGGAGTCAAACCATCCCTGCTTGTGGGCAACATGATTCTGTATCTAGAAAACCCCACAGTCTTGACCCAAAAGCTCCTTTGGCTGATAAACAACTTCAGCAAAGTTTCAGGATATCCAGTTATGTCTAACTGTGAGAAGACAAAATAGAAAATGTGTGAAGAGGGCATTCATGTCCTCTGTCACCTTCTTAGTGGCTCCTATGGGCAAAAACACAGGACTGAAGATATCTATGACCACCTCAGGAGTTCCCATAATTCCCCATGTTACAATTCCTTTTACACAAAGCTGAAGAACTAACTATAAAAGAACCAGTATCATGACTGCTTAAAGAAAAAAGGCCCGAGGATCTTCTAACTCTTATTCCTGGGTCCATGGTAGGGTTACTGAATCCCATATTACTGAATATAGTTTTATCATTTCACTCATTTAACAAGTATTTTGAGGATAACATTTATAAGCAGAGTTCACAAGATTTTCAAATAAATGCAAGGTAATAAATATGTATCTTCCTGTCAAAAATATTAGAATCTTTTAAATCTAAATGGGTAAACATCCCTATTCCCTACCCTGGTTAAGGCCGCTTGACCTCTAAATTACTTCAGTGTCTCCTGTCCTAAATCTTGGCTGAGCAACAACCATTGGAGGTCAAGTCTTTAGTCTTCTGCTCAGCGAAAGGAGACTGAATGTTGCCTTGAAAAGAATATAATATAAACACAGACAGTAAGATTCATTAGGAAAAATGGCTGAGGCTTTAAAAAAAAAAAAACAGAAAGAAGTAAAAGCAGGGATTCTCTTTTATCTCCTTTTATCTATCATCAAAATCAGTCTCTATCAAGAAATCAGGGAAAAAGCTATCAGCTCAATTCCACTTAATCAAGTCACTTCCATCCTACTTCAGGTAAGATTTGCCTAAATCAAAAATCTGAACAATTCTTTCTATGGTTTTTCCCTGCCTGACTAGTCCTAAATACATGTTCAAATCCATCTATTTGTGACTTTTTTCATGTACAGCAGGCTCTGAAACTGCCTGCTAGACTAATGGTACCTGAGCAGACTATGTCATTGTTGAAGACTTTCCTGGAACCTGGCCAAAAACATCAGTGACTCCAACCTGACTATCAATGGGCCAGGAAAGTTTCTACTACACAAAACAACTAACAGAGAATCAGAAGACTCAAGATTTTGCATATAATTCCAACAAGTCAAGCATTTTTGAAACATTAGGTTGTATTAGAAATATTGTCAATAATAATCTTTCAACACAAATTTACTGATCATGCAGTGGGAGTAAAGTACACATTGATAGAGTATATTTACAAGGAAGTCCATCAGTCATAAAGGAGTAGCAGCTCCTCCAATTTGTAAATTCAGAGCTACAAAACAGATCTTCATGGGTGCGTGTGCATCTGCGTGCGCGCACACACACACATACGCACACACAATAAATGGTGGACTCCTGCAGCCAAATAATTCTTCAAGTGTTTCTACTTCCAAAGAAAAGGTTTTGTTGTGGTTGTTTTGTCTCTTTTTTAGTTCTTTCTTGCTATTTGAATGTAAAGGAACCTAGTCTATTGCTAAAATTATGTACTTTTCCAAAGAAAACTGGAAGAATAAAAGCAAGATTGTGATATTTATTGTTGTTTTTAAAAAATGTGTGGTAATTCAGGACAGGCACGGTGGCTCACACCTGTAATCCCAGCACTTTGGGAGGCCAAGGCAGGCAGATCACCTGAAGTCAGGAGTTCAAGACCGGTCTGGCCAACATGGTGAAACCCCATTTCTACTAAAAATACAAAAATTAGCTGGGCATGGTGGCAGATGCCTGTAATCCCAGCTACTCAGGAGACTGAGGCCAGTGAATCACTTGAACCCAGGAGGCAGAGGTTGCAGTGAGCCAAAATCATGCCACTGCACTCCATCCTGAGCCACAGAGAGAGAGACTCCATCTCAAAAAAAAAAAAAAAAAAAAAAAAAAAAAAATCATGGTAATAAAGCCTTACAAATCCAAGAATTACAGCTTTCTCATTCTATCACACACATTAGTATGTGCGCAAATGTTATAATATCCTTATGCATTAACAATCATTTATCATGGCTAGAAATTGATTTGTCTTTTAATTGCTTTAAAAGTGTTATCATGATTGAAAAGCAAAATTTTTTCAAGTTAAAGGGGCAATGGACCACAAAAATTTGTAGAGAAAACAGATCACACACTTCATTTAAAAGTAGAAACTTATTTCCAAATTTTATCTTCTCATAGTCAGGCAATAAACAATCTTAAGGCTTTATAAACTGAACCATATTAATAAAGAAGGAATTTTATTTGGATTTCATAGGCTTGAAGTAGTAGAAAATCTCCATAGGTTAAAGTAATTTGACTAATTAACATGGATCAAACATAAATTCTGAGGTAAAACAAAGGATAGAATATTCCAGAAATCTTTGGCCTTCCTAAAAGTCTTTCAGGAATTCAAATTTCCAAAATAATCTATCCCAAGAAATTGCCCTCCTTGAACTCTCTTCTCTTTTCTCTTTGATTACAATGTTATCCCCAGATTTTTCTCCTAAAACCCTGGGCATCCTTCTCAGTTGCTTTGTTAGCTCCTCTTTCTCTGCCTACCTCCTAAGTACTTATACTCCCCAGAGTTCTGTCTTCAGCCATTATCATGCCTCAATTTACTCATTCTATTAATCCCAAACATCTCCATAGCTTTAGCATCCACTTACATCCTAAATCTGAATCCCCAAACAAGATCACTGTTTTGAAGTTTAGATAGATTTGTATCTCCAGCTGGATGTCCCAAGACATCTCAATTCAATATGTCCAAAATATAATCCATTATCTTTTCACTGGACCTGCTCATGCTCATGCATTTCATGTCTTAGTTAAGGGTATTAAACTTCATCTAGCATAGTGCCTGGTCATTAATACAAAATTTAGTAAACAAATGAAACTAGTTGGTTGATCAATAACTATTAGTTGAGAACATTCATATAGCCAGACACTGGGTCAGGTGCCAGGAAAAAAAAAAAAAAAATATATATATATATATATATATATATATATATATATATATATATATACAAGAAAGACGCTCTCTGCTCTTGTGGAGTTCAGCTTAGTGACGAAGACAGCCATTAAATAATTACACATGTAATTAATTTTTTCCATTAACTACACATGTAATTACAAAGGAAATATAACCTGTCCAATCGCCCAAACCAGAAAAGTTGAAAATACCTTCAATATTTTTCTTTCCTTTACCCTCAATTTCCAATTAGCTCCCAATTCTTACTGGTTCCATTTATGAAATTTTTCTGATTTATTTCTTCTTCTCCATCATTATTGTCTTGCTCAATACAAGGCTTCAGCATCTCGTTTCTTCAAATTGTCTCTCTGAAAGCAACATCTCCTCTTATGGTCCAATCATGACTCTGTTATCTTTCTATAGTACAGTTGTGATAGCGCCACAATCCTCCTAGAAAACATTTAAAGGCCTCATTTGGCCTGAAGAATGAAGCCCCAAATCCATATTTTCATGGTTGCCACAGTCCAGCCATCACTTGACTTTTCATATTCAGTATATTCTCTCACAATCCCCTGTGCCCTGGTCTCTAGCATACCACACCTTCATTCTCTGAGATCTTCCTTTCTAATACCCGGTCTCAGAAAACTAAAATTGGCTTGAAGACATTGGAATCCTGATTGAAATAGGATTCTGTAGGCCTGGCCAGAACGTATGAATGAAACTCCTCTTGCTTTAAGCTGAAAAAGGTCAAGGATTGGGTAGTTACAAGTAGTGTACTTTGAGAGTGCCAGGAGATGGCTCAAAGTAAGGTCAATCATCTAAAATGGATCAGTACCAACCAGGATTCAAAGACAAAACCAGACAAGACAAAGATCAAAGGTTGGAGAACAAAAAAATATCTGAAACAGACAACAGGGAAATGGAATCAGAAATAATTTCAAAGTTAATTGATAGATGACTTGCATCCATTTTTTAAAATCTGGTTCTCACAGTTGCTAATATTAATACACTAGGAAATCTAATCAGCTCCAATTTATTCCTTCAAGGTTCTTCTCAGTGAAAACTGTCCGCACTCTAACCTAACTCCACTTCCTAATTCTTTTCTCCATAGTGTTCCCATTGTCTTTTGCATATGCTTCCATTATAACAACTGGCACGCTCAATCATAATTACTTCCATGTCTGTTTACTCAACTAAAATAGGAGCAGCATAAGGTTAGGGGCTATGTCCTATGGATCCTTTTATCCTCAGTGGGAACATATAGTAAGTTGTTAAACGAATTAACAAATGAGCAAATGAGCATGGTAGTCCTAACTAAATGGTACCTAATAAATAAAAATACCTGTTATAAAACTTAGAAATTGACTTTGGGAGCTTGTTGCTTTTGACTATAGAATAGTTTGGGTACAGGATGAGAAACTTAAATGCTTTTTCTAGGTTTTGACTTGAAAATTCAGAAGTAGAGTAAAAAAATTCAAATAGCCCAAGAAAATGCAAATAAATACAAGTAGAAAAACATCAGAATACCCATATGATATTTTACCCTGGTATCTAGCCATATCACACCTTCATTCTCTCAGATCTTCCTTTCTAATACCTGGTCTCAGAAAAATAAAACTGGCTTGAACACATTGGAATCCTGATTGAAACAGAATTCCGGAGGCCTGGCCAGATGATGTTTGTTTTGTTTTGCTTTTAAATAATTAGGTCCTAGTGAGGCAATATTATAATAGACCTTCTACTCAGCAGTTTATTTCTAGGTATTGATGGCTTATTAGGTAAAATTTCCCCTCCCTCACTCCTGAAATAAAATATACAACACAGACATTTGCAACATACATGTAAAATGTCTATGTAATGCAATATACATGTAAAATACTATGTCACTGTGCGTTTACTGATTGGAGAAATTCTTGCTCAATAACAGCCCTGAGACTAGAAACTTAAGTGTAAATATAATTCAAAATTGTATTTCATACATCTTTATTAATAAATAAAATCATTCTTCTCTACTTTAACCAATAATCAATTTAATGAAATATTTGTATTACTTGAGTAATCATAATTATTATCTACTCATTCTCTCAAAATCTTCTTGACAGCACATATAACTGAAATTCTATAATCCTTACGAGACCTAATTCAATGCCAACTACTGTTTGGAAATGCAGTATGAATTTCATAACACTTCCAAATAATTTGGTTGAATTATATGACCTCAACAACCCCTTCTGGACAAAAAATCTATATTACTACAATTATTTTAGATTAAATAGAGACAAACACAGTGGAACATGAATTTCAAAATGAGAAATGTCAGTCTGGCTATATGCCAAGTCAGCTAAATTGTCCTCGAAATGTATAGCCATCTCCCAGTAAGAATTAGCAGTCAACACACTTAACTTTCTACAACAACTGTGTTCTCAGCCTTTTACCTATTCCCACCTTGTACTGATTCCACATCTCTTAGGAGTTTGCCTTTGCTGCTTCTTCTCTTGAATCTGTTACTGCTACTTCTCCTCTGGTTTCCTTCCCAAGCTACTACTTGTATTCAGCCCTTCAATCTGAATCCAGTAAAATCCCAGCCTGATCCAACTTGCCATAAAAGACCCTACCCTTTGCCTCTGCTGGTCTATGTGGCCAGCTCTGCTAACAAATTTGGCCTCACCATACAAGAAGGAAATATACAAAATAACTTGCCAAAGGTCATGAAGCAGATGGGGTGTAGAACTATGTGTTTAAAGTATGAGACAGTATCATGTTACCAAAAAATCTATTGAACTTAAAGCCAAATGACAGATTTGAATCCTACCTCTGCCATTTAATGGCTGAGTAAATGAGTCTGGTCAAAAGGCGAGACTGTATGACCTGCAAGGAGCTCTCTCAACTCAATACTGTTTATTATAAAAACTTTCAATCACATACAAAAGTATAAAAGCAGTAAAACAAATCCCATGTGTCCATCAGCCAACTCAAAAACTGTGAACATTGGCCAGTTCTATCTCATCCATTCTCCAGCCAATACTTTTTTCCTAAAGGAAACCCTACGTATCATGTAATTTCATCTGAAAGCATCACTGTTGTATTTTAATAATATAAACCTATTGATATTATCACACCTAACAAAATTAACACTCATTCCATAAAACCACTTATTACCCAATCCATGTTCAATTTTCTAAGATTGCCTCAAAAATGCCTTTTAAACTTTTCATAGTTGATTTCTTCCAAATGGGATCCAAATAAAATCTATGAATTCTATGACGTTTTTATCACATAAAAAGAAAGTTAGTTAATTCTGTGGTTTATTCCATTCAACACAAACCTCTAAAACTATGCTTTTCAATACAATAGCCACTAGTCACACATGGCTATTTAAACTGAAATTTAGATTAATTAAAATTGAATAACATTAAATATTCAGTTTCTCAGTCATATTAGCCACATTTCGAGTGCTTAATATCTACATGGGCTAGTGGCAACCATATTGTACTGCAAAGATACTGAGTTCTTCTCCCACCAGTAAAGAAGTCATATAGTACACATTTTACATAACTGCAGGAAATTCTACTGGCTAATGCTGTCTTAGATCCCAAAGAGATTTACCTGTGTACCAGTTAGACTGCCTCCCACTTCATAGAACTGAGAAAAAAGTCTCACTGTAAACCTAAGATGCAGAATCACTGGGGACTCTTAAGAGTCATCTAAGACCAACTAGCCCATTCCTGGTCCTTAGGCTTGGTTCCTCAAGAAGGGAGACCAACAGCCCAGAACCTACAGATGGGCTATTCTTCTAAAGTTCATCTGTAACTCATTTTAATCTTGAAATAATTTTATTTAGGTTCCCAAGCTACTCTTAAAGCCTCAATTGACTCAAAATATAGCTGTAATTTTATACAATGAACACTAGGAAAAATTATTATTGCTATTGTGGGCAGGCCAGGAAACCAAATAATTGGTTTAGTACGCATAGTATAATTTCTATATGCATAAAAGTGTTCCTCGCAGTAGAGAAGACGAGAAGAGAATGTCATTGGAAACATGTCTCATTTCTCTCTCCCCTTTCTCCACTTCTACCATGGCGGAGAGTAAGTAACAAGGAAGAAAGAACAGAATGTGGGAGGACACTTCTTGTGCTTCAGGAGAGCCCTCCCCAGCCTGAGGTAAAACAGCCAATCATACATATAAGATATTTGTAAGTAAGTCATTATAAATAAGAACCACAGTCCAACAAAGGCAATTCCTTATAATTTATTTAAGCTAAGTAACATCAAGCCTTTGCCTGATTACTCTCTCTTACATCACTGTCCAAAAAGGAAGGAAAACTTATATAACATAGGGTTGATGCAGGTCTTTCAAATCTTAACAAAGAAAAATATCATAGACTAAATGATTATTAGATTTGACTATAATTATTTTTTAAATTATGTATGCCAAAAAACACTGCAAACAAAATCAAAGTAGAAAAACTAGGCAAAATATTTGTAACATACAAAACAAAGTGCTCACATCCTTAATAAATAAAAAATCTCATAAACCAGTAAGAAGTGAGTATTCAAGAGAAAAATGAACAAAAAACAAGGATAATTTATGAAAGAAAAAATGGACACAGCTAAGTAGACAGGAACCTTTTGCAGCTTCACTGATAATCAAACAAATACAAGTCAAAACAAAGAGATAATTTTTTCTTATCAAACAAGCAAAAAAACCAATTAATTTTAACTAGTAATTTCTAGCACTCATTCTTAGAGGAAGGCCTGCTAGAGAGAGTAGGGCTATTGGCATCTCTAATGTAGAACTAGCATCTTTCCAGCTCCCAAGCGAGAATTAAGTACAATACACTTGAAGTAAGTGTTCATCCCACTGAAAATGTGAACTGCATCACATAAATATAAAATATCATTCCCAATAGTTATGGCAGAGAATTTTATTAAGAGGATGAACATGAAAAACTGAAAAATTTGACTTTTTATATAATATTACTTTATCTCTATTATAGTTCACATTAAGCTATTTTAAAGCCTTTTTAGTTTGCTAGTCTGCAATCTTCTCTGCATTGCTTCTTAGCATTGACTCATTAAGTATTCTTCATCTGATTCAAGGCAAAATATGCTTCTGATCAAATATGCACTCACATGCTCTTTGGCAAGCTACAAACCAAATTAGAAAAATCATAAATCTGGTGCTAAACGTTCTGGAGGAATAGTATATGCTATACCTTCTTTATCAAAAAAGCACACATATGGATTGCAATATGTCAACAAACTGCGTCTGTGACTTTTCTCACTCCTAATTTAAAAATCATAGAAAGATCAATAAAATAAGCTATATTACTATATTTGGATTAATAACTAACAAACCTAGCTTCTTCTCAAATGGAAATCATTCAAAAATACTTTTAAAGACACTCAAAATGTGTACTTGAAATGTACATTTTAATAACTATATCTGCATAAAAGTTAAAAATAAAATACATCTGATATCCCAAGGCTGATACCAATTTTAATATCACTAACTACTTGCACAATATGGTTCTCCAAACAAAGTTTGCTGTTATGCAGCCAATAAAATCATTCTATCACTTTAAATATGTACCTTGATTTAGGAAAATCTTCAGTTTCTCTATTTAAATCAACATAACAAAATTGATCAATTATCACCAACCTTTAAACATATATGTAAAGTGCATGTTTTAATGCCATGGTTTTGTCATTTTATACTACAATCGATTATTTTGAAGGTTCTTAATAATCACAGCACTAATGTCCAATAAATCATGCACATAACAAAATTATTTTTGCAATTCAGAGGAAGCAGGGTCTTAAAGTACAATACTGTATATCATCATTTAGTAAAATTAACAAAAATAGAATTTTGAAAATGGTACTTAGGTATTTATCAGATATACAAAATAATAAATTTTTCTATGCAAATAATAAAATGCAATAATCAGAATTCTCAACAGAAGACTAATTTACCCCCCAAAATCTGAAAAAAGTCCTATCACCATTAAAGTATCTATACAAAAGATTCAAAGCCCCCTCAAATATATTCTAAAAATGGTTAACAAACTTTATTTTTTAAAAAATTCAAATTATTGTTATTCATTAAATTTGTATTTCAGGATCACCATCTGCAAAGTTCTGGGCTATGCATGATAAAGAGCAGAAAGATGCATAAGACATCTTTCTTGGACTTATAAAGGAAGAAACGATCTAATAGCAAGGATAATACATACACATCTCCAAACCATAGAATTTCATAGCTTGAAGAGATGCTCATGTTTATTTAACCCAATATATGTAACTACTTATTATAAAACCTATGTTCAAAACAGAAAAAAATTATTTCTGATTTATCAGAAGTATATTAAATCAGTAGAGTTTTCTCTTCTTTTGAATTTTTCCACTTGTGAATTGCCCCTGTATGCCCTTTAACCACTTTTCTTTCATAGTGTTAGTTTTACCATGAAGAAAACACATATATGAACACAAATATTCATCATCTATCACACGTTGTAAACATTTTACCTATTGTAATTTGTCCTTTCACATTAATAGTTAGTTTTTTTGTAACATTTTCTAGTTTTTCTTTTTGATCCAGAAAAACTTACAGATCATCCCTTCATCGTTTCTATTTTAGGCCATTTGTAGAAAGATTTGAAGATCATCACCAGTATTTTCATCTACTAGTTCTACAGCTTCACTTTAGAAATGTAACTATTCCGTCTATCTAGGATTTTATTCTGGGGCACACTATGAAATAAGGCTTCAATTTAATTCATTTTCATATGTTTACATATTAAAATTGAATGGAGACACCAAAAAAGAAAAATTTTTTAAGGAAAGAAAATCAAAAATCACATACAAAACTGAGAACCATCAGTCCAGCCTCACACTCCACTGCAACTTTCATGACCAGAGAATAACTGACCAGCATCTGCAGAGTTTTAAAGATAAGAAACAACAGCTAGAGAGCAGTCTGCATGGCAAGATGTCTGTATATCATACAACAGAAGACATCCGTAACACAAAGCATCCACCCAGGAGACCTGCGTGGAGGATTCTACCTGATGGAATCTAGACAATTAAAATATGAGTCACAATTAAAATTCTGGGTTAGAAAAGTCAAGGTAAAAAAATTATGGTAAGGACTAATTCCAATTAAATACAGAATTAGAATTAAAACAACTATAGGACTTATTACAAAATTAAGTCCATGTAAATGTTATAAAGTTTAATAAAATAAAATTACCACTGTAACAAACAGAAATAGGAAAGGGAGGAAGGTGGAGTATATGTGAGCATCTTTCAAAACAGATCAGTGTATATGGTCTAAGTAGAAACATGTATCCCAAAACCATAACTCTAAACTTGTTAATTTTTATCATAATCTCTTTTCTTAACTTTAGACAGATCTTCTAACATATCTACTATTGCGTGCAGTAAAGAAGCACTTATTTCAAAGTTCTACAGTGTGATTAGGTACCTTTAGTTTCTTTTCCTTTTTATAAATGTAGGTAAAAAGATTTTAATATTTTTTATTTAAAATAACAGGCATAGTATGATCAGCATATCAATGGGGGGAAAGAAGGAAGCGAAGGAGGGAAGAATTAGAAAGAGAAGAAAATTCTATTTCTGGTTATCTAATGTACTGTGGTTATTTGAGGGGTAACTTTTTAATCTCTTTTCTGTATTTGAATTTTTACAGAGAACACATATCATTATAAAAAATAGTGATTTTTTTCTCTCATAAAAAATCAAATAAAAAGTAATAAAGACAAGAAATCAGGCTTACAAGAGCATTATACAGCTTTTGGAAATTAAAAAATAAGTTTGATCCACAAACAACTCTCTTGGATATCAAAGTTAGAGTTCACAGATTTCAGGCCAAGGAGTGAGTTCTCCGGGATCTTTCAACTTCCCATAAACTGAATCATGAGGTGGAAGTCTACTTTGTATTTTAGCGCACAACTAAAGCTCTGTGCATTATTTAGGAAGTCTGATCTCCTGAGTGAACAAACCTAATGACCTCTCCTCAGTTCCCATCCTAAATCGTCCCCTGCAACAGTTGATTCTGCGATGGCACCCTCTTTTATACTCTGGGCACAGGCCTTGCACACAGCAAGAATGCAAATATTTGCTGATTGATGAAAAGGGCATTCTCCTGACCACTTTCATCTTGGTCAGAGTTTGTGCAGGCTCCTTCTGTCTCTTCTTTCTTTCCTTAGCCTCCTATATGTAGGCTTCCACCAAGGTTAGGCTCTCATTTCATTTCTCTTCTTAGTCTATACGCTTTCTCTGAAATATATCATCCACTCTCAAGCTTTAGCTCTGGCTTTTCTTCGGGCTCCAAATCTAAAATTTAAAGTATGTGCTACATATTTCTATAAGAATGCCTTCAGGATCTCAAATTTGACATGCCAAAATGGAATTATCTTCTCCCCTATGCCTGTTTCCCATCCCACTCCCCTAGCTGTTCCTTCCCTTACATCTGTGGAGGCAATGGCAATACCATTCCTTCTTCCTGGTCACATAGACTGAAAATTTGAGAGCCATCTTCAACTCCTTTCTCTGCCTTGTGTTTACATGTTTTATACCTTTGTAATGTCTCTGATGCACAGTCCATCCTTCCTATCAACACTGACATCATATAATGCAAAACAGCATAACATGATAAAAAGAATATCAGGCTTAGACTCAAACAACCTAGAATTTGAGTACCACCTCAGCTCTGAATATGCTATGAGACCTCATATACATATTACTTGACAATTTGAATATAAATCTTCAAATCACAGGATTATCTTGAGGGATACACACACATACACATATATATAAGATACATACACATATTATACATACATATATACACATATACATATATGTACATAAATATTATTGTATATACTGTGTGTATATATATGTACATATATATAGGTGTCTAGGGTTCTTTGTAGATACACAAATTATGTATGCATGTGTGTATATATATGTATACTCGCAAATACAAATGAAAGGTATTACTACAACCATAATTCTCATTATTATCCATGATGATATAATGTCTGACCTTACCTAGTATAAAAATGTCCAATCTTTAATCTCTCAGTTCTCCAGGCAACCTTTCACACTGAAACAAAGATTATTTAATCAAAACATTATTTGTATCCTCCAAATGGTGTGCAGTTTGCTCTCCTTTGACAACAGAATAAACTCAAAAGCACTTAGCATGGATTTCAAGGTGCTCCATTATCTAACTTCACCTTAGCATTCTGACCTCACCTCCCAGTACACATCCCCTTTATCAACCAGGCTCTATCTAGCCTCAGGCCCAGAATTATCTTGCCCTAGGTACACCCTGCATTTATGCTGCTCCATCCAGTCTAGAATTTCCATTTTTGGAAACCTCTTATTCAAAGTCCAACTCAAATGTCACCTTCTCCATAATATCCCCGTTTGTTTTTTTTATTAAGAATTAGCCCATATTCTACCTTTATTATCCTTCTGCCTTGTAAACAGAGGATTTTTACATTTCTTTCTCTCCAACTAAATTATAAATTATTGAAAAATAGAGGCTGTGGAGTATTCACTTTTGACTCTCCATCACGCATCAAGTCTTATAAACAGTAAGCATTTACTGATGTTTGTAGAATTAAATTCCATAATAAGGCCCCTCAAGTCTTTTCATTTTAGAGAAGTTAAAACTATACAGTAAAAAGGTAAAATCAACAAATTATTCATTGTAGACATTTTTTAATGCAAGTGAAAGAAAATATATTTAAAATACATTGTAAGCTTTAAGGTAAACAAAAATATTGTTTGGTGCTCCCTCTGCTGGCTTTGCAGAAGCAACTTAAGAATGTTGAACAATAACACCACAAAGAAGTAAACATCGATTCAGCTTAGCTGCTCCCTTTACCTCCTGCAAACACCCAGAGTAGAAACTTTCCACTGAGTTCATTTGGAAATAATCCTGCATGTAAAAAGGTTTGTCTATGAAATTGGTTTACAGGGACAAAACTGATCTTATAATTTTGCTGTTAATAATCCTGTCAGAATTCTTGTCTATACCTTTGTTTTCTAACTAAACCACCTACTTTACATATAAACAGTTTTAATTTTTAGCTGAAACTGTTGAGAAGCAAAGTAGAATAAGATCTTTTTGCTTTCTAATTAATCTATATATATATATATAAATTGATTAGGAACATAAGAGGTTAAATTCTTCTTGTGTTCCTAAACAGAGTTATTCTGAGTACCCTGAAGGCATTTAATTCCAAAACAGGAAGCCAGAGAGAGGAACACTTGGTTACACTAATGCTATGCAGATCTTTTGGAACATATTTTCCTAAACACTTGCTGAAAGAACCTTTTCTGTACTGCATGCTATCACATGAAGTTGGAGAAGGGTCCCACGGATACCACAGTACACTTACTGCTCAAATTGCCCTTTATTACTTCTCTATTTTTCTCCACTTAACCTTACTTTAAAATGGCCATCTGCTTGCTCATAGAAGGGCGTAGGAAAATCAGGTGAGGGTCAGGGAATGTTTACTCATACAGTATAGTTTAACTGTTTTGCATAAATGTGTATAAGAGCTATGATATAGCTTATGACAGTCCACTGTTAAGAAAATGATGCCATGGTAAGATTAACCTGAGACCAGCAGAGGCTGTTAAAGATTGGTGTCCTTCCTAATAAATTCTTGTTTTATATGCTTTTAGCTCTACTATAAAACCTCTGTAATCTAAAACATGTTAAATGAGATCTCACCCTGGTAAATGAAACAAAGAACAATGGTAAACCACAGGCAAGTGGAAAAGGCAGTGGATTCGTGCAGTTCAGAGGTGTGCATGCTAGACTACCTCTGTTACTGAGCAAATCACGTAACACTGTAGGCTCTACTGCCCAACCTCTCAAATACGGCTTCATTCCACTAGAGATGAGCAAGCTGCTATAATCCTGTGACTAAACAGGTGAACTAGAAAGGTCCACTTTAAGTTACTGAGGTAAAAGGTGGTAAAATAACATCAAGGTGGGTATATTTTGTATGCGCTATTTATCTTATATACCATTTCAATGCCATTTTATAAAACAGCTCTTTTTCTTACTTTTTTAGTTTATATGCAGTTATATTATAAACAAAGTAAATGATTACTGAGCAATGATCCTCCATGCTGGAAATTAAGGTTTCATGCACATTCTTGATTATCCATAAAAATGAAGTGTTGTAATATTAAATGCAACAGTTTAGTCAGAAGACGCCAAATAGGAAAAATAGTCAATGTATTTGATTTGATTATAGTTACTTTCAAATAATGTATAACATTAATCCCATTCTTAATTTTTAGACACTAAAAATTTTTATTGAAATCAGGTATGAGAAAGTCAAAATTGTATTTTTTGTCCATTCTACATAGCTTGGAAATCATTTTTCCTTAAGAAATCTCCATGTGAACAAGAACAAGGGTTTAGCCACTGCAGTAAGCTACTATTGGTATTCCTGTGCCGAGATTCTTGACTGTTAGCCTCTGCAACTGACAAAATCAAAGACTGGCTGGTGACTGGGCGCCACTCTGTTAGGTGGGTGCAATAGGACAACGGCAGCTAGGTACAAAGGAGTGGGGAGAAGAGATTCAGAGTACAGAAGGGTATTCCCAGACTACCTCTGATTCATCTAGTAAATGGCAACCTCTAAAACTCTGAGCTTCTGTTTTTGAGCAGAGCTGTCAAATCATTAGATTTGTTTTTGGAATTTCAATTCATGAATATGTCCTCTAATGTTCAGAGGGCATTCTCACTGAAATATACAGTTACATATATGACTGTGGCAAAGAAATTCTTACATTCCAAAAGATTTAACAGCAATTCTTCATCAAATAATGATTCATTCCACTTTAAATTATCAAATGCTCTATTCCAAATGATACAACAAGGTTTCAGAGCTGTAAATTAGCTGGCAGACAATATCTAAAAAGACATTTTGAAGTGTGGAAAAAAATACTCAGAAAATGTGATTCATTTTCATTTAACATAATATAAACCCAATGATGAATGAACACAGGAAATTTATGATGTGGTTTATTGCAAAAAGGAAACAGTAGCATCCAATAAAAGCTATGCTTTTTGCATTCCTTTCAGTAATCAATTTACCCTATTAACCAATACCAGTGCAGCAAATTACTGAACAAGCTCTGTAGAGAAGAAAGTCATTAACCAGGCTCCCGCTTTGTTGACGTCATTATGTGCAAGTGTGTGGTAACATCAAACACAGACACCATTAGGTGTTCACCACAATAACTCAGTGATTTCTAGACGGATGCAGCATAAACGGATCACAAAACCAATTCAACTATGTTACGTTTATTTCAAAACACTTACAACATCAACAAATACTAGACATTTTGAAACAAAAATACATTTAAATGAATATAACTTTATATTCTAGATGTTTTTCCCCTGGAAAATAATAGCAAAAGACCTTCTATATGACAATTCAATATAATCTCATATATAGGTTTAACAATAAAGTTTAAGTTGTCTCCCCCTTAAAGCAGTAGGTCTCTAAAGGTATTATTTATCAGATCCTTGCTGAACTGATAACTTAATAATGGTGTTTAAGAAAAAACTATTGCCGGGTGCGGTGGCTCAAGCCTGTAATCCCAGCACTTTGGGAAGCCGAGACGGGCGGATCATGAGGTCAGGAGATCGAGACCATTCTGGCTAACACAGTGAAACCCCGCCTCTACTAAAAAAATACAAAAAACTAGCCGAGCGAGGTGGTGGGCGCCTGTAGTCCCAGCTACTCGGGAGGCTGAGGCAGGAGAATGGCGTAAACCCGGGAGGCGGAGCTTGCAGTGAGCTGAGATCCAGCCACTGCACTCCAGCCTGGGTGACAGAGCAAGACTCCGTCTCAACAAAAAAAAAGAAAAGAAAAGAAAAAACTATTGAGTTTTAAATTATTGTAACTCTCTGCTCTTTCTCTTGCCTTCAGCTAATCCTAATATGACAACCAAAACCAGTACAGAATCCAGTCAGTTAACATTACTACTTAATTTAGCTATAAAATCGGATGTTCAATCACTTATCTGAATAGTGTTCAGAAAAACAAATTAGTTGTATCAATTTTTATATTAATAACTTATAATCACACAAAACTTCATCTAAAAACTGAAAAAAAAAGGTATTTTAGCATGATCTAAAAACTGACAGTCAATTTTCAAGAGAGAAGATGAGAAAATTCCAATATGGAGTTCACCTACTTCACCCTATAGACAGATAACAAACTCTTTCAGAACTATTTGGCAAGTGGGAACATAAATAATCACAATTACCTTAGAAAATTGTTTGGCAGAATCTATTAAAAGGTAGACATATACATACACAAGTCCCCATTAATTCCACTCCCAGGTATAACACAAGAGAAATATGTACAGATGTTCACCAAAAAAGATACATAAGAATGTTCATAGCAGTACTTTTCATAATAGCCAAAAATGGAAGGAAAATAAACATCTATCATTTTGTAGAATGTATAAACAAAACATGGTATATTTGAATAGTGGAACTAGATACAGCAAGCAGAATGAGCAAATAACTACATGCAACTCTGATGAATTTTACAAACAAAAGAAGACAGACATGAAAGAATATCTATGATATATTTATCTAAGGTTAAGAGAAAGAGGAAGAATAAATGGCAGTGTAAGAAGTCAATCTGTAGTGACTACTGGGAGCAGGTAGTGACTGACAATGTCAAGAGGGAGTCCTGAGTGCTGGTAAAGTCCTGTTTCTTGATCTGGGTATTGGTTGCATGAGTAGGATCACTTTGTGAACACTCATTAAGCTTTTTAAAAAAACTTATAGGCAGAAGCTGTGGAGAGCCACTGAAGCCCACCCAAAGCACACATTCATAACTGAGTATGGGTTTCTAAAGGAAAGATAAGTATCTGGTGGCAGGGGGAACAGAACAAGTGGGAAGCAGCATGAAGGAGGTAAGATAAGAAATAGACATGTTAACAAGCCACAGGTAAGTGGTAGAAAAAGAAGAGATAGAGGGGCACACAGGTTTATGTAAGAGTGAATCCCAAAACTGCAACCACAGCAAGGAGATGATAAACTTAAGACATCCATGGAATAAAGGGCTAGGACTTTTGGCTTAATGGGGTCCCTGCCATGTTAGGACTTCATTTTAGAATACAAAAGAAATCAACAGTTTTTGATCAATGTGTAGCAGATACTGTGATAAAACTTTACAAATAAATTATTTTACATTTTACTAGACCAAGAACACAAAAAAAGGTCAAAACACATTTATTAAATTTAATTTGTCATAACCCTTACATAATAGGTGCTATTGTCCTTGTCTACAGATAAACAACCTGAGCTCTAGATGAGTTATTTGTGCAAAGTTTTAGGAATAAAAAGTGGTGGAAGAAAGTTGGCCCTTTTTTTCCTTACGGACAAGTTTGGAAGATGGAAGGAAAAAGACAAATAATCAATTCCTCTTTTTTAAACTAATCTCCACCCTAAAAAAAATAAATTGTTGTCTTTAGAAAACATGGCTCAATTCAGTTGAACACAGTGCATATTACATTAGTTAAAGATTTCATCTGAGGATCAAGTTAGGATTCCTCAAACTAGAAGTATTAAAATTGGGTGCAAAATGAGGCTTGGATGCCAGTGAAGAGGAGGATTAACCAGCTAGGATCCAACAATGGTTTACACAAAGCACAGCTGAACTGTTTACACAAAGCACAGCTGAACTGTACATGGTTCAATAAGTTAGGACATCAGCTAAAAACACTGGTGGGAAGGATGGTCAAAAGCATGCCTTGAAAATACATACAGTCCAATTTATGTGTGGCTGGTCTTTTCATGTATTGGAAGAGTTATTTAAGTGTTTAAAAGAGCCCAACTCGGCAGGGCACGGTGGCTCAAGCCTGTAATCCCAGCACTTTGGGAGGCCGAGACGGGCGGATCATGAGGTCAGGAGATCGAGACCATCCTGGCTAACACGGTGAAACCCCGTCTCTACTAAAAAAATACAAAAAACTAGCCGGGCGAGGTGGCGGGCGCCTGTAGTCCCAGCTACTTGGGAGGCTGAGGCAGGAGAATGGCGTAAACCCGGGAGGCGGAGTTTGCAGTGAGCTGAGATCTGGCCACTGCACTCCAGCCTGGGTGACAGAGCGAGACTCCTTCTCAAAAAAGAGCCCAACTCAACAGTGTTTGCCATTGTGTTCTTACTGATACTTGGTTTACCTGTTTGGAATATTGAAAATGATGTTTCTTTTATCTATGGCATTTTTCTAATTTGGCAAACAATAGATTTTCTCCTGTTTCTATTGGAGTAGACATTCAATAACTATTGTGTTTACTTAATATTATCTGTGTCAGTAAGAATGAGCACAGACCTAGATGTACTGGAGTACTTTCAGCCTACTTCCTACCAACTCATGAGGCAGGGAAGGACACCATGGTCTAAAATGACAAAAGTCATAACTCTAATATGTCTAGATCTCTTAATTAGAGGACTGTGAATACAAATCCAAAACACATACCACACCAACATCTTATTATTTTCTGAAGAAATGTATATAATTGAAATACCTCAGGAAAATAAAAATCTACCACAAAGTAAGACTGAGGTTATACATTTAATGTGCTACAAATCTTAAAATGTATCTGTGTTACAGCTATACTGAGTGAAATTTGGGTCAATTGATCAAATCTTTCCTGTAACAAAGTATTCAATAATAAAAGTCCTAAGGCACAGAACTTGATATATCAGAAAGACCGCTAAGTGTGTGAAGTCAGTATGTGTCCACAGAATCTTATTGCAACAGTGCTTCCATTAAAAGAATATGCTGGTGCCTGCACAATATGAAAACAAGACTTGTGTACTAAGTGTTCACTTTAAGGAACATTTGTCATTATTGATTGTAGTAAACAGAAATCTTATTTTATCGAAATCTCTTATAAGAAAAGTTAATCAAACTAAAACTCAGCATGGCTTCTGCACAGGTATATTGAAATAGTCTTGGCACATAGTATTGGAAAAACCTACAAATCAGGTCTCTTCCTGAAACTTCCCTGATAAACAATTTACCGGCTGCTTTTGAATGTTCAACAACAGTGACATCAGTACCTCTAAACAAGCACATTCAATTTGGGGCAGATGAAACTATTAGGAAATTCTTCTCTATATTTAGTAAAATGTAACTCTTTCTAATTTCTACCTACTGATCCATTCTGCCTTCTGAGTGTAGACATGCTATACCAAGTTATTTGCCTCTCAATATCCATTGTCCTCCTTCTTCCCTAATAATAGAATCCTGGGCAATACACCTAGCTAGAAAACTACATTTCCAGCCTTCATAGCAGCCAGGTGTGGCCACAAGACCAAGTTGTGGCCAAAAAAGATGTGAGTAGAAAGGGAAATTCTGGAAAGCCTTCTTTAAAAAGAGAAGGCGTGCCCTTCCTCCACACCAAATCCACCCTTCTGCCTGCTGTCTGGAAAAAGGATGTGATTGCAAGAATCTGAGCAACTTACCATGAGGTGATCTTGAGGACAGAAATAATCATACATGAAGGATATCAGAGTCGGAATACTCACTGACTTTATGGAGCTGCTTTAGTATCTCCAGACTTTGTTTATATAAGAGAACCATCCTTATGTGTATATTGTTGTTATCCACAATTTAATTAGGAACTTAATTCCTACCTCACATACTGAGACTATGGATACGTTTTTCATATTTGAAGAGCAACATCACATTTTACCTATATCCTCTCTACTTTAAAAATAACATTTTCAGCTTTCTCACCATCTGAGTCATCCTATTCTATCCAGGTTGAAGCTACTCCGAATCCTTCTTAAATGTTTCAGAATACAGGTCAATGCAATCCACCAGATGTGATCTGACCAGTTCAAAGAATAGGGGAATTATTAACTTCCTTTTTAACCCCATACCAAGACAGCCTTATGCATTATCTTCTTCAGCAGTCCTCTAGACTGAAGACTCATGCTGTGGTTATAGGCAGCCAAAAAAAAAAATCTAGTTCTTGTTTTATCTTGTGTACTGGAAGTGCTGTTAAACCAGACCTTCCCTGCCTTGTATATTTCATTCTTTTTTCTCTTTAACGTAAGTATAGAACTTCAGGTGATGATCAAGGCAAAAGACAGAGCCCTTCAGTGATTCACTGAAGATCTCTCTCCTAGTGGGCAGGAAGCAAATGATGAATGCTCTGGGGATGCTAGTTCAACCAGCTCCGAATTCCCAAAGATCTATTCCTCTTTCTAGGAATTCAGGGGCCAACTACTGGGCCATGGGAAGCTCAAAGGGTGGAGCTCAGGAAGCCACCTTCCCCAACTACTACCACCTAGAGAGAGACTGACAGTATGAGTTGACACAGTGAAGCTGGGTACATATGCAGGGAAAAGGTGGGAGTGGGAAGGCAGACAAAACAACCGCACCCATTTATATAACAAATACTTAGAAAAAAGAAATCACTGGGCCAGGCACAGTGGCTCATGCCTGTAATCCCAGCACTTTGGGAGACCGAGGCAGGCAGATCACCTGAGGCCAGGAGTTCGAGACCAGCCTGGCCAACATGGTGAAACCCTCTCTACTAAAAATACAAAAATTAGCTGGGTGTGGTGGCAGGTACCTGTAATCCCAGCTACTAGGAAGTCTGAAGTAGGAAAATTGCTTGAATCCGGGAGGTGGAGGTTGCAGTGAGCCAACATCACACCACTGCACTCAAGCCTGGGCAAGAGAGCAAGACTCTGGCTCAAAGAAAAAAAAAGAAAGAAATCAGAAATCACTGTCTCTTTAAAAAGAAAAAAAATCTATTAGTACATTGAGTGTAAGGTGGGAACTTGACTAGTGATTGATTGACAAAGCAGTGTAAATTCCATAACCACCCTATTTGCATAGATATTGATTGCAGTAGGTTCAAAAGACTGATTATGCTGCTTTTCAGATTTGAAATGAATGTCTTTTAGCTTAGCCCTTCAGAAAAACCAAGATTGCAAATGTTAAAGACCTTAAATATGCACATGTAAAAACATATTTATGATTAATGATAATTTATTAAGTGTAATACTATGCTAAATTAATATACAGAGTAAGACTGACTTGTGCTGATGGGATTATCTTGTTTATGATTATTATTATTGACTTTAAAAGGGCTATGTAACTATTTTCCGAACAAAAGGTGCAGTCTAATATGCACAATACCAAACATTTGGATATTACCTTCATTGTCACTATTCATTTCCGGTAGGTTCAGTCACTATAAGAGTTCTCTGTGTCTATAAATGTCATTCTATTGATTAAAAAATAATATACAGAAATATTTAAATATACATATATTAATGTACTTATTTCTGATTAAAAGATAAACAAAGTAAATATGTTCTCAATAATTATACCAATATCCCTTAAGTTACATCATAACTAAAATTATTCAATAATTAAATTATCATTTCTTTTAAGTTAATTATTCAATGTTTATCAATCTTTTATCAATCGATGTACTTTTTAAAAATTTATCAGACTACCATGAAACAGGGACAAATGGCATCCATTCTTTCCTTTATAGAGGTAAAATTTTTTCCAACTAAATATTATAGTTCAAGTTTGGCTGACACATATCTAGTATCTTTCACAATGAATAATCTGAGAAAACATAAATCTAGGTGAGGTTGCAGTGTGAACCACTCTGACAGCTTTTTCTCTTCCTTTCGGTCAGAAAAGAAAGATCAGCAAATTAGTACAGTTTTGTCTAGCTTTTGGTTCATGCTTCATGTCAGTTCAAGTCCCTGGTTAAATCTAAATTAAATTCAAAATGTAATGCCATTTTATTGCTCTTATAAAGTTCATATTTCTATTTTACTTCAATGCTGTCAAGAAGTCTAAATGTTGTGGGTGAGTTGGACAAAGACCCAAGCAATTGGGTCAGGCTGATTTGTTGGGGATCACTTAAAGAATCTATTCAGCAGCACTTGTGAACTCACATTGTTCCTGCAGCTGACTATGACTGTTTCTACAAATCCCAGTCAATTCTGAATGACCTGAAAATTCTTTATCAGTCCCATTTAGCTAATGGTTTTGTCTCCCAAGTCAAATCAAGTATGGAAGTCTATAAACAATAATCCCTTTGTTTGCAGTGGTAGTTAAAACCAACATGGTCAGGCATGGTGGCTCACGCCTGTAATCCCAGCACTTTGGGAGGCTGAGGCGGGTGAATCACAAGGTCAGGAGTTCAAGACCAGCCTGGCCAAGATGGTGAAACCCTGTCTCTACTAAAAATACAAAAATTAGCAGGGTATGATGGCAGGCGCCTGTAATCCCAGCTACTCAGGAGGCTGGGGCAGAGAACTGCTTGAACCCAAAAGGCAGAGGTTGCAATGAGCCAAAATGGCGCCACTGTACTCCACTCTGAGTGACAGAGCGAGACTCAGTCTCAAAAAACTAACAAACAAAAAACAACAACAACATTAGCAAATAAAATTTTTAAAGCTAAGTTCAATTAAAAAATTAAGTTCACTATTGTCATGTAGTCTATCTCTTTAAGTATTAAAATAATAAACTTAAGGAAAGACTTAAATGTTTCATTCTTATATATCAAAATTGATTAATTAATCTAAATTAAAAGTACCTAACACCTTTACCTGGCTTTAGCTTTTGAGAGCCTTGGCTGAAAGATGACTGTCTTGGCCAC
The DNA here is from genome assembly GCF_007565055.1 of Rhinopithecus roxellana. Classification (NCBI taxonomy): domain Eukaryota; kingdom Metazoa; phylum Chordata; class Mammalia; order Primates; family Cercopithecidae; genus Rhinopithecus; species Rhinopithecus roxellana. The sequence goes on from NC_044551.1 coordinate 144,051,931, forward strand.
TGTTGAATGAGATGGTTAAGACTGCAGCAGAATACAGATTCAATGTCACAGGGGGAAACATGATTTTCTTAGGAGCAATAGTCTATCCTTTTTTAAAATGTCATGTTTATTCCTTGTTTTTTGTTGTTGTTAAAATAGCTTTAAGATGTCCAGTCTCTTCCTTCTAGTTTTCAAGCTCCATGTTCCAGTTCCCTCTGAAGCCCACACCATAGTGAACTATTTCTTTCAGACACGTTACTTTTGAGGTATGGTAAATGACACCCCAATTTTACAATATTGCTTTGGTTTTTTGACCAATACAAACAAGGGTTAAAAATATTCTACTAGAGTAGAAATATGCCCATTATTTTGTACCCTAATGGCTAGCATCTTTGATTATTAAAATTGAGCTATTAGGCCAGTGCAAAAGTAATTGCGGTAATGGCAAAAACAGCAATTACTTTTGCATCAACCTATAATACAATGGAAAAATGACTTAAATATATTTAAAAATTAAATGAAGAAAATGATTTGTGCTTCTAGTTTGGGTTTCGTTTTTAAACATGGCTACCTTTTTGTGGAGGTTGAAATCCTTGCACATGGATCTATTGTGACTTCTCCTGATACTTCTTTGAGTAAATACTGTGTTATAATTTAAGATGGTCCTAGATGTTTTGATAAACCTTTTCACATAATTTAAGTAATTGTGAAAAGAATTTATTAAATACTTTGCTATTTTACTACTGGATCATTTTAATCCTGTGACCTTTGATCTTTATTCAGGAATATTTGGGTTTGGCAAAAGGAAGATGTTTTTAAATTTTAATACTAATATGTACAGGCACAAAGGTCATTAGTATCCACAATAATAATAATTTGTATTTACACAGCATTCCTCCTTAAGAAAATTCCTTCTTTAACAAAAAAATCAAGGTTGACCAAAAACTCTGTTCTACAAAACATATAACAAAAGATATTTTAGATATAACGAGCCATAATTTTACAGGAGATTAAATTTTGCTTAAATTAGAATATATTATTCTTCACAACATACACACTACTAAGCAAATGGAGCTAACTGACCTTAACCTTGAGGTAATTCAGAAGATATTTCTTTGTAGGTAATTTAAGAAAAATAAATATAATAATATGAAAGTAATTAAAAGACAGGAGATATTATTTAATCAGATAATTTTACAAAAAAAGGATTAGGGCAGTGGAGAGGTGGCAGAGCACAGTATGAAAGGATATGGAATTACTACTTGATGACTTCTTTTGTCAAGCAAGGGCATTAGTCTACATAATGTTGGTTCATAGAAACTTTTGCCTTAGGATGAAATGCTGAATTACCAATCTAGCTCACACTTCTCACCAGGATGCCAGTATCAGCGAACAAACACTGACCATTATAGACAAATGGGTCCCATTACACACTCTCAAGACTTCAGTGACAAAGCTGGCCCACCTAGTCCACAATCTACGGACTCCTTCTTTCTACACCTCGGAGCCTGGTCCATGCTCTCATCAAGGAAAGACAATAATGGAAGGTGAAGCCAAGGGCTAGAGGGCAGCAAAAGAAATTGCAAAGGAGTATTGATACTATGACTGGAAAAGATTGTGACGCTGAAACAGCAATATTCAGAGGGGGAGGAGGGTTTCATTTTGAGCTAACTTTGGATTTAAGTCATTCCACAGGAAATATATATCTGAGAGACTTACAAGAGCTAACTTCTAAACTGTTCTACTAATAGCAAAAATGGCTTAAATTGACATCTGCAGAAATTTTAAACCCAAATCATCTGACAAAATAGACAAATCTTAGAAATAGATGTGTGAGTGCACCTGCTTTTCTCACAGCAGTGCATAAAAATATTCCAAACCCAGACAGACTGTAGCACTGATGCTTTGAGTCTTTATTTGACTATAAAACGGTATCCATGTGATAGCTGATGTGCCAGTGTTTTCATTTGAAAGATTACTGATGTATTTGGTAATAAATGCTAGTTTCTAGCCTACAGTATTAGTGGCAAGCAATTATATTTAATGCAAAGCAAAGAAGCTGATAGACTTCCTGCCTCTGTGAAGTCTACAAAGCTGGACCATCATAGGGGTGTAGAAGAATTAAAAAATGCTTTCATTGGAAGAGTTCATCATTAATATCTGTTAATTTCCCTACTAATAACAACTTGTTTTAAGAAAAACACAGTTGCTCTTGTTCTTCGGAGCCAGCTTATCCCTAGGAGTAAAGAGGTGGTAAGAAACAGAAATCTGAGAAATCCCCATGAGGAAGGGCACAATGTCACTGTGACTTCTGCATCAGTAATACAATAAGCCTGTGCACCTCCCCAGCCAGAATGGGGCAGTCAAGCAGAACAATGGTGGGCTGAGACACACTGAGGGAAGAGCGGCCAAGAGGAACTACCAGCTGCAAGTATACACACCACTCCCGGTTAAAATTAAATGAAACAAAATACTCTGTGATTCCCTTAATTGAAGATCGGATTTTAGACAAAAATTGAGCTTAATTGAAATTAAAGATGGCAGCGTGCATACAGAGATAATTAGTATTTGCTAATTGCACCATGATAATAATAAACTCATCCCATAATCCAAGTGGATTTTATGCCTGGTAAAAACTATTCTTATGCTCCCATTTAAAAAATTTTTTTAAAATACCCTATTCTTTGCCGAGTGTTTATATTACCTGTGACATAAATATAACAATAATAGGAGGTATTATAATTTGCAAATAATTACTTTAAAACTATTAAAGTGAAAGATATTACATAATTTGCCCAGGATCACCCTACCTACAAAGGAAAAAGCGAGGGCTCAGACTCAGGTCTAGCTTCCCACCACTCAGACTTCCCAACTAATAAATTACAGGTTTTATCTCTATTTTATAATCTAGTTTCTATGAACTTTGTAAGCCTTCTCTATACAGGTTTCTTTTCTGTTATCTTCATTTTAAAAATGTAGTAAAAGCTTTATTTATTTAATTTTTTAGCTGGCTGTAAAAGCTATACATGCTCATTAAAATTTTATATATAAGAACAGAAACTAGAAAATGAAAATAACCCCTAATTCTACTTCCCAGAGGAATACTATATATGTATATGTATGTGTGTATGTGTTCATGTGTTTGTATATTTTCCATTGCATCATCTATAATACTAGTTTGTAACTTGCTGTTTCACTTAATACGTTGATGACAAATTTTCATGTTAATAAATATCCACTTCAGTATTTGTAATAGGAAAATAGTGGTATACTGAATGTATATACATGCATATATTTAACAATTGAGGAAATAATTGCAAAAAAATGCAAAGGTAATTATTGTACGATTTTTAAGTAATAAATATTTGCATATGCAAAAATTAACTAATAAATGACATTCAAGTTATTTCCTGGTTTTATTAATAATTCTACAATAAATACTTTTTAAAACTTATGAGAGTATTTGCTTAGGATATATTTCTAGATTTGGAATTGCAACATCATAGAACTATTTTAAATTGTGACACATATTACCAGATAGCATTCCAGAAAGACTGTAACAATTTTCATTCTCAATAAAATGTATTAGTACCCATTTTGTCACCTACACGTATCATTATTATTTGTTATTTATCAGTAATATGGTAAAATGCAAATATCATTTGCCATCTGAAGTAATTAGGCTTCTGAAGATTTCTACTTTGAGCCAAGGAGTAACAAGAACTAGATTTACCTTGCTACCGGAAACAACTAAAAAACTGGACAAAATATATGAAAGAATAATCTTTCAAAACATCAAGCTACAAATGGGCAGTGATTGCTGAGATATGAGAAAAAAGCAAGGCAAGCCCAAATTACCCAGATTATTGCCTGGACAGTTTTCAGGCCACAGTGCAAAAAGGTATAACCGAGGCAAAGTCCATAAGGCTTCCTGAGATGAGGTGCTGAAACTGGAGAGAGCAGCACAGAAAAATAAGTCCCTTAAATCTTCAGCTAAGTACAGATTAGCTCATGTGTAGAAGGAAAGAACCCAGGTCAGGAAAAGAATCATACAAAACAATTAGACGAAACAATATCTGACACTTACTAAGGCTGGGAATCATCTGAATTCTCACCAGTCGTAAATCATGAGGCATTGAGCAAAGTCTTCAGAAGAGCTTTGCCTCCATAATGGGGCAAAATTACCCCTAGACTAATGGCTGCTGGGTTCCTCCTAACAAAAACTTAACAGCACAATTTGAAAGGATCAAACTATTTCCAAATAACCTAACTGTACCCCAAAACAAAGTTCAAAAAATGTTTATAGGAATACAAAAATATCCAACATCCAACAACAAAAAATTTACCAATGTCTGGCATCCGATAAAAAAGTACCATACATGCAAAGAAGCAAAAGAATATGAGCCATAATGAAGATAAAAATTAATCAACTGAAACTGACCCAGAAATACATAAACAAATAGGCATGGTTGTGTTCCAATAAAACTATTTACAAAAACAGGTGGTAGGCCACATTTGACTCATGGGCTGCCATTTGTCATCCCCTGAACTAGAGGAAAGGTTGAACATGTTAAGCAGAGACACTGAAGATATTTTTCAAAAGACCCAAATAAAACTTCTAGATATGAAAACTATAATGTCTGAGAAAGGAATAAAGAAAAATTAGACACTGCAGAAGAAAAGCTTAGTGAACTTGAAGACATAACAATAGAAACGATCCAAAATGAAATGTAAGAGGAAAAATACTAAAGAAATGAACACGGCCGGGCGCGGTGGCTCAAGCCTGTAATCCCAGCACTTTGGGAGGCCGAGACGGGCGGATCACGATGTCAGGAGATCGAGACCCTCCTGGCTAACATGGTGAAACCTCGTCTCTACTAAAAAATACAAAAAACTAGCCAGGCAAGGTGGCGGGCGCCTGTAGCCCCAGCTACTCGGGAGGCTGAGGCAGGAGAATGGCTTAAACCCGGGAGGCAGAGCTTGCAGTGAGCTGAGATCCAGCCACTGCACTCCAGCCTGGGCGACAGAGCGAGACTCTGTCTCAAAAAAAAAAAAAAAGAAATGAACAGAGCATCAGTGAGCTAATGTGTGGCAATCTCAAGTGGCCTAAGATATGTGTAACTGGAGTTCCCAAAGTAGAGAAATGGGGAGATAGATAAATATGTTTAAAATTATAAAACCACATATATAACAAGCTCAATGAACCTCAAGAACAAGAAATACGAAGAAAACTACACCAAGCATAATCAAATTGCTTAAAGTCAGTGATAAAGCTATTGTATTTCTGAGTTAGGATAGTGCAAGTATAGTCATCAAGTTTATATAGCAAGCTTACAACATAATCCAAATTTATCTAGATCTTGAGTTTCTGGTAGCAAGTAGCAAAAGGTCAGATAATAAAGAATTTATCTAAAATATTTGTCCAAACCTACTCATTCTTGTTTTCAGGTAGAACATTTGGATATCAAGAGATACTAAAGGAGGTCACGATGATAATGGCTTCCAGTAAATTATGCCTCACCATGTTTATGTTCCTTTTGCAATGTGATATTGCTGCTCAAGAGGTAGGGTCTATTTATTCACAGCCTAATATCTGCCTGAGTTTGCAGCTTCTTTTGACCAACAAAATGTGACAGATGTGAGCATGAGTTCTGGAGCGTAAGCTTCCAGGAGCCTCACAGTTTTTGCCTTCAGTCTCATGGAACCCAGCCACTGAGTAAAGAAGTTTGGGCTACCCAACTGAATGGTAAGACACTGCAGGGAGAGAGAGGTAGCAGCCTCTTAGTACCTTTACCTCTGGCCACTCACCAGGTGAAAGCAGCCTCAGAAGTGACTCCAGGTGAGACCTACGGAACTGCTTAACCAGTCTACAGACTCTTGAGAAATAGTAAATCACGTTGCTGTAAGCCATTAAGCTTTGAGATGGTTTGTTATCTACCAGTAGATACCAGAAACATCTATTTTTGGTTATCAATATCATGTTTTAAAAGTCTTTGCCATTTCATACTACAAAATGTAAACCTATATTTTCCTCTGGTGCTTTTATACTTTAATTCTGTATGTTTAGCAGTTTAATTTATATTGACATATGATATGAATGTAGTATTCAATCTTGTTTATCCAAATAGTTGTCCTAATAACATTTAATAAATAATCATTCTTTCCCCTTGATTTGAGTAGTACTTTACCATATACTAAATTTTGAGAATACTTTAACGGGACAATCCAAAAGAAAAATGTTCAAACCCACCTTCAAATACAAAAGCTATTAAACTAAATTGGTAGTGTTCATATAAAAAATGCCATATATCCATTTAAGTATATGCATACTTTATTACAAATATTCTTCTGTGTTTCGAGAAGAAAATCAGAAACATGTGTTTTCCAACATTTTGATGTGGAAATAGTCTTACCATTCAGAAAGCATTTTCAGTATTGCGTTCACTGTAATATGATTTTACTGGTACTAATTAACCCTGGTCTTGTAATGTGGTTTCTACAGCTCCCTGACTACGTATTAACCAAATGACCTTAAGTCAGCACTTATCCAACTGAAAATGCTTCTTGAGAAGTCTTCACTGCAATCTACAAATACGAGATAAGATTCAAGTCAATTTTTTCTACATTGTAAAAATATGGGGAAAAAAATAGATCTCATTAAATTCCAGGTATGACTTTGTCAACATACAGGTCTCCTGGGAGTTTCTTGGTCCTTTATAGTGAAATCTGAAAGAAGATATTTTATGGAAATCACTATAATAGTAAGATTAAACCTGATCTCCCTACCAAAAAAGCAAATTAACAGTGTTTAAGAAGATCTCCATTAAAAGAGAACCCCAGTTCCTAACTTTCAAGCAAAGTATATACTCAAATTATCACAGTTGAACTGCCTTCTTTTAGCTCTACTCCATTGTCAAAATTTCCCTTATTAGTATCATGAAGCCACTGAATTGGAGAGAAAAAAGAAGCTTAAAAAAAGGCAGAAATAAGCCAGGCATGCTGGCTCATGCCTGTAATCCCAGCTATTAAGGAGGCAGAGGCAGGAGGATTGCTTGAAACTAGGAGTTCGAGTCCAGCCTGGACAACATAGAAAGATACCATTTCTTGAAAAAAGAAAACAAATTTTTTAAAGGCAGAAATAGCAGAATGGAGCAGACTCCTAGATGGGGTCTCAAGAAAAGAGAGGCTGCCTACACATTATTCCCTCCCCAAAATATCTCCTATACTGTTCTACCGATTTGGTCATGTTGCCTGAAATCACATCAAGTAGAAATTCATTTCTGTCAGTAAGCTCTCTGTAAAATTACAAATATCTCTAAGATGTGTAAGAGCTTATCAAACATCATCATGGTTGTGTGAATTAATTATTTCATTGGATTTTTTGAATGGATTATTAAAATCATCTGCATTGAAGGAGTGAAATTTTCCTAATTATATTAAAAAGCACCTGCATCCTCCTAGTTATTAGCTTTAAAATCATTTTCTAATTAAACTTTTAATCTTGAGATTATACTTACACAGGTAAGATACACATGTATTGTAAGAAATAATACATAAAGATATGATGTGTCCTTTACTCAATTTCTCCCAATGGCAACATCTCGCAAAACTATACTGCAAAATTACAAGGATGATTTGCACTGATACAGTGCAGTGCACTGATACGCTGATACAGTGAAGATACAGAGCATTTCCACCATCACAAGGATCCCACTTGTTGCCCATTTACAGCCACACCCATCACCCTCCTATCCCCATCCCTTCTTTAGACAACCAGGAATCTGTTCTCCAATGTATTGTTTCATAATGTTAAAAATCTTATGTAAATGGAATCATTCACTACATGACCCTTTGAGATTGACTCTATTCGTTCAGCATCATTCTCTGGCCATTCATTCAAATTGTGGTATGAATAATTTGTTATTTTTCATTGCTAAATAGAATAATGGAATAGATGTGCCACAGTTTGTTTAACCATTCACCCATTAAAGGACATCTGGGTTGTTTCTAAGTTTTGGCTATTACAAATAAAACTGCTATAAAAATTTGTGTACAGGTTTTTGAGTGAACATAAGTTTTAATTTCTCTGGGATAGATGCCCAGAAGCATAATTGCTGGGTCATATGGTAATTGTATGTTTCATTTTCTAAGAAACAGCCAAATTGTTTTCCAGGGTGGCTATATCATTTTACATTCCCAACAGCAATGTTTGAGTGATTCAGTTTCTCTGCATCCTTGTCAGCATCTGGTGTTATAACTGTTTTTGTTTGGTTTGGTTTTGGTTTTTTTTTTTTTTTTTAAGCATTTTGATAGGTGTATAGTGATATCTCATTGTTGTTTTAATTTGCATTTCTCTAAAAACTAATAATGTTAAACATCTTTTCATGTGTCTGCCATCTATATATTCTCTTCAGTGACTCTTTGAGTCTTTTGCTCATTTTTCTATTGGACTGCTTTTATAATGTTAAGTTTTGGGACTTCTTTATACATTCTCAGTACTAGTCCCTTTTTTTGGATATGTGGTTTGTAAATATGTTCTCCCATTCTGTGGCTTTTCTTTTCATCCTCTTAATAGGATTTTAGAGCAAAAGTTTTTAAGTTTGAAAGATTTCAATTTATCAATTTTTCTTTTTATGGATCATGCTGTTGGTCTCAAATCCAAAAATTCTTTGGATAAACCTAGATCCCAATATTCTCTATTTTTTTCTCTTCCTGAAAGTTTTACAGTTTTATATTTTACCTTTAAATTCACGATCCGCTTTGAGATAATTTTTGTAAAAAGTGTGAGACTAAGGTCAGGGTATGTTCGTTTTGTTTGTTTGTTTGTTTGCCTAGGGATGTCCAATTGCTCAGCACCATTTATTGAAATGACTCTCTTTTCACAATTAAATTGTTTTTGCACTTTTGTTAAAAATCATTTGGACACATTTCTGTGGCTTTACTTCTGGGTTATTTTTTTATTTTTTTATTTTTTGAGACAGAGTTTCCCTCTTGTTGTCCAGGCTGGAGTGCAATGGTGCGATATCAGCTCACCACGACCTCCGCCTCCTGGGTTCCAGTGATTTTCCTACCTTAGCCTCCCGAGTAGCTGGGATTACAGGCATGCACCACCATGCCCGGCTAATTTTGTATTTTTAGTAGAGACGGAGTTTCTCCATGTTTGTCTCGAACTCCCGACTCAGGTGATCTGCCCGCCTCAGCCTCCCAAAGTGCTTTTAAAAAAAGATTCTAAATATTCTGGTTCCTTTACCTTTTCATATAAAATTTAGGACAACATTGTTTACATCTACAATGAATTTTATTCGATTTTGAAAGGAATTATATTAAATCTGTCTATCAATTTTCTTGTACTCTAGCTCTTTCCCTTACTACCTCAGTGACCTAGGCCTCTAACTGTGCTTCCCTCAGATTACTCAACAGGACAATGGAGAGAAGAAAGCTTACCCCACACAGGTATTTTAAGAGTTAAAGGCAGAGGTGCTGAGAATAGTACTTGCACATTGTGTTAGTTGTCATTATAATTATGATTACTCTCTATATCCAATTAGTCACACGAAGCCTTTCAATTTTTTTCTTTAAATATCATCTCCAGGGCTGGGGACTAGGATGAGGTAAGAGAGTCACCTACAGTACAATATGTAAGGAGAAATGCACTCTAGGTGACTGTGTCTCTCTTGCCTCACCCTAGTCCCAGCTCTGCTTTTCCTCATCACTTCTTTCTTCCCCTGCAATCACTTTAATTCAATTACTTATTACTATTTATACCTGGATATTTCAACAATTTTCTAATTTGTCAGTCTAATTGCAAACTTTCCCTTCTCTAACCTATCAATACATATCCAAGTGTTCTTTAAAATGACTCTCTCTGTATCCAAAATCTGTGAAGAGTCTTACTGATCACCTAATATAGTTCATATTTCCCAGAAGAAGAAATAGTCATATAATACTGTATTAAGGTTTATTGTCTATAAGCAATAGAAACTGACTCTGGGGCTAACTTAAGCAGAAAAAAAAAAAAAGTTTATTTAAAAGATGAGTGGTAGATCCCACAATTTAAAGAAAAACTAAAAAAGTATGCCCAAAGAAGGAACCATGTTAGCTCTGGGAAAGTGAGTGGAAAAAGCTAATATACTCTTCAGGGCAACACCACTGGAATGAGTCAACACCAACCATTTTCTTTCTTTTTTCTTATTTATTTCTCTCTTTGCTTCTTTATTTTTCTTTCTAAATCACTTTCTTAAGGTATGATTGGTATACAAAAAGGTGTACATATTTTACAAGTTGATGAGTTTGGAAATAAGTATATACCCATAAAATCATCACCACAATCTATGAAACAAACCTATCCATCACCTGCAAAAGTTTCTTCCTGCCCTCTTTATTTACAATGATGATATCATTATCATCATCGTTAACATAAGATCTACCCCCTTAGCAAATTTTTAAGGATATCAGCACTGTGCCATTCTAAGGTTAGTCACATGCTCACCCTAGGCCAGAAGAAGGCAGAGTATTTTGATTAACTGTCCTATCAAACTAGTGTCCAGTTGGGGTGGACAGGGGAAGATTCCAAGAGCAGGGCTTTGACAGTCAGGTTCACCACCTATATCACTAGTATCTGGAGTATTATATGAAGTCAGTAATATTTGCTGAACTAATAAGTGAGAATATATAAGTACATCGTCAGAAAAGTGGAAAATGAGTGCTAGACAGGGAAAAGCCACAGATGCCACCTACAAAAGCTCTCCACCATCTCGTCATACCTTACGTGGATCTGTTCCATTCAGACAGATCCCCTAAGCCCAATTAATAATAATTTCCATCATTACACAGCACTTTTCAATATATTGAGTACTTCTACATACTCAAGTTGCATCGCTCAAAATATAACCCATCCTTCAGTCTTTACCTTAGTTTCAATTCTATTACAAAGCCTTCCTAAATTATTTCAAACCATGTTTATTTCTCCCTTCCTTGAAAATTTGTGTCATTGCTGTGAATTGCCATTTGACTTTTGATGCATAAACCCGTCTAAAACACTAACATTTTATTGAGCTCCAGGTCAAAAGGTCTTATAATTCCTTGAGTCTTTCCTCTAATGACTTGGACAATTATCTTGCACCCAGTAGATACTCAACATGAACTCAAATGAAAGCATTAAGGCAATTATTTTAAAAAGACATTTTTCTCATCGCAACAAAATATGATCTAGACTCTAAAACTCTTACAGATATACAGATGAAAGTATATTTTGGCTATAAAATATTTTTACTCATAAAATTAATGTGAATTTTAATTTTAGAAGTACACTGATGTTTACTAAATATCCAGTGAAATGATTATGTACTTATGAAGGAATATTATACATTGTGATAGCTAATCTCTTAAGATGCCTCCCCTCCTTCTCTCCCCCACTTCTACCAACAAACCAGATATACATGCACTTGTGTGGTTTCCTGCCTTTGAATCTTGGCTGGTCCTGAGACTCACCTTTGACCAAGAGAATGCATGATTTCCAAGGACAGGTTATAAGAAGCCCTTCAGCTGCCATGTTGGTCTCTTGAACTATGTGCTCTAGAGAATGAAGACCACCAGCTAAGAAGTCCAGCTATCCTGAAACAGCCGTATCCTCAAACCGGCTGGAAGAAGGTTAAGATAGCCATGTAGAGAGGCCATGTAAGGGGAGAGAGAGAGAGAAAGAGAGATGCCCTGTCAGTCCCAACCAGTTCCCTCATCCCAACTGAGGTGCCAAATATGTGAGTAAAAAAGCCACCTTGGATGTCCGACTCCATTGAGGCTTATGGTGACTCTAGCCCCAGATTGTTGTTTAAAGCCACCAAGTTTTGTGTGGTTTTTTAGGCAGCCATATATAACCAAAACACATACTTAAAACACAATCACTAGGGCACACATCCAAAACAAGATTATAATAAACATATGTTTTTATTTTAGTCATATCCCTAAAGCTATTATTATACTAATTTACTTGGCTATTGTTATTGTTTTCATGGTATTATTTTGTTAATTTTACTGTAATTTTAAATTTTATTTCATTATTTCATTATAAATTATGACTGGCTTATTAAAAACAGTAACCAGAAAATATTTTCTCTTTGTAGAATCCACTCAATTGTTTATTGAAATATGTAGCTTTTAAAACATTTTTTGAAAGTAAGGATAATGTCTTATTTTTTCTCTATACTGAGAAGAATACAGTATTTATTCAATAAAAGTTGAGAATTTAATTAGTAAACAATGGGAAATGGTCATTTGGTGAAAAAGTCAATCAAACATCTTTTACTGAATCTATCATTGACCCAGTTAAGAATTTTTAAAATACAATACTTTTAATTTGACATCTACTGTCATGTTTATTTAAAATTCTTAAGTTCTTGTTTTAATTCAATATTATCTATTGAAATCCATTATTATTCCCAAATGTATATTATAATAAACTTACAATCAATTCACAAATAAAAATAAAATAATTTGACTTTTAAATGCATTTTGAGGGTCTAATAGGAGATAATTAGAAATAAGTAAAATAGTCCTTTAATACAGCTTTTCAACAAAAATAGAAAAACCTCCTCTAAAAGCCTTGTTTAAACTTTGTACCTAGTGTTTGCAAATACTCATTTTTACTAGCTTAATAGAATAATAGTTTTGTAAATTTAGTGAGTACCTATTGCAATTCTATATTCTACATGTATCATTAATATTTTTTAATTAACTATAGTTGTTAATCTAGTTTACAAACCTAGTTTCTAAGAAAACCTTGATTGGAATTACCTGGAAAAATTACTAATATATCTCTAGTGACTAAAACCCTAGTCTTCCATGTTTCCTGGTATGTTTTCTATTTATGAAAGTGAATGAATTTCTAACCATTTTAGTTAGTTCAGTTAAATAAAAGATGAAATATTACTAACAGTTGGATAAAAGTCTGAGAATTTATTTTAGTCTCAATGTATTCGTAGTATACTTTAAAAAGGGAAAAAAATCTCAAAGTCCATCAGCCAGAAAATATATTATAAAAAGGATTTAGAATAAATTAAGCATGTTCAAAGACTCTCAAGAGGGTCTTTAAAACGAAGCTGCCCATGAGACATGACGTTAATCAAGTAACTGAAAGAAAAAGAAACTCAGCCTAAGTGCCTATTTACTGAGATATTTCTGGGTTCAACAAATTTTGAAGATATAAGAAAATAGGTGTTTAGGTTTTCCCTAATTACTCTTCTCATATTTCAACGACCTTCTCACACTGAACTCCAGAATACATGATTCTTATAAATCATTGTGGCCAAGGGGTCTAGGAAAAAAGTCAGTCTGATTTCACTCTTTTATTTTCATATGACAGATGTTTAGAGGGTAGCACCTAAAGTCTATCAAGAAAACTGAATGGTTGTTGAAAAGGTTTGGCTGTGTCCCCACCCAAATCTCATCTTGAATTGTAACTCCCACAATTCCCATGTGTCATGGGAGGAACCCAGTGGAAGGTAATTGAATTATGGAGGCAGGTCTTTACTGCACTGTTCTTGTGATAGTGAATGAGTCTCACAAGACCCAATGGTTTGAAAAACAGGAGCTTCCCTGAACAAGCACTCTCTCTCTCTTTGCCCGCTGCCACCCATGTAAGATGTGACTTGCTCCCCTTGCCTTCCACCATGACCTGTGAAGCCTCCCTAGCCATGTGGAATTGTAAGTCCACTAAACTTCCTTTTCTTCCTAGTCTTGGGTACATCTCTATCAGCAGCATGAAAATGGACTAATGCAATTGGCTTTGCCCAGATATAACCAAAGAGCATCAAATCAAATCATGACACCAAGGGAGACAAATGAAGAATCGGAATCAAATTATAAGAATGAGGTTAGAAACACATGGAGACTCAGACTGGACAAAGTACGCATAAAAGCAGAAAAGAGGGCCAAACAAGAAGCAAAATTCAGAGTCCCATTAGCATGCATAGATCAGAAGCACTAAGTTCAGATCCTAAAGAATGAAGGTATGACACTGGAGTTTGAATTCACTGGCTGCCACAGCTCCTTGGGAGAGGGGGGACTCTAAATAGCCTCTGCAATTCACCAGGTTGCAAGTGATATGCACTCCACCTTTTCCTAACTGCAATGCCTGTATTAATCCCTAAACACCTAGCCCCAGTGGCCCAGTACAGCTCATACACACTTTCTTTTTTCGGTTTATTAAAAGTTTCTTTTATCTTTTTTAGAGGAAGGGTCTCATTACGTTGCCCAGGCTGGAATGCAGTGGCCATTCACAGGCTCCATCTCACACTGATCAGCATGGGAGTTTTGACCTGCTGCATTTCCAATCTGCGCCAGTTCACCCCTCCTTAGGTAACCTAGAGGTCCCCTGCTCCCAAGAGATCACCATATTGATGCCAAACTTAGCGAAGACACCCAATCGACATAGTGCACTACATTCCAGAACTCCTAGACTCATCAATCGTCCTGCCTCAGCCTCCTGAGTAGCTGGGACTATAGTCGCATACCACCACACCCGCATACACATTTTCCAGAGCCAAAATGCTGAAGTTTTCCCCACTGTTCCTATAGCAGTGTTACAGCAGTCATAGGAATGATTGTGCCTCTGTCTGATAGCTTCTTATGCAGGAAATACCCAAGTAACTCCAAACAGGTAAAATAATAATTTTATCTTCTAAGATTTCTGGTGTCTTCTTTGGATACAAAAATGTATACTAAAAGTCTTTATTGCATATGAAAGGAAAAAACTAAAAAGAGGGGAACTATCCATCCAAGAAAGCACATGGGATAGTGGCCAGACAAGAACGTATATCCTCTGTAAAATATAAATCATAGAATCTCAGTATTAAAGAAACTTCGATCAACTCAGATGCCTGGAAAATTATGATTGAAGAAAAATGACTGTATTACACTTAAGTTAGAAAGTCAGTATTTTTCCATTGTTAAAAACCATAAGCCCAATGCACTAAGACCTTACTCCCTAATAATAATTGATCAAAAGAGAATGATTCCATCCCTTACTTGTATTACAGTCAGTGAAAGATCAGAACCTATAAGAACTTGCCAACAAAATACTCCAGACAAGTGCAAAATCTATGAAGTATAAAGAATATATACCCCACATTATAAAGAAAAGAAAATCTTACAGCTTTTGCTAAAGCATCAATCAAATCAGAACGAAGTGCCACAGACAGGATTTTGCTTTATGAAGTGCTGGCTTTCTTCAAGGTCATTCATGACGGTGATGCAAAGATGTCTGCACTACCACGCTTTCCGGCTCGGCACTGGAGAACTGCCTAGGGTCCTTACTTAATGAGTTTACTAGCTGAGCTTCACCTTAATAGAAGCAGTTGAGTTTTGAAAAAAAAATGTTTTTTAATCTGAGCTCAGTACAGTCTCTTTTACAGCTACAAAAAAAAAATAAGCAATACACTTATAAAGTAATGGACACGGAGTTAAAATAAATAGGACATCCAAAAACCCACAAAAATATTTATTACAAATGCTAGTTTCTCTCATTTATTCATGATTCTGCTCAAAATCTACATAAAATATTTACCTTTTAACACTGAATCTTCTATTTTGTTTGTCTGGTTTTTGTTTTTCGGTGACCTTTTTTTGAGATGGTCTTGCTCTGTCACCCAGGCTTGGAGTGCAATGGTATGATCTCACTGCACTGCTCACTGCAATCTCTGCCTCCTGGATCCAAGGGATCCTCCCACCTCAGCCTCCCATGTAGCTAGGACTACAGGCTCATGCCACCATGCCTGGCTAGTTTTTGTATTTTTAAAATAGAGGTGGGGTTGCCCAGGCTGGTCTCGAACTCCTGAGCTGAAGCGTCGCCTGTCTCGAACTCCCAAAGTGCTGGAATTACAGGCGTGAGCCACCACCCTGCCCAGCTGGATCTCAAAATTATTGTTCTCCCTTCTCCCAGAAGACACCTATCATTTACTAAACCTCAAATCTTTGAAAGGCAACCCAAATTACAAAGGCTACAAAAGTCTAAACCCAATGGATTGTAAAGCAAGATTAGAATTAGGGGATCTGAAAATGTGGATTTAGGATACAATTTTTTTAAACAACCAGAATGTACCTGTATCTCAACATTTATAAGGAAAAAGGACCACTGAGTACTCTTCACGTATTTAACATATTATTCTACTACTATACTAAGCTCTCTGGCTGCACTTAAGTAATTCCATGTTAAACTAGCTTTCCTGGGAATATTACTATAATCAAAGGCCCTCAGAAGTATTACCACATTTGCTTTTTCTCTGAGATCCTCCTGCTACACTCACAACACAAGAACTACATGGCCATGAAACCTAAGGTAAATTGAAGAAAAGTTACCAAGGAGGATTCTGTATCCTCCTATGACATTCCAGGGTTTTAGGAGGACTCAAGAAATTCTAGTCTTCTCTTTAAGTATATGTCCACAAAAATAATCCAAATAATACTGTTGAAAAGATTTTACAATTAAAATTGCCATTAAAATTTTGAATAGGATTCAGTACAAATAATAATATTCAATACCCATAATGAAGAAGACCTAAGAAACTTATTACAAATCCGAAAATACCAGTAAAAATACTTCTATTTTCCAAACTCTCCTGAGAAGTGTGTCACTATTTCCTAGAGTGTTTTATGCCTGTATCCTTCAGCATGGTATTTGATGCTCAAAAGATATCCAAAAACATGTTTGTTGAAGGAATCAGTAAGGAAAAAAATGAAATTAAGCAAAATATAAGTAGAGGCACTAACTCCCTAGGGTTAATGGAATATCATTCAGTATGTGGAAATACTAACTTTACAAACTACTTAAGTATAATCAGAGAGCCTAGCATATATGAATAGACAACATACAAAGACTTTTCATTGTTGTTGTTGTTGCTTTGTTGTTGTTTTTGGATATGGAGTCTTGCTCTGTCATCCAGGCTGGAGTTCAGTGGTGTGATCTCAGCTCACTGCAGTCTCCGCCTCCCAGGTTCAAGTGATTCTCCCGCCTCAGCCTCCTGAGTAGCTGAGATTACTGGCGCACGCCACCACACCTGGCTAATTATTGTATTTTTAGTAGAGACAGCGTTTCACTATGTTGGTCTCGAACTCCTGACTTCAAGTGATCCACCTGCCTCGGTCTGCCAAAATGCTGGGATTACAGGCATGAGCCAGTGCACCTGGCCTACAAAGACATTTTTGCTTTGAAAAAATATTTCAATAAAAATTTGTAATTTATTTACTCCAAAGTTACTTTCATTACTAAGTGATAAATTATGCAATAACATGAGATATTCATAACTAACATTCTTTGTTGAAATAATTATAGATTAACAAATTCTAAATTTGCTAAACATAATATACAATATAGTATAAAACCTGCAAAACACAAACAACTAAATACAAGCTAAATAACTTTTCTTAATAAATCTAACCATGTTGAAAATATTTTAACCCCATAATTTAACATAGATGTTGGATGCCATTCAAAATAGCATTTGATTTATCTTGCCTACATGTTTTGGGCACTGAAAAAAACCCTAGTCTAACCTCTCTATGTCCTCCCAGCAAGCTCTTTATATCTTGCCCTTATGGTATTTTCCAACTGTCTGCCTTAAACAAAGAGTCCTTGCTGGCACTGGCTTGTTGCTAGTCAGTATTTAGCTCTCTCTTTCTGCAGCGAAGAGAGAGCCTAACCATCTGCTTCATGCAGCTTTTCATTCCTATGATAGCTTTCTGCTCTTTCCTCTTCCAACTCAGAAACAGAAAGCAAGAGATAAAACAAAGCATCTCAGGTCCACAAGAAGCTGCGCAACACCCAGGAGAGTTTCTCCTCCCAATCAGGAAAATGCTTCCTTAGCAACCAGGTAACTAAGGCCAATTAACCTCCCTTCTCTGTCAATACTCAATTTACATCGAAACCCTTTTTTGGTTAAGTCCTTCAGTTTTACAGTGAGCTTTCTGGCAGAGAGAAAAGGTGCTTCTGTCTTAAAGGAGCCAGGTCCTTTCTCCTGACTATCTCTAACTGTGATTCGAACTTAACATAAAGTGTTAGGTGATTTTCTAATTCAATTTAAGGGGCTGGAAACTTAGAAATGGCATAAAAATTAAGTGCAATCAACCAACATATGCTTAAAGTGAGAATGAGTCATTTCGGAGCAACCAGAGATTAGATACTGTGGAGAATAAGAGATATGGAAAAGATGCTTTGTAGCTGTCATTGCCTCATACCTGCCTTGGTTGATTTATGTCCCTTCCACACAACCAACAAAGCCCAGGTTACCACTAAATAATCACAATCTCAGTAGAATACCAAAGAAAAGATGAATGAAAGAAAGGAGCACAGATAGTAACAAAACCAAAAAATGTCCTTTCAGGCAAAAAAAAAAGTCCAAAATTAAAACTAGAAAAGAACTAGCATTTCAGAGTCATAAACTATTGCAGTAGTAAAAACCGTAACATATTTAAAGAAAAAAGGGGTTTTATAAAAATATAAAAATGCACAATAGAAAGCTCCCCCACCATCCCAAGCTTTCACATTGTGAGATGGTGTTTACATTTTTCTAAGTCTTACAATCAAATTATTATACTGTATTCTACTTTGGGTAAAGAAAAATTGACAGAAATTTTATACAAAGGGGTAATTAGCTGTCTTCATGTTCATTTTCCAGGTCTTGATGAAGCAAAGTCCTTTGTGGAATAATTTTAAAGTTTTTAAAATTCTATATAGAATGTAATATGGAACTTCAAATGTATATTGTGATTTATAATAGGCACTATAAACACTATAAATCATCCTTCGACAGTTTTGAGAGCAGCATTTCAGTGTCAACACACAATACCACTGTATCTCCAAACAATTCTTGCTACTAACAGTTATGACACAGAATTTCAAAACGAGTTTTGTTTTCTAGTTTTGTCACTTACCATTTGCAGGACTCACCATTCTACTCACACAAAGATCTATTCTGAAACAGTAAAGCTGCCTTAAGGTTACACTAATAAAAGTGAACATTTGTAAACCCTTGGCTCCCATCATTTTATTTGATCCTCACAGCCACCCTGCGAGGTAGGGATTGTAATGACATCCTTCTCCAATTGAGGTGTCTGTGGTTGAGAAAGATGTGGAGAGGAAACTAAACTTAATGAAGCACCTACCACATATGTGTTTTACTTTCACAGCATTAGCCAACTGTTTTACTTCATGATATTTAATACACACATCTACACACACACACGCTTACATACAGCTCCCAGTTCCCAACCTCCCAATTCCTGTATTTGGGATCCTGTTTTCCAGATAAGAGATTTGTGGCTTTAAGAGGTTCAGTAATATTTTCAAAGTCACACAGAAGGAGGGAAGTAGGGATATAAAACCAAATTTCCCTAACTTTAAAGCCCTTGTTCTTTCAACCATGCCACACCACCTGCTACACAAAGCCCCTGGCAGACCCATATGTTACCTTCCAAATCCCTTCGGCTGACGTTAGCAACCACTAAGGGTCAAAGGTTGTATTTTCAAAATGTGACTCATGAGCCATTAGTAAGTTCTGAAATCAATTGCTGGGCCTTGACCAGCATTTTTAAAAAACAAAACAGCGCAGAATAGATTGAGTAGAGTAGATCAGAAAGAGTAAGAATTGTTTCATGAACCTTCGTTTCAGGTATACATGTATGGAGTGTTCTGGATCTTAATGTAAAATGTATTTCTTATTATGGGTTTATATCTAAAAGGTCTGAAAGTCATTGGGTTCAGTGGATGATCTCACATAGAACTAGCTCATGAATTGAGAACTACCGAACACTCAGCTCTCTTCACTTAAATAACATCAGGAAACATAAGACAGGAGACCCCCTTCTCAGACAAGGCAGAAAAAGTATTACCTAGAATCAGCACAAGAGGAGGATGCTGATTGCATAATTACACACCTCCTTCACAGCAGCTCCAGTCCATCAAGTAGATAGTATGGTTTATTTTTTACATCACTAATTATGTAATTATCCATAACATTAAATCAGTTCCACCTGATTCAGTCTATCACAGGTTTCCTGAAACATTCGTTTATTATTTTTAAAAAGAACACTAAACTATATCATCTTATATGTAAAAGTTCCAGTATGGAAGGTGGATCAACTTTTATTTAAAAAGATCTTATGCCCAATAAGACACTTTGGTCCTTTGGGATAAATGGGAATTAAAATTTCATTTTTAATATACTTTGGAGCAGATGTATGTAAGTATATTCTCAATTTTTTCTTCATTATTTCATAAAATGCCCATTGTAGAGCAATAATGTCACATTGGTTATTTTCACAAAAAAGCTTTTCTACATAGTAAAATTTCATTGTTCTTTGTAATACACCTCCCCGTATGTCATTTATTCAAAATCACCCCCTGGGAAAGTGTTGCAAAGAAAACAAGCAATGGTTCTTACACTGAAGGAACGAGCAGCTGATTAGGAGAGATATAATCCTAGACTCTACAGCTTCCACTCAGCTGCTTCCCAGAACCTCTGGGCAGAGCTGTCACCCGTAGCTACCAAACGATCCCTGCAACAGCTATATACCATCCAGGAAGACTCAGCAGATAACCTCTAGCAAGCAAGAGACTAACACAAAGAATACATAGACAAGGACCAGGGCCAGAAGAAAGCATGAAAATTATATATTCCATCTGATTCTTCTACCTACATGTTCATACTCTCTCTTAGCTTTGCCTAACCCCTCAAACCTACTGACAGTCAAATACCATCCATCCATCAACTACAAAGAAGTTTCAGCATACTTGAAACTAGTGAGGGTAATCACTTAGGATCCTCCTCACTTTATCCCCACCTAATCTCACTGCAGTCTCACTTCTGCCTGACTTCAAACCCTTGACACCATCACTCCCTCCAATTCTTTGGATACTTCCTGGTGTTTAAATCTCAGCTTTCCTTAACGGATTCTGACTTGGTTTATCTCTCTGACTTTGAGTACTCCCTGCTAACTTAAATAGGAATCCCACACTAAGGAACCTAACAGCACATCAGCAACCTGGCTAATGCCCTAGCACAGCTAGCCTAATACCCCTCTGGAGGGGAGATTCAGACAAACTGCTAAAAACACTGAATATTTCACAGCCCAATCTAAAGTTAAAACTCAACATTCTTCATCCTCTACTCACAATTACTTTCCTTAGTGCAGAGCCCCTCTTGCTTCCCACCACTACCCTCTATACTTACCACCATGTGCACCTCTCTCAGCCATCCCTAAGGACCCAATGTATAATACATGGAGGAAAAGGTACTAGAGTCCTCTGGCACTAAGGTTAATTCCAACACCCTGTGTGATCGAAGGAGTACGATTTGGAGAAACATTTTTGGAAGTTGGCATCCCACCTCAGAAACACCGAGGGTGTGCTCCTGCAGCCTCTCTCTCAACTGCTGAGTGATTAGAGAAGCCAGGATTGGTTGATAGGTTCATAAGGTAGACAGAGGGAGACATGGAATCCATCCTCAGCCTCCAAGTTTCTTGTTGTCAGATTCCAACTATGTGCTTTTAAGTCAGTCTGACTTTATCAGAATGCCTGCTGTCAAAATGGAAAGCTGGGGGCACTTCTGCGTTATTGGAGGTAACTTCCCAAGATCCCCTACGATCAGCTCTATATTCATGACTCTTGACTCAGATTCTCATTTTCAGCCCCATGCCTCCTCTCTGGATTCATCTTCGTTTACACAGGTTGACCTCCAACAAGGACTCTGACTTAGGGGAGATGTTCGAACTACTGCCATAGAACAATAGTTAAAATGACCTATTAGAAAGGAGGAATAAAAATATATTCCTTGTCACCAGTGTCACAGAGAAAAAAACGAGACAATTTCAAGAAGAAGGGGTTTAGTCAGTAGTGTCAAATGTTACAGTGTGGTCAAGAAAGGTGAAGGCATTAGATGTGGTGATTGTAAGGTAACTAGTAACTTAGAAGGAAGCAATTTCCATAGCTTGATTTTGGTAGAAGGCAAAAGAAAAAGAGTTGAAGTTGGAACAAGTGATGAAAAAATCCAGGTACTATAGATTACTTATTCACAAAACCTGGGAGTGACAGAAAGCAGACAGAGGGGATCAAAGAAGAGGATTGGGAATTGGCAATATAGGTATAACAGAAAGCATAGGGCCAGGGGACATGGAACCTAGGTCCTGTTGTGGGCATTGCTGAAGTAGCCAAGGTCAAGACTAAGTAACAAAGCAAGAGAAATAAAAGATGACTGATGTCATTGAGGGCCTTGAGACAAAAAGAATATACAAAGAATGTTCAGAGAGAAGCATAAATACAGTTGAAAATAAGGAAGTTGTGAGTAGAGAGAAGAATTTCAGAGTTTGAGATAACTGTTATATCGTTATTTTTCCCCTTCTCTTTCGTATCTAAAAAACTTAAAGGAAGGCTGAGGGTGAAATGCTTCACAAATAATTATTGGAAAGAGGACATTTAATAATGTTATTTCAGAATAGCCAATAGTCATTTCAATAACCTTATCTAAAAATATCCTGTCCCTTGCAGATTACTACTTTTCTTTTCCTTCAAAATAAGCTAGAGTTGAGCAACTGGAGCATAGAGACGAGATTTAGTCTGCCAGGCTGTTGTACCTTCTGACTCACTGACCAAAAAAGGCATTTTCTCAGGCATCCATCAGGACAGTCTTTAGGTGCCATTGCCAACTTGACAGCCTTCCTGGTCTTTTCAATGCATTCTGAACTGTAGCTGAGACAAACATGTAATCTCTATCCTAAGGCTCCTTTAAGATTAGCTTGAACTACATGTAGCTTCTCTCAATGCTTATCACAAATACGTAAGACTTATACTTTGCTAAGAGCAAACAATCTAAAACAGCAAATTTGCAAGCACCATATGGAAGAGCATTATAGAAATTCCCATATCACATTTATGCAATCAAAAACAAGATTGTTAAAACACTTTGATGTCTCCCTTTTGAAAACCTTTAACAATGCAATCCTTGGTTATTTCCTTTTGCTTTAAGGTAAAATTATTATTTGCCCTTAAGCACATAAATTCAGAAATAAACTTTAACAAAATATTCCTGGCCACTTTATTTAATAAGTATCCTTTAACAAAATAGAAAATAAACTGATAATGACAAAATAGTTATACTAATATTGCTGACTTTTAGTTAAGTTTGCAGTATATTGACAGAGAAGAAATTCTAGATAGTTCTAACCCAGAAAAATCAAGAGACAAGCAATATCAGTTTCTGGCATTTATGTGCCAGGCACGGCGCTAAATGCTAAGGATGCAGTTATGACGGAAGTGATCTAACCAAGTCAGAGCTTAAGAGTCCAGTCACGGGGTTCAGAACCACTATTCCAGTTTGAAAATGCTTTGTTCCCTTTCCCCAAAATAATTCATCTGCATTTTTTTTTTTTTTTTTGAGACAGAGTCTCGCTCTGTCGCCCAGGCTGGAGTGCAGTGACCGGATCTCGGCTCACTGCAAGCTCCGCCTCCCGGGTTTACGCCATTCTCCTGCCTCAGCCTCCCCAGTAGCTGGGACTACAGGCGCCCGCCACCTCGCCCGGCTAGTTTTTTTTTTGTATTTTTTAGTAGAGACGGGGTTTCACTGGGTTAGCCAGGATGGTCTCGATCTCCTGACCTCGTGATCCGCCCGTCTCGGCCTCCCAAAGTGCTGGGATTACAGGCTTGAGCCACCGCGCCCGGCCCTTCATCTGCATTTTTAATAAAGTCTCTTTCATAGTGAGCATTTCAGGTATTAGTGGATAAAACATCAGGGGTTATATAAGCCATTGTTCTGGGCAATGATTTTATGTAAAAATAATACTCTATGCAATGGTTAGTCTTTACCTGACAGTTAAAAAAAAAATCCTGCCGCAGTGGCTCAAGCCTGTAATCGCAGCACTTTGGAAGGCCGAGACAGGCGGATCACGAGGTCAGGAGATTGAGACCATCCTGGCTAACATGAAACCCCGTCTCTACTAAAAGATACAAAAAACTAGCCGAGCGAGGTGGCGGGCGCCTGTAGTCCCAGCTACTCGGGAGGCTGAAGCAGCAGAATGGCGTAATCCCGGAAGGCGGAGCTTGCAGTGAGCTGAGATCCGGCCACTGCACTCCAGCCTGGGCGACAGAGCGAGACTCCGTCTCAAAAAAAAAAAAAAAAAAAAAAAAAAATCCTGACAAGTAGTCAATCTCATTCAAGCTACCAAAAAAATTCAACAATCATTTTAATATCTGAAGCTTGCGGTTCATATCACGAGATTCTACATTGCTACTTCAACAATGACTTCCTTTAAGATATATAAGAAGATTGTTTTTGAGCCCTGCATAGAAAATTTTGCTAATGGGAATTCCATTCATTCCACAAAATATTTTTAAATTAATCTTTTTAACTAAGGAATAAAATTATAAATATACTTAATAAAATAATTTTGAAAACTCCCATTTTAGATTCTACTTAATCTTTTGTGAGATCAAGTCTTATTGTAATATGTTCTAAGTAACACATCTCCCTCCACATATGGAGTTTCTACTGGCTTCAAAAGAAAACCTCAAAGGGCAGAAAAGAGTTATAAGTAGTGGTTTCACTTTCATTTATTTTAGATTCGATTATAAAGGCAACATATCTTCCTCAGAAATTCTTCATGAAAAAAAGAGCCTCCTAAAGTTTGAAACCCCTAACAATCTATTAAGTGTCTCTTTTTTAAGGTAAGAATTTTTTATATGTATATATATGTACTTTAAGTTCTGGGATACATGTGCAGAATGCGCAGGTTTGTTACATAGGTATACACATGCCATGGTGGTTTGCTGCACCCATCAACCCGTCATCTACATTAGGTATTTCTCCTAATGCTATCCCTCCCCTAGCCTCCCATCCCCCAATAGGCCCTGGTGTGTGATGTTCCCCTCCATGTGTCCATGTGTTCTCATTGTTCAACTCCCACTTATGAGCGAGAACATTTGGTGTTTGGTTTTCTGTTTCTGTGTTAGTTTGCTGAGAATGATGGTTTCCAGCTTCAGCTGTGTCCCTGCAAAGGACACGAACTCATCCTTTTTATGGCTGCATTGTAGTCCATGGTATATATGTGCCACATTTTATTTATCTAGTCTATCATTGATGGGCATTTGGGTTGGTTCCAAGTCTTTGCTATGAAAAGCATCCCAAATTCATTAAAAGAAATGGGAGAGATATATAATAAGGGCAATTAAAATAATGCATTAAATGGCCCTCCTCCAAAACAACTGCTTCCTAAGTTAGACCTTTACATTTGGACATAAGTGCTCCACAATGAAAGACTGTCAGATTTTTGTACAGAAACATCAGCTCAGTATCCTCTTAAGTATACAGCTGCTGCTAGAAATGATCTTACTTTTGACTTTATAAAAAACACCTCAAAATTACAACTGTATGTAAAGAAAACTTTCTGATATAACTTATTGCTGAGTTAAAATACAATGGCTATGGCACATATCTTTACAAAGGCTTTTCTACTAGCTTAATAAATAAAAAGAGAATTAGTTACCTATGTATATTTAGTCAACTTGATTTATTTCAAAAAGTAGATTTTCTTTATGTTTTGCCAAGGAGAATATAGCACAGAGAATTTCAAAGATAGAAGTAACCTTAAGAACCCATTTAGGTTATAGACTCTCACTGAATCTAACAACTCTCTGAATTTTGCAGTGCTATTACTCAGGTACCAAGGGCTTAAAGTAGAAAGAAGATTCAGTAGAATGTGAAGCATGACCCTACCTCTATCTAAGACTCCTGGCTTTACAGCAGAACAGTTAAACTGCATTAAGATCCCCTAAGTCACAAATTTCATTAGATGATTCAAATAGTTTCAGTGCCACATCTCTATATGTTGCTTTCTGATGAGTTTCAAGAATGAGTAAACAAATACTTTTGTTATATACCAGTTAAAGAAATACAGTTTGTATAATAAATAGTATATTTAGTGCAATAATCCCCAGGAATTATTAATTTACTGGAATTAAAGATCCTAATCTGACATGACTGGTTTTCAGAATATTCTATACTCTCCCCTCTCAGAGAACACACTACTATATAACATATACTTACACTTTAAATTAAACAGAATTAAATTTTAATTTGTCTTTTGAACCCTTTCATAATATCTTAAGTAAAACACAAAAGTGGGATTGGGGTCTGCTGCATTCACAGTTATTTCCTTTAAAAATCCATTTATCTGTCAGCATTAGATTCATTCATTCAATAATACTGACTATTATACATGCTTCCATTTGCATCTATGCATCTCAAACATACCAGACAGAACTTCCTGGCATTTTAACATTGCTTTAATAATTACATTCCCAACTACAGAGGTTAAACATGCTTCTTAGTCATCATTTACATTTATCAATATATCTATAGTTCAGTCCAAATATAGCAGTTGCTTTACAGATAAATTGTTAATGCTTACTGAGAACTGTGGCTCACCATTTATTCCATTATAAAAAAAATAATATTCTGACATATGAGTCTATTTTAGACATATAAAATAGAACTCATCCTAGAAGCCACCTAATAAAATCCTTAAGGCAAATGAGTGTATTTCAAGGCCTGGTTACCTCAGAAGATCATCATTCTTTGAATATGTTCCTTGGCAATTGAGATCATCTCCTGTTACTGATTCTCAGTTTTATGCTTCAGGGAATTTATGATAGGTTGCTTTTTGTTGAGGGCCTCACTTTCTATAATATTCTACCTGCCCTGGTCTAAGAAAAATACCAGTTAGTGAACTACAAGGCCCTAAGACAAAAATCTTTTCTTCCACTAGTATATTATCAGTATTTTTATGACTCTACCATTTTCATAGTTTTAAAAAATGTAATCTGAAGGTGCAACCTGAGGCTCTAAAGTAATGAGGATAGTATATGGATAAATAAAATATGCTTGGTACCCATCTCTGATACCTCTGCAAAAGGAAGAGGAACTACAGTAATCGAACTTCAAGCAGAACACGAACTTCAATAATATAAAAATTATTGACCAACTTAAAGTCAATGTGTATAGGTAGCTGAATTGTGTGAATCAAAAGACAAAATCTAGGCCATCTCTATTCTATGGAAAATGATTCAAAACTTCATAAATGAAGACATTAGAGACAAAAAAATACAAAGCAATGTTGGCTAGAACACCAGTTACATAGGAAATACTTTCAGATATTTCCCCCTTCTGAGCACTCATCAACAATTTTTACTACTCATTATTAAAAATCAGTATCTAAGTTAACTAGATACTGTTTCCTTTTACTGAGTGGATGAGTGCTGGACATGCTTTAAAAAAAAAAACTTACACCTTATTTCTCAACTCTAGTCTCTCTAGTCTTCATTAGTCAGTATACTAATTTAGAATCTTAAAAAAAAACTTGTTTAGCAGCTATTTTGCAATAATATATTCACATAAATTTTAACCATTATTATGGTTAATTTTTATCAAAAACTGTCTAATTGAAGTATAGGGCTTGGTTCCCACTTCTATTTATAAATTATCATTTCATGTATAGAAATAAGGCTTCAATAAGGACAATATGCCCTATTCATTAAAGTAGATGAATTGTTAAATCATGTTTTTCGTGACTGTTAAATGATATCTCAATTTCTCTAAGAAAAGTCTTCAGTTAAATACAAAAAAAATCATAAATTGATAAAGTGATATGGTAGTATCAATACCCAATTATGAAAATAAGTGTCACATAAAATAAGATATCCCAAGCCAGCATTGATTATGTTTGCTTCTGTTGAAAATATTCATTTATATTTAGAGGATTTTTTTTTTTTGAGACAATGTCTTGCTCTCTCGCCCAGGCTGGAGTGCACTGGTGCAATCTCGGCTCCCTGCAACCTCCGCCTCCTGGGTTCAAGCAATTCTCCTGCCTCAGCCTCCCGAGTAGCTGGGATTACAGGCACCTGCCACCATGCCCAGCTAAGTTTTGTATTTTTTTAGTAGAGACGGTGTTTCACCATGTTGGCCAGGCTAGTCTCGAACTCACAGCCTCAAGTGATCCGCCCCCACTCAGCCTCCCAAAGTGCTGGGATTACAGGCATGAGCTGCCATACACTGCCCTATATTTAGAGGATTTTAAATAGATGCAATGTACTTCTGTTGGTCACTGGTAAAGAAAATATCTTGTTTAAAAACTGCCAGTCTCACTTTCATCTCACAAATTCAGAAATGTCACATGCAAAATCATACTACCTACTCTCAATAAATGTCTTATTTAATATGACTAACCTGTAAGAACTACTGTTTTCCAAAGTCAGAACATAACAAAAGCCAGAATATAATCACTTCCTAGCTATTGTCCTTAGGCAAGTTTAACCTTTGTGTCATGTCTCAGTTTCCTCATATATAAAGTGAAGAGAATAAAGATATCAATATCATGAGTTGAAATGAATTAATATATGCAAATCACTTAGTTCAGTATCCATAGTTAGTCCTCCATAAACTTAGGTTGTCTTTATTATAATATTATTATTGCTGTTATTATTATTATAACTGTGTTTTTATCCACCTTCACTAATCTTATCCATTTATGTGCCATATTAATATTAATATCTATTGTCATAAGAGTTTTGTGAAGATTAAATAAGATAATAAAGCAACTAGTAAGATAAATTGGTATGTAATAGAAAATCAATAATTGACCATGTTAAATATTATTTTGGGGAATTAAAATGTTAATACATGAAGGCATTAATGCTGACATAAATGTGTTTTGAAAAAGAATCTGTTAAAGTCATTGATAAAAAAAAATGTTAATCTAATATTTCATCAAATGAAAACACTGGGAGCTAAGCAAATAGTACCCTCTAACTCCACAAAATCCCTTCCCTCAAGCTTGATATCCATCCACATATCTACATATCTGTGGTATGGTTGTTCAACTATCTACAAATACAACTAATTTAGAAGAAAATTGTAAAAAAAAAATTTTAGACTTTTGATCATCATATATTTAGGATCAAAAGATGATATATTTTACCTAAAGCCTGTTTTGGAATCCCAAGGACAATAGTTAAATAAGAGTTTATCACTCTTCAGTGCAGAGTTGAAGTATGTTTTGATCAGTGATGGCTGAAATGAAAAATAATGTTTTATAAAACTGCTTTCAAGATTATAAAACTTATTAAATATCACAAAACTACCAATAATTTTTCATGATAGTCTAGTCTGTAAACTCAGTTAAAGCTAAATTGGATAATTTGTACAAATTAGGATTATTCCTTGAGTTCTTCTATCATGAGCACAATCAATCCCTTTCATGAAATTTGCTTAAATATTCCATTTTTTTAACTTTTCAGTTCAGGGGTACATGTGCAGGTTTGTTACATAGGTAAACTTGCATCACAGGAGTTTGTTGTGCAGATTATTTCATCACCCAGATATTAAGCCTATTACCCATTAGTGATTTTTCCTGATCCTCTCCCTCCTCTGACCCTCTACCCTCTGACAGGTCTGTTTTTAAAATGTTAGCAGTTCAGCCTGGCACGGTGGCTCAGCGCCTGTAATCCTGGCACTTTCGGAGGCCAAGGTGGGCGGATCACCTGAGATCAGGAGTTTGAGACCAGCCTGGACGACATGGTGAAATCCCGTTTCTACAAAAATACAAAAATCAGCCAGGCATGATGATGGGTGCCTGTAATCCCAGCTACTCAGTAGGCTGAGGAGGGAGAATCACTTGAACCTGGGAGGCAGAGGTTGCAGAAAGCCGAGATCATACCATTGCAGTCCAGCCTGGGCAACAGAGTGAGACTCTGTCTCGAAAAAAAAAAAAAAATTGTTAGCAGTTCATTGCATTTTTGAAACAAACAGTAGATGGCTGTTCCTTATCTAATTATATTCCACTTAAATTGTCATAGTATCTTCTACTGATATCACACATGTACTACCCATTAAGATAAAACATTAATTCTGAGGTATTTTGTTTTTGGTTTTTGTTTTTATTTTGAGACAGAGTCTTGTTCTGCTGCCCATACTAGACAGAGCGCAGTGGTGTGATCATAGCTAACTATAATCTCAAACACCTAGGCTTATGCAAACCATCTGTCTCAGCCTCCAGAGTAGCTAGGACTACAGGTGTATGCCACCATGCCCACCTGATTTTTCTTGTTTTTGTAGTGATGGAGTCTCGCTATACTGTCCAGACTGATCTCAAACGCCTGGCCTCAAGCAATCCTCCCCTCTTGGTGTAACGAAGCATTAGGACTATAGGTGTGAGCCACCATACCTGGCCATCTGAGGTATTTTAAAATGAAAAACTAAAAAAATTCAAATTGCTATACCTCTAATCATATTACTGACTAAATAAAAGTTACAAACAAATCTATGATGAAGAAAGAGAGAACTTAAGAGGAAAACACATCTCTATCCAGTGTTGATCTAGGAAAGTAAGACATTACGTATGTAGTTCAAATGGAATGTTTTAAATGCTCTAATTAGTCTACCATTGTTTTTTAGTAAGAGTCACTCTCAATTGTCTCTGTACCACTCTCTGAGATAACTGGTGGTGGTGGCTGAATAAGGGTTAGTTTCCAAGTTGGAGGCTACTCATTATTCCCAACATCTAAAGGTAAGAATAGAATATGAAAAGAAAGGAAGTGTTACAGTTGCTGCTCTCTTCCTGCTCCTTCATGTTTCTCCATTCACATCTGCTGCTTCTTGCATAATTATGAGATAACCATAGAAAGATAATTACATGTGTGACATTATTAGTATTAATAAGAGCACTGTACCCTTGTTACATCCAACCAAAACAAGAAGTAAGAAGGGCCCACAGTTTGAATGAGAACACTGAAGTTTACTCAAGGTTACATGACTAATAAGTGGTAAAGAGAACTACAAAACAATTTCTATCTCCAAGTCTAGCACTCTTTCTTCTACTTGTGCTGTTGTTATAATCTGAGTAAATTAGGTAGACTAAATTTACTATGAGTTGCCAAATATTAAAAATAAAACACTGGAGTTGACTGGAAGATGAAGGGTTTATCATCAGATTCCATTCCAGTGACAACTCAGAAACACAAACTACTAAAAACTCCCTGTAAACCTCTTTTTAAACATTGTTGATTTTTCTGTGTAAATTGATTATTGAAAAAAAAACTTTATTCTAGTAGAAACTAAATTCTTTTAGAATTCAGCCTGGGCACAGTGGCTCATGCCTGTAATCTCAGCACTTTGGGAAGCTGAGGAGAGAGGATCACTTGAGGCCAGGACTTTCAGACAAGCGTGGGCAACAGAGCAAGACCCAAATCTCTAAAAAAAATTCTTAATTTAGCTAGGCATTGTGGTGCATGCCTGTAGTCTCAGCTACTTGAGAGGCAGAGGTGAGAGGATCACTTGAGCC
This sequence comes from Rhinopithecus roxellana, assembly GCF_007565055.1. Taxonomy (NCBI): domain Eukaryota; kingdom Metazoa; phylum Chordata; class Mammalia; order Primates; family Cercopithecidae; genus Rhinopithecus; species Rhinopithecus roxellana. The sequence continues at coordinate 144,083,281 of NC_044551.1, forward strand.
CAGGAATTAGATGATTCAGTGGGCTATGACTGTGCCACTGCACTCCAGCCTGGGAGACAGAGTAAGACCCTCTGTGTAAAAAAAAAACGGCGGGGGGGGGGGTATGTGTGTATATGTATACGTATATATATACATGTATACACATACACCCATACTTTTTTATAATATACTATATTACATATATTGTATATATAATAATATGTAATAATCAATTCTAAGTAATTCACTAGATTATCCAATTTATATCAAAATACAGAGGTATCTGATTTGTTAAGTGAGCTAGTTCTATGGGTAATTAAACCTGAAGGTTTAGTCAAATAACAGATATTCACTGAGTCATCTTATTTCCATGGGGTTTACAGTCTAAGGAAGCAATCTGGCTTTTAAAACAATAAGTATGAATCTGAGGAGTACTAAGAAGGAGAGAAAGAACATATACTTTTGAAGCAAATTCCTGAAGAGAAAGAACAAGAATAAATGTAAATAAAAAGAAAAAAAATATTCTAAGAAAATCTTGTGTGATTGGAAGGGGGGAAATTATTTCTAGGCCTTATGTGAGTATTACATGTTTGTATATGTATATGTAATCTTTCAAATACTGTTTCTGCTATAGAGAGGTAGGGAAGCTGGGAGATACACAAAGATGGGATACTAGGCTGTCTTGTTCTTTTTCTTTTTTTTTTTTGAGACGGAGTCTTGCTCTGTCGCCCAGGCTGGAGGACAGTGGCACGATCTCGGCTCACTGCAAGCTCTGCCTCCTGGGTTCACGCCATTCTCCTGCCTCAACCTCCAGAGTAGCTGGGACTACAGGTGCCTGCCACCACGCCCGGCTAATTTTTTGTATTTTTTAGTAGAGATGGGGTTTCACCATGTTGGCCAGGATAGTCTCGATCTTCTGACCTCGTGATCCGCCCACCTCGGCCTCCCAAAGTGCTGGGATTACAGGCATGAGCCACCGCGCCCAGCCTGGGCTGTCTTGTTCTAAACTTTAAAATCTTCTGCTCTTATCTGGGAAAAAAAGAGAGGGATGCCTACCAGAGCTACAGCAGTAACGAAAACTTACAAGGATGGATGGTGTCTCCAAATGAAATCACTGGATCAAGCAAAAATAACCCTAGGGATTTCAAGAGAGTGAAAGAAAAGAGTTATAGGTTTCACTCTTTGAAGAGATAAATTTTAAAAAGAATCATAATTTAAAATTGTAGTAGTTGATGGATAGTTTGAAGAATGTTAACCATACTTGGATTCTATTGTTTATACCACATAATCTACCTTTTTTTCACTTAACATGAACTTTTTTTTTTTCCAAGACAAGGTCTCACTCTGTCACCCACCAATGATGTAATCTCAGCTCACTGCAACCTCCACCGCCCAGGCTCAATTCTCCTGTCTCAGCCTCCCGAGTAGCTAGGACCATAGGAGCATGCCCCCACGCCTGGCTAAATTTTGTATTTTTAGTAGAGGTGGGGTTTCACCATGTTGACCAGGCTGGTCTTTAACTCCTAAGCTCAGGTGATCCGCCTGCCTCGGCCTCTCAAAGTACTAGTATTACAGGCGTTGAGCCACCATGCCCGGCCGACATGAACATTTAACCTGTGTAATTAAACAGTCACCGAGAATATAATTTTTAATGACTGTATCTATCTAGAGATGTGCCATAATTAACCAATCCATTACTATTGTATATTTCCATTATTTTCATTTTTCCTATTATAAATAAGAGATGAATATACTTCCAGGTAAATCTTTGTGTACTCAAATATTTTATGAGTACTTGTATGCAATTTACTTTGATTAAAATTATTGCATCAAAAAATAAGATGTATAAATAGACAGAGGGATCAACATAAAATAAAGCAAGCACAGCAAAATGTTAATGGTAGACTTTAGGTGGTTTATGTATATAGATATTCACTGCAAAATTCTTTCAATTATTCCATATGTTTCAAATTTATTGGAAAATGTTGTAAATGAAAAATGTTGAAAAAAATTATATTTTATGAGGCTAAATTCCTAGAATTGGACTAGATTATTCATGGTATGTGCACATCTTTAAACTTTGTGAAGTTAAAACATCAACCAGAAAGTGTCAGTTCCCTCACACTGTCAACATCACTTTTTAGTGCTTTTCAAATCTCTGCCAACTTGTTAGGCAAAAACTAGTAATTCATTTTTTAAATCATCATTTCTATCTTAATTTTTAAAACTTTTTTTAAGTTAATACATAATGAATTGAAAAGCTTCCTAATATGCTTGGCTTCAAATTTGATGTTGGTTATTGGAACCATGAAGCAGTAATCAAGATTCAAACACCCATCTGGGGGCACTTAGCTTATTACCAAGCACAATACTCTCAAGAATAACTTGCAAACCAAATTATAAATAGGTGACAGTTACTTGCAGGCCAGCATCATATACAGGCAAGGGGGCTGATGTCTGATTGGCAAATGGGTCTGATTTAACATGTTCTGGGAAACTGTTCTTCCTGCACAAAAAAAAAAAGTCACCTCTTTCATTTTCCCAGGATGCTCAGAATTCAAACACTAGTGATTTCTTCTTTTGTGCTGAAATAATTAGGTCCTCACCAATCCTCTTTGAAAATTCAAGTATTCTATTTCAATATGAGTGCCATATAATTGTGGTGCTTCCATAGGATGGAATGGAATGGAGTCACTATAGAGAACTATGGAAATCTGCATGTACTGACATGGAAAGATGTCCATGATATACTTGTTCATTGAAAAAAAAAAAAAGTATGTATATGTATGTATATGACAGAAATATGTGAAAGGATACTTACTAAAATGTTACCAGTGGTAAACTACTGAAGGACATATGGGACATTTTTAAATCCTTTTTATCTATTTCTCTATTATTTATTTTTACAATGGGTATACACAATTTTTTTTCACAAGAAATACAATAAGGTTGTTTGCATTTCAATAAAAAGAAAATTGAAAATATCTCAGAAAACCACTCAGTCATTAGCACCATAATAAAATTTGGTTCAGCAAGATTTTCAAGTCAAGGTTAAAGTCTCCTAAGGAATAAGATCCAGATTCAACATATTTTCAAGGGAAAAGGGAATAAAGGCAGAGCAGGCAAAAAGGTCTCCAATCAAGTATTAAGCAGCCTGGGGCCAGGGCTATATTATCTTCAGGGAATTTTACTTGGAAAAAAAAATAAATAGACAACAGAGGCATCTGTGGTATTCAGGTCCAAGAGAAACCAAAAGTATGACGGCTCACTACAATCTGGAGTCAGAGTGGATCTTCTATAACTTTACCACAATTCTTGCTTTCAGTATTACATAGGAAAATACTTCCTTTTCCTGCTACAACAGGCCCAGGATCCACTGGCAACTGGATATCTCTCCAATGGGAAGAAGTTTAGTTTTTAAAATATTTACTTAACAGAATTAAAGTATTTTATTTCAATATGAGTGCGATATAATTGTGGTGCTTCCATAGGATGGAATGCAATGGATTCATTAAAGCATACATTTTTAAATGTATACTTTACGGAGACTGAAAAGAAGAGCATGACACATTAAACTACTCACCTCCATGGGAAGACATGTCTGTCCATGGGTAGATGCTCCTGGATGTGACATCACAGACTCATTCTTAATTTGAAAGTGTATTTTGCACATGTAGCCATCAGAACAGTCCTGTGTTTCACCACCAAAAAAATATATAAGAAAACGTCAATTATTTTAAGAATTCATCATTTTAACAACCACTTCCCATAAGTTGCAAACTGATCAGTGAAAAATTAAATGTACTAAATGAGATGAGACTATATGGATAAAGAGACTAGTCCAACATCCTGCACATAGTAAGTACTCAACAAATGCAAGTTTTATTCTCCTACCTTTCTTATTTATTAATGATGTTTCCCCCTCCTAGATTAAATCTTTCTCTTTTTTTCCTCACTAGTCCATAGCACCAAGATCACAGAACAAAAATTAAGCTTATAGAAATAGCTTGTCACATAATTAATATTGATTTTCATGGCCTACACATAGAGAACAATTTCAGGACTTGCAATAGATCTCAAAGCTGCAAGACAGCTTCCATTTCAATTTCTTTCTCATGGCAAGATCTCTATGAAAATGTCCCAGAAAGGTAATTATGCATCTCAGCTACTGCCTGAGCACCTCCAGGAACTTGGGCTTATTACTCCCTTACACAGCGGCCATTTCCATTTTAGTGCATTGTACATTAAGATAGTTTTGTCCTGTATTTCACATCCTTTAACTTTAACTTACTTAGTTCTGCCCTCTGAAGTCTAATCCCTTTTCCACACAGCTGTTCTTCCAAGAGCTGAAGAAATGACCACCATTTGCAAATACTCCTTACAAGATAAGGTTTCTGAGCCCTTTACCAGTATTTGTCTCCTGCTTCTTGTACTTGTTCTTAAATACACTAATGAATGATGTTCATCTAATTGTGGCCAGTTCCATTTTTTTAAGGTAACACTTGTTTGAATTCAATAAAGTCATGTGTAAGAATATAATACCTCCCCAAGCACAAACATACATGCCAATAAATATTAATTCCCCACCAAATTGTCACACCAACATTTACATTTTAATATAATTAAAATAACAATAAGGACTACGGGGTTAATCTTCCTATAAGAAGAGGGAAATTTGGATGCACTGACACAAACAGGGAAGAAAGCCATGTGAAGATGAAGACTGGAGCGGTGCATCTAGGAGCTAAAGAATGCCAAGGATTGCCATCAGCCACTGGAAGCTAGAAGCAGTAAGGAATGGTCCTTCCCTAGAGCCTCTGGTGGGAGCAGGACCCTGCCAACATCTTGATTTCAGACTTCTTACCTCCAGAACTGTGAGGGAATAAATTTCTGTTACTTTAAGTCTGTGGTACCTTGTTACAACATACCTAGGAAACTAATCCAGTAACTCTATTTTTTGAGACACTTGGCAGCATCTTAAGAATGCCTCCCAGTAAGTTGTGCTGACAAACTGCCAGCTCTCACTCAGGGGGCTGCACTGGTTATTTGTTGTCGGCACCAGTTTTGATTGGTTGAATCCAACTCATTCTGATTGGTTGATGCCTCTGTCACAGGTTGTTAAATATTTTTAATATCATTCCTGCCTGGAAAGTAGGCCATCGGATATCCAATACTGTCATTTTTAATTATTTCATTAAGGATATCCATTTTGTAGATGGAATTACTGTTTTAAATTCCAGCTCTACACTATCTCACCACAAAGCAGATCCTGTAATGGTCTTCCACCATTGAAACCTTTGTATTTAGAAAAATGTAAATTTAACATTGGCTTAAACTGAGAAAGATATATGTAGTGACTGTTGTCATTGCCACTTTCACATCAAACATCAATTCTTCCTTCTTTTGGAGCAGTACTAATTGCTCCTCTAAGGAACCATTTCCTGATTGAGAAGGGAATGGTTCCTTAGAGGAGCATTGGCTACTGTTCCACTAATTATAGCTCCAGGGATAGACACAGATCTCCAATCTTGCCAATCAGTACTGCTGGCCCCAGAGACTCTGGAGGACAAATGATCTACAATCACAGCCAATGAGATGAAATTCAGGATTTGGTTTGGGGGGTTTGGGAAAGATGGCTGTTCTCTTTTCCACTAGGTTTGAGCCAGACAGACCACAAAAAAAGAAAAAGGAAAAAAAAAAAAAAAACCCAAAAAACTGGCAGGCATCATGTAATTCCTCTGCAACTCAGAGGAAAGCAAGACTATGAGATGCAGAGAAACCAGATTCTGACTACAATATTTATACCAACCATATCTGAAACTAGTTCTACCTCAGATTTTTCAATTACAAGGCCCCAAAACATCCCTTCTTTGCTTCACCCAATGGGTTGGGTTTTCTGTCACTTGCAACCAAAATAATTTTGCTATTTAGTAACATAAATTGTATTTAACAGCTTAAAAGTAGAAGATTTCTATTGTATTGTCAATCTCACTGTGATAGATAATCAATAGTTGATTATATAAAAGATTTACCATATACAGTTATGCATCACTTAACAGCAGGAATACCTTTTGAGAAACATCATTGGGCTATTAAGGATATCCATTTTGTAGATGGAATTACTGTTTTAAATTCCAGCTCTACACTATCTCACCACAAAGCAGATCCTGTAATGGTCTTCCACCATTGAAACCTTTGTATTTAGAAAAATGTAAATTTAACATTGGATATCCATTTTGTAGATGGAATTACTGTTTTAAATTTTGTTTTAAATTACTGTTTTAAATTTTGTTTTAAATTAATAAAAATTGTTTTAAATTTAAATCAAAATTACTGTTTTAAATTTTGTCATTGTACAAACATCAGACTGTGCTTACACAAACCCAAATGGTATGGCCTCCTACATAGGTAAGCTATATGACATAGTTGCTTGCTCCTAGGCTGCAAACCTGTACAGCATGTTACTGTATTAATTGCAGGCAATTGTAACAAAATGGTAAGTATTTCTGTATCTAAGCATATCTAAACAAAGAAAATGTACAGCAAAAATACAGTATTATAATCTTAGGGGAACACTGTACATGTGCTCTGCCCTTGACCAAAATGCCACTATGCAGCATGACTATACAGTAAAACTATAATAGCACGTGTTTGTGAGACAAATTACTCAAAGTCTGCAATTTCAAAATGATCTAGCCACAGAGATAAAAACCGAAACTCTTAGGATATTCAGAGAACACAGAGCTGCACTGTGTGTACTAAATATAATTCATTAAATGAGGGTAACTGCTCTATTTTTTATTTTTCTATACCTGAGCCCTGATCACACAACCTCCTCTTAAGGGAACATAAAATTTAGTAAAATTCTAATTAGAATGCAAAATACATCTCCTCTGACATTAAAAGAGGTGAGTCAAAAATTCTTGTGCACCTATGTTACAAAATCTAAATAAATTATCTGGTCTCTTTCCCAATGAGTTAAGATAAAGAGATATGTCACTTTCAATATTGCTTATAATTTGAGGAATTTACTTACATTTTAGGTAATTTCTAAAACCATTTTTTATTATCGATAGGGAGGTACACTGGGTTTTTCGCTCTATATTTGGCAGTGGTGATTTTTTTCAGTATCAAACTTTTCAGTCAAGATTAGCCTTGAAAAATTAAATATAGAGTTTTTTGGATTTTGATTTCCCTTTAAACACTTCCACAGAACTAGGTCTTTCTCCTACTTTGTTTCAGTTTAAGGCAGAAAAATGTATTTTGTTCTTCACTGTTGAAGGTTGCTTTTTTAGAGACAAGGAAACTCAAAAGCATGAGGACCACCACTCTGTGTCAGCCCTGCAGTCATCTAGCCCAGTAAACAATGTTAACTCAAATTCCCCCTTGGCAATGAAGTTTTCCTGACCGTTTCACTTAATACTCCTCTCTAGTTTCCCTGCATTCTTTTTGTACTTATCATAGCTTACACTTGAACATTTAACTCTTCTTTAATTTTTTTTTAACATTTGTTAGTTTTATTTCTCCCACTAGATCATAAGCTCAGGGCCTAGGCCTCCATTCTCTAAAGGATGACAGGGTCTTTATAGGATCCAGATTCCATTCCACGTAAAAACCTGATCCAGATAGAGTCTGAAAACATCCTGGACAAGCATGAGAGGATTTAAGAACAAAGGGAACCTTCAAGTTTATCCAATTCAAGCCTCTCATTTTAGAGATAAGAGGGTGAAGGACTAAAGCACTTCTAAGAAACTTATCTTACACTAATTAGTTGGAGGCAGAGCAGGAAGTGGAAAGCAGATCTCTTGACCTGAGTATTCTTTCTAGTACACTAAGCAAATTCTGCAAGAGAGCAGGACCATGGCTTATTGACTTTCGTGGACTGGTGTGGGCCAGTGCTTTGCACTTTAAATAACAAACTCAAGCCACTCAAGTGTGGTCTGGGGACCAGTCACAGCATGAGCTGTGAGCTTATTAAGACAGACATGCAGAATCTCAAGCCCTACCCCAGACCTCCTGAGTCTGCATTTAAAACATAATCTCTAAAAAGAGCCCGCATTGCCAAGACAATCCTAAGCCAAAAGAACAAAGCTGGAGGCATCACGCTACCTGACTTCAGACTATACTACAAAGCTACAGTAACCAAAACAGCATGGTACTGGTACCAAAACAGAGATATAGACCAATGGAACAGAACAGAGTTCTCAGAAATAATACCACACATCTACAACCATCTGATCTTTGACAAACCTAACAAAAACAAGAAACGGAGAAAGAATTTCCTATTTAATAAACAGTGCTGGGAAAACTGGCTAGCCATAAGTAGAAAGCTAAAACTAGATCCCTTCCTTACACCTTACACAAAAATTAATTCATGACGGATTCGAGACTTAAATGTCAGACCTAAAGCCATAAAAACCCTAGAAGAAAACCTAGGCAATACCATTCAGGACATAGGCATGGGCAAGGACTTCATGTCTAAAACACCAAAAACAATGGTAACAAAAGCCAAAATTGACAAATGGGATCTAATTAAAGAGCTTCAGCACAGCAAAAGAAACTACCATCAGAGTGAACAGGCAACTTACAGAATGGGAGAAAATTTTTGCAATCTACTCATCTGACAAAGGGCTAATATCCAGAACCTACAAAGAACTCAAACAAACTTACAAGAAAAAAACAACCCCATCAAAAAGTGGGCAAAGGATATGAACAGACATTTCTCAAAGAAGACATTTATGCAGCCAACAGACACATGAAAAAATGCTCATCATCACTAGCCATCAGAGAAATGCAAATCAAAACCACAATGAGATACCGTCTCACACCAGTTAGAATGGTAATAATTAAAAAGTCAGGAAACAACAGGTGCTGGAGAGGATGTGGAGAAATAGGAACACTTTTACACTGTTGGTGGGACTATAAACTACTTCAACCATTATGGAAGACAGTGTGGCAATTCCTCAAGGATCTAAAACTAGAAATACCATTTGACCCAGCCATCCCATTACTGGGTATATACCCAAAGGATTATAAATCGTGCTGCTATAAAGACACATGCACACGTATGTTTATTAAGGCACTATTCACAATAGCAAAGACTTGGAACCAACCCAAATGTCCATCAATGACAGACTAGATTAAGAAAATGTGGCACATAACATACCATGGAATACTATGCAGCCATAAAAAAGGATGAGTTCATGTCCCTTGTAGGAACATGGATGCAGCTGGAAACCATCATTCTCAGCAAACTCTCGCAAGAACAGAAAACCAAATACCACATGTTCTCACTCATAGGTGGGAACTGAACAATGAGAACACATGGACACAGAAAGGGGAATATCACACACCGGGGCCTGTTGTGGGGTGGGCGGAGCAGGGAGGGATAGCATTAGGAGATATATGTAATGCAAATGACAAGTTAATGGGTGCAACACACCAACAACGCACATGTATACATATGTAACAAACCTGCACATTGTGCACATGTACCCTAGAACATAAAGTATAATAATAATAATAAAAAACTGCCAAATTCTAATCAAACTGAAAGAAAAAAAAATAATCCCTAGGTGATTTGTATGCACATTTTGGAAGCACTGAGGCATGTACTGCAATCCCTGACTCAAAGAGACAGCAAACTGACTGCATGAACAATGGTCTTAATCCGAGCTGCACATTAGAACCACCTGCGGAGTTTTCAAAATGTTGTTGCTGGTGTCTCACCTCAGATCAATTAAGTCAGAATCTACCTAGCAGATTCCAGCACAGTAGCCAGAGTTGAGAACCACTGCACTCAATTCCTTGGAGCCCCTCTTTTGAACTCAATAAACACAGTCAATGAGGTAATCTGCAGCTACCTCAGGAGAGAAGTCTACAAACAACTCAAGACCTTCATGAACACCATGGCTCACCTGGAGTTCTCCAAATGCTAAAATCACCTCTGTTAATGCTCTCTTCTTGAAGCTTTGACCACGCTGAGACTACCTTTGAAGTGGTCTTTACTACTGCCCCAAAAACTAATTTCTGGCAACTTGGCCAGTCTTGACCTGCCCTGTGGAATTGCCAGTAGTCTTGTAACTTAAAATTGTTCTGTGTCCAACTACACTTCAGCTATTAGGACTCCTTGCTGTCCATTCACTACAAAGCATGATGCTTCACTCTGTCACTGCAGAAGAGAAATTAATAAGAAATTTCCAGCTGTTATAACCCAGACAACACTAATTATAAAGAGAATATTTCCTCACAGCGAAAACTCTTCCAGTTATCTAAATAGAATGCCCTTCACCTAAGACCAAAATAAGAAATATTTAAATGAGAAAAAAAAAAAAAAAACCTAAATGTGCTAGATGAAAATACAGGAGAACACATTTTTTTAAAATATGATAAAAACCCAGAAGCCATAAAAGACTGGTAAATTCTACTGCATGCAAATAAACTCAACACCATAAAGTCAAAAGACATATCAAAATGTGAAAAAGGATTTGTAGCTCATATCATAGAAAATAATTTTTTCAATATAAAATAGCTTTAATTTCCTCAAAATATAAATAGTTCCACCAAATCAACAGGAAGGGGTCCAACAGCCCAATAGGAAAATGAGTAAAGGATATACAGATAGTTTACTAAAGAGAAAATACACGTAGATAAAAATATGTTCAATGTTAGCCATAAGAAAAATGCAAATTAAAAACTGTGATAACATTTTTTACCTATCAGATTGGCAAAGATCAAAAAGTATGAAAAGGACTATATAGACAAAGACACGGATAAAACAAACAAGCACTCTCATACATTGCTGGGGCAGGGGAGTTTAAATTAGCATAAGACTCCTGAACAGCAGGTTGGCAAAAACTATCAAAATTTAAAATGCACACAACTTGGACCCAGAAATGTTACTTCCAAGAATTTACCTTATAGATATAGTCACATATGTAGTAAATAAAATTCATACAAATGATTATTAACATATTATTTTAATAGTATAAGGTTGGAAACAACCTAAATTTCCATCAGTGAAATTATTTTATATCCAAATAATGGGATAGTATGTAACCACAAAAAATAATGAATGAGTTCTGTAAATGTTGAGTAATGACCAAGACAGACCATTAAGTTATTTTTTAAAGTGCAGAACAGTATGAATGTATGTATGCTACCATATGCTTAAATGTAAGTGTACATGCTGCGTGTACACTGAATGTATCTGGAAAGACACTCAAGACCATGGTATCGGTGGCAAACTCTAAAGGTTTGAGTAAGGAAAGTGGAAGGGTTAGAAAGGACACTTAACTTTTTAATGTAAAACCCCTTTTGCGCCCATAAATACATGAATACATGGCACTTCATTTTAAACAAATAATTAATTGCCCTTTGCACATATGCCTCCAGGCCACCACATTGCCAGAGTAGATTCCAATCTTGAACTTTTAAGGAGAAAATGTCCTATAGGTCTTATAGAATCCAAGATAGACAAGCAAGTTTTCTAGTGTAGTGCCGATTGCATTTTGGATGGAGATCTAAAGATTTCCTGATAGAACACGTTTGGGTCTGTTTTAGTACAAGCTGTCATAGGGCTATGCCACCCAGCAAGCTACGTTATGCCTGCTGGAATCCAGCTAACAAAATAATTATAGGGCTTCTGTTCCTGAGTTTAACAAGATCTTCTCCAGACACATCTAAAAGAAAATCGGTGGTTATCTAAGGGTCTCAGCTCTACTTCAGAATAAGGCATTTCATATACGACTTCAACTCAAGTTAACTGCCCGGAATGATCAACTGCAGGAAGGGCTTGACAAGTCCATTAAGGAGGAAGACAACTGAAGTTTCTAGGTCAATGCCAGCACTGATCAAACAAGGCCTTCAAGGTCAGTGGAGCCCTGAGGAATAGGTCAAACCTAGGCCACAGATCTCAAGTGAGTGTTCTTTGCTGCTGTAGAAGATCAAACCAATACTATCAGTAGCTGCTCAAAACTTACTAACCTTGGGGTAAAAAGAAGAAAGTAAAAACTACTGCTAAGTAGCAAGGTTTACACTAGATAGGTCAGACATTAAACCAATATCCATCCATTCGTTAAAGGCAAAGGTAAGTAATGCAGGCAAGGAACTGTTATGGATGTAGAAGATCCTCCAGAACACAATGCTGAATGTGTTAATACGACTCCTCCCCACACCTCAAATATCCACCCAATCCCGGTAACACTGACTTCAGTTTCTCATAGTGTTACACCTTCCAGATGCATGAGAGGATCCTGGCTAGGGTGAACTCTGATGCCTCTGGTTATGTTACATACAAAGGTAAGTTTGTACAAAGAGTGACCAGCTCTAGTCAAAGTGATTCATCAGTAACTGCTAGCCTCCGGCTCATTTAGACAAAAACTCAAGAATGAAAGAAAATAAGGAGATAATACATTCGATCTTTGATAAAGAAATTTGCACATCTTTAATTTTCCCTTGGTCCTGTAGCATTTTGGGATTTATTAAACATGACACCGTCATTAATTAAATAGCCCATCCATACCTCAGAACTTCCTGGGGGAAAGGGCTGGAGATACATCTCAGATACTAAATTCCACTTAAGGAAGCTGAGCCTATCCTTCTGGGAAAGAATTAAGCCTTCTGGATGTGTTCAGCCCAATAGAGGTTAGTACCCCTTGATTCACCATCTCCATAGTATAATCCACAATTATTACTTTCATTGGTGTGACCTAATTTGTGAATCCCTACTGAACACATTTGTTAACTAGCTGGGAATTAAACTACAGAAAAACACTGTGACATTTGATCCTCTATTGGTGGTTTTCTGACTGTGCACAGTTTAAAAGAGCTTTTTTAGTGTGGTCATGGTATGAAACTAAAAGAGCGTTCGTAGAATTGTTTTTTTAAGACATAGGGTCTTACTCTGTCACCCAGGCTAGAGAGCAGCAGCATGATTACAGCTCACTGTAGCTTCCAACTCCTGGGCCCAGGCCATCCTCCTGCCTCAGTCTCTTAAGTAGGTAGGACTATAGGCACATGGTGCCACATCTGGTTGATTTTTTCTTTTCTTTTCTTTTCTTTTTGTAGAGATAGGGTCTTGCTATGTTGCCTAGGCTGGTTTCAAACTCCTGGCCTCAAACAATCCTCCTGCCTCAACTTCCCAAAGTGCTGGGATTACAGGTGTAAGCCACCACACCCAGCCAAGAATTTGTAGGATTCTGACTTGAAATAGTCTCTATCAATTAGCAGTGTGACAGAGGATTATACCACCTTCAAAGGATTATAACATCTATTATAGTATAGAGAATTACACCCCCATTACACTACTTATTTCTGCAATGAATCCTGTTTATATAAACAGACTCATTATATACTTTTATTAGGTTTAAATTTATAATCAACCTATAAACAAAGCACAGAGGACTAAATTATAGTTACTGAATAGAATCTAAATATTATAAATCTTGATGATGTAAAAATAATAATATAATCAAACATCAGAAAGAAGAATAGGAAGGAATGTGGGAGGCAGAAGTAATACACAAAATTCTTCTATTATAGCAGGAATCAATAGTTATTGTCCAAAGATGAGAAATCAGGAAGGAGAAATATATTACTTAAAGTTACAGGGGTAACCATGAGAATAACTGAGGGATTATTCATAATCAATAGGGGTTCCATTAAACATATTAAAATCATCCATACAATGGAATACTACATAGCTATTATAAATAATAAGGTAATTCTGTACATGCTCACAAAGAAAGATGTCAATGATATGTTAGGTGGAAAAACTAAGTTACAGAACAACGATGCCATTTATATAAACACATATAAATATGTATAAATATATTTATATGTGCATAGAAAACAAACTACAGAATTGGGTCAGAGGAGAAGGAGGGAAAGATTTTTCATCTTTATGTATCTATGTATTATTAAACATTTTTAAATGAAATCATGTGTTATTTTTTCTTGTAGAAATAAAATAAAGACCCAATCCACGAAAGAAATCGTAACAGTGCACTAGGAAGACAGATCTAAACCAGGAGTAAGAAAACTTCATTAAAACTTTCCTTTCACTCTGTGATAAATATGATTCTAAGAACCATGAAGTGTTAAACTAATTTTTCTTTTTATTGTCTTTCCTTTTTGAACTCATTCTGTAGTTACTAACCCAAAATGGGGCCAATACTTCTTTCTTAGGTTACTACCTAATTACAGCACACCTTCACTCTGTTTTTCAAGTAAACATTTTTTGATGCCACTTAGGGCTTTCCATTTTCAATGCCATTCAATAATGCCACAACTGTGCTCACTTGTATAAGAAGTTACTTTTCTTACAATATTCCTACTCCCTTTTCCTGGAAGCTCTCAAACCTACTAAGTCCCCCTTCTTTTCACCTCCAGCACCTTCCTGACTTCCTAGATGAGTAGTATAACACGGCTTCACCATCCCTGTAATGCAGGTCAGAGCACAGCAAGGACAGAGGCCCCAAGGAATAAGTGGCAGAAAAAATCAGCCACTTGTCAGGCTAGAAAAGAAGGTTACAGGGGGGAATTTGGTGACCTGATGTGGGGAGAAGCACACATGTATATGTGTTTACATATTCTTCCACAGCCTGTTTATCAAACACAAGTTTTTAAAGAATGATTACAGTTTAAACGATGCTAAGTCTCTTCCCCTTCTTAGAGCCAAAGCATCAAAAGTAAGTTTAAACATACTAGTTCCGTTTTCCTTATTAATAACTTTAACAGATATCTCCACAATGTTAGGTTTCACTGTTAAGCATTTTCTTTTCCCTTTTTCATTTTTTAATAATAGTTTGTTGTCCAGTTTTCCAACTTGCCCATTTTGAGTTTTCAATTTTCAGTTCATAGACGTGAGACCATCATATGTGCCCTCATACTTTTTATTAAACAATTTGGTTTTGGCTCTCAGAATGCTCCTGCTTATTTGTGCCAGGGGAATGGCCAACGGATATTATAACTGATTAGAGGGGACATGGAGGGGCCTGCTGTCGAAAGCTATTTTTTTCTCTCTTTGTTCCTGCTTCCAATTTAAGTTTGGAGACATTTTGCCATATTATGCTTGTTTGTTTGTTCACTGAATTGTTCTTAAAGGCTTAGTTTTGCTTTTCCAATATTGTAGATAAAATTTTTTTTAAAAAGTACAGATGACCTAAATAATGGCCTTCTTCATCTTGATTCCTGGATTTAAAGTTACTCCCAATCTTATTCCTTTCATAAATTATTGTTTTTTAAATCATTGGCTATTTTATGAAAATTACTCAAGAGATTAAGAGATGAAAGTAATTTTATACTTTATTAAATGGAAAGAAATTTGATAGTACTGATGGTAGAAAAATTATCAGGGTAGCAAGCTGTCACTTTGATTTCAAAGCACTACCCTTGCAAAGCAGTACAAATAATTTATTAACTTTCCCAGTTTTTAGTGAAATGAAAGATGCCTGAGCTTAGGCAGTTTAACTCCTCAGAAAAGGATCCTGCTACAGGGTCAAGAGAAGAACAGGGGAAGTGAGAAAGGCCTCCCTGGGATGGGCTGTACAAAGTACCACAAAGTGGTGGCTTAAAACAACAAATGTTTGCTTTCTCACAGCTCTGGAGGCTAGAAATTGGAAATCAAGGAGTTGGCAGGGCCATGCTCTCTCTTTAGGCTGTTGCCTCTTCCTAGATTCTGGTTGCTGCCAACTTGGAAACATATTACTCCAGTCTCTGCTTCTGTCTTTACACAGCCTTCTACCCTGTGTGTCTGGGTCTCTGTGGCCAAATTTCCTTCTTCTTATGAGGATACCAGTCGTAATGGATTTAGGACTCACCCTAATCCACTATGACTTCATCTTAATTTGACTACATCTTCAAAGACCCCATTTCCAAATAAGGTCACATTCACAGGTTCTAGGTGGACATGAATTTGGGGAGACATTAGTCAACTCAATACAGTTAGAGAGGCAGGAAGAGGTAGGAGAAATGCAGCCCCATAGCTGTCTCATCTAACCTGGAAACAGCTCGCACAGCAGAACAGCTGAGGTAGGACAGAGTTGATGGCCAGTGCTTTAGAAGCTGTTCCAGCCTGGGGACAATAGGCCAGATTCTTAGTGCTACTGCTGGAAACCAAAAGGACTTTACCCAAGAATGAGACAGAGGATACTAACAGCTTTGAGAGAAGGCTGCATGGTAGTACAATCACTGCTTTTTATCCATGGAGCATGGATATGGTGAGATTGAAAACTTTACTGAGGTCATTCTGCTTGCCAAAAAGAACATTCAATATTCACTTCTTGGATCAGTACCAGACACGTGGCAAACTCACATAGTCAGCAGAGAGGAGGGACAAGAACGGAAGACAAGGAAGGAGAGAGGGAGGATATAATCCACTCAGCCTTTTTTGTTAATGTAACAGAAGTTTCTTGACATATTTCCCAGAATGAGTTACAATCTCTGCCCTCCTAGTCATTTCCATTCCAAGCCTGTGAAGGTTTAAAGCTCTTATACTGAAATCCCTCCTTCTTTGTCATCTATCAGAACTCCTGCTTTCCATAGCTTGGCATTAATGTCTCAGAAAAAGGAAGAAAGCTGTGCCTCTGCATCAAGACAGAAGCATACAACACAACAGCAGAAGGAAGAGAAGCACATCACCTCACTCCATCCCCAGGCATACAAACCTTAGGGAATCTTCCTTAAATATCTCCTCTCCTTCAGTTCCATGAGTTGACCATGTTCTCCCACTGCTGTGTTCCTAATTTTAAGGTCGAAAACAGCCAACCTTAAACTGATGACCAATAATGTCTTAATCTAAAATTTATATTTATTAATTTTACACATCACATAAATGGGATATTCTTCAAATACTTCTGTATTAAGTGTTTCTTTGGCCAACCAGCCACAATTAGAATAACCAAATAGACATACCCTCCCACATTACACAACTAGAAAACCAAACATAAAATATAAAATTGGAGTTTTCAAACATTGAACACAGGCAGTGCAGAACAGTGATCTCTGAGAGAAGAGAAATAAACAAGATAAGCCTGATAAGTATCCCCGCTAGAGAAAGTTTCTACGCCACAGTACAGGGATAGGATATCCAAACAGAGCCCCGAGTATTACCAACTTGGGAGACAGAGTTCAGAATTTGGAGAAACAGACTGACAATCTGTGCAGCAGAGTACAAGGGAGGAACTGAAAGAAAGAATTCTCAAGATCCTCAGAGGAGCCTTTCGTGAGTCTTTCACTAAGTAGTAATCTGCACATGGACGTGAAGAAACTACTGATACCTAGCAAGAAACAGTAAAAAGAAGTATGCAGCACAATCCTCAGAATGCACCTAGGGCTAGGAATAGTTCACATTCCCACCAGTGAGAATAGAAAACCATCCTAACATGCACAGCAATGAGTAGCATCCTCAGAAAGTAAATGCCTTAGTTGTGGTCCAAATTAGACCTAGTCTAAAGGCTGTTCAGGACTTGCCGTCGCAAATCAACCCTTGAAAGAATCAAACCAATACAAGGATCTTAATCGCATTCCAGAAAAAGTCTGAAAATATCTAAATGAAAAAAAAAAAAAAACCAGCACTCACAATGTCTGGCTTTCAATTAAAAAATTACCAAGCATGAGAAGAAATAGGTAACTATGACTGAAACAGGAAGGAAAATCAGTCAATAGAATTGAACCCAGAAATACAGAGGTGATAGAATTAGAGACCATGATATAGTTTGGATTTGTGTCTCCACCTAAATCTCATGTTGAATTAGAGGAGGAGTCTGGTGGGAGGTAAATGGATCATGGGGTTGGATTTTCCACTTGCTGTTCTCGTAACAGTGAGTGAGTTCTCACAAGATGTGATGGTTTAAAAGTGTGTGGAACTTCCCCCTTTGCTCGCTCTCTCTCCTGTTCTGTCATTCTGAAGATGTGTCTGCTTCCCTTTCACCTTTCCCCATGCTGTAAGTTTCCTGAGGCCTCCCAGTCACGCTTCCTAGTAAGCCTGCAAAGTGTGAGTCAATTAAGCCTCTTTTCTTTATAAATTACCCAGTCTCAGGTAGTTCTTTATAGGAGTGTGAGAACAGACTAATACAGAAAATTGGTACTAGGAGACTGGGGCACTGCTATAAAGATATCTGTAAACAGGGAAGTAACTTTGGAACCAAATAACAAGCAGAAGTTGGAACAGTTTGGAGGGCTCAGAAGAAGACAGGAAGATGTGGGAAAGTTTGGAACTTCCTATAGACTTGTTGAATGGTTTTTGTATAAAATGATGATAGTGATATGGATAATGAAGTTCAGGCTGAGGTGTTCTCAGCTGGAGATGAGGAACTTACTGGGAACCAGAGTAAAGGTCATTCTTGCTAAGTGTTAGCAAAGAGACTGGCAGCATTTTGCCCATGCCCTAGAGATCTGTGGAACTTTGAACTTGAGAAAGATTATTTAGGGTATCTGGCAAGAGAAATTTCTAAGCAGCAAAGTATTCAAGAGGTAACTTGGCTGTTTCTAAAATTGTATGCTCATATGTATGAAGAAAGAGATGGTCTGAAATTAAAATGTATATTTAAAAGGGAAGCAGAGCATAAATGTTTGGAAAATTTGCAGCCCAACCATAGCTGTAGAAAAGAAAAATCCATTTTCCACGGAAGAATTCAAGCCAGCTGAAGAAATTTGCATAAGTAATGAGAAGCTGAATGTTAATAACCGAGACAATGGGGGAAAATGTTTCCGGGGTATTTCAGAGATCTTCAGGGCAGCCCATCCCATCACAGCCCTAGAGGCCTAGGAAGGAAAAATGGTTCTGTGGGCCAGGCCCAGGGTCCCACTGCTCTGTCCAGCCTCAGGATATGGCACCCTGTGTCCCAGCAGCTCCAGCTCCAGCTGTGGCAAAAAGGGACCATGGTGTAGCTAGGGCCATGGCTTCAGAGGGTGCAAATCCCAAACCTTAGCAGCTTCCATGTGGTATTGGGCCTGTGGGTGCGCAGAAGGCAAGAATTGAGGTTTGGGAACCTAGACCTAGGTTTCAGAGGATGTATGGAAATGCCTATATGTCCAGGCAGAAGTCTGCTGCAGGGGTGGAGCCCTCATGGAGAACCTCTACTAGGACAGTGCAGAGGGAAAATGCGGGGTTGGAGCCCCCACACTGAGTCCCCACTGTCAAGTGGACCTGTGAGAAGAGGGCCACTGTCCTCCATACCTCAGAATGGTAGATCCACCAAGAGCTTGCATCATGCACATCATGCACCTGGAAAAGCTGAAGGCACTCAAAACCAGCCAGGGAAAGCAGCCATGGGAGCTGTACCCTGCAGAGCCACAGAGGCGGAGCTGCCCAAAGCCATGGGAGCCCACCCCGTGCATGAGCATGCCCAGGATATGAGACATGGAGTCAAAGGAAATTATTTTGGAGCTTTAATATTTAATGACCACCCTGCTGGGTTTCAGACTTGCATGGGGACTGTAGCCCCTTTGTTTGGGCCAATTTCTCCCATTTAGAATGGGAGCATTTACCCAATGCCTGTATACCCATTGCATCCTAGAAGTAACTATTTTTTTTATTTTACAAGTTCATAGGCAGAAGGAACTTACTTTGTCTCAGATGAGACTTTGGACTCTGAACTTTTGAATTAATGTTGAAATGAATTAAGACTTGGGGACTGTTGAAAAGAGAGAATTATATTTTGCAATGTGAGAAGGACATGAGATTTGGGAGGGGTCAGGGTGGAATGATATGGTTTAGATTTGTACCCCTGCCCAAATCTCATGTCGAATTGGAGGAGGGGCCTGGTAAGAGGTGATTAGATCATGGGGGCAGATCTCCCCATTGCTTTTCTTGTGATAGTGAGTGAGTTCTCACAAAATCTGATGGTTTAAAACTGTGTCGCAGTTCCCCCTTTACTCTAGCTCGCTCGCTCTCTCTCCTGCTCCACTATTGTGAAGATGTGCATGCTTCCCCCTAACCTTCTGCCATGACTGTAAGTTTCCTGAGACCTCCCAGTCATGCTTCCTGTTAAGCCTGCAGAACTGTGAGTCAATCAAACCTCCTCTCTTTATAAATTATCCAGTCTCGGGTAGTTCTTTACAGCAGTGTTATGAATGGACTAATACAGACCAGGACATGAAAATAGCTATCATAAATATACTCTTATATGGTCCAGAAAGTAGAAGAAAGCATGAGAATAATGAGTAGAAAAATAGAAGATATTACAAAGACCCAAATCAAACTTCTAGAGATTAAAAAAAATGCAATATCAAAACTGAAAAATATACTGGATATAATTAACAGGAGATTAGGGACTGCAGAAGGTAAACCTAGTGAATTTAGCAATAGAAACTATCTAAAATGAAACAGACCAAAAAAAAAATTGAAAAAAATCAATTGAACATAGTGAGCTGTGAGACATAAGTGTCCTAAAAAAACACGTAATAGGAGTTCTAAGTATCATTTCTTATTTTATCAAACTTTAAACATATCAAAGATTTCTGGAGCTCATTTACCTAAAGCAATTTGCTGTATTTTCATATTTGTAATAAGTATTCATAAAAATAAATGTGTTTTACATACTATATGTTTAGATCTATTTCTGTATCTTTTTAGGAGTCTTTTTCTATTTTCTTAATTTTGAGCATTTAAAGCTCTTATTACCAAATTACTCTAAGGTCTTTTATACTTGAAATATACAAATGTTTGTTCCCAATTTTCAGGTATCACTGTTTTGACAAGAGGTAAATATGTGACAAATATCTCAAAAACATAGTTATTTTATAAGATCCTAAACCCATTCATTTATCCAAAAATACTTATTGAATGCTTATTATGTTTTATGTACTAGTGAAGCCACTAGTGAGCAAGATACATCAAATCTCTGCCCTGGCAAGACTATATTCTGATATTGGAAACAGCAAATAAATACATAAGCCATAAAACATATAATGTTAAGCTGTAATAACTTTTACAATGGAAACAACAAGAACAAAACATAGTCTCTGTCCTCATAAAATATGAGAGGAATGAAGGAAGACAGACAATAAGTAAAGTTGAAGTTATATAATATTATGTCATAGTGATAAGTGAACTGAAGATTAAAACAGATAGCTATGGAAAGGTACAGAAAGCAGTCTCTTCATATAAATAACCTGAGAAACCCTCTCATAAGTCTTGACATTTGAATAAAACAAAGGCATCTAAATGAAGTAAAAATGCAAGCAACACCACGATCTAAGAGAAAGGAATTCTGGACAGAAAATAACTTTGCAAAGGTCCTGTGGCAGGAATGAGTTTGGTGTACATGAATAACAAAAAAGCCAATACAGCCAGATCGTCTAGGGACTTGTTGGCCATGACAAGGGGTTTATATTTCTGTTCATTCTATTGTAATGGTTTATGCTGAAATTATTCTAAATTAGAACACTAGGTCATAAAACACTGCTTTTTTCTTCAACAGGTAAAATCACAGTGGAAAAAAAAATCTGTAATGTAATCACACAAACAGAAGCCTTATTAAATTGTAATGTATTTTCTTCTAGTGCATTTTTAATTCTTAGGAATTGTTTAAATCATACCATAAATACAACTTTGCAATCTATTTCTTTAAATAAGAGTGATATGTTGTAACATAATAGACTTTGTGAATATCACTTTTAATCGCTATATAATTGCATATGGGTGGTTGTAACTGTCCACATAAGTACATTCACTATTGTTAAAAATTTGATTCAAGTTTTCACAAATAATGTGTATCCTTGCCAACAGTTTTTCCCCTGAGAATTCAAACAGTACAATTTTTAGTCAAATATTGATATTTTTAACATTTATGATTTATATTGCCAAGATCTTTTAGAAATCTGCCTTTAAATGCCACCAGTAATGTATGAGAATGCCTGTTTCACTGCACCCATGCCAGGACTGGTTTTATCATTCTGGTTGTTTTATAAATCTATACAGTTTGTTTTCATTCTTTGTTAATTTGATGTGTCAAAAGCTGTATTTCAATGTTGCCTTTATTTTACATTTCTGTTTTTAATAACTGTAGCAAATTAAAGATGACAGCAAGTTCTGTGACACTCCTCCCATCAAGAGGAGGGGGTTTTGTTTTCCCTCCCCATGAATATGGGCTGGCCTGTGACTACTTCAGCTAATCCCAGGGAAATGACACTCTGCCAGTTCCAGACCTAGCCATAAAGAGGACTAGATGTTTCTGGATTCGTGTTTGGAGCCCTGAGAAACTATGTAGGAAGTCTAACTCCCCTGCTGAAGAGACCACATAAACAGGCCCCACAACCCCATAAGATCCTACTTTACCTTAACAGTTGTCCTGCCAAGCACCAGGCATGTTAGTGAAGCCATCTTAGGCCCTTCAAACCAGCCCAGCTGCTAAGTGAACACTACCAAGTGATCCCAGGTAACACTACATTAGGCAGAAGAATCACCCAGCCAAGACCTGGCTGAAGTCCTGACCCATAAAATCATGAGATATAACAATAATTTAATTGTTGTTTCATGAGGCTTGCTTTGGGATCGTTTGCTACAAAGCAAGACATAGCTGAAGTGAATTGCATACCTTCTTCTGTGAATTATCTGCTTTGCAATACACTTGGGTGTTAATGTTTTTTACTAATATATTTAAGTTTCTATAGAATAAAGACACTAATATTTATCTTGCATACTTTTTAACAAGTATTTCCTAATGCACATTTCCCTTTTGATTTTTATTTCAGTTGGATTACAACTGTAATTGTATGCTAAATTTTAAGTGATTTTTAACATTTCATTTCAAAGTTTAAGAAAATCTTCAAAGACAATATTCATTTCTATTTTCTTTTTTTTTTTACTTTTTATTTTTTATTTTATTTTATTTATTTATTTATTTATTTATTTATTATACTTTAAGTTCCAGGGTACATGTGCATAACGTGCAGGTTTGCTACATATGTATACTTGTGCCATGTTGGTGTGCTGTATTTCTGAAATGTAAAATAAATCTATATAAATGGATTAAACTTTAATCCATTTTGAATGAATTTTGCTTACAGTTTATCTGATAAAATCTTATCAATACTTCCAACTTCTCTCTTCTTAATTCCCTGCTTCTCCTATTTTTATGACAAAGCAGAAATAAAGTGACTTATGGAATGAATGATACTGCTAATCTATGTAACATTCTATCCCTAATTACAAAGAAATAAATGTTCCCTTTTCTGAGTATGACTTTTTCCCAAAGATTGAAGGGTGTTTGTTTCCTGGGAACTAAAGGGGGCCAGGCACGGTGGCTCATGCCTGTAATCCTAGCACTTTGGGAGGCCAAGGAGGGAGGATTGCTTGAGGCCAGGAGTTCAAGACAAGCCTGGGCTAATAGTGAGACTCCATCTCTACAAAAAATTTAAAAATCAGCCAGGCATAGTGGCACATGCCATAGTCCCAGCTACTCAGGAGGCTGAGGGAGGAGGATCACTTAAGCCCAAGAGTCTGAGGTTACAGTGAGCTATGATCATGTCACAGCACTCCAGCCTGGGCGACAGAGCAAGATTCTGTCTTAATTAATTAATTAATTAATTAAGCAATATCAATTGGATAGGAAGAGAGTACTTCATCATAATTGAAATAAAAAGTTAAAAATCCAGTCAAACATATTTTAATATGACATTAGGCTCTGCTTAAGACATTAGACAGCTTTTTGTGAAGGACCTAGGCTCTCACAACTTTGAGAGACAGTATGGCAGCAACAACAAAAGCTTGCTACAATGTTGGAATATAGCTTCTGTTTGGAAGAGCTTAAAAAGAGAGAACTGGTCAGGGGAGTGCATATCAAGAGTGTGAGGAATCCCAGTGTACCGGACACCTCTTGAGCACCATTCCAAAACGTTTCAATTCTACCTTTTACCCTAGCCACAGCTCCCACAACCATTCCATGGAGACTTTAAGCAGTTTCATACACGTGCAACTGGTTAACCCTCACACTGTGACCGTGCCATTCTGGCTGTGTCAGAATCCCACACTTAACTCTGCACTCATACAGTACATGTGCATAATCTGGAACTGCAGGTAGTAAACACTATGGGGCCACCTTTGACCTACAAGCAAAGGAAACCAATGGATAAATGCTCTCTCCCTTTCATCTCATGAAAGGACTGCCTTATTTCATGAGTCTCCTCAGAAGATTCTGGAAGAATTAAGAACCAGGCACCAGTAGAGACTCAATAACACGTATTTATAAGTGACTCTTCCTCCTCTGCTTTACTCTCCCTCTCTTGTATTCTTGCCTCATGAAATTACTTTCCAAAATAAATATCATCACACAAACCTTTATCTCAGGCTCTAGAGGAAACTCAGGCTAAGACAATCTTTATCTTGAAAATACGTCACTGTTGTTGCTTAGGTTAGCTAGAGTCTTACTAAATAACTAAAGACTAAAAAGAAAGAAAAATAAAAACTATATTTAAAAATAAGAGAAATGGGCCAGGCAGGGTGGTTCAAGCCTGTAATCCCAGCACTTTGGGAGGCCGAGACGGGCGGATCATGAGGTCAGGAGATCGAGACCATCCTGACTAACACGGTGAAACCCCATCTCTACTAAAAATACACAAAAAACTAGCCGGGCGTGGTGGCAGGCACCTGTAGTCCCAGCTACTTGGGAGGCTGGGGCAGGAGAATGGCATAAACCCGGGAGGCGGAGCTTGCAGTGAGCTGAGATCCGGCCACTGCACTCCAGCCTGGGCAACAGAGCGAGACTCCATCTCAAAAATAAAAATAAAAATAAAAATAAAAAATAATGAGAAATGTAGCAAAAAAAATCTTAAATGAGAGATCAAATTGAATCCATAAATGCATAATGCATTCATTATTAAGAAAGAGTTAGACACGGTGAAACCCCATCTCTACTAAAAATGCAAAAAATTAGCCGGGCGAGGTGGCCGGTGCCTGTAGTCCCAGCTACTCGGGAGGCTGAGGCAGGAGAACGGCGTAAACCCGGGAGGCGGAGCTTGTAGTGAGCCGAGATCTGGCCACCGCACTCCAGCCTGGGCAACAGAGCGAGATTCCATCTCAAAAAAAAAAAAAAGAAAGAAAGAGTTAGAAATACAAGGATGGTTCAACATTAAAAAATCTGTCAATGTAATCATTACATTAATGAATTAAAAGAAAAAATCCATATAATTACATTGATAGATGTTAAAACTTTGAATAGAATTCAACACTCAATCTCAAATTTTTGAAGCTCTGAAAAAACCTGTACGACATTTCTCTTAATCTGATGAAAAGAATCTAATAAAAATACAAACATACTTAATGATTAAATATTATAGGCCGGGTGCCGTGGCTCATGCCTGTAATCCCAGCACTTTGGGAGGCGGAGGCGGATGGATCACGAGGTCAAGAGATTGAGACCATCCTGGCCAACACGGTGAAACCCCATCTCTACTAAAAATACAAAAAAAATTAGGCGGGCACAGTGGCGGGCACCCCTAGTTCCAGCTACTCGGGACGCTGAGGCAGAAGAATGGCATGAACCCCGGAGGGGGAGCTTGCAGTGAGCCAAGATTGCGCCACTACACTCCAGCCTGGGTGAAAGAGCAAGACTCCATCTCAAAAAAAAATACATATATTATAAACATTTCCATTAAAGCAAAGAAAAATAGAAGAATGCTCACTATCATGACCACAGTTCAACATTAGACATGAAAGGTGAATGAGATCTTATTATTAAAAAAAAGATAAAACTGCAGACGATTTATTTACCTAAATAATCTAAGAGACTCAACTTAATTTTCTTTTATTTTTTGAGACGGAGTCTCGTTCTGTTGCCAGGTTGGAGTGCAGTGGCATGATCTCGGCTCCCTGGAATCTCCCACTCCCTCGTTCAAGCGCTTGTCGCGCCTCAGCCTCCTGAGCAGCTGGGATTACAGGCACGCACCACCACGCCCAGCTAATTTTTGTATTTTTAGTAGAGACGGGGTTTCACCATGTTGGCCAGGATGGTCTCCATCTCTTGACCGTGTGATCTGCTTGCCTCTGCCTCCCAAAGTGCTGGGATTACAGGCATGAGCCACAGCACCCGGCCTTCAACTGAAAATTTAATAGAATAATTACGAGAGTTATATG
The DNA here is from genome assembly GCF_007565055.1 of Rhinopithecus roxellana. Lineage (NCBI taxonomy): Eukaryota > Metazoa > Chordata > Mammalia > Primates > Cercopithecidae > Rhinopithecus > Rhinopithecus roxellana. Next base: position 144,109,337 of record NC_044551.1, read on the forward strand.
TCAAATATCCAGCAAAATACTTAATATCAAGAAAACTGCACAACTTTACTGTAGAATATGGAAAAAAACCCAACAAGTTTTTTATAAAACTTGTAAAGTCATTCTAAAATTTATCTGAAAAAGAAAATGCACAGGAGTAAAGAAATTAAAAAATGTAGAATTATCAGATATAAAAATCAACTAAAGAGTATTTGTAAAAAAAAGATTTCTTTCTTGAAATGAAGTCTGACTCGTCACCCAGGCTGGAGTGCAATGGCACAATCTCAGCTCACTGCAACCTCCGCCTCCTGGGTTCAAGCAATTCTCCTGCCTCAGCCTCCCGTATAGAAGGGATTACAGGTGCCTGCCACTATGCCCAGCTAATTTTTGTATTTTTAGTAGAGACGGGGTTTCACCATGTTGGCTAGGCTAATCTCGAACTCCTGACCTCAGGTGATCCATCCACCTCAGCCTCCCAAAGTTCTGGGAATACAGGCATGTGCCACTGTGAGCGACCCATTTGTAAAAATTAAAACACGTTATTGTGACAGAGAAGAAAACAGATCAGGAAACTAGAATACAGACTCTATAAAACAGTGCCACATATGCTAGAAGTTAATATATGATAAATTGGGGATTTGGGGTCAGAGATGAACAAACAGATGAGTCAGTAATCAATATGAAGTCATTTGGTTCACCATTAAATAAAATAAATAAGCTACACTACCACATCACAAAATCTCCCAAAATAAATTCCAAATGGGTTGAAACCCTAAATACAAAAATTAAAATTATAAAGGTGTAGGGGAAAATACAAAAGAATATTTTCCCAGTTTTGAAGTTGTGAAAGACTTCCTAAGCAAAACACCAACTCCAAAGCTACTGAGCAAAAGACTGGCAGATTCATTTAAAAACTTCTATATGACAAATGATACTGTTAACAATGTTAAAAGAAAAGTGACAGACTGGGAAAAATATTTGCAATACCTATAGAAAATGACAAATACTGTAATAATATATGTTACTCTTATATATTATTATATAGGATTTATATTTTATATTATTATTATATAATATATAATCATATATAATATGTGACTTTTACAAATCAATATTTAAAAATAAACTCACAATAAAACAAAGGACATAATAAATGCCTAAAAGAAATACCAATAACCAATAAGCATATGAAAATACACTCAACATTAGTATTAATAAGGAAAATGCAAATCTGAAAATATATAATTTTTCATCTTTTAGAATAAAAAAAGTTTAGCAATCAGCAATATCCAATTTTATAGAGCATATGAGAAAAATAAGCATATTCATTTATTTTTTGATAGGAGTATAAATTAGTACAGTCTGTTTGGAGGGAAATCCTGTCCAATTTCTCATTCATTCATTCATTCGATAAATTTTATTGAGCACCTACTTCATGCAATGTGCTGTGCTAGGTCCTAAGAATACAGCAGTGAACAAAACAGACAAGTTCTTGCCTTCATGGAGCTTACATTCTGGAGGACGGGGTAGGGTGCAGGACGAGGAAGATAAACAGCAGACAACTAAATATGTAGAGCAAGTGGTTTTAAGTGCAATAAAACTCAATAAATTGGCCAGGTGCAGTGGCTCATGCCTGTAATCCCAGCACTTTGGGAGGCCGAGGCGGGCGGATCACCTGAGGTCAGGAGTTTGAGACCAGTCTGGTCAACATGGTGAAACCCTGTCTCTACTAAAAACGCAAAAATTGGCCTGGCATGGTGGCAGATGCCTGTAATCTCAGCTATTCGGAAGGCTGAAGTAGGGGAATCGCTTGAACCCAGGAGGATGAGTGAGCCAAGGTCGCACCATTGTATTCCAGCCTGGGTGACAGAGAGAGACTCTGTCTCAAATAAAAAATAAATAAATAATAATAGATAAATAAATGAAGAAATCCAGTTAAGCAGAATTTAAAATGATAGTGTTGAGAAGATGCTATTTTATGTAGGTGGGCAGGTGTGATCTGACTGATAAGGTGCCATTTGAGCACAGATACGAAGAAAGTAAGGGGGCAACTCATAAAGCTATCTAGGGGAAGAACACAATAGATAGTGGGAACAGGAAGGGCCAAGGCCCAACAGAAACAGCAGGGATAGTAGGATGGCTGGAGCAGAATAAAGGAGTGGGAGAATGATAGAAGACAAAGATTAGAGAAGAAAGACAGCAGGAACCATTGAAGGCCTTGGAAGCCATGGTTAAAGCTTTGATTTTCACTCAGACTAAATAGGAAGTCACTGGACGGTTTTTAGTAAAAGAGTTATATGACTGAACTCACATTTTAAAAGGATAACTCTAGTTATTGTTTAGATACTAGATTCTAAAAGGGCATTAATTAGGAAGCCAGGTGAAAAACGATGGCAGCCTGGGCTACGGTGGTACAATGAAGGTGTTAAAAGTGGTCGAGTATGAACATATGTTGAAGATAGAGTTATTAGAATTTGCTAATGGATCAAACATGGAATGTATGAGAAAGAGAGTGGTTCAGGGTAACACCGGGTTTTTGTCTTGAGCAATTGGAAGCTAATAATTACTGACATAGGGAAGTATGTGGAAGATACAGGTTGCGGGTCGGGTAGTAAAAATTAGTTAAATTTGTGATGACTGGTAGACACAAAAATGGAATGTCAGTTTGGTTGTTCGATACAAAAGCCTGAAGTTCATGATAGGCAGTAAAATGCCAGTGCCTATCAATGTCATGACATGATAGGCACTTAAAAGGAAAAGTCATCAGTACATATGTATATATACTACATATATGTATATGCACCTAATATATAGTATATATGTATATATTATATATGTGTAGTATATACACATATATGTGCATATACTATATATATACACATATACATAGTACATATATAGTATATATAGTACATATACATCTGTACATGTGTATAGATACACATATATAGTACATCAATACATATATACATATATAGTACAGATATATACATACATGTATCTATACGCATATATATACATGTGTGTCTGTGTGTGCGTGTGTATAGTATTTACAGCCAAGGCGCTGAATAAGATCTCCTACAAGGTGAGTCTAATTGGAGAAGAGAAGTTCAAAAATTGAGCAGTGATGCACTCCAATGTCTAGTTGTTGGAAGATGAAGAGAAACCAGCAGAGGAAGCCAAAAAGGGACAGTCATTGGGGCAGGAGGAAAACCAAGAGGGCAGCATCCCAGATGCCAAGCAAAGAGTGCTTCAAGAAGGGAGCAATATAGCCAGGGGTGGTGGCGCATGCCTGTAATCCCAGCTACTCAGGAGGCTGAGGCAGGACAATCACTTGAACCCAGGAGGTGGAGGTTGCAGTGAACCGAGATCGTGCCACTGCCCTCCAGCTTGGGCAACAAGAGCAAAACTCCAACTCAAAAAAAAAAAAAAAAAAAAAGAAGGGAGCAATAATTGTGCCAATTTTGCATTATCTATCAAAATGTAAACTGAGCATGCTGCCATTCAGCAATTCTATTTTGAAACATCTACTCTCATAGAAATATATATGTACACATAAAAATTGTATTGCACTGATAATTATTAAGTTATCTTTTGTAATAGTAAATTAAATGCCCATCAATAGGGGAATGGTTATATTATGGTGCATCTGAAGAGAATAAAATATAACAATTTTAAAAAACTGGTAGAAGTTGCTGATATAGAATGACTTCTTAAATATTAAATGAAAACAAGCTACTTGAAGAATAATCATTCTATATGTATATGTTAGCACTAAAGCAGGCAGAATAGTATGGTGAGAAAATGCATGAGCTCCATCCCAAACAGAATTCCTGGCATATTAATTTGGCGTGCCACTTTGGACAAGTTTCTAAACTCCTCTTTACCTTCCTTTCCCAAAATCCCTCAAAGGGATTAGATGAATTAATATATTAAAAAGGTGTGAACAATGTCTGGCACATAGTAATCACTCAATAAGTATTAGCCATTAATAATGTCTTAATACTATATATTATAATATATAATAACAACATATATAGAGGCATAGGAAGAAGTTTTGAAGTCAAATCCCAAACTGTTAACACTGGTAATCTCTAAGGAGGAGTTTGAGATTGGAAGTTAGCAGATAGGGTGAAAGGTGACAGAAAGATACTTAAACATTTTATCATATATATTTCTATATTGCTTGAATTTTTAATATATTAATGCAAATTTTTACAAAAGCATATGTGCTTTCCTTATGAAATGTTTAACCTTTTTTTAATTGAGAGAGGAAAAAGAATAGTAAAAGTTTATGTATTTGAATGGCTATTCCTGGCAATTTTTAGTCAATGACTATGGTTCAACTGACACCAAAATGATCAAAGAACTGGGATATTGTGAAGCACGCAATATAACATTTTCTAGCTATTTCCAAGAAAAACACATAGACAGATATATAACAATAAAAATAGAAAAGAGCCTGAATAAAATGAAAGAAAGGGAAGAATGAAACAGCACAGATATACAGACTCTGAATCTAACCATTCAGGCAAATCAAAAACCATATCTATCACACCTGAGACAGGCAGTCAACCATCATCTCCTTGCACATTTCCAGGGGCAAACAGCATATATTATTAGTCAGTTACACCTTATACTAACCAGAGTCTCTCATTGGTCCTACTTGTCTCATCTGAAGCAACATAGAATTAAGTCTTCTCTTTCTTCACCAAGACAGACTTTTGGCTACATACTCTGGTCCCACTACCTTGTCTGGGCAGGCCCAGCCCTGCCAGTGTGGGCAGAGAGCATTCCAAGCAGCAGACTGCTATAGTTGCTCCAAATCTAAGCCAAAATACAGCTCAGATTCTTTCCATACAGTGCTGCCAACAAGTAGAATAGTTAAGACAATTTGGAGGTACAAGTAGCATGACTTCTGACTGACTATATTCTGCTGGAGAAACAACAGGTATTAGCAGGACACAAATGCAAGACTGTGCTTTATGCAGACTCTACTTTACCTTTTTATGTCTACTTAACCCTTCTTTCACTACCTCTTTCTTTGTCTTTGGTACAAATCCATCACCAGCTCTTCCCAGACCTTCCCAAGGTGGAGCTCACTACTCCATGTATGCCTCTGCCTCTAATTACTATTTACCGCATTTGCATGTGTTTTTTAACATTATAATGTCATTAGCATGCAAGGGAGCCCCGTTGCCAGGGCAACCAGGAGTGGCGAATGCAGGCACAGCCTTTAATGAAAACTTAACCCTACTTTGTTTAATTCTCACTGTGTTTTTTTGGCTCACTTCACCTTTGTGGGCCCAAAAATGGAAATATCCTACAGTTACCCCTTCTTATCTGGTGTTGCTCCAAGGTCTTGATAACCTATGTGTGTTGCTCTGGATACACTAACAACATACATTTTTTTCATAACTAACCTTGATAAATTTGCTCCCAATACAATATATTTTCCTTCTGATCAACACTGCTCATTCAATACAGTCCTTCGAATATCTAAAATAGTCTATTTTTCTCCACATTCAATATTGTCAGGTTCTTCAAATTTGGTATGATTTCTGGAGTCGTTACTCACATGACTGCCCAGACCTCATGTGGGCATTCTAAATGATGTGGTTGAGATCAAACTCACTACTTCTACAGCATCCTGCCCATCTGGTAACTCTCTTAAAAAATAAAAATAAAATAAGAGGTTAATTTGGATCAACCTACAAAAGTTGGTCAAATGAGTTAGTTTTAACCAACCTACAAAGGAATGTTGCTTATCAAAGCTGAGTATAAAATGATGATGATGATAATAATAGTAATAATGATTTGTAAGGTAAACAATTTAAGATTTAATTTTTTAAAATCGTCACAAGCAAAAATGAGACGATACCTATCATGAAAAAAAATAAAATCCTAAATGTCGGCTAAAAACTATCCAACTACACAAATACAGGAGCTCTTGCTTAACAGTAACACACATTTTTTTTTTTTTTTTTTTTTTTGAGACAGAGTCTAGCTCTGTCACCCAGGCTGGAGTGCAGTGGCCAGATCTCAGCTCACTGCAAGCTCCGCCTCCCAGGTTCACGCCATTCTCCTGCCTCAGCCTCCCGAGTAGCTGGGACTACAGGCGCCCGCCACCTCGCCCGGCTAGTTTATTTTTTTGTATTTTTTAGTAGAGACGGGGTTTCACCGTGTTAGCCAGGATGGTCTCGATCTCCTGACCTCATGATTCGCCCGTCTCGGCCTCCCAAAGTGCTGGGATGACAGGCTTGAGCCACCGCGCCCGGCCTGTAACACACAATTTTAAGACACAAGAGCTATAGATGCCGTCAAGTTCAACAAGAGCCCAAATGTGACAGGCGACATGTCACGTAAGGATTATATAGAATTTAGTTTGCAATTATTATACTTGCAGGATAAGGTAAGGTGAGTAAGGTCAATAGTACTGCAGGACTGTTTTAAGAAAGGAAATCTTGTATGAACCAGCAACTAATGATCACCAAAATAATATATTATTTTCTGGTATCACTATCTTTTGCAATCTGAAGAAAGACAGAATCAGTGGGGCCAATGAGAAGTTAGGAAAACTGAGGACTTAGAAGCTACTAGGAAATGAGTTCTCACTTTTGATGTGGCAGACATGGAAAAATGGACAAGTGAGAATGTTATTGTTCAATAACATCATTTGCAATGATAGAACTGTTCTTTGTGCTGTCCAAAATGGTAGGTAGTAGCCACCTGAAATGTGGCTAATCCAACCAGGGAACCAAATTTTTTATTTTATTTATGTTATTTTATTTTACTTAATTTAAATTTCAATTTGAATAACCACATGTGGGTAGTGGCTACCACATTCTTAAGCACAGCTACGTAGATGATGGGCTGCTGCAGATTAAATATTCTCCCGGAACATTTTAAGATCAGACTATATTCTTCAGCTTTCCCACAAAGACTGTGATGGAGCCCAGAAACACCCAAGTCAGAGTTCATGAGGAGGCCCTACTGTAGCATCCATTGTAGGCCAGCCACATCCTACACAGAAGAAGCCCCAGGCCACAAGAATAGCCTGCCTTGAGACCAGTGGTGGGAATTTAGAAGGAGACTGGTGGTTAGTGTCACTACGGACTTCACAGACTCTAAGGACAAACTGCCTGAGTTGATATTCAACTCTGCCACCAATACATATGACCTCAGTTTCCTCATCTATAAACTGGTGCTATCACTAACCAATGTGAATTATAATTGGTACTATTACAAACCAATGTGAAGATAAGCTCAGTGAATATAGGCAAAGCATTTAGAATAGAGCCTAGTACAAAGTAATTGCTAATAAGTATTTTTTCATAAAAAATAGGTTCCAAGAGTTAACTTACTTTGGTCTATCCCCATGAGTGAGATATAAAATGTTAGTATAATTTATTTCTCCTTCCAGGCCTTTATTCTTCCACATAATTCAGAAGCCATCTGAACAGCTATTGGCTTAGTCCAGCTTGGTCTGGTTCATCATGCTCCAACATCTAACCATCCCACTACTGCTGACTCTTATCCCCCACATCAGTAAGTCACAAGACACAGGCAAGTTATACTCTCCCAGTCCTTGCTTTTTATTCCATTCTCTGAATTTTCTTAAGCTGCTGAATTTGGGACCTGTCATAATTGACATTCTTGACTCAGCATTCTGGTTGTCATATGATTCAGTCCAATGTTTTCTAACCCTTTTCCCATCATGACATACACAGAAATTCATATTTGAATAATAGGGTAAACTGGAGGGGATTTGGTGGTGTTTATATGAGACTTTGTATAAAGTTTTCTCTATATTATGTAATTATTACATTCAATCCCCATTCCTAACTCAGCTCCAGGCAACCACTAATCTACTTTCTGTCTCTGTAGAGAATATTTATCACTTTTCTCCAAATGATGGAAACGACTTTCTCATCATTAACCAGAATTTGGATAATTCAAACTTCAATTGTACTCTACTAGTGCCATCATTCAGTAAATCAAATAGATCTTCCTTTACTTTCATGGACAAATGTAATGTGAAAATTTCTTATGACAATATGAAGAAATTGTGAATACAATTAAATCATACATTTCAAACCAAAGATGTATCTCTTCCTTACGTATACAAATGTTGCTCTACTTGTCTTAATAATCATTCTTTTCTATTCAGTAACACAGCCTAACCATAATTGTATCATTTTTAACCTCACATTTCCAAGATCAAACGTTTGCCTTAATTTTTGAATCCATAAACTTTATCAGTACATATGAATACATTATCAAAAGGTCCTGGCGATTTTCTGTTAGGTTTATTTATTCATCTAATTAAACTATTTTTCAAGCCAAAAACTACCTTTTAACAAATATTCAAAGTAAGAACTGTTTACCAAAAAAGTTCCAGTTCTCCTTTCAGTTCCCAAACTTTTGACAAAACTTTTTCTTGGATATCTACTGCACTTTAGTATGAAACGGTGGAAAGTTGTATACATAAAACTGAAAACAGACATAAGTGAAGCAGCCTCAGTTGTAGTAGATCCTCCATTTAGACACATCAGAGTGTGGAACTCTTACACAGGAAAAGTATATTACACAAGAGTTTCTCTGTCAATAAAACACTGAATTATTTGAATCCTATTCAGTGTCTCCACAATACCCTTGAGGCGAAGCCATTACATCTTCCTATCATTGCAGTCACCCATCAGTGTACAAATTCAAGCCTGGTTCCATACCTTATTTGTTGCAAAGTATGAATTTACCACCTTCAATATTTCATCCCCAGTAACTTGTTTTGGTACTTCTTTACAAAGAACTGATATTTTTCCAAGAATTTCTCTTTAGGAATCATAACTCATACAGCAATTCAGCAGTTTCTAATGTGTATAGATTCATCAATCTGAAATAAAACCTGATTCATTTGATAATAATCTGGATTAATGCTATCTTTTTCCCATCCAATATAATGTCAATACATTCACTAGCATTATCTGAGAGTGCCACTTTTTCCTTTTCTTTATTGGCCTCAAACAATTTTCATACTAGGTGGTAAAATGAGGGCTTCTATCCTTGTTTGAGGCAGTTTGGCTTTAGCTTTTAATGATGTGACCTTGTAATTGGTTTATTTAGCTTAATCTAACATTGTTAGAACCAATCTGAAAAAGAGCTTTGGTTTTTCTTGTTGCTTTGCAGAACTTTAAAATGTTCAAATCTTTTCCTGCTGAGTTTTTGTAGTGAGGTGCCAGTGCAGTTTGCTTGGCACCTTGTCTTCAACTCATAACTTTTCCTTGCCAGTAAGGCATTTAGGCTGAGAAAAAAAAAGAGCTACTGAGCACATACATCCAAATTTGCGACGATTGTCATTTCATTACCTAACTGGTGACTAACCTTTTAGATACTGTGTTTGTTTTGTGAATATGCTGGCTTTGTAGCTTTAATGAAAAGTTATTCAGTAAGACTGAAAAGTAAGAACACTATCTGTAAAAAATAAGTCTTTTTTAAGTGCAAGGAACTAATGGGGCCTATAGACTTTTTCAACTACATAAAATCTGTTTACAGAGTTAGGGAACTTTCTGCATTCATTAAAATGTTTTTAAAACAAATTTCATCAAAATCCGTAAAATTAATCATCGATGTCTGTTTACTTCAAAAATTAAAACTTGAATATTCAAAAATATGTATAATACATACAATCGTGTGTGACTTAAAATATTTTAATTGATTTTTTTCATTTTATTATTTTTTTTAATTTTATTTTTTTGAGACGGAGTCTAGCTGTGTCACCCAGGCAGGAGTTCAGTGGCGCGATCTCGGCTCACTGCAAGCTCCGCCTTCCAGGTTTACGCCATTCTCCTGCCTCAGCCTCCCGAGTAGCTGGGACTACAGGTGCCGGCCACCTCGCCTGGCTTTTTTGTATTTTTAGTAGAGACGGAGTTTCACCCTGTTAGCCAGGATGGTCTCGATCTCCTGACCTCGTGATCCGCCTGCCTCGGCCTCCCAAAGTGCTGCGATTACAGGCCTGAGCCACAGAGCCCGGCTTTTTCTTTTTTTTTTTTTGGAGACAGGGTCTCACTCTGTCGCCCCAGTTAGAGTGCAGTGACATGATCATAGCTCACCACAGCCTCAACATCCTAAGCTCAAGCCATCCTCCCACTTCAGCCTTTTGAGTAGCTAGGGCTACAAGCATGCACCACCATGCTCAGGTAATTTTTAATTTTTTTGTAGAGATGAGGTCATACGTTGCCCAGGCTGGTCTGAAATTCCTGGGCTCAAGTGATCCTCCCACCTTGACCTCCCACAGTGCTGGGATTACATGCATGAACCACCATGCCCTGCCAATAAATTTATTTATTTATTTATTTATTTATTTGAGATGGAGTCTTGCTCTGTTGCCCAGGCTAGAGAGCAGTGGTGTGATCTCGGCTCACTGCAACCTCCACCTCCCAGGTTCAAGCCATTCTCCTGCCTCAGCCTCCAGAGTAGCTGGAATTACAGGTGCCCACAACCACGCCAGGCTAATTTTTGTATTTTTAGTAGAGACAGGGTTTCACCATCTTGGCCAGGGTAGTCTCGAACTCCTGACCTCATGATCCACCCACCTCAGCCTCCCAAAGTGCTGGGATTACAGGCATGAGCTACCACGCCTGGCACCGATAAGTTTATTTTCTAAGCTAAAGGGCATTTTAATGAATCAGTTTAATTAAATTTCATTGAATTATTACTTGATTTTTAGAAATAAAAGTATTTTTAATTCCCCAAAACAAATAATAAACCATTATGAAATTCTATCAGAAACGTAACTTTGGCTAATTATTAATACCAAAGGCAAAAACTAAGTCAGTCAAGAAGTAACAAAATCAGTGTTTTACTTAACAACACCTAGTATCAGAAAGTGGTAATAAAAGCAATAAAAAGAATTATACATATGTTCTAAGTCAGCAAAACTATAAAATAATAATAGGAAACAAAATTGAAATAAAATGCAAATATTGTACATGCGATAGAAAACAAAATTTTAAAAGATGAAAGCAACCCCAATATCCATTAACAGAAGAATGGATAAACAAAATGTGGCACGTATATACAATACAATATTTTTTGATCTTAAAAAAGAACGAAATTCTGATACACGCTGCAACATGAATGAACCCTGAAGCCATTATGCTAAGTGAAATAAGCCAGTCACAAAAGGACAAATATATTAATCCATTTATATGAGTTACCAAGAGTAGTCAAATTCATAGAGACAGAAAGTAGAATGGTGGTTGCCAGGGGCTGGAGGAAATGGGAATGAGTAGTAGTTGTTTCACAGGTACAAAGTTTCAGTGGGGAAAATGGGAAGTTCTGGAAAAGAATGGTGCTGATGGTTACACAGCAATGTGAATGTACTTAATGCCACTGAGCTGTATACATTTAAAAATTGTTAAGACAGTGAGTTCTGTCATGTTTTTTACCAAAATTAATTTTTAAGTGGTTAAAATGGTGAGTTTTAAGTTATATATATTTTATCAGAATTTAAAAAAATAAAATTACTGATGATGACAAGTTTATCAGAAATGTGTAATCAAATGTACTGGGATAATTCAAAGTTCAAGGTCAGGGGCAGGTACCACCTGGTACTGCTACTACAGAGAATTTTCAGGGCACAGGTGCTATACCTAAAGCTTTGTAGCCCAAAACAATCAGTGAATCTAGGGTGTTTACATAGGAAGTCGTTCAAATACTACTCAAATATTTCAACTACTATAAATTTCTGAATGTTTGTACAAAACACTATTAATTATGACCATCGGCATACTGAGTACACCTATAGCCTGTTTGTGGCACAGTAATATGTCACAGTATAGTAATTAAGAAGCTCTGATCTCATCCCCAACTTTCAGCTTTCTCCCTGATCAGCCTCCTATCTCCCCCAGGCTCAGCACATTCTTAGACAATCATCTGGGTAAATCTCATCCTCGTTCAACCATGGCTTGGGACCTCTGTTTCTCGAATGCTATACTGAAGGACATTTCCCTTCTAGCACATCCCACCCTCATAAGCAGAACCCATAGAGTAGCTACAAAAAAGCTAATGCATCATAAGCAGCCTTAATAGAAGCAGTATCTGGAACAAGGTGAATTATATGACCTTCTAACTCTAAACCTCTATTTCTATGACTTATGTACGTTTTTATGACCCTATGTTACATAACACATTAATCTCAGCTTTATATTCTGATTGCTTGTCCGGGTATCAGCAATGAATAACGTACATAGCAAAAAGGCATACCTCATGATTTTTAGTAGCACTAAGCTATCCGAGGTAAAACTGAGAAGTAAATGAAACTTGTCATTCACGCTTTCCCATTCCTACCTTCACTTTTTGTCAAGACCCACATAATGCCCCATGGCAGTCCAAAGTTCCTCACTATCTCACATTACCTTTCAAAAAGTACACAACTCAATTTTCTCTGTTCTTTCCTTTCCTCCACCTAAAAACCTGTCCCAATTTTTAAAATCTCAATTTGGCAACAGCTAACCTCCTTCAGACATAAATCCTGCTTAGACTTGCTAATTTTCATATGAGAATGTCAACACCAACTCCACTCAGTGGTCACTAAAGCATATGGACCTGCCCTTAAGAGAAAACACAGAATATCTCTGCTTCAGGTTCTGCCACCCAACCCTTAGCTTATTAACCATTCAGGGTCATCAAGCTGTTTTCTTAGGGTACTGGAATGATAAATGATGGCCTTTTCTCTTTATTCAAACTTTAATACGTAATGTTATGTTATAGGGCAAAGGGACAAAAATCAACATTTGAAAATCTTATCCTAGACCAAATGCTTTTCAAACCATCTGTGGTGAAAGATCAGGATTTTATTTCCAATCTGTCATAGACATATTTTTGTGAAAAACACTAAAAATGAATTACTAGAAAAAAATGAAATTAAAAAATCCAAAACATACAAATTACAAGCCTCAATTCTTGTATTAAACAGACATAGAAATTATTCTGTCAAACTGCTTTAAAGTTTTTAGTCACTAATTTTCCATTTCTATACTGATCTCCTTGCACTGGTACCAGCATAGGCCACGCTTTAAAGCTGCCTTAGAATACAGTCTCTCACCCCAACCCAAATATCTACCTCTACCCTGTCAAGAGAGTTGAACAATCCATCTCTGAAGAAGCTGGAAGACACAGAATAGTATATTCTATGGTTAGTGAAAGAGCCACTTGGGATACATACACATCTCCCATCTACACATTTCTAATGCATAGAAGCTGATCCTTTTTCATAAACTACTCACCCATCTAACACACTTTGAGGTTTATAAGAGTAATAGGGCTGCAGTCTCATATATGTCTTTTACTTTGAAACCTCTCAATTTTTTAGGTTAGTTAAAACCACTATTCTGGTTCTTGGTTATTTACATAATAAACAGCCATTTAAATGCACATGCACTACACCCTTGTGAAGTCAGCAGGAGGTGAACATGAAGATCTGAGACCAAACTTCTCTGTATGTGTGCAAAGCATGTCTCCATTGTGCAATCACTCTACAAATAAGAAATAAACACTGGGTTTATAAGACTTGGAAGAAAAGGTTTATGGCTTTGACTGTTTTCCATTACTGGAAAATTTACATGCTGAAAAGTAGCAAAAACCAGTGCAAAAGAATAAACAGCGGGTACACTTCAAGGGCTTGTTTCTTCCAAGAATCAGGAGCAAAATTGGGTTTTATTAGCTGTTTCATTAAGTTTTGCTTTGAAGAAAAACAAACAGTGAAAGCATATGTGCAACATCTGATGAAAAAGGATTTTATTCTAAACAGTCTCTGTACAAAACTCATTAATGTAACATTAAATGTGAAGACTTGTCTAGCAATTTAAAAATAATTTTACTCATTTTAGTTTATTTATAATTTCTGACAAGTGTGTTTAATGTATTCTAAACTTTAAATCACCATGTGTACTAAACTAATATATTAAATGTCTTTTCAATGACATTTTGCAATAAATATCTACAGCATCTGTTAAAGACAATTAGTATACAAATCTGTATCAAATGTAACACCTAAAGTAGGATAATACAGCTGGATATTGATAACTTGAAACACTCATGATTACATGTGTTTTTAAAAACTACACACATACTTAAAAAAATCTAAATATATGTGCTACTATAATCTAGTATCTGAAATCTAGGCACCTAATATAATACTCAAAGTATTAAATAAAAGTACTTTTTTTCCTTAGAACAAATTTAGGCATGCTGGATAGTAATCATATTCCCACTGGAAGAATCTGCCCAATTGCTATTTTCTTGTTTCAATACTACACATTGATAAGAGGCAACTAAAGTTTGCTGGGGCAGGGGGGAGCACTGAGAAGAAAAATAAATATACATACATACATATATATATATCTGTTTGTGTATGTATATATACATATTCCAGTTCCACAGTGTTGGCTACATAATAGTGGTATGGAATAGATAAAACTTCAGCTTCTAACTTAGTCAATGAATATTCAAATATTAAACTATAGGTTAGGAGTTAAGACAATAGTCTTTGGAGGCAGACACACCTTGGTTCCAGTCTTGACCCTGTCTCGGACATAAATACTATGTAACCTTGGACAAATCATTTACTTTCTCTAAGCCTATATGCCTTGTCTGAAGTAGAAATAATAATGGCTAACTCACAGAGATATTGTGGGGTTAAATTAAATGAGATATATGTAAATAACAGCACAGTTATGGTGCTTTGAAAATGGACTTTCCTCTTGAGAAAAAAAAAAAAAAGAGTACTGGCTGAGCATGGTGATTCACACCTGCAATCCCAGCACTTTGGGAGGCTGAGGCAGGAGGTTCAACTCATGTCAGGAGTTGGAGACCAGCCTGGACAACATGGTGAAACTCCATCTCTACTCAAAATACAAAAACTAGCTGGACATTGTGGTGGGTACCTGTAATCCCAGCTACTCATGAGGCTGAGGCAGGAGAATTGCTTGAACCTGGGAGAGAGGTTGCAGTGAGCTGAAATTGTGCCACTGCACTCCAGCCTGGGTGACAGAGTGAGACTCCATCTCAAAAAAAAAAAAAAAGAAAAAAAGTACTCATTTTAATCAAAGTAATATAGCACATATTTTAACAACTAAACATGCATTAAAATGCATATATACATCCAGTCGCCTGTATCAGCAAGTTCTGCATCCATGGATTCAACCAACCTCAGATAAATTTTTTTTTTTGAGACAGAGCCTTGCTCTGTCACCCACGCTGGGGTGCAGTGGCACGATCTCGGCTCACTGCAACCTCCGCCTCCCAGGTTCAAGCAATTCTCCTGCCTTAGCCTCCCAAGCAGCTGGGATTACAGGCATGCACCACCAAGCCCAGCTAATTTTTGTATTTTTAGTAGAGACAGGGTTTCACCATGTTGGCCAGGCTGGTCTCGAACTCCTGACCTCATGATCCGCCCACCTCAGCCTCCCAAAGTGCTGGGATTACAGGTGTGAGCCACTGTGCCCAGCTAACAAAATATTTTTAATATCTTACAACTGCTTAGAACATGTACAGACTTTTTTTCTTGTCATCATTCCCTAAACAATACAGTATAACAATTATTTACATAGCATTTACACTGTATCAGGTATTATAAGTAATCTAGAGATGATTTAAAGTATACAGGAGGATATGCATGGGTTACATGCAACTACTAAACCATTTTATATCAGGGACTTTAGTATCTGCAGATTTTGGTATGGGAAGGTAGTCCTGGATCCAGTCCCCCAGGGATACTGAGGGATGACTATATAACAAAAGTCAGCAGCCCCTCTTTCACTCCTCCACATACACTGGTCAGCCTATCCAGATGCAACCACTTGCAACTTTCCTTGTTTCTTCTACTCTTCAATACCAAATTCCATACATTTTATCTATAACTTTTTCTTGACACAACAAATTTAGACATTACCTACTAAATTATTGTGGAGATTATATATATTCGAATTCAGCATGACCCCTGAATTTAAAAACCAGGATTATGAAAAAAATGACTTCTGTTAAACTCATACATTGTAAAGAACACATCTATAAAAGAAGCAATCTCCATTTTAGGAACCTAAGTAATACAAATCAATTATAAAGTGTTTACTAAGGGACCTCTACTCCTCAGAGTACAAACATGAAATGGTTTTATTTTTTCCAATAATTGTCCTTAACATTCCTATGTGGAATCCCCTTTTGTACCTGGTAATTGTGGCAGACTGATTTCATTAATGACCTCAATTTTTTCACTCCCTATATCCATGCCCTTTGGTATTGCCTTCTCGCAGTAACTCTGAATGTGGACCCTTTGAAAAGCTCAAGTAGAGGTCTAAAAAAGTACTTGAGTGTTTCTACTTTCTCTCTTCAGACCCTTACCACCACCATGAGAACAAGCTCAGGCTGGCCTGCCAGAATATGGAACCAAGCAGAATCATCCTAACTGAGGCCATCCTAGATAAGCCAGCTCCCAGCCAACCCTCAGTTGACAGCATATGCATAAGCAAGCCCTGTGTACATCAGCTGAACTTGTCACAGATCAGCAAAACTGTCCAGTCAATTTGCAGACTTCTGAGAAATAACAAATGGTTGTTTTAAGTCACTAAGTTTGGAATGGTTTATTATGCGGCAATATCTTACCGATATATTAGGGATGCTTAACAACAACTTGATTCCAGCCCATAACTTCTTAGATGTTTCCAGTTATTAGAACTCTGTCCTTCTCCAGATAATTAAGACTCAATCCTACTATTAGTTTTGTTACTCTGAAGACTTCAGTCTCAAAATCAGTTTGAAGCCCTATTCTCCCTGTAGTTCAACCTATAGCCTCAGCAGCTTGAATGAGCTTCTCAAAATGAAGCATGCTCTTACTCAGAAAAGCCTCCTGCCCCTCACTACTTCTTCTAGGAGCCCAGGGCTTAAAAACTGGAAGGAGGAAGGAGGGACATCGACTGGTTTAACTGGATGCAGTCACAGTCCTCTTCTTGTTTGCTGTTGCTTCTCTGACACTGCCTGGGTGTCAATATCTCTCCATGTAGCAGACACACAGCTGCTAACTCCCCCATGGGGTGACCGCATATGCTCTTCAGAGGCACCTGCAGGGAGATCAACCCCTGGCACACTTTCTTAATCTAGGCAGTCACCCTTCTATAACTGCTGAGTCCCTTTACCTGACTATCAGCCTTCTAGAACAGGACAAGAGATAAAATAGGTCAAGCCTAGCTACTCTTTGAAGTGATCATATTAAACAGATTAAACACTATCCCCTCCTTAGCCCCACTATTGTTCTCAACTCCCCGTACCTCTGCTCAGGCAGAAAAGAGCAGATGAGCAAATCAGCAGCTAAGCAAACACTCAACTAAGCAATGACATGACCACTTCTCCCTCCCTCCCCATCTGTAGGTACCCCAAACTCATTACAAGTGGTTATTTGAAGAGGGAAGAGAGGCATTGGGAGGGGAGAGAATGGTTTTTCATTAAGAACACTGCACTCCCCATTTGCCAAGACTCATTCTCATTTTGGGGTGGAGGTTCTCAGTTCTTCAGGAATGGTTCCCCAGGGCAGTCTCTGTAGGCAGATTTCTGGCCCCAGTGACTAGCAGATTATTCATAGCAATCCAAATATAGAAAATTAGTTACTTAGAGTCTTTTGTCTTCAGCTTGAGGCTTTAGCTGCAATTCTGGAACAAGATAAAAAGGTCCCACTCAACACACTGTTACATGGTTATTTTTAAATCTAAAATATGCATTAAATTCTACTATATTGCATATCATTATAGAAAAAATCCATTTTTACTGAAATGCCGGTTTTATTAAAAAGACTGCCCTGAAGAGGTTATTTGAATGATATTTATTAACTTTTTATGTAAATGTTATGGTGTTTTCATGGATCCTAATTCATCACATTAAGGGATAAAAAAGGAACACTGACTTGTTTTTTAATTCCTCGAAATTTTTCAAATAAAACTTTTGTCTAATAAAATTCTTTAGACAAATTGTGAATTTTATTTTTTTCTGGAAAATTAGATATTCACTCATTCATTTAACAAAACTTTGCTTTTGTGCTTACTGTATACTCAGGGATATTCTAGTTGCTTTGGGCATATCAGCAAATAAAACAAAGACTCCCACCTTCACAGATTGGGCAGAAAAAGATATTAAACAATAAACATAATAAATAAGTAAATTAAATACCATGTAAGAAGACAAAAATAGCAGTATGAAAAAAAGTAGAGTAGGAAAAAGGAAGCAGGAGTGCCAGAGTGAGGCTGTCAGATAGGCAAGCCAGTGGCTAGCAGATGGTTTGAAATGTTGAACAGGACGGGCAGGGAGGCCTCATTAAGGAGGTGGCATGTGAGCAACCACACAAAGGACCTGGAAGACTTAGCTATATCTGGAAGAAGAGTGTTCTAGACAGAGGGGCCAGTCAGTTCAGAGGCCCCAGGGTGGCAGTGTTTGTCTGGAGTGCTTAAAGAATAGCAAGGTAAGGCCGGGCGCAGTGGCTCAAGCCTGTAATCCCAGCACTTTGGGAGGCCAAGACGGGCGGATCACGAGGTCAGGAGTTCGAGACCATCCTGGCTAACACGGTGAAACCCCGTCTCTACTAAAAAAAAATACAAAAAAAAAAAAGCTAGCCAGGTGAGGTGGCTGGTGCCTGTAGTCCCAGCTACTTGGGAGGCTGAGGCAGGAGAATGGCGTAAACCCGGGAGGCGGAGCCTGCATTGAGCTGAGATCCGGCCACTGCACTCCAGCCTGGGCGACAGCCAGACTCCCTCTCAAAAAAAAAAAAAAAAAAAAAGAATAGCAAGGTCAGCGTGCCTGGACAGTTGCGATGAAAGAAAGAAAAATAGGAGGTTAAGTCAGGGGAGTAAGAAAGTGGAGAAGGAAGCAAATTGCAGAGTGTATGGTGTATTGTAAATATTTTGGCTTTTAATCTGAGTTGAGAAGTGACACAATCTGACTTGTATTTTAAGAGTTATGTCATAGGAAGGCAAGAGTGAAAACAGTCAGATCATTAGGAAGGTAATCCTAGTAAGAGCTGACGATAGTTTACACCAGGGTGGTAGCGGGGAAGATGATAACAGACAGTATGATTCTGGATATTATGAAAAGAGAACAAGAAGGATTTCCCAGGCCGGGCGCGGTGGCTCACGCCTGTAATCCCAGCACTTTGGGAGGCCAAGGCGGGCGGATCATGAGGTCAGGAGATCGAGACCACGGTGAAACCCCGTCTCTACTAAAAATACAAAAAATTAGCCGGGCGCGGTGGCGGGCGCCTGTAGTCCCAGCTACTCAGGAGGCTGAGGCAGGAGAATGGCGTGAACCCGGGAGGCGGAGCTTGCAGTAAGCCGAGATGGCACCGCTGCACTCCAGCCAGGGGGACAGAGGGAGACTCCGTCTCAAAAAAAAAAAAAAAAAAAAAAAAAAAAAAAAAAGAAGGATTTCCTAATGGATTAGATGTGGGGTGTAAAAAAAAAAAAAAAGGAGTTAAAGATAACTCCAGTAGCTTGAGCAACTGGAAAGATGGAGTTGTCATCAGTGGAAAGAGGGCTGGTTTGGGTGGTAGTAGATGAACAAGTTTGGGAGAGGGGAGACTTGGAGCTTAATTTTGGACATGTTAGCTTTGGGATCTAAGTGAATCCATCAAAGTAGAAGTGTCAGGTAAGAAGTTGGCCTTAAGGGAGAAACATCTGGGCAGAGGATATACATTTAGCAGTAATTGGCATTTAGATGGAATTTAAATGACCTCCACGGTCATGAGACTAGCTAGAGATGAGAGTAAGACATAGGACTGCTCATGGGCACTAATATTATGAGATTGTGGGAAAAAAGAAAGAAACAGTAAAGAAGGCTGAAAAGGAATAAACAGTAATATAGAAGGTGAACTAAGAGAATAAGGATACCAGTTGAAGAAAGTATATCAAGGAGGAAAGAATGATCAATCCTGTCAAGTGATGCTAAAAGATCAAATAATTTACCTGTGAGTTTAGCAGCCTAGATATCACTGGTAACATTACATAATAATATTGGACCCAATGGATCATTCCATAAGAAAAGAAATTTTACTATTTAATGAAAATTCTTCTAAAACAAATAGTTTTTTTAAGCATTTGACAAAATTCAGCATCCCTTTATGATTAAAACCCTCAGCAAAATCAGCATAGAAGGGACATATCTTAAGGTAATAAAAGCCATCTATGACAAACCCACAGCCAACAGCATAGCTGTTCAGTATACACCACATACTGAATAAGGAAAAGTTGAAAGCATTCCCCCCAAGAATTGGAACAAGACAAGGATGCCCACTTTCATCACTTCTATTTAACATAGTACTGAAAGTCCTAGTCAGAGCAATCAGACCAGAGAAAGAAATAAAGGGCACCCAAATCAGTAAAGAGGACGTCAAACTGTCACTGTTTGCTAAGGACATGATCATATACCCTAAAGACTCATCCAAAAAGCTCCCAGAACTGGTAAATGCATTCGACAAAGTTTCAGGATGCAAAATCAACATACACAAATCAACAGCCCTGCTATACACCAACAGCAGCCAAGCTGAGAATCAAATCAAGAACTCAACCCCTTTTACAATAGCCACAAAAAAAAATAAGATAAAATACTTCGGAATATGCTTAACCAAGGAGGTGAAAGACCTCTACAAGGAAAACGACAAAACACTGCTGAAATAAATTACAGACAACACAAACAAATGGAAACACATCCCATGCTCATGGAGGGGTTGAATCAATATTGTAAAAATGACCAAACTGCCGGGGCTAGGCACGGTGGCTAACGCCTATAATCCAGGCACTTTGGGAGGCCGAGGTGGGTGGATCACAAGGTCAAGAGATCAAGACCATCCTGGCTAACATGGTGAAACCCCATCTCTACTAAAAAAATACAAAAAATTAGCCAGGCGTGGTGGCGGGCGCCTGTGGTCCCAGCTACTCAGGAGGCTGAGGCAGGAGAATGGCGTGAACCTAGGAGGCAGAGCTTGCAGTGAGCTGAGATCGCAACACTGCACTCCAGCCTGGGGGAGAGAGCAACACTCTGAGAAGGAGACGGGGAGGGGAAGGGGGAGGGGGAGGGGAAGGGGAGGGGGAGGGGAAGGGGAGGGGGAGGGGAAGGGGAGGGGAGGGGTGAAGAAAAGAAAAGAAAAGAAAGAAAAGGAAAGAAAAGAAAAGAAAAGAAAGAAAGAAAAAGAGAAAGAAAGAAAATGGCCATACTGCCAAAAGCAATCTACAAATTCAGTGCAATTCCCATCAACTTAGAGTCAACTGATCTTCAACAAAGCAAACAAAATAAAGTGGGGAAAGGACACTCTATTCAACAAATGGTGCTGGGATAATCGGCAAGCCACATGTAGAAGAATCAAAGTGGATCCTCATCTCTTTCTCATTTTATACAAAAATCAACTAAAGATGGATTAAATCCAAGACCTGAAACCACAAAAAATTCTAGAACACTGGAAAAACCCTTCTAGACAATGGCTTAGGCAAAGATTTAATGACCAAAAACCCAAAAGAAAATGCAACAAAAACAAAGATAAATAGATGAGACAATTTAAAAAGCTTCTACACAGCAAAAGAAATAATCGGCAGAGTAAACAGGCAACCCACAGACTGGGAAAAAATCTTCACAATCTATACATCTGACAAATGACTAATATCCAGAATCTACAAGGAACTCAAACAAATCAAGAAAAAAAAAAATCCCATCAAAAAGTGGGGTCAGGACATGAATAGACAATTCTCAAAAGAAGATATACAAATGTCCAACAAACATATGAAAAAATGCTCAACATCACTAATGATCAGGAAAATGCAAATCAAAACCACAATACGATACCACCTCACTCCTGCAAGAATGGCCATAATCAAAAAATCAAAAAACAATAGATGTTGGCGTGGATGTGGAAAAGGGAACACTTTTACACTGTTGGTGGGAATTTAAAATAGTACAACCACTGTGGAAAACAGTGTGGAGAGTCCTTAAAGAACTAAAAGTAGATCTACTATTTGATGCAGCAATCCCACTCCTGGGTATCTATTCAGAGGAAAAGAAGTCATTCTATGAAAAACTTGCACACACTTTTATGGCAGCACAATTTGCAATCGCAAAAATATGAAACCAGCCCAACTAATACTCAGTCATAAAAAGGAACAAAATAATGGCATTTGCAGCAACCTGGATGGAATTGGAGACTATTATTCTAAGTGAAGTAACTCAGAAATGAAAAACCAAACACTGTATATTCTCACTCACAAGTGGGAGCTAAGGTATGAGGACACAAAGGCATAAGAATGATACAATGGGCCGGGCGCCATGGCTCACGCCTGTAATCCCAACACTTTGGGAGGCCGAGGCGGGTGGATCACGAGACGTCAGGAGCTCCAACATGGTGAAACCTCGTCTCTACAAAAAATACAAAAATTAGCCTGGCAGTAGTGGCATGTGTCTGTTATCCCAGCTACTCTGGAGGCTGAGGCATAAGGATTGCTTGAACCCAGGAGACAGAGGTTGTGGTGAGCAGGGATGGTGCCACTGCACTCCAGCCTGGCAACAAAGCGAGACTCCATCTAAAAAAAAAAACAAAAGAATGATACAATGGGCCGGGCGCGGTGGCTCACCCCTGTAATCCCAGCACTTTGGGAGGCTAAGGCGGGCAGATCACGCCCAAGACCAGCCTGGCCAATATGGTGAAACCCCGTCTCTACTAAAAAACACAAAAATTAACCGGGCGTGGTGGCACATGCCTGTAGTCCCAGCTACTCAGGAGGCTGAGGCAGGAGAATCGCTGGAACCCAGGAGAGGTGGAGGTTGCAGTGAACAGATGCACCACTGCATCTGTCTCAAAAAAAAAAAAAGAATGATACAATGGACTTTGGGGATTTGGAGGAAATGGTGTGTGGGTGGGTGAGGGAAAAAAGACTACACATTGGGTACAGTGTATGCTGCTTGAGTGACAGTTGCACCAAAATCTCAGAGATCACCACTAAAGAACTTATTCATGTAACCAAACACCACCTGTTCCCCAAAAACCTACTGAAATATTAAAAAAAAATAAAAAATAAAAAAAGATGTGAAAGACTTGTACTGCAAAAACTATAAACATTGCTAAGAAGAATAAAAAAAAATGTCAGTGGAAAGACATTTTATCTTCCTGGACTGGAAGACTAAGTCACACCATGTAAATACATGAAGGAAATGTAAATGCATATTTCTAAGTAAAAGAAGCCAATATTAAAAAAATACATACTGTATGATTTAAACCACGTTACCCTCAGGAAAAGGCAAAATTAAGGAAACAGTTAAAGAATCCATAGTTGCCCGGGTTTAGTGGAGAGGGAGCAATAAATAGATGGAGCACAGAAGATTCTGTCAGTAAAACTGCTCTGTGTGATACTATAATGGTAGATACATGTCATATCTTTGTCAAAATAGAATGTATGACACCAAAAGGGAACCTTAATGTAAACTATGTACCTTGAGTGATAATGATGTGTCCATACAGTTTCATCAGTTGTAAAAAATGAACCACTCTGGTGGGGAATGTTGATAATGAAGGGGGAGGCCATGTATGTGTGAGGGTAGAGGTACATGAGAAATAGCTATACCTTCTGCTCAATTTTGCTGGGAACGTAAAACTTCTTAAATAAAGTCTACTTTAAAAAACACACAAAAACAGCACCTCACAACTCAAACAACTCAAGAATAAGAAGAAAAACAGCCTCATTAAAAATGGGTAAATTTTTGAATGGACATTTTACTAAAGAATATATGCAAGTTGCTAACATTCCCATGAATGAAACGTTAGCATTCAGCATCATTAACAATTAGGGAAATTCATGAGAAACCACTTTACACCCACCAAAGTGACTATAATCAAACAGAAAGGAAATACTAAGTGTTAATATTTGTCGGGGCAATCAGGAAACCGCATATTTTGCTGGTGGGGATGTAAACTGCATAGCCACTTTGAAAACCAGACCGGTGGTTTCCTAAAATGTTAAACATCAATTCACCATATGACTTGGCAATTATATTCCTAGATATCCATCCAACATAAATGAAAACCTGCGACCCCCAAAAGACATGTATGTGAATGTTCATAACAGCATTATTCCTAATAGCCAAAATCAGAAAACATTCCAGATGTTTATCAATTGGTGAATTATATTAATATTCTATTTTTTATGTTTTTAATATTTTTTTTTTTTTTGAGACAGAGTCTCGCTCTGTCGCCTGGGCTGGAGTACAGTGGCCAGATCTCAGCTCACTGCAAGCTCCACCTCCCGGGTTTACGCCATTCTCCTGCCTCAGCCTCCCGAGTAGCTGGGACTACAGGCGCCCGCCACCTCGCCCGGCTAGTTTTTTGTATTTTTTAGTAGAGACGGAGTTTCACCGTGTTAGCCAGGATGGTCTCGATCTCCTGACCTCGTGATCCGCCCGTCTTGGCCTCCCAAAGTGCTGGGATTACAGGCTTGAGCCACCGCGCCCGGCTATATTAATATTCTATAGCTGCCATAACGAATTACCAGAAACTTTGTGGCTTAAAATAATAGAAATTTATTCCCTCACAGTTCTGGAGGCCAGAAATCTGAAATCAAGATGTCCACAGGGCTGCACTCTCTCTACAGGAGAATTTTATGTTTAAATTTAAAACAAAAAATAGTTTTTAAAAAAACAAAAAAACAGTTTTTGAAAAAACAAATAAACAGTTTTTTTAAAAAACAGGTTTTTTTTTTTTTTTTTTTTTTTTTTGAGACGGAGTCTGGCTCTGTCTCCCAGGCTGGAGTGCGGTGGCCGGATCTCAGCTCACTGCAAGCTCCGCCTCCCAGGTTTACGCCATTCTCCTGCCTCTGCCTCCCAAGTAGCTGGGACTACAGGCGCCCGCCTCGTCGCCCGGCTAGTTTTTTGTATTCTTTAGTAGAGACGGGGTTTCACCGTATTAGCCAGGGTAGTCTCGATCTCCTGACCTTGTGATCCGCCCGTCTCGGCCTCCCAAAGTGCTGGGATTACAGGCTTGAGCCACCGCGCCCGGCCAAAAAACAGGTTTTTAAACACTAGTCAATGACTCACTTATTTCAAAAAAATATATAATACAATGGAATGGAATAAAATGAAATGTATTCACACAAATAAAAAACTTGGCTTAACTCCTTGCAGTTTATATGATTTTAATTCAATTGAACAAAGGCATCTAGAGTGTTTACTTTGCTAAGCGCCAAAAATATAGAAACAGGAATATAAAAACAAAAACAAGCTGGGTGCGGTGGCTCACCCCTGTAATGCTAACACTCTGGGAAGCCGAGGAAGGTGGATCGCTTGAGGTCAGGAGTTCAAGACCAGCTTGGCCAACATGGTGAAATCCTGTCTCCAATAAGAATACAAAAATTAACCGGGCATGGTGGCACACGACTGTAATCCTAGCTACTCCAGAGGCTAAGGTGGGAGAATCGCTTGAACCTGGAAGGTGGAGGTTGCAATGAACCGAGATTGCACCACTGCACTCCAGCCTGGATGACACAATGAGACCCTGTCTCAAAAAACCAGTAAAAACAAAAACATAGTCCTTGTTGTCAAGGAGCTCTCAGACTACTATGGGGAATTAGGCAAGTATATAGATGACCACCATATAGAACTGTACACCAACTATATGGAAACACAGAGGAGTGGATGGATCTAAGCCAAACTTGGGAGGTCAGGGTTGCCTAGGTGAAGTAAGTGATGCATAGATTTAATCTAAAAAAAAAAAAGTAGTTATTATGGGCAAAAGATAGCCATAAAAATCACAAAAGAAAGTACCAAATAACTAATAAACATATGAAAAGATGCTCAAATGAACTAGTTTTTGGAAAATGAGAATTAAAATCATGAGGCCTCAGGAGGCAGCACTACAAATCCCCTTCAAAAAACAACTTTGAAACTGAACAAAATTGTTAAAAACAACCATTTCAGGGAACTGGGAATCAACCAAAGGCAAATAATATATTAAGAAGCACTTATTCACGCAAAACTGTTGAAATTCAGGCAAGAACAGTGAGAGTCTGTGGCATTCCTCCCTGAGGTTGCTCACATTCCTCCCTGAGGTTGCTCCCATCCCTCCCAGATGGTCAGTACTGTAGTTCTCCCAGGACCACAGGCTGTGAAACCAGCAGCCTTACTGCCAGAGGGGCTCAACTGATCTGAAGCTGAAAATGAAAATACGTCATCCAGCAGCATCGTCAGTAAAAGTAGCAACCTCTGTAGCAAGCCTGAGGTAGTAGTTATCCCAGTTGGCACAAGCAACCACCCGACCAGCACCATAATAGGAATAGTAATAGGGAGATTCTGGAAATGAAGGATTACAGAGAAGCTTGAGAAACGACACACAACCCTGGCAGCCTTCCACTCACATGTGTAGGGGAAGCTAAGGGGACCCAAGCTGTCCACACATCCTGGCTGACGAGGAGGCTTTATGTAGGCACAGAGGACACGGTTGAAACTAAAAGACAGGGCAGACTTGAACACTGCCTAAAGTTCAAATGTGCTCCCCAACCCACACAGAACTATCAGGAAGTGGAGAAGCCTACTGGCTCCAGCTGTTTGAGCATAACCTCTGACCAATCATCAGCAATTAAGCTATGCACAAATGTAACGTTGAGAGAACAAAGCCAGGCTCAAAAGAGTAATCTTTTTTAAGCAAGAGTTTTGCATGCTTAGCTAAGGAGACTGATCTATATCCCGAATAATGAAGAATCACTAAAGGATTTTAACCAGAGAATAATAGAGTGGAATTGCATTTTATAAGATCACCTTGGCAGGCTTAGAGGCAGATTGGCAGAGGGCAAGATCAGAGACAAAGAGCAGAAATAATGATAGCCTGAACAAAAAGAATGGTGATGGGCAAGGAGGGCAGAGGTAAGCCAACTTGAGAGATTTTTAAAGATGGAATAAATTGATGTGATGATCCATTCAGTATATGTACTGAGGCAGAGGAATGTAAAACCTTCAGGGTCATGGCCTGAGTCAGAGGATAGTGGAGCCATCTAGAAAAAAAAAGAATTCAGAAGGAGCAGTGGATACGGAGAGCAAAAAATGACAAGCTCAGTTTTAATCATGTTGAGTTTGAGATTTATAGAACTTTAATCCATGAGACTGCTTACATAATTAAACTTTGTATAAAATTTATTACTTAGAAAAAGATAAGTAGCATATGGAAATATGGGAATGCAGTGGTCCAAAGACCTGGGTTTCTATTTCAGTTTTAGCTCAAAGTTGGACAAGTCAATTGTTACCTTGGTGCTAAGTTTATTTATTTACTTAAACTATCTTTATGTAAAATAAAGAAAATAAGACTGTCCTATACACTTACAGGTATATTGTGTGCATAAAAAGAATGCTGTAAAACTAGAACACATGCAATTGCTGCTATAGTGCACAACTTGTTCTGGAAGCTTTAACTAATACAGTATGACCAAAATGAAGCCATAAATATTGGAAAAGAAACCATATTTTCATTATATCAGATGACATGGAAAGCACCAAAGAATTATTTTTTATACTATTAGACCTAGTGTTAATTCAGTAAGGTAACCAGTTACAAAATACACCTAGTAAAATCAGTATTTTACCTACATATCAGCAATAACCTTAGACCTTAAAATGGGGAAAATCCCAGTCTCTCTAAATAAAGCTAGATCGATTACTATTTTATCCTATCATGGATCAACTTAAAGAAATTAATTAATTGATTAAAGCCTCATTCAAACCGTGAATTTCAAACTTCACTGAAGACTTTAAAAAGTGAACACCTAGCATGTTCCTAAAAGGGAAGACAACATTATAGATATATAATTTCACTCCAAATTTATAAATATAAAAGGACAGCCATCAAAATCCCAACTGGAAAACACAGCAACACTTATTTATCTAATTAAGAGTACAGGTACCAAAATGAAATTCCCCACATATGAGGGGAATTAGTCAAAATAATCACAATTGTATTAAAGTAGTGAGATAATTGGTTATTTTTCCCCTCCATTTTTACAGATATTCATAATCAGAATTTTGTCTGTACTTGGAAACATTCTCCAAGACCTTGAGGATAAGAAATATAAGAAAGCATTTTCTGAGTTAAAGATGAAATTAATTCATCATACATCAGAGGATATAGGCAAATTACCTTAATGAGAAAAAAAATGGTTCCCTAGCCTGCAAGATTTAACTGGAACTCAATGACAACCAACAGAGCAATTAATCAGTAATTAATACTTTAAAAAATTAGATCACTGAAACAAACATCAGCAGTGTTCACTACACTGTTCAAGAGAAAGAGTCTTTTAACCGTACACCCTTTAAACAATTTGGCCTCAATGGTAAGAGTACCCATATTGTGGAGCAAGATGTATTGATGCCACTTTCAGATTATGCTATTAAATATTCCATTTATGCAACTATGAGAATCTGAACTCATTCTGGGTTCCTATGATTTTGGTTTTGCTCACCTACAAAACAAAAATGAGCTATCATGCTGAGATGGTGATTTCAGTTCATTTGACAATTCTATTTACTATAAATTAATATGTTTGATTCTGATATATATCCAATCATATATAAATATTACATACAAGTAAGATAAATATGTCTAGTATATATAAATAAGATTAGATATAGACATAATCAGTCCTTTGACGTTGTTTAATGTGAGTCTGTTTTTGGGAGACAGCTCCATTCCATTCCATCTGAACCCAAAAAGCTGAGGGTCAGATCCTGGGCTTGATAAACTCACTAGTGTAAAGATAACTTCTTACGAGGCTTTTTAAAATACAGCTGAACTAAAACATCACTGTTAACCAGGCATGTGCTCTTATTTGTTAAACTTGCACAATTACTATCATTTCGTAAATTTTCATTTATAAATTTGTGAAGTATTATAGCTTTCCTTTCTCAGATAGTTTTGATCTTTAAAAATAGCATTCAAACGTATTTAATTCACAAGTGATACAACCTGTTCTTCTTGAAATGATTGCTTAAGATTTGCATATGCTTAAGTGACACATCATATCACAACACTCAATAAATTATGAATGGAAAAATCTAGTATAACTGACTAGGATTTAATGTTTATTACAAAAACACAGCATACTGCTCCAAGAGCATTTTTCTCCTAATCTCCTAAGATAAAGAAAAAAAAATCTACTCTAGCTTCATCAAAAGATTATATGAATGCAATATATTTAATCTTTATCTACTGACATCTGGAACTAGAAATGGTATTTCATT
The DNA here is from genome assembly GCF_007565055.1 of Rhinopithecus roxellana. NCBI lineage: Eukaryota > Metazoa > Chordata > Mammalia > Primates > Cercopithecidae > Rhinopithecus > Rhinopithecus roxellana. Next base: position 144,138,605 of record NC_044551.1, read on the forward strand.
AACTCACAGCAGATGAATTAAACAAATACAGTATTACACTAAAACCACAGCAGTAACATGCTCATGACCTCCCTAAAAAGGATTAATAAGGAGATACAGAAAGATCTATAAACTGGAAGAATAAATGTTAGTCAAAAAGTATTTCGAAACAACAACTGTATTTATTTGTTACTCACATAAAGCAATATTATTCCTTAAAAACCTGTGAGAAATCCCTATTTCTTTTAGTGAACCTTAAAATTGTAACTAGATTTTAGGAAAGAATCTATATAAGGATATTGTCTTTATAGAGATTAAAATTTTAAGTGGATACTTAGTATTTCACCTTTGAAGTAAAAATAATTATTTCCAACAAATATATATGTGTGTGCATATATATATACATATATATATGAAACAAAAGTGAATGGGCAGGCAAAGTAAAGTAATTGTATTGAAAATATGAATTCCAGCCTGTCACAGTGGTACATGGCTGTAATCACAACACTTTGGGAGGCCTAGGCAGGAGGATCACTTGAGCCCAGGAGTTTGATACCAGCATGGGCAATACAGTGAGACCTCATCTCTACAAAAAAATTACAAAATTAGCCAAGTGTGGTGGGTATACACCTATAGTCCCAGCTACTCAGACGGCTGAGGTGGGAAGATCACTTGAGCTCAGTAGGTGAAGACTGCAGTGAACTAAAATTGCATTGTTGCACTCCAGCCTGGGTGATGGAGCAAGGCCCTGTCTCAAATAAAATAAAATATCAATTCTATTATTTACTCTCTAATTTGATTATATTCTGATAGAAACATTCAGTTGAGTTTATATATTAGCCAATGTGAGACATGAAGAAAACTACTCTTGTCAAATACACTTGGAAAGCATTTTTAATACTGTTTAATAATGTACTTCAGAAATAAAAATGTACTCTCCTAACAGAATGAGGCTATGTAATTCAAGAAGTCATCATCTAATAGAAATTCACTCCAAATTCTCTCTTTAGCTGCTTCCTTCATAAAACTGTAAATCAAAATTTGTAGAAATAATGAATGAAATTTGAGGACATTATGCTAAATGAAATAAGCCACCCATTAAAAGACAAATACTGTGGGAGGCTGTGGCAGGTGGATCACGAGGTCAAGAGATGGAGACTGTCTTGGTCAATATGGTGAAACCCCATCTCTACTAAAAATACAAAAATTAGCTGGGCATGGTGGCACGCACCTGTAGTCCCAGCTACTCAGGAGGCTGAGGCATGAGAATCGCTTGAACCTGGGAGGCAGAGGTTGCAGTAAGCCAAGATCACACCACTGCATTCCAGCCTGGCAACAGAGCGAGACTCCGTCTCAAAAAATAAAATAAAATAAAATGAAATAAAATAAAATAAAATAAAATAAAATAAGTACAAATACTGTATGATTCTACTTACATGAGATAACTAGAGTAATCAAATTTATAAAGATAGAAAGTAGAAGGGTAGCTGCCAGGGGCTGGGGGGATTCTGAAGTTTGGCTGCACAACAATGTGAATGCACGTAACACTACTGTACTGTACACTTAAAGTGGTTAAGATGGTAAATTTACATTATATGCATTTTACCACAATTTTTAAAAATATATAAAAATTTGTAGAAACAATATTCATGGCTCTAGAGTCTTTTCTTGAATTCATTCATTAATTTTAATATATAACGATAAATGTACAGAGCATGCATGAAGAGCCTATAATTTGAATACATATGGGGAAAATAAAGAAAGCTAATTAGGTTGAAATATATTATATCACTTCATACATGCCACAGATGCTTTGAAACACCATCTCTGGCTGTAAGTTGATAATTGTGGAAGGTGATGGGTACGTGGGAATTCATTATACTATTCTCTTTACTTTTGTATGCTTGAAATGTTTCATAATAAGACATGTGAAAATAAAGATCGCTGTACAAATAAACAAAGTAAGAAATTCAGCAGAACAACAAAAATGATGGGAAGGTCCATGGTGGGCTTTGTACTCAGAGGTGGAATACAGTAAAATACGGAGATTTTTAGAATCCATTTTAAAAATATGAATTTAATGTAATTAGCATAATGGCAAAGGGTTTTAAAGGAAAGCAATATGAATTAACTAGAGAGAAAAACTACTAAAAAGAAATCATAAAATCAGTTTAAATTTATACTCGATATAAAATGAAATTTAAAATTTTTACTCAATATAAATTAGCAAACAAGCCCTTTCAATAAGCGGTTCCTAAGCTGTAATGGAGATAAAATATTTCTGGTATGTTGCCACGTATATTTCAAAATATAATCTAGTATGTTTAACTGAAGAGACAAAGGATTAGCAGAGAGAAGAGGCTCTTTAATTCTTCTGAAAGACTAACACACAAAACGATCTAGTATTAATTGTATAAAATATAATCTCAAGAAATTAGGATATTTTGTTTTCAATCTGAATGTTCTCTCTTCCTGTTTCTGCTATACAAAAGTGAGAGAAGGAAGCTGAAAATCTATAGGAACCTATTTTATCAATTACTTATGAAAGGTGGAATCACAGAACTGAAAACTGAGATCCTAAACTAAAACACAAAAATCAAACAAAACAAAATTTCTGGAAAGCAAGGTAGAGTTTTAATGTTGCACAAATCCCAAAAAGAATAATTATAAAAGCGTGGTAGCTGACACCTGTAATCCCAGCACTTTGGGAGGCCAAGACAGGCGGATCACCTGAGGTCAGGAGCTTAAGCCTGGACAACATGGTGAAACCCCGTCTCTACTAAAACTACAAAAACTAGCCAGGTGTAGTGGCGGACACCTGTAATCCCAGCTACTTGGGAGGCTGAGGCAGGAGAATTGCTTGAACCCAGGAGATGGAGGTTGCAGTGAGCCGACATAGTGCCACTGCACTCTAGCCTCGGTAACAGAGTGAGACTCTGTCTCAAAAAACAAAAAACAAGAATCATTACAAAATAAGTTTAGAAAATATGAGTAAATTGTTGTGAGATAAAAGAAAAGGAAGCATATATATAACATACAAAAAAAGTAGAGAGAATAGTACCAAAATCAAACCCATATGCACATCATCCACATTCAACACATTTGAAGATTTTGCCACATTTGCTTCATCTATCCCTATTTATTTGGTTGTTTTTGTTTTATTTAGCTATTCTCCTTGGTATCATTTTATACATGAGTCCATAATCAAATATTACTATTCATTTCAAAAAAAGTCCTTTTACAGTTCATTTGTTTGAGTCAGGATCCAGATAAGTTCAAATATTACATTAGGGTATAGCTCTTGAATTCCTTTTAATCTAGAGTAGTGCTACTCAAGTGTGAGTTTCAATTGGTGCCATTTTGAGAACTAATTGTTACCAGTTCAAAAACTGTTTACTGGTCCTCAACTCTTTGTTACATGTCAACAAGATAAATACAGAAAAGGAAAGTGAGCACTTAGAAACGTTCATAGCAAGTTGACACTGTCAAGACATCCAAGTGCATGATGAGTGGACTCATCTCACTGAACCAGCTGGCAGTCGTCAGACTCACTGTGAGTCACACGTGACCTAACTGCATACTCATCATGCACCCTAAGACCACTTACTGTTTGCTGCCTCGATAGAATATTAAAAAACAAACAAACAACAAAAACAAAAAAACCAGTGTTTAATCCTAGAGAGTTTGAGACACAGTCCTTCTCCTCACTTCTTTATCCTACTATTGACTTTTTGAAGAAATAGGGCCAGGTGTCCTTTAGATTCATGGATTGTTGTGTCTGCTTCCTATAGTGTCAATTACCTTGGCTCTCTATCTCCTGATTTCCTATAACTGATTCTATTCAGGTTCAACTTTGGGGATGCAAATACTTCATACAGGGTACTCTGTGATTCATGTTATAAAACTTCAGAAAGTATATCATATCTGGTTCCCCCATTTTTAGTAATGCAAAAAGACTGATCACTAGGCTCAGGTAATAATAGCTCAATCTCTCCTTTGTAAATTCCCCCTCAACCTTTCATCTAATTGTTTCATCCACCAAGTATTGTTGCCTAATTCATTTCATTAGGGGCTTAAAATGATAATTTTTTAATTTTACCATACTTTCTTTTTTGAGACAGAGTCTCGTTCTGGGCGACAGAACAGGCTGGAATGCAGTAGCACAATCTCGGATCACTGCAACCTCCGCCTCCTGGCTTCAAGTGATTCTCCTGCCTCAGCTTTCTGAGTAGCTGGGATTACAGGCGTCCCCACCACAATGACCAACTACTTTTTGCATTTTGAGTGGAGATGGGATTTCACCATGTTGGTCAGGCTGGTCTCAAACTCCTGACCTCAAGTGATCTGCCTGCCTTGGCCTCCCAAAGTGCTAGGATTATAGGCATGAGCCACCATTCCTGGCCTCTACCATCCTTTTATATTTATTAGAGAAAATTGTGGGAGAGGGACTTTCCCTCATCAAATCAGGCTATCTGCTTACCATGAAATAGGACATGTAAGAAAAAGATTACTTCTTTCCATTTGATTACTGATGTTCAGACGAAGGAATTGATGTCCTATAAACTTCCAATGATGTTCAATGGGTTGGACTGGAAGGCTGTTCTGTTCTTTTTCTCTCTAACATTATCAACACATGGTTTTTTAAGATATATGTGCTTCAAACAATTACATCCATTGTTATTTATGGTACTCAAATAATTGTCTTATCTTTGACCAATGGAAACCTCTTAATGTTAACTCTTAGGACCTTTTAATAGGACCCCACTAGCTCACTTGTCTTTGATTTCTTTGCATTCTGGTTAGTCAATAAGAAAACCCAGGATCAGTTTGTACACTTCTTCCCTCAGACCTGGAGTCAGTAATTCCTGCAAGAAATCCTGCCTCCTTTTTGTGGGAAATGGTATTTATAGATCACAATCTGGGCATTTCAGTAGACAAAGCTAGAAAATATGTAGTTTGCATTCCCACTGATATTGCAGATTAATATTACAGTACTTTTATTTAATTTCTTTGATTTTCCTATTAATCACTTTTATCTTACATCATAAATCTTGGCTCCTGATGATCTTAACATAAACACATAAGTACTTATTTGCATTTTTGTAAAATAGGTATAAAATAATTACAAAAGCATAAGATATTGAGAGTACTATTAACAACCAGGTTATTTTTAAAAGCTTACAATTTCTTTATAGCACTATTTGTCCTTCAATTAAAACCCATCAAGGATAGTCAAAATACTGTGTTCTTAGGTCACGTGAAATAATTTTTTTCTCATGTTTTTAAACTTTTATTTTAGGTTCAGGGGTACAAGAGTAGGATTGTTGTATAGGTAAACTGCATGTCACAGGGGTTTGGTGTACACATTATTTCGCCACCAAAGTCATAAGCATAGTATCCAACAGGTAGTTTTACTTTTTTTTAAATACTTTTACTTTAGGTTCAGGGGTACCTGTGCAGGTTTTTGCATATAAGTAAATAGCATGTTACAGGGGTTTGGTATACAGATTATTTCATCACCCAGGTAATAAGTACAGTACCCAATGAGTGGTTTCTGGATCCTCACCCTCCTCTCTCCCTCCACCTTCACATAGAACCCAGTGTCTGCTGCTGCCCTCTTTGTGTCCATATGTACTCAATGTTTGGCCCCCACTTATAAGTGAGAACATGTAGTATTTGGTTTTCTGTTCCTATGTTACTTCACTTAGGATAATGCCCTCTAGTTCCATCCATGTTGCTGCAAAAAACATGATCTTGTTCTTTTTTTATGGCTACATAAGTATTCCATAGTGTATATGTATCACGTTTTCTTTACCCGGTCTACTGTTGATGGGCATTTAGGATTCTATGTCTCTGTTATTGTGAAAAGTGCTGCAATGAACATACGCGTGCATGTGTCTTTATGGCAGAATGATTTATATTCCTTTGGAATATATTTGGAATCGTGATATTGGGATTGCTGGGTCAAATAGTAATTCTGCTTTGAGCCCCTTGGAAAATTGCCAAACTGCTTTCCACAATGGCTGAACTAATTTACATTCCCACTAGCAGTGTATAAGTATTTCCTTTTCTCCTCAACCTCACCAGCATCTGTTATTTTTTGGCTTTTTAATAATAACCATTCTGACTGGTGGGAGATGGTATCTCACTGTGGTTTTGATTTACATTTCTCTAATGATTAATGATGTTGAGTGTTTTCTCATATGCTTCTTGGCCATATGCATCTCTTCTTTTGAAAAGTGTCTGTTCATGTCCTTTGCTCATTTTTTAATGGGGTTGAGTTTTTTGCTTGTTAATTTGTTTAAATTCCTTATAGACTTCGGATATTAGACCTTTGTCAGATGCATAGTTTGCAAATATTTTCTCCCATTCTGTAGGTTGTCTGTTTATTGTTGATAGTTTCTTTTACTGTACAGAAACTCTTGTTTAATTAGTTTCCATTTGTCAATTTTTGTTTTTGTTGCAATTGCTTTTGGCATCTTCATCATAAACTCTTTGCCTAGTTCCACGTCCAAAATAGTATTTCCTAGGTTATCATCCAGAGTTTTCATAGTTTTCACTTTTAAGTCTTTAATCAATCTTGAGTTGATTTTTTATATGATAAGAAAGGGGTCCTATTTCAATTTTCTGTATATGGCAGGCCAGTTATCCCAGCATCATTTATTGAATAGGGAGTCCTTTCCCTATTGCTTGTTTTTTTGTTGACTTTCTTGAAGATCAGATGGTTGTAGATATGTGGCCTTGTTTCTGAGTTCTCCATTCTGATTCATTGGTCTTTGTGTCTGTTTTTGTACCAGTACCATGCTGTTTTGGTTACTGTAGCCTCATAGTGTAGTTTGAAGTTGGGTAATGGCATGCTTTCAGCTTTGTTCTTTTGCTTAGTATTGTCTTGGCTATTTGGGCTCTTTTTGGTTCCACATGAATTTTAAAACTGTTTTTCTAATTCTCTGAAGAATGTCAGTAGATTGATAGGAATAGCATTGAATCTGTAAATTGCTTTGGGCAGTATGGCCATTTTAACAATGTTATTTCTTCCTATCCATGAGCATGGAATATTTTTCTATTTGTTTGTGTAACTTCTGATTTATTTGAACAGTATTTTGTAATTCTCATGGTACAGCTCATTTACCTCCCTAGTTAGTTATATTTCTAGGTATTTTATTCTTTTTGTGGCTTCTGTGAATGGGACTGCATTCTTGACTTGGCTCTCAGCTTGGCTATTGTTGGTGCATAGAAATGCTACTGATTTTTGGCCGGTTGCAGTGGCTCACACTTGTAATTCCAGCACTTTGAGAGGCCAAGGCGAGCAGATCACCTGTGGTCATGAGTTCAAGACCAGGGTGGCCAACATGGTGAAACCCCGTCTCTACTAAAAATACACAAATTAGGTGGGCATGATGGCAGGTGCCTGTAATCCCGGCTACTCAGGAGGCTGAGGCAAGAGAATCACTGAACCCGAGAGGAGGGGGTTGCAGTGAGCTGAGATTGTGCCACTGCACTCCAGCCTGGGCAACAGAGTGAGACTCCATCTCAAAAACAAAACAAAAAAGAAATGCTACTGATTTTTGTTCTTTGATTTTGTATCCTGAAACTTTGCCAAAATTGTTTATTAGATCTAGGAGTTTTTGGGCAGAGACAATAGGGTTTTCTTGGTATAGAATCATATTATCTACAAACAGCAATAGTTCAACTTCCTCTCTTCCTATCTGGATGCTTTTTCTTTCTTTTTCTTACCTGATTGCTCTGGCCAGGACTTCCAGTACTATGTTGACTAGGAATGATGACAGAGGGCATCCTTCCCTTGTTCTGGTTTTCAAGGGGAATGCTTTCAGCTTGTGCCTATTCAGTATGATGTCAGCTGTGGGTTTGTCATAGATGGCTCTTATTATTTTGAAGGAAGCTCCTTCAGTGCCTAGTTTGTTGAGGGTTTTTAATATGAAGAAATGTTGAATTGTATCAAGAGGTTTTCTGCGTCTATTGAGATAATCATGTGGTTTTGGGTTTTTTTAGTTGGTTTATGTGTCACATTTATTGATTTGCGTATGCTGAACCAACCTTGCATCCTAGGGATAAAACCTATCTAATCATGGCAGATTAGCTTTTTGATGTGCTGCTGGATGTGATTTGCCGGTATTTTTTTTTTTAGGATTTTTACATCAATGTTCATCAAGGATATCGGCCTGGAAGTTTTATTTTTTTGTTGTTCTCTCCTCCTCAAGTTTTTGGAATAATTTCAAGAGGAATAGTACCAGTTCTACTTTATACATCTTGAAGAATTCAGCTGTGAACCCATCTGGTCCTGGGCTTTTACTGGTTGGTAAACTTTTTATTACTGATTCAATTTCAGAACTCATTATTGATCTGTTCAATTTCTTCCTGGTTCAATCTTGGGAGGTTGTATGTTTCCAGGAATTTATCCATTTCTTGCTGGGTTTCCAGCTTGTGTGCAGAGGTGTTTGTAGTAGTGTCTGCGGGGTTTCTTTGTATTTCTGTGTGGTCAATGGTAATGTCCCCTTTGACATTTCTGAATCTGTTTATTTGGACCTTCTCTCTTTTTTCTTTATTAGTCTAGCTAGCAGTCTATCTAGCTTATTAATTCCTTCAAAAAACCAATTCCTAGATTAGTTGATCTTTTGTTTGGCTTTTTTTTTTGCACCTCAATTTCCTTCAGCTCAGCTCTGATTTTGGTTATTTCTATGTTCTGCTAGCTCCGGCGCTGGTTTCCTCTTGTTTCTGTAGTTCCTCTAGTTGGGATGTTAGGTTGTTTATTTGAGATCTTTCTAACTTTTTGATGTGGGCATTGAGGGCTCTCAATAGTTTCAAAGAATGTCTTGATTTCTGCCTTAATTTCATTATTTACCCAGTCATTCAGGATCAGGTTGTTTAATTTCCATTAACTGTATGGTTTTGAGTAATATTCTTAGCCTTGATATCTATTTTTATTATGCTGTAGTCCAAGAGTGTGGTTGGTATGATTTTGTGGGTTTCTGCTTTTTTTTTTTTTTTGGCTGAGTATTTTTTTATGTCTGAGTGTGTGGTCAATTTTAGAGTATATGCCATATGCAGAAGAATGTATAGTCTGTTGTTTTTGAGTAGAGGGTTCTGTAGATGTCTTTTGTCTGTTTGTCAAGTGTTGAGTTCAGGTCCCAAATATTTGGTAGTTTTCTGCCTCAACGATCTGTCTAATACTGTCAATGGGGTGTTAAAGTCTCCTGCTATTATTGTGTGGTTACCTAAGTCTCTTTGTAGGTCTCTAAGAACTTGCTTTATGAATCTGGGTGTTCCTGTATGGGTACTTACATATTTTGTATATTTAGGTCCTCTTGTTGAACTGTGCCCTTTACTATTACATAATATCCTTCTTTGTCATTTTTTATCTTTGTTGGTTTAAAGTCAGTTTTGTCTGAAATTAGAATAGCAACCCCTGCTTTTTTTCTGTTTTCCATTTTCTTGGTAGATTTTTCTTCATCCCTTTACTTTGAGCCTATGGACGTCACTGCATGTGAGATGGGTCTCTTGAAGACAGCACATAGTTGGGTCTTGCTTCTTTATCCAACTTGCCACTCTGTGCCTTTTAATTGGGGCATTTAGCCTGTCTACATTCACGGTTCATATTGATACACGTGGATTTGATCCATGTTATCATGTTGTTTAGCCGGTTATTATACAGACTTGTTTGTGTGGCACTTAAGTGTGTTTTTATAGTGGCCAGTAACAGTCTTTCCTTTCCATATTTAGCCCTTCCTCAGGACCTCTCATAATGCAAGTGTGGTGGTAATGAATTCCCTCAGCATTTGCTTGTCTGGAGAGGATCTTATTTCTCCTTCATTTATGAAACCTAGTTTGACTGAATATGAAATTCTTGATTATAAATTCTTTTCTTTAAAAATGCTGAATATAGGCCCTCAAACTCTTCTGGCTTGTAGGGTTTCTGCTGAAAGGTCTGCTGTTAGCCTGAAGGGGTTTCCTTTTTAGGTGATCTGCCCTTCTCTCTAGCTGCCTTTAAAATTTTTTCTTTCATTTCAACCTAGGGGAATCTGATTACTATGTGTCTTGGGGATGGTCTTCTTGTGTAGTATTTTGCAGGGGTTCTCTGCATTTTCTGAAATACAGTGTTGGCCTATCTAGCAAGGTTGGGGAAATTTGCATAGACAATATCCTGAAATACGTTTTCCAAGTTTTTTGCTTTCTCTCCCTCTCTTTCAGGGATACCAGTGAGTCATAGGGGTGGTCTCTTTACATAACCCTATATGTTTCAGAGGTTTTGTACATTCTTCTTTATTTTTGTTTTGTTTTGTTTTGTTTAATTGAGTTATTCTGAAGAACCAGTCTTCGAGCTCTGAGATTCTTTCCTCAGCTTAGTCGAGTCTGCTATTAATACTTACAATTGTATTCTGAAATCCTTGAGGTGAGTTCTTTAGCTCTATCAGATTAGTTTGGATCTTTCTTAAAAATGGCTACTTCTTCTATCATCTCCTGTATTATTTTATTTTATTTTATTTTATTTTATTTTATTTTTTTTTTTTTGAGAAGGAGTCTCGCTCTGTCGCCCAGGCTGGAGTGCAGTGGCGCAATCTCGGCTCACTGCAAGCTCCGCCTCCCGGGTTCCCGCCATTCTCCCGCCTCAGCCTCGGAGTAGCTGGGACTACAGGCGCCCGCCACCGTGCCCGGCTAGTTTTTTGTATTTTTAGTAGAGACGGGGTTTCACCGTGTTAGCCAGGATGGTCTCGATCTCCTGACCTCGTGATCCGCCCGTCTCGGCCTCCCAAAGTGCTGGGATTACAGGCTTGAGCCACCGCGCCCGGCCACCTGTATTATTTTATTATGCTCCTAAGAATCCTTAAATTGGGTTTCAATTTCCTTCTGAATCTCAGTGATCTTCATTCCTATTCATATTTTGAATTATATTTCTGTCATTTCAGCCTGGTTAAGAACCACTGCTGAGGAACTAGTGCAGTTATTTGGAGGTAAGAAGACACTCTGGCTTTTTGAGTTGCCATAGTTCTTGCACTAGTTCTTTCTCATCCATGTGGCCTGATGTTCCTTTAATCTGGAAGATTTTAGGGGGCCAAGGCTCACCTCAGCCCTCCTGAGCTGTGTGCTCTAATTCTGAGGGGTTGGGTATTGGGCCCTCAGCTTTGCTCTCTGTCCCCCCAGGGTTATGAATCTGCTGCACTGGAGGAGCCAAGGTGTTCCCAGACCACTGGCCACAACACTCCGATGGGTGATGCCAACCAAAGTTCTTTGTTGGGCAGTGGCAGTGGGATCCATGCTCATTTGCACGTGCTAGCAGCAACAGCAGTGCGGCAGGGTGCATACTTGTTGGATGCGGCAGGGGACTGTAGGGCACAGGGTTGATGGCCTCCATGTGAATGTTCACAATGGTGGCACAGGGTGAGAGGGTAGGGCCGCTGGCATCCATGTGTGTGTGTGCACCAGCACTGGTGTCAGCGGGATGCTGGCAGATATGAGATCGGCAGCATTCATGTGCACATTCACTTCTTATTACTTTTTATAGGCTAAGATATATTGAATGCTTCCTGTATATCAAGTACTCTGCTAAGTACTTTCATATTTGTTTTCTCATTATCCTTATAATCATGTACATGGTAAGTATTACCATCCACATTTGCTAGATGTAAAAACTGAGGCTGTGAAAGAAAAAATAACTTGCATGAGGACACAAGTCATATCTAGGATTTAACCCGGTTCTAAACAGTTCCAAAGGCCAAAGTCTTACTCACTGTGATATTCTGTGTACAAATTTTACTTTCAGTTGCAAACTTAACCTAACCTTCAGCGTATGACTGCCATTTGCTATTGGTGCATACTCCTTTTAAAGTGCTTCTTTGAAAAGCAACCACTAGAGGCCATGGGCCCTGGAGTCTAGAGCATGGCCTGGCAATTAATGACACCTAGGCATAGCCAGGCACAGTAGCTCACACCTGTAATCCCAGCACTTTTGGGAAGCCAAGGTGGGATGATCGCTTGAGGCCAGGAGTTCAAGACCAGCCTGGGCAACATAGTGTGATCCCATCTCTACAAAAAAATTAAAAAATAGCCAGGTGTGGTGGTACATACCTATAGTCCCAACTACTCAGAGAGGCTGAGACAGGAAGATCCCTTCAGCCCAGGAAGTCAAGGCTGCAGTGAGCCATGATCACTCCACTGCACTGCAGTCTGGCACCTAGGCACTGACTTTAGCACCATTAACAATTTAGTAACTGCACCCCAGTATTGCAAACAAAGAAACTGAGAACTAAACTGGTAAAGTGGGTCTTGTGAAGACTTTAAAAACGTAAGTCGATGTAAACATTTTAAAGGTAAATTAGTGGAAGAAGAATAAAAGTTAAGCAAAAATTAAGTAGTGAAGTAAATTAAATTAAACTAAATTCATTTACTAAAATAAATTTAAAGTAAATAATTAAATTTAAGTAAAAATCAAGTATTTAGCAATCACAGCAGAATCGCAACTAGTTATCTAGATCTGCACCAAAATTCCCATTTCTGAAAACAACTTCTGTAATTATACCTCTCTGGGTCTATATAATTTCTCCACAACACAAATTATCTCCAGAAATAAAATCCAAGCAAGCAATTCAAGTTTTATACACTGGACTTTTAAATAACCTACACATTTATGAATTGTTACATTAAGATACTTAAATTGCTATCTTTGCCAAATTAGGACATTTCTTCATCAGTTGACGACAGATGGACATTCCGAGCTTCTACAGGGTGGCATTGCCTGCCAACAGATCACTTTCACCTCGGCCACCACTTTTGTCTATACTTTAGTGTTTATATAATTATGTGAATACTTTAGTATATTTTGCCTTTTTTTAATGAGTAGAAAACAGGAAATGAAAGTAATGACACTTAAGAAGTATAGGGCTCAAAGGGAATACAAAGTGAGAAATCATAAGGCAGCACAAGAGAGGCAAATATTTTGCCTCAATTGATATATTAGACTTAAAGTTCTCTACTGTTTTCAGTTGTGTAGGTAAAGAACATGAAAAACTCAAGTGAGGCCGGGCATGGTGGCTCATGCCTGTAATCCCAACACTTTGGGAGGCTGAGGTAGGCAGATCACTTGAGGCCAGGAGTTCGAGACCAGCCTGGCCAAGATGGCGAAACCCCATCTCTACCAAAAAAAATAATAATAATACAAAAGTTAGCCGGGCATGGTGGTGCACGCCTGTAGTCCCAGCTACTGGGGAGGCTAAGGCACAAGAATCACTTGAACCTGGGAGCCGGAGGTTGCAGTGAGTCGAGATCACACTGCTGCACTCCAGCCTGGGTGATAGAGTGAGACTCTGTCTCAAAACACACACACACGCGCGCACACACACACACACACACACAGGTGAAGTTTCTGAAAAATATCCTCAAAGGTTGCATCTTTAAAAAAAGGTGAAATTCGAGATTATACAATGTTTTTCAGTTCTCTAGAAAAGAAAGCAGATCTGGGAGTCCATGAAGGCACAAAAGCAGAAGAACCACTTGGGATTCTTGGGACCTCTGTCCAAAGAATGTTAGGGACTCATTTATGCAATGTCAGGCTTGATGAACTAAAACAACAGTCTAACACATTTGCTTGTAGATGTATTTTTATGATCCACCATGACAAACATGCACTGACCATGTGGTTATAGTGTGACCCTAGGAGAACATTAATAATTCACATATTTGCTCCTGCCATTTTTCCTAATATAAAAAGAACCAACTCAGCAAACTCAGAAGGCTAGAGTAAGAGAGAATCTTAAAAACTGCTGTGAAGATAAAGACATCAAGGGTAAAACTGATTATCCAAAATTAAGTAAAAAAGAGGCTTTAATTAAAGCTTATTAGCTTAATATGCTTACTCCTAAACAACTTATAAAAGCAGAGAGTAAGGAACTCAGAATTGCATTTGGACCCATAATCTCTGCACTTGGAGCCCTCCCTTCTGCTACCCTACCCTCCAGTTTTTCACCACAGCCCTCTCTAAATCCTGCTTTGGGATCTGGTTTCTTTCTTCAATATAATTTTTCCTGCTTTCTACCTTTGAGAAATTCATCAAGTTTTATAATCCCTTGATTTTTTGTTTTGTTTTCTAGTGCTGATAAAAGTTTACTTATTCATTTTTCAAAATAGCTTTTCCTTCATTTTTAGGACTCTGGAGAGAGAGTGGAAGAAAATGAATTAGAGTGGACCATGAAGCTAGAAAGGTAGCAGGAAGCCACAATGCAGGGCCCAGAATACTCTGTGATGAACTTTCTATATTATTCCGTGACAAGAGAGCTCAAACTGAAACAAAGAAAAAAAAACCATATAGAAAATGGGACTCCTACAAAGACACTTTTCAAAGGATTAATGATGACAGAAATGTGTTGAATGAATTGGAGAAGAGTTGTCAGGCCATTGAAATGGTTCAGATGAGAAGCTATATGGTCCTGAATTAGTGTAGAGGCAGCCAATATGAAACACTATTGAGATTATGGGCTGCCAAAGAAAAGAAGGTAAACATTTTGGTAAGGCTCCTCTTGAAAAAGGAAGAGAGAATTCTCCTTCTTTGGCTCCCCCTTATAATCCTAGAGAAACTCTCAGACAATATACTATCAACTAGTACAGTATATTTGGTGCTAAATACACTTTTACAGAGTTTTCTGAAAATCAAACTACAACTTCATTTATAGCATTACTTCTATAATAAAAGACACTGAAAATTTCAAACAACTAACTAAAAATTATGAGATGGCTTTCTATGTGTCAGAAACCAGGCTAAGGCTGGGCGCGGTAACTCACCTCTATAATCCCAGCACGTTGGGAAGCCAAGGCAGGTGGATCACGAGGTCAGGAGTTTGAGACCAGCCTGACCAACATGGTGAAATCCCACCTTTATTAAAAATACAAAAATTAGTCAGGCCTGGTGGTGCGCACCTGTAATCCCAGCTACTCAGAACAATAAGGCAGGAGAATCACTTGAACCAGGGAGGCAGAGGTTGCAGTGAGCCGAGATCGCGCCATTGCATCATTGCATTCCAGCCTGGGCAACAGAGCAAGACTCTGCCAAAAAAAAAAAAAGAGAAAGAAAAAGAGAGAGAGAGAGAGAGAGAGAGAGAAACACACCAGGCTAAACACTTTGAAAGCAAAATAACATTTAATCTACACAACAACCATATAAAGTAAGTATTATTGTTATTCCTACTTTACAGATGAAGCAAATAGAGTTTGGAGACATTAAGTAACATGTCCAAAATCCAGTTAGTAAATGATACAGCAGGTATTTGAACCTGGATCTGTCTGACTGTGAAGCCCATGCTCTTAACCACTATCTTTAATATCTGACAGACCATCATGGTAAACAATGGGTGTAACAAGTGTACCACCTTCCTGAGGATTTTGGAAAGGGTAGAGGTAGGGGAACAAGAATTATCCTGCCTAGATGCCAACAGCATTCCACCCTCACGGAAAAATATTGATTTAAAGTATTCTTATTCTGCATAGCTCCAGATATAAAAATTAAAAATATTTTGCCTACTTTAAGTTTTTTAATAATTTATGTATCATTAATTCACACTGCTTTTCTCATCAACTTTGCCTGAAAAGTAATATGTTATACCTTTCTATAAAGTTAAATTATGCCAATTATCTAAATATTGTCAGGACTCTGTTTAAATTCAAAAAATAAAATGGGCCAGGCTCGGTGGCTCACATCTGTAATCCTGGCACTTTGGGAGGCCAAGGTGGGTAGATTACTTAAGGTCAGGTGTTCAAGACCAGCCTGGTCAACATGGTGAAACCCTGTCTCTACTGAAAATAAAATAGAATTAGTTAGGTGTGGTGGCACATGCCTGTAATCCCAGCTACTTGGGAGGCTGAGGCAGGAGAATTGCTTGAACCTGGGAGGCAGACATTGCAGCAAGCCGGAAACGCACCACTGCACCCCAGCCTGGGCGACAGAGTGAGACTTTGTCTCAAAAAAAAAAAAAAAAAAAAAGCAATTTAATTTAATTTTAAAAATAAAAAAATAATAATAATGGATGGTGCCAAAGTGATTGTATGAGTGACAATAAAACCCAAAGGTATGAGGGACAATATATATATTCCTCTTTAAAGGAACCTTGGCCAGGCACGGTGGCTCACACCCGTAATCCCAACACTTTGAGAGGCCGAGGTGGGAGAACTGCTTGAGCCCAGGAGTTCAAGACCAGCCTGGGCAACACAGTGAGATCCCATCTCTACAAAAATTTAAAAATTAGCTGGGTGTCGCAGCATGTGCATGTGGCCCAGCTACTTAGGGAGCTGAGGTGGAAGGATCACTTAAGCCCAGGAGATCAAGGCTGCAGTAAGCCATGATCATGCCATTGCACTCCAGTCTGGACAACAGAGCGAGACCCTATCTCAATTGAAAAAAAAATTAGCCAGGCATGGTGGTACACACTTGTGGTCCCAGCTACTCAGGAGGTTGAAGTGGGAGGATTACCTGATCTGGGGAGGTTGAGGCTGCAGTGAGCTATGATCACGCCAACCTGGGTGACAGAGACCCTGTCTCTAAAAACATAAAATAAAATAAAGGAGCCCTATACATAGGTATAGACGAGATTTTTTTTTTTTTTTTTTTTTTTTTTTTTTTTTTTTTTTGAGACAGAGTTTCGCTCTTGTTTGCCAGGCTGGAGTTGGCCAGGCTGGAGTGCAATGGCAGGATCTTGGTTCACTGCAACTTCTGTCTCCCAGGTTCAAGCGACTCTCCTGCCCTAGCCTCCCGAGTAGCTGGAATTACAGGCACGCACCACCACACCCAGCTAATTTTTTGTACTTTTAGTAGAGAAAGGGTTTCACCATGTTGGCCAGGCTGATCTCGAACTCCTGACCTCAGGTAATCAACCTGCCTTGGCCTCCCAAAGTAAACAAGACTTTAAGAATAAGTTTCAGGAGCAAGAAGGGGCAGAGGGAGGCATTGGAAAGCAGGACTATGAGGAAACTTTATTGGGTGATGAATATGTTCACTCTTGATTTTAGTAAAGGTTCACAGGTCTATAGATATATCAAAACTTAATAAGTTGTACATTTTAAATATATGCAGTTTATTGTATGCCAATTATACCTCAATACAACAATTTAAAAACATAATAAATTTCTGAGGCCTGAAAAGCAAAACGATAGTATAAGAATACTGTCTCCAAACAGTCCCAGAAAAAGACTTGAGATACTACATAATACAAGGAAAGGTTTGAGGATATACCCAAGTGACTGATTCACAATTCCCTTCAGAAAAACGGCACAGGATCGCAGAAATTAGGTGGCAAAAATACTAATATGCCCAAATTGAGAACACAGGAATCTGCTATGCCTAGAGCCCCTGTCACTAATTCAGTTCAATAGCATGTGCTGAGGCGGGGTTGGAAGAGAAATCACAGTCATACCAGACAGACACCCAATCCCAGAGGTCATAAACTGACCATCCCATTGGGCATCACTGGCATGTTTGGTTTGGTCCTTACTGTTGGAAAAATAATATTTTTTAATTAGTTGCCAACATCTAAAAATTCAGAGATCTCTCTACCCAAATCTGAATGTTTAACCTTTCTCAAAATATCAAAAGATTTGGTAACACTTGGACCCCTGTTTCCAACCTAGCAATAGGCCAGGCACTCTGGTCAGCCACAGACTTCCGGACTCAGTCTTCCTATTGTTCTGTCCCCATTTACTGTAATGTTTCAATACTGTCTCAGTGCTCATCCCTACATGAAAGTGAACTACACTTAATTAGAGGTGTAACTCCCACTCCAAAAGGTAAGGGACTTTCCTACCTAAGCAACCAGTGGCAGCCAACAGAAGGCTAGACTTAGGCATACCTTTTTAGAGAAAGGTCAATAATGAAAACAAATCCTGATAACCAGTTCTTGGGGCATTAGTTTACAACTTCAGTGGAGAAACTTGTGACAGAATTTCCCTACTGAAGATCCTTCTGAGCCCCAGCCCCCCTCACCCTTCAAACACAAATGCATACACAGTCCCAGCTCCTTCCCTAGCCTTCCCCTCCCACATTCTGCCAGGTAATGGAATGGTAACAGGAATTTTTATCATCTTGCCTCCAGCTTAAGACGAAGAAAAATTTCTTAAAAAAAAAAAAAAAAAACTGGTGAAAAGGCAAAGTCCCCAAGGAATAATCACACAAATTATTACAGGTCAAAAGGAGTGAGAAACCTATACTAATTCAATAAATAAACAATCAATATTTTATTTAATCATTTTATAACAAAAGCATAAATATTAAATCAGGCTCAAGGTAAGATTTCTTATCATTATTACTTAACATTTTTCTAGTCAATGCATAAAATAATAGAGAGAACTATCACAAAGAAGTCAATTTAAAAAACAATAAAAAAAAAACCTCTTAGTTTGCAGATGACCTCATTCCTAGAAGACCCAAGAGAAACCACTGAAAGGCCATGAAAACAAATAGGGAAATTCAAGAAGGTGACTGAATGGTTACAAAATTAATATACAAAATTACAGTTGTTTCACGTCAGCAATAATCATAGAAAAAACAAGATGAATAAAAATTGAAACATTATAGCAAACAAAACTATAAAATATAGCCAGGAACAAAACCAATGAGAGGTGCTAGCACAGTCACATTATCCTGGAGAGGGAGACTTCCTGAGGGGTGATCAACTGTCTAGTCGCTACTTAGAGAGTGGGACTGGACTACCACAAAAGATTGACCCTACCCTCTGAACTGTGCATAAGCCACCCTGTCAAAGTTCAGCCTGTACATGACCCAAGAGGAAATCATGGCTTATTTCCCCAGTGACACTCTGGACCTGATCAAAACCTACGCCTCCCAGGTCCAGTTCTGAATCATAGGAAATCCAACCCAAACTGTTCATTCCTCCGAGTGTATACAGGAAACAGATCCAACCAGCAGAGAATCAGGATTCGTCACTTTTCAGGAACCGGGTAAAATGTTAAGTAGAGAAAATTTACCTATTCTCTGAGGAAGGGATTTCAAGGAACTCTTTAAAAACCTTTTGACAGAGGCCAAGCGTGGTGGCTCATGCTTGTAATCCCAGCACTTTGGGAGGCTGAGGCAGGGTGGCTTGAGGTCAGGAGTTCGAGACCAGCCTGGCCAACATGGCCAAACCTTGTCTCTACTAAAAATACAAAAATTAGCCAGGCATGGTAGTGGACACTTAAAATCCCAGCTACTACTTGGGAGGCTGAGGCATGAGAATTGCTTGAACCAGGAGGCAGAGACGGCAGTGAGCCAAGATTGTGCCACTGCACTCCAGCCTGGGTAACAGAGCAAGACTCTGTCTCAAAACAAAACAAAACAAAACAAAACAACAGTTTTTGACAGAGAACTAACTGTAAGTGTGGAAATAAGTACATAGGCCTCTTACATTATTATTACTGAATCGAACCAAGAGAAAAAAAATACTTTGGGCCAGGCGTGGTGGTTCACGCTTGTAATCCCAGCACTTTGCGAGGTGGAGGTGGGCAGATCACTTGAGGTCAGGAGTGATCACTTGAAACCAGAAAGGCCAACATGGTGAAACCCCGTCTCTACTCAAAATACAAAAATTAGCCAGGTACAGTGGCATGCACCTATAGTCCCAGCTACTCGGGAGGCTGAGGCACAAGAATCGCTTGAACCCAGGAAGTGGTGATTGCAGTGAGCCGAGATCGCGCCACCGTACTCCAGAACAGAACAAGAACCCATCTCAAAAAAACAAAAAAAAATTTTGGGGCTGGGCGTGGTGGCTTACACCTATAATCCCAGGACTTTGGGAGGCTGAGGCGGGCAGATCACTTAAGGCCAGGAATTCGAGACCACGCTGGCCAACATGGCGAAACTCCATCTCTATTAAAAATACAAAAAATTTAGCCAGGTGTGGTGGTGCACATCTGTAGTCCCAGCTACTAGGGAGGCTGAGGCACAAGAATCACTTGAACTCGAAAGGCAGAGGTTGCGGTGAGCCAAGATCATGCCATTGCACTCCAGCCTGGGGAACAGAGTGAGACTCTGTCACAAAAAAGAAAAAATATTTTGAAATATGTTTATATTAATAGGAAATTCCCAATTAATACAGTCCTCAATATTTCAGAAATTGTGATTGTTTATGGTTTGGTTTCAAGATTATCTTTTTACTCTCTAGGCGAAAGTAGTTTCCTAAGAATATTAACTTAGGATTGATGATTTGAAGCACCACAGAAACATCTGTTTACATTCAGATAATTAATACGCTAATTTCTATCTATTAAATTAAGCAGGTTACCTAAGGACTTTTCAAAATAATACTTCATTTGCCTGATAATAATGAATATATATAGTTGAAATAAGAAAATGGACATCTGTTGTAAGACATCCTTCAATTTAAGCCTTTTACTAAATCAAACCAGTTTTCATACCTTAATTTCAATTATGGAGGTTTTACATGTCAACAAACCAAAACAGTACAAAACAAAAAATCCTCTTTTGAGATAGAAAACAAACATTTCCATTCTTACCTTTGATGGTCTCCATTCCCAACTATCACCTATCTGTTGTGAATGTTTAATGAATTCTGCACAATAATGTTGGAATGTTTTTTCTCCAATGAACTCATCTTCTTCCATGTTAAATGATAACTGCAATATAAAAACTAAGTATTAGCATCAACTTTAGAATGATATTGAAAGGAATTCTGCTGATTTATTTCTGTCAATAAACCAAAATTTGGGATGTAGAATGGCCTCAAGGCCACTAAAAAATGGTTTTGGTCAGGCATGGTGGCTCACACCTGTAATTCCAGCAATTTGGGAGGCCAAAGCAGGAAGACAGCTTGAACTGAGGAGTTCAAGACTAGCCTGGTCAACATAGCAAGACTCTGTCTATATACAAACTAAAAAACAGCCAGGCATAGTGGTGTGCACTTGTAGTCTCATCTACTCAGGAGGCTGAAGCAGGAGGATCACTTGAGGCCAGGAGTTCAAGACTGCAGTTAGCTATGATCATGCCACTGTACTCCAGCCCGGGCAAGAGAATGAGACCCCATCTCAAAAAAAATTAAAAAGTGTTTTTGTTTTTCCTATCTTTCTCACCTTATCCCCATTTTTTTGTTGTTGTTTTTGAGATGAAGATTCGCTCCGTCATCCAAGCTGGAGTGCAATGGCATGATGCCGGCTCACTGCAACCTCCGCTTCCCAGGTTCAAGTGATTCTCCCACCTCAGCCTCTCGAGTAGCTGGGATCACAGTTGCATGCCACCACGCTGGCTAATTTTTGTATTCTTAGTAAAGACAGGGTTTCACCATGTTGGCCAGGCTGGTCTTAAACTCCTGACTTCAAGCGATCCACCAGCCTCGGCTTCCCAGAGTGCTGAGATTATAGGCATGAGCCACAATGCCCAGCTTTTTTTGTTTTTATATTCCTGTTTCTGTATCTTTGGTGCTTAGCATAGTAAACACTCCAGATGCTTTTGTTCAATTGAATTAAAATCATATAAACTGCAAGGATTTTAAACCCCTGTTTGGCTCCAAGGTCAATGATATGTCTATATTAGCTAATTCCTAAACCAGTGTCATTTCTGATTATTCAAATTTAGTATAATCTATGTAAGTTTGTTCATTCATCCAACAAATACATAGTGAATATCTATTAAGTAGCAGGCACTGTGCATAAGTAAAAGTTAGGTATACAAAAATGAAAAAATATATAGTCCTTGCCTTGTAAGAGCTCATATTCTAACACAGGGAGATAAGAAATACAAATAATTACAGTAGGAACTCTCTTACCCAACCTCCATCTAACCAACTTGCCAGATTAATCGACACTGACTCATGTCTACAGCATGCTGATCGTGAAGCACCTCTGCTCCCATCAGTTAACTGTGTGTTCACAAACCTTATTCTCCTATCATAAATATATACTGTAATTAAATGTTAAACAAACCAAAACATAAGAGTAAAAAAAGAGGGCCGGGCGTGGTGGCTCACCCAGCACTTTGGGAGGCCGAGGCAGGCAGATTATGAGGTCAGGAGATCAAGACCATCCTGGCTAACACGGTGAAACTCCATCTCTACTCAAAATACAAAAAATTAGCTGGGCATGGTGGCGGGTGCCTGTAGTCCCAGCCACTCAAGAGGCTGAGGCAGGAGAATGGCATGAACCCAGGAGGCGGAGCTTGCAGTGAGCTGAGATGGCGCCACTGCACTCCAGCCTGGGCGGCAGAGCCAGACTTCATCTCAAAAAAAAAAAAAAAAAATTAAAAAAGAAGGACAATTGATATTTCTATAACCAAATGCCTTGGAAAGATTTGATAAAATGAGTCTCTCTAAGAAAAATAAACTGCTATTGAACTAGGTATGGACAATACAACTGAAAAGATTGGTGGGGGACAGGGGAGAGAAAAGATTCCAAGCTTTCTGCCTTTAAGTGGTGGTTCATTGAGTAAGACAGAAGTCTGGAGGAAGAAAAGGTTTGGGAAGAGAGATGGGTTTAATTTGGTCATACTGAGTTTGAATTTGAAATGCCTGTGGAATGTCCAAGTAAAGGGGTCTAGCAGGCATTTTGAGGTGTGTCTTGAACTCAAAAGGAAAGAGAAATCTGGGCTGGAAATACCGATTCTATATCAACATTACGTAGATGGTAACAGAACCCATTTCATCAATCACAGAGAGAATGCAAAACTAGAATAGCAAGAGAAGACTGATATGGTGCAGTCAGAGGAAATTTTTCCAAATGTATGATGATCCTGACATATATCGAAAGATACTAAATCAAAGAAAAATTAACTTTCGTTCATAAAAAACACTAATATACTTAGTAATATTTTTAAAACGCCAACAGACTCTTAGTTAGTAACAAAACTGAACAAAGTAACCTAAGCCCTCCAGTTACTTGAGGTTTACTGAAGTATTGAAAATACTTAAACATAAACTTTCATTCAATAGCCATAGTGTATCTAATTAACAGCACTGTGCTACAAGCAAGATGACTGAACATCAAAACACTAATTGATATTTGGTTGAATACTTTTAAAATTATCTAAGGACTAGGCTTTGCTGAAGGATGCTACATACAATAATACAAACACTTATGGCTTGATTACAAAATTAGGAAGTATACTATATTAAAAAGATATCCATCTCAACTCGATTCATCATAACGTACCATAATGAAATATCACGGAATAATTATTGTTTTTTTGCTCAAGCAAGAATATTTCAACTCAAAAATGTAAATATAATTCAATCAACATTTTTATACGTAGTTTTCAAGTTGTAATACTTTCTGGTCCTCTACCAAATTCATAAACTAGCAGAGGCAGAAATTTGAATCTGAGAACTTCCTATAATGAAATGGATGAAAATATGGCTAAAAATGGAAATAACCACAACTGTGGCTTATTAAGCAATAATAGCAAGAATAATACTTATTTTGCAAATTGAAAAACCTTAGATATGTGAACTGCATATGTTTCCAGACTTAAGTTATCTTAAACTAAATTCATACTACAGGTGACAACAGTCACTCAAGTGAACTCTCAGTAAAAAGATGAATTTCAATTCTCATCTCATCCTAAACAATGAATCTCTCATTTCTAGTTGTAAGTAAAAGTTAGAAATGAGTCAGCACTCCTTGTGTCATAAAGTATAAGTTGTTTTGTTTCGTTTTGTGTTTTGGAGACGGAATCGCCCAGGCTGGCATGCAGTGGCATGATCTCAGTTCACTGCAATCTCTGCCTCCCAAGTTCAAGCGATTCTCCAGACTCAGCCTCCCAAGTAGCTGGGACTACAGGTGCACGCCACCACACCAGGCTAATTTTTTGTATTTTAGTAGAGACCGGGTTTCACTGTGTTGCCCAGGCTGGTCTCAAACTCCTGAGCTCAGGCAATCCACCCACCTTGGCCTCCCAAAATACTAGGATTATAGGTGTGAGCCACCATGACCAGCATTAAGTTGTTAATGCATCCATTTTGCTTGAGACTTACTCCAGCTGAAGAATTGTGTTGTTTTGTTTTTGTTTTTGTTTTTGTTACGTAACATTCAATCAAAACCTTTCTCTAACTGCTTTACCAGAGACTAAAGATTGGAAAATAGAGTAAGTTTCCCCGCCAAGTGAGGGTAGTCTTTCCAAACTATAAGTTAGCCCTTAGACTAAAAGCATAGAAGATGTTTATTCTGCTGCTGTTCAAACATATCTTTCCAGAAAAGCAGGCTTAGTGAATTCTAACACTATATAATCATTGTTTAAATGATCCTTTTTAATTGAAAACAATTTTTTCACTACCACTCTCCATGTTGTTTAATGTGATTTTTAATATAATGTGTGTGGAACTAATTCTTTGTTATTGTTTTAGTTGGAGCCATTGATTTGATGAATCTATAAATCAATGTATATCAAAGTCATAATGGGACTAAAACACTATAAGAAATATAACTAAATTTCCCAGAACTTAAGATCATTTACAAAAATGTGATTACCACAGAACATGCTATGCATACATTTAAACATTAAAAATCATTTTTGACTAATAAAGTAGGCAATTTCCTGAATACTTGTCCCTCCTAGCAACAATTCCACATTATTTATAACTCTAAGTGTAGACTCTTTTTTAAAAAACATGCAATATCAGCTAGGAGAGTTAAACATCAACCCACTACTTTCATGGCAATTTGGCTTGAATTCATTTAGATTAATTTAATCACTTACCTAGCAAGGTCCTTAGGCAGTGGTCCTCAAATTTTAGAGAGCAAGGAAGCAACCACAGTGCAAATTTAAATGCAGAATCCTAGGTCTTGGCCGAAAGATAACCTGATTCTGAAGACCCCAAAATAATTACTTTTAATTAGCACCTGGGATACTTTCAAAGGGAATCATGCTAAAAGACTAGCATGATCCCTAGACAAAAGATGAATCATTTTGATAGGGCTGGTAAAAGACCTGGATTTCAAGACATTTGGCAGCCTGGGTGGGACACAGAAGGCATGGCCCTGGGCAATCCAATAAAATAGCACAGAGATACATCAAAAGAGAAGTCAGATCAGTCCGGACAACAGGTGACTAGTAGGGCTCAATTCTCCCTCCTTGCCTTCCCATTGGAATACATATTCCAAATCAAAGTTTAAATAAGAGGCAACACTGTACCTAGCCTAGAAATGAGGAATCTCTGTTGGTAGCTGAGGCTTGCTCTGACCTCTCTATCACTAGGTCAGTTGGGAACAGGGTCATTTCACCCTCTCCCATTCTGTATTCCCTTCAGAGAAACAGATCCTGAGTTGCCCCTCCCCTCCTGGTTTCTAGCCCCACTGGTAATTCTCCTTCAAGGCAGTTCTCTCCCAGTAGTGCAGTGTGCATGGCCAGATGTGGAAGGTAAAGCCCTGAGGTACACTCAGTACTGTGCAGCGAGCAACAGGTTTGCTGCAGGAACAGGATGAGCTCTCAAAATAGTACAGTCTCACCACTAACACCCCAAAAAAATAAAAAAAATAAAAAACTATAAACTATTTCAAATAATACAAAAACACTTCCCTCATTATAGTTAAAGAACCGAAAGATTCAACACTAGGAAAGGAAGACCTCTCCTGAGTATAGAAAATGATCTATCCTTCATAAATTTGGTTGTACCCATTCATCTGCTTTCCAAGCTAACAAAAAGAGGAAGATTCCTCCAGCTTCTAAATGTAGTGAGAGAGACGAAGGAAGGAACGCTTGGTCACTCTGACCAGTCAACATGCCCCTCTTTTGTCAAGTAAGTAAACCAAAACACAAGACCTTTAAGTAGCTCTTGCATAAGAAAAGAGGGGCACTACCATAAACAGGAAGAGGTAAAGCTTGCTCCAGTAATGGGCTTACACTAGGAATATGGAAATCAAACTGAGGAATTATCTACTCTGTGTTCCCAATTTTAAAAAGAAAAAGTTTAGAAAGGGAAAGACCTCATCTAAAAGCAAGAGATGAGGAAGGAAAAACAGCTGAGATTAAAAAGGAAACTGCATAAGAAAAAACTGGAAGGAAATTCAAACATGTAACAGTAGAGATATAAATTCTACATTCAAGGCAACAGAGAGATGTATAGAAGCCGGAAAAAAATCACATTCGAGTTTCAGTGTATAAGCATATAAGATCCTCTCCAAATACACAAAAGAAAAAAGACCAAGATGAAAACAATGCATATTGTTTGATGGGAAGGACAAAGAACACAGGTCCAACCTACAAATAACTGGAATTTCTGAACTACAATCATAAGCAAATGTACAACTGAAAAACTGTTCTAAGACGGAGGAAAAAAAGATTTAAAAGATTTACCTATAAACTGAAAGAATTCACCATGTTTCTAAAAAAAACAAAGCTGTTGGAAAGAAACTTGTGCCTAAACATAGCCTGGTGGAATATCTTAATTTAAAGACTAGAAAGAAAAAAGATGCAGGCAAAAAAAAAAGGTTTACCTACAAGTAACAAAAATCAGGGTAGCCTCTGCCATCTTCACCCACTGCAATGAATGCCAGAAGATGATACCGCAACGTCTACAGTGTCTGGGGATTTGATTTACACTTTGTATCTTAGCATCTATAACAGATAGGCAAACAGTAAATTTTTTTTTAAGTTGTAAATGAATAAAAGAAAAATTCAGACCAGGCACAGTGGTTCATGCCTGTAATCCCAGCACTTTGGGAGGCTGAGACAGGAGAATCACCTGAGGTCAGGAGTTCAAGACCAGCCTGGCTAACGTGGTGAAATCCCTTCTCTACTTAAAATACAAAAATTAGCCAGGTGCAATAGCGTGCACTGTAGTCCTAGCTACTCCAGAGGCTGAGGCAGGAGAATCACTTAAACCCAGGAGGCGGAGGTTGCAGTGAGCTAAGATTGTGCCACTGCACTCCAGCCTGGGTGACAAAGTGAGACTGTCTTAAAAAAAAAAAAAAAAAAAAAGAAAAAAAAATGTAAAAATTTGAATGGACTTATTCTATATATCTCTTCTCATTTATAGTACCTTTCTTCAACTTTCAGGTCTATTCACTTCTTGGAACTTTTCTTACACAAACTGATGTATACTTTGGGAGGCCAAGGTGGGAGGATCACTTGAGGCTAGGAATTCAAGATTGCAGTGAGCTATGACCGTGACACTGCCCTTCAGCCTGGAGACAGAGCAAGATCCTGTCTCTAAAACAAGCAACAACAACAACAAAACCCACAGATCTATGTGACATCCAATCTTTCTGATACCACTATCATTATTTTTATTAAAAGATTTTAATTTTTTAATAATAAAACTCTGCAAGCACCTAAGAACAACTGTTCCACCACTGATGACAATTTGAGCTGATCCACCAGCTCAAACTCTCTTGCTGCCTTTGAACAGCGGGTGGTAGAACTAGTACAACAAACTCTATAGTCAGCACATATGCCAAGATTCCCAGAATTAGGAAATAAGGAGATAACGGGGTATCCTTGGCCAAAAGTATCCAAAAAATAAGAAGAGACAGAAAGGAGCAGTGGCTCATGCCTGCAATCCCAGCATTTTGGGAGGCCAAGGTGGACAGATCACCTGAGGTCAGGAGTTCGAGACCAGCCTGACCAACATGGTGAAACCCCATCTCTACTAAAAATACAAAAATTAGCTGGGCGTGGTGGCGGGCGGCTGTAATCCCAGCTACTTGGGAGGCTGAGGCAGGAGAATCACTTGAACCTGGGAGGCAGAGGTTGCAATGAGCTGAGATCGTGCCATTGCACTCCAGCTTAGGCGACAGAGCAAGACTCCATTTCAAAAAAAAAAAAAAAAAAAGGACCAACACAATATCAGAAGCTACAGAATCAGTACCAGCCTGAATACAGATGATAGAGCAAAGTGTCTTTAAAATATACTACCAAGTGCCATATTTTTATTTTGGAAAATAAAAAAAAGGAAATGGTTGGACATTTTTGTAATGAAAGACACATTCCCTTTAAATTTTTCTTCTTGCAAACGTCTTTGTTCAGAGATGAGACTAACTTTGTTCAGAGATGAGACTAATGTGCCTTCTATTTCCACAAGTTTTTCATTCATTCACTCAGTACCTATAATACCCTAGTGCTTGCTGTGAGTGTCCTCCTAGAAAAGAATATCAAACTTCCTGGCAAAACTGGGGAAGACTCCAAAACTTGGAATTCTGAACACATGAATTCAATTCTTAAAGAACTGAATTTTGAAATTTGAATAAGGGCCAACCAGGTGGAGACAAAGTCACTCCAAAAATATGAAGGAGCTCCTGCAAAGACAGGGTCTGAAAAGAATGCAAGGTTTAAAAATAAAACAAATGGCAGTGGATGCAGCATAGCTTGGATGGAGTAGAGTATGGGCAAATAAGGTCTAACGGTTCCCAACTTTATGGGGAACCCACTCTTCAAGGGGCTGCTTGGAAATAAATGGGATCATACTGGATTGTCAAAAAAAAAAAGAAGTTAGAGCTTGCCATTGCCATTTAGTACTGAGGGACCAGGTAAAATAAACATTCTACGATGTGCACGACAATCCCACACAGTGAAGAGTTGTCCGTAAAAATGCCAGTAGAGCCCCCTTTGAGAAATACTGGGGGCCGGGCGCGGTGGCTCAAGCCTGTAATCCCAGCACTTTGGGAGGCCGAGACGGGCGGATCACGAGGTCAGGAGATGGAGACCATCCTGGCGAACACGGTGAAACCCCGTCTCTACTAAAAAAATACAAAAAAACTAGCCGGGCGAGGTGGCGGGCGCCTGTAATCCCAGCCACTTGGGAGGCTGAGGCAGGAGAATGGCGTGAACCCGGGAGGCGGAGCTTGCAGTGAGCTGAGATCCGGCCACTGCACTCCAGCCTGGGTGACAGAGCAAGACTCCGTCTCAAAAAAAAAAAAAAGAAAAGAAAAGAAATACTGGGAAGTAGGTAAGGAATTAACAAAGTCTAGAGAATTTTAACTCTAGGGCCTCAGCATATCCTTTAAAATCTGAGATCACAACCTCCATTTCACTCACTAAATATTTACTAAGTGCTAAAAGATAAACTAAGGCACATTAAAATTTTAAAGAGTTTATTTGAGGTCAGGCACAGTAATCCCAGCACTTTGGGAGGACAAGGCAGGTGGATTGCTTGAGCCCAGGAATTTAAGACCGGCCTGGGCATATGGTGATATCCTGCCTCTACAAAAAATACAAAAATTAACCTGGCATAGTGGTGCATGCCTGTAGTCCCAGCTACTTGGGAGGCTGAAGTGGGAGGATAGCTTGAGCCCAGGAAATCGAGGCTGCAGTGAGCCATAATTGCACTACTGCCCTCCAGCCTGGGCGACACAACAAGATACTGTCTCAAAAAAACAAAAACAAGAAAATGTTTATTTGAGCAGACAATGGTTAACTCATGTATGCAGAAGGTTGCAAATTTTTTTTTGTGAAAAATCAGACCTTGGTGATGACCTTGAGCAGGATATAAATAACTCCCACAAGCTTAGCATTTCAATAATGGAACACTAGGCATATTAACGAATTAACTCCAGAATGCAAGCAACATGGGCCTGCACCAAAGGGACACAGTTAGAAAGCTTTTGTAGAGTAAACGGCAGAAGCAAGGCCAAGAAAATCTATGATTGGTCAAAGTGGAGTAGTCTTACTTGGATCATTCCAGTAAAAGGCAGTGGTTAGAGGTTAGTTGGTTTCTGATTGGTTAAGCTACAAGTTTCATTTTCCTAGAATAAGACCATTTAGACTGAGTTGGGTGTTAGTTTGTTTATGTAGGAACCCAGGGCACTGGAGCTTCCTCAGGCAATGGCCTCCCAATTATTTTAACACAGGAAGCTGTTTTTGCTGGGCAATAAATACGTTTCCTTCTTTCCTCTGACCATGATGAAGCTTGGAACTTTGTGGCCTACCTTTAATAACTGTACAACATTCACAGTATATTTTCAGTATAACTCACCCTAATCACATCTTTCTATTCAAGCTTCATATTTCCACAATCTTGATTTCTCTTTATTTTTTATGTTGTTATATATTATATAGTTTATAAGCTACCTCAAATACTTTTGAAACTAAGCTACAAAAGTAAAATGAAAAAACAGAAAAGAAAAAGAAAACTAGATAGTAAGATGAGAAGAAAAAAATATTACACTGAGCCCCCAGATCATCCTGAGAGGTTTAAGATATTTTTTTTTTTTTTTTGAGAGAGGGGGTCTATGTCACCCAGGATTGAGGGCAGTGGTGCCATCTCAGCTGACTGCAACCTCCACCTCCCAGGCTCAAGCGATCCTCCCACCTCAGCCTCTTGAGTAGCTGGGACCACACATGTGCACCACCATGCACAGCTACTTTTTTGTATTTTTTGTAGACACAGGGTTTTGCAATGTTACCAAAGCTGGTCTCGAACTCCTCAGCTAAGGCAATTTGCCTGCCTCAGCCTCCCAAAGTGCTGAGATCACAGGCGTGAACCACTGCACCCAGACTTGGTTTAAGAGACTTTCAAAAAGAAGTATAATACAGTCTTTGCCTTCAATAGTTTGTAATCAAAATTTTTTTTTATTTTTCAGAATACACATTCTTTTCAAAGTAATCAAATTTTTAAGTAAAGATTCAAATTGAAAAGAACATCAGAGAATAATGGATAATAAAAAACAGTGATAAATTATACAACCACTGTTTGAAGAATTAGTATGGACTACAATAATTAAAATCACACGTATTACTATATATTAAGAACTGGTAACAAACAGCAACTTTTTAAGGTAAATTACTAGGATTTTCTTTATTTTATAAATAAGGAAATTGAGACAGAGAGGGTAACTTGTCCAAGGTAAGACAGCTGTTAAGCGTAGCAATTTGACCTAAGGCAGTCTGGAACCACAGCCTGTGCCCCACAGGAGTTAGAATTCAGTTAATCCTTGAATTATAGGAGGATATAGAAAGAAAAATAGAAGGGATGGGGGCAGTGGCAGTGAACCTTGGAACAGACTGAAATGAGGTACACCAGTAAAGAACCTGAATGGAGAGTATAGATTGAGGGATATTGAGAATCTAGGGACAGGGTGCAGCAAGTTTACAGTCTTAAAACTCAAAGGAAGCTTGGAGAGGTAGCTCTCGCCTTTAGTCCTCACTACTCAGGAGGCTGAGGCAGGAGGACTGCCTGAGCCAGGAGTCAAGGCTGTGTAGTGCCTTCTAATTGTGCCTCTAAATAGCCACTGCACTCCAGCCTGGGCAACTTACAGAGACTCCACCTCTTAAAAAACAAACCAAAAAAAGAAACCAAAAAAAACCCAAAGGAGATTCCATTTAAAACAGTTGGTAATAGGAAACCATTGTAGGTTCTTGAGCTCAGAAGAGATGATAAAAAGGTTTCCTCGGAAAGATGTTACATGACAGTGATATGAAATAACCCTAGCTTCAAAGCTAAACTCCTATTACTAAGCACTCTTCCTGGATCCTATAAACCTATGTGATCAGGTAAGCACATTAGAGAAGTCTTGTCTCTGAAGTTTTCAGCAACCATTCCCTAATCAGAATTCCTTCAGGTACAGCTTATTCTCCTATTCTCCATTCCCCAACTTTCTAATTGTTTTATTATACTCAGGCTGCTTGTCCCCTGAAAACATTTGTTTTCAACAGATAATCACCAAATGATCTCTATGGCTTTTTTTTTTCCTTAAGATTCCCTGATTATATTTATGATTCAAACACAACCTCCTGGGTCCCAAACACATCTCTAGGCTTCAAAGATAATCATCAAATCAAGCCCATCTTAAGAAATCTTCTGTAAGTTTTACTCTCCCTGTTTTTCCTAAAGGGCTGCTTTACCTTTCTCAGAAATGTATTAGGCATCAGGAACTACTGTCAACATATAGTTCGTCACAAAACATTATACATAACTTGAATGGCCCATCATGTAGCAAAATCTCAGTTAACCTTATCATAATAGAACAGGAGGTGGCAAGGGAAAAGCAGGAGACAGGGGAAATAATCTTTTAACACTCCACATTCAAATGGATGCAGTTTAGAACTACTATTTCCACTAATTTCTTCAATTTAAAATATCAATAACAATTTTTAAACTCTGCAATCTGCAAGACTTTAATTTGAATTTCTCAATACTCTGGATTTATTTTTTGGTCAAGGTTCTGTAACATTTCCTCTGGTCACTGTTTAACCCTTCGGAAGCAATGAGAAAGGATTCTACTTGGGGTCCTAAGATGTATTTGAGTACCACACAGGGCCTATGTCCTCCCATCCTGAGAAGCATAAACTTGTTTTTGCCACTAAAGAATAGTGACCATTGTCCAATAACAAAAGTTATAAATCTGACTCAAAATGAACTTGTGACAAAGACTTATTAAACTCACAACGGAGCAAGCTGAATGGCTTAGTGCGCTCAAAAGCATTTCAGGAACTGAGCATAAACAATGAAGAAAGGATAAGTTTGATAGGTTAGGCAGAAAAATGGTTAATATTGCCCGGGCGCGGTGGCTTATGCCTGTAATCCCAGCACTTTGGGAGGCCGAGGCAGGCGGATGGATCACAAGATCAGGAGTTCAAGACCAGCCTGTCCAATATGGTGAAACCCCGTCTCTACTAAACATACAAAAATTAGCTGGGCATGGTGGCGGACACCTGTAGTCCCAGCTACTCGGGAGGCTGAGGCAGGAGAACTGCTTGAACCCGGGAGGCAGAGATTGCACTGAACCGAGATCATGCATGCCACTGCACTCCAGCCTGGGTGACAGAGCGAGAATCTGTCTCCAAAAAAAAGAAAAAAGAAAAA
Source organism: Rhinopithecus roxellana (assembly GCF_007565055.1). Classification (NCBI taxonomy): domain Eukaryota; kingdom Metazoa; phylum Chordata; class Mammalia; order Primates; family Cercopithecidae; genus Rhinopithecus; species Rhinopithecus roxellana. The sequence goes on from NC_044551.1 coordinate 144,171,310, forward strand.
TGGTTAATATCCTACAACGCAATAGAACTACAACCTTTACGAGTACTGTATTTTTTTTCTATCCCACTCAAATAATTTGCATCTCCATTACCCAAAAAGATGTTAACTACAAAGCCTAGGCCCTAATCAATATCATCATGCCAAACAAAATACACTCCCCTAGACATCTAAATCATCCTCAGGTGGGCCTATTAAACAGGCTCCATTTTGACTCTGAAAAAAACATGCTGTCATCCTTTTGCCTTATTTCCAATACTTTTGTAATTTTTACTACGAAAAGTTTCTATAAATCAGTCAACTATTCCTTTATCATTCTCCCGCCCTCCCCGCCAATTATTGATTTTATAGGTTTTCTGGGAGGTTTAAAAAAAAAACAAAAACCTGTTGGCTCTGAATATCAAGTTATTCCTCCTGATACTTTATGAATCTGAAACTTCAAATTAAGTTGGACTCAGCCACCGGAAACCCCGGTAATTTAATACTGTTTCAACGTCACATGGCCAAAGATTTGCTATCAGTATGTGGATTTTAAACACAAGGTAGTAACTACCCACTTCGAGGGTGCTGCAGCATTTGGGTACTGGGCCAGGAGTGCTGGTGACACCTTGTGCGCGACGGGGACGGGGTCCCGGGGAGGGAGTGTCCTCGCCCTTCCCCGCTCGCCCAGAGCGCGGCGGCCAACACAGGCCTGCAGTTCACCGGCGGGGATCCGCTTCCCCGGCCTTTTGTTCAGGACTGGGCTGTGTCCCGCCTACCCGCGCGAGCCCTTCCTCCCTGTCCTAGGAGTAGGGCGAGGACCGTGTGGGAAGCAGAGCCGGGAGGAGGCGACCGGCAGGGGCTGTGGGAATACTCACCCCGCTCCGCTCGGCCCCTGACCCCGCAGCCCAGCCCGGCGAGGGCGGGGCGACGGGGCCAGGGGGAGGAGAGCTGGAGAGTGGAACCCAGCGCCCTGCGAGGCCACTGCCGCGCCGGTGCCCCTAGGGGGCTGAACGTTGGGACTACTGGGACCTCGAGGACGGAGGAAGACCCAAGCCAGCGCGCCCCGAGGCCAACCAGAAGCGGCCGTGGCCTCCTTCACTCAGAGCCGCCAGCGACCGAGTCGGAGCGTGCGCATTGCGCCTTCCCATGTGCCGTGGGGACCGCCTAGCGCAGGCCGGTGACGTGATCGGCCGCGCGCTCCGGGCAGGGGCGGGGCTAGGACCCAGGCCGGGACTGGGAGGGGGTGGAGGAGGGAAGCGAGACTTCCCCTCCGCCCGCTTCCACTGCCGCCAAGGCCCCGCCCCTCGCTTGGCGGGCAGCTCTCACCCCCCGCAACCCCCACCTCCAACCCAGCGCAGGCGGTGCCCTCCGCGGAGCACAAAGGCGGCTCGTTGAGTGGGGAGCGGGTTACTAGCAGCCCCCTAAGGTTGGAGAGCCGTGCCAGCATTCACACACTACAAAAAGTCCTGTAAACACCATAATTAAGCACAAGCACGGCTACCCCTTGAAAACTTACGGATGGAGGGAGAAGTTAGGAATTCGAATATTGACAATAGTACCATCTGTGGCACATATCCCAGAGGAGAAAAAAAAAAAAAAACTAGCAGCAAAATTAAATTGGGGGGAAACGATGGGGATAAAGACTAGAAAAATATAAGAGTAACAGGGGTAATCGAACTGAAATAGCAGACATTTGAAAGAAAACTAGCATCTGCTCCTTCTAACAACAGAGTTAAATGTGTTGGAAATGAAAGGAGAAAATGCTGGCGAAGAAGTGAAAGGAAAACCTGCCTTCAAACTACATGACATGGTTTTGATCTTGTACTACAGTTGTATAAGATGTCACCATTGGAAGAAACTAGGTGATAGGTACACCGGACTCTAGGTGCTGTCGTATTTTTGCAGTTTCCTGTGTCTATAATGATTTCCAAATAACAAGTTTTCCTTTTAGACAGAATACTGATCAGTGGCGACCAGGATGAAGGGCTGAAGGAAGGGGTTGACTAGAAAGGTGCTTGAGAGCTTTTATACCGTGATTGTGTTGGTGACTAAACCACTGTTTGACGAAACCCGTAAGAGGTATAAATTTTACTTTATGTAAAATAGTTTAAAACTCAAAATGGTGCGACTAATAAAAATGAACTTACACTAACTTTTTTTAGCAACTATGGATATAAATTAATTAGTAGCTGCCAATTTAGATTATCCATTTAATTTTTTTAAAAGCACAAGGCAGTGTGTTCTCAATGAGAGCTTAAGTAGACCAGGTATCTCCATCAGCTTTTAAGTATTTACCTTAAAAACGTATTTCACAGATGAAAACAAGAATGCGGCTTGGCGCAGTGGCGCACGCCTGTAATCCCAGCACTTTGGGAGGCCGAGGTAGGAGAATCTCTTGAGCCCAGGAGTTCGAGACCAGCCTGGGCAACACAGTGAGACCTCATTTCTACAAAAATGTTTCAAAATAAGAATAAATTTTTTAAAAAAGAATGCACTGCTTTACATCATACTCAATATTTTAGAAACGCAGCGCACCAACCACCATGTTAATTAAATTTTTTTTTGCACTGGAGGTGTTTTAAAGTTTCATAATTCACATGCCAAAAACAAAGAAACTAAAAGAAATAACTCAATTAACCCCCATGTACTTCCTGTCATCATATCCCTCATGGCAAAGAATGATATTGGCCTGTTTATGTGTTTACCGTACAACACTATAAAGTGCTTTAAGGCTACGGTCTGTCATCACAGCATTTCAAGGTTTGAGCAGGGCTCCTATAGCTCTACTCTCTGATCACTGAAGTTCACTGACAAATCTACTCACAAAGGGCAGAGTAATTGGAGGAAAGGCACGCAAGTTTATTTAGCACATATACATGAGAACCTTCAGAATGAAGACCCAAAGATACAGGGAAAATTGTAATGTCCATTTGTACGTCCAACAAAGTATGGACAGCCATGAACAAATATGATTGGACAGAAGGATATGCGCTAATGCTAATACCCTGAGTGGGGAAACCCAGCAAGACCTGTCTGTTTCTTCTTGGCCTCTCTGAGCATGTACTCCTTCCTTCCAGGTGTGGGGCGGGACCCTCTCTGCAATGACGGTCTTAGGACCTACAGTCAAAAAAGGTAGATCAGATAATTTCTTTATGGCCAGTTTTTACAAAAAAAGGTGGGGGGAAAATTAAAGTAATATTTCCAGGATTTATGACTGGCTTTGGGGAAAAGAGGTTCTAGTGTCTATGGCCCGCCTAGTTTCTATAGCTAGCCTTAGGGGAGAATGGGACCAAGAGACAGGAAGGCAGGAGAAGATCAGAGAAAAACTTTTGCTTCTGAGAGTTTCATTGTGGGGTATTATTTTCTAGTCCCGATAGTCCTAACTAGTAGTAAGTATTCTTTGAATAAAACAAGGAATTGATCACAAAAAGAAAGGGAGTTAAAATTTATTGAACACCTATTATAGTCCAGAAGCTTTATATGTACATAGTTAATCTCATAACTTCATGACATACCCATTTTATAATGATATATCTTAATTATTAAATCCTTTTAATACTTATTTTATTAGATTTCTCTGTTTCATTTGGACATATCGCTCACTTCCAAAAAGTCTTGCTTCCTTTCGCTTATGTAAAACCCATAGTCCCCGGATTCTCCTTCCAGCTCTGTGGCCATTTTTTTTTTTTTTTTTTTTTTTTTTTAAAGACAAAGTCTCCCGCTCTTTCACCAATGGCCGGGTCATAACTTACTGGTCATAATTTACTGTTACCTGGAATTCCTGGCCTCAAGCAGTTTTCCCACCTCAGCCTCCCAAAGCACTGTGATTACAGATGTGGCCATTCTTTTTTCTCATTGTTTTAGGCTTTTGTTTGTCCATTATGCTTTAATGCTCATGTTTCACACAGAGCCTTCTAAAAGTTGAAACTTCAACTTTTTTGTTTTTTTGTTTTAGTTTTCTGATACTCATGTAAATTTTTTTAATTCAAAATAGGGTTATACAAACTGCATTACATTCAAAGTCATTTTCCTTTAACCAATAAACACTTTCATTATCAAAAATTACAATGTAGTATAAATGTGTCTTTTAAGATGTAATTACAGGATTTATTCAAAAATAACAATTCATAATATCCTTTCGATAGTATGGTCCTATAAAGGGACACAACTTTTTAAGTTCCATGGTAAATGTCTTATTTACTCAATCTTGCCAGTTCTTGTTACTTGCATGCATATATCCTTTCTGCTCATATCCCATAGGTCACACGTATATTCAAGGAAGGAAGAAAATGTAGCGTCTAGCCATGGGCTCAGTCAAACCTTGACAGGGTGGGATTGTTTTATTATTAAAAGAAAGAAGAGAAGAATAGATACTAGGGAACAAAAGCTATCTCTACTGCAGCTTATAGTAGGCAGATCTCTCTTCCACCACCCTCCAGGAGTTCCTTAGGGAAAGATACATTATATAAAAGAGTTAGAGGAGGTAATCTGATTGGATGGTAGAGATAAACTTGTCTTGAAGCTGTGTGTGCATAGCACTTACTTAAAAGTGTGAGAGAAAAAAACACTAGTAGGCAAAACTATAGAGACAGTAAAAGATTAGTGGTGGAAAGAGTTTGGGGGAAGGGAGGCAAAGAGGGAAGAGATGAATACATGGAGAATAAGGCATTTTTTAGGACAGTGAAACTATGATATATGTTACTGAAATAGTGGATATGTGACATTATGTATTTGTCAGAACTCATATTGCAAAGACAAGGAACAAGGCTAGAATCTGATAACCCAGAAGGATATGCTATTGCCATGCAGTTTTTCTACATCCCCAAAAGTAAAAGAACATAGGGCCCTCTCAACCAATTCCAATGGGAGTAAAAACGCACCTGGATAATAATAGACCACTGCCAGAATGATCCTTGTAGAACATTGGGTTCCCCTGATAAATTTAAAATACAATGTATAGTTCCCAACTATCTTCAAACTCTTGAAAGATTAAAAAGTCCAACTACGAATGTTAAAAACATAGACAAAGCAGGCCAGGCATGGTGGCTCACGCCTGTAATCCCAGCACTTTTGGAGGCCCAGGCAGGCGGATCACTTGAGGCCAGGAGTTCGAGACCAGCATGGCAAGTATGGTGAAACCCTGTCTCTACTAAAAATACAAAATTATTCAGGCATGGTGGTGGTGCATGCCTATAATCCCAGCTACTTGGGAGGCTGAGACATGAGAATCACTTAAACCTGGGGGTGGGGGCAGAGAGTGGGGTAGGAGTGGGAGCGGAGGTTTCAGTGAACCAAATGGCACCACTGCACTCCAGCCTGGGCAACAGACCAAGACTCAGTCTCAAAAAAAAAAAAAAAAAAAGGAGACAAAGCAAATACCGAAATTCACTACATAAAATATTTCAACTTATTCCGACTCTTATTCAGATTGCTCAAATTGGATCATTTCCAGAAACGTGTTCTAACCTTCATAGTACAAACTAGACTCTCAAGAATAAGATACTAAAAACTCAAGCACAGGTAGAAGCTATAATCCCATTACTATCCTTTTTTTTTTTTTTTTTTTTGAGACAGAGTCCCTCTCTGTCGCCCAGGCTGGGGTGCAGTGGCGTGATATCAGCTCACTGCAAACTTCTTCGCCTCCCAGGTTCAAGCAATTCTCCAGCCTCAGTGTCCTCAGTAGCTGGGATTACAGGCGTGAGCCACCGCGCTCGGCCTAACTTTTGTATTTTTAGTAGAGACAGGATTTCACCATGTCAGTCAGGCTGGTCTTGAACTCCTGACCTCATGATCTGCCTGCCTTGGCCTCCCAAAGTACTGGGATTATAGGCATGAGCCACTGCGTTGGCCTCATTGCCATGCATTCTTAGCTATATAGCACATCACTGCTGCAATCTACATTACCTTTATCCTTTGCTAACATCAAAACCTTTACAAATAATTTTCAGTAACCTTGGGACTTTTTTTAAATGTTTCTTTATTTTATTTTATTTTATTTATTTATTATTTTTTTTTGGTATGGAGTCTCACTCTGTCGCCCAGGCTGGAGTGCAGTGACGCCATCAGGGTTCACTGCAACCTGTGTCTCCCAGGTTCCAGTGATTCTCGTTCCTCAGCCACCCGAGTAGCTGGAATTACAGGCGCACGCCACCATGCCCAGCTAATATTTTTTACTTTTAGCAGAGAGGGGGTTTCACCATGTTGGACAGGCTGATCTTGAACTCCTGACCTCAAGTGATCCGCCTGCCTTGGCCTCCCAAAGTGCTGGGATTATAGGCGTGAGCCACCATGCCCAACCTTTTTAATGTTTCTAAGGCAGCACAGATAATTAAATAATCATAGATTATCATTAAAATATGACAATTCTCCATTGCTGTTTCCATACAAATATTTGAATCCCAAGTGTCCAGTCACAGCCTCCAATTTTCTATACTGTAATTATATGTATACTACTAAAAATCAAATAAAACATATAATTTTCAAACATGTTTAATTCCATAAAAATAACGAAATTCAGAAGCAAAATTGTTTCTAAATTAGAATCATCAACGAAGTCAAGCTCTAAGTTAAGGAATGTGATCAATATAGAACATTAGTATACAATTTTTATTTTCATATTGATCACAAAATGTATATCTACTCCAAGATATTTACTCAAGAGAAATAAACATATATGTCCACAAAAATACTTGTATGTGATTATTCATAGAAGCATTATTCATAAGAGCCAAAGCTGAAAACAATCTGAACATCCTTCCAGATGAATGGGAAGCAAATTGTGGTACAGTATGTCCATGCAATGGAAGACTACTCAGCTGTAAGAAGAAACTAATTACTGCTAAATGCAACAACATGAATTCATCTCAAAACATCATGCTGAGCAAAAGAAGCCAGACATATACATACTGTATGATACTATTTTCTAGAGTTGGCAAAGCTAATCTAGAGTAGCTAATCTAGAATAAATGAGTAGTGGCTAAGGGCTGAGGATTGGAGACAGGATTAACTACAAAGGGTACAAGGTAACATTTTGGGATAATGAAAATACTTTGATTGTAGTCATGGTTATATGTTGTCTTAGTCTATTCAGGCTGCTATAACAAAATACCATAAACTAGGTGACTTATAAACAGCAGAAATGTATGTCTCACAGCTATGAAAGCTGGAAAGTCCAAGATCTGGGCACTAGTAGACTTGGTGTCTAGTGAGGACCTAGTTCTGGGTTTGTTGAAAAGCCCTATCTCCTAGTACCATCACTTTGGGGATTAAGATCTCATTTTGGGGAAAGACATTCAGACCATTGTAGCATATGGAGTATATGCATTTATCAAAATGCATTGAACTGTAGACTTAAGTTGGGAGCATTTTATTATATATAAACTATACCTCAAAAATTTATTAAAAATATAAAAATAAAACAAAACCCCAAAAATATACATGTACTTCACATGTATTAAAGGCAACAAGAAGGTGTAAGGGAAAGCTTGAAATCGCCTTGCTGTTACTGTTATCAGTTTTCTCAACTTCACTGTGATATAAACCCTTTTTCTGGCAGTATATATCACTATTTTAAATTAATAGACTTTACTTTTTAGAAAATGTTTATGAAATTTACTTTATAGAAAATGTTTAGAAAATTGAGCAGATAGTATGGATAATTACTATCTATGTATCTGTCTATATGCAACCCACTCATAGTTTTACCTTTTATTAACATCTTGCATTAGTGTGGTACATTTGTTACAATTGAGCTAAGTTATAGGCTATTGGTAAATATGTAAATTATATCCTGTCTGGTAGTGATTTGAATTGGCTGCCCCACCCCTCCAATGGAAAAACCAGTTCTATCCCATTTTGCCTGGTTCATATGAGTAAAATAATTTTTAAACATGCTCATTGGTATATCTGTATGAAAGTCATGATTTTACCCTTTTCTGAAATTATCTTTTAATGAGGGCCTGGCAATTTACACCCATGTGGCTTTTCAGTCGCAATCTTCACTGAAGTGTCCAGGACCACTGAAGGGAAGGGCAGTCCAGGGTCTTTGTAGGCACAGACGTGGGAAAATGAACCAAACCTTAACCAAAGCGTCCTTGAATGGAGAATGGTGAAAGATGGTGAAGGGCTCAAGAAGAAGTAAATGATAAAGTAGATCAATAGCAAACTGTGATAAAAGAATGTACAACACCTTCGGACAATGCAGAAAAGAAGAGTGCAGGACCGGGCCCGGTGGCTCACGCCTGTAATCTCAGCACTTTGGGAGGCTGAGGCAGGTGGATCATGAGGTCAGGAGTTCGAGACCAGCCTGGCCAACATGGTAAAACCCTGTCTCTACTAAAAATACAAAAATTAGCTGAGCATGGAGGCGTGTGCCTGTAATCCCAGCTACTTGGGAAGCTGAGGCAGGAGAATCACTTGAACCCGGGAAGCGGGGTTTGCAGTGAGCCAAGATCTCGCCATCGCACTCAGCCTGGGCAACAGGGTGAGACTCTGTCTCAACAACAACAAAAAAAAGAAGAGTCCAACAGGACATTTGCAGCACCCTATATCCATAATTCACTGATTTGGAAAGCAGTTGGTGGAAAATAATCTAGACAGTAAAAGAACTGCAGAATCTCATAAACTCTTCAGAAGTTTTGGTTCAAACACACTGTGCTTTCAGGGCCCCAGGATAGACTCCCTGGTACCTTGCAGCTAGATATTCTTTCGTACTGGACTTTCCATTCACCATCCAGCAAAGAAAATACCACAGGGTAATGAGATAAGATCAATGCACATGCCCCAGGGTCCATCTTTTGTTAGTAAGGGCTTGAATGTCCTTGTTCAATAATGATCTGTTTCCTTAAATGTTGTGTGGCTATGTTTACTAATCAGGAATTAATTATGATTATAGGATTCAACTGCATATTGATATTAGTGTGTTATAATGATATTTTGCATAAAGACAAGTTTAGTCTGCAAACCTGGAAGCCTCTGGGCAGATTTAATTCAAGAAGCTGTTCTAGATTCAGATCAAATCAGGAGTTGCCTCCTGAGGCAATAATGATAATATGCACTTGCCCAGCCCCTTCATCTGCATTATCTCATTAGTGAGACAAGAGACATACTGTGGAAAGGGCACCAATCTGAAGGCAAGAAGTCATGGGGCAAGCTTCAGTCCTGTCCCTTCCACGGTATGTAAATTTTGGGCAGTCACTTACTTTCTCTGAACCTCAGGATCTATATTTCTATGAAGTGGAACTGGTAATAATCCCCGCTTTGCAGGGCTGTGGAAACCAACATATACACATTTTTAAATTTAAGGGATTGATACCTAGAGACAATGAAATCATACCAACAATCATTAATGTGATTGTGTAATCTGTATTTTCTAACAAGGAAAGATGACCAGGTACAAAACAGAGTGTTAAAGAATTACCTCATTCATTGTCCTGTAGAAAAACAGTAAAAGGTTATAATCAGAAATTAATCATGGTGACCTCTAGGTAGGTAGGAAGATCGTGGGTGATTTTTTTTTTTTTTTATTTTTTAGACAGAGTCTCGCTCTGCTGCCCAGGCTGGAGTGTAGTGGCATGATCTTGGCTCACTGCAACCTCCGCCTCCCACATTCAGGTGATTCTCATCCCTCAGTCTCTCAAGTAGCTGGGATTAGAGGTGCCCGCCAACATGCCTGGCTAATTTTACGTACTTTTAGTAGAGATGGGGTTTTGCCACGTTGGCCAGACTGGTCTCGAACTTCCAACTTCAGGTGATCATGGGTGATTTCTTTTTCTTCACATGCTTTTGGCATTTAAGAAAAATAATGTATTATTGATATGATTTTATAATAAAAATGTTAACTTCAATTTAAAACTTAAAATTTATATCTGTGGTTTTAAATGACAACAAATGATTTAAAATCTTTAGTATGTATTGGACAGAAAGAAAGGATTGTTATCTGGGTATAAATTGTATCCTGTTGTTCTGTAAACGGAGTAAGAGTGGAGGAAAAGAGGTCAACTTCAAAGGGAAAAAAGCCAAAATGTGATGGCCGGCAAAGGATGATAATGGGACATTCTAGATGGGCAGTGCCTACCTTCTGCAGTCCAGAGTTGGCCATGGAGAATGCCCCTTTGAGGTTCAGTCTTCCTCATAAGAGGGGCTGATCATATAAATCTGAAGGGATAGATAGTAGAAAGATGGAAAGAAATATCCTTCTTTATATACACAAAGCAGGCATACAATGAGACATGAATAACGACAGGGAAGAAAGAGGATACCATGAAAGCTGTCCAGTCCCATTAAAATTACATGCTGTTAGAATGCTGAATTTGGAGTGACACTGCCCACAGTTAGGAGTATTGCTACATATTCAATGTAATGTTTAACTGTTTAATACTATGATGGTTTTAATTCTTTATGCTGTTTGATGTGTGTGATAAAGAGGAGGTAACATGCATCACCTCATAGACTTATCTCTGATATTGGTTCTTAATATACATAACACACATCCCACGTGTAAAAGTCAGATGTTCAGTCTGGTCAATGGGGAAATGCTGGGATTTCACTTGGCTAATTGGTCATAAGGGCCTCATAAGGCCCAGAGAGTGATGTAACAGCCAATAGGTGAAGTATAGCACTTGAAAAGACCACAAATAAATAATTACAATGCCTTCCCAGATACTTATGAATTCCATTAATCTCATTGAGGCCATTCAGACTGAGGTTACCTGCTTGTGTAATGCTTGGCCTAGAGATTCCACAAATCTGAAGCTGCCTAAGGTCCCAGGCGGGAAGACTGGGGTGTGGGCAGCTGGACAGTGCTAGAGGACATCTGCCTGGAATAAGGGCAACAGTCAAGATGTTATGAAAACACTTTGCCTGTGTGCTGCACCCATGTCACATCCCTGTATCCTTTCAATAAATGCCTTTGCTAAATGGAGTGTGGGTATCTCATTTCTTCAGCTTTCAGAAATATAATTAAAACAATCTGGATTGGAATATCCAAAAGGAGATATCCAGTAGACAGTTGTTTAGTGTATAAGTCCAGAGCTCATGGAAGAGGTCAAGCTGAAAATATATACAGTGAAGTTATCTCCTATGCTTGCTTAACTTATATTAACTCTACTATATGCATTTGGCAAAAAACAAAAACATATTTTTCTTATAACATGGCCGCTAAATGCAAGCCAACAACTTCATCTGGCGTTTAACTAAAGAAACAACCTTCTGTTCCAATAGCGGAGGAAAACTGGCTGTGTAGGATTTCTTGATTGATAGTATATACATTCAAAATCGTGTATACAGTATTTTAGAGGAAATTTTAAAGATTTTCAAAGATAATTTTAACTCTGTTTTATTTTTGCCTTTCACGCTGACTTTAGATTCTAGCCCCCTCAGAACAAGTCAGTCCCTGTATCTGGGTGTCACTGATATACAGGTGATTGCAGTTCTGGTCACAGAAGAGGCTATTCTGGAGAGAGTACATAGAGTGAGAGAAGAAGAGACCTGGGGGTGAAATCTTAGGGAACATCAATATTTGAAAAGCAGACAGAAGAGCCTAGAATGATTCTAAAAGAATTAGGAGGGGGGTGAGGAAAGAAACCAAGAAGAGAGTTTCCCGAGAGTGGTTAACAGTGTCAAAAATAAAGCAAAGAAAATCAAGGAAGATAAGTCCTGAGAAGCAACCACTGGCTTTGGAAATTAAGAAGATACTGATGACCTTAGCAAAAGCAGTTTGGGTGTTATGATGGCGGATGCCTCTCTAAAAGAATAAGTAGCCCTGGCATGGTGGCTCACGCCTGTAATCCCAGCACTTTGGGGGGTCGAGGTGGGCAGATCACAAGGTAAGGAGTTCGAGACCATCCTGGCCAATATGGTGAAACCCCTTCTCTACTAAAAATACAAAAATTCGCCGGGTGTGGTGGTGGGTGCCTGTAATCCCAACTACTCAGGAGGCTGAGGCAGGATAATTGCTTGAACCCGGAAGGTGGAGGTTGCAGTGAGCCAAGATCGCACCACTACACTCCAGTCTGGGTGACAGAGCCAGACTCCATCTCAAAAAAAAAAAAAAGTAAAAACGACAAAACGTGCAGAGTGGCAAGGAAGTAGAGACTTCAAGCTTTTCTATGAAGAGAAGGAAAAAGGGTGGCAGGTAGGGAAGAATAAGAGCCAAGGAGTAAGGAGGGGTACTTTGGTATTTCACATTTTAAATGGGTGTTGGTTTTTATCCAATTTATAGGCCAAGCACAAGAACCAGAAGGAAAGAGGAGATAATTGAAACAACACAGTCCCTGAAGAGACACAGGGTGAGTCCCAAGTACTTAGTTGCATTAACTGGAAGAAGGGCAAAGGAGAAAGATGTACTGGGAATAGATGCCTTGTGTTTGAGAGAAAAGAAATGCCAGGGAGAAAGAATTGAGGAAACTTCATTTCCGATAGCTTCCACTTTCTTTGTAACATAGGAAGTAAGCACAGCCATTTTCCTTTATTTATTTATTTATTTATTTATTTATTTATTTATTTATTTATTTATTTATTTTGAGACGGAATTTCACTCTGTCACCCAGGCTGGAGCACAGTGGTGCAATCTCAGCTCACTGAAACCTCTGCTTCCCAGGTTCAAGCAGTTCTCCTGCGTCAGCCTACCAAGTAGCTGGGACTACAGGTGCATGCCACCACGCCCAGCTAATTTTTTTGTATTTTAGTAGAGACGGGGTTTAACCTTGTTGCCCAGGCTGGTTGTGAACTCCTGAGATCAGGCAATCCGCCCACCTTGGCCTCCCAAAGTGCCGGGATTACAGGCGTGAGCCACCGCTTCCAGCCAAGCACAGGCATTTTCTAAAAGTAAGGAAGAGGGTGATGGGTGCACCAAAATATCAGAAATCCCCACTACGGAACTTATCCTTGTAACCAAACACCACCTGTTCTTCCAAAACTTATTGAAATAAAAAAAAATAAAAGTGAGGAGAGGTGCTTAGAAAACAAGTAAACTTTTAAAATAGTCTTTAAAGGAAAGAGGAGAAGCTGAGAAGGGGTATACAGGATTTGAGAGTATAGCTAAGACTGGATTTCCTCTATTTGTGGAGGTCCTAATTCCTAAATTTTATGAGATTATTTTTCCCAGTACCACTCATTCTGGTTGGGTGAAGGAGTATAAAAGGGAGATGAGGCCTGGTGGGGTGGCTTGCGCCTGTAATCCTAGCATTTTGGGAGGCCAAGGCGGGCGGATTGCCTGAGCCCAAGAGTTTGAGACCAGTTTGGCCAAAATGGTGAAACCCCGTCTCTACTAAAAATATATAAATTAGCTGGGCATTGTGGCGGGTGCCTGCAATCCCAGCTACTTGGGAGGCTGAGGCAGGAGAATCCCTTGAACTCGGAAGCCTAGTTTGCAGTGAGCCAAGATGGCACCACTGCACTCCAGCCGGGCAACAGAGTGAGACTCCATCTCAAAAAAAAAAAAAAAAAAAAAGCTGGGCGCAGTGGCTCGCGCCTGTAATCCCAGCACTTTGGGAGGCCAAGGCAGGCGGATCACAAGGTTAGGAGAGCGAGACCATCCTGGCTAACACAGTGAAATCCCATCTCTACTAAAAATACAAAAAATTAGCCAGGGGTGGCGGGCGACTGTAGTCCCAACTACTCAGGAGGCTAAGGGAGGAGAAAGGCATGAACCCGGGAGGCGGAGCTTGCAGTTAGCGGAGATCGCGCCACTGCACGAAAGAAAGAAAGAAAAAAGAAATAGAGAGTGAGATAACTAGCAGAATAGGAAGACATGTTTGGAGAGGAGGAGGCTAGTGTGTGAAATTACAGATATATCAGTTTGTTCCAGTTGGGCACAAAGCTCAGAGATCAATCCAAGCTGAGTTGCCCATATAGAGAGGAAGCAAAGGCCCTAACCATTGAATAGGCACAGAACTATGAGAGTAAAGTAGTGGAAGGGTCATTCATGGAGGACTTAAGGTGAGGTTGAAAGACAATGAGCCAAGAACCAAAAAGTCTAAATGAATGTAAACGATTAAGAAAAAGATGGTAATGAGGAAGGTAGAAAATAATACCACGGGTGGCATGCGGTGGCTCACACCTGTAATCCCAGCACTTTGGGATGCTGAGGCAGGTGGATTACTTAAGGCCAGGAGATCTAGACCAGTCTGGCCAACATGGCAAAACCCCATCTACTAACAATACAAAAATTAGCAGGGTATGGTGGCGGGCACCTGTAAACCCAGCTACTTGGGAGGCTGAGGCAAGAGAATCAGTTGAACCCGGGAGGCGAAGGTAGCAGTGAGCTGAGACTCCATCTCAAAATAATAATAATAATGTAGCAGGACTAGCCGCAGACAAAACCCCTCATACACCGAGATAGTGAAGGGAGTAGCTTTAATCAGCTGGGAGCATTGGCAGGCTAGCATCTTAAAATCCGAGCTTGTCAGGTGCTCAACTTCTGTCCCTTTTAAGGGCTCACAATTCTAAGGGGGTCCGCGTGAGAGGGTCATGATCAATTGAGCAAGCCAAGGGGTACATGACAGGGGCTGCGAGCACCGGTGGTCAGAGTGAAACAGAACAGAACGGGAAGTTTTACAATGTCTTTCTAGGTCAGGGGTCGAATTTTAACTACGAGGCTTAGGTCAGGCAGGCCCAGGTCTGGTTTGGGGTCTGGTTCCTTGGTTTCCGTTCTGGTTCCTAGGCACTGGGCTACCTGCCTTTAGTTTCGCTTCTCTTTCCTTTTCTGAGTATAAAACAATATTAGAGGGTCTCTCTCTTCCCTCATTTCCCCCCTTTGAGACTCTGACTTTTTATTAGTGGGAGTTCTCACTCTTATTTTTGCTACTTATGTCTTCTTGTGCAATAGATTGATAGTGATTCATATAGTACACTTGTGCTGAAGCATTTTGGTGAACTAAGGTAGCAATGAAGCTTTTTATCATTTGAAGAAGTACAGGTAGCAAACAAGGGAGCAGTAAGCAGGTTTCTATTACTATTATAACTCCTATTATAAGAGTTTTAAATTTTCCTAGTACTGGAACCACCTTCTAAACGTGGCTTCAGGGTCGAATCCATGCTACACTTGTACGGGCACATGTGCCAATTTTGTTATATCTTTAACTATGTCTTCAACTACTTGCCTCTGATCATCTATGTGTAGATAGCAATTAGTAAGGTTAAATTTCTTATAGACCTCTCTTTCAGCTGCTAGCAAGTAGTCGAGAGCCAATCTATTTTGATAGACAGCATTTCTTATCTGAGTTTCTTGCCGGGCTGGAATAGTCAAGGCTTGACCGGTTTTATTAGTGATGATTTCTAAAACAGCTTGCAACCACATGATTCGGTTGAGCATGTAAATGGGGGTCCAGTATCCCCATGAACGGTCTTGTGTCTAAGTGGCAGGCCTATAGTATTGTATACTTTTTTTAGGTGGCCATTCATCATCTTTTTAATTACCTGTGGCTATGTTTCACTTTTCATGGGAAGCATAGACAGGGAAGCCCAGGAGTTCACCTGTTTTTATGGGCAGTAGGAAGAAAGATGGTTTAATAGTGCCAGTAACACAACTACTTGTTCACTGGTCAGGCAGCTTAGCGTAGGCTCTCTGTCTACATATCCAGTATAGCCCAGTGGGGGCCGTCCAATCCCAGTGGGATTCTGGGTGGGCCCAAACGGTCTGAAACTTTGGAAATTTACTGAATGGATTTTTATCTGTATGGTTTGAACTCCACCATGCAACTGTTTTTGTGGTACCATTACACAGTTTTTGTCCTAGGCAACTAAGTCATCATACAGAATGAGTAAATTCTTTCCTTTTTTTAGCTATGCAATATTGTCTAATAATTGAGACTTTTAGAACCTACAAATGATCAGGGTGATTCTTTTGGGCCAGGAATTTATCGGGAACTGGGTCTGTAGGCACTAATTATCAGGCTTCTTATGGTCATTGATCTTCTATTACAGTTTCTCCACAAACATAACATGAAGTGACATTTAGAGACTGGGCTACATGCTCGGCTAATTGCAAAAACAAATTTCTGGTTTTTCCTGGAGTCTCTGGCACTGGCACATTTAGTTCATCATAGAAAGTCTGAAATACTGGTTCCAGAGAGAGTTTACAAACCTCCTCTTTTACTAAGATATTTAGTCTAGGATCTAGTCCTTTTTCTATCGATGCCCAGAGATACATATTCTCCTTTTTTCTACCTTGGGTTTAAGGGATTTGTAATTACTAATTTCAAGGGGTTGTAGCTTCCACTCATACAGAAGGGGCTGCCTTCTCCTTTTTGGAGCTAAACAGGATCTTTTTCATCCTTTTTCTAAGTAGTCCATATGATACAAGACCAGTAATTACACACATTTGCACATGAACTTAATTCATGGCAGATATACTTATTTCCTGCCGTGTAACTTTTTTTTTTTTTAAAGATCTGCATCTTATACTATGCCAATTGCTATTGATACTGGCACAAGCATTAAATTTTAGGGTTATATGCTTGGGGACCCCTCTTTCTTCTGTCCTAGCTATTACTTTACTTGTGTCACCTAGAAAAGGACCAGTCCTTCATTTTATTTTAAAAACTGTGATCATGGGAGGCTTAAAATGGGTCATAACACACATCAGGTTGGTTATTTCCTGGGCTACATACCTTGGATAGAATAGCATTATACAAACAAGTTTCTTTTAGAGTCCCGGTACACTTATAATAACCATAAAATAATAGAACTGTAGCAATCTTTTGTCCTACCTCAGTGACTTGATGTATAAACTGGGAACAGTCCTCAGTCTGAGGAAGGAAGTCTTTACTGTTTAAGTCCAAATTTTAAGGAAGATGAGTCCTGCGATGAGTTTTCTCATGCTTCGGCCGTGCGTGGACCGGTCAGCTTCCGGGTGTGACTGGAGCAGGGCTTGTCTTTTTCAGAGTCACTTTGCAGGGGTTGGCGAAGCTGCTCCCGTCCACGTACAGCTCCCAGTCTACTGATGTTTAAGGATGGTCTTGGAGGTTGAGCCCACTAGAATAAACTGAGTCCAATACTTCTACACAATTATGTTTAATTGGGCTCTCTCATACCAGGAGCAAGGTGACAGGGTTTAGGGTGTTGCAAACTTCAATGGTTATGCGGGGATTTTCACAGAGCAAGCTTTGGTGTTTAGTTAATCTAGCATGCATTAGTTAATGATGTCCTTTGGTATTTATTAAAGTCACTGCAGCATGGGGGGACTTTATGTTTAGGTTTTGCCTAAGAGTTAGCTTATCTGCTTCTTGTGCTAACAGGGCTGTTGCTGCCAGGGCCCTTAGATATGGGGGCCAGCCTTTGGAAGCCCTGTCTAGTTGTTTTGAGAGATAGGCCACTGGTCTTGGCCACGGCCCTACAGTCTGGGTTAAAACTCCAACTGCCATTTTTTTTTTTTTTTTGACACATAGAGTGTAAAGTTTTGTTAGGTCAGGTAGCCCCGGGGCTGGGGCTGACCTGAGTTTTTCTTTTAACTCATGAGAAGCTTGTTGCTGTTGGTTGTAATAGATGTAGTTTATCTAACTTATATTTTTATTGACTGTCATCTACCAAAATATTGACTTAAATCCTGTAACTATTTGATTTCAAGCTTTAAATTGATCTGGTATTCCTTGCGGGGCTCCAATTGCATCTAAATAGATGTGAGAGTTGAAAGATCTATAAGGGGCTTATCTCGCTTTACGATGTTTTATTTTTCCTCCCTCTGGTTGATGAAATGCCAGGGTGAAAGGGATAGCCAATTGGACTAAAGCGTAAGTGCCACTCCAGTTATTCGGCAGAGTGCCCAGTAAAGGTCCACCACAATACCACCACACATCCGCTCAGGGATGAACAACGGCTGACTGATTGATAAGCTCTTGAAAATTCTCAAGCTCACTGTATCCCTTCAGGTCTCCAAGGAATGCTAAGTTTCCTCCCTGTTGTGAGAGACACGAAGTGAACTTAGTGTTGGGAGACGGAGGCTGGATGGCCCTCGGGGGCTGACACGCAGAGTGCCGGACTTTGGGATATAGCACAGAGAGCTTGGCATGACTTATTAGTCCAGGCTGTAGAATCCTGGAAAAGAGCTACTATGCAGCCCATGCCTGGTCGACTGGAGGACCACCTTAGTGGAAGGGGGACAGTCAGGGCCTCTGGCCTGCCATGTGCACAAGCATAACGATTGCTTTTGTTTAATGTGCAGATGGAATATTTGATTCATTTCAACCAGGCATTTGTATCTTGGTATGCTGTCTTAATTGCCAAAGTTTGTTTTAAGTCTTTAACTTCTATGATCCTCTAGTAAAATGAATGTTTCCTTTAGCACCTATTTTTATTAGTTTTTAGACCAAACAAAACTAAACACCATTTTATATTTAATAATGCTTCTTGTATGATTTTTATACCAGATAAGCTAAATTTTACCTTTATATTAGTGTGTTATTAATGTTAAACTTAATTTTACTAAAACCTTGTAGACGTATTTATCCAATTTTTCATGTTTGACCATAGGGTAAGATTTTATAGACTCTTGCTAACGTTTTAAAATTTTTGTTAAGGGGCAGGTTGGTGCTTTAAGAAAAACCTGTTGCGTTTTTACTTTAAAGTCCAGTTCACAGAAAAACTGGATGATACCTTTTTAGCTAATACGTTTACACACAGAATTTTCTTTACAGTTAACGTTTTAAAACTCACTTAAACTTTCAAAACAATAATTGTTTAACCTTTTAATATAGGTAAAAATCCACATTCTTATGCCTCCTTATAATTTTTACCAAAGGTATATTTTACTTTTCTTATACACCTTACACATAAACTGTTTCTTCAATAGTACTCAGGAGGCCTTATTACTTTTAAATTATACAATATTTTTTGCATAAAAAATTTTTTGATAACATTTTTCTTTCACGACTTTCGCAGACAATTCTTCAACATGTCTCAACTTTCTGACTTATTACAAACATTTCTTTATTTAAACAACCTGTTAATTTATTTCAGGACAATAATTTACCATATAACACTCTTTTAACATAAATTCTGCCTCCCTCTTTTTTTTCCTTTTTTTTTTTTTTTTTTTTTGAAGATAACCATTCTTTTTTTTTTTCTGTTAGCAAAGCATCTGCTGCTACAGATTGAATGCATCTGGGCCATCCACGGATTACTGGGTTAAGGATTTTTGATAGGAAGGTTTCAGTGCTTTCAGGATATGCCCTTGTTTACAGCGACAACAAAGTGGTATTAGAGTGTTACAGGATTACTGAGAATACTTTTAATTATCAATTATAGGTTTTAAATTTACCTTGGCTTTTAAAGGAATAGGGTATACTGTTTTTTTCTTAACTACCGTAAATTTCTTTTTCTTTTTCTTTCTCTCTTTGGCTTTCTGTCTGTCTCTCTCTTTCTTTGACTTTCCTTTGGCCTCTGTCTCTTCCTCTCTTTCTGCCTCTGTCTTTCTCTGTCTCTCTCTCTTCTTGACTCCTTCTTTGTCTCTCTGTCTCTTCCTCTCTGTCTTTTCCTTTCTCTCTTTGCCTCTTTCTCTCTCTGTCTCTTTCCTCTCTCTCTGCTGTTCTTTCCTTGCCTCTGCCAGCCACTTATGCTGCTATTCTCTTAACTACTGTGGAGGGGAAGGGGGTCTAAAACCAGCTGTAACTGTCTCTGTACGGAAACTGGTCTGCATGCCTTGGCTTACAGGTTACCTTGTGCCATACCTTTGAAACAAGGGACCTGTCTAGGCTTCCTTCTGATGGCCAACCCACCTCTAATGCTGGCCAGTCTATTTCACACAAAGTTCTAAGTTTACCTGGTGTCATAGTAACACCGTAATCTCTTTTAAATACTTTCTTGAAAATTTTTTCAACATAGTTCCTAGTGGGGTGGGCTTACTTTGTGCCCGACCCATGTCTCCTCGGGACAAAACACCACGCTCACACCACACGCACACTACAAAACAAAGAATGGGTAAAAAGGGCACACACACACTTTTACAGTTTATGCCAAACCAGAATCAAAACCAAAATCAGAGTATCAAGAAATCCAAGCCAGGTCAAAACCAAAACCAAAACCAAAGTATCAAGCAATCCAAGTCAAGTCAAAAACAAAACCCAAAATGCCGGTACAGGCACGTTGTGGGTGATCAGGCCATGCTTCCACTCAAATGGAGGGGGCAAGTTCCCAAGACCAGTCCCGTCAAGCAATTCAAACCAAGTCAAAACCAAAACCAAAACCAAAGTGCCAATAAAGGCACACCGTGGGTGATCAGGCCACGCTTCCACTCAAACAGAATGGGCACGTTCCAAAGACTAGTCTTACCAAGTTTTAGATGTCCAGACTCCAAGTGCCAGTTCCTTCCCGGTGTTCAGCCACTGCATTGATCCTCCACGGGGGCCTGCCATACACTGCTCTGGCGAGGCGTCCCACCGGGGCAAATGCCTACCCGGGAGCACCCTTAGTATCCACACCTCCCAGCTGGTTGGAGTCCCCCAGAAGGGATGTTCCACAGGGCAGGCTAAAGCCGCCTAAGGAGCTGCCTTGACCATCCGTTAATCACCTCGCTTCCCGGTCAGGGAACCAAGAAATGTAGCAGGCTGAGCCAAAACCCCTCAGGCACTGAGATAGTGAAGGGAGTGGCTTTAATCAGCTGGGAGCATTGGCAGGCTTAAAATCCGAGCTCGTCAGGTGCTCAACTTCTGTGCCTTTTAAGGGCTCACAACCCTAAAGGGTTCCCCGTGAGAGGGTTGTGATCGATTGAACAAGCCAGGGGGTACGTGACAGGAGCTGCAAGCACCAGTGGTCAGACTGAAACAGAACAGAATGGGAGGTTTCACAATGTCTTTCCATACAAGGTCTGGAATCTATGGATAACAACAGTTGCTAGGTCTGGGTCGAATTTGGACTACCAGGCTTAGGTCAGGCAGGCCCAGGCCTGGTTTTGGGTCTGGTTCCTTGGTTTCGGGTCTGGTTCCTAGGCGCCGGGCTACCTGCCTTTAGTTTCGCTTCTCTTTCCTTTTCTGAGTATAAAACAATATTACGGCCGGGCGCGGTGGCTCAAGCCTGTAATCCCAGCACTTTGGGAGGCCAAGACGGGCGGATCATGAGGTCAGGAGATCGAGACCATCCTGGCTAACACGGTGAAACCCCGTCTCTACTAAAAAATACAAAAAACTAGCCGGGCGAGGTGGCGGGCGCCTGTAGTCCCAGCTGCTCGGGAGGCTGAGACAGGAGAATGGCGTGAACCCGGGAGGCGGAGCTTGCAGTGAGCTGAGATCCGGCCACTGCACTCCAGCCTGGGCGACAGAGCGAGACTCCGTCTCAAAAAAAAAAAAAAAACAATATTACAGGTGTCAGGCCTCTGAGCCTAAGCCAAGCCATCGCATCCCCCGTGACTTACACGTATACGCCCAGATGGCCTGAAGTAACTGAAGAATCACAGAAGAAGTGCAAATGCCCTGCCTCGCCTTAACCGATGACATTCCACCACAAAAGAAGTGAAAATGGCCAGTCCTTGCCTTAAGCGATGATATTATCTTGTGAAATTCCTTTTCCTGGCTCATCCTGGCTCAAAAAAATCTCCCCCACTGAGCACCTTTTAATCCCTACTCCTGCCCGCCAGAGAACAACCCCCTTTGACCGTAATTTTCCTTTACGTACCCAAATCCTATAAAACGGCCCCACCCTTATCTCCCTTCGCTGACTCTCTTTTCGGACTCAGCCCGCCTGCACCCAGGTGAAATAAACAGCCACGTTGCTCACACAAAGCCTGTTTGGTGGTCTCTTCACACGGATGCGCATGACAAGATGGTGTCTCTCTTCCCTCAATAATAATACCAATGGGTTGGTATATAGCTCAATAGAAGAAAAATTTTACGTAATAAGCAAATAAAATGGTCTGGAATCAGCACGTTGGCACTCAGAGAATATCAGCAATACCTCTAGGCCATGAGGAAGAGAGTCAGGCTAAAGTAAACTGGGGATCCCAAGGAGACCTGTTTCAAATAGGTGAGTTCATGTCATACTGGCTCTCTCTACAAAGTGGAAGTGTTAAGCCAATTAATATTCATTCATTTGTTTCAAAAACACATCAAGAATATAACATATACCAGGCACTGTGCTAAGTGCTAGAAATACAGCAATGAACAAGACAAGCGCTGCCCCTGCCTTAATGGAGGTTAGAGTCTGTATGCAAGACTCTCAACAAGCAAGCAGAAAAAAATTTTGAGCCTGAACATGTTATGAGGCTGCTTAGATCTGGTTGTTGAAGGAATGTTAAAGGCTAAATCCACCAAAGCTTTCCCAAGAGTAAAGATATGCATACAATCTGGCAGGCATTGATATTGATAATGTTGATAAGCCTTCTCAGGTCTTTAAAAAAGTCACTGATAGAGTTGTTTACTAAAAAGCAAACACTAGTTTATTGTATCTTTAGGGATTATTTACATTACAACAAGGCACAGAATCTATTGATATGGAAATCAGTTAAGAATGCTTTAATAGCAAAACAACCACAGAACTGTATAATGTTCTTCCAAAACATAATACCTAAGAACCACATGAAAGTTAAATTTAAATGTTATATGCATGCAAGATGGAAAATTTCCTAGACGCTTTTAGAAACACTATTATAGATTGCTATTCCGAGTACCAAATGATAAGAGCAGTGAAAAGAACTACAGATGAATTATAGGTAGATAATATGTGACAACTGCACGTAAATTATGTGTAAGATCGTCTTTCCTTTGACACACCAAAAGCTTTACCCAATAAGAGTATTTTCAATTACAATTAGTAAATTTCAGACAGAAACATTCAACCATTTAGATCCACTTTGAAAAAAGTTGTGTTATATCACCATGTTTACAAATACAATCCGTGTGTTAATAAATTTCTATTTTAAAAAACACAATATATCAGGAAGATAAAATGTAAGCAACGTCAAGTAATCAGAGATAACACTTTCCATGAATGAATGTAACAAAATAAGGTATAAAACTGAAAACAAAAAAAAATCAAATCTTTAAAAAATGGATTATAATGTACTGTAGAAGATGGGAGAGAATAAGAAGGAAGAAGAAAACATGAAGCAACAAAAACTTATCACAAGATACCATATTCCTGGAGTACAAGAATGTTCAAGCCTCAAATCCAGAAGCCAACAGTCCCTTTTAGCCTTGTTAGCACATCCTCACAACCGGAGGCTTGAACATAAGCTTTTAGGGCCCAGTAAAGCCTTTGGGAGGCTTGCCACCTTGAATTTCACTGTGGATAAGGCTCAGTGAACAAATACCAGGCTGAAAAACAAGCTGACCTTCCCTCAGGAGGAAGGCTTTGGCTTAGGATAGATTTAAAGATTTCAGTCCCATGTTTGCTTCCCCAAACTCCACTTGATTGTGCCAGAGGCCCCCTACCTTCCCGGTGCTTTGCAAATTTTGTATTGGAACCATTTGTCTTAGAGAATATATACATCCTGGAAAATACTAATATGTCATAAAATAAATTTTCTCCTATCTTACATGAAATAAGATTAAGGATCTAGTCCCACAGAAAACATACTTCAGCAGGGTGTAAATAATGACAGCCACATAGTCATTCAACAACTGCTTACTCAGTAACTACTAAGTGCAAAGCACTTTGAGCAAAGCAGCATAAAGATAAAATTCTTGGTCACAAGCGATAGAAACTAACTGGCTAATTTTAGCAGAAAAGGAATTTATTGGCAGAATAACAAGTAGCTCATAGAATCAACAGGAAGACTGAAGAACAAGGCTAAAAAAAAAAAAAAGAGCAGGAGCCAAGGGCAGTCAGACAGCGGGAACCACAAGGTCACATCCCAGTTTGGTTAGGCTGCTGCTTCTGTTGGCCCTGCCACAGGTAAACATACTGCCAGACAATGTGCTGGAACCACTGCCACTGGGAATATATTTTAACCATTCTTTCCCATTTGCATGATTCATTTTAGAATTAAAAGTCCCCAGTCTGATTGGCCAAGTCTAGATTTCTTGCTCATGAAATCTAGCTGCTGGGGTTGGGAAGAAGGACTACTTGGCAAATTTGACTTCTGGAGAGAGAGTTAGGGTCCTGCTACCTACCAAGACTCACACAATGCCGAATTGCTCTCAAAGTAGGAAACAAGTTTTTTTTTTTTTTTTTTTTTTTTTTGAGACGAGTCTCGCTCTGTCGCCCAGGCTGGAGTGCAGTGGCGCGATCTCGGCTCACTGCAAGCTCCGCCTCCCGGGTTCCCGCCATTCTCCCGCCTCAGCCTCCGAGTAGCTGGGACTACAGGCGCCCGCCACCACGCCCGGCTAGTTTTTTGTATTTTTAGTAGAGACGGGGTTTCACCGTGTTAGCCAGGAGGGTCTCGATCTCCTGACCTCGTGATCCACCCGCCTCGGCCTCCCAAAGTGCTGGGATTACAGGCTTGAGCCACCGCGCCCGGCCAGGAAACAAGTTTTAATGCTCAATGGTCAGATAATTTGTTTTTTTTTTTTTTTTTGAGATGGAGTTTCGTTCTTGTCGCCCAGGCTAGAGTGCTATGCCAGGATCTTGGCTCACTGCAACCTCCCCCTCCTGATTTCAAATGATTCTCCTACCTCAGCCTCCCAAGTAGCCAGGACTACAGGCATGCACCACCATGCCCAGCTAATTTTTGTATTTTTAGTAGAGATGGGGTTTCACCATGTCGGCAAGGCTGGCCTCGAACTCCTGACCTCAGGTGATCCACCCACCTTGGCCTCCCAAAGTGCTGGGATTACAGGCATAAGCCGCCGCACCTGGCCTGGTCAGAGAAATTTTAAATGTTCACTTCAATCTGTAGTTTGATCACAAAACACATACTCTTTTCCCTGTACTTCCCCAAAGAGATGCTATGGCAATCGCTGCTGCAAGTTATCAGCACACCATATTTTGAAAAAAAAATATTTTTTTTTTGAGACGGAGTCTCACTTGTCGCCCAGGCTGGAGTGCAATGGCAGGTTCTCCGTTCACTGCAAGCTCCGCCTCCCGGGTTCACGCCATTCTCCTGCCTCAGCCTCCCGAGTAGCTGGGACTACAGGCGCCCGCCACCTCGCCCGGCTAGTTTTTTTTAATTTTTAGTAGAGATGGGGTTTTACCGTGTTAGCCAGGATGGTCTCGAAATCCTGACCTCGTGATCCACCTGTCTCAGCCTCCCAAAGTGCTGGGATTACAGGCGTGAGCCACCGCGCCCAAAATCCATATTTTGAATTTTATAAAGTCTCTCCTAACTTACCCATTCCAGGTTTCCTTACCTTCAACTGACAAAAGTTATTTACACAATGGGCAACCCTCCTGCCTGTATGAGATTATAGGCATCTTCAGCCACTGGGCCTGGTTAAATAAGAAGGTATGCCAAGGAATCTCCTAGTTCATATACTCCCCTGCCTCCATTATATACAGCATTCTTATTTTCCCTTGATAATAAATGTCAGTCACCCCAGCTAAGACTGGAATCTCTTTCTGGGCCCATTTGCCCCAGATGAAGAGGCCAGAATGGCTTGGTGGAAACCTAAACTTCTTATTCTAGTAGAACCATTTTTGTGTCCTCTGGAAGCATCACTCGTCTTCTAAACCACAAATAGCCAGAGTTGAGAGAGCAGAAGCCAATATTATATGAATGGGCATTTGGAGTAATTGTGAGAATCTTCATGCCCACTTTCAATCCTTGTTTACTTGACTCACTTACAGGAAAAACATCATCATATATGGTTGCTGGTTCAGACCATACTGCAGAATCATAATTCAACCTTACAAGGTCTTTTTCTCCCAGCTGGAGTTGTAACTAAAAATAGGCTGTTCATATTCTATAAGTAAACTTATTGCTTCTGTTGATGAGATGTGTCATAAGACAAAGAAATCCTGTGGGCATTAGCATGTTGCCTTACTTTTTTCCCTCTGTAATGTGAGTTCCTTCGTCAGTTGCAAATGAGAATCTATGACAATTTACAAGACATTCAATAAGCCCACAGTGATGGTGTGAGGGGGGGCATGGTGGGCAAGAAAGACATATTCAGGATAGGTATTTATTCCAATGAGGAAATCAATGCTTATTCCACGATAAAGGTCCAATGTAGTCATCTTGCTACCAGGTGGCCACCATCACAGTTATGGTGCCACATCGGGGGTTTAGAATTGAAAGCTACAGCTGACAGACGAGACACTCATTATGGCCACATATGTCAGCCTTAGAGAGAGGAATTCTCACCAAGAGAATTGAGCCAAAGTATCACTTCCGTCTCTGCCACAAATAGATTATTTACCTAGCCCTGAGGTAATTGGGGAAGATAATCTGTTATCCATAGAATAAGTCACCTTGCCTACCTTCTGCAGTAGGGATCTTTTGATGACCATTCATGTGGGGCATAAATAATAACATTATCTGAGTCCATTCTAAGAATCCATCCACAACCTCTTTCTCAAGGCTTGTTTCCAATCAAGCAAGTTCTCTCTCTCTCTCTCTCTCTCTCTCTCTCTCTCTCTCTCTCTCTCTCTCTCTGTCTTTCTAGTGATGGGGTCTTACTAACTATGTTGCTCAGGCTGGTCTCGAACTCCTGGCCTCAAGTGATCCTCCCGCCTCAGCCTCCCACATAGCTGGGATTATAGGCCACTGCAGCCAGCCAAACAAGTTCTTGACCAAAGAACATAATTCGAATCAATGTAGATCTTTACCTCAACTCCTGAGTCCATATAGGTAGGCCAAGGGTGGGTCAGAAGTGTTGTGGAAATTTCACCATGGGAATTTAAGCGACCTATTCAATATACTTGCTCATACCTTCATCACTTAATTCTGGAGTGCTGCTGGGGACTCTGTGGCTTGGCATATCAGATAAACTGTTTTGCAATAGGCAGCTAAAGTCATGTGATCATCTAGTTTCCTAATGATCAGGCTTTCTGTTCCTATCAGGGTGATTAGCAAGCTAAGAGCCATTTCTCAAAAGGATAATAGTAAATTGGCAAAGAGTATATGGCTTTCCTCCAAATCGTAGGGGCCTCTGTTGTGATTCTTCTTAGGATTTTCCCACAAGTTCTCTATAGTTGCCCAATCTGCCACAATCACTCGTTTATCTAGAGAGCTTTCCCTTGTTCTGAGCTTCAACAAATCTGGCAGCCTTTCAGTGCACATGGTAAATGGTTTACAAACCATTTGGGGCAGCATAATCTCTAAAATCTAAAGAGATTAACCAAATATTATGCCTTTTTTCTTGGTGATAGAAGGCAAGGCATAGTGGCTCATGCCTGTAATCCCAGCACTTTGCGAGGCTGAGGTGGGATGATTACTTGAGCCCATGAATTCAAGACCAGCCTGGGCAACATTGTGAGACCCCATCTCTATAAAAATAAATAAATAGAAATAAAAAATATAAGGCATAAGATAAAGCAACTTTTTTTTAAACTGTAGAATGATGTGGCAGATTATATTTTCCAAGACAGCCACAAAAAGATATGCCATATCACATACTCTTTTTATTTTATTTTTTACTTTATTTTATTTTATGTGATACAGGGTCTCACTCTGTCACCCAGGCTGGTGTGGAATGGCATGATCATGGCTCACTGCAGCCTCAACCTCTCAAGCTCAAGCAGTCCTGCCACCTCACCAGCCCAAGTAGCTGGAACTACCAGTGTGCATTACCATGCCTGGCTAATTTTTTATTTTTTGTAGAGATAGGGTAACACTATGTTGCCCAGGCTGGACTCAAACTCTTGGGCTCAAGTGATCCTCCCACCTCAGCCTCCCAAAGTGCTGGGATTACTGGTGTGAACCACTGTGCCCAGCCAGTCACATGTGCTTTTTAATATGTGATGTTGATTCCCTTACTATTAAGAGGTGGGGTTGATGTTCTACCTCCCCTTGAATCCAGAATATGGGGGATATGAAGCTATATGACTTCCAAGGCTAGGTCATAATGAAACCACCTTTGCAAATGTTATAACAGTGAGAAAATTACAACAGTGAAAGAGATATAACCTAACCAACTCCATCTTGCCTTTAACCTCTAAGCTGCCATTGTTCATTCCTGGGCACAGGCCAAACTAACTTTGGAAGAAATTTAGTTTATAGTTTAACTTTGAAACAAAGATGACAATAGCACCTCCCCAAAACAAAGTCCCTCCTTGCCTAGGAACCAGACCACATTTGTAAACTAATAAATTTTAGCCATAAGATTAGAAATTATGGCTCAGAAGTCATGCAGTCAGAAGCCACAAGATCACTAACCTTCCCAATTACTACTATAGATAACATTACTATTATAAAACCTATGTGTCAGTCTATTCTCACATTGCTATAAAGAACTACCTAATGTCCAGGCACGGTGGCTCATGTCTATAATCCCAGCACTTTGGGAGGCCGAGGTGGGCGGATCATGAGGTCAGGAGTTTGAGACCAGCCTGGCCAACATGGTGAAACTCTGTCTCTACTAAAAATACAAAAATTAGCCAGGCATGGTGGCAGGTGCCTGTAATCCCAGCTCCTTGGGAGGCTGAGGCAGGAAAACAGCTTGAACCTGGGAGGCAGAAATTGCAGTGAGCCGAGATCGCGCCTCTGTACTCCAGCCTGGGACTGAGCAACACTCTGTCTCAAAAAATAAAAAAAAATAAAAAAAATAAAAATAAAAATAAACTACCTGGGACTGGGTAATTTATGAAGAAAAGAAGTTTAATTGGCTCACGATTCTACAGGCTGTAGAGGAAGCATGACTGGGGAGGCCTCAAGAAACTTACAATCATAGTGGAAGACAAAGAGGAAGGAGGCATGTCCTAGCTGGCTGGAGCAGGAGGAAGAGAGTGAAGGGAGTGGTGCCACACACTTTTAAACAACCAGATTTCGTGAAAACTCACTCACTATCATGAGAACAGCAAGGGGAAATTTCCCCACTCCCCATGATCCAATCACCTCCCACCAGGCTCCTTCTCCAACACTGGGGATTACAATTTGACATGAGATTTGGGCAGGGACACAAATTTAAACCATATCAACCTAAGATTGGTGTTTGAGGTATTTTTTCCACCCTGCATTTCGATGGATCAGCTGACACCAACCAAAGTGGTAAACTAGCTCTTCTGGTCTTGTGGCCCCTACTGAGGGACCACTTAGCATAAGAGGATAGCTCCAACTCCCTGTGACTTCTTCCCCAGCCCAGCCAATCAGCATTCCCCTTTCTTTAGCCCCCTGCCTGTCAAACTCTTTAAAAAACCCTAGTCTTTGAATTTGTGGAGAGGCTAAGTAATAATAAAACTGTGATCTCCTCTTTCTTTGTTGCAATTCCCCTGCCTTGATAAATTGGCTCTATCTGAACAGTGAACAAGAAGAACCTGTTGGGAGGTTTCAATAAGAGGCAATATCGTTTCCACCTAGTCCTTTGGGGATGCTTATCTTCAGAAACTAGCCACCATGCTTGATAAAACCCAGGCTGTGTGGAGAGGTCAGATATAGGTATTCTGATCAATAAGTAAAGTCTAAAACTCTAAAATTACTGGAAGAAAACATAGGAGTAAATCTTTGTGACTTTGAATTAGGTAATGATTTCTTAAATTACAACATCAGTTGTATGAGCCTTTCTTTAAAAAAAAAAAAATATTTTTTCACCATGCACAGTGGTTCACACCTGTAATCCCAGTACTTTGGGAGGCCAAAGCAGGCAGATCACTTGAGGTCAGGAGTTTAAGACCAGCCTGGCCAACATAGCAAAATCACGTCTCTACTAAAAATACAAAAATTATCCAGGGGTGGTGGTGGGCACCTGTAATCCCAGCTACTCAGGAGGCTGAGGCAGGAGAATCATTTGAACCCAGGAGGCAGAGGTTGTAGTGAGCCAAGATCATGCCACTGCTCTCCAGCCTGGACAATACGGTGAGACTCTATCACAAAAAAAAAAAAAAAAAAAAAAAAAAAAAAAAAAATTCAATTGTACTCCATTAAAATGAAAAGTTTCCACTGGGTACAGTGGCTCATGTCTATAATTCCAGCACTTTGAGAGGCCAAGGAAGGCGGATCACCTGGGATCAGGAGTTCGAAACCAGCCTGGCCAACATGGCAAAACTCCATCTCTACTAAAAATACAAAAATTAGGCTGGGTGCAGTGGCAGGT
Source organism: Rhinopithecus roxellana (assembly GCF_007565055.1). Taxonomy (NCBI): domain Eukaryota; kingdom Metazoa; phylum Chordata; class Mammalia; order Primates; family Cercopithecidae; genus Rhinopithecus; species Rhinopithecus roxellana. The sequence goes on from NC_044551.1 coordinate 144,201,342, forward strand.
GCTTGTAATCCCAGCTACTCAGGAGGTTGAGGCAGGAGAATCACTTGAACCCAGGAGGCAGAGGTTGCAGTGAACCAAGATCACACCATTGCACTCCAGGCTGGGCAACAAGAGTGAAACTCAAAAAAAGATAGAGAGAGAGAGAGAGAGAGAGAGAGAGAGAGAAAAGAAGGAAGGCTTCTACTCTGCCAATATTTGTATATATGGAATAGATAAATAACACAACTTAAAAATAAGACATACAAGCCAATATTTTAAATAGGCAAAAGATTTGAACAGGCACTTCATCAAAGAAGATAAACAAATGGCCAATAAATGTACAGATGTATGCAAAGGAGAATCTCATTCAGAGCATCATTTGGCCTCATACATCATATGTATGTATGCATGTGATATATGTGTATGTATCTACATATGGATATCTAATTGTTTCAGCACCATTCATTGAAAATATTCCTTTCCTCCATTGAATTATCTTGGTAAAATAACCATATACACATGTTCCTTGACTTATGATAGACGAACCCATCATAAGTTGAAAATATCATAAATTGAAAATGCTTTTAAGGCCAGGCATAGTGGCTCACACCTGTAATCCCAGCACTTTGTGAGGCTGAGGTGAGAGGATCGCCTGAGTCCAAGAGTTCTAGACCAGCCTGGGCAATGTAGTAAGACCTCCTCTGTACAAGAAAAAAAGAAAATGCATTTAGTACACCTAACGTACCAAACATCATAGCTTAGCCTAGCCTACCTTAAATATGCTCAGAACACTTACATTAGCATACTGTTGGACAAAATCATCTAACACAAACCTGTTCTATAATAAAGTATTGAATATTATATATGTAATTTATTAAATACTGTACTAAAAGTGAAAAACAGAATGGTCACATGGGTACTTGAAGCACGGTTTCTACTGAATGCGTATCTCTTTCACGCTATCATAAAGTTAAAAAATTGTGTCTAACTGTTGTAAATTGGGGGCTGTCTGAACACATAGGCCTGTTTTTGGATTTTCTATTCTGTTCCACTGATCTGTATGTCTCTCCTTATACAAATACCACACTGTATTGATTGTTGTTGCTTTATAGTAAATCTTGAAATTGGGTAGGTTAAGTACTCCAACTTTCTTCTCCTTATTCTAAATTGTTTTGGCTATTCTAAATCCTTTGAATTTCTATCCATATGTTAGAAACAGTCTGTCAATTTCTACCAAAAAAGCTTGCCAAAAATTTTATTGGAAGAGCACTGAATATATAGATAAATTTAGAGAGAATTTTGACATCTTAAAAATATTGTCTTCCAATCAATGAACATTGTTTATTTCTACATTTTTAAAGTTATTCTTTAATTTCATCTATATTTTCTTTTTTTTTTTTTTTTTTTGAGACGGAGTCTCGCTCTGTCGCCCGGGCTGGAGTGCAGTGGCCGGTTCTCAGCTCACTGCAGGCTCTGCCTCCCGGGTTTATGCCATTCTCCTGCCTCAGCCTCCCAGTAGCTGGGACTACAGGCGCCCGCCACCTCGCCCGGCTAGTTTTTTGTATTTTTTAGTAGAGACGGGGTTTCACCGTGTTAGCCAGGATGGTCTCGATCTCCTGACCTCGTGATCCGCCCGTCTCAGCCTCCCAAAGTGCTGGGATTACAGGCTTGAGCCACCGCGCCCGGCTTCATCTATATTTTCTACTTTGCCATGCAGAAGTCATACACAACTCTTGTTACATTTATATCTAACTATTCATGGTTTTTGATGCTATTTTAAAAACACAATTAATTGGCCGGGTGCCGTGGCTCACACCTGTAATCCTAGCACTTTGGGAGGCCGAGGCGGGCGGATCACGAGGTCAGGAGATCAAGACCATCCTGGCTAACACGGTGAAACCCCGTCTCTACTAAAAAAATACAAAAAATTAGCTGGGCGTGGTGGCGGGCGCCTGTAGTCCCAGCTATTCGGGAGGCTGAGGCAGGAGAATGGCGTGATCCTGGGAGGCGGAGCTTGCAGTGAGCCGACTTTGCGCCACTGCACTCCAGCCTGGGTGACAGAGTAAGACTCTGTCTCAAAAAAAAAAAAAAAAAAAAAAAAAAAAAAAAAAAAAAAAAAAACCACAATTAATTATCCTACAACTCTTTGAGGCACTGTTCTTTCTCCCACTTCCTCCATCTTTTTAAAAAATCTTTGCGCTTCCGTTTGGATAATTTCCATTGACATATCTTCAATATCACTGATTCTTTCCTCTATTCTATCCAGTCTGCAGATAAGCCTATCTAAGGAATTTCATGTTTTTCATTACTGGCATTCTTATTTGATTTAAAAAAAATAATTTTCACCTCTATGCTGAAATTCCCCACCGTTCATTAATTTATTGTACCACTAGATCCTTTAACATATCAATCATAATTATCTTAAATATTTATAATGTCTCAGTCACCATTAGGTCTTATTCTATTGACTCTTTGATATTCTGAAGACGTATTCTTTTTTTCTTGCTTTTTTGTGTGCATCTCATCTTTTTGGTTTGAATACGAAAAAATAAAAGTAGAAATTAAGGTCAATGATATTTATGTCCAAAATTGGACAAGTCTCTTTTTCTGTTGAGTTACTGGTGTGCAGAGTTGGTCAACCTAGTCGGGAGTTGAGCTGGGGTGGGGTTTTCTTTTCACTATATTTGGTTTCATTGCACCTTGTGGTCAATGTAAGATTTAGAGTTTTGGAGGGTTTTCCTTAGTACCTGTGCTCCACTCTTAGTGTTCACAGGCCCTGATCTCCTGCACCCTAGAAGAGCTTTCTTACTTTCATCCCAGTTGTAGTGCTCTTACTTACTACTCAGTGCTCATCGTACAGGTAGATAGTTTTTTGGTTCTCCTTTATATGATTAGGTTTTGTGTCCCTACCCAAATCTTATCTTGAGTTGTAATCCCCATAGTCTCCATGTGTTAAGGGAGAGACCAGGTGGAGGTAACTGAATCATGCGAGTGTTTTCCCATATGCTGTTCTTGTGATAGTGAGTGAACTCTCATAAGATCTGATGGTTTTCGTAAGGGGCTCTTCCCCCTTCACTCGGTACTTCTCCTTCCTGTCACCTTGTGAAGAAGGTGCCTTGCTTCCCCTTTGCCTTCTGCCACGATTGTAAGTTTTTTGAGGCTTCCCCAGCCATGTTGAACTGTGATTCAATTAAACCTCTTTCCTGTATAAATCACACAGGCTTAGTTCTTTATAGCAGTGTGAAAAAGGACTAACACACTCCTTTTCCAGCCTCAGTCTTAGATGGTCTTTGAGAACCCGAGCTTCAGGAGTGTGACTTTCTTTCTTTTTTTCTTTCTTTCATTTATTTATTTTTGAGACGGAGTCTCACTCTGTCACCCAGGCTGGAGTGCAGTGGCACGATCTCGGCTCACTGGAAGTTCTGCCTCCCGGGTTCACGCCATTCTCCTGCCTCAGCCTCCCAAGTAGCTGGGACTACAAGCGCCAGCCACAATGGCTGGCCAATTTTTTTGTATTTTTTTAGTAAAGACGGGGTTTCACCATGTTAGCCAGGATGGTCTCGATCTCCTGGCCTCGTGATCCACCTCCCAAATGCTGGGATTACAGGCGTGAGCCACCATGCCTGGCCCATGAGTGGGACTTTCTCAGCTTTTCTTCTCTTCCTCCAGCAGTAAACTAGCTCTTCCTTTTCCTCAGAGCAGAGTCAAGAGCAAGAATCTTTTAATTAAAGGGGCAGGTAGTAAATATCTTAGGCTTAAGGGTCAGTGTGGCTCTGTTTCAAAAATTTTTTTTAATTTTATTTACAAAAGCAAGAAAACTAACCTGAGCTGGCCAAATGAACTATAGTTTGCCAACTCGTAGTCAAGAGCATGGAGGAATTTCCTGCCTCTTGCCCCACACAGCAGGCAAACTCCACCTTATATCAGATGGGGGTCTTAGACATGAGCAAGTGTCCTGCTCCCCAGGGGCAGATTAGTATCAGTGAAAGATACTGGGCATGAGCAGACTTCCTGTCAGTAGTGGATGGCTTTTGCTTTATATCACAGAAGACTCTAGTGTAATCACCCAACAGGTTCTTCCTGCCCACTGCCCAGAAAAAAAAAAAGTTCACTGACATAATGGTATTGCAACAAAGAAACCTAATTAACATGGGGCCAGGCCCCATAGGAGAGGCTGTTATCACTCAAATCAATCTCCCTAAAGGCTTGGGGGTTAGAGTTTTTCAAGGATAGTTTGGTGGGCAGTGGACTAGGGAATGGGTGCTGCTGATTGGTTCTGGATGCAATCACAGGGGTATGGAAAACAGTCCTCCCCTGGGAGGGGTGAGTCACAAGTTTGGAGGTGGGCAGTCAGTCTGAAAAACATCTCAAAAGACCAATCTTAGGCAAGGTGTGGAGGCTTATGCCTGTAATCCCAGCATTTTGGGAGACCAAGGCAGGTGGATCACCTGATCACCTGAGGTCAGGAGTTTGAGACCCATCTGGCCAACATGGTGAAACCCCATCTGTACTAAAAAATACAAAAATTAGCTGAGTGTGGTGACACACACCTGTAATCCCAGCTACTCAGGAGGCTGAGGCATGAGAATCACTTGAACACAGGAGGTGGAGGTTGCAGTGAGCTGAAATTGCACCACTGCACTCCAGCCTGGGTGACAGAACAAGACTCCCTTTTTAAAAAAAAACCACCAGTCTTAAGTTTTACAATTGTGATGTTATCAATAGGAGCAATTGGAGAAGTCACAAATCTTGTAACCTGTGGCCACATGACTTCTAAGCAGTAAGGGATTTTAGAAACTATTCCCACATTTTAGCAGAATTCAGGCCCCTCCCATAATCCTAATCCTGTGGCCTTTCATTAGGTTTACAAAGTCAGTTTCAGCCTCCAAACAAGGATGGGATTGGGAGGCAGTTTTAGGGAGGGACTATTATAATCCTTGCTTCAAAGTTAAACTATAAACTAAATTCCTCCCATGGTTAGCTGGTCTACACCCAGGAATGAGCAAAGACAGCCAGCCTGTGAGGCTAGAAGCAAGATGGGAGTCAGCCATGTTAGACGTGTTAGATTTCTCTCACTGTCATAATGTTTGCAAAGGCAGTTTCACTCGAGCACAAGTAGGGTCCATTCCCATAACCTATCAGCAGCTGATCACCACTGTATAATCATGCTGGGGCCAGAGCGTGGATGCACTTCTCCTGGTACCCTTACTGCACCCTCAAACATTGGCAGTGCTTACATACCTGTGCTTCTCAAGGGGACTCTTTCACATCTGTTTGCTTGTGCTTTCCTCATCCAGTCTTTATTGTGGGCATCCAGAGTAGACTCACAGAAAGTGGCTGACCTTATAGGCCAGGCATGGTGGCTCACACCCGTAATCCTACCACTTTGGGAGGTGGAGGCAGGTGGAGCCGAGATTGCACCACTGCACTTTAGCGTGGGTGACAGAGTGAGGTTCCACCTCAAAAAAAACCAAAACTGGCTGGCCAGGAGTTGCAGATTCCTCTCATGTCTGGAGCATACAGATATTCTTAACTTAGCCTTTAAGACTTTGTTAAAATTTAACTTGTTTTCTTATTACCCACTTTTATGATTCACCCCTCTTTCTTTAGTTTGGATAAAAAGATGATAAAACAGTTTGTGTTTCTCATCTCCCATCAGAGAGGCTTGTCACACTTTGTAATTCAATTCAACTGATTGTCTTCAAAGCTCGTGTTCTCTGATAAGCTAAAAAAAAATTACGATTTTGTAGATTATATAGCTTTTTCTTTTCTTTTCTTCTTCTTCTTTTTTTTTTTTTTTGAGATGGAGTCTTACTCTGTCGCCCAGGCTGGAGTGCAATGGTGCAATCTCAACTCACTGCAACCTCTCCTTCCTGGGTTCAAGATTCTCTTGCCTCAGCCTCCCAAGTAGCTGGGATTACAGGCCCACACCACCACTCCTGGCAAATTTTTGTATTTTCAGTAGACACAGAGTTTCACCATGCTGGCCAGGCTGGTCTCAAACTCCTGACCTCGTGACCCACCTGTCTCAGCCTCCCAAAGTGTTGGGATTACAGGCGTGAGCCACCGTGCCCAGCCGGCTTTTTCCTACTGTTAGATTAGGAGTAACATTTTCTTGTGGCTTTCTCCTTGTAAACCCAACAAACATTTTTTAAAAATTGACATAGGGTTGGGTGCAGTGGCTCACACCTGTAATCCCAGCACCTTGGGAGGCCTAGGCCGGTGGATCACAAGGTCAGGAGATCGAGACCATCCTGGCTAACACGGTGAAACCCCATCTCTACTAAAAATACAAAAAATTAGCCACAGGGCGTGGTGGCGGGTGCCTGTAGTCCCAGCTACTCAGGAGGCTGAGGCAGGAGAATGTCATAAACCCGGGAGGTGGAGCTTGCAGTGAGCGGAGATCACGCAACTGCATTCCAGCCTGGGCGACAGAGCAAGACTCTGTCTAAAAAAAAAAAAAAGGACATAGAAAAAGATAGAAAATCAAAAAGATGTATCAGTTTTAGTAAAGGTCTGGAGAATAATTATTTTGGAAATACAAGATTGTGTGTGTGTGTGTGTGTGTGTGTGTGTGTGTGTAAAATGAACCATGAACTAAAATTAAATTTTTACTGTGGGTGTCAGGTAAAAGCTACCAGAATAGCATAAAGTTCCTCTACCTTTCTCCTCTTCATCTACTGGCCAACTCTCCCTTACTCCTCACATTTTACATTGGATGTTACTTCCTCTAAGAAGTCAGTCTGGATTAGGTGCCATGAGAAGTACTCCAATAGCATCTTATACTTTCCTTATTTTAGACTTTACCACATATGCAGCTTAGGTTAGTTTTCCTGCTTTCAAAGCACAGACTTGGGTGGAATGGGAGAAACATGGAGAGACCATCAACCAGGTCAAAAAAATCACCAAGTGAGGTTGTGATGTTGTACCAGGTAACATTCTCATAATTCCCTCCTCAACCCTTAAAATTTGTTTTTGTTCTCTGTAGATACAAGTGCTACTGACTCTGATTTCAAGGTAATATTAAGACACAAGTTCTATATAAGTATTCATATTAAGGGAAGGGAATTATAATGAGCTCATGTTCCTAGCAGCAAAGAGATCAATAAAAAAGCACATTTTTGGCCAAGCATAGTGGCTCACACCTGTAATCCCAGCATTTTGGGAGGCCAAGACGGGCAAATCACTTGAGGTCAGGAGTTCGAGAATAGCCTGGCCAACATGGTGAAAACCCATCTGTACTAAAACCACAAAAATTAGCCGGGTGTAGTGGCACATGCTTGTAATCCCAGCTCCTTGGGAGGCTAATGCGATACGTTTGCTTGAACCCAGGAGGCAGAGGTTGCAGTGAGCAAGATTGCACCACTGCATTCCTGCACTCCAGCCTCAGCGATAGAATGAGACTCAGTCTCAAAAAAATAAAAAACAAAAAAAAAAAGAGCGTTATAATAATATATATATATATATATATATATATATTTTTTTTTTTTTTTTTTTTGAGATGGAGTTTCGTTCTTGTTGCCTAGGCTGGAGTGCAATGGCATGATCTCTGCTCATTGCAACCTCTGCCTCCCAGGTTCAAGCGATTCTCCTGCCTCAGCCTCTCAAGTAACTGGGATTACAGGCATGCACTACCACACCCGGCTAATTTTTTTGTATTTTTAGTAGAGATGGGGTTTCTCCATGTTGGTCAGGCTGGTCTTGAACTCCCGACCTGAGGTGATTCGCCCACCTCAGCCTCCCAAAGTGCTGAGATTACAGGCATGAGCTGCTGAGCCCAGCCAAAAGTACATTATTTAAAATGATAAAGAATACATAGTGATCCATAGTGAAGAGACAAACCCAAAATATGATAAAAGAGTATAAATGGGTTTTCGTGCTAGCACCAAGTTAGAATTGCAAAAACAAATAAGATGGAGTCCTTGCCCTCCAAAAGTTTAGAGTATAGTAGAGTGACAGACATTTGAATAGATCATTGGAAGGCATGTGAGAAGTACTGAAATACAAATACATATAATTTGATGGACGTACATGAAAGGGATCCTAATCTCAAGTGTAAGGGGCAGGGTAGAAAGGAAGATTCACTGGAGAATGTGGGTACATGACAACTTAAGTTGCCTTCTGAAGGATGAGTAGGAGCTAGTTTCTATCTTGCAAGCGTATTTAATAATCAAGAGCAATAAATCACTTGGACAGCAGTTATGTTGCATTTTTATTGAGAACAGTTCCAATAGTGCCCTTTATTTGACCTATCATAACACTTATCATGCTGTATTGTAATTACCTGTGCTCTTGTCTATTTCTCTACTAACCTATCAACTCTGTGGTAACAGGAACCATGTCAGTCTTGGCCATAGTTGTATTCTTCGCATCTAGCACAGTGCCTGGCACAGGGTGATAAATAAATATTTGCTAAAGGAGAGAACAACATCAAAAACATTTTACACATAGATATTAGAAATAACTGCTGGAGAAACCATCTTGACAATTAGTTAAAATACCATTAAACTTTACAGGCAGCCTGTATACAATCTATTTTTAGTCAGTACTTACGATAGTAAAGTCAAAACTTTTATCTTTGATCTGCTATAAAAAATCCAGAGATTCAACTATTGCTTACTAAATAGACATGCAAAAGACATTAAGAGTAATGATGTTCTTATCTCTTTCATAAAAAAAGAAGGGTTAATTTCCAAACTTTTCACTTTGGCATTAAGTTAACTGGCAAGGACGCCTTTTTAAAAAATCCAGATGTTTAAAGGGAAGTATTACATGCTACAACATAACAGGAAGGAGAGGTTGAAAGGGAGTCTAATATCCCTGTTTTCACCCAAGAAGCAATAAACTTCACCTTGAGGGTTAAGGCTTTATGATGCATGGAGACTTACTGTGGTCACACGTAAAACAACATCCCACTCTACAAAGGACATTGGTGTTTGCAATAAATTAAATCCTAAATAGATGATAGCAGTGGTTCTCAAACATTACAGTGCACCAGAATTACCTCAAGAAATTGTTAAACACAAATTTCTGGGCACGTCACCTATCCCTCTTCCTCCTTCCCCAGCCCCCGTGTTTCTGAATTGTTAAGTAGATCTGGGGTGAGGCCAATTATGTGTATCTCTAATAAGTTTTCATGTATGCTAAGGCTGCCTTTTGAGGGCTATCCCCTGACAGCAACTGGACTACAGCAACCCCTTATTTTTTTTTACTAAAGCTTTAGTGACTTCACTTATTAGTATATCCTACTCTTCCTTTGTAAGTTTAAATAGCAATTCTCATTTTAGAAAATTCAGAATTTTCTTTAATAAATTTTTCTATTTAGGAATCCTTTAGTATTACTCAGATATAAATAGTCATTTGTCATTGTAATAAACATACATTTTTACTGCATTCCCTTGATAATAGGATGGGAAGATGAAAGGTCAGAATTAGAGTATGATAAAATGATAAGATCAAGATTTAGGATTTCCTTTTCCGGCAATATGGCAGTTTAAATAACCTGAAAAGTACTATGAAAATATAAGAATTGCTGAAAAAAATTAACCCTCTAATTGAGAGGTAGTGTTTTTTAATGACTAAAACATAGACTTTGGCATCACATGCCTGGATTTGATTACCTAGTCTGCCACTTAATAACTGTGGGACTTTGGGCAAGTTAATTAACTTATCTGTGGCAGTTTCCCATCTGTAAAGTTGGGAAAATATTATTACATACCTTATAGAGGGTTATATGAGAATTAAGTTTAAAATGTTTAGAATAATATCTGGCCCATTCTGTATATTCTACATGAGTGTTAGCTACTCTTACTATTGTTGTTGTTGTTATCATCATATTGTTGTCTGCCAAAAAAAAAAATGGGAATATGCAGGTATTTAAACTAAAATAGAACATGAAACTAGACAAGGCACTGTGGTTTGCTGGTCAGCAATCTAAGGACTTGAGTTTTTTTGCCTATGCAGAGAGCTGCCCAAAGCTATATTGCCAATAAAAGAGTCAACGAAGTTTCCACTTACCAGATAAAAAAGCTAGTTTACTTTGGGCTGAGTTCTGAATAGAAAAAGTCTCCCTCAGAAATCTATAACCATAGGCCTTTGATTCCCAGACTATGGAGTTCAAATTTATACTACTGTCTACTCCTGGAGCCCTTCAAACTGAGAAATCAACATAAAAAGTAATCCTGGGCTACTGATATCCCTTGGGCACCTCAAAGAAGAAAATTCAAAACCTCTCTAAAGAGATACCCCTGAACTAGACTATCCGGGATTTCTGTAGATCAAACTTCTGTGAAAATGAGCCTCAAAATCTAAATTTACAAAACATATGTGAAAATAATGCACGATGAGTTACAGTCTGCAGACACAATAAATAGTAAGATTTAGCCTTAAGAATTGCATTATATAACAGAACAACCTAATAGAGGCTATGACATAAAATGTGATAATATAGTAAGGATATTTAAAAATACAAATTCTATTTTTAAAATTAAGAAATTATTTAAAAAGGTTGACTAAAAAATATAATTTTAAGAAGAAAAAAAAAAACCACTTACTACAATGTCTAATAATCATGGCTAAAGAGGCAATTAGTGAACCAGAAGGTAGATCTGAAACAATTACAGAAAATACAGCAACTATGGAGATGGAAGATATGAGAAGCATAGGGTACCAACCACCTTGGTTTGCCTGGTTTTAGTATTCAAAGTTCCACATCCCAGGAAACTCCTTTTTCCTGGGCAAATTTGAATGGTCGGTCACCCTATTAACAGATATGAATGAAATGACAGAATAGAATGAGAAAGTCTAACTTAAGAATTCCAACATGAAAAAATATATAAAATGGGTAAGAGGAAATACTTGAAGAGATAATGATGGGATTTTCCAGAATTGATGAATATGAGATGTAAGAAAAGCAGAGTAAGAACTTCAAGATTCAGGGATCACAGATACCAAGAAACAGAAATAAAAAGAAATATACACCTCACAGTGAAATTGTAGACATCAAAGACAAACAGAAAAATAAATATACACATCACAGTGAAATTGTAGACCTCAAAGATAAAGGGTAACTATTCAGAGTTGTCATAGTGAGAAAACAGGTTACCTACAAAGGAACAAAATGTAGACTGGCAGAAGATAATACAAATATCATGTAGAAGTCAATATAATAATAATTTTAAAGGCCTGAGATGGAATAACTTGCCAGATAGATCCTACATCCAGTTAGTATTTGGAAGTTAAGGCAATAGCCCCACTCCCACCTCATGATAGGCTATCCTCACACTCACTGCTATAGAGGGAGGTAGCATTCCTAGCCATAGCCTAGACCAAACTCGTGTCCTCACCAGATGCTGAGAGTCAGCGGGACCTGTGTACCTGCTGAACACCTTTGCCAAGTGTCACTGCTGGTGTCCACCCTGAGCCTCTTTGTACAACAAAGGGAAATCCATAGTAGCCATGGCTGAAAAGAGAGTTTAAACCACAGTAGTAAGGAGACACCACAGGCCACTCTCAGGGATTTGCCAGTAAAAGGATGTTGGAGCCTCGTGATTAATGACAACGTAGGAGATAAGAAACCTTAAATTTCATGAATGGAGAGTCAAAATTGAGGCCTTACCAAACATTAGCCATAATCCTAAAAGGGCTATAGTAAGAGGATGAGAGAGAAAAAAAATATCTGATGGAAAAAAGAACCTTTAAAGGAAAACTCACACTCACAGATCTTGTATGGGGTGAGGGAGAAAAAATTTACCTGGTAAAGTCTTAAGTACAAACCTGCCCACACAGTTTGATATTCACATTAATTTGCATGGTCTGGGACAGTTCACACCAGGTACTTTTGGCTCAGTGATGCCCCAGAGCATCTGACAAAAGCAAAGGCAAATACTCATTAGAAAAATGAGGCCGGGTGCAGTGGCTCAAGCCTGTACTCCCAGCACTTTGGGAGGCCAAGGCGGGTGGATCACGTGAGGTCAGGAGTTCAAAACCAGTCTGGCTAACATGATGAAACCCCGTCTCTACTAAAAGTACAAAACTTAGCTGGGCGTGGTGGCGCACATCTGTAGTCCCAGCTACTCCGGAGGGTGAGGCAGAAGAATCGCTTGAACCCAGGAGGTAGAGGTTGCAGTGAGTCAAGATCATACCACTGCACTCCAGCCTGGGCAATAGAGTGAGACTCTGTCTCAAAAGGAAAAGAAAAGGAAAAAAAAAAAAAGAACCTTCAGGCTGGGCACAAATGGCTCATGCCTATAATCCCAACAGTTTGGGAGGCTGAAGTCGGAGGATCGTTTGAGGTCAGGAGTTTGAGACCAGCCCGGCCAACATGGTGAAAGCCTATCTCTACTAAAAATACAAAAATTAGCTGGGCCTGGTGGCGCACACCTGTAATCCCAGCTACTTGGGAGGCTGAGGCAGGAGAATTTCTTGAACCCAGGGGTGGAGGTTGCAGTGAGCTGAGATTGCACCTCTGCACTGCAGCCTGGGCAACACAGCTAGACTCCGTCTCAAAAAAAAAGAACCTTCAGTTCAGGTTTCGCCATATTCAATTCTACCTTAAAAAATGTAAATGTGTTTGTTTGTGTGTGTGTGTCTACGTGTGTAGGTGTGTGTGAGTTTTGTTGATATGTTAATCACTCTTCTGATGAGAATTATGGAACTTTGTTATTCAAGCAGCTCAATATGTTATTTGAGCTAAAATTGAATTCCTTTTAGAATTCAAGAGTTGCAGCCTACTTGCTCAGGTATACATTCCTGAAGTTTCTTGCTACACATTTTATAAAGGCATTATATGGCATTCAATGAATACCCTCATTTGCAACAACCAATGTTTGACATTATAAACGTTTAAGCCATTTGATTTATAGTTACATTTTAATAAAATTATGCAACTCCCTGGATCTTTAATTACATACTTACCAAGCCACACACAGCCAATCCTTCAAAAAAAAAGCTTCTTTTATTCAAAATAATAACTTTCTTTTTAGTGTTTCCTCAGCAACTACTGGCCTTTAATAAAAGTTGTCATGATTGTTGGTTTTATTTTATTTTATTTTATTTTATTTTTTTTTGAGATGGAGTCTCGCTCTGTTGCCCAGGCTGGAGCACAGTGGCCGGATCTCAGCTCACTGCAAGCTCTGCCTTCCGGGTTTACGCCATTCTCCTGCCTCAGCCTCCCGAGTAGCTGGGACTACAGGCGTCCACCACCTCGCCCAGCTAGTTTTTTGTATTTTTTTAGTAGAGACGGGGTTTCACCGTGTTAGCCAGGGTGGTCTCGAGCTCCTGACCTCGTGATCCGCCCGTCTCAGCCTCCCAAAGTGCTGGGATTACAGGCTTGAGTCACCGCACCCGGCGGTTTTATTTTAAAATTGTATTCTGATACCCCCTTTAATACTTAACACAGTATGAATTATGTGATGAATTTTTTTTTTTTTTTTTTTTTTTTTTTTTTTTTTTTTTTTTTGAGACGGAGTCTCGCTCTGGTCACCCGGGCTGGAGTGCTGTGGCCGGATCTCACTCAGCTCACTGCAAGCTCCGCCTCCCGGGTTCACACCATTCTCCTGCCTCAGCCTCTCCAGTAGCTGGGACTACAGGCGTCCACCACCTCACCCGGCTAGTTTTTTGTAGTTTTTAGTAGAGACGGGGTTTCACCGTGTTAGCCAGGATGGTCTCGATCTCCTGACCTCGTGATCCGCCCGTCTCGGCCTCCCAAAGTGCTGGGATTACAGGCTTGAGCCACCGCGCCCGGCCGTGATGAATTATTTAATGTCTATGTTATTAGAGAAAGAGAAGGGAGTAGGAATTCAGGGTATGGATAGAAGTAGAAATCTAGGGGTTAAGCATTAGCTCTGATCTTGAGATGTTTTGAAACTGTAAATCAAACCACCCAAGGCTTTATCTATGTGATTTGAGACTGCCGTCAACTTTCTTGACCACAGGACCATAGTGCCTTGCCCATGTCTCCCTCTACTACAAGTTGTTCTGGGACTCCTGGGGGTATTTCAGATATATTCAAGAGCCCATGCTCTGCTACTTTTACACCCAATCTCCTCTCTACATCCACTGAGTCTGCAAACTTGCTGTGGTTCCCACAGCCTCCAATAGGCACTCCTGATGCTCCTCAGGAAGGAAGCTACCCTGCCCAGGATTCTGTCTCTTGTGGCAAAATGTTTAAGATGTCATAGTGACACTGTCAATCCTCCCTCCTTTGGAGCCAAGATGCCCTTTAGATGTAAAAATGGGGACAATGACCTTTCCTTCATGCAGATCAGTCCTGGCCCCTGAGCAGGCCTGGATGACCTGATGTCATCTTGTCCCCTCCATCTCATTGTTGCTTCTGTCCCCAGCCCCAGATACAAAAAGACTTCTCTTTTCCCCATTCATTCATATCACTTGATACATTGCTGTCTGCATTCCAGTTTTGGCTCAACTGTGATATCCAACTACAAAATATTTTCTTATTCATTCAAAACCACCTTTGGAGTACCTATTATGTGCAGGCTGCTGTGCTAGGGGCTGCGGCAGACCAAGGAAGGAGTTAGAGGCAGCTATTCAGGCATGAGATTTGACATGTTTTCACCTGAAACAGATGGCCAAGGAGTCCAGTTGCAGTATCTTCCTCCAAAGAACCTCAACCCTGCTACATTTTGCAACTTGACATTTAAAAATCTAACTTAGGACAATGAGAGGCTGAGCCAAATAAAAAGAAAAGACTAAATTGCTCCCAAAGGTTAACAAATGATGATGAGGTTCATTTTTAGGGAAAATGAATAAAAATTCAAAGCAGTTTATATTGAGTATATGCTCGCCCATGAAGAGTCACTATCTCCTGGGGCCACAACTATCAGCGAGTTGTTAAATTCTTTTGGAAGCTGCATTAACCTTTTCAATAAGTTCCTTCCTTGGATTGGTCAATGGCCAGGACTGGAAGAACATGGCTTCCCTAAAGAGCAGTTGTAATCATTTTGTCCTGTGATGGAAGGTGACAAGAAGACAAACTGTAGACAGGTTGTTATCAGAACTGACGCCTGAACAAATGACTGTCAGGAGGACTTAAGTCATAATCCTGACACCTACAAGGGAGAACCTTTCTACCACAGGGAGAAAAAACAACAGAAGTAATTCCCTACTGTATGGAAATGTATACCAGATGGATGTATTTAATGTGACCAAAAAATGAAATCTTCTACATCTTAGATTTCTCTTCCAGCTCTGAAACTGTGACCTCTGTATCTATATATGGATATTTTAGACCTATGTCGTCCAATGCAGTGGCCTCTAGCAATTTAAAATGTGGCTAGTAAAAATTGAGATGTGCTCTGAGTATCAAATAAACACCATAATTCGAAGACATTAAAAATAAAAAGTGTAAAGGATCTCATGAATTTTTGAAATACTGCCCACATTTTGAAATCATAATATTTTGAGTTAAATACAATGGTTTAAAAAGCATTTCACTTGTTTCTTTTTAATTTTTTAATATAGCTATTCAAAAATTTTTAAATTACATTTACAACTTGCATTATAATTCTATTGGTCAGCTCTGTTTTAGATATAACTGTATTTACAGTATTTACAGATAATAACATGGAGCTAGCCCTTTAGTGTTTAGATAAAATGTTCACTAATCTACCTCCAACAGGGTTAATATTCTAATAAGTGATCATCACTGTATTCAGTGTTCTATGAGACAGATAAACAATGGGCCAGGCACAGTGGCTCACACCTGTAATCCCAGGACTTTGGGAGGCTGAGGCCAGAAGTTGGAGACTGCAGTGAGCTATGATAGCACCACTGCACTGCAGCCTGGGCAACATAGTGGGACCCTATCTCTAAAAAAGAAAAAAGATAGTAACACCCAACATAGATAAAACCAAATTTCTATCATTGCACTGAAATTCAATATAAGGCTCACTATAATGAAGCCTACAAAATGAGGCCACTTACAAACAGTTATACAGTCCTCTAACAACAGACCTTTTCATGGCTTCGCCTCCATGAGCTAGCACGCTAAATCAGATTATAGAGATGCTCCCAGGAAGATCTTATGGCCACTAAGAACTGGTATTGTTTGGCCCAATTTGAAAGAGAAAAATCCCTGGAAATGAATAGAATAAGTCTGTGAGCCCCTAGAGTTGGAAGACTGAAAGACAAGGTCAATGGCATTGTAAACACCCTTGTTATGAACTCAGTTATGTGCCTCCCCCATCCCCAACTCCAGATTTCTGTGTTGAATCCCTAACTCTCCATGTGGCTGTATTTGGAGATAGAGCCTTTAAGGAGGTAATTAAGGTTAAATGAGGTCACAAGGATGGGGTCTTTTTTTTTTTTTTTTTTTTTTTTGAGACGGAGTCTGGCTCTGTCGCCCAGGCTGGAGTACAGTGGCCAGATCTCAGCTCACTGCAAGCTCCGCCTCCTGGGTTCACGCCATTCTCCTGCCTCAGCCTTCGGAGTAGCTGGGACTACAGGTGCCCGCCACCTCGCCCGGCTAGTTTTTTGTATTTTTAGTAGAGACGGGGTTTCACGGGGTTAGCCAGGATGGTCTCGATCTCCTGACCTCGTGATCCGCCCGTCTCGGCCTCCCAAAGTGCTGGGATTACAGGCTTGAGCCACCGCGCCCAGCCAAGGATGGGGTCTTAATCTGATAAGATTGGTGCCCTTATAAGAAGCAGCAGCAACACAAAACATCTCCCATGCTCCACGCAAGCACACAGGAAAGACCATGTGAGGACGAAGCAAGAATGCAGCCATCTGCAAACCATAAAGAGAGCCCTCACCAGAAACTTATTTTGCCAACATCTTGATCGTGGACCTCTAGCCCCCAGAACTGTGAGAAAGTAAATCTCTGTTGTTTAAGTCATCCAGCTTGTGGTATTTTGGTATGGCAGCCCAGGGGAGATGAATATAACTCTTTTTTTTTTTTTTTTTTTTTTTTTTAGATGGAGTCTTACTCTGTCACCCAGGCTGGAGTCCAGTGGCGCAGTCTTGGTTCACTGCAATCTCTGCCTCCCAGGTTCAAGCGATTCTTGTGACTCAGCCTCCTGAGTAGCTGGTACTACAAGCCCATGCCACCACACCCAGCTAATTTTTATATTTTTAGTAGAGATGGGGTTTCACTATGTCGGCCAGGCTGGTCTTGAACCCCTGACCTCAAGTGATCTGTCCACCTTGGCCTCCCAAAGTGTTGGGATTACAGGCGTGAGCCACCGCAGCTGGCCAAGAGAAGACTAATATAACTCTTAAAGGGGATTCCGTAGAGAGTTTACAAAACCACTTTTGTAGGTTTTTAACCAACTTCCTTTGTTACTGGTGTGACAACACATAATGGAGAATGTGTTCTCAGGCCTTAACGGTGACACAAACCTACTAAGTAAGTCAGCGACACAGTCAAAGTCTCAAGAATGGTAAATTTTCCAACCCTGAGTAGATATATTTTGAAAATCTTAAACTGCTGTGAAAAGACTGCTGAGATGTGTTTCATGGGACCTTTCCAAAATTTTTCTAAGAAAGTACCTCAGATATTTCAAGGGAAGCATAAGAAACTTAGCTGTAGATGTCATTCTAATGAAAACCAAAAAGATTTTTTATCTTGTTATTTTATCTTATACTCAAGCTAGCCCTTAATTTAATACAACTTCACATAAGTATTTCTCATTAATAAGAGAATATTCTAAAATCAGACTATTATCTATACTAAATTAATGCAGCGAAGCATTTATTCTAATTCTAGACAGGTGGGTATCAGATTTTCCTGGCACTAAGACTCATGTGTGGAACTTGTTAAAAATACAAATTCTGGGTTCCCACCTTTGGGGTTTTGACTGGGGAGGCATCTGGGGTGGGGCCAGATTTTTTTGTATTTAAAATACACTCCCGGGGCTCATGACGTAGATCACAATTTGAGAAACACTATTCTAGGTTTCAAGGCAAATTTGAAGAACAATTTATTCTGAATTCAAATGGAAACATACCTAATGTTGTCAGTATGCTTACCATGGGTATAATTATACTATGAAATGTATATAGGCTCCCATTTTTTCACTCTCAGTTATGTCTTCAACAATGGCAATTTTAATGAAAAATGTATATGTGTTTACTTCATTTACTCTTTCACACACAAAGTATGTGCTAAAAAGCATGTCAATCCTCCATCAAAAGGGGCGTTTTTTTTTAAAGGTGCAAAGAACGTTTGCATTCTACAATAAAGTTTGATCTAAAATGAAAATGAACAATAAGAGGAAAGGGAAATGTGTTCAGTCATCCAACAAGTATATATTAGTGACATTAGTGAAATGTATCCATTTAGGCAACAAATATATATATGTGTGTGCGTGTGTGTGGTGTGTGTGCATGTGTGTGTGATATTGTGCTAGCACCATGGGAGAGACAGATGCATCAAAGAGAGGTCTGTCCTCACGAGGCTTACAGCCTAGCAAGAAATAAAAGGCCTGGGCACAGATGACTGACGCAAAAGAGAGGTGATATGCCACAAGAAGTACAAATTGGGTGCTGTGGGAATTCAGGGGAGTGAACCTCCAGAATGAATGCAGCAAAGGCTGAATGTGGGGAAGAGGCATAAGACAGAGCAAGAAAGATAGGCGAGGGCCAGATCATGACGGGTGTTTTGTGCTAAGCCAAGGGGTTCGATATATGTCCTAGGAACTATGGGGAGCCACTGGCAGATTTTCAGGGAGGGAGTGACATTCATTCATTTCCTGTGAAATTACCAGACACTTGCTGCAAGTGCAGCACTGGCTGAAACTGCTCAGCAGAATCACCAGGGGAGTTTATAAATAGTTCCTGAGACTTGGCCCCACCCAGATCTACCCCATTAGAATCCTCAGGGCTGGTGAACAGTAGTGTGTTTTTAAAAATCTCTCCCAGCAATTCTGATGCAGAGCCAAGTTAGGCAACCACCATTGAATGGTGTGTGTGTGTGTGTGTGTGTGTGTGTGTGTGTGTGTGTGTGTATGTACATCTTTGCCCTGAGCTGTCTTCAGAAGGAAAGCCACTTGAGCAAAGAAATTGAGCTAGCGGCCGGGCGTGGTGGCTCAAGCCTGTCATCCCAGCACTTTGGGAGGCCGAGACGGGCGGATCACGAGGTCAGGAGATCGAGACCATCCTGGCTAACACGGTGAAACCCCGTCCCTACTAAAAAAAAAAAAAAAAACTAGCCGGGCGACGTGGCGGGCGCCTGTAGTCCCAGCTACTTGGGAGGCTGAGGCAGGAGAATGGCGTAAACCCAGGAGGCCGGGCTTGCAGTGAGCTGAGATCTGGCCATTGCACTCCAGCCTGGGCGGCAGAGCGAGACTCCGTCTCAAAAAAAAAAAAAAAAATTGAGCTAGCAATAAAATCACTTACTTGGTGAATGTTGCTAAAATCAACAGAACAGGAAGCAGTAAAAGAAAAGCTGGACAGGTAAGGCAGGGCTAATAGATTGGGTCAATTAACTTTTGAACAAGAAAGAACACTCTGAAAAAATCATTTTAGGACACAATTTTTTCTGTGATGTCCAGAATAGCCCAGAAGAAACAACTAGAGGCAGAGACACCAAGAAGAGCCGAACACAGTAATCCAAGCATAGGATTATGGCAGATGGCTGAGGTGACAACCGAAGGGATGGAGAAAAGTGGATGAAACTGAGTGACAGTTTTTGAAACTGCCACATGGCTGATTACGTGTGTCACTATTGAGAAAGGAGAAAAGCACAGAGAGGGAGAAGGAAATAAGGCAGGACAGAAGGAAAGTAGATGAGAGAATCATAATGGAACTTGCATGGTAAGAAAAGAGAGCCGCATCCAGAAATGTAAACTGCCACTGTGTGTATAGAACTTACAATATAAAGTATTTTAAATTGCCCTGAAAGTTGCCATTTTGTAGATTGAAAACAAGAAAATGACAGTATCCCAAAATGTCAAGTCAAAGTGGCAACTTATTTTTCAAGTCACACTAGGGGTTTATTATTGGTATTATTTAAAAAGTACACTATGCTTACAGTCTTGGTACTATTTTATTTTTAAATTATTAGCATGAGTTATTATTAATGGTCATGTTACTTTTTAAATTAAAAAAACTACAGCTTCCTCTCAGTTCCCCTATCCCTTTCTTTGTCTAGGTGTCTCTGCTTCATGTCCATGCTTTGGCCAGAAGTCAATTATGATAACAAGGGTGAAAAGGGAATAAGAAGCCTCTTGCCAGGGCCTCCTGCCAGGGACAGATGCACTTGCTCTCTGGTGCTTCTTGTGCACAAAGGACGCTTAAGCTTTCAACAGAAAGCTTGAAAGAAAACAAGGGTGCATACATGTGTGCAGGCTGTGCACTGCCCAGCTCTGGAGTGCTGTTCACCTCCATGGATTTGTGTAGTTAATTTCTGGCAGATGGAAATCAAGTTTCTTGAGGAATGGGTGCCTTTTTCTGATTTGCACTAAGGCACTGTATGAGCTAGCAACAATGCTGAAGGAAATCCTCTGTTTTCAGTGATTCTTAAACCATGGTCTTGGGATTAACTGTGTTAGCATCCTTTGAGAGCTGTCTCAAAAATATAGATTTCTGGATCTCAGGATACGGAAGCAGACCCTGGAATCTGCATATTTAATAAACTTTCACCAGGCAATTCTTATATTCTATTTAAACATACTTTTTCAATTACTTGGGAGATGGCTTCGTCTTCCCTCAACCAAGCATAAAGGCATAAAGAAGTATATATATATATATGTTTGTTTTTTTTTGAGACAGTCTCGCTCTGTCACCCAGGCTGGAGTGCAGTGGTACAATCTCAGCTCACTGCACGCTCCGCCTCCCGGGTTCACGTCATTCTGCCTCAGTCTCCCAAGTAGCTGGGACTACAGGCACACGCCACCATGCCTGGCTAATTTTTTGTATTTTTAGTAGAGACGGGGTTTCACTGTGTTAGCCAGGATGGTTTCAATCTCCTGACCTTGTGATCCGCCCACCTTGGCCTCCCAAAGTGCTGGGATTACAGGCGTGAGCCACCGCACTCAGCCAGAAGTATATATATTTTAAACAGTTTTACTATTAAAAAAAAGCAGCACCCCAATTCCCAATGACTTTCCATTTTAGAATAAAAGTGTGGGAATAAAAATGCAGATGTAGAGGATAAGAAGTGAGGTTACAACTTCCATGCCAGAGATACAAGGAGATGCCTCAACATTATGTAGGAAATGCCACACTAGGTCACCTGTTTGATCTGCCCAACCCAGAATGTCAGATTAATCCATCTCCATGATCTCAAGAGTCTACACCAGGAGTAGTTTCCAAGCACCCTAAGGTGCCCATTATGGACCACTGATCAATGTTTGCAAACTCTTATCAAACATATTTATATTTTCAGTCTGCACAATCCATGTAATAAAACGGTTCTTGTTACCTAATGGGTAAATCGTCATCTACCTTTCCGTGTTGTGAAAGGAGCTTTGTTGAGCATCAAATGGCAATTTCAGCGGCCTCACCAAGGGGTCTGATGGACAAAGGGCGCTTACCCTAGACTTCCCATTGCTTCTTGGTTTATAGGCTGCAGTCTGAGTCCCTTTCAGGATGAAGAGCTCTAATCGTTTCAGTCTGTTCTCATAATGAAAACTGCCATGCCTTTTAGTCACTTTAGATGTCCTTGTAAGAATCAGTTTTTCTGTTTTGTTGTCTTTTGTTTGTTTTTGTTTTTGTTTTTTATCCAGGTTGTCTTTTTTAAGGCTTAGTGGCCTGAAATTCACACAGTTGTCCTTATATATACCTATACATCATGACATTGCTTTCTTAGCTTGTTGAACAATCACTTGAGACTTCAAAAGCAATCCCAGATATTAGAAACTCAGATATTGAAGTTTTATAAAAGTGGAAAATTATGTATTTTTATGCAGGTAGGGGAGCCAAGATACATTAAATAACATTAGCCAGCTGTTTTCCCTTGAGTACCATCACCTTCTATCTTACCTAGACGCACCCTCAGCTGCCTGGCATCCATCCAAGTCCCCAGTTAGGCCAGGAACTGTCCGAGGCAGGAAACTGCACTGTAGGGACCTAATGAAAAAACTGCATGGCAAAGCATCGTCTGTACAGTCATGACACTGCTTCTTCCATATGCCTCGTGATTACTTATGAGATTCACATCTGACCTCCATGAGCATTCATCCTGTGGCATGCGGGTATTGATATTGATACATTCTGCTTTTGAAAAAAAGTGACTTAGAGCCCAGTGTGAAAAGCCCCAAATCCAAGTGTTTCTAAGCCTTGGTTTACAGTGCAGTATCGATTTAGATGCTGTATTAGTCAGGGTTTTGTAGAAGAACAAAACAAATAGTATGATTCAAATGCTAACCTCTTCTGGAAACACCCTCTAGATACATCCAGAAATAATGTTTTACTAGCTCTCTGGGCATCCCTTAGCCCAGTTAAATTTATATACAAAATTCCCCATCATAGGTGCCATTCATGCTGAAGGTCATGCATGCCTGACAGTGTCCACACAAGCCAGGTGAGACAGAGGAATGCTCCTGGAATCCCTCATCACCCCAGTGTCTGAATCTCCTTTCTCCCTCTCCCTTCCACTTTTGCTTACACACTGTTCCAATTTGAGATATTGGGTCTTCTGACTGGCTTCTCCTTGAATAAAGCCTCCGGTTCCTTACTTAGTTTCCTCTTTAAGATCCCCATCTGGGAGGCCTTGGGAGTCCTTTTTATACAAACACCCACTGAGGGCCCCACTGCCTGCTCGAGCTGTTGCCACCCAAACAAACAAACCCTAAAGTGGAAAAACACACTACTCGAGTCCATATCACAGACCGCATTTCTTTTGGGTTTCTTTGCTCCAGGATGTAACAACTGGATGCTCAAAGCAGGGAATTCAGAAAATTAATCTAATGGAGGTGGGGAGGGATGTAATTAGAGACAAGGAGACATGAAAGGAAGCAAATGCACCAGGCAATGAATTAAGGTAATGGCAGTGGGGATGGGTAGAGACAAATGTAAGGCACATTTTAAAGGAAGACCCAGGGTGTCCCCATGCCACATAAGCAGCATCTTTCATGATTAGACCCCACCTCTGCCATAGCTTGAGATTTCAGTAAGTTTTACCATTTTCTCACCTGTTCCTGTACCAATTCCTTGCCTCACTATCTTCATACACCTCTTCTTCATGCCTTAGATTTGACCCTGACACTGTGGCTCTGGTTCTGACCTCTGACTCTCTCTGTCACTACAGTTCACCTTGTACCCTTGATTATGATGCTTGTCTCACCCAGCCAAGCATCTGTTCCCAGACCCCAGCCTCAGCTCAGGCGACTTTAACCAGCATTCTCTCTAGGTTTGTACTGGCTTCAAAAACAGAAAGAAACTGGAAAAAGAGGAAGTCAAACTATTGCTGTTTGCTGGTGATATGATCGTATACGTAGAAAACCCTAAAGACTCATCCAAAAAGCTCCTAGATCTGATAAACTAATTCAGTAAAGTCTCAGTTTGCAAAAATCAACGTACACAAATCAGTAACACTGCTATATACCAACAATGACCAAGCTTAGAATCAAATAAAGAACTCAATCCCTTGTACAATAGCTGCAGAAAAAAATTAAATACCTAGGAATATACGTAACCATGGAAGTGAAAGATATCCAGAAGGAAAAATACATAACACTGCTGAAAGAAATAATAGATGACACAAATGGAAACACACCCCATACTCATGGATGGGAAGAAACAATATTGTGAAAATGACCATACTGTTAAAAGCAATCTATAGATTCAATACAATTCCCATCAAAATACCACCATCATTTCTCACAGAACTAGAGAAAGCAATCCTAAAATTCATACGGAACTAAAAAAGAGCCCGCACAGCCAAAGCAATATTAAGCAAAAAGAACAAAGGGGCTAGGCGCGGTGGCTTACCCCTGTAATCCCAGCACTTTGGGAGGCCGAGGGGGTGGATCACCTGGGCTCAGGAGTTCGAGAGCAGCCTGGCCAGTATGGCAAAACCCAGTCTCAACTAAAAGTACAAAAATTAGCCAGGCATGGTGGTGGGCACCTGTAATCACAGCTCCTCAGGAGGCTGAGGCAGGAGAATCACTTGAACCTGGGAAGCGGAGGTTTCAGTGAGCCGATAGATATCACGTCACTACTACACTCCAGCCTGGGCAACAAGAGCAAGACTCCATCTCAAAAAAAAAAAAAAAGAGCAAATGTGGAGGCATCACAGTACTGGGCTTCAAATTATACTGTAGGGCTATAGTTACCAAAACAGCATGGTACTGGTATAAAAATAGGCACTTAGAGCAATGGAACAGAATAGAGAGCCCAGAACTAAGCCAAATACTTATAGCCAATTGAGCTTTGACAAAGCATACAAAAACATAAATTGGGGAAAGGACACCCTATTTAATAAATGGTGCTGGGAAAACTGGCAAGCCACATGTAGAAGAATGAAACTGGATCTCCATTTCTCACCTTATAAAAAAAATCAAATTAAGATGGATTAAAGACTTAAATCTAAGAACTGAAATCATAAAAATTCTAGAAGATAACATTGGAAAACTCTTTTGGACTTTGGCCTAGGTAAATAATTCATGGCTAAGACCCCAAAGCAAATGCAACACAAACAAAAATAAGTAAATGGGATTTAATTTAAAAAGTTGTAAGGCAAAAGAAATAATCAGCAGAGTAAACAGACAATGCACAGAGTGGGAGAAAATATTCACAATCTATGCATCTGATAAAGAACTACTATCCATAATCTACAAGGAACTCAAACAAACCAGCAAGAAAAAAACAAACAATCCCATCAAAAATTGACCAAAGGATATGTATAGACATTTCTCAAAAGAAGATATACAAACAGCCAAAAACATATGAAAAAATGTTCAACATCACTAATCACCAGGAAAATGCAAATCAAAACCACAATGAGATACCACTTTACTCTTACAAGAATGGCTATAATAAAAAAGTAAAAGAACAATAGATGTTGGCGTGGATGTGGTGAAAAGGGAAACTGTTACACTGCCGGTGGGAATATAAATGAGTACAACCTCTATGGAAAAAAGTACGCAGCATGGGAATTCCTTAAAAGAACTAAAAGTAGGCCTACTGTTCAATCCAGCAATCCCACTACTGGGTATCTACCCAAAACAAAAGAAGTCATTATATGAAAAGACACATGCACACATGTTTATAGCAGAACAATTTGCAATTGCAAATATAAAAACCAGTCTAAGTACCCACTGGCTGAGTAGATAAAGAAATTGTGATAGATAGATAGATAGATACACCATGGAATACTACTCAGTCACAAAAAGGAACAAAATAATGTCTTTTGCAGCAATTTGAATGGTAAATGGTGCTGGAGGCCACTATTCTAAGTGAAGTAAATCCAGAATGAAAAATGAAATACTGTATGTTCTCACTTACAAGCAAGAGCTAAGCTACAAGGACATAAAGACATACAGAGTGATGTAATGAACTTTAGGAGGTGGAGGTTGGGAGGGGAGTGAGGCATAAAAGACTACATATTGGGTAGAGTGTCCACCGCTCAGGTGATGGGTGCACTAAAATCTCAGAATTCATAACTATAGAATTCATCCATGTAACCAAAAACCACTTGTACTCCAAAAGCTATTGAAATAAAATAATAATAATAATGAATTTGAATGTTTTTAAAAGATAGACCTCTAGTGCCTGACATTGTTCAAGCATGAGTGATAAGATATTAGGAGGGAGGATATCATCCTGGGGTTCAGGATTAGGGGAATGGAGTTTTCTATATAGAAGTAAAAAGGTAAGAAAAAGCCTTTAGTAGAGACGGGGTTTCACTGTGTTGGCCAGGCTGGTCTAAAAAAAAAAAAAAAAAAAAAAGAAAAAGCCACTAGTCTGAGAGGTAAGGTGAGGCAATCACTTTTCACACACAAATTAGAGGGTATAATGGGACATCCAAATGTCTAACTGTCTAACGTGAAGTCTGACACATTGGATAGAAAGTCAGGAGGGAGGTCAGGACCAGAGTCATAGTGGACAGACACACAGGCTGTGTACTGCAT
Source organism: Rhinopithecus roxellana (assembly GCF_007565055.1). NCBI lineage: Eukaryota > Metazoa > Chordata > Mammalia > Primates > Cercopithecidae > Rhinopithecus > Rhinopithecus roxellana. The sequence goes on from NC_044551.1 coordinate 144,227,354, forward strand.
AACTCTAGGGGGTGGCATTCACATAGACTAGAACGTAAAAGGCACCCCCTGGAGTCGTACAAAGCTGTAACCCTGGTCAGGGCAGGGAAATATCATGGGAAGGAAATAAATGAAGCCAAGATGTAATAAATCTGAGAGCAAACCAGAAGAGTGCACGGTTAGGACCACACTTTGGGGAAAATGTAAGGAGGCAGAAGAGAAACTCAAAAGACATATGAAGTAGTATCATAAGTAGGATTTCAAGGAGGAAAAAATCAATAACCTCAAATGCTACAAAAGGGTCAAGGAAGAGAGAACCTAGAAAATAATTTAAAGGAATGTGGTGCAAAGAAGACTGACCTGGAAGAGAGGAATCAGGTCCTGAGTCTTGGTGTGATTACTCCTTGGGCAAGGCACCTTACTTCGGGGAAGCTTTTTCTCATCTGTGGCAGTAATAAAAATTGTTACGGAGACAGTAATCATCTTTTATTGAATGTTTCTATGTGCCAGGCACTGCTATAAGCACTGCATATATTAACTCATTTATTCCCCCAGTACCTTCATTGTAGAATTCCAGTATTATCCCCATTTTACAGGTAAGGAAACTGAAGCACAAAGACCTGTGAAGGACAGCCTAAAGTGATAGAGTCAGTAAATGGCAGCGCCAGAATCTGTCCCAAGAAGTGGCTTGCCTGGCATAGAAGGACCTGCTAGCTTCGTCATTTTAATATCTGCAAACTAGAAGGTTGCTAGTGACCTTCCAAGGATATGTTTTGAGTAGAGGGTGAGAAAGAAACAAAAAAAGATGATAATGAAAGAAAGGAAGTTGGTTGGTAAAAAGGTGAGAAAAAGGATCACGAGCATTAAAAGCAACAGGGTCAAATAATCATTGTTCCAAGACAGATGAGAACTGTGTATATTGTTGCTTGAGGGGAAGGAGGCAGTGAAGAGGAGGAAATTAAAGATGCCGGAGACTGGGAGAAATTGACAGAGCAGAACTCCAGAGAAGGCAGGCTAGCCTTGAAAAGGGAAGTAACACCAAAAAGGGCACAGAGAGACTGAGTTTAGGGGCAGACGGTAGGGAAATGGGAAAATTCATGTCTGAGGTCCTTGCTTTTAGGAAATAATAATTTAAAATGCAATCAGTTCAAAGTGGACACAGGCACCGCTGGAAATTTTTTCATATTTTTATTATAGTATAGAAGTACCATGTAGTACCACCATGTTGGCCAGGCTGATCTTGAACTTCTGACCTCAAGTGATCCACACCTCGGCCTCCCAAAGTGCTGGGATTACAGGCACGAGTCACCACGCCTGGCGCCCAATTTTTTTTTTTTATATTTTATAAATAAAATAGCACTGAACATATTTGCACATAATGCACATGATTCTATATTTGGGATCACCTTCAAAAACTAGAGCCCTTAAATATGTAACTACCAAGTCAATTACTGAGTGTAATTGCTGAATACCTCTAAGGCTTTTGACACTTCATATATTATTTTACATTTTTTACCCGCAATGAATAAGAATAACATTTTCCTATGCCTTTGACAGAATGGATCATTTACAAACAAACAAAGAAACAAAGGAAAAACTTTGTTAGTTTGACAGATGAAAAACCAGTATCTCATTATGTGACATTTCTTTTCTTACTAGTGATTCTGAATAAGTTTGCATATATTTGTTAATTCTTTTTTCAACTTTGTAAAATGTTTATCTTTGTCCCTATCTTTTGGGATCATAGTGTTTTTCAATTTTACCAATTGTAGGAGTTATTTATATAATAAGGATATTAATATGTTCCTATTTTAAATTTCCTAACTAATGTACTTTAATTTCATTTATTAGATTTCTAAAGTTTATTAATGAAAATAGCTTTTCCTATTATTATAAAAGTAGTACATATTCTGAATCTGATTCTTCAATTCCTTTTAATTGAACGAATGCCTCCATTTGTTTCCATTCAGTTTCCTTTTAGCTTATGTTGGTCAGAGTTGGTATCTGTGGGTTACAACAAAGAACTCTGATAAATCCAGCAGTAATCAATTAAAGAGGGCAATAAAAAGAAGCTGATATACGTTAGCCATCAGAACCATAAAGTATCTGGGAATAAACTTACAAGCAAACATGGGAGACCTTCAGGAAGAAAACTATAAATCTTTGCTGAGGCTATAGGAAAAAAACCTGAATGGAAGAGGAACATACTATTGTCCTCTTTTCAGTGAGAAGAACTGAGTGTTATGAAGATGTTAATATTCCCCCAAATAATTGTATAAATTCAATGCCAGTACAGTGGGATTACTTCTGATATGACAAGTTGGTTCAGATCTAGAAAAAAATAATATGTAAGAACAGCAGAAACTGAAAAGTACAACATAATGTAAAGCAATGATTGGCACAGAACGTTATTTTGCTGAGAATAGACAGAGTGGGAGTGTCTAAAGACAAACCTGAATAAATATGGGGTAAATATGATAAGGGTGGTATTTCAGATTGGTGGGAAAAGGAATCGGTTGTTCAATAATTTGTGTTTTGGAATCATTGCCTCATGATTCACAAGCTGCACACTCTGCTAGCTTCAACCTGACCTTGCTGACTGCTCTTTTTCTGCCTCGTTTATTTGCTTCTCTTTCTCCAACTAAGTGCACCAGAACTTGAACACGGGCCTTATTCTTTTCTAGATCGACGTCATCTAAGACTCTGGCTTTAATACCAACTGTACTAGTGGGTCTTAAATTTCTCTCTCCAGTCCTTACCTAACTCCTAAACCCTAGTTTCCTACATTCAACTGCCTACTTGACATTCCATTTGGGATATCTAAACTTTAACATTTCTAGAATATAGCAAGTGAATCTTCTTCTACTACCACACCTCACCACCAAACACACACCCTCATCCCTAGATTTAGTAGCCTCTTTAAAATTTTCTATCTTAGTAAATAACTGTCTACCAAGGTGCTCAGTCCAAAAACCTAAGTCATCTCTTAGTAATTTCTCTATTTCCTTCAACCTCCAACATTCACTCTACCAGTACATCTGTGGAAGAGAGAATTAAGTTGCTGGTTAAGAACATGAGCCCTCGAATCAAACTATCCGGGTTCAGATCCTGGCTCTATCATTTACTAACTCTGTAATATCAGGCAAGTTACTTACATTTGATCAAGTTGTCTCATCTGTAAAACAAAGACAACGCTATTATCTAATTCATAGGGTAATGGGGGGAATTAGTGTGTTGTTAAGAGATGGGAACAATAGTCGATACATATTATGTGTTCAATAAATGTCAGATATTATTTTTGTTTCCAAATATATCTCAAATCTGTCCAATTCTCTCCATATTCATATGTACCTCCATAGTTCAACTCACCATTATCCTTTCTAACTGATCTCTCCACTTTCTCTATTGCTGCACTACTATTCATTCTTCACACAGTAGTCAAAGGGATTCTTTAAAAGTATAACTTGGTTCACACAGTAGTCAAAGGGATTCTTTAAAAGTATAACTTGGTTCACACAGTAGTCAAAGGGATTCTTTAAAAGTATAACTTGGTTCACACAGTAGTCAAAGGGATTCTTTAAAAGTATAACTTGGATTGGATACTACTATAGTTTGGATATTTAGCCTTTCAAACCTCATGTTGAAATTTGATCGCTAATGTTAAAGGGGGGCCTAATGGCAGGTGTTTGGGTCATGGGGGTGGATCCTTCATGAATAGATTAGTGCCCTCCCCAGGGAGTGGGGCTAAGTGACTTCTTGCTGTATTCATTCCCATGGAAGTCCCTCTGAAAGCTGGTTGTTAAAAAGAGCCTGGCACCTTCCCTGTCTCTCCTGCCTCCTCTCTTGTCTTATGATGGCTACTCAAGCCAGCTCCCATTTGCCTTCCACCATGAGTGGAAGGAGTTTGAGGCCTATACCAGATGCAGATGCCTGTGCCATACTTCTTGTGCAGCCTGTAGAACTGTGAGCCAAATAAAACTCTTTTCTTTAGAAATTACCCAGCCTCAAGTATTCTGTTATAGCAACACAAACAGACTAAGACAGATGCTCTCCTGCTTAATAACTTCCTCTGTCCTCTTTAGCATGGACTGGAAGTCCCTGAATGAACTGGCCCTACCCAACTCTCTGACCTCATCTGGTAATATTCTCCTGCTCACTCACATCACTCTACCCATAGTGGCTTTACTCTGTTGCTTGAATATACCAACCTTGCTCCAGCTCAGAGCCTTTGCTTATGCTCACCCCTCTGCCTAGAACACTCTTTTTTTTTTTTTTTTTTTTTTTTTTGAGACGGAGTCTTGCTCTGTCGCCTGGGCTGGAGTGCAGTGGCCGGATCTCAGCTCACTGCAAGCTCCGCCTCCCGGGTTCACGCCATTCTCTTGCCTCAGCCTCCCAAGTGGCTGGGATTACAGGCGCCCGCCACCTCGCCCGGCTAGTTTTTTTGTATTTTTTTAGTAGAGACGGGGTTTCACCGTGTTAGCCAGGATGGTCTCGAACTCCTGACCTCGTGATTCACCCGTCTCGGCCTCCCATAGTGCTGGGATTATAGGCTTGAGCCACCGCGCCCGGCCACAAAAAATTTTTAATTTCATTCTTAATTTCTTTATTTATTGGTCATTCAGGAGCATATTAATTTCCATGTGTGTATACAGTTTCAAGGTTAATCTTATTAATGATTTCTAGTTTTATTTCATTGTAGTCAGCAAAGACACTCAGTATGACTTTGATTTTTTTTTTTTTTTTGAGACGGAGTCTCGCTCTGTCGCCCAGGCTGGAGTGCAGTGGCCGGATCTCAGCTCACTGCAAGCTCCGCCTCCCGGGTTCATGCTATTTTCCTGCCTCAGCCTCCCGAGTAGCTGGGACTAGAGGCGCCCGCCACCTCGCCCGGCTAGTTTTTTGTATTTTTTTAGTAGAGACGGGGTTTCACCGTGTTAGCCAGGATGGTCTCGATCTCCTGACCTCGTGATCCGCCCGTCTCAGCCTCCCAAAGTGCTGGGATTACAGGCTTGAGCCACCGCGCCCGGCTTAGAACACTCTTTTCTTGGCTCTTCATATGGCTGAATCCTCATTATCATGAACTCAACCTCAATGTGCCACTTCAGAGGGGCTTTCACTGGCAATCATATCTAACAAACTTCTGTTATTTGCCATCATATCATCCTATTTTATTTTCTTCATAACACTTCCAGCTCTCTAAAATTACATTATTTGTTTGTTTAATTTTTTGTTTAATGTCTCCTCTGTGTAAGCTATATGAAAACGGGGACCTTGTCAATTTTTTTTACAGTTGTATTTACAATACTTAAAAAGATGCTGAGCACTCAGCAGGTGTTTCATAATGTTACTGAATGAATTTTAATAAGTTGGTGAGTTATGGAATGAATTCAGAAATGCAGGTCATTGGGTCTTCACCATATAGCTTAGATAAAGGTGAATTGTCAACTAACTCTCTAAACATAAAAGAAAACCAATGATCACATTAAATAAAAATATGGGCAAATAGTTTCATGGTTTGGCGGAAAGAAAGTTCTTTCTCTGCAAGAAAAAATATTATGAAGATATAGGGAAAAATGCTAACCACTTTGTTCACCTAAAAACTGGAAAAATTTGTACAGCTAAAGATATAGTAAACAAAGTTAAATGGACAAACAGACCAAAATAAAGTATCTAAAAACTAAAAGGTCTTATAAATGTAGGTGCAAAAATCCTCAACAACATATCAGTAAAGCAAATCCAGCAACATATAAAAATTATTATACATCACGACCAAGTGAAATTTACTTGAGAATAAAAGGTGAGTTTAACATATGAAAATAATTCAACAAAATACACCATATGAATAGAGAATAAATGACAAAAACTATATCAACTCAATAGACACAGAAAAAGCATTTGACAAAACTCCAAATCCATTCATGACTTAAAAAATAACTTTTAACAGACTTGGAATAGAAGAAAATTTCCTCAGTCCAACAAAGGCCATCTACAAAAAACCCACAGCAAAGAACATACTGTATGGTGAAATACTAAACACCTTTCCCCTTACTGGGAATAAAGCAAGGATGTCTGCTCTCATCTCTTCTATTCAACATAGGATTGGAGGTTTTAGCCAGTGAAGGAAGGTGAAAAAATAAAAATAAAAGACATTCAAGGCCGGGCGCGGTGGCTCAAGCCTGTAATCCCAGCACTTTGGGAGGCCGAGACGGGCGGATCACGAGGTCAGGAGATCGAGACCATCCTGGCTAACATGGTGAAACCCCGTCTCTACTAAAAAAATACAAAAAACTAGCTGGGGGAGGTGGCGGGCGCCTGTAGTCCCAGCTACTCGGGAGGCTGAGACAGGAGAATGGCGTAAACCTGGGAGGCGGAGCTTGCAGTGAGCTGAGATCCGACCACTGCACTCCAGCCTGAGCAGCAGAGCGAGACTCCCTCTCAAAAAAAAAAAAAAAAAAAAAAAAAAAAAGGCATTCAAATTGAAAAGGAAGAAGTGAAACTATCTGTATTTGCAGATGAAATGTGATACAGAAAATCCCAAGGAATACACTAAAAGACTAATAAATAAGTTCAGCAAGGTTGCAGAATACAAGTTCAATTATACAAAAATCAATTTCATGTCTATACATTAGCAATGAACAATCCAAAAATAAAATTGCCAGCTGGGTGCAGTGCCTCACTCCTGTAATCCCAGCACTGTGGGAGGTTGAGGTGAGTGGATCATTTGAAGTCAGGAATTCAAGACCACCCTGGCCAACATGGTGAAACCCTGTCTCTACTAAAAATACAAAACAATTAGCTGGGTGTGGTGGCCTGCGCCTGTAGTCCCAGCTACTCAGAAGGCTGAGGCAGAAGAATCACTTGAACTCAGGAGGCAGAAGTTGCCGTGAGCCAAGATCACGCCACTGCATTCCAGCCTGGGTGCCGGAGTGAGGCTCTGTCTCAAAATAAGTATTTCATTTTTAAATATTTAAGTAAATATTTAATTTTTAAAATATATTTAAATTTTGATGTAAAAATTAAGTATTTATTTATTTATTTGAAAACTAAATAAAATAAAATTGCTCTAGGCAACCAATATCTACTTTCTACCTTTATGGATTTGCCTATTCCAGACATTTCATATAAATGAAGCTATTATATATGTGGTCATTTGTGACTTTGACTTGGTATGTTTTCAAGATTTTTCCAAGTTGTAGCATGAATCACTTCTTCATTCCATTTTTTGCCGAATAACACTACATTGTATGAATGTAATATTTATTCATTGTATGAATTTTATCTACCTATTCATCAGGTGATAGACATTTGGATTGTTTCTACTTTTTCACTATTATGAATATTGCTGCTATGAACATTCACATATAAATGTTTGTGTGGACACACATTTCAATTCTTTTGTGTTTATACCTAGGAATGAAATATCTGGGTCATATGGTAACTTTTTGTCTAACTTTGTGAAGAACTACTGAACTGTCTTCCAAAGTGGACACACCATTTTACATTTCTACCAGCAGAGTATGAAGATTCCAATTTCTCCACACCCTTATCAACACTTAATATCTATATATTTTTAAAATTACAATCATCCTAGTTAGTGTGTGAAATGGTGTCTTACTGTGGTTTTGATTGCATTTCCTGATGGACAATGATGTTGAATATCTTTTTATGTGTTTGTTGGTCATTTGCATACCTTCTTTGGAGAAATATCTATTCAGATTATTTGCCAGTTGTCTTTTTGTCTTTTTGTTAGGTTATATTTTTGTTGTTTTAAGAGTTCTTTATATATTCTTTTTTTTTTTTTTTTTTTTTTTTGTTGCTAAAACCTGGGATTGAATATATATTTTTATCAGATAGTTGATTTATTAATGTTTTCTCCCATTCTATGGGTCATCTTTTCACTTTCTTGATGATGTCTTTTGAAGGACAAGAATTTTTATTTTTATTAAGTCTAATTTGTCTACCTTTTCTTTGGTCACTTATGCTTTTTGACATATCTAAAAAGCCACTGCTTAATCCAAGGCCACAAAAATTTGCTCCTAGTTTTTCTTCCAAGACTTTTATAGTTTTAGCTCTTACATTTAGGTCTATCATCCATTTTGAGTTAATTTTTGTACACGGTATAAGATAGGGGCCATTCTTTTGCATGTGAATATCCAGTCCTACAAACACCTTTTGTTGAAAAGACTATTCGCTACCCACTGAAGTGTCTTCACATCTTTGTTGAAAAGACACCTCTCCTTTGAAAAGTCTGACGCTTTGCTCTAATAAGAAGAAGTGGGATGACAAGAGGCATGCTTTGGCCTCTTGGCAATTTTCTGACGTGATGTTTAACAGTTGTCACAGGTGTCATTGATATTTGTAGATGGCTTTTATATAGAGAAACTACCAATCTTACAACTCATCTAACTGAAATGAGATTTTAAATGAGACTTTGTCTCAGTGTCAGTGGGGGCTCCAGGGCAATAGGTGACTGTAAAAATTAGCAAGCAAGTACCTCTGCTGGGCAGATGAATTACAATAAAGTGCCTCTTCTGGCCCCATATGTTGCTAGGGGAACAAGGGCTGGAATTCAGTATTCCTTCATCCCCTTACCCTGGCATCTTTATATAAGGTACACAGTGCCTAATCATTTGCAGTGGTCCTGGTTTCCATCTTCAGCAACATTCCAAAGTGAGTTGTGAGGCCATCTAAGCAGGACTTACAAAAGAGTTGGTAAAAACTACACAACTCAGGCCGGGCGTGGTGGCTCAAGCCTGTAATCCCAGCACTTTGGGAGGCCGAGACGGGTGGATCACGAGGTCAGGAGATCGAGACCATCCTGGCTAACACGGTGAAACCCCGTCTCTACTAAAAAATACAAAAAACTAGCCGGGCGACGTGGCGGGCGCCTGTAGTCCCAGCTACTCGGGAGACTGAGGCAGGAGAAAATGGCGTGAACCCGGGAGGCGGAGCTTGCAGTGAGCTGAGATCCGGCCACTGCACTCCAGCCTGGGTGATAGCGAGACTCCGTCTCAAAAAAAAAAAAAAACAACTACACAACTCTACTCTAAGAAAAGGTTGGAGAGGCAAGATAGAGGATATCCTTGGAGAGAGTTGTGCTGAGAGTCTAACTGCCTTAAAGGAGGTAGGGTTGGGGACACTTCTTCTTTATCTCGAATGTGAGAAGGTCTCTTTGGGCACCATTTCTAGAAAGTATCTTACATGTTCTCTATGATATGATAAGGGGGCTGGAGTCTTACACAGAGCTGAAAAAATAAATAATGGCTCAAACGACTTATAGTCACAGAGTAGAGGGGACATCAGGTTAGTGTTTTGTGGACCAGATTGAGCCATGAAAGAGCAAGTCAGGCTGGAGCTGTCCAAGATCCTGCCTCATCTGAAAGGGTGAGGAGACCTCAGCATAGAGAGGTAAAAGTTTTCTGCTAGATACTCAGGTGCTACCAAAGGAATCAGAAAAGACCAGCTGGAGAAGATACATTTCCATTTTTCAAAGGACCTTTTGTGTGAGAGATCTCCAATGATGTGGGAATCTCAAAAAAAAAAAAAAAAAAAAGAGAGAGAGAGAGAAGAAGAGAAAGGGAAAAAGAAAGAAAGAAATCTATAAACATACCCATGTAGACATGCTCATGAGAGAAAACAATCAGGCTTAAACTCCACCTCATCTGAAGAGTGCCAGCACTAGTCAGGACGGTACCAGTCACTTGGTTGGTCTGTTTCCTTATCTCTTGTTTTCTCCCTCACCCACCTCCTGACTCTACATGGGTTAGAAGTCACTTCCCTGCAGAGGGTGGCAGGGAAGAGAAGGCAGGGTAAAGAGACAAGCAGCCAACTTCTCTCCACTTCCCACTGCATGCCCAAGTAGGAAGAGACACTTGAACTTTAAATCTGTGTTTCAAGTTTTAACTATTACATAGACCTAAACAATTATTGGCCTAAGTCTCTTTTTATAATTAAGCGTCCACAATATATTTTGTTAGCTAAGAATCTATATCTAGATCTAAATCTACCTGTGTGTGTATGTGTATATACAGTTGGCCCTTGAACAACGCAGTCAAAAGTCCATATAACTTTTGACTTATAACACAGTCCATATAACTGTGTACATATGTACACATACACACACACACACACACACACACACACATATGATAGCCTATGCCCAAAAGCAGTGGAAAAACTAGTTTCACAGAATGCGTTTGAACAGGCAGTGTGTGTGGTATGTGGTATGGAGGGGGAGTATGGTAAGTGGTGGTGATGGGGAAGTGAAATTGTATTTGTTTGCACTCTCACAGTGCCACTTATTCAATGTTTCCATTCCTGAGCTATCAAAATCAATAAAATACAGTATGAAAGGGAGCCAGGTCTCTTTAAATTAAATAATGCCACTTCAAGAATCTTTGTAAAAATAACTTTGATTCAATTCTAGTAATACTTTAAGTAGTCCCCTAAAGAAACGACTGTACTGTAATTTGAGCATTGATAGCTCTAATGCAATTTAAGCATGGCTTCACTTCTGTCTTAATACCATCCCAATCCGTAGCATCCTTCTCTATATTGTTTTAAAGATCTTGTTGTTTAGGGTTCTTTGAGTTCAGTTTTAAGAAGTCAACACTTAATGAAATTAACACAGCACTGGAGTATATTTTCAAAGAATTCTCCACATAGTTGGAAGCCATCCTATATAATTCCATCATACTTGATTATAACATGAAGAGAAACAAAAAAGTTAATCGTGACATAGAGACAACTTCACGCCAAATAATGCCCATGAATGAGCCAATTCAGCAAACTGAATTTACTCAGCTTATTTGAACATCCATAAAGGAGACTTAGCAACAACAGTATTTCCATATGCCAGGTGAAACCCTCAGAGGGAATAGGCCTCAGTTCAATAATGAAAGAGAAAGGAAAGGGCTGATAATTATTCTGTCTAAACAGTGTTTTGCGGCCTAACATCGATTGTTTCTTGAAATCCCCTTTGGGAATGTAGTAGGCAGCCTTTCCTTCGCTTTCACAAACCTCATGCAAATTATTTAAACATTTTTGCAATTATTTTCCTGAAACTGAGTTTTGGCCCAATGCCTAGAAACATTGAAAAGTGACATCACACTGCACCCAGAGAGGTGGGTTCCAAAAAATTCTCTGGGGATGGGTACAACTGTCTTGGAGGTCGATTTCCAGATCATTGTGTAAACAGGTGAGCCTATTGTTGCTTCTGCTTTTAGAGAGGCTCAGATAAGGACACCTCAAGTAAGCAAATGTTTAGGCAATTTACTTCTAGTTATCGTGCTATAAGTCGACTGTATGTGCAGTTTTTAAAAGGTCCTTTCTATCTGTGTAAAAAATGTTTCTGTTGGCACTTTCTTAAATCCTTGATGTGTCTATGACCCCCCTTCTTAACGTTAATCACAGAAAGAAACCTGCTCCCCTTTTTCTATATCCTAGACCTTCTATCTGGTTATTCATGAGGATAATTTTATAATTGATGCAGATGACTGGCCTAAAAATGATGACCCTCTTTTGTACTATTACTTCATGCTGAGGACAAAGAGGATACAGGAAAATTACTTCTTGGCCCAGGAAGTTTATTAAAATGCTAAATGAAGGTCTGGCGGCAGCTCAAAGAACTTTAAATAACCTTGTGGTGGAAAACCTCCAAAACCTCTCTTTACCATCAGCTTAAACTAGGCTGGCTGTGACAAAGAGTAAGAAAATAAGTAGTTTCAAGAGTGCAAAAACACATCTATTTTTAAAAGGTAGGTCCGTCCAATGGTTGTGGGCAAATGTGGTGCAGCCTCCTGAGGGATGATGACGATCATTTATGGTAACGTGGGTCTGCTGGGTTCACAGCCGGTCCTCTGCAGACGCCACACATCAGGCACGGACGCAGTTATGCAGAAGGAAGTGTAATGATACTGTGGCCGACGTAGTATTCTCTTTTTCGTCAATGCAAAACATGCTACTGACACATTCTGTGGCTAAAATTCCATGGTATTAGAACATACAGTTACATGAAGTAGAATGACAATTTCTATTCCAGTTAATTCCATTGTACCTGAGAGCTGTAACTCAATGTGTGGTTTTGGCTCCATGTGGGTTCGCTGGATCCTTCTGCATTCAGCGAGTTGCAGATGATCTAAAAGATGAGTCTCCAGGGCAAAGGAGTTGAGCCGTGGTTTTTATAAATGGTTGCTGGGATATTGGAAACTCTTATGTTCAGGAAATCCACAGGGGTCAGAACACTAGATACAAACTGAACAAGAGAAGCTGACCTTTTCATGGTATCCCAGAGAAAACAAAAGAGGTAGCTTTCCACTACCTCAGAGGAGCCAAGACAGGGAGGAGGACAGCTTTCCACAGCGCCATCAGGTAGAGCTCCTCCAGCGCACTCTGCACCTCATACCTTGTTTCCAGCCTGCCTTCCTGACACACAGATGCATTACCTTGGTGAACATAGCTTTTCTCCCATGGCCTTGTTTCCTCCAGCCCCAGAAGCTGTCTTCACTGAGGCATCCTTCAGAAGGATCCTTCCTTCTGAAGCTGTTCTGTCAAACCCTTCCCACAACGGAATTTCCCAGGCCAAACCTTAGTCAGGAACAATTTTTTAAAAACTGACCCTGAAATCCAGTATCACACTGCTGGGCAGCTAGCAGAGTGTGGCCCTTAATTCCAATACCTGGACTTGCAAAACCTGCTTTCACCCTATTCACCAATCTTTTTTTTTTTTTTTTTTTTTGAGACGGAGTCTCGCTCTGTCGCCCAGGCTGGAGTGCAATGGCCGGATCTCAACTCACTGCAAGCTCCCCCTCCCGAGTTTACGCCATTCTCCTGCCTCAGCCTCCCAAGTAGCTGGGACTACAGGCGTCCACCACCTCGCCTGGCTAGTTTTTTGTATTCTTTAGTAGAGACGGGGTTTCACCGTGTTAGCCAGGATGGTCTCGATCTCCTGACCTTGTGATTCGCCCGTCTCGGCCTCCCAAAGTGCTGGGATTACAGGCTTGAGCCACCGCGCCCGGCTCACCAATCTTTTAACTGCAGCCCTGCTACATTTCTTGTCCTTGTCTTGGTAATTCATTTATTATATGAGTTCATCTAAAACTAATGCCCAACTTGTTCTTATATTTTAGTCCCTGGGCTGTTCTTAAACCTCAGGCCAAAAGCTGGAACTCTCAATCCTGAATGTCCACAGTGCTGGGTTCTTCCTAAGTCATCATACCCCAAGGCTGACAGCCTCCACTGCACTGCAACCTGGTCAGATATTGAGTTCCTTTCCTGTTGGACTGAACTCCCTTTCAGCTCCTGCAGCTGGGTTTGTGCCCCCACTGCCTGCCCCAGTCTAGCAGGCAGAGATAGAACCTGAGCCTCCCCTTCTAGGCTGTCCTGCCTCACTCAGATTAACTAGGCCATCTTAGGCAGTGCCCCAAGACATGAAGACTTGAGCTCAAGAGGTGGCCTCCTCTCTATTGAGCACTAACTGAAGCTGGAAAAAGAATTCACAAATCTCTATGCTGAGATTGATGCTTCTACCATTGTAACTCCTATGCTTTTCAAACCTTATTTAAGACAATTGATGTCACATATGCTATTTACTGATCAAGTTGAGACTCTTATTACACAGCTATCGAAAATCTTAATTTTGAAAAATACTTTATGTTTTAGGAAAATAGTCATGATTTAACGTTTGAGGGGAAAGCAGGATGCAGAGCTATATAAAGCTGGATGAGCTCACTGTGGCAAACATCATGTGGGATTTGGCTGCTCAGCATATAAACTCCCTTCCCAGGTTTGAAGAGTTTCCACCACGTGATTTCTTCATACGCAGTGAAGATCCCTCACCTTTAGAGAGGGAAGAAATTAAGAGCCTTTCTCTCACCTCTCCTTTACAGCTGGGGCAGGCATGGAGCCTGGACTTGATCAGATGCCCAGACTCACCTGGACTTTGAATTAAGAATCAGTGACCCACAGAAGAAAGGATAGTGGAAACTACATCCCATCGGGGAGAGCAACAATGTCTTCAAGGCAGGAGGAACGGCAGAGCCAGGATCAGTGTCTAGGCTGGCAGTGGCAAAGGTGCAGGCTTCAGTGAAAGGTCTTTATCACAGCAGCATGGGAGCCATGCCAGAATCATTCCACGGCACACGCTCCAGCCTCTAGCCATGGCTGATCAACCTCCATTTGTCACTCCTACAGCCACTCTTTTTCAGCACCAGTTCCCCAGATTTTCCTGTGAATTTCTGAGCTACCAAATACCTTCAATAAATTCCTTTCTACTTAAAGGAGTGACAGCTCGTTATGCTGCTTGCAATTAAGATTCCTGACTTAATATACCAATGTTATTTAAAATGCTAAGAGAAAAAGAACTTTTTTTTTTTTTTTTTAAGAGACAGGTTCTTGCTCTGTCACTCAGGCTGGAGTATAGTGGCACCAATCATAGCTCACGGCAGCTTCAAGCTCCTGAGCTCAAGTTACCTTTCCTCCTCAGCCTTCCAAATAGCTGGGACTACATGCACGCACCACCACGCCCAGCTAATTTTAAAATAATTTTGTAGAGACAAAGTCTATGCTGCCCATGCTGGTCTCGAACTCCTGGCCTCAAGCAATCCTCCTGCCTTGGCCTCCCAAAGACTGGCATTATGGGTATGAGCCACTGCACCTAGTCTACACAAATGTTAATAATGATTATCTTGGCCATGTGCAGTGACTCACACCTGTAATCCCAGCACTTTGGGAGGCTGAGGCGGGCAGACCGCCTGAGGTCAGGAGTTTTGAGACCAGCCTGGCCAACGTGGTGAAACTCCATCTCTACTAAAAATACAAAAGTTAGCTAGGCGTGCCTGTGATCCCAGCTACTTGGGAGGCTGAGGTGGGAGGAAACGCTTGAACCTGGAAGGCGGAGGTTGCAGTGAGCCGAGATTGTGCCACTATACTCCAGCCTGGGTGGTAGAGTTAGACTCTGTCTCAAAAAAATAAATAAATAAATAAAAATAATTTTTATCTTTAGGTGTGGAAAGATTATAGATCATTTTAATTTTCTTCTTTTTTCTTATGTGTATCTTCTAAAAATTTTAGTAAAATGATATTACCTTAGTAGTCAGCAAAAAAGTAAGTTTTAAAATTTGAGATTTCTTTAGATCCCTATGTCCTTAATTGTTGGAAAATAATTAACTTGATTACTCAAGTAGAATCCATTTTTGCTTGTATCAGAATAAGGTATCCGACAACTTTAACTTTGACCTGGGCGAATCACAGGAATTGGAGTAAGAGAAATGCCATCATATTTTAATTGTTTTCCTTTCTTTCTTTGTTTTCTTTTTTCTTTTCTTTTTTCCTTTTTTTTTTTTTTTTTTTTTTTTTTGAGATGGATTCTTGCTCTGTCGCCCAGGCTGGAATGCAGTGGTGCATTTCCACTCACTGCAACCTTTGCTTCCTGGGCCCAAGCAATTCTCTTGCTTTAGCCTCCTGAGTAGCTGGAATTACAGGCATGTGCCACAAAAACTGGCTAATTTTTGTATTTTTAGTAGAGATGGGGTTTCACCATGTTGGCCAGGCTAGTTCGAACTCCTGACCTCAGGTGATCCGCCCGCCTAATTTAATTTAATTTAATCCCAAAGTGCTGGCATTACGGACATGAGCCACTTTGCCTGGCCCTGAGACTAACTGTTGCCTCTCAATCCTAATATACACATATTTCAAATTGGTTTTAGAACTTGATAGTCCTTTGAAAGTTGGTCTGAGAAAAAATGGACTATGTTTACGAAACTCTAACATAATCCAGAGAAATGAGGAATCTCATCTTAGCATTGATGTTTATAAAAGTGTATAAAAGCAGAGGAATGCCACCTCTAGTGTTCTTTCTTGGCTTCTGATAACCAGACATCCCAACAGTCTTGTAAAAACTGAGAATAATAGTCTAGAATACTAGAGTATTGAACCTATCAGTGATTCATGCAGTTGGCCTACGTGGCTACCAATAATAGCATGAATAGCACAGAGGAAAATGTATAATGTCCTTCCTTAGAACAAAAGCCCAGCTACTAAGAAAAAACAAAGCCGGCCATCGTTAGGAAGCAGTGATAGTCTTGCTTGTCCTTGTAAGAACACCCAGAGTTTTTTGGTGTTCCAGCTTCACACTAGGAGACTGCCTACTTTTGACCATGAGTGAGAGATTCAAGTTACATCAGAAAACAGTCTCCTGCCATTCCATCAACAGTACTGAGAAAGAAGTCAAGGGAACTCTGCAGATCTGAACCAGCTGTGGTCACGGAGTTGCTGCGACCCTCAGAGTGTTGAGACTGCATTGATCATGCCAACAGAAGAAGCACATAGTGGAGTGGAAGGAGAATGGAATTTAGTCCAACAGACTCGGTGTTAGAGCCCAGGCCAAACATCCATCAGCTAATTGCATGAGCTTCTTGCCTCTCTGAGCTTCAGTTCACTACCTACAGAATGCAGATAAAAGACCCACCTCATGGTGTTAAAGGGGATAATGTATATAGAACTTCCAGCATAGTGTCTGCCTTATAATGAGTACCCAATAAATGTAAGTTATTTTCCATCTATGACCCCTTCCCTCTTATTTTTCTGGGAAAATCTTTATCTTTTACAAATACTGAGTTTAGATAAAGTTTCTGCAATAAGATAATTTCTTCAAATCTCTCAACTCTGGTAAAAGGCTGTAGTTACCTTCTAATTATTCCTTGGAAATAGATGCCTTGCCCAAACCAGGAAAAATTGTTGAAAAAGGGAAACACTCTCAAACAGCTTAGCAAACGTGTTATGTCAACATTGCACGTGACAAATGGATTGTCGTTTAACATGTAGGAATCAGTATTAAAATTCAGGAAAATGGTATTAGAGCTCATGGGGTTAAAATCGGTTAATTTATGAGGTGTGGGTATGGATAATTAGCTCGGACATTAAGGTATATAGCTTTCCATACCCTCCCAAACATCATTTTTCTTGCCAAAGTGTAAATGGAACCCTAGTCTCTGTTTGAGAAGATGACACAAGAATAGAAATGTGGAAAAGGAAAATCAAACTGGAAAAGAAGCTGTGTCAAAAAAAATCAATAATTTTGCTACTGAGAAATTGCTACCATCCTTATCCAAGAAGGGGTGGAAAGGTCAGACCCAGCTAACTTGTGTGATAAACGAGTTTATAAAGTAGGCTGTATCAGGAGACTAATTTAATTGGTTTCTTTAAGTGTGATAATATTCCACATTTCCTACAGATTTTTTCCTTTATTAAAATCTTAAAGCTGAGTGTAAGGCACATCTTGTCTACCTTAATGATATAAACAGTGCCAACTGCTGCCAGGGCATAAAAGAATTCATTATTATTATTACCAACATGTGACCAAAATATTGAAAACAAAACAAGTTTGTTTTTTTTTCTTGACAGTTTAGACAATTCCAAGTCATACAAGGACAAAGAAAATATATATTTGTCCTACTACCCCTCCAGGATATTTGGGCCCTCACTAAATAACCACTTTTGTTGCTCCCAAATTAAATAACCAAGCTCAGATTTAAATTAAGGAGTTTGTTTATACACTTAGGTGTGCATTCTTGGCTTTCAAACTCAGTTTCCCTTATCTGTACTAGTGGAATGTTACCAGTTTAGGTCATAATCCTCTGGCTGTCACTTTCTACATGAAGAGAAAGACATTTGTGAGACAATAGAAATTTTAAACTTAATTTTACACAAGTTCCCTGCCTCTTTTTTTCTGAATAGCTGGTAGATAGAACAGCTCTAGATCAGGAACACAGTAAAAACAAACAAACAAAACCTATAAAACAAAGAACCAGACAACATTTGCCTCTTAGAATGTTAAGAAAAGGGATAAAAGCCAACACAAGGTTAAATCCTCACACAGTTTCATGGAGAACTGCGGTGGTGCATCAAATAAATGAGTCTGAGCTTGGAACCTGCGGATCTAATTTGACCTGTAAGAAAAATATTGAGAAACAAGGGGGAAAGATCCAATGCAGCATTAGATCATGTTTTCTGGTGGTAATTGATAGGGATGGTAATAGATGTTATACAAAACAGCCATCCAAAAAAATAAATAAATAAGATTTTAAGATCCAATGCAATTAGGAAATTCTGCATTAAATAGGGTGAAACTGGTTTTTCTCTCCAATTTTTGTTGTTTTAAATTTCAATAATCCTCCAAGCCTCTCATGAGGCACGTTGAAATCTTCAAAAGAGTAACAATAATGGTAGAATTCTTCTTGTTCAAGGAAAAAAACAAAGCTAAGTTTACACATTAAAATAGGTATCCTGGTGACACTGTCCTAAGATGTCTAGATTTTCTGTAAGGAGTATGAATTACATTTTTCATTAGGGAATAACAAAAAACCCTCTCTTTTTCTCACCCTTACACATAATCCAATAGTATGTCCTGTGAGCTCTCCCTGCAGAGTCCATTCTGAATCTAACTGCTGCTTACTGGCTCCCAAGACCTTATCTCTAGATGCAACGTCCCCCCCATAAATGGTCACTTGGCCAGCCTTCCTGCCTCCTTCCTGTCCATCTGATTGATCCTTCCCAGAGCAGCCAGCTGGAGGAATCTTCCTGACGTGTAAATCACATATATCTGCCCTGCCTGCAGCCCTCTGCAGGCCTCTCCTGCACCAGGACGTGCCGGTGCTCCTGGGAGCCCTCCAGGACCCTGCAGCCTACTCGCAGTCGCCCCACACCTTGCTGCAGATCTGAACCAGTTGTGATCACTGAGTTGCTGCGACTCTCAGAGTGTTGAGACTGCATTGATCATGCCAACAGAAGCAGCAATGCATAGTGGAGAGGAAGGAGAATGGAATTTAGTCCAACAGACTCGGTGTTAGAGCTGTGCCGGGCACCAGAGCCTCTCAGGTCTCCGCACAAACGGAGCTCATTCCACTCTGGGGGCCTTTGCTCTTGCTGTGCCTTCGGCTAAGAATACTTTTGGCCAGGATCCCCACGGACTGCCTCAGTTTCACTGTTCAGATCTCAACGTACTTGCCACCTACCCAGACGGCTGCTCCTTAACCACCCATTTAACTAAAGCAGCCCCCGTCCATTTAATCTTCATGAACGCATATTGCCGCCGAAAATGATCATAATTAGCTCTCAGCCTACCGATCACCTTTCTTTACTAGAATATAATCTCCTTGATAATGAGGATTCTTACTCAGCTGTGTCCACAGTGCTTCGAATGAATCATAAAACAAAGTCGGTGCTTAAAAGGTATTTGAAAAGGGATTGGAGAAAGGGACATTTATTTATTTAATTTTTTTTTAATTTTTTTTTTTTTATTGAGACGGAGTCTTTGCTCTGTTGCCCAGGCTGGAGTGCAGTGGCGCGATCTCGGCTCACTGCAAGCTCCGCCTCCCGGGTTTACGCCATTCTCCTGCCTCAGCCTCCCGAGTAGCTGGGACTACAGACGCCCGCCACATCGCCCGGCTAA
The DNA here is from genome assembly GCF_007565055.1 of Rhinopithecus roxellana. Taxonomy (NCBI): domain Eukaryota; kingdom Metazoa; phylum Chordata; class Mammalia; order Primates; family Cercopithecidae; genus Rhinopithecus; species Rhinopithecus roxellana. The sequence continues at coordinate 144,246,777 of NC_044551.1, forward strand.
TTTTTTGTATATTTAGTAGAGACGGGGTTTCACCGTGTTGGCCAGGATGGTCTCGATCTCCTGACCTCGTGATCCGCCCGTCTCGGCCTCCCAAAGTGCTGGGATTACAGGCTTGAGCCACCGCGCCCGGCCTTATTTATTTAATTTTTAAAACTTCTTTATAAAATGTAATGTAAATTGACAATTCATAATGGTATATATTTGTGGGGTACAAAGTGATGTTATGATTTGTGAACTAATATGAAATAATTAAATCAAACTAATAAACATATTCACCACTTTAAATACCATGTTTTGGGGTGGGAACATTTGAAATTATTTACTATATTCACCATGCTGTGAAATAGATCTCAAAAAAATAAAACTATTATTCAGTTTATTTCTCCTACCTGAGACTTTGTATCCTTTGACTATCATCTCCCCATTCTCCCAACACCCCCAGCTTCTGTAGCCACCATTCTATTCTGCTTCTATGAATTCAATTGCTGTTGATTCCACAAATAAGCGGGAACGTGCATGCAGCATTTGTCTTTCTGTGTTTGGCTTATTTCATTCAGCATAATATTCTCTAATTCCACCCATGTTGTCACAAATGACATTTCCTTCTTTTTTAAGGCTGCATAGTATTCCATAGTGTATATATGCATTTTCTTTATCCATTCATCTGTTCATGGACACTTAGGTTAATTCTGTAACTTGGCCATTGTGGATAGTGCTGCAATGAACATGAAAGTGCAGATTTCTCTTTGACAAACAAATTTCAAATATTTTGGGTAAATACCCAGAAATCGGATTGCTAGATCGTAATATGGTAATTCTATTTTTAGTTTTTTTGAAGAACCACCATACACTTTTCCAATGGTTATACTAACTTACATTTTCACCAAGAAAGGGATATCTATTGAGTACCTCATATGACACAGTGCTAAAAGTCTGATCTTCCACATAGATTGTCAGCTACATGTCATTCTCATTTTACAGAAAGGGGAACTAAGATTAGGAGAGATTAAGTAACTTATTGAGGGTGTCACAACTAGTTCCTTCCTGTATGTTATACCAATAATAAGCTGGGGAAAAATCTACTTCAAAAGTTTTACTTCATAATTTCCAAAACCTTAGCAATACAAATCTCCAACCCCTAATAACAAAGCCTGCAGTTTCTCTTTTTCTAGTTATTGCAAAATATATTGACATTTTATTTATCAGACACTTGACTGTTCTAAATAAGTGATTTTTTCAGATAACTAAAGCTTACCTGTTAAATGTCAAAACTTTTTTATTTACATCATGTTCAGTAAGATGTTTCTAAAATGTACTCTGTATTTCTCAGTCTTCTTAAACAGTTTATTTAACAGAATTTACTGTTTTCTGAATAATACATGATAATTTTTAGAAACATCAGTTATTATTCTGAACAAAAAGAATTTCCTATTCATCATAACAGAATTGGCCACATAATGTGCAGGGCCTAACGCAAAATGAAAATGTGCAGCAGCCTCTTGTTGAAAACTTATTAAGAATTTCAACATGACAACAGCAGCGAATTAAAACAGGCACAGGGTCCTTTGTGATTGCACAGGCCACATACTATGCAGTTGACCCTGTATCATGTCCACATAGTGTCTTGCACGTAATAGGAATTCATAAGCATTTACTAAATAATATCTTTAAGACCTAGTGGGCCGGGCGCGGTGGCTCAAGCCTGTAATCCCAGCACTTTGGGAGGCCGAGGCGCGCGGATCACGAGGTCAGGAGATCGAGACCATCTTGGCTAACATGGTGAAACCCCGTCTCTACTAAAAATACAAAAAATTAGCCGGGCGTGGTGGCGGGCGCCTGTAGTCCAGCTACTCGGAGGCTGAGGCGGGAGAATGGCATGAACCCGGGAGGCGGAGCTTGCAGTGAGCCGAGATCGCGCCACTGCACTCCAGCCTGGGCGACACAGTCAGACTCTGTCTCAAAAAAAAAAAAAAAAAAAAAAAAAAAAAAAAAAAAAAAAAAAAAAAAGACCTAGTGAGTGCTGTAGGGCTCATTTCTTTAAATGAATTCAAATATGGTAAAAATAAAAACAACATTAATTGAATTATGTGTCAGGCTTTACATGTGTTTTCCCATCAGATCCTCAGAAAAGCTTGTGAGTTTCATTTAGGATGTGATGGCTGCATATAACAAACTCACTTGGAGTGGCTTAATCAAACATAGGTTTTATTTTTATATACTTGATAAGGGTCTAGTATCCAGAACATCATTTAACCAAGGGGAAAAGTTCTGAGAAATGCTTTGTTAGAAGATTTCATCATTGTACAAAGATCACACAGTGTATAACACAAAGCTAGATGGTACAGGTTACTACACACCAAGGTTATATGGTATAATACTGTACAATGGTAACACAACTTTGAGTATTTATGAATCTAAATTATCTAAACATAGAAAAGGTATAGTGAAAGTATACTATTATTTTAACATAATCCTAGAGGACCTCCACAGTATATGCAGGTATCACCATTAACTGAAACATTACGTGGTTATGCGGCATGGGACATCACTGTATATACTAGAGTGGAAAACAGATGTTTAAATAGAAACTTATTTACAATGTTCATAGCAGTTCTGTTTACAATAGCTGAAAGGTAAAAACAACCCAAATGTCCATCAACAGATGAACAGATAAAAAAAAGTTATATATCCAAACAACGAAATATTATTCAGCTATAAAAAGAAATGACGTACTGATATATGCTACATGAGTGAGTCTTGAAAACGTACTGAGTGAAATAAGCCAGAGACACAAGGCCACATATTATATGATTTCAGTTACATGAAATGTCCAGAAAAGGCAAATCTAAAGAGACAGAAAGTAGATTAGTGGTTTCCGGGGGTCCGGGAAGATTGGGAAATGGGGAGTGACAGCTTAATAGGTTTCTGTTTTAGATGATGAAAAAGTTCCAGAACTAGATAATGGTGCTGATTGTGCAATGTTGTAAATGTTGTGCAATGTTGTAAATGTACTTAATGACACTGAATGGTATACTTACGATAAATTTGTTATATATATTTTACCACAATTTCAAAAAAGGAATGAAGATCATACAGTACTTCATGGATGTAAACATACAACATTGATGAAACTTGAAAATATTATGCTAAATGAAAGAAAGCTGGTCACAAAAGGCCATATATTGCACAGTTCTATTTTTATGGAATGTCCAGAATAGGAAAATCCGTGGAGACAGAAAGTAGATGCGTGGTTGCCTAGGGTTGAGGGAAGAGGAGACTGGGGAGTGACTGCTAAGGAGTTTGAGTTTTTTGGGGGGGTGATAAAAATGTTCTGGAATTACGTGGTCTAGATCTTTGCACTACCATATATGTGTGTGTGTGTGTGTGTGAGTGTAAAACCACTGAATTGTACACCTTACACAATTGAATTTTAACCTGGGTATGGTGGCTCGCTTCTGTAATCCAGCACTTTGGGAGGCTGAGGCAGGTGGATCACCTGAGGTCAGGAGTTCAAGACCAGCCTGGCCAATATGGTGAAACCTCATCTCTACTGAAAATACAAAAAAAAAAAAAAAAAATTAGCCAGGCATGGTGGCATGTGCCTGTAGTCCCAGCTGCTCGGAAGGCTGAGACAGGAGAATTGCTTGAACCCAGGAGGCAGTGGTTGCCGTGAGCCAAGATCACGCCTCTGCACTCCAGCCTGGGTTACAGAGCAAGACCCCATCTCAAAAAAAAAAAAAAAAAAAAAAAAAAAAAAATTGAATTTTAGGTATGTGAACTATAATTCAGGAAAAGCTGTTATACAAAAGAGTAAAAGGTCCAAATATCATGCATGACATTTTGAAAAGTTTCGGAGTTTGGAGACCTTTTTTGCTCAATTTCTGGGTGCTACAAATATACCAGTTGATTGATATAACTGCATAAAGGACCTTCAGATAAATGAGCTATTTCTGAATAAAAGCAAGAAATTCAGACAGAAGGGGCCAGGGAAGAGGCGAAGAGTTCCTTTTGTTACAGTCTTTGTCTCTGCTTCTCTAATTTCTATAATGCCCTTAGAACTCTCTGTTGGCCTTTCTAAGTCCTAGAATTCAATTTGAGAAACATTGGCCAAAGACATTTGGTAGAGCCAAGATAACTGTATCAGTGCCTCATATTTAATCTAAAGGACAGGTTATCTGAAAGTATTGGAAAGGGTCTAGAGTTGTTTGACACTCTCGTTAGAAACCTAGTGATGAAGAGAGACATGTTGGAGAAATCTAATTGCCTAAAGGTGTTAAATGCTTTTGTAGATAAATATCTTGGTTCTGTACTTTAAAAATAAGGTAACCTGCAAAGTCATTCACGAGATTCATATTGAGGAACTTGAGCAAACTGAAGCCTCGTGATATTACTAGAGACCTATAGCATATGAGGAAAGAGAAAAGCTCAAAGAAGTGACTCACTCTGGGGAAAAAACTCAGAAAGATCACCACTTACAATGAGCATAAGCTTCTATGCCAAAACCAAGCTCAGGGGAGAGGACCATGCCATCCATCAAGAAGAGAGGCGTTGTCCAGAACAGAGTTTTCTTCAAGAGACTTACTTATGCTACCTCAGGAGTGGGTTGCTTCCGATGCAGGGCAATCCTAATTTTTGCAAATTAGAATTAAGGCCATTTGAAATTATGTCATATAAAATAATTAACAAAGCATTCGTGGACAAAATGTAAAGAATATAAGCAAAACAAAAGAATGCAAATTCTGAAACTACATCTAAATATTTTTAAAATCTTAATTTCAAAGCTTGTATGTAAGGGATTTGTAATTGGGTTTATGCTATTGCTATAGTGGTGCCATTTTCAGCTGATAAATAGAAATACTTGTCCTTTTTATTTTGGTCATGATTAGGCTGAAATTAACGAAGCTTTGAATTATACAATCTCTTTTGAAGTTCCTCCTTCATGAAATGCTACTGCTCTGTACCTCCAAGAAGAGACTGAGGATGGGAATTCCTAATTCCATGGATCTCAATAGAATAATGAGAGTGGAAGCTCCACAAAGGGCTTCTTCTCCAATGCAATCAGGACTGGGAGTTGGTTTGTTAATGAAAGATAATGGTTAAAGACGTGAATCATAAGAAAAAAACATAGATAGACATGTAAATATTTGTTTTAAATTAAAGTAAGCGTGTTCAGCTTTTGTTATAAGGCCCAAGTTTTTTATTATACTCGAATGCCAGTGAGTTGATTGGAGTTCTGCTTCATCTTTCTTGCATGAAGTGCACCCATTATACAGCCTCTACTGTTTCCAATCATAACTGATTTAAAGGGAAGCAAAAACTTAAAGATACTATTGGACAAACTGAATGCAGAATCCTTCTAGAATTTTATAATAGCTTTTTTAGTTTAATCATTGCCCAGCAACTTACTTTTATTGAATCTTGTCAAAATTTTCAACCAGGGTTTCAAAAGGACAGCCTTGATTTTTGCATTCATATTACATATATCTATATAATACTTAATTTAATTTACTTATGAATAATGATAAGTTTAGCTGGTATGCAACAGTCTGGGGAACAAATATTCTTGAGTCTGGATAAGTATAGAACTCAACTATGGTAGCAGAAATACACAGGGGGTCTAGAGCGTGGCCTTGTAGCTGTGGTGCTCAGAGTATCAATCACTATGTTTCCCTGCAATATGTGGCATACTCACTCTCAGCAATGTGTCAGGGCCAGTTGGAACTGCTCTGCAACACCAGATCTGCACTGCCTCCCTTCCTCTTCCTCACTGTTGAACATTCAGTTGCAAGCCCTCCTTCCTCAAACAACTGAGCTACTTACTGGTGGTGGCCAGTCCAGACCTGCCCTGCTCAGTGCCTCCTAGGCTTCATGGCCCACTGGCTGTGTGATAGCATGTGCCCACAGACTGGTCCTCATCACAGTGTTGTGGTGTGACTGTTCGCTTTACCATGCCCAGGGATGATTCTGTAATCTGTGACTGGTTTGGCAACATAGTTCTGTAACATAAGAAACCGTTCCTGAACCCTGAATGCTAGATCCAGATGACAATGCTAGCCCAGACCAGTTTTTGCCATCGTATAAAGTAATTTTGTTGGAGTCTCAGGATGACATAGTAGGAGGTACAAAATACAGCAAAAGTCCCCTTTGGATGCTCCCTCAGCATAGCCAACTTCACATCCTAGAGAGCTGACCTTCATCATCTCCCTAATGCTTTACATGGGGAAATCTAGGGAAGCCCTCAGAGGCATATTCATTGCATCTTGACAAACTTGGTATCATCTCATATCTTTGTTGACACCCATATCATTTAAATTGGAAGACTAAAGTCAAATTCCATGGTGTTATCTACCAGAGTATATGGCCTCACCCATCCTAAAACCTGATGTTTGCTGTAGTCAGTTCCATAGAAGACCACACTCATTTCCCTTCCTTTTTAGCTATACTGAATTTTTTGGGGGTGGTGGGAGGTGTATAGTTTTTGAAAGATTTCATGTAAAAACTAAGGGAAATGGGAATTCAAAGTTCAAGTTGGGCTGGAAAATTCTTGAGAACCCCTAATATTAAGAATGGAATAAAAATTAAAAATGATGCATACATAGTAGAAAGGGAGCTAAAAATAAATAGAAGTTACACATTTCAGAATTTTAGAGGAGGAATAACAGACCTTCAGAAAATAAAGGCACTTGGAAAATCTGTGTGAAATAGTTAAACTGAAAGACCAGGGGCTGCTGGGCAGGAAGTAACTGAGTCAATGGGTCCAGAAGGCCTCATGCTACAGCACCATAACAGAAAGAGAACTGCTTCCAGGTCATATGTTAGGGTTTGTACTCATTTTAGGGTGCCAGATCCTCTTTCCATGTTTTCCCTTTGCCTTCTTTATCAAACCCTCTTCACATGAAAGCAAGGTTTCTACATTGTCCCATGACAGGTATCACTTTACATTGATTGGCTTCATGCTTGTACACACCTCTCATGTTACCAGAGAATGCACCTCCCAATTGCTTAGATATTTGTGCATCTTGGGGGAAATTTTCTTTCTTTGCATCACCTTGGTACTTACGAACTATAAACTCTGTAGCCTGGTTGTTCCTGGCAGTAGCCCTGTGAAGTTTCTACTTTTGTTTCTGAGTGAAATTCCTCCAAAAATATTTCCTTAAAAGATACTTCTCTCCCAGCCCACCTCCAGTTGGACTCAATTTCTTGGACCTCATTTGGTGTCTTTCAGGACTCTCATAAACCTGCATTGTCACACATACCCCAGCAATGTGTTCAAACAAAGCCATCTCCATTCTGTAGCTGGGTCTACACACCTGCAAATTCACCATTGATTGTATAAGCCACCTAGCAGCTGTCCCTTTGTCTGCATTGGTTAATTGATTAAGCACTGACTATACCAAGGCAACTCTCAGTCCCCTGTATTAGTCTGTTTTCACACTGCTCTAAAGATACTACCTGAGACTGGGTAATTTATTAACAAAAGAGATTTAATTGGCTTACAGTTCTACATGGCTGGAAAGGCCTCAGGAAAGTTACAATCATGATGGAGGGTGAAGGGGAAGCAAGGCATATCTCACATGGTGGCAGGAGAGAGAGAGAGAGAGGATGCAGGGGAACTCCCACTTTTAAGCCATCAGATCTCACGAGAACTCCCTCACTATCAAGAGAATAGCATGGGGAAACCACTCCCATGATCTAATCACCTCTCAACATGTCACTCCCTCCACACGCAGGGATTACAATTTGAGATGAGATTTGGGTGGGGACACAGAGCCACACCATGTAATTCTGCCCCTGGCCTCTCCAAAATCTCATGTCCTTTTCACATTTCAAAACCAGTCATTCCTTCCCAACCATCCCTCAAAGTCTTAACTCATTCCAGCCATTAACCCAAAAGTCCAAGTCCAAAGTCTCATCTGAGACAAGGCAAGTCCTTTCTGCCTGTGAACCTGTAAAATCAAAAGCAAGTTAGTTACTTCCTAGATACAACAGGAGTAGAGGCATTTGGGAAATTTTCCTGTTCCAAATGGGAGAAATTGGCCAAAACAAAAGGGCCACAGGCTCCATGCAAGTCTGAAACCCAATGGGTCAATCATTAAATTTTAAAACTCCAAAAGAATCTCCTTTGACTCCATGTCTCACATTTAGGGCACACTGATGCAAGAGCTGGGTTTCCAAGGCCTGGGGCAGCTCCGCCCCTGTGGTTCTATAGGGTATAGCCCCCACGGCTGCTTTTACCAGCTGACATTGAGTGCCTGTGACATTTCCAGGTGCACAGTACAAGGTGTTAGTGGATCTACCACTCTAGGGTCTGGAGGACGCTGGCCATCTTCTCACAGTTCCACTAGGCAGTGCTCCAGTGGGGCACTGTGTGGGGGCTCAAATCCCACATTTCCCTTATGCACTACCCCAGCAGAAGTTCCCCATGAGGGCTCCACCCTGCAGCAGACTTCTTCCTGGACATCCAGGTGTTTCCATACATCCTCTGAAATCTAGGCAGAGGCTTCCCAAAGCTCAACGCTTGTCTTCTGCACACCTGCAGGCCCAGCCATGTGGAAGCCACGAATGCTTGGGGCTTGCAGCCTCTGAAGCCACAGTCAAGATGTTCCTTGGCCCCTTTTAGCCATGGCTGGAGCTGGAGTGGCTGGGATGCAAGGCACCAAGTCCTAAGACTGTACATAGCAGGGGGCCCTGGGACCAGCCCAGGAAACCATTTTTTTCCTCCTAGACCTGCAGACCTGTGATGGGAGGGTCTGCTGCAAAGATCTCTGAAATGCTCTGGAGACATTTTTCCCATTGTCTTAGCATTAACATCCAGCTCCTTGTTACTTATGCAAATTTCTGCAGCTGGCTTAGAATTCCTCCACAGAAAAATGGGTTTTTCTTTTCTACCACATGGTCAGGCTTCAAAGTTTTCAAACCTTGATGCTCTGCTTCCTGTTTAAACATAAGTTCCAATTTCAAACCATCTCTTTGTGAACACATATGACTGAATACTTCCAGAATCTGCCAGGTCACGTCTTGAATGCTTTGTGGCCTAGAAATTTCTTCCACCAGATACCCTAAATCATCTCTCTCAAGTTCAAAATTCCACAGATTTCTATGGCAGTGGCAAAATGCCACCAATCTCTTTGTTAAAGCATAGCAAGAGTGATCTTTGCTCCAGTTCCCAATAACTTCTTCATCTCCATCTGAGACCACCTCAGCCTGGACTTCATTGTCCATATCAGTACCAGCATTTTGGTCAAAACTATTCAACTAGTCTCTAGGAAGTTCCAAACTTTCCAAGATCTTCCTGTCTTCCTCTGAGCCCTCCAAACTGTTCCAACCTCTGCTCATTACGCAGTTCCAAAGCTCATTCCACATTTTCAGGTTATCTTTATAGCAGTGCCCCACTCTGCCAGCACCAATTCTCTGTATCAGTCCATTTTCATACTTTTATAAAGAAACTACCTGGGACCAGACAATTTATAAACCAAAGAGGTTTAATTGACTCCTAGTTCTGCATGGCTGGAGAGGCCTCAGGAAACTTACAATCATGGCAGAAGGTGAAGGGGAAGCAAGACACGTCTTACATGGCAGTAGGAGAGAGGTGCAGGGGAAACTGCCACTATTAAACCATCAGACCTCATGAGAACTCCCTCACTATCATGAGAACAGCAAGGGGAAACTGCCCACATGATCCAGTCACCTCCCATCAGGTCCTTCCTCGACATATGGGAATTACAATTTGAGGTGAGATTTGGATGGGGACACAGAGCCAAACTGTATCACCCCAGACCCCAGCTTCCAGGAATCTAGTCACCCATATATTGTTGCTATGTGTGGCTTTACTGGTAATTTGTGCAAAAAGGTCAAATCACACAATGTCAGCACCTCACTGGAGACATCCATATAGACACCTCTTCTCTATCCTCAGGAGATTGCAGAAACCCCTCCTCTGACAGCTACCCCTCCCACAGGCTTTTTCCAACTCTGCCTGCTTAGTATGCAGAAGAGCTTTCTTCTCTACCTTGAAACTAAGCCCTAAGGCTTCCTTACTCGCTGGCTTAGCAAAACATCTTCTCAACAAAGGCTGGGCCTCTCCATACATGGAAATTCTCTCCTAGCAGAGATACAAAATTGAAAGTTTTCTTTATGCAACTCCAGTTGTACCTCTGATTTCCGTGGGTCAGCCAACTTCTGCTTTGCCCACAGCTCCAATTCTTAACTGGCTCCCTCCATCAGGTTCTACTGGGCCCTGAGCTGCAGTCACGCCTCTTCTTTGTGGACTTCTGATTTTTGGCAGCCTTCCGTCTCTCCCTTTCTAGGCACCTTAACCTTGACCATCACATACTGTTACCTTAATACATTCTCTGATAAGATTTATCAGCAGTAAAAACTGTCACTCAAACAAGACCGCAAAGCAACTCTCCTGGGATATCATTCTTGGTACAAAAGAAATACGGATTTCATTTATTTTGCAGCCATTAGCTTTTCTCCTCCACCATCATCCAGGTTATCTCTAATGGTCTCCACAGCTCTCTCCTAGGGTGGTCTGGCACGGTCCTGGATTTCATCCCCATTATCTTGCTTAAATTCTTTAATTATCTCAGATTCAATAGCGAACCCTTGACCATTATACGTCCTTTAGGGGGACCCATAATGGGATTGTTCTTAAACTTTAGGCTGCACAAGAATGTCCTGGAGAGCCTGTTTAAAAGGCAGCCCCTTACCTACAGTTCTGATTCAGTAGATCTATGGTGTGACCGAGGAACCTGCCTTTCCCGCTACTACACCCAAGTGATTCTGCAGCCAGAAATAGGAGCCTCATATTCTTTCCCAAAGTGGGCCATTCATACTGCTGCAACCCAAGAGATTTTAATAGTTATGCGTTTGTTTTAGTTTAAATTTAAAAAAACCCTATAGACTAGCAAAAGCATGATTTCATAGATATTGCTTAGAAGGCTAAGCAAACATGGTGAGTGAAGAGCATGTGGGCTACCTGTCTTCAAACCGTGGCTCTGCCATGGGTAGACTACTTAACTGCTCTATGCCTCTGTTTCTCTATCAGTAATATGGGACCTATAGCACCTAACACACAGAATTCAAGAGTAAATGAGATAATGTACTTAGAACCGTGCCTGGGACAGAGTAAATACTCAAAAAGTTTAGACATTATTATTCCCTGTGTATTACCATATTTAAAGCATTCCTTTATTTTTTGATGTTTTCTATTCTTGAGAATGTTTGTGATTCCTGAAGAACGTGATTCTAGAGGAAGAAAATCCACATGTAATAAAGTAGGAGTAGCAACAATTGTGCATATGTTTACTACTTCCCATGGCTTGTTTATGTCTACATTTCTCCTTAAGACTGACTTTTTTGTCATTGTTGTTCAAAATGTCTTTCCCTTCTAGACTACTAAAGTCTGGCTCAAAGAAACATGACCATTCTCACACATCAAAAGCAAGAGGCTCTATAATCTTCCTATACCGTTCTCATTGCTCTGATCCTGAGACTACAGGGCATAACCTCTACAGGTGGGGAGCAGTCTCTTCACTATCATTTGTTGTCTTCAGCTTCTCTTTTTCTCTACCACCAAAAGAAAAGTATGCCCTTAGGTTGAAAAAGAAGAGAATCACTAAACACAAATTTGTCAAGCTCTAAGACAGTAGCTCTCAAGTATTCTTCTTAAGAACTGAGCTTGTCACAGTCAACCCTCCAGACAGAAAGTTAGCCTTCCACCATTCCCTCCTACCTCTTGCCTGTCTGAATTTTCTCATCTTGTGATCTGGAGTTTACCTTGGTAGTTTTCCTGACTATTAGGACTCCCTTTCTTATATTTGGATCCTGCCAACAAGACTGCTTGTGAGGTGAGGAAATGCCAAGTTTCCATGGTGGCAATGCACCTCTGTGCATACCTTGTTACTCTGTTGGTGGGTGGCAGGGCTGACCCTTTGCTCCTGGGCACTGGAATCTCCACCGAGAAGCCTCCAGCTGAGCAAGCTGCTTCTGGCCTGTGTAGTCAGATACCTTCTCCTGAATGAGTCCTCATTAGTTCAGTGGTGACATGTCTCACAGGAATGCCATCAACCTTTCTTTTCTTATGTCGGCTTTTTGGTCAGTTTATTTTTCCTAATCTTCTCAACGATGTATAGATACATCGCATAGGGAACTCCGGTGACTAGCTTGCTATTCCGTGCAGTTAGTGGGGATTCCGGCAAGCACCCCTGAGGCCCTGAGAGAAGTCCAGCGTTTTACTATATCTTGTGCTGTTAGCAAGTTTTCTTAAAATCTGCATATAATCTACTTAAAGATTTCAAGGCTGTTTCTGCTTTATTCTGCAAGAGGCAATTTTTGGTTTTGCAAGTTCTAGTATGGGTGGGTGGTGGCTATGGGAGAGACTGCACATCACAAAGCAAACCTATTTCTGGATAATAGCAGAGGAAAATTTTGCAGATTCCGTACTGGCTGGTCTAACATTGCACAGCTCTGTGTAACTGCAAATTAAGAAAAGCAGTACTAAAGCTACAGATATGCCTTTATTTCCCTCAGCTTTTATTTTGAAAGATTACAAAGCCACAGAAAAGTTCCAAGAATAGTAAGATGAACCTCCATATAACGCTTATCTAGATTTCCCAATTAGTAAACATTTTGTTACATTTGCTTTCTCTCTCTGTACATATATATAGGTGTGTGTATTTGTGTGTGTGTGTGTGTCTGTGTGTGTATATATATATATATGCTTTTATACGCATACACATTATTTTGCTGACACTTTTCTCCTAATAATAAAGACATTCTCTTACATAACCATAAGACTGGAAATTTAACATTGATATGATACCATTACATATTACAGGCCATATTCAAATTTCTTCAATTGTCTCTTTAACCTCCACGTCCTGGGTTCAAGCAGTTCTCCTACTCAGCCTCCCGAGTAGCTGTAATTACAGGTGCCCACCACCAGGTCTGGCTAATTTTTGTATTTTTGGTAGAGAGGGGTTTCTCGATGTTGGCCAGGCTGGTCTCAACTCCTGACCTCAGGTGATCTGCCTACCTCGGCCTCCCAAAGTGCTGGGATTACAGGCGTGAGCCACCGTGTTTGGCCTCTTCAGTCTCTTTTAACATCAGTTCCCAGTCTTTCTCTCTAGTTTGCAACATTGATATACATATTTTGTTACTGATGTTTTGTTTTGCAAAGTGTTTCTCAATTTGATTGGTTTGACTGTTTTCTCATACTTAGATTTAGGGTAAACTTGGTTTTTTTCAGGAGGGGCAGATGACATTGTGTGCATCAAATTAGGGACCTCTCAAAGTGAGTTTGTACCTCAGTGGTGGCGCTAAGTATGTCTCTTGGTGAAGGTAGTAGTCAACAGATTTCTCCATTGTTAAACCTACATTTTCCCTTAGTAATAAATAAAAATCTATGGGGTAAAATTGTTTGAACATTTCATTTTTCAGTGTTCTTTCATCCAATGGTTTTAGCATCCATTAATCATTTTTGATGAAATAAGTAATTATTATGGTGGTTGTGAAATAATAATTTCCTGTTTCTATTATTCCTTCTACATTTATTAGTTGTAGACTCTGTCCTAAAATCCTGAACATTGGATAATTGTACTCAAAAGCAAAATGGACAGAGAGGGCTAAAGCTAAACACTCTGCAAGCATTGTTTCACTAATTCTTATAAAAACCTACAAAGTAAATACTATCTACATTTTATTGGGATATTTTAAACTTCTGTGATTAATATGAAAATGCTGATATATAGATATTACACCACAAATAGACATTCAGGATAGAACACTCAAGAATATTCACAGAGAAAAGGAAGCTCCCAACAGGGCCAGAATTAACCTTTCCTTTATGTATATCTGATAAAAATATTTCTGCTTTTAGGTATGTGTATGTCCATGTGAATTTAACTGGTCCTTTAGTGATGTTAATCCAGAAGCACACAGTATGTACTGGGTAGTTAAATACACATTAACTGCTTAGCTAACTTTATTTTTTTATTTGTTTTTTTTTTTTTTTTTTTTTTTTTTGAGACGGAGTCTCGCTCTGTCACCCAGGCTGGAGTGCTGTGGCCGGATCTCAGCTCACTGCAAGCTCCACCTCCCGGGTTCACGCCATTCTCCTGTCTCAGCCTCCCGGGTAGCTGGGACTACAGGCGTCCACCACCTCACCCGGCTAGTTTTTTGTAGTTTTTAGTAGAGACGGGGTTTCACCGTGTTAGCCAGGATGGTCTCCATCTCCTGACCTCATGATCCGCCCGACTCGGCCTCCCAAAGTGCTGGGATTACAGGCTTGAGCCACCGCGCCCGGCTTAGCTAACTTTATACCAAAGTTCTCAACTGACTTCAACTTAAACAACTTGCCAGATTCACAGATGCTCTCTGTTCCCTCTGTGAACCGAATTTTCTGATATGCACAGCATGCTGAGCACTTGAGGGCAGTAACTACTCTCCAATGTATCCAAGGACTTCTGCTCCCACTTCTGCTGTTATTTACTAACCAAGAGTCTGTTGTGTTTGTTCCCAGGCCTGTTTGGGTTAATTAGACTTGTGATTGTAGTATTTTAATTAATTAAATTAGGCATATTTTAATTAAATATTATGAAAATTATCAAACTAGACATGCAGAAAAGAGTATAGTTGTTATTCTGCAACAGAGTTGAATGCTCTGGAAAGTCTCAATTGTAAAAAATGACTATTACAATAAGTGTTAGTAAGAAAAGTTTAAAAGACTGGAACAGGAATCATAAAAACCCCAACATGGTCTAGATTCAGAATGTCTCAGAAATGTCTGATTGGCCGGGCGCGGTGGCTCAAGCCTGTAATCCCAGCACTTTGGGAGGCCGAGACGGGCGGATCACGAGGTCAGGAGATCGAGACCATCCTGGCTAATATGGTGAAAGCCCGTCTCTACTAAAAAATACAAAAAACTAGCCGGGCGACGAGGCGGGCGCCTGTAGTCCCAGCTACTGGGGAGGCTGAGACAGGAGAATGGCGTGAACCCGGGAGGCGGAGCTTGCAGTGAGCTGAGAGCTGGCCACTGCACTCCAGCCTGGGCGGCAGAGCAAGACTCCGTCTCAAAAAAAAAAAAAAGAAATGTCTGATTAACTTTAGATAAATTGAAACTGGAGAGAGATGTGTTATGGATGTGATTTATGCAAAAAAAGACTTCAAAATACAGATTTATACTAGACTAGAGGGGAGGTCTTGACTCTCCATTTAAATATTGTCAAATGAATTTGCATGTGCCATGTTATTATAGTTTTTAGAATTTGGGACTTTAACCACATATTTTGATTAATTGGCTCATTACTGGTTTTGGTCTTATCAAATATGAGCTTCTACTGTAAAGATTTCATTCTACAATCATTCCTAATTAAGATTTCTGTATCTTTAAAAAGTCTCAAGTTAAAGAATTGTTTTAGATTCTGTAAAAAATAAATAAATAAATAAATCTGTATTTGGACTAGGAAGATCCAACTGACCACTGTCCACTGCAGCCAAGCTTCTGGTGCTCTGAACAGACAAATGGATCGTAACAGTCGCCCACCAGTAAGATGACACCTAAACAAGGTTTATATGTGCTGAACATCCCCTAGGAACAGCAGAAAACATTCTAGGACTTTATATGCTACCTTTTTTTTTTTTGAGATGGAGTCTCGCTCTGTCGCCCAGGCTGGAATGCAGTGGCCGGATCTCAGCTCACTGCAAGCTCCGCCTCCCGGGTTCACGCCATTCTCCTGCCTCAGCCTCCCGAGTAGCTGGGACTACAGGCGCCCGCCACCTCGCCCGGCTAGTTTTTTGTATTTTTTTAGTAGAGACGGGCTTTCACCGTGTTAGCCAGGATGGTCTCGATCTCCTGACCTCGTGATCCACCCGTCTCGGCCTCCCAAAGTGCTGGGATTACAGACTTGACCCACCGCGCCCAGCTATATGCTACTTTTATATCATATGTTATATAGTGCATATTGTTTATAGGTTAAAGTTTCTATTGAATTTCTGTATTTCGGGAATGGCTATCATTTCTTTTGAATCTCCCTAAATACCTAATACTGTTCCCTGCTTTTCCTAAATTAGACCTTTAAAAAATTAGCTGAGAAGACAACATACAATAGTTCAGTACTGCAGAGACAGAGAGTCCATGGCCTGTCTAGTGGGTGTACATCTGTAGCCCTTTCCTCTTCTGACAGGAGCTCCAGCTTTTATTTGGCTTCTGACTGGAATTGCTACTTTACCACCGACCTAGAGCAGGGCAAACTGCCGCTGTTCATCTCATAGGCACTAAATAAATATTTGTGGGTGACTTTTTTTTTCTTCACTTAGGAAAAATATTAAGGAGCTCAGATGACATCTAATATCCAGGACACAAAGACCACACTCAGCAGCTAGACTGCCTGTGTGTGTGCAAGGCAAGCCCAAGGGGGAAAGGGGGAGGTAGACCCAAATGGCCCCTACTGTGCTCTGTCCTCTAAGTAAATCTGTAGTACAGAACCAATCTCTCCCCCCGGGGCTGGACAACCAACCTCGCCCTTTCAGCTGGCAAATGCAACTGAGTACAAAAGCATGGGCATCAGAGCATGAATAGAGCAGTGTCATGTCACATCATGTCACATCGACTTTGGTGGAGTCCCACTGCCGACTGAATCTAGTCCTGACTCCTCAGGCTGACATCTGAGCCCAGAGACTCCATGCCTGCAGTCCACCTTCCTAGCTCTGTCTCACAACTCTCATACGGATACATCACGTTCCAGCAAAATGGGAGCTTCTCTTCTCAGATAAGCCCTTGTTTTTACTGGAATTGCCTCCCCAACCCCACTCAAAACACTTCATTTTTGCCTATGAAAATCTGATATCACTTTTCCTTGAAGCCTTCTTTGACTTCTTTAAGGCATGGTAATCTCTCCCTCCTTTGAACCCCACTGAGCACATTCTGACCCTTTGTGCCCACTTTTTGCCAACCTCCTTACCCTCTTTGGGGGCAAGTACTAAGTTTTGCTCAATTTGAATTTTCTCCAGTACCTTGCCTAGTCAGCACCTTGCACATAGAAGGTGTTTAATCTTTAAGTAAATGTTTGATAGCTGTTAGCTGAATTATATAAGTTCTTGACTCTAGAACCAAGTAGTGTAATGCTGGAAGACTTTAGGAAATATTTGTAGGAACTAAAAGGTACATAGATTTGGAATGAAAATGTTCTACTCTAACCATGAAATTCTCTGAGCCGAAACATAATTCAAATAGACTATTTGACTTGCAGAGATGCTTCTTAATGTATGCTATAAATAGGGTTAGTGTTATTCCAAGGCAATTTTTATTTATTGGACACAAGGAAAAATATTATTTCTTTTTCTTGACATTTTACAATTTCTGTCTTCAACATTTTTGACTCACATTGTTAATCTAATTTATTACTAAAATATCAATAGTCCTTAAAAATTATTTAAGATTGTATCTACATTTTTGGCAGTTAGTGGTCAAATACACAATCCTAAAGATTGATACTTCAAATAAATATAGGGAACACTCCTTATATGTAAGGCTTTTCTATAATTTATTATTGATACATTCTATAATGATGTATGTATTTCCTCCTTGCTTTTCTGCCACAGAGTTGGGTGGCAGGCAGCTGAACAAGCACTAAAGAACTTTCCCTATTAACTTTATTCTGCTGTTCAGGATGGATTGTGACACTGACAGCATTATGGATCACTCAGCATCCTCCCCTCCCCCTTATTTTTTCTAGTACTTTGTTCTCTTAAGGCTGAGGGCATTTCAAGGTGGGTTCAGTGCATTAAATATGTGTGTGGTCTGACTACAGTACCAGGATGGTATACACTAATTATCTCATTCCAGATTCTGGCTTCATTTTTATCTCTTGTGTGTGCAGTACACTTAGCTAGATCATGATCAGCAGACACATTCCCAATTGCACTCATCTTGCTAATTTCCACGTGTGCCATCCAAGCCAGTGTATCTCTTATGTTTGGAGGCAATTTCCCTTAAATGTGGTCATCAAGTAAGATTTTGAGCATCTAAAAATGAAACAAATGGCTTTAAAACTACAATGACACAAATACATTTTGTTGGCTTCAGAATAATAACTGGGCTTTACCGCTTAAATGAAAACCTGCTGGTCTATGGTGATAGGAGAAAACATAGTTACCTCTCTCCAAAATTCTGGCCCAACAATGACCTATGAAAGAAAATCTTGTTCTAGCCTGTCATACTCAAATACTTTTAAACAAATGACTGGAGGTTCTCAATGATATATAAAAGGTGATCAGTATTTCTTTGGCTCAGTGCCCGTTCATATAAACACAGGAATTCAAGTCTTTAATCCGTCTCTTTTGTCACCTTGGGGTTTGCAGAGCTCTCATAATACACCAAGGACTTTATGTTTGCAATTCCTTCTGTCTAAAATGTTCTTCCCAGAGATGTGTACGTGGCTTGCCCTTTCATCTCCTTCAGGTCTTTGCCCAAATGTTCCCTTCCTTCTCAGTGGGAAGTTACATAGGAGCAAAACTCGTTTCTGTCTTCCCTCCCTGCTTCATTTTCTCCATAGCACTTATGACCACCTGAATGATTATATATTTTTGTTTATAAACGGTCTCCTTCCACCACTCGAAGCTGCGTGAAGGCAAAAGTTTTTGCCAGTTTTATTCAATGCTGTATGCCTAACCCCTAGAAGATGCCTGGCTCGTAGTAGGTACTCAATAAATATTTGCTAGACGAAAACAATGAATTTAGTTTCTTCCCCCGTTTATTTTCTCCAGCCATCTTTCCAAAACATAAATCTGATCATGTTACTCTCATGTTTTTAAACATTCAATAGCTCCCCATTACCTACAGAATACAATTAAAATGCCTCAGGTTGGCATACAGAATCTCAACCCAGAATCCCAAAGACCAGAATGCTAAGGTCTTTCCTCTTAGTATTCATCTCCCGTGACCTACAAACCAGACACACGGAACCTTTGACATTGACCAAAACTGCCCTGCTCCTTCTGTCTCTATACTTCTGTGTACACTGATCTTTTACCCACAGTGTCTTCTCTACCATCCTATCTGAGCAACTCATGATCAGCCATCAGCACCCGGGTGAAACTTGAGCTTCTCTGAAAACCTTTGCTCCTCCATCCCAGGCAGAGTCAACTTGTCCCCTCTCTGGGCTCTTACTTTTATTATATTGTATTAAACCACAATACCAATCTAATACCACGGATGACACAGGCATACAGTTATTTATGCATCTTTCTTCTACTACAAATCTGTGATATTTTGCATAGTAGTTAAGACACAGTTGGTGCATAATCCCTCTTCCTTCATTTATTCTCAGCCATGCTTCAAAACTGAGTGTGCTCCAGTTATGACATAGAAACTCTTCAAGAACTGGAAACATCTGAAAATAATCTTTGAACCCTGGTAGGTTCTCTAGAGATTGACTGCAAGATTTTTGAAGGGAATTTTGAATGAATAATGGATGGATGGATGGATGCATGGATGCATCTACCAGAGGCCAAAGTTCTAGGTACTTTCTTATGTCACCTCCCTTTTTGGAAATACCACTTTTATGCATAACTGCTTCATTACCATTCTTTCTTCCATGTACAATTGTTCCCTCCTGTGCCCAATTAGATGATTCCACATGATTTGGGGGACGTAAATGATTAACTGAAGACACAAGTGATTAACTCTGGGGAGCTAAATGTTACATGTAAAAAATGAAAAAAAGAAAGGTTCATTTGAGGCCAGACTGAAAACCTGGACAAAAAAAGTTAAAGATACTGTGTACAAAGAAGCAGCTTGCAATTTTTTAACTTCTAAATTTATTATTCCGCCTTCAGGGAATAAACAATGAGCAAAGAAAGTTAGAGTTGAATGCATTGGAAATTGTTTCATACTTGATTCTGAAAATGGATTAAAAGGACCTGACATAGAATGAAGCGATTTTATCAAGGTAGAGGACACTGTGGAAGAAAGGTCATTGAATGTAGCTGAATACACAGGGACTGCCATAAATCACGTTAGCAATCAACACACCCAGTGTTCTATGCCTACCAGCAGTGGCCCGTGTTAGAAGGGATGGTGTAAATCCCTCATCCAGCACCAAGTTTTGCAATCCTATGCGGTAAAAAAGTTCCCTTCTAAGCCCATGCAGGGATCAGAATATGACCATAGTGAATAGCTCCCATTTTATTCTAGTTATTACATACATGGGATGGGAAAAGCAACAGCAGCCACAGTGTAGGATCAAGTGACAGCAGCCTTCTAGATGTTTCAGTGGTTTCCACATATGAGACATGGAGCCCATGGCCCTTGAATGTCCTTCTCTCTAAGTATCTCATCTCCTACCACTCGACTCACTCAAGCAGACTCCTAATCCAACACTTGGAACACAGAAACTACTCCCTTCTCACCTACCATTCCCCAGCTCCCGCTGAACCCATCCTCTTCATGACTTGCAGGATCTCACCTTGAAAACACAATAAGATGTTTATGGCAAAGAATGCCGGTTTTCTTCACTACCTTGCCTTCTTCCTCATAATAATAGAAGGCCCAAGTTTTATCGGGGCACAAAGCTTTCTCAGATCGAAGGCTGCATTTTCTTGCCTCCCTTGCAGTAAGATGTGGCTTTGTGATGAAGTTCTGACCAGTAAGATGGGAGCAGAAATGGCATATACAATTTCTAGGTTGTTTCTATAAAAGGAAAGAGTATGCCATTTTGCTGACCAGAATGTGGGCATAGTGACATTGTCCTGAACCATGTGGATGAGAGCAAAGCAGCAAGATAAAAGGAGTTTGGGCTGCTGCTGACTTCTCAGAGCACAGATGCCCACGAGCTCAGCCTGAAATATGAGAGAGAAACGACTTTGATTGTGTTTAAGCCACTGTTATTTTGGATCTCTGACACAGCCGCTAAATCTATAGCCTAACTTAGACAGTCCTTCCCAAGGTGACCTGCCCACCAAACATCTTTTTCTATCCTTGTTTTACAACTTTTCCGCAGTCTCCACCCTTCATACTCAACTCTCTGTGCACATGAAACTTCTTACCTTTTCCCAAGCAAGGCACTCTCTTTTATGTCCCTGCCTGTATATGCTATTCCTTCTGGATCAATATCTCAATGTGTCAAGCCCTCATTCAACTTCCAAGACCCATCTTAAATACAGGAATGTTGGTCTTTTTATGATTACAGATAATTGTAATTATCTGTTTTACCAGTCAATGCAGTGTATTCTCTCCTTGACTCTCTAAATTCACTCTCCACCCTTCTCTCTCCATCCTGCTCTGTAACCTGCAGGGCTGATGTCTAACAGACCTTAGAGCCCAAACCAGAGTCCTTTGCCCTCTGGCTTCCAGGTGGATTTGGCCAATGGAAGTCGGGAGATGGGGGAAGGTGGGGAGAAAAAGATGTTAAGGTATTTATTTTCCCACGTTCTTCTCAGCCAGGCCACAATTTGGTAGGTTCTGGATTTCTGGAACCTGGATAAGGCCACAGTTCCTCTCCGGCAGCCCTGGCCCGTGGCTGTAGGTCTCACCAGGCTGGTGCAGTACCAGCTTCTTGTTATTGCTGGTCTCTGGGTGTTTCATCACATCTGTGGTTTTCTTAATCTTAGCACTTCATTTATTAATGTTTCCACAATTAAATACTCTTCAAATTACCTTTGTGAGTGTCATCTATTTCCTCCTGGGAACCCGACCCATACTATGCCTCATTAGACTGTCACTAGACTATGACAACCTTGAGGGCAAAGACCAGGACTAAGATGTTCTCCACCCCACTGTCAAGTTCAGCACCTAGCTTATAGTTTTTGTGTAATAACTCTTTGTAGAGTAAAAACTATTTCTGTCCATTCAAGATTCTTACATAATGTCCCAAAGAAGAGGACTGTTGACTTTTGTCATAAAGTTTAATTTATATAAATCTACATTATGAATTGAAATTCTTTCTTTAATTTCAAATGAATGTAAAATTCTTTTCTCTTCTCTTCCTCTTTTCCTTATTATTTTATTTTATTTTTTTGAGACAGGGTCTCATTCAGCCATTGCCCAGGCTGGAGTGCAGGGGCACAATCACAGCTCCCTGAAGCCTCAACCTCCCAGGCTCAGGTAATTCTCCCACCTTAGCCTCCCCAGTAGCTGGAACTACAGGGATGTGGCACTACACATGGCTAATTTTTGGTAACTTTTGTAGAGACAGTGTTTTGTCATGTTGCCCAGGCTGGTCTCAAACTCTAGAGCTCAAGTGATCTGCCCACCTTGGCCTCCCAAAGTGCTGGAATTACAGATGTGAGCCATCACACTCAGCCTTTCTCTTTTCTTACTTACATACTCATGTATAAGCTAAATTTCACTCCAAATATTCACTCCATTCATTTCTTCCAGCTTGCTTCGTTTGCTTATCTGATATCTTATATTAATATCTTCTAGTTAGCTATATCTTCATTTAAATTTTTGACCAAAAATATTTAGCCAAGAGCCAGGAACTGAGATCTGTGGAGTACTACTGAAGACTCTCTTCTGGCTGACATTAATGTATGAATCAACACTCTTTCAGTACTTTTGTTCCATTGCTTTGATATTATTGTGAATGGATTGTTTTCTTAATTTTTGAATTGTTCATTGCTAGTTCATAGAAATATGACTGATTTTTTATATCGATCTTATATCCTGCAACCTTGCTGAACACGTATTAGTTTTCATCGGTGTGTGTGTGTCTGTCTGTCTGTGCATGTGTATTCCTTAGAATTTTTTATATTCAAGATCATGTCATCTGCTAATAGAGATAGTCTCTTCCTCTACAATCTGAATGGCTTGTATCATCTCTGGATTTACCAAGTAACTGGCATTGCCTCCAAAATGGTCAGAATGAAAGAGTTGGAAAATGGTTTGTTAAAAAAAAAAAAAAGTTGTTTGCTTGATGTTTTGTTGGAGGGTAAAGTAGCTATATGCCTCATAAGGCTTTCACAAATATTACTTTCATTCACTTATAGTTTTACTAGAGAAAGCAGGGGACACCTAAGGATGTAACTCTCAGTAAATCTACAATGACTTTTTTTTTTTTTCAAATGGAGTCTTGCTCTGTCACCCAGGCTGGAGTGCAGTGGCGCCATCTCGGCTCACTGCAGCCTCCACCCACTGGGTTCAAGCAATTCTCCTCCCTCAGTCTCCGTAGTAACTGGGATTACAGGCGCGCGCGCTACCATGTCCAGCTAATTTTTGTATTTTTAGTAGAGACGGGGTTTCGCCATGTTGGCCAGGCTGGTCTCAGACTCCTGACTCAGGTGATCGGCCCACCTTCGCCTCCTAAAGTGTTGGGATTATAGGCGTGAGCTACCATGCCCAGCCAGACCAATGACTTCTTTTTTTTTTTTTTTTTTTTTTTTTTTGAGACGGAGTCTCGCTCTGTCGCCCAGGCTGGAGTGCAGTGGCCAGATCTCAGCTCACTGCAAGCTCCGCCTCCCGGGTTTACGCCATTCTCCTGCCTCAGCCTCCAGAGTAGCTGGAACTACAGGCGCCCGCCACTTCGCCCTGCTAGTTTTTTGTATTTTTTAGTAGAGACGGGGTTTCACTGTGTTAGCCAGGATGGTCTCGATCTCCTGACCTCGTGATCCGCCCGTCTCGGCCTCCCAAAGTGCTGGGATTACAGGCTTGAGCCACCGCGCCCGGCCTCAGACCAATGACTTCTTAAATGGAATTTTAAAAAACCGGCCAGAGGGCCGGGCGTGGTGGCTCACGCCTGTAATCCCAGCACTTTGGGAAACCGAGGTGGGTGTCATTTGAGGTCAGGAGATCGAAACCAGCCTGGCCAACATGGTGAAACCCCATCTCCACTAAAAATACAAAAATTAGCTGGTTGTTGTGGCGGGCACCTGTAATCCCAGCTACTGGGGAGCCTGAGGCAGGAGAATCGCTTGAACCTGGGAGGCAGAGCTTGCAGTGACCCGAGATGGCACCCCTGCACTCCAGCCTGGGCAACAGAGTGAGAATCGTCTCAAATACATACATACATACATACATACATACATACATACATACATACATACATAAATACCTGGCCAGATAATAAAGATTCCATTATGCAGGGTATAGTAGAACAGCAAATTTTACAGTGTGGATCCAAATTCCACTACTTCATAGCTATGTAACCTTAAGCAAAATAAGAGAAACAATACCTGTCTTCCATGACTGCTATGAGAATAAAATAAAAATAATTGATATAAAGGGCCTAGAACCCCAGTGCACACCTAAGGTTAGCCTCCTACCTTCCACCTTTATTTACAAGAATAAATGATTCTTATTTAATTTGTATTCTCATATTCATACTATGTGAACCACCAATGAGAAAAGATGCTTCATTTATCTTAAGGTGATTCTTAACCCCCATCTTTAAATTAAAAATAAGCCCTAAGAAGGCCGGGCGCGGTGGCTCAAGCCTGTAATCCCAGCACTTTGGGAGGCCGAGACGGGCGGATCACGAGGTCAGGAGATCGAGACCATCCTGGCTAACACAGTGAAACCCCGTCTCTACTAAAAACACAAAAACTAGCCGTGCGAGGTGGCGGGCGCCTGTAGTCCCAGCTACTCGGGAGGCTGAGGCGGGAGAATGGCGCAAATCCGGGAGGCGGAGCTTGCAGTGAGCTGAGATCTGGCCACTGCACTCCAGCCCCGGCGACAGAGCGAGACTCCGCCTCAAAAAAAAAAAAAAAAAAAAAAAAAAAAAAAATAAGCCCTAAGAATAGACAATTCTCTAAGAAGGGAAATAAACTAGGATTGTGTGAGTCATTAAGAGATCACATAATTTAAAGGGAGAAAAGTGCTATAGAGAGGATTCTAGACTTACAACACGAAACCTGAATAAATCCTAGAGCTGCATGTGGTTTACCTTTGAACCGAGCTGTATTTAAAGAAGCATAATCCTGATGCCAAAATGAATTTGTTTAAATCTGTTATTAATCTCAATCTTCCAAAGGAGAATTAATTCTCAGTTTATGGAACCATGTCTCCAGATCAGCTTCGCTTTCCTTTCTAATTCTCTCCCATCCCACAGCTATTCTGAAATCTTCCAGTCACCAAATCCTAAAACACCACTCCATGAGAGCCCACAAAATGGCCTGTCCATTTTCCTTCTATTATGATCATCCTAACTTCCTTGGCTATAGCCTTCTCCTTTATTCCTTCCTATCTACTGAGTCTTCTTTCTTCATATGCACTCTCTCAATTCTGCAGCTCAAAAGATCCCGAAATCAAGGTAGCAGAGTATTCAACCTTACAGTGAGGAAGAAGAGAACACTTACACATTAACAAATTTTATCCTGATACGGCCACATGAAGATCTCTTATGCCTTCTTCCACCCTTCTTGCCTTGTCCTATATCTCCTTAAATTAAAAGTTATCTGAAAAAGTCACAGTTGAGTCCCATTTTTAAATTTTATTTATTCATTCATTCTAAAATATTTATTAAGTACTTTTACACATTGATAATTCAAGCCCTTGGAAGGAAATTTCGTAAGACTTATAATTACAATCTAAGCTCTTCTATTTTCTCTGTTCTTTCCTTTCAGCTTATTCTAAGGGGCAGCTGAAGGCACCAATAGTAGATAATTAGTTAACTGATTGGGAAGAGTAATTTGTTCTCTTCCTGTGCCTCAGTAGAATTCTTCAACAGGATGTGCACAACTAATTGGAACTAGAACAAGCTGAAAATTTTGCAATTATCTCTGTTATCTGCTGCAGATTATAAACACATAAGAGTTATCTCTGGCTTAACTTGCTTTTAATTTCCCATTAAAGTTGCCATTCACCCTCTTTATTGAAGTACTATGTTGGTGTGATGGCTAATTTTATATGTCAACTTGACTGAGCCATCAGGTGCCCAGATATTTCATCAAACATTATTCTAGGTGTGTCTGTGAGGGTATTTTTGGATGAGGTTGACATTTGACTCCGTAAACTCAGTAAAGCAGATTGTTTTTTCCTAATATGAGTAGCCTTCATTCAATCAGTCGAAGGCCTGAATCAAACAAAAAGGCTCACCCTCCTGTGAATAAGAGGGAACCCCACCTGTCTGCTGAGGTGGGACATTAATCCTTTCCTGCTTTGGGGCTTGAACTGAAAAATGGGCTTTTCTTAACTCTCAAGCCTGATGGCCTTCAGACTAAGACTTACGCCTTCAGCTTTCCTGGTTCTCAGGCATTCATACTTGAACTGGAAGCACACCATCAGCTCTCATGGGTCTCTAGCTTGTCGACTGCAGATCTTGGGACTTCTTTTTTTTTTCCTGTTTTTTTTTTTTTTTTTTTTTTTTTTTTGAGACGGAATCTCGCTCTGTCACCAGGGCTGGAGTGCAGTAGTGCCATTTTGGCTCACTGCAACCTCCAGCTCCCTGGTTCAAGTGATTCTCCTGCCTTAGCCTCCCGAGTAGCTGGGATTACAGGATTACAGGCATGTGCCACCATGCCAGGCTAATTTTTGTATTGTTAGTAGAGACGGGGTTTCACCATGTTGGCCAGGATGGTCTCAATCTCCTGACCTCATGATCCACCCGCCTCGGCCTCCCAAAGTGCTGGGATTACAGGCATGAGCCACTGCGCCTGGCAATCTTGGGAATTCTTAACCTCCATAATCAATGAACCCATTTCTCATAATAAATAAATTACATATATATAAATATATAAGTATTATATTATATAAATATTAAATATATAATGTATCTCCTATTGGTTCTATTTCTGTGGAGAACCCTGACTAACACAGTTGGTTACTACAGGCCTTGTTTGTTCTGGGACAGCAGAAGCTTTAAAAGGAAGTGTTAAAGACAAAAATTGATTCTCTGTCCCTGGAATAAATGGCACCAATAAGTTACATATTTCATGGCTTCAGGCTAATAGAGACTGTAGAATGTTAAGACTAGATCGGTTCTCAATTTTTGTTGCATATTATAATAAGCTGGGATGTTTTTTAAAATCTGGATGCCCAGGGATTACTTCAGACCAATAACGTCACAATTTCTGTGAAAGATTCAAACATCATGGCCGGGCGCGGTGGCTCAAGCCTGTAATCCCAGCACTTTGGGAGGCCGAGACGGGCGGATCACGAGGTCAGGAGATCGAGACCATCCTGGCTAACATGGTGAAACCCTGTCTCTACTAAAAAATACAAAAAACTAGCCGGGCGAGGTGGCGGGCGCCTGTAGTCCCAGCTACTCGGGAGGCTGAGGCAGGAGAATGGCATATAAACCCGGGAGGGGGAGCTTGCGATGAGCTGAGATCCGGCCACTGCACTCCAGCCCGGGCGACAGAGCGAGACTCCGTCTCCAAAAAAAAAAAAGAAAAAAAAAAAAAAAAGATTCAAACATCAATTTTTTTTGAGGTTCCCCAGGTGATTCTAATGTCTAAACAAGGTTTAGATGGCGATGATCTGCTGGTATCTTGAAAAAGTGATAGAGTTCATTCCAGCCTAAAGTTGAAAGAAGAAAAGCAGGTAGTAGAAAGTAGTAAAGTTGATAAAGAAGAATAACTCCTCGTGTCTCTTGCTTTAGAAGTTGATAGAGCTATCCATTATCCATCTTGAAGTTTTGAAAACTCCCAGTTTACCATAGTGGCCTGATTTAAATGTAAGTAGAAAATGCACTTTAAAGTAATGTTTTTGATGACCTTTTAACTTAGTCATCATGGTTTTTCCATGACTCTGACCTCTTTCATGGGTAATATGGAGTTGAAGCACACAATTAACATCTTCCAGAACGCTGCACAGGTAAAAAACAGAAGCCAGGCATGGTGGCTCATGCCTATAATCCCAACACTTTGGGAGGCCAAGGTGGGTGGATCACTTGAGCCCAGGAGTTCAAGACGAGCCTAGACAACATAGTGAGACCCTGCCTCTACAAAAAATACAAAATGTTAGCTGGGTGTGGTGGTGGCACCTGTGGTTCCAGCAACTCAAGGGATTGAGGTGGGAGGATCGCTTGAACCCAGAAGGTCAAGGCTGCAGTGAACTGAGGTCACGCCACTGAACTCCAGCCTGGGTGACAGAGTGAGACTCTGTCTCAAAAAACAAACAAACAAACACCCAAAAAACAAAAAAATATAGGAGCCACCAAGAAGGATCAGTCACCAAGTGCCCCATGGCATAAAAAAAGAGTAAAGTTTACCCTAAGGAGTGACTAAATACTTTGGAGAATTTTCATTCAATGTTTAAAATACACTGACCAACCACTTCCTACTATGGCAACAGGCTCCCAGGCTTAAGAGATTTGTAAGCTGAGACAAGGAGCTAAAGAGAAAGAGAGAGGGGGGGAAAGAGAAGGAGGGTGGGAAGATATTGAGAAAGAAGAGATTGGGGGGAGAGAGAGAGACTAGTAGAGAGACAGACAGTTACAGCTCTTGAGGGGCCATTAAGACTCAATTCTTTTGCCATAGACCTCTCTCTCCATTCACTCAGCTCCTGTAAATGACTTTTGTGATTTACAGGACAGAGGAGGGGCTATTCATTTCCTGTGTATTATCTCATTACTTACTAATATCTGAAACCAGACTGAGAGATGGCATAAGCTAAATAGGAGGAGGACAGGGGAAAAGTTGTAAATGTATGAACTTATTCTTTTGAATATATGTCTTGTCTGTTTGTCAATGGGCTCATTTCATCCATTTTGTGTAACAAAAATATTACTGTAATTTGTTAAAATTGTGAGGGAGTAAAATGCAAAGTTTTTTATTTTAACAGCTGAGAGAGGTCATCCTTAGGACTGATGACTCTAACATTTATTAGGAATCCAAAGTCTGAACTAACACACGTCATCATCTTCCTAGACTATTCCTCAGCTAGTGTTCTGTCTGAAACTAACATTCCATCTCAGAAGCTATTCAGCGGAATCATGAGATACTGTGTCTCTAGCTAGATCTAGCAGGGGCTGAAGAGATGGCATTTATAAAACCGCAATTTATCACAACTTACATCTAATATTTAATGGAAGAGAGGGCAATATAATGTCAGTTATCAGTGAAATATAACATGAATGGGGGCAAATTACAACAGCCCTTACTGGAATTAGCAGGTATGAGTTGGTTCTTAACTGTTTCTGCTTGTATTATCAAAGCTCAGTCTAGGTTAGAAACCAAATTTTTAAATGGTTCCAGAGAAAATGCTGATGGGTTGACAAAAGCTGTATACTTTGTAATTAATCACAGAACTCATACTTGGATGGATAAGAACTTGTTGGCCAAAACATGAAAATAACCATTTCAAAGGATCAGTACTTCTCCGGAAAGAAAACAACCACCATGTCATAGAGTAATTGTGCTTCAGAGGAGGTATGAGGCAACTGGCTTTTACTCAGATACATTTTGCTATCATATATAATACTGTTATTTGCTGCCCTACTAGGTTTTCTTTATAAGAACCTTACAATTAAGCCTATAGCTTTTAAAATCTCTCTTCTAAAGAGTAAGGACAATATTTCTTTTTTATAGGGTCTAGCTTATTACCTATATTTTCACACATACAAAATATCTCAGAAGGACACCATTAGGCAGTTATCCAATAGTTTTCCTTCACCCTTCTTTATCTTAATTACTAAAACCCTGATTTTGTTTGGTTACAGTGTGCCTAGCCCCTGGAAATAAATCATGATGTTTAAGACCCTAATGGTACAGCCATAATCCCTCTTGCTAGATATTTGTTTTCTCAGCTTCCCATACAGTTAGTGGTGGCCAGATGACTCAGTTTTGGCCAATCAGTTTAGAGCAACTCTCAAGGGTCTTTCTGGGTAATATTTTGGTTTCTGACAAAAGGAATAGGTACATATTGAAGGAGTTTTTTTGTAGGGTGCCCCTTTCATTCCTCTTCTGTCTGAGACATTGATGTCTGGGCCTGGAGCTGAAACACATATATTGTATTGTTACCCATGAGGCGACAAGCATGACAGATGAAGATAATGACAAAGATGTTGACCTAGAGCCCTGATATTGTTAAGCTACTTAACAAGCCCTAGAATGGCCTACACTCTTGTTAAATAAATAATACATATCTCTTAGAATTAAACCAATGTTGATGTGGTCTTTGGATATTTGCAACCCAAAACATCTCAACCAATACAATTCCTTTCCTTTCAGGACAAAAGTTTTTATTACCATGTCACATCATCCTTGAGATGATTCTTCTTCAGCTTGCATTTGTAGCATATTTAGCCAGTTTTATGTAAATTTTAAATAGTTGGTAACCTCCTCATGAAAAGAAATAGAAATGTCTTTCTGTGAAATCTAATAATTATTACTTAAAAGTGTTAACTAGCCCCATGGCCATTACCAAGAATACTCATAGCACTGCAGTCATTTGCAATTAGGGATTCTGACAAGTGCTCTATGGAAAGGTTCATACTATGAATGCAATATTGTTTCCATGTTGATGAATGGACGTCGTTGTAAGTTTGGTCTAAGAAAGTAATTTTTTATTGAACCTTAAATTCTGCAGAGTGCTTTCACACATATTAGTTCGATTGCTTCTCACAACAACCTCACGAGGCAGATATTATTTTTAGCTCTGCTTTACAGATAAGGACACCAACACTGGGGAAAACTAAGTGATTGCTCTTACTAATTCAATTAATGACTAGAAGAACTTGGATTTAGATCAAAGCCTGTTCTTTCCACAGCACCATGCCATGAAGAACAGTAACTTAGAGAACTGTGAGGCTCTTGTTTTCCATCTTCAGCCCCAAAATCCCCAGATCTTATGATGCATTTTTAGTATATTACATTGAACTTTACAGAACTTAAAATATATGATATATTTGCCACGTCCATAATAAATTGTTAGCCTAAAAAGCAAAAACAATGTAAGTTATGGTAGAATTGGCTTAAAACAAATTTTGCAAAGCCCTAAAAAGGCACCAGAGTGATATATAAAGGTGCATCTTCTCCTGGGACTTCCATAGTCATTTTTCTTATTATCTATTATTACTTGAGTCATAGTAGAATTAATATGTAAACTCACCCAGTAAAGAGACTTTATCTTAGCTATTTTTGTATAGCACAGTGTCTGCCACATAGTAGGCACAGTATAAATACTTATTAAATGAACAAATGACTTACTGATCTAATCACTCATAAACACAGAAACACTCTAAGCTTTCTTCTCTCAAGCACAGATAGTTTATTGTCTCAAAAAGTTGCTTTGGAAACCAAGGCTGTCTGCAATTTCAAGGAAGAAACATTATAAGTAGAAGCAAGGTGAGGTTTCTTCACACTTTCTCCTTCTTGAACTGGAGGAAATATTCCCAAATGAGAGGAAAGCAATTAGTTTTTTCAGTAGTAATAGTAGTTTCCAGAAATAGCTTATCCATCTTCCATTGGGAACTGTCTCCTTTCTAATCACTTTTCTTCCCTTGCTGGATTAGTTTAGAGACATTATTGCCAGTTTAGTGCACATCTTTGGCATTTAATAGTGCAACAACATCACCACAGGTAGTGAAGGGAAACAACTGGATTGAGGAAAGCTATATGCCTATTAAAGTGCCAAAAGAGTGAAATTATAGCTCAGATAATCTTAACTTTCTGTGAAAGTTTGGAAAAGGTGTGTGTGTGTGTGTGTTTTTTTTAAAGAGAAATCCATGTTCCTGGTATTTTTGAAATATGCTTGCATTTTCATTAAACTTAACTTCTCTTACACAGGAAAGAGGTCCATAACTGAAATCCAAAATGTTTGTGAATTAGCATTGTGCAAACTAGGTTTATCCCAAAGGAGAAAGCAACGTCTTCAAAAAATGTACATGCTTGGATTTTATTTTAGCAGTTTATTCAAATTTATTTGGTGATCAAAACCGTTTTAGAATTTAAGGAAGATACATCATCAATAAAAAATTTTAGTCACTAAATAGTCTGAATTAACTTCACAAACATCAGCTAACTAGAAAATCAGAATGTTCATGGGGGCTAAAGTATAAGCCATTCCATGACCCAAAGAAGACATGGATAGCTACTATCATCATAATGCTTGAAAGGGGAATCTTGCTATTTACAGTGACGTGCAAGAAAACTTGGGGAAATGTATGCTGTTATTAACCTGATATTCATCAACATTTGTGTTCCTGGGGTAAAAAATTCTTGAGAAGGAAGAGAGCTGTGAAAATCAACGTTCCTGCTACATAGGAGTATGAATCTGATAGTCTTCTAGCCATTTATACACAATACATCATGCTCTCACCAAGTGAGTGCTGGGTGAGTTTATAGAAATCTAAACTTGCTTGGTTTTTATTTCATCTCATGGCCTCTACCGTATTTTATTTCTTTTTATTTTGAAATCACTAAGTAGCCTGCTGGCAAAGTCAAGAAGACTGCTGATTATGAAGATAGCAAAGAGAGAGTTTTATTCAATTTTCTTTGCTGCATCTTAATCTGTGAAAACCATTTATGATGCATTTACTTAAAGAACCAATTTAAACAAAAATATATGAAGTGCAAATAATTTAGAACTTCATACTAATATTGAGTAATGACTATAGGGAAAAAACTTCCAATCAACATTTGGATGAGTTAGACATGGTTACCAATTTTTTAAAATGCATATATTTTAACACTAGGAAGCTTTTCTGTAATTCAAATCTTTAAATGAAACCACAATATATAAAACACTCAAAAGTAGTGTGGTTCTAGTTGAAGAAAGTGAGAAACAATCAACTATCTTCCCCAAAGTGGCCTGAAGGCACCTCCAGAGACCTCTAAGACTCCCAGAAAGACAGTTTGAAAATCACTGGGAAAAGTACCTTGACCTTGAAACCAGGCTCTGGATGTGGCTCCAGCAGAGCTGTGTCACTTTGGAAAAGTGATTTTTGCCCCTTTGGGTCTCAATTTCCTCACTTATAGAATGAATGAATGATCTCTGACACAGATCATTCACCTCTTAGAACTAATATTTTACTCTGATTTCCAGATATAACCACTCACATTAAGAGCTTGCAAAGAAGTCTTCGTTTTTGGGTTTTTTGTTTGTTTGTTTGTTTGTTTGTTTTGAGAGAGAGTCTTGCTCTGTCACCAGGCTGGAGTGCAGTGGCACAATCTCAGCTCACTGCAACCTCTGCCTCCCAGGTTCAAGCAATTCTCCTGCCTCAGCCTCCCAAGTAGCTGGGACTACAGACACACAGCACCACACCCAGCTAATTTTTGCATTTATAGCAGAGACAGCGCTTCACCATTTTGGCCAGGATGGTCTCCATCTCTTGATCTCGTGATCTGCCCACCTCAGCCTCCCAAAGTGCTGAGATTACAGGCATGAGACACCACGCCCAGCTGGAAAGCAGTCTTTATAAAATATGTAAACAGTAAAGCATGAAGAAAGATGCCCATGATTTACATTAGCACTAAATGTATGTTGATTTGAAATATGATGTATTTATTTATTCTTGAAAATTTCCAATACCTCAGGGTCACATTTCATGATCTATAATCATTATATTCCATCTTCACCTTAAATCATAACACATCTCTACACATCAGAGGAAATATTTGTTACCTCGTATGTCTGCAGCCCTTGATAGTTTGTTTAAGGCCTTCAAGATTATGTATGTAGCATCTTCGATCTCACATTAGCAAACTGGCAAATTATCGCATTTCACCTGGAAAAGTTGCTATTATTATTCTGTATGTGTAAGGTATATGATTTGGTCAGTGGTATGTACTTGGTCAGGTTACAATATAGTAAAATACACATTTTCATTCTCAAAAGTGTACACTTACCTTACAGAATTTTTCACAAGTTGATTTTTTTCTGTGTCCCTGCACAGCTGTTCTATATTATGCAACTATGTTATGCAGTATTTGGCATATAAATAAATGTTCAAGTATACCTGGTATAATTAGAAATGCTGTGGGCGTTGAGGAAATTGTAAGGGCAACACTGAAGTGATTGCCCATGCTGGGCAAGAGATAAATACAGTCAGAAGAAACTCGTGGACTAGATAGGAGGTAAGGGAATTGCCCAGGGATGTTGTCTCCCAGTGTTATTCAAGAACAACAAGAAGGATAGAAGGGGTGTCAAAGGGGAGACCAAAAGCCCAGATAACAGAGGCAAAGAAGAGCTGAGCTGTCAATTCCAGGGATAGATATGCAGGTGTATTGTTGAAGAAGAATGAAGGAAGGGATTTGAGGAGTCAAGAGAAGGCGAGACCAGGGACCTCACAGAGCATCAGGGAGGACCTAATATGTCTAAGGCAGAACTTCAGAATACACACTTGCAGACTTTGAGTCAGGCACATACACCATATCACCTAAAATGTTCAAGCACAGACTAAATGGCCACCAATCAGATGGGATTCCTACATCAAGTGGGAGGCTGGCATCATTTCTGTATCTCCTAGTTATTTCCAAAATTCTATTATTTTCTCCAGGTAAAAATAATTAATTTGATCTTGCACAAGGCATAAGCGCTTATAATTAGGAGTCAATACAGTTCTGAATATATAGCAGTTAACTATGGATATGAATGAACCTTTAAAATGATAAAAAAAATTTTAAGATCCTGAAGCCCTGTGTCTCCATTACACAGAAGAGATAACTGAGGCCCAGGAAAAGCACATGATTTGCTTAACGTCATGAGAAAAGTTTGATGATTCTGGACTCTGGATTAATCTCTTCTTACCACTACACTGTGTTGCCTTTAAGCCATTTAATTTTTGTGCTGATCTGTGAATTGGAGATAATAGATGCCATTAGCTGGCTAGATCTGTGTGAACAAAGAGAACTGCAGATTTGAGACAACTGTGAAGATAATTCTGTTTCGTAAGATTCTAAAAATGTTTTAATGAAAATACCCAGACAATTGAAACCCGACCATTTTAAGGTTTTTAAAAATATAATTACCTTATTCTCCATTTTATTTTACTAAGTGATCAATAAACGAAGACTGTTGGTCTCTTCTCTATGAGGTTCCCATAATAAATAATTCAGTTGGTAAATGTACAAAAAAAGAAAAATGTTCAAACTCTATATCACCAATAATGAAACAACCTTCTCATGCTATGCACTGAGAAGAAAATAATACAACTTTTGCAGTATTGGCAAAAATGCCTAACCTGAATCCAACCATAAAGCAACACTCAGATATATATTGTCTAACATTCTACAAAATGACAGATCTGGATTCTTTAAAAACATCAATGTTATGAAAGATTTTTTTCTTTAAAGGGGAGGGACTGTTTTAGACAAAAGGAGACTAAAGAAGCATAACAGCCAAATGCAATATTTGATAACATCCAAGAGGGAAAAACCAGCTAAAAGATCAGATTTAGGACAGTGGGGGACATCTGAATATAGACTGTATATTAGATCATTTTATTGTATTAATGCTAAATTTTTGGAGTGTGACGATATTGCAGCTGTGTAGGAGAAAGTCCTTATTCTTAGAAGACACATGCTTAAGGATGAAGGGGTGAAGTGATGATGTCTGCAACTTATTTTCAGCTTGTTCAGCCAAAAAAAGCAAGCAGGGGGTATGTGTCCATGTGGGGAAAGGGAGAGGGAGAAGAGAAAGAGACAGCATATATGGCAAAATGTTAATAATTGGTGACTCTAAGTGAAAGGTATGATGAGTGTTCATTATGCTTGAAAACTTGCAAAAGGAAAAGGAAAAAATAAATGGAAGGTCTGTGGGTTGTTGTCCTCCATACAAAATATGTAGAGGAAATAAACAAAATGCAAACCTTTATACTCTGTCCAGTAAATTATTAATTTACCTTTGGGCAAATATTAATTAACAAGGCTATTATGAAGCACTTATAACAGTTGAACAAAATGCTAAATAAATGACAGATCCAGTTGTGTATGTTTCCTAGGAGAGTTTCTTTCCAGTTATTTAGGAGTTCAACTTTAGTAATCACATCATATACATCATTTAGTAATGATATATATTAGATAATCTAACTTCTAGAATGACAGAATACCAAAGTTCCTAGTCACAACTAATCAGAGGCAACTAATATGGCCTTTTCTGTCCTTTTAAAAAAAATCCCGCCATACCCAACTAGGTCTGCATTTAGTGGTAGCACATTTCTTGGCTTCCTTAAATGTTAGCCCCTAAGACCCCAACTAGAAAAAGAGTAATCTAGTATCTAGCATGCAAACTGTGTGTGTGTGTGTGTGTGTGTGTGTGTGTGTGTGTGTGTGTGTGTTTCCTAAACAAAGAAAGGGTTTCTAATACATCTGGTGTGTAGCAGGGGTTGGGAGTTTGCTAGGAAGTTTTCCTAAAGAATGTAATACCTGAGTTAGCTGAAGGTGGAGAGGGTAAAAGACTTTGCAAAATGTGGAAGCAGAATGAACAAAAGCAGCTGGAGGCTAATCAGTTTACCCAAAATATAAAGTAAGATTTACTGTTCCCAGAATGTGAATTTTTTCCTTCTTCATCCCAACCTTATAATTCCTGCTCTTTTGCCTTTGTTAATTGACAAAAATCTGATGACTCTTTTCCTCATATCTGAGTCAAATATTTATTTATAGATAACTAAGTAACTAAAAATTTGACAAGAATGATCACAATTGACTTATAGTAGACAAATCAAGACTCGTTCTTTGGAGCTGGGACTGAGACTAATGCCAGCTTTCCCTCAAGCATATAACTTTACAAGTCATGAGGATATTTGAGCAGAGAAGGCAAGGAGAATGTTAGTTGGGTAGATGGCCATCAGCATCTGCTACAAGGAGAGAAATCAACTCACTGAATATTTTGGAAGATCAACAATGCTTGAGAGTGAAGATCAGAAGACAAAAATGACACACACGAACTTGGCTTGCATGGCTGAAATTGTGATACTGCAAACTGAAATAGAGAACATAGCAGAGAAAGTAGACTTGGGAGTTATGTTTCTATTAAGATAGTAAGTCATGTTTTTATTATGTTGAATTTGAGATACCTTTGGAACATCAAGGTGTAAACATACAGCAAATATTTGAAATTCCAAGTAGAGCATGGGATTGGATACATATAGATCTGAGTGTCATCAGTATATGAGAAAAAAATAAAACTGTGGAGTAGTTAGATTGCCCAAAGAGAATATGTAGCATGAGAAGAGCAGTGGACAGGAGGGAAACCTTTAAGGGAGACAGAGAAAGAGTGACCAGGAAGAGGCTGGGAGAGAGCAGTGTCTTGGAACCTAGGAACGAGATAGAGAGCTCTAAGAAGTAAAGTGACTGACATTGTCCAATGTAAAAGATAGGTCCCATTAGCTTCAGTCTAAAAATGCCATCAGATCTGCCAGTATGAAATCACTGGTGACCTATATGTGGGGGAAGGTGAAAGCAGTAAACAGAGAAAAGAATAGAAGGTAAGGAAGTGAAAAGAATGATGTAAGCTAATGCTGAGTAGTTTGGGTAAAAAGGAAAATGAACACATTTCAGACTAAAAGTAAAGGACCAGTAGAAAGAGAACAGTTGAAGATAGAAGAGAGAGAGAGAGAGAGATGAATTATGAGATAAAATCTGGAAGGCACCAATGAATGTGAGATGGGTGCAAAGGAACAGGGGTAAGCCTTGAATAAGGGCGGGGGGGGGCACTCCTTCTGTGAGCCAAGAAGAGAAACGTACTGATGAAGCAGGCATCAGTGATAGCAATGGCAATACCCCCCCCCCCCCCATTTTATCAGTGACTATGAGGCAAGTATATTAGTCAAAAAAGGAAGTGTATTATTTCACATAACTGAAAAGGGGTATATTGTCATGAGGTGTAGCTGGAGCCAGAGATTCAAATGATGGCATAAAAGAATCTGTCCTTTTTCTTGGCTTTGTTTTCTTCTGTTGATTTTATTTTATTTCCAGGCCAGTTACATCTCCATTCTTTTATACTACTTAGCAGCAATGATCTCAAGAGGAAAGAGTGTTTCTTTTTTTTTTTCTGAGATGGAGGTTCACTCTTGTCGCCCAGGCTGGAGTGCAGTGGCACGATCTCTGCTCACTGCAACCTCCGCCTCCCAGGTTCAAGTGATTCTCCTGCCTCAGCCTCCTGAGTAGCTGGGATTACAGGCGCCCGCCACCACACCCAGCTAATTTTTGTATTTTTAGTAGAGACAGGGTTTTGCCGTATTAGCCAGGCTGCTCTCGAACTCCTGACCTCAGGTGATCTGCCTGCCTAGGCCTCCCAAAGTGCTGGGATTACAGGCATGAGCCACCGCACCTGGCCAAGAGTGTCTCCTTTGCAGTCATACTTTCAAGGTCCTAGGAAAAATTTTCATTAGCTCACATTGGGTCAAATGCCTATCTCTGAAACAGTCACTATGGCCAAGAGGATATGATCGTTCACCCAAACCACAGGCATGAGAATGGTGCATGAGTGGTTTTATTACCAGAATAAAAGGGGAATGGATGCAGAACAATACATAAGAGATGTCTGATGCCAAGATTATCTGCTGACACCAAGGGTATTGGGAGCTGGGTAGAAAATATGTGAAGAGCAGAGATTTGGAATCATCCTCAAAAATATCTGGGAGCTTAACTTTGCCAAGTAACAATATCGACAGGCAGAACCATTTAGGATCCAGCTGAGGTCTACTAAGAGCACAGCCAAGATTCCGTCTAACTGTGATTAGCTACTCATGGGTAAATAACAATATTGCCACGTATAATATGTAACAATGCTAGGCCTTGTTCTTAGAGAGCGCATGCATTGACTCATTGAATCCTCCTAACAACTCCATGAGGGTGATGAGAAGATCAAATTGTGCAGGAGCAGAGAAAGTTGATCAAAGCATTGAGGTTTCACTGATGGATGCAGTGGAAGTAGAGGGCTATGATGGGAACAAGACTTGGTGAAAGTAATGACAGAAGTGGGGCTGGAAGGAGGCCAGCGGACAGGAGAAGGAAAATGTTGAGGCTCTAAGGATCTCTGCTGGGTTGATTGAGGTTGGGGTGAGAGAAAGTCAGACCTAGAAGGACAGGAGGCTGTTGTCAGAGGATAGAACATTACAGTTTGAGAATCTAGGGGGATTTCAGATTCATTTCTGCCCAACTTTTATTCCCCTCTCTAATATTCGAAAATACAACTTCTAAGTACCAGAGTCTCTCATTAAGTTTCAGCTCTACATGAGTAATATTGAGGAAGAAATCCTCTGAGGCTTCTATTTCTTCCACTATACTCTAGAGATTGTAAAATACCTACTTCAGGTTGTTGTGTGAAAATCAAATGAATTGATAAATATAAGGCACCTACATGATGCTATTTATAGTATATAGTAGAAGCTCAATATACTATACATATTATCAGTCTTACATTATTACTACATCAACATCATTATCATTAGCCTGTACATAGTTGAGAGACGCTTTAAAGACAGCATGAGGGCAAGGCTCAGTGT
This sequence comes from Rhinopithecus roxellana, assembly GCF_007565055.1. NCBI lineage: Eukaryota > Metazoa > Chordata > Mammalia > Primates > Cercopithecidae > Rhinopithecus > Rhinopithecus roxellana. The sequence continues at coordinate 144,286,103 of NC_044551.1, forward strand.
CTCATTCATCATGTATCCTTATCATTTAGCTCAGAGCCTGGCACATCAGAGATACTTAGTGAATGGATATGCAACCCAAGCATCCGCTGCTTTCCATTTCATGAGTCTCCCACCTCTAGTGTATCTGGGGAAAACTTTTTTTTTCTCATATCTGCTTCTGGTTCAGTTCACACCAAAGCCTGCTTCTGTGTCTGACTTCACTGAACTAATATTATTTGAGGCCCACTTTGCATCAGACCCTTTGCCATGAAGTGGGATATAATGGTGCAAAAGTGGATGAGGTCTTTGTCCTCATTAAAACTATAGGGGTGGCCAGGGCCCAGTGGCTCACGCCTGCAATCCCAGCACTTTGGGAGGCCGTGGCGGGTAGATCACAAGGTCAGGAGGTAGAGATCATCCTGGCCAAGATGGCGAAACCCCGTCTCTACTAAAATACAAAAAATGAGCTGGGCATGGTGGCACATGCCTGTAGTCCCAGCTGCTCAGGAGTCTGAGGCAGGGGAATCGCTTGAACCCGGGAGGCAGAGGTTGCAGTGAGCCGAGATTGCGCCACTGCCCTCCAGCCTGGTGACAGACTGAGACTCCATATCAAAACCAAAACAAAACAAAAACTATAGGGGAAGTAGACATTTATGAGATAGTCTTACAAATAAATGTAAAACTCTAACTGTGATGCTTGCCATTAAGGAGAGGCTACCGAAAGGATATTACCTAATCAGGGAGGGTAGGGGAGGTTTCCCTGTATAAATGATGATTAAGCTGAGGATGAGAAAAAATTAATTTGACATAAAGGGAATGGAAGAGCTCCCTAGACAAAGGGAACAGCATATGCAAAGTGTCTCTAAGAAGAAACACATCAAGCATAAGACATGTGTGGTTGGAAGAGAAAGATACAGAGACCCTGTTGTGTTAGATAACGCCAGAAAGAAAGGTGGTGGCCACAGCATACGGGGCCCACAATCTTCATGCATTCTACCATTGGTCACCACTGGAACTATGATACCAGCTTTCTTGGCAAGGTGTTGGTCTTAGCCAAAGAGAAATGATGGAAAGACCTTACTTCACTTTACTTTCCTCTTAATTCCCTATATACATTAGCTCGAGACTGCCATGAAGAGCAGAATTTTTACATAAAAGTAGGGAATAATGGAGGGGAAAATATAGCATAGTTTGGAACAAGGAAGAACTGAAAATTATTCAGTTTTCAGACATTATTGGTTTTAAAATGTTCCAAGTCCATCTTTAACTCCAAACTTAGGGTGCTAAACCAAGGACATCTACACCGGGTTTCTATCCCCAGCAACACAGTTGCAGCATTGTTCCTTCTGGTGTTTGTTTTCTTTAACCTAACCCAGATCATATTGTTAAGTATGACTTCTGCCACTACAGATGACAGCAGAAAGTATGTAAGTGCATGAAGGCAGGCTTGTTTCTTCGAGATCATTTATTCTATCACAGTGAATGACCAAGAACTTCTAGGTCAGCCCACTGAAAACCAGTGAGATAACTTTGTATAATCAAACTCCTATTAACCCATTTATGCCTGAGGCTGTAAGATTTGAATTTTTCCAATCAGATCTTGGCGATGACCTTGAGCAGCAGGATATAAATAACTCCCACATGCTTAGTGTTCCAATAATGGAACACTAGGCATAAATGGGCTAATAAAAATAAAAAACCTACACCACTTAAAACTTTTCATTCATTTAATTAGCATTTATGTAACACTGAAAATTGTGCCATATACTGTGCAAGTTCGTGACACACAGAAAGATGAGTCAATCAAAGTTCTTGGCCGGAAAGAACTCAAAAGACGAATCATTCCAATTCAGTGCTTTGTAACAGTGCTGTAACCCAGTGTGACTGTGTTTTGTGGGAGCACAGAGGACAGTAATTTTCTCTGGGGAACTGGGATGAGGGGACCTCACACAGAACGTAACATTTGAGATGTGGCCTTGAAGAATGAATTGGAGCATTCCAGGAAGAGAGAAAAGAAGGTCTATTCCGAGCACAGGGAACAACATATGAGAGGCATGTTGGAATGTCTGTCTGGAGAGATGAACCAGGAGGCACTGACAGACTTTACGACCTTCACAGAGCAATGATGTAACCAAGTCAATTTCTTAAAACTGACTTCAAAGCTCTGGAGATGTCATGCAGCATCATCGCTACTTACCCTTTTAAAGAAATTTTCCTTAGATGTTGTATATGTTAGTCAAGAAAAATTTAGCCAGTTGTCTTGGGTATTTACACACAATTTAAAATTTTATCCAGATTGGCACTAGATAAACCCGGTAACAGGTTTCTAGCCTTGTGGTTTACTCAGTACCTAATCATTGTGGTCCTAAATCAGAGCACTGTATAGAGACCACAAAATGACATCTGAATACAGGGTAAGGATGAACTAGGTGGGCAAGTCCAACAAAATGCAACCACAGAGGACAGATGCGGTGGCTCACGCCTATAATCCCAGCACTTTGGGAGGCCAAGGCGGGTGGATCACCTGAGGTCAGGAGTTCGAGACCGGCCTGGCCAACATGGCGAAACCCCATCCTTACTAAAAATGTAAAAATTAGCCAGGCGTGGTGGCACATGCCTGTAGTTCCAGCTACTCGAGAAGCTAAGACAGGCGAATCACTTGAACCCAGGAGGTAGAGGTTGCAGTGAGCTGAGATTACACCACCGCACTCCAGTCTGGGCGACAGAGCAAGACTCCGTCTCAAAAAAAGAGCAACCATGGAGCTGATTGGAAAGTCCAGTCAATTCCTGGTTATTTCTGTGTGGATGAGCCACCATCTTCTGTACTCCATTGCCTAGTAATAACAAGACCAATCATTCACTGAGTGACTATCATGTGTCAGGGGCTTTACCTACGTAACAATCTCTAATCCCCACATGCCTTAGTTGGAAACCTGGCTCTACCACTCATCTTGACTTTGGAAAAGTTGCCTGACTTCTCTATGCCCAAATTTCCACATCTGTACAATGGGGATACTCTATGTGAACACTCAGAAAAAAAAAAATTTTTTTTGCTGTTACAATTATTACAGCACAATTTTTTTTTTTTTTTGCTGTTATAATTATTAATGGCCAGACTAAATTACTCAGTAACCCTTTGCTGCCAAGTACTACCAATATAAAATCTGCCCTACATGAAGGCAACTAGAAAGATAAATGTCCTATGAAATGATTACAGCTTCCAAAAACAATAGAGAAATGATTTCAGACGAAGTCTTTATTTCCCTTTATGATTTGGGACCATAGAAGGATGACATTATTCTTAAGCTGTGTGGTTGTAGCTCTCAAGATTCAGCATATATAAAAATCACTTAGGAAACCAGTTGAAACTGCAGATTCTTGAACACACTCCCTCCCCACCCAAGATGCTGGTTCAGGAGGTCTGAGATGACTACTGAGTTTTATTGTCATTTCTTACTTAAAGAGAAAGGGAAACAAATCTGGAGGTTTTTTCCCCCTGTTAATTATGTGAGCCATCAGCTCAAATCCCCCACTATTAACCTGAAGCCCATTTGGATTTCTGCAAATCCAAAGTTTCATTCTCTCTCATGTTCTCTTGGCTCCAACCCAATGCCCAGGTTCCCCCAGGTCCAGAATTCTCTGAAACTAACTATTTTGCCTTCCTCTAGGAGTAGGGAAGTAGGACTGACTTTCCAACATTTAACCCTTGAGAAATAGCTGCAGTGGTTTGGCACATCAAAAGCACGAGTATGCTATAGCAACAGGAGGGGGGATTTCTCCTAGCCTTCAATTTTTCTTTTTCTTATAAAATTAGGGTAAGCACTAAAAAGCAGAAATGAAATAAAAGGCTGAGAAAATCCTGTTCTTCCTCTTACTCACTTAAATACACTTTCTGAGATAAATCCCTGGGCAAGGAAGTGCTAACATTTTACAGAAATTATAAAGCATTGAGACTCACAGGGAAAACCCTGTTCTTATCCCAACACTCATTTTCAAAGGGCACTCCAGAGCCCAGGCAAAGCTAGCCTGGAAAATACTGAATTGATGACTTTGCCATGCCAATGTTTCTCCCCAGTGGGGTATGTGCCAGGCGTCTCCTCTGTGCCTCCCTGTGCTGGGTCCTCACGTGCTGCATAGTCCCTGGACTTGGTCCCACCTCCACCAGCTTCCTAGGAAGGAGGAAATGCAGAATCTGCTCTACCCCAGGTTGCCGCTGACAACTGAAAACTGAGTCCAGGGAGACAGCGTCCTGGGCAGCCTGTTTTTGCTCTTTCCCAATCTGTTCAATGCAGTTTCCTGCCGACAGGAGTGTTCTCTTTTGCCAGCTTTAAATCACTGAGTGCCCTGGGCATAGGCCCGGCCTCTGGAGCTGTGCCCAGTGCTAGGCCCACTGCTTGGCTCACTGCCCAGGAGTTGTCAAGTGTCTGGAGAGGGTATCTGTCCCTTCAGCTGCCTGTCCTCCAATCTTCTCCTTGGAACAGTGAGATGGGACACATCCATCCTTGTCATTTTTCCAAGCCTACCCAAAATCTTCTTCATGCCCTTGTCATGGGAATGGCGCAGTATGGTTTCAAGCACGGGCTAAATGGGAAGGGTTCTGGGACTTTTACAGGCATTTAGGGATTCCTTCTGAAGCCCTCCAGTGGTCATAAAATATTGTAAAGAGCTTCTGGGCCCCGGGCTGTGGGTTCTCCAGGAACCACAATCTGAAAGCAGCCTCCGCTTACAGGCCTCTTCTAGAACTTCTTCATCCTTAAGATCCTTTGACTAAAAACAGTTTTTTGGGGGTGGGGGTGGAAATAAACCTGGCTAATTTTATCTTGAAAGAGCTTGTGAGGCTGAACCTGTTATCTGTGCTCTGCCACAGGAGGCCTGATGGGGGCACACTACAGGATACAGACTGGAGGAGAAGAATCAGGCATGTGGCATAAAGAAGGAACCACCAGCTAGGGGGAAGGCTGGTAAGGCTGGAGAATCCTGGCAGGTCAGATTTCCTTCACCAGGCTCCTAAACACAGAGATTTCCACTATATGTACATTTCCAAAGTAGGATGCATTCAGAAAATTGTAGGAAAGTAAGCATATTATTTTGCCACTAGGTGGGTGGCCATCGCACATGTTACTGGAAATTTAAGTCAGAACACCTTGATCCCTTCCATATCTAATTCTTAGTAGTAGTTCCAAGCCAGGTTGGTATTGTTTATTAACGAAACCAAGGCTTCTTCCCGTACCCCCCACCGCCCACCATAAAAAGGCAGTTATCCCTATAACATAAATCTATATATTAAAAAATTTTGCTGTTTCCAAAATCATAAGCAAGAGAACCAGGTTCTTTTCCTAATTCAGGATTTTTTATTTCCATATAAACAGAAAGAGATGTCTGATTAGGTTTCTAGAAAACAAGTTTAACTTGCAGAATAAGCCATTAGAAAAAAAATCTCAATTTTACCTTTATATACAGCACATTCAGAAAGAAAAACAATTGTGGACCAAAGAAATCATGAAACGCTAAAATGTAATTGCCATGATGACTCTGACTATAGCCACAGTCAAAAGATATTCTCAACTTTTAAACCCACAGTTTAGTTAACTTTTTTCATGTCTACTTATTATAATAACAAGTCATAGAATAAATGGTCATTTAGAGCATTATTTATCTAAATCCCACATTTGCAATGAGCTGGAGATACTTTCCACATTCCACTTTTAAAAAGTCACTAAAAATTCTTTGGGTCGCAGGAGTAAAATTAAACATCCTGCCATGGATAATGGTAAATGAAATTGCAATCTGTGGTCCTGGGTGTAAAGATTAGCTTCACTCCAAAGCATTCCCAAATAGAATAACTTCAAATGATAAACTTTTCTTTAATATTCCTTATGGACAAAGAGATTCTATAACAACTTGAGGAAAAAAAGCCTATTCTATGTTGTATGAAAACGTTAAAGATATTTTTATCCATAAAACTACAATTATTATCAAGGGTTTACTAGCCCATTTAGGATTTTAGAATCTTTCCTGTCTCATCTTAGCATACGGTACTTTTTGGCTAAATACATAAACTCATTATAATTTCTACACAGAATTTTTTACAGCAGCAGCAGCAGCACTCCCAAACATGTAAAAACATGTTACAGGTTATAAAACAGCAACAGATTTCAAGTGCAGTCAAAGTAATCTCAGATTAAAACTGGCAGCAAGTCCTAATAAGCACATTCACCCAAAAAATAGCATTAGAGATTGGACTGGTTATTAAAAACAAAGAAGGAAAATAGAAATAGAGCATGAATATAGCATAATACAAATACACACACAGAGAGCAAGCGAGAGAGAATATAGTATGCATAGGTACTAAAATACATATTTATTTTAGTAGACAGAAAACCCCTAACAGCCCTATAGGAAGCAGGTATCTCTGTCTCTCACAGAACTGCTTTCATTTTGACCCAAATTTGCTGGCTTACTTGAAATGATTTTACCTTTCTCATTACAAATTCATTTAAAGTAAAACTGTAGAATCTTGAAATTTAGAGCATCAAATATTATCTTAAGGGAATGAATTCTGCCATTATTTAATTTCATATACTATTTCTTTTCTTTTGTCATTTATTTGGTGTTAAATTTTGCAAATTTAGTCTAATGCCAACCAGTGATCTGCCTGGGAAACTTGCCTTAGCAGGCAGATGTCCAGATCAAAAAATAGCCTAGCCTATCTTTATGGAAGAAATATACACAAACATTCACACATCATACAAAACAAGGTTGAAATGGGTGGGGCCGCTTGATTGACATCCATTTGTCACTTTCATTGGAAAATTTCATGGGCAGCTTCCAATATGCTTAGACAAATTTAGATGAATGAAAGCGCTGACTAATGATGCTATTATCTATATACCAAATATAGAAGAAGGCCTGAAAACTCTGAGTCGCTCACGTGAACTACTAAAACGAGGGAGGAGGAAAACTTAGAAAAATGTTAAGATATATGTTAAGATAGCAAATTAATGAAAAGAAATAGCACTCAGATATGTAAAGTGATAAAACCCTTAGTTCGGGGGAAGATCTTAGTGTATTCAACAGGGCCAAGTCTTATGAATTGCAAAAATTGTATTATCTACCATCTTTTTAGCAATAAAATTATTTAAACCATCAATAACTAAAGGTTGTTATTTTAGAAGAATGAAGTCAATACATTTGTTTTCCTGAGGCAGGCAGGGGCAGTATTGTGCTATTCCTGAACTTCATTAATATTCATTAATTTTTAAAGCAGTTTGGTTAGCTTTGGCTATTATCTATGCAGATATTTTGCCTTTAAATAAAAATAATGACAAGAACTTCATTATTTAAAAATGTAATTAGCATGAAATGCAAAACCTACGTTTTCATTAGTGGACATTATTCACTGGAAAGTATATATTTTTCAGAAAGATCTGTTTTAATTGAATTTCTAGGATAAAATTCTAAAAATCATGCTGACTAAAATAACCTAAATGCAACCGAAATTAAACTGAAAATACTTTACAAATTTTTCAGATTAATCTCCACTTTAAAGAATACCATAGTTGACCCAATTAGTTCTGCAAATGAATTCAGTTGTTTGACATTCTTCAGCATTTCACAGTAGACTATTTTCACCCGTCCAGCACCTTAGATCTCTGAAGATCCCCATGCACATTTAGTGATATTTACCTTATGAAGTAACTAAATCCAGATGAGCACAGAGCTCACATCACTGTAAAAAGAAATTGTTTCCTCATGCTTCCCACTCCCATCCCGGAACTAGAAACTGAAAACTCTGAAAATTATCCTTGTGCAAGTAGGAAATTTCAGACAGAAATGCAAAATAGGTTTATTTGTAAATAAGCCCAACCATAGGAACCACACAATACCTTGTTCTGCAAAAGTCCTCCAGTCTTTGTAAATCAGGCTTTTTACACTATGACAGATTAACAACCAGGGCAAATAATTCATGGACATGGAGTTGGAAATGGAATTCTCCGCATGTCCTCCATTCACCTGTCCACATGAGGTCCAATATGTGGAGTAGTACTTTGTGGACTATAAGAAAATAAGTAAATAGAAATACCACCCGAAGAACAGGAGTCTGAATAAATAATTAAGGGAAATTTTTGAGGCATGGCCAAGGGGAAAATTTTACTGTAGTGAATAGCAAAACTTTCAAAAAACACATTTCTCTCCTCCCTGCCACCACCCCCGACCACCGTGTGTGCGTGTGTGTGAGAGTGTGTGTGTGTGTGTGCGCGCGCCCGCGCGCTTTTAAGGACTGCCTGCCCTATAACTGTATTTGAATCTCTTTGATTTCTGTTTGTCCAAAGTACCTTCCAGATTCAAGAAATGCCCCGGTTACATTTTCTTCAGATTTTGTTTTTTGTTTAAGGTAAGCTGGCCCCTTGGGACTAGTACAATATTCCAGTTTAGGGCAGTTTGAAAAAGAGGGGAAAGCATCTTGCTTCTTGTTATTGAAGATACATGACTGTAGACCTAATTTTTCTAAAAACATAGTCACTAACAGACGACCAACAAGAAGAGAAGATTCAGCTCCTGGCTTCCTAAATGGATGAAACCTGCCTCCCCACTCCCACAATATCATAGTGGGATAATGAGTAATATTAATCTCTTCAGAGATATTTACTCACTCCGACTTATTTTTGAAGAGTAGAGAAAAGTGTTGCTGCACCCACAAGTGGACAGATACTGAACTCTCTCAGCCGCCCCATCTGCCTTGATATCACGTGGGGCATTACCGCAACCCCCTTTCTGTTCTCCCCTGTTTCAGTGCAGTACAAGTGGCTTTCCAAAGCAGATACAAAGTTATTCTCAGTGTCTGAAGTTCCAGCTCCTTCACAAAAGCCTGTGGCCCCCAAGTAGCACCACTTCATGAATGCCTGTGTCTCAACTCTGCAAGGCCGACCTTGTCCTCTCCATCATCTGAGCGGGATTGACCCTATCCGGGTAAAACTATGGAATGGAAAGGGTTAATCAGAGTCCCCAGGCGCATGGGGGAGCACCTGGAGCATCTCAGCAGGGGAGCAACTGGAAACCACAAACATCAAACTGTGTTGCTGCAACTTGAACTAAACGCCGAGACCTGGCTGAGGGAGTCAGTTAAGCTTAGACCAAATGGTCTTAATCAAGGTTTCAGAACAGACCTCTCAAAGACAGAAATGATGGTATACCCCAGCCCTCCAATCCTATGGATTTTTTTTTTTTTATGTTGCAATTTAAGTCTCAGAATACATTTTATGGCCCCAATGCCCTTTATTCCGAAAGATGCCATGAGATGTCTGCAGAAATGTCCTGCAGGACTGTGGAGAGCACAGTGGGCGTCCCGGCCCTCCCAGCTTTGCCTCGCCATCACTTCCAAATGTTGCGGGGTCGGGGGACCCAAAGCCACCTTCGCCCCTGTCCGTACACCCTCCAAACAAGAGGCAGCCAAGAGGCTGCAGGACCTACTCGCCGGCCCCTAACCCCAGCCCCCTCCCCGCCCCAGCTCTAGCTGCCCGCCTGCCGCCTTCGCTGCCCCTTCTTCACTCCCTTCCCGGGGGGCCGTCCCCCTTATCGCCACCCGCCCACCCCCGCCCCCAACCAACCCCACAGGCACTCTCAGACCCCACCAGCACATTCCTAACAGCTCCAGCTTTCCAGGAAAGAAAAAAAAAAAAAAGACCATAACATCACGGGCAGGTTTATTTGGGTTTGTTTGTTTGCTTGTTGGCTCGATTAAATACTCGTGGAAGGTGAACGTACCCCACACAGGAGAAGTTTGATGTTGACAAACTTCTGGTGGCAGCGAGACTGTGTCAGCACAACTTCCGGGATAATGAGAGCTGCTTTGCAGGGAGCGCGGCAGCCGCGGCGGGAGGCGGCCGCAGGACGGAACAGCAAATGCTATTCAGCCCGAGCAGTTTCAAGCCGCCCGAGCTGGGGAATTACTGTAGTCGAGCTACGGCTCCTACCACCGGCGCTGGATCTGGGCGCGCGTTAGGGGGGGAAGCTGCAGGCACAGGGCGCCGAGAGGGGAGCTTTCAAGTTACTTTGCTCCATCCCTGCACCCGGCAGAGGCTTGCAGGCTGCGTGGTAACTGCAAACATCTTGTTCCCTGCTTCTTTGGGCGGCCGCCCTGGAACCAACCAACTTTTCTCTCCCCCAAAACTCCCTCTTTGTTTCAAATAGGACTCTCCAAAATTTATTCTTGGGAAGACTGACAGCCGGGGTCAAGAAACAGCTGTTGAAGTTAATGTTTCTTCCTCCCACTTCGTCTGATGGTTGTGCCCTGCCAAGACAAAGTGAGAGGCACTGCCTGGTGGCTTCTTTAAACAGACATGCATTTATCCAAAAAGGATTGGGGTGGGGGTATATTTTCTTGCTTAACATACAATCTGATCAGAAATGCAACAGCATGTGCCTTTCAACTTGTGCTGATTACTTGCTGAAAAGATGCTGTAGCTTTTAGTTTTGAACACTTTGAGCATTGGGGGCGGGGATGGCGGGAGAGTTAGTGGTTGACACTTTCCATGTTTTGGTAAAGGGGCTTAAATTTTAAACCCTCCTCCCTCTGATCCACCTCTGGCCCTCTAAGTAAGATAGAATGGCCTGGGGGAGGGAGAAAAGAGTTGCATTCCTTTGCAAGGTTTAAGTCACATTTTAAAATTCAAATCATTATGCAGAACAAGGGCTTGCCTAGAGCTAGGCAAACTGTTTTTATTTGGAGATGACCTAGGCCAAACCTTGGAGAGTGCTGGAGCTCCTGGTGGCTTTCACCATACCAGGCCTGTGTCGTCTCTCCTTTCCCAGTCCAACTCCTTTTCCCTTACTCAGAGGGCATATTCTAGGGGGAAGCTGCCCTGTTCTTTTGTACTGCCTTCTCCAGGGTGAAGGCTGATTTTAACACCGCCCTTCCTCCCCTTAGCATTTTAGAGCCCCTGTGAACTGCTGAGAGGCCCCTTGGGGTTGTCCTCTGGAGTTTCCCTTCTCCTGACTAGCATCTCCCAGGCATCTAGCCTTCTGTCGTGGGGGTGGGTGGATGGGAACTCTATTCCTTCCACATCAGAGAGCTTAACCAGTCTTCTAACCCACCTATTCTCCTTTGGGAGTGCTGGGCTCATTTGGCCTCTCTCAGATGAAATTATATGAAGACATAAAAGGCCTTCCCTCTCCACCACCAGGTTATCCTGTCACCACATCGCAATGCAGTGCCATCACAAAGTGATATTGCACCAGGCCCAAGGATATTTTAGGAAGCTCTCAAGCTGGGTCCAACAAGCCTTCCATGCAGGCATCGGGACCACACTGCCAAATTCAAGGCTGCAGAGCTGCTGGGCAGGTGTCAGTGATGCCCTCTCTAGTCTCAACTATTCTCTTCTCTATTCTCTACTCCACCTCCCCCACCTCCATGCCTTCCACCAGGCAGGTCCACTTTGAGACTCCCCCAATACTCTTTTTGCCCAGTTGCCAGAGGCCACTACTTTTGCTTTTCCTCCTGTTTTCTTTGCAAAGTGTTCCAGCACACCTTCTGATGTATTTCCTGTTTTTCTGCCTATCATGGTCACTCACTGAAACCTTAATTAATATTTGCACATATTAGCCGTAAATCAACTAAATTACACTTGGAGCTGCAATGGCTGCAGCACACACAGTCTCCAATTTGGGTGTCTGCATGTCGCGGGCCTCCCCAACTTGTTGGACTTGGGTGAACTTTTCTCATTCCCTCAGACTCTGGATCTCCCAGCTTAGTTGGCACAAGGGCAGCGGCCAAGAATCCAGGCACCACCCTTAGCAAGTGCCCCTTCTCTGAGTCCTGCTAATGCAATCCAGCAGCCAATTGACTTCAATTCCTTCCGCTTTATTGTTCTCCATCCTCAGAGAGGCCAACCTCAGCATCTAGCGGGGCTGTGAGACAGACCTCCTCTGATCCTGGCGTTATAATTCCCCACTGCTGGCTCCTGCAGTTTTATGACAGCCTCCTTTTTTTTCTAGGATTGACAGACATAAACCTCCAGTGTGGAGGCCTGCAACAGCACCCTTAAAGGCTTATTTGTGTAGAAATGTAACCTTAGGGCAAAGTCAGCCCAGCTCCAGGAAGGGCACAGTATCCTGCTACAGGGAAGTACTGTGCTGGGACAGACCTGGAGATTTCTTCTAATGACCGGGAACCTGGGAACCTCCCAGGGACAATGCCTTCTTCCTCTAGGTAGAATATAGGCTTGTCGAATTTTACTGGGAGTGGGAATGGGGGTGGGGGACATCGAAGAGAAGGGGATGCTGGAAGAGACCTGCAATGACTGTTCAGGGAACTCTACATGCAATTGGAAGAAACAGATGTCCTTTTCTTCAGGGAGCAGGTATCTAAATGCGACCACTTGTGAAGCCCCCATGAGTGGAAGCACTGTCCAAGTCAGAGGGAGTTAGCACCATTTGCTTCTCTTGGAGCTGATGCTGTGGTTTTCATTTCCAAGCAGAATGCCTTTGGATCATTTAGAGGATCTGATCTCTGTAGGCAGGTGTTGGGTTAGACACATTATTCCAAAAGCGAGGGTGAAAAGGTGCAGAATCTTAATTTACCATGCAGGATTATAGTCAGATTTAAATCAGGTAGAATCATTAAGGGATTTAGAGCCAGAGTCTTTTTCCAAAGAGAAAAAGGACTGAATAATTCTTGTGTTGAAGTATAGTGAGGTCAGGAGTGTAGCATCTTACATTTGGGTTTTTTTTCTCCAGCTTTAAAATGTTCGCTTATACTTTCAGTCAGTCAATTAGAACAGTAATAGAGTATGAAATGTATATGATTAGGCATTAACTTCCATATAGACTGGTGCAAAAACGAAGAGATGAAGGTGTGTACTCATCATTACAAAGGGCCCCCTACAGGAACTGGGACTGCACCTTGGTTAAAGGACAAGTGAGATGCAGCTAGTCAGAAAAGATGAATTTGGAATCAGAGAGAGGTAAGAAACACATGAATACAATTTCTGTGGAATCTAGTTGAAATGTGGGTGTTTAGTCCTACTGCTCCAGGACCTGGAGTTATTAGTATAGAGAGGTTAACACAATGCTTTTAGTCAAAGTTTTTGAAATATATATTCTCGCAGAGTCAAGAACATGGACAATGCAGGAAATGGAAAGGAGGAGATATCTTCAGATGGTATTTGAGATTACAGAATGTGGACAGAAATAAAAATACATACGCAATTATTTTTCCCCTTCCCTTTTCCTCCTAAATCTAGGCAGGAGTTTAACTTTGGATTGAAAGGCTCCCTGTTTTTCCTCCTCTAGCTTCTCCTCTAGTTACCCCATCCACACTCCAGTTCTGGTTTTGAGCAGAGCTGCAATTGTCCTTTGTACGGAATTGCATGAAATCCCGTGCTGGTTTTCTAATGTGGGAAAATGTCTACTAGGGAGGCTAAGACCACCAAACTAGTTTCATTATAACCCAAGGTACACTTAAATCCAGCCCTTCAGTGGTGGGCAACTGGCCCAGCAAACTCTTCCTCTATAGTACTCATTAAAATGTTATTTACATTTTACGATATGGTCCCAAGCCATAAGTTGAGATTTTATCTTGGCAAATAGAAAAGAATACTCTTGTGACACCTGGGCCTGCAAAGTTTTAACTTATACGATGGACCCACTGGTGATTTGCAAAACAAGATCATAGCATTTGAGAATGAGACATTCATCCCATTTTGGTTCAGAGGAAGTGAGGAAAAGGGAGGAATAAATGAAAAACATATGATGACAAATTTAAACTTATCAGCCAAATACATATTAACTTTACCTACCTCCTAAAAGTGGATTTAACGTGTGCCAAAAGTACGAAATGAACAACTCTGAAGAAAGCACATTTTATACTTGAGTCCTGAACCTACGGCGAAGGTAGAAAGTCTTCATAACTACACCCATTCTCTTTGCCTTAGAACTCTCATTCACATGACCAGATTCATTCCAGATCTACCACTTCTCAGTAAACCAAACTGTCTGAATTCTTACCTCAACAAGTCAAATTAAATTAACATTTTAATGATATGTTTCTGGCATTGTTCATGCTTCATAAAGTAACTTGCTTTATTTGACTCAAGGCAACAAGGCTAAACAAGTAGTTTTTAAAAGTAGTTTTTAAAAATGGATCTTTGCCGGGTCTGGAAATTCAGTTTCCTTGAGTTCTTCTGAGACAGCAAAGATTCTTCAGGGTCTATAAGCCCAACTGTACAATGCTACCACATTTCCAAGACTACCATTAAGAACTGCAGATAGCACCAGTTATGAGAACAAGTCTTGAAACATCCTCATGAAGTCTAAATGAAAATCAGAGGCCATTTCTCAAATGGCAATAGGCCAAACATCTAAGGCCTCTGGAGATGCTTGACATCTTGCCATGTGTCATCACAATCAAATCCTGGGTAGGGTATTCTCGTCTGAGTTTCACTGACTACCAGTAAGGGGCATGTGCAGAATAATAAATGATTCAATGATTAGTGCTCCAGTTAGAACCTAATGTGCCTAATAACATTCCAGGGAAGAGGGGATGGGAAATATATATCAAAGATGGCTTCAGCTCTTCGCCTGTTAACAGCCTAGTGATATCTGGTTGGGGAGCCACCTGAATTTAGTGGTTTGTATGATTCTGGCATTATTGTGATTGCTATATGGAACACTCAGCTGAAAACAATTGAGTCCTTTCTCATCTGCAGAATGGTGAACAATGAGGTCAACTACAGAGGATTTTTTAAAAGAAAAATTTAGGGAAAAGCAACCGCTTCCCTGACCCGAGACAGCTTTTGCTGCCAAACAGCAATCTCAGACCCTGGCAGTAACAAAGTACGTTTGGTTTACGAAAGATGCCTGCCTCCCAAAAGATCATAGTAATATAAAATATTCTTTTTTTCCCCCTAACCAACAGGTAAAGCCAGAAGTTTTCTTGCCATCCATTTTCCAAGAAGACATGTGCCAGGCTATAGAGAAATGTCTCTGTACACAGAGACCCTCCAAATTTCTAAGTATATCAAGAGGCCATCAACATCATGCCCCTAATTGTACTCTAAATATTAATCTAATCATGTAATTATCTAAATATAATCATGCAAATTAATAAATGCCATCCCTTTTCAACACAAGCATTAACAGTTGACTTTCTTTACAGGGCCATTTTTCACAAAGAAACAAAGTTATTATCTCTTCACAGGATTTATTATAGACATGACAATTAGAGAAAGCTGTAAGACCTTGCATGAGATGTGGATACCAGGTGGAGGGCTGGGCCCATTCACTAATCAAGTGATTTGTTCTCAGACAATAATGTTTAGGATTCTGATGCTTGCCTCAGCAAAACCGCAAATTATTATTTTTCAGAGACCTTTGACATTGTCCATAAATCAGTGCAATGTTCAATGCTAAGTTCTCACATTCTCAGAGATAAAGAGAGCAAAGAAGGGGGAAAAGAATTTATAGCTCATTGTCTTAGTTCCTTTTGTGCTGCTATAACAGAATACCACAGATTGGGTAATTTTTATAAACAATAGAAGATTATTTGCCTCAAGGAACTGCATCTGGTGAAGGCCTTCTTGTTGCATAATTCTTGGTAGAAGGCATCACATTGGCAAGAGAGAGTAAGAGATCAAACTCACTGCCTCAAGCCCTTTTATAATCAGCATTAATCCATTTATGAGGGTTCCACCCTCATGAGCTAAAGACCTCCCATTAGGCCCATTTCACAACACTACTGCATTGGGGGTTAAGTTTCCAACACATGCATTTTGGGGGACATATTTAAACTGTAGTACTGATTATTCACAAGTTATTTTCCATTATTTTAGGATATTGAGAATACTTTTTAAAAACTTTTCAAGGCAATGTCTTCCAGAAATTTTCCATGAAAGAGGAGTAGTTTGCATTTCAGTACCATCCCAACAGTGGATATAAGGGCCAGTTTCTTTTCACTCGACAACAAGAACAAAGGCAGAAAGTGTTACTCTGTTAATGTGTTTCAGTTCTGCCCTAAAGGGATTATTTCCAGGAGTGGAAAGGAAGACCACGTCTACAGAAATCTTGGCAACCTCTTATCCAGAAAGACTATAGAGATTTCACGGATAGTGATGTTGTTTGGCAGGAGGTATTACCTTCCTCCAAATTCCATTTATGCAGCCGGTTTCCTCTTTTCTTCTGGGGTAAACTACACAGTAGATATATACATTGATGAGTACCATGCTGAACATCTCTTCCTTGCACAAGAACCATCTGGTCATCCTTTAATCTCAGACCCTCGCAGTTACACAGTACATTTGGGTAAAGGAGTGGGTCTGAAAAATTAAGAATGCAGGCTCTAGAGTCAGAGGTACTGGGTTTAAATCCTGATTCTGCCCTTAGCAGCAGAATGTACCTGAGTCAATCTTAGGTTCTTTGTTTATAAAATGAGGCAGCGATAATAATAATACATAACCTAGTATTCACCATCACATTTCATGAGTATCCACGTGAAAAGCCCCCTGATACTCTCATCAAATCTGAGTGGAGCTCTAATTGGCCTTTGAACCAACCTGTGGGCTTCCCCTCCCATGATAAATAAAGAATTACTTTTTTCTCTGAAGGTAAATGTCTTGCACTCAGTCCTGACTCTCATCTAATGCTTAAACCCATAGAATACTAGGCAGCAGCAAAGACTGAGCATCAGCTATTCAGTTTCTCCACCATCACACAGCTGCGCCATCTTGGTCACTGAAGGCTGGATGCGTTTTCCTATCTCAAGTGAAGATTTTCCTGAATTCTTAACTAAATTGTTAGCTTTTTGAGAGAAGCTAGAAGTCTTATAGATTCTTGTATTCCTCTGAGCACTAAGTGCAGCATAGTACCTTGAAAATAACAGATTCTCAACAAATGTTTGTGATTTGGTTATTTTGAAAATGAGCTCTGGGGTATTTATAACACAATAGGTTGCAATTGAAAAAACCTTTTACATCCCTTCAAGATAGCCTAATAAAAACTCTAGGGGTACCCTGTTTGGACACTAATCAAACGACAGCCCATTTTGCTTTGTCCTTCCTGTCTCCCTCCCTCTCACCCTCCTCTTCTTCTTTCCTCTCCTTGTCTTCCTCAACCTCCTCTTCCTTCTTCTTCTTCAACTTTGGTTCTATCTCAGCTACACTAGCTTAAATATATGTATGTATGTTATGGATATTGGTCTGACTCTGTCACCCAGACTGGAGTACCGTGGTGTGATCACAGCAGCTCACTGTAATCTTGAACTTGTGGGCTCAAGTAATTCTCTCACTTCAGCCTCCTGAGTAACTCAGTCTACCAGCATGTGCCACCACACCCGGCTAATTCTTTAAAAAATTCTTTTGTAGAGACAATGTCTTGCTATGTTGCTTCAAGCGATCTTCGTGCCTTAGCTTCCCAAAGCATTGGGTTTACAGGCGTGAGCCATCATACCTGGTCCACTAGTTAAGAATATTTTAAATTAGGTTTTATCATATTCAAAAATGTAGTAAATGTTCACTAAAATATAAGGCTGCTAAAATGGACTTCTCCCCACTGCCCAGACATTCATCAGAAGTAACTGCTAATAGTTTAAAGTATCTTTCAGGTTGTTTTATTTGTTTATATTTCTTATGCATATACTAACATTTGTTATTATTTCATAGAAACATGGTTATACTATTCATGTGGAACTTGCTTTTTATATTTAGCAATGCATTGTGAATGTTTTTCCATGTCAATACACACCTAATTCCTTTCTAGTACTGTGTAGTACGGAAGTTTCTTATTATCCAGCTATTCATTATTATCTGAATCCAAGTAGTTGCTAAGTTGTGTAGGAAAGCAGAAATTGGTCATAACAGGAAAATATCCACTAATGAACTGACCACTTACTAAATTAGCCCTCACTTAAATAGCCCTCCCAACTTAATATCAGCATCTATCCCCACTCAGCCAGTCAATTTTGCTGACTGCAGATGTTATAAACATCCCACAATATAATGTAAATAAAATGCATTTCAGTTGCAATGTAAAACTGCTACTCTTGCAAAAGATACACGATTTTATAAAGCCATTGAAAATAATTTTGGAGAACTGTTCCATAAGCAAATGAGTATCTAGTAGTGTTAGACCAGTTAACAATTAAAGATGAGAAAAACAAGAATGATAACAGGATACGTTTTTCAAAAGGAGAATTACTTGAATATCGAAGAATTAAGAGAGGGTCTCAGAAAAATTGATTAAGCCCTCACACCTTTCCTCAAAGTGACCCTTGTCATTCTGCTATTTATGAAAGTCAGTGTGAAGTGAAGGGTGTCAAAATTTGCTTTCAAATAATTTTGTTAGAAAATTTATCCCCCCAGCACCAAATCAACACTTGATTCATTCTTCGTTTACTCAAAAAATTAAATCATTGTTGCAACTACAGTATATGCTAAATTTATATATATATACACACACATATATAGTCAAAGATAGCTCATGTTTAAATACAAATAAGATCTTTACTTTTATTTTTCGAAACAGACTCAGTAAAGCCTTTTTTTTCCCCATCTTTATTTTACAACACTACTCCCTATTTATTACTTTTGCAGCTTTCAACAGTCACAGTATGGCAAACAGAAGCAACAGACGTTGAAAATAAGGCTCCTAATAGACTAATCAGATTCTCTAGTCTTCTCTCCAGGAGGCATTTAGAAGCGAGACTGGCTGCTTTGCAAGGAGTAAAAGCCCCAGGGTGTTTGGACAATTCAGGGAGAGAGAAGAGGCCTTAAGAGAGGAGACAGGCAGTGGACTTCCTCTGGCACTAATCTGGCACATAGATGTTTGGGCCTAATGTAATTTGAAAAAATAAAAAAGATGTAACCTCATTTGTGTCCAAGCTGGTAAAGCAAGTTATACCAGTTAAATGTGTGTATATCAGGATTTATTTTTAGCGGCTACCTTCTGACTGATATTTGGGTCGTTTCCAATTTTTTGCTCCTACAAGCCACGTGGCAATGAGCAACCATGTACAAATATACCTTGGTGCACTCATATGAGTATTTCTGTAAGAAAAATTCCTGGAGATGAAACTCCTGGGTTAGGAATAATGTATATTAAAAATGTTAACAGATTATTAGCAAATTGCCCTACTATTTTATGTCACCTACAGCATCTGCCAATGCCTGTTTCTCCACACTTTTCCCAGTGAAACTGTCACTTTTTGTTAATCTGATAGCAAAATCATGCTATATTAATTGTTGTTTTCAATTTCAATATTATAAACTATTGATCTGTATGACAAATTTGCTACTATCTGCTTAGAATTTTTAGACTCTGGAAAATCTGCATGATGGATGTAGGGAGAGATCATCTCTTTCTGGTAATGGGTGGGAGCTAGAAATTGAGCTCCACATGCATTCTTTTGTTTAAAACTCCTTCTTTGAAACTATTGTGGTCATTACTTACACAAGATAAAATGTTTATAGTCAGTAGTAGAAGATGGAGATGATGATTTTTGCAAATTTCTGATTTCAGGACAATGAGATCCTTTTTTAGACTTCAAAATATGTGAAAAGATAAGGCCAGTAGGTTCTAAAACTGTATGTCTTGATGTCATCTAAGCCCACACTCTTTCCAACAGGCTTTTGGCCACTGACTGTGTAGCATTTTAATGGAAAAATTCTTATATGTATATATTGATGGACCTAAAAAAAGAAAAGAAAAATAATCCACTAGAGTATACATTTGTCACAATCTATCAAAATCTATACACTTCCGATGTGCGCATTTCACTAGGTATAAATGTTATATAAAAAAGAAACCATAGATGCCTCAAAAAAATTAAACATAGAATTAGCATATGCGGCCGGGCGCGGTGGCTCAAGCCTGTAATCCCAGCACTTTGGGAGGCCGAGACGGGCGGATCACGAGGTCAGGAGATCGAGACCATCCTGGCTAACACGGTGAAACCCCGTCTCTACTAAAAATACAAAAACTAGCCGGGCGAAGTGGCGGGCGCCTGTAGTCCCAGCTACTCGGGAGGCTGAGGCAGGAGAATGGCGTAAACTCGGGAGGCGGAGCTTGCAGTGAGCTGAGATCTGGCCACTGCACTCCAGTCCGGGC
This sequence comes from Rhinopithecus roxellana, assembly GCF_007565055.1. Lineage (NCBI taxonomy): Eukaryota > Metazoa > Chordata > Mammalia > Primates > Cercopithecidae > Rhinopithecus > Rhinopithecus roxellana. The sequence goes on from NC_044551.1 coordinate 144,306,176, forward strand.
GACAGAGCGAGACTCCGCCTCAAAAAAAAAAAAAGAATTAGCATATGCTCCAGCAATTCCACTTCTGGGTATACACTCCAAATAAGTGACAGTAGGTACACAAACAGATATTTGTACACCCATGTTCACAGCAGCATTATTCCCAATAGCCAAAAAGTGGAAGAAACCTAAATCTGCTCTGAAAAAGAAAGTCTTGGAAAAAAAAGGTGGAGGCAGCCCAGGTGTCAGACAGATGAATGGTTACACAAAATGTGATATGTATATGCAATGGAATATTATTCAGTCTTAAAAAGGAAGGAAATTCTAACATGTGACAACATGGATGACCCTTGAAGACATTATGCTAAGTGAAATAAGAAAGTCACAAAAGGACAAATATTGTATGATTCCACTTATATGAAGTATCTAGAGTAGTCAAATTCATAGAGACAGGGAGTAGTATGGTAGTATTCAAGGGCAGAGAGGAGGGAAGAGTGGACGATTAGTGTCTAACGGGTACAGAATTGCAGCTGGGGAAAAGGAAAAATTTTGAAGATAGATGGTGGTGATGGTTTTACTACAATATGACTGTACTAAATGCCACAGAGGTGTACACTTAAAAATTGTTAAAAAGGTAAATTTTCTGTTATGAATATTTTACCACAGTTAAAACTTTTAAAAATATAAATATTGAACTCTGGTGCTATGAATGCTGAGGTGTTTAGGAGTAAAACGTACTGATGTCTGCAACTTACTCTGAGATGTATCAAAATTGATAGGTTAAAAGAAGAATAAATGAATATGTGATAAAGTTAATATAGCAAATGTTCATTGTTGAATATGTGGGTATTCACTATGCCACTCTTTCAACTTTTCTGTATGTTTGAAAAATTTTTTAATAAAATATTAAAAAATAACCTAGGTCAGAAATGACCTAGACTAAAAAAATTACTAGCAAATGACTCTTTTAAAAGCAAATTCATATTTGCTTTTGTTAATTAAGGGGTATAATTTTGCTATTGAAAGATCTTCAAGCAGAGTTAAGGAAATAGAACCTATTTTTGTTTGTTTTTAATAACTGTCAGACAGGAACATTTATTAGACAGGTATTGGACAGGTATTGATTCACAAGTGACTCCATGATATTAAAAATGAACTCAATATCACCAAACTTGATAAGTATCTCTCTCTATATATATCAAAGGCAAGGGTCATAGTTCAGCTTTTTCTTCCAGTTGTAGGATTTGAGCTTGTGCAGAGGCAAAGAATCCCAGACTACTCAAATGGAAAAGATGATGCAGATAGGTTTGGCTGAAATGACACACAACTTTAGACCATTTGAGAGGCTGGAGGTCTTCCTGATAAATATTAGCTCACTGTAGAAGTATAGTAGATTACAAATAACAGCTCTTCATTTTCTCACAGAAACTTTTTGGAGAGCTCCACATTCCTCTTCCTCTTCTTTGGTTCAATAAAAAGTAAACAGAGAAAGATGGCCTCCATTTCTGGGATCTCTACATTGCAGGCGTGGTTGGGCAGTTTTTATAACTATAGAAGCATGTGGTCATCCCATCCCAGTAACACTCTTACTAGATAGGAATAAACATCCAAAGTTTCAGTGGAGCAAACTGAATGCCTAAAGGACAAGTAGATAATCCTAATGAGGGATGCGGGCCGGTCCAACTGCAGTTTATGGCCTCTTGAAGAACCCTCACCCTAACTAAAGAGGAATCCATGACTCAGTTCTAGCCAGCTGACTCAGACAGCCAGTTATGTCAGTTTTTTTAAGAGCAATATGAAACTTTTATTTTTATGTGAAAGCTTCCAAATTTAAATGTGAATAACTAATTCAAATGCTTTTCAGAAACATCGTATGGGTCACAAGAAACATGTTTATTGGCATGCTGGGGTCTGCGGGTTCCCTGTGTGTGACCTCTAACATATGTGAAAAGGATGGGACAGTCTTACTCTCCAGCACCAACATCCAGTAGAATCCAGATCCAGCATCCTTTAAGTTTTGGGGATTTTATTCTCATCTCCACTGTCCTCAGTTTCTCTCCTGTAGCTGAGGAATATGACTTTTTCAGGCTTTTATCACTTTAAATAGAAAACAAATATTTGACCTCTGGAATGTTTGCAAAATTCATGTGGTAAATGAGTCTTGAAAGTCTACTTTGTGTCATGAATTTGTTTGCATCCCCCAAAAAAGAGGAATTGACAAAAATATATAATTCATGGAAGCCTTAACTTATTTACAGATAATGATCCCAAAATGTAGGTGTTTGGAACTAGCAGCGTATTTCCCATAGTATGACAGCTATCACTTGGTGAATGCAACCTCCAGACCATTCACTGTATGAGGTGATGTATGTATTTAGCTTCCTTAATTCTCAAATCATTATCCCAACATTACAGATGAGGAAACAGGCTCAGAACAGTTTCATAACTTGCCGAGCTGGTTAAGTGTTAGAGTCAAGAATTAAGCACATGTGGAGATGGGGATTCAAGGCCTATTGTTCTCACAGTGTTCTACCTGGTATTAAGGCCCTCAGGACAGGCTACAAAATTACTACTGTTTCCGTAATGTACTTGCAGATCTTTCTAGTATTCTACTTCCAACAGAACCCAGCCTCGGGTATGATTATGCTGCTCTTATTTTTTTAAACCTCCCTCACTTTTACGCAGGAAAAATATGTTTCATTACCTAAGTGATGCATGGATATATTCTTGGTAAGAAACATCCAAATGACACAGTATCCTGCAGAGCAGCAAGAAAAATTCCCTTTGGTTTTCTCCCCCACCCCTGCTCCCACTCCCCTTCCTATCTCAGGCTTGACAACTATTAACAGTATGACTTGTTTCTTCCAGACTTCTTCTATGCATCTACATACATTTATGTACATATATAAATATTCATGCAGCTATGTTTCTATGGTAAATGCATTCAGAATTCTACCTTGGGATGTCAGACACTTTTCTATTGCAGCACTGGCAACTTCCCAGCTCCAAGTCAATCTGGGAAGACTTGGGAGTTGGAGGTGGGGGTTGAAGATGGCTGTATTTGTTATCTATTGCTACATAACAAATGACCCTACAATTTTTTAGTGTAAAGTAATGGGCATTTATGATCTCGTATAGTGTCTGAGGGTCAGGAATCTGGGAGCAGCTTAGCAGGATGGTTCCAGCTCAGGTCTTTCATGAAGTAGCATTCAAGAGGTCCACCAGGATTCTAGTCATTTTAGGAATTGCCTGGGGCTTGAAGATTCACTCCCAATTTGGCTCATTCAGTGGTTACTTGCTGGAAGACCTCCATTCTTCCTTGGCTGTGGGCAGGAGTCCACAGTTTCTCACCAGGAGGTCCTCTTCATTGGGCTGAGTGATCTTATGACATAGCAGCTGGCTTCCCCCAGAGGGAGCAGTCCACAACTTACCAGGAAGGAAGAAGCTGCAAACGTCTTTAATGACCTGGTCTTGGAAGTCACAGACCCTCACTGCTGCTAAATTCCATTCTTTAGAAGCGAGTCACTACTCAAGGGGAGGGGAGTCGTCCCTACGTTTTGAAGAGATGAGTGTTCAAGAATTTGTGGACATATTTTAAAACCACTGCAAGGGAAGAAAAATGGAGAGTGGCAGAGTGTAAGATCAAGGTGTAATGTAATAGTCTGAGTAACAGGGAGGAAAGCAGAGGCACTGAGGTCCTGAGATAACCCTGTAGAGAGAGACTGAATAGTGTGACTTACAGTCCTGGCTGCACATTTGAATCACCTGGGGACATTTAAAAAGTCCTCATGCCCTGGGCCCGGCTGCAGATCAATTAAATCTATAGTTCTGGGGTGAAGGACAGGTATCAGTATTGATTAACAGTTCTCCAAGTGATTCTAATGTGCAGCCTGAGTTGTGAACCATGTAACAGAGGTGCTAGAATTGGGCTATGTCTGGGCTCAAGTCTCAGTTATGCCAATTAAGTAGCTGTGTGTTGTTAGGCAAGTTCATTAGTTTTTCTGTGCTTCATCTGTGCAATGGGCATATGAATAGTACTTCCTCATAGGGTTATTGTGAGGATTACCTGGGTTAATACTCCATGTAATTTGCTGGAAACTATTCTGGACATAGTAGGTGCTGTTTCAATGTTATTATTGTGATTATTAGCAGCACACAATGGACTTTTTCCTCCCTCCTGCTCCTGCTTCCCTAGTGCCTCCACCTGGAGAGGAGTATGGCTTTCTGTGGCCCAGCTCCCTCCCTTTCCCTTGAGAAGGCACAGTGGATGCCCAGCATCCTGCTCAGTCTGCAAGCCCTACCCTGCCCTCAGGCAGGTGCCTGGAAAACTGAGAAGCTGAGCTGCTGGGCTCAGCTAATGGTGGGCTTCACTGCAGAGGATCTCCTTCATCCTGGGAGATGGACAAGAACGTAGCACCCCAGGGGGCAATGAGAGGAAGGAAAATTCCCCCTCAGCCTCACAGGAGCAGAGGGTCTGCACTCACGCCTTGCAATTTCTTCAACAACCTTTCCCAATCTCAATTTCTCTGAACTCTTATAATATCAATATGGTCCTTAAATTACCTGCTGTCTTTTATATTTATCTATTTACCTTTTGTATTTTCTCTCCTTCAGACAGTTAAGCAAGGGCTATCTCTTCTGGGGGAAGTGTCTGTAAAAGGAGGGAGGGGAAGATGAAGAAGGAAAAGAGGGTGTCCTGTTTGGATTATAGACACCTCTTAAGTCTTGAGAATTATATATATGTCAGGGGGAAATGTGCTCTGCTTCTTATGAATGCCTTCCCCTCTCCCCTCCCTGTATCACACTACCTCTCTAAAACACCCTTTCTCCTGACCACCATTTTCATGGAAAAATAGCATGAGTGTTCTTTCTCTTGCCTTTTACAGCAGAGGTTAATAAATTGCCACTATTACAGGGTATTCCAGCTGATATTGATGAAGCAGGTACAGAAATAAGCTAATGGGTTAGTTCCTATAGAGAAATGTGTTTCCCAAGCATAAAAGCACTATTTTGTCGGAAAGTAGATGGAGTTTTTTCAAGCCTACTAAGACAGATGGAAGGGAAAAAAAGAAAAAAGATAAAATAATTAAACTATAAAACAATTGTTGACGAGACGCCTATATTATTTTTCTCTCCATTATTAAATTAATCTTGATTTGAATAGGTTATATCTCAATTCTCTGTTTTTTTTAATCCCCTCTGTTCTGTAGGTTTATGATTTGATCCTAAAAGTTAAAGATCTTTTTAATAAAATATATTAAACAAAACATATTTAAAGTCCCTGCTGTTTATTAAGTGTTCTTTTACAGTAAACATGAGTGACAAAAGAGAACATGATATTAATAGTTAAGCCTATGGCAATAAGGTGCCTAATTTCAATAGCACTTGGGTTTAAAATATAGAAAGGAACCTCATGGTTAAAAATTCTAGGTAGGTAGTACCTGAACCCACGTGTATCAGTTGTGTAAGCATCTAAATGCTGAAAAGAGAGCATCTAGATCCTGATTTCTCCTGGCTGAGTTCATTCATTACTGCCAAAGTAGGAAATCCTGGATTTTAAGCCTTAGAAGCTAGGAATAAAATTAGCCCCCAAATAAAAATTATTCTAGAGAAATATAGTCTTGATGGTTGAGGTTATAATAACTGTTACTTACATAAATAGCTGATTTTATTGGCCTAGTTAAATGATTCCCATGTGTCCTTCTGAAACTTTCTGCAGTCACTCTCATTGACTGCCATCTCAGCTGTTAGAGAAGAAAAAATGATGAACTCAAGGCTTCTTCATCAATGAGCTCAGTCTGTAAGATAATAGAGAGTTCAGTGAGCACCACCGACCTGCCCAGGAAAGCTACCAGCATGAAAACTGAAGGAACATGGCACAGAGACACAGCAGTAAAATTCAAGAGACTAAAATAAACTCAGTGAGCCTGCCTGGTCGCTAAACACTGAATACATTTAAGTGCTATTTTGACAAGAGAGCATGGCGGCTATTTAAGAATTTCATTTTTAAAACTCTAGTACAATTTTGTTCTCCTAACAGCATCATCCCGTGTCTGTGTTTGTTCCCAGTGAGGTCATTATTAAGTGAATTGAATTATTGTTCTGTTCAAATGACCTGTGCATTCAACAATGTGTGCTGAGCTCCAGCAAGAAATGTTTTATGTATTATTGGGAGATGGCCATCTGTGGCACAAACTGGGCCTCCCAACATGCAGAAACGTTGGGAGATAGTTTATGTTCAGTTTTATCTATGATCTGAATTCCATTTATAAGCTTTTTTCATCCACTTGTCAACACTGTTCACTATAGCAACACTGAAAATGGTCAGAAATGAACAGATTTATCAGAGCAATGTGAGGTCAGACTGTATGTTTCAATTATTGTATATTGAATTTTTATCATACATTTTAAATTTTGCCCATAAAAATAGTAACAATGTAATAAAAATGGAATTGCTTTTCTTTGATCAACTTTCAGTTATTATAAGTTACAAAGTGAATAAGCTAGATTTCATGATTTTTATTAGATAATGGGTCTCACATTATATATGTATATTTTAAATATAACATTGGTTGTCCATGCCAAGAACTGTGGATTAATTTTTTTGAAGTCTGAAGAACACTGCCTTTCCCGTTCCTGCATATGTAATAGAACAGCATGGCAATATGTGAAATTAAATTTTAAAATTGTAGATTAAGCCACACCCTCCCAACCTTTTCATATCTTTTTAAAGGAAACTTTTGATAATTCTACTGGCATGTTAGACCAAATGAATGATTTTACATAAGGTAAATATACCCAGATATTTGTTGTACAGAATGAAAAGATTTTTAGGTATCTCTTTCTGTTGCTTTTATTGTTGTACTGATATCTTAATTAACAAAAAGAATCTCCTTTATAATAAAGTATAAAATCTTATGCGTGGAAGAGAACTTTTACAAGAGCATTTTCTTTCTCTCCTTCCTTCCCTGCTTCCTTCCCTCCCTTCCTTCCTTCCGTCCATTCGTGCTTCCTTCCTTCATCTCTTTATTTTTAAAATAAAAACCTTCTAAGTTGTATAACACAGTGTTCACTTTGGACATATAGCTTTACAGTTGAAATACATTTAGATTTCAATTTCATTTGTAAGTGGGGATGTTTATTAGAAAAACGACTAGTATCAGCAAACAGGTAGGGAGATAAGCTTTGTTCACAAATGCATCCCTGGAGGCATATTACACTCACTCACCTTGAAAGTATCCTAATGAAAATGATGAGCATGATGATGATGATGATGACAGAGCAATGATGACTAGCATTTAATGAGCACTTTATCTGTGCCTGGAGCTAGGCTAAGTGATCCACAGGTCTTGTCTTACTTGCTCTTCATAACAATTCTGTGAAAGCAGGTAATTTCATCTTGATATGAGGAAACTGGGGCTTCAAAAGCAAAGAAACTTGCTCAAAGTCATTTACTGGGATTCCACCCTAGGTCTGTGTGACCCATCTGTCCTTCTGAAATCATGGTGGAAAGTGTAGAACTTGTGAGGACTCTCCCAAATTTCCCCTAGTCAGGTCGTAGAAGTCAAGCCAAACAGAGGCCGGTAGGCTTGCTGTGGCTGAGGGGCCTTGTGCTTCTGAGCTGCAAAGCACCCATCTGTGTGACACTGTTTTCTCCAGGACCTGAAGTACTTGGCTCTAGCCCAGACCACTTCAGAAAGTCCTATAACTTCTCTGCACCCACCCCTTTCTCATGCATTTTAGACTTTCTGGTGAATGTTTTTATTTAGCATTTGTTTGACATGTCATACTCTGACTCTTCTTTCTGGTGTTCTGGGATACACATCTTCTGTGACACAATGGAGTGTCTGCCTCATCCTACATTCCCCAGCCTTTGCCATTGTTCTTTGGGGGAAGCCCTGATAGGCCCAGAGATGGTGCCTCATCCAAAGAGGTTATCTAGCAACCGGCAATGGTCAAGAACAAAGAACTCTGGGCCGGGCGCGGTGGCTCAAGCCTGTAATCCCAGCACTTTGGGAGGCCGAGACGGGCGGATCACGAGGTCAGGAGATCGAGACCATCCTGGCTAACACGGTGAAACCCCCGTCTCTACTAAAAAATGCAAAAAACTAGCCGGGTGAGGTGGCGGGCGCCTGTAGTCCCAGCTACTCAGGAGGCTGAGGCAGGAGAACGGCGTAAACCCGGGAGGCGGAGCTTGCAGTGAGCTGAGATCTGGCCACTGCACTCCAGCCTGGGCGACAGAGCGAGACTCCGTCTCAAAAAAAAAAAAAAAAAAAAAAAAAAGAACTCTGCACAATGGGGACAGCAATGTAATTAGCTGACCTCCTGGGATTTGGACTAGAAAATGGGGAGAGTACTGGCCACACAGGAGTAAAGGGAGAATGCAGCAGATACACTCTCAGAAGCAGAGATGACATGGAGGAGAGGTGGTGAGCATGACCCAGACAGGAGCTGGCCCTAAGGCCCATCTGTTTTTTGGTGGTTTCCACTTTTAGTCCCACCATTTTCTTTCAGGAAACCTGAGGGAGGCTCTGTTCCTTGCAGCTGTTAAGAGCCTGCCATATGGGTACATAGGAAATCCCATCACATACTTACTTTCATGGCTTCTCTTCACCCCACCCTCCCACCTGCCTTGTCCTTGATGGGTTTGATTACTAGAGGACTAGTCCATACTAGTCAGGATTCTTTTCTTTGCAAGTGACAGAAATCCAACTAAAATATTTTAAGAAAAAAAAAAGCAGGGGGAGGGTGAGGAACAGCATGGGGAGATGGGAGAGGAATAGAGGTTGAAAGATACTGACGAAAAAACAAAACACAGAGCTGAAGAAATCATTGCAGAACCCAAGTAGCTCCAAGCTCTCAGTGACTAGAAGAAAAGACTTATTGCTGAAAAAGTTTGATTCCACTTGTTGTTTTGCCTTTTGTCTTTTTCATTCTCTCACACAACCTACCTGGTGAAGGGCATGAGTGACAGCCGCTGTTGAACACATTCTTAAAGCTTTGTGATCAGAAATGAATGAGAACTTTCCCCACCAATAAAACTCAGAAATTTCCTGGGAAAAACCTTTGATTGGCTGGGCTTTGGTCAAATGCCAAAGGAATATTTGCCAAGAGACTAAGGTCACATACTTAACCACTGTGGCCCAGGAGAGTAATGCTATGATTCTAAGCTCATCAGAAGTGTATGATTGGAGTGGGGGAAGAGCAGTTCCCCAAGGGAACAGGAACAAGCAGACGACAACAGGCGCATGTATGACTAGAGGTGTAGCTATATAACTTTGTTGTACTGTTTACAAAGAAGCAGAGGAGCAAATCAATTCTCTGTGTCTCGTTTCCAAGGGCCCTGGTGAAGAGCTATTGCACAATCCCTGCTCCCACCTCAGAGCATTGGCTCATCTCAGGATATTAGAATCATTTACCTGAGGACAGTCACCCACCTCCACCTGACAGTCATCCTTACAACTGAGCCCAGTAATTTGAATGAATTTGAAAACCTCAGAAGAAGACCATAGAAGTTATCTTTTCTTTATGCTACAGGACCTCAGTGCAGAATCCCCGGACCCGCTGCATCAGCATTACCTTGTTAGAAATACAAATTTGAGGGCCTTCCCCCAGATGTGCTGAATCAGAAACTATGGGATGGGGCCCAAGGATCCATGTTTTAATAAACCCTTCAGGGGATTCCGATGCAGGGTGAAGTTTGAGAATTTCTGCTTTAAGCCATTCTTTCTTTCTTTCTTTTTTTTTTTTTTTTTTTTGAGGCAGAGTCTTGCTCTGTCGCCCGGGCTGGAGTGCAGTGGCCAGATCTCAGCTCACTGCAAGCTCCGCCTCCCGGGTTTACGCCATTCTCCTGCCTCAGCCTCCCGAGTAGCTGGGACTACAGGCGCCCACCACCTCGCCCGGCTAGTTTTTTTTTTGTATTTTTAGTAGAGACGGGGTTTCACCGTGTTCGCCAGGATGGTCTCGATCTCCTGACCTCGTGATCCGCCCGTCTCGGCCTCCCAAAGTGCTGGGATTACAGGCTTGAGCCACCGCGCCCGGCCTAAGCCATTCTTTCAATAGTCCCTTGCTTACATGGGTTTCTACAAAACATGTCTGAATAAAGACTCTTGGCCAAGGATGCTGGCCTATCATCACACGTGTCTCAACAGGCTTCTTGCGGTTGGCGCTATCCATTCATCCACTGCCACCTGGATGCCATGTGGGTCCCCCAGGTAGACTCCAGAGCGAGTTTGAAGGGTAAGGGGAGGGTGGATGAAACCATTCCATAGGGTCTTCACATATGGTTCATTCATGCCAATGTCCTCCTGCAATGAGTGTGATAGTGTCAATTTGATTGTACCACAGGGTACCCAGATTAAACATTATTTCTGAGTATGTCTATGAGGGGGTTTCAGATGAAGCTAGCGTTTGAATCAGTGACTCAGTAAAGCAGTGTGCCTTCCCCAGTGTGCATGGACATCATGCAATCTGCTGAGGGCCTGAATAGAACAAAAAGGTGGAGGGAGGAAGAATTCACACCATGCCTTTTGCTTCCTACCAGCCTCCTTGAGTTGAGACATCAGTCTTCTCTTGCCCTTGGACCGGGATTTGTTCTACCAGCTTTCCTGGGTTTCCAGCTTGCAGATGGCAGACTGTGGAACTTAGCCTCCATAATTGTGTGCAGCAGTTCCTCGTAATAGATCTCTTTCTATCTATACTTATACCTCTATACCTCTATCTATCTACCTACCTATCTATCTCTCCTACTCATTCTGTTTTTCTGAAGGACCCTAATACAATCAGAATGTACACTTACATGTGCAGGCAGAAACACATGCATCTAAAGTATACTGGGGGCATGTCTTTGTGTCAGCTTCACAGTCTTCTTGTGGCCCCAGAGGCTTTAGGAATGGTGCTTAGGGGAAACTCTTCTTCCCCATGTATCCAATGGGAATTGCTTGAGAATCTTAAAGACTTAAAAAGAGGAACATTGAGTCCCAAGTGCCTTCCTGCCTTGTTTTCTTTTTTATATTGTTACAAATCTGAGATTTTGTTTTCTTCACACTGTGAACATCATGATGGTATCTCGTAAGTGCTGTGTATATAGTAGATGTGGAGAAGATAAACTCCGGTGGACCCTACAGCTCTTGCTTCAGATCCTCAGTACTGGTTTCTGGCCCATTCATTCAGAAGTAGTGATTTTGTCTGCATATCCAAAATTTCCTAACATTAAAATATTCCTTTTACTACTCAACAAAAAAAGGCTGTTTTTAGATTTCAAAAAGCTTTATATTTAGAATGCAAAAATCATCCAATATACACTATATAGATTCATGTTTCAGATAAGTAAAATTATTCAAAAGCCCAAGACCAAAAATCTGCAAAAGAAGTGAGTTTTAATTTTTGTCCTTAGAATCTTCTGGGCGCAAGAACCCTTGTACAATCCTCTAATCCACAACTTCACCTTTAAGCCCAAAGTGCTTCTGCCAGGAAGGAGTTTTTATCCCAAAGTAAAAGGATTTGCAAGCAAAGATTCATAACAGAAGAGCCGTCTCAGCCTTATTGGTGGGATAGCAAAGTGATGATTTAATTTAATTAGACTATAATTTAATATCTCCTGTGTTTCCCTGGGAGTGCTTTGAGAATAGTGTTTGAGAGTGGCAACTAGGTCTTTGACAGAATACTTACACTAGTGGAAGACGAGGTTGCACCCACAAGTACTGGATAGGTTTTTTTTTAAATCTCAATCTCTGAAAACATTTAGCTCATGTTAAATTTTTATATATATATAAAATAACAAGACTTTTTTTCAAGGTTATTCATTTGCATTCTTATAAACAGAGTAGGACTTTCCAGAGAGTAGTTGAGTATTTATTTGCCCGACCAATGATTCAAGCTTTCTTCTCTAAAATAGAAAAAACAGCAGAGACCAGCCACTTCCTCATTTCTTGGTTATATCACTAGTCCCCAACCCAGGCCCTAAAAACTGCCTAGAAATCTGTTGTCTTGGCTTCTTCAGTAATTCAGGGAGTAAAAGACAGATAGGACTTATGCCAGATTTCACTTTGTAGTGAATTATTTAAAAATTGTTTAAAAGGATAAATATGCTGGAAATTAAATGTGACAGACTGTTAAAAATCGCCCAAGGCAATTTTTAGAAATCTTTAGATTTCTCATCTACTACCTTGGGTAAGGGAAAATGGTGATGCTGATAACAAAGAAAGGAAAGTAAGAAGGAAAATTTAACTTGCTGAGGGAGGCTGAGTTTTAGTTCCCGCATGGTGAATTTGTGGTGTGATCCAGTGTAGTGGGCTCTGTCATATGCCATCCAAATTCCACATTCAGGACCAAGGCACTTATTCCCCCAACTATTAGGGTGTTACCTGTTGAGGTTCATAACTGAGTCCCTGTCCAGGAATTGCCCTTAGACAAAAGGAAGTGTCTTGCCCAGTGTGATTTCTCTTTCCCTAGGGGTAGGTCACAACCATTGACCGGTTGATGAGGGATACCAAGTCCTAGCTCCCTTGCCTTAATCCAGGGATTCTCTGAGGGGCTATCTACCTTTCAGACTCCCAGGGGGATTGGCTGAGGCCTTGTTGCAACTGCATCACAGCTCAACATCTCCTTCTGCCCAATCCTGCTTTCCTCACCCACTAACAAGTGTTGTTTTCCCGAGCATACCCTAATCAAATCCCTGCATGCATATCTTTATCTCAATCTGTTTCCGGAGGAGTTAAACCTAGGATACCCCGAAACTAAACAAAGATGTTAAGATGATGAGGGAGGTGAAGAGGTAAAAGGAGTTACTTCTTTTTCTATTTTAGTTTTTATTTTATTGTGGTGAGAACACTTAGTATGAGATCTACCCCCCTAATAAATTTTAAGTATACAATATGTTGTTGATCATAGATACGATGTTGAACAGCAGATTTCTAAAATGTATTCATGTTATTTAACTAAATTTATTTAACTAAAACTTTATGCCTATTGGTTACCAACTGTTAATTTCCCTCTCCCCCTAGTCCCAGGTAACCATCATTCTAGTCTTAAACTTCATGAATTTGACTATTTGAGATACCTCAAAGAAATGGAATCAGGCAGTACTTGTCTTTCTCACACTGGCTTATTTCACTTAGCATTGTGTCTTCAAGGTCTGTATTAGTGAGGGTTCTTCAGAGGGACAGAGCTGTATGTGTATATAGAGGGACAGTATGTATGTGTATATGAAGGGGAGTTTATTAAGGAGAACTGACTCACACGACCACAAGATGAAGTCTCACAATAGACCATCTGCAAGCTGAGAAGACAGGAAGAAGCCAGTAGTGGCTCAGTCTAAGCCCCGAAGCCTCAAAAGCAGAGAAGCTGACAGGACAGCCTGCAGTCTGTGGACGAAGGCCCGAGAGCCCCTGCCAAACCACTGGTGTAAGTCCAAGAGTCCAAAGGCCAAAGGTCCTGGAATCTGATGTTCAAGAAAGCATCCAGCACGGGAGAAAGATGAAGGCCAGAAGACTCAGCAAGCCAGCTTATTCCACCTTAATCCACCTGCTTTTTCTAGCCGCATGGGCAGCCAATTGGATGGTGCCCACCTACACTGAGTGTGGGTCTTCCTTTCCCAGTCCACTTACTCTAATGTTAATCTCCTCTGGCAACACCCTCACAGGCACACCCAGGAACAATACTTTGCATCCTTCAATACAATCAAGCTGACACTTAATACTAACCATCGCAAGGTCCTTCCATGTTGTCATATATTGCAGAATTTCCTTCTTTTTAAAGGTTGAATAGGATTCAACTGTATATATACATATACCACATTTTCTTTATGCATTAATCTATCAATGGACATCTAGGTTGTTTCTTAGCTATTGTGAATAGTGCTGCAATGAACATGGAACTGCTAATATCTCCTCAAGATCCTGATTCCAATTCTTTTGAGTATACACACAGAAGTGGGACTATTGAATTATATGGTAGTCCTATTTTTAAGTTTTTGAGGAGCTTCCATACTATACTCCATAGTGGTCACACCATTTTGCATTCCCACCAATAGTGTGCAAGGGTTCCAATTTCACAGCATTACTTTTTTACTTTAAGTCCACCTTAATACAAAGTAAATTTATTGTAGGTTACAGGTCTTCAATCTGTAGCATCCCTTAAGGCTGATTTGATGTATTAATAGAGATAACAGTAGCAAAAATCAGTTAGTCAAATATTTACTAAGCACCCATTAGGTAACTCGTTTCTGACTGAAAATCCTCATGAATAGTGAAATTTGTTTACACACTTGATCTTAGTCAAAAGGCTGAGAAGCAATGCAATTTGTTTATAACACAACCTATTGGTACTGGTCTTAGTCCATTTGTATTGCTATAAAGGAATAGCTGAGACTGCATAATTTATAAAGAAAAGAGGTTTATTTGGTTATGTTTCTGCTTACTGGAAGACTGGGCATCTGGCAAGGGCCTCAGACTGCTTCCACTTATGGCAGAAGGCACAGCAGAGCTGGTATGTGCAGAGAACAAGCGGTGAGAGAAGAAGTGGGGGATGGGGAGGTGCCAGGGTCTTCTTAACAACCAGCTCTTGTGGGAATAAATTGAATGAGAACTCATTACTGTGAAGATAGCACCAAGCCATTCAAGCGGGATCCATCCCCATGACCCAAACACACCTCCCATTCAACCCCACCTCCAACACTGGGGATCAAATTTTGACATAAGGTTTGGGGAGACAAATATTCAAACTTTTGGAGTACTATTTAGAGGATTTTCAGTTTTGATGTTAACAAGCTCATTTTTGAAAACTTCATAGATAATAAGACCATGTGATTTCAAGGGCTTAAAAGTGAGGTACTGACCCAATGTAGACTTCATTTAATAGCTTCTCTTAAGCAGCCAGAGAGTCATATACAATCGGGTCTTTATGAAATCTATTAAAAATGTACATTTTCTTTTTTAATCACCTAATGGGACAGGTCAAAGTCCTCTGTGTAATGATTGTATTCAGTGTGACCAAGACATTCAGCTGAGTTTAATAGATAATATTGTGAGAACTGTGCATGATTCATTGAGAGGTAAGAGCCTGAATGTGGTATCTCATATCCACGCCTCTTCCTCATTAACACTTATCCAGGGCAACAAGAACTGTCCTAATGTTCTACCATTACCTCCATCACTGAGAGCCCAATGCAGTTGGCCCAGCAGGAATAGAGCAGATCACACCACTGATGCCCAAAACATACAACCTACGTTATGGCTTCTGCAAGTCATTTTATTTTTGCAAGCCCAGTTGCTCAGGTTTGCTTGTATCCCATTAATGTCCTGCAGGCTTGGGTCTGGGAACCCAGAAAAATAGCTGATTATCCTAATTTTTTTTTTTTTTTTTTTTTTTTTTTTTTTTTTTTGGAGAGACCGAATCTTGCTCTGTCGCCCAGGCTGGAGGGCTGGAGTGCTGGAGTGCAACTGCGCGATCTTTGCTCACTGCAACCTCCGCCTCCCGAGTTCAAGCAATTCTCCTGCCTCAGCTTCCCAAGTAGCTGGGACAACAAGCGCATGCTTTTTGTTCTGTATTTTGGTAAAGACAGGGTTTCACCATGTTGCCCAGGCTGGCCTCAAACTCCTAAGCTCAGGCAATCCGCCCGCCTCGACCTCCCAAAGTGCTAGGATTACAGGCGTGAACCACCTCGCCCAGCCCCTAATTTTTTTTTTTACATGATGAAGAAATACACAATCCCTAGACTTCCCTGTTATTTCAAGTCTAAGACCTCCAAAATCTGTGGTGTTTCCTGTATAAGGCAGCACCTCTCAACCATGACAGACCACATGTACTAAGTTGTGGAAAAATCCACCACACAGAAGATGAATTTTAGCGGTTTTTCTCTCTCTCCTCCTGTAATTTGATATTAAAATAGTGATTTAACATTTTAATGTGGCATAGTTGACAATGCAGGTTTGTGTGGTGAAAAGATAATTGCTATAACATTTAAAAATATTTCATTATGGCATTTTTAATAAGAAAAACAGTAAAATGCTTTTGCATTTTAGAATCAGCCTAAACTTTAATAATCATTCTTATTCAAATGACAGGATGTAGAACAGTTGAATGTTGTATATATACCCATGAATGATTTAGGGGAACTATGAAATTATATTAAATTTGAAGAATACAGTTTAGTGTAGGAGGGGAAAAAACTCTAATGACTTCACAGGAGAAATATTTATTGGAATATCATGTTACCTTTGTTTGTAGCATGATGGTCTCAGTGGGATCAAATGAGATTGTTTTGATGGTAAATTTATTACATAGTTTTTAGGAGCCTGGGCCTAAGGGATCTTGTTGAAAAGGGTTTTGTGATCCCAGAAGCTGTAAGGAACTTTGGCCTCTCCCAAAGAGAGTCTCCACAGAGTGAATCAATTTCCTTGGAGAACCAAAACAGATGCTGCCTGGGGAGGGAGCAATTGTTTCAAGTTGGTGTCAGCTCACCAAGGAAGGGAGCAGACAGTACATATTTCATTTCTGTCAAAAATGCAGTATTTTCTTTAGAAACATTACTCCAAAGCATTTTCCTCCCCTCTTCTTCAAAGCTCAGGCTCCATACTGAACTACCTGAGTTGGAGTCTGGCTCTACATTTACTTACTGGCCATTTGACCGTGGTCAAGTTACTCAACCCTGCTGAGCCTGTGCCCTCATCTGCAAAATGGGAACAGTAACTTACCTCTTAAGGTTGTTGTGAAGACCAACTGAAGTAATTGAAATTAACTGAGCAATAAAAGCAATCGATATTTAGCACTTAGCTACATACATAGTACACAGTACCTTGGCACATGATTAAGCTGCCAATGATGGTAGCCATTATTATGATGGTAAATAATTTTTTTTTTAAGTTTTATTTTAGGCTCGAGGGTACACGTGAAGGTTTGTTACACAGATCAACTTGCATCACAGGAATTTGTTGTACAGATTATTTCATTACCCAGGTATTCAACCTAGTACCTAATAGCTATCTTTTCTGCTCCTCTCTCTCCTCCCAGCCTCCACCCACAGGTAGACCCAAGTGTCTGTTGTTTCGTTCTTTATGTTCATAAGTTTTTATCAGTAAATAACTATTTTTTAATGCCATATTTTTGCCTTCAAGTGTATAAGAGGGATTGATGAGGACATGACTTGTGAAATAGGGTATGTATTTTGATGCCTCAAACTCCATCTGCACTTTGGTGATCTGCAGGTCCACGAAGAGGGCCGGCATGAGGCCAGAGGTGTGAGTTCTCTCTCATGGCAACTGTGCACCCTGGAGATTTAGAGGAGCCAGCCTACAGCAGAGGCCCCGGGGTGGCAGAGTGCCTTCCAGACTCTTCTCTCTCATGACTCACATCTCTAGCACCAGCCCCAGGGAGCCCAGAGATTCTGGATAGGCCATAGGGCACAATGACTATGTGTCAGAGTTGCCAGAAAATAAAATGCGATTCTCCCAACTGCATTTGCAAGAATGTTCCTGGCTCCTTGCCTCTGCAGCTCTCTTCTACCACTTGAGCCCTGTCTGTAGTTTAAAGCCTTACCCCAGTCGTGTGACCAATCTTGTCCTTATTTAGAGGGAACTGAAGAATAACTCAAGCACTTTGGTGATTCCACATCAAGACCGCCTTAAGGCTTCTTGTGCTTTGATTATCTCATCTGTGCTAATAATAATATTGACTAATAATAACTAACGTTTTTAACACCTACTCTTTTCTAAGCGCTTTACATATGTTATTTAATTTGCTTCTCATAAAAATCCTGGCTGGGCGCGGTGGCTCAAGCCTGTAATCCCAGCACTTTGGGAGGCCGAGTCGGGCGGATCACGACGTAAGGAGATCGAGACCATCCTGGCTAACATGGTGAAACCCCATCTCTACTAAAAAACACAAAAAACTAGCCGGGCGAGGTGGCGGGCGTCTGTAGTCCCAGCTACTCGGGAGGCTGAGGCAGGAGAATAGCGTGAACCCGGGAGGCGGAGCTTGCAGTGAGCTGAGATCCGGCCACTGCACTCCAGGCCAGGCGACAGAGCGAGACTCCGTCTCAAAAAAAAAAAAAAAAAAAAGTTGGGCGTGGTGACACATGCCAGTAATCCCTGCTACTCAGGAGGCTGAGGCATAAGAATCGCTTGAGGTGGAGGTTGCAGTGAGCCGAGATTGCGCCACTACACTCCAGCCTGGCGACAGAGCAAGACCCCATCAAAAAATATATATATATCCTATGAGGTAGGCTTTGTTATTATTCTCTCTCTCTCTCTCTTTTTGAGACAGAGTCTTGCTCTGTCACCCAGGCTAGAGTGCAGTGGCATAATCACGGTTCACTGCAGCCTTGACCTCCCAGGCTCAAGCAATCCTCCCACCTCAGCCTCCCTAGTAGCTGGGATTACAGGCGTGTGCCACCATGCCTGGCTAGTTTTTGTATTTTTTGTAGAGACGGGATTTTGCCACGTTGCCCAGACTGGTCTCGAACTCCTGGACTCAAGCGAACTGCCTGCCTCAGCCTCCCAAAGTGCTGGGATTACAGGCGTTTATTCTCATTTTACATGAGGAAACTGCAGCACAGAAAGGCTGTTACTTGACCAAAGTTACATAGGCGATAAGTGATAGAACTGGGATTTGACCCAGGCAATTCTCTATCTCAGCCCCAACTTGTTCTCCCATTCTAAAGATCACATATTTGACTCATTCTATCTGCCTGATTGCTTATGGTGATGCTTGGGGCCACAGGTCCTCACTGCAGACCTCCCAGGGACAGGAGCCCTGCCCCCGAGTCTTAGGCCAGGAGTCTTCCCCCTTCCTCCAATGTTGGGCCTCTCTGCCCTGGACTCCTCCTTGGGCTGCCACCAAATGCCTGTCTCTGAACATTCCAGATGCTATCTCTCTGGTAAGGTTCCCTCCACCACCCATAGGGACTTTGGTATCCAAGCTTCTTGCTTGTCTACACTGGATGTCCCACATCTGGGCTCCAGCCCCTCCAGGACAGCTGTGAGGACCAGGGCCTAAGCTCCATTCCTGACGATGCCACGCTGGGCCTTCTCTGCAAGGAGCATCCTGGCTGTAGAAGAGTGTGGCCCCATTGTTTTCACACCTGCTTCATTCCCCATCCCCCTTCCACAGCTGAGTCTGGAGGAGGGCCATGGATAGGGAACCAGCATCTGGGCTTTCTTGAAAGATACAGAACAGGCAGAGAATCCTCCAGAAACTCCTTTAACATGTGATCAGCATACCAGTCTGCTCAACATGTACAGACAGGTTTCTAACCATGTAGACAAAGAGAGCAAAGGTGACTGAGCCCCTCAAAGACCAGTAGAAAATATTCAAGTGTCCCCAAGACTACGCTGCATTCTTTTGAGTAGGAAAGGGAAACTTAAACTTACTGTATGAAAATGATCAACTAGGTGTTTTTCAATTTAATGCCTAAGATGTTGAAATGTCAAGTATCCCATGATACGAGGCCAATTGAAATTAACTGAGTAATAAAATATACCTACAGCAGTTGGAGAGTTAGGGGACTCCTTAGTCATGAAAATACACTTTGATGAACAGGTCAGAAAAAGTCCCCTGTCTAAAAGGCTGAAAGTTAAACATTTTCAGAGGTAGTAGATCTCCAACCTAGAAGGTGACAGGCCACCACCTGAGATAATTAGCCTCCAGAGCACATGTCTTAGGGTCAAGGACATCTCTGACATGAGAGGAAGGCCTAGGGCACCAGAGCTGCCTTAAAACTCAAAGAATAGTCGGCAAAGCCCTTGATACAAGCTCAGACTATCCTTAAAAAGAAAAAATGTAGGCCTACTTGGTTCAGCTGGGAGAATTCAGGAAGGTGGGAGAGGGTATGCAGACAGCAGAGCTGTTAAGATCCGAGATCATAAAGGAAATATTTTCATATACTCACCCAGAAACTTTAATTCTCTGTGAAGCTAAAATCACTGTAAACAAAATTTAAATTTAAACAAGCTGAGTATAGGGCTCTCAGGCTGTCAGTTTCTGCCTCGCCTCTGCTTCCCCTTTTACATATGGGGCGTTCTCCACTGTGTGACTCTGGATGAAGAGCAAGGTCCACTCTTCAACACTGGAGATGAACAGTTCTGATAGTCACTCTCTCTGTTCCTGATCCTTGCAATGGGGATGCAGGCTGTGATGGAGGCTCCACCAATCAGACACTCTGACCCAGGACTTTGAATCAAGACAGAGGACAGTCCACTTTTGTGGCATCAGCATCAAATCTCCAAGACCAGGTAGGCAGAGGTGCCAGGAGTGGCTTTCAGCATCCAGTGTCAGTATTGGTGGGGTCCTCATCAGACAGTTCCTACAGTGTGGTTTGGGCTTGTGGTTGGCATTGCTTCCTTTGGTGCTGCTCTATTTTTGAAGTCTAGGATTCTAGCTTTTCCAGTGATTCTGTGATCTACCAAATATTCTTTCAATACATTCATTTTCTGCTGGAAGGAGCCAGTTACTTTCCGTTGCATACATTCAAGAACCCCTGTTATACTGGGAAGTCTACTTGCAGCATTTTACAGACAAAAGTGAAATATCCTGAAGATATAAATGGCTCTAGCAAATCCAATAAAGAAAGATGCATAGTCCAATAGAAAAAATGCAAAGGATATGAACAAACAATTCACCAAAGACGAAATACAAATGGCAAGCAAGCATAGAAAAAGACCTTTGCCCTCATGTTGCCAAGATGCAGATTCATCATATATTGTCGAGAAATCATTTTTCCCATAATATACAAAGATAAAAAGAGAGTTAATGCTCAGTGGGGTGAGCTTGTGGGGAGCAAGTTGTTGCTGGGTATGTAATATAATATCACCTTTCTGGGAAATCTGATACTATTTATCAAAATGGAAAGTATTCCTTTTGGCTCAGCAATTTTGCTTGTCAGAATTTATCCTGAACAAATACCATGACTCATGAAGCTGAGTCCCCAAATGGTGTCTTGGAATATACAGTTCATGTAACTTGAAGCAAATTCATAGTTCAGAATAATTTCAGAATAACTCAAGCACTATCCCATGGAAAGCACAGTGTATTAGTTTGTTCTCACACTGCTATAAAGAACTACCTGAGACTGGGGAATTTATGAAGGAAAGAGGTTTAACAGTTCTGCAGGTTTAACGGAGAGCATGACTGAAGGCCTCAGGAAACTTATAATCATGGCAGAAGGCGTGGGGGACACAAGCGCCTTCTTCACATGGTGGCAGGAGAGAGAGAAAGAGACAAGGCGGGGGAGTGTCACACACTTTTAAACAATCAGATCTTGTGAAAACTCACTATCACAAGAACAGCCAGGCAGAAGCCCGCCCCCATGATCCAATCACTCCCACTAGGCCCCTCATCCAATTCAACAGGAGATTTGGGCGGGGACGCAAGTCCAAACAATGTCAGATGGACTCACAGAATTACATACCACAGTAGGCCCCTTTTCACCCTCTCCCACAAGTCACTATCCCTGTACATGGTAGCTGTGATCCTCAAACATTCTCTGTCAAAGTATTCCTCCTTTTCTGACCTAGGCTCTCCCGCTTTGGACCAAGAATGCGTCTTCCCCAAAGGTACAGGAGGAGGAGGAGAGACCAAAACTATTGTGGAGGTACAGAAAGGAAACACAAATTAGTAATCCTTGTATTAATCCCATCTAAAAATAAGTAGAGAAGGGTTCTAAGAGATTTATCTCGGTCCTTACTACTCTTCCCCTCACTCTGTTCCAGGCACCCAGACTCTGTGCTGTTCTTCTGGTCCTGGTATTTGAAACTGCTCTGTCCACACTGCTCTGCCTCCAGATAAAGAGGGCTTGATCTCCCATCCCACTGAGGCCTTTGCTTATTTGTCACCCTTTCACTGTAGTCTTCCTGATCCCCCATTTAAAACTGCAGCACAGGCTGGGTATGGTGGCTGACACCTGTAATTCCAACACTTTGGGAGGCCAAGGTGGGAGGATTTTTTGAGCCTAAGAGTTTGAGACCAGCCTGAGCAACATAGGGAGACCCTGTCTCTACAAAAACAAACTAACAAACAAAAAAATTAGCTGGGTGTGGTGGCATGAACCTGTGGTGCCCGCTACTTGGGAAGCTGATGTGGGAGGATCCCTTGAGCCCAGGAGTTAGAGGCTGCAGTGAGCCATGGTCATACCACTGCACTTGAGCCTGGACAACACAGTGCCACTCCGTTTCAAAAAATAAAAATAAAATTGCAACATGTAACGCTCTTGTATTTCGTATCCCTCTTCCTTGCTTCGTTTTTCTACATGACAATGATCACTAACTAATATTCTATATATTGTACTCATTCATTTATTGTCTGTGTCTGCCTTCTCCCACTAGAAGATAATCTCCATAAGGGAGGTATTTTTGTCTGTTTTCTTCACTGCTTTATCCCTAGTGCCTAAAAGAGAAGCTGACACAGCATAGATATTCCAAAACTATTTGTTAATGCAGAAGTGTCCTTGTTCATGTTTATAGTAAAGAAAACAAAACACCCTAAGTGTAGATTTGTTAAATAAATTACACCACATTTGCACAATGGACTGCTTAGCATGCTGTGGTAGGCAGAGTAATGACTGCCCAAAGATGTCAGGTTCTAATTTCTAGAACCTGTAAATTTTAACTTATTTGGAAATAGAGCTGTTACAGCTGTGATTAAATTAAGGAATTTGAGAAAGGAAGATTATTCTGGATTACCATGTGAGTCCTAAATGCTACCACAAGTATCTTTATAAGAGAGGGGCAGAGGGAGAATTCACATACATGCAGACGAGAAGGTAATACACAGATGGAGCAGAAAGAGGCTTGACAATTGGAATAATGTTGCTGCAAGCCAAGGAATGTCACAGCCACCAGAAGCTGGGCACCCTGATTTCCAGCTAGTGACACTGCTTTCAGACTTCTGGCCTCCAGAACTGTACTAGAAAAACAATTTTAGGCCGGGCGCGGTGGCTCAAGCCTGTAATCCCAGCACTTTGGGAGGCCGAGACGGGCGGATCACGAGGTCAGGAGATCGAGACCATCCTGGCTAACACGGTGAAACCCCGTCTCTACTAAAAAAAAAAAATACAAAAACTAGCCGGGCGAGGTGGCGGGCGCCTGTAGTCCCAGCTCCTAGGGAGGCTGAGGCAGGAGAATGGCGTAAACACGGGAGGCGGAGCTTGCAGTGAGCTGAGATCCGACCACTGCAGTCCGGGAGACAGAGTGAGACTCCGCCTCAAAAAAAAAAAAAACAAAAAAAAACAAACAACAACAACAACAAAAAAAAAACAACTAGCCGGGCGAGGTGGCGGGCGCCTGTAGTCTCAGCTACTCGGGAGGCTGAGGCAGGAGAATGGCGTGAACCTGGGAGGCGGAGCTTGCAGTGAGCTGAGATCCGGCCACTGCACTCCAGCCTGGGTGACAGAGCAAGACTCTTGTCTCAGAAAAAAAAAAAAAAAAAAGAAAAACAATTTTGTTGTTTCAAGTTACCAAATTTGTGGTCATTTGTTAGAGCAGCCACAGGAAGTGAATATGCACTCCTAACTTTTAGATTATTCTTGTGGATTACCCTAGGGTGAAATGCTCTCTCTCAGTAGAGGCACTTCAATGGTCACAGATGCCTTAATTCCTTTACTGTTTTTAATTAAACTTTTTATTTTAAGATATAGATTCATACACAATGGTAACAAACAATGCAGAGAGATCCCATGTACTTTTTTTTTGAGACCGAGTTTTACTCTTATTGCCCAGGCTGGAGTGCAGTAGCGCGATCTTGGCTCACTGCAGCTTTCGCCTGCCAGGTTCAAGGATTCTCCTGCCTCAACCTCCCGAGTAGCTGGGATTACAGGCACCTGCCACCACGCCCAGCAAATTTTTGTATTTTTAGTAGAGACGGGGTTTCACCATGTTGGCCAGGCTGGTCTCAAACTCCTGACTTCAAGTGATTCACCCACCTCAGCATCCTAGAGTGCTGGGATCACAGGTGTGAGCCACCGTGCCGGGCCCCGTCTACTTTTTACCTAGGGTGCATGAGGTTACATCTTACAAGATAGGGCTCTATCATGAGGTTTTGTTACCAGTTGGTGGGGATCAAAGTCCTGGCTCCCCGCATTGCCTTTTCAACAAAAGTATGGGGGTGTCTCATTGCAGCTTCATTAGACTGGAAATGTAGGGTCCCTATTGGCCCCTGCTGGTGGGTGTGGACAGAGTCACAGTGTTTTCTTTGGTGTTTGGCTGGAGTAGAGCAGTTATTGTCTACAGTTCTCTGTGCTTGATTGCCCTTTTCTTGGTCCTTTGGCTAGAGAGCAGGCTTTCATTGGAACAGTTTTTGTCTGTGCCCATTGGTGTTTCTGGGTTGCTCGTTTCTTTAGTTCCAAGTCTGGGAAAAATGAGCAAAAAGAAAACCAGAGCACTCCCCACCGTATTGTTCCTTAGGTCTTGAGGTTCCTACTCAATCCAACGTCTTCTCGCCACCTTTCAGAGTCTTCTTACGTTTGTTATATACATAATGTCTGGAGGTTTTGGTTGTACTTAGTGAGAGGAATAGGGAAAGTACACCTACTCTATCTTCCCGGAAGTGGGAAATTACATCTTTAAGTGTGAACAAATTCTGTTTTATTTGGGGTTTTCCACTAATAGGAAGAATGAGGGAATGGAATATTTGGAAAGCTCCAAAGAGCAAAGCAAGCAACATCCCTCTTAGGTTTCCAGTCTCAGAGTCATGCTGACCGTCTCTTAACATTTAGGTGCATACTTAGTTTCCTGGTATCATGTTATACACTGCCCATGCTTTCAGCTGTTTCGTGTAAGTCCAGTTTTTCCAATTCTTTGGCAAAGACTGTATCTTACGCTTTATTTTCCAGTCTGGTTACCCACACAGGAGGTGGCTAATAATCGTTGATTGAACACATAAAAGACTATCTTCCACAGACCAAGCAATATGAGATATTAGAGGGATGTGGAGGGAAACAAAATCACCATGTCCTTAAGGGCCTTAAAGTCTAGCACAGAATGAATTATCTCTGGCTTCCCCTTTACATCAAGTGCACCAACTTGATTTTGTGTGACAAAAATGAAAAGTTCGCTCACTCTATGAGATGTGGAATCCAGTCCCTAAACATAGCATGTGGTGTTTTAGGCTGTTTCATAAGCTGACTAGGGCTTGAACGTGATGAAGGCTGGCAGATTCTATAGGTTCATTTGCTCACACTTTTTTTAGATTGTTCTCTGGAAAAGGCAGAGATACTCTACATATCTGGATTAGGCAACTTTTACAAACTAAGCTCTTTACTGCACAGAAGCATGTAGGCTAAACTGAATGTTAGCCCCACAGAGTACTTGTGTTCATCTTCCCTGGGGAAGACCAGGGCAGAGGAACCTATATGCTAACCCCACACTTTAATCTTCTGGACGGAATTCTTTCAGGCAGTGACTGATAGCTTCACCAGGCTGTCAGCAGTGGATGGAGATGATCATAGGGCTGTGCAACCACCATCACTCCTGGAATAACACAGCAATAGCTAAGACCTTCAAGGTTTCTTTCTGAGTGCCAAAACCCCACGGACAATGACAACTTTCTCTGAGTCTTTAAGGTTGAAATGTCTCACCCTCCATAGGCTTTAACATGAATGGGTAGAGGAATGAGATTATCGTCGTGTCTAAAATACCGATAATGCTGGGATTGGGGCCATCTTGTTCTAACGTTGACTCCTCCTTGACTTTTCTATAAGTTGTTTAATCTCTTTGAGCCTTCTTTTTAGAATGTCATAAAAATTACCTCCTCACTTGAATGTTGTAAATGAAATATACTTATTAGTAGAGGTTTTTTTTTTTTTTTTTTTTTTTTTTTTTTTTTTTTTTTTAATGTGAAGTACACTCAGAAGAAAAAGTACTGCCCTTGGGTTTCTAAACCATAAAGTTTAATCTTCAGTCCTCAGTGTCTGAACTCTTGGCTGATTAATTCATGTCAAATCTTCATACTTTCAATAGTTTTCTCTTTTTCATTCCCAATCCAAATCTCAAGGACAATATACAGAAATTAATTTTTGAGTTAGAATGAAGGAAATTGCATTAAATTCCTTCTGAGAATTAATGTGGAGTTAAATGTAATATTTGCTGACTCTACAATGCTTTTGCTTGCAGTTGTCCTTGCCATTTTTATTTTAATCCTTTATATCTGCTCTTATAGAAACTATTTCAATTTAGATTTTCAAGTATTTTACAATAATGTTTGGTAGAGGGGGAAATTTTTCAGTGTGTACAGAAAGTTTACTGAGATTGAATGACCATTTTTGAGTCGGTTGGATTTTTCACCATTGCTCTGTGGAAGGTGAAGGATCTACCTGAGCGATAATAAGACCCTTTTTGGGATCGTTAATTCAGAGTCCTAGAAAAGCAGGATCGTTAATTTGTTTAATAGCAAAATCTTTGATTTGTCAGACACTTAAGAACACATTTAAAGTTGTGATGAGTCTGAAATAATTTAGAAACATAGCATCTGACTCCCCAGTTGTGATATTGACAGCTTTTCAAATGAATTCAGTCAGTGAATTTTGACGATTTGTTTACCATCTTTTGTCTCCCCAAGGTATCACAGGAAGAATTATGTGAAAGAGTAGATGTGGAAGTAATGTATAAACTGTAAGGGTAGCTTAATGTTATAATCTTTATAATCTTTGTAATCATTGTCCTCAGCATCACCACCACCACACTTACCAGTGTCAAGTCTTATCTCAACTATTGCAAACTCATTTTTCTTCCTCACATTGCCTCAGTCAGTTCAAAATCCTCTTCGAGTAACCTTTCTCTCCTTTCACTCCAGTCTTATTCTCCTCCTTCTTCAAACCCCTCCTCTGTCTTCCAGATGAAGCAACCTCATATCTTTCTAAAAGACTCGTTTTCTCCTCTAAGGCTTTTTCCTTGACCATCACAACAATCTCAGAAATGCCCAGTGTCAGCGATGACTGATGACAGAAACTAATCTCCCTCCCTGCTTTCAGTTGGCTCTGCCTTTCGCAAATTCCATTCTCAGTGCAAATGCCCTCTATTTAAATTGAGAGTTCCATCAGAGGACTGGCTTCCCTCATCTAATTCGTTATTTGTAGCATCATTGCTATTTATGGGTGAGGCACAGTAGGCATTAACATGCCAGATTCTTGCTCTAGAAAGATGGTATGGGGGATTGACTCTCCTAACATGCCCACTGGGGTTGTCTGCTGAGTTTAAAGAGAATGAGGATGAGTCATTACACATATTCTCCTCTGTCGTCTTGCCCACAGGAATACATTTGAGAAGCAGGTATACATTTGAGAAGCAGGAATACATTTGAGAAGCTCCCCTCTGTCACTGTGGAATAATGTTTTCCTTTGGCTTCTTTCGACATCCCTTCCTGTACCCCTCAGCTCCTGATATTCCTATTAGTAAGCAACCTATTTCCAGAAAGTGGCTGGCTCAAACTTTTGACACCCGAGAGATCATCCAAACCATAGGTGTTTAAAGGTTATTTATTTGTTGACACTTATTTAAATGGATTTCAATTCATAGAGTTTCTTTCAAGTGTTCTTGGCTAACCTTTCTTGCTATCCAAATTATAGCCACAATCTATTGCACAGTCGCTATGTACTAGTCTCTATGCTAGGTGCTTTTACATATATGTCTTTACAAAAGTCAGTAATTTATACAATCCCGATTTTATGGTTGAGAAAATTTGGTATCTGAGAGGTTAAAAAATTTGTCCTAGGAAGCAAAATTTGGTAAATGACAAGCCCAGATTCAAAGGCTTGCCTTTTTCTCACATGCTTCTCTAGAGATCCCTCCCCACATAAAATTTGGTGCCCCATACAACAAATTATTCCCCCTTCTCCCTAATTAGTTTTCTTACTCCCTCCATCTTAGTTGTCAGGAAAAAGAAAAACAATTGCCTAACTAAATTAATTTATGCTAAGGTATTGATGACTCTTATCCTTAAAAGAATAATTTATCAGCTCAAGTTAATCATTACTTTGTAGAAGATGTGAACAAACAATCTTAGAGCAATACCTTTTTATTCTTCCTTACATGGCCCAGCTCACCAAAAGCTCCCTTACTCCAACATATGCACAAGCTCATACGTATACACACACATGCATACACACACAAATACATCCCTGAAGAATCAGAGGTTAACAATTTGAAATTTGCTTTATGCTGATCCCAGATTTCACCAATTGAGCTAAGTGGCTCAGTAACTATTGACAAACTAAGACCTGAGCCTTGGCTTATGTATGGGATTCAAGGTTAATTTTAATATAGTCTACTCAAAGAGCTACTGGTCTTTCCAATTAGCCACAGAATAAAGGACAATTTCTGTTCCATAACTCAAGTTTAGCCAGTGGAGAAAAATTATTTGAAAAGAGAACTGCTAAGAGACCTGGCAGAGGAGACACTACATCAATATACAGTCTTTTCTTCTTTCAATCTCTTTCTTTTTCTGAGACTTTCTAACCCTTCCAAAGTCTGCTATTGAAAACCTTGAATCATGTATGTTAAGGCTATATAACTATATATCTAATCACATCCTGGATTCTCTTTAAAAAGTGTTTTATTTAAAATTATACAAAGAATGCACAATTACAGGCTTACCATTAAAAAAAAATTAAAATAGATATACAGTTAAAAATAAAAATCGCTTATCACCTTCATTCCCATTTTATTTCTTCCCTCCAGATAAACTACCATTCATAGTTTGTACACAGTCATACAGCTGGCTGGACCTTTTTCTATTGTTTATATACAGTGAATTTATACATGGATTTTTTCTTGCTTTTTTTAATGTGACTGAGTTCATCCTAAAAATAATCAGATTTACTTTGATAGTTCTATGTCAGTATGTATAGACAAGTGCCTTGTTCTTTTAAATAGCTGCATAATATTCTATTTTGTAGATGTACAAAATCTACATAACCCATTTTTTAATTGGTATACTTTTGGGTGTTTCCAAATTTTTGCTATCACTGGTATTACTGACTAAACAGAATATCTTATGGAATAGATTCCTAGAAGAAGAATTGCTAGTCAAAAGCCTGCTAAGTTTCCTTGAAGAATTACATTATTTTTTCGTCAGCCTCATTCAGAAAGCCTCACGGGAAGGATTAGATCAATTAAGACATAAATGCAGATGGGCATGATCTTTCCAACTCTGGGATAGTGATGTAAAATAATGGCTTTAGAAACAGATTATATATTCTTGTAGCACACTGTACACCAATGCACTTCTAAATAAGCCACTCCCTAGAAATTCACCTTCTATAAAGTTAGAGTTGAAAGGCATCCTAGGTATAGTAGCAAAAGGCAATAATAACAATGATAATAAAGCTAGCATTTATGGAGCACCTGATTTGTGCCAGGCATTGCCCTTTTACCTGATGATTTCATTTAATCCTCCCAAACAATGTGAACTCCTATGCTTTAGAAAGCATGTATGTTCTCAGGCAAGTTTTTTCATCTCTTTATGCCTTGGTTTCTTCCTTCTGCTGTGTAAAGAAGAGGCTTACTTTGGCACTGGCTCTTGAAAGCCACTCATGTGCATCTCTTCCAAGCTTGTTCAGATGTTGGTAACTTAAAGATAGCCATGGTGGAGGTATTTGTATCTCGGAAATTGGCAAAGGTTACAAATCAGGGTTTCCTTGGGCCCACAAGCTAACCCTAACCCGAAACCCTAACCTTCATGGGCATGACCAGCCCTAATCCATCCTATTTCACTTCCATGTATCCAACATCACTTCCATCCACCAATATTCAAATTCAGACTGGGTTCCTCGTCTTCTGGTACATCACTTCCCCTCCCTTACCTACCCTTATCTCCCAGATATCAGCTCTTTCCCTCATCCCTCCCACGTGTCCTGGAGTGGAGGAATAGGAGAGGTGAAAATAGAAACCAGCGATTTAATGCCAATCACACTTTATTGTATATATTTCACAGCACACAGCAGCAAAGAATTCTACTAATGCAGTAGAGGGTCTTATGGGGAAAGTGGGTACTGGTTTTGTATCCCACACCAAACTGCTACCCTTCATCAGAAAGAAGTAGTCAGGCCGGGGGCAGGGGCTCACGCCTGTAATCCCAGCACTTTGGGAGGCCGAGGCGGGCAGATTACCTGAGGGCAGGAGTTCAAGACCAGCCTGGCCAACATGGCAAAACCCCTGTCTCTACTAATAATACAAAAATTAGCCCGGCATGGTGGCACGTGCCGGTAATCCCAGCTACTCGGGAGGCTGAGGCAGGAGAATTGCTTGAACCTGGGAGGCGAAGGCTGCAGTGAGCTGAGATCACACCACTGCACTCCAACCTAGGCAACAGAGTGAGACTTCGTCTCAAATAAATAAATAGATAAATAAAAATAAAAAAGAAAAGAAAACAAAACAAAAAGAAAGAAGTAATCGGAGTGTGAATTAAACTGGTGAATGTCATTCTGGGGGCTCCATGTTCCATTCTGCAATATCAGTTGCATCCACATTAGCATCTTGAACCAGTTCCTCCCAGGTTAAATACTTACCCACTACACAACTGCTTGTTATGAAGATTCCATTAAATAATGTATGTACTTGTGCCTGACACTTAGTAGGTATCCAACAATGTTAGTTATTTTGTTTGTTTAAACAAACAAAATAATCTGGACTGCAGGAATCTGCAGTCCAGAATAGTTTAGTGACTTGCCCAAGGTGGCACAAATGGTTACTGACAACAGAGACAAAAACCTAGGGCTGTGACTCGCAGAAAGAGGTATTTCTATGAAACCAGTGATTCTCAAAGTCTGGTCCAAAGAGTCCAGGGCAAATCTTCTCTTTTCCAACTTGATATATGTGTGACACTGGATTTCTTTTAAACAACAGAGCATAACCTATTAAATGCAGAAACAGATATGAGAATCTTACCATATTCTATTAAGGTAGCATTAAAAAGATTTATAGAAAAGTGATACACATCACCAATTAGTTTTGTTTTGGAAAACATTTATTTTGCATACGTTATTTGTGCTAACATTTGTTCTCATTGTTATTTTAAAATAAATTCTTAGGCTGGGCGCGGTGGCTTGCGCTTGTAATCCCAGCATTTTGGGAGACTGGGGCAGGAGGATCACTTGATGTCAGGAGTTCAAGACCAGCCTAGCCAACATGGCAAAACCCCTTCTCTACTAAAAATACAAAAATTAGCGGAGCTTGGTGGCGCAGGTCTGTAATCTCTACCCAGGAGACTGAGGCACGAGGAGGCAGAGGTTGCAGTGAGCCAGAATCACGCCACTGCACTCCAACCTGGTTGACAGAGCAAGACTGTCTTAAAATAAAATAAAATAAATTTCTAAATAAATATTTTAAAAATGTCTCATTTTTCATTTTTAATATTATATATATTTCTCTAAAGCATAGTATCTAGAGATATAACCCATATAAACAAAAGCTATTTTGCATTTTTAATTTTTAAGAATGCAAAAGAGTCCTGAAACCAAAAAATTTGAGAACAACTGTTTGAAACCTTCCTGTCCCCTAACCCCAATATATTACAATGCTTCTGTGTGTCAGATAAGAAGGAATTACAACCATAAGCAATCTTTAAAATCTTTTAAGTTTTTTTTTTTTTTTTTTTTTTTTGAGATGGAGCGTTCCTCCGTCACGCCCAGGCTGTAGTGCAACGGCTCGATCTTGGCTCACTGCAACCTCTGCCTCCTGGGTTTAAGCGATTCTTTTGCCTCAGCCTCCCAAGTAGCTGGGATTACAGGCGCATGCCACTATGCCCAGCTGATTTTTCATATTTTTAGTAGAGACAGGGTTTCACCATGTTGGTCAGGCTGGTCTTGAACTCCTGACCTCAAGTGATCTGCCTGCCTCAGCCTCCCCAAGAGCTGGGATTAAAGGCGTGAGCCACCATGCCCAGCCCTAAAATTTTAAATGTACTACAATGTACCATTTTGACTCAGGGAATTTTGAAAGAGTACTGGAGTTGAAAACATTTGGGTTAATGTCGGTGTGTTGGGTCTGCTTTAGGCTCTAGCAATTGTGATGGTTAATTTTTTTAAACATAAAGTTGTTTTATATTTTTAATTTTTAAAGCTGATACCTCATAATTGTACATATTTATGGGGTACATAGTGTTATTGCAATACATATGATCTATAGTGATCAGATTAGGGTAGTCAGCATATCCATCATCTCAAATATTAATCATTTATTTGAGATGGGAACATTAAAAAGTCTCCTGCTAGCCATTTGAAACTATGTATTATTGTTAACTACAGTCATCCTACAGTGAACTTATAAGAAAAGAATATTAGAACTTATTCCTCCTATGTAGCTGTAATTTTGTGTCCTGTGACAAATCTCTTCCTATCCCTTCCCTCCCCCAACCCTTTCCATCCTCTTGCATCCAGTGTTCTACTTTTTACTTCTATGAGATAAACCTTTTTTTAGCTTCCACATATGACTGAAAACATGTGGTGTTTAACTTTCTGTTCCTGGCTTATTTCACTTAACATAATGTTCTCTACTTCCATCCATGTTGCCACAAATGACAGGATTTCATTCTTTTTTATGGCCGAATAGTATTTCATTGTGTATATATGTCACATTTCCTTTATCCATTCATCTGTTGTTGGACACTTAGGTTGATTCCATATCTTGGCTATTGTGAATAGTGCTGTAATAAACGTGAATGTGCAGATGTCTCTTCAATACACTGGTTTTCTTTCCTTTGGATAAATGTCCAGTAGAGGGATTGCTGGATCACAGGGTAGTTCTATCTGTAGTTTTTGAGGAGCCTCCATACTGTCCTCCAGACTGGCTGTGCTATTTTACATTCCCATCAACAGTGTATAAGAGTTCCCTATTCTCCATATCCTCAACAGCACTTTTTTTTTCTTTGGCATTTTGATAATAGCTATTCTAATTGGGGTGAGATGAAGTCATTGTGGTTTTGATTTGCATTTCCCTTATGATTAGTGATGTTGAGCATTTAAAAATATATTTGTTGGCCGGGCGTGGTGGCTCAAGCCTGTAATCCCAGCACTTTGGGAGGCCGAGACGGGCGAATCACGAGGTCAGGAGATCGAGACCATCCTGGCTAACACAGTGAAACCCCATCTCTACTAAAAATACAAAAAAAAAAAAAAACTAGCCGGGCGAGGTGGCGGCGCCTGTAGTCCCAGCTACTCGGGAGGCTGAGGCAGGAGAATGGCGTGAACCTGGGAGGCGGAGCTTGCAGTGAGCTGAGATCTGGCCACTGCACTCCAGCCTGGGCGACAGCGACAGAGCGAGACTCCGTCTCAAAAAAAAAAAAAAAAAAAAAAAGAGTTCCCTATTCTCCATATCCTCACCAGCACTTTTTTTTTCTTTGGCTTTTTGATAATAGCTATTCTAATTGGGGTGAGATGAAGTCATTGTGGTTTTGATTTGCATTTCCCTTATGATTAGTGATGTTGAGCATTTAAAAATATATTTGTTGGCCGGGCGCGGTGGCTCAAGCCTGTAATCCCAGCACTTTGGGAGGCCGAGACGGGCGAATCACGAGGTCAGGAGATCGAGACCATCCTGGCTAACACGGTGAAACCCCGTCTCTACTAAAAAGTACAAAAAATTAGCGGGGCGAGGTGGCGGCACCTGTGGTCCCAGCTACCCGGGAGGCTGAGGCAGGAGAATGGCGTGAACCCAGGAGGCGGAGCTTGCAGTGAGCTGAGATCCGGCCACTGCACTCCAGCCTGGGCGACAGAGCAAGACTCCGTCTAAAAAAAATATATATATATATATATTTGTTGGACATCCGAATGTCTTCTTTTGAGAAATGTCTGTTCAGATAATTTGCCCAGTTTTAAATCAGATTGCTCATTGTTTTGCCATCGAGATGTTTAAGTTCCTTGAATATTCTTGATATTAATCATTGGTGGGGGAATAGTTTGAAAATATTTTCTCCCACTCTGTAGGTTTTCTTTTCACTCTGTTGATTCTTTTCTTTGTTGGCCCGAAGCTTTTTAGTTTTATATAATCCCATTTGTTTATTTTGGCTTTTGTTGTCTGTGCTTTTGAGGTCTTATTCAGAATATCTTCTTTCAGGCCAATGTCCTTTCCCCTGTGTTTTATTCTAGTAGTTATTATTTCTTTTCTTTTTTTTTTTTTTTTTTTTTTTTTGAGACGGAGTCTCGCTCTGTCGCCCGGCCTGGAGTGCAGTGGCCGGATCTCAGCTCACTGCAAGCTCCGCCTCCCGGGTTTACGCCATTCTCCTGCCTCAGCCTCCCGAGTAGCTGGGACTACAGGCGCCAGCCATCTCACCCGGCTAGCTTTTCGTATTTTTAGTAGAGACGGGGTTTCACCGTGTTAGCCAAGATGGTCTCGAACTCCTGACCTCGTGATTCACCCGTCTCGGCCTCCCAAAGTGCTGGGATTACAGGCTTGAGCCACCGCGCCCGGCCACAAAAAATTTTTAATTTCATTCTTAATTTCTTTATTTATTGGTCATTCAGGAGCATATTAATTTCCATGTGTGTATACAGTTTCAAGGTTAATCTTATTAATGATTTCTAGTTTTATTTCATTGTAGTCAGCAAAGACACTCAGTATGACTTTGATTTTTTTTTTTTTTTTTTGAGACGGAGTCTCGCTCTGTCGCCCAGGCTGGAGTGCAGTGGCCGGATCTCAGCTCACTGCAAGCTCCGCCTCCCGGGTTCATGCTATTTTCCTGCCTCAGCCTCCCGAGTAGCTGGGACTACAGGTGCCCGCCACCTCGCCCGGCTAGTTTTTTGTATTTTTTTAGTAGAGACGGGATTTCACCGTGTTAGCCAGGATGGTCTCGATCTCCTGACCTCGCGATCCGCCCGTCTCAGCCTCCCAAAGTGCTGGGATTACAGGCTTGAGCCACCGCGCCCGGCCTGATTTTGATTTTTAAAAATTTTTGAGACTTGTTCTCTGTCCTAACATATGGTCAATACTGGAGAATGTTACATTTTACTGACCAAAAGAATGTGTATTCTGCCACTGTTGAGTGAAATGTTCTGTAAATGTCTGTTAGGTCCATTTGGTCTATGGTGCAGCTTAAATCCAATATTTCTTTGTTGATTTTTGGCCTAGATGATCTATCCAATGTTGAGAGTGAAGCATTGAAGTATCCAGCTGTGATTGTATTGGGTCTATCTCTCCCTTTAGATCTACTATTATTTGCTTTATATATCTGGATGCTCCAGTCTTGGGTACATGTATATGAAGAGAATAGTTATATTCCCTTGCTGAATTAATCCTCTTATTATTGTATAATTTCCTTCTCTGTTTCTATTTACCGCTTTTGACCTGAAGTCTGTTTTATCTGATATAAGTATAGTTATTCATGCTTACTTTTGGTTTCTATTTGCATAGAATATCTTTTTCCAGCCCTTCAGTTTCAGCCACAGGTGAGGTGAGTTTCTTGCCAGCAGCATGTAGATGGCTCTTGCTTTTTTTTTTTTTTTTTTTTGAGTCCATTCAGCCAGTCTATATCTTTTAAAGGAATTTGATCCATGCTCATTTGGGGTTATTGTTGACAGGGGGAGAACATACACCTGTCATTTTATTGATTATTTTATGGTTGTTTTGTATATCCTTTGTTCCTCTCTTTCCTTCTGATTATTTTTGTGGCTGAGTAGTTTTCTGTAGTGATAAGGTTTGATTCCTTACTCTCTCTCCTTTGGTTCTATCAATGAGTTTTATAGTTTTGCATGCTTTCATGATGGTGGTTCTTGTTACCTAATCATAAGGAGTTATATGAAATGCCAGAAAAAGAATGCAAAATAATAATCTTAAGGAAACTCAGTGAGTATGTGAGGAGATTCAGTGAGGAGAGTATGTCCTCTCCTGTCAATAATAACCCTGAATAATACTGGAGAATTACTGTGTTCCTTTGGAGATGCCATGACTCCTTGCTTTTTCGTGTTTGATGTTTCCCTATGTTGGTTTCTATGCATCTGGTGAAAGAGTCACCTCTTCCAGTTTTACGGAGTTGATTTTGTAGGGAAAGACTTAGGTATATAAATGGGCCTTAGGGTGTTGGTTTAGTTGGATGCATTGGCTTTAGTTCTAACTGGATGCACTAGCATAGTCTCCATGTAGTTTTCTTAGCTGTAATCCACACTAGTTATGTTTTCAAGTGCCCCAGTAGCCTAGGATGAGACAGTTTGTGGTAAGGGTGGTGTGACTTTGCCAGGAGGAGAGGTGTTTGTTGGGCTATTTCTTATGTCAGAGGTGTGTGCGTGCATACAGTGGGTCTGAGGTTACGGGTTATAGAGCTGTTACTTTAGCCAGGAGCAGCTGCACGCCATTGCTCAGCCAGCATAGAGGTGTCCCTGGCAGGAGCAGCCAATGGGGCAATTTCTCAGTCTTGGGACATGGGCACACAGCTGCTCAGCTGGCTTAAGGACATGTTTGCCAGGGACGGACCATGCGGCTGTTTCTTAGGTGCAGGATGTGTTTGCATGGCTTCTTGGCTAGCCTGGAGACATGTCTGCTGGTGGTGGCCCACACGGTTGCTTCCCAAGCTCAAGATGCAGGTGCATGGCTGCTTTATTGGCCTGAGGGCATTTCTCCCGGGGGTGTCTTGTGGGGCTGCTTCTCAGGCCTGAGAAACAGGCACACAGCTGCTTGGCTGGCGGTGAGGTGTGCCCACCACAGGTGGCTCATGGGGCTGTTTCTAAGGCCTGGGATGTGGGTCCTGGGCTGCTTAGTTGGCCTGGGGATTGTGCCTTCCAGGGGCAGCCCATGGAGCTGTTTCTTGGATTACCATTGTGGGCACGGGGCAATGGGCAGGCCAGGGGCTTGTCTGCAGGGGATTGGGCACTGTGGGGATGTTTTCCAGGCCCTGGGCAGTGACATGTAGCCACTCCATCAGCCCAAGAGCATGTCAGTTGCTTGGAGGCTTGAGGGCCTTTCCTGCTCAGGGAGAGCGTGTGCAACAGTTTGGCTAGCTCAAGGGCAGGTTTTCCCTGGGCAGGACTGCTAGATTGTTCCTCCAACTGGACGACTGTTCCTCCAACTGGCGGTGGGAGTTGGTTTCCCTGCTAAACAGGACCAGAGTGACAGCTGATCCTGGGCCTAGGCTCCATGCAGCTGGAGTTGTGGCATTCAGCCACCTGTGTGGGCTAGTGGAATGAATATGGAACCCTAGTGCTGGAGAGGGGCTGTGGCTACTGGCCTCCAAGAGTGGCTCTGGTCTCAAGATGGTGCCATGCTGCACAGCCTGGCTCAGAGCGGGTGGGTGAGGAGTGGAGAGTGCACACTTTATGCTTCTAATGCAGGGAAATGCAGCAGTGTGAATTCCCACCATCTCTTCAAACGGGGCTCAGGGCTTGTGAGGACAATAGGATTCTACTGCAGTAGGGACTTTAGGTATTTGTGGTGGCAATGGGGGCTGGTGGAGTTTCTTGCTTACCTTTTCCTTCACAGTGGGACTCCAGGTAGATCTGATCCAGCCAGGGAAGACGGTGCTGCAGAGGCTGGGTGCCTCCACAATGACCTCCTAGATTTCCAGTCACCACGGGTGTATCTCCACACCCCTGCTGCACTCCACTACTCTCCTTTTGACACTCCAGTCAAATCTTCTATGTTTATTCATTACCTTGGTCCTTTCTTGTGGGAGAAACAAGTGCCAGGCATCTCTAGTCAGCCATCTTGCTGACCTAGACTTACTCTGTGATGGTTAATTTTATGTGTCACCTTGTCTGGGCCAGGACACCCAAATATATGATTACACATTATTCTGGATGTTTCTGTGACAGTGTTTTTGAATACAATTTACATTTAAATTGTTGAACTTTGAGTAAAGCATATTGCTCTCCATAATGTGGGTGGTTGTCATCTAATCAGTTGAAGGCTTGAATAGAACAAAGACTGACCTCCCCGAGGCAAGAAGGAATTCTTCCAGCAGGTGGCCTTCACCTGCAACATGTGCTCTTCCCTGGATCTTCAGCTTTATGGCCTACCCAACAGATATTGGACTTGTCAAGTTCTATAATTGAAATAGCCAGTTCCTTAAACTAAACCTCTCCCCGTCTCTCTTTTTCTCCACTCACATACACACAGACACATACACACATGCACACACACACATACGCCTTATTGGTTCTAATTCTCTAGAAAACCCTAATAGTAGGGGACAGGTTAGGGCATAATGACCTGGGGGTTGAGGTCTTTCCATGCCTGTTGCATGGACAAGCTTTAGTTCCGGTGGAGGCATCTTTCTCTACTTCATTTGCTTTAGGAACTGGTCGGGGGGTCTTCAGCTAGAGAGGGCATGCCCTGTGGGCAGGCAAGATCATGGGCCCTCTTCCCCTTCTAAGCCGTTCCTCACTCACCCACTATGCCACATTGGGGAGGCTAAGCTAAGGTTCTTCAGGGAGAAAAGGGAGAAAAATGTATTTTATATATGAATATATTTTTTATATTTATTTACTTTATATTATTGTTTACTTTATTATATATCATATGTTTTATATAAAAAGGTCTATTTTTATATATATGTATAACTCTCCCCACAGATACCTTGAGTTGGACTGGGTTTTGGTTAAAGTGTCAATTATTCTACATGCCATTAGAATCTTCTCAGGATAGTTGGTGGGGGTGTGTTTTAAAAGGAGCATGAGGCCAGGTGCGGTAGCTCATGCCTGTAATCCCAGTACTTTGGGAAGCCGATGTGGGCGGATCACCTAAGGTCAGAAGTTCAAGACCAGCCTGGCCAACATGGCAAAACCTTGTCTCTATTAAAAATATAATAAAATTAGCTGAGCATAGTGGTGCACACCTGTAGTCCCACTTACTCAAGAGGCTGAGGCACGAGAATGGCTTGAACCTGGGAGGTGGAAGTTTCAGTGAGCCGAGATCGCACCACTGTACTCCAAGCTGGGCAACGGAGCAAGACTCCATCTCAATAAAAATGAATACATAAAAAATAAAAGCAGCATGAGGACAACCAAGTTCTCAATCAGAGGACTGTCACCAGGCTCTGAACTAGGGAGCAGGACAGGCAAGTAGCAGGGCTGAGGAATGGACATGTCACCATTCTCAAATTTGCTTAGGGTTGGTTGACTCTGCTTGTGCCCACACTGTTGCAATTGGGTACAGTCCTTTTTTTTTTTTTTTTTTTCCAATCTGAATATGTTTAACTAGTTTCTTAGGGGATTCATCAGTTGAGGTATCTTAGACCCTTGGCTGTGGGCCATAAAACACACTTGACTGAGTGTGATATGAATACCTTCCACCCTATCGATGTATTGATTTGTTTTCATTTTGCTATCTCCATGTACCATACACATCCATCTCCCAGCTAAGTTCCCAGAGAGCAAAGGCTGGCTTGGAGAAATTCTTTTAGCACAGAACATGAACAATACAAGAGCCTAAAGAGGAAAAGAATTCATATTTATCCAGTACCTAAAGTGTTGTAAGCATTTAAATATTAAACAATTATTCTCATCTTCACCACATTTAACAGATAAGGAAACTGAGTCTCAGGTAAGTTATATATGTAGTGTGGGATATTATTTTTAGAAGCATTTCCTGCTGTCTTCCCTCCTCTTGGTAAGTCTTGGGACGTTAGGGGATTATTGTTGGTTGGTTTGTCTTCCTGAAGCTTTAATACCACTGAGACTGAGGCAGACTGCCCCAAGGAAGGAGGAGGAATGTGGCCCAATAGGAAGGAGAAGGAAGTAAAAAGGGAGGAGAGGAACGGACATACCAACTCCCAAAATAGACCATTGGAAACTAAAAGATGCTGAGCAGTGTTGAATGTACAATTTTAAGTTTTTCTCCGACTTCTGAGTGGGAATGGAAGCTAAGAACTAAGTTATCAGTATTTTCCAAATTTCCATGATGATTACCCATGATAAACAATGCATGTGTATGTATATATACACATACATGTACATGCATTCTCATAAGCAGGACTATATATATATAACTTGCATATGTATATGTATGTGAGCCACTTTATCATTTTCTATTCTGTTCTATTTCTTTTTTAAAAAAAGTGGCCGGGCACGGTGGCTCAAGCCTGTAATCCCAGCACTTTGGGAGCCCGAGATGGGCGGATCACGAGGTCAGGAGATCGAGACCATCCTGGCTAACACGGTGAAACCTCGTCTCTACTAAAAATACAAAAAACTAGCCGGGCGAGTTGGCGGGCGCCTGTAGTCCCAGCTACTCCGGAGGCTGAGGCAGGAGAATGGCATAAACCCGGGAGGCGGAGCTTGGAGTGAGCTGAGATCCGGCCACTGCACTCCAGCCCAGGTGACAGAGCAAGACTCCGTCTCAAAAAAAAAAAAAAAAAGTTTGTTGATCCTATAAATTTAATTCATGGCCTATTAATGATCACCAACTTTGGAAAAACACAGAGTTACAGGAGATTTATTTTTTGACACATCTAAGTAACTCTCTCAGGGTCCTGTAGTAGAAGCGGTGGATCTGGGATTTACCCCATGTTTGTTATGCTGTGTGTTAATGAGCCCAGAGAGAAGTCCCACCCAGCAGTCAGAGGTACCCAAGATACAACCAGTCCTTCATCTCAGACTTTTCCAGTTCATAAAAGATACACACTTCCCCCTCCTAATACTGGGATCCCCTCTGCTTTCAGCTACAAAATATTTCTTCCTAGACAAGTTATGGAACTACTAAGTTGCAGGCAAAATCTGAAGAACTTTAATCCGGAATTATCAAAGAAAATTTTTAAAAAGGACATTCTCCCCACTAGAAGGGGAACTACCTATATAGGTGTACCTTTGTGCGGGAGAAAAATCTAACATGCAGCAAGTTCAGGAAGTCAAGAGGTAAAAACTGTCTTCCCTCGGGGCCATCTAATCCCACACTCAGCCAGTCCCATCTCCTTTGGGATGAGGATGAAGGGGTAGCAGTGGGCCAGGAGGAAAAAAACAAAAAAAGCAGAAAAGCAATTCTTCCTTTACCGACTTGCTTCCCCACCTCCCCACTCTCTGCACTGTCTTGGCAGCTTTTTCCACTCCCTACTCATTTCTTACACAGTTTTCCTCGTGTCAATTTTACTTTGGAATGGGCTATAATATTGAAAGAAAAAAACCCAACAAAAAAAACCCTTTCTTTCCATGACTCAGGTTTGTGATTCTTCTGGAGGGAAAGAGAAAGTATGGCTGTCCAGGATTCGGACTTTCTAAGCATCTTATTTGACTAAGTTGGAAAACTTTGTCTTCAGCATATGTATTTCTTTCTCTTCCGAGTGCCTCTAGGCTGTGGTGGTCCCTTTAGAGAAGGTTTAGAATAAACATGGCCTGACATTTCCCTTGCATTTCCAGTTGTTCGTCTGTTCTGCTACCTTGCTTAGACTCCTTTCATCCTTCCTGCTGGAACAGGGAAGTGGGTTGGCAGGATCACCATCTACCAGCCCTGAGTGATCTGGCCCCTACCTCTGTTACTGAACTCCAGTCACCACTGTTGCCATTTTTTGAACAAAATGAGCTCTTTCCTGCCTCAGAGCCTTTACAGAAGCTGTTCCTCTCCCTGGAAAACTCTTCCCTCACTTCTTCAAATAGTCAGTTCCTTCTCAACATTTGGGGCTCAGCTTGAATATCACATTCTAAGAAGATTTTTTTCTCAATTATACTCTCCAAAATAGACCTTCGTTGTTATTCTCTAGAATGGTCTTTGTTTTCTTTCATGATACCAACCACAATTCGTTAGTAGTTTGTCCTTTTTTCTGCCTCCACCATTATTATGAGGCTTTTTCCCCCTCTCTTCTTCCTACTCCAAAAAGGCATAATCATCTTATGAAGCAGATAGTGTAATCCTCCTTTTTACACATTAAGAAATCTCATTCATCTCGTGATTAAGATACTGTTGGTAACCTTCAACACAGGGAACTCTGCCAGACTCTTGTTTCTCCCCTACTAAATTTATTCATTTAAATCATTCACTCATCTAGTTAATAGATATTTATTGAGCACCTACTTAGTAACTTTGTACCGGACACTGTGCTACAATGATAAGCAAGGCAATTTTTGCCCACTTTACTCCACACTGCAGCCAGCCAGAATAGAACCATGGCTCTAAAGTGCATTTCTCTGCTAAAAACCTTCGTCAGCCTCCAAATGCCTTCTGGATGAAATCTGAGCTCTATAGTATGGAGAGCACTGCAGGCCCTCTGTAACCAACCCCTCCTTCCTCTCCAAATGCTTCTTTTGCTGCTCTTCTTCCACCCTGGGCCCTGCTGGGTAACTACAGAGCTCCTTCAGAAGACAGATAGCAACAACCAAAGTCCCCCGGGACTTGTTTTTGCTCTCTCTCTCTCTCCCTCTCTTTCACACACATGCACACACACACACACACACACACACAAACATACACACACAGCCTGGGACAATGACAACAGTGGCTTCTGAGTTGCTCATAGAGAATCTTAGCAGGTACATTTCTCTGCTGGTTGCTCAGATAGCTTTTAGCTACTACTTCCTGGGCTGTGGGCTTTTTATAATTTAGCTACCAGTCCAGGAGCAGCAAGTCAGGAGTTGACCTAGCCCTATAACTTGAGAGCAGGCCTCCGTAAGGAAACCTCACATCACCAGGTCACAATGTGGTTGATAGTGTCAACAATGGCATGAACTTTCTTGCTTCAAGGATGCTAAATGTTCTCAAAGTGCTAAAGAAGATGTCAAGAACTGCAAGCATAAGAGCTGTGTATCAAGAACCTCTCTCTTCCCCTGGGTGAGGCAGAACCCTTGTATTCGTGCCTAATTAGAAGGGCCAGAGAGATGGAATTTAAGTCTTTGCATCTGTATTTATTTCCCACTTTCAATTCCACATCTCTTCAGGGTTGCTGCAATAGATCCTTACCAAGCTTTCACTTTTTATATTTTGTGCTACGTGGGCTTGCTTTTAATTTTTTTTTCTTACAGGAATATCATGAACAAAGGACTAAGGGAAGGATTTTCTTTTTCTTTTCTTTTTTTTTTTTTTTGAGACGGAGTCTCGCTCTGTCGCCCAGGCTGGAGTGCAGTGGCCGGATCTCAGCTCACTGCAAGCTCCGCCTCCCGGGTTTACGCCATTCTCCTGCCTCAGCCTCCCGAGTAGCTGGGACTACAAGCGCCCGCCACCTCGCCTGGCTAGTTTTTTATATTTTTTTAGTAGAGACGGGGTTTCACCGGGTTAGCCAGGATGGTCTCGATCTCCTGACCTTGTGATCCGCCCGTCTCGGCCTCCCAAAGTGCTGGGATTACAGGCTTGAGCCACCGCGCCGGGCAAGGGAAGGATTTTCTTCAGCTTCTCTGGAAACTTGCAGCCTTCTAAATGCTTTATGCTTCAGTTTCTTCATCTATAAAATAGGGAATTAGCAAAATTAATGAACCCTTGTCTTTCATAAAATGTCTTATAGGGTAGGTGCTGTGCAAGTAATATGCTATGGAATGATAATGTTTTGTTAGTGTTTATAAACATAATTTGAATTTTCCATTAATTGGAATTAATCCTGTTTATAAGAAAAGACCTTTCCAATTAAATCACTGGTGTGTGACTTCGGGTGGTTGAAGCCTTTATTTTGCTTTACTTCTAATAAAATGGGTTCCTACTTTTTTTTGGGTAAATTCTTTTTTTTTTTTTTTTGAGACGGAGTCTTGCTCTGCCGCCCAGACTGGAGTGCAGTGGCCGGCTCTCAGCTCACTGCAAGCTCCGCCTCCCGGGTTCACGCCATTCTCCTGTCTCAGCCTCCCGAGTAGCTGGGACTACAGGCGCCCGCCTCGTCGCCCGGCTAGTTTTTTGTATTTTTT
Source organism: Rhinopithecus roxellana (assembly GCF_007565055.1). NCBI lineage: Eukaryota > Metazoa > Chordata > Mammalia > Primates > Cercopithecidae > Rhinopithecus > Rhinopithecus roxellana. The sequence continues at coordinate 144,349,872 of NC_044551.1, forward strand.
AGTAGAGACGGGGTTTCACCGTATTAGCCAGGATGGTCTCGATCTCCTGAACTCGTGATCCGCCCGTCTCGGCCTCCCAAAGTGCTGGGATTACAGGCTTGAGCCACCGTGCCCGGCTTTTTTGGGTAAATTCTTAATTTGCATCTTGCTTTGGCCAGTTTCAGTGAAGAGTCTCACCTTTTATTTAGTCTCTCTAAACATTTTTTGTATTAGACAATTTTCTTGGATATTATGCCTCTTATTATTGAAAATCACTTTACAGCTGAAGGTTAATAGCAATGTTTATACAAGGTAATGTTACAATGTACTTAAGATTTTAAAACAAATAACCTTTCATTAAACTGCTATTTTGGCTGGGTGCAGTGGCTCACACCTGTAATCCCATCACTTTGGGAGGCCGAGGTGGGTGGATCACCTGAGGTCCGGAGTTCAAGACCAGCCTGGCCAACATGGCAACACCACATCTCTACTAAAAATACAAAAAAATAACTGGGCTTGGTGGCACACACCTGTAATCCCAGCTAATTGGGAGGCTGAGCGGGGAGAATTGCTTGAACCCAGGAGGCGGAGGTTGCAGTGAGCTGAGATCACAACACTGCACTCCAGCCTGGGCACCACAGAGCGAAACTCCGTCTCAAAAACAAAACAAAACAAAAACCACTATTTTAGTGAGTCATATTTTATTTTTATCCTGGATGCTTGATGTTCCATCTCCTTAAGAATGAAAATTGTATTGAACACCACGAACCCAAAATGGTAATGAATTACAAAGCTATTTACATTTCGGCTTTCTTATAAGTAAACTATCACCTCTTTCTAACATTGAGCTATGTTTTAATGCTATTCCCCCAAGAATAAGTCTTTTAACCCTGGTATAATTCTTTCTTGTCTTGAAAAGTAAAAGATCTTTAACATTTCTAGATATGCTTTGAATCTAAACTTTAGTTTCTAATAGTGTTAGTCACTCAAGTCATACTTGAAAACATTAAATTGGAGTATCAGTTTGTCTCTTTCTAAGTGGTACCAATAAAATTAGCAGCCATAGAGTGTCAGAGTGTGTCCTGACCTGCTGTGACCTATTTACTCACTTGATGACTCTGAATTTGATGCTTTGAATTTGAACCCATTTGAATCCAGACAACTCATTGCAATCTAGAATCACCCAAGCTAATTTCTTTTGACTCAAGAAAGCCCTTGGACAGAAGAAAAAAAAATAAGTCTAGGTTACCCCTCTTTCATCCTAAAATTAAGAGTTCCAAATAATCTGAGACAGAGGGATGCTAGCTCTCCTCTCTGAAGCTCTTTCTGTTCCCCAGATAGCATGCTAACCTGACTAAAATCCTGAAGGCAGGTTTCAAGACGGTATTTAAGGTATATAGTCTATAACGTCAATTAGGAAGTTTTTAATAAATATAACCCCCTCCCCTACCGAATCTTTGTGATTGATATAAACTTGAACTGAGTACTCCAGAATGTCTCTAAATCAAAATGGTAGTTTAGACCCACTCTAAACAAGACCATTCCCTGTACCTCAAAGAGTCTGCTTACAAATAATCTTTATGGCAGGGATGTTGTAGAATCAGGCAGTGGTCTGGATGGTCCATCATCAGGTAAGATTTCTTAGCCCATTATTTCTTGGTACATAGTTATGGAAAAATGTGGGCCTGAGGTTAACTCACGTTAAGTATTTATAGCACAGTACCTGGCTCATAGACACTTAACATATATTAGTGTTTACTTTATTCCTTCTTGAGAGGATTTGGAATATGAGAAAGCTAGGAGAAATATGGCAGAAACATGGACTTTAATTCAGGCAAAAGATATTTAGCTTCATTCTCCCCTTTAGAAGAGTTCCAGCATACACATCTCCTGTGCCTAAAAGGTCTCCAACATCAAAGGTCTGCCGACTGCCACCTGCTGTGCTGGACTGAATGTGGGAGGAAGAGCAACACTGCTTCTAAAACAGCCCTGGTACAAAGTGTGGGGTGATGATGATCAGAGCTCCTGTGAAAAATGTCTTAAGGATAAGTTGACAAGTGGGTTTTTGAGCAGTGATTTTTCTGCTATCTGAGAAGCACAGCAGAATTGTTGAATGAATACAGTTACATGCCCCTCACAGAGATTTCTGTGTAGCCTCTACAGTCACTCTCAAGTCACTTATAAACACCCATGGTGTCAGATATAATCCACTCACACCCAAAACATTAGTCCATAATGTAAAATTTCCTAAGGATTTTGGAAGGGAAATGAAGGATGATTTTACAGTGTCCATGGGATACACTCTCATAAACCGTTTATTCACCAGGGCTTCTCTTCCCAAGTCTCTCTGGCCTGCACTAGACACACACCACAGAATATTTCCTCTTCTTTTCTTCCTCCCTCCCCCAGTAGTGTAATGCTCAGCCTTCCAGACCCTGTCCCTCTTCCCCAGTCCCTTCCAAGTGCTTTATGCATAGCCATTTCACCAAACTTCTCCCACTTCCCCAAACTTGCCTGCCCACATGCAGGTGCTCAGCACAAAATAATTCCCCAAAGCAACCCTCAGAAGGGAGAGGTAGGTGGATTCATGAATAACAACCCCATTTCCAATTATTTCCCGCACACATTTTCCATTTATAACGCCTAATTTTATAGTTATTAATTTGTTAATTGACTGCATGAAATGACAAAGCTAACAGAGACAAAGCCAGATTTAGAATGAAAGCTAGGTTTAGAATGAAAGATTCCAAAGATTTCACTTCCTCCTAGCTTGCTTGGATGACAGCCTGGGATGGGCTTATCTACTGAAGATGTAACCAAGTGAGCCAGCAGCTCCTTGCTGGATTCTACCTCCTAAGGAAGGAGGATAGATCTATGTGATCCGAAGACTTTTGATCGCTGGTGTCTTCACATTATAGACCTTAGAAGCCTGACTTGTTTGGAAGCCTGTAGAGAGACTCAGGAAGAAACGTACTTTAAAAAATGTGTAATAACCATATGCTGATTTCCCCCTTGTCCTCTTTGAGCTTCCAAAATCACAAAACTCTTTTTTGTATAAAAGCATTAATTATCAAAGTTAAAAAAAAAATAAAGGAGGCTTATTGAAGATTTACTAGGCTGGATGGAGAAGAGGTTTCCATCACACACCACATAGGAAACAACTTAATAAAGCCTTCATTGTGCATTTTTCCCCAAAGTCTTTTTCTAGCTGGGCCGTAAGCTAGAATCTTCTTTTCTTTGATTTCCTTCCCTGGGGAAGCCCTTGGCCTTGCACCTGGTTGCTCTCTCTCCTTTATTAGGCAGAGTCTTCTTCTTCTGCACAAAGCCTGGACCCCAGCAGGAAGCTTGCTCCTACCTCATAGCAGGCTTATCAGAGGCTGTTTATAACAGAGCAAGCCTCTTCCTACAAAGGAATTCTCACACCAGCTGCCAAGAAGATAGCGTTTTCTCCATATGTTATATATCCCTTGTTATTTGAAAGATAATATTATGTTTTTGTTGAATTTAAGTGTGTCGATTCAGATTAATCTCTTCAACAGATAATTACTAAGGGTCTTTTATGAGCCAGGCAATGGGCTAGAAGCTGGGGCTACACCAGTGAGCAAGACCTGATGCCTGCCCTCAGTGAGCTCCCTGTTGAGTGGGGAAGAAGGAAAAGAAAACAGGCATTTCATCACCAAGTCTTCAGTGTGATATTAGGGTATATATTGGTTGATATGAAAGAGTCAGCCCACCCAGTTCTGAGGGAGGAAGGTCTGGGAAGGCTTTCCAGAGAAAGTGATATTAGCAGCAGCCTGCCAGATGACTGGTGTTGGGGGAGCGGGAGGGCCGAGGCAGCGTTCCAGCAAGGAAGCAGCAGGTCCAAAGCTCAGGGGGACAGGGAGCACAGCCTGACTCAGGCGACAGTTCACAGTTCTCTGGGGTGTGGGGTGAGGAGCAGAAGAGTGGAAAACGATGAGACTGGAGAAGGAAGCATGGCCAACCATAAATGACTTGTAACAAACACCACGTGGAAGTGTTCATGATTTTTTTTCTCCTAAAATCAGCGAGAGAGATTTTGAGCAGGCCAGCAGCATATTTAGATTTCATTTTTTAAGAAAAATCTCAATGGATGCAATATAAACCAAACCAAACCCAAACAAAACAAAATAAGGCATATGTGTGATAACGGCTATGTGTGAACTGTGCGCAAAGTACTGCAAAAGCCCTGAGGGGCCAGGTGCCTCCCCATGGCTGTCGAGGGCCCAGGAAGGCCTTCTAGAGCAGGTGGCCTGGGTGGTGAGGGGGGCACCTCAACAGTGCAAATACCCCACCTTCTAAATGTGTTGGTTTGATTCCAATGCACATCCTTTCATTCTTGAGAACTTTGAAGACAGTATTACTCAAGCACCTTCTAAAACCGCAGTCCCATTTATTATTTATCCGACACTCCTGATGACTTTCTTTCTTGTCAGGTCTATGAATCTGAAGGAATTTTAGAGCCCAGATGATATTCTTTAATAAATTATCATAAAATTTTCAATTTCAAGGAAAATCATCAAACTACAATAATAATGCTAAGCACCATAAACGAATTTTGGTGTTATTTCCTGTATGTTCTACAAAAATTTTACAAAAAATAGTTGAAGAATGACGTTTGCATGATCATTAGTGTAGCTCTTTTTCCAGCCAAAATAGATTCTCTCTTCTAATGAGAGCATTAAAATAAAAAAAAATTGAATCTAGTTAAAGGGATTTGGGCATATCATGTATAAAGATAATTTTGATGGAAGTGAAAGTCAAATTTTTGTTTGTCAACAAAGAACTATTTAAAATAAACAATATTGAGCAATTAGTAGTATACACAAGTGTGATTTTTGCATTTTGTCATTTATTACTCAAAATAGTCCTGTAAACCACATGCCGGTAACCATCATCTCCATTTTATTAACAAAGAAGCAGAGGCCCAGAAAGGTTACATAACTTGCCTAAAGTCATGCAGTTACTAAGCACCACAGCTGGGATTGAAAACTGAATTTGTCTCCAAAGTTTATATTTCATTGCATGGCTGCTGCTCTTTTTCTTAGAGATCTTGGGGCTCTTAGCCCGTTCCTTTGGGCTAGATATAAGATTTCAGCTGTGGGTACTTGACCAGACCTACAAGTAGGAGACTAGTACAGAAAGGATAACTTGTTTAATAATCTCATAATCACCAATGATTCAATAATTTAACATTAACATTAACCTCTATAGCCTTCCTTTCCATCAGCACATTATCATCTTTATTGAAGGATATAGGATATGGCCCTAAATTACTTATTTTTCCTAGATTTGTACAACTCTGCCCTATTGCATTGCTTTCTATTCTTGTCAATCCGTGGGGCATTATTGGCTAAGTGGGACTGAGTATTTCTTCCAACGTTAATTGTTTTCAGTTGTCAAAAGGGCGTTCCTGGAGTGGCAGGAGGGTAGCACAATGGTAAAGGGCAACTCTGGCTTTGAATTCCAGCTCTGCCATTTGCTTGTTGTATACTTCTCTTGATAAGCATGTACAGCATATGCCCAGAAAAACCTCCTTTCAGAGGGTAAAAATTAAGCCCCCTACTCCGTCATCTTCTAATATGATCTTTTCTCATCAGGTAGAGGTAGGAGTTTTAATACTCATATTGCTTCCTTGATTCAAAGATCCTGTTCACATTTAGTAAGAATAAATTAGTGTTTGCTTATCATATTTAAACTTTTGATTTAAAATATTTTACTTTCAGTGTAGCCACTATGACACTATCTTTTTAAAAACGTCGGTTTCTGAAAGAGTGGACAAATATGTGCCATGGCTTATATATATAGATAATACTATAATACAATGGACCAATAATGTCCATGTAAAATTGTCTTCCACTAGGAATGAAGAATTTGTATCAATATTATAATCAGAGCTGTAGGGAAATAAATATCACAGGCCAGAAGACTACCAGCCAGGTAATGCCAGTGATGGCAGAGTCATGTAGGCACAAATAGGTCTTCTGTTACTGGCTGATACGAAACTAGTTGTTTTTTGAAGGACGCATCAGGGATGAACAAAGAGTCTAGAAGATTTCACATCAGGGCTACAGTTTCACACTTAATTCATTCAAATAATGATAAAAATGGTAATGAAGAATGAAGGCCATGCTAATAGCAGTTCAATAATTTTAGTGATGCCTTTGCTATATAGTGGGGGATCCAGTTTCCATTACACATCTATTGCAAATCATTCACTTGTACTAGTGTTTATTAAGCATCTACTATGTATGAAACTGTCTTAGGGACTATTTTGTTAAGGATCTTATGACCTAGTGGAAGGGTCTGTGCACTCCCACATGACAAAGAATATGGCTGCGAGGTCAAATTCCTTTACAACATAATTGAAGGAACATCCAAATGATTGTATTTCAATACAATCTTATTGTATTGGATTTCTGAAATAAGTAGGTTATTGGCTAAGGCTGGGGAATCTTTTTATAATAGTGAAGTTTTCATTATGATGGTATTTATTGTAAGGAGATCTGAACTGTAATATAATACAATTACAATCATAAATATAATTATGAGGTGTAAGTGCTAAGGGAATACAGGAGAGATTAATTAGAGACAGGTGGTTCCAGGGCTTCTCCAAGGGCTTCTGATAAGTTCAGGGGGAGATCTTGATTCTCTTCAGATTCTGCCTTCGCCCAAGGGACTCTTCTACACTGAGAGCTTACGGTGGAGAAGAGGGTCTTTTCCTCCACACTCAAGTCAGAAGGATTCTTTGGCTCCAGTTTTTAGGAGTCTCACCTTATTTCTTTAAAATAACTAATATTACTAGAAAATACTCTGTTATCCATTAAATAACTTATCTTTTGAGACCTTTGATGATGGCTCCAGATTTGAAAAATAGCCTTTTAAAATGAAGTGACATGCAGAGGACTGGGGTCAAACCCCCAAACGCTGTTGAGGAGAAGCATGCTTAATAATGGGCCCCGTGAGTTATGAAACATTAATGGATCCTGACACAGCTGTCACTGGGGCACCGTGGTCACTCTCATCTGGTCAGTCGTGCATGAGGTCTCACTTTCATTCGAATAGGGATGTGACCACTCTGCATCTTTTTATCTTCCCATTCACCTACACATTTCACAGCCTTGCACATTTAATATTAATGAGACTCTCCTAATATTAAGCCTCGATTGGCCAACTGCTGGGTGTATTTGTTTTGTAATAAGCTGTTTGGATGGATGTAAACATTTTGATCATGCTGACACTAAAGACAATTTTTTTTTGAGACTGAGTCTTGCCCTGTCACCCAGGCTGCAATGCATTTCATACATCTTCAAACACTCCCACTCTTCGCCAACTTTTCACCTGAGTCTACTAGTCTCTGCCTTTTTTTCTCAGCCCTCTTTAATCCATCTTTTTTTTTTTTTTTTTTTTGAGAGGGAGTCTAGCTCTGTCGCCAGGCTGGAGTGCAGTGGTGCAGTGGCCTGATCTCAGCTCACTGCAACCTCCGCCTCCCAGATTCAAGTGATTCTCCTGCCTCAGCCTCCCGAGTAGCTGGGATTACAGGCACGTACGACCACACCCAGCTAATTTTTGTATTTTTAGTAGCGAAGAGGTTTCACCATGTTGGCCAGGATGGTCTCAATCTCTTGACATCGTTGACATCGTGATCCACCCTCCTTGGCCTCCCAAAGTGCTGGGATTACAGGCGTGAGCCACTGCGCCCAGCCTTTTTTTTTTTTTCTTTTTTTTTCTTTTTTCTTTTTGAAACGGAGTCTCGCCCTGTCGCCCAGGCTGGAGCACAGTGGGGTAATCTCAGTTTACTGCAGCCTCCACCTCCTGTATTCAAACGATTCTCCTGCCTCAGCCTCCGAAGTAGCTGGGATTACAGGCGTGCGCCACCACGCCCAGCTAATTTTTGTATTTTCAGTAGAGATGGGGTTTCGCCATGTTGGCCAGGCTGGTCTCAAACTCCTGACCAGGTGATCCGCCGCCCGCCTCAGCCTCCCAAAGTACTGGGATTACAGGCGTCAGCCACTGCATCTGCCCAAGACAATTTTAAAACTAACTCAGGGAAATAAACATAGCACTAGGTTTTGCTGGATACTCTTAGCACGCTAAACTTCAGTATGCCTGTGCAAGGCAAACAGCAATTGGAAGTTCCTGGATGGCCTTACGTAGAGCATCCCTGGCCTTGTGGTTATTTGAATGTATCGCCACATGTTTAATTGCCATTAATAAGAAGCAGAAACAAAACTAGTCAAAGCCCAGCTTAAACCAGAAATGAGAATTTTGTGGAGCTCTAACTCCCAAGGCCGTATAATCGAGTGTATCGTGCTGGCCATCAGCTGTCAGGAGCACGGAGTCCCCACTTCAGCTTGGTGATGACTCACTCTGCTGTCCTAGGTGAGTCACTTAAATCCTCTGCTCCTCAGTTTCCCAACTCGTCTCTCTTCACATGTATGCAAAGGACTTGCAGAAAGAGTCTTTTTAAAAATGATTTGTTTTCGGCCGGGTGCGGTGGCTCACGCCTATAACCCCAGCACTTCGGGAGGCCGATGCGGGCGGATTACAAGGTCAGAAGATTGAGACCATCCTGGCTAACACGGTGAAACCCCGTCTCTACTAAAAATACAAAAAATTAGCCGGGCGTGGTGGTGGGCGTCTGTAATCCCAGCTACTCAGGAAGCTGAGGCAGGAGATTCGTTTGAACTCAGGAGGTGGAGGTTGCAGTGAGCCGAGACTGTACCACTCCACCCCAGCCTGGGTGACAGAGCAAGACTCCGTCTCAAAAACAAACAAACAAACAAACAAAAACAAAAACAAAAAACCTATTTTCAAGCGTCTGAGTGGGTAATTGACAGGAACAAAGAAAAGAAACTTTTTAAAAAAGCAAATTTCTAGCTCCTGTTGATTTTATATCAGTAACAAATTACACTTTGTTGCTATATAGGGTTGGAAATCAGCAGTCAAGCAAAAGCGAAGTTCCAATAATCTACATTGTTGAAGTGCCAACAAGCAAAAGTCAGCTAGTCATGCTTCTAAACAACTGGAAAGATGGGAGCAGGCTGAAGCAGTAAGGAAAACCTTAGGCAGGATGGAACAGAGCTCTGGGTTAAGAGGAGGTGGTAAGGGTGAAGTGGGATCTATGGCTTAACAAAGTGGTTAATTGTCATCACATGATTCAAATATGTTTATTTCTTAAACCTTCACTCCAGACCGCGGCGGACAGGGGGCCTCTTTGTAATTACAGATGACTATTAGCAACCAACAGGGAGAAAGAAAGAAAAATGAAGACAAGAAAAAAATGAATGAAAAAGAAAAGCACTGTGATCCTTTGCATTATCAAAAGTGATCAACAGTCGGTTCTTTAAAGGCTATGAGAACAACATTTCAACATTATTTTCCAGTCACTGCTACCCGCAGAAACTCCCTATAGAAGGAGGCTCATAGGAGCTACACACAGACAACAGAGAAGGAAGCTGCTTGGTACAACCGTCACCTTCAGGACAACAGGCAGCCAACAGAGCATTTCACCCCGAAGGTGTACGTGTGATTACACAAAACCCTCACTTGGTCATTTTTTTACGGGTTTTAATTATGCTGATGCAAAATAAGAGTAAAATTACAGGTGCCAGTTCCCATTGTAGAATGCTGATAAACAACTTACCATTTTGCAGTGGCTGGTCACATCTGGAGCCTTTTGGGATGCAAAAGTACTGGAAGGATTATTGCAAAACTTAAAGACACTTTTGCTGCCATTACTTTGTTTTTAACCTAAATTAGTGTGGGTTTTTTTGGGGGGGGGGTGCTGGGGGGATGCTTTTTTAGAGAGTCTTAATGCTTATATTATAAACTTATTTAGTTAAACACTAACCAAATAACAAAATGAAAAAGGGGGTTAGGTTTAGAGTAGTTGCTTGAAAACTTTTCCAAATTGACCTCAAATAGACAGAGGCTGGTATAAAACTATGGATTGATGGATTATGACTTATTAATTTTGGTGCTATAAAATCTTCTATTTAAATAACCTGATTAAACTTGATTTGTCATTGTTGATACCTCTCTTACAAATGTTGAATTAGCGTGTAATGTGCACAGTGTAAGAATAATAATATAAATGGAAGTGCATTGTTCCTATTCTTTATGGAGCTATGGTTTTTCATAACCACAAAAGAACATTAACATAAGAATATAGTGTATTAGGGTATAGTTAGTATTTTGACTCCTTTTTAATAAAACTCTTCTTTTAGGATATAAATATTTCTCTGTATTTTGTATCTGCTGCAAGGTAATTTGGGCTGGTACCAGGACTAGACATGGATGGGTGGAAAGAGTCTGGGTCTTCCCCTTTAGGGTTTCATGATTCTTGTATGTTTTTCATCAGGTTGCTTAAGGACTAATTCTGCTTGTATGTAGCTAGTAGAGCATGATTCCCTTGTCTTCTTTTCTTTTTGTGCTCCTCAGTTGAAAATATGCAATCTAAATCCTTAAAGTGCAAACTAGTCATAGCTACCGAAGTCCAGCTTCCAGCAGATTCTTTGCTATATCTAACATGTACGAAATCAGACATTTTAATGAACGCAGGTATTTTCCTGTAGTGTTACGTGGACTGACAGGCTGTGGAGATGTCTGAAATGATTTGGCTGGACTCATTGCAGTCCTCCAGAATCATTTCCTGTGATATCATGCAGTGCATTTCTTCTAGGATTTCCTTGTCAAGAATATTCCTCTTTAAAGCAAAATAATAACTTATGGAGCTTAATAGATTTTATAGCTGAACATTAAAGTAGTGTGCCCAGTACATGAAGCATTCTAGCTTTCTTCATGCAAATGAGCAGATACACTTAACAAGTCAATCTTGAATCTATTTGGTGAAACAAGCCACTCTGTTGACTGTGTGTTATTAGCACATGTAGACACAAGCACACACGGGCTTGGACATGTATTAGCATCGGATGTTACTTTACTGAGAAAGTGATCTGTTGACCGAAATATGCATATCTGAATGGAGGGAGGCCTTTGTGATGCTCTTTTCAATTCTAATCTGCTATGGTCTGAATGTTCACATCTCCACAAAATTCATGTGTTGAAATCCTAACCCCCAAGATGATTGTATTAGGAGGTAGAGCCTTTGTGTGGTGATTAAGTGAAAAGACCAGAGCTCCTATGTGGGATTAGTGCCCTTATAAGAGGCCCCAAACAGCTTATTCTCCCCTTCCACCACGTGAGGACCCAGACAGAAGGCACCATCTAAGAGGAAACGGGCCCGCACCAGGCAGCAAATCTGCCAGCACCTCGATCTTGGACTTCTCAGCCTCCAGAGCTGTGAGAAATAGATTTCTGTTGTTTATAAGCCACCTGTCCAGTCTATGATATTTTCTTATAGCAGCCCAAATGGACTAAGACAGCTATTTTAAGCCTACATAGTAGGAGACTTTCTGGCTGACTAGATCAAGAAGTCAAAAAGAGATTTCTGTTTTCTTCCAAATAATGCTTATTGATTTGGAGTAAAATTCTGTGATGGGCTGTAAAGTAATAGGACTCACATCATGAGTCAGAGGAAGGAGGAGATTAACATTTATTGAGTACCTAATATGTGCCAAGCTTTTTTCATAAATTAACTCATTTATTCCTTACAACAAACTGGAAGGGAAATATTGTTACTCTTAATGTATAGATGAGAAAACTGAAAGAGAGGTTAAATAACTTGTCCAAGTCCAAAGTTCATATTTAGAAGAGCCAGAACTTTAATCTGGGTCTAACTCTAAAGTGTATGGTGTTTCCAACTATAGTGTGCTGCTTTCTGTGGATTATGAAATTTCATATAGGGGGGCTCAGAGGGAGAGAATTCCTTTGGAGGAAAATATCTCATATTGTTTGAAGTAGATTTTCAAACCTACTTAGTAAATCTATGTGCTGCAAAGTGGGCCTGTTCCTCTGTTGTCTATGGTCCCATCTGTATTTTACATCTGGAAAAGCATATCTGGAAAGAGTTTCATCCTGGTAGCTACAAAGAACAGTTGGAAACTTCTGCTTTTTGTACAATAAAATCTGCAGTGGTCTTGGTAATGACCTTTTCAATTGTGGTATTATTGTTTAATCTCTATTGGTTACGAGGAAGAGTCATTCCAAGGGAGTTTATTGTGAGGTTACAATGGGCCATCTTCTGGCCATCCTAGGAAAAAAAAAATGATTGTACGGCCCATGGGCTGGATTAAGGACCGGACCTAGAACTAAGGTACTTCCTTTGTCTCCCCTGCCACCCGATGGCACTTTTTCCTTTTTTCTGGACATCTGCTTCTTTTCTTATTGCTCTTCTCTGTACCTCTGCTCCACTCTCCATTGCCTTCTGCCTGCCATCAGCATGCTCATGGTTGAACATGGCTACCATATATCTCAATTTCTTATGATCAGCATATTGCTATCTGAGGACACTCTTAAGTCTCTTTAATTTCAAGAGAAGATCTGAGTCCCCACTGCTATTGAGTGTCCTTGCTCAGGTGTCCATCCCTGCTTCACCAGTGTCACTAGGGAGGGTGGCACAAACATGACTGCTATGCCTACCACTTTAGCAAAGGTTTTAGGTAAGGGCAGTTCCTGGAGAAAGGGGCTCTGAGTAATGCAGACCCTTCAAATACATCTCCAACCATAAACCAAAAATACATAAATGTGGCTTTATAGTTTTGTGAATGTTTTCATATAATCTTTGATCTGGAATAATTTATCCCCATTTTATACGTAAGGAAACTATGACCAATGGTTGGATGATTTGCCCAAGCTCATTTGGCAAAGTAAACTAGAGACCAAAGCCTAGGTTTCTGCCTGATTAGTTTCCACCATATTAGGCTGCCTCTTTGTCTACGCAAATGTACACAATTTATGGAAGAAAGTTGTTTTGTTTTGTTCTTTTTAATCTACAGTTTAATTCATAATTAGCATTCATGAATGAATTTGTTAATTTGAACCACAGTGGACTTTGGCTTCTCTTCCTAGTACCACACTTCAGTGTTGTACTTAAATATTTGTGTTGTACTCCACTGGAAGCTTGTGAATTCACTTTCTTATATTGGTATGGTACCAACTTGTAGGAATTATGGCTACTACACAAAGGAAAAGTTGAACAGTTTGTTTTGGGCTGGAGAGTAATTGAGTTCAATTTTGTACAGTAATAGAATATGCCTTTAAATTATCACGCGCAGTGTTTGGAGATGGAACATTTTGGTTAAGGGAAGCACCAGCTCCATAAAAGTGGGGATGTACTAAAAGACATCATTAAAATGCATAGAGAAATTAACCCTTAGTCAGGTCTACACCTGAGCACATTTATGCCAATTTTTTAAAATGACTCCTGAACATCAAACCAAAAATCAAGAAAAAAAATGAAATGAAAATGCTCAGAGTTATTCTTTTTTGCCCAGAGATAATGCAATTTCCCTGTGCTAAATTCTGTTAAATTTTCCAAAACTTAAAAAAGTGGTAACATTTTAAAGATGAAAGGAATTTGTTCCTTTCCTCAAGAAAGGAACAATCTGGTATAATGGACAAATTGAAATGCATCAAAATATAAAGTGTTTCTTTATTTCATTCCTAATGGACATATCTGTTGGCAGTGGCCACCATGGCAGAAAATAGATGTCAATTTTTCATGCAGGAACATTACAAATAAATTCCTGTATGCTTGAAATGTCTGGAAAAGTCTATGGAAATGGACCTTAAATGGTTACGCAGTTAACATTCAGATATCAAATAATTTTGCAAAATAGAAACTGTTTAAATATTAAACATCAAATTTTCCTTCTTTCAAAGGACTAATAACTTAGCAATAAAAATTGTCTTTGAATCTTGCCATCACAAGGTCTCAGTCAGGCAGTGGATTTTAAATGAAAACTTGCAGGCAGTTCTTATTTAAGCAAAATTAACAGCTGAGCAAAGAGGAATGAATTAGTAGACTGCCCCAAACTCACCTTGACCAGAAAACAGTCCACCTCCCTTGCAGCACAAGCCTCTCTGTGGAGCTGCCTGCAAAGTGAAACCGGGATCAATGCTGTCAGGGAAATGCTTCTGCACAGAGACAAGGCACTAATCAAGTTCTCCTGCAGCTGCTAACCTGACCCCCAACCGTTAAAGAAGAAACACACAGCCATGAGAGAGGAGCAGATGGTGTACAAGGAATCAGAGAAAGGGAAACAATAAACGAGGAATCTGGGGGCATGAAAATATTGGGCCACCCCAACAATAAAAATCCTCTGTCCATAGTGATCAGGAAACGTTTTATTAAGATGTTCTCAAATAGGCTCACCCACATGAGGCAAAGGGTAAAGTTTGCCCGTACAATACCTGAGGCTGTTTCTGGGTAGGCAACTGGGGCCTTTGTACCAGTTTCCAAATGGGAGCCCTGTTACCGAACCAGAGGAAGAAGGCAGGGCCCAGTCAAAAGCAGCAGAAGGAGTCATAACCTGCGAGGAATGGAAAGTTAGGAAACATCAACATTTTTTTTTTCTGTACAGTCATGTGCCATAGATAAACGTTTTGGTCAATGACTACATATAAGAAGGTGGTCCCATAAGATCATAATAGAGGAAGCAGAAAGATGCCTATGGCCTAGTGACATCATAGCCAGTGCAGCATAACACATTACTCAAGTGTCTGTGGTGATGCTGGTGTAAACAAACCGTCTGTGCTGCCAGTCATATAAAGGTCTAGCATGTATAATTATGTACAGTACATAATACTTGGTAATGATAATAAACCACTAAGTCACTGTTTTATGCATTTACTATACCATACTTTTTACTATTTTACATACCTTCTACTTATTAAACATAAAAAACAAAGTTAAGTGTAACACAGCTCCAGGCAGGTCCTTCAGGGAGTATTCCAGAAGAAGGCATCGTTATCATAGGAGATGACAGCTCCATGACTGTTATTGCCCCTGAAGACCTTCCAGTGGGACAAGATGTGGAGGAGGAAGACAGTGACATTGATGATCCCAACCCTGTGTAGGCATAGGCTAATGTGTGTGTGTGTGTCTTAGTTTTCAACAAAAAATTTCAATTAAAAAAAAAAAGAAAATTTTACAAATAAAAAAGGCTTGTAGAATAAGTTTACAAAGAAAGAAATTTTTTTTTGGAGACAGTCATGATCAGTCGTCCAGGCTGGAGTGCAGTGGCATGATCTCAGTTCACTGCAACCTCCGCCTCCCAGGCTTAAGCAATTCTCAAGCCTCGGTATCCTGAATAGCTAGGACCACAGGTGTGTGCCACCATATCCAGCTATATTTTGCATTTTCTTTTTAGTTGAGATGTGGTTTCACCGTATTGGTCAGGCTGATCTTGAACTCCTGGCCTCAAGTGATCCACCCACCTTGGCCTCCCAAAGTGCTGAGATTACAGGTATAAGCCACTGTGCTTGGCCAGAAAGAAAATACTCTGTACAGCTGTACAATATGTTTGTGTTTTAAGCTGTTATTATAAAACAGTCAAAAAGTTAAAACCTTATAATGTTCATAAAATTAAAAAGTCATAGTAAACTGAGGTTAATTTATAATTGAAGAAAGAAAAAATATTTAATACATTAGCGTAGCCTAAGTGTGCAGTGTTTAAAAAGTCTACTGTAGTGAGCCAGGTGCAGTAGCTCACGCCTGTAATCCCAGCACTTTGGGAGGCCCAGGCAGGTGGATCACCTGAGATCAAGAGTTCGAGACCAGCCTGGCCAAAATAGTGAAACCCCATCTCTACTAAAAATACAAAAAATTAGCCAGGTGTGGTGGCTTGTGCCTGTAATCCCAGATACTTGGGAGGCTGAGGCAAGAGAATCGCTTGAACCCAGGAAGTGGAGGTTGTAGTGAGCCAAGATCGTGCCACCTCACTCCAGCCTGGGTGACAAAGTGAAACTCTGTCTCAAAAAAAAAAAAAAAAAGTCTACCATAGTGTACTGTAGTGTACTGTGATGTCCTAGGCCTTCACATTCACCTGCCACTCACTCACGGACTCACTCAGAGCATCTTCCAGACCTACAACCTCCATTCGTGGTAAATACCCTATACAGGAATACTATTTTTTATCTCTTATACCTTATTTTTACTGTACTCTTTCTAAGTTTAGACAGATTTAGATATACAAATACTTACCATTGTGTTGCAGTTGCCTGCAGTATTCAGTACAGTAACATGCTGTACGGGGTAGTAGCCTAGGAACAATATGCTACGCCACATAGCCTAGGTGTATAGTGTGCTATACCAGGTTTGTGTAAATAAACTCTGTGATGTTCACACAATGATGAAATTGCCTAGTGACACATTTCTCAGAACATATCCCCATCATTAAGTGACACATGACTGCATATTTTAGAATCAGCTTATGAATTTCTACAATAAAGCCTCTTGGGATTTTGCCTGAAATTGCATTGAATCTATAGATCACTTTGGAAAGAATTGGCATTATGACACCATTGAGTATTTCAATCCATGAACATGTTATCTTTCTATTTATTTAAATCTTTTTTCATTTCTCTCTGCAATATTGTATCCTTTTTCAGCAGAGAAGTTATGCACTTCATTTATTAAGTTACTCCTAAGTATTTACAATGTTTTTGGAATCTATTGTAAATTTTGTTTCTCAATGTTATTTGCTTTCTTAAAAATGAAAAATCCTCATTGTTTTCTTATTCTGGAAAATATAAAGATATACAGAAGAAAGTATCAGTTATAATATTACAACCTAAAGATTATTATTAATATCTTGGTGTATATCCAATACTCTTATTTATATTCATACCTACATACACATATTTTAAAAATATAAATGGTGACTCTGTCCTTTGAAAATAAAAATTAAGCCAAATCAACATCAACGTAACCTAAGAAGCACTGAATGACAATCCTAGACCTACTTTGGGCATTGTTTTAAAAATCCCTGTATATAGTCACTTTGGGGATATCAAAACACATTTTTTTCCAACAGAAACAATGTTTAAAATGGTAGATTATCAGGCCAAGCACAAACAAACAAACAAAAAACCCGAAAAAACCCTACTTAACCCATAATGGCTTTTAGCCTTCTGTCCTGAGCCAATTTTTATTTATTTATTTATTTATGTTTATTTATTTATTTTTTTTGAGACGGAGTCTTGTTCTTGTTGCCCAGGCTGGAGTGCAGTGGCATGATCTCAGCTCACTGCAACTTCCACCTCCCAGGTTCAAGTGATTCTCCTGCCTCAGTCTCCCGAGTAGCTGGGATTACAGGGATGCGCCACCATGACTGGCTAATTTTGTATTTTTAGTAGAGATGAGTTTTCACCATGTTGGCCAGGCTGGTCTCAAACTTCTGACCTCAGGTGATTCTCCCCACTGGACTTCCCAAAGTGCTGGGATTACAGGCATGAGCCACCACACCCGGCCTGTCCT
Organism: Rhinopithecus roxellana; assembly: GCF_007565055.1. NCBI lineage: Eukaryota > Metazoa > Chordata > Mammalia > Primates > Cercopithecidae > Rhinopithecus > Rhinopithecus roxellana. The sequence goes on from NC_044551.1 coordinate 144,367,252, forward strand.
GGGCCAACTTTTAAAACCTTCTAAGGAAGCACAATCCCTATGCCTTTATTCTCTGTAAGCCTTGGATCTCTTAACACACTCTAAGGAGAAAGACCCGGGATGGAACTGGTGGAGGAGCTTGAGCAACAGCAGAAGCTGGGAGTTGGGCAGGGAGCCTTGTAGGATACTGACTCTAGGGTTTCTGTGTCTAAGCCTCGGAAGTCAGGTGGACTCTGGCAGTAGAACGGAGTAGTGCCAACTTTTTGTCTGTGGTAATCATTCCCAAAGAAATTCTCCTGAGGCTGAAATTCAAGAGGTCTAATCTCAAGGTAGTCATGTTGACCAAGAAACATAGCCAATACCTAAAAGGTAATTTCAAAATAATTGATTGAGTTATTTATTTGCCGTTCTCCAACACCATGCTGTCAGCACACAGTCCACAACCTCCTTTTGTACCCCTCTTGACTTCATCCTGTAGCTTTTCAAGAATTCTATTCTCTAAATCTTGAAAACCTTTTTTCCTAGATATATCCCTTGTACCCTTTTCCTTCTTCTCTTCTCCTCTTTCTCCCAATTCTGCATTCCCTAGCTCTAAAGAAGCATCTGGCAATAACAAGACGCTCCCTGTGGACCCAGGGGCAAGGGCAATGCTGGGAAGGCCCCCAAAGTGCTGGGATGACCAACCTCCACCAAACGTCCCTGAGTGGAAGCTTCCTAAGTCAGGAAGAGCCTGTGTAGCTTGAAAGACCTGTGAGAAGTTCTGAAGGCTGGGAAAAGATAAAACTTATTCATAAAAATGTATAGCTCATTCTCCTACGTAAAGATCATAGATACCTCAGAGGGAACTTTAGAGGCATGTCATTTTCAGGAATGTTTTATCCACTTTGCTTTGAGCCTCCATTACTAAACCACACAACACATTTTCTCAGCCCTGAGCTCCAGAAGGGCCTAGGTTTGGAATTCTGCAGAACTGCAGGTCAGGAGGGAGCTGTTTGGGCAGCGCAAAACAGGGAAGCTGGCGCAGTGGCTGTCTGTGCCGTGTTGATCTTTTGGTCTGATACTTGTTTTTAGTTTCACTTTCTTTTAATTATTGTCTCTCCATATCTGACCTTAACAGCACCATTCTTTTGGTTTGTTGGTTAATTTTAATGATAACAGTGTATTACCATTAGAGTGGTTTCTCAGGTCACAGTGTATTGCAGAGAGCAGATTGTTAATTAAATGGTAATGTTTTCTGAATTTGGAAGTAATTTCTAAAGTTAATAGTTATTAGTTACCTTGAAATTGTAAAACAAAATCATCAGTATATAAAATCAGTACGTAATTAGCAAGCTGTCCTCCAAGAAGCAGATCGCATCACACTCTGTCCAAAAGGAACAGCTTTGCTGACAAGGCACTGACATAGTTAAGAGAAACCATGAATCACGCAAGGGGCCAGGAAAATGGTGCTGCCCAGCTCACATTCAGAGGCAGCATAATTTATGAAGCTCTAAGGACAGTGGGAGGTAGGCTGTCAGAAATGCTAAGTCCTCTGTGGAATTATTACATTCCCTTTGAAAGATTCGATGTCATTGAAACGAGGTAATCTGGGGAAGCTTGGAGGTTCTGTGCAATTGGGGAAATGTGCAAAGATACTTGGAAATGAAGCCAAATTTTTTTCAGCCCTTTTCCCACTGGAAATCAGGCCCAAGGTCTTATGAAAACAGACTTTCTTTTCAAACATCAGGAGGAAATACTGCAAGAAGGATGCCCATGGCACTTTGAATGTTCCGGATCCACCAATATCAGAAAGGTCAGAGCAATGTAGAAACTGCATGGACTGTGACTTTCAGATCTGTGTTTGCTTCCTCTCTAAGCACATTCTTTTCAATTATTTAAGATCAGATATTGTCTATGAGTTCAAGGGGAAAACAAAATGAAAAAATTAGCACTATGTGTTCATGAGTTGTGCAAACTTATCAGTTATTATATTTATTATTACTTTTGATAAGTAATTTCTAACACCATTGAGTGCTTACTGAGTGCTGAAAACAGTGTGGAGAGCTTTGCCTGGGTTATTTTACTTAATCCTGCCATAAATATAAGCACCACCTTCAGTTTAGAGATGAGGAAACTGAGGCTTAGAGAATCCAAGCAACTCGCCCAAGATCACACAGTTTATCAGTGCTGGAGTCTGTAATTCCAGTCAGTTTCTTTAGCTTTTATAAAGGTATCAAGTTTTAATCTAATAAAAAGATTAAAATGGCTAAATCTACTTGACATTTTGGAATTGAATATGATTCACCTTGAGGTAGAGCACTCTGGATTTTGGCATAGCACACTGACTTTTTTGTCAAATCATTTTTATACAATTCCTGTCTGGTCCATAATGGCTCTGTGCATGTCCTCTCTGAATATAGATGCAGTCACTTCACTGTTAATGGCTATGGAATGTTTCCTCAGTAAGAAAGAAAGTTTATGCAACTTTGGAAAATGGTGTCTGAACACCAGTCCAAAACCACCTCATATGACTGTCAGATTCATTTTTTTCCCCTTTCCTGTTCATATACACAGTTCATCCATTACGACTTGGATCATAAAAAGATTTCTTTTAATGAGTTATATTATCTTCTGTCACACAGTCACTTATTTCCTTGGAGGTCCATTGTATACACTATCCATTTTCCATGGGAGTGGGTAGTCCTGTTTCTGAAGTATTTATAAGAAATTTTATCATGGTTTCTATGGCAATAGAGCATGAGAATATTCTTTCAAGCCATTTAAGATAATAATTCACCAAAACAAGTGCATATATTTTTGCTTACTATCCAGCCATTGAAAGGTCTGGGGTAACTTGGTTGGCAGTTTCAAGAAACCTTTTTCTTCTCACTTCTGTGCATCAGGCAGCTACCTGGTCAAAAAAATGATTTTAAGAAACATGAATGGCCACAGAGCAATTTTAGCAACAGTCTTTGCTGAACCTTTTGTGGTAAACATTGCCATTTCCTAGGTGCAGAGTGATTGGACTCCAAAATGAACCATCAAGCCCACAGGCAAGCTTAGTACAGAAGACAGGCCTGCTTTCCAGGATAGTAGTTAAGCTTTTCTCTTCTGAATCAAATATCAGAAATAAGCCATTCTCATTTGTGTATGATACCAGAATAAATAGAGGCCCCTCACAAGGGAAGCATTTTGATTCAGCTCAATTCAAGAGATGGTTATGGGGACGTAGTGTGGCATTGCAGAAGGACAGCAGGCTTTGGGCTCACCAGAACTGGATTCAAATCCTAGCTTTAGCTGGGGAGCCCTGAGAAAATGACTGGCCTGCTTTAAGGCTCTTTCCTCACTTGGATATTAAAAACAATAATGCCTACACTGTCAGGGTGTTTTAAGTATTAGAAATAATACATATGTAAACTGGGACCTACTTGGTCCTCTCTCGGAGAAGAGACAGAGGCTGGAAACAGAAGTAAATCACATTCTTTACCTGGGTTTCTTAGAGCACAATAAAGGATACCCTGTTTGTAATCTATGACAAATTGATTGGGAGAAACATGAATGGCCACGCCTTTCTCTCATCCTTCTCCCCAAAGTTCTGCTCTCCTAGAGCTAATCTTTCCTTTCCTTCCCCTTCCTCTCACCTCATTAGTTCTGTCCCTCTGGCTCCAGGTCTCTTAATTCTGCATCAGAAATGCCTAGGAACCTGGAAAAAGTCTGATTCTCCTCAGAGCAGAGAAGAGGAGAAGCTGCAGAGCAAAAGCCAGAATTCTCTATAGATGGCAGAAAGGGTGTGGCCAAGGCTGCAAACACACACCCATAAAGAGGTATGCGCTGGCATATGCACAGAAAACTCAACTCAGTGCCTGGAACCCAGCAGGTTCTCAATGAAAAGGTCCTAGATTAATAAGCATCCACAGTGTGCCAGATACCTCATGAGTATGCAGGTTAGAGCTCAATGAGGAGGAAAATAAGATCCCTACTTCAAGGAGTTCATAGGGTAGAAGTGGTTCTTGAATTTAGGTGTCTATTTTAAGCTGCTACATCATCACTAAAACAATGAACATGCGCTCAGTTATTTCCATCAAATACCCTAATAGAACATCTACATGGCATAAATGACAAATTAATATATTAGTTGCATTCCAGACAAGGAATTTCAAGATGACCAAGAAACATTTTTTAAGAAACAAAAACAAACAACAAATCAAATCAAAACAAACACAACAACCCAACAAAAGCAAATTACCTAACGTGTGCATTTATTAGTTTTATGTTTAGCAGCAAATGTTACTTGTGGGCTGTATAATAACTAAAGTGTTACCATCACCACTTTTTGCCAATTATGATACCCTGACTAGAATGATAAACACATAGACTTCATTCACTTTTTGCTTCCTTCTGCTTTTATAACTGCCACCCTATTCTAGTTTTAAATGGATTATGGGATATGAAATTAGCTACTTATTAACTCTATTTTGTGGCAGATTACTTAACCTCTTTGAGCTTCAGTTTCAAATCTGCTAAATGGGATTAAATTTAATAGTAGCGGGTACCTCACGGAATTATTGGAAGGACTAAGTAAATTAACGCATCTTTAGCATCTAACAGTCTGGCACAACTATAAATGCTCAACAGATGGTTTTTCTTATTATTGCTGCTATTTTCATTGTTTATTATTGCTTTCATATCATGTCATTATTGGATCTGGACTCTATGAGGTACGAACAGGAAGTAGTTTTATTTTTAAATTTCATTGCCTTCAAACATGCTCTGTCTTACCTCCCTTTCCTACTCCTGAATGATACCTCAGGCAGATTCTGTGTATTTTCCTGTTACTTGAGGATATTAGACAACAGTTCATTTTTAGAATTTGAAAACATCTAGTCCAACCTAAATCAAAACTTCCATTTTCCACCCATTTGAAAGCGTTTCCCCTTTCCTCAGCTCAGGCCAGGCCAGGGATCCCACAGATCCACAGAGGCAGCAGCGCGGGATCTGCTCCTTGGCCCTCCTGGTTCTACCTTCTCTGTCACCTGCCTCTGGTCCCTTTAGGGTTGAGGATAGGATAGTGGCATGGGGCAGGATTGGGGGGCAGCATGGACAACCAAGGGAGATGATAGCTGCTGTCCTTGTACTTCTTTTTCGGTTCTCTCCTGATGGACTCTCTCAAACGGCCTCCATCCAGGCAACTGTCCATCTGCTGGCCTTTCCTTTCATGGAACACTTTTGTGGGTTCTTCTGAGACTCTCACCCCTCCATCTGGTCACTGTTAAGAATGTCAAACACCACACTCTTCTCCCAAGAAAGCAATACTCTCTGGTCCAGCGTGCAGTCCTGGAACTCAGCTACCTTCCAGGTTATCTGTTGAACTTATAGGAAATTCACCTGCCTTTCCCTGTCAAATTCTGGAAGATCAGGCTCTCCCATTGCTGTCCTCTCTGTCCCTGCCCACCTCTAGTCAAGGGTCAGGCATGAGCCTCTGTTCTTTAAACTCCAGGGAACATGTGATTTGAGGGGAGAGAGAAACCACAGCACTTTCCATTTTCCCAAACTCCCTTACACGTTAGAGTCTTCTCTTTAATGAGTCACTAATTTCCCATATAAATAGGATGAGAGCATGATGGAATACACAGTCAAAAACCTGGTGAGCAAGTCCCGCATTGATGTGCTCAGGAATTGTCATGAGAATGAACAGACTCCCACTGCCTATTGTCTCCAGCTCTGGTGCTTCAGCGGAAACCCTGAGACAACAGGAAAAGTCCCATCCAGCATCCTGTTACATTTTTATTATGACAACATTTACAATAGTCTCTTAATTGGTTTTCCTGCTGCCTATTTGCCACTATTTCGTTCCATCCTATATGCAACCTCTAAATTAATCTTTGCCCCAAAACTCTCTGATTCTTGTCATATTTCTCTTTTCAGTCAGTCACTGTGGCTTCTACAGGTTGGCTACCATCCCAACAGCCCTTTTAATAATACAGGAAAAAGCTTAGGGTCCCCAAATTGAGTGTAAACACCAGATATCACAGTAGCAGAGTTTCTGTGGTCTCAGAAGCCCATGTGACAATGGTTGTTTTCAACTGCTTATTATGTCAAACTCCCCCGGCTACAAACAAAACATAAACTCCACTAATTCAATGAGGCATTTACAGTATGATCAGAGATCCCTAAGGCACTAGAAAGTATGTCTTTAATATGTAATTCCAGCTTCATCATTTCATCAAAGTCCTCCAAATTTTTACGAGTGACCTACAGGCTGAATATTACCTAGATTGCTTAGAGCTGATTTCTCCAAGAGCCAAACTCTACGTCAAGAAAGTGCAAAACACATAATCTAATGAACTAGAATTTTGGAACCCAGAGAACATCAAATTCAACTTTCCTATTTTACACATGACAGAATGGTGACTCAGAGAGACTGTGACTTGCACAAAGTCCCCAGGTCACTTGAGGCACGACTGGAGAAAATACCCAGCTCTCTTGATTCCTAGACTCAGGCTGGTTTCACTATCCCAGGTGATCACTTGCCTGTTAGTTTCATTACTTTGTAAACCACCGTCCAATTAGTCCCCATACTTCAGAAGGTCACCTGCCTGTAATGGAAAGGGAATGCTCTTTCTAAAATTGGTATTAAAGCCTTCTCTGATAGCATGTAGGGAGAAGAAGAGTACCTATTAAAAAGAATTAAAACAGACTGCAGACACAGAATTTGTTTCAGAAGATGTTGATGGATCTTTTTGGTTATGAAGGGGAAGGCCCAGGATTTGGCCTGGATAGGAAAAGCTAAGATAAACCAAGCCAAATTGCTTTAAATAATAAAGTAACAGGAATTTTCCATTTCCAGTGAGGATTGGGAGGGAGGTATTTTGGCAGGCCTGGGGCTTGGAGAAGAGAGAATAAGAGGGAAAAATTCCCTGGAGATGGGGAGAGTGGGCAGACCAAAGGGAAAAATAATTATTAAAAAAAACTCCCAAAAATCTTAGAGCAAAAATACATGATATTCAAATGTGAGTGCTTTTCTGTGATACTGTGATCACCCTTGGTGATCCACACATCTTCAGTAGAAGTCTGTTTTATACAGCAATGGGTATTACAGATGCCTTGAGGAATACAGGATGAGGCAATTTGCCTATGCTTGGGGCAGGAGCTGTGGGACAGTCAAAAAATCATGGAAGATCCTGACTGCTAGGTTGCTATGGTAGGCAGCAATAGTAGCCGCCCCCCACCCAAAAGATGTTCCTGATGTTCCTATCCTAATCTCATGAACCTGTGAACTTGTGAATATGTTACTTACATGGCAAAGGAGAATTAAGGTCCCTAATCAACAGACAGGGAGAGTCTCTGGGATTACTCATATGGGTTAAATATAATCACAAGTGTTCTTAAAAGTGAAGAGGAAGTCAGAAGAGGAGGTCAGAGTGATAGGATGTGTGAAATCTCCACCCACCATTGCTGCTTTTTAAGATGGAGGACTGGGGCCATGAGCCAAGGAACGTGAGTAGTCTGTAGAAGCTGGAGAAAACCCAGGAACATTCTTCCCTCAGACCTGTAGAGACTTTTCTCAGGCCTCAAGAGGCTTCTCTAGAGGCTTGAGGGAAGGATGTTCCTGCTGACACCTTGATTTTAACCCATTGAAACTCATGTTGGGCTTCTAACCCATAGAGCTGTAGAAGAATAAATTTGTATTGTTTTAGGCTAGTAAACCTCTGATAATTTTTTTTTTTTTTTTGAGACAGAGTCTCGCTCTGTCGCCCAGGCTGGAGTGCAGTGGTGCCATCTCGGCTCACTACAAGCTCCGCCTCCCGGGTTCACTCCATTCTCCTGCCTCAGCCTCCCGAGTAGCTGGGACTACAGGTGCCCGCCACCTCGCCCGGCTAGTTTTTTGTATTTTTAGTAGAGACGGGGTTTCACCGTGTTAGCCAGGATGGTCTTGATCTCCTGACCTCATGATCCGCCCGCCTCGGCCACCCAAAGTGCTGGGATTACAGGCGTGAGCCACCGCGCCCGGCCAATGTTTTACAGCAGAAATAGAAAGGTAAAATGAGTGCCTAAACCAGATTTGATAAAAATCTTTATATTTATATTTAACTCATATGTTTTGAAGTCCCTCAGCTTTCTGGCTTCAACCTTGTAAAGGTGCGGAGATGGCCCCAACATTTCCAAAGTTTTCCAGAGCAGTAAGGAGCTGCCGTTCTACTTTGTGGTTGTCCCAGTCTGCTACTATATAATCAAAGTTTTCAATTATTTCTTGAATTTATTATATCCATTTGCTATATGTTAGCATTTAAGTCACCTACACCGGCTTGCCCAGCTTAACTTTCTGAACTTCACCTCCCACTTGTCCTCTTCACGGATCCTCTACTGCTGCCAAATTGCACCATTAGCACCTCAAACACACTCTTCTGGGCATCTGCTGTCCTGTCACCTGGAAAGGTCTATCTCCCCTTCCCTGTGCCCCCAGACTGTGAATAATTAGCTTGTCCCCCCAGGCCTAGTTCAAGCATGGTCAAATCTCCAAAGTGTCCTGTAGCCTCCCCTCCTCAGAACTTCCCAGCATTTTGTTCTTAGTGCTCTGATAACCTTCTGTGATCATTTACTTGCAACTTGTGTATTTGAGCACATCCCCTAATTCACTGTGTTGACCAGAAGCTCCTTTGGAGCATAATGTGTATTGCTTATCTCCACATCGCCTATAGGACGGAGCACAGTGCTTTTCCCATCACAGATGCCCAATACATATTTGCTGAATGGGGTCATGAAAACATTTTTGGCTAAATAAATTATTTGAAGTGGAAGTCATTATAACTAACATTATCAATACATACTTCCTTTTCTTTTTTCTGAATGCCATGGTTCATAGTTCAAAAAGGAACCACCACAATCTCCAAATAATTCCTCCATACTTTCAACTATCATTTAATATTGGATAAGGTGAACACATATCTTTGCATGCCTGGAATAGGCTCAGTTTACATCTGTTGTCCTCACATGGTGATTAATAGTGCAAAAATGTCTTTGTATGGATGACAAATTGGATGGTCACCCGACTGTCGGAGGACATAGGGTACAAAAGCAGCCTCTGGTTTTCATCCTTTCCTGAGAAGAACAATTGGAAGCCAGTTACTACTGCTAGATGTCCTCTTTGCTCCAGCTGCTTGGCATTTCTCTCCTCTGGTCTTCTCCTTCCATGGCAGCCCTCAGTGCTTGGGTCCACCCCTCTGTGCCTCTGCCACATCCCTGCTTCCCAGTCTTGATTTTGTCCAGGAGTGTGTCTGTAGTGGCAGGACCAGAGGAGGGAGAAGAACGAGGAAGACAGGACAAATCCCAAGCTAGCCGCTCTCTTGGCACTCACCATTTATGTGTCTCCAGCCTGTCCTCCTAGTCTCGTCTCGGTGTTCCAAGGCATCATTCCTCACCTTTATCATTGTGTTCCTTATCCTTCCATGTCTGGCTCTGCGTTGTATGTCCCAATAACACCCATCACTAATTCTAGTCTCTGACTGATATCAAGGGAATGATCACCAACATCCCTCTTGCCTTCAGGGTAACCCTTAATCTCACAGCAGAAAAAGTGCTCCAAATATCTTAAATCGTCATGCGTTTTATTTTTCTATAGCAGCGATTTCCAAAACGTGTTTTGGGCAACTGTAGTTTGGGGTGTTCGTAGGTTTTACTCACTAAAAAGATTTCAAAATCAAAGAAAGTTGATGAATTCTCAATGGAACCATTTTAAGCAGTTTTCTTTTCTTTAAAGAAAACTTAAAGCCTTTAATATGCAAATGTACATTATGAATCTCTGAGAGGGATGTATGCTATGCTGTACTTCCCAAACTTATTTGACCTTGAAACTTTTTTCCTTGAAACTTTTTTGAGGGAATATTGTTCTGTGAAGCATATTTTGTTTTGAAGTAACGTACTTAACTCTTGTGGATCAATCATAGGTTTTTGAGAATGGACACAGGGGTTTATAGAACATAGGCATGATTGCTCTAGTGGGACAATGCATTCTAAGTTCTACAACAGCAGTTTTGGAACCTAGAAGGTTGTGAAGGGGACAATTGTATATAAGACCCTTCCAGCTAAGAACTGTGCGACTGTCCAGAGAGCAGAGGCAGATGATCCAGCGGAAAGCATCTAGGACCATGGGTCAGAAGAGCTGGTATCTAGTCTCAACTTCACAACTGTTAGCTAGGTATTCTCAAGCAAGCTTCAACCATTTTTGTCCTCAGTTTTTTCATCTACTAAATGAGACAATTCATGATGATATTAAAATAAAAAATAAATAATATCAGCTCAACATATGTCACAGGAATTTTAGGAAGATCAAAATAAATATGTGAAAGAACTTTGAAAACAGTAAGGCTTTTGTTAGTAAGTACATCTAAAAGTACCATTATTATTATTATTATTATTATTATTATTATTGGGTACAGGGTCTCACTCTGTCCCCCAGGCTGGAATGCAGTGCTGTGGTGTGATCTTGGTTCACTGCAACCTCTACCTCCCAGGTTCAAGATATTCTCCTGCCTCAGCCTCCCAAGTAGCTGGGATTATAGGCATGCGCTACCATGCCTGGCTAACTTTCTGTATTTTTAACAGAGACAGAATTTCACCATGTTAGCCAGGCTGGTCTCGAACTCCTGGCCTCAAGTGATCCTTCTGCCTCAGCCTCCCAAAGTGCTGGGATTACAGGTGTGAACCACCAAGCTGGGCTTATTTCTTAATTAACTTGGTTTTCTAATAGGGATAAAGATGCAGACCCACAGATAACGTTCAAACCCTACTTTTTGTGCAAAATACTTTGATCCAAATAATTTTCCCCAACATTAAGCACAATTAATAAACTAATTTCACTTTTTTTCTCCTTCTAGATCTTCAGTGAGGTGGAGGAGCAGTGCAGTGGCCAAGAGAAAGATGGGATTGACAGAGGGAAATAAAAAGAACTCTGAAATGTAATAGACTGGATAATCAGGATACAGTAGGCCATGGTCACATTTGAGCTCCAGGTGGTGTCTGATTGACTTGGAAATAGTGCAATAGGGGCAAATTTTGCCCTCACATTTCCTGGCAACTTTGGGTTCAAAGATATTAGCTGTTACTTGACATTCCTACTGGCAAAAATGAAGGGCATGCCTCTGTTGACAAAGCATGAAATGTCATCTATTGCCTCTGTAATGCCATAAATAAAAATAAGTCATTGATTCCATAGAAGAGCAAGAAAAAAGAGCAGGAAGAGCAGTAAATGTTAGTTACCATATTTCTCCATCATCCATGTCATGTGATGGGGCAGAACATGTCTCCAGGCAACAGCAACATGGGACTGTTTCTTGGCCCTCTCAGCTCCGGGACTGGAATAATCCATTAAATCATCTCACAACTTTGTGGGTATTCTTGAGCCCTATTCATCCTCTTTGGTTCCGAAACTGATTTGGAGAAGGGGGACTCTGAGTAATCTGTAAAGTATTGTTTATCTACAAGATTTTGGTATGCTAAGCCTGAATCAGCAATTAGGTTTAATGCCTTGCTATATTTGCTTGAAAATGGAACCTGTAGCAAAAGTGATGTGCTATGCTGAAAAGAGCATTTAAAAAATAATCTCAGCTGGGTGTGGTGGCTCATGCCTGTAATCCCAACACTTCGGGGGGTCAAGGCAGGAGGAATGCTTGAGGCTAGGAGTTTGAGACGAGCCTGGGCAACATAGTGAGACCCTATCTCTACAGAAAATACAAAAATTAGCCAGGCATGGTGGCACAAGCTTGTAATCCCAGTAATCCCAGCTACTCAGGAGGCTGAGGTGTGAGGGTCACTTGAGCCCAGAAGGTCAAGGCTGCAGTGAGCCATGTTTGCACCACTGCACTCCAGCCTGGGCAACAGAGTGAGATCCTGTCTCATAATAATAATAATAATTTTAAAATAATTGTAATTGTTACTCTAGTGATACAAGCCATGGACGATAGTAGGAAAGTGAATTACACATGCAACTATGGATAAGGGGGGCACTGCATTATAAGAATCACATGCGTTTAGGATAAGGGGCTACTTGGAGAAGGGGAGTTTCTCTGTACATAACACAAATAGAGAGTTTTTCTCTAACTCATCTGCTTGCTTTTCCTTACTAGAACCTGTACTTTGAATATTCCTTTGTTTTATTTTTTTTTTACTTTTATCATTTGATGTAAAGACACTAACATTTTATGAAAAAGCATGGCTTACATGGGATTCTTTCCAAATTGTTTTATTTTTATATGACCACTTTCATTTGTTATGTTTCTTTCTAAACAAAGAGTCTCAAAGCACATTACGACACCAAATTCATTAATCTGAATGTATGGTGAACCACTTGTTTGCCATTTCATGAACACAATTACTCTTGCTTTTACCTCCCCATAGTGATTCAGTGTTAAAAAATGATAACAGAACCCAGTCTCCCCTTTATTCCCCTGCTCAGGTCCAACTTTGATTACTTAGCACATGCCGCCACTTCTAGGCATTAAATTGAATTTTTCAACAGGGAATCAATTAACACACATTCTTTGTTGTGGTTGAGGAGGGTGTGTCAATAACAGAGAAACAGGATGGAGAAGAGTTGAGGGAAACAGGTTATTTTATCTTTCAAAGACAAAGTCTGTGCAAGGAAGCTTCTTGGTGCTCATTAGGAACACAAACCTCCATACATGCATGAAGAATGGGAGCAAAAGGAATTTCAATCCCTTTTTCATGAAATCTGACCCAGAGTTGAACAAAGAGCATTCTAAATCTTTTGCATATGCCATTTTTAGGGGCAGACATCAATCTTTTTCCCCCCTCTCTTGTGCTCCTTGAACACAAAGAATTATTGAAACTGAACTTGTTCAGGTTTTTATAAATCAAGATGTCAACAAATACAAGCACTAGTCTAGTTACAACAAGAGATTGTAGTTTATAGAATAAAGCTAACCTTTTTTTATTTTATTTTAAGCTCCACAAAGAATGCATTGTTTATTCTTATGTAGAAATGTCATGTAAAGCAGCTCTCTGTCAGGTATTCTATTTTTATTTAGTTGTTTCATAACTCAATTATAATGTTCTCCTTTACCTAATAATTAGGAGATATAGAGTAACAAGGCTGGAAACCTCTTCTTTACCCCACTATGTGTCAGTTACATTTCCAGATTGTTAATGGAGAGCAGGTTATGCCTGTGTAGGTGAGTCCTTGTCCCCGCTGGCCTGGCAGCTTACCCCTGCACAGTAGCAAGGGTCAGTTCGTGGAGAAAGGCCCGGCCAGAGGCCTGAGCAGGAACTTCCTGCCATCTGGAATTGTCCGGGACACAAGGAAAGATGTCAGCAAAAGGTGCTCAGATGACTCTTTAGCTCCCCTGGGAATACCAGTATTTTTCCCCTAGTTCCATGATTGGGAAAATTTAACACCCACTACCGGTAATTTGATGCACACATTTCAGGATCTGTATTTGGTTGCATTTCACTCTTACAGATACATGCCTAGGTTTTTGTGGCCACTTACTACCTTTTGAACACCCTTGCTGTGTTTCAGGAATCCCCCACAGCAGGAGTCTGGTCTTTCTAAAGTATGAGCCCCAAAGACACTTTCCAAGCTTTTCTTATAGCAAAGTTGCACCCTTAAATATATATATATATTTTTTGCACACATGTGACCTAGACTCAGCCAGTACACCTTAGTTGGAGAAATTGTTTTGGAAGAGAACAATAAGAGGAAGTAGGTGCTGCACAAAATCCATTTTCTGGCAAAGGTGACAGTCGAGCTTCTAGCTGTGGGGGACAACACTGGCAGACGGTCTGGCATCCAGTGCCAAGTGTTAGCAGCGCTCATCGTGATAGAGCGGGAGGGCCACAGGGGTCTTCTTGTTATACTCATGATGGATACTGTGCCTAAGACCAAGATTTTCTTTACAATTAAAAAAAGTTACAGGCATCTAATGTAATTGTTCATTAAATATAGACACTTTTAAAATAAATGCATTTAACTTAATTTGTTGGATTTTTTAAAAGTTATTAAGACAGTAGCTTTTATGTGCATTATTTTCCATAGGCAAGTAATACAGCTTGTCATAAAGAAACTCAAGGACCGAAGTGTTTGTGGGAAACTGGCCTGGTCTGGTTACTCTTGAGATATTTTGGGGGCACATATGGGTTTATATTTAGTTTAGATATTATAATTTACCCATTTCTGAACCTCCTTCCTCCTTTTTCCTTCTCTTTTCACCCTAGCATTATTGCACCAATCTGTTTTTTCTGGGCCTGAGTGGACAGAGCTCTCTGAAATACAGAATGGCCTGTAGACAGAGTTCCATTAGTTGGGTTGGGAAAGGGGTTACAATGGGACCTATGATGTGAAAGTGGAGCAGAAAACCCCATATCCAAATTTTGGTGAAAAATACATTTTTTGAAGTTGATGCTACTTGTAATTTTCTAAATAATTTGCATTTTATGAAAAAATGATATTTTCTAAGAATAGGTCAATTAGTTTAAAAAATACAAGTCATTATTGGGCCATGATAATGTATCATGACCACACTTGACACTATGGAAATAACTGCTGGGCTTAGAATCTGAAGGTATGCTCGAAGGAGATTAGTAGGCCCCTGCTTTATAAGGGGGGAAACCATTGTAAAATATTTTCTCAGCCAGAATGACATACTACAACTGTATTACTGCAACATTACAAATTTATGGGATCTAAATCAATGAGTTTTAACCATAGAGATAAATTCCAGGGGATGAGGAATTTATGAACTCAGTGCATAGTACCAAGTTACAGGAATCACAATTAAAGATCTTCACTATTTTCTGCCTCACTCTACCATGATGTTAAAAAAGACTGATATTCTAAACTCTAATGAGCTAATCTTTATTTAGTCATTCTATTGGTTTTTAAAATTATCTCCACTTCTATCCTGTACCTTGTGTCATATTTCTACATAATAGTATTCCTGTTATAAATACCCTTCAGGTATTAGTGATGCAAGCAAAGAGAATTTAAATGTCTTGGTAAAGGTCCCTCAGGTGAGGCTGTAACTGACTGAATGGAGGAAGGAAACCAGTTTTCTCCTAGCGTTCAGGAGGGCTCTGTACCCCTTTCTAATCTGCCTTCTAGTTCTACGAACCTACATGCTTGCTTTGTATGTCTCATTTTGTGATTTCCACTATATACACTGAAAGGTATGAAAACAATAACCTCATATTAGTATTAACTTTTTTCTGCTTTTTTTCATTTCATTCCCACTGGTATCTTATTATTAATAAATGATTTTAAACTCAATTTTGAATTCTTTTCTCAACACAATTTTCATGTTTCTATAACTCCAAAATAGTACTTCTAAGTATAGGAGATATAGCCATCTGGCTGGAGCAATCTAGATATAGTTCTACCAAGGCCAAGAATATGGCCTGGTTCTATCTTTGAGCGCCATCCAAACAGTGGTGTGCAGGTGTGGGAGACACAGAGATCTTCTTTTAAGAAAAAACATGCTACTCTGCTCTGGGGAGTGCCAGCATCTTCAAGGTCTGCCTCAGTTGCAAAAAACCACCTCTCGAGAGATCACATCCTCCCTGAGGCAGCTTGCAGCTGGAAAATGAGGCTGGGATGTAAAGACCAGGACATTTTGGCCAGACAGAGGACACTCTGATGGCCAGTGTTTGCTCCAGAGATCTCTGCCAGATTGGTTTATGCATTGTCAGGCCTGTAATCCACGTAACGTCTTTCTCTGTCCAATCCTACTTCCTTCACTTTTTCTTCACAAGGTCGATCCCTAATAAACGTATGGTATTCCATACTCATCTCAGAGTCTGCCTTTGAAAACCCAACCAAGACAGCAAGTGAGTAGCATGGGATCTGGAGGCTTCTCCAGCCAAGGTCTGAATTATCTAAGTCAGAATTTTGAGATGTTGCTTGTCTTTAATCTATCTATCTATCTATCTTTTTAAAAATACTTTTTTCTTTCATTTGGTTGCTGTTTTAATTTTTTTGTGTTTGTGTATCTGTCTGTCTGTCTGTCTGTCTGTGTTTTTTCTTGTTGTTTTTGTGTTTTTAGGGAGAATTAAACCTGAAGAAAGTAAAATGTTGATTTCCTCATCGACTTCCATTGTTATTAAAAAGATGTGTTCTGCAAAAGGTACTTGGTTCTATCATGTGAAATAATTTAAAGGACATGTATAGGCGATATAAGTAAATGCATTGTAATAAAAGTAAATGCTTTTTGCCTATGTTAAATCTATGGGTGTTTAATTAATATTATCTTGCTAGACGTTGGTCAAATAGATCATCTTTGCCCAGTCTTTTGAAATGGGCACACACTAGTCCCAGCTTTTTGAAATCTTTAGATTGCATGCAATCCTCTCCTCTCCGTTCCTTACTCTACCTAGCGTGGCTCATACTTTTATCAGTTCTCACTTGGATCCTTGTGCTGTCCCCTCCACTAGCTTCCTCTCTCTCTCCATCTCTCCACACAGCTTTCAGAGTGAGTTTTCTAAATTGCAAATCTGATCAGGTCATTTCTCTACTTAAAATCCTCCAGTGGCTCCCCAAGGCTATTCAAGGATTTAAAACCCAGTCTTTTTCATGGTACTTATAGAAAGCTGTTCATGAATCAGTCTGCTTACTCTCCAGCTTTCTCTGCACAACTGCCTCACAATCACCCCACTCCAGGCAAATTTCCTGTAACTTCTGGAATGTGCATGGTCTCTCTTCCCCTTTTGCCTTTGTACATGATGTTCCCTTTGTTCAAATGTCCTTCTCTACTTTTATCCATTTTTTTTTTTATGGTAAGTCATATTCTTCCTTTAAGTCTCCACTCAAGCACAAAGCAAGCTCTAGGTGGGAGTATTCTTCTGTGGCCCAGAATATTCACTGCCACTAACATCTTTCACAGCACTTATAAGACTATACTGAACATATAAGACTCTTACACTCACCTCTAGACTACCGAATTCTCAGTCAGAAATTTTATCTGTACACACCAAGACTTAGTGCAGTGTCCAGCCCATAATAGGTACTCAGGACATTTTTGTGCCTTTCTCTAAACTTCTTTACAGTTGCTTCTGCTTCCTATACATTTTTGCATGCCCTTCATTGCTTAGCAAACACTGTGTCGCTGAATACTGCACACTGTAGGTGCTCAGTGAATGTTTGTTGAGTGGACGACTATACTGCTGTTGTTGTATTTCCATTCTACCACCAATAAATGCTTAAAAGACTGCAATTACCAGGGGCAGCTTAGAAAAATATTTGAAGTGTTGATTGACCGGTAGAAATCTCTGAAGATGTTTTTATTTCACTCCAGAACAGTCACCTAAACCGTGAACTACAAGCTAATAATATTCACAGGAGAGCGACTTTGTCTGTTTGCCTAGACCAGTTTGTGATATTAGTTATGCAAATAAATATTTTGATTGTACATTTGGGAGAAGAGGATTACTTGATGACTGTCTTAAAGTATATGTAGGCTTATTATTAGGAGAATGATGACTAATTTTTCCCCGATTGCTACAGCTGATTCAATGAGGAAAAGTACTTAAGTTGTATCACTAGTTAAAGGTAAGAAAGAATTTCTTTACTGGAATCTAGGGACATTGTGGAAACTCCTTTGCAGATGTTACTAGATGACATCAAAATTCCAGTTTTCACCCTTGAATCTGTGAAACTCAAAAGGATATCATTACAATGACTAACTGCTACCCATAAAAAGTCTGTTGAACTTGGTGTTACATATACTATTCACTACATTCAAAAATGGGTTAGCGGGTACATTCTATGAGTACAAGACTATCTTGGGCACTGCTGGAAAATCACAGCATTATCTCTGCTCTTATATCCCTGTTTTTATGTCTTGGGACAAAAAGACACAGGAAAAGTTTAGTTCTACTAAAAGGCAGTTTGTCTGTATGATACAGATTGTGTCTACGGCCATACCATCCTGAACACACCGGATCTCATCTGATACAAATTGTAAGTGCAGAGAATGGCTAACAGAGGAGCTAGAGTCGGAGGGCAACAGGGAAAGCCATTCAAGGTAAGGAGAGTTGTATGCATCAGGTATGTGTTTGTGTGGTTACAGACCCTATAGGTTATAGACAAGCTCTATTGAGAAGAAAACATTCATATTTACTAAGCACTTATGATGTGCTAAGCTCTGTGCTAAACCCAGTATGTGCATTTTCTCATTTAATCCTCATGACAACACTAATATGTAGCAACATCATCTCACTTTGTAGTTCATGAAACTGAGGTTAAATGACTTGCCTAAGATCATACAGCTGATAATTGGTGGAACGGGGCATTCAAATCTGGTTATCAGACTTCAGCAAATGGGACTAAAATTTAATTCTAGAAACGTTAGCAAGTAGCTCCCAAAAGCAAGGCACAAATTGAATTGGTAATTTTGGGGCTTGAAAGCAGTGACATGTCTTCCTCAACCATGTATTTTCCCCATATCAAGCTCAACATGTAGGTAAGCTGGAAATGCCTTTGAATGAATAGACTGTTTTCAAGGAGTACATACTCTAGTAGGGAAGACAGACATGCCTAAGTAACTATAATCTCCCCAAAGCTGTAGGTGCTGATGGATCATACTGGATACAAATCTGAGGAGAGAGGAAGTTATCCTATAAGCAGTGGGGAGGCATTGAGGTTTTTGAGCAGGAGAGTGACATGATGAAAGCTTATTACTGAAAACTTAATCTGCTGACTCTGTGCTACTTGTTTCCTTATTGTCAGCAACATTAAGCCACGTGGAACTTCAAGCAAGTTAGATCTGCGATGATAGAAAAGAGAGGAAATATTTCTCTCTTTCATGTCCTGCTCACCAAAACACTGCCAAATTGGTTTAGATGCTGGAACAATAAATTGGAGTAAGAGCAGAAGCCTAAAATCTAAATGTGTGCTGACACTTTCTGTTCAATCACTGTTGTTTCTAAGAATACAAGGAGCCCCCACATGATGGGGGTAGGGTAGAGGGCTGGAAAGATTGCATCCTGCAAATATCTAAGAGAGATAAGGTCTCAGGTCAATTTTGTGTGATATTTTTAGAGTAATCCATTTATTCATTCAGTCAATGAATATTTGTTTATTGAGAGCCACTGTGTACCTGGTACAATTCTGGGTTTTGGGACTCTAGTACCCCAGAGAAGAACAATAAGACTGCTGCCTCTGTGAAGTATGCGAGCTAATGAGTAATTCAGACTACGAACATTTCAGATAGTGACATGTGACTATAAAGAAAATAAAACGAAATGATAGGATGAGGAGTGACTGAGGATGAGGCACTAAGCACTCTAGAAAGGACTCTCAGAGAAAATGTCTCTGTGGAATTGACCTTCCAGAAGACTTGACTAAGGAGAAAGAAAATCAGCCATGCAAAGAGCAGAGGGAAGAGCATTCCAGACAGAGGAAATAGCCAGGGCAAAGGCCCTGAGGCTGGAAGTTAGAAAAAGAGGCAGCAGGAACTATGAGCTTTGCCATTAGCCACATTTAGGACTCGGAAGAGCACATCTGAAATAATACCTCTTCAAATACCAAGCCAGTGAAACATTTTAACAATGAACAATTTGATGAAACTCCTTGTTAACGTTGTTCTTAATAACCAATTTAAATTTTCTATCTAAAAATGGGTATTTAAAATATTTTTGGTTATAAACTGACAAATAGCAAAAAAGAAATAGAGATTATAAATAATAAAAAGTCAACAAAATGGATAAAGAGTTTCAGAGGCCGGGCGCGGTGGCTCACGCCTGTAATCCCAGCACTTTGGAAGGCCGAGGTGGGCGGATCACAAGGTCAGGAGTTTCAGACCACAGTGAAATCCCGTCTCTACCAAAAATACAAAAAATTAGCCGGGTGCAGTGGCGAGCGCCTGTAGTCCCAGCTACTCAGGAGGCTGGGGCAGGAGAATGGCATGAACCCGGGAGAGCTTGCAGTGAGCCAAGATCACGCCACTGCACTCCAGCCTGGGGGACAGAGAGAGACTCTGTCTCAAAAAAAAAAAAAAAAAAAAAAAAAAAAAAAAGACTTTCAGAAGATCACCTTGGGGAGAGTAATAGTGGTTGGTGAGGGTTGGAAATGAAAGGCTGAAAATCATGTACTATTTATTAATTTAATAAATCTGTCTTGATGTCAATGTAATCGAATGTTGCCACAAAATAATGGTCTCCTGCTGCTATATAAATGTTGAGGCCAAGCTCTGATGTTTATTTTCAAGACAGGAGACATTGATCCTTCACTAATAGAATATTACAAGTTTATTTCTATTATGCTAAGTAACCAAAGTTGATTTCATTGTTGGATTTGATGGATGTTGGTGCTGTCAGAGTTCAGAACGGTCTGGGGCTAGGAAGCCAAGAGGATGAGTATTTTCTTGTCCTAATTAGGCATACTTGGATTTCATTCTAGTATGAAATCAATAAAGGAAAACTTTGGGATACGGAGTCTCTGGGATCCTTCTTCTGACGTCCCAGGGAGTGGAACTATTTGGCATAAGATTGCTCTTCCCCTAAGACCAAGACGACTCTGGAGCCAGGCAGTGAGTGATTTGATGGGGCCCCACCGAACTGGAAAGGCAACAGGAAATGTGATGAGAGGAAAAAGACAGCTATAACAATAGAAGGAGGAAGTGAAGCCAGAAAAACAAGGCAAGAAGAAAAAGTAACAGTGAACTACAATAATCCGTGAGGAAACGAAAACCAGACAGAAAACAAAACAACACAACAAAAAACCCAAAGGGAATTGCAACCTGCTGATTTAGATGCAGAGGACCCGTTTTTGACCATTTCCAAAGGTAGGGCTCTTATTTGCAGTGATCCGGTAAATGGATGGTACTGCCCAAGTTTCCCTTTTCCTACGCAGAATGTGAATTAAAACAAGGTTCTTTGTTTTCAGGTTTTATATACCACAGATCACACAACCACATGGAACTGGGAAATGTGATCGACTTGAAGGAGAATGAATACAGCCAAGATTGGAAAGCAGACATGAACTGATCAATTTTGTAGGAGTAAGGAAAACACATTTTTTTCTTTTTCTTTTTTTTCTTTCTTTTTTTTTATTTTTGAGACAGAGTCTCACTCTGTCACCAGGCTGGAGTGCGATGGTGAGATCTCGGCTCACTGCAAGCTCCGCCTCCTGGGTTCAAGCGATTTTCCTGCCTCAGCCTCCCAATTAGCTGGGATTACAGAAACACGCCACCATGCTTGGCTAATTTTTGTACTTTCAGGCCGGGATTTCACCATGCTGGCCAGGATGGTCTTGATTTCCTGACTTCATGATCCGTCCGCCTTGGCCTCCCAAAGTGCTGGGATTACAGGCATGAGCCCCACTGTGCCCGGCCGGAAAACACGTCTTTTAAATATTGAAGGAGAAATGGATACACACCAAATCATTTCTCTTCCCCATTGAATCCTATAGGGAACCAAAATATTCACTTTATAGTGGTGAAAATGGGAGGAAATGATGGACTTGAGGAAAGATGAGTCTCCAATAAAGCAGGATATGGCTTGGTGTTTCTGATTCTGCCTAATCAGGAGGTTTAGGGGCCAACTGTGCTGAAATGAATATCCATAAGCCCTATTTGAATGGCCCAACTGTATTTAACCCAACCTGAATTCACAGAAAAGCTTGTCCTTCTAGAATCATAGTACATGAAGGAGTAAACTTTAAGGGGTAAGGGTGGTTGGAAGAATTTGTGTATCAGATTCCTGAAAGGCTTGATGAGATAGGGAGGCTGCATGTGAATCTCAATCTGGTTATTTACTGGCTGTGTGAACCAGAAAAAAATGTGCAAATGATAACTACCTCACAGGATTGTGGTTTTTTTGGTTGTTGTTGTTCATTTGTTTTTGTTTTGTTTTGAGACAGGGTCTCACTCTGTTGTCCAGGCTGGAATGCAGTGGTACAATCACGGCTCACTTGAGGCTTGACCTGCTGGGCTCAGGTGATCCTCCCACCTCAGCCTCCCGGGTAGCTAGGGCTACAGGTCCACATCACCATGCCCAACTAATTTTTTATTTTTCATTTTTTTTGTAGAGATGGGCTTTTGCTATGTTTCCCAGGCCGTTCTGTAACTCCTGTGCTCAAGTGATTCTCGACCTTCCAGAGTGTTGGGATTACAGGTGTGAGCCACTGTGCCTGGCCTCAAAAGGTTGATAAAAGCATTGAGACACTGTAGGTAAAACACTCAGTGCCCGGCACATTGTATGAGCTTAATACATGTTAGTTCGTGTTAACACATAAGAAGTCTGTAGCATGGGATGCAAGAACTGAAATTATTGCATGGTTGAACCATATAATGTTGCCAGCAGTCACTACCTTTGACTTACAAAAATAGTGATTTTATTCATCTTTGTTTCCTCCCTCCCTCCCTCTCTTCCTTCTGCCTCTTTCTGCCCCTCTCTCTCTCTCCCCCTCCTTTCTCTCTCGATGGGGTCTTACTCTGTTGCCCAGGCTGGAGTGCACCAGTGTAATCATAGTACACTGCAGCTTCAAACTCAGAGTAGCTAGGACTACAGGCGTGTGCCACCAGGCCCAGCTAGTTTTTAAATTTTTGTACAGACAAGGTCTCTCTGCATTGCCTAGGCTGTTCTAGAACTCCTGGGTTCCAGCAATCTTCCTGCCTAGGGCTGCCCAAAGTGCTGGGATTACAGGTGTGAGCCACGCACCTGGCCAATTTCATATATTCCCACTAAACTTTCCTCTTCCTTCCATATATATATATATATAAAATATTACACATCTTACATATATATGAAAGATTATATATATCCATTACATGTCTTATATACATATGACACACATATATATGATATGAAATATATATAGTAACATATATAAACTAGGAGATAAGGTGATAAGATGTAGTACTGTGCCTCACTTGCTCATTACCCTTTGGTAAGCTCCTTATGTCTTCAGAAAATTTCTGGGGGCATGGATGTGTCTCCTTGTATAACAAGTGATCAATGCTTCTTTAGAATAAAGAAAAAACCCAAACTATAAAACAGAACTGACATCTTCTAAAAGGACACAAAAGCCAAGGCAAGAACAAAGGAAGCAGTATTGGAAAGTTGGGGTGTAGGGACAACTCTTTCAGAGAGGTAGGAGAGTGTGCCCAGACTTTGGCTTGCCCGGGCCACACTACTCCCCAGACTACCCACATCCGTTCCCACAGTGTGCTCTTTGATATCTCCCTTCCAGAAACCAGACTAGGCTGAAAAGCCAGGATAAATGGATATAGTGCCCCTGAGTCTCTAATTTCTGGGCACCTCAGGGTCAATAATAGTACTGCAGAGGAATATTCCAAAGGTCAGTATCTTTGGCAAAAACTATCTTTAACCCAGAGAGTTGCAGCAACTTTAGCTTCAGGTCGGATCCATAGAGTTGTAGACATTGTTTAAGGTTCTCCTCAAAGAACTGAAAATCTCATGAGAGTTACAGGGAGAACAGTGCAGGAGGTAAGCACAGAATAGTAGAAGACTGACCATTAGACAGAAATATATTCTTTCTTATCTTCCTTTAAGTGGGCCTCCAAAACCACAGACAACATGGGTCTTAGAAGTTGGGCAAGGCTGGTGGGAATTTGCCTTGTTACTGTCAATACCTCAGCACCATATAGCAGGTGGATCTTTCTGCTCTCTGCCTGAAGAATTTAGGTGTAAAGAAAAAACCATGGCCGGGCGCAGGTGGCTCAAGCCTGTAATCCCAGCACTTTGGGAGGCCGAGACGGGCGGATCACGAGGTCAGGAGATCGAGACCATCCTGGCTAACACGGTGAAACCCCGTCTCTACTAAAAAGACAAAAAACTAGCCAGGCGAGGTGGCGGCGCCTGTAGTCCCAGCTACTCAGGAGGCTGAGGCAGGAGAATGGCGTGAACCCGGGAGGCGGAGCTTGCAGTGAGCTGAGATCTGGCCACTGCACTCCAGTCTGGGTGACAGAGCGAGACTCCGTCTCAAAAAAAAAAAAAAAAAAAAAAAAAGAAAAGAAAAGAAAAAACCTGAAGGGTTTGAAAAGCATTTGAAGACAATGACACTGTAAAATTAATTTTCTGATGAGGAATCTGACTGTACATGTATCACCTAATGGTATATGATGGTGCTGGCAGGTGGCAATTGCCACCACAGAATACAAATAATTCTTAAAAAACGTACTGTACTGGACATAGCCCAGTTGGTTTCAAAGACTTGTTGAGGAACCAGCCCTCACCCCCAAAATTTAAACTGTCCTCTATATGTTTGACAAGTGTATATGACCATGATAAGATTGTTTATACCTTATAGCTTATGATTGGCAATGGCAATACTCAGCTCTTGTCTTAAACAGATATTACTTGGCATAATATATTTTTAACCACTTATTTTAAAACTATCTAAAGGCAAACAAAATGCAATAGTAGTATAAGGTGTCGTCACCTTCCTTTCCTGCCATACTTGGTTAAGAGGATCTGATTATGTTGGAAAATTATGAAAAGCAAATGTAGTAGGTGTTTTTTTCTCTGTTTCCATTTCTAACTGAAGGAAATGACACTGTCTGGAATGTTGCATAGCCTCCCTCTTGAGACTGGGGCTTTTGTTAGCTCTGTGAGTGCAAAGATATCATATTGGCATAACCTCACTAGGTGAAAAACCATTGTGAAGATTTAGGAATGCACTAAAAAAATAGTAATACTTTTGAATAAAGAACACTCTTTGGCACACTTCCTATTACATAACTCTCAACATTTAATGACAAAAATCCAGCCAGTGAACATGACAACACTTGGAATTTGTTTTGCAAAATGCTACAGTGTATGAAATTGCCATACATGGTAGCCCTGGTTTTTCATTTTTCATCTTCAGCTTATGTATAATTCTTTGTATCAGGATAATTTTATTTTATTCCAAGTCACTAAACTTTACATTCTTGGTAGTGCTAAAAAAGACTAGACACTCTAGGGCTGGAACTCCTTGGAACTGGTAGATCTGCACCCCATGGCTCCTAACACATTGGTAAGTGTTTATGAATATGTAAATTGGGATTTTAAAAAGCCAGGGCAATAGGTTAAGGAAATAGTCATTGCCTCAGATTAACTGATGTTAAACCAATAATAGTGTGTCAAAAAATGTTAATTTGAGGCCCAATTTCATTTATTATTCTGGTGTAAGTGAGTAAATTGCACAGTAGTATAGTTGCAATGACTATTCATTTCATTACTTTGGTACATGGCACTTCAGCATTTTGTGAAATCTGAGCATGCTGGTCTGTTCTGCCTGTGAGTGAAGTTTCACAAGGTAGTCTGAATGACAAACATCTCAGAGCTTGCTCACATTCCTTGGTGGAATAGTCACTTTTGAGAGAAAGAGGTGTGGCTTCGTGGTCTGGGAAAAGGACTGCCAGCCAGGAACATGGAGTTCTTCTTCTGGAACTAGTTCTGTTTTCTTTTTGGATCAGCTAAGGCTAACGAATATATCTAGAACTCAGTTTACCCAGTTTAAAAAGCTGGTTAGGGAAATCTAATTAACTGAGATGTATTGAGTAATAATGAATGAATATCTGTTAAATGATTTGAAATGAAAAGTGAGGCCGGGCGCGGTGGCTCAAGGCTGTAATCCCAGCACTTTGGGAGGCCGAGACGGGCGGATCACGAGGTCAGGAGATCGAGACCATCCTGGCTAACACGGTGAAACCCCGTCTCTACTAAAAAATTCAAAAATCTAGCCGGGCGAGGTGGCAGGCGCCTGTAGTCCCAGCTGCTCGGGAGGCTGAGGCAGGAGAATGGTGTAAACCCGGGAGGCGGAGCTTGCAGTGAGCTGAGATCCAGCCACTGCACTCCAGCCCGGGCGACAGAGCGAGAGAGCGAGACTCCGTCTCAAAAAAAAAAAAATGAAATGAAAAGTGGTATGAATGCAACTGAGTTATTTGTATAAACTGATTAGTTTTATGAAACAAATAAATAATAGAACAGTTTTATTTTTGGAGAATATTACTCTAAAACAAGAAAATTTATTTTAATGTTTAAATATTTTTCTAAATATTTTTATTTCTAAGTGATTTTCTTTTTTAAGTTAATAAGCTAAATGTTCTATATGATGCACATAATTAAATCCATGATTAGCTTCCATTTAAACATAAAGAGGTGGTCTCTTTGTTGTATATAACACTTTGTTATATATAAATACTTTGTTATATATATATACTTTGTTGTATATAAATCTTTTCTGAGGTCCTGTGCACTGTAAGAATGTAGACATTATTAACCTTAATGTTCTATTGAAAAAAAATTTAGGATCAAAGAAATGTATAGTCAATCTAGAGCTTGAGCAGGGTGGCATAATGAACTGCCTCTTTTAAAGTGATAAAGACTTCCAAGAATTACATGTAGGTTCCAGAAAGAGAAAATTGTGCATACGTGTCCAAACGAAATGGGGGTAGGGATGAGGGAGACCTAATGATTGAGTTATAGTCATGTTCTAGATCTGAAAGAATAAAGTTTTTTAAAAAAATCAACCTCAAATCCAAATGTTCCATTCTGGTGACATTGCTGGTAGGGGTTCCCCTATCCCAAATCCAGGCTCCCCAAATTAATCAATCTTATATGTGGGTTAAGAAAAAACTCTCTAAAAATACATTGTGATTCTCTACACTAGGAAGCTTTAAATCTCCAACCTTTCCCCCCTTTTTAAAAAATGAAAACAAAACAATGGATCTTCAATTCTGTGTCTGGGATCTTAAATTTGGCTCTGAATATGTGTTTCAAATCTCATTAATTACAATATTGGTCCCAGGAGATACAGTTGCTGATGCAAAGAACACTCTTTGTACTCAAAATAATTTGAACAAGGGCAAAGAAGCATTTTATTTACATGTGTAAACATTTAGAGGAAAATAAAACAGAGATGGTTCAGGTAGCTGCTGAGCTGTTTTAATGATAATTGATTTGATTACTTAAGCTTCAAGGTTACTATATACAGGATACATACACATATAAAACTCATGTTTTCACTTTGTATATTTGTCAGATGAGAACATTCTTATAAAGCTAACTCTGACATTAACTTGGCAAGTTCTGAACTAAGACCGTTTAGCATTTTATTCAGAGACTAAAACCAAATTGTTCTCAATTGCATACCCCACTGTGCAGATCTATAATGTATTTATTTTTTAAACATCAGAAAATATGCCATTACCCATAGGACTTCTAAATGTAACAAATCTGGGTAAAAACCAATCAAATGAATAAATTACAGCAGTAGACAGCAAACAGTTTCTCCTGTTCTCTTTCTTCATTTTCCTTTCTCTATAGGAAATAGCAAATTAAACCATGGCTATTCGTGGTCTTGTACTATGAGAACACATATGCGCACACATTTTCATCCTATAAACAAGTTTGTTGGCTTGGTGGCAGAAAGTAAAGTACACTGTAAAGACACCTTAATGCCTTAGTTGAGTAGGGTCATTTGTTAATGCACAGCCCAATCTAAAAGTCTTGTACTAAACTCTTACGGTAACCACTGGCTCTCTTTAAATGGATACTGAAGAGCAAAGGCAGGCAGCCCTGGTTATACACAAGAACCACTTGGAGCTTATAAAAAAAAATGCAGGTACCTGGGTCCATCCCCGAGGTTTCTGATCCAGTTAGTATATAAACAAACAAACAAACAAAAACCAACAACAATGAAAATAAAGGCAATTCTAATGTGCCATGATTGAGAACCATAGTTAAGAGAGTCCCAACACCAATGCAAGGATAATATCTACTTTGTTTTTGGATACTAGGACAAAGCCCACCCTTAGTTCGTTTTTTCAGGAGGGTGTCCGAGAAGCTGCCAGAGCTCTCTGAGAACTGAGAGCATTCTCTGAGCAGCACCTTTCTAGGGAGTATTCTATGAGTGACGGAGCCTTGAGATACTAAAAATTTTCTGGGTTAAAGCCAATGGAAGTAGATAATTGAACAACAAATTACATAATGCTAATCTTGAAGTTGAGTCTGTAAACTGTGGCAACCTTATACACATTAGAGCATTTTGAGAAAAAGTTCATTAAGAGAGGCTGACTGGCTCAGCTTCGTTTCAATCTCCCAATCATTGCAGGTCACTAGAAACAAAAAGGAGAGTATGAATGCCATATCCCAACCACCCAATCACTGTAGTTCATTAGAAACAGACAGGAGAGGCCGGGCGCGGTGGCTCAAGCCTGTAATCCCAGCACTTTGGGAGGCCGAGACGGGTGGATCACGAGGTCAGGAGATCGAGACCATCCTGGCTAACACGGTGAAACCCCGTCTCTACTAAAAATACAAAAAAAACTAGCTGGGCGAAGTGGCGGGCGCCTGTAGTCCCAGCTACTCGGGAGGCTGAGGCAGGAGAAGGGCGTAAACCCGGGAGGCGGAGCTTGCAGTGAGCTGAGATCCGGCCACTGCACTCCAGCCCCTGCGACAGAGTGAGACTCTGCCTCAAAAAAAAAAAAAAAAAAAAAAGAAACAGACAGGAGAATTCTTAAGTTAAAAATGGCAAATTACATCTCTTGGAAATTAATCTACTTAAGCCAATGTATTTTTCCCCCCACTTTCCCCCCCTCATTTCCTTTATTGGCTTAATTTTTGTCCTTTTAATAAAACTGCTTTTTATATCTTTTTTTTTTAACGATAATGTTTGTCCTCTACTACTTTTAATCTTTTGCTATCACATTCTATGGTTTCTTCATTTAATCCTGTATCTTCTAGTCTTCTCATCTTTTTATACCTCACTTTCCCCATTTTTTTTCCTTTTCCTTAACAACAGTATAGAAACTCCGTCCTCTTCATTTTCCCGTCTTTATGTTTGTTTTTCAACCCGTTTTTGATTCTCGACCTCTCATTTTTGCTAACGGCCCTTCCTTAATCTTGTGTTGATGTTTTATTCCTATCACTTCTGTCAATGCTCACACCCATTTCTTTCCTTTCCATCTATCTCTATATCTCCATATGCATTTTATGATCCTACTACTAAATGCTTAAAGCTGTATGTGTGTGGAATAGAACTGCACTTTCCTCCACGCGAATCCTATTTCCCTCTCCTCTCATAGCTACTTGTCTATTCATCCTTTCCAGATGTCGCCCTGTCCCACCCCCATCTGTCCCCTTCTTCCCCGTGTGAAGCCCATCTTCTTTCTAACCCCATTTGCACCCTTCTGATTTTACAAACATTTCAACAAGATAAAGGATGCAGAGTTATACTAGGAACCAGGTTGTGTGTGTTTCTGAAACTTTTGCGCGTTTACTGAAATGGGATTAGGGATTTGGATACAGAAACATTCTCGGGCAGCCTTTCAGCCCTGGCACAGCTTTGTACACCTTGGGGCGCGCTGGGGCCTATTCTAACGGGCAAGGACAGGGAAGTCTTTCAAGACCCTTTCTGGCCTTTTCCACTCCAGGGATCAGGATGAATAGGCATCACCGACCCAAACTGTTAAACCAGGCCGGGTGGGGAAGCCTGGGGCCCTCTTCTGCGGCAGATCTGGCGGGGTGTCCAGGGCGCCGCGGGGCTCCGTGCAAGGAGGGGTTGGGGCAGGGGCCGCTGCGGCCGCAGGAGTCACCGGGCCTCTTCGGGAGGGAGGTCCGCTCACCTCTTACAGAGGAGGCAGACCCCAGGCCGGGTGCTCCCCTGAGGCGTAGGGTGCGGCCCCGGGCGCCGCCACCGCAGCGGCGCCGAGGGCCGGAGGTGCAGTCCTTCCCCAGGAGAGAAGGCGAGTCGCTACCGGCCGCTCAGTCAGAAGGTCGAGGGAATAGCGCGGGTGTCCCTCGCCAGCCGGCCCTCTGGGAACAAGGCGAGGGCGACAACCCAGGGGGTAGGGCTGAGGACGGCAGAAATCAATCGTGGGTACCGGCGCGGGGTCACGCATAGGAGAGAAGCGGGAGAGGGCTGATGGGGGCCCCAGGGCGCCTGGGGCCGTGGCTCTGTCTGTGGACTCGGCGGGCGCCCCAAAGTCTGGGGCGGCCACAGCTCCAGCTCCGCCGGCTCCGGCTGGAGACTCCAGGCCGCAGTTTCTCCTCCTCCCGGCGCCTTCTCTCCAGTGAGGAGCCGAGCGCGGGCGGCGCGGGGGGAGGGGTGGCGGCGGAGAGAACAGCCAGTTGTTTAAAATCCTTCTAGAGCAGTTTCTAATTCCCCCCTTGCGCCCGGGTTCGGAGGGGGGAGGGGGGAAGGAGAGCGGGTGGAGGGAGGAGAGCGGAGAGGGAAGGAGGGAGGGAGGGAGTCGGGGAGGGAAGGAAGGAGGGAGGAGACTGCCGCTGAGGCTGTAGCCGCCACCGCGCGCTTCGGCAGGCCGGAGGGAGGGGGAGACCTGTCAGTCTCGCGCGTTGCCTGGGCGAAGAGGGCGGAGCTTTGGCGTGGGGCGGCCAATAGTGGGGGTGGCTGCGTGGGTCGCCATGGGGACGGGGCTGTTCCCGGGGAGGCTGTGATGGGTTGACAGGTGCGTGACAGTGGGAGCTGCTCTCGGCACAAGCATGTACGGCAAAGGCAAGAGTAACAGCAGCGCCGTCCCGTCCGACAGCCAGGCCCGGGAGAAGTAAGTGTCTCCGCTTCTCACCCACCTCCGCCTTCACACGCGCGCACACTCACGCACGCACTCGCACACTCTGAGAGACACAGACACTCTCCGCCCGGGGAGCGCCGGGGGTGGGCTGGCAGGGGGAGGGGTACCGCGATGGGGGCGTGTGGTGCGGGGAGCCGCGCTTTCCCTGGAGGTGCGGGCGCGGGGCGGGCGGCCGCAGGGGGCTGTCGGCGGGAGGGAGCGGGTGTGTTGAGGGGCGGCGGTGGTGCTGGTGGCGAGGATGGAAACTTGTTTGGGTGATTGAGGGAAATAACCCGCGGGTTCACCTTCCAAAGTAACTTTAGAGCTGGGGTCCGGGGCTGCGGGGACCCGGGAAGCCGCCGGGAGTGGCGGGAGGGGCAGCTGCGTGTAGGAAGGCGCGCGGTGGGAATGTGGGTGTTTGGCGGGCCGGCCAGGGTCGGGGCCGGGTTCGGGGAGGGCCGCGCGGTGAGCGCGGCGGCGGGGGCCTGGGCGCTGGGGCTCTGGGCCGCGAGCGCGGGGCGAGGCGAGGGCGGCGGTGCCGGGCGCGCGGCGGGCGGAAGCCGGGCGTGGAGCGGCCGAGCGGGGCCCCGCGGGGCGCGGAGACGCGCGCGGGGCGCGGAGGGCGTGGGCTGGGTGGGCGTCCGGGCTTTCCTGGGCAGCTACGGACGCTGCGCCCGCAGTCCCTCGCGCGGCGCGGAGCTGGAGCTGGGGCGGGGGCGGGTGGGCGCCGGAGACGCCGCAGAAGTTTGGGAGTCGGAGAGGGACCGAGTTCCCGGGGAGCTAAAGTGTGCTGACGAGAAGCCGGATCCGCTGGAGGAGGCTGGCGTTTCTGCCTCTCGCAGCGGACCCAACTCCGCGGCAGCGGCTGGCGAACTTTTTGTGAGGCTGGCAGCCCCCGAGCGGTGGGAGGGGCGGCCCCGGCAGGGCGGTGGTCGGGGGCGCGCGAAGGGGAGTTGTGGGAGCCGCCGGGGGCGTCCGAGGAGGGCAGCTGCGGCGGGGAGGGGCAGTGGTCCGAAAAGGGGTTTGTGGGAGGGGAGAAGCGTTCAGGTGGGAAGGAGCCGCTTGGTTACAGTTGTGGGGGGATACAGGTGTTAACTTCGGTGGGAGCCCAAGAGGCGGCTGGCGAGAACACAGCCCCTCCCGGCCCGGGATACCACTGTCACGGCACACTGCAAAGCAGAGCGGTTTGCTGCTATTCTTGTGCACTTGTAACGGTGATTTGGTTGTTACTAAAAATGAGAACGAATAGTGACTGTGACCACTGAGGAAGAACCCCCCTTCTTTTTATTTTTTTTTAATTTTTAAAAACTGTGCAACAGATCAGTGATTCCCAGTAAGCACTTAAACTCTGAGAGTCAGGGTTATGCTTGTCATTGAACGCACCCGTCTTTCTGAGGGGGTTCAGACCAGAGAAAAAGTCTGAGAGCATCTCTGAAAGGTACTTTGGTTACCTTGCGCACGGAAATAGCTGCGTGAATAAAAACCGAATGCGCAGGCGACTGAGTTTCCCTCCTTGCTTTAGGCAGTCAGTCTCCCCCTGAAAGTTTCGTGTGCCCTAGGGATGGGAACATTTCCTAATCTTTGTATTGGCAGCAACACACTCAATTCCCATAGGATTTAGAGGTATCAGGCCTTGATATAGCAAAGCAAAACAAAACAAAAATTTAGAGAGACTGGTTTGTTTTTTTCCCAAGAGATATTTTCTGAGCTGCATTCAGGATTTTGTTGCTGTGACAAGGAATGTATAAAAGACATAGAGTTATAGCCTGGTTAAGAAACGGCAGTTAACTAGAATTGAAGTTTTGAAATGCTGTCTCATTTGTGTGCATTAATCATTTTGTTATAATGTGCCTGATAAAAACATCTGAAGGAGGATGTTTTAATGATTACAGAATATTTGAATTTCACATTAGTCAGAGTGAAGGAATGGAAATGTATTGAGGCATAATATTTTGGGGGTGACTGAATTTGAGAATCAAAGTAATTTTAGATTTTAGGTGAACTCCCAGGAAGGGGTGAACTTTAGCTGAATCCCACTCAGTATCCTGATGACTGTTTATTATTTTTTTTTTGTTTTAGTTTTTTTAGTTTCTCAGATAATAACAAGGAAGTTGGAACTTGTATAACTGTGGTCCTTTCTAACTCTGATTCTGTGATTTCCCATCAGGAAAACAAGTAATTGCCACTTTGCTGTCAAATCTACCAAACTGAACACCAAGTAAGATCTACTCTTGTGAGCAGATGAGGGTTCTGCTAGATGGTGCTATTTGATTTAAATATGTTTCTTCCATTCATTTCAGTTGGCAGCAGGAATTCTTGACTGGTTTGCCTTGTGAACTAAATATAGGTGAAGAGGCCGCTTTTGGAGAATTGACAATGACTGTTCTGGGTTAATTGTCGTTGCATTAATTTCTAGGTGAATGTTGTTTGAATCTAAGACAAACATCGACGTAGGTTCTGTCTTATAGAATAAACTTAATTTCATTTTGGTGGGAGAGTTGATCTAATCTCTTGGTTTTTCTCTTTATGTTTACTTGGACTTTAATGGCACTATTCTGCAACAGTGTACTAACATCTGAAGGTAGGAATCTTGAAGTCATTAAAATGGATGTCACCAGATTTTTGTTCTTAATTTTTAAGGTAACAGATTTTAAAAGGTGAAGAATTCACCTTTAGTAAGCAAATTAGAACTGTTCTTATCTTGAAAATCACAGAAATAATTTGTTTCTGTAACAAATATGCATTTTAACAAAAACATTCTGCAAAAGGAGTCATTATTATAAATAATGGCATGCTTAGGAAATAAGCACATTGGTTTTGTAATCTATCAAGCAATGTGTTTTCTAACATGAGTTCACAGTGAATAGTTGACAAGTGCTTACCTGTATTAGATCTTTGTTTTGTCTTTCATTAGGAAGTTACTATATGAAATACTTGAAGTGAATTCTTGGTTTGACATAATTCCTGTAATTTCAGTATACAGTTCTGAACATAAAAATGACCAGGGTAAGATGAGTTACTTACTCTGTCATTTTAAGAAAAGCAGATCAAGTCTTAATTATAGAGGGAGTGATTGAAAACCCTTGGAGGGAGGTGGGATGTAGAAATTGTAATTCTGCTCTTGTTAGGTCATTTCTTCCTTTAGCAGGCTTTATAACACTAATCGCAGTTGTAATTAAGTAACTGTGGTTGGCTGTTAAGGTCTTACTTTCCCTAAAATATAAGTTTCTTGAGGGTAGGAGATTATGTAATGCTGTTCCCTAAATCTGTAGCATCCTACCCTAGTTCAGGAAGACAATCTGGTACACTGAAAAATGTATCTTTCAGCTTCAACCACAGGTTCTAAAGTTAGAGAAATTTCTTATCTGAGGTATCTTGAAGATTAAGGTGCCTTCTAATATCAAAAGCATCAGTAATTGTTATTGAAGATGTTAGACTCAAAGGAATTTTTTCAATGACCTCCAAAATAAAGACTTGTAAGTTTGAGTTTCACATTCTTTAGCTTAGTTGTATTTCAGAAATACCCCTAAACAACAACACAACAAAAATAACTATTATATATTTGCCATCCTGTGTGCCAGTCACTATGTTCAGTGTTTTATGTATATTTTTTTCTGATTCTCCCAACAAATCTACAAGACAGGTGCTTTTTTTTTTTTCTCCATTAAAGAAATATGAAAACTAAGGCCCTAAATGGTTAAAGAACTCACCAAGGGATACCATGCTAGAAAATAGGAAAGCTGGGTTTCTAACACAGATTTCTCTAACTTTAGAACCTGTGGTTGAAGCTGAAAGATACATTTTTCAGTGTACCAGATTGTCTTCCTGAACTAGGGTAGGATGCTACAGATTTAGGGAACAGCATTACATAATCAGATGTAACAGACTTTAAAGATTTGATCAAATACGCAATCTTAACCACTGGTGCACCCTGATGCTTTGCAGATATGTGTATGGTGTGGGAGAAGGCACAGAAATTTTAGGAGTGAAAGTTGGAAGCCTAACATAATGAGGAAAACTTGTTTCTTCAGATCCCTCCCCCCAGGAATTTGGTTTGATTACTTGTTTTAAAGTTAAAGATAATAGTTGTGAATAATTCCTATATGAAATGTTGCTAAACTTAAAGCCACACAGTATGCCACACTGCAGAAAGAGTAACTGGTACCTGCAAATGGATGAGTAGTGATATTAATTTTTTATTAAACTAATTTGATTCTTTATGTAATAGCACAGAAAGATGAATCTGCTAGAAAGCAAAATTGGACATAGAAGATACACATAGTATGTGTCGACTTTTATTTAGTAAACTAGCCAGAAACTACAAGAATCAAACTATCTAATCTTGAACTCTGAAAAGTAACTTTGGCTTTTAAATTTTCAATCTTAGTTGAATATACCAAGAAGCAAATACCATATGCTTATTTCAAAGTAATTATAGTGTAATGAACATTTAAATGCCACGTCATATAAAAGAGTTTATAGGGATTAATATCTGCCAGCATCACCTTGTTCTCCCCTTCTACCATTAAAGTAATTAAAGCATTCTCCCATCATTCAGGTACCCCCTACAAAGAAAAATGACAAACCTTTCTTCCTTTCAGAAGGAATAAGGCGAGAAAAGTAATAGAGATCTTTTCAGAAACTTATTTGACAGCAACTGGCTCAATTCAGGATTTCCAAAACTAATGAAGGAGTATCTTATGGAAATGAAATTTTGTATAAAATATTAAATTGCCCCTCCCCCTTTCAGTCTCTAGGATGTTCCCCCAAAATACAAGTTGTTTAACTTGTATCCAAAATGTCATGTTAGCTTTTGATTGATCTTTCTCTGTTGTTTTAGAAGTATCAAAAAAAACCCTATTTTTAAGGAATGTATCTAAAGAAAGAATCTGTGTAAGATGTTCAGAGTTAAGTTTTAGTATTGTTTATCCAGAGATTAATTGTGATTCTTAGAAGTAGTAGTAATATTGTAATTTTTTTTCAGAGCTGTGAAAGAAAAAAGTTGAAAGTTTTTAGTTTCATCCTTTCAAAGCCAGTTTGCCACATAAAACTAATTTAGGATGCAGACAAAATCACTACACTTTAGTTGTTCTGCAGTAATAGACCAAATATGCCTTTCATCTTTAATCACTACTAGAATTATTTTGTTTTAAAATTAGAGCATACTCTGTGGAGCAGGGGCTGGAATACCCAGGTTGCAGTTTATTAATGTTTATTAATATTTCGCCTCAGTAGTTGAGAGTTAAAAGAAAAATTTGGGGGAAAAACAATTCAAATTTAGAATCTTCTTTCTTCCATAGAAATCGCAACCATTGCATTAATCCTGGGACATAGGATTAGGACAAAAGTACTGAGTTTGAAAGACATGGAATTACTGGGAATATGTAATTTAAAAATAGGAATTCAAAATTATTTTGGAACACATGAGGTTATTCTCTATTATTGTGTGTATGTTATTGCTTTGCCATTGGTGTGGGAATTACAGATTATATATTTGCATGCTAGTGACGTGAGCCTCTGTAAACGTATGCTAAAATATTAATATTATTAAGAACTTACTGTTTCTGAAAGGGTGGACTTAAAATAGTGTTGGAACAATAGAATAAGATTCATTTGTTAATATCTGAAGCATTTGGAATATAAGTAATATTCTGATTTTAAATGTTATCAAACTTTGTGTGTATTTTACAAATGTAACATGTATTCATGCAAGGTTTTGTTAACATGAGTATATAACCTAGCATAACTTGGACTGTGAGAGTTACTTGACTATTAGATTAAAACCCTATACATACTACAAAAGGTGATCTGAAGGGTGGTCCACCAAGATTAATGTCTTGCCTGTTTTCAGTAGTTAGAGAAATAGCAGAGGCTCTTCTTTTACAAACTGTATTTTATTCCTTGTGTGAGAACATTAAAAAACACGTGGAAATACGGACTACCCAGGGAAGAATAGAGTTTTTCCAGATAACTTTAACATTTCTGATTCGTCATAATTGGTAAACGCTAATTTTTGTCATATAGGTTAATAGTTAGGAATTTTTGAAAAGTGGAAGTATTAATGTTTTTCTAATAATTATAGGACCAGAAATTCATCTGAACTCAAATCAGCCTGGGCAGTCTCAATGCAGTGGAGTAATTAATATTTATTGTTTTGTTCATTTTTTAAAGACAAACTTCAGTCGGTGTCACTTCTTTAGAAATGACAAAACTACTCTCATCGTTTCCTTTAAGAATGTTAATTACATTTCATGTATGACCCTAAACAGCTTTCAGACAATAATGAGCCATTGTTAACGTTTTAAATCACAGTTCAGCTAGAGTGAGCATAAACGAATGACCTGGCAATCTCCTATTTTTGATCTTCTCTGTTAATTTTGCTTCATGGCTATAATGTCAAACAAGTAGTACAGCACAGAAAAAAAATTGTAGAGGCTAAACTATAGCCCTTTGTTTTTTTTTTCTAGTTTTAAATATTTTTGTAATTGTAGGTGTTAAAGAGTATGGTTGTAATTACAAATATAGCTTTAATTTTTAATTAGTTTTGAATCTACAGCATATTAAAATACTGATGAAATATTTGTAAAGGCAAGAATAATAGATGAAAATATATGTGGCTCTGTCCATGTAAGTTGGGAGAGGAATTGATGCCAGAAAAAGGCTCTTACCTGAAATTAATATGATTTATTTTAGTGATCTGATATTTGCCTGATTCTCCTTTTATTTATCTATTTTAGATGAGAAAAAAACCAAGAGCTGCTTTATTAATGGAAGAAATCTAAGTAAATATCTATTAAAAATGATCTCATTTTAAATAGAATTAAAGTGAGTATTTTCTGTAAAATAACAAAGTCCTAAATAGTATATAAAGAGTTCGTGGAGTTTTATCATAGAAAATTATTGCTTAATAGTAACATTAACAGCAGTGCTATCATTTGAGTATCTTGTTTGTTTGGCACTTGTCTGCATTATCTCGTTTAATCCCCTCAAATCCAGTAGGCTGTAGGTACTGTTTTCTCTTAATGTTGTAGAAGAAACAGAGGCTTGAATTTATTAGGCTTTTGGCTTCAGGTATCAAAACAGGAGACAGAAAACAGCTTAATTAATCAGGTTTAAAATAAATCTCACATAACAGGATGTCTAGAAGTGGTGGAGTGTAAGAGTTGATTCATTGAGTCAAGAATATCAGGGTTCAGGATCGGGTTCTCTGCCATCCTCTTGGTCTTCCTCTCAAGAATGTAGCAGGCTGCCTCAGGTTCCCAGCATCACTCCCTTACACACTCAAGTGTAAAGGCAGGAGGAAGGACAGGGTTTTTCTTTCTTTGTGTCTTATCAATCAGGGAGGAAAACTTTCCATTGAAGTTGCTTAGGAGACATCTTCTTATTCCTTATTAGAGAGAACTACAAAATTTCTTCCCCTAAACAAATTAGGCTAGATGTAATGGGATTACCATAATTGGCTCACGTGAACTACCTAAACAAAACTTGGGATCTTTAGCAAGGAAGATGTATTTTGAGGATATAAGGAGAATAAAAGGAATCCCTGCTTTCATGAGACTTTCAAGTTTGAAGGAGAAATATATAATAATAAGCAAATAAATGTACTAGGCAACTTCAAATAGTCATATATACTATAATAAAATAGTGTGATGTAGTGTAGAGAATGATTGGGAGGCTATGTTAGATTGGGTACTCAGGGGAAGGTTCTTGGAGAGGACATTTAAGCGGAGAACTGAGTAATTTTGAAAGAACCAGCCATAGAAAGACCAGGTTACGGGATATCAGGCATGTCTAAACTAGTGAGGAAACTTCTCAGCATCAAAATAATTGCTCAAGGATATGTTAAATGTGAGTGAAAATTGGGATGAAGAAGCTATACTTCCCTTGTTTTGTTTTGAAAATGGAGGAATTGGGTGTTGGATTCAGTTTATCTGATCTTCCTAGATAATAGGGTTGATGTCTTTTATCTTTCAAACCCTAAGGATAAACTTTTTCTAAAGGACAGTGGGGCTTTTATAATAATGATAATAGAAATAACTAAGATTTATTGAACACTTACAGCCTACTGGGTTAACAGAGGTTGGTACAATTGGCATTATTTTTCCTAAACCTTCTAGATTGGATTGGATACCCTCATAGCAGACTCTTTTATTTCTTTCTTACATTTATTATAAATAACGAATTATTTGTATTATTATTATTTTTTTGAGACAGAGTTTTGCTCTTTTGCCCAGGCTGGAGTGAAGTGGCACAATCCTGGCTCACTGCAACTTCCACCCACCCCTTGGGTTCAAGCGATTCTCCTACCTCAGCCTCCCTCGTAGCTGGGATTACAGGCATGCAACACCACACTTGGCTAATTTTTGTATTTTTAGTAGAGAGGGAGTTTCACCATATTGGCCAGGCTGGGCTCGAACTTCTGACCTGAGATGATCTGCCTGCTTCGGCCTGCCAAAGTGCTAGGATTACAGGCATGAGCCACCAAGCCTGGCCATTTGTGTGATGTTTAATGCCTCATCTTCCAGTTAGATTGGAAACTCCAGGAGGGCAAGGACCATGGTGTCTTCTTTACCATCATATTCCCACTGCTTAGCACAGTGGTTGCAAGGTTTTGTGATTATGTATTTGTGGAATAAATGAGTTAAGGATGTAATGAATTGGAAATGTGTCACAATAGTCTATCACCATATCTAGCTCATTTTCTCCCCAATACGCCTAGTATTTGGTGTAAAAATTAATGTATTTTCTAAAAAACATTTTTCTATAATATGGACGTTTAGTATTCTTTCTGTGAATTTCAGGACTATGGAAGATTATATTATGATGAAATGTGTGTATATTTTTAATGTGAATTTTTGACAGATTTTTTTTCATTTTCTTTGTGTTAAATTTAATATAAATGAAATTGTACTTTATAATTTTCAAAATATTTTAATGTATAGTACTTTGTTTTACTTAAGTCACACTATAATTGTATGAGCTAGGTGGTATTTCCATTGACTAGTAGTATTTATAAATGGAGATTGACTTATGCAGCTAGGGTAATACAGATAATATGTGGCAGACCTGAGCCATATTTAGAGTTTTTTGGTTCAGTATTTCTTTCATTATGCTACAGCTGCCTCTTTTATGATGAGAGATTCATATATATTTAAGAAGGTTTAAGTGTGGATTTGATTCAACAGAGAACCATAGATTAGATGATAGTTAAAAGTTTATGTCAGTACTTTCATTAAACAAAAAATATTGTTACAGTGTGTTAAACACAATCTGTAAAATTACTTACCTCCAGAAGTGCCACATCATGACTAAACGCTGATTTTTGTTTGAAATCCTTATGCTTTTGTTACTTAAGTGGATAGGTACGGGACTTAGGATAGTTTTGGGTTTTGAATTTGTTAAGACAGGCTAATTTTTATCAGTGAACTCTTCTTTATTCCTTTGCCATTTAGCTTCAATTTGGAGTACTGGATTAGGGGTAGGGAAAGGTAAGGTTTTTTTTGCTTTTATACCTCTCTCTAACAAGGGAGGAAAAGTCTTTCAGTATGAATTGTTGAGAGAATATTCTTTTTCTTTTTTAATGTGGTAAAATATATATAACCTAAAATTTACCATTTTAACCATTTTTAGGTGTACAGTTCGGTGGCATTAAGTGCATTCACATTATCGTACAGCCATCGCCATTCTCCATCTCTAGAACTTTTTCATGTTTCCGGACTGAAACTCTGCACCCATTAAACAATCACTCCCCACTCTCGCCTTCTCTGTGCCCTTGACAACTACCATTCTATTTTCTGTCTCCAAGAATTTGACTAGTCAAGTTATCTCATATAAGTGGGATCATACAGTATTTGTCTTTTTGTGGCTGGCTGCTTTTGATAGCTTAATCCCCATAGCAGCTTCGTAGATATAATCCCCATTTTACATATGGAGAAATTGAGTCTCAGAGGTTGTATATTTTGTCCAGGGCCACAGAGTAAATTGTATAGCCTGGATTCAAACTCAGGTTTCTGACTGCACTGCCCATTTTAACTATTTTGACTCAGTATGTTTCATCGCTTAACATGGGGGAGAAATTGTAATGGAAGTTGTGGAAGGTGGCCTGAAGGTGCTATGGGATTCCTGAAAAAAGGCATTGAATCTAGCCTAGGGCTGTGAGACTGTCAGGAAATACTTCTAAGAGGATGTTTATTGAGAGGCTAGCATTAGTCAACTTGGAAGATGGGGCAAGT
This sequence comes from Rhinopithecus roxellana, assembly GCF_007565055.1. Classification (NCBI taxonomy): domain Eukaryota; kingdom Metazoa; phylum Chordata; class Mammalia; order Primates; family Cercopithecidae; genus Rhinopithecus; species Rhinopithecus roxellana. The sequence goes on from NC_044551.1 coordinate 144,407,966, forward strand.
AAAAGGTATTTTAGCCAGAGAGAGAAGCATGACAGCAACACGAAGGCATTTAAAGGTATGATGGGAGGGGAATGTACATATTCACCATTTTTAGTTGGGGTGGGAGGCAATAGAGGTTAAGAAGTTAAGGGAAGATTAGAAGCATTTTGTATCTGCTAGAAAGGGGGATAGAATTATAGGTACCAAAAGTGCCCCACAGATAGCTACAGATTCTTTGGCTGGTATCTGAGATTTAACCGCAAGGATGTAGGTGCTCACCAGAGAGGAAGATGCCAGTTAGGAACTCAGGTTATAATTTCAGATAGAGCTGTTTCTCATTCTGTAACTAGAGGCGGAGTAATCCGGCATAAGTTACTTTATTTATTTATTTATTTTTTTGAGATGGAGTCTCAGCTCTGTGGCCCAAGCTGGAGTGCAGTGGCCGGATCTCAGCTCACTGCAAGCTCCGTCTCCCAGGTTCACGCCATTCTCCTGCCTCAGCCTCCCGAGTAGCTGGGACTACAGGCGCCCGCCACCTCGCCCGGCTAGTTTTTTGTACTTTTTAGTAGAGACGGGGTTTCACCGTGTTAGCCAGGATGATCTTGATCTCCTGACCTTGTGATCCGCCCGCCTCGGCCTCCCAAAGTGCTGGGATTACAGGCTTGAGCCACCGCGCCCGACCATAAGTTACTTTAAACTTTGGAGTCAGGAATATGTGATATCTAGGAAAAAAGGATCCTATAATTATGAGTCTCTTTTGTTGTCTCTTCCAAGCAGCATATAGCCTGTTGGACTTTTTTTGTTTTGTTTTTGGACGAGGGCACCTGGGAAACTCCGTGTGATACAGGGAGCAGTAGTAGTGCAATCATACTGGTTCTGTTACCTAGTCATTTCTGTAATACTGGCTATTAGAAAAAATAGAAATAATTTCTTTGTTTTATTTTTTTCACATCATTATATGCTATTTGTCATTTATAATTGGATTAAAATTATTTGATGATTATACATTATCAGTATATTTAAGCGATAGCTATCCTGGGAAGCTATTAAGGTGTTTCAGTACATTTTTTTTTTTTTTTTTTTTTTTTTACCCTGGATTAAACTTAGTGACTGATACTGTTATTCCTTCACTTAGCAATATTGTAATGGAAAAACTTGAGTGATTTTCTTGCTATCAGATACATTACACATACATATACACACATATGTGTATGTGTGTATATCTTGATAGTAGTTTTCAGGTAGGTGTTCATCTTGGGAATGACTTAGTAATTAATTTTGAATTCAGATTTTACTGAGTCAGTTATGTAAGTAAGTGAGTTGGACTTACGAATTCAGTGCCAGAAAGATTAGGGTATAGGCAAGTTTTTACTGAATTATTAAAGGTTGTTGATGCTTTTCTATAAGATAGGAGTATAATCGACAAGAGTAATCATTGACAAGATAACATAGAAAGTACTGGCAAAAATGCTGCTGGCTGACAAAATGCTGTTGGGTTTGTATTAGGTCCCCAGCAGAATAGCAGAATGGCTCCCTTGAAGGGTTAATTGTATAGAATCATATAGAATTGTACAGAATAATAATTGTATAGAATAGCCTAAGAAAATAGAGCTTCTTAAAAGGCTGGATTTTGCCAAAATAGCATTTAAAATGTTTTTAAAACTTGTTAACTATTTTATACTGTAAATGTATATATATATTTTATGAGATGGGAATCATATTTATTCTGCTATCTCCCCACTCCGTTATTCATTAAAAAAATGTTAACCGTCTGTTATATGTCAGCCTCTGTTGAGCCTTCCTGAGTTAGATCTTAATAACCTGGCAATCTGCCCATCAGGAACTCCCCATTCAGAGGGGCCTCACTATCAGCCACTACCACACTGGGTAGCAAGCACTATAATGGGTATGCTGAAGGTGCTATGAGATTCCTGAAAAAAGGCATTGAATCTAGCCTAGGGCTGTGAGACTGTCAGGAAATATTTCTAAGAGGATGTTTATTGAGAGGCTAGCATTAGTCAGCTTGGAAGATGGGGCAAGTAAAGGGTATTCTAGCCAGAGAGAGAAGCATGTACAGCAACATGAAGGCATTCAAAGGTATGATATATTTGGTGAACTGCAATAAAGCTTGTAGGGATCAATCTGGCAGATTGAATACGAGCTATTTCAAGAACAGCCTTAAATGACAACTTGACCTGGGAGATAAACAAATTTTTGTTTTTGTGTTTGTTTTTTGGAGACGGCGTCTCACTCTGTCACCAGACTGGAGTGCAATAGTGCGATCTCGGTTCACCGAAACCTCCACCTCCTGGGTTCAAGCAATTGTCCTGCTTCAGCCTCCCAAGTAGCTCCCAAATATGTAGTCTCCCAAGTAGACTACAGGCATGCGCCACCATGCCCGGCTAATTTTTATATTTTTAGTAGAGACGGGGTTTCACCATGTTGGCCAGGCTGGTCTCGAACTCCAGACCTCAAGTCATCTACCTACCTCAGCCACCCAAATTGCTGGGATTACAGACGTGAACCACCGTGCCCACCCCGAGATAAGCAATTTTAAGCAGAAAAGTTACACTGTCTGAGGTACATTTTAGCAGAATTGTTTTGGAAATCATGTGGAGCGTGGAGTAAAAGGGGAGATTGATCCATTAGGAAACTATTACTGTAACAATACAAATGCTTATAGTGTCATCATTTTTCTACACCAATACAGTGGACATTTCAGAATGTAGAATAGATCAGACCTAGTGGCCTAAGTGTGAAAATCGGGATTTTTAAAGACGGCTGCAATTGTTGGTAGAAGTTTTAGTCATAGACTTTGGGATACAGGAGGAGGACCAGGTAATTTTAAATGTGTAAGGAGGAAGATGCTGAGTTTAGTTTGAGATGCCATTAAGACCTAGCCATGGAGAACTTTGGGAGGAACTTGGATATGTAGCTTTTGAGTTCATGGAAGAAGTCTAGGCTGGAGATAAAGAATTGAGAAAGGGTAAGTGTAAGGACTAAGGCTTTAATAGGGTAAGTAATTTAGCCAAAACACACATGTTAAAGCTGGAATCTGAACTCAAGGTTTAGTTTATTATTTCTCTCTTTAAAAAAAAAAAAACCTGATTGAAATCTAACATTCATACAGAAAAGTGCATATATCCTAAACGTGTAAATTTGATGAGTTTTCACAAACTGAACACACCAGTGTAACCAAGTACCCACATCAAGAAAAAGAACATTACCAGCACTCTGGAAGCTTCATATGTGCTACCCACCTTGCTTGATTTTTAACAGCAAAGATCAGTTTTGCTTGTTTTGGCTACTTATGTATGGCCTATTTGTTTTTGCATCTTATACCATTTGAAGGCACAAAATGGGGATAAAGCCATTCTTCATGGGAATGTGCAGGGAGAAAGTGTGAGGAAATTAGAGATGGAAGTTCGGGGAATATTTAAGGTATAGGTGGAATAAGAGTTTGAAATTGGGATAGAAAAGAACAGAGACATATGAGGGAAACGATAAAGGACTGGCATCAACAGAAATCAAGAAAAGGGAGTATTGAGAATGGAAGGGTGAGCTACCATGCCAGATTTGTAGAATGAACAAGAAGGTTAAACAGGGCTGAGTTTTGTTTTGTTTTGTTTTGTTTTGAGATGGAGTCTCACTCTGTCGCCCAGGCTGGAGTGCAGTGGAGTGATCTCAGCTCACTGCAAGCTCAGCCTCCTGGATTCATGCCATTCTTCTGCCTCAGCCTCTCGAGTAGCTGGACCTATAGTTGCCCACCACCACGCCCAGCTAATTTTTTTGTGTGTGTATTTTGTATTTTTAGTAGAGATGGGTTTCACCGTGTTAGCGCCATGATGGTCTCAATCTCCTGACCTCGTGATCCGCCTGCCTCGTCCTCCCAAAGTGCTGGGATTACAGGTGTGAGCCACCACACCCTGCCAAACAGGGCTGAGTTTTTAAGAAACCATCTGTGACCTCAGGGAGGACAGTTTCAGTGGAGTAAACTCAAGTTAGCATACAGTGTTTTGGGAAATTGATATAAGATGAGGTGGTGGAGATGTCAAATGTGGACAGCCTTCATTGGAGAAAGGAAGCATAGAGAGAAGACTTAACTGGAAGGGGACATACTTTTTTTTTTTTTTTAACTTGGAGAATTTTGCAAGGAGGGGCAATAGTTGAGGGAATGTTTTTTGGTTTTATTGTGTTGTAAAGAGGTTTTGTGAACTCCAAAGTATTTTAAACCACTTTTATTATCATTAAAGGATGACCATAATGGGATGCTACAGGGGACATGGAAAGGAAAGCCAATAGGTAAAGTGGTTTTTAGCTTTAGTTAGATGGGTGTTGAAAGTGACTGAGTGTATGAATTTTTAAAAAGTGATTTTTGGGATGGATTACACTTGCTACCTTTTGTCAACTGATTTTTAAAAACTTTTTGAATTGTAGGAGATTAGAATTAAAGGGATCATTTCAAAGCGATGACTAGAAAATAACTTGTGGTACAATGAAGAAAACTAAATTAATAGCTGCTCACCCTCGCTACCAATCAGGCTATTAGCTTGTAAAGCAAAAATTTGATGGGAAATTATTTTTTAACTCTCCCTTGGTTAGCCAACTCTAACTTTTCTTTAGAATTGTATCTCTAAATTTCCTTTCTACTTTTTAAATTGGTAGAAGAGACAAATGAGAATACCTGAATAAAGTCCATATTTACAGAGCACAAATTGAGTCCATTTGATTAGCTTACTAGTACTCTTTAAAATACCTTTTATTATTTGAGTAATAAATATTCCAAGAAGAAAAATTTAGAGATACAGATAAGCAAAAATGAAGAAAATAAAAATAACCATATACCCTTCTAGACTTTTTAATATCCATACATGCATATACAGATTTTGATATTATTTAATAAGAAAAAAATCAAAGCCACTTGACCAAAAAGCACCCTTTTAAATACCAGGAGAAAAGGCAACAAAAGATAACATTTGTGAGCATGTATCGATTTCCAAGTTCCAATAAATACCTCCCTCAAAAACAAGTTTTTCAAAAAAGTTTAAATTCACTTACTGTTCATTTATTCATTAACTACTTTTTTCAGCATCCTGCTCTGTGCCAGGCACTGTATAAGGCAGTGGGCAAGGTAAACCCTGCCAGAAAAGCAAACAGGGCTTTTGGCATAGGGCCAATTTTGTGCTTGGAAGAAGTCCAGAAGTGAGAGAGATGGTGATGGTTTCTAGAAGCAAAGTATTCAGTAGTGCTGTAGTGTGTGTGTGTGTGTGTGTGTGTGCGCGCGCGTGTGTGTGTGTGTTTCAGGGTAGTAGGATGTTTTTGGAAAAGAGGTAGAGGCTACAGAAATAAGCAATGACCAATTCTTGAAAGCCAGCCTAAGAATTCTGAACTCATCCTGAGGCCAGTGGGGCCCACTCTAAGATTGGGAAGCAACTTGATCAGAGTTTGTTTTCTACCAACCTGAGAACAAGAAACAAGTAATCTGAAATACTCATTTCATTTTACCCAGGTGTAACAAAACACAGATGGATTGATTAAATTCCTTTTGTCATTTTTAAGAAGATAAGCTTAACCTCAGAGGAAAGCAAATGTACATATAGAAGTGATATAAAGTATGGTTTATTATCGGTGTTCTATTTTATGATAAAATTAATATTTTTCTCTGTCAATAAGGGAAGTTTATAAAATGTTGTGAATTATCATTTGTAAAGCATGAATTCTTTATTAAAATTATCTTATTATTTAAAAATACACAATCAGTCCTTTCTATCTGTAGGTTCTACATCTGAGGATTCAATCAACAGTGGATCAAAAATATTCGAAAATCAAAAATGGATGGTTTCATGTTCACTGATCAGTGTAGACTTTTCTTCTTGTCATTAGTCTCTAAACAATACAGTATAAGAACTGTTTACATAGCATTTATATTGTATTAGGTGTTATAAGTAATCTAGAGATGATTTAAAGTATAGGGAAGGATGTACATAGTTTATATGCAAATACTGCACCACTTTATAGAAGGGACTTGAGCATCCATTGATTTTGGTGTCTGCAGTGGGTAGGGGGTAGCCCTGGAACAAACCCCCTATGGATATGGAAGGATGACAGTATCTAAATTTAAAATTTAAGTAATTAAAACAAAGTTCTATGTAATATATTACTAATAGTATATTTGACTTTTACACAAATCTCGTGATTGTCTTATCAGAGCTTTGAAATGCAACTGATAGTATTTAGGGCTATTTATTTTTTGTTGTAGTTATCAAAGATACAATAAATTAGGTTTATCTCTATGTATTTAATATAATTTGCAACATCCAGCATGAGAGGAATTAAGTACAGTTTACAGCCATTGCTGTTCTAAGCAAAATTCTTAAGTGCTTTGATCATTAATTTAGCATGCTTATATTCATTTAAAATCGGCAATGAGGAGCATATGCAGGTCAACTTGATTTTTCTCTTGGTAACTGGAATAAAGTGACATTATTTGAAAAATCTTCAATAAAGGTAATGATCTTGGTATTAATTGTAAATTAGCTAGTTATTGGTAGGAGAGACAATGATTGCACTGGCTTCCATTAAACTTTGCTAGTTGATTATCTATATGGTGTGTACTGGGATTTGTTTATGTTATGGATATATACTTCTTGTCTGTTTTGCTTCTTTTCTGACAAGTCTAGGAGCTTTGAAGTGTTTAAGAACTGTGTATGTGTTGTAGTGGCCTGGTGTCATTTAGAATATACCTGAGAAATTGTGTCAAACTGCAAACTGAAACCAAAGTGAAAAATAGTTTAGTTTTGCCAGCCCTTTAAGGTATTAAAGATTGCTTAAAGATACTTTGTTATGTTACTCACTTTACTTATCACATTTTTTCTTAGTATGGAAGTTTTTTCTTGTTAATATGGAAGTAATATGACAAATTAAGTAATGGTGTTTTTATCTGTGTATTTAAGGAATTATAGAAGGCAAAGAAACAGGTATAAGTTAATGTCAATTTTCCATGTCTACCAATTCACTTAAGTAGCTTTAACCCAAATAAAAGGGTCTTGACTTTTGATTCTGATCAGAAAATGTCATCCTTTTGTCCATTTACTTTAAATAAGTAGTTATTTGTGGTACAACTTGCATATTTCTGATTGTTTCTGTAGTTACCTTTGATTTTTTTCGGATAATTGCAAGGCTGATGATACTTTGAAAATTTTTGGACTTCCTTTCCTTTGACAGAGAAGAGAATAGTTTCGTATCTTTTTAAATGCATGGACATTTAACTATTTGAAATAAGTGCTATTTAGTATTCAGGGCCCTATTCAGACAAAACTAGTGACTGTAACTGAGGCTTATGGGAAGTTTTCAATTTCCTAAGTTATATTGCTATAGCCACTGTACTGAGAAAGAACTACAGTACTGTCTAATTATGGCATTTGGTCCGATCAAGGTGAGTTATATAGAAAGGAAAAGGGAATCAAATATAGGATTAATCATTTTTTAGATTTTATAACAGATATGATTTGTCAACAAAGTTGGAGGATTAAAGAACAATTCCTGGGGCTGTTTGATTTTAAGTAATCCAATCTGGATAGATTATAATACATATTTTTTGAAATATGTAGCTTACTAGTGAGACTATTTCAGTTTTAAGACCAATGAGTTTCCCCCAGTGTGGCTTTAATGGGGGTTTCTGACCTTTTTTTTTTCCTAGCTGTTGATGTATTGATGGGAATCCCTACGACCATAAGTTACCATGGCTAAGACACTCATTTTTCTGTTGTTTGAAAGTTAGAGAGAGAAGTATCTCTCTTTTCCCTCTATACTTTTTTATTACTGTATGATTAGTTCTCTTCTATTAGTCAATATAACTGACTTCCAAGGTGCATTTTGCATTGAGTGAAATCCTGAGATTGTTGGAGCCTTCATATTTTTTTCCCTGTCAGTCATCTTGCTGCTTGACACTAAAATGAGCTTAATAAGATTTTTATCTATTATTGGAGGATTCCAGGCCTATCTGTTTTCCCTAGGAAGGCTACAATATTTAACAAACAAGGTTATTGAAATATTTTAGAACTTTAAATCTTTTGACGTTACCCAAATTGGAGGGCCTTGTAACTTTGAATTACTTTCTAAGACCTCTTTCCTTCCAGTAATGGGAAACTTATTTATTCAACATTTTAAAAGGCAGAAATCATTTTTATAAAATGTACTGCTTTCTAATTGTCTAAAATGACAAGCGATCACTTACCCAGCAGTGCACAAGACTTCCAAAATAGTTGAGCAGGGGGTGAGGGACTAGAAGGGGCGTGGGTGGTGGTGGTGGTGGTGGTATCGGTATGCTTTTTTAAAAAAGTATATTTACTAGAAAGGGCTTAAGATACTTTGCTTTTGTGATAGGTGCACTTGCACAAAACTCATTTTAACCTGTAGTCATGATTTCTTCTGTGTGACCCACCCGGAGTAACCAGGCTGCAAAGCATTATACCACATATAAAAGCAACATTCAGATGCCTGTTTTGCTTTTATTTATTTGCATATGTAATTTATTGTACCCGTGAAAAAAGGAAGTTCTTATAAAAAGCAAAAAAATAGGAAAAACAAGCAAATTGTCATTTCTTGTAGATTATGATTTAGAATTTAGGTAAAAAAATTAAGTTAGAGCGATTCCATTTAATCTTAGTACTGAGTTTTGATAACAATGTGTAAAAGCAAAATAATTTTATTTAAAACATTATGAAAAGATGCTGACAGTAAATTTACAGAGTGCATTGGTATTACTATTTGTTGGACGTGTTGGATTCCAGACTGTAAATTATTGTTACTCTGTTCCGTAAAGACTACTAATTTTTAATATATGTTTATATTGAAGTATTTATTCATATTATAGATCATGGATTACCACTTCATTCTGAAAAAAGAGAATTATAGTTTTCATATTTAGAAACTGAGAAAGGATTTTTTAAAATTGAAGAACCAGATGGTTTAACATCATATGCTATTAATTTTTGCATATTTTAGTTTCTGAAATAAATGTACATTATGGTTCTGATTGAGTATGTTTTCCTTTTAATGTAGCATTTCAAGGATTACTATGAAGACCTTCTAATTCACATAGGTGGATGATATTAGAGGTAACCTTGATTTGATGTAAGGCAGCAAATCAAAGACCATCTTTTGAAGCCCATTTTAAGGCCTTGAAATCCAGTGCCTCAGTGCACTGCAGTGATGAAGCAGCGGAAGTTTTTGTTCTCCTGACATAATTGAAATGAAGATAAAACTTTTCATTTCTCTGTTTAATATTATACTATCAATTACATTATATAATTTATTATAGCAGTATTATAATAAAAGACAATTCTGTTTGGGGTTTATCTTATCACTGTCATATCTTACATAAGCAACGGAGGAGAGAAACAAAATTTTGGGTATGATTCTTCCCAAGTAATCTACAAATTACTGGTTTGTTCTTTTTTTTTTTTTTTTTTTTGAGACGGAGTCTCGCTTTGTCGCCCAAGCTGGAGTGCAGTGGCCGCTGGATCTCAGCTCACTGCAAGCTCCGCCTCCCGGGTTTAGGCCATTCTCCTGCCTCAGCCTCCCGAGTAGCTGGGACTACAGGCGCCTGCCACCTCGCCCGGCTAGTTTTTTGTACTTTTTAGTAGAGACGGGGTTTCACCGTGTTAGCCAGGATGGTCTTGATCTCCTGACCTCGTGATCCGCCCCTCTCGGCCTCCCAAAGTGCCGGGATTACAGGCTTGAGCCACCGCGCTGGCCGGTTTGTTGTTCTTAAGGGAAAGAAAAGAATATCTTTTAACTTGGATGATAATCTCTTCTATAGATGTGTTGAAACCTGGAAATTGAAGAAAATCCTATTAATTGAACTTAATTTGAGTAAGGTAATTGACTTTGTGTTGTTTAGGGTTCTTTACTGAAATGGCTACTGCAACACTAGAAGTAGATAAACATTTTTGCCTGAAGCTTGTTAAGGCAGCCAGGAAATCTTTTCTCTTACTTGGCATAAGTAAAGATATTTTTCCATAGGATATTGCCAAAGATTCATTTGGCTTGGCAGTCGCATGGATTGTTTTGTGTTTGCTTTTGAGGGCAATAATTCTGCCCCATGAAAATATTAGTCATTATTATTACTTTTTAAAAAAATCTTTGGTCTTCTAAAAAAGATAAAGGGCCAATGTATAATTTCTTAGTAAACTATTAACATGTTTGAATGACCCAAGGAACATAATGATGTTCTGCTAATGACTTCATTCATCATCTTGCTGTCCCAGTGAGGTAGATATTGTACTCTATATTGTGGACAAAGAATCTGAGGCAAAAGCAGTTAGAAACTTAAGGGCACACATTTCAGTATTTATAGAATCTAAATTGGAACCCACTTGTTTCATTGAACATTTGTAGTTTAATGGGTATAGAGTTTCAGTTTTGCAAGAGGGAAAAGTTCTGGAGATCTGTTTCACAACAATGTGAATACATTTAACACTACTGAACTGTACACTTAAAAATGGTTAAGATCGTAAATTTTCTATGTGCACAATAAAAAATCTATTAGAAATTATTTTCGTTTGCTTATTAAGTACATTTTTAGTGAAGAATATTCTGGAGGTGAAATGTTCATCATTTGGCTCATCTCTTATCCAATATGAAACTGCTTCAATTTCATCACTTAAAAGGAACCTGAGTTTCTACTTCGGTTTGGACTAAGCAAAGTCTTTTCTTTCCTTTTTACTAGATTGTATTTCTTTTTAAAATCTAGTCAAGATAAGATATAAATCAGAATTATGACTTACAATTTATATTATGTGACTTATATTATACAAAGAATAAACATATCTGTCATTCTGAGAATCTCCCGCCTTTTTTTTTTTCTGAAAGCTCAAGTAAAACTGGATTTTTAGATTTTTAGATTTTTAGATGTTTTTGACTATGTAAAAATTTATTTTAAAGACCAGGTGTGGTGGCTCAGGCCTGCAATTGCAGCACTTTGGGAGGCTGAGGCAGGTGGATCACCTGAGGTTGGGAGCTCTAGACCAGCCTGGCCAATATGGTGAAACTCTGCCTCTATTAAAAATACAAAAATTAGGCATGGTAGCGGGCTTCCGTAATCCCAACTACTTGGTAGGCTGAGGCAGGAGGATTGCTTGAACCCGGAAGGTGGAGGTTGCAGTGAGCCGAGATTGCGCCACTGCACTCCAGCCTGGGTGACAGAGCGAAATTCCATCTCAAAAAAAAAAAAAAGTTTATTTTAAAGGTACACTTATTCTGTAATTTTGGTAATGATGAAGCATTTGTTTTAAAAATAGAGTAAAAAGTACTTGCGGTTTATTTTCATGAAACGGGATAGAAATCGCTCATCTCATTTAATTAAAAAAAGAACCACTGGTGAAATCCAATCTTTTCCTTTCTCCAATATCTGTCAAGATTTGTTTTGTATATCTGTATTTTCTGAAATTGTTACCCTTTATCTTTTACATTAAAAAGATTAATAATATAGGGTCAATTCTTTAGGTATTTTAAATTATGTGATTTACTCTATCTAGTGTATTTGCCTATTTATATAACTATTTATTTTGACCTATTTATGTAACTACTTATTTCTAAGTCAACCCTCTGTAAGTGTAGATGTCTAAGTCTAGCTTATATATAACTTATAAGTTATATGAAAATACCACGTTGTAACTCATAAATGTATACAATTATAAAAAATATTAAGAATAATTGTAATTAAAGTTAAAAAAGTAAAAGTGTGCCATCCTAAATTTCTCAGTGCTTTTAAAGTGTGAAACGTATTCATTTTTGTGAATCACAACCTAATACTCTCATAGTATTTAATACTATGAGAGTAAGCCTTTAAGTATAGAGTATTGAGTTAATACTCCTCAGTTCATGGCATGATATCATCGTTGGTTTGTGTCAGGCCTTTCTGCTGTTTAATTGACATTAATTCATTTACTCACTTGTTTATTCTCTATTCCTGTTCCTCATTTCTACAACCCCCAGCCCCACAGGAAATCATTTAGACCTACCCATCTTGCTGTGTGTATATCCAGTTTCTATTTCTAACTGCCACAGTGGGGATTTACTATTTTGCTTTGTTTTATAACTGCTTGAAAATTCCTATCTTCACGTTATTTCTTTATTTTTTTCTTTGAGACAGAGTCTCGCTCTGTCACCCAGGCTGGAGTGCAGTTGCACGATCTTGGCTGACTGCAAGCTCCGCCTCCCGGGTTCATGTCATTCTCCTGCCTCAGCCTCCTGAGTAGCTGGGACTACAGGCACCCACCAGCACGCCCAGCTAACTTTTTAAAATTTTTTTTTATTTTTAGTAGAGACAGGGTTTCACCATATTAGTCAGGATGGCCTCGATCTCCTGAACTCGTGATCCGCCCGCCTCGGCCTTCCAAAGTGCTGGGATTACAGGCGTGAGCCACTGCGCCCGGCCTTCTTTATATTTTTTTAAAGAGAGAAGCCAACCTATTTGAATGTAGGCTAGATAAACTTTTTTTTTTTTTTTTTTTTTTTTTTGAGACGGAGTCTCGCTGTGTCGCCCAGGCTGGAGTGCAGTGGCCGGATCTCAGCTCACTGCAAGCTCCGCCTCCCGGGTTCCCGCCATTCTCCCGCCTCAGCCTCCGAGTAGCTGGGACTACAGGCGCCGCCACCACGCCCGGCTAGTTTTTTTTTTGTATTTTTAGTAGAGACGGGGTTTCACCGTGTTAGCCAGGAGGGTCTCGATCTCCTGACCTTGTGATCCGCCCGCCTCGGCCTCCCAAAGTGCTGGGATTACAGGCTTGAGCCACCGCGCCCGGCCTTAGATAAACTTTTTAATGCGCAAATATAACCTAATTCAGTGATTCATGAAAATGAGTAACACTTTGAAAGTATTGAGAAATTGAGGACAGCATATTTATTTTTTAACCCATTGACTTATTATAATTTTTATTTTTAATGTTTTTGATTGAAAAATTATATACATTTGTGTGGTACAATATGGTGTTTTGATATATGTATGCAGTGAGGAATGATTAAATCAGGCTAATTAACATATCTGTCACCTCTCTTACCTATCATTTTTTATGGTGCGACATTTGAAAGGTATTCTCTTCATTTTAAAATATATAATACTGACTTTTAAAACTCAATAAGTAATTTAAGAATAAACTTCATTCTCTATTAAACACCAAATTTAGTTTTTCTTTGCTACTGGTTATAGCATTGCATAGGACATCAGTTTTAGTAGGGATTCAGTAGATATGTTTATTTCATTTAACGCCATACCCACGAATTTGTTAATTGGCTTGGACATTTGCGCAAGTTAATTCATGCTTGGAGCCTTAATATTTTAAAATGATTCGGACATCAGTCAAGCAACCAGAATTTATTACAAAAGCAGTAAGATATGTAGTTTCTAGTTTGCATTCTAGATGTTGACAGCTTTCCTCGCCCAAATTATTGCATCTGATCCACACTATTATTGTGTGTGGTAAGCATGTCAGGCATTATATCCATTTTAGTAAAGGAGAAGTTGAGTCAAGGCATTAAATGGCCTGCACAAGGTTATATGGCTGTTAAGTCATAGTCAGGACTATAACTGAAATTTTCTGACTCCTACACCAGTATTCTTTATTTATACCAGTGTTTTCAAACTCTGTTATAGAAGAAATTGAAAGAGGTGGCATCATATGAAATAAGGACCAGAGAGGCCATCTTAGATGAAATGTTTTATTTATTTAAAAAAAGGTGCTGCTCTTTTAAGTAAAACTTTGAAAATCATTGCACTCTATTGTCGCTGTTTTTATTTTGAGATGGAAGCGCTAAGTCAAATTTGTCAATGGTAACTCCAAAAAGGGATAAGAAAAAGTCATCTGTTCCTGAAATGCTTGGTGCATTTACATTATCTATCTTGTCATGTCACTCCCCATTACATTTAGAATAAAACTCAGACTAACAGTGGTCCACAGGACACTGAATTATTTGGTCCTTGCCTAATTCTGCAGACACATGTCTTGCTATTTTCCCTTTTATTCCTGATCCCCCATAACCGCCTTTCAGTCCTTGAATATGCTAACACTGTGACACCTCAGTACAGTGTTCCCTTTCCCCAGCCCTTTCTGTGACTGGCTCCTTTTGATCTGTCAAGTCCCAGTGCCTTCCCTGACCATCCTTTCTAAAGTAGGTCCTCCCATATTCTCCACTCGGTACCTTGTTTCACTTGTGTCCTGTAACCCAAAGTGAAATTATTTAATTACTAGTAGACTCTAAACTCCATGAGTGCAGGGACCATGTTTACCATGTTTTCTTTTGAATCCTTAGTCACTTTGCACATAGTTGCCCCTAGTTAAATATTTATTGAATGAGCAAATGTTGAATGAATTACGAGTTATCAAGAGATGCTCAATTTATATTCACTGTCCTCTGAGAAAAATATCAAAGTATATGCATTTGATGAATATTTCCATAGAATGATTTTAATGCATTAGTACCTAATAGTTATAGTCATGATTTAAAGAATATTACGTGAGATTTTTTTTTTTTTTTTTTTTTTAGGTGGAGTTTTGCTCTTGTTGCCCAGGTTGGAGTGCAGTGGTATGATCTCAGCTCACTGCAACCTTCACCTCCTGGGTTCAAGTGATTCTCCTGCCTCAGCCTCCCGAGTAGCTGGGATTACAGGCACATGCCACCACGCCTGGCTGATTTTTGTATTTTTAGTAGAGACGGGGTTTCTCCATGTTGGTCAGGCTGGTCTCGAACTCGTGACCTCAGATGATCCGCCTGCCTCAGCCTCCCAAAGTGCTGGGATTACAGGCGTGAGCCACTACACCCGGCCCAGATTCTTCATATATGATTAATACTCACAACAATGTTGTGAAGTTAGTAGTTTATTTCACTTTATAGGCAGTGCAACAGAGTTAGAAAGGTTTGTTGATATTTGCCCAAAGACACTTAGCTAGTAAGTGGCAGAACTGGGATTTGAACTTAGGTCTGTTTGTAACTAAAGTCAGCACTATTTTCACTCTGTTTTGCTGCTTCCTAAATTAATGCTTAAGTTCTCTGGAAGATTTGCTTCTGATGAATACTTTGCTTTCCCAATGATGCTGGATGAAGGAGGTGTTACTGTAATAAGGTGCTAATTGAATGGCATACAGAGTAAGTGCAAAAGAAATTAAAGAAGGAAAAGGTATGTGCTGAAGTCATCAGGGAAACCTCATGGAGCAGCTTTGGGACTTTAGTTCATTCAATTAATGCTATGAAAGTGTTCTGCATACAGGACCTTGTAGGATAGATGGGATATAAATAAATATAGAAGGGAAATGAGGGTATTTTAGTTTGGAGAAACTGCTTAGAAGTGTTGTGGGTATCCTGGAAGCAGTAGGGAGGACTAGTGTGACTGGAAGAGAGGATTTATCTTGGAGAAATGTGGGATATATGTTGAAAAAGTAGATGAGGATGATTGGGGGTATATAAACTACATAGAATTTAAATTTTTTTCTGTGGTTGCTAAGAACAGTGTCATTGTGGGATACAATAACACTTTAGGAACTTCAGTCTGGTAACAGTATGCAGGTTTTAAGTATGATAGTGCAGCATTGGTAGCACAGTGAATAACAGTGGCAGTTCTGACCCTGGGCTTGAATTCCACCCCTTTCACTTGCTGGTTTGTGAGTTTGCAATATTATTTCACTTACTGTACTGTTGTTTCTCCTCTGAAATGGAAATTGAACAGTAGAACCTTTGGCCTGATGCCAGAGATTATGATTCAGTGGGTCTAAGGTATGGGGAAGGAATACCCCCTTCTCCCAAATCAGACTTAGTTACATCTCCTATGTGGTCCCGGAGGGCTCTGTATTTGTTTACTGTTTCTTTTCTGACCTCAGGTGCAAAAAGTTGAATTAATCAAACTCTTCAGATTAATGACAGACTAAATAATGACAAACTATCAGCTTTTGGCAAGACTCTTGTTTTATTTAAAATAGTTCTCATTTATCCTCAGTGTTTTAATTCTTTGCCCACATACATGTTCATACTAATTTTTTTTGGATATGTCTGTCTCTTTAAAAAATATATGGTGCTGTTTTATGTACACATTTTAAATTTATATAGATGATTTTGTGCTAAAGATCTTCTGTTTCTTTTTTCATTCAACATGTTAAAATGCTTTTTGTGATAGAAAACTTCAAACAGATCCAAATGTAGAGAAAATACCAACCCCCCATGTGTCCATCATCCAGCATCAACAATTATCTGCTCAGAGCTAATCTTGCTTCATATTATTAACTATTCCTCCCCTAGTACCTCCTCCCCACAACTCCATCTCTGCAAACTGTATTATTTTGAAGCAAATCTGAGACTTTTTTTTTTTTTATCGTATTTCAGTGCTAAAAACATCAAAAAACCGCTATCCATTTGGATCTCTGTATATCTGTTTCATAACTTGTAACTACTCTACGTACGTCAGTGAATGTAGTTACCACATCTCTGGCCCTCTGGTGATGGTCACCTACGTTGTCTGTAATATTCTGCTACCACAGACAACTTTGATTTTCATTTTCATACATGTCCTCTTACGGGCTTTTGGGAGAACTTTGATTTTTCAGAGTGGCATCTCTGGATAATAGGGTATATATACATATGCTTCATTTCACTAAGTTTTGTCAACTTGATTTCCAGAATGTCTGTATTAGTTTACATTCTTAGTAGGAGTACATGGTAGTTCTCTTTTCCTCCATTTCCAGTGACACTCCGTACTCCCTTACATTATATTTTTGCCAATCTTTCATTTGTAAAGTGGTATATAATTTAAATTTTTATTTCTCTGATTATTAGTGAGGTTAGTTATCTCTTCACATATTTGTTTTCTATTCTCAAGACCTCCTATTCTTGCTGTTTTATTCTGCCTAAAAAACTCTTTCCCCTTATTCACATAGCTCACTCACTTCATTCAGATCTCTTCTTAAATGTCATGTCCCCAGAGAGTTCTGCTTTATCTTTCTTCATTGTCTTTATCACAACAAAACCTTATATTAATTATGTTATATAGTTATTTATTTTCTCTGCTCAAGTTCCTTGAAGGCAGAGACCTTATCTGTGTTCACACCTGTATCCCTAGCACTTAAAAAGGTAGGTTCTCTATAAATATTTGTTGAATAAATAAATACGAATTGACTGTTTATATCCTTTGTCCATTTTGCCTACTCAGTAGGAGTGTCTTGAATATTCTAGACATTAATCTGTGTTGGTTTTAGACGTTGTTATAACTGTTAATTCTGTCCATCATAGCTGCCTTTGATAAGGAATCCTTAATTTTCAAGTGGTTAAATCATCACATCACAACATGTAAATCAACACACTGTGGTGTTGGTTTTTATGTTCTGAAGAAATGCTCTTCTAACCCAGTATCACATATCTCCATTTTCTTCTATTTGCTTTATAATTTTATATTTTGTGTTTGGGCCTGTAATTTCTTAGGAGTTTACCTTTATGTAGGCTGTGAGGTGTAGGGGGTGATTTTATTTTTCTTCCTGTAGAATACAAGCAGTTTACACTTTTCCTGCTGATTGGTAGTACACACTTACTATATATGAATTATTTCTCATATTTCATTGATCAGTTGTCTATTTGTGTTTAGTATCACAAACTTTTATTTTATTTTATTGTTTTTTATTACAGTGGCTTTGCACTATGCTCTAAAGTCTGGTGGGGCAAGTCCTCCCCCTTTTAAAAAATTGACTTAGCAACATTCATAATAGCAACAATCAAGTAGCTAACCTTTAAAAAGAATGCAAAAGACCATTATGGAGGAATTATGAAACTCGCTTATTAAAGGATATAAAAGAAGACATAACTAATAGAAGAGAATTACCATGGGATGACATAATGTTTTAAAGATGCCAGTTCTCCCCAGATTAATTTGTGTATTCAGTGCAACTGCAATAAAAATTTCAGTAAGATTTTTTGCATACCTCAACACACTTTAGAATAAAGTTTACTTGGAATTTTTATAAATATATGTCGATTTAAAAAATAAATGTATGCTTTCATAATATGCTATGTTTTTAGTAATTAGTTTTTGCATTCTGATGCATGGGCAGTTGATTGAAAGCAGCAGAGAAGACAGAAGAGAGCAGCAGAGATAAGTGTTTTGGTTAGAAGTGATAGAAATTGTACTGGTAGCGGCAAGTGGCACCTCAGCAAAGAAGCATAGAAAAGATAGAAGATAAAGACCATCCTGGCTAACGCGGTGAAACCCCGTCTCTACTAAAAAAAAAAAAATACAAAAAATGAGCCGGGTGTAGTGGCGGCGCCTGTAGTCCCAGCTCCTCGGGAGGCTGAGTCAGGAGAATGGCGTGAACCCGGGAGGCGGAGCTTCCAGTGAGCTGAGATCACGCCACTGCACTCCAGCCTGGGCGACAGAGCGAGACTCCGTCTCAAAAAAAAAAAAAAAAAAAAAAAGAAGTGAGGGGTTGCTGGATAAATACATACTCCTTCCTCAACTCTGGGGAAATGAATAGGTAGGAACAGAGGACAAACACTTGTCTGTAATATTGTCCCTGTTGCTATGTCTTGCTGATAATATATACCATGTCTAGTCCAACAGTCTATATGGAGTACTTACTGTCTGGAGTAATAGTATCTATAGCAGGTATTTCTGAGATGTAGCTCAATTAATTGATACTTACATAAATAATGATGACCCTGAGAAATCAGGAAGACTTTTAAATATATTCTTGATGTTTTGTTTAAAGAGGCAGAGAAATGGGTGTTAATAGTTTCAATAAAAAACAGGTAAAGGTATGCCTGCACTTGGGTTACGTGCGCATCAATTTGGAGGTATCCAGAGCTACTCATTCTCCCAACTTTCAGAGTCAAACTTTTACTCGGTGTGTATCTTTTACGTACCGTTGTGAATACTTACAAGCTGCAGATAGAATAAAACTTTATGGTTTATTTATTTATTTATTTATAAATAAATAAATTTTTGAGACTGAGTCTCGCTCTGTCGCCCAGGCTTGAGTGCAGTGGCGCGATCTCTGCTCACTGCAAGCTCCGCCTCCCAGGTTCATGCCATTCTCCTGCCTCAGCCTCCCGAGTAGCTGGGACTACAGGCTCCCACCACCACGCCCGGCTAATGTTCTGTATTTTTAGTAGAGACGGGTTTTCACCGTGTTAGCCAGTATGGTCTCCATCTCCTGACCTCGTAATCTACCCGCCTCGGCCTCCCAAAGTGCTGGGATTACAGGCATGAGTGTGAGCCACTGCACCCAGCCTACTCTTTATGTTTTTATGGGGACTAGACGCAAGAGAAAAATGGAGTTGGGAGAAATTAATTTGCACACTCTACTACCGACAGTAATCAACTACATTGACATCATTAACTGGTCATTATGAATTTTTCCTCTTCCAGAGAACCAAGAACCTTCTCAAGGGACAAATTACTAAATATGTAACTCTTACGAACAATGAATAACAATTTGGGAAGAAGTTATGTAATCTCAAAGAAGATGCTAACTACTCATTTGTAACTTGTATAGAAACTTCTGTTATTCAAGGTAGTCCTTTTATTCCTAAATGGATAAGCATTGAAAGATTTTTTTTTTTTTTTTTTTTGAGGCGGAGTCGCGCTCTGTCCTCCAGGCTGGAGTGCAGTGGCGCGATCTCGGCTCACTGCAAGCTCTGCCTCCCGGGTTCACGCCATTCTCCTGCCTCAGCCTCCTGAGTAGCTGGGACTACAGGCGCCCGCCACCGCGCCTGGCTAATTTTTTTTGTATTTTTAGTAGAGACGGGGTTTCACCATGGTCTCGATCTCCTGACCTTGTGATCCGCCCGCCTCGGCCTCCCAAAGTGCTGGGATTACAGGCGTGAGCCACCGCGCCCGGCCGAAAGATTTGTTTTAATTTACTTTCAAATACTTCTTTTATTAGCATAAAGAAAGGAGAGAAGAATAAGAGTTTCTGGCTTTAAGTTAATTGTTCACATGGAGAATATATGTACAAATAATTACAGTATCAGGTTAATAGATACTGGTAAAGTGTCTGAGGTTTCATCAAAAAGGAAAGAAAGCAATTGTGCTAGATATAAATCAGGGAAGGATTTATTTGAGCTGGAAGTAAGTAGAATTTTGATACTGTGATTATGCATGTACACCAGAGGATGGTGCGTCACAGTTTTGTCCATTCTCTAATGTTGGATTTTCATGCATACTTAAAGAGAAGAGACCTATTATGTGTTTCTGCCATGTAGCACACATTATGTTAGGCTCTTCATTACACTGTGTACTTTATACTTAAAACAACCATGTGAGGTTAATCTTACTAACATATGATGAGGAAACAAAGGCTTAGAGGAAGCAAATGCATGCTCAAGGTCATGTAACTAGGGACTCAAGTTGTTTCTCTGTTGCAATAATCTTAGGATCTTCATTGGCTAGCTATTATCTGCATGGTTCCAGAATTCTTTAGCAGGGCATGCCATTCTTGTAAAAGAATGCTATAGTTGTTAAATATGAGAAAGATAAGTCCTCCTAGCCCAGACATGAGAATTAAGTGACAAGATTAGAACTGTTCTCTTTGCCCTCATTTTGGAAAAAAAAGAAATTATACTGAAGAGAGTAAGGAGACTGACCTTGAGCTGGAAAGCAAGGAACTTTCACAATGTGCCTGTATAGTTATATTTCACTTTTCGAGAGTTGTAGTATAGTTATCTTAGCAGTATTTCTGACAAGGCTTTCATCATGCCATCAATACCTGCTGGGCAGGAATCTAGTAAGATCCTAATGCTTAATTCAGATGTAAGTCAGGATATTTTATATTCTTTTTGCTGTTGTTTATTTCCCTTTTATTTTTCATTAATATTTTGTAAAATATTTTAGAAAATTCAAATGAATAATATAGGACTTGGCATATAGCATTTGGGCAGTAGATGTTAGTTGAAGGAATGCTAGAGTGTGTCAGCAGTGCTAAGAACTAAGGGAAGGAAATTTTTTGTTGTTGTTTTTTCTGGTTTAGACCGTAACTTTCAGTGAAGATCAGGGTGCCCTAAAGGACCAGTGTAGGGAAGAAGCAGCAGAGAAGATATAAAAACCCTAATAAGGAGGTGATACTGTGTGCATAGAGTCCAGTGTTTTTGGACAAATTATCCATTTTCTTCAGTGAACTTAGAGGTTTTTTGTTTCATTTTTACGAAGGCATTTGATTCCTTATAATGATGTTGATGAAATGGTTCAGGAAACTAAATGTCATGTCAGTGATCTCATAATCTATTAGAGAGTTCTGTTGTTTTAGAGACTTTAGTTCAGGTTTTGAATTTGCTACAGGATAGTGAAGTTTTGATTGCCAATTTTTGAAAAGGCTTCATGGCTGCCCAGGTTTTGTTTTTGTTTTTATTTTCAGTTTCCATGTTGATTAGTCAGTCACTGGATACTGAACTGCTAAAAAATTAGATTTCTGTTACAGATTTTGGCATTATAAAACTCTTTGGTTTGTGTAACTTGGAACTTAACCTTAATTGTTCTTGGTTCTTTGTATTTTGCTTAGTGTGTGAACTGGTTCAGGATCTTTTCATTTGGGTGCTTCACTGGGACGTCAATCTGAAGTAACTACCTTTAAGATTTTTGTTTGTTTTTGTTTTTGCTTGTTGTCTGTGTTGGAAGAGTTTAATAGAAGTTAGGAAGGATATTCGGGAACATTTTTAGGTCATGTGATTCTCAAGCCTGATCTGAAAGGATTAAATAGATGCCTTAGTATGAAGCGTACAGATTGGATTGCCATGTTCAGCTGCTGTGACTAAACGTCTCATCAAGCAGTAGTAGGTTTATATTTTTTATGGTATGCATCCAGACTTGATTAACAGTTGACAGATTTTAGGTTTCCTACTATAATGGCTGTTTGTAAAAATCCCTGAAAATCTGTATATCTATAGCTTTATTACCATGCAGTTTTGTTTTTAAACCAGTCTTCTACCTAATACTTTGTTTCATGTTGATTGTATTACCTAGCAAGCATGTCTGTGATTATAAAAACAATATAGTAAAAAGAAAGCCCCAGGTTATTGATGTGCTATATTTGTGTGTGTCCTTTAAGCAGACCTAGTTTTACTTTTATGTGGAATAATCAGGAAAGTGTGTGTAACAGTTCAACAGTGAAATGAATCTTAACAGTTACAATATCAATACAGAGATTCAAGTTTTTCCTCTGCTTAAATATCTACTGTACTGTATGATGTCAAATCCAAACTGTGATTCCTAAAAATGCATAACTGATGACATTTTAAAGTAGAGCAAAAATTTTGTTGAGAAGCTTAGAGGCAGGGAGAGGGGCAGATGCCTTGATATTTATCTAGTCAGCTTCCTTGCTTTTCGTCTGTAAGGTGATAAACACTAGTGATGTCTTTGAAATCCTGAAGCATTGTTTTTGTGTTCCTTTTGTTGAAATTTTATGCAAACATTTAAACAGAAGCTAATAGTAAAACTTGAAAAGCCTAGCCTGAATGCTGTTTTAGCACCTGAAGCTTTAGTGTTCTGAAAGATTCTGACAGCAGTAGTATGACTTTCTCAGAAGTTGTAGCAAAGGCCATATCATTATTTTGGTAGGCTGTGATACAGATTTTAAATTATGATACAAAGAGTCAGTAAACCAAGGGAAGACCATTCAGAATGAATGCTCTGTTACATTTATCACCAATGCATGGTAATGGTGACAGTGTGGAGGTAGGATTGGTAGTGCTTCTAGGGCCAAAGAAGGCTTTTAATTTAGGGAAATTCTGGAGCTGAGAATGGTGGTTGTTACCAGAGTTTATAAAAGAAGTAAAAATCTGGATGGGCTCTGAGCCCAGAAGTACAATCTGAGCTGTATTATTCGTGTTTTTTATTTTCTATATTTTATGATGCTTTGACATCTTGGGGCCTTGCTGGCTTGAGGGCAGACTACTCCTCCAGGGCTGGAAAATTCCCAGAGATAGCAAATGACTCTCCTGTGAGCATTTTCATGTGTAAAACAGCCAGTCTAGAGCCCATACTGCCAACCACCTCCTTTATTGAGCTTTCACAGATTGAGCCATTATCCCCCTACCCTAACTTACACCCCAGGGCCAGGTAACAGGCAGCTAGGGATGGTTCTTACACTCTGGAGCCCACTGAAATTACTCAAACCAGCCAATTCTAAACTGTTTACCATGCCCTGCATTGGCCTTTTCTGCTGAAAACCATAATAAAAGCTTGTGCCATGCTTTCCCCTCTCTCATTCTGCCTCCTGACTGACCTGGTACCTTCCCATATGGACCTGTGCTTCATGGCATGCCTCCTCCTCCTAGAATTGCGAGTAATAAACTCTTCTTCCCAATGCAGTTGTCTCTGTGCCTGTCATTTTATCACACTCAAAGAAAACAAAACCTGGGTACATTTTAAGACATGAGCCAGCCTCCTTCTGGAGTACCCTTTGCTGTCTCTGGCTAAGCCTCAATTCAAGCTCATAATCAAGATGGATAGAAATCTTGGGCACCCACAGTGATTCCACTGTCACAGTAATTTCTGAGTGTCCACACCATGTTATGGATATTAAGAAGCCCATACAGGACATCTCTTTTGAGAAGTAACAGGTTTGGCTGGATGAAGTTAATCATCAGTCCTCTCCTTTTTCAGGATTGGCTTTAGCTCTTGAAGGAAGCAGGGATCGGCGTGGGGAAAGGTCAAACAGTGGTGGCTGTAAGTCCTGGAGAAGGGGAGCTGGATAACCTCAGTGGGAAGTACATCAGCAGCTGCTCATGGCTGCAGCAGGCGTGGAGCCTTCTGCTGCTTATGATTTGAAAACATCCCATGAATTTCTGTAGCAGGAGTTTATTGTCATACTTTGTGTTGAAACCTGTGGCAACCTCATCTGGATCCTAATGCATAAACAAGGATGTTTCAGTAGAAACATTTTAGGAGGCCGGACACAGTGGCTCACGCCTGTAATCTAGCACTTAGGGAGGCTGAGGCGGGTGGATCACGAGGTCAGGAGATGGAGACCACGGCGAAACCCCGTCTCTACTAAAAATACAAAAAACTTAGCCGGGCACGGCGGTGGGCACCTGTAGTCCCAGCTACTGGGGAGGCTGAGGCAGGAGAATGACGTGAACCCAGGAGGCGGAGCTTGCAGTGAGCCGAGATCGTGCCATGTCACTCCAGCCTGGGTGACAGAGCGAGACTCCGTCTCAAAAAAAAAAAAAAAAAAAAAAAAGAAACATTTTAGGAATAAAATAAGTATTTACTGAAGAGTGATACTGTATAATTCTACCAAAAATGTACTTGTTAATATAAAAAAAGTAAATGGGGGAAACAGACAAACTCCCACAGATTTAGTGTTCGTTAAATATTAGTTATATTTTAAGTGAGATATTTATGTAAGAGGTTCATAGCAATATCTGGGTTAGAAATGTCCTTAGAAATTTACATTACAATTTCTGTGGTCCAAACTGCTTTTCTTGGTTAAGGAAGTTACAGACTTACTTGCAGTAGCATTACTTGTAGCTAAATATCATGGAAGACCCTTATCAGTGCATTTCTTACTTAGATTTCCCCAGGGATATAGTCTCATTGAATATTGATAAATCAACACTCTCTTTTCAGATGTGGCACTCCTGGGAATAACTGAAATGCGAAACTTATAGTCTTATCTTACTTGTGTTAATAAATTTAACTAATGTAGAACAGTATCAGTTCAGAGCTTTCTCAGTGAAGCTGGTGAAGCCCTCAGCCCCCACCAACTTCCTAATCTCTTAAGTCTCAGTCACGTTCCTTTGAATGTAGGGATGTTTTTTTCATTAGGTTTCCCGCCTCAGCAGCTTGACCTCTGCTTCCGGTAGGAGGTTGATTGGTAACTGCTGGATAACCTCTGACATGAGCTAGCCTACTTTGCCTGCTTTCAAAACTACTAGATCTTTCTCTGTTTTCTTTTTCTTATCACTATTATCTGCTATTTTTCTCAGCATTTGTATGAGTTTTTCTTTGCTAGCAGTCACTTTGGGTCTACTCATTCCTCTTAGCCCTCTGAATCCTATCTCTGTGGTACATTGTTTGTATTATAGCTACAGTGAAAAACCCTGATAGTTTCCTCCTCCATCTTCCTTCTTATGTCAATCCCTAAAACATATTTCCCTGCGCATAATGTGTTGCTATGAGCTTCTTTCCCTACTTTTTAAAGAAATATTATTTCTTGTTATTTGCTTAAAAGTCTGGAAGGGTTTTAAGGTCTATGATTAAGAAGAAAAAAGTCTTATAAATAAATGATGAAAAACCACACCTAGCATCCTAATGGCGGTACGAGAGAGTTCCCAGGGCTTACAAGGTTAGAACTGAAGTCTGAAGAGGCACCAGCATGCTTCAGTTATATATTGACAACATTTGTTTTACGTGGAGAGACCACAACCATGTATGCTCCATTGATTGGTTCTGGTACCTTTTAGGTAGGCTTTGTGAATTGTTTAGGTGCACGTTTTATGTCTTATGGCTGGAAAGATAAAATGCCAGAAAACTCTTCTTAGGGAGTATGTAGAATGAAAAAAAGTATTGAAAATGTAAGTAGAATCATGAAGCTTATTTGGCTGGGGACAGATGAATTGAAGCAGCAAAAAAGGTTAATATAAGCTGGTAGAAAGTCTTGAACAAATGTACGGTAAGTTAAATTTTGTGGGGAACTTGGATTTTCATATATTACGCTTATTTAAAATGGGTAGGAAAGAAGACATGACAGTATTATTTAATTATTTAAATGTCATATATTTGATCCCTGGGGTCTGAATTGCCAAGAGGTAGGTTAATGGGTCTGGAATTTGATTTAACTCTATAAGTAAACATTTACTATTTCTTAGATGCTTCTACATGTCATGTAGAAGGCATGAGACTTCTAGGTCAGAGGCAAAGGACCTTATTACTCATGGCATAGAAACAGCATGAGCATTAGCATATTTTCTTCAGTTCTCCTCACCTCCAAGTTTTATGGGGATGATAGAATATGTTACGGATAGATGCTGTACATATAGTGAGTTGGAGCTGAGGAGCTCTGGGCAGTGGAGGATCCATTGCTTTTATAGTAAGCAAGGCTGCTCTTTGTCCTGGAGGGTGACTACCTCATTTTTCAAAGTTGTTCACAGCAGACACAACCCTGACAAACGGCCCTGGTAACAAGTGGTCAGGATCTTGCATTCTGGCCATACCCAGCAATTATTAAATTGCTGGAGATTGCTTGAGGTCCACTCCAGACCCTGTTTGCCTGGGTATCAGCAGCAGAGTTTGCAGAAGATAGAATATTGCTGAACAGCGAGTGTACCTGTCTGATTCTTCCTTTGGAAGCTTCCTCTCAGGGGTGTACTCCACCGTGAGGTGTGGGGTGTCAGACTGCCCCTAGTGGGGGATGTTTCCCAGTTAGGCTACTCAGGAGTCAGGGACCCACTTGAGCAGGCAGTCTGTCCGTTCTCAGATCTCAACCTCCATGTTAGGAGATCCACTGCTCTCTTCAAAGCTGTCAGACAGAGTTGTTCACGTCTGCACAGGTCTCTGCTGCTTCCCCTGTTGTTATTTAGCTGTGCCCTGTCCCCAGAGGTGGAGTCTACAGAGACAGGCAGGTTTCCTTGAGCTGCTGTGAGCTCCACCCAGTTCAAGCTTCCCAGAGGCTTTGTTTACCTACTTAAGCCTCAGCAATGGCGGGCGCCCCTCCCCCAGCCTCGCTGCTGCCTTGCCGTTAGATCGCAGACTGCTGTGCTAACAATGAGGGAGGCTCCGTGGCCATGGGACCCTCCCGGCCAGGTGTGGGTATAATCTCCTGGTGTGCCCGTTTGCTGAAAGCGCAGTGTTGGGGTGGGAATTACCCGATTTTCCAGGTGTTGTGTGTCTCAGTTCCCCTGGCTAGGAAAAGGGATTCCCTTCCCCCTTGCGCTTCCCAAGTGAGGCAATGCCTCGCCCTGCTTCAGCTCTTGCTGGTCGGGCTGCAGCAGCTGACCAGCACCGATTGTCCGGCACTCCCTAGTGAGATGACCCCAGTACCTCAGTTGAAAATGCAGAAATCACCGGTCTTCTGTGTCGCTTGCACCGGGAGTTGGAGACTGGAGCTGTTCCTATTCGGCCATTTTGCTCTGCCCCCGACGGTGGCTACTATTACCCTTATCTCATTTCCTGCTTCTTTTTTTTTTTTTTTTTTTTTGAGGCGGAGTCTCGCTCTGTCGCCCGGACTGGAGTGCAGTGGCCAGATCTCAGCTCACTGCAAGCTCCGCCTCCCGGGTTCATGCCATTCTCCTGCCTCAGCCTCCTGAGTAGCTGGGACTACAGGCGCCCGCCACCTCGCCCGGCTAGTTTTTGTATTTTTAGTAGAGACGGGGTTTCACCGTGTTAGCCAGGATGGTCTCGATCTCCTGACCTCGTGATCCGCCCGTCTCGGCCTCCCAAAGTGCTGGGATTACAGGCTTGAGCCACTGCGCCCGGCCCTCATTTCCTGCTTCTTATAGACAAACAACGTCAACACTTTTAGCTGATTTTTTTGGTATCTATTGTCATAAATCCAAGTAAGTTTATATTGCTGCTACTTGATTTTTTTTTTTTTTTTACACTACCTGTGACTTCCCACGGTGGAAGATAAGAACTCTGTCCTCTTACCTGTCCTGTTTTTTGTTGTTGTTGTTGTTTTGTTTTGTTTTTGAGACAGGGTCTCACTCTGTCACCCAGGCTGAAGTGCAGCGGTATGATCATAGCTCACGCAACCTCTGCCTCCTGGGCCCAGTGATCCTCCCACCTCAGCCTCCCAAGTACCTGGGACTACAGTCTTACACTGCCATGCTCAGCTGATTTTTAAATTTTTTGTAGAGACAAGATCTCAGTATATTGCTCAGGCTGGTCTTGAACTCCTGGGCTCAAGTGATCCTCTTCCCTCGGCCTTCCTAAGAGTTGTGATTACAGGTGTGAGCCGCACTACACCTGGCCATCTGTCTTGTTAATGCAGTCACATACACATTTCTCGTCTTCCCATCCTCCCAGTACAGTTATTCTAATTTTGATTATATCAGTATTTAATGTTTTCATCATTATGACTAAATGCTATTTATAGTTTTGCCATGTAGTAGTATTCTGTGGTTACTTTTTCTTTCTTGTACACAGTTTTATTTTCAATGGAATACATATACTTGTTAAAAGGTAGGTTTGTTTTCTATGAACATATCATTGGTGTATCTCCAAACTCTATTCTGTTTGTAAATACCCTCTTAACTATTCTATTAATTTCATGTTCTTAATGATGTAGCTCTCAGATTCTTCTGACTTGTTCTAATCTGTACTGGTTGTTTACCTGGTTTTGGCATAGTTGTTTTCTTGGACTCTTTTTTTTTTTCCTTAGTATCCTCATCATCTTCAGAATTTCTTTCCTGTGTTGGACCCCCTGTTGCTTGCTTTCCTTTTTGTTAGGTCCTTATTTTGGTGTAGCACACTCTCAAGTAGCAGCCTGAGTACTTGGTGGCTTCTTTTGACCTAGAAAATCCTACTGGGTTCTGGCAATTTTATCGAGTTAGTTGTTTTGATTTTGTCTCTCCCCGTCTCCCCACCCGCTCCTCTCTGTCTCTCTCTATGGGTGTGTGGGTGTTTTCGAATCCCCATTTTCTTTGATGTAGTAGGAATATGGACCTCTATTATCTTTTTTCTTAAGTATTTTCTACATCTTTCTTTTTGGTTTTCCTTTATTGGGAGATTTTCTCAGTTTTATCTTCCAACCCTCCATAGATTGAAATAATTCTCTTGTTACTGGACCCCCTACTTTAAAAAAAAAATCCAGTTCTTTTGCTGTGCAGAAGCTCTTTAGTTTAATTAGATCCCACTTGTCAATTTTGGCTTTTGTTGCCATTACTTTACAGGCAACTTACAGAATGGGAGAAAATTTTTGTAATCTATCCATCTGACAAAGGGCTAATATCCAGAATCTACAAAGAACTTAAACAAATTTACAGGAAAAAATAAGCCCATCAAAAAGAGGTTGAAGCATATGAACAGACATTTCTTAAAAGAAGACATTTATGCAGCCGACAAACATGAAAAAAAACTTATCATCACTGGTCATTAGAGAAATGCAAATCAAAACCACAATGAGATGCTATCTCACGCCAGTTAGAATGGCAATCATTAAAAAGTCAGGAAACAACAGATGCTGGAGAGGATGTGGAGAAATAGAAACGCTTTTACATTGTTGATGGGAGTGTAAATTAGTTCAACCATTGTGGAAGACAGTGTGGTGATTCCTCAAGGGTCTGGAACCAGAAATGCCATTTGACCCAGTAATCCCATTACTGGGTATTTACCCAAAGAATTATAAATCATTCTACTATAAAGACACATGCACACGTATGTTTATTGCAGCACTATTCACAATAGCAAAGACTTGAATCAACTCAAATGCCATCAGTGATAGACTGGATAAAGAAAATGTGGCACATATATACCATGGAATACTATGCAGCCATAAAAAAGGATGAGTTCGTGTCCTTTGCAGGGACATGGATGCAGCTGGAAACCATCATTCTCAGCAAACTAACACAGGAACAGAAAACCAAATACCTCATGTTCTCACTTATAAGTGGAAGTTGAACAATGAGAACATATGGGCACAGGGAGGGAAACATCACACACCGGGGCCTGTTGCAGGATGGGGGCCTAGGGGAGGGATAGTATTAGGAGAAGTACCTAATGTGATGAGGGGTTAATGAGTGCAGCAAACCACCATGGCACATGCATACCTGTCTAACAAACCTGCATATTCTGTACATGTATCTCAGAACTTTAATAATAATAATAATCCAGTTTTTGTTTCGTGGTTGCTTATACTCTTTTATCTCTTTGAAGGTTATTAAGAATAGTTTTTGGAAATTTTCTTCTCTTTACCTATTATTTGTTTCTTCCAAGTTACTCTTTTTTTGTTTGTTTGCTTGCTTGCTCGCTTTGGTCTCTGTCTTTCCTGTTTCAGGTTCTCCTTATGTGTGTGGTGGTGGTTGTTCACTGATGGATTCTAAAAAAAGTTCTAAAGAGTGGAGTAGTAGTTCTGTGCCTCTGGATAGGGCTTGTCAACTTACGGGTTTCTGTTTAGGATAATCTGGTAGGCTGTTTCATTGGCGATGTACATCTTTTAAGTGTCTTATTTTAGGCTGGTCAGATTCCTTAGAGAAGACTCTTAACGTGGCTGGAGGGTATAAGCCTGCTTTGGAATCCAATCAGGGGCAGAAACACATAAACTTTGTCTTTATTTTCTTTTTTAGTGTGGTATGTCTGTTCTATACTTGCCTTATGTTTTTTAGTAATAATGAGACCATTAAAAACATTTCCACCCAGAGAATAAATCTCGTCTTTTGCTGGGGTGAGGGAGGGGTGTGAAGGGGTGGAGTGGGGAGTTGGGAAGCTTACACATTTTTAAACAGCTTTTTTTTTTAAATCCTCTTTTTAAACCTTTTCTCTACTTCCAGAGGTACCTGGTACTGCCATTTTAGCCATTTGAAGATTCTATTGTGTAACCCTAACCCTGTTTTCTCTTTTGTCTGTTTAGTATTCAGATTTCTCAGGTTTGAAAAGTGGTTTACCATAATTTTGTTATTATTGTTTCATCTTGTGGACTCTTCATCCTTGCGAATGTAAGCCTTAAAAGAACGTCCCATTAGGCAAGGTGTGGTGGCTCACCCCTGTAATCTCAGTAATTTGGGAGGCTGAGGTGGGTGGATAGCTTGAGCCCAGAAGTTCAGGATCAGCCTGCGCAAGGTGGTGAAACTCCATCTCTACAAAAAAATACAAAAAAATTTGCCGGGCATGATGGCGCATACCTGTAGTCCCAGCTACTCCAGAGGCTAAGGTAGGAAGATCGTTTGAGCCCAGGAGGTCAAGGCTGCAGTGAGCCATGATTGCACCATTGCACTCCAGCCTGGGTTACAGAGTGAGACCCTGTCTCAAAAAACAAAAACAAAAAATTCCTTTACTTTTCATTTTGGTGGGACAGTGTGCCTGTAAATGTAAGTTCAACCTACCATCCTTAGCCAGAAATCTGTAATCTTTATTTTTTTTAAAGACATGATCCTTTCCCTTTTCTAACATATAGTTGATGACAAAGGCATATTCCTAACTGTTATGTGGCTGGAGGGCATAAGCCAGCAGTGCTTTGGAATCCAAGCAGGAGCAGAAACACATAAACTTTTCTTAATTTTTGCCCATTTATTAGAAGGTTTTGTGAATATCCATCTGTAATATGCAAGCTCTGTTTCAGGTTAGATCTCTTACGACTTACTTAGACCATAATTTTTGATATTTTAACTGAAGAGCTAGTGGTTAATAATAGCTACAATAGGTAGTTCAAAGAAATGTCTGAAGATTCAGTATGGTGTTTAAACTATAATAATAGCAACAGTAATAATAAAAATAGCTTAAATAGCTTATACTTGTGCACTAAGTGCTAGGCCTGTATTAATTTTTAAAATTTCACACAAATTTTGTGGAATAGGAACTCTTATTTTCCTCCCTTTACAGATGAGGAAACTGAGGCACAGAAAGATTATGTAGTTTTCCATAGTCAGCATGGCTAAACTAGGAAGTGGAGGAGTAAGAATATAAATCTCCATAGTCTGGCTCCAGAACCCACACTGTTAACCATTATGCTAATCTACCTCCGTATACTGTTGGGATTATTTTGGATGAGATAAAGTTTTAAATTTTTTTTATCATGTAGAATGATCAATTTTGTTTACTACAATTTATTATCTCTTTAAGCATTATTTATCATAAATAGTATGCAGACTTACTATTGGTGATATATCTGAAGATAAGTTGTTACCTTAGACTTTTCTGGCATGTCCTAAAAGGCTCGACTTTCTTTCCCCCTTATACAATGGATATGTTTCTGATAATTCTCTCCTATTGAACTGTCATTGATTCATACTTCTCAAAGATTGCCTCCTGCTTTTTTATGCTTTTATTTAAGCATATGGTAAATTTCTGGCAAAGTGATGAGCTGTAGGAAAATGTTTCTTTTTTAGATAAAATCAAATACTAATTATTTTGAAGGTGAATTGTTATATTTTAGTATATTTGGAATAGATATTTCATTGATAACTTATTGAGCAGAATCAACTAGCTGAGTTTAATCTTTAAAAACATAAAAGCCTATTGTTTCTTTTGTTTTAGTTCTAAGAAAGATGCTCTTTTTTTTTTTTTTGAGATGGAGTCTCGCTCTGTCGCCCAGGCTGGAGTGCAGTGGCCGGATCTCAGCTCACTGCAAGCTCTGTCTCCCGGGTTCACGCCATTCTCCTGCCTCAGCCTCCCCAGTAGCTGGGGCTACAGGGGCCCGCCACCTCACCTGGCTAGTTTTTTGTATTTTTTAGTAGAGACGGGGTTTCACCGTGTTAGCCAGGATGGTCTCGATCTCCTGACCTCGTGATCCGCCCGTCTCGGCCTCCCAAAGTGCTGGGATTACAGGCTTGAGCCACTGCGCCCGGCAGAAAGATGCTCTTAAAGACAAGCACCTGATTATTTAATTCCCTTCCTGCATCAAGATACGAATAAACTACTAATATTATAGAATTAAACTTGCCCTACTTTAGGCTTTTATACCCTCTTAACTATTTAAGTTTATGCCTGAAAGAATCAGATTTGTTATTTTTATTGTTATTAAATGAACTTTAAGAGCATTAGATACAGTAGTTATATTCCAATGTAGACACAAACATATATTTCCTTGCCTGGTTCTTTAGGATTTATTTATGGTGATATGTTAAAGGTGCTAAAAATAATTACATGTTTATATTAACAAATCTTGGAAAAAGATGTACTT
The DNA here is from genome assembly GCF_007565055.1 of Rhinopithecus roxellana. Taxonomy (NCBI): domain Eukaryota; kingdom Metazoa; phylum Chordata; class Mammalia; order Primates; family Cercopithecidae; genus Rhinopithecus; species Rhinopithecus roxellana. The sequence continues at coordinate 144,440,746 of NC_044551.1, forward strand.
TTTAAACTTGATTTGCAGATTTCTCTTTATTCGTGCTTCCATGACTGTAATGTTCTTTCCTTCCTGCCAGTTTTCGCCTGTTCCCTATATTAAAACATATTCTCTCACTTCTTTTTAGAATTCGTCTGTGCCTTATTCCAATTCACTCTTGTAAGGGTGATGCTTGGGATCCCCTCAGCCCTCATGTATTCATTCATATTATATTGGAGGTAGTGTTTTGTTTCTATGGAAATGTGCTTTTTAGTTTCCTCTTTGTAGGTTTGCACTTGTCAATTAAGAATAAGTTATTTTCAGTTGAAGTCCTCTAGTTATTTCTACCTGTCAGCCCCTCATATTATACTTTGGCTTCTAAAAGACTAGTATATATTGGACACAGGAATTCCATAGAAAAGTGTGACTAAATATTGTAACTATATAGGTCCTTATGACATTTAAAAATTCATCATCTGCCCATTTCTAACCAAGAGGAACACTACCAAAGCTACTCTTGATCACGAGATTCCTTCTTTGGGATTCATTTGGAAGCTAAAACTGACACAAGATACAAAAGCATATTTATATTAGGATAGAACATCAGAAAGCACTGCCTTTGTGAAGAAGCCACATTTTTCTTCCGAGGTATCTATTAGACAGTCCTCATTTATTTACTACCGTTACTTAATTTACCCTTTACACTCATTATAATTGGACCATAGTTACCATTGTGTCCTGTAAGCTTGCCAGTTCATGGCAGTGGGATCAAGTGAAGTTTTATCAACAGTTTGAGTTTTTAAAATAGAGTTCGGTGTCTTGATTTTTTTCTTTTCTAATTTAATAAGCAGTAAGTTTGCTGAATTTGAGGACACTGTGCAAGAACCATCTGTAGTTGAATATTTGAGTTGTTAAGTATAAAATTCAGATATTCAAAAGTATTGAAAATAATTTGCTTATTTTTCTTCTCCTCATATACTTTTAATTTTTTAAATTTAAAATATTGAATTGAGGGAAGACTGCATCCCAGACAAACTGACTTCTAAATAGCATGCAGAGGAATAGTTCTCCAGGTGTTACACATCTGCTGTGATGGCTTTTATATATTTATTTTCATTGGACTTTTAAAGTGTTTTTCTTTTCAAAATAAAGGTTTATAAAGAAACTGTCTAACACAAAAATTGATATATTTTTAAAATTCCCCTTTTTAAATTAAAAGGGAAAAATCTCAAGTTCTTAGAGATGACTGATTATTTAGAAGTCTGTTTTTTTCTTTCTATACATATGATTCTTTAAATTCTTGGAGCTCAAATTAGACATGAGTATTTCAGGTGTCTAGGCTTTCTCTTTTTCCTTCTTGGTCACAGTTTTATGTGTTTGTGTCTTTTATGAGATGTGAGCTAGATTAAGATTTGTTGATATGCTATGAGTTGTGATTAAGATATTATTCAGGAATTATTAGGAACTACATATAGGTAGAGAAGATGGAAAAAGCTATGTATTTGCTTAATGACATAGAAGAGAAAGCGGGAAAGGGGAAGGGGTAAAATATGGAAAAGAAAGGTGAAATAGATCAGAAGAAAATGGAAAAAGAATTATTTGCATAGCTATAGTGGGTTATATATTGACTTCTGTTTCAATTTATTTATTTTTACTTGTTCTTTTCTCATTGAGTTTTAAAATTCTAGAAATGGAGGCCATTACATCTGCTGCCTTCAAAACTCCCAGACTTTAATAGTGTCAACTCAATTATCCATTGAGAGATTATCTGCTTTGTGTTTTAGCCTTTGCAAATACAGCTTTCAAGCTCTTACTGGCATAAGTAAACAAAGGATGATAAAGACTTTTTGAGTTATTTCACTATTTCATGCTTACTTTTATGCTTCTGTGTAGCCTGATTCTTCCATCAAACTACTTTCAGTGAACCTTTAGTCTATATTCAACATAGATCAGTTATCTCAGATATTTTTTCTTATAAAAAATGTAATCACAATAAGTGTTTTTCTAGTGGATTTAATTGTCTTTAAATTGACTTTTACTATCCCCCTCCCACCTCTCCCTGTGTCTTCTACCTTGGGAGTAAAGATCAACCCACTATACTGTTTCTTCTGTATTTAGCGTTAGAGTACCGTACCTGAATCATTGATACTCAGCTCACTCCTAAAGACTTGGAAAAGTCTTTAGCCAAAAAAGACAGCTTTAATTGGGATACATTGCCCATACATACAGACTAAAGAAGAAAGGGTACATTTTAGAAGGATTTTCAGGGAGAGTTGCAACATTAATTTTCTGGTTGTCTCTGATGAAAATAAAAATCCAGCTAGCTAGCCTTAATTGTATTTTTCTTCTCCCACACAAGGGAATGGTAAATGATAAAATACAAATGTAATGAATTTAAAAAACACAAAACAATTTTTGTTTAAGCTTGCTTTAAAAAAAACCTGAGAGATGAAGTTCTCTCTCTCTGACATGGCGTATTGGTCAGCAAAGAGTTGATAAGGAAAATTGAACAACTTTTCAATTAACTCATTAAAGTGTTTCTATAGTATATTGTTTAATGCTTTATCAATTCCAGAGAATTTAAACATTATTCAAACATATATATCAGGATTTAATCTAAAGTCAACTCTATTCCGGTACAAAGATAGGTATCTGCTCTATTGTACTATATGCATAACTTTTCCATAGCTTATGTGAATCTATTTAATCAATTCCTATTTCCTTTTCTGTAGAGAGAGCTCCTTGAAGGCAGAGACCCTGTCTTTGAGCTCTGTATCTTTTAGATTTAGCCAGTTTCTGGAATATAAAGTATTGGCTGAATTAATTATTATGTAAGCTATCAGTAATAGCTATTTTTTAGTGGGGGGTTGTAGTTTTAAAAATTAACAGATAAGTAAATATTGACCATAAGGTGCTTTAACTTCTATGTGTATTTAGTGTTTAACATCTGGTCATTAGCTCTTCTTTTTGAGGAAAAACATGAGGATCACTTATATCTTTTCTGTACTCTTTGCTCTTTTTCTTAAAGTGTGTTAAGTATATTGAAAATCTTTGGTGATAACATGTTCTATTTGCTTAATATTTTGTATTTTTCCAAGCACTTTCCCACACATTACTAAGTTCTATCCTCACAACAACCTGGAAGAGGTATGGTTAAGGAAACTGAGGAAGAGATTTGTGCCAAAGGTTATGAGTTTAAAGCCTAGAATCTAGGACTTTTGAATTTCTAGTTCAGTTCTGTTTTGTGTTTACCTTACAGCCACTTTTAAAGTCATTTCCTATTGCCTGTTGTATTAGTTTGCAAGGGCTGCTGTAACAAAGTACCACAAAGTAGGTGGCTTAAACAACATAAATTTATTGACTCATGATTCTGGAGGTGAGAAGTCTAAAATCAAGGTGTTGGTGGGATTGGTTCCTCCTGAGGACTGTGAGGGAAGGGTCTGTTCCGGGTGTCTCTCCTTGCCTTATAGATGAACTGACGAACTTCACCCTGTGTCTCTTCGTGTCACCTTCCCTCTATAAGTATCTTTGTGGCCAAATTTCTCCCTTTTATAAAGACATCAGTCATATTTGATTAGAGGTCAATCCTAACTCCAGTATGACTTCGTCTTAACTGATCATATCTTCAGTGACCTTATTTCCAAATTAGGTCACATTCTGAGGTACTAGGGGCTAGGACTCTAACATATCTTTCTGGGGATAGGGGGCAGGAACACACACAATTTTACCTATAACATTTACCTTTTAGTAAACGAAGCCTTACTGGAGATGTTGACTTGTCTTTCCAAGAACTTAATAGAAACTTCTCATTTGATCCTTGCTGCTCTGTTACCTCTCAGAGGAAATTAATTTAATACCCATGAAAGGCATTTTTGGCAGAATCATTCCTGTTCTGGTCCTCAGGGCCATAGAGTTATCTAATGATTAGTTTGTGGAAATAACCCGTATTTATAATTTTATTTCCCTGAAATTTTCTTAAGTGAGAATACATAAGATTAACTGAGAACTAAGCTCTTCTCTTGGGGCTAATCTCTTAAAGTAAGTCTGTGTGTCACCTCGTGCTCCAGCTGTTTTCTGTGCATCTAAATGGCCCACTTCCCTAGAGGACTTCAACAGATGATAGAAGAGTCTCTGAAGGAAAGTTGAGATTAATCAGACTATCAAGTACCTAACTCTGTTTTGTTTTGAGCATAGTCCGTAAACAAATAGTGAGAAGATTTCCTGAACAGTAAGATTCAGAGGGAAACAAGGAACTCGTTACTGTTATTTAGATTAAATTCTGTTGGATAACTGGCCGTTTTTACTGGATTTTCCTTTTTGTATCATACTTTAAACGGAAGAAATAACTTGTACAAAATAGTCTTTTCTGGTTCAGTAGGCATTTAACCAGATCACTTATATGTCATATGTATCACCAGGATAGGACAGTGATTAATATTGAAGAAAACAGTAATTTTAAAAAATAATTAAAACTTTTATTTTAGGTTTGAGGGTACACGTACAGGTTTGTTGCATGGATATATTATGTGATGCTGAGGTTTGGGCAGTGACTGAACCTGTCACCCAGGAAGTGAGCATAGTACCTAACACTTTTTCATCCCTTTCACCTATCCTTCCCTCTCCTCTCTAGAAGTCCCCAGTGCCTATTTTTGCTATCTTTGTGACTGTGAGTACCCAGTGTTTAGCTCCCACTTCTAAATGAGAATATGCAGCATTTGGTTTTCTGTTCCTGTGTTAATTTGCTTAGGATAATGGCCTCCAGCTGCATCCATGTTGCTGCAAAGGACTTGATTTCATTCTTTTTTTATGGCTGTGTAGTATTCCATGGTATATATTTACCACAGTTTCTTTATCCCAGTCCACTGTTCATGGGCACCTAGATTGATTCCATGTCTTTGCTATTGTGAATAGTACTGTGATCAACATTTAAATGCAGGTGTATTTTTGGTAGAATGATTTATTGTCTTTTGGATATATATCCAGTAATTTGATTGCTGGGTCGAATGGTAATTGTGTTTTGAGTTATTTGAGAAATCTTCAAACTGCTTTCCACAGTGACTGAGCTAATTTACATTCCCACCAACAGTGTGTATGTGTTCTCTTTTCTCCATAGTCTTGCCAGCATCTGTTGCTTTTTGACTTTTTAATAAAACATACTCAGGGTGGGTATGTTTGGTTCCCAACCTGTCCAATTTAAAGTGTTTTACTATTTTAAGTTTTACTTGATACCAGTATTCATAGTCAAATAATTTTAGATTTCTCGTAGAGTTTGTGATATAAAAAGTCAGGAATAAGATGAGGGAGCTAAAGGAAGGACTTGACTTCCAAAAATTCTGAAATACAAGAGAAAGGCTTAAAATAATTAGTTTTTTACAATTACTGATTAGTTGACATCTAATTACGATATATTTAATTGGCTTGGTGTGTTTATGGCTCTTAATCCTAAAGTATATATTTAAGTACCTAAAAGGATCAGTTAATTATTTTTTTGAGTCATTTCTGGAAAATCGTGTAGAATAAAAATAACTCAAAATATATGTGTCCTTTAATATTAAAGCACTTTTGTAAAGTATATAACATTTCCTTGGTTTGCTACTTACCACTTTTTAAGGGGGATTTGTTGGTTTCCATTAATAGATTTTTAAGAATTATACTATATTAATTGGCTTTTAAAAACTCTAACATTTTATTTGCAGATTAATAAGTGGAGGATAGAAAAATTTGTTAAACATATTTTCAGATTTTTTCCTGTCCCCTATCACTAGGCACAAGAATGTTCACATATATAGGCACTATATATACTATTTGTTGGATGACTGACGGAATGGGTAAGTGGATGAGTAAATAATATATTCAGATTTGTTGTTTATTATATACACGTAATATACATAAAAGCAAATATGTATATATTTTGTGTGTTTTGAATACTTTGGTTAAGTGGTTCCCCAAGTATGTGCTATAAAAACGTTCTGCACAAAAAGGTCTCCATAGCCAAATAGATTTGGAAATGTGATATATTATTTTTATGTCAAGAAATTCTTAATATAGATTAGCACATTAAATATTCTGAATGGTCTAGAAATAAACTCATTTAAACTTAGCCTAGTATTTCAATAACTAATGTGAATCGGGAATGCATTTTTTTTTTTTTTTTTTTGAGATGGAATCATGCTCTGTCGCCCAGGCTGGAGTGCAGTGGCATGATCTCAGCTCACTGCAGCCTCCGCTTCCCGAGTTCAAGTGGTTCTCCTGCCTCAGCCTTCCAAGCAGCTGGGACTAAAGGTGTGTGCTACCACACCCAGCTAATTTTTGTATTTTTAGTAGAGATGGGCTTTCACCATGTAGGCCAGGCTGGTCTTGAACTCCTGACCTGGTGATCCACCTGCCTCGGCCTCCCAAAGTGCTGGGATTACAGGCTGAGCCACCATGCCTGGCCAGGGAATGCTTTTTAAATCCCTGAACATTTGTGTATATTGTGTATCTGCGTGCGAACATGTGGGCCTGTATGCATATGTACATTCAAAACTTGGGAATGAATGGGTTTTTATATAATGTAAGCGGTAGAACTGAACAGATGTTGGTGGTATGTCAGAGAAATGGGAGCCAGTGATGGTATTTCATAAGACTCATAGGTAACTTGGAAAGCATATGTAAAATTAGAGTTTTTATATTAGTTAGTGAAGTAGAGATAGTGAAAGCCTGCCATACTCCTCACAATCGTAATCATGCCATCATTAATTACATGCCTCGGTGAAAGGATTGAGAAAAGAGGATAAAAGAGCATCACATAACTAAGAAGAATCCCCAACCCTCTACCTCATTGGTTGGGTAATACAAATACCAGTGGAACTCTGGACAGTAACGATCATGTGACTGTTCCATATGGCTCAGCTTGGCCAATTTCCTCAGCTCCTGGTTTTCTGTGGTCATGTCCAAGGGACTAAAGCAGCAGTAAAGCTCCGTAGTCAGATGTCTTTGACTTACCCATTTTAGGTAGCAAGTATCTTCAGCTCTGCCTCTATTTACTATACAACAAAATACAGTAAGGAAACAACCTAGAATTTGTTAGTGGGTACAATGAAAAAGTAGTCACCATATTTTGGATCTGTGAATTAAAAAAAAAGGAAAACACTAGTTTAAAATAAACTGAAAGATAATGTAAAATAAATTGACTTTATTAGGCTTCTTTTTGGCATTTCTCTTTCAAGGGAAATCATTAGTGAACAATAATTAATACAATGTTATCTATTAGGAAAATAAACACAAATATTTAAACTCAATAAATTAAGTGAAAGATGAATTGAATTAAACAGCTAAGTTTAAAAAAGTTATTTTGACTTTTTTTCTTGAAAACATATATTGTATTTCCCTCTGGACCTCCTTGGATAACCTGATGTGCTTTTCCTGTCTCAGGGAATCACTATTCCAATGCCCAGTTTTGAGTGTCCATCTAACAAGCACTGCAAACTATAGCTCAGGCTGCCTGAGCTCTGGAGATTTTCCTGGGTTGCTGGCACTATCTGTATGTTCTGCAATACCATGACTGACATACGTTGTGTTCATGGCTGAGTATCTTCAAAATAACTTGTGTATTCTCAAAGCTCACTTTAAAATCTAATTTTTAAATTTCTATTAAGTTATTTAATTAATTAGAAAAGGCTATGTAAACACGAAAGGTTTTTATAATTTAATAGGCAAACTGCTTTACCATTTAATCCTTAATTAAATATTGAACCACTTTAACAAAGTAGCCACCACACAAAGAATACTGAATATGTGTAAAAAGGAATAAAAAGAATAAAACAGACAAAAATCCCACCTTAAAATGACCAACTTGTCTGTTGTGGATAGTGGAGAGTGTGTGTAATATCTGCTCTTCTTCCCAGTTGTTGGAGCTTGGGTACATTAAGATTCAGCCACAGCGTGAGAAATCAGAGTTCTTTCACTGTGCTATAGTTTAATATAAGGCTTGATTGGCAACTTAGTGTAGGTCACAGATCTCTTAGTTGGCTAAAGGCATTGAAGATACTATGTAGCTCTTCAGGGGGACATAGTGGAAAGTGGCAAAAATAAATCTCGATTTTATCCCCCTAAAATAAAATGACAGAAAATGTAGGGACCCAGTTTAAACTGGCATTCGGATTCTCTGACGTAGGGATTCTTTCTGTTGGGATTGAGCATTAGCGGAGAGCTCACGCTCAAATGTCTGGGTGAAAGTGTAAAATTGAGAAGTTCAGTTTCAAAACAAATTAGCATTCCTGCATTTTTTCAGAACTTATGGCATTGTGTTTCATATACTTTGTATTTTCTTTTTCTTTTTTTTGAGACGGAGTCTCGCTCTGTCGCTGTCGCCCAGGCTGGAGTGCAGTGGCCGGATCTCAGCTCACTGCAAGCTCCGCCTCCCGGGTTCACGCTATTCTCCTGCCTCAGCCTCCCGAGTAGCTGGGACTACAGGCGCCCACCACCTCGCCCGGCTAGTTTTTTTGTATTTTTTAGTAGAGACGGAGTTTCACCGTGTTAGCCAGGATGGTCTCGATCTCCTGACCTCGTGATCCGCCCGTCTCGGCCTTCCAAAGTGCTGGGATTACAGGCTTGAGCCACCGCGCCCGGCCTACTTTGTATTTTCAAATGCCTATTTTGGAGCTTCCATTATTGTGCTTCTGTCGCTTTGCATGAGAGCCCCTATATAAGTGAGATTGAGTGGTAGGCAGATTCTATCTATAGCTTTTGTTCTCTTCTAAATATTACAGAATTTTTTTTTTTTTTTTTTTTTTTTTTTTTTTTGAGGTGGGAGTGTTACTCTGTTGCCAGGCTGGAGTGCAGTGGCGCCATCTTGGCTCACGGCAACCTCCGACTCCCGGGTTCAAGCGATTACCCTGCCTCAGCTTCCTGAGTAGCGGGGACTAAGGTGTGTGCCACCACGCCCAGCTAATTTTTTGTATTTTAGTAGAGACGTGGTTTCACCATGTTGGCCAGGATGATCTTGATCTCCTGACCTCGTGATCTGCCCACCTTGGCCTCCCAAAGTGCTGGGATTACAGGCGTGAGCTGAATCTTTTTTTTAATTAAAAATATTACAATAGTGATTTCTTTCAATGTATACCTTATTAGTCCCATATAACTTTGTTTCAGATAATCCCTACTAATGATACAGTTAAAATACATTTTAATAATCTGTGAAAACATTAATGCAATAGTTTCTAAACTTTTCATTAACTACTATATATTAATAAATTGGCATTGTTGTTTGGCAGGGTTCTGAGGTCGGATAGGTTTATGGTATGGTGCGTACTTAATCTCTTCTTAAGAGATTTATAATGTGCATTATAATATCAAATACTTAGAGTTGCTGAAGTAAATAATTATGTTCAGTCCAGGAGTTTCTTTGGGTGCCAAGGATAGAATAAAGTGACAAAGATGTCTATTCCTTTAGTGCTTTTGTATTTTGGAGGGCATGTTTTGGTATAACTAAAATAAAAGGCCTTATAAAATTAGCCTACTCAAAATGTTCTCACTTTATTTGAGACATCTTTAATGGGATAATTTAGCACAGTGCTTGGCACATAGTACAGGTGCACCTTGTTTTATTGTGCTCCACTTTATTATACTCAGTGGACAATGTGTTTTTTACAAATTGAAGGTTTGTGGCCACCCTGTATAGAGCAAGTGTGTTGGTGTTATTTTACCAAGGGCATGGACTCACTTTGTGTCTCCACATCACATTTTGGTAATTCTTCTATTTCAAACTTTTTATTATTATTGTATCTGTTACAAGGTTCTGTGATCAGTGATCTTTGATGCTACTATTGTAATTGTTTTGGGATGCCACGAACCTTACCCATAGGAGATGGAGAATATAATTGATAAATGTGGTATGTGTTCTCACTGCTTGACCGAACAGCTGTTTCCCATCTCTATTTCTGTCTCTGAGACATGAAAGTATTACAATTAGGCCAATTAATAACCTACAGTGGCCTCTCAGTGTTCAAGTTAAAGGAGTCACATGTCTTTCTCTTTAAATCAAAAGCTAGAAATGATTAAGCCTAATGAAGAAGGCATGATAGCCAAGATATCATGAAAGCCAAGATAGACTGAAAGCCAGGCCCCTTGTGCCAAACAGCCAAGTTGAATGCAAAGAAAAACTTCTTAAAGGAAATTAAAAGGGCTACTCCAGTGAACACACAAATGACAAGAAAGTGGAATAGCTTTATGGTCAATATGGAGAAAGTTTGAGTGGTTTGGGTAGAAGATATGGCCACAACATTTCCTTAAACCAAAGCTGAATCCAGAGGTAGACCCTAACTCTTCAATTTTGTGAAGACTAAGAGGCAAGGAAGTTGCAGAAGAAAAATCTGAAGCTAGCAGAGGTTGGTTCATGAGTTGTAAGGAAAGAACCCGTCTCCATAACAAAAGTGCAAAGTGAAGAAGCAAGTGCTGATGATATATAAGCTGCAGCACATTATCCAGAAGATCTAAGATCATTGATGAGTGAGGCTACCCTAAACAAGAGATTTTCAATGTAGTTGAAACAGCCGTCTGTTGGAAGAATATGCCATGTAGGGCTTCACAGCTAGAGAAAGTAGCCAATGCCTGGCTTCAAAGGACAGGCTGACTTGTTAGAAGTTAATGCAGCTGGTGACTTTAAGCTGAAGTCAGTGCTCATTCTGAAAATCCAAGGAACCTTAAGAATTATGCCAAATCTACTCTGCCTGTGCACTATAAATGGAACAACAAAGCCTGGAAGATAGTACATCTATTTATAGCATGGTTTACTGGACATTTTAAGCCCACTGTTGAGACTTACTGCTCAGGAAAAACTATTCCTTTCTTTTTCACTGCTCCTTGACAGTGCACCTGGTCACCCAAGAGTGTTCTGATGGAGATGTACAAAGAGATTGATATTGTTTCCCTGCCTGCTAACACAACATCCCTTCTGTAACCTATGGATTAAAGAGTAATTTCGACTTTCAGGTCTTATTATTTAAGAAATACAGTTCATGGCCAGGCACAGTGGCTCACACCTGTAATCCTAGCACTTTGGGAGCCAAGGTAGGAGGATTACTTGAGTCCAGGAGTTTGAAAGCAGCTTGGGCAACATGGCGAAACCCCATCTCTGCAAAAAATATAAGAAAATTTAGACAAGTGTGATGGCAGGTGCCTGTAGCCACCTCAGGTGGAAAGATTACCTGAGCCTGGGAGGTTGAGGCTGAAGCAAACCCTGATGGTGCCACTGTACTCCAGCCTGGGTGACAGAGCAGACCATGTCTCAAAAAAAGAAAAAAAAAAAGAAAGAAACATGTTTTCTAAGGCTATCTGTCATAAATAGTGATTCCTGTGTTGGATTTGGGCAGAGTAAATTGAACATTTTCTGGAAGGATTTACCATTCTAGTTGTCATTAGGAACATTTGTGACAAATGGGAGGAAGTAAAAATATCAACATGAATAGGAGTTTGGAAGAAGTTGATTCCAGCCCTCATGGATGACTTTGAGGGTTTCAAGACTGGAGTTGAGGAAGTCACTGCAGATGTGGTAGAAATAGCAAGAGAACCAGAATTAGAAGTGGAGCCTGAAGATGTGACTGAATTGCTGCAATCTCATGATACAACTTAAATGGATGAGGACTTATTTCTTATGGATGAGCAAGGAAAGTGGTTTCTTGAGATAGAATGTACTTCTGGTGAAGATGCTTTGAGCATTGTTGAAATGACAACAAAGGATTTAGAACATTACATAAACTTAGTTGATAAAGCAGTGGCAGGGTTTAAGAGCATTGACTGCAATTTTGAAGTTCTACTGTGGGTCAAACAGCATAGCATGCTACAGAGAAATCTTTCCTGCAAGGAAGAGTCAATCAGTGCAGCAGACTTCCTTGTCTTATTTGCCACAGCCACCCCTGCCTTCAGCAACTGCCACCCTGATCAGCCCATAGCCATCAACATCAAAGCAATACCCTACACCGGCAAAGGATTCCTACTTGCTGAATGCGTGGATGATCATTAGCGTTTTTAGCAATAAAATATTTTAAAATAAGGTATGTACATTTTTTAGACATAATTCTATTACACACTTAGACTACAGTATAGTGTAAACATAGCTTTTATGTGCTTCGCAAAGCTAAAAAATTAATGTGACTCACTTTATTGCAGTATTCACTTCACTGCAGTGGTCTGGAACTGAACCCACAGTATCCGTGAGGTATGCCTGTAGTTGCTTAATAAAGAAATCTTTCTTTAGATTTTGTTCAGATTGATCAAGGATGGGCAGTGAAATACAAAAACTTTATAATTAGATTTATTGGAACCTGGCAAACGCACGCAGTTTATTTTTTGTTTTTTATTTTTTGAGACGGAGTCCTGTTCCGTCGCCCAGGCTAGAGTATGGTGGTGCGATCTTGGGTCACTGGAACCTCCCCGTCCTGGGTTCAAGCAATTCTCCTGCCTCAGCCTCCTGAGTAGCTGGGATTACAGGCATGCACCACCATGGTTAATTTTTATATTTTTAGTAGAGACAGGGTTTTACCATGTTGGCCACACTGGTCCCGAACTTCTGACCTCAAGTGATCTGCCTACCTCAGCCTCCCAAAGCGCTAGGATTATAGGCGTGAGCCACCACGCGTGGCCTACATGCAGTTTAAAATCAATGCTTCTTTACCCATCTCTTTGCTATCCCTTAACCTGTCTTTATTGCTGAAAATGGGTTATTTGTTAAAAATAGGAAAACTTTTGGTGTTCATCCTCTCACCTTTTTGTTTTGTGCTAAATTGTGCCATTTTTTGAAACTGGTATAAATTAAGAAATGTGAAAATAGGTAGTACATTCAGATAAAAATGATTTATTAAATCCATGCAGTGCACATAGCATCACAGTCTACGTTAGGTTGCCTATTTTATTGTTTACACATAATGTAGAAGAATTAAGCTTGATATGCCAAAAAATCTTAAAATTTTTTTTACTGTAATCTGATTTTATGGTTGGTACATTTTATATTACAAATCTTTTACTTTCAGTGTATTTTCTTTGTAGTTCGTTTATATTCTATGTTAGTCATAGTCTGATTATTTTAAATGGTCACATAAATTTCCCAGTATCATCTATAACATTTGAGGAAATAGTGTCTTAAAAAAAGAAATTGAATATAAAATTAGTTGGGATATAAAACACAGTGTAAAGAAGTTATTTTTCAAAAGAATATGTAGATGAGATTTTAGATTATTTTACCATAGAGGCAGATAATTATACTTATATTTTCATAAAGTCAATATTTGTTCAGTTGATATGTTTCTTCTTTTGAGCATCATTTGGATATTTGAGTAATTATTACTGGATTTAGGGGCTTAGTACTTACAACAATAAAATATTTACTCAGTGTTTTACCTTGCCTATTTGGAGAACATTATTCCTTTTTAAAGAGCTTTTTTTTGTGGTCTCCAGAAAATTAGATAGTAGAGCTGAAAGCCCAGGTCCTGTTTTACTTTGTTCTTCAAAATTTTGTCCTAAGCAGTTCTAGAGAAAAATAAGATTAAAAATATTTGAGCTGGTAATCTAGTAGTTAACTATTATATTTGCCTTTTATGCTTTATTTCTTGAAACAATGGTTTTATTTCTGTTGATGTTAATCTGGTTAAAATAGAACATTGGGTAAGGAATATTAATGAAGCATTCCATATAAATAAATACTAGGTTATAAGTTCCAATACAAGCAATCATAGACTATTGTGATAAAAACATACTTAAGAATATGTCTATTTAAGTGATTAAAATAAACCACCAACTAAAAACAACCAATCTAGACAATTCAGTCTGAAAGCATTTCTACTAGAGTGAGTCTTCCTTTCCCTGCTCCGCAGTTTCATACAGAAAAAAGGTCCTTAGCCCTCCATTTTATTTTTCTAGCTGGTTAAGTCGAAAGCATTTATCACTTTAAGTTATCTTATGGTGAAACCAGTGAAAGATGATGTAACATTTCAAGCTTCAACTGGACAGCCTAATTTTTGACAGCCTGTCTTGGGTAGATAAGATTTTTGGCCATTGATAAATTAAAATAATTGTAAAAGAAAATCCCACTCATCTCATATTACTTGAAGGATAAAGAAGGCACTTTTCTTTCTGACCTCTGAAATGCCCTGTATTCTTTCTTAACTAATGACAGGTACATGTGCATCGTGGATGGGGATTCTTGGAGATGTTGGACTTCTCCCTGTGCCCAACCTCCATCCACTTTCTTTCCACAGATATTTGTCAAGTGCTTAAAGTGTGCCAGATGCCAGGTGAGGAATACAGTGTTGCACAAGGCATGCAAGGTTCCTGCTGCGTAGCAGTGTATAATTTCATCTCCTCATACTTTCTGTTTCTTAGTGTAGGAAATATGAATTAATCATGCTGTATGCTGCCCCCCTCTGCCCACCCAGTGTGTAAATAGGTTGCCTTTCAAAAGGTGGTATGTAAATTAGCTTGTTTGGTACATACAGGGAACATATCCCCGGCAGATAACATATTATGAATTGTATTTACATTCCCAGATGGTACCCATAATATAGTTGAACTCCAGAACTAACAACTATGGTTTCCCATTGTCTTTCAGAATGAGTTTCAACTGTAAATCTAAAATATAGAGAATATACTTAGCTTTACAGGCAAGTCCAATGCCTAGAAGAGTTTTCTTTCTCCCACCCCCAACTTCCATTACTCCTTGAGGAGCAGGGATTTTTTCCATTTCTTCTTCCAACTCATTGGCAGTAAGAGGGAATTTCTTCCTTCACCTATTACGGTAGTGGTAAGGACAAGAGAGAAATGAGTGTCCTCTGCGTCTGTGACAGGAAGAAGATACAGGATCTTGGTAGTTAAAGAAATGGATTGAAGTAGTTATACTTGGAGACAGGTATATATAAAAGCTCATTCTGGGCATGGAGAATCCTTCACGTCTAGAAAAGGAATGATTGGAGTTCAGGGGAAATGGAATAGTATTGGGGTGGAGTCAGGAGTAGGGAAGAGTAGGTTGGAACTAGAGGGGAATGTTTAACCAGAGTGGCATGTAGGGAACAGGAATCTTTGCAGTCAGCCTAACCAGGGCCTTGAGTTTCTCAGATGCTGCAGATGTGCAGGATGGATATTTGCAAGTCAGGTTCTGCCTGTACTCTGTTTCCTTATATTAACATTTCCTTTTTATCAATAATACCATTAGGAAATATTTGTCTATAGAGCACATGGACCAGTTTTTAAAATACTACTTTTATGCATTTTATTAAATTTTCTATGAAGTATTAGAATCTTTGAAATCTTTTCAAGATAAAAATTATATTATTTAGCATAATTTAAAATCAATGTAAAATAAAATTCCTTAAAGAGAGAAGACACAATTAAATAAAATCTGCTAATTAAACCTCATTTAGTCAAAGCAAAAAGAGAAGTTCCTAGCAATAATAAGCTAAAAAGGAAACAAGATTTACTTATGGATTACAAGCAAATATAGAAAAGTGACATTAGTAATATCTAAGTTTTCAAAGTTTATTTTCAACATAAAATGTAGATATTTAAAAGTAATCCTTGAGGACAGAAAACCAAACACCGCATGTTCTCACTCATAGGTGGGAACTGAACAATGACAACACTTGGACACAGGGCGGGGAACATCACACATTGGGGCCTCTCATGGGGTCGGGGGAGGGGGCTGGGGGGAAGGATGGCATTATAAGAGAAATTCCTAATGTAAATGACCAGTTGATGGGTGCAGCACATCAACATGGCACATGTATACAAATGTAACAAACCTGCACGTTGTGCACATGCACCCTAGAACTTAAAGTATAATAATAATTAAAAAAAAATCCTTGAAAGACTAAACCAGAATAATTCTTAATCACTTTTTGGTGCAATTTATCTTGCATTTACTATGTAATTACTGGTTTCCTAATCTGGGATATATTGTAAAAATACAACATTAGAATAAAAAAGTTTTAAGTATAAACATTGCAGATACTTTTTCTCAGTTTTAGTAAGTGGTTTTAGATACATAATTTTATCCTTTCTTATAGTTGGTTTATACGTATATACTCAAGAATGAAATCTGTTACAGTGGCATGTTATCAGTATTTTCCTAATTATTCAAAATATGTTCCTTTGAACATTCTCTGTAATTGAAGCTACATTGCAAGGTTTAGAACTGGTGATTTGAGTTTTGTTTCTTTGTTTCTTTTAGGGGCAGAGTCTTTTTTTTTTTTTTGGTGACGGAGTCTCGCTCTGTCGCCCAGGCTGGAGTGCAGTGGCCGGATCTCAGCTCACTGCAAGCTCCGCTTCCCGGGCTCACGCCATTCTCCTGCCTCAGCCTCCCGAGTAGCTGGGACTACAGGCGCCTGCCACCTCGCCCGGCTAGTTTTTTGTAGTTTTTAGTAGAGACAGGGTTTCACCGTGTTAGCCAGGATGGTCTTGATCTCCTGACCTTGTGATCCGCCCGTCTCGGCCTCCCAAAGTGCTGGGATTACAGGCTTGAGCCACCGCGCCCGGCCTAGGGGCAGAGTCTTGTTCTGTCGCCCATGCTGGAATTCAGTGGTGTGGTCATAGCGCACTGCAGTTTTCAGCTCCTGGGCTCAAACAAATCCTCCTGCCTTAGCTTCCCGAGTAGCTGGAAGTACAGGAACATTCCCTGTACTTCTAGTGGTACAGGAATGTACCATGCCCGGCTAGTTAAAAAAATTTTTTTTGTAGAGATGGAGTCTTACTATGTTGCCCAGGCTGGTTTTGAACTGCTGGCCTCAAGTGATCCTCCCACCTTGGACTCCCAAAGCATTAGGATTACAGGCATGAGCCACTACGCCAAGCCTTCTTTGAATTTTGAAAGGGCACTGTCACTTTAGTTTGCTGGTGGTGGGGTGAGGGTGGAGGATAGAGACTGAATGAGGGTCAGGGAAAAGGGACAGAGGTTTTTAAAAAATTGAAATAGAAAGTACTTTTATTGCGGATAGAAAAAAAAAAAAAAAAAACTCTAACGCCAGATTAATGAGGATGACTTATCTGGAAAAGTCAGTCCCCAAATTTACTTAGTCAGTATTTCTAATTGTTAATTTTTGTGGGTACATAGCAGGTGTATATACTTGAGATAATGTGACACAAGCATACAATGCATAATAATCCCAGGGTAAATGGGGGTATCCATTACCTCAAACATTTATTCTTTTATTTTGTTGCACACAATACAATTCTACTTTTTTAGTTGTTTTAAAATGTACAATAAATTGTTGTTGACCGCAGGTACCCTGTTGTACTATCCAATGCTAGGTCTTACTCATTCTAACTCTTATTTTTGTACCCACTAACCATCCTTACTTTCCCTCGCCCCAGTACCCTTTAGAGTCTAATAACTATCATTCTGCTTTCTATCTCCATGAGTTCAATTGTTTAAATTTTTAGCTCCCACAAATACCTGAGAACATGCAAAGTTTGTTTTTCTGTGCCTGGCTTATTTCACTTAACATAGTGTCCTCCAGTTCTGTGCATGTTGTTGAAATAACAGGATCTCATTCTTTTTTTTATGGCCTACTTCATTCTGTATATGTACCCTGTTTTCTTTATCCATTTGTGTGTTGATGGATGCTAAGATTGCTTCCAAATCTTGGCTATTGTGAGTGGTACTGCAATAAATATGGGAGTGCAGGTATCTCTTCAATATATGGATTTTCTTTCTTTTGGGTGTATACCTAGCAGTGGGATTGCAGGATCATATGGTAGTTTTAGTATTTTGAGTTTTTTTAGTTTTTTGAGGAACTTCCAAACTATTCTCTGTAGTGGTTGTACTAATTTACATTCCCACAAACAGTGTACGAGGGTTTCCTTTTCTTCACATCCTCTCCAGCATTTGTTATTGCCTGTCTTTTGGACAAAAGCCATTTTAACTGAGGTAAGGTGATACCTCATTGAACTTTTGTTTGGTTTTTCTCTGACAATCAGTGATGTTGAGCACCTTTTCATATGCCTGTTTGCCATTTGTTTCTTTTGAGAAATGTCTATTCAGATCTTTTGCCCATTTTATAATCACATTATTAGATTATTTTTCTGTAGAGCTGTTTGAGCTCCTTATATATTCTGGTTATTGATCCCTGTTAGGTGGATAGTTGCAGACATTTTCTCCCATTCTGTGGATTGTCTCTTTTAACTTTGTTCAGTGTTTCCTTTGCCATGAAGAAACTTTTTAACTTGATGTAATTCCATTTGACCGTTTTTGCTTTGATTGCCTGTGCTTGTAGGGTATTACTCAATAAACCTTTGCTGAGTCCAGTGTCCTGGAGAGTTTCCTCAATATTTTCTTTCCTTTTTTTTTTTTTTTTTTTTTTTTTTTTTCTGAGACAGAATCTTGCTCCGTTGCCAGGCTGGAGTGCAGTGGCACGATCTCGGCTCACCGCAACCTCCACCTCCCAGGTTCAAGTGATTCTCCTGCTTCAGCCTTCTGAGTAGCTGGGACTACAGGTGTGCACCACCACGCCTGGATAATTTTTTTTGTATTTTAGTAGAGACAGGGTTTCACTGTGTTGGCCAGGATGGTCTCCATCTCCTGACCTCGTGATCCGCCTGCCTTGGCCTCCCAAAGTGCTGGGATTACAGGTGTGAGCCACTGCACCTGGACTCCTCAATATTTTCTTTTAAGAGTTTTATAGTTTGAGGTCTTAGATTTAAGTCTGTAAAGTCTGTAATTCATTTTGATTTGGTTTTTGTATATGGTGAGAGATAGGGGTCTTGTTTCATTCTTCTGCATATGAATATCCAGTTTTCCCAGCGCCATTTATTGAAGAGACTTTCCTTTCTCTGGTGTATATCCTTGGTATCTTTGTCAAAAATGAGTTCACTGTAGTTGTATAGATTTGTTTCTGTGTTCTCTTTTCTGTTTCATTGGTCCGTGTGTCTGTTTTTATGCCAGTACCATGCTGTTTGGGTTACTACAGCTGTGTAGTATAATTTGAAGTCAGGTAATGTGATTCCCCCAGCTTTGTTCTCTTTGCTCAGGATAGCTTTGCCTATTCTGAATCTTTTGTGGTTCTATATAAATATTAGGAATTTTTTCTATTTCTGTGAAAAATGCCATTGGCATTTTAATATGGATTGCATTGAATCTGTAGATTGCTTTGGGGAGTATGGACATTTTTAGCAATATTGATTCTTCCAGTTCATCAACATGGAATATCTTTCCATTTTTTTTGTTGTCCTCTTCAATTTCTTTCATCAGTGTTTTATAGTTTTTATTGCAGAGATATTTCACTTCTTTGGTTAATTCCTGGGTATATTATTTTATTTGTAGGTATTATAAATGGGATTACTCTCTTGATTTCTTTTTCAGATTGTTCATTGTTGACATATAGAAATGCTTCTGATTTTTGTATGTTGATTTTGTATCCTGGAGCTTTCCCAAATTTGTTTGTCAGTTCTAATAGTTTTTTGGCAGAGTCTTTGAGTTTTACCAAATATAAGATAAAGTCATCTGCAGACAAGGATAATTTGATTTATTCCTTTCCAGTTTGGATGCCTTTATTTCTTTCTCTTGTCTGATTGCTCTAGCTGGGACTTCCAGTACTGAGTTGAATAACAGTGGTGAAAGTGGGCATCCTTGTTGATTGCCAGATTTTAGAGGAAAGGCACATTGATTGATTTGCATCTGTTGAACCATCCTTGCACCCCTGAAACAAATCTTTCTTGATTATGATGAGTGATGTTTTTAATGTGTTGTTGAATTTGGTTGCTAGTATTTTGTTGAAGATTTTTGCATCAATGTTCATTAGGGATATTGGCTTGTAGTTTTCTTTTTTTGATGTGTCTTTGTCTGGTTTTGGTATCAGAGTAATACCAGTTTTCTAAAATGAGTAAGTATTCCCTCCTCCTCTGTATTTCAGAATAATTTGAGTAGAGTTGGTATTAGTTCTTCTTTAAATGTTTGATAGAATTCAGCAGTAAAGTTATTGGGTCCCGGGTTTTTCTTTGCTGGCAGTTTCTTTTTTTTTAAATTACAGCTTTAATTTCATTCCTTGTTACTGGTCTGTTCAGGTTTTGGATATCATCATGGTTCAGTCTTGGTAGTTTGTATGTATCTAGGGGAATTTGGCCGTTTCTTTTAGGTTTTCCAATTTATTGGTATATAGTTGCTCATAGTAGCCACTAATAATCCTTTATGTTTCTGTAGTATCGATTGTAATGTCTCCTTTTTCATCTCTGATTTCATTTATTTGGGTCTCCTCTCTTTTTTTCTTAGTCTGGCTAAAGGTTTATTGATTTTGTTTATCTTTGAAAAGAACAACTTTTTGTTTCATTGATCTTTTGTATTTGTTTCAATTTTATTTATTTCTGCTTTGATCTTTATTATTTCTTTTCTTCTACTAATTTTGGGCTTTGTTTGCTCTGCTTTTCTAATTCTTTAAGATGCATTGTTAGATTGTTTATTTGAAGTTTTTCTGCTGTTTTGATGTAGGTGTTCATAGCTGTAAACTTTCCTCTTGGAATGGCTTTTGCTGTATCCCACAGGTTTTGGTATGTTGAGTCCCATTATCATTTGTTTCAATAAATTTTAAAATTTTCTTCTTAATTTCTTCATTGACCCCACTGGTCATTTAGGAGGACATTTGTTTAATTTTCATGTGTTTGTATAGTTCCCAGACTCCTCTTGTTACTGAGTTCTCGTTTTATTTCATTGTGGTCAAATAAGTTATTTGATATAATTTCAGATTTTCCGGAATGTTTTAAGACTTGTTTTGTGGCCTAACATATGGTCTATTTTGAGAATGATACATGTGGGGAGAAGAATGTGTATTCTGCAGCTATTGGATGAACTATTCTGTAAATATCTATTAGGTCAATTTGGCCTATAGTGAAGATTTGGCCTTTGTTGATGTTTTTTGTCTGAACAATCTGTCAAATGCTGAAAGTGGGTTGTTGAAGTCTCCAGCTATTATTGTACTGGGGTTTATTTCTCTCTTTAACTCTAATAGTTGCTTTATATATTTGGGTGCTCCAGTGTTGTATGCATATATATTTGCAATTGTTATATTCTTTACTGAATTGATCACTTTATCATTATATAATGGCCTTCTTTGGCTTGAAATCTGTTTTGTCTGATATAAGTATAGTTACTCCTGTTAAACTTTTTTGGTTTCTATTTGCATGGAATATCTTTCTTAATCCCTTTATTTTCAGTCTGTGTGTCTCTTTAAGTGAAGTGTGTTTATTGTAGGCAACAGATCATTGGATCTTGTTTTTATATCCATTCAGCCACACTATGACTTTTGACTGGAGAGTTTAGTCCATTTACACTCAGTATTATTATTGATACGTTAAGTACTTACTCCTGCCACTTTTTTATTTGTTTTCTGGTTGTCTCATGGTCTTCTCTTTCTTCTTTTCTTCCTTCCTGTCTTCCTTTTAGTGAAGGTGATTTTCTCTGGTATTATGTTTTAATTTCTTGCTTTTTATTTTTTGTTTATCTGTTGTATGTTTTTTGATTTGAGGTTATCAGAAGTCTTGAAAATAATATCTTATAACCCATTATTTTTAAACTAATGAAACTTAACACTGATTGCATAAACAGAGAGAAAACTGGTTAAAACTCTACATTTACTTCATCTCCTGCTTTTAAACTTTTTCTTGTTTCTATTTATATGTTATTGTACTGTCTACATCTTGAGAAGTTGTAGTTCTTGTTTTTGATCAGTTTATCTTTTAGTTTTTCTACTCAAGATATGAATGGTTTAAACACCACAATTACAGTGTTACAATATTCTATGTTTTTCTGTGTACTTACGATTAGCAGTAAGTTTTATACCTTTAAATGATTTTATGTTGCTCACTAATGTTCTTTTCTTTTATATTAAAGAACTCCCTTTAGCATTTCTTGTAGGGCAGGTCTGGTGTTGATGAAATTACTCAACATTTTTGGGAAAGTTTTTATTTCTTCTTCATGTTTGAAGGATATTTTTGCTGGATATATTATTCTAGAATATAAGATTTTTTTTTGTCTTTAGCACTTTAGGTGCTCTCTCCTGGACTGTAAGGTTTCAGCTGAGAAATCTGCCGTCAGATGTATTAGACTTTATTGTATGTTATTTGTTTCTTTTTTGCTGCTTGTAGGATTCTTTCTTTATCCTTGACCTTTGGGAGTTGATTATTAAATGCCTTGAGATAATCTTATTTGGGTTAAATATGCTTGGTGTTCTATAACTTTCTTGTACTTAAATGTTAATACCTTTCTCTAGGTTTGAGAAGTTCTCGGTTATTATTCCTTTGAATAGTCTCTACCCTTATCTTTTTCTACCACCTCTTTACAGCCAATAACTCTTAGATTTGCCCTTCGAGGCTGTTTCCTAGATCTTGTAGGCATACTTTATTCTTTTTTATTTTTTCTCCTCTGATTGTGTACTGTCAAATAGCCTGTCTTCAGGCTCACTAATTGGTTCTTCTGCTTGATCAATTCTGGTGTTAAGAGACTCTGATACATTCTTCAGTTTGTCAGTTGTGTTTTTCAACTTCAGAATTTCTGCTTGATTCTTTTTATTAACATTTCAATCTCTGTTAAATTTATCTGATAACATTCTGAGTTCCTTCTCTGTGGTATCTTTCATTTTGCTGAGTTTCCTAAAAAATAGCTATTTTAAATTCTGTCTGGAAGTGCACATTATCTCCTTCTCTCCAGGATTGGTCTCTGGAGGCTTATTTAGTTTGTTTATTGAGGTTGTGTTTTCCTGGATGATCTTGATGCATGTAGTTGTTCATCAGTGTTTGACCATTGAAGAGTTAGGCCTTTATTGTAGTCTTTGCGATTTGGGCTTGTTTGTGCCTTTTCTTATTGGGAAGGCTTTTCAGGTATTTGAAGGGACTTGAGCCCCAAACCCAATAAAACTGTGGTTCTTGCAGATTTGTAGAGGTACTGCCTTGTTGGTCTTAGATAAGACCTGGAAGCTTTCCCTGGAGTACCTGGTAGAAACTCTTATTCTTTTTCTTTACTTTCTTCCAAACAAACAGAGTCTTTCTCTCTGTGCAGAGCTGCCTGGAGCTGGGTGAGGGGTGACACAAGCACCCCCGTCGCTATCACCACTGGGTCATACCTGAAGCTAGTCCAGCACTGGGTCACACCCAAGGCCTGTGGTAACCACTGTCTGGCTACCACCTATGGTCGCTTAAGACCCTAGGGCTCTATAATCAGCAGATGGCGAAGCCAGCCATGCTGGTGTTCTTTGTTTCAGGGTGGCAAGTTTTCTCTGGTCCTGGGCAGATCCAGTGATGCCATCCAGCAGCCAGGGCCTGGAGTCAGAAACTTTAGGAATCTACCTGGTCTTCTATTCTGTGCCTGAGCTGGCACCCAAACCATAAGACAAAATCCTTCTCAGTCTTCCCTCCCCTTTCCTTGAGCAGAGGAAACTCATCATGTGGCTCCTATTACCCCAGGCCTGCAGTGAGTACTGCCTGGCTACTGCTCCCTTCAGGATAGTGGGCTTCCTTCCGGGCCGGGACAGGTCCAGAAATGCTATTCAAGAGCTAAGGCCTGGACCCAGGGCCAAGTACGTACCCTACTGTGGCCAAGCTGGTACCTAAGCTATAAGACAAAGACCCTTTAGTCTTCCTTCTCCTTTTCTCAACCAGGAGGAGTTCCTCCTTGTAGCAACTACAGCTGGGAATGTGCTGGGTTGCACCTGAAACCAGCACATCTCTGAGTCTTATCCAAGGCCCATAGCAAGTACTGCCTGGCTATCACTGCTGATTATTCAGGCCCCAAGGGCTCTTTAGTTAGAAGGTGATGAATCCTGCCAAGACTGGGTTCTTCCCTTCAAGGCAGGGGGTTCCCTTCAGGCTCAGGATGTGTCTAGAAATGTCTTTCAGGAGCTAGGGTCTGGAATGGTGACTTCACGACTCTGCCCAGTGCCCTATCCTACTGTGGCTGAGCTGGTTTTCAAGTTGCAAAACAAAGCCTTCTTTACTCTTCCCTCTCTTCTCCTCAAGTGGAAGGAAGGAGTATCTCCTATAGCTTTGAGCTGTGCTGCCTGGGGTTGAGGGAGGAGTGGTACAAGTACTCCCTTGGCCACCCTGGCTGCTGTTTCACTGGGTCATATGCCCTGCACATTCACTGGCTTTGAGTCCAGCACAGCATCAGGACTTGCCCAGGAATTGTAGTACTTGTATTCTAGATTGTATTTCATGTTTATTTAGCACCCAACACTTTAGCCGTGGTGGTAAAGCTTGCCAGAACTCAGGTTCTGGCCACTGGGCTGGGGGATTCCCCTCTGGCTAGGGCTGGTCCATATGCTCCCTCCATGAATGCCAACTGAGTTCTGCCCAGTGTTGCTTTCTGCTGTGACATGCAGCACTGAGTTCCAATGCGAAGTCCCACAGTCACTGTGCTCTCCCTCCCACAATTGCACAGATTCTCCATACCATGTGGCCGCTGCCGGGTGATGGGGGAGGGTGACATCAGTAATTCAAAACTGTCTTTTCTACTCTCTTCAGTACTGCTTTCAGTGATCCGAAGTTAAAACCAGGTACTGTTATGACTCGTCTGATTTTTGGTTTGTAGGAAGGTCCTTTTTTGTGTGAATAGTCATTCAATTTGGTGTTCTTGCTGGGAGGACGATGGGTGGATGCTTCTATTTGGCCATCTTTCTCCACCTCCCATTTTGTCACTTTTTTTTTTTTTTTTGCGATGGAGTCTCGCTCTGTTGCCTAGGCTGGAGTGCAGTGGCATGATTTTGGCTCACTGCAACCTCCACCTCCTGAGTTCAAGAGATTCTCCTGCCTCAGCCTCCCAAGTAGCTAGGACTATAGGCGTGTGCCACCACGCCCAGGTAATTTTTGTATTTTTAGTAGAGACGGGGTTTCACCATACTGGCCAGGCTGGTTTTGAACTCCTGGCCTCATGATCTGCCTGCCTCAGCCTCCCAAAGTGCTGAGATTACAGGCATGAGCTACCGTGCCTGGCCCCATTTTGTCACTTTTTTTAGTGACTTGTTCTGCATTTACTAAATACAGTAATTACTGGCTTTTTAAATTCACTATGTCTTATGAAACTATAACCTCAGAATAAATAATTCTTAATATAAAAAATACATTTCCTAAGGTTTTGCAAGTTGATTTTAGGTATTTAAGTACTTTCTTTCTTAGATTTGTTTATAAAGTGAAAAGCCATATACATGTTAAAGGGCCATTAATTTAGTAAATATTACATTTTATTTAGTAAATTTACAATATGAATTTGATTTACGTTAAAAATATCCAACAGGTCTTCACTTGAGATCATTGTAACTAGGATTGATTTTCATTTCATCTGTAAGGCATATATATTTCAATATGAGATGATCATTTGGTGACATTTATTGGGAATTTGGCTGATAAATGTGACTCTTTATTTTAAAGGAATAACTGGTTCAGTGAAATAGTGAGGCTTTCTGGATTCAATTAAAAATTAACCTAAATGGATTAAGTTGATTTCTTCTTTTGTTGAAGTTGATTCCTACCTTTCTTACTGTATAACCTTTTGGGAAGTTTTTTGAGAAAAATGTCAAGGCTTAATCCCGTGTGCTTTGAAGAATTTTATTTACATAGTGATCTAAAGAAGATTCCAGTTAATGTACTTTTGGGTATTCCTGGGGAATTATTTACAAAGCAAATAATGATATTCTTTCTGCATTCTTTCTAAAATAAATGGAAGGTTTTCTAGGTTTAGATTAGGCAAATGTGATTTGGATAGTCTGTTTTGTGGACCACCCAGTGGCTAAAAGTGCCCTTGGCTGTTTATTGCTTAGGTATCTAGAACCCCATCTGTTGGGGTTTTGGAATTGGCTGTCTATTCAGTAAAGTTGGAACCTCTTTCCATTAAGTGGTGAAAACACCTGTTCTTCCTACTTGAAGAACAAAAGAAGTTAATATAGCCCACCTACAAGCGCTACAAGTATTAACAGATAAGCCTCCCCTTCTCTAGTTCTGTAAATAGGGCAACTTCTTTTAAATTAATAAAATTTAGTTTTTAGTGCAGTTTAAAGTTCAGAGCAAAATTGAGTGGGAAGCACCGAGAGTTCCTATATACACCTTCTTTCCCTTCACACAACCTACCTGATTATCCATATCCTACATGTGCCACCGTGGTACATTTGTTACAATTGCTGAATACATTAAGACATCGTTATCATATATAGTTCAAATTAGGTTTCATTCTTATATATCCTATCAGTTTTGACAAATGTATCATATATTAACCATTGTAGTATCATACTGTATTAGTCTATTCTTATACTGCTCTAAAGAACTACATGAGACTGGGTAATTTATGAAGAAAAGAGGTTTAACTGACTCACAGTTCTGCAGACTTAACAGGAAGCATGACTGGGAGGCCTCAAGAAACCTAAAATCATGGCAGAAGGTGAAGGGGAAGCAAGCACCTTCTTCACATGCGGCAGGAGAGAAAGAGAGAGAGAGTGAAGGGGGAATTGCCACATGCTTTTAAACTATCAGATCTCGTAGGAACTCACTATCACAAGAACAGCAAGGGGGAGATTCAGCCCCATGATCCAATCACTTCCCACCAGGCCTCTCCTCCAATTCCCCATATCATTCTGCCCCGGCCCCTCTCAAATCTTATGTCCTTCTCACATTGCTAAACACAATTACCCCTTCTCGATAGTCCCCCCAGTCTTAACTCATTTCAGCATTAACTCAAAAGTCTACAGTCCAAAGTCTCATCTGAGACAAAGTAAGTCCCTTCTGCCCATGAGCCTGTGAAATAAAAAACAAGTTAGTTACTCCAAGACGCAATGGGGGTACAAGCATCAGATAAATGCTCCTGTTCTAAATGGGAGAAGTTGGCCAAAACAAAAGGACTACAGGCCCTATGTATGTATAAAACCGAGCAGGGCAGTCATTAAATCTTAAAGCTCCAAAATAACCTCCTTTGACTCCATGTCTCACAACCAGGGCACACTGATGCAAGAGGTGGGTCCCAAGGCCTTGGACACATACAGAATAGTTTTACTACCCTAAAAATACCCTGTGTTCTGCGCATTCATCCCTTTGTCTCTCTGAATCCCTGGCAACCACTAATCTTTTTACTGTATCCATAGTTTTGCCTTTTCCAGATTATTATATAATTTGAAGCATGTGGTTCATAGCCTTTTCAGATTGGCTTCTTTCACTTAGTAATAGGTGTTTAAGCTTCCTCCATGTCTTTACATGACTAACTCATTTCTTTCTAGTATTGAATAATATTTCATTGTCTGGATGTACTACGATTTATTTCTTCATTTACCTACCGAAGATCATCTTGGTTGCTTCTGTGTATTGGCAATTGTAGGTAAAGCTACTATAAACATTGGTGTGCATTGTTTTCATGAGGAAATAAGTTTTCAGTTTTTTGAGTAAGTATTAAGGAGACGAATTGCTGGATTATATGTTAAGAATGTGTTTAGCTTTGTAAGAAGCTACCAAATTGTCCTCCAAAGTGACTGTCCCAGTTTGCATTTCCACCAGCAATGAATGAAAATTCTTGTTTGCTTCACATTTTTGTCAGCATTTGGTGGTGCCAGTGTTTTGAATTTTGGCCATTCAAATATTTGTATTGTAGTATTTAGATACAACTTGAAATTCCCTAATGACGTATGATATTGAGCATCTTTTTGTGTGCTTACTTGCCATCTGTATATCTTCATTGGTGAAAGACTTTTCTGTTCATTTTTTAATCAGATTGTTCTTTTTCTTATTGTTGTTTTAAGAGTTCTTTGCTTATTTTGGATCAACAGTCCTTTATCAGGTATGTTTTTTGCAAAAATTTCCCCTCACTCTGTGGCTTGTCTTCTCATTCTCTTGACAGTGCCTTTCACACAGTTTTTCATTTTAATGAAGCCAAACTTATCAATTATTTCTATCATGAATCATGCTTTTTGTGTTGAATCTAAAAAGTCATTGCCGTATCCAAGGTCGGTTAAATTTTCTCCTGTGTTATCTTCTAGGAGTTTTATTGTTTTACATTTTCATATGGGTATAAGATTCATTTTTTAAAATTATACTTTGTGTTCTAGGGTACATGTGCACAACGTGCAGATTTGTTACATATGTATACATGTGCCATGTTGGTGTGCTGTACCCATTAACTCGTCATTTACATTAGGTGTATCTCCTAATGCTGTCCCTCCCCCCTCCTCCCACCCCACAATAGGCTCTGGTGTGTGATATTCCCCTTCCTGTGTCCAGGTGATCTCATTGTTCAGTTCCCACCTCTGAGTGAGAATATGTGGTGTTTGGTTTTCTCTTCCTATGACAGTATGCTGAGAATGATAGTTTCCAGCTACATCCGTGTCCCTACAAAGGACACGAACTCATCCTTTTTTATGGCTGCATAGTATTCCATGGTGTATGTGTGCCACATTTTCTTAATCCAGTCTGTCATCGATGGACATTTGGGTTGGTTCCTAGTCTTTGCTGTTGTGAATAGAGCGGCATTAAACATACGTGTGCATGTATCATTATAGCTGCATGATTTATAATCCTTTGGGTATATCCCCAGTAATGGGATGGCTGGGTCATCAAATGGTATTTCTAGTTCTAGATCCTTGAGGAATCGCCACGCTGTCTTCTACAATGGTCAGACTAGTTTACAGTCCCACCAACAGTGTAAAAGTGTTCCTATTTCTCCACATCCTCTCCAGCACCTGTTGTTTCCTGACTTTTTAATGATCACCATTCTAACTGGTGTGAGATGGTATCTCATTGTGGTTTTGATTTGCATTTCTCTGATGACCAGTGATGACGAGTATTTTTTCAAGTGTCTGTTTGCTGCATAAATGTCTTCTTTTGAGAAGTGTCTGTTCATATCCTTTGTCCACTTTTTGATGAGGTTGTTTTTTTCTTGTAAATTTGTTTGAGTTCTTTGTAGATTCTGGATATTAGCCCTTTGTCAGATGAGTAGATTGCAAAAATTTTCTCCCATTCTGTAGGTTGCCTGTTCACTCTGATGGTAGTTTCTTTTGCTGTGCAGAAGCTCTTTAGTTTAATTAGATCCCATTTGTCAATTTTGGCTTTTGTTGCCGTTGCTTTTGGTGTTTTAGACATGAAGTCCTTGTCCATGCCTATATCCTGAATGGTATTGCCTAGGTTTTCTTCTAGGGTTTTTATGGTTTTAGGTCTAACATTTAAGTCTCTAATCCATCTTGAATTAATTTTTGTATAAGGTGTAAGGAAGGGATCCAGTTTCAGCTTTCGACTTATGGCTAGCCAGTTTTCCCAGCACTATTTATTAAATAGGGAATCCTTTCCCCATTTCTTGTTTTTGTGAGGTTTGTCAAATATCAGATGGTGGTAGATGTGTGGTATTATTTCTGAGGACTCTGTTCTGTTCCATTGGTCTATATCTCTGTTTTGGTACCAGTACCATGCTGTTTTGGTTACTGTAGCCTTGTAGTATAGTTTGAAGTCAGGTAGCGTGATGCCTCCAGCTTTGTTCTTTTGACTTAGGATTGTCTTGGCAATGCAGGCTCTTTTTTGGTTCCATATGAACTTTAAAGCAGTTTTTTCCAGTTCTGTGAAGAAAGTCATTGATAGCTTAACGGGGATGGCATTGAATCTATAAATTACCTTGGGCAGTATGGCCATTTTCATGATACTGATTCTTCCTATCCATGAGCATGTAATGTTCTTCCATTTGTTTGTGTCCTCTTTTATTTCATTGAGCAGTGTTTGTAGTTCTCCTTGAATAGGTCCTTCACATTCCTTGTAAGTTGGATTCCTAGGTATTTTATTCTCTTTGAAGCAATTGTGAATGGGAATTCACTCATGATTTGGCTCTCTGTTATTGGTATATAAGAGTGCTTGTGATTTTGGCACATTGATTTTGTATCCTGAGACTTTGCTGAAGTTGCTTATCAGCTTAAGGAGATTTTGGATTGAGATGATGGAGTTTTCTAAACATACAATCATGTCATCTGCAAACAGGGACAATTTGACTTCTTCTTTTCCTAATTGAATACCCTTGATTTCTTTCTCTTGCCTAATTATCCTGGCCAGAACTTCCAACACTATGTTGAATAGGAGTGGTGAGAGAGGGCATCCCTGTCTTGTGCCAGTTTTTAAGGGCAATGCTTCCAGTTTTTGTCCATTCAGTATGATATTGGCTGTGGGTTTGTCATAAATAGCTCTTATTATTTTGAGGTACGTTCCATCAATACCGAATTTATTGAGAGTGTTTTAGCATGAAGGGCTATTGAATTTTGTCAAAGGCCTTTTCTGCATCTATTGAGATAGTCATGTGGTTTTTGTCTTTGGTTCTGTTTATATGCTGGATTACGTTTATTGATTTGCATATGTTGAACCAGCCTTGCATCCCAGGGATGAAGCCCACTTGATCATGGTGGATAAGCTTTTTGATGTGCTGCTGGATTCGGTTTGCTAGTATTTTATTGAGTATTTTTGCATCGATGTTCATCAGGGATATTGGTCTAAAATTCTCTTTTTTTTGTTGTGTCTCTGCCAGGCTTTGGTATCAGGATGATGTTGGCCTCATAAAATGAGTTAGGGAGGATTCCCTCTTTTTCTGTTGATTGGAATAGTTTCAGAAGGAATGGTACCAGTTCCTCCTTGTACCTCTGGTAGAATTTGGCTGTGAATTCGTCTGGTCCTGGACATTTTTTGGTTCGTAGGCTATTAATTATTGCCTTAATTTCAGAGCCTGCTATTGGTCTATTCAGGGATTCAACTTCTTCCTGGTTTAGGCTTGGGAGAGTGTATGTGTCCAGGAATTGGTCTATTTCTTCTAGGTTTTCTAGTTTATTTGCGTAGAGGTGTTTGTAGTATTCTCTGATGGTAATTTGTATTTCTGTGGGAGTAGTGATGATATCCCCTTTATCATTTTTTATTGTGTCTATTTGATTCTTCTCTATTAGTCTTGCTAGCGGTCTATCAATTTTGTTGATTGTTTCAAAAAACCAGCTCCTGGATTCGTTTATTTTTTTGAAGGGTTTTTTTGTGTCTCTATCTCCTTCAGTTCTACTCTGATCTTAGTTATTTCTTGCCTTCTGCTAGCTTTTGAATGTGTTTGCTCTTGCTTCTCTACTTCTTTTAATTGTGATGTTAGGGTGTCAATTTTAGAACTTTCCAGCTTTCTCTTGTGGGCATTTAGTGCCATACATTTCCCTCTACACACTGCTTTAAATGTGTCCCAGAGATTCTGGTGTGTTGTATCTTTGTTCTCACTGATTTCAAAGAACATCTTTATCTCTGCCTTCATTTCGCTATGTACCCAGTAGTCATTCAGGAGCATATTGTTCAGTTTCCATGTAGTTGAGCGGTTTTAAGTGAGTTTCTTAGTCCTGAGTTCTATTTTGATTGCACTGTGGTCTGAGAGACAGTTTGTTATAATTTCTGTTCTTTTACATTTGCTGAGGAGTGCTTTACTTCCAACTATGTGGTCAATTTTGGAATAAGTGTGATGCAGTGCTGAGAAGAATGTATATTCTGTTGATTTGGGGTGGAGAGTTCTGTAGATGTGTATTAGGTCTGCTTGGTGCAGAGTTGAGTTCAATTTCTGGACATCTTTGTTAACTTTCTGTCTCGTTGATCTGTCTAATGTTGACAGTGGGGTGTTAAAGTCTCCCATTATTATTGTGTGGGAGTCTAAGTCTCTTTGTAGGTCTCTAAGGACTTGCTTTATGAATCTGGATGCTTCTGTATTGGAATAATATATATTTGGGATAGTTAGCTCTTCTTGTTGAATTGATCCCTTTACCATTATGTAATGGCCTTCTTTGTCTCTTTTGATCTTTGATGGTTTAAAGTCTGTTTTATCAGAGAGTAGGATTGCAACCCCAGCCTTTTTTTGTTTTCCATTTGCTTGGTAGATCTTCCTCCATCCCTTCATTTTGAGCCTATCTGTGTCTCTGCACATGAGATGGGTCTTCTGAATACAGCAAACTGATGGGTCTTGACTTTTTATCCAGTTTGCCAGTCTGTGTCTTTTAATTGGGGTCTTTAGCCCATTTACATTTAAGGTTAATATTGTTATGTGTGAATTTGATCCTGTCATTATGATGTTAGCTGGTTATTTTGCTCGTTAGTTGATGCAGTTTCTTCCTAGCCTCGATGGTCTTCACATTTTGGCATGTTTTTGCAATGGCTGGTACCTGTTGTTCCTTTCCATGTTTAGTGCATCCTTCAGGATCTCTTGTAGGGCAGGCCTGGTAGTGACAAAAATCTCTCAGCATTTTCTTGTGTGTAAAGGATTTTATTTCTCCTTCACTTATGAAACTTAGTTTGGCTGGATATGAAATTCTGGATTTAAAATTCTTTTATTTAAGAACGTTGAATATTGGCCCCCACTCTCCTCTGGCTTGGAGAGTTTCTGCCGAGAGATCTGCTGTTAGTCTGATGGGCTTCCCTTTGTGGGTAACCCGACCTTTCTCTCTGGCTGTCCTTAACATTTTTTCCTTCATTTCAACTTTGGTCGATCTGACAATTATGTGTCTTGGAGTTGCTCTTCTTGAGGAGCATCTTTGTGGCGTTCCCTGTATTTCCTGAATTTGAATGTTCGCCTGCCTTGCTGGGTTGGGGAAGTTCTCCTGGATCATATCTTGCAGAGTGTTTTCCAATTTGGTTCCATTCTCCCCGTCACTTTCAGGTACACCAATCAGGCGTAGATTTGGTCTTTTCACATAGTCCCATATTTCTTGGAGGTTTTGTTCATTTCTTTTTACTCTTTTTTCTTTAAACTTCTCTTCTCACTTTATTTCATTCATATGATCTTCAATCACTGATACGCTTTCTTCCAGTTGATCGAGTTGTTACTGAAGCTTGTGCATTTGTCAGGTAGTTTTTGTGTCACGGTTTTCATCTCTATCAGCTCATTTATGGACTTCTCTGCATTGGTTATTCTAGTTATCCATTCGTCAAATCTTTTTTCAAGGTTTTTAGTTTCTTTGTGCTGGGATCGCAGTTCCTCCTTTAGCTCTGAGAAGTTTGGTCAACTGAAGCCGCCTTCTCTCAACTCGTCAAAGTCATTCTCCATCTAGCTTTGTTCCGTTGCTGGTGAGGAGCTGCGTTGCTTTGGAGGGGGAGAGGTGCTCTGATTTTTTGAATTTTCAGCTTTTCTGCACTGCTTTTTCCCCTTCTTTGTGGTTTTATCTACCTTTGGTCTTTGATGATAGTGACGTACAGATGGGGTTTTGGTGTGAATGTCCCTTCTGTTTGTTAGTTTTCCTTCTAATAGTCAGGACCCTCAGCTGTAGGTCTGTTGGAGTTTGCTTGAGGTCCACTCTAGACCCTGTTTGCCTGGGTATCAGCAGCGGAAACTGCAGAAGAGAGAATTGCTGAACAGCAAGTGTTGCTGTCTGATTGTTCCTCTAGAAGCTTTGTCTCAGAGGTGTACCTGGCTGTGTGAGGTGTGAGGTGTCAGTCTGCCCCTAAGTGGGGGATGTCTCCCAGTTAGGCTACTCGGGGGTCAGGGACCCACTTGAGTAGGCAGTCTGTCCATTCTCAGATCTTAGCCTCCATGCTGGGAGAATCACTACTCTGTTCAAAGCTGTCAGACAGGGACATTGACATCTGCAGAGGTTTCTGCTGCTTTTTGTTCAGCTATGCCCTGTCCCCAGAAGTGGAGTCTACAGAGGCAGGCAGGCCTCCTTGAGCTGCAGTGGGCTCCACCCAGTTCGAGCTTCCTGGCTGCTTTGTTTACCTACTTAAGCCTCAGCAATGGTGGGTGCCCCTCCCCGAACCTCGCTGCCACCTTGCAGTTTAGATCTCAGCCTGCTGTGGTAGCAATGAGGGAGGCTCCATGGGTGTGGGACTCTACGAGCCAGTTGCAGGATATAATCTCCTGGTGTGCCGTTTGCTAAGACCCTTGGTAAAGCGCAGTATTAGGGTGGGAGTGATCCAATTTTCCAGGTGTTGTGTGTCACCATTTCCCTTGAGTAGGAAAAGGAATTCCCTTCCCCCTTGCACTTCTCAGTGAGGTGATGATGCCTTGCCCTGCTTTGGCTCTCGCTCCTTGGGCTGCACCCACTGTCCTGCACCGACTATCTGGCATGCCCCAGTGAGATGAACCTGGTACCTCAGTTGGAAATGCGGAAATCACCCGTCTTTGTTGCTCACGCTGGAAGCTGGAGGCTGGAGCTCTTCGTATTCGGCCATCTTGGTGCCCCACCCTGTTCCTGTCTATTTCTAGGTTACTCAGAGTTTTTATCATGAATGGGTGTTGGATTTTTATCAAATGCTACATGTATTGATATAATTGTAATTTTTTTCTTCAGCCTGTTGATGTGACCACTTCTACTATTTGATTTTTGAATGTTGAACAAGCTTTGCATACCTGGAATAAATCTCAGTTGGTTCTGTGCTGTGTAGTTCCTCCTATACATTGTTGAATATTTTGTTGAGGATTTTTGCATCTATGTTCATGAGAGAGATTGGTCTGTTGTTTTCTTTTCTTGTAATGTCTTTGTCCAGTTTTGGCATTAGAGTAATGCTGGACTGATAGAATTAGTTAAAAGGTATTCCTGTGGCTTCTATTTTATGAGAGATACAAAAAATTGTTATAATTTCTTCTTTAAATATTTGGGAAAATTCACCAGTCCACACATCTGGGCCTGGCTCTTTCTGTTTTGGAACATTATTAATTATTGATTCAATTTTTCTAATACAGGTATAGGCCTATTTAGATGGTCTGTTTCTTCTTGTGTGAGTTTGGTATATTATGACTTTCAAGGAATTGGTCTATTTCATCTAGGTTATCAAATTTGTGAGTATAGAAGTGTTCATAGTATTTATTTTTCTTTTCATATCCATGGGATCTCTAGTGATGTCTTATCTTTCATTTCAGGTATTAGTAATTTGTCTTCTCTTTTTTGTCAGTTAGCTTGCTAGAGGCTTATCAATTTTATTTATCTTTTTAAACAACCAGCCTTTGGCTTTGTTGATTTTCTCTGTTGGTTTCGTTTTCATCAATTTCATTGATTTCTACTCAGATTTTTTTCTCTGGCTTATTTTGGATTTAATTTGCCCTTGTTTTCCTTAGTTTCCTAAGGTGAAAGCTAAGATTATTGATTTGAAAAGTTTCTTATTTTCTAATATATTCATTTAATGCTATAACATTCTCTCTAGGCACTGCTTTTGCTACATTTCACAAATTTGGGTAAGTTGTTTTTTTTTTTTTTTTTTTGAGGTGGAACCTGACTCTGTTGCCTAGGCTGGAGTGCAATGGTATGATCTTGGCTTGCTGCAACCTCTGCCTGCTGTGTTCAAGCAATTCCCCTGTCTCAGCCTCCCAAGTAGCTGAGATTACAAGTGCTCGCCACCACACCCGGCTAATTTTTCCATTTTTAGTAGAGATGGAGTTTTGCCATGTTGACCAGGCTGGTCTTGAACTCCTGACCTCAGGTGATCTGCCTGCCTCGGCCTCCCAAAGTGCTGGGATTACAGTCATGAGGCACTGCACCTGGCCATATTTTCATTTATTTTAGTTCAAAATATTTATAAATGTATCTTTAGATTTCTTCTTTGACTTCTGTGTATGTTTAGAAATGCATTGTTTAACCTCCAAATATTTTTGGATTTTCCAGTTATCTTTATGGTATTGATTTCTAGTTTAATTCTTTTGTGTCTAAGAGCAGATACTGTATGATTTCTATTCTTTTAAATTTGCTAAGGTGTGTTTTATGGCCCCAAATGTGGTTTGTCTTAGTGAATGTTCCATATGAGCTTGAAAAGAATGTGTGATCTGTTGTTTTTGGAAGAAGTAGCCTATAGATGTCAATTATATCCAGTTTATTGATGGTGCTGTTGAGTTCCAGTAGGTCCTTATGGATTTTCTGCCTGCTGGAACCATCCATTTCTCATAGAAGAGTGTTAAAGTCTCCAACTGTAATACAATAGTTGATTCATCTATTTCTCCTTGTAGTTCTATCAGTTTTTACCTCATGTATTTTGTCACTCTGTTGTTAAGTGCATACACATTAAGGTTTTTTATGTCTTCTTGGAGTAATGATCCTTTACCATTACATAATGTCCCTCTTATTCCAGATAGCTCTCCTTACTCTGAAGTCTGCTTTGTCTGAAATTAATATAGCTACTGTGACTTTCTTTTGATTAGCATTAGCATGATATATCTTTCTCCATCCATTTACTTTTAAACTATGGGTGTCTTTTATGTAAGATGGGTATCTTGTAGACAACATACAGTTGAGCCTTGTTTTTTTGATCCACTCTGACAATCTCTTTTAATTGGTGTAGGTACACCATTGACGTTTAATGTGATTGTATTAGTTTGAGTTCTCCAAGAAACAGAACCTATAGGTTATATGTAATTATATAGATTGTGTTATGTTATAGATAATATAAATTATATATTATAACATAATTATATATTACATATACTATATATATATACACACACACATATATATGCATATTTATTATGAGGGATTGGCTCATATGATTATGGAGGCTAAGTCCCACAATCCTTCATCTGCAAGCTGGAGGCCCAGGAAAGCTGGTGATACAGTTCTAGTCCAAACTCAGAGGCCTGAAAACCATGAGAGCTAATGGTGTAAGTCCCAGTTTGAGTCTAAAGGCCCAAGCACAGGGTGGGGTGGCAGGGCCGGGTGTTGGGGACAGATTGATGGTGTAAGTCTCTGTTTGAATTCAATGTCCAGAGAACTGAAACAGCAGTGTCTGAGGACAGAAGGTAGATGGCCCACCTCAAGCAGAGAGAGAAAATGTGCTCTTTTATTTTTTATTTTTTTCCACCTTTTTGTTCTGTTGAGGCCTTCACCAGATTGGATGATGCCCATTCATATTAGTGAGGGCAATTTTTTTACTCACTCTACCAATTCAAATGCAAATCTCTCCCAGACACACTACCATAGACATAACCAGAAATGTATGATGTTTTACCACCTATCTGGAATCCCTTACCCCAGACCTGTAAGACTTAACCATCACAGTGATTATTGATGTAGTTGGATTAATATTTACCATATTCGTTACTGTTTTCTATTTGTTGCACTTGTTCTGTGTTCTTATTTTTGCCTCACATACTTGTTTGCCTTTTGTAGTTAAGCATGGTACATGATTCCATTTTTCTCCTTTTTTAGCATATCAATTATGCTTATAGTGGTTGCTCTAAAGTTAGCAACATATATTTTTATAACTAACCCAAATTCACTTTCAGATAACGCTATACTACTATATGGTTAGTGTAAGTACCCTATAATAACGAAATATTACTAATTCCTTCCTCTCATTCTTTTTATCATTGCTATCATTCATTATACTTATACATAAAGAT
This sequence comes from Rhinopithecus roxellana, assembly GCF_007565055.1. Classification (NCBI taxonomy): domain Eukaryota; kingdom Metazoa; phylum Chordata; class Mammalia; order Primates; family Cercopithecidae; genus Rhinopithecus; species Rhinopithecus roxellana. The sequence goes on from NC_044551.1 coordinate 144,477,986, forward strand.
ATGTATATAAGCATACATAATCAAATACATTGTTGATATTTTACTTTGAACCAACTATCTGTTAGGTCAATTAAGAATAAGAAAAGTAGTCACAGTGGCTCATGCCTGTAATCCCAGCACTTTGGGAGGCCAAGGTGGCTGGATCACTTGAGACGAGGAGTTTGAGACTAGCCTGGCCTACATGGTGAAACCCTGTCTCTACTAAAAATACAAAAATTAACTGGATGTGGTGGTGCGTGCCTATAATCCCACCTACTCTGGAGGGTGAGGCAGAGAATCGCTTGAACCTGGGAGGTGGAGGCTGCAGTGAGGTGAGATTGTGCCCCTGTACTTCAACCTGGGCGACAGAGTGAGACTCCCATCTCAAAAAAAAAAAAAAAAAAAAAAAAAAAAAGAATAAGAAAAATAAAAAATTTTATTTTACCTTTACTTATTCATTCCATAATGTTCCTTTTTTAAAAATGTAGACCCAAGTCTGACTGATATTAATTTACCTCTGAAAAACTTATTTTAAAATTTCTTTCAAAGTAGTCTGCTGGCAACAAATTTCCTCAATTTTTATAGGTCTTTATTTCACTTTTGAAAGATAATTTCACAGGATATAGAATTATAGGTTTGGTGTTCTTTTATTTTTTTTCCTCTCAACTCTACTTTCTTCCTGCATACATAGTTTCTGAGGATAAGTCAGATATAATTCTTATCTTAGCTCTTCTATAGGTAAAGTGTTTTATTCCTTTGGCTTTTTTCAAGATTTTTTTCTTTATCTTTGATTTTCTGAAGTTTGAATATGATATGCCTAGGTGTAGGTTTTTTGTCCTTTGTCATGCTTGGTGTTCTTTGAGCTTTATAGATTTGTGGTTTGGTGTTTGACGTTAAATTGGATAACTTCAGTTATTATTGCTCAGATATTACTTCTGTTCCTTTTTCTCTTTCCTCTCCTTCTGGTTTTTTCATCACATGTATGTTAAAATTTTTATAGTTGTCCCACAGTTCTTGGATATTCTATTCTTTTTTTTTTTTTTTTGCAGTCTTTTTTTCCTTCTGCTTTTCAGTTGGGACTGTTCTTGTTGAGATATCCTCAAGTTTAGAAATTCTTCCTTCACCCACATCTAGTGTACTAATAGACCCATTAAAGACATTCCACATTTTTTTTTACAGTGTTTGTGGTCTCTAGAATTTCTTTTTGATTCATTCATAGAATTTCCATCTCTCCCTACATTATCCATTATCCATCTGTCCTTGCATATTGTCTCCTTTTTTCATTGAAGCCTTAGCATATGAATCATAGTTTTAAGAAAATTCCTGATTGGATAATTCTAACATTCCTGCCATATCAGACCCTGGTTCTGATTCTTATTCAGTCTCTTCATACTGTACATTTTGTCTTTTCATATGCCATATAATGTTTTCTTAAAGCCGGACATGATGTGCTGGGTAAAAACAATTGCTGTAAATAGGCCTTTTATAGTTTAGTGGTATTGTGTTGGGGGAGGGAAAGCCTTTTGTAGTCCTATGATAAGGTCTCAGTCTTTTGGTGAGCTGGTGCCCCTGGACTGAGCTTCATTAGTGCTTTTTTTTTTTTTTTTTTCTCCTTAAGGTGGGACAGGATGTCTGGAGGGGGCTACAATTGGTATTTCCTTTTCCTCAGGTCAGTTAGGTTCGGATTAAAACCCAGCGGATTATGCTGTGGGAAAATAGTTCTTCCTGAGAGCAGACCTGGTTAAGAACAGAATACACTGGTGTATTTAAAAATGGTTTTTTTATTCCTCCCCTTGATAGAGGTATTAGGGTATTCTTCTCTGATAATTAGTGTGAGAACCAGATTGGGTTCTTAGAAATAAAACTTACAAAAGTGTGGAGGCCTCTCCAATAACTGGTTCCCCCTGGAGTTTTTTCACTCTTAGACTTGTCCACTGAGCCTCCAGCAATTTATCAATTACAGATTAGATTTTCCTACCCTGGCACTGATTCCTGCAGAGATTTCTGCTCAGGGCTTTTTGTTTGTTTCCTATAGTAAGCTGTGATTCTCTATATCTGCCTGTCTCTTCAGTTTTGGAGGGCAGTGGTTTGCCCTGTGACCTCACTTATTTTATGGAGCTAAGAATAGCTGTTGATTTTTCTGTTTGTTCAGCTTTTTACTTGTTGTTGGGATAGATTGGTGACTTCTAAGCTTCTTATATGTTGGACTAGAAACTGGATGTCCAACAGGCAACTTTTTATGCTTTGGGGCACACTAGGTTTGTAAATAATTTTTCTGCCACTCTTAAGAGAAGAGTATTGAAATTTGGGGGAAAAGGAGAGTAGGCCTTAAAGGAATATCATTATCTGAGACTAAAGTAAATTTGAGAAACAGATGGAAGATCATAACACTTTACCCTGCATATTAATTACTGAGTGACCTTGAATAAATTTTGAAATCTTCCTGGCTCTTAATTTTTCTGATAGAGTTATGAGGACTAAAGAGCCAGGCTTTCCTCTTTTCGTTTTATTTCCTTTCTCTTTCTCTTTTCCTTTCCTTTCCCTATTCTTCCCTTCCTTTCTTCTTTCCACTAACATCTACCAGGTGTCAAAGAATTGCTAGGGATGCAAAGATGATTAATATTTTTTTCTAGTATTAAATTTGAAAATAAGAACTAGCTACTATACTCAGTCATAATTATTTATTTGCATAATTCCTATAACAAATATACAGTAGTTCTACAAAGAGGGAGGGAGGGGGTAAGAGAGGATGGTAGTTAGGAAAGGCTTCACAGTTAAGAAATACTGGATTAGGCTCTTCAAGAAGGAGGAGCCACTTTCCTGGTTTAGCAGGAGGGGAAATTCTAGGCAGCAGCATCTGTAAAGGTAATTAGCTGTGAAAAGGTGCTCTTCATTTGGGGGACTGTTCAGTGTGGTTTCAACATGAATGTGTTACGTGGGTTGAGATAGGGAATGAGATTGTAGAAAGAGCCATCGCCAAATCTAGGAAGACCATGCTTGCATATTTACATATCTGGCCCTTCTCCTGTAGATATGAAGGTCTACTGATGACGGGGAGGCAACTTGAAGAGAATAATACTTTTGCATGATGTTTTGACTTCACTATGGAAAGGAGCAGGAATAGGAGAAAAGAAGACCAATTCAAATACTATTGTAATAGTGACAGTGAGTACATTGCCAAATAAGATGGTTATGAGCCATAGACTATAAAATTCAGAATACTTAGTGACTGGTTGCATATCAGTTAAGAGTAAGAAATTGAGCGTAACTATCAGGTTTTTGGTTTGGGCAGCTGAGTGGATATGGGGTCATTAACTAAGAGGCAGAACAGAGAAGAGGATGGCATTTAAGTTGCCTAAGGGACTTCCAGGTGAATATACTCAGTAAACAGTTTAATAAATAGATCTGCAGCTTTTAGCAAATTGAGTTGAACAGAGGTTTAGTAGTGTAAAGATTGACTGTTTTCTATTGACTGACGTAGTGGGTCTGAGGAAAATGTGTGGAATAAGACCATGAGGTAACCTTAGGGAATGTTGATATTTTAGGTCTACGTGGAGGAGAAAAGCATGTAGGAAAAACAAAGGAATGATTTAAGATATGGGGGAGAACAAGTAGGGAGTGATTTGATGTTTTAACTCTGCGGGAGTCATAATGATAAATGCCCTAAAGAAGTAAACTAAGACAAGGATTGCACATCTGTCAGTTTGGGTAGAATTGTGTGGAACTTATATTATGGGAAGGCTAGCAAGTACCCCTGATTTATCAGCACATTTACTAGTTACGATTTGATTAGGTTGCATATAACGAAAAACTTAAAAAGTAATAGGATTGCAATTGATTTCCTCTTAAATAAATGAAGTTTGAAGGTTGAGAATCCAGAGATAAGCTGGCAGTTTCATGAAGCTCTCTAGGTGTCTGTTCCACTTGTACTTTTTTATTTTGGCATCCCTAAAATGGTATATTCCTGTACCCAAGATGGAGGCTGAAACTCTAGCCATCACACCTGTCTTACAGACTGGTAGCTGGATGAAGGAATGTAGAAGAGTATACCCCCTGTTTAAGTCTTCCCACTTCCATCTACAACTCTTTGGCCAAACTTCAGGCAAGTGAACATACCCAGCTTTAAGGGAGATGGGGGAATGTTATTTTTTAGCTGGTGAACAAAGTATCTAGGTAAAAATATGGTTTCTTACCACTCAGTGGAGAGACCCTGGAGGCAACTTCTAGTTTCTGCAATAGAAGGGACTAAAATTGTGTGTACATGCATGCATGTGTATATGTTTGTGCTCAGTATGTGTGTTTGGGGAAGAGAATACCTTATTAAGGCTCTGTGCGTTTGATTAATCTGCTCTTTTGGAGCTTCTGTGGTATTTCTCTTGGAAATTACTGTGAATAATCAAAAGGGAACTGTTAAAAGATATAGGAATAGATTCTGCACACAACAGTGCTTTGATCTGCAATCTATTCTGCTTTCAAATACATTTAATTTTGCAAATATTTAGGGCAGTCAATTAAGAAAAGTAGGCCTTTACTAAAATATTTTACTTACAATCTATAAATTACATTTTGATATGCCAAGAAAACACTGAAATGGCATAGTAATCTGATTTAGTACCATGAGCCTATTATAACACATTTTCTATTTAGATGACTTTGTAATTGTCAATATTAGTGTAATTTATCCCCTTCAACCGTTTTGGAATAAAAGTATGTTTTTTTAAATTATAGGGTAGATTAGGTTAAAAGGATTCCATTAGTATAAAATGTAGAAATTATCTGCTCTTTGAAAAGCTAACATCTGGGAGAATTAGGAAGGAATAAATATGTTTAGAAATTGCATAATATTTTAGAGAAAAGTTTTATACTGATATACCTCTTACTGTTTAATGATTCTAACTCTAGTTGCTCCGAATTTGCTCGTTTAACCAACTGTCATTCAGTCAATTGAATAAGCTTTGACTGGTAGGACCACATATTTCCCACAGGTATAAATTGACTTGGAAACTTTGGAACATTGGTCCACAGTGAGCCATGGGAAACCACACAGACTTACATTGTGAAGAAATGGAGTTTATCTTCTTAATATTTGAGTGGAGGGGTTGGTGGTGAGAGTGAGCGGCTGTGCTAGCAGTTGCCTTAGGTTTAACTTTGTTGTGTGAGCTTGCCACTTCTTTGGTCCTTTACTTGGTCCCAAAGTGAGATTTCCTGGGCAATATAATTTCTTTGAGGGAAAATACTGAATCCTCATGTTTTATAGTATTTTTCTAGATATAGTAGACTAAGCTTCAGGAATTTATATATCCTTAACTCTTCTACTCACTAGTTCTGTTAGTCTTGAAATCATGTATTCCCTTTGGTCCAAATTTTAGTAATGATAGGATTAAATAATCTTGTACTTAGGAGGTACTTTAAAGGTCATCTGGTTCAAACTTCTATTCAGTGGATATAAAGCTCCTGCAATCTGCTTGGCTTCAAACTGTATCTTTACTCTTTCAGTGATTGGACACTTCTATATCCCAACTCCCAAATGGTTCATTTTTCAGTCTGTAACATTTTTGAATAGCTCTAACGGTTACAGAGAAGGTCTTTGGTATGTAGTATTGAGTTAAAATTTGCCTTCTTATCATTGTAATTCATTGATTTAGTTCCAACATCTTTAGCCATGTGAAATAAGACCAAGCCCTCTAATACCTGACAACCTATTAAGTATTTGGGCCTTTTCTTTTGGCAGGCTATGCATCACTGACACTTTCAGCCATTGCTCATGACTTGTCTCTTTTCACCTCATCTTTGTAGGACTATTATCTCTTTTTTTTCTGGTTCTTATAGTCTATTAATGCATTTTAAGATAAAATTAGCTCTTTTGGCAGGGCAAATACACGATTAATTCATCTTGAATTTGCAGGCAACTAAAACCTGTCTTTTCATATGGGCTGTTGTTAAGTCATATTTGTCATCCTGTACAAGTTTTTTTGATTCAAGCACAAGATTTTACATTGATTTTTGTTAAGTTAGTCTTAACAGATTTAGTGTAGTGTTTCAGAGTTCTCTATTGTTTTGGGATCCTAATTCAGGAATAGAAATATATTAGCTCCTTAGTTTTATTTTCAAATTTGGTGATTATGCTGTGATTGCTTATCCAAAATCAAAGAGTTAGTCTGATTATTTCCATCTGGACTTAGGGAAGTCAAGACCTCTTAGCTTACTGTCTTTTTATTTGGTCACCCATGGGTGCTAAATGCTTCTTAGTGCAAGTGATTAGAAAGTAAATATCTGGGCCAGGCGTGGTGGCTCACACCTGTAATTCCAGTACCTTGGGAGACTGAGGATGGCAGATCACTACCTGAGGTCAAAAGTTTGAGGTCAGCTTGGCCAACATGGGAAAACCCTGTCTCTACTAAAAATACCAAAATTAGCCATCATGGTGGTAAGGCGCCTGTAAGTCCTAGCTACTCAGGAGGTCGAGGCATGAGAATTGCTTGAGCCTGGGAGGCAGAGGTTGCCTGAGGGATAGCACGAGACTCTAAAAAAAAAAAAAAAAAAAAAAAAAAACACCAAAAAACAAAACACAAAAAAAGAGAAGCCAGGTGCGGTGGCTTATGCCTGTAATCCCAGCACTTTGGGAGGCCGAGGCGGGCAGATCACCTGAGGTCAGGAGTTTGAGATGAGCCTGGTCAACATGGTGAAATTCCATCTCTACTAAAAATACAAAATTTAGCTGGGCATGGTGGCAGGCACCTGTAATCCCAGCTACTCAGGAGGCTGAGGCAGGAGAATCAATTGTACCTGGGAGGCAGAGGTTGCAGTGAGCCAAGATCGTGCCATTGCACTCCAGCCTGGACAACAAGAGCGAAACTCCATCTCAAAAAAAAAAAAAAAAAAGAAAAAAGAAAAAAGAGAATGAGAGAAAGAAAGTATCTGGAGATTAATTTAGTTGAAGCATATGTTGTGTTTAATCTTTTCTTCCCTTGTCTATTTTTCTCTTTTATCTATTGATTATTTTGGCTTCATATGTGGAGATCATTTAAAACATTTATTTTAGACAAAAATAGTGAAAGAATCAGAATAATTTTATCTAAATTTGAAAAACATGCAGTCTATTTTCTTGTATTTAAAATTTTTCTGGGCCAGTTGCGGTGGCTGACGCCTGTTATCCCAGCACTTTGGGAGGCCGAGGCGCATGGATCACAAGGTCAGGAGATGGAGACCATCCTGGCGAACACGGTGAAACCCCGTGTCTACTAAAAATACAAAAAAATTAGCCGGGCATGGTGGTGGGCGCCTGTAGTCCCAGCTTCTAGGGAGGCTGAGGCAGGAGAATGGTGTGAACTCAGGAGGCGGCAGAGCTTGCAGTGAGTGGAGATGGCACCACTGCACTCCGGCCTGGGTGACAGAGCGAGGCTCCGTCTCAAAAAAAAAAAAAAAAAAAAAAAGTTCTGGGTATTTGCTTATGATTTTGGCTACTAAATAAGTTTTTGTGTTCCAGCAGTTTTCATAGTAACCTAAATTTTAATTAGGAAATGCCATGTAGATGAATATCTTTTCAATTATAAGTGCATAGAAGGCTTAATTTAAGTTAAAAAATAAGAGAACTATATGAAAAATTCCTAGTAAGCTGCTACTAATTAATAATTTCATATGTGAAAGCATTATATAAGTTATAAAACACTATAAATATAAGTTGCTATTACTGTTTTGTAGTAAAAATAATATAATGGAGTAAAATCTTTCTTCTGCATATTGATAGTGTAGAAATGTGGCTCGATAGTAGAATATTTTATGAAACCATTTTATTACTTTCAAATACATAGAGAATTTTGTTTTGGCAACCACTCTCACATATAGTGTAGATAATTATTTCATGCTATTATTCTTTCCTTAAAAATCCCCTTTTCTCTCTGCTTATCCCATTTCCCTTAATTCCTGTTAAAGCCCTTTTGTGAAGAACCTCTTCCGTGGTTTCTTCCTATTCAAAATTCTTGATGTTTTTATTGCCTGTACACCTATCACATGCTACTTTGTATTGTTGATCTTAATTTTAATTATATGTCTTGTCCCATTAGCAAATCTGAAAATTACTTAAGGGCAAGATTTGTATCTTCATTTTTTTTTTTCTTAAGTGCTGGAACATTAATAGAAGCTTACTAAACTGTTGATGGTGGTTAGCATAGTAAGTGTGTATTTGTTAACTTTCTCAGGATGTTTGAATATAGTTTTTGTTTCTAACATTGGATGTTTAGAATTAACTTTTTTTTTTTTTTTTTTTTTTTTTTTTGAGACGGAGTCTCGCTTTGTCGCCCAGGCTGGAGTGCAGTGGCACGATCTTGGCTCACTGCCAGCTCCGCCTCCCGGGTTCACGCCATTCTCCTGCCTCAGCCTCCGAGTAGCTGGGACTACAGGCGCGCACCACCACGACCGGCTAATTTTTTTGTATTTTTAGTTAGAGACGGGGTTTCACCGTGTTAGCCAGGATGGTCTTGATCTCCTGACCTCGTGATCCGCCCGCCTTGGCCTTCCAAAGTACTGGGATTACAGGCGTGAGCCACCGCGCCCGGCTAGAATTACCCTTATGCTACTGAATTGTTAAACTCTTTCTTGGAGTAATGATGCATTCCCTGACCATATTGCCACAAATTCTGAATTAGTGTGTCTTATATTAATTACATTTCATTGGTTCTCAGTACTTTACACAAAGTAGATGCTTAAGAGTTGACTAATGAAGAGATGAATAAATAGCCTCAGAGAGCAAATGTTGTTGATATCTTAATATATTGAACTAGGGCTAAGAAGTGGCTTAATGCCCAGAGGAAAAAAAAATATCCTGTGATTCTGATTATTTTATTTGGAGCCTTTGAAAAATGCTTCCAAATAATGTTTTTTAAAAATGATTACCATACATTTATGTCCTCTAAAATCAGAGGAAAAAGAGTATCCTGGGTTTTTCATGAGTTGGGATTTTCCTTTAACCACCTGCCCACTTCCTTCAGTGGCATTAGATTTGTGGACCCTGGTGTCTATAGGTGTATTTGTCTGAAGCATTTCTTTTCTGTTTTACTTGTGTCCTAAGGAGTACAGATCAGATATATTGCTGAAATTTGCAATGAGAAAAACTCAGAATTCATTTGGAGAAAGTGGAAAATGTATTATAAGCACTGGTATCACTTAATGGTGAATATTAATGTGCACACTTAAATATGACAATGATGAAGTAGGTATAACTAAAGATATCACCAAATGTGTCGCAGCTAGATGAGCATAGAGATTTGGTTAGAATTAAGGAAGGAATAGGGGAAACATTAAAAAAGAAGGTAAAGTGGATGGGAAAGGAAAGCAGATGTAAAGTAAAATAGATGTAAGTGCCAAAATGGCATATATAAAGATCACAAAAGAGAATTAACAGGGGGAATTAAGAAAAAAATAGTGGTAAAGTGAGGAAGAAATTATAAATAAGTTATTTTCAGTGCTTTTCCTTGTCAGAGGAAAAAAACTTTAGAAAGCTTTAAAGTATTTTCTTGGGATATAAAATTTACATTATTTAGAAGGAAGATATTTTCTTGGTTATAGTATGTTGACATAACTTATTGTTACAGTAAACTTGTTCATCTGTACTTGAGGAAAATGTTACTTGTAGATAATTTACAGTAAGATTGGAGATGTAGATAGGAACTTAACTAAGTTTATAAATTTTTTTCTTGATTACAGAAAAACTGCCAAATATAGAAAAGTAAAGAGGAGTAAGAAGCTTCATTACCCATTGTAATAAGGTTTAAAATAAATTTTAACTTTTAGGTTCAAAGCAAATTGAGTGGAAGATGTAGAGATTTCCCATATACCTCCTGCTGCCACACGTGCATTGCCTCCACATTGATCAACATCCTCCACCATAATGATACTTTTGGTTATAATTGATGAACCTACATTGAAGCCTCATTATCACCTGAAGTCCATAGTTTACATTAGGGTTCTCTGTTGGTGGTGTGCATTCTGTGAGTTTCCGCAAACACATGATGGCATGTGTTTACCGTTGCAGTAGCATACAAAGTAGTTTCACTAACCTAAAAATCCTGCATTCTGTGACTTTCATCCCTCTGACCCCCTAACTCCTGGCAACCACTTATCCTTTTACCATCTTTCTATACTTCTGCCTTTTCCAGTATGTCATAAAGGTGGAATCATACAGTATGTAGCCTTTTCAGATTGGTTTCTTTCACTTAGTCATAAGCATTTAAGTTTCCTCTGTGTCTTTTCATAGCTTGATAGCTCATTTTTTTTTCTTTTCTGCCTTCTTTTCATCTTCGTTTCTTCTTAAAAAAAAAAAATGGGATACATGTGCAGAACGTGCAGGTTTGTTACATAGGTATGCGTGTGCCATGGTGGTTTGCTGCACATATTGACCCATCCTCTAAGTTCCCTCCCGTCAACCCTCATCCCCCACCCCTCAACAGGCCCTGGTGTGTGATGTTCCCCACCATGTGTCCATGTGTGCTCAATGTTCAGCTCCCACTTATGAGTGAGAACATGTGGCGTTTGGTTTTCTGTTCCTGTGTTACTTTGCTGAGGATGATGGCTTCCAGCTTCATCCATGTCCCCTCATTTCTTTCTAGTACGGAATATTTCATTTTCTGGATGCACTACACTTTATTTCTCCATTCACCTACTGAAATCATCTTGCTTGATTCCAAGTGCTGTCAATTATGAATAAAGCTGCCAAAAACATCTGTGTGCAGGTTTTTGTGTAGACATAAGTTTTCAGTTCATTTGGGTAAATACCAAGGAGTACAATTCCTGATAAGAATATGTTTAGCTTTGTAAGAAGTTGCCAAACTGTCTTCCAAAGTGGCTGGACCATTTTGCATTCCCACCAGCAATGAAGGCAAGTCTCTGTTACTCTACATCATTGCCAGAATTTAGTGTTGTCAGGGTTTGTTGTAATTACTTTGCAAAGTTTTATTCTATATACTTTCATTAGTTTTTACACATATGCAAAATAGTGTACCATAATTTAATGATTTCTATTTAGTTGAACATAGAGGCTACTTCCATTTTGTCTTTTACTGTCAGTAAAACCCTATCATAAAAATCTTTTATATAAGCCGTTTTATATACTTTTTTCTTTAGAATAAATTCCAGAGGTAGAACTGTACCGAGATGGTAGAGACATAGGTTTTAAGTTTCAAAATTTTAAGAACACTTTGAACATGGCTGAAATTATTCCTTTGGGAAGTAATTTGTAAAGATAATTTTGTTTTCTGTCTTTAAATTTTCTGTGCACATGATGAGGACCTTTACTAAATATAATGTAAAATGTAACAAGACCTTTATTAAAGACATTAATTTCAAATGAATATTCCAAAATTTTTGTAAAAAGATTGAATATTATTGACTGATTTTAGTAAACTTCATGCTTTATTTACCTATTGCCTGGTGGTAATGCTGTTACACAATTAAATTGAGGAAAGGCCATTTAAGTAGTAATTCAACTGGTTAAAAATAACCAGCACTGAATATTAAACGTGAAATAGTTTATAAATTAAAACATGGGTTTAACATGGTTAATTTCAGAAGTGAAAATACAGTTTTATAATTACATTTAGTTTCTTTTTTTAAGGAAAATTTACTTTGGATTAAGATAAGTAGGCTGGCTAAAATCTTACAGCCGAGTCATTTTTAAGCTACTTATGAATATTTGATTAGAGTCACTGTGTTTTGGCTGTTCGTATTTGAATGCACGAAGAGATGTTAATTCTGTGTTAAAACTGAAAAATTAAAATTTATTCAAAAAAACTTTCTTTTCCTTTTTCCTGTTTTTTTTTCTTTTTCTTTTTTAACCTCCATATAATCTCTGTCTTTAAATCTACTGGGTAGTGCTGAATTGATGGATTATATTTATTGGTTTGCATTTAGCTCCCAGGAAATTTCTATCAACCGTAACTGTATCTTAGTTAAGTATTGATACCCACTATGTCCTCCCAGCATGAAGCAGTACTAATTTTCTCAATTTGGGAAAGGTAACTCATTACCTGTTACAACATTATTCTCTCAGGTGGGAAAAGTTATGGTTGTCTGATTGACTCCAAATATAACTACAGTATCCTTTGATTGATGAAAGTAAGTGTTCTAGGACATTTTGCCATCAGTTGAATTCTATAAGTCAATCCTTTCCCTTTCCATTGATCCTAGTTCAAAATTAGAGCTATAACCTGCTAGAAAACTGTGAACTCTTCATTGTGTCACAGAATAAAAATGCTTAATAAGAAAATATGGTAAAAAAATATTTGTTATTATATTGTTTTTTCTTTGGGCTTCATATTGTTTTCTCTGTAGAGGTAACAATTCAATACAAATTAGGAATTTTGTCAAGTCTTTCACCCACTTATAAGTTATACTTCATTCCTAGTATCACCTTTTTTTGAGGGAGGTAACTTATCTTTACGGTAATGGTACTGTAAAGTATCTTTAAGCTACTTTCTAGCCACATTAGTCTGGCTATAGTTATATGTTGTTAAAAGTTACCCATAATTGTTACAGTGAGTCTATATAATAGCTTTACTTTATATAGTACTAAGTTAGCCCTACCTCTGAAGTATGAACCCACTGGTCTCTACTGAATGCTTTTGGTGCTCAGTCAGGTCTTTCTACTGAGTAGTCAGTGGTTTTCCAGCCCTGTGGGAGTATTGGTTCTTTGGCTGCTATAGTAAAGGGACCCCTTTATGGATTGTTGGAGCGTGTGTGTGTGTGTGTGTGTGTGTGTGTGTGTGTGTGTGTGTGTCTGTGTGTCTGTGTGTTCCTTTTGTCTGGTACTCTGCCTCATAAATTCCAGCTGCCTCAACCTCCTCCAAATATTATCTCTTGGTCTCAGCTGAAGAGATTGTTGTTCTGTATTTGGGTTTCTCCATCCTTGTACTGTGTTCTGCAGTTTGCCTTGAGGCAGAAAGCTAGGATGATGATAGGACTCCATCTATTTTTTCCCCTTTTATCAGGTATTGCAGGGATGCATTGCCTTTTGTCCAGTGTCTAGAAACAGTTGTTTCATATATCCAGTTTTTAGTTGTTTACAGCAAGAGGTCAAATCCCACATTCTTCTCCTTGGCATGAGTGGAAGTCTGGTGTCTGGTGTTAATTTTTATGTGAAAACATTGAAATAGAGTACAGCAAGACTTCCAAGGTTAGTCAACAAGTATTAAGAAGCTACCCGTGTCTTGGGAGCATATAAAGGACAATATGCTATCTGTGAGGATAACACAGACAGAAAGTAAAGATTATGACAATCTGTGTATATCAAGATTCCATAGAAAGTGGGAGCCTGAGTATAAAGGATAATCTTCAAATTGGATTGAAGTAGAGCAAATCTTATTAACAAGTGCATCGAGCACAGTAATACCAATGTATACTGCTAAGCAAGATTGGATGGAAATTCTTACTAAACTCTATAAATAATTATTTATAATATAATGTTGACTTAATTAGTTTTTAAAAATTTACATTTTTATACCTTTGCTCTTTTCAGTTTTCCAAAGTTGATAGTAGTCATTTTAATTTTGAAATTGGCTTTCTGTATAAGGCAAGTATTTACATTTCTGGCCACACCAGATTATTTAATCCCAAACCTACGTGCTCAGTATTGCTTGTTTATAATATATGACATCAGTAATATCAGCAAAGTAGTACTTTTTTATGCCCAACTATCCATCTAGTTGTTAAATCTTTCATTGATGTCTGTGTGTTAACTAATGCAATTTATTCCTGTTCTAGAACATTACTAATGCTCAGTTCAGTATCTTCAGTATCTGTATGTAGTATATCAGTTACCTATTTCTCTAAAACTGATATTGAAAATATAAAGAATACATGTTGTAAGTATGTTTAAAACAAAGGCTGGGTATTTGTGTTATTATTTGGTTCCATTGGCAGAGATTTTGACACTCTGAATATGTTTTTTAGCTTAACTGTTAATAATGAGGAACTTAAAAAAGACAATGTTAAAAACAGATTTCTAATTTTTCACACCTCCTTAACAGCAGGTTGCAAGCACGTTGAACATTTGATCAGGCTGATCCTGTTTCACTGCTAATAACTACTCACAGTCTTACGAGCAGTCTTTCAAAGGCTGCCAAATGCTCCTTACTGCTCTTCAGCTGGCTGTGATCCAGCTAACTGTTGGCATTTTGTCACCTAGGAATCACATTTGGACATTGATAAGTATCATTGGTCCACACTGGAATTATACAGGAATAAGAGAGGTTCTTTTCTAGATCTAAAATGACTCCGAGGCTGGGCGCGGTAGCTCACGCCTGTAATCCCAGCACTTTGGGAGGCCAAAGCAGGTAGATCACCTGAGGTCAGGAGTTCAAGACCAGCCTGGCCAACATAGTAAAACTCTGTCTCTACTACTACTACTACTAATAAAAAAATTAGCCGGGCATGGTGACTGGCATCTGTAATCCTAGCTGCTCAGGTGGCTGAAGCAGACGAATTGCTTGAACCTGGGAGCAGAGGTTGCAGTGAGCCAAGATTGTGTCACTGCACTCCATCATGGGCGACAGAGTGAGACTCTGTCTCAATTAAAAAGAAAGACTCTGGAAGATCTTTAGGAAAACCTAATCTATTCTACATTGTCTGTATATGAGGCTTCTCTAGTGACTGATAATGGAATTTAAGGGTGTAGGATAAGAAGTGGAATTCAGATGCAGGATTTTAAATACATCCATCTATCAGTGCTGTGTGGCAGCAGATAGACCATTCTTTCTAAAATACCCCTTGCATAGCCCTCTACCTTCCTTTTATTATTTATTCTCTAACCTTGCTTACATGGAAAACTACAAACCAGTGCTCAAAGAAGTCAGAGATGACAAAAACAAGTGGAACAACATTCTATGCTCATAGATAGGAAGAATCAGTATCATTAAAATGGCCATACTGCCCTAAGCAATTTTATTGACATTCTTTACAGAACTAGAGAAAACTATTTTAAAATTCATACGGAATCAAAAAAGAACACAAATAGCCATGGCAATCCTAAGCAAAAAACAAAGCTGGAGCCATCAAGCTACTTGACATCAAACTATACTACAAGGCTACAGTAACCAAAACAGCATGGCACTGGTACAAAAGAGACACGTAGACCAGTGGAACAGAACAGATAATCCTGAAATAAGACTGCTACAAGTATCTGATCTTTGACAGACTTCCTTTATTTCCTTTTAAAAGGAAATAAGGAGGAAAGATGCTTTTGAGGATCTTTTTAGTAAAATAACAAACCACCAAAAATCTGTCACCCACAATTAAACAAACCAATTTATTTCTTTCTAAAAAATTCCTCTTTGTGTATAGAAATTAGAAATCAGTGTGAAGGAATTGTTTAGTAACTTTCATGTTGTCAAACAGTATGGTATTTAGTTGACAGGCTGAATCATAAGGATACGGAGAGGATGCTGTGCTAAGATAGGTATCTAAGGGGAGATCTTAAACTTTTTCCTCGAATGCCTTGAATAGAAGAAACCAAAAGATTCTACAAATGCCTTATGTGTGGTCTGAGAGAGTCATTAATGCATTCAGAAATATTTATTAGTTACCTACTATTTTAGGAGCTGAAGATACAGAGATTAACAAGACCAAAAAGGGTGCGGTGGCTCACGCCTGTAGTCCCAGCACTTTGGGAGGCTAAGGCAGGAGTTCAAGACCAGCCTGGCCAACATGGTGAAACCCCATCTCTATTCAAAATACAAAAATACAAAAAAATTAGCCAGGCATGGTGGCATACGCCTGTAGTCCCAGCTACTCGGGAGGCTGAAGCATGAGAATCACTGGAACCCAGGAGGCAGAGGTTGCAGTGAGCAAAGATGCTGCCGCTGTACTCCAGCCTGGGCAACAGAGTGAGATTCTGTCTCAACGAAAAAAAACAAAAAAAAACAAAAAAACTGAAGTTAAAATTTAAAAAGTATATGCAGAGATAAACAAGACAGAAAATGTATATTGTAGTTTAATTTCAAGAGAAACTAGGAAGAGCCATTTTTTGCACATATAGTGAATTAACTCAAAGAATTTTAAAATTACAAATGGGGATGCGTTAATTTGCATGCCTTATTTTTATTTGAATCTTTTTACTTGCTAAATGTTAGAAAATGGCAAAATACCAACAAAATCATTTGTCATTGCTAAAGTTGGATGTTTTCCAATATTAAATGGCTACTTTTCAGTTTCAACCTTACATTTTTTTTGAATATTAAAAGGATAGGTTGCAGAAGACAGGTTCTTTAATAGGTAATAGACAGACCTAAGTAGAAAAGTAGATATAGGGTATTATGGTCAGGTTGACAGATGTGGCCATTTATTGGTAGTTGGACTTCTCATTGTATAGGCACTTATCTAATGATACTTATGCATAGTTCATAACTCTGTGTACCTCGATATTGTGAGGCATAATCAAATGTTGTCTACAACTGGCACACATTATATATAGTACATTATCTGAAAAGTTTTGTGGACATTAATTTAATATGATTTTATATGATTTTATAACCAACACATATAATGTAAAGGAAACACTTGATGAATCCTGTTCATAAAGTTGAAAAATCCTTTCTATGATACAAAGTCATATCTACTTTAACTGTTCTATAAATTGGGATTTTAAAATTAGGTCATTTTATTAGCTGAATTCTGTTAATGATTTGTTATATATAGTTGTATTATACATATATACATACATACGGACATGTATATATGTAGAAAGAGAGTTAGGAATTAGCTGTGAGCTAATAGGTAATTAAAAAGCAGTATTTACCTTTTATTTATGTGTTTCTTGATAAACTTGTTTGCGAATCAACCATACTGTCTTAGAAAACTTACCTTTAATATCTTGCCTATCTTTCTTATTTTCTACCAATTCTTAATTGTAGAGCGTTGTATTTAACCTCAAATTAGATAACTAGACCATAGAAAGAATTGAGTGAAGTAAAATCTTTACTCCTTTCCCAGACTGTACATTCATTCGTTTACAAGAATGGTTCAGAATCTGTAATTAGACACTTAAGTAACAGTCTCTGTTGTAGATACCTAATTAGTTAAATAGTTCATCTGTCCTAGTACTGTTAGATGATACCTATTGGCAAGCATGTAATGGATTTTGTTCATATGAATGGAAAGAATTCAGGTTTCTTTCTTAAAAGTTATAATTTTCTTTTTTTTTGTTTTGTTTTTGTTTTTGAGATCGAGTCTTGCTCTGTTGCCCAGGCTGGAGTGCAATGGCTCGATCTTGGCTTACTGCAACCTCCGCCTCCGGGGTTCAAGCAGTTCTCTGCCTCAGCCTCCTGAGTAGCTGAGATTACAGGCATCTACCACCATGCCCAGCTAATTTTTGTATTTTTAGTAGAGATGGGGTTTCACCATCTTGGCCAGGCTGGTCTTGAACTCCTGACCTTGTGATTCACCCACCTCAGCCTCCCAAAGTGTTGGGATTACAGGTGTGAGCCACTGCACTGGGGCAGAAGTTGTAATTTTCATAAGGTAAATTGGAAATAATTTTGTTGTTGTTGTTTTTGAGATGAAGTTTTGCTCTTGTTGCCCAAGCTGGAGTATGGTGGCCCTATATCAGCTCATTGCAACCTCTGCCTCCCAGGTTCAAGTGATTCTTCTGCCTCAGCCTCCCAAGAAGCTGGGATTACAGGCGTCTGCCACCATGCCTGGCTACTTTTTTGTCTTTTTAGTAGATACAGGGTTTCACCATGTTGGTCAGGCTGGTCTCGAACTCCTGACTTCAGGTGATTGACCCACCTCGGCCTCCCAAAGGGTTGAGATTAGAGGCATGAGCTACCGTACCTGGCCAGTTGGAAATAATTTTATTTGTCAGTATGGCAATGACATTTTCTCAGATTTTAAAATTCATGTATTAGGCAGAGAGAAGTCACTTAAGTGCTTTTTGAATGAATATATCTAAGTTCTGTATTGTATTTGCATGCAGAATGAAATTAGACCCTCATCTCATACCACAGACAAAAATCAAACTCAAAATAGACTGAAGACTTAAACGTAAGACTTGAAACCATAGAGCTACTAGAAGAAAACATAGGTGAAAAGCTTCATGACATTGCTTTTAGCAGTGATTTCATGGATATGACCCCAAAAGCATAGCCAACAAAGTCAAAAGTAGGTAAATGGGATAATATCAAACTAAAAAGCTTCTGCAAAAGAAATAATCCCAGAGTGAAGAGACAACCTAGGGAATGGGGGAAAATACTTACAAACCAAACCTCTGATAAGGGGTTAATATCGAAAATATATAAAGGAACTCAGACAACTCAATAGCAAGAAAACAAATAACCCAGTTACAAAGTGGGCAAAGGACACGAATAGAAATTTCTCAAAACATACCAATGGCCAACAAGTATATGAAAAAATGCTCAGTGTCACTAATTATCAGGGAAATGCAAATTAAAACCAAAATGAGGTATCACTTGACACCTGTTAGAATGGCTGTAATAAAAAAAAAAAGAGATAAGTGTTGTTAAGGATGTGGATGAAAGGGAACCATTGTACACTGTTGGTGGGAATATAAATTAGTACAGCTATTATGGAAAACAGTATGGAGGTTTCTCCAAAAATTAAGCATAGAACTACCATATGATCTCGCCATCCCACTCTATATATCCACAGGGAATGAAATCAGTATGTCAAAGAGATATCTGCATTCCCGTATTCATTGCCACATTAATCACAATAGACAAGATATGGAATCAACCTTAGTGTCCATCAACAGATGAAGGAAAACAGACTATATATACACAATTGAATACTATTCAACCTTTAACAGGAAGGAATTCCTGTCATTTAAAAAACAATTTTTTAATATTTTACTTTAAGTTACAGGATACATGTGCAGAATGTGCAGATTTGTTACGTAGGTATACATGTGCCACTGTGGTTTGCTGCACCTATCAACCTGTCATCTAGGTTTTAAGCCCCACATTCATTAGGTATTTGTCCTAATGCTCTCCCTCCCCTGGTGCCCCAGCCCTCAACAGGCTCTGGTTTATGTTGTTCCCCTCCCTGTGTCCATGTGTTCTCATTGTTCAGCTCCCGCTTATGACTGAGAACATGTGGTGTTTGGTTTTCTTTTCCTGTGTTAGTTTGCTGAGATTGATGGCTTCCAGCTTCATCCATGTCCCTACAGAGAACATGAATTCATTCTTTTTTATGACTGCATAGTATTCCATGGTGTATATGTGCCACATTTTCTTGACCCATTGATGGTCATTTGGGTTGGTTCCAAGTCTTTGCTATTGTAAATAGTGTTGCAGTAAACATACACGTGCATATGTCTTTATAGTAGAATGATTTATAATTCTTTGGGTATATACCCAGTAATGGGATTGCTGGGTCAAATGGTATTTCTGGTTCTAGGTCCTTGAGGAATTGCCACACTGTCTTCCACAATGGTTGAACTAATTTACATTCCCATCAACAGCGTAAAAGCATTCCTATTTCTCCACGACCTCGCCAGCATCTATTATTTACTGATGTTTAATAATTGCCATTCTGACTGGTGTGAAATGGTATATCATTGTGTGATTTGCATTTCTATAATGATCAGTGATGATGAGCTTTTTCTCATATGTTTGTTGACCACATAAATGTCGTCTTTGAGAAGGGTCTGTTCATATACTTTGCCTATATTTTGATGGGGTTGTTCGTTTTTTTCTTACAAGAAATTTGTTTCAGTTTCTTGTAGATTCTGGTAGATCTTTGTCAGATGGGTAGATTGCAAAAATTTTCTCCCTTTCTGTAGGTTGCCTGTTCACTCTGATGCTAGTTTCTTTTGCTGTGCAGAAGCTCTTTAGTTTAATTAGATCCCATTTGTCTATTTTGGCTTTTGTTGCCATTGCTTTTGGTGTTTTAGTCATGAAGTCTTTGCCTATGCCTATGTCCTGAATGGTATTGCCTAGGTTTTCTTCTAGTGTTTTTATGGTTTGGGGTGTTACATTTAAGTCTTTAATCCATCTTGAGTTAATTTTTGTGTAAGGTGTAAGGAAGGGGTCCAGTTTCAGATTTCTGCATATGGCTAGCCAGTTTTCCCAGCACCATTTATTAAATAGGGAATCCTTTCCCCATTTCTTGTTTTTGTCAGGTTTGTCAAAGATCAGATGGTTGTAGATGTTTGATGTTATTTCTGAGGCCTCTGTTCTGTTCCATTGGTCTATATATCTGTTTTGCTACCAGTACCATGCTGTTTTGGTTACTGTAGCCTTATAGTATAGTTTGAAGTCAGGTAGCATGATGCCTCCAGCTTTGTTCTTTTTGCTTAGGATTTTCTTGGTTATACGGGCTCTTTTTTGGTTCCTTATAAAATTTAAAGTAGTTTTTTCTAGTTCTGTGAAGAAAGTCAATGGTAGGTTGATTGGAATAGCATTGAATCTATACATTACTTAGGGCAGTATTGCTGTTTTCATGATAATGATTCTTCCTAGCCATAAGCATGGAATGTTTTTCCATTTGTTTGTGTCCTCTCATTTCCTTGAGTAGTGGTTTGTAGTTCTCCTTGAAGAGATCCTTCACATCTCTTGTAAGTTGTATTCCTAGGTATTTTATTCTCTTTGTAGCAATTGTGAATGGAAGTTCATTCATGAGTTGGCTCTCTATTTGGCTTTTGTTGGTGTATAGGAATGCTTGTGATGTTTGCACATTGATTTTGTATCCTGAGACTTTGCTGAAGGTACTTATCAGCTTAAGGATATTTTGGGCTAAGACAGTGGAGTTTTCTAAATATAGAGTCATGTCATCTGCAAACAGAGACAATTTGACTTCCTGTCTTCCTATTTAAATACCTTTTATTTCCTTCTCTTGCCTGATTGCCCTGGCCAGAACTTCCAATAATATGTTGGATAGGAGTGGTGAGAGAGGGCGTCCTTGTCTTGTGCCAGTTTTCAAAGGGTATGCCTCCAGCTTTTGCCCATTCAATATGATATTGGCTATGGGTTTGTCATAAATCATTCTTATTATTTTGAAATATGTTCCATCAATACCTAGTTTATTGAGCATTTTTAACATGAGGAGATGTTGAATTTTATCGAAGGCCTTTTCTGCATCTATTGAGATAATTGTGTGGCTTTTGTCATTGGTTCTGTTTATGTGATGGATTACGTTTATTGATTGGCGTTTATTGAACTAGCCTTGCATTAACAGTGATGAAGCCGACTTGATTGTGGTGGATAAGCTTTTTGATGTGCTGCTGGATTCAGTTTGCCATTATTCTATTGAGGATTTTCACATCAATGTTCATTAGGGAAATCCTGTCATTTTGACAACATGGATGAACCTGGAGGACATTATATTAAGTGAAATGAGTGAGGCAGAAAAAGACAAATACTGTATAATCTCACTTATACAGTCGTCCCTTAGTATCTGTGGGTTCTGCATTCAAGGATAAAAAATATTTGGAAAAAGTCATACAATAATAAAAAATAGCACAACATAAAAAATACAGTATAACTATGTAGCATTTACATTGTACTGGGTATTAGAGTAATCTAGAGATAATTTAACATGTACAGAAGAATGTGTATAGGATATATGTAGATACTATGCCATTTTGTATCAGGGACTTGAGCATCTGTGGATTTTGGTATCTGTGAGGGTATTGGAGTCAATCCCTATGGATACTGGGGGATGCTTGTATTTCTGATCCCAGATTGGTTGAATCCAACCATGTGGAACCCACAGATAAGGAGGCTCGATTGTATGGAATCTAAAAACACTGAACCCATAGAAGCAGCATACAGTGGTGGTCATCGGGTAGGCAGTAGGGAGGATTTGGGAGATGTTTGTCTAAAATAACAAAAGTTCAGCTAGATATTAAGAATACATTCAAGAGATCTATTGTACAGTGTGGTAATGTGGTGACTGTAGTTATTATTAATAACAATGTTTTGTATATTTGAAAGTTGCTGAGAGAGTAGATTTTAAGTGTTCTCACCACACACAGAAAGAGAAATATTTGAGGCAATGGATATGTTAATTAGCTTGATTTAGTCATTCCACAATATATAAATGTATCAAGACATCATGTTGTATATTACGAATATTTATATGAGAAAACTTTATACATTTTTTATTTATCAAATTCAAAAATAAAGTTTTTGTTCTGTTGTCAAAATTTTATTTTAAATAGCTAAATCCTCCTTCCCTCCAAAAAACCTGACTAAAATTAAGTCAGAATTAATTGGGAAAATAATTTGCAGAAAATAAACCAGAGATTTAGTATTTTTATATAGCTGAATACCTTCGATATTTGTTTAGAGTGCCACAAAGTTTAATCTTTTACTGGAGACATAAAGCTACCATTATGATGGTTGATTAGAAAACAGTACTATAATAAGAGTTGCCCTCAGGCCTTCTGAGGGAGGCACAGGGATATTTGGCCCAACTCCAAGTTGGCCATACTAGTTTCACTGCTTTACTTAGTTTTTCTGCCCCATTCATACTAGTTGGACTTCATCTGTTACTTCTTATTTTTATTGTTTCTGCCAGTAGCCGTGACTCTTACTTCTTCTACCCTTTTTCTGCATACATTGTATGTATTTGGGAGTTTTAAATTTTAACAGTGAATTATGAGCATTTCTTAATATCATTAAACATTTAGCAAAAATATATTTCCCCATCACATGTATATATCATAATCTAATGATTTATTTTTTCTCAGATATTTAGATTGCCAGTTTTTCACTGCTATAATTTTGCCTCAGGCATCATTATAAATTGTTTGGCTTTCTGAAGCTTTATTGTAGTATTTTAGAATAAAAATTGCTGGGAAATAAAAGGATATAAAGGTTTAATATTTAATTTTTTATTGCTTATTTCTTTCTTTCTAAATAGGAAATATAAGCTCAGGGGAAGTAATCAAACAGAAGAAAAGTTATGCAGTTAGAAAAGTCTCCCTCTTCTTCCAGGCCCCCAGTCTCTAGGAAAAAAGGCCCGCAATAAAAGATACTGTTTGAACTCCAATGGTTCCATGAGCGTGGGAAGCATGGGAGCGACTTGTTCCAGTGCTTGTATGTACAGAGAATATTTCTGTGATACAGATGAGAGCATACTATACAAACTGTTCTGCACTTAAAAAAAAAAAAAACAAGACTTTTTCATTTTGCCATGGTATTTTCCTGAAAAGTTGCACCATTTACACTTCCACATTTCACCCTTATAGGCATTGAATGCTTTAATGTTTTTAAAGTCTTTGCTACATTCATTAGTGAAATTTTGAAATACTTTTTATGATTAGGGGTTGAACAGTTTTTTTTTTGGAGTTACTGGCCATGTGTAACCATTCTTCTTATTTGAATTTTCGTTTTCTTACCTTGCTTTTTTTTTTTTTTTTTTTTTTTTTTGAGGCGGAGTCTCGCTCTGTCACCCAGACTGGAGTGCAGTGGCGCAATCTCGGCTCACCGCAAGCTCCGCCTCCCGGGTTCACGCCATTCTCCTGCCTCAGCCTCCCGAGTAGCTGGGACTACAGGCGCCCGCCACCTCGCCCGGCTAGTTTTTTGTATTTTTAGTAGAGATGGGGTTTCACCATGTTAGCCAGGATGGTCTCGATCTCCTGACCTCGTGATCCGCCCGTCTCGGCCTCCCAAAGTGCTGGGATTACAGGCTTGAGCCACCGCGCCTGGCCTCTTACCTTGCTTATTATTTAAAAACTAAGATCTTCATAGGTCTTCATATTCTGACATGTCATTTTATTTGTGCTCTTTATATATTAAACATATTAGCCTTGACATAAGGCTATATGTTATGTCACAAATCTCACAAATCACCACTAAAGAACTTACTCATGTAACCAAACACTGCCTGTTCCCCAAAACCTCTTTATATATTAAACATATTGACCTTGACATAAGGCTATATGTTATGTCAAGGCTAATATGTTTAATGTATAAAGAAAATAGGATTACAGATGCTGTTTTCTCAGTCCTTTATTGCTTCTTAATTTAATTTTTGTAGGGACAGTCAACAGTTGAACACTTTTATCTATTTTTTAATTTTTATATATCTGGCTGGACGTGATGGCTCACCCCTGTAATCCTAGCACTTTGGGAGGCTGAGGTGGGCGGATCACAAGGTCAAGAGATTGAGACCATCCTGGCCAACATGGTGAAACCCTGTCTCTACTAAAAGTATAAAAATTAGCTGGGCGTGGTGGCACCTGTAGTCCCAGCTATTCGGGAGGCTGAGGCAGGAGAATCACTTGAACCTGGGTGGCAGAGATTGCAGTGAGCCAAGATCATGCCACTGGCACTCCTGGCACAGCCTGGCGACAGAGCAAGACTCCATCTCAAAAAAAAAAAAATTATGTATCTTTAATTTCCTTCTAATTGTATAATTTTTAAATAAAAAAAAACCCCTTTGTTAGAAGCATATGCAAAATAAAGAGTAAGTGGGGACCTCCCACTCTTAAAAAATAGATTAGAAGATTAAACCGAAGACCTGTTCTAATCCAAATTACTATAGATACTGAATTCATGAAGCCTAGTTGAAGGAGATTTGACTGTCAGAGCCGGAGATCGATACAATTCCAATTATGGAATTTTATCACTGTTGGTTGATGTTTCCGGTCTGCCTTCCACTGCGGTTGTGAGTACATGTGTGTGTAGTTGAGGGACAGTGAGTCTAGTGTCCATCACATGTGTAGGTGTTATCTAATGACCTCAGGCTTTGGCTCTTCTCTGTGTTCTTCTCATCTTAATCTCTACCTCTGTTCTTATTTTTAAAGTTTAGGCGCCTGTAGTGACCAAGGAGTAAAGAAGGTGCTGAGCTGTACCAGATATATTTTGTATTTCCTGCTTTGGCTCCCTCTCTAGAATTGTTGTTCATCATTTTGATAACTTGGTCATTGATATTCAGTTTAAAATTAGAATGAAATGAAGATAATTTGAAGATGTATGATCTATGAATCACTGATAGGCTTTTTCATTAATCAATGTTTTTTAAAGAAAGATTGGTTCTACTTTTTGCAGCTGACTCTTACTGTATTTGTTAATTTGTTTCTATGTATTTAGATCACATTAGCTACTCTGCTAAATAGCCACTCTGTATTTTTTTTTTTTTTTTTTTTTGAGACAGAGTCTTGCTCTGTCACCCAGGCTGGAGTGCAGTGGCTGGATCTCGGCTCACTGCAAGCTCCGCCTCCCGGGTTTACGCCATTCTCCTGCCTCAGCCTCCTGAGTAGCTAGGACTACAGGCGCCCGCCACCTCACCCGGCTAGTTTTTTGTATTTTTTAGTAGAGACGGGGTTTCACTGTGTTAGCCAGGATGGTCTCGATCTCCTGACCTCGTGATCCGCCCGTCTCGGCCTCCCCAGAGTGCTGGGATTACAGGCTTGAGCCACCGCGCCCGGCCGCCACTCTGTATTTTAATAAAGTACTTAAATTTCTTAACGATCATAAAAAGGAAAATGTTAATTCAAAAGTATTACCGTTCAAATATTTGTATATTCAATATTTATCTTTAAATTTTCACTGTTGAGTAATCCAAATAAAATGTTGCCTTTTTCTTTTCTTTTTTTTCTTTCTTCCTTCCTTTCCTTCTCTTTCTTCCTTTCTTTCCTTCCTTCCTTTCTTTCTCTCTCTCTCTCTTTCTTTTCTTTTCTTTTCTTTCTTTCTTCCTTCCTTTCTTCCTTTCTTTCTTGACATAAGATCTGACTTTGTTGTTCATACTGGAGGACAATGATGCGATCATAGCTCACTGCAGCCTTGAACTCCTGCGCTCAGGTGATCCTCCTGCCTCAGCCTCCCAAATCAATGGGACTGCAGGTGTGAGCCATACAGGCTAATTTTAAAAATATATATAAATATATATATTTTTTGGAGATGGGGTTTTGCTGTGTTGCCCAGGCTGGTCTAAAACTCCAGGGCTCAAGCTATCCTCCTGCCTCAGCTTTCCACTTCTTGGGATTACTCCCAGGCGTGAGCCACTATGCCCTGCTCAAAATGTTGCTTTCTTATGTTTGGTGATCTCACATTACTAGACATGGCACCAAGCTGTGATTTACCTGCATGGATGGACAGTGTCACTCCCCTCTGCCGGAATCATTTGTGTTCAAACAGTATCTTTTATTACAGGGCTTTCCCCCCAGAACTTTCTGGACATTCTTATTTCTGGTGGATCAGTGTCCTTTTGTGGGGAGCTAATGGGTAATACATAATCTGAAGCTACAGCAAATATAGCTCCTGCTCTTGCTGTGACTCCCGGTGGTTCCTCCAGAGCAGGAAGGAGGAAAGAGAGGAGTGGCAAATGTGGGAGAGATAGTGCCTTAGAATCCAATACATGATTTGATAATTGGCCAAAATTATAACAATTGTTATTACTTACTGTGCTTTCTAATCCTTTTGACAATACAAGCAAAATATTATTCTTCCTATTTGACACATGAAAGAACTGACATTCAGAGAAATTGTGTTCCATTCAAGGTGAGCACGGGTACTATGAAAACAGAAGGAGAAGGTGAATTTAACTTTGGATGTGGTCAATTTAAGAGAGAAACATATTTTTAGAAACAAACTTGGCCAGGTCCAGTCGCTCATGCCTGTAATCCCAGCACTTTAGGAAGCCTAGGCAGGAGGATCTCTTGAGTTCAGGAGTTCGGGACCAGCCTTGGCAAAATAGCAAGACCCTGTCTTTACCAAAAAACATTAAATATTAGTCAGATGTGGTGTGTGCCTGTAGTCCAAGCTACTCGGGAGGCTGAGGCAGGCAGGATGATGGCTCTGATCACACCACTGCACTCCAGCCAGAATGATAGAGCAAGACCCCGTCTCAAAAAAAACAGAACAATAAACACCAAACTTAAGACAGTAGTTTAGTTTGGAGAAGCAGGTTTGGAGCTTGGGACAGAGGGTAGCACTACAGAGATAGGTTTGGAAAATCCTATACACAGCGGTGATAATTAAAATATTGGAGATTGTTTATGTCCATCTGACAAAGGGCTAATATATAGAATCTACAAGGCACTTAAACAAATTTACAAGAAAAAAAAACTCCCATCAAAAAGTGGGTCTAGGATATGAACAGTTACTTCTCAAAAGAAGACATTTATGTAGCCAACAAACATGAAAAAAAGCTCATTGTCACTGCTCATTAGAGAAATGCAAATCAAAACCACAGTGAGATACCATCTGATGCCAGATGGAATGGCGATCATTAAAAAGTCAGGAAACAACAGATGCTGGAGAGGATGTGGAGAAATAGGAACGCTTTTACACTGTTGATGGGAATGTAAATTAGTTCAACCATTGTGGAAGACAGTGTGGCGATTCCTCAAGGATCTGGAACTAGAAACACCATTTGACCCAGCAATCCCATTACTGAGTATATACCCAAAGGATTATGAATCATTCTACTTAAAAGACAGGCACATGTATGTTTATTGCAGCACTATTCACAAAAGCAAAGACTTGGAACCACCCAAATGCCCATCAATGATAGACTGGATAAAGAAAATATGGCACATATACCCCCATGGCATTCTATGCAGCCACAAAAAAGGATGAGTTCATGTCCTTTGCAGGGACATGGATGAAGCTGGAAGCCATCATTCTCAGTAAACTAACACAGGAACAGAAAACCAAACACCGCATGTTCTCAGTCATAAGTGTGAGTTGAACAATGAGAACACATGGACACAGGGAGGGGAACATCACACACTGGGACCTGTCGGTGGGTGAGGCAGTAGGGGAGGGATAGCATTAGGAGAAATACCTAATGTAGATGAGGGGTTGATGAGTGCAGCAAACCACCATGGCATGTGTATACATACCTATGTAACAAACCTGAAAATTCTGCACATGTATCCCAGAACTTAAAGTATAAAAAAAAAAAAAAAGAATGATACAATGAACTTTGGAGACTTGTGGGAAAGTGTGGGAGAAGGGTGAGTGATAAAAGACTACAAATTGGGTACAGTGTATACTGCTTGGGTGATGGGTGCACCAGAATCTCACAAATTACCGCTAAAGAACTTACTCGTGACCAAACACCACTTGTTCCCAAAAAACCTATGAAAAGAAAAAAGAAAAAAAAATTGGAGATTGCTGATCATGTATTATGGAGTCATCATGGCAGTAGACTTAATTAGTTGTTCACCAATGCGTTGCTCCCTGACACCCTTTTTGGAGCATAGATTCTGATGGCCTGAGAACCGTTAATTTTGTTCAAAGGAGATTGCAGAACATGAATATATGAGGTAGCATTATAGATAGGTTTTCTCAGCCCGATCCCACTTCATCACCCTGTTGGTAACAATGAGCTGCCACAGCAGATTCTAATAGTAGTAGGATGGGCTCACACCCTTGGAAGATACTTCAGAATCTCCAGTTGAAACCCTTACCTCCCATTATTCTAAGTCCCTTCCAATACATTTTTTAGAATCACTATTTTAGATTTACAGAGGGAGAAAGTGGGGACTATCACTTTTAATTTTACTTGTAAAGAGGTAAGCTTTTTGTTTCTTAGGTACTAAAGAAAACTTAGAAGAACTATATTATCCCCATTAATATGAAAAAGAAGACGTTACAAGGAGGTAACTCACTTAAGAATGGGGTTTACTGAAAGGACACAGCCTTGACTGTTCTGAGGTCTGTTCTCTTCATAACAAGTTCTCACCATAACATGGTGCCCCTGCTTTATTCACTCTCTGCTTCTCACTTTCAAATTCCCCAAGCTTCGTGGACCAGCTTTATTGTTCAGCCTTTTACTTAGGTGGGGATTTCTTTCCTATGCTAACCACTGGTTTGGCTCTAGGCCCAAGGTTTTACAAGCCGCATGGAATTACCTGAGTCTGTTTTTTTCAGGCAGTGGGGCAGGACTGCCACTGGCAGGCAATTTTGAGGTTCCACAGCCTATCCAAGAAGATTTTACAAATATTATCCTTTTCCAAGGTACAATTTGCCATCATGGGCACTGAATCATGTGGTAGAGTTGAGAGTCACTAGTGGGGGGAAAAAGGTATGGGGTATGTGTTTGAAGAATATGTGATAAGAATCACCAGCAGGATTGTTTGTTTGAAACTACAGGAATATTCCAATTTCCCGTATCCCTTATGATATACTTTGGGTGATAAGCCACACTTCCACAGGGAGATACTGCTACTGAAGGGAGCATGCTATATAGCTTATTGTGTTAGGGTAGGAAAAGCAGTTGAGAAGCACTGATGTAGGAAGTGTCATTCAATTTGAATATGTTAGGAGATGTTTCTAAATTACATTCATCCTCACTGTCAATAACTTACTTTCTGTGAGTAACTTTAATAGGTCTACTCTCTCAAGGTGCTTAGTAGCTACAGTATTTGGCAGTTTTGGAATGGGGAAAGAATTAAATGGACAGAGCAACTGAATTTGTACCAGCTTTCTCTTTTCATGACAGATGCATTATATGTTTTCATGAAAATAAAGAAAATACTCATTTTTGTAAATGCCATCAATCTTTAAAAGTCGAAAATCTGCTTGGCAAGAGAAGTGGTACAACTATAACCACAGAACTGTGGTTATTGTTACATTGTATTGTTTACTGTAAACCTGGTTCAATATTGGTAAATATAGTGTAGCAGAAACTGAACTGTTGTGAGCTATCTGGGCATTGGGCCAAGATATCATTAAAAATACTGCCTCAGACTAATTTGGGTTTATGAATAATATTTTGTTAACAGCTCAACTGAAATTGAGCCACATGGTGTAGCTTGAAAATTCTGAATCCACAAGATAATGAGAATAGTTTGTGTATACAACACATTCAATATTCTATATTTGAGTGATAAATTTATACATAATTTTGTTAACCTTTAAACTGTAAGCTCCCATATGCTTAATATGATCTGATATCTTTAAAGTTTACATAATGCTGTAGTTTGCTGTGAATCTGAATGCCTTGTAAACTAAAGTATTATTGGTTTAACAATCAAATCTAAAGAATAAGGAGAAGTTGCTGAGCAAATATTAAAATGATATTCAACACAGTGTTGGCATATGTTTCTACAAACAGCTAGAGTTTACATTAACATTCGCCAAAAAGATTGAAGGACATAAAGTGTTGGGAAAGTTCACTAACTTAATTCATTTCTTTTATTAATGAAAGGTTATTATGCCTTCAGATGGGATTTAGAGATTATTAATAGTAGATATAGCAGTGGGAATGAGCTTATGATAAGTGAGATGATTCCAGAAAAAAATCTCTATATATTTCTTGCCAAGAAAATATACATTTGTCTTTTTCTTCATGTACTACTTTTAATTACTTTAAGTTCTTTCTGAACATACATGTATTATTAATAATTCCTATTAAAATAGCATAGGAAGGGTTTGTTTTTGGTCACTGTTAGTGTGTAAGATATTTCAGCAATGGAAAGATGTGCATTATTTAAAGAATGAATTTTAATATTCTTCTTCTCAATAAATGTTTTATTTGTTTTCCAGGTTAGCACTCTACGTATATGAATATCTGCTCCATGTAGGAGCTCAGAAATCAGCTCAAACATTTTTATCAGAGGTATGTTTTATAGATTTTCTGTATTGCATTTTGATCTTATATAAATGAATGGAAAACATACTATAACAATTATTTGAAGAAAGTTTGTTATGTATTATATAGTGAATTCTTAGTTATCAGTATACATAGTATAGTTTTTATAGATTATGTATAAGCGTTTTTATCCCCATGCCACTTCTGTGCCACTCAATTTTCTAGTCACCTTTCCAGCCGTTTTCTCCTTTTAGAAATGGAAAGTAATATTAGCATGGCAACAATAATCAAGAAAGCAAATTTTTAAAATTTGCTCTAAAAAATTTGTGAGTTATAAGCCCTCCACCATATCTCTCATTCTAACAATATAGTAATTTTGGAAAATGTGGATTTTGTTTTTATTTTGTATGGATGACTGCTGATTGATTTTAGTTAGAAAACATTTTGATAACCTTATTTCAAGTTCTTCTCTTTTTCTTCTCCACCTTCACTTTCTTTCTTTTTTTTAAATTTCAACTTTTATTTCAGATAAGGAGGTATATATGCAGGTTTGTTACATGGGCATGTTACTTGATGCTGAGGTTTAGGGTATAGATACTGTCACCAGGTAGTAAGCTAGCAGCCAATAGGTTGTTTTTCCATTCATGCTCCCCTCCCTCCCTCTCACCTCTAGTAGTCCATAGTGTCTAGTGTTCCCGTTTATGTGCATGTGTGCTCAGTGTTTAGCTCCCACTTATAAGTGAGAATGTGCAGTATTTGGTTGTTTAGTATTATGGCCTCCAGCTTGATCCATCTTGCCTAAAAGATATGATTTCATTCTTTTTTAGGCTGTGTAGTATTCCATGGTGTATATGTACCCCATCTTCATCTAATCCACCACTGATAGGCGCCTAGGTTGATTGGAATTTGACCTTTCTTACAGTGATGCTTATTTGTCTCCTATGTATATGAGGATGATGAGGATTTTATTGAGCTCTGTTATGTGCCAGGCATACAGTGTGCCAAGGTATTTTACATATATTATCTCTAATTCTTGTAAGAAATTTGCAAAACAGGTTATATTATTTCTGTTTTACTGATGAGGACAACAAGGCTCAGAGTGTTTTTATAACTGGCTAATGGTCACAAAGCTTAGTGAGTTATGGAACTAGAATTCAGACTTAGGTCTATGTTAATCCCAATGCTTTTGGTCTTTCCTCTATATCTGTGCTGTCCAATATGGTAAACACCAGCCATATATAGATTTTTGAGCACTTGAAATGTGATCCAATTAAGAAGTGCTACATGTGTGAAGCACAGTATTTTAAAGACAATGTGAACAAAAGAATATAAAATATCATTAATAATTTTAAAATTTTGGTCATACATTGAAGTGATAGTATTTTGCGTATATTAGGTAAAATAAAACATATTACTAAAATTAATTTTAACTTTTCTTTAAATATGGCTATTAAAAGTTTTAAATTGGATAACACATATGCCTGTATCAAAATACCTTATGTACCCCATAAATATATATACTACTATGTACCCATGAAAATTAAAAATTAAAAAAATTTTAGCTGGGCGTGGTGGCTCATGCCTCCCTGCACTTTGGGAGGCCAAGACGGGTGGATCACAAGTTTAGGAGATAGACACCATCCTGGCTAACACGGTGAAACCCTGTCTCCATTAAAAATACAAAAAATTAGCCAGGCGTGGTGGCGGGTGCCTGTACTCCCAGCTACTCGGGAGGCTGAGGCAGGAGAATGGCGTGAACCCGGGAGGCGGAGCTTGAGGTGAGCCGAGATTGCACCACTGCACTCCAGCCTGGGCGACAGAGCGAGACTGCGTCTCAAAAAAAAAAAAAAAAAAAAAAAAAAAAAAAAATTTAATTATACATGTGGTTCTTATTTGTGGCCCACGTTTCTATTTCTGTTAGACGGTGCTGCTTGAAATCATACTACCTCTGGTGAGCTCGCCAGTTTGGTCCCCAGCACATCGAGAGCACAACAGACAACTCATTGCCAGTAGTTCCCTGCCTGAGGTATAGCCTTCTTGAGTTCCAGCTGCTCCTCGAAGTAAACAAATGCACACAACCCCTACTCTGATTTTTAATTAGCTAGTATGTGTGAACTGGTAGGGCTTATTTGCAGATAAGGAATTTTAGAGGTTTGGTCAGAACATGTAAGAACTCAGTTGTTTTACTATAGAAGGAATATATGCAGTATAATAAAAATTTGATTTCAAAAGTTTATTCAAATCAAAACAAACATTTGGTGTATCTATGTTTCATTAAATCATTAATTAGAAGACTAAGGGCTATGACCTTTCTAAGTTGTAATCACTGATGTTATGGAAGAAGTGATTGAGATTGCAAGAAGGATGTCTTTTTGTATTCTTAACCACTGTCAACTTACAGTGTTTTAAAAGAACCTATAGTGTACTCTGGAAATTTTAAATTTTTGTTTTAATGCAGTAGAAACTTAATGAAAAGATTCCTTAATGATCTCTCCTTCCTTTTATCAAGGACCATTTTGAACTAGCCCAATTCACTTAATCCTCGAGGGTTCCCAAAACTATATTTTCTTACCAGCATTGTAAGATATTAGATACAGTGATTATTAAACCTCATCAAAAAAGAAAAATGTTGCTAACTTATTCAAGGAAGTTCAAGTATTTGGATTCAAATGGATTATGTGAATTGAGCAAATCACTAGATACTAGACTCCTAGGGTTTGAGCTCAGTGGAAAATGTATATACAGAATTTCTAGGACTGTTTGGTGGAAATGAAATTAGAATTTCAGAAGAGATTCACACATATTGACAAGTATTTATCATTATTTCGTTTTCTCTGGCTGCAGTTTGAATCCAAAAACAGGATTTCTCTTAATTATTAGTCTAACTCACTTTCACAAGATGCGTCACACTGAAAACAAACTATTATCACCAAGAAGACACATTATTTCTCGACTTTGGAGATGAGTGTATGTGATTTTCAGAACTATTCTTTCCTATCTAGGTTGCCAAACTCTGAATGGTGCTGTAAAAATGCATTCTCAACACCTAAATAACCAATGTAGGGGAATAGCTAAATTAATTGAGCTCTAAGTTTTTTATAATGTAAAATAATAAGTTAGATCTATTTGGACTTAACGTAGATGGACTTCTATAACATTGTCTAGTAAAAGAAGAAAGCCGAAGTATGCCATGTATCTGGAAACCCTAGAACATAAAGTAATACTATATATTTTTGTGGGTACATATTTATGAATGTATAGTAAACATTCTGAAAGAATATACGTGTCAGACTAGTTGTTTCTGGGAGTGGGGATATTAAAGGGTTCAAAGGGTTTTTATCCTTAGTTATAGAATTCTTTTAAACAAGGAATACATATATTATTTGTGCAGTTATTTAAAAATATAAATAAAGAAGAGAAAATCCATTCTCTTAAATTATCTGAGCTTAAAAGATGGAAGCCTGGAGATAGATTTGTGATAAGCCATTGCTGAGTACATCCTAAGAGTTCTTGATAATTTCAGTATCTAGCTGCTTGGGTTTTCCTGTATACCTTGGGGCTTCTGTCATATGGGCTTTACTCAGTGGCATATTCCCTCTGCCTAAACTCTCCTCCCCTCTCCACCTTAGAAGTAGCTTTTCCTAGAAAGGTTTTCCTGGGGTTTCACCTAAGGTGATATTACAATCCACAGGCACCTATACATGAAGACCTTTGCATCCATGCCAGGAAGTTGGACTTTATCTTTTGCAGAAGGGAGCCTTCGAAAGTTTTCAAGTAAAAAAAAAATATATATATATAGATATAGATAGATATAGATATAGATATAAAATATGTGACATCATTAGGTTTATACTCTGGTGTCTTGGTTCCCTTTCCCCCTAACCATGGATGGTAAAAAAGGAGAATATAATATTTTAGAGCTCTGTACCCTGTTGAGGGTTGCTTCCTCTCTGATTTTCTCTTGGATCAGGTGGAAAATTTAAGGCTGCTTATTTGAATGACTTCTTAACTAGTCTGAGTAGTAAAAAAACAATCTTACCTAAACCCTCCCTAGTCTACCCCCAGGTTTTTACTGAAATCAAAATAGTCCCATTGGAACGTAAAATAGGGAGACCTACTTATTTGAGTTGATCATTATAATAAAAAGGAAATGATTGAAATGGCACCAATTGTTATCAATTATTATAACGTTATCCAATGTTCTCACCCTGGTTCAAGGCAA
Organism: Rhinopithecus roxellana; assembly: GCF_007565055.1. Classification (NCBI taxonomy): domain Eukaryota; kingdom Metazoa; phylum Chordata; class Mammalia; order Primates; family Cercopithecidae; genus Rhinopithecus; species Rhinopithecus roxellana. The sequence goes on from NC_044551.1 coordinate 144,512,679, forward strand.
AGTAGACTACTTCTTCCAAATTTGACATTCTCCCTCTGAATGGATGAGGCTAAGAATGACCATGATGTTAATGAGTTCTTCTGAATCAGGTTTTACTGTGCTGGTCACTTCTTTCATTAGTATGGGCTTGTTCTTTTGGGTGAAGTTGCGAGAAGGCCAACTAGAACTCCAGGCATTATCTGAACAAGCAAGATGTGTATCTCAGCTGCCCAATCTTGATTTTCTAAAAATGCCCTTGTCCTGGTCTATCAGAAATCAGACTGCTCTTGGTGGCTTTTGTTATCAGTCAGAAGAGTGGGGCACATTATTCTTAACCCAGTCATTTTTTTTTCTTAATTAAAAGAAAAAATGGACTAACAATAGAAATAAAAACATTTCTCTAACTAGGTTGTGCCAGCTAGCTCAGTGTTACCTCTGATTCATGATAGATTTTTAAACTACTGTCTGAGTCTAAAATGTAGTTTATGTGACTTTTCATTTTTTTTTACTCCCAAGGGGGAAAGACTGAATATTATTTAGAAATATTCTCAATACAAAGCCCTTTCTCTCCTCTTTGTTATTCTTCAAAATTTAATAATTACAAACAGAATGCTAAGGAATCTTCTTTCCAATACTACATTAACTTTTGTTACTTTTTTTTTTTTTTTTTTTTTTGAGACGGAGTCTCGCTCTGTCGCCCAGGCTGGAGTGCAGTGGCCAGATCTCAGCTCACTGCAAGCTCCGCTTCCCGGGTTTACACCATTCTCCTGCCTCAGCCTCCCGAGTAGCTGGGACTACAGGCGCCCGCCACCTCGCCCGGCTAGTTTTTTGTATTTTTTAGTAGAGACGGGGTTTCACCGTGTTAGCCAGGATGGTCTCGATCTCCTGACCTCGTGATCCACCCGTCTCGGCCTTACTTTAGGTTCATTAGAAGCCATCCTTTTTCTGGTAATATCATTTAGTTATACAAAGATAATGGCTGCTCTTCCTTGAAGTTTTGCATGGTATTCATGTCTCAGAATGAGGCTCAAGCTCCTTAACAAATGAAATTAAGAATTAGAGTTTTGTAACAATTCTAGATATTTTCCCTTTCTTAACATTTTTGCATTGTTACTAGCCCTTATTTGTCATAAGTTAGCCAACAAGTTAGCCTGAAATATAAGTTTAAACACATCTAAGGGATTCCTTTTTCAGATTTTATTAGGATTGCTAAATTATTGAGCATCATAGACTCCAAAACTCTGTTCTGTTTGTCTTTTACGTATATGAGGAGAGAAAATATTAATTAGTATTTCCTAACCGGTCACTTGAACTTTAATTTTGAGGCAATATAGTATAGGAGCTAAAAGCAATTGCTTTGGTCCAGACATCCTGGGTTTAAATTATGTTCTACATCTTATTTACTTTCTCAGTTTCCTAGTTATAAGATGATGATAATTGTGACAATACTTTAGTTATGCTGTGGTTCAAATGAGTTAGTAGATGTACGTTGCTTATAATAGTGCCTGACATATAGTAAATGCTCAAAAGTGTCATTTTAAAAAGTGTTGACCAACTTTTTTCTATCTTGTATAGTTTCTTATTTAAAAAGAATAGAGGCATAAATATATGCCTGATATGTACATGTGTGTTCCAAGTGTCTGTCACTTGGATGGCCTATAATCCTACTGTTTGGTGTTACCCTTTCTATGAAAATGGCTCCAGCTCTAATTCCTAATATTGTAGGTTGTCGTGAGTCTTCCCCAGTATCTGTGAGACTTTATTGGGTGCTTAGGGTTCTTGTGCTGTAGTTTCTTGCTCCTATTGAGTGATTATAGCCCCACTCTGGTTCTCCCTCTTACGGTCTATCCCTTTTTTATGCCTGAAGTTTTCTTTTTTTCTCATGGTTTCAGAGGTCCACTAATTCGTTGCTCTTTTGTATGAAAGATTCTCATGTAAGGTTGAGGGATAACCAAAAAGATTAAGCATTGTACAGTATAGGCACCAACATTAACTTGAATACTAGACATAAGTTACCTTAAATTCTTTGGTCTCATTGCCACAGGGAATTTTTCACTAGCTGTTTTCCTCAGCATGCCTTTGCCTTCTATCTTGTTGACTTCTCATAACCTCTCTCATTTTTTCCTTTTCTGAATCCTTCCAGACCCCTGAGCTTCTTCGCAAGAGACCATTAGCAACTTCTTAAATTCTTGTTACATAGAAAGTGAACTATTTGTTTTCCTGTCTGCATTCTTCCTTTCACACCATTCCTAGTGGCCTCTGTCTTTCTGTATCAAAAAATAAAAACAAAAATATAAAGGATCCATTAAGGAGTTTTCCCAGTAAGAGGTGGTCCTCTTTAGGAATACTTCTTTCATTCTTCTAAGATAAAGTAGCACTGTTCAGTAAAACTTTCTGTGATTATGGAAATGGTCTCTGATCTTTGCTGTCAAATAAGGTAGTCACTAATTATGTGTGACTATTGAGAACTTTAAACATGGCTAGTGCAACTGAGGAACATTCAGTTAACTTAATTTTAAACTGAAATAGCCACATGTGACTACTGGGTATCATGTTGAATAGCACAGTTTTAGATTATCTGCTTCAAAGTATAGTCAGCTTTTTTTTTTTTTTTTCCTGTTAAACATCTATTGCCTTGAAGTTTTTGAATTAAAATGTAAAAATTTGGGCTGGGTATGGTGGCTTACGCCTGTAATCCCAGCACTTTGGAAGGCTGAGGTGGGCAAATTACATGAGGTCATGGGTTCGAGACCAGCCTGGCCAACATGGTGAAACCCCGTCTCTACTAAAAATGTGAAAATTAGCTGGGTGTGGTGGTGGGCTCCTGGAATCCCAGCTACTCAGGAGGCTGAGGCAGGAGAATCGCTTGAGCCCGGGAAGTGGAGGTTGCAGTGAGCCCAGATCGTGCCATTGCACTCCAGCCTGGATGAGAAGAAACTCCGTCTAAAAAAAAAGAAGGAAAGGAAAAATTTTTACTTCAATTTCAATATTTTTTACATGTAGTTTAGTGTATAGATATACTCATGCTTCTATACATGAGAGATTTTAGAAAATTGGTGGGAACAGTAGGTTATATCTAAATTAGAAGTCTCAGGAATTTAGTCTAGAAACAAACTTACACATAGGTATACAGGTTATTTTCTTAACACAGGAATTGGTTTTATTGTTTTATAGTATTAAAAGTTATTCTTTGGATATTTGTTTAAATTAAAAATTATGAAAGGATTTATGGGTACTATGAAAAGTTTGGAGCCCATGACCTTCAAACCTCCTGCTGCATTGTTGGAGATACTGTGGAAGTGGGTCTGGATCTGCTGAAGAGGTCCCACATTGACAAGACTAGAACCCCTAAAAAGGTACTGCTGACATCCAGAATTGTGCTACCCCAGCTTCACTTTTGGAGCCAGAGGCAGGAAGCTTCTCTTTTTCCTGTTTTTTGATCTCTTGCTAGTGTCTCATGATGGCAGAACTTGACAGGAAGCCAAATGGCAAGGAGGCTAGGAAATGTGATTTTCAGAGTCCCAGCCCCAAGTATAGAACGGAGTATAGAAGGGTGGGTGTAGGGCTGAGAGATAGTAGGTAAATGACCAGTATACCTTGCCAGAAGCAAATAAGTATGAAAAATTAAGCAAATGTGTGTTTGTATACCTGTATACATTTATGTATATATATCTATATCTTTTTTTCTTTTTTGTACAAATGTTAGCTTATACACCATTCTGTGCTTTAATTTTTGTTTCACTTGTTAGATTTTGGAAATTGTGTTATATTGGTTCATGAAATGTCATAATTCTCTTTTTATGGTTGTAGTATATTTCATTCTATGAAATGTGCCATGATATAGTTCACCAGCCCTGTACTGATGGACATTTAGGTGTTTCCAGTCTCTTTCAATTAAAACAATGCTTCAATGAAAATTGTTATATATATATGTAAAATTTTGCACATGTGACCATCAGATAGTATATATTTCATAATTAAACCATGAGACATCTTTTTCCTATTGATAGACCTTTTGCTCATGATTCAATGTTTGGTTTTACATTTATGAAGAAATGCTGAAAATGTTAGATCATATGATAAAAACAGCGTATTCATAGACAAGGCCATCAAATGCAGAATATGGGATTAGGAATGGGCCTTGAGATTTACATGAAAGTTACAGGAGAATACAACCCTAGCTGGTCAAATGACAGAAGGAAGTGAGGTAGATAATTAAGCAGCAAAAAGCCTTAGGACTTGGCAGATACACACTGATGTTGGGATAATGGAAGAAGAAAAAACAGAATAAAGAGAAAATGTTATTGGCAAAGATGCTACCCAAAAACCTGAATAGGCCTGAAGCCCATAAAACTCAATACAACAGAAAATGCCTCTTCCGAAACAGCAGAAAATTTGTTTTTAACATGACTGCTGACATTTAGGAATATTTTCTGGCCATTCCTTAACACCACCCATCATTAATTCATATTTGCTAAAAAACAAAATTAAACTACATATAATTTAAAATGAAAGTCCTCCTTTTCCCTATTACAGATAATAGTTGTAGGCTTGATGTGATTTTTAAAAATGGATACACACCTACAAGCACACATATGTATGTATACATACTTTTTCTTTTTCCAAGCAGAAAGGTTTTATGCTATACATAATGTTCTCCAACCTTCCAAATTTCCATCTTGAAAAACCAGTAGAGCATGATTCTCTTTCCAGGTAGCTGTATTTCATTCTTTTTAATGATAGCACACAGTTTCTAATTTTAATTTTTTTCTAACAATGCTACAGTGAATGTGGTTTAGTTTTCTACAGGTCAGGATTCTATTTCGGCTCTTCTTGAGCACCATTTTATGCTTTCTATAAGCAAGTAGTATCTAGAATAGTGATCCATTTGGACTTAGCAATATTCACTGTGTAAACACAGACCGTCTCTTCTGTGGACCTACCTAAAACACAGCTTTGAGTGTGGTTCATTCAATAACTATAAAAGGGTGGATTTTATGTTAACTTCAGTATGATGGACCGAAGTTTTACCTGCTTCTGGCACAGACTTGCAATTTGAGGACAGAAGGATGAATACTATGTAGTAAAAAATATTGTGAGCATAAAATGATGATATATGTGATGCTTTTTTAGTTTCTCTGAGGAATAATAAGATGTAAAACTGTTTAAAACAAATGTATTACCTCAGGCTTCTTCTCATAAAAGACCGTATCAAATATAAGCCATATAGGTAGTTTCCTATAGTCCTTTATCTCCCAAGATAGCTGGAAATGGACTGTGGAAGTTGTGGAAGTACGTGAGGGGAAGCTGCTTAGTAAGGATGAGGGGCAGTGGGTCTCATAGACTGTGAGTCTAATCCTACCTGCAGCACACCTTAGCATTGAAACCTAGTCATACCATTTTCACTCCTCCATAAGTCATGTCACGTTCTTCTTTTAACTGAGTAGGGTAAAATCTGTTTATTTCACAGCCATATTATGTAAAGTCAAGATGAACTGAGATGAAACATAAGGACAGTACCTTGAAAATTTTGCTGGTCATATGATTATGATAGTTCTAGTGATTAGGAATATTAGTGTGTTTGGGTACATCGGTGAGGGTTTATTCTTATGTTCGTTCAAGAAGATACCAACTAGTGAAAAAGTGGTAAGAGAAAAGTTTGATAGAAGGGTGAGACATAGGTTTTTGACTAAATTATAATTTTAGCAGGACATCAGAGTTTTGTTTCTCATAAATCTCATTAAGTACTATTTCTTATTTTTTACGAACCAAGGTAATATAAAATGTTGATGAACTGAAATTATCAGATAAATGGTGGCATAGATATACAAATTATTTGTATTACCACTTAGGATAATTAAAATTAGGATCTGGCTTACATTTATTTGATGTGTTCTGGTTTATTGTTCATAGGTAGTTTTTCTAACTTCAAGTTCATTAATTCCTGGAATTTTTCCTTTTAGTCCTTCAAAGTGGCTATTACATTATTATCATTATTATTATTAACTTTTTTTTTTTTTTTTTTTTTTAAGACAGTCTCACTCTGTCGCCCAGGCTGGAGTGCCGTGGTGCTATCTCGGCTCACTGCAGTCTCCGCCTCCCGGGTTCAAGTGATTCTTCTGCCTCTGCCTCCTGAGTAGCTGGGACTACAGGCACATACCACCATGCCTGGCTAATTTTTGTATTTTTAGTAGATATGGGGTTTCACCATGTTGGCCAGGCTGGTCTCGAACTCCTGACCTCAAGTGATCCACCCACCTTGGCCTCCCAGAGTGCTGGGATTACAGGTATGAGCTACCGTCCTGGCCACATTACTAATCTTCAAAAAATTTCTCTTTATTTTTTGAGAACAAATTACTTGTTTTACTTCAAGGTTCCCATTTATTTATACTTTCTGTACTTAAGAACTCTAAAACTCCAACCAATTTCAGTGATTTTAATGGCACTTAACTTTTTTTCATCTTTTTATTAAAGAAGATTTTTGGTTGTTTCTATATTTAGGACTACTTTCCGAGTTCCTGTTTTAAAACTTCTTTAAAAAGTCCTTTTGGGATAAGAATTCCTAACTTCTTACATAGTAGATGATGGAAAGAATTCCTTGAATTTTTTTGAAATCTGTAATTACAGTTGTTCATTTCTTAGTAGTATTAAGGGCCTCTGGGCATATTTTACTGATTGGGGTATTGTTACATAATTTTTATTATTTAAGCTAAAAAAAAAAACTAAGGCATTTAATTATACACAGAGGTTTTTTTTTGAGGTCTTTCTGGATCTCCTTATTTAAAGTTGTAATTCCACTTCATTGTTTTCCTGCTCTTTCTATCCCCCTTCTCTGCTTAGTTTTCCTTCACTGCATTTGTCACCTTCTCATATAAACACAATTTACTTTTTTGTTTGTTTCTTTGTTCATGGTCTATCTTCCTTACTAAGGTGTAATCTCCCTGAAGGAAGGGATTTCTGTCTTTTGTGTTTACTGCTATCCAGTGCTTAGAAAAGGCACTGTATGAATACTTAACCAGATACCCATCCAAAAGTATTTAGTCAGAACTTTTACTTTTTTAGAGATATTGATCTTGTTTTAAATTTTTATTATAGTAAACTCTAACTTAGCTGAAATGGAAACAATTAGAAAGTTAATGTCAGCATCTTTTAAAAACTCTTATTTTATGAGAGACCTGTGTCGTCTTCTGCCTACACCCTCAAATCAGGAATGTATTTAAAAACTCAACCCTTAAGATATAATTTGAAGTCAACATATTAAGCGTAATCTCTTGCAAGTTTCTGGGTGAGTGGTGATAACTGATGTTCCTATTTAATAATGGTGGTTTTGATGTGCCTTAAGATCCTGAAATACCTTCTGATTCAATAAAAGAAACAAAGAAAGAAAAGAAAAACCTCAAAAATTGAGTTATCTTCATTATGGGATTTTAATGGTGATCTGAATTTGGTATACATGATAACTCAGTGTAACAGGACACTAATTCTGAAATGACTTTAAATAGAAGCTTAATTTTCTGTTTAAATGATTCATTTTTACTTTTTCCATTTATGCTAGGAGCATAGACAATTGTTCCTTAGTTGCAACTCTGATTGTTCCTTTTTCCTAGTTACATGTATGGTTTCCAGCAAGATGAAAACTATTCTGATTAGTAAGTTAAAATTGCTTGGCACAACCCTAAATACTTTGAATATTTTTATATGGAATATCACTGGAATTTTGTGGGTGCTGGTGACAGTGATGATGTAATTAAGTTTTACAGGAATACCCTCCTAGGTAAAAGAAAAAAAATATTAGCACCTTACAGTTACCAGGCACTTCCTGCATATCAGTTACTCTTTCTTCCCACTCTCCACGCCCCCACCCCTCACCGCCCTAAGACGGAATTTTGCTCTGTCAGGCTGGAGTACAGTGGTGCAATCTCAGCTCACTGCAACCTCCCTCTCCCAGGTTCAAGTGATTCTCCCGCCTCAGCTTCCGGAGTAGCTGGGCCACTGAGCCTGGCCTGTCAGTTACTCTTTTAAGTGATTTTCATGTACTGACCAGTTTTTTCCTCACAACAACCTTGTGATATAGGTGACTATTACTAACCATATTTTATAGATGAGGAAACTGAGGCACAGAAGACTTAAGTAACTCTCCTAACTTCACACAGCTAGTATGTTAGAAAGTTAAAGTTTATGCCCATGTCCCATTCTGCTTAAAATTAAGATTTTTTTATTATTTTTACCTTATGAGAGGGTATTTGAAGTGATGTATCAATCAGAATACAGCCACACCAATTAAAAGCATACTGAGCATTTCAACAGGGAATGTAATATGTGGAAATAGCTAAACAGATTTAAAAGAGAGCCACAACAGCGCACAGAAGTTACATAAAATCAATAATTGCAGTGAGCAGTCACTAGGACTGAGGCATCAAAAGGAAGAGCTTGCGGTTATCAAAAAAATTCAAAAACCTCAGAGCTGAATCTTAGACCTCTCAGGAGAGGGAGGTGTGGGACTGCTGGTACTTGAAGAGCTGAAATTTACCTTTAACTTCTGAAGAGAGATATTGCCCAGCTGTGCTGATGCTTCTGAGCGGCACAGAGGGACTGGTTCTGGTTGTGTGGGATAAAGCTAGAATGGAACCAGCTATTGTCAGAGCTATTGTCACTGGATGAACTGCCACTGGGGTCACCCTGACAGGAATAGTAAGCTAACAGGAAACAAATCCATTCTCCCCTCTTCTTACTTCCAGGCTCTCTCTAGAGCCTCTCTTAGTTTATGGGACCTAACAGGAAGCCGTTTAATGAAGGACAAAGGTAGTGTATGGATCTCCAGTCTCAGCATCTGAAAGACCACAGAAAGATGAATTTGAAACTGAAAGACTGGAGTTTATAACTGGCACAGTATGAAGCAAATTCAGGAAAATAATGGTGACATCTCTCTGAGACTAATCCAGTCAAGAACTCACTATGTAAAATGAGTACTTGGAAAACTTGGGTAAAAAATAATATGAAAATGATGAAAAATTCAGATATTACCATAGTATTTTAAATGGAAATATTATTACTTTGTAATATGTGTGGAAAAAAGTATTATTAGGAAAGTAATATCTCTTTTATTCATTTTAGATAAGATGGGAAAAAAACATCACATTGGGGGAACCACCAGGATTCTTACATTCTTGGTGGTGGTAAGTATCCTTTATTCCATTTTTACTGGCTTGATGATGCATTTCAATAGGCCTGTTTATGGTTTCATGCTTCCTTTTTATTTTTTCATTTTCTAAAATTTTCTGGAAGGTAGCACTTTTTAAAAGACCCTTAAAAACCAGCACTAGTGTAATTTAACTGAAATATACTACTGTTGAGTTCAACTGGAATTGGAACCAGTGTGTGGAATCTCCAACTGTAAGTACGATTCTATAATGGCTTGGGATGCCATAACAAAATACCATAGAATAGGTGGCTTAAATAGCAGAATTTTATTTTTCACAATTCTGGAGGCTAGAAGTACGAGATAAGTACCAGCATGATCAGTTTCTGGTGAGGGCTGTCTTCCTGACTTGTAGACAGTCACCTTTTTGCTGTGTCCTTACATATTGGGGAGAGCAAGCTGTTTGTGTCTCTGCTTACAAGGGAACTAGTCCCATCATGAGGGTCCCACTTTAATGATCTCATCTAAACCTAAGGATTTCCCAAAGACCCCATCTCCAACTACCATCACATTGGTAATGCCCACCCCTCAAATCAGGAATTTATTTAAAAACCCAACCCTTCATTTCAATATATGAATTTGGGAGAGGGCTGGGTGTGGTAGCTCACCCCAGGTAGCCTGTAATCCGAGCACTTTGGGAGGACAAGGCAGGTGGATCACCTGAGGTCAGGAGCTCGAGACAAGCCTGACCAACATGGTGAAACCCCGTCTCTACTAAAAATACAAAAATTAACCAGGCATGGTGGCACATGCCTATAATCCCAGCTACTTGGGAGGTTAAGGCAGGAGAATTTCTTGAACCTGGGAGGCAGAGGTTGCAGTGAGCCAAGACCGGGCCATTGTGCTCCAGTTTGGGCAATAAGAGCAAAACTCCATCTCAAAAAAAAAAAAAAAAAAAAAAAAAAAAAAATTTAGGAGAGGATACAATTCATTCATAGCAGATAATTTTCTTGTCTTGAGGTGGCCAATGAGGTTGACACTTTTTCTTGACTCTCTGATTGTCGAACTAGTTATAAGGTTGCTTTCTACAAAGTGGGCTATCAAGTTGTCAATGTTAGACCACCATATAGGTAATTATAAGCGTTGGCATGCCATTATAGCTTCTTCAAACCCTCACTTCTCCTTTTGGAGGGATTGGGAATGGGAGATAATAATCTGATTGACATCTTTTATGTAATAGGTCAATCTTGTAATAGGTCAATTTTGTTCCAGAATAACAGCTACTCATCAAACTCAAATCTCCCGAGAACAAGAGGGGAATAAGTTACAAATAAGCAGTTAGTGAAATAAGTTTATCTTCATTTTCTTGCACTGGAAAAGCATATTCATGAGAAACAGTGACCTGATACTGTGCTCAACAGATACTGAACTAATCAAATAGATTTTTTTTTTTTTTTTTTGCCTGGAAGAAGTAACGTTCATACGTTTATATTCCTTTGTATTTCTACCACATTGTGGTATCTTTTAAAGTTTCATTTATTCATAGGCTTTGAGCATGTTTCTCCATGCAAACCTAGTAAAGTTTATTGCATTATCTCAATAAATACTTACTGAGTGTCTTGTATGGGCCAGATACTATGCTTGATACTATGGACACACCAGTGAATAAAACACACACACATCCCTATCCTCTTGCTGATAACAGTCTATGGGGAAAACAAATAATGAAGTAAGCAATGAGAAAGAAGTATTTGAAGGGGATATGCCGAGTCCCATATAGGCACATGCCAAATACATTTCACCTGGAAGAACTGATACCTAAGCCAAGGCATTAAGTAGATATAAGAGTTGGCCAGAAAGGCATGGAGAGATAGAGAAGGGGGATGTTTTGGATCAACCATACCATTTGCGGTGACCTAGAGGTGAAAGACAGAGAGAGTATAGCACATGGGAAGAAAAGAAATTCATTATGTTGGAAATTGGGGTGATAGAGTGATTAGAGATGAGGCTGGATTTGTAAACTGTGAATTTGAATTTAATTATAAAGAGAATACAATGCAGTTAAATTTTTAAGCAGGAGAGTAATACTGTTTATTTATATCTTATCAAAGAAAAGAGTAAAACTCTAAAAAATTAGAAAAGATTTATTCTGAGCCAAATATAAGTGACCATGGCCCTTGACACAGCCTTCGGGAGGTCCTGAGAACACGTTCCCAGGGTGGTCAGGGTGCAGCTCGGTTTTATACATCTTAGGGAGACACGAGACTTCAATTAAATACATGTAAGAAATACATTGATTCAGTCTAGATAGACAAGACTACTCAAAGCGGGGGCTTCCAGATTATAGATACATTTTAAAATTTTCTGATTGGCAGTTGGTTGACTTTATCTAAAGACCTGGGATCAATAGAAAAGAACTGTCTGGATTAAGATAAGTGATTATGGAAAGCAAATTTCTTATTATGCAGATGAAGCCTGTAACAGGCTTCAGAGAGAATAGATTGTAAATGCTTCTTATCAGATTTAAGGACTGTGTTGATGTTAACACTGGAGAGTATAATGAGGCAAGTCCCACTCCCACTTCCTGTCATGGCCTGAAGCAGTCTTTCAGGTTAAATTTTAAGAGTGCCCTGGCCAAGGAGGAAGTCCATTCCGATGGTTCGGGGAACTTAGAATTTTATTTTAGGTTTACAACCGTAGCCATATCACTCTAGTTCTATAGAATAGATAATGGATGAAACAGGAATAAGTCCAGAAATAGAGGAGCACTTAGAAGGCTCTTGCGGTAAGGAGTAGAGAATGGTTACTTGAACTAGTGTATAATCAGTGGGGAGGAAGAGAAGCGGAAGGATTTGAGGGATATAAGCTTGAAGTAGAAAGGGTAGGATTTGGTGAAGAGTTCAGCTGTTTAGGTGTGCTGAAACTGAAATACATGCCATCCAAGTGGAGATGTTGAGCAGGCAGCTTGTTACATGGATCTGATGTTTAAAGGAGAGAGAGATGAAGCTGGGTGCAGTGGTGCATGTCTATAGTAACAACTGCTCAGGAGGCTGAGGTGGGAGGATCACTTGAACTCAGGTGTTTGAACCCAGCCTGAGCAACATAGTGAGACCTCATCTCTAAAAAAAGAAAAAGAGAAAGAGAGAGAGAGAGATAGTTGAATGGTATTACCCAAGAGTGGGGAGGAAAATGAGCCTTGTACAGAAACCTTGCAATATTAACATCCAAGGAATAAGGAGGAAGAAGAGGCTGTAAAGGAGAAAGAAAGTGGCCAGGCATGGTGGTTCATGCCTGTAATCCCAGCACTTTGGGGGGCGGAGGCGGGTGGATCACTTGAGGTCAGGAGTTTGAGACCAGCCTGGGCAACATGATGAAACCCTGTCTCTACTAAAAATACAAAATAAGCCAGGCATTGGTGGTAGGCACCTGTAATCCCAGCTACTCAGGAGGCTGAGGCAGATGAATCACTTGAACTTGGGAGACAGAGGTTGCAGTGAGCCAAGATCATGCCACTGTACTCCAGCCTGGGTGACAGAGTGAGACTCTGTCTCAAAAACAAAGCAAAAAAAAAAAAAAAAAAAAAAAAGAGAGAGACAGGCTCACCTAAAAAGGTAGGAGGAAAATCAGGAGAGTGTAGCATAATAGAAAACAAGAATAGGTGAGGGTTTCGAGAAGGAAGAAGAAAGGTCAGTAGTGACAATGGTGACTGCAAGGTAAAGTAATCAGAACGCATATGTCCTTTTAGGATTTAGGGAAAGGCCATCAATGACTTATAAAGCTGAGTAATGGGCTAGGAAGCAAGAATGTTTCAGATCGAGAAGTGACTTTGAAGGTAGGAAATGGGAAATGGTATATAGTCATTTCTTTAAAATGGTTCATCTGTGATAAGAAATGATACCTGGAGGAATAGTATAGATTAGAGAGAGAAGTTTTTCATTTTAGATGGGAGAGACATTTGCATGTTTAGTGTTTAAGAGAAGGAGTCAGTAGAGGGGCAGAGTCTGAAGATACAAGGGGAGAGGAGATGTTTAGTGGTTTAAAACCCCACACAAGGCCTGAGAGAAGGAGGTCCAAAGCACAAATGCTGGGAAGTGAGAGGGAAGAGGACCATCCTACCCTTGTGGCAAGAGGAGATGCAGGGACGTTTGTAGGTTTGGTATCAAGAAGTTCATTTCTTCTATTCCTAATAAAATACTGTTCCTTATATGTCCCTGCCTCCTGCCAATCTGGAATGTTTGCATAGGGCTTTCCTTCTGAATTGAACAATTTCTGGAACCTAGATTAAGGTCCTTAATCCTAATATCGTAGCTTCCTCAATCCTGCCACTAACTGTCTAAATGCATGAGGAATTTCCCATGGAGTATTTTGCATTTGACTAGAAGAGAGTTTGGAATAGAAGACAGAATAGAAATGAAAGAGAAGTTTAGGTAATGTGCAAATAAAAGGAAGGGTTATAAAAATTATAGTACATTTGTTCTTGGGCTGTTATTACACATTTAATAATGATGAACACTATATAATGACAAAAGAAATGTTTAAGACATTTTAACAAAGCAGGACATAGTTGCATGTACAGTGTAGCATAAATGGGCATTAAGAGTAACAACAAAGAAAAATAATTTTGTTTTAATATGGTGGGATTACAGATGAAATTTTTTTTTCTGCAAGTATTTCTTTCTTTTTTTTTTTTTTTTTTCTGAGGCGGAGTCTCGCTCTGTCGCCCGGACTGGAGTGCAGTGGCCGGATCTCAGCTCACTGCAAGCTCCGCCTCCTGGGTTTACGCCATTCTCCTGCCTCAGCCTCCCGAGTAGCTGGGACTACAGGCGCCCGCCACCTCGCCCGGCTAGTTTTTGTATTTTTAGTAGAGACGGGGTTTCACCATGTTAGCCAGGATGGTCTCGATCTCCTGACCTCGTGATCCGCCCGTCTCGGCCTCCCAAAGTGCTGGGATTACAGGCTTGAGCCACCGCGCCCGGCCGCCTTCTGCAAGTATTTCTATTACTTGTAAGTAGATCTTTGCCTTCTATCTTCCCAATTTTCTTCAATATGTTCATGGTGTTTGTGGAGATGCAGGATGAGGCAAGGAGAAAGGAAAACATGTGGATTCAGTATCTCAGCTCCATTACTTATCATTTCTGCAAGATTTTGTTGTTTTCAGTCTCAGTTTTACCATCTGTAAAATGATGATGAGTCAAATTGATCTAGGGTTCAAAAAAATTAGTTCTTATTCTGATAGCTTTTTTTTTCTTCTGCAAAATAGGACATGAGGGTACTGAGGGTGGTGGTGGTGGTGATGATGGTAATGATGAATTTTTAAGAGAGTGAAGGATAGTCTTTAAAGAAAAGTTTGAAATAATTCTAAATAGACCCAGATAAATAACTGAGTAGAGCACACACAAAATATTGCCAGGCAGTGTTTAAATCCTAGTTAATATTGTAGCTTATAAATGCATTGTGACGCCAGTATGCCCAGGAATGTGACTTTTCTGCAGCAGCAATTGGTAGTCCATGTATTTGCGTGGACCAGTTAGGTGGGTTTCTTTTTTTTTTTTCTATTTCTTCTATTAAAGAATTTCTTACTCAATACCATATACACTCATCTCTTAGCATCTTTAAAAGAAAAAAAAGCTCTCTTTGAGTGCCGTGCACGTGGTTTCCTTGGAACGTTATTTAATGCCGTCGTGTTTTTAATCTTTCTCCTGAAAGCATGCCGTACTAGAAGTCCCGTGGTGAGTGGAACCCACACTTGGTCAGTTGTGGTTGTGGGTTTCCCCTGTTTGTCTCATGTATGTAGGGCAGGAACAGGTGCGGTCTCTTGGTTCGGAGTTGTTCCAACGGTTCACTACAGTTAAGCACCATCATTGTGCTGTTTTCCTGGGGTGTAAGACTGGCATTTTGTATAATAATATAAAAGTCAAATTTTCTTTTTATACAGTATTTATGATATCCAAATCTAGCCAGTCAATACTTAACTTTTTTTCCAAATGTAATTGAGTCTCCTCACCTGTTGACACCTTTTCATTTTGTGTGTTTCCAATGAAGTCTACAAATGGGATAAGAGACCATTTTAGGAGTCTGACGCTCTTGGATCAGTGGATTAACAAAGTGAGGATTTTAAGAGTTTTCTATTACAGCATTAATTTTTGTTTCTTGCACCTCTTTCTCTTTTACATGCTTTCTCATGAATTTAACTTATTCTTACGCTGTAGATGTTTGATAATAACTTAATACTTTGGCTTTTTGCTTCTGTAGCTTTTTTTTTTTTTTTTTTTTTTTTTAACCTCAGCTGTCAGACGGTGCAGCTTTTAAATGTGCCATTTTTTTTTTCCTTTTTCTGTGTCTGTTAGATTCAGGGGATCCCTTCTTTCATGAAGTTGGTATTTTAAGTAACCTAATTTGTACTTAGCCAGAGATATCAAATAAATAAGTAATGGGCACATAAGTATTTTTAGATTATATTTGTTCAATTTAAATCTAGTACATACAAAATATATAGGTATAGTTTTTTAATGTTTTATATTTTTTCCCCTAAAGCTACTGACATAGTCTTTGAGGTGCCTCCTTCATCTATATAAATCAATGATTCTGAATAGTTTTGGTCATGGGGTCCTCTGAGAACTGATGAGAGCTATGGATCTCATCTTTCAGAAAAATGCCCAGATCTTAAGCTTCCCTGATTATTGTGTTTAGCTAGCCATTACCATAGGCTTTAAATCCAGCAGATGCCTGACCTTCTTATCCTTAACTCTTTTGACCTGGACTTCATAATCTGTGCTCTAGGTTAGGGATTCAGGACTATAATAATTGTTGCCTTTTTAAGTTGCCCAGGAAAGCTGTTGCTGCTCTTGAGGTCTACATGATTTGGATAACATGTATTCTTCAAGAACTTACTGCTTGCTCATTTGCTCAACCTAAGAGTCCCTGCTGGATGGACCAGTTGTTAATTTTATGACTTCTTCTCATTTCCATTTTTTAATAGAATATTTTAAATTAGAATTGTTCTGTTGTTTAAGCCTTTTCACCAAATATTTAAGAGTGCAAAACCGTGTTGCCCTCAAGGAAATAAATAGTAGGAAAGATAAACAATTTAGAAGTATTAAAGCAGAAATAGCTATTGGTTTAATAATAATGTATTATAGACTTGATATTTGCTAAAAGAGTAGATCTTAAGTGTTCTTACCAGACACACACACAGACACACAAATTATGTGTGAGAGATGATGAATATGTTAATTAGCTTGATTTTGGTAATCATTTTCCAAAGTATATGTGTATCAAAACTTCACATTGTACACCTTAAATATATATAATTTTTATTTGTCAATCATACCTCTATAAAGCTGGAAATAAACTTAAAAAAGAAATATGTACTGGTTATAATAGCAACACAGGAGCAATACTCACTTCAGCTTGGGAGAGTTAGAAAAGGCATCGTAGAGAAAGTGAATCTGAGCTGAGCTGAAAGTTGAGTGAGAGAAGGGTAATTGGGGCGAGGAATCATGTGAAATCTCAAAAGGGATGATCATACACTCAAGTAATGACAGGTAGTTTGGTATGGACCAGTTCATCTATAGGTCCAGTATTAGGAAGTGATAAAATATAAAGAGACAAAAGCGGGGGACAGATTATGAAGTCCTGCATATATTAAGGATTTGGGACTATAGCCCAAAGATTTTAAACTCGGGCCCTGATGTGATCAGATTTGTGCCTTTAGACACTCACTTGGCATCAACATAAAGATGGATTAAAGAGGGGCCGGGCGTGGTGGCTCATGCCTGTAATTCCAGCACTCTGGGAGGCCAAGGCGGGTGGATCACCTGAGGTCAGCAGTTCGAGACCAGCATGGGCAACATGGTGAAACCCCATCTACTAAAAATGCAAAAATTATCTGGGTGTGTGGTGGTGTGCCCCTCTAATCCCAGCTACTTGGGAGGCTGAGGTGGGTGAATTGCTTGAACCTGGGAGGCGGAGGCTGCAGTGAGCCGAGATTGCACCGCTGCATTCCAGCCTGGGGGACAAAGCAAGACCTTGTCTCAAAAAAAAAAAAAAAAAGATGGATTAAAGAGGGTTGAGAAAAGAGGCAGAGACTAGTAGACTCTAGTAGACTTGGGGGAAAAGTTGGCAAAGAGTGGGAGTGTTTGAAGATGTATGAAAAAGAGATACATATGACCTATGCAAAATAAGCAGAATAAAGTACCAGCGAGACGAGAGACAAAGACCTCAGAATGGAAGAAGGGAATTTTTGCCTTTAATATAGGATAGAGAAATTTATGTGATTTACTTTGTGGAGCTTTTTTCCCTTATTTCTAATGTGATTTCCCTAATCACTTTCTTTTCCTTTTTAGTTTACCCCATGCTCAGTACCCCAGTTTATAATACATTTAACTGAATCACATCCCCTTTGAAAACTTAGTTCTTGTTTGTACTTTTTGTTAAACATTCCCAACTCTTACATTAGTTCCAGAAACAAAAATGCCAATAAGCTTCTTCTTTCTGATGTTAATATGTTTTTTCACTTGTGCAATTTTAAAACATAGGCTTTTAAAAACTTTCTATTTAAAGTTTTAATTGCAGAAACTGTAACTCTTGATATGATGCCTTTTATAACTCTCATATCTCTTGATACAGTTTGACTGTGTCCCCACCCAAATCTTATCTTGAATTGCAGTTCCCATAATCTCCACGTGTGGTGGGAGGGATTTGGTGGGAGGTAATTGAATCATGAGGGTGATTCCCCCATGCTATTCTAGAAATAGTAAGTTCTCACACAATCTGGTGGTTTTATAAGGGGCTTCTCCCTTTCCTTAGCTTTCATTCTTCTCCATGCTGTCACCGTGTGAATCTGCCATGATTATAAGTTTCCTGAGGCCTCCCCAGCCATGCAGAACTGTGAGTCAATTAAACCTCATTCCTTTATAGATTACCCAGTCTCAGGTATGTCTTTTTAGCAGCTTGAAAGCAGACAAATACACCTTTTTTTTTTTTTTTTTTTTTTGAGACAGGGTCACCCAGGCTGGAGTGTAGTGGCACAAACATAGCTCACTGCAGCCTCCATCTCCTGGGCTTAAGTGATCCTCCTGCCTCAGCCTCCTGAGTAACTGGGACTACAGGAGCATACCACCATGCCCAGCTACTTTAATGTATTTTTTTGTAGAGATGAGGTTTTGCTGTTGTTGCCCAGGCTGGTCTCAAACTCCTGGGATCGAGATCCACCTGCCTCTGCTTCTGCCTGCCGAAGTGCTGGGATTACAGGCATGAGCCACTGCAACCAGCCTATGCCAGCCGATATCTCATTTTTATTTAATGAAATAAAAATATGAAGCACCTTTTAAAGTGACTTTGGTCCCCTGTATTTATATCTTGAAATCAAATATATGTAACATTGTAGAGAAAATAAATTAAAATGTAAGATTATCCTAAGAATTCTGTTTTTTTCACCTGGCAGTGGAAAGTTGAATCTTGTAGTATGCTAGCACTCTAGTTTTTTAGAACCTAATGAATAATATCAGGTATAGCTAAGAATAACCAAATACCCACAGGAAAACAAGTGTAATGGCGTTAGTTAGCTTACTAGAATGGTATAATATTTATAATTGGCTTACTGGTTTTTACTCATCTGCTATGTCTTTCCTATAACAGGCAAGGTATAACCTGTTTGAGTTGAGGTAAACTAAGCATCATGTAAGACTCTGTAGGTAACAACGGGGCTAAGGAGGAGGCTGATAAGAGTGAGAAGGGAGGAAAAGTATTAGCAAGAGAGAAGGCGAAAAACATAGGCCATAGAGAATAAGACTAAAATTCAGCGTGGAAGAAGAGGAAGGCATGTGGAAAACAGAGGAAAATTTGGTGGGGAGAGAGCACTGTAAAAAACTGAGGGAATCTTCATTTAATGTGAAGGACTCGAAAGAAAAATGAGGCAAATGTTACTCAAGTTAATTAGAAAACTTCTTTTTATTTCGCAATACTAGCTATATGAGACTTTTTCTGTAATATTTTTAGTACCTTTAAGTTTCTTTTAAAATTACTTTTGTGTATGTCATGTCTTTGTCTCTGTATAAAACACTGTAAAATACATAACATTTATTTTCTCTTTTTACATAAATCAAAAACTATTTGCCCAAGGTCACATTTCGAGTTAGAATTCAAGTTCCTGAATTGTAACCAGTGCTTATCTCAGTAACAGATATTTCTTAATCACAGAGCAGAATTCAGTGTCCCACTATTAATAAGTCATTAATTACATTTCCCATTTGAGCATTGTGAGTGGCTAATTCCAGGCAATGTATATAAATGGGACTCAGAAGTTTTCTTTTCTGAGTCATGTCTATATTGAGGCATCCACGAATCCCTGGCAGCTGCATGTAGGGTAAGGGGGTGGTTGCCATAGGATAGTCAGGAAATGAGTTGGGGCATGGGGTCAAAGGTAGGCTAACAATGTGCTCACTGTCTTATCTGGGACAGGTATCCATCCCACTCTTGTAACAGCTGATGCTGCTCAGACTGCCACAACTGTAGAAACCTGCCCACAATCAGAATAAGGAGTCTTGCATTAAGAACTCTTAAAACCACACTCACGTTAGAAGCAAAATACTGTAATAATTAAAAGGCTCAAGCCCAGCTCTGCCACTGTGTGACTTTAGGCAAATTATTTAATCTAATTTAACCTAAGCTTCAATTCCTTCATCTACAAAGTGGGGATAATAATTAGAAGGATTAGATGCTGAATATGTGATACTTTGTGTACGATGCTTGAATATAGTACTTACTCAATAATGGTAACTATCTTTATTATATTTTAAAATAGAAATTTATTTCTAATCCAGGAGTATTGTGAGAATTTTATAAAAATGAAGCAAAATTTAATACTTCAATTTTTAAAGGTATTATAATATTAATACAAGTTATACATTTGGGGAGGTTCTAAGATGAAGAACAGGTACATACACATTTCATGTGAAACTGTTTTCGGTCTTGTGAATGGATAGTTTTCTTTAATAGAGATTGTCAGTAACTAACATTCATTGATATATTTTTGGGACAAAGACAAATGACTTCCTTAGTTATTAAGACTTGAACTTGTAACAGCATGGCTTGTTCCTCAGAAAAATTGTTTTCCATGGCATTTTATTGTTTTGTTTTGTCTTTTAAAAAATTTTTGTTTTCAGGTAGTCCTAGATCTGGCCAGTGGCATAAGTTGTATAATTATGTTAGCATTCCATCTTCTGGGACACATCTGGCATGTTTATTCACCCTTGTAGACTTCTCTGACAACCATTTCACTTTCTGTGTTCCCTTGAGATATTAACAAGCTACCTAAGTCATTTCAACTCACATCCTCAGGAATAGAAGGAGATACAGTGTTTGGATGAGAATCTTCAACTTGGGAATGCAGTATTTTCCCTTGATTTATGAGGGGAAGATTTTAATGATAATAAATTATATAAGATCAGAGATTTCAATACTTTGGAAGTTTTGCTTCTCTGTGTTCAGTCTCTGTCTTCATTTGTAAAATATAAAAATTTCACTTGTTTCTGCTTAGGAATAAAGAGACTGTATAAAACTCTGCAGTATTATTCATGATGATGAACCCAATACATTTCAAGGATAATATTTGCTTTCATGTTTTGTTTTGGTTTTTGAGATGGAGTCTCCCTCTGTCCCCCAGGCTGGAGTGCATTGGGGGTCTCAGCTCACTGCAAGCTCCGCCTCCCGGGTTTACGCCATCCTCCTGCCTCATCCTCCCGAGTAGCTGGGACTACAGGCGCCCGCCACCTCGCCTGGCTTGTTTTTTGTATTTTTTAGTAGAGACGGGGTTTCACCATGTTAGCCAGGATGGTCTCGATCTCCTGACCTTGTGATCCGCCCGTCTCGGCCTCCCAAAGTGCTGGGATTACAGGCTTGAGCCATCGCGCCCGGCCTGTTTTCATGTTTAATCGTTGTAGGATTAGAGGAACTGAGAAACTCCTAAGTCTCAGGTTGTAGAGGGGCAAAGTCTGCATCTTGGGAGGTTCAAAATTTTCTGACCTTGGCCCTCTTGGAGATCAAGGAACAAGTACAGGGGATCATCAGAATAGCTTACTAAAGTACATCAGTAAAATCCTTCGACGTAAGCACAAATCAAGTATTGCTATGAAACTTACCTAAACTAAAAGGCCTACTTCTTTCTCTAGGACATAAGTCTACATTTTTGTATACTAATCATCACATTGTCATGATATCAGCTAAAAGCATTTGTTAAAAATATTAGTGAAATTTTTATATATGCTATATAACTTCTACATCTAGGTGAAGTGAGCAGTTTCGGGCAAGTGCGCAAGCAATTTTGAGTTCATCACTAGTTTTGGACCAGCAATCACATTTGTGCCATGGATTACATATCTTTTTATTTTCTCGGGTAGTGTATGGCAGCATATTATATAGACCAGGTATTTAATGCATATTTGAATATTACTAGAAGAATATCGTTTTTACATTTTTTATTCGTGAAGGGTTTATAGAAATCTTCTGATTTTAACCTCATTATTTTCGAAATAAGGCTATAACATTATAATTAAGTGATTTGTCTACTAGCTCACAAAACCAAGTATGGATTAATTGCAGAATGTGGACTAAAATCATGTGTTTTGGTCTTACTACAGCCTTTGTTGTTGACGTTATGTTAAGGCCAATTGTTCTCAAATATTAGGGTGGTATTATACCAGTCACAATATAGGTTGAGCATCCCTAGTCTGAAAACCTGAGATCTAAAATCTAAAACTTTTGAGTGCCAACATGAAACTCAAAGGAAATGCTTATTAGAGCCTTTTGGAATTTGGATTTTCAGATTTGGGATGCTCAACCACTAAGTATAAGTATAATTAAAATATTTCAAAATCCAAAAAAAAAAAAAAAAATTAAATCTGAAGCACTTCTAGTCCTTATCTAGAATTTCAGATAAGGGATTCTCAACCTTGTTTTATAAATAGGCAAAATATAATTGAACTTTCTAAAATGGATGAAATTTTGAAATGTCTTTCCTACCTGTGATTCTTAGAAGGAAGAACATACATATGCTTAATAAAATAGATGGGGCATGTGTTAAAACTTGAATATCATAGCACTAAAACTAAATTTGTATTTAATTTTTAATTTTATCATTTAAATTTCGTAACATATCCTAGATTATAATAGACTTAATTATGAAACTTTGCTGATGAGTAGGGCTTTTTTAAAATTGAAGATTTACTGATCTTTAAAATGATAGAATAGACATTGTAAATGTATGGAAAAGAATACACACTTGTCCTAGATACTAAAATATGGGACCTACCTAGCACAAGGCTTGCCATGAGACATATTTTTAAAGGAGTTATTTCTTTGCCTATGTAAAACAAGATCATGTATAAGCAATACAGGATTCTCAGAAACACCACCTATAAAATTATCCTGTTTTAGTCACTTATTTTATAACCTCTAAGCTTGATCTTACAAACATTTGATCTTCCACTAAATCCATAAAGGCAAACATAAAAATAGAAGTAGAACAATGTTACTATTATAAGATAAATATTTAATTTAACTATATATTTAGAAATAATTATTTCTGATGTTTATTTAATAACTCTTAGGGTATACTCCAACAATAAATCAATAAATTATTTTCCCTCAGTCCATTGTGTGAGATAATCTTTTAAAAGTACTACAATGGAATTATAAAAGTAATGTAATTGGAATAATTTTCAAGAGAGGTCTTCTGTTACTTGAGTGGAAATTAGGGAAATTAGGAAAGAAGCAGAGATACTATATTGTTTGTCATGTAATACTGCATATAATATTCTTTGATTAAATACAGTTTAAAGACCACATTACAAAACTTTGGTTTTAAGATCTTTGAAGTTCTTTAAGAACATGATTGCAATACATTGTAATGCATAACACACCTGATCTAGGTGAAAAACTTTTAGCTGTATCCTTGTTTATCTATGGTTCTGATTATTCCCAGTAGGACTGCAAGGATTTCAGTTACAACTTTCACTACTTTCACTCTCCTGAAAATATTGAAATTTACTTAATTTTATTTTTATTATTTTCTCTTATTTATTGCTTATTATAGAAACTGAAAAGGAAATAATGTTGATACTCAGTTTTTCACATTTTTCCCCGCTGAGGGTAATCTTACTTTACTGAATTATGAACTTAACTTTGCATTGTAAGGCTTGCAGAATGTTTTCTCCTAGCTGAGAAGAGAGAGAGATCCAGACTAAATGAATCTTTGAAGGTCGAAACAAAAAGTCTGGCTTCAATTTACCAAGTTTTGTTGTATCCTCATCGTGTGTGCCCTCACCACAGTGACCTGCCTTAAAAATATATATGCATTTTAAGCTTTTATGCAAACTAATTATAGTGTTGATGATATTATTGATAATATGCTTGTTATATGTCAGACACTGTGCATATATGGCATAATTTCATCTTCTCAAAAACCCCATTTTATAGAGGAGGAAATTGTGTTTCCTTAAGCAACTTGCTTAAGGGCTGTCACAGCTGGTAATCAGCAGGTCTGACTCTGTCTCAGATATGTCCTGCTCCAGTGCCTGTGCTCTTAACTACTTGTCTTAATCTACCTTCCACTTTTATAGAGTGGGAAATGTGGAATAAAAAAATAATTCTATTGATAATTATAATTGCCTTTATTTATAACCAACACTTTAAAACATTTACTTTTCTGATTTTAGAATCCTTGCTTATGCTCATTATTAATTTAGTAATGGAAGGATGACCAGAGCCATATGTTTTGTAAGGAGCATAATTTTTTCCCCCCATAGTTTGCTTCACTTCCCACTGTTCCTGAATAGGAGAAAAAAAGAGGTATTAGGATGTCTTTTCAAAGTTACTAAACTATTTTGGTAATTGCAGGGAAATGTACCATTTTTAAGAAAATATATTTGCTTAAACAATGTAATTTAATGGTCAAGGTATTGGCCTATGAGTTGGACAACAAAATTATCTTTAAAAACATCAATGGACCACTTTATTCCTTAATTATTAAATTGGGATATTATTTACTGTTTCTATTCTTCATGGGAAAATAGTGGAAAGTATTACAGCTACTCCAATCAAGTGTTTTATATCACATAAACAGCCAATTATAAGAATGACAATTTTTAAATTATTGCTATAAAATTATTTTTTTAGGAAAGTCTTACTTAGCATTTCTGAAAGATGACTAGATGTTAACACTGTTATTGCATGAAGAGACTTGCCTGCATTTAAGTCTTTCAAATAAATATCTGTTCTGAAGATGAAACATTTTGTATAAAGAAAAACATGTCTTCTACTTTTGGAATTGTGATTTCTCATATTGGTGTTGTATGGTTTTCTTAATGTTACCATGATTACTTTTTTAGTGTATTTTGGGATCTCTACTGTGCAGCTCCAGAGAGACGTGAAACATGTGAACACTCAAGTGAAGCAAAAGCCTTCCATGATTATGTAAGTTAACATATAATTTTACAAAGTTATACTGTCATTTTTCTTTGTAACCACTGCTCTTAAAAAATACACTGGCTCATCTGTTGTTTTGGTACTTAAGAAATTGGTTGGTCTTTTTTTTCTTGAAAAGTAGGCTCATAACTTTAAATGTGAAATAGAAAGGGGCATTTGAGTCTTGTTAAAGCTTAGGATAAAGTGTAGGCCTAATTCTAAGCTATTAAAGAAATTTCTCATCTTTAAGCATGTCTGATTTGGGAAATTTCAGATTTTATGAAAATTAAATATATAGTAATTTTTTTATTCTATGAAAACATTCATTATAAGATTTCTGTAAATGATAAATTCCTCCCTGACACATAAGATTTTTGATTAAATATAGAAATACTCTGTTCTTCTCCTTTTGTAACTTTTGGTTGTATATCATAAGGCTAAATATCTTCCCTACTGAATTCACTTCCCCAAATAAAACTTATTGTGGATTAAAGGAAGTACCAGACAAGAGAGTAGAAGATTCTGTACAAAAATGAAAATGTAATTTTTTTTTTTTTTTTAATTCTTAAGGAACAGCAGTGGAGTGTCTCTGGCTTAAGCATTGTTTTTAGAAGAACTGCAAATCTGATTTTAGAGAGCTGATAGTATCAGAAAGTAGAACTGTGAAAAGAAAAAAAAACAGTAAAGATAAGAATGAGTAGATGGTATTATGAAGGGGCTGGGAAAACATGTTTGCAGAACTAACCATAAAAGAATGACAGATTGAGTTTAAGATGGAGGAAATCCAGTTTTCCTGGTTGAGAGGAAGTGAACTGGGGCTGGAGCCTGAGGAAATAACTGATAGTAAGTACCTAAAACTTAACCATAGGGATACTTGTCAAGTTTGTAGAGGCTAGCATCATTCTGTGTAAAAAGCATTAAAAACCAGAACCAGCACTCAAAAGGGAAAAAAGACGTTGTTCCTCCAAGGAAAATAATTCAGCCTTAGACTGAAGAGTAGAAATGGCCAGAAGAATTATGCCCTCCAAAATAGCATGAGGAAGAGCATGCAGACTTGTGGGAAGTGAAAATCTTGGTTACCTGGCAGGGACTGTGCAATTTTTTAAATGTATACTAACCTTATTCAAGTGAGAGTGCTTGTGATTACCTCATCTGACATTGATTGTACTCATAAAGCTTGATAGGCACTGAACAATAGCTCTTGGGAACAATGTGAGTGAAAGGGATGCTACTGCAAATAAAAAGTAGAGAAAAAGTAGTTAAGGCAGGGCCCAGGACATAGGATTTATCTGAACAACCTCATTTTCTTTTTTTACCGTTGATTGACAGAAGAAATAAAGTAGAGATCCACCCATGAAGAATATGAGGAATTGGATAGAGTGGGGTACCCCATCTCATCTATTCCTTACACTAAGAGATGCATGCCTTGATTTGGCCTGTCAGTTACGGGAGATGTTGTCTCCACTAATTTTGATGGCATTAGAGAGTGCTATAGGAGATACAATATTTGATAGCCTACATTTTAAGAAATTAATCATATAAATATTTTTCCAAAATTACATTCTGTAGAAAGATGTGCCCTACTGTTCAACATGGAGATCTTAAGGGGAAAAGTGAACTGATTTAGCAGCTCTTTCTAAAAGCATTAGATAAATGATCATCATTGTTGTCATAGTCACTTTCATCATCATCATCATTTTGCATTCATGAGACACTTTGAAAATTTCAAAGTATTCACATTTATTTCCTTTAGAAATACATTTAAATAAGTTTTGGAAATGAACATTAGCCAGAGGTAGGAGTAAAATTCGAGTAGATTTTAAAGGAGGAACAAACCCTTACCATGTAATTTGGTCCTTAGAAAATATAGTTTAGAAAAAAATCAGTATTTGAATTTTATAACTCATCATGAATATTAGCACATTGTATCAGATGTTTAATTTTAATTTAAATATTTTAAGAGATTTGATTTATTCTTGGATGCCATTTTTATTACATCTTAAAACCAATTTCTTTTCGTGGTAATACATCTCTGATTTGTTTTTTAATTGCAGGTTGGTGAAAAGATAGAGTTTGACTTACATGATTTTATATTACAATTGGATTTTTAAAAAATACATTAATTTCTTCTATGGTAATTTTCATGAATAGGATTTCCTAAATTCTTAATAGTAGATAATTTGTGAAAATGATTAACAAATTTATTTCTAACATGTAAATATAATAGTTTGAAAGACTTGGGGAAGAAAATGGAAAACACAGGAACAAACAAGATTCTGGTAAAATTCTAGAATGTTATATTCTGCATTTGAATTTATTACAGAATTACTTCTAAAATGGTAATTAATATGTTTACCTCCTGAATTTTAAAATACTTTAATAATTTAACATAAAGTACTCAAGGAAGCATTCTAAAAAATACTTTCTGCAGTAGCTGCATTTTTAGCAGAATGTTCACTTGCATGTATAAATGTTTAAAATTAGTCTTATTATTTTATAGTTACTTCCTATCTATAAGATTGAATGAATATTGACAAATAAACTACATTTTAAAAGAATTACTGGAGGCATAATGAGGTAAATAATAAATAATTATGTTAATTTGAAATAGGCCAAAATGTTAAAATGACTATCTTTTGATATTGGGATACATGATTTTTATTTTTGTCTGTATATATTACTGTATTTTCCAAATATCTGCAATTATTAATTATTTCATTTTCAGGAAAGTTACTTTAAAACAGATTAAATTTCATCTTTCAGTGAGTTCTAATCACTCTTCTGAGATTGGAAACTAAAAACTTAATGAAATAAAATTTAAATTTACCATGTTACACGCACAGGCATTTAGCATTTCTTATGAAAGACATCTGTTGTTTTTTGTATGTGCACATATTGAGAGACATCCATAAACTGAATAGTTGTAATTTTGAGCCATTCTAAAATTTATTTTTAACCACGTTACTGAGGTATGATTGACATACAAAAAGCTGTACATATGTAATGTGTAAACTTGATGTGTTTGGAGATTAGTATGCACCCATGAAACCATCATCACAACAAATGCCATAAACTTATCTGTCACCTCCAAAAGTTCTTCTCCCCTTTTTGCTTTATTTTTTCCCTTTTGTGGTAAGAGTACTTAACATAAGATATACCCTCTTATGAAATTTTTAAGTATACAATATAGTATTGTTAATCATATGCCCTATGTTGTACAATGGATTTCCAGAATTTATTTATATTATAAGACTAGAATTTTATATAGATATGGATTTCTGAAATCCATAAAGAAATAAATGAAGAAACTAATGTGGAAAAGAGAGAAACAGAACAGGATGACTTTATTTAAAATTCATTTTATTGTAAAAATAATATATTTTTTTCAAAGTGTATTTTAAACAAACATCATAAGCCCCTTTCTCTCACTGAAATATTTTAAAATTATAATCTAGTTTCTGGTAAATGTGAAAAGATGATAATGGAAAGATCTTTATTCCTTACTATTTTCATGCTGATGTTACACTGCCTGTGATTGCTGCCAATAGTACCAAAAAATTTAAAAAACATGATATTCTTTCAAAAATAGCATGCATTTTTAACTTATAATTGGAGATGTAAGATTCATAAAATTTATAACTTACTATGGAAAATGTAGAAATCATAGAAAATAAGTTAAAGCTTTTTTTTAAGTAAAAATGTATCTAAATACCTTAGATTTGTAGAGCCACATTTTTATAGCCACTTCTTTACTTTTTACTTTTTATCCAGCTTCATTTAAAATGATTGTATTTTGGGCAACTTGGAAAAGTGAATATATCTCTTGCTTTTATTCTTTTCCCTTGGGTATGAAGGAAAAAAACAAAATATCATTAGCAAAACTCACCTTTCACTTACTCCAAACTATAAATTTGAATTATTGTGTTCTCTTGTTTTTGATGGGGGTTGGCAACTGAGATTAGAGGTTTATATCTTTTTAAAATAAACAAAGGCCTCACAATTTCAAGTATTGTGTCTTTGATGGAATGTATACAAGGAGATAAGTAATAGTTACTTAGCCAGAAATAATAGATAGAGCTATAATGATGTGACACTCTATTTTGTACTAACAAGAATAGGTTATCTGTGTGTGTGTGTGTGTGTGTGTTTGAGATGGAGTTTTGCTCTTGTTGCCCAGGCTGGAGTGCAATGGCATGATCTCAGCTCACCACAACCTCCGCCTCCCGGGTTCAAGTGATTCTCCTGCCTTAGCCTCTCGAGTAGCTGGGATTACAGGCCTGTGCCACCACGCCTGGCTAATATTTGTATTTTTAGTAGAGACGGCATTTCTCCATGTTGGTCAGGCTGGTCTCGAATTCCCAACCTCAGGTGATCCGCACGCTTTGGCCTCCCAAAGTGCTGGGATTACAGGTGTGAGCCATCACGCCCCGCTTAGGTTATCTATTTTCAGACTTCATGAAATGTCTATAAATTTTGTTGCATTTATTTTTAGTGTTAATTTCTTTTATTCTACATATATGTCATATGCTTTCCATTGTCTCTTGGGTTTAAAATCACAAACAACTACTCTTATAATACAAGGAATTTTTGGCAGCCAGCCACAGTAGATAGATATTATCAGTTCCTGAAGATCAGGTGCTTTATACTCTCTAGAAGGAAAGTCTCAAAATCTCTTGTAAAAGAAGGTACAGATATTTTCAAGGTGGTTTTAAAGTTTTTCTTATCAAAGTCAAACTTAACCTTAAAAATGCATACATTTGTTAATATCTTTTTAAAGAAGACAAGGGCACAACTACTAACAAATGTAACTATGCTGTGGGGAAGATTATCCTTGAGGGAAGTGATTTTGGTAGACATAATTTAGGATCATTCTTCTGACACAGATTTTCCTCAGTCACTTTGCAAGCTGGGAACCTCTGGCTGGTGATGCCACCTCCCCGCCAGGTCTTGATTGACCATGCTGCCTGCCGCAGGAAGTGGTCCACCCACTCGGCCTGCCTGCACACCAGCTCAGTCTGTGGCTGGTCTGGGCATGCCCCAGCCCAACTGTGTTATAGCTTGTACCTGCATTTGGTAGTTCCTGAGTTCTTGTCCCACATCCAAGAAGAATGATAATACACTGACAATTGAAGGGTGAGAAGGGCAGAGAAGAATTTTGTTGAGCAATGAAACAGTTCTCAGTGGAGACAGTATGCAAGGGTGGTTGAACACCTGCAATGAGGTGGTTTCTCTCCCAGTGTGGCTGAGCCCAGGGCTTTTACGGGCTTAGAATAGGGGAATGCATTCTGATTGGTTTGTGAGTATGCAAAAAAGGTTAAAGACACCACTCAAGGAGGGGCACAACCGTGTAAAAAACCAATTCAGGTAGGATAGGTGTATGTAAAATAGTTAAATGCTGGGAATCAAGCAGAGAAAAATGTACCAAATGGGAAGACAGATTCTCAATCTAGTCTGTGGGTTTGACCTTTAGCTTGGCTTTCAGGCTTTAAACTGTCTTTGTCTTGGAGGTGGGGTTTCACCAGGGATGCACCAGGGAGGAGGCATTTGTCTGCCTCCTCCCACTGTCACTTCTATCATTTGTTTATTAACTTTTTTTGAAAAACTATTTATGTGCAAATTACTTGGATTGAAGCTACGGGAGGTGCAAAGATTTATAAAAATTTCTCCCTTTAGGGATTCATAATCTGTTTGGAAATGTACACGAGCTGTGTACATGAAGAGTTAACTGCTATGAGTGTAAACAGATAATAACCCTACACTATATAGGTTTAAATGCTGCAAATGTGCACTGGCTTTTGAATGATGACTAGGATTTGGATAAGAGAAGTACTGGGGAAGGTGTATCAGAGAAACTGGATGAAGTTGGAAAAATATAAGGTATATTTAAGGAACACTAAGCTGAGCTGTTTAACTAGAGTAGAAAAATCAAACACAGGATCAGTTCTTAGCTAACAGATGGTAGAATTTTAAAACTGTAAGGAGATTGTGAAATTATCCCACTTAAAAGTGGTTTCATGCTGAAGTCCCTGAATCCCTGGAGTATTGTGGAAGGGCCATAGATGGTGCCTAGGAATGAGAGAACACCCAATCATAGAGGTTCTTGGCTTCCTTCTCTTTTAACCAAAGCATTTCAGTTCTCCCCTATCCAAATTCCTTCTATTTTCTCTTTCTAATTAAATTGAATCTCCATATAATCAGTTACCCATGACATAAATGACTCTTCTTTTTATCCTCTTTATTGTTCTTCTTTACCTCCAACTAGTTATCAAAACTTCCAAATCATTGCCTGAACACTGTCTTTTCCTCTGTAATCCCACTTTGGATGCCTTAGGTAACGTCTTCATCGTTTCCAAAAGCATTACAATAGCTATTTCTGCATCTGACTCAAACCCCCACCCCCATTCTAGAATTAAGGGTTCTTGGTAAACTCTTGAGTAATAATTTTCATTTTTAAAAAATCTCTTTTATTCATTTACAACATCTCAATCTATTACAGTTCAAAAACTTTAAATAAAAAAGTTTGAAAACTGCTTATTTTAGTCATTTGAATAGATAAGAAATCTGGTACCTGGAGGGGTTAAGGACATGTCATTATTTAAAGACTGAGTGTGGTTTAACCACAAAAATTCAGGTTTTCCAATTTTTCATCTAGTACTTTTCCAACTACACTGGATGAAACTTTCGCTCCGTCTGCCATAGTCATTTTTTTAGCATATTCAAAAAATAGCAAATTATATTTTAGGATCATGAATCTGAGGGCATGATGAAGCCTGAAGAAAGACAAGGACTAAAGGCCAACGCAGTGAGGAGGCTATTCTAATAGTGTTGATATACGCTGAAAATTCAGCCCCTGAATTAAAGTGGTGACAGATAAAATGAAAAATAATGAATGAAAATGAAGAAGAAAAGAGATTGTCTAGTTGTAAGTACTGAGGAAGAGAGAAAGATTAAAAATAATTTGTAATTAATGTGGCTGATGATATGGACTTGTGATATGCTTAGCAGAAATCTGAAATTAGGGAGGAAGAACGTAGAGAAAGTGGAATAAGGGATAAGAGTGGATTAAATTAATGAAGTAGTAAAGGTAAAATAAGAATTGAGGCCTGGGGATAGAAAGGTGCGAAAAAGGCTCACATTTAAGGGGTGATAGGAAGGAAGAGACTAGCATGAAAACAAGGGAAAATACAACTCAGTGAGAGGTAAATACTTACCACACTAGGTAGACTGACGTAGATAGCATAACTGTTATGTTCTGTAACCCAGTACATTTCCCAAAGCTGTTCACTGTTTCAGAATGCTTCCAGCTTGAACTCTGCATCCCAGGGCAACTAATTTGTTTGGTGTGAACATACTATTTTGAATATCTAAGATATTTAAAAGCTGTTTGTGGTTGTTGAAGCAAGACTTGAAACTCAAACTAGTGTCAATGGCTGAATGATTTTTATAGGGCACAATTTCATTTTAGAAGGTAGTCAAGTATTGTATAAGGGGGACAATTGGATTCAAATTTAGGAAAAAAATTAAATGGACTTAAATGATTCATGGCTTCTTCCAGAAGTTTTGGAAACTTAAATTAATAGGTAGGGAAATCTCTCAATGTATTAGCCCTTTCTTCATTGTAGCTGTATTTTAGCAAGCATGTATTGAATTACCAGTTAAGTAAAGAGCAGTGTAAAAATTCTCATACCTTAGGGAGGTAAGCATATTTAAAGATTGTAAAAATACATCATGTTCAATTTGATAGCCTAGTGGTTTGTACTTAGTTGGCACTCAATAAATATTTGATGAAAGAATGGCTGGATAAATGAAAGAATATACCTTCTTCAGGCATACTATTTCTGAATGAGGTGCCCCCAATTCTGCGGGAACATTGTACCACTCTTATGTGATTCTTTCAGTATTACTTCTTGCTTTCCTTTGATTGTTGTCTTGTCCTGCTTATCACCTTAGCTCAGCCCTCATTCTCATCATTATCCTATTTTTGCCATCCCTAAGAGAGATATGAGAAGGGAAAATAAAGGAAAATACCTTAGAAATGAGGTCATATTATAGTTTTTATTATGGACAAAAACCCAAATACATAAAGGAAATAGAAAGTCTTCAGATATCACAAAATGACGTCTGTCTTCTTTATAATAGTACGCCTTAATTCAGTGTGTATATTAGAAACTATGAGGATATTTTCCATATGCAAATCTTATCACAGCCATAATACACAAGGCTGGCTTTTTACTTTTTTCTCTAGCCTGGAATATTCTTGTGAAACAACATTGGGAGCTTGCTGTAAGTTAAATCTGTGGGACCTATTTCATCATAGGCCACCTACCTATATAGCCTTATCTTTTCCAGACCAGTAATATAACCAGTGATCTTTTCTTTCCATTGTCAGTTTTTCCTCTCAGAGGCCTATGCTTTTCTTTATGTGTAGGATTCTAACTTCATTCACTACAGAGAAATACAAGAGGTAACAATAACACTGGGAAGGCTAAAGAGGATTGGGAAGCTCAACAAGATTTTACATTTGGAATGTAAATGGAAGCTACCTGTTTTTGTTTCCACATTCACATTCTTATTTATTTAGGAAGTTATGGGGAGAGTCAAATGGGTGGGACATTGTAAGTTCCCAAATCATTGTAAGAATGATTTAGAATACCTTCTTGCTTAATTTCTATCTTGTCTGGATGAGAGTTCAGACATCTTTGAGTTCAGACCACGACAGGATTGACCTGGCACCACTGCTATGTCTGGTAAAACTTGTGGTGTCCTTGGAGCCCTCTCACTTTTTAAATGGTCTCTCTGGGAGGTCACAATGAATGGGAGGGCACTTTCCTAGCTGGCCTCAGAAGTTCTCCCAGCTATTCAGCTGCCTTTTACTGCTTAGTTTTCATTAGCTTTTCACTTGCTGGGACTTTCAGACTAATTCTGCCTTTGAGAGAAACTAGGCTTTTGTGTTATTGAATGTTTGGGTTTAGTTTCTTCAGTGCCTCTGAGGTTTTAATAGCAGGTGTTACTTAGGGAACTTTCCTGCTTTTTAATACTAGTTTCCTTCAGTTACTCTTAGTCAGCTCCTAGATTTTCCTGGGTCAAAATTGTGCATCTAGTTGGATGAATTTCTCTTTCTTATCTGGGAGATGCTCATTTCCAGAATAAAATGATTTGTGCCTTTGCTCAGGGACCAACCTGTTTGGATCTGTTTCCCAAATACTCTTTGAATCTGTTCTCAACCTTTTTTCCCCCATTTAAATTCTGTTAAACAGTAGTCAACCTTGACAGTTTCCACCAGGGAGAAAAGTTAGGTTTTCTTCTAATATTTCTGCTTCTGCCTCTGAAAGCTCTCCCGTCATTCAGGGGAAAAACCAAGCTCTGCCTCTTAGTGAGTACTATCCCAGTGAAATTGTGAGACTGGCTTTCAGTGCTTTGCCTGGTGTGCTTTTCATTCAAACTACTAAGTTAAAATGCTTTTCCCTTCTTTTTTCTTAATTTTCAAAGTGTTAAAGTAATAGCAAGACTGAATTGAAACAAATAAATTATCTCAGTAAATTACTCTGAAGTTAAAAAATCCTAGTAGGATTTTTTCCCTTATTTTAGGAAGTTTATGAAGTGATAATTGCATATAGTAATTCAAACATATGTATAGTTCTTATGGGTTTTTAGCCCCTGTCTGGTGCAAAGGGCAGCAGTTGCTTACCTCACTCATATTGAAAGACTAGAATAGTAATAAAGGGAGATGGTTAGGGAACTAGAATTGATTTATTTAATTTAGATTGTTAAAAGAAAGACATTTAGGACTTTTAAAGTTGAACTGCAGTTCCTATGAAGCCCTTTTAATTTTTTTGTACTGACAATGGAAGTTAATTAGAAATCTAAAGAAGGAATAATTTATCATGTCATTAAATATTTCTAGAGAAAAAATTTGTGCATATTTTTTCTTGAGTAAAGTATAAGAAGATAGACTCTGTACTTATTTTACTATAGTAGGGCTGTCAAGAATAAGAACATAAGAACTCTGTTGAGGGAGTCAGTGAATTGAATCAGTTAAAACAGATTTATAAGGGTAAACAGTAATTCAGTTTAAGGTTTTAATTTTTGTAATTTAGATAGTCTAAGCTAGTAGGGAAAAATACTTTTTAATTAAACTGGTCCAAAATATTTAAAAATAAGCAAAAAGTAAATTTTTGTGAAATTTGAAATCTTTGGGGAGTTTCAATTAACAAATTTCTCAAGTAGTATTTTCAGTTTCAATGGAAAATACACTATCTTATAACATGTTACATGTTCAATAACATCTAAAATTATCCCTTAGTGCCTCTAAAACATATGAAACATTAATAAGTTTTAAAGAAAGTAACATTTTGTTTTGTATTATGAATAGAAACACTTAATTTTTAAGGTCTTGCTGCCACTTTATCTGGAAGTGACATCGTGGTAGCCTTGTGGCCAAATTGAACTTATTCTGGATATTAAAACTGTAAGCAAGACATGCAAGCTGATGCATCATGTTTATATTTGACAGATAATTAGTTCATATAGTTTAAATTACCATACCTATCTTCTTTCTTTTTCTCCAGGGGGAATGAAAGATTTCTTTTTGTCTTAGATCAGCTAAAAATTTTTAGAATGCAGAAGGATAAATTGGAACTTGCTCCCTACTAGTCGTGTCCTCAGTCCACGAAAAGAAAAGAAAAACTTTTTCTTTTAATAAGAAGAAGTACCTCAGTCCCATTTTCTTATTAAAGTTGATTTTCTCATGGGTTTTCCTACCATTACTGTGATGTGGTCAGTACAAAGTACACCACTTTTTGGCTAATTTAGTTAATGATGATTTGATAAGAGTGAGTGTAAACATTTAAGAATTTCTTTTCAGGTTACATGGCAAGTGATTTGCTAGGAAAAATCTTGTTCTTTTTTGCTGTATAAAGAGCATAGGACCACTGTAGAAAAAAAAAAAAAAAAAAAGAAAAGTCATGAGGCCATCACTATAGCTATGCCAGCAGGCCTGAAAACCTTTTATCTCGTGTAAATGAGATTGCTAAAGAACTTTACAATGATCCACTTCCCCTTAATGCATAGTAAATATATAATTTTTTCTTTATGATTTTCTTAATAACATTTTCTTTTCACAGCCTGTATTTTTCTAAGTAGCCTGCTCATCTGTTACACTTCTTGGAATGTCAGTAGTACAGAGTAACATGTATTTTTTCCCTCAGTGCAATGTGGTCAATTATTTTCAATGACGGTTTGCATATATTTTCCTTTTTTTTGTTTTGTTTTGTTTTGTTTTGTTTGAGACGGAGTCTCGCTCTGTTGCCCAGGCTGGAGTGCAGTGGCCGGATCTCAGCTCACTGCAATCTCTGCCTTCCCGGGTTCACGCCATTCTCCTGCCTCAGCCTCCCAAGCAGCTGGGACTACAGGTGCCCGCTATCTCGCCTGGCTAGTTTTTCGTATTTTTAGTAGAGACGGGGTTTCACCATGTTAGCCAGGATGGTCTCGATCTCCTGACCTTGTGATCCACCCGTCTCGGCCTCCCAAAGTGCTGGGATTACAGGCTTGAGCCACCGCGCCCGGCCACATATATTTTCTTATTAGGCTCTAATTTTGTTTGTGTAAATTGTTTAGAAACGCTAAACTATTCAGAAGGACATTCAGAACCTTATTTGTATATGCTCATTGTATTTTTCAAAATTATAGCATAATGTAGTAGAGACCATAGAACTATTTTTTATAAAATTTAACTAGTAAAAACACAATAAGGATTCAGATAATTCATCATAAGAGGTGAATCCTAATAACGAATAGTTGTCATAATTTTCTTTTTTTTTTTTTTTTTTTGAGGTGGATTCTCGCTCTGTCGCCCAGGCTGGAGTGCAGTGACTGGATCTCAGCTCACTGCAAGCTCCGCCTCCCAGGTTCACGCCATTCTCCTGCCTCAGCCTCCCCAGTAGCTGGGACTACAGGCGCCTGCCATCTCGCCTGGCTAGTTTTTTGTATTTTTTAGTAGAGACGGGGTTTCACCGTGTTAGCCAGGATGGTCTCGATCTCCTGACCTCGTGATCCGCCTGTCTTGGCCTCCCAAAGTGCTGGGATTACAGGCTTGAGCCACCACACCCAGCCGTCATAATTTTCTAGTATCTTTTGAGAAATGATTTTAGTACATTGTTTTTATGGTATGTATTACTGTCACTTTAGAATAGTTGTCATTAGTTTAAGCCTCAACAGTTTTTACCTTGAGCCTGATCAGTATTTTCATATCCATTGTGGCTTTTTACCTTTTCCAAAGATGGTGAGAGTACTTGCCATGCAACATGCTCCTCTGCAATGTGATCATGCCAGTCTGCTGAATCTAGGCTGGTCTTAATGACTTGCTTGTAATAGAATGGAGTGGAAGTGATGGTATGTAACTTCTGAGGCTGGGTCAGAAGAAGCCTTGAGGCTTTTTCTTTGGTCTCTTGGAATGCTTTCTGGCTGTGCCTTCTTGCTCTGTCTTAAAACCATGTCACCATTCTGTGGTAAGTCCAGTCCCAAATAAACAGTTTAAGCCTTCCAGTAACATGAGCCTAGCCTTCTAATATCTGAGCCTGGGCACTAGCCACCTGAGTGGAGAAACCCCTTGCATCTTCACAAATGAGCAGACATTATGGAGTCTGCAGAGACAGTCATTATTATCTCTGTTCACTGTCCAGTGTCCTAAACTGGAGAACCCATGAGCATAATAAAAGGTTATTTTTTTCTACCACTAAGTTTGGGATGGTTTGTTATACAGCAATAGATAATCATAACAGAATTTAATATTGGAAGTGGGGTGTTGCTGTAACAAAACCTAAAGTGCATGGGACCAGCTGGTGGGTGGAAAGACTGTTCGTGAAGCTTGGAAGGGACTCATGGAGACTGATGGTGAGAGATTGAAAGACAGTAATGACAGTGTTACTTGATACTGGAAGTAAGAAGATCTCTGTTATCTAGTGGTAGCAAATTTTGCAAAACCGTCACTCAGGGTAATATGGAAAATAGAAAATGAACCAGTGGACCACTAATGAAATTATGGATTTGCAAAGGAGATTCCCAGGCAGAATATCTAAAGTGTCAGCTGTTTCTTTTAGTCTTGTCTCATGATACATGGATAGAGAAAACTGAACTACAAACAGAATTCTTGTTTTCAAACAAAGGATTCTCAAAGCAAAAAAGGGCCTCAGAACAAAGGTCAAATGCAGAGCAGAGTTAGGAAAATGTGGTCTCAGGGCAGAGATGAAACTAAGGTGTAACTATAAAACCTTTGTTAAGTCCTCAGAGATGTGAGGTGGTGCCTCATAGAACCTTTCAGACACACAAAAGGCCATCCAAGTATCTTTAGGGCATGCCTCCTAGTTCCTCTCTGTTAAGCAAAAGGGCTTCTAATAATCTTAAGGGCTTTATTCCACAGCAGCCTCACAGGGAGCCCAAGGTAGAGAAGGACTTTGGCCTGAATGAGTGGATTTATAAATTGATGCATAGAAACATATAAAGTTTTTAAAATAATTATAAGTTGAGGCATAGAAACCTATAAAGTTTTTAAAAGAATTATATTAGCCTGGACTAAGAGGGACCAAGACTACACAAATTGAAAAGAGGCTCTTGGATACCCAAACTTCTGTAAGTGGAAAACAAGCTGAGAAACTCAGTCGCAAACATGGGCTACTTTTTTTATGGAAAAGGAAGCATGACTCAGATGGAGGAAACAAGAGGCTAGCAAGCAGGGCCCAGAACACAGAGAAGTACTTTCACTGAGTAGGACTGGGCTCTGATCAAGGTACTGGTTACATGTGTCCTTCTGTATATCAGAATTATTATAAACTGGTAACATTGACATGCTTCCTGTTTCCTCCTATGCACCAGTCACCTTTTTGAAAGGGAGTTTCTATTGCAATTATCTTGTCCCTGAATAAGTAGGTGTTTTGGATGTGTGGGAGGCAGAGAATTTGTCTCTTTAGTTCACTGGTCTTCAGATTGAGAGGAATGGTACTTCACATGCAGTACCCAAGAACTTCATTTGCATCTTAACCTGATTTAGGTGATTAGATCCTGGACTTTGAACTAATGCTGTAATTAGGAAGATGCTTAGGCGATTATGGGGGTGGGGCGAGTATATTTTATATTGGGAGGGTTGTGAATTATTGTGGTCACAGAGCAAATTGTGCCAAATTGACATGTTTTATTAAACTTTTTACTTTGAGATAATTGTAGATTCACATGCAGTTGTAAGAAATAATACAGAGAGATCTCATGTACCTTTTCCCTAGTTCCCCTAATGGTAAAATATTGCAAAACTCCAGTACAATAACTGTACCAGGATATTGACTTTGATGTAATCTACTGATCTTACTCATATTTTCCCAGTTTTACTTGTACTTGTGTGTGTGTATTTAGTTTTGTGTGATTTTTATCATATATGTAGGTTTATAAATCCCCTACCTCAGTCAAGATACAGAACCACAAGGATCCTCCTGTTGCTTTTATATTCACAGCCGCCTTACCAACTTGTTCCTAACCCCTACCTGATTGATTTTTATTACAGCATTAGCTCACATTATAAATGTAGATACACTTAGAAAAAAATGGAATGTATGTTATATACAGGAGTGTGTTATTAAATTGAGTCATGTAAATTACCAAAAAGCCCTTCCATTTAGAGATATGTAATGGTTGACTTTTCCAAATTGAGAATTTATCTGTTAGTAAACAACTAGTATATTGGTAAAGACTAATTAAGCTTACTATTTTTTGCTGCTGTTCAGGATGGTTTAAAGCACTGATATAAGTACTTCATGTCAGTTGTATAGGTAGATTGGGTAATAGTGTAATGCCTTTTGCTATCATATATAAGACTATACCCTAAATGATGAAATTTTTATTCTATATTGTTTAGCATATTCAGTCAAAGGTAACCAACTCTGAAAAGTTATAAAGGAGGCATTTCTAAAGGAAAGAATTGCCTTTCTGTATTACTTTAATATTTATTCTACTCTGTTATTTTGTTGCTATAGTAAGAAAAATAGATAAAAATCACTTGTAAGGAATTTAGTGTTATTTCTTTAGATGGTTTTTATTTTAAAATTTTTATCAAATTATTTCTGGCTTCTCCTTTCCTTTTTTCATTTATCTTAGGTATTCAGTTGTTCTTTACAATTTTTTCCTGTGATTCTGAATTATTTATCACAATGCCAGAATTTTTATGGAATATTAGTGTGAATTTTCTTTTCTTTCTTTTTGGAGACAGAGTCTTGCTCTGTCGCAAAGGCTGGAGTGCAGTGGTGTGATCTCAGCTCACTGCAACCTCTGTCTCCTGGGTTCAAGCGATTCTTCTGCCTCAGCCTCCTGAGTTAGCTGGAACTACAGGTGCGTGCCACCACACCCAGCTACTTTTTGTATTTTTAGTAGAGACAGAATTTTACCATATTGGCCAGGCTGGTCTCGAACTCCCTGACCTCATGATCTGCCCGCCTCGGCCTCCCAAAGTGCTGGGATTACAGGCGTGAGCCACCACACCCGGCCTTATTTTCTAACTAAAATGTGTGTAGGATCTTTAGCTTTGTAAAGCTTTAGCGTGTTGTATGCATTATTTGTGATCCACAGGTAGAAATATCTAAAAATTATTATTATATGTTATTTATCTTATTTCTAGCATTTAAGCTACATCTTCTGTTACATTTAACAAGGCAGTTAGATCATCTTAACCACCCTCTTAAAAATTTGCTTTTTCTTTAATTAAAAAAATAACATTTATTGGCATTGCTGGGCACAAGCCTAGGTGTCAAAGAGACAGAAATAAAACAGAGTCCAGACTTTAACAAGACTCTAATAAGGGAGACAAGTCAACAGATAATTACAATAAAATGTGCCCTAACAGAAAAACACAGCATATTATGGAAACATTTGTTGAGGGTGAACTTTAGTTAAATTTAGCCTACAGAGGTGAAGGAAGGCTTCCAGGAGGAGCTTAGGAGGAGTTCAGAATTTGTTAAGCTTCATGAATGCAGAAAAATTGAGGCCTCATTCCCCTCTGCATCCACACTACCTGCTATAATGGCCAGAATATAGTGGGCCCTTGATACATATTTAATGATTATTTGAAAAGCAGAGATGTCAGAGCTGAATTTTGAAGGAAGGTTTTGGAGTCAGTTGAGTGAAAGAACGCTGTTTTAGACAGAGGGATCAGCGGGTGCAAAAGGCACGTGTCTTTGGTAAAATCCCTTCCTGAGCCTAAGACCCTCAGACTTTACCAAGGACAATCAATCTCAATCAGTTTCTCCCTCTTTCTCTCTAGGATCAGCAGACTGTGACTACTGTCTGTTGTTTCCAAGCAAATTGCTGCAAGGATTTCTGTGGCTCCTCCCAGAAGCTAGATAATAAAACATATAGTATTTTTAAAAATATCTGTGAAAAGACTCCCTTGGGCTAAAAATATTGCGTGTTTCTTTTGTTAAAATGTTTTTATCAAAGAATAGGGGAAAAATAGAAACTTGCTCTTTTCAGAGCTGAAGAGCCTAAGAATGATATAATTGGATTCACCATTGACTCTTAATTAATGATATGTGAGTATTGTGATTGGCTAACAAGCTTAGCTTACGATTTCTGGCCTGGGAAAAAAAGAGGTTGGGTATTCGTCATCCTTCCCAGTGGTCCCACTGGCAGAGGCTCAGTTTCAGTTATTGGGTAGTCCTTTTGTTATACATCCCCAAATGCCAGTTCCACTGTGGGGTTCAGCGCCCTTAGATGATTTAAGACTATTATTCTTCTCAGAATTATAAAAGCAGCAATGGTAATACTAGGTTAGTCTTCATGCTGCACTACAGAATAAAGACAGAGTCAGATTTTTTGCATTTTTCACAGGAGAGGAGTTAGTTTTTTTAAATTAAGAATCAAAGTAGGGTCTAGCCCAGAGGAAAGCATATCTAGTTTTGGTAATTCATAAACCATTATAGAATGAAGAGTAAGTATGCCATTTTAAGGGTTTTCTTGCTGCTTGACATGGCTAGAACAAAAGGTATGAGGGAGAATGCTGTGAGATAAGACTGGATAAACAGGCAGAGCCTGGATCAGAGAGGATTTGAGGACCCAATTAAGAAGTTTTGATTTTCCTTGATGGCAAATGGGAACAGATAAGGATTTTGACTTCACAGAGGGAGCAACATGATCAGATTTGTGCTTTATAAAAATTCACTCCAGTATCAATAAGAAGGGTGGGTTGGAGGAAGCAAAACTAGAGGTAAGGTTGTATAGACCATTGTTCTACTTACTATGTTTGCATAACGAATTATACCCAAATAGTAATGATGTAAAGTAATCATTTCTTGTGCTTATGGGTTCTTTGGTCCAGGTATTCAGACAGGATGTAGTAGAGAAGGCTTGTCTCTTCTCCATGATATTTGATACTTCTATATTTCTTCTGCATTTTTGAAGGTGCTTTCCCTGAGTATAGAATTCTCAGTTAACCTTTTTGTTTATTTTAGTACTTCAAAGGTATCACTCCATTGTGTTCTGTATGGCAAATTTTATAAGAAGTTTGTGGTAATTCCTATCATTGTTCCTCTGTATGTAATACGTCTTTTTGAAAAATTTTCTGACTAATAAGATTTTCTTTTTGTCTTGGGGGATTTTAATATGAAATATCTAGGTGTCATTTTGTTCCCTGCTTGATATTTTCTGAGTAAGTTGAATCTGTGGTTTATCATCTTTTATTAATTTTGGAAAATTCTCAGCTATTATGTCTTCAAATATTTTTTCTGTCCTCTTGTTTCTTTTTAGTTGTTGTTGTTTATAGTTATGTTAGTCTGTTTGCTGTTGTCCTGTAACTCTTGGATGATCTGTGCCCTTTTTTAATTCTCACTTTTTTTCCTCTGTGTTTCGGTTTGAGTACTTTTTATCAACCTATTTCCAGAGTCACTGATGTTTTCCTCACTCTGTTGAGTTTACTAATGAGTTTGTCAAAGGCAGTCTTCATCTTTGTTACTGTATTTTTTATTTCTATCATTTCATTTTATTTTCTTTTACAGTTTCTCTCTGTGGAAGTTTCCCATTTATTCATGCTTGTGGTCCACCTTTTCTATGAGAATCTTCAATGTATTAGTCGTAAATATTTTAAGCCTCCTATCTGATAGTTCCAATAACTTTGTCATATCAGTGTTTATATGTATTTGTCTGTTGACAGTGTATGGTTTTTATTTTGTGCTTTCTTGATATGTCTTGTACTTTTTGGTTGAAAGATTAACATCTTCTATATAGCAGTAGAAACTAAGGTAAATTTTATTTATGCCTAGAAATTGGCATGCCTCCTCTTTTTCTGGTTCTTTAACTGTGTGAGGAGAGCAGTTAAATTAATCTAGTCAAGGGCTGAGCTGGGCTTGGGTTTTGTTGTTGCTTTAGTATCAGTGTACCACAAGTTTCAAATTTCTCTAGCATTATCTTGTGTTTAGATGGAGGCTGGTTTCCTAGAGGGTTTTACTCAATCTGTGATCTGCCTTCAACTCCGGCTTCTTGATTTGCTTCTGAAGAGGGTCTCTTCACTATCTTGCCCCTCTGTCTGAAGCTGAATACATTATTTTTTACTGGATGCTTACTAGCCTGGTAGCATAGGACACCACATTCTCTGTTGCTCTGATTCAGCCTCAGTCTTAGGCAAGGATTGTTTCCCTGGGTCTCAGGGGTGTCACATTCTTAGTAATACTGTCCTATCCCAGCGTTAGGGGATGTCCTGGTTTAGAATGTTTTCCTACTTCTTCCCCAGGGCTGGAGGTTTTTCTACTCTCTTCCCCCAGCTGTATTGGGTCTTAACCTATATACCTTTAGGGCTACGAGGCTTTTTGCTCTTCCTTTAGTGGTTTAAGGTTTCTTGCTTCTCGGGGGAGAGGGGACCCAAGAGAGCTTTGTGCTTTTGTCAAAGTAGCTATTTGTCATGTCCTTGACGGAGACTCTCCAGCCTCTTGTTGTCCAATAGTTTTTCTTATGAGCACCTTGTGAAGTATGTGGAAAACAGCCTGTGAATGGATGAGCATTCCCCCAGCGTTTCTGGCTCTCAGGG
This sequence comes from Rhinopithecus roxellana, assembly GCF_007565055.1. Lineage (NCBI taxonomy): Eukaryota > Metazoa > Chordata > Mammalia > Primates > Cercopithecidae > Rhinopithecus > Rhinopithecus roxellana. The sequence goes on from NC_044551.1 coordinate 144,556,310, forward strand.
GTTTTGTATTCTCATGCTAGTTTCAGTTTGTTAACAATTTTAGTGGAGTTCCTACCAGTTTGTATTCAGTCTAGCATCTGCTTCAGATAATCAAGTGCTCATGTCCTGTTTGTCCTTGATGAGCTCTCTGATAGAGTTAAAGAAAATATGGGATTTTTCACATAAGCCGCCTTTTTGTTGTTGTAGTAAGCTTGAGAGTGATGCTGTTTCCAGCCTTCTACCTCTTACTTGGAAAGTATTTGAACAGGCTCCTCAATACATAATCACACTATTAAACTGTGTTGCATATGTTACTTACTGGGTTATACATTTGATCTGAAAGGTCCACAATTCCCACTTTGGTTTTCTTTATAATTTTTTTTAAATCTATGACTAGAGTCTCATAATTTTACTTTCCAACACACCCCTCCCCACTTCAAACATCTCTAAGGTAACTTGTGAGCAAGACAGTTTGAAATCATTGATGGGGAAAGGAAACTCCATTTTTCAGAAGTAGAAAAATCTAGGTCCTCGTGTGGTATGATTTGATGTATCCCCTAAAAAGTATGTGTTGGAAACTTAATCTTCAATGCAACAGTGTTGGGAGATGGGGAGGAGGTGTTTAGATCACGAGAGTCCACCCTCATGAATGGATTAATGCTAACCATAAAGGGGGCTAAAGGGGGCTGTGAGTTTGAGCTCGCGCTCTCTCGCGCTCTCTCGCGCTCTCTCTCTCGCTGTCTCACCCATGTAATGCCTTCTGCCACGTTATGTTGCAGCAAGGAGGCCCTCACCAGGTATAGCCCCTCAATTTTGTACTTTCCAGCCTCCAGAACCATGAGCCAAAATACATATCTCTTATTTATAAAATACTGTCTCGTGTTCTGTTACGGCAACACAAAGTGAACTAAGATACAGTGTTCGCTCTTCTTTTATTATTGATTCATCTAGAATGAACCACATATCTAGCTAAACCTTTTTTATTTATTTTTAAAAGGACATTTTAAGACCTTTATTCACAGAGTTGCTGAAAGACTCAGATGAGATACTGTATATAAACAATTTCTGAAAAATATAAAACTATACAAATTGTGATTTTTAAAAAGTATATTTTCACTGTATACTTTTTGGGTGAAAAGAGCATTTATTTTTACCAAGATTAAGTGGAGCAGCTGTAATCTGACTTCCTGTTTTTGATTTATTTAAAGCAATTTTTATTATTGGTTTTAAAGTCTCTTTGTAAGAGCTTTGTCTTTTGGTTTATCTAATTTCCAATTTGAACCTCTCATGTTGTACTTCATAGATTTCACTGTTTATCTTTTGTAGTCAGAACTGTCATATCTCAGAATATGTCTTTTACCCTTAAAGCTCTTTTACTTTATTAGTTGCCCATGTTAGTTTGATATTTTTTGAAGTCCTAACTTTTTGATACGTGACCTTCATTTTGTTTTTGTTTGTTTGTTTCTAGTAAGTTCATTGGAAAGTTTCCAGGCAGCTTGTCATTAATTGGTTTGTTTTTTGTTTGTTTTTGAGATAGGGTCTTACTCTTTTGCCCAGACTAAGTGCAGTGGCACAGTCACAGCTCACTGCAGCCTCTACCTCCTGGGCTCAAGCAATGCTTCCACCTCAGCCTCCTGAGTAGCTGAAACTACAGTCATGTGCCAACACGCTCAGCTAATTTTCGTATTTTTTGTAGAGAAAGGGTTTTATCACATTGCCCAGGCTGGTCTCGAACTCCTGGGCTCAGGAGTTCCACCTGCCTCAGCCTCCCAAAGTGCTGGAATTGTAGGTATGGACCACTGCACTGGCCCATTAATGTTTTTTAAAAAGCCTTTCTTCAAAAAGCGTATCTCATTTATTTATAAGTTTTTGAAAATTGGTGACTCTATAGCTTTTTCATGAGAAAGTTGAGTTTGATGAAAAAGTATTTACTGAGCACTCACCCAATTTGTGCTTAACATTCATCTAGCTCTTTTATCAAATACACATAGAGATAAAGTTAACTTTCATAGGTTTCCAACCTGGTTATATAGATATATTATATGGGAAATAGAAAAAAAAAGATAGTCTGAACATCTTGGCTGAGTTGTCAAAACCTCTGCCCCATACTGAGGCAGTATGGACTACTGGCAGGAACATATGCTTTAAAATCATAAAGACCTAGGTTCAGGTACCATCTCTACCATTTAGTAATAACTTCGGGTAAGTTACTTTCTGAGTTTGTATCCTAGGTAGGAAAATAATATCTCCCTACTAGAATCATTGTGATCTACGTCTTTATATATAAGATAATGTATACAAAGTGTCTGGTGCACATTATAGGATGTCAATAAATATCTTTCAGCCAGGCATGGTGGCTCATGCTTGTAATCCCAGCACTTTGGGAGGCCCAGGAGTTCGAGACCAGCCTAGGCGACATAGTGAGACCTCATCTCTACAATTTTTTTTTTTTAATTAGCCAGGCATGTTCGCATACACTTGTAATCCCAGCACTTTGGGAGGCTGAGGTGGGAGAATCATTTGAGCCCCTGGAGGTTGAGACTGCAGTGAGCTGCGATTGTGCCACTGCACTCCAGCCTGGGCAACAGAATGAGATCCTGTCTCAAAAAATAATATTTGTCTTTCATAAGGCTTTAACAGCCAAGATGTTTTGCACCAATATAGTGGCAAGCCCAGAAAATGATTGGGCTCAGTGTCTCCATCTACCATCATCTTCACAGAAATGTTAGGTTTCACGTTTCTTTCCTTTCTTGTATACCCTTTCCCTATCTTACATCTCAGTTTATTCTGTTTCAAGCATTTGTGTGCATGTGTGTGTATGTTTTGAGACAATCTAGCTCTGTTGCTTTGGCTTGATGCAGTGGCACAGACTCAGCTCACTGCAACCTCAACTTTCTGGGCTCAGGCAATTCCCCTGCCTCAGCCTCCCGTGTAGCTGGGATTACAGGCATACACCAACACATCCAGCTAATTTGTGTATTTTCAGTAGAGATGAGGTTTCACCATGTTGGACAGGTTGATCTCGAACTCCTGGTCAAGTGAGCTGCCTGCCTTGGCCTCCCATAGTGTTGTGATTTCAGGCATGAGCCACCGTGCCCAACCCCAAGCATTAGGTTTTTTTCCCCACATGTACACACTGATACCCTATTTAACTTCTTTTCTAAATTTGGCTTAGTTGTTATGGTAAAACCTTTCTTTTTTGTTCACTATTTTGCATACAAAGAACCTCAAACAACCCTAATCATAAATGAGAAAATTTAGTATACACTCATACTAGCTTACTTGTACAAAGGATGAAATATTCATACATTTAATGTAAATGAGACAAAATATAGTAACAGCTTGTGTCAGGGGTCTCCAAGATCACCCCCAGATTCAGTGATTTGCTAGAAGGACTCACAGAACTCAGAATATAGTGTGACTGTGAATAAATTCACTGTGATTTATTATAGTGAAACTTTATTAAGCAAAAGAAAGTAAAAGGAAAGAACAAAGGGAAAAACTAGAGGAAAAGAGAAAAAGCTTATAAGGGAAAGTCTGAAGGAAACCAGATGCAAGCTTAGAAGAGTCCCTTCTTAGTAGAATAACACAGGATGTACTTAATTCCTTCAGAAAATACTTGCGATAATATATGTGAAGTGTCCACTAGGGAAAGTCCCTAGAGACTCAGTGCCCAAGATTTTTACTGGGGCTGATCGTGTAGGCGCCCTCTATCTAGTATGTGCCAGAATTTTAGACTCCTAGAGGGAAGCAGGTGTTTAGCATAAACCATATTGTTTATAAAAACAGATCGGGTAGGCACAGTGAGGCACCTTTATCATTTTGTGAATGGCAGGAACCCTTCCTAAATCAAAGTTCCTCAAAGCCAGCCAAAGACCAACCTTGCATGCAAGGTTTTTTAAGGATAGCAATCTCATGCCTCCTATATTTACACTTTTTTTTTTTTTTTTTTTTTTTTTGCATACTGCAGTTAGACTCTGAAGATCCTTATAGAAAACATCCAAAAGTTCTATTTAGAATCAGTACAGAACTGGAATGTTTCCTCATGTTCTGTTATGACATTTGTAATAAGCTATTCTTTTTTTTTTTAGTTTACTTCCTTTTACTGATTGGCTTAATAATTAATATTATGAAATAATTTATTACCTTTCACTTCAAATAGTATTTCTACTATTGTTTGTTTAAAAGACTGTTGTGAAGAAATGCAAATTAAAACCACAATGAGATATCACCTAACACCTATTAGAATGGCCATTATCAAAAAGACAATAGATAACAAATGTTGGCAAGGATGTGGAGTAAAGGGAACCCTTATACTGTACACTGTTGGTGAGAATGAAAATTAGTACAGTCATTATGGAAAACATTATAGAAGTTCCTTTAAATTTAAAAATAGAGCTACCATATAATCCAGAAATTCTAATTCTAGGTATATGTCCAAAGGAAATGAAATAAGTATGTCAAAGAGATATTTACATTCCCATGTACATTGCAGCATTATTCACAGTAACCAAGACATAGGATCAACCTACGTATCCGTCAGTGGTTGAGTGGATAAATAAAATGCAGATTATATACATAATGAAATACTATTCAGCCTTAAAAAGAAAGGAAATTGTGTCACTTGTGACAATGTGGATAAACCTAGAGGGTGTTATATTAAGTGAATTAAGCCAGGCACAGAAAGATAAATACCACATGACTTCATATCTAAAAAACTGAACTCATAGAAACGGAGAGTAGAATGGTGGTTACCAGAGGCTGGTGGGGAGGGATACTGGGGAGATGTTGGTCAAAAGATCTAAATTTTCAGTTAAAACAGGAGAAGTAAATTCAGGAGATCCATTGTACAGCATAATGACTATAGTTAATAATGTGTACTTGAAAATTGCTAAGAAAGTAGATTTTAAGTGTTCTTAACACCAAAATAATAAATATGTGAGGAAATAGATATGTTAATTAACTTGACTCAGCCATTCCATAGTGTATACATTTATCAAAATATGCTGTAAAACATACATATATACAATTTTTGTCAACTGCAAATTTTTTTAATACCTTTGTACCACAGGCTGGAAATGTGACAAAATTTTATAACATGCTTCCTTATGTAAAATTTCAAGTTTCAAACAACTGATTTGCAAATGAAATTTTAGAATAAGACCTAGATTTAGCTTATATCTTTTATCTAGGATTATCTTAAATTCAGTATGCAGAGAAGAAGGAAATGAGAATAGATTGAATTCACTTGGGAATGCTTTCAGGCGAAGACTGGAATTAAACTGAAGATAGGTAGTATAAGGAAAGGTAGAAAAAAAGGACAAAGGACATGCCGGAGAGACGGAATAATGTGACTAAGGGAGGACTGAGTATGGGGTGGGTTGGTGGGGAGAAATAATTGTACGTTATTACTCTGAAGCAAATATAAACTCACAATCACGTTTTTTCACCAGTATTGTTGAGACTCAGATTCCTGACCCATATATTTTCTGCTTTTGTGGATTCTAAAACTATTTATAGGAAGACCTACTTTTCTTACATAATAGTTTATATGAAATACAAGTATTATGTATTTCTCTTTTATTATTTCTTTATCTTAAACTATTTAACTCATAGAGTTGCTATGAAGGCTAAGTGAGAAAATATATGTTAATTTTTAAATGACAGCATTATATGCTATATAGAAGTATTTAAGGCCATGATTTAAAAAAATTAAAACTGTCTCATCCTAGTGAATTAGGAATATACTTAACATAATTTTTATCTTGTGTAGAATTTCTGCACATAGAAATATCATGTATCTTCCTCAGTTTGCTCTTGTCTGTTCTTCTACTACCTTACTTACTATTCACAGGAGAGAGTCCTTTTGCTGCTAAACATTATAGTTCCTCTATTTTGTAGTTTAGACTTTGAGCATTTATATCCGTGCTGGGCTTGGTTTTCCTGTTTCCTTCATATCACGTAGGATACTTGTTTGGCCTTTGTTTCCTGTGTTTTCCTCTAGCATACTACTGAACAGTTTGGAGAGCAACTTTTATAAGAATGAATCTGATGTATTTTGTTCTCTTGCAACATTTTTGAAGGTTAAAATAGAATTTAAAATGTTGCCAGATTCAGGATAGCAAAGCTTTATAAATTGTTTCTTTGTACTGATAAGAGTTAAAAATTATGAATGCCTAGTACTTAGCCTAAAGGAGCCTAGCATATTGTAAGTATGCATAAGTATTTGCTTTAATGTGAAAAATTATGTGTATTCTCTAATTCTTTCAAATATAATGTGTATTACTAGGACTACTAAAAATTCAACTAATCTATAATTATCTGATAATAGAATGAATTCTTGAAAAACATCTAGATGAAGCTTTAAAAATTTTAGGCCAAATATTTAAATATTTCACTGATCACTATAAAAAAAAAACCTACTTACCTATTAATGAATAGCTCTATAATTGGCTTATTTTCTTCTCTCCAGATTTATGATGTGTGTAGAAACATCTTTAAAGTTTGTTAAGTAACACATATCAATGCTATATTTTCTAACTATATAATTCACCTGTATCAAACTAGTTTTTGAATATAGAAACTGTTGTAATATAGTCATTGTATTTTAAAAATTCAACAATAGTGCTGTTACATTTAACGTCTAGGGTATTAACACTAGTTAGAAAACTACATTTGATGAAGATATATTTGAAATAGGCTAGAAAATAATTATGGATGCACCTTTCTGGAATGATACAGGCATTTGATAGGTAAACATGAACAAAATTTTCATCTCTGTTTGAAAGCGAAGAAGCTTTTCTTTTTTTTTTTTTGAGACAGAGTCTCGCTCTGTCGCCCGGGCTGGAGTGCAGTGGCCAGATCTCAGCTCACTGCAAGCTCCGCCTCCCGGGTTTACGCCATTCTCCTGCCTCAGCCTCCCGAGTAGCTGGGACTACAGGCGCCCGCCACCTCGCCCGGCTAGTTTTTTTGTATTTTTTAGTAGAGACGGGGTTTCACCGTGTTAGCCAGGATGGTCTCGATCTCCTGACCTCGTGATCCACCCGTCTCGGCCTCCCAAAGTGCTGGGATTACAGGCTTGAGCCACCGCGCCCGGTCACGAAGAAGCTTTTCATTAGAAATAACTTCTATATATGTCACCAGTGATCTAAAATATTCTAGTTGGGCAACTAGTGGGTCAACAATGGAAAGACACATTTTGATGGGAAATGTGTCTCAATGGCTCCGTTTTCTTTTTTTTTTTTTCTGAGACAATGTCTCACTCTGTCGCCCAAGCTGGAGTGCAGTGGCACGATCCCGGCTCACTGCAAGCTCCCGCGTCCCGGGTTCACACCATTCTTCTGCCTCAGCCTCCCAAGTAGCTGGGACTACAGACGCCTGCCACCACGCCTGGCTAATTTTTTTGCATTTTTATTAGAGACAGGGTTTCACCGTGTTAGCCAGGATGGTCTCAATCTCCTGACCTCGTGATCCACTCACCTCGGCCTCCCAAAGTGCTGGGATTATAGGCGTGAGCCACCTTGCCCAGCCTCAATGGCTACTTTTGAAAATGAAGTAGAAGCATACATGTGGGTGGAATCTATTTTTTTATTTGATGTAATTACTTTTCAGAATAGTTCCTATACTGGTTTATTATTTATGTTTGATTTGATTTGATTTGATTTTTGAGACAGGATCTCACTCAGGATCACCCAGACTGGAGTGCAGTGGCATGATCATAGCTCACTGCAGCCTCCAACTCCTGGGATCAAAGGATCCTGCTACCTCAAGCTTCCCATGGTGGTGCATATCACCATGCCTGGCTAATGTTTGTTTTTATGTTATTTGTTAGATACCAGGTCTCACTGTGTTGCCTAGGCTGGTCTCAAATTCCAGGCCTTAAGTTATCTTCCTGCTTTGACCTCCCAAAGTGCTGGAATTACAGATGTGAGCCTCTATGCTTGGCCTGTTATTTATATTTTAGGAAATCTGTATGTTAAAGTAAGACAGTAAGGTCAGGTAGGGTTGCTCACACCTGTAATCCAGCACTTTGGGAGGCTGAGGTGGGTGGATCACCTGAGGTCAGGAGTTCGAGACCAGCCTGGACAACATGACGAAAGCCATCTCTACTAAAAATACAAAAATTAGCTGAGCATGGTGATGCACGCCTGTAATCCCAGCTACTCGGGAGGCTGAGGCAAGAGAATTGCTTGAACTGGGGAGGTGGAGATTGTAGTGAGTCAAGATTGTGCCACTGCTCTCCATCCTGAGTGATGGAGTAAGACTCCATCTCAAAAAAAAACAAAAGCACACAGTAATCTCTCTGATTATGATATGTTTACTCTCAAATTTCAGCAATTATTGAAGATTTTTCTTCAGATTTTTATCATTAATATGTCTTCTATAAATGAAAAATACATATTATAAAGTTAATTTTACTGTGTAGTAGCAAATCTAATATAAAAATTGAGTACGTATGCATTAGGTTCAATATGAACTGTTTTCAGGAGAATGAATGCTTTCTTTTTGTGAGTTAATGAGAATAATTATTGAACTAGTAATTTTCTAAATTATTAAAATGGAAATCTGTCATCCTTTGTATCCTGAATTCTTAAAAGCATGAATTTCACAAAAAGAAAGAAAGCATAGTCTTGTTAAATGCTTTATTTATTTTACTTTTAGTATTTCTTTCAAGTTTGTTAAAGGGAAAAATAACAGCAGCTCGTAGATGTCAACCCCAAACAAAGATAAATGCTTTTATTTTGTAAAGATGGCTTTTCTTAGACAAAACAACCAGAGCTTTAATCTAATACTTAGACAAACTGAGCTTCTATACCAAGGGAAAAGCTATTTACTTTAAGGCTCAGTTTGTTAAGAAGGCTTTTGAAAAACTGAGTGAAAGGAAAAAGACTTAGCTGAGATATAATTTGATTACTATCGATAAGGACATTTTTATATTTTTTAATATAGTAAGCTTTAAATCTAAATTTCTGAATGTTTTTATATTTTTAGTTAGAATTATGGTTAGAATTTATAGTTAAAGTTTAAACCAATCAAGACATTTCTTTTTGAAGCAATTATATGACCTTTTCATCTTTTAAATATAATTTTTCTGCACATATCCTTGCTTAAATTGAGACAGTCAAGTGGGAAATTTTGAGGAGACAGAACACAGAGCCTCCATTAGGAAAACAAGACTATTCTGCCTGTTTTTTTCCTGCATAATATAAAATATACTTTATCTCATAAACTCATATACTTTAAATAATCATTGTACTATGCTTAATTTTAAGCAATAAGGAGCTACAATGGATAGATTCTCCCAGCAAAAACATTTTCTTTTGTCTTCTATGAGAAACAGTTACCATTTTTTCTCTACTGTTTTTAAAAGCTTGAAATGGAATTTTTCAACTTAAGAGTTATTCTTGTTCTTATTGGATCTTTCCTCTTGGCTCTGCAGGTTTCCGTTAGCATGATACAGCCTTCACAAAATTGTAAGGTATAAAGTAACAGATTTTTAGAGCTAACAGTGACTTTTCGGATCACCTAGTCAAACACCTTCATTCTACATTTAACCCAAATGCCGCTCAAGCTCAAGCGTTCCATCGTCCTGTCGCCTCTTTAGTATTCTACATGTCCTCAGGGATTATATGCTCATGGTTATTTCCAGTTTGGCATTTCTGGCCTTAAGGGACTTGATCTTACTTACAGCATACCTTGCCCACTGTTCTTCTTCTCTGTGTTCCTGGCAGAATAGGCAGTAAAAGCTTGAATTGTAATTAATGGTTGCCTATCAGTTAGCAGACCATTAGTATGCCTATAGAACCAGAGTAGTGGACTGTTTATTTGACCTATGAAACCTGTGCTTTTACTTAACTTTATCTTGGATTCTTTGATGCTATCATTAGAAAAGCAGAATATTTTGTATTTGGCCTATATTTTTTCCTTCATTGTAGATCTGAGATTTTTCGTGGTCTAAAGACCTCCATAATGAACATAATTATATTGAAGATTATCTTTAATCATCTTATGCCTGAAGAATAAGGTACTGGGATCATAGTGGAACTACAAGCTGAGCACTTTGAAATCAGCATTTGGTGTTAACATATGGTGTCATTGTATGTCCTTGCCTTCTATTAGCAAAGCTTTTTTTTTTTTTACCTACACTGAAATTTTTAGGAATGTTGCAGTTAAAATGTTTTCCGTTATAGGTACCTTGACATTGAATAGATACATAGTTAATGTAGTGTATTAGGCCTGAGACTGTATGAGGACTGATAATAAGTTATGTGTCTTTCATATGGAAATGATCTACTAGGGTCAAATAATAATTTTAACAGAAGGCAGATAAAAGCAATAAAAACCTGGGAATATAAACATTGGGGTTGGGTGACTTTTCCCAACCAAAATTAAGATTTATAGTTTAAACTTAGAACTAACATAGAAAACCAGTATTATTTTGATTCATATTGGATATCTTGGCTGAGTTGTCATTTGGTTGAGTTGAATTTGGAATTAACATGATTCTCCACTGTCAAGGATATAACCATTGTGATTCTGTTTCTTCTACCCACAAGTACAGGGGTACTACCCCTGTTTTTTTTCTCAAACAGGTGAATACCATCTAATTGCTATACAGTTAGATTGATATCTCTTAAGGTTTTTTGAACAGTAGTTAAATAATTTCTATAGTTCTGCCTTAATAGTTTGCCTCCGAAAGACCATAATTTAATAGAAATACAGGAATTTTTTATCCTACAGGAAAGCCCTTTTTCCCAACCACTCCCATTCCTCACAATTCACATTTTCAAACCAGAAACCAGGAGATGGTAATTTTTGTTTTATGGAACCTTTCTGCAAGGTCCATTGAAACAGTATGTTTCATTAATATATTAAATATTACCTATAGAACATTAACTCCTTAACAAATTGAGTACAATCAGAAATTAAGATAAAGCATCTCTTAAATTTTAAATTTATATTTACTGCAACTTTTTGTGAATACATATATGGTGCAAAGAGGTCTATTTGTAAAGCATGTTAGGTATGAATTTAATAACCATATGTTTTAATTAATTTGAAAACTGTCATTGGCAATTGGTCCAGACAGGAACTGGCAAAAGTACTCATTCACTGGGTAGTATCTAGGGGCTCTTTGACAGCTTCAGTTTCCTATTGTGAAAGCTTTTATCTGATTACATGGTGTGTGCATGTGGAAGGGCTGAGTGCTGTGTTTACTGTCAGCTGTTTGAAATTATTCAGTAGAAACCATAGGTTTCACAACCAGAATATTTCCATTCTTGTTTCTGTAGTGGATGAGGACAGAAGCAGCTAAGATTAAGATTCATAATGAAGTAGTTCATCTTTAAATAATCCTGAATGAGGTCTGTACATTTGTGATGTGATCTGTCCTTTTTATTTTGTTAATGAACTCTTCTTAGACCTTAGCACTTAGAGCAGCCAGCGGCTAATTTTTCTCTTTTGCCCTCATAATTCACTTTCTCATTTTTACTGGGATGATTCCCCAGTAACTCTCAAGCTTTAGCCTTGCTTCTCCAATTGATCTGTTGGATATTTGTACTTGGATGTCATTCTGCCACTTTAAATTCAATGTTTTGAAAATAAATCATTCCTCCCCAGCCAAATTTAAACAAAGAAAAACTTTACGAAAAGAACAATAAGAACTTGTTTTCTCCATGTGGGTTTCATAGTTCTATTCCTGATACCATTTTCCTTGTATTCTTCTATGACTTGCAGTTTTGATGTTTGACTCAACCCCCTCTTGATCTGCCAGCATCTTCCAAACTATCTTTTGCCTCTTGCTACTCCCTATTGCCAGAGTAATAGTCCCTAAATGCTGCTTTTATTCTGTACTCAGAAATGTCCAGTGATTTCCTAGTACTTTCAGGAAGAAATCCAGATTTCTTTACCTGCTAGGTTCTTTAATTTTAGTTTATGTACTCCAAAAAGAAAAAAAATTGTTAACAGAGAAGGATAGACGGTTACTTAGGGAATGTGGTATTTTGTTAGTATTTTCCCATACTACAAAATAGCAAGCAGTATGTCTGAATAGCTACCAAAGAACAGAAGTCTAGAAAAAAAATGAAGAGATCTATAGTAAATTGATAATTGCTTTTTTTCTCATTTTTGCTGCCAGTCTACTTTTTGTGAATTACCTTTACTAGTGTAAATTACTTTTATAAATTTATAACTTTTATAATTTACTTCTTTTAATCTTTCTCACTTTTAATCACTATCCTTTTCACTTTTATCAATTTTCTTCTTTTTTCCTTTTCTGCATTCCCTCTTACTCATTTTTTTTTCCTTTTTACTGCTTTTTGTTCCTTTGATACTTTTTAAAAATCTTTGACCCTTTCCCCTGTTCTTGTTAAATTGTGTACATATTTTGAAATCCAGAAACAATTTAAATTCAATTATGTGATGACTTTTTATAAGTAAAAATTTTTCCTAATTAATATAATAGGTCAGTCTGGTTTTTGTAGTGCCATTCTCTCCTTTCCAAGCACTGAAGTTCTCTGGGATTTTGGAATGGCAAGAAGGAACAATGAGAAGAGGGTATTTTACAGAAGTGCTGTCAGTATGGGACTTCAGTGGCTCTGTAATTCAAGTATACTCTGATTCTTACTTGGAAATAGTCACTAACATGATCTTGTTGACTTGATATTTAATCCACACATGTGTAATTGCTGATTAAAAGAAAATATGAATCTGTGTGAATAATTATGGAATTATAACGTGCTCTTATGATATTTTTTAAAAGTTTGTGAGTGTGCTCTTGGTCTATCTACCTGGGTTTAAATTCCAGCTGAACCATTTATAAGCTGCTGATCTTGGGCAAATCACTTAATTCCTCTAAACCTTTTTTACTCTGTAAAATGTGACTAGTAATAATGTGTATCCAATAGAGGTGTTAGTAGAATTAAATATGATGATACATGTAATGTGTTTAGCACAATCTGGTATATAGTAAGCACTTAATAATGTTAACTGCTATGTCTACTATTGCTATTAATAACAAATGCTTCTACTATTTTCAGTAAGTTCTTGTATCACATTATGAAAGTTAATCTTGACATAGGGCAAAAGATGTAGAAAAAAGATGTAATGATTTATGTGATATAGGGTTACCATATTTTTTTTTTTTTTTGCTTACCAAGTTATGTGGAAATTGTAATTTTTATATGGGAAAGTATAAATGAGTTTTATTGATTTTCAGGACAAATGACCTTGCTTTCTTTCTGATTTTGTACTTCTGCTTTCCTTATTCTATTTGCAGTTTATTATACATCCTACATTCATTCTTAGTTGGTGTGGAACACCATTTTTTTGGTATGGAGCACCATTTTTTTGCTTTGGAACACCATTTCCAAAGCAGTGGTGCTTTGGAACACCATTTCCTTGTAATCCGTCCAGAAAACAGTTGCTTCCTAATGTATTCCTTTTTGCTCTGGCTTCATATTAAATAACAGGAAACATAGGGGACCTTTAGTAGTTTTAAAAGACCCAGAAAATGTTCTTCCTAACTCTCCACTTCCCTCACCAAGAGCTTACAAATCTACAGTGTTTCATATATCTCCAGGACAAGCCAGTCTTTCAGAAGGAAAGATTTATATTTTATTACTTACTTTGACTTACAGAGGCTTTGGAAAATTGATTATATAGAGCTGATGTTCATAACAAAAATACTGCCAACAGTACAATAAAAAGGCAAAATTAAAATACTACCATTAAACTCTCACCGTATAAAATACATTATTATATTATAAAAAGACATAAGTCTGTTCTGCACATTGATTATACATGGCTCTTATAACCTCTACATGTAAACATATAAAAATACATGTAGCATAATTTTATATGGTATATCATAAATGTGACCTAAACTAACATGCCATCTATAATATGCACTAAACATTTAATTAATAAGTTTGCTTGCCTTCCCGGAACTTAATTTAAAGGAGGTTTGGCTTGTTTATTTGTTTTTGTAATGATGTAGATTCTCTTACTATCTTAAAACCCAGCCAAGGAAAGCTAAAACTATATATTCTTTAAAATAGCTTTTTGAATACAATTATTTTATTGATTAGACTGCTGTACTTTTAAAAATCACCTTGAACTTCTTCTGCCCTTTAGTTTGCACTTGATGCACTCTCTGAAAGGCACAGGATTCCTTTAATTTATCTAGAGTTAAGGATATAATTATACAATGTAGTTTTACTACTGGAAATCAGATTGAAAGTTAAAGTAAGCTTTAGGTAATATTTGGTAAAGTTTCTCATTTCTGTTTTTGAGGAAGGAAATTTAGAAATGTGAAGGTCAGACATCTAGTTTGTGGTAGAACCCACCTACATCTCAGTCAAGAGCTTTTAGTTGGTTAAGTAAGTGCACAGACTCAAGCCTAGGTTTCAATTCTAGCCTTTTTATTATCTAGGCGATCTTGTTCCTGAATCTCTCTGTGCTTTGGTTTCTCCACTGATAAAATACGGATAATAATGATACTTACACTATTTTCTAGTTGAGAGAATTTAATGAGTTAATATAAGACACTTAGAATAGTGCCTAACATATAGTGTTATATGTAAGTTATGATATACTTTACATGTTGCTGTTTTAGCAGGTTAACCTCAGATATTTCACTTGCATATAAAATTAGTCCAGAAAACATAATGCATTTGAATTTTTAAGTTTTGGGGAGTAGTAGTGAAAAAACTGACAATTATTCTTTAACAAGAAATGACAAAAAAAAAAAAAAAAAGAAGGCTGATAGAGGAAGAAGGAGATGTAGACTGCGCAGCTTGGCACTGGGGAGTCTGAATGCTGCTCTGAACTAAACTATTCATAAGCTAGCTAAGTAATCTGAAATTAGGCATATGATTATATCGCTGGACCTCAGTTATCTCTTCTTTTACATATGGGGAATTGAACTAAAGCATCTCTATAATCTAAAGTCTGATAGTAAGATACGTGGTGAGTGCATTGAATTGACAATAATGTGAAGAAAAAGAATTTTTGTGTAAATTCTCCTTTTATCTGCTTTCTCTCCCATCACATCTGTAGAACACTGTCCCAGCATCCAACAGTTGTATTTTGCCTCAAAGTCTCCTTTGTCTGGTATTTCACCAACTTTCTTTTGGTTATATCTGCACAATATATATCTTGTTTTCTGTCCTTTTACTTTCAAATTTTCCACAGCCTCATATTTAAGCCTTTATCTAGTCTGATAATCTTTTGTTTTTAACGAAGTATTCGTTTTTACTTAATGTAATTACTGATAAATTTGGGTTTAAATCTACGGTTTTACTATTTTCTATATATACTTCTCATTTTCTGTTACCTGTTCCTTCCTTGTTTTGTCTTATTTTAGTTTGAAGTTTTTCTTCCTACCATCCTTCTCCTACCTCCCACAATTAGCTTTTTATTGTTCTTTTTATGGTTATCCCAGAGATTACATCACTATCCTTGATTTATTAACATTTTGATATAAAATAATACTATTACCATTTCCTGTGCTATGAAAGAACCTTGTACTTTAATGCATTTAACCTCCCCCAACTTAAATGTTATTGTTCTGTATTTTAATTTTATATGCATTTAAAACTCCATGAGGCATCATTATCACTATTTTTACAAAAAACATTTCTTTCTGCACCTCTGAGCTTTTTTTTTTTTGAGATAGAGGTTCATTTTCTCACCCAGGCTGGAGTGCACTGGCACTATCTCAGCTCACTGCAACCTCTGCCTCCTGGCTTCAAGTGATTCTCCTGCTTCAGCCTCCCGAATAGCTGGGACTGCAGGTGTGCACCACCACGCCCAGCTGATTTTTGTATTTTTAGTAGAGACGGGGTTTCACCCACCATGTTGGCCAGGATGGTCTCGATCTCTTGACCTTGTGATCTGTCCACCTCCGCCTCCCAAAGTGCTGGGATTACAGGTATGAGCCACCGTGCCTGGCCTGAGCTTTCTTCTTCAAGTATTCTCTTTCCTCCTGCAGAATACACTTCAGTTAGCAGATGATAATGTATGTGGATCTGCTGATTATAAATTCTCATTTTTTGTTTGTTGGGAAAAATATTTTTATGTTGCCTTTTGAGGGAAGGGGATGTTTTTGCTGGATTTAAAATTCTAGGTTGACAATTTTTTTTTCAGTGTCTTGAAGATATCATTCCTGTGTATTCTGGCTTTTGCTATTTCTATTTAGGTTCCAGCTGTCAGTCTTATACATGCAGTTTTGTTTGTTTTATTTTTGGCTGGTATTAAGGTTTTGGGGTTTTTTCCCTTTGGTTTTCACCAGGTTTTACCTTTCTGTGACTAGGTATTGTTTTATTTGTAATTATCTTGGGTTTTGTAGTGCTTCTTAACTTCAGGGTTTTTAATCAGTTGTGGAAAATTTAATCAGTTTGGAAAGTTTTCAGCCATTATATCTTCAAATATTATACTTCTGCTTCTATTTTTTTTTTTAACTCCTTTATTCTGGGATTCACAAAGACCTGTATCCTAGATATTTTTACCATATCCTATATATCATTTATGATCTTTTCTGTATTTTCCATCTTTTCTTTCCTCCATATTTTAATTTTTATATTTTCTTCTGACCTCTTAGCCCATTAATTTTTTTCAGTTGTGCTAATATTCTGTTAAATCCCTCCACTGAGTCTTAATTTCGGTGACTGTGTTTTTTAGTCCTAGAATTTCAATTTAAATGTTATTCCACCTTTTTGCTGATGTTCTCAGTGTTGATGCTTAATTTATTGGTCATATTAAGCATAATGATTTTTAAGCTCAGCTCTTACATCTCCATTATGTAAATCCACAGCGGGTCTGGTTTCTATTTCTTTTGTTTCTCTTTGTTTCCAGATGTATGGTATTATTATTTTCTTATATTCCTGGATTTTTTTAATTGTGTCCCAAATGCTGTATATGCATGATAATAGAGATAATCTGACAATCTTAATAATATTCCAAAAAGGATTTGTATTTGCCCTGGCAGGCAGCAAGTCTAAGGGCACTAGCAATTTCAGATCATTGTAAACCAACCAAGGGAGTGAGATGACTTAAAATGACCTTTATTTCCTATGAGTGATGTCTATGCCTGTTTTCATACTTAGTCCAAGACTATAACCCTTTGAGGTCCCAAACCTCACTAGGTTTTATGTTCTCCTTGATGGGCTCTGAATGCTAATTTTTGCTCTGCATTATAAGTTTATTAAAAACCTCTGCTTCCCTTCTCAGCATCTCAGCCGTGCTTTCGACATTGGCAAAAGCCAGTAACAGACTTCCCTTCTGAGTTTATCTGTGTTTACAACCAGAGCATCTTTTCATTTCATTATCAAATTCACATGGAACCTTTAAGCCATTCCATGTACGTGTACCTCACATGTACATTAGCACAGAGTTTTTGAAACTGTTTCAGTATACAGAACCCTAATTGATTAGTTATTTTTTCATGGGGCCCCTCAGCAAAAATATGTAAACAAACAAAACCCCAATAGATCTTTTTATTGAGTATGAAGGTCCAAACAACTTAAGTGTCCATGATATAACATTTAATGTCATTTGAAAAAACTACATATAAATTGAAAGATAAAAGATATTTCAGTATCCTTTTAAAGTAACCATATTAATTATAGGATATGAGCACTGTTGGACACTGCACATTTGCTCAGATCTTAGAATCAGACTGGACACCATGACCCTCATTTCCTATTTCACATTGATTAGATGCACACTTGAGCTGTAGTTCACATGATATTCAGCGTATGTTGAATCTTCTGTGTTTCCCTCAAAATTTTAAAATATCCTATAGCAACAATTTTGGGGTTGTGGCATGAACACATTTATCATCAGAAAGGATGTTTTAAAGATGCTAGAGATGAGGTAAGTTTAAAGAGGAAGAGTGCTGAAGTCAAATTTCCTGCTTATGGTCATACCCTTGGACAAATTACTTTACCTCTGTAAAATGAAGATTTTTCTACATACCTGTTTTATAATCTCTAAAGTTCTTTTTCCATTCCAAAACACATTAATTCTATGGCTCATCTAAAGCTTTTGCTATATTCGTAATATCAATGGGCCATTCCTTTGCTGCTAGAATTTATTTGCAGATTGGTAAATGTAATGTAAATAAGTTACCTTCTTGATGACTATTTCAATCTTCCCTCTGGATTTATCCATGGAGTCAGAACGTTTATTGACATGCCTTTCCATGATGTAGTTCTTAACTGGAAGCACATCTTATGAGAGAATTAAATTCTCCGATAGGATAATTCCTGTGGTTTAAAAGTTGTCACAAAGGAATACTGTCATTAGAAACCAAAACAGATTTATTTCTCAATTCTTGTCTCAGAAGCTCTAATATTTTACTATAAACTCAAAACATTCTTACAATTACTCAGACTTATTTTCAGATTAATTGGCTTTTCAGTGTTTTTCAGGAAACCCATTAATTTATATTCTTTAGAAAGTACATATGTAGTAGGCCATCAAAATGCTGTGAAAGTAAAATTCCCTTTTCATTAAGAATCTGGTGTGGACTATAGTTAGAGACCTGTAGTTGATTTTTTCCAAATTGATCTGCTATTTCTTGGAGCTTTTTAATTTAAAAACATTTAATAACTTTTTTTATTATGTAGCTAATCAATTTCACTGAGGTAGAAGAGTTGGAAGGCATGGAAAATATAAAACTTTATTTTGAATTAGTTGGATTACCATGGTTATTTAAAAACTAGGCCCACTTATTTTCTAAGGCACTTTTCATTTGTAATATCACTGAAACTGAAGTTCCTTTTGGTTTGTTAGAACTCTAATGGGAAAAGGCAGCCAGAAGAATAGGAAAATTTACTTTCAGGACTTTCTGCCAGATAATATTATTGAATATTTTAGTGTATTTTATTTGGTCTTAGAATCTTTATTCTGGTATTTTAAAAAGTAAGTGAATCTTTCACGTACCTCATTAATATTTTGTATCTGAATTTTATAATCTAGCCAGTTACATAAATAAAATCAATTCTATATTTGAGTTAAAAAATAAAACGTACAAATCTGGAGACCTGACTAAACAGTGGCACTTTAGGGAAATTATAATGGGGAGTTTCAGGTCATTATAAGTTGAACATATTGTGCTACACAGTACTGTAAGAAGGAATAGTTCCACAGTAATATGTTTCTGTTTGTTTTGATTTCCTCTTGAACATAACCTTTTAAGGAGAATGTTGACTAGCTTAGATGCCATTAGAAGGCTGCAAAATGCATTTTTGCCCACTGCACTCTTACCTTCCAGTGTCTTGCTAAAGCTTTCAAAAAAATAGGGAAAAGAAAGAGAAAATCAAAAGGGAAAATCAGCAAAGCACATATTCAAAACCTATAAGCAGTTGTGCCAGAGTTTGATTTATGGATTTATGGCAGAACCTAGGTAAATGCTGTAATTTGAATAATTGGACAACTATTAGGGAGACAAAAATAGTGTCATATAAAAGCTAAGTAGAAACTGTATGTTTGCTCCACAAAAGAAACCAAGACAATTCCTCTAACCTGTCATATATAGGAATTCTGAAGTATCTACTGTCTAGAAATATATCATGTGATAATGAACTTATTTGCCATGGAGAAGAGGACAAAAAACAGATGTGATAGTTGTCTTCAAAAATCTTTTAGAGCTGTAATGTAGAAGAGCAGTAGGAGTAAAAGACAGAAGTTTCAGGCAGGCATAATTTGACTTGCTACCAAGAACTGCCTATATTGGAAGGACTCAAATATAGATTGGAAGGTTGTATTATGGACTTCACTAGGGGCATGTGGAGGGGTAATGACCTAAGATTAATTCTGATCTTGAGACTGAGATTTCCCTCTGGTAATTCTACATTGAGCTGCTTTAACAACGGGAAATATAATATTTTCCAGAAAAAAATTTAAGTATTTTATACTTTCTGTGGGTGACCCTGCAGGAATATGATTTAACTGGTGAAGTGGGCTCAAGTCCAGGCTCCTCTGCTTCCTCAGCCAGATGCCCCTGTTGGGGGAATGATGTGCTTACCTTGAACAGCCATACACAGCATCTCTGATTGGTGGTCACTGTACTTAGCGCATTTCTCTCCTGACTGATTTCAGGTGCAATGTGATCTTGTTACATATTTATGATTGCTCATTACTCATAGTTCTTTCCTCTGAATTAAGTGGAGTTCTTTTTAGCAAAAGGTCTATAATTTGTATGATTTCAGATACCTCAAAGATTAAATTTTCAAGAATTCTGGCACTATTCCTATTACTAATAAACCAGAAAATATTAATTGAGCCACTGTGTTTGATTATAATATTTCTAAAATCAATTATATTAACATTAGAGGTAGCTGCAGGGACTTCTTCCTTCCACATATATGTGGGGGACTATGTGTGTAGGTATATTATTTGTTAACTGTTGGCAAATGTTTTATAGTGTTTTACAGTTCTTGAGCAAAACTGTAAAGTTACCTAACTCTGAAAAGAAATTTATCTTGTCTTATTCCTCTGTTAGACAAGTAATATATCATTTAATTATAAGGATTTACTGTTAATTTATTATCCATTCATGAGATGTCTTTTTTTAAAATCAGAGTTCTAAATATTTGTAAGTTTTATCTTAAAGTAAGATAAAACTAGACAATCAAGGGTGATAAAATCAAAATTAATTCTGAAGACTCAGACTGTAGGTTTTTCAAAACCACTTTACACTACCATGATTATTACCATAACAAGCTTTAATTTGGTGTCACTTTGAATTTAGGCCATGATATCAAACTGTGCTAAAAGAAATTCTCTAGTGACTAGGACTATTCACCAACAGCTGTTGTTCCAGCTACCTGTGAGAAGATTTTTTTAAAAACCTGCCAGCAAAAAGCAGTCTGATATGCCTTTTAAATTATTATTGTATTAGTTGCTGCTTATATAGGTAAAGATTGAGTTTAGTTGTTTGTGGATTTTTAAAAAGGATATTGCTGATTTATTTCAGTGGAATGACATAGATTTGGCATGATGATACCAGCAGTGGAAGCTCAGCATACGAGAGCATGAGGTGTTGAGGGAAAATCACTAGTCTGATTCTGTATTTTATTTTGCTTTGTAATATCATGGAGGCATGGAGTATTTATGCATCTATACATGGTGATAGGAATACATACATATACTATGTGTATTATTTTTAAAAACTTCCCTAAAAGTAGTTAATTCCCCACTCCCTAGTCTACTTTTGTTAAACTGTTTCATTAACCCAAGGATAACCAAGCTTAAAGGTTATGTTGGAATAAGACTCATGGTGTAAAGGGTCAGCACAAGGGAATTTTGAGGTGGTAGAACTGTTTTATGTCTTGATTGTGGTGGTGGTTACACTATGCTTTTGTCAGAACTCATAGAAATATATACAACAGAAGTGAATTTTACTGTATGTAATTTAAAAATAAGATGAAAATTTAAAAATATAACCACTCAGAAAATTCATTAGATATGATTAAAGATATTTGCTGCCCTTCTGACCTTCCTTTCTTTTGCTGTAAGACTCAAATTAGTAATGTCCAAGTGGAACCTTCACCCAGTTCTCTCTCTCTATGGGCTTCAGAAAACTTTGATATTTCATTAAGACATTGAAAGAGCTCTACTCAAGGAATCCAGCCAACTTCCCTCCCTCTCTCCCTTCCTTCCATTGTTCTTTACCATTCACATTTTTCTACGTACTTTCGTTTATGGTATTTTCACACATATATTTATATTTCTAACAGACTGTCCTACAAGCTAGATCTCATGATCATTTACACAAGACGAATACTGAACTTCAAATTTTGGCTTGTTACTTACAGAGAAAACTTCTGTCATATATGTACAAAGGGAACATTTTAAATATTTGTATTAAAAAAATATATATGTGAGTGGCTCACTTTGTAAAAACCTTATGTTCTTTTTATAATGGTAGTGATATTTGTACAAAGACATCTACATTATTTCATTTATTCTTCCTTCTGAATAATAGCATACGTTTTTGGAGTAAACTATGGGACAGAGTAAAGTTGTCTTACTCTCATAAGGATTCAGTTTATAATCCAAACTATATTAGTCCATTTTCACGCTGCTAATAACGACATACCCAAGACTGGGCAATTTACAAAAGAAAGAGATTTAATTGGACTTAAAATTACACGTGACTGGGGAAGCCTCACAATCATGGTGGAAGGCGAGGAGGAGCAACTCCTGTCTTGCATGGATGGCAGCAGGCAAAGAAAGAATGAGGAATCTGCAAAAGTGGAAACCCCCAATAAAACCATCAGCCTTGTGAGGCTTATTCACTACCACGTGAACAGTTTGGAGGAAACTGCCCCCATGATTCAATTATCTCCCACCAAGTCCCTCACACAACACGTGGGAATTGTGGGAGTACAATTCAAATGAGATTTGGGTGGGGACACAGCCAAACCATATCATTCTGCCTCAGCCCCTCCCAAATCTCATATCTTCACATTTCAAAACCAATTATGCTTTCCCAACAGTCCCCCAAAGTCTTAACTCACTTCATCATTAACTCAAAAGTCCACAGTCCAAAGTCTCATCTGAGACAAGGCAAGTCCCTTCCTCATATGAGCCTGTAAAATCAAAAGTAAGCTAGTTATTTCCTAGATACAGGGGTTACAGACATTGGGTAAATACAACCATTCCAAATGTGAGAAATTGACCAAAACAAAGGGGCTTACAGGCCCCATGCAAGTCCAAAATTCAGCAGGGCAGTCAAATTTTGAAGCTCCAAAATGATCTCCTTTGACTCTGTGTCTCATATCCGGGTCACACTGATGCAAGAGGTGGGTTCCCATGATCTTGGGCAGCTCTGCCCCTGTGACTTTGCAGGGTACAATCTGCCTCCTTCCCTATTATGGGATAGGGAAACACTTTTAAAATACTAGAAAACTACACCTATAGTATTTATATATTTTGGCACTTCATAAAATCTTTGTGGAAACTTTGAAAACTTACCTTTTGAACTTAAAAGTTCTAAGTGCACAGTGCAAGCTGTGGGTGGATCTACCATTCTGGGGTCTGGAGGATGGTGGCCTTCTTCTCACAGCTCCAGTAGGCAGTAACCCAGTAGAGACTATGTCTGGGGGCTCTGACCCAACATTTCCCTTCTGCAGTGCCCTGGCAGAGGTTCTCCATGAGAGCCCTGCCCCTGCAGCAAACTTCTGCCTAGGCATCCAAGAGTTTCCATACATCTTCTGAAATCTAGGCAGAGGTTCCCAAACCTCAATTCTTGACTTCTGTGCACCCGCAGGCTCAACACCATGGAAGCTGCCAAGGCTTGGGGCTTGCATAATCTGAAACCATGGTCTGAACTCTACATTAGTCCCTTTCAGCCATGGCTGGAGCGGCTGGGACACAGGCAACAAGTCCCTAGGCTGCACACAGCTCAGGGACCCTGGGCCCAGTCCATGGAACCACTTTTTCCTCCTAGGTCTCTGGGCCTATGATGGAAGGGGCTGCTGTGAAGACCTTTGACATGCCTTGGATACATTTTCCCCATTGTCTTGGGGATTAATATTTGGCTCCTTGTTACTTATGCAAATTTCTGCAGCCAGCTTGAATTTCTCCTCAGAAAATAGGGTTTTCTTTTCTATTGCGTTGTCAGGCTGCAAATTTTCCAAACTTTTGTGCTTTAAAACTGAATGCTTTTAACAGCACCCAAGTCACCTCTTGAATGCTTTGCTGCTTAGAAATTTCTTCTGCTAGATATACTAAATCATCTCTCTCAAGTTCAGAGTTCCAGAAATCTCTAGGGCAAGGGCAAAATGCTGCCAGTCTCTTTGCTAAAACATAAAAAGAGTCAGCTTTGCTCCAGTTCACAACAAGTTCCTCATCTCCATCTGAGACCACCTCAGCCTGGACTTTAATTGTTTATATCACTATAAGCATTTTTGTCAAAGCCATTCAGCAAGTCACTACGAAGTTTCAAATTTTTCCACTTTTTCCTGTATTTTTCTGAGTCCTCCAAACTCTTCCCAACCAAAGTCGCTTCCACATTTTGGATATCTTTTCAGTAGCTTCCCACTCTATTGGTACCAGTTTACTGTATTAGTTTTCAGGCTGCTGATAAAGACATACCCAAGACTGGACAGTTTACAAAAGAAAGAGGTTTAATTGGACTTACATGTGGCCGAGGAAGCCTCATAATCATGGTGGAAGGCAAGGAGGAGCAAGTCCCATCTTACATGGATGGCAGCAGGCAAAGAGAGAATAAGGAAGATGCAAAAGCAGAAATCCCTGCTATTAAGTCATCAAGGAATTTTCTTTATCATGGTCTTCCCTGAGTCTGATATTTTGTCCTTTGAGTTCTTTCTACTAAGTGATTGATGAAATGAAAGCATTATTCTGAATTGAATATTTTTAAAGAATGAAAGTTGAGTTTTAAATTGAGGTCTCCATTTTAGCCAGATTAGGAGAAAATATGGTGACTAGAAACATTTCCTCTGTGAACATGTGAGAAGCTATAAATTTAAGGTTCAGCAGACAAAACTTTTTTAATCATTTTACTGATATTTCCAATGAAATGTGTATTTCTTTCAATTATCATTTTCTTTTAAAGTATCTACTCTGAAATAAGCATTATTTTAGGTTTGAGAACCCCAAAATAAAAGATATGGTTGGTTATTTCTTGATGAGCTTATGATCTATGACAAGACAAACTCAATATAGTATGACTCGATAATTCTATAATGGAAGTATGTATATAGGATCTTGGGAACCCAGACAAACTTGTGGTTAATGATAGATTTATATTATTATGGGATAGGGAAACACTTTTAAAATACTAGAAAACTACACCTATAGTATTTATATATTTTGGCACTTTATAAAATCTTTGTGGAAACTTTGAAACCTTATCTTTTGATCTTAAAAATTTTAGGCGAATGCTTTTTAAGTATGTGAGGACGTAAATTTATTACAGCTTTAAAAATTTTTTATGTTCTATATGTTTAAAATTATGTCTTTAAAACCCACTTTAAAACAGTCACTGTCACAAGATAATTCATAGGCATTAATTTCTAGTTAAGTGACTTTGTCTAGATGTTTTAAAGAGAGGTTCATTTCAGATATTGTGCTCTGTTATTGGACTGTTTGAGAAAAGCAGTCCCATTTTTTTTTTAATTTAGAAATATATTTCTAGGAGAAGCAGAAGAATTTAATAAAATTGCTTCTATTATAATGAATTATTAAGCATCATATATGAAAAGGGATGTTGAAAGGAAGAAGTACACAGAAAACTATGCATAAATGCTTTATCCTCTTGCAAACTATACTTCAATGGCGTGGGGGTGGGAATCATAGGAGTTGGTTCTTTGCAAGGTCATGGTATTGCTTTTGAATGTTAAGTGGACAGGGAACACAAAAATGTAAAGATAGAAAGTTGTGCTTCTTTAGCAGTAGCTGGCAAGCAGTTTTTAGAACTTACTTGCTTGAAGTGAAATGATCTGGTAAGGTGATGTTTGGTGTTAGAAGGAGCAGGAAACTGGGAGACAGCTTTTGAATACCAAAGCTTGTAAATGTCTGACTCATTCTTTAGTGCAGTTTTCTCTTGATTTCTGATACTTCATAACTTTATTTTGCATGGGACTTTGCCTAAGATGCTGACTACAAGACTAACCCGGCACGAATTTTTAGCTAAAACATCAGCCAGTGTCTGTATGAGAATGGGTAATTTGGTTCACAGTCCTGAGATAATCTGATAGGTAGGCTGCTTTGGATAAGATACTTCTTTTGGACTAATCAGCTATATTTAGTCCTAGGGATGACCATTCTTGGAGAAAGTTCTTCTGAAAGTGGTTAAGGGTAGAATAGACAATGAAAATGTGTAATATGCCATTTTTAGAAGAAGGAATTTTATTACAAGTACTCAACTGAAACTGGAAAACTGTGAGATAATGAGGCAGCTCTAGGTTCTGGCTGCTTTTACAGCATCTTATCAGCCAGTCATTTCAGTCAGGCACTCTCAAGGCAAACATATTCTTCCACTTTCCTTCCCTCCCTTTTTCCATTCTGTTGTGCAAGGGTTCCAGTTTCTCCCCATCCTCATCAACATTTTTGCTTTTTTAATAAAAGCCATCCTGACAAGTGTGAGGTGATAGCTCATTGTGGCATTGATTTGTATTTTCCTGGTTAGTGATGTATCTTTTTTCACGTATCTGTTGGCCATTTGTATATCTTGTTTGGAGAAATATCTATTCAGTTTCTTAGCCCAAGTTTTAATTGGGTCATTCATTTTGTGTTTTTATTTTGCTATTGTGTTGTAGGGGTTCCTTATATATTTTGGGGATAAACCCATTATTAGATATTAGATATATGGTTTGCAAATATTTTCTTCCATTCCATGGGTTGCCTTTACACTCACTGATTGCTTCCTTTGCTACGCATTTTAGTTTGATACAGTCTTACTTATTTTTGCTTTTGTTGCCTGTGTTTTTTGTGTCATGTCTGTGAAATCATTGCTACCCAATGTCACGAAGCTTTTCCTCATGTTTCTCTAGTAGTTTTATGGTTTCAGGTCTTATGTTTAAGTCTTTAATCCATTTTTGAATTGATTTTTGTGTATGGCATAAGATAAGGGTCTAATTTCATTCTTTTTCCATTTCCTCAGCACCATTAATAGAGGACTCTTCTTTCCCTATTGTATATTCTTGGCACTCTTGATGAAGATCAGTTGACTGAATATGCTTATTTCTGGGCTTTCTATTCTGTTCCGTTAGTCTACATGTCTGTCTACAGTATAGTACTATACTGTTACAGGGTCCTTTAAAGAACAGAAGCTTTTACTTTTGATGAAGTTTCATTTATCAATGTCTTTCTTTTGGTGGTGTATCTAAGGAGTTCTTGTCTAAACCAAATCACAGATATTTTTTTCTTATATATTCTCTAGAACCTTTAGAATTTGTTTTTACATTTGTTCTGTGTGGTCTGCTTTGAGATTTATATATGGTCCAGAGTTTGGGTTAGGGATTTTCTTGTTTTACTTTGTATTTTGGCATGGATATCCAATTCCAGCACTATTTATTTAAAGGACTCTCATTTCTCTTTTGGATTGTATTTGCATCTTTGTTGAAAATCGCCATATATGTGTGGATTCTCTATTCTGTATCATTGAACTATTCTTTTTCCACTATCATGTTGTATTGATTGCTATGCTTTATAGTAAATCTTGAAATCAGGTAGTGTGAAACCTTCAACTTTGCTGTTCTTTTTCAAAATTATTTTGGCTATTCAACTTCTTTTCTATTTCCAGTGTTTGATTTCTACAAAACAATCCTGTTGAGATATTAATTGGAATTGTGTTGAGTCTATAGATAGTTTGAAAGAATTGAAATAGTAATACTGAGTCTTTCCCTTCATGAAAGCTATATATCTCTCCTTTTATTTAAATTTTCATTAAGTTCTTTAATTAGTGATTTATAATTTTCAGCACACAGCTCATGCACATATTTTGTTAGCTCTACACCAAAACATTTTAATGATTTTTGTGATATAGTTAAATGGTACCTTTAAAATTTGAATATCCAATTATTCATTGCCCATATATGGAAATATTGGTTTTCTATCTTGTTAAATTAACTTTTAAATTGTGTTTGCTTTTTAATAAACTTTCTTTGGAGTTTATATGTAGACAATGATGTCCTTTAGGATTTCAAAAAAGAGTACACTTTATTTTATTATACTCATGAGTTCCTTAGGACATGGTTTGCTCTTATATACATATCGTATGATTAGATGGTTCTTTTTTATATCATATTTACATTGTATAGATTGTTCTTACAGTTTGTTTGGTTTCTATTTGGTTGTTTTTAGTGCCAATAATTTGGCATCAGGACCAACTTAATTATCTCTTATAAAGTGCAATACTCTTGCATAGTTATGATATATGTTTCCATGAAAAATAGCACATGGGAAATTTTTATATTCCTCTCCCTCAATGGAATTTGAAAGAATGTGTATCTTACTTATGGTAGGCAACTAAAATAAGTAATAACATTGGAAAATATCTTTTTCTAGAATTATATTTCTTTTTACACTGCTTAGTCATTATTGTTATATGAATATAAAAAGGTCTTGGCCAGGGGTGGTGGCTCACGCCTGTAATCCCAGCACTCTGGGAGGCCGAAGCCGGTGGATCACTTGAGGTCAGAAGTTCTGGCCATCTAACTTGAGGTCATGTTAGGCTGGCTAACATGGCGAAACTCCATCTCTACTAAAAATACAACAACAAAAAATTAGCCATGTGTGGTGGCTCGTGCCTATAGTCCCAGCTACTTGGGAGGCTGAGGCAGGAGAATCGCTTGAACTCGGAGGTGGGGGTTGCAGTGAGCCAAGATCGTGCCATTGTACTCCAGCCTGGGTGACAAGAGAGAAACTCCATCTCAAAGAAAGGACTTAGCATTTTAATCATGTTTAAGGCTGCCTTCATGTTTTATGTGATTTTTTTTTACGTTGTGACATTGCTTTAGTGAGTTTTCAAGACCTTAAAAATGAATCTTTAATTTCAGCAGATTATGATGAATGAGAGGCATTTACAGTATGCAATTGCTATCTTGATGCATTTCTACTCTGTGGGGCTTTATCGATTTCTTCCCTTTTTCATTGCCACAACTCAAGATTTCTTCTAAGTAATATAGGGTCACTGAAAACAAAGGTGATTCTAGCTCTGTTTTTTCCCTTTTGGTCTTAATCCCCAAATGGTCTTTTTAAAAATACTTGTCTACATTTAGTACTTAGTAGAAGAGAATTAATTGATAATTTTGCTTATCTATTTATTTGTTTGTGGTACATATAACCTGAGGCACTGGTTTGGATTAGAAGTCATTAAATAGAATTATTTTTTAAGATTAATAAATACAGAAGCACAGACTGTATTTTTTCAGACACTGCATTGCCATCTCTTCCATGAATGAGACACAATTTTTTAAGATACTTAATAGCCACATTTTAGAGATAAGCTCATTGTTGTTTTCTAAGTTTTAAAGGACCGTTAGCAAAAATATTGTTTTCTTTTTCTATTCTCAGTCTCTTTGGCTATTATTTTCCTTGTTCAGTATCATAGGATGTTCCCATAATAAAACAAAAAAGAAACATTCTTGGGGAAGGATTTATCAGGGGATTACATTATTTTTTGTGATAGTTTATTCTAGTTTTTTAGACATTTATTTATTCAAGTAAATGAGAAAACTAATTTCTGAAAACGTTAATTACAGGGAAAGATTTCTGGTACTAGGAGAAACTCCTTTGATCATAGGATGGTGTTAAAGTCAGCAGCTGTAGGACATGAGCACTTTTTTCTTGAGTTCTATAGCAATTTTAGTGGTACTTAATAATCCTGTACTTAAACATGACTATAATTAATTATTCTGTGTTGTATTCTTGAAATTTGCTAAGAGAATAGGTCTTAAATGTTCTCACCACAATGTGTATGTATATCAAAACATCACGTTATTAAATATATACCTTAAATATATACAATTTAATACCTTAAATATATACAATTTTTATTGTCAATTATACTTAAAGCTGGAAAAAATATTGTTATGAATTAGAATACTTAAGGAAAACTACTTAGACATGGAACATAGTTTCATAATTACATCTGTTAAAATGCACCTTTACAAAATCTAAGAATATTCTTAGCCATTCCAGAGCTGCTTCTCTCTGGATGGAGTCTGAAGAGAATAAGGGGTAGGAAAGAGTAGAGGTGGGAAAATAAGCACTTGAGGTGGCTTTCTATCCATGTCTGTCTGAAATAATACTTCTGCTATGTGCATTGCTAAAACACCCACTTTCCCTATAAACTGATTCTGCGCTTCTTCCAAGGATTATTTTTCCTTATTTTGGCATGGAAAGCTAAAGCTATTACTACCTTTTCTTTTTTTTTTCCTGCAACCCTTTGGCAGTACAGAGTTTATAGCCACAGGACTGTTCCTATCTAAATAGAGAGCAGTGCAGTGAAATTTAAAAAAGACTTCTGATTGTTAGTTTGAAGGACTTGATATTTTAAGACCCATGAAAGTTACCCATACTCTTGAAATCTGAACACAATATTTTTTGTAAAATTGGAAATGACATGAGAATCTAGCAGCCTCTTTTTTTCCTAATCAAATAAGAAGTGTTATACAATTAATTGTGGCACACAGTAAATAGCACACTTGATATTCTGTTGTATTCTGTTATTTAATATAGTTTATGTTAAAGTTTATTTTTCTGGGGAAGCAATCATATTTTTCAGTTATTGATTGTGAAAATTATATTGTATATGTTGAAATTGCAAAATAATTGAAATTATATATTCAGTATAGTTTTGCTTAATAAGTAAATTAAAAGCTTATTTAATAATTTGAGATTAGTTATGGACAAATAAAACTAGACTTCTGATACCTTATGTAATAGTCTATCAGAATAGATTATATTTTGCAAAATCACTGTTTTTTTAGGTTTTTTGGCATTTAAGATTTTGACAGTTGGTTTATGTAATGACATTGTTATTGAATAAAAATTGCTTAAATATATACAAGACCAAATTATTAGTATAGTCATTTGTATTGAAATAAAGGATATGTTTTAGAAATGTGGTTAAGTGATATTTTTATAAGAAGGAAAATTAATTATAAGTTCAATAACTCACAAAATTTAAGGTAGAAACCTACTAGTTTGCAGTTCATTTCTGTTATTTGTTTCTTATAATATTATAAATAATTTTTTTCCCTTTTTGAGACGGAGTCTCACTCTGTTGCCAGGCTGGAGTATGGTGGTGCAATCTCAGCTCACTGCAACCTCCACTTCCTGGGTTCAAGTGATTCTCCTGCCTCAGCCTCCCAAATAGCTAGGACTACAGGCATGCGCCACCCAGCTAATTTTTTTTTTTTTTTTTTTTGAGATGGAATCTCGCTCTGTCACCCAAGCTGGAGTGCAGTGGCACAATCTTGGCTTACTACAACCTCCGCTTCCTGGGTTCAAGCAATTTTCCTGCCTCAGCCTCCTGAGTAGCTGGGATTACAGACATGCGCCACCACGCCTGGCTAATTTTTTTTGTATTTTTAGTAGAGACAGGTTTCACCATGTTGGTCAGGCTGGTCTCGAACTCCTGACCTCATGATACTCCTGTCTTGGTTGGCTTCCCAAAGTGCTGTGATTACAGGCATGAGCCACAGCACCCAGCTAATTTTTGTATTTTTAGTAGAGATGGGATTTTGCCATGTTGGCCAGACTGGTCTCAATCTCTTGACCTCATGATCCACCCACCTTGGCCTCCCAAAGTGCTAGGATTACAGGTGTGAGCCACCACGCCAAGCCTATGAATAATTTTTAAAAACATCTTTCTAAGCATGCTGAGGAAGATATTTCTTAGATGTTCCTCTGATAATGCTAGGCATCATGACACTGTTTAAGAGATCAGATGTTCTATTCTGATAAACTGTAGTAAATACAGATAGTACTACTCTTCCGCATAATAAATCTTTTTGCTTTGACCATTAATTTGTCCTGGAGCTTTATGTCAAAGAGATAAGAAAGAAAGTAAAAAACATTTTAGAAGAGATAGAAAGCAAAATACAAGTGGAACCAAGTTTTATATTCAAACATTCAGGTTGTTCTGATTTCCTAAAGAATAAAAGAATACCACTATGTTTAGACAAGTCATGTGAGTTAGAAAAAGCATAGTTCATCTTAAGGCATTGATGACACAACTTTGGTTTAGACATGCACAATTTTACATTTTGCCGACATTCATCTATTAATGTTCATATTTATTCAAGTAGCACCTACTGTGCCAGGACTGCACCAGGTGTTAGGAATATAAAATCTCTCTCTCTGTTCTCTGTCATATGAGGATACAATAGGAAGATAGCCATCTGCAAACGAGGAAGTGTGCCCTCACCAGACGCCATATCTGCCAGCACCTTGATCTTGGACATCATAGCCTCCAGAACTGACAGAAACAAATGTTTATTGTTTAAGCCACCCAGTTTTTGTTAGTTTGTGATAGCCACCCAGACTGACTAAGACATGTAGCAACAGTATGGAGAAAGAGGTATATTTTGAGAAAACAACCAGATAATTGATTTCAATGAAGTATGAGAGGTGCTTTTATTTAGGGAAAGCACAGGGTACTATAACAGTATATGGCAGAAGGAATGCAAAACCTCGTAATTTACAAGGTATTGGATAGTATACTTAGAAGGGCCTTGCTACATGGAATACTTACTCCATGCTGCTTGAGTCCCACCTAAGATATCTTAAAAGCAAGATCCAAAAGGTTCCAACAATTTTTAAATAATTTGGCTGTGTGCCAGAACAAAGCTCAAGAACATATATAGAAACATGAATCCAGCACCCAACAAAGTAAAATTCATAATGTCTGGATTTCAATCAGACATTACCAGATGATGCACAGAAGCAGGAAAATATCCATAATGAGGAGAAAAACGAACCAAAACCGATCTATAACTGACATAGATTTTAGAACTAGAAAATATTTTTAAACAGTTGTTATAATGTTCCATATATTCAAAAAATTAGAGGAAAATGGAACATGTTAGGTAGAAATATGGAATATCAAGAAAGAACCAAATCCAACATCTAGAGATGGAAAATGCCCTGGATGGGATTAATGGCTGATTAGACATTGCAGAAGCAAAGATGAGTAAACTTGAAGACATAGCAATAGAAACTGTCCAAAATGAAATACAGAGTGGAGGAAAAAAAGATTTAAAAGAAGTACAGAGAAGGGTAGAGCAGTAGTGAGCTCTGGGATATCCTCAAAAAGCCTAATATACTTAGAATCACCCAAAGGAGAGGAGAGAGACAAGGAGAACAGAAAAAATACTTACATAAATCACTTCCAGAAGTCTTCCAAATTTAAGGCAAACTATAAACTTAGAGATCCAAGATAGTCAAAGAACTCAAGCACAAAAACATGAAGAAAAATACACCAATGGCACGTGATAATCAGATTGTTCAAAACCAGTGGCAAAGAGGAAATCTGAAAAGCAGTCTGTAGAAAAGTCACATTATGTATAGAGGAAAAATGATGAAGATTTCAGCAAACCTTGTGTTGAAAGTAATGCAAATGAGAAGACAGTGGAACAACATCTTTAAAGTACAGAAGAAACAAACATCAACCTAGAATTGTCAAGAGTTAAATAGAGACTAGACCTTAAAGGCTCTTTTTATCCACATTAAGGAGTACTGGAGTATGAAGGAAGAGGCATGAAAGTGAGATTAGAAAGGATGAATCACAGAGGTAAGAGAAAAACCCAGAGACTGTGTCATCACAAAAGTTATGTACAGCTTTTTGTAGAGCTTATTATGGACTAGGTATTGGTACAAGCAGTTTTGCATGTATTAATTTAACTTTCACAACAATCCTTTGGGCTAGATACCTGCAGAATTGTTATATAATAATGAAAAAATGAGGTATAGAGAAGTTAAGTGAGTTGCCCAAGAAAATACATAGCTAATAAGTGAACAGAATCAAGATTTGAACTCGTGCAATTTGATAATAGAATTTGTGCTCTTAACTAGTACATCATGCTGCCTTTTAAGCAAGGCAAGGAATGAAAATGGTGTTTGGATTTAACAATAAGGATTTCATGAAAAGGCAGTAGGGAATAGGATCCATAGTAAAAGTAAATAAAGGACCCTAGGAAGAGAAAGACCTCTATCATTGTCACAGTGTGGAAGGAGCAGAGCATGGATGTGCATGCATATAAACCTGAGGTTTCCTGCTAATCACAACTCCTTCAATATCAATTTCTCTTTCATGGATTCAAAACAGGGACTAAAATTGTCTGTGTTAGCAAGTTAACCTCATTTAACTTCAACTTTTCTTGGTGATAGGGGAGAAAGAAGAGAATCCTTCTTTCTTTGCTATTGAAATATAGGTTTCTAAGATACAGACTGAGCTGAGGAAGTCTTTCTGGTACCCATAAAACCTGGAGAGTTTTTAACTGCTTTTGAAGATTCACATTTGCAATGACCACTGGAAATGAACATAGCCCTTGATATTGTGTGTTGGGGTAAATCTGTATTGATAGGAAAAGGTTGCTATATAAAGATAATATATAAAGATAATACATGCAATTTTCTGCAGGGGTGATAGTAATTATGATATACAATATCTCTTTATAAGCAACTGTCTAGAATATGTGCCGGCAAACTCCTGCCAATTTTTGTAAATAAAGTTTTATTTGGAACATAGCCATGCCCATTCTTGACTTATGTCTGTGGCTACTTTTGTACTAGAATATCAGATCTAAATGGCTTCAGCAGAGACTATAAGGCCTGCGAAGCCTAATACATTTACTATCTGCTCATTTTCAGAAAAAGTTTGCTGACCTCTTTTCTAGAATACTAAAGCAGTAAAAACTTGGAAAAATGTTTTGAGAAAAAGAGAAAAATACCAAAAATGAGGAGACGTAGTGAACTAGAAGATACTAAGAATATATTTTTAAGGGAAAATCACTTTGCAAACTGATATAGATTGTACATTGATCTCATTTTTATTTAAATGATTTACATAAAATGTTAACAGCAATTGTCATATTTGATTTTTATTTTCTTACTGGTTCTGTGTGTTTTCTGATTTTTGTACAATGAACATATATTATTGTGTTAGTAATAAAGCCAACTAATAGTAGACCAGGGTGACAACATAGAAGACAAAGCTAATTAGAATGTGAAGACAATTTGGCAGGGTCAGGCAAGGATGAGGCATCCTGGAAGGTGTATAGGAAAATGCTCAAATTGCCAGAGAAGTTGGAAGATGTTTTTGATAATGCTACTAAGAACACATTCGGTTTCTTTAATTTTTATATTTAACCACAATTTACACAGGCTATGAGTATATGAGTAGTCTCTAAAAATGACTTCCCATAAAAAACAACCAAAATGAGTTATATAAATTATAAATCACATTTAGGAACATTTATAAATGTTCCTTATTTCCAAAGACACAGATTTTTAAAATTTAGTTTATACAGATGTTCTTAGTTTTATGACTTACTGATAATGTTTTATATTAGTGATTTATTTTTAATTAGAAAAATTAAATTTATTTTGCTATAAATAAAGTCTCTACTTTATTATAGAAGTGGAGGACCTTGTTTTGTAAGAAATCACAATTATTTCTTTAAACAAGGCAAAGAAATTTTATTTGGTCAAAAATAATCAGAAATTACAGAAAGCGATCTTGAGTGAGGTACTGTTATTAACTAGATGAAACTTCAAGTAGTTTTACTGTGGTATTCTACTGCAACATCTGCACTGTGGCACTACCCAGATGCTCACTATAAAGTTCAGTGGCTCCTGACAAGCATTAAGTTCCTTTCAGTGGCTGTACTATGTTAGGAGTCATTGAAACAGAAGAGAAATCAGATTTTACCAAAGTTTATCTCTTAAGTCAACATATTTTTATTTAAATTATCATCATGAATGGTATTTATTATCTCTATAATGACCAAATCAGTTGTTGAGAGCTATCTGAATATAGAAGCTTAGGATACAAATTACTGGCTTGCCCATAAACTGTCATGCAAAACAAACAAACAGAAAACTAAAGCAAATAACAGTTCTAAACCTCTTTTTCTATTTGTCCTTTAAATATGAGTCAAAAAGGCTAGTAGTTTATTAGCTATAACTAAAATATAATTTGTAGGAGGAATTTTTATGTAACCATTGTTAAAAACAAATTAATTCAATAGAGAATGCGCCTCAGAGCAAGACTATATGTGGATATACGTAGTGTTTTTATGTGAAATATAAAATTTGAGCCTTTGTGTTAATTAAATATATAATTATCTAAAATTAAATTAATATAATTATATATTTAAAATTGTATATGCTTGTGCATTATTTTATTCACCCATTCCACCAACCAGTATGACCACGAATAATGAAATGATTTTGAATGAAAGAATGTCGATAATAGGTATATTTACAAGAAATTTCATGTTAATTAAATCCATTATGTTACGGAATTTTTTAAGGAGAAGTGGTAGAAGTCCCACTTCTGATTGTTTAACAGTGGACTGAAAAAGCCTACACACATTGTTGGGACCAAACATCACTGGCCATAGATGTGTCAGATGTCCTCATGGATCTTATTTATATCTAATTTTTATTATTCAAGTTCATTTTAATCATAATGTAGACCGGAATCTGTTTTTGTTACTTATGCAAGCACTCTCTCTTTTTTTAAATTAATTAATGGATTTCTCATTTATTCAGGAAGTCTCTAATGGCATTTGGGGGAGGGGAAGTTTATTAGTTCCTTCCTGAGTAATGCAGTTTTTATTTCCTGTTGAAACTGTGGTCTCAGCCAAAAACCAGTGTTGGGTGGAAGAAAGGATTAATAAAAAAGGGTAGGAGAGAAGCAGGGAAAGCAAGCAGGAAAGGATAGAGGGAGGAAAGGCTTGGAAGAAAAGAAGAGAAAGCAAAAAAGGAAAAGAAAGTTAACTATACAAACATTTAGTTCACTTGTATAAAAAGTAAATACATTGTAAATTGTTCTGCTAAAACAGCAACATCCTGTCCTTATCTCATTTCTACTCCCTGCTGCCTCTATTTCCTGCTGCCCTGATGATCATATTTTATTTATATATAAATATATGAAGCAATATGTTTATTTTGATGATGTTTGTTACTGAATTTCTAAGTAATTAAACATAAAGGAGAATTATTCTAGTTATAAATTTTTCTGAGTTTTTATATGATCACGGGAAAATAACCATTTCTATAACTTTATAAGTTTACTTCAGTAATGATTTTTTTTTGATGCTATGAGTCAAGAAAATGTCCAGCCCAAGTCTGGGTTTTGGGGAGTGGCTGGTATGTAGTGTGTGGAGAGGTGCAGGGTGGAGTGTATCACAGTCTCGCTATTTCCCTTATAAAATAAACTCTTTCTGAAAGATTCTTATATTTGTAGACTTGATCTCTCAGCCTTTGAAATTTGTATAAATATTTAACTTGTCTAGAGAAAATAAGACATAAAAGGTAGTTACAGAGACCAGGGTCACGAGTGAAATAATAGGTTTTGCATGTACATTTCATGTTGGCTCTCCTTAACCTTATAATCCATAGTGAGGAAGGTAAATTCAGTGTTGCTGTTAAATCACTGAGCTTCAGTGACTCACCCAAGGCCTCATGGACAATAGGCGACTGCTAGGGTTGAATGAGAATTCATACCTCCTCTTCCGATTCTCAGCAGTCATGGAGTCTGATTATCATCATCATTTCCTGAACCGCTACTGTGCTGGAAGTGCTCCTGACAGTTTGTATCCTCCGTCAGAAGCTGTGACCTATTTTTAATGTTGCTTTTTCAGGTAAAGAGATAATATTACATGCTGTGTAATATTATCCATTGCTGTATAAATGGATGAAGAAGAATTTATAAACTCCAGACCTTCTTAGCATTTTCATGCTCTTTATAATTACTAAAAAAGTCTATCACTATTTGAGTCACAGGTTAACTAAAAAAATTAAAGAATCCCAACTGTATTTTTGTTCTACTAATTCCTCTTCACATGCACACCTTTACATTATTTTCTGTAAATCCTGTTTTACTTTTTTTTCTTTTTTCTTTCTTTCTTTCTTTTTTTTTTTGAGATGTAGTCTTGCTCTGTTGCCCACGCTGGAGTGCAGTGGCATGATCGCAGCTTACTGTATCCTCTGCCTCCTAGGTTCAAGTGAGTCTTGTGCCTCAGCCTCCCGAGTAGCTGGGATTACGGGCATGTGTCACCACGCCTAGCTAATTTTTGTGTTTTAGTAGAGACAGGGTTTCACCATGTTGGTCAGGCTGGTCTCAAATTCCTGTCCTCAAGTGATCCACCCACCTGAGCCTCCCAAAATTCTGGGATTACCAGACATGAGCCACTGTGCCCGACCTTTACTTTGTTTTGACTCTGTAAATTTCTGGTTTCTTAATACAGTTTCTGATGATAATTAAATATTAGGTTCACTCTACTCTTAAGTATAGGTATTTATTCTAAATATATATTATAGGAACCCAGCTATGTCATATGGATTTGAGAACTAGCATTAAACATACTTTTGGCTCTTGTTTGCTTATGTATCTCTCTATACAAGAATTAGCACAAATATTGATATACTCATTTACCAAGATAATGTTATTAATTTTATGCTGCAAAGCAAAATAAGCCATATCCAATATTTTCCTAATGTCAAGTGAGTGTAACTAGAAAAGGAATGTAAGCGAGATCACAGTGTGTGAAGTGTGAGTTGATACACTGATACCTTTTATGATTCAATTAAATGTTTTCAGAAAATAGCCTCTTCAAATTCTTAGAAATTCCCTAAGAAATGTACAAGGAGCTTCAAAATGTATAATTACTTTAGATCTATTTAATAGTTGTCAACATTTTAAAACAATAGTCTTGTAGATATTTTTTAAGCACCAGGACAATGACATAAAAATAAGCATAAATTGTAATCATTTCTAGATTTAATAAATATTCATTTTTACATTCTACAAAACTTAATTGTTTTTAGCACTGAAATATAATTACTAAATGTCAGGTGACCAGCAAACAATTTAAATAAGATTTACGTTGAGAGCTTTACTGGAAGAAATGCAGTTACATTTCTTTATTTTGGTAAATAAGTAATAAATACTTTTATTTTAATAAATAACAGAATGCAAGTGGAAAATTCCCCCATGGAATCACTTGTTTTTCAAGCCTTCCCATTGAGAAAGACTGATTCTAGACTGACTGTCAGAATTTTAGAGATTAACGTTATATAAAAGTATTTGCATTTCTAAAACTTTAAAATCATGAGTATGATAAAATTCCAAAAATGGATACCTAAGGTGCTTCACTTGAAATACCATTAATTAGGAAAACTATGATTTTGCTTATGTTGAATATCCTCTGCAAATAAAATAATCAGATTTATTGTTATCAAGCAGATACATATACTTAAGAAAAATAAGGTCTTTTTTTCTAATTCTTAAAACCGAATGTATTTTTAGTGTAGTGAAATAATACAGGAAAAAATTTTAAAGGCCAAATAATTTGTTGTTTTAATAGTGAAAAGCAATTGATTCCTAGTTAGTTATAATAATAACATGAACATTCTTTGTCTATGATTTCTTTTTTTTTTTTTTTTTTTTTTTTGAGACGGAGTCTCACTCTGTCGCCCAGGCTGGAGTGCAGTGGCCAGATCTCAGCTCACTGCAAGCTCCGCCTCCCGGGTTTACGCCATTCTCCTGCCTCAGCTTCCCGAGTAGCTGGGACTACAGGCGCCCGCCACCTCGCCCGGCTAGTTTTTTGTATTTTTTAGTAGAGACGGGGTTTCACCGTGTTCGCCAGGATGGTCTCAATCTCCTGACCTCGTGATCCGCCCGTCTTGGCCTCCCGAAGTGCTGGGATTACAGGCTTGAGCCACCGCGCCAGGCCTTTTTTTTTTTTTTTTTGAGACAGTCTTGCTCTGTTGCCCAGGCTGGAGTGCAGTGGTGTGATCTCTGTTCTGCTCACTGCAAGCTCCACCTCCCGGGTTCACGCCATTCTCCTGCCTCAGCCTCCCGAGTAGCTGGGACTACAGGTGCCTGCCAGCTGATTTTTTGTATTTTTAGTAGAGACAGGGTTTCACCATGTTAGCCAGGATGATCTTGATCTCCTGACCTCGTGATCCACCTGTCTTGGCCTCCCAGAGTGCTGGGATTATAGGTGTGAGCCACCGTGCCTGGCCAGTATTGTACATTTTTTAATATATTCCGTAGCCCATTTTAGTAAGTTCACTGGAGAAGAGGTAGGAGTTTTGAGTCATTTCACTTTAATTCATGCAAATGTCATGAAATACTACTTGGGCAGAAGTAATATACATTAGATCCATAGTTAGAATATTTTTCTTAAGAAATCAAGAACTGGTATAGTGCTGTCTGAACATATATTTCTTAAGTATATTTTACTATTAGAACAGTTCACAACACAATTGAGTAGAAAGTTCAGAGATTTCCCATATACCCCTCTGCCTCTAACACACAACCTCTTTTATCAACATGCTGCACCCACAGTGGTACATTCGTTATGATCAATGAACCTGCATTGACACATTATCACCCAAAGTCCACAGTTTACATTAGGGTTCACTTTTGTTACTGTATATTCCATGGGTTTATATAGTAACATACAGAATAGTTTCACTGCCCTAAAAATCTTTGTGTCCTGTCTTTTCATCCCTCCCTTCCTCCAGCTGTTGGCCTTTTTTCACTGTCTCCTTTTGCCTTTTCCAGAATATCATATAGTTGGAATCATACAGTATGTAGCCTTTTCAGATTAGTTTCTTTCACTTAGTAATATGCATTTAAGTTTTCTCAGCTGGGCACAGTGGCTCATATGTGTAATTCCAGCATCTTGTGAGTCCAAGGCAGGAGGATCACTTGAACCCAGGAGTTTGAGACCAGCCTGGGCAACATAGCAAGACATCGTCTCTACAAAAAATAAAAACAAAAAAATTACCTAGACATGGTGGCACATTCTTGTAGTCCTAGCTACTTGGAAGGCTGAAGCGGGAAGATTGCTCAAGCCCAGGAGTTGAAGGTTGCAGTGAACTATGATTGTGCCACTGCACTCCAGCCTGGGCAACAGAGTGAGGTCATGTCTCAAAGGAAAAAAAATGTTTTCTGCATGTCTTTTCATGGCTTGATAGCTCATATCTTTTTAGCACTGAATAATATTCCATTGTCTGGATGTGATACAGTTTATTTCTCTATTCACCTACTGAAGAACATCTTGGTTGTTTCTAAGTGTTGGCAATTATAAATAAAGCTGCTACAAACATCTATGTGCAGATTTTTGTTTGGGATTAGGTTTCTAACTCCTTGGGTAAGTACCAAAGAGAGCAGTTGCTGGATCATATGGTAAAAGTATGTTTGGTTTTGTAAGAAACTGCCAAACTGTATTCCAAAGTGGCTGCGCCATTTTGCATTTCCACCAGCAATGGATGAGTTCCTGTTGCTTCAAATCCCCACCAGCATTTTATGGTGTTGTAAGTGTTGTAGATTTTGGCCTGAACATGTATTTCTTTTTTTTGGCCAAGATTTGCCCTTTACTATAAAAGCCCAAACTATGAATGATTATCAGTCTTGGTGAAAACTTTTAACAATCATAAGATTGGCATTGTGTTAGAAGGCAGATTTCTTTTGAGAAGTCATTTTTTCTAGAAATCGTTGATCAATAAATTCACTGACTTTTCTGTTCTCCAGTAGCCTGTCCAAAAGTTATGGATTCATAATATTTTACTAAAATTAATGGAGAGGAAAACTAGAAGTGATAGTTGTTCTAAGAAAATTAGTATTTTAACCAGGCTAGTAGTTTTATGTTTGGATATATGTGAACAGTTCTAATGAAAAATATTTTCCCTTTGACCTCAAAGATGTAAGAGTAACTCAAGCCTAAAAAAGACTAAATCTCTTGAAAGTTAAAGTTGAAGACACCGAGAAAGTATTTATATGCCTTCTGGCAGCAGCATTTTTTGTTGTTGTTTGTCTAGTTAGTCCCCTGGCATAAAGAAAAAAATAGACATTTGCAAATTTCACCTAAAAATTACTCTTATATCAGTAAACATTTTATTGGGTTGAAGTATAGAATAATCAGTCTGAAAGGGATCATTGTGCAATGTAAATTAACGATCAAGAATGCAAGCTTTGGAATTAGAACTGAATTTAAAATTGTGATTTTGCTACTTAGTAACACGTGACCTTGGACAAGTTGTGTAAAGTTATGTGTGGCATAGCTTCCTTATTTGTAAAGTAGGAAAGATAATGCCTATTCGTTGCTATTATAATGATTAAATGAGATTACGTAAAGTACTTGGTACAATGCCTAATGCTCAGTAGGTGATTAATAAATGGTAGCCATTGTTCTTGATCAGCCAGGCTTGTACTTAAACATTCCCTTTAAAACTATTAAAGGAAAAAAGAAGGAAGGGGAATTTCATCTGATCAACTAGCTTGTGCTTAAACATTCCCTTTAAAACTATTAAAGGGAAAAGGAAGGGAAGGGAATTTCATCTAGCTCACCAAGAATGGAGTGGACATTGGATTCGGGGAGCAAAGGCCTATGACAAA
This sequence comes from Rhinopithecus roxellana, assembly GCF_007565055.1. Classification (NCBI taxonomy): domain Eukaryota; kingdom Metazoa; phylum Chordata; class Mammalia; order Primates; family Cercopithecidae; genus Rhinopithecus; species Rhinopithecus roxellana. The sequence continues at coordinate 144,598,407 of NC_044551.1, forward strand.
GAAATTAAAACTAAAATACTCTGTCTGCCTTTTTATAAATCAGTTTTTCTCTTCATGCCACTTCTGTAACAACTTTTGTGATATCAGAATTAAAGATTGTTTATTAACACAGTTTTCCCTTTTAATTTGCCATATATTGTCTTTTGTATTATGCAAGGGTTAGCACTTGTCTAAGCTGACCTGCTACGCTCCTGAAAGCGCGAAATGTGTCTTGTTCATTGTATATATATCCCAGAGTATATCACACTTAATATGTAATCAACAAGTATATATGAATTCCATGAATCTCAGTTGTTGTGTGTACTGTGCCTGAGAGGCAGAAGAACTTGGTTTGTTATCAGCTTGACCAAAAATCAGCTATGTGGTGATATTTTCAGACTTTATTCACACAACTAATTATTTTTATTACTATTGTTAGTATTACTACTACTAATTACTTCTATTACTGTTCCTTAAAATAGTATTTGTGTGTTTTTTATTAGTCAAGGTAGGGAAGTGGTTGTAAAAAAAATCCCAAATTTCAGTGCCTTAATACAATAAAAGTTTATTTCTTACGTTATGTCACAGTCTACTATGGGTAGGATTGCCAGATAAAATACAAGATGCCCAGTTAAATTTGAATTTCAAATAAGCAATAAACAATTTTTGTTGTAAGTATATCCTAAATATTGGATACATATATAGGTGTGTCTTTAATACTGCATAAGGCATATTTATACTAAAAAAGTATGTGTTTATCTGAAATTCAATTTCAGCTATGCTCTCTGTATATTTATTTGTTAAAGCTGGCCACCCTAAAGTATAGAGGAGTGATGATGGATAGAAGAGGTGGGTGGCTTTACTTTATACAGTCAGTGAGAGTCTCATACTCCTTCCCTCACATAGTCCTACCATATGTTGGGTCTTATCCTCCTCTATGTTCAGTCCATGTGTGGAGAACAGCAGAGCATAATATATGGGGGATTGTGTGTGAGGTTTCATGGGCCAAACTTGGAAGCACCTTGTTATCACTTCCACCCACTTTGTACATATTTGCCATAATTCAGTCACATGACCTCTGCTCACATAAAGGAGGGCTGGGAAATGTAGTTTGGCTGTGAGTCCAAGAAGCAAAAACAGGTTTAGTGAGCATCCAGTCTCTACCATATTCCTTTCTTTGTTCACTAAATCAGTGGCATTAGTGTTACTGTTTTTATTTTTCTTTTTTTTTTTTTTTTTTTTCGTTTTGAACAATTAGGGTATCAGCACATTTACTCTTAGTTTTGTTCTCCCCTGCAAAAACAAACAAAATCACAATGATTCCTTTTAAACTTCCCTTCTTATGTCTTTCTGTGGAATCATCAAAATGAGTGGTACTATTTCTCCAAAAAATACAAGTTAATACATGTTTAGGCAAAGTTCAAGAGACAGACCTGCTCATTTCTTGTCCTGAAATATGTTACAGGGTGTCCGGTTATACAGCTGGTTAATGAAAACATGCCTGATTGCCTTCCAGAGTCAAAGAGGCTTCACTTGACAATAAGAAATAAAGGTGGGCTAGGCGCAGTGGCTCACACCTGTAATCCAAGCACTTTGGGAGGCTGAGGCAGGTGGATCACAAGGTCAGGAGTTCAAGACCAGCCTGGCCAAGATGGTGAAACCCTGCTCTACTAAAAATACAAAAATTAGCTGGGCGTGGTGGTGGGCGCCTGTAATCCCAGCTACTCGGGAGCCTGAGACAGAGAATTGCTTGAACCCAGGAGGCGGAGGTTGCCTCTGAGCTGAGATCACACCACAGCACTCCAGTCTGGGCGACAGAGCAAGACTCCATAAAAAGAAAAGAAAGAGAGAGAGAGAGGAGAAAGGAAAGGAAGAGAGAGAAAGAAAGAAAGGTGGAAGTTTGGTGTCGAAGAGAAAGAATTGCATCATGAAAATAGAGTCAGTGAGCATATAAGTAGATTATTGTTTATAATTATATATTGTTTCAGTATTGCACAGCAAGCATATCCATTTTATTTATATTACATTGTTTTGGAAAACTCTAGATATACTTAGTAGTTATATTTGATTTAAAGGGTAGAAAAAAATTAGTAATTTGGATGTCTTGTTTTAAATGACATTTGTTTGTTTCTTCATTCTTTCGTTTAGCAGATAATTATTGAATGCCTACTATTTGTAGGATATAGCATGTATAGTTGAAGCTGTACATGAGTATCCATAATCACTGTGATAGGAATTCTTTTTTTTTCAACTTTTATTTTAGATTCAGACGATACATGTGTAGGTTTGTTACCTGGGTATATTGCATGATGCTGAGGTTTAGGGTATGAATGATCTCATCACCCCAGTACTGAGCATAGTACCCAATAGTGAGTTTTTCAACCCTTGCTCCCTCTCTTTCTCCCCACTCTGGTAGTCTCCAGTGTCTATTGCTGGCATCGTTATGATCATGAGTACCCATTGTTTAGCCCCCACTTCTGAGTGAGAACATGTGGTATTTGGTTTTCTGTTCCTGAATTAATTTGCTTAAGATAATGGCCTCCAGCTGCATCCATGTTGTTGCAAAGGACACTTCTATTAGTCTGTTCTTACACTACTATAGAGATACTACCTGAGACTGGGTAATTTATAAACAAAGGAGTTTTAATTGACTTACGTTCCGCATGGCTGGGGAGGACTCAGGAAGCTTACAATCATGGTGAAAGGGGAAGCAGGCACCTTCTTCACAAGGCTGTAGGAGAGAGTATGAGCATGTTGGCCAGGCACAGTGGCTCACGCCTGTAATCCCAGCACTTTGGGAGGCTGAAGCAGGAGATTGCTTGAGCCCGGGAGGCAGAGGTTGCCAGTGAGCTGAGATTGTGCCACTGCACTCCAGCCTGGCTGACAGAGCAAGACTGTGTCTCAAAAAAAAGAGGAACTGTCAAATACTTACAAAAACCATCAGATTTCATGAGAATTCATTATCACAAGAACAGCATGGGAGAAGCCACCCCCATGATCCAATCACCTCCCACCCGGCCCTTCCCTCAACACGTGGGGATTATGAGGATTACGATTCCAGATGAGATTTGGGTGAGGTCACAGCACCAAACCATATCAATGTGACTTTGTTCTTTTTTATGGATGCGTAGTATTCCATGGTGTATATGGAATATATACCATGTATATACACCATGGAATACTATACATCTATTTTCTTTATCCAGTCCACTGTTGATTGACACCTAGGTTGATACCATGTCTTTGCTATTGTGAATAGTGGTGCTATGAACATATGAGTATATGTGTCTTTTTGGTAGAGTGATTTATTGACTTTTGGTTATATGCCAAGTAATGGGATTGCTGGGTTGAATGATAGTTCTGTTTTAAATTCTTTGAGAAATCTCTAAACTGCTTTCCACAGTGGCTGAACTAAATTACATTCCCACTAACAGTATATAAGCATTCTCTTTTCTTCATAGCCTCACCAACGTGTTTTTTTGTTGTTGTTTTTTTTGACTTTTTATTAATTGTCATTCTCACTTGTATGAGATGGTGTCTCTTTGTGGTCTTGATTTGCATTTCTCTGATGATTAGTGATGTGGAGCATTTTTTCATGTGTTTGTTGACCGCTTGTGTGTCTTCTTTTGAGAAGTGTCTGTTCATGTCTTTTGCCCATATTTTAATGAGGCTATATGTTTTTTGCTTGTTCAATTAAGTTCCTTATTGATTCTGGATATTAGACCTTTGTTGGGTGCAGAGTTTGTGAATACTTTCTACCATTCTGTAGGTTGTTTGTTTACTCTGTTGATAGTTTCTTTGCTGTGCAGAACTTCTTTAGTTGAATTAGGTTCCGCTTGTCAATTTTTGTTTTTGTTGCAATTGCTTTTGAGGACTTAGTCATAATTCTTTGCCACGGACAAAGTCCAGAATGGTGTTTCTTAGTGTTTTTTTTTTTTTCCAGGATTCTTATAATTTGAGGTTTTACATTGAAAGCTATACTTTATTTTGAGTTATTTTTTGTATATGGTGAAAGGTAGGGGCCCAGTTTCATTCTTCCACATATGGCTAGCCAACTATCCCAGCACCATTTATTGAATAGTGAGTCCTTTTCCCATTTAGTATTTTTGTCTACTTTGTCAAAGATCACATGGCTGTAGGTGTGCAGCTTTATTTCTGGGTTCTCTATTCTGTTCCATTAGTCTATGTGTCCCTTTTTGGAGCAGTACCATGCTGTTTTGGGTTATTGTAGCCTTACAGTATAGTTTGAAGTCAGGTAATGTGATGTATCTGGCTTTGTTTTTTACACTTAGGATTGCTTTGGCTATTTGGACTCTTTTTTGGTTCTGTATGAATTTTAGAATCATTTGTTCTAGTTCTGTGAAAAATGACGTTGGTAGTTTGGTATGAATAGCATTGAATCTATCAAGTGCCTTAGGCAGTATGACCATTTTAATGATACTGATTCTTCCAATCTGCAAGCATGAGATGTTTTTACATTTGTTTGTGTCTTCTATGACTTCTGTTCTCAGTGTTTTGTAGTTCTCCTTGTAGAGATCTTTCACCTACTTGGTTAGATATATTCCTAGGTATTTTATTTTTTTGTGTGGCTACAGTAAATGGGATTGCATTCTTGGTTTGGCTCTCAGCTTGAACATGATTGGTATATAGAAATGCTACTGATTTTTTTCCGTTGAATTTACGTCCTGAAACTGTACTGATGTGGTTTATCAGCTCCAGAAAACTTTTGGCAGGGTCTTTAAGATTTTCTAGCTATAGAATCATATTTGCATAGAGAGATAGTTGGACTTCTTTTCCTATTTGGATGCTTTTTTTTTTTTTTTAACTTTCTGTTGCCCAATTGCTCTGGTTAGGACCTCCAGGAATTCTAATATTTAACCCTTAATATTGAATCAAGTTACATTTCATGTCATGCTTTTTGAGTGATTTACAGGTGCATCTCAGAGATACTACAGTTTGGTTTCAGAGCACCACAGTAAAGTGAATATTGCCATAAACTGAGTCACGCACATATTTTGTTTCTTTTATAGGGCATATAAAAGTTATGTTTACATTATACTGTAATCTATTAAGCATGCAATAGCATTATACCTAAAGAAACAATGTACATACCTTAGTTCCAGAATCTACAAGGAACTTAATCAAATTTACGAAAAAAAAAACACCACCATGAAAAAGTGGGCAAAGGACATGAATAGACATTTTTCAAAAGAAGACATTTATGCAGCCAACAAACACATGAAAAAAAGCTCATCATCACTGGTCGTTAGAGAAATGCAAATCAAAACCACAATGAGATACCATCTGATGCCAGTTAGAATGGCGATCGCTAAAAAGTCAGGAAACAACAGATGCTGGAGAGGATGTGGAGAAATAAGAACACTTTTACACTATTGGTAGGAGTATAAATTAGTTCAGCCACTGCGGAAGACAGTGTGGAGATTTCTCAAGGATCTGGAACCAGAAATACCATTTTTCCCAGTGATCCTATTACTGGGTATATACCCAAAAGATTATAAATCATGCTACTATAAAGACATATGCACACGTATGTTTATTGCGGCACTATTCACAATAGCAAAGACTTGGAACCAACCCAAATGTCCATCGATGATAGACTGGATAAAGAAAATGTGGCACATATATGCCATGGAATACTATGCAGCCATAAAAAAGGATGAGTTCATGTCCTTTGCAGGGGCATGGATGAAGCTGGAAGCCATCATTCTCAGCAAACTAACACAGGAACAGAAAACCAAACACCGCATGTTCTCAGTCATAAGTGAGAGTTGAACAATGAGAACACATGAACACAAGGAGGGGAACATCACACACTGGGGCCTGTCGGGGTGAGGGGCTAAGGGAGGGATAGCATTAGGAGAAATATCTAATGTAGAGGATGGGTTGATGGGTGCAGCAAACTACCATGGCACGTGTATACCTGTGTAACAAACCTGCACATTCTACACACGTATCCAAGAACTTAAAGTATAATAAAAAAATTATTGCTAAGAAATGCCAGCAATTCTCTGAGCCTTCAGTGAGTCATAATCTTGTTGCTATTGGAGGGTCTTGCCTTGATATTGATGGCAGCTGACTGATCAGAGTGGTAGTTGCTGAATGCTGGGGTGGCTGTGGCAGTTTCTTAAAATAAGACAGCAATGAAGTCTGCCACATTGAATGACTTTTCCTTTCACAAATGATTTCTCTATAGCATACACTACTGTTTGATGGCATTTGACCCACAGTAGAACTTCTTTCAAAATTGAAGTCAGTTTTAGTCTTAAACCTTGCCACTGCTTTATCAACTCAGTTTATGTAATATTCTAAATCTTTTGTAATCATTTCAGCAATGTTCACAGCATCTTCACCAGGAGTAGATTCTATCTCAAGAAACCACTCTCTTTGCTCATCCATAAGAAACACTCATCTGTCAAGTTTGATCATGAGATTGGCAGCAATTCAGTCACATCTTCAGGCTCCACTTCTAATTTTAGTTCTCCCTCTGTTTCCATCACATTTGCAGTGACTTCTTCCACTCAAGTCTTGAACCTCTTAAAGTCATCCACAAGGGTTGGAATCAACTACTTCCGAACTCTAGTTTATGTTACTATTTTAATCTCCTCCCATGAATCATGAATGTTCTTAATACCATCTAGAATAATGAATTATTTCCAGAAGGTTTTCTGTTTACTTTTTCCAGACCCATCAAAGGAATCACTATTTGTGGCAGCTAAAGCCTTATTAAATATATTTCTTAAATACTAAGTCTTGAAAGTCAAAGTTATGCCATGATCCATAGGCTGCAGAATGGATGTTGTGTTTGCAGTCAGGAAAACAACATCAGTCTCCTTGTATATCTTCATCAGAGCTCTTGTGTGATTAGATGCATTGTCAATGAACAGCAGAGGACTTCTGTGTAGCAGGTCTCAACAGTGGGCTTCAAATATTCAGTAAACCATGCTGTGAACAGATGTGCTGTCACCCAGGCTTTGTTGTCCATTTATAGAACACAGGCAGAGTAGATTTAGAGTAATTCTGAAGGGCCATAGGATTTTCAGAATGGTAAATGAGCATTGGCTTCAGCTTAAAGCCCCCAGCTGCATTAGCTCCTAACAAGAGAATCAGCCTAACAAGAGAATCAGCCTTTGAATATTTGAAAGCATGCACTGACTTCTGCTCTCTAGCTGTGAAAGTTCTAGATGCCATCTTTCAATAGAAGGCTGTTTCATCTACATTGAAAATCTGTTGTTTGGTGTAACCACCATAATCAGTGATCTTAGCTAGATCTTCTGGATACGTGGGTACAGCTTCTACATCAGCACTTACTGCCTCACTGTGCACCGTTTGGTTCTGAAGACAGCTTCCTTCCTTAAACTTCGTGAACCAATTTCTGCCAATGTCAGACTTTGTCTGCCATTCTCTTACCTCTCAATTGAAGAGACTTAGGGCCTTGCTCTGTATTCAGCTTTGTCTTAAGGACATGTTGTGGCTGGTTTGATCTTCTATCCACATCACTAAAACTTTCTCCATATAAGCAGTAAGGCTGTTCTGCTTTCTGTTTTGCTTTTGCTTCACTGGAGTAGCACTTATAGTTTCCTTCAGGAACTTTCCCTTTGCATTCACAACTGGACTGTTTGGTATAAGAGGCCTAGCTTTTGGCCTCTGTTGGCTTTTGACATGCCTTACTCACTGAACTTGATCATTTTTAGCTTTTGATTTAAAGTGAAAGATGTGCAACTTTTTCCTTTTACTTGAAACACTTAGGGGCCATTATAGGGTTATTAAATGGCCTACTTTTAATATTATTGTCATTTTTAGCTTTTGATTTCAAATGGGAGATGTGCAACTTTTTCCTTTTACTTGAACACTTAGAGTCCGTTATAGGATTATTAGTTGGCCTAATTTCAATATTGTTGTGTCTCAGGGAATAGGGAAGCCTGAGGAGAGGGACAGAGACAGGGAACAGCCAGTAGGTAAAGCACTCAGAACACACCCATCTATGGATTACGTTTGTCTTGTATGGGCATGGTTCACGGTGCCCTACAATAGTAACATCTCAGGTCACTGATAACAGATAATCATAACAGATATAATGATAATGAAAAAAATTACAAGAATTACCAAATGTGACAGAGACCTGAAGTGAGCACATGCTATTGGATAAATGATGAATGGAGACTTGCTCAAGGCATGGTTGCCACAAACCTTGAATTTGTAAAAACAAACAATAACAACAAAAACAACCACAATATCTGTGAAGTGCAATAAAGTGAGGTACGTCTCTATTCAGTGATGATGGACTTTTTAAATCCCAAAATAAGCTGTCTTCTGTTTCTCATGATGGTCACTGAAATTTCAAAATGTCTTTCTAGAGTTAAGGATACCATCTGTGGGTTAGTTACAGAACAGGCAAATTCATATGAGAATTGTCTCAGATCTCATCAGCATTGTCTTCAGTCCAACTAAAAGCATCCCTCCCTCCCATAAGAAGAAAAATAGGTCATCAATAGTTAAGAAGATTTTTAGGTAAGTTAACCTTTAGCTGTTCATCATAGAAATCCCCCAATAAAATTTGGATTTTATTAAGCAATAAAGTCAGACAAGCCCAGTGAGATCAGAGCATGTTAAGGATATTAATCACAGTCCCTCACTTTTTTTGAGAAAGTCAACAAATGAAATTTTAAAATGTTTCAAAATTCCTTTTAGAAAATGAATCTAATCTTTCCTAAAATAGAAATCAAGTGCTACAATTTTGTTTTGTTTTGTTTTGAGACAGTCTCGCTCTGTCCCCCAGGCTGGAGTGCAATGGCAGGATCTCGGCTCACTGCAACCTCCGCCTCCTGGGTTCAAGCTATTCTCCTGCCTCAGCCTCCCAAGTAGTTGGGATTACAGGCAAGCACCACCACGCCCTGCTAATTTTTTGTATTTTTAGTAGATATGGTGTTTCATCATGTTAGCCAGGATGGTCTCGATCTCCTGACCTCATGATCTGCCTGCCTCAGCCTCCCAAAGCACAATATTTTTACCATGTAGTAACACACACTGTTTCAGTACCACAATATCTGAAAATAAGGTAATTTTTCCTGTCCTGTGATAGAGTTAAGTGCATAGGTGAAGTTTTTAAAAAGATCTTGTTTACTTCCAAGTTTTGGCAATTGTGAATAAAGCTACTGTAAACATCTATGTGCAAGCTTTTGTATGGACACAGTTTTCAACTCCTTTGGCTAAATACAAAGAAGAGCAACTGCTGAATCTTATGGTAAGAATATATTTAGTTTTTTAAGAAGTTACTGGGGCCTATCAGACGGGTGGAGGTTGGGAGGAGAAAGAGGATCTAATAGGTACTAGGCTTAATACCTGGGTGATGAAATAACCTGTACAATGAACCTCCATGACACAAGTTTAGCTATCTAACAAACCTGTATGTGTACCCCCGAGCTTAAAATAAAAGTTAAGAAAAGAAGTTACCAGGTTTTCTTCCAAAGTGGTTGTATCATTTTGCATTTTGAAGGAGAGTTCCTGTTGCTCCATATCCTTACCAGCATTTTATGTTGTCATTGATCTACATATTGGCCATTCTAATATGCATGTAATGGAATCTCATTGTTTTAATTTGCATTTCCCCAATACCATATCATGTAGGATCTCTTTTCATATGCTCATTTGCCATCTGTATATCTCCTTTGCTGAGATGTCTGTTTGGGTCTTTGGCCCATTTTTATTGGGCTGTTTATTATTATTGCATTTTTTAAAGTTATTTGTATATTTTTGTAACAGTTCTTTGTTAGATATGCCTTTTGCAAATATTTTCTCCCAGTTTGTGGCTTGTCTTCTCACTCTCTTGACAATGTCTTTTACAGAGCAGAAGTTCTTTAATTCTAATGAAGTCCATGTTACAATTTTTTTTCATGGAATCATGCTTTTGGTATTGTTTCTTAAAGGTCATCTTGATTTTATTATATGTTATTATCTAGAAGTTTCATAGTTTTGCATTTTACATATCTGTGGTCCATTTTGATGTAATTTTTCTAAAGGGTGTAAAGTCTGTGTTTAGATTCATTTTTCTTTTTTTGCATGTGGATATCCCTGTTTTCTAGCAACACTTGTTGAAAAGACTGTCTTTTCTCCATTCTACTACCTTTGCTCTCTTGTCAAAATTCAGTTGACTATATTTATATGGGTCTCTCTCTCCTGTTCCATTGACCTAGTTGTCTATTTTTTTCCTGCCAATACCATATTATCTTGATTACTGTTATAGTCCGTTCTTCAAATTTGTTCTCCTTTTTTATTGTGTTGGCTATTTTGGGTCTTTTACCTATTCATATAAACTTTACAATTTGTTCATCAATAGCCACGAAATAACTTGGTTGTATTTTTATTGGGATTGTGTTTTAGCTATAGGTCACATTAGGAAGAACTGACATCTTGACAATATTGAGATATTGAGTCTTCCTATTCATGAACTTAGAATATCTCTCCATTTATTTAGTTCTTTGATTTCTTTCACATCAGCGTTTTGTAGCTTTCCTCATGTAAAATTTTATACATAATTTTATTAGATTTATACCTAAGTATTTCATCTTTTGGGGTAATAATGTAAATAGTATTGTGTTTTTTATGTCAAATTTTGTTTGTTCTTTGGTGGTTTATAGAAAAGCAATTGGCTTTCGTGTATCAACCTTGTATCCTCACACCTTACTGTAATTACTTATCATCACTTTCTTCTTGATTGCATGGTTTCTGAGAATTCAGATGTAATTTTTAACTTTGTTTCTCCATCAGTAAGGTGTGTGTGTGTGTGTGTGTGCGTATCTCTGGCTTCTTTCAGGATTTTTTCTTTATCTTCTATTTTCTGCAGTATAATTATGACATGCCTAGATGGAATTTTGCTTTATTTTGAGCATTTATCCCACTTAATATTCTCTGTGTTTCCTGGTTTTGTGGCCTTGTGTCTGACATTAATTTGGAGAAATTCTCAGTCATTATTGCTTCTGTTCCTTTCTCTCTTTATTCCTGTTGTATCTCCATTATACATATTTACACTTTTTGTAGTTGTTCCACAGTTCTTGGATATTCTGTTGTGTTTCTTAAGCCTTTTTTCTGTTGACTTTCCCGTTTTGAAATTTCTATTGCCATATCCTCAAGCTCAGAGATTGTTTCTTCAGGCATGTCTCATCTAGTAATAAAATCATCAAAGGCATTCTTTATTTGTGTAACAGTGTTTTTGATCTCTAGCATTTCTTTTTTATTCTTTCTTAGAATTTTCGTCTGTCTCCTTACATTGTCCATATGTTCTTGCAGTTTGTTTGTGTTATCCATTAGAGTTCTTTGCATATTAGTCATAATTGTTTTAAATTCCCAGTCTGATATTCCAACATCGCTGCCTTATCTGAGTCTGATTCTGGTGCTTGTTCTGTCTTTTAAAACGTGGTTTTTGCTTTTTAGTGTGCTTTATGATTATTTCTTGATAGCTGGACATTATATCCTGGGTAAAAGGAACTGCTGTAAATAGGCTTTCAGTAATGTGGTGGTAACTTGTTCTTCATAGTCCTATGATTAGGACTCAGTGTTTTAGTGAGCCTGTGCCTGTGGACTGTGAAATTTACAAGTGCTTCTCTGTGGACCTCATGCCACTCCATAGGTGGGGAAGACTGGCTAGAGTGGGCTGGATTTGAGTATTTTTGTTCCCTTAGGCAATTAGGCTCTGATAAAACCATAGCAGGTGAGGATCCGGTTAGTTTCTCTTGAGGGCAGGCCTTGTTAAGAATAGAATGCTCTGGGGCTGGGCGCGGTTGCTCACGCCTGTAATCCCAACTCTCAGAGAGGCAGAGGCGGGAGGATAGCTTGAGCCCAGGAGTTCGAGACCTGCCTGGGTAATATAGCGCGACCCCGTTCTCCACAAAAAGGAAAAAAAAAAAAAAGAATAGAATGCTCTGGAGTATTTCAGAATGGTTCTTTTTCCTTTTCCCTTGCTGGAAGCAAGGAGAGTATTCTCCAATATTTACTGTGAGAACCTTGTCAAGTCCCCAGAGACAAAACACAACCATTTAGAGGTCCCCCTATGACTGAGTTACCCTGGAATTATTGACTCTCAGATTTGTCTACAATGAACCTCCAGCAGTTAATCAGTTACAGTTTAGGTTTTCCTAACCTAGCACTGGTTCCAGGGGATGTTCTCATGAGTTTTGCTCAGGTAAATTGCCTGTCTGTATCTGCCTGTTTGTCTCTCCAGTTGTGGGGGCAGTGGTTTGCCTTGTGACCTCATCTGTCCTCTGGATCTAAGACAGGATTGTTGGGTTTTCAGTTTGTTCAGCTTTTTACTTTTTATTAGGTCAGAGTGGTGACTTTCAAGTACTTACATGGCATACCAGAACCCTGCTATCCTTCTTATTAAATATATGTTGTTGGATTCTAAATTCATATTTTGTTAAAGATACTTGTGTCTACATTTATGAGGGATGTTGATCTGTGTTTTCATTTCTTATATTTCCTTTTCTGATTTTACTGTCAGAGTAATACTCCCTCTGCCAGGATTTAGCTTTACCCCACAAACTTTGATATATTTGCATTATTACGCATTGTAATTTTTTAAAATTTCCCTTGCAATTTTGTCTTTTACCTATATGTTATTTAGAAGAGTATTTTTTAATTCCAAATGATTGGAGATTTTTCAGGTGCATTATGTTTTTTATTACTAGTTTTATTTTATTATGGTCAGATAACATACTTTGTGTATTGTCTTTTAAAATTTATTGAGACTTGTTTTATAGCACAGCATATGGTCTATTTTAGTGAATGCTTCAAGAATACACAATGAAAAGAATGTGTATTCTGCTATTTATGAGTGTAATATTTTGTAAATTTAACTAGATCTAGTTGATGTATAGATTGATTCTAGTATTTTATATTCTTACTAATTTTATGTCTACTTCTATCAGTTATTGAGAGAGAAATGTTAAAATCTCTACCTGTAATTGCAAACTTGTCTATTTCTTTTTTCAAGTCTGATAATCTTTGTTTCATGCACTTTAAACCTTATTAGATATAAAACATTTAATATTGTTTTGTCATTTTGGTCTGTTTACTCTCTTATTATTCTAAAACTGTCTTTATTTTTTTCTGTTATTCATTGTCCTGAAGTCTAATTTATCTGATATTTATACAAGTACCCTGCTTCTTATGATAATATTTGCAGGTATATTCTTTTCTATGCCATTAACGTTAACTTTTATTTGTCTTTATACGTAAAGTTGTTTCTTAGAGCAGCATATGTTGGATCTGGTTTTGTAACCCACTATGAATCTATACATTTTGTTGCAGTGTTTAGACCACTTATATTTACTTTTTAAAAATCTTTATTTTTGAATTATCTTTCATTTTGTTTTCCATTTATTTATATTCTCTAATCTTTGTCCCTTTTAGTATTAATTTTTACTATTTCATTTTCTCTCTACTGTTAGGTATACTTCTTTATTATTTTTAGCAATTGCTCTAGAACTTAAATATCTGCAATATAATTTTCCTTGAAAACAACGTTCAGACTTAGAAAATTGTGGCTGATGTGGACTGTGTAGATAAATTGATTAATCAGTCACTGAATTTTGTAGTTTGAAGATGGTAGTTTTAAAACAAAAATTAATGAATACTGCTTTATAAAATAGTACTATATAAAGTATTAATTTTCACATCTGGCCTTTTTATTATCACTTCTTCCTCCACCCTAAGGAACATTTTTTCATCAAATACACTTTTTCCTTTAGGTGTACATTTCCAGCGTAAACTTGGCTCTGTATATGCCTTGACAGTACTGCTCTTCACTCATCAATTGATAACTTTTCATAGCATCTGTTTCAAATATCTTCTTTCCAAATGCTCTCTATTCCATTTCCTCTCAATAACAGCTGATAACTTCATATCTCTTTTGACAGAGAAAACTGAGAACATTTGGAATGAGATGCATGATACACTGCTTTCACCTCAACTCATTTCTGCTTTCTTCTCCAATAGGTGATGATAATCTCATCCTCCTTGCTGTCTCAGAAGAGATGCCCTCTTCCTTTCCTAACATACCCCCTGCGCTATGCTCAGAATTTCATGTTTCTTAGGGACCCTGATCTCCTAATTTATCTTTCTCTTGCACTCTTTCCAAATCTGGACAAAACCTCCACTTTACTGTCTTGTTCATTTTAACTACCTTTTGATTTCTTTACTGTCTTTCTTATCTAGCATTTTAAAATGAATGGTCCATAGCCATTTCCTCTGTGTCCTTGGAATCTACTTTATTCTTCACATATTGTAATCTAGCTTTGACACTGAAGCCTCACAATAAGCATTCCACTTTTGCCTGGTTAATTCTTACCTTAAACACTGAGCTCTAGAATAATAATTTCCAAGAAGCATCCTTAAAACTTCCAGGATGGGCTCCTTGTGAATCTCTCTTTTGATTAGTTTATATACAGTTCCCGCTCTATATTAATTACTTTAGGACTATAATCTTGTCTTATTTATTTATATTCTGCCAGTGTCTGGTATATAAGCCCACAATTAATTTTTTTTAGTTTAACTGAAATTCATTATCTTTTCCTCTCTAAAAAATTTGATCAGTGTATCATTCAAGATTTTTAATCTTCCAGTTGAAATTATCTTATTTCTTTTTTTTTTTTTTTTTTTCCAGACAGGGTCTCACTCTGCCACTCAGGCAGAGTGCAGTGGCGTAGCCATGGCTCACTGACTGCAGTCTTGACCTCCTGGGCTCAAGTGATTCACCCACTTCAGCCTTCCTAGTAGCTGGGACTATAGGCATGCACCACCATGCCTACCTAATTTTTGTTTTGTAGAAATAGGTTCTTACTATGTTTCTGAGGCTGAACTGGATGCAAGCAGTCCTCCCACCTGGGCCTCCCAAATTGCCAAATTACAGGCGTGAGCCACCATGGGCAGCCTGAAATTATATTCTTTCTTGACTTCTACACTTGTTTGGTTTATGTCCACAAACTCTTTTTGGAAAACCTACTTTTTGCAAGTGTTTGGCACCATAAAATTATGATTCTGTATGTTTATACAGCTTTCAGTGAATGCATCTATAACAGCTACTGTGCACTTAGGTGCAAGAGATTCCAGGAGGAATAAGGCACAGCTCTTTCATTGACTCAAAGGAGAGAAGAACACTCAAAAGATTGTAATATGTACACTATACTATTCTGAATAGTTTGTGTTTTCTCCTATAGGAAGTAAGGTATCTTCATTTGTTTTAAAGTGTTCACTTGAAGAAGTGATTTGAATACATTTATGCTTATGAAAAGATAACTGTTGGCAGCCTGAAAGATAGATCTGAGGGAGAAGAAACAGGAGAAAAAAAACAAACAGGGTTGTGTAACGGTCATCAATAAGATGATGAAAACACTTGATTTTGATAGTGGCAGTGGGCAAGGATGGCAAAAATACCAAAGATATTTATCCAGCCTTGTCTTTTCATCCATGTTTCAGTTGTATGTTTCTCACTGGTCTCTAAAATACCTCTAATTATATATCAACTCAAATTCAACTAAGTAATGAAAATAATAGCCAATATTTATTGATACCTTACTTTGTGGTAGACATTGTTCTAATTGCTTTATCTATATTAACTCATTTAATCCCCCAGCAACTCTATAAGGCAGGTGCTGTTAATATACACATTATCTGAAGAAGGAACCATTGTAGAGTTTCAGTAACTGACCAGTGTCACACAGAACCCTTATTCTTCCTCTGTTTTTTAAAAAGCATAATGCTATATTGTCTGAAACCCGGCTTGATCATTTATCTTACCTTCTCTCCTATTTGCCTTCATTTCTCTGTATCGCTATCTCTACTGTCGACTTTTCTTCCTAACCTGGCAGTCTGCATCATTTTAAATGCTGGTTTCTTTGCTTTCAATTTTCCCTTATTCCTCTTCTTTTTACTGCCAGAGAAATATCACTATCATCATGTTATTGAGTTGATTCATGTCTTGGAAAGATGTAATAATTCTCTATCACTCATTGAATCAAATATGTCATAGTATTCAAGAATTCCCAGTAATTGGGCTCATATCATGAATCCAACTCTACGGTCCCCAAATTACCAAGGAGAGAACAGTTTCCTTTTTTCTGTAGTTCCAAAATCATTGCTTCCTTTGTGCATATCTGTGTTGTTCTAAGTTGAATTGTTTTTTATTCTTTTCCATCACTTCAACTTTTCTTCAAGATGTGGCTTAACCAAGACTCTCTTCCATGAAATTAAACCAATGTGTGGTTGTTTTCCCCTTTCTGTGAATTCTTCACCACTTATAATAAGGTGTGTTCTGACCTATCTATGCCTTTAGTAGAGCACTAGTCTCCCAGGTAATATGAAGAGGGTTGAGCCTGCCCTCATGACCAGCTTAACTGACCTGAGCTGCATCAAGCTGTTAGTGTGTGGAGGATAGGTGGCAATGTCTCTGCTTAGGCATAAATATGCAAGTTTCTCACAAACATATAAAGAATATGTAATATTTTTACCAAGGCAATGAAATGTACTACAACTTATGATAACTTCACCTCCAACCAGAATGTTATTTCCTTCAGAGAGATTTCTTTTTACTTTCCAATAAATGCAATTTAAGGAGTCAGAAAGACCATCATATGATTGATTTTACCCCATAGCTATGTTTTTACTACTCTATATTATACTTGATTCTACATATTACCTTACAGTGTTAAATAATAATTTCTTTCTTTTTCGGTACTACCAAAAATTTAGGAATAGTATCTTACATTCCACTCCACTCAACTTGGCACTTGCCAAGTCTCAGGTTAAAAGAGTGCTTGAAAAGAATGTGTATTTTTAATTTGTGAGTACGGGGCTTTATAAGTGTCCATTAAATGAAGCTTATTAATTGTGGGAAAATCTGATTTTCAGTCTATTTAATAAATCAGTTTCTAGGAGGTCTTCTAATCTCTCACTGTGATTATTGATTTGTTCATTTCTCTTTGCAATTTTGTCAGGTTTGCTTGATGAATCTTGAAGTTATATTGCTGTATGGATTAAAGATTGTTATAACTTGCTTGTAAATTGTTCCTTTCATTATAGAGTAAAGACCTTCTTTGTATCTACTAATGCCTTTTGCCTTAAATTTTATTTTGCTAAACAGTGCATCTAATCTTATCTAATTAAGTACGCATCAGTAGTGGTTTCACAATGAAAGAAATGATTATTTTATGGCTCCATTTTCAAAATGGTGTTTAAAACCATGTTAACATAGTGGGTATATGTGATTGGCAACCATATATTAGAACTTGATCTTGAAAATGAATTATGTGGGCATCTTACAGTAGTCAAATTGCTATTCAGATGAAATGATGTTAAAAACAGTTGACATTTCATATTTAATAGCACCATTGATTCATGTTCATCACTTAACATTGAATGTTAACATAAAGGTTGTGTAATTTATTCTAGTTTAATGTCCTTTAAAACTATCCAAGCCTGTTTAGAAGATAGTGAAGCAAGTATCAACTACATTGACTTCTGTCACTTTGTCTTCTGAGAACTTGATATACTTACTTGACATAAAATAGCACAAGCTACTTTAGATTTAAGACACTTAATAATTCTATAAATGACATACCATTTATTTTAGCCAGAAACAAAACATATCATCATAATATATTAAGTTCAGCCAGCTTCTACTGATCTCATGTCAGGCACTGCTAAGCACTATATATACAAAGGAAGAAAGCGGGCCTGTCCCTTTAGTGTTATTTTCGGACTGAAAACAAAATCTCAATATAATATGGTAGGTAACACAATAGAATTTATGCAAGAGTTACAGAAACCATACATTCTTATTCATAGTTTACTAATGGTGCTGCTATAATTACATATCTAAGATGGTGGTCAATTGCTTTTTCTGTAATACAGAAAAAAATATAAAAGAGGGACTTAAATTAGAACACATGATTTTTTATTTTTTTTCCTACTTTAAGTTCTGGGATACATATGTAGAATGCGTAGGTTTATTACAGAGGTATACATGTGCCATGGTGGTTTGCTGCACCTACCAACCCATCATTTAGCTTTTAAGCCCTGCATGCATTAGGTATTTGTCCTAACGTTCTCCTTCCCTCTTGTCCCCCACCCCCTGACAGGCCCCAGTGTGTGATGTTCCCCTCCCTGTGTCCATGTGTTCTCATTAGAACACATTAATTTAACACACAAAGTCAATAAAGCTATTAAACAAATTAGGGGGTGTGAAATTTCCTTTCTGGAAATACCTTCTAAAAATAGTTATTAGTAAATATTCTTGCTGAATGTTTTACATATTCTAAATTGAACTTATGCTTCTCCCATGCCTGTCTTTCACTCCTTCCCTCAGACTTGATTCATATCCTGTTACCTTTTCATTGCACTACTGCAGTGCTTACGCTAGAAATCCAGAAGCCTGCAATGCTTATGCTAGAAATCCAGAAGCCATCCGTGATACATCCTGCTTCCTAACCCCCTTTTGATTGGCCTTCATCAAATCCTGGCAGTTTTTACTTTGAATACATTTTCAGTCCATCTGCATTTCTTCTCCACTACTGCCCAAGTTCCTTCACTTTTCACCTGTACTACTCCAGAAGGCATCTTCTCTTGCCTTATCTCTTATCTATTTCATTTTCTCAAAGAGCCACCAGAGTTATCTATTTAAAATTGTACATCTGATGATCATGTGCTTACTTTCTCAAAACTTTTTGATAACTTCATATTGATCCTATAATAAAATCATCTCAGGTCATGCTTTGAAATCCCTGTGATTTAGCCACATTGACTTTTCTTAATATATCTTGTATTGTGTCGCTCCCCTCCCCACCCTATGCTCTTTACTTTTGAATTATTTTAATTTGTAATACTTTTAATTCTGTTGCCTTACTTTTTCTTTCTTTGTTTTTTTGTTTTTTGTTTGTAGGTTTGTTTGTTTTTTTGGCCTCCTTATGACCAATTCTTCAGGTCTCAGCCTGAAGAATATTTGTTACTTAGAGGAAACCTTCTTTAACCCTCTAAAGAACACCTTATTCTTCCTTTTTCTAATTTTTATCACACTGGCAAATATATATGTCATTGTCTTTTCCACCTCTAAGATTATAAGCGCCTGAGAACAAGAACAAGGTCTGCTCACCACAATGTCACATCTATAGTAGATGCAAATATTTGTTGGATTAAAAAACTTGCATTAATTAATGAAAATAATGAATTCAAAAGGTTGATTTAAAAATATATAAAGACCTAAAACATCTTAATTATATAATTTTTAATGCTATGATTTTTGAAATTAAATTCAAAGCCATTTTATATGAATAACTGTCATATTTAAATTTTTTACTTCAAAATATTTTATCCAGTCTTATTACTCAGTATTTCATAACACCATACCAAATGAATTTTGTCTGTTTCCAAAAAAATAAACTAACTCTTTTAGGATGAAGGTTTATTATTTTGAGAATATCCAAAAGAATGTACTGCAGTATGTGAAGGCATATCACCCTAAAATAGTAAAATATTATGATATAGTGAAATAACTTAAAATTTTTAGTGAAACATATTAATATTTAACAATTTGTTCTAGATAAAATTTACGAACTTTTTGAAATCTGTTATATTAGATGCATACTGTTTCAGATCTGTGCTAACAATAGTGTTAAGGGAAAAAAACTGAATTTTTTGACTTTAAATTTCTTCTTATGGGTTTAATTTCTGTAAATTTCAGAAGAAAAAGGTGAAACAGTGAAACAAATTGTTAAATATGCTTAAGCAGAAGTTTTAAGTTCTTTCAGAGGAGATGTACCTTTTTGTGTAAACTTTTTACTGACGTATAGGTGATATGATATTTTTAGAAGATGAGTATGTAATGATGACCTTCTTCCTGGAAAAATCAACACACAAACAAAAATTACAATGATTCATGCTATTGATGCAAAGCTGTACCTCCATGATTGTAATCTGTTCTGTAACAAAGATGTTTTAAAGAACTTCTTAAATAGAAGTTCTGTGCTTATGCAATCAGAACAAATGTGCTTTGGAGTCTAATATAGGGCCATTCTAGGATGACAGAGGAAGCAGATGAGAGAGGTCCCACAGCAGAACATTGGCAAGAAGTAGATCTGCCTTGGAGAGCTTATAGACTGGTACAGGTAATAGGCAGAGGTATGTGTAAGTAGTCACCATTAGGATGGTATAAAATGAACAGTGGGAATGCTTTACAGGTAGGAAAAACTATGCACCGGGAGTAGATGGCAATAAAAAAAATGAGTGGTGATCTAGGCAGTTGAACTAACTATTGATATCTAGGGAATCCAACTGCAGGTAGTGCAGACTCAGCAGTGGAAATGAAAGTCCAGTGGCAGATACAGTCCCTTAGAATTAATATGAGGAAAGAACTCTCAAGAATGTTAGCTCTACTGAAGACCATTATCCTTAGCAAACTAATGCAGGAGCAGAAAACCGAATACCACATGTTCTCAGTTATAAGTGAGTACTAAATGATTAAAAGATGTGGACACAGAGGGGAACAACAGACACTGGGGCCTCCTTGAGGGTAGAGGGTGGGAGGAGGGAGATGATCAGAAAAAATAACTACTGGCTACTAGGCTTAGTACCTGAGTGATGAAATAATTTGTACAACAAACCCCTGAGACATGAAATTATCTATATAACAAACTTGGACATGTACCCCTGCACCTAAAAGTTTTTTTTTTTTTTTTTTTTTTTTAATGTGAGCACTAGTCTCTGAGACATTCAGATCTAGTTGAATGGGAACCGACTCAGGGAATCTAACAAATAAAAGAAAGAAATGGACCCTCTTTTGGCACAAGGATTAAAGCTAGATCCTGATTACTTTGAATTAGAGTACAAGGTCAAAATAGAGACCATCAGCAAGTTGATATGAATCATGAATCCTCAATTATGGTTTCAGTTGTATGTATATTTTCCCTGCCATAGGAACTGGCTTCGCTACAGTCTAGATGGAATTGGTGGGAACTTGTCAACGATTAAAGAGTCATTCCTTTGTGAATGAGAGGAAGGCAGAGTTAGAGGCCTGGCTGGCAAAACAGCCAAAGAAAAGATGCAGTATGTGCCATTCTTCTTCCCCTCCCTGTGCTTCCCTCCTCTTAACTGTGGAAGGGAAAAAACTGATTCATGCAAGGCACAATTCAAAGCCACTAAAAGAACCATGAGACCAGGGGAACCACAAAACTTAGCTTTGTAAAACCTGGGATTATTTTTAACCAGAAGGAGAGTTGATGTAATCAAAATGATAGAATTGGCAAGTACATACTCTTCAATAGGCCAAGTACAGTAACCTTTTAGGATCCATAGTTTCCTAGTTTCTAGATGCCTCATGAAAAAATATTATCCAAAATGAAATAGTCATTTAGGAGCAGGAGTGGGAGAATATTAGTTTTCAATTGCTGCCATAGCAGATTACCACAAATTTAGCAGCTTAAAACAATGAGTTTATTATCTCACAGTTTTGTAGGTCAGAAGTCTGGGTTTGCTGGGCTGATTTCTTTGCTCCAAGTTTCACAAGGTTGAAATCAAGGTGTGGGCCTGCCAGCCTCTTACCTAGAGGCTCTGAGAAGAATTCTCTTTCAAGCTTATTTATTTGTTGTGGGCAAAATTCAGTTTCTTGTAGTTGTAGAAATCAGTGGGGGCTGCCCTAAGCTTCACAGGCTTAGGGGATTTAGAAGCCCCACATTCACAGGCTCTGGGGATTAGAACATGGATATCTTTTGAGGGGCCATTCTGCCTGCCACAGAGGGGAAAAAATATTTTCCTAAGGGATGACTGTAATTATCCAGTTTATCTTACTAGGTGGTAGTAAGAATAGTAAGAACTGTACCTAGACTCTCAAATAGAAGCCCTGGGATTTTTACAATGAATCAAATTGTTTATTGGAAAGAGACAAAGGCTTCCATCTTTTAGGTCAAAAAGGAGAAAGTAGGGAAAGACCAGAATATGTAATGGTTTACAACTTGTGAAAGTGGAGACAATGTTAATATTTCTAACACCTTTTCCTTGTGTTTCTCTTTAAACTGTGGTATTTTGAAATGCTCTTTAAGGTTATTTTATTAAGTATTTGGTTAAATGTTATTTGTCTGTGTGTGGGCGGTAGGGAGTGTTTAATGGAAAAGCTCACATATAGACCTAGAGTTTGATCATGTGGCCATAACGCTGATTTATTGCTCTAGTAAAAATTTACCCAACCTCTGAAATTCATATGAAGATAATAAGTGCTTCTTGAGAGCTGAATATATAACATGAATGTGAAAATATCTCAATTATATTTCATTTTTCAACAAAGTTTTATATGCTATTTAACTTTTTTAATAACTCATTTTGAGAGGTAATTGCACTGAATTCTGAATTTTGTGCGATAATGAATCATTACGTCTTAGCCTCAGGCACATAGAAGGCACCTACTCTTTGGGTTGCATGTACAAATGTGAATATATCACACAGAGATTTTTTTTTTCTCGAAACAAATTGCTAATGTTACACTCTTTCTTGTTATCTGCCTTTTCTGATTAAGCTGAATACAGAATGCAAGAAGCCCAGGTTCTGCACCATGAAACATGGCTGCTTATTCTGAAAATTAACACTGAAAATCAAAGGCCACATCCTACAGTGTTTTCATTCTTTTAATGAAATTTTAATTGTTTTTATCAGAGTCCTGTTGCCTTTCTCTTGCCATTAAAACATTTATTTGGCAAGAGTGGTTGCTTCTCTTATCTATCAGACTTCCCATGCTTCATGGCTTCCATATGAAAAGTTTGCATTTTGTAGAAATCACCAGCCAATCAGAGCATTCTTTTTTTCTTCTGCATGGCAAATATCAGCTGTAATATTTAGGTCACGAAATCTTTGGCCCTTTACATGTTTTTAGATGCCCAGGATCTACTTCTTCATGGAATATTTTGGTATTGTTTATTTGATTTTGTTTTTGATGTTATTTCTGGGTCTCTCTTGCTCTTTTGGAAGCCTAAGGGATTGAATACTATTCTGTGGATACTTTGTGAAAATAACATGTAAAATATTTTTGTGATCTAAAAACAGACCAAAAAAAGTAGCACAGTCAATGATGCTGGTTCTCCAGACTGTGAGTGGGTGACTAAGTGAGGTGGCCCAGGGTAGAGTATGTGGTGCTAAAAATAAACTTGTGTCCCTGTGCAAACAAATGCCCAGGAATAATGTAAATGATTTCTAGGTTATTTCTAGTACCTAACTTTCCAAAATAGAAAAACTTGTTTTTCATAGTCTGAAAATTAAAATGCTTCAAATCTTACTTTATTGAAATGAGTTATTTTAAAGTTAGAAATATCGGCATTTTATTTAACCTTAAATTTTAGGGATTGGGTTTATTTGAAGTAAAGTTAATATGTGGTCATATTTTCTAGCTCTTGACAAAACTGGGTTTGTGGGTGTATGTGAGTAAACAGTCATTTTCATTTATGTTAGAAATAAGACATTCCAGAAAGTTTATTAAAATTGTATTTTAAAAATCACTCAGGTACATTACTCTAAGCTAATACTATGTATTCACTCTTTTATATATTACCTTTTATCATTTGCATAATTAAAATCATGTTACACTCAATTCTGTATTTGGTGTGCTTCCCACGGCATTGTATCACCAAAGGGTTCCCACATTTCTCAAATAATGCCATTTGTAACCATTATTTGTAATGGTTGAATCATGTTCCATAATTTAGATGTACTTCAATTTAAGCGTTGTATTACTACTGAATTTTTGGGTTACTTTGAATGTTTCTTACTGTAAATATATCACAGAACATACTTTATGTATACTGTTTTTCTCATAGTTCAGAATTTATATTTGGATAGTATCGGAAAGGAAGGGTCACTTAGTCAAATTTATTAATATTTTATAGCACATTATATATATATATGTAATGTGATTTCTATCTACAAGTGTACTAGTTTCCCATGATACCAATAACCTGTAAAAATCCTTCTGGCAAGATTCTTAAGCATATTTCCCCAGTCATCAATAACATTGCAACTGTTTATCTAGTTGTTAATAACATTTGCAAAAGATGACCCTTCTGAGGTTTACCAGATCTTTGCTTTACACCTATTAACTAAAAAGATTTTTCCCCAACTTTCCAACATTACAACAAAAAGGAAACTTAAGTATGAACACTGGAAAGGTTCACCTTATTCCAGGCAAGTAATTTAAAGAGACCAATACCTAGATACAGAATTGAAACATTTGAGAATTAAAAGTATCAAGAAAATGTCCTTCAAATCTTTAGAAGGTAAAAGCAGATTATATCCCAAGGAACGAAAATAAAGATGGTATCAGACTTCTCTGTACCACTAAGGACTAGACAACAGTAGTTAACTATAGTGTTGATGAAAGTCGTCAAAGACACTTGCCTGCATATAAGGATTTGGAAAACAACATCCATACACTCTCTGTCCAACTAAGAAATGTATAAAAATGAAAACTCAAGCATAGTGAAGTTACGTTATTAAAAAATTAGATAAAATTGAAGTTATTATTTTGGATGCTAAGAGTATGGTTACAAAACTGAAGGTAAAAGTTAAAAATTAATGAAGAAGAGATGATAAAAACAAAAATGTATGCCTAAAACACCAGATGTTTATAATAAGGATTGGGAAGCGGAACAGGGAGATGTAGAATAGGAAAAATAAGCTAGCTTCTTCATTTTTCATAGGGAAAGGCATACAATATTGTTTGTCTTAACTTTAATACCTTTAAAGCTTAGGATAAAGAAAGTTTTTTTTTTCTAATTTTAAAGGACATCTCATTAGATGCATTTTAGAAATTTTTCTACTAAGAAGTAAAACAGTTAAATAAAATATAGCCATAAATTTTAAAAATAAATGGATAGGAGATGATTTATTATGCAAACACAAAAGGAAAGCTGAGCTTGCAATATTAATTTTGGACAAAATAGATTCAAGGCAGTGATTACTAAACATGAAAAAGAAAGTGACTTTTAATAAAGGATAGAATCCACAGTAAAGATAAACATTGTGCTAAT
Source organism: Rhinopithecus roxellana (assembly GCF_007565055.1). Lineage (NCBI taxonomy): Eukaryota > Metazoa > Chordata > Mammalia > Primates > Cercopithecidae > Rhinopithecus > Rhinopithecus roxellana. Next base: position 144,623,456 of record NC_044551.1, read on the forward strand.
GAACACAGAATTAAAATATGTAAGGCAAACATTGGTAGAAGCACAAGGAGAAATGGACAGACAACAATGTGGGCATTGTATATATATTTGAAAGAGCAAGGGACAAAAATTAGAGGCAATATGAAGATATTAAGCCAATAGATAAAAATGTAGGCAGAGAATAAGGATATTTACTAAGTATCCATGGGAAATTATAACAATCATTGATTAGACCACAAAAATTGTTCAATACATTTCTAAATACAAAAATTGCATAATACGTCTTACCTGGCCACAACTGGAAAACTAGGAAAAAGCAAATTAAAAAATAAAACCTTCAACTATTTGTGAATTAAAGTGCATCTTTTATTACATCTGCAAACTTGATATTGGTGTTCTCATTTTTTTTGTAAATCATTGAATTACGGTAATATCCATTGCTAGTTGCATTCAATAACTATTTGGCAAATAAATTATAATCATTAGATGGCTTAAGAAAAAAATTGTGAACACCAATGTCAAACTTTGCAGATGCAACCAAGGGTAGATCCAGAGCCAAATTTGTAGTTTTATTTTCTTTGGATTTTAAAAAGAGGGGAAAATAGAGCAGCGTGGTGGCTCACGCCTATAATCCCAGCACTTTGGGATGCTAAGGTGGGTGGATCACTTGAGGTTAGGAGTTCGAGACCAGCCTGGCCAACATGGTGAAACCCTGTCTCTATTAAAAATACAAAAAATAGCTGGTGTGGTGGCAGGTGCCTGTAGTCCCAGCTAATTGGGAGGCTGAGACAGGAGAATTACTTGAACCTGGGAGGCAGAGGTTGCAGTGAGCCAGGACAGCACCACTGCACTCCAGCCTGGGCAACAGAGTGAGACTCCATCTCAAAAAAAGAAAAAAAAGAGGGGGGAAAATAGCTACTAATTTAATTAAGATGTTTGAAAATAAATAATAAAACCTTAAAAAGGCAGGAGAATGCAAATAATTTGTTAAAGAGAAGTAAACATGTTAATGAAACAGATAAAAAGTAAATTAATAGACCAATTCCTGGCAAAGATGATGAGAATGCTAATTCAGTTTAGGACGGAGAAAATAAATAATCATTTCTGGGGGCCTACAATTCAGAAAGACAGTCCAGGGCAGGTGGGCAGACTCTGTTCCACGAAGTCACCCAGAGATTGAAACTAACAGGTGCTCTGCCATTGTATAAGGCATCCTTTTTTTTTGGTCTGTGTGGCAGAAATTAGATCTCTGAAACATTTGTGTTCCAGACAATAGGAAGAGAAGGAAAGGAGGGAGCATTACAAACCAGATCTTACGACCAAAGTTCTAGAAGTGACATGTGTCTCTTCTGCTTATATTCCATCAGTAAGAACCTGGTATTTGGTGAGAACACAGGGGACTGAGAAATGTAATACAGCTGGGATGCCATGTGCCTGACTGGTAGAAGAAAGGAAAAACATATTTTTGTGGTCTACTTAGCAGTGTCTCTCACACCTGCTACAGAGGACTTTTATAAATTATGTAAAAGTAGTGTATATATGGATAAAATAAATATTTCAATGAAATGAAGTGTTCTGAGAAAATGTAAATGAACCAAATTGAAGAAAAGAGAGGTAGAAAATATAAAAAGATAATAATTCTTTCCAAAATTGCCTTTGTCTTAGGCAGTTTTACTGCTTTACTGCTGTGTCTTTTAACTTTCAATAAGTAGATAAATACCATATTATATAAACTTCTTCAAAGCATTATAAAAAACAATTTGCCATCAATTCCTTTTGAAAAGGTAGAATAATTCTGATGCTCAAGCTTGAAAAATATAATACATCAAAGGACATTCTAGACCTGTCTCATTGAGAATAGAGATGTAAAACTCCTACATAAAATGTTACCAAATATAATTCAGTAGCCTATTAAATGCATCATGCATGATGATCAAGCATGACTTATCTCAGAAATACAATGATGATTTAAGAAAACTATCAATATGTGATTACTTATCTCATGCTTCCCAAAAGAAATACTAAATAATACTACTCAAAAAATGAAAAGGCAAAAGCATCTTTTCTTATTCCTGGTCTCTTTGAAAATTGTTTTTTATAGTACTAGGCAAAGGATGATTTTTTAGTATGATAAATAATATGTCCTCAACCAATAGCCAAAATATTTTACTGTGCTTTACACTAAAGTTGCCAACATACGATACCTACTATCATTATTTTAAATGTTTCTCAAAAAGTACCTACCTATGGCTTATGTCTTAGCTCATTCTGTGCTACTCTAACAGAATACCCGAGACTGGGTAGTTTATAAAGAACATAAACTGGCCGGGCGCGGTGGCTCAAGCCTGTAATCCCAGCACTTTGGGAGGCCGAGATGGCTGGATCACGAGGTCAGGAGATCGAGACCATCCTGGCTAACACGGTGAAACCCCGTCTCTACTAAAAAAATACAAAAAACTAGCCGGGCGAGGTCGCGGACGCCTGTAGTCCCAGCTACTTGGGAGGCTGAGGCAGGAGAATGGCGTGAACCTGGGAGGCGGAGCTTGCAGTGAGCTGAGATCCGGCCACTGCACTCCAGCCCGGGAGACAGAGCGAGACTCCGTCTCAAAAAAAAAAAATAAATAAAATAAAATAAATAAATAAAAATAAAAATAAAGAACATAAACTTATTTCTCATAGTTGTGGAGGCAGGGAAGTCCAAGATTAAGGCACCAGCATCTGGATCTGGTGAGGGCTTTCTTGCAGCATCCTCATGTGGCAGAGGGAAAGTACAATGAACTCCTTCCATCAAGCAAGCCCTTTTGTAAGGACACCTAATATCATTCGCAAGGGTGGAACCCACAAGACCTATTCACCTCCTAAAGGGCCCACCTCATAATACTATCACACTGGCAACACCTGAATTTTGGAGGGGACACATTCGTACCATAGCAGCTTAAAAACAGTACAGATGGCTAAATAAGGAAAATCTGTAATCCCCTGCTCAGCCTCTTCCTACTCACCCCTCCCTTTAATCCCCTTTCCAGTTTCTAATAATCATAGCACTATTTTAATTCCTCTATTATCTTCATATATATATGAATAATAACATATTATCTTCATATATGTGAATAATAATATATTATTATCTTCATGTACTTAAAATGCTTTTCATACACATAAAATTATTTTTCCTATTTTACCAAATATAGACTGTCTTGATTCTTCACTGTATAATTAGGCAAACAGTTCTCTAGCATTCTTAGTAAATAAATTGTTATTCAATGTGTAGAATCTTGATAAATGCTAATTGTGTTTAGTAATAAATTGCATCCTAATTTTATTTTTAAACAAATTTGTATTTAATGCCTGTTGCTTTGAAACTTTCATACAGAGTATATACAACTTTTTTCCCACCAGAAACCAACAGTGATAATAACTGAATTTAAAATAAGAAGGTTTTTAACTTTTATTTCAAGTTTTTATTTAACAGGAGAAAAATATAAAATAAGAGTATATTTCTGTGTTCTTGAAATTCAGAAAATAGGGAATTAGAATAAAATATTTTTAAAAAATCAGTCATATAATAGCATTTCAGAGAAACAGGAAAATGGGAAATGATGAAATAAATAACATAAACATATTGACTTATGCCTTCTTAGAGGGTAGAATGATGTAAGTGCCAAAAGTTCCAGAGAAGAAGATGATCACACAAACTGAACAAAATGTAACTACATAGAAACATGAAGAAAGATATGAACTTTCATAGCTCTGTAAGTTCATTTTAATATTTCCTTGAGAAAACAATAAGAAAACAAGTAATTGTTCCATACTTTAGTTGATTTGAGAACACCAAATTTAAAATATTGGATTTATAAAAAGTCAGTAAAATTATATTTGTGATTTGGGAAAATGGAAAAGCAATAAAAAAGTTGTCACACAAAAAAAAGAAACTTGAAATTTAGGACAGATGGCTAAGTAAATGCTTCAAGAGCAGTTAGAAAATACATTATCTGGCAGTGCATGATAAAAGCATGCAAATTGATCTGTTAGAAGAAACAAAACACTTTTAATGATAATATTGTTATATCTGCACTGAAGTCTTATATATTCAGTTTAGTTAGAGGAAATATTGTAAACCCATATTATTTGTATGTTTTTCTCTTTCAAGAGAGAGCTATAATGAAAACTCAATCCTAAGTAGTCATGGATATATTATATAGTAAAGGATTTTCTATGCTACTCCAATGGGAATTCACATAAATTCAGTGAAACTAATGCTTTCTAGTAGTTCTTAACTATAATTAAACTGTTTGCTCTCCTTTTGTGATTTTGTCACAACATCTTAGAGTAATAATACATGCTTTATGATTCAGGCCCAACAACAACTTTCTGTGGATCACGCACAAATTTGACTCATGAGTTGGAAGTAAACTTGAGAGAAGTCTCAGAAATTTCAGCAATATAACCCAAGAAATGTGGTACTTCTCCCATCTAAATAAATTTCTAATTCCAAAAACTTCTTATTTACCTTACAATTTCAAAGCATGCATTATTTATTTGCTACTGTATATAAATTAGCAACTTAGGCAGTTTGAGAAATATATTCTTTTACAATGCTGAGAGCACCATTTAGTGTACCTCTATGGTGTTTATTATCAGCACATGTTAATGATCAACAATGTGTGCCAACCAAATGGTACCCTAAGCTGAGTCCGCATAATACAGTAAAGAGGGAATTATCTTTTGCCAATAAATCCCAGCAGAGTGAATGGATAATTTAGCTTTTTAAAAAAATGTGGTCCAAAAAGTGAAGTTTGGGCCAAAATGCTGTGGACTAGTGCTTTGTACTGGGTATACTGGATAATTACCTGCATTCAGCACACTTCACTTTGTGTCCTTAGGTCAAGGCTAGAAGTTGCTGTCACATCAGATAACTCATCATGTTGTATACGATGAATCATCTAGCTATAAAAATCCTTATTTTCAAGACACTTCTATTGTTGTGCCTAAAGTATGAATATTAAGAAAGAGGAACTTCCACAAAATTATCATGCCGCTGTGAAGGAATAGGTGCAAACTGTAAAAATGTGGTACATCTTGAAATGTAGGAAGGGAAATCAGTTAGTAGTCACTGTAACTGGATTCATTCATTTGTTTGATTTGTTGATTGCTTGACTATCCTATTTAAAATTACAATCCTTGCCTGTTTTACTGGGAATTCTCTATTCCCCATCCTTTTTTCTTCTTAGATCGTGGATAAATATATTTAGTTTGTTGTACCCATTGTCTTTCTTCCCTCACTAGAATGCTGACTTTATGAGGGCAAAGATTTTTTTTCCTATTACATTAACTACTATATTACAAAACTTAAAAATCCTTGACTACATGTAAGAAGAGAGAATAAATTCAGTATTCTTATTGAATTTATTAAATATGTTTAAAGGCATAAGATGAAAATTCAGACGCCATTTTAAAGGTTTAACTTGCTTAAATCTTTATCCAAATGATTTATTTTATTTTGCTTTTACATAATAGCAAGAAAAAAACCCAGGAAACATATATAATTAAGAACTTTGAAGAAAACCCTACCTACCTAGCATATGATATACCTTTAAACAATGTAGCCTGCCAAAAAAGAAAAAAATAAATAAGCAATCAGTCAAATATTTAACTGTGAATTTTACATGTTTCTTTACCAGCATCCTTACCTGTTGAATTTTAGTTCAGCACAAATGAATACAAATGCCTATTCCTTTGAATAGAGAAAAAAACATATTTTATGTACTTCTTAGGCAACTGGAATTGAGGGAGAAATTATATCTCTGAACTACACTAAAAAGTTTTAGTAACTCAGTAAATTCTGTTTTGTCACTTTGTACACATGCTCAGTGTTATAGTATACATTTGAAAGTACAGGTGAGTGTGATTTCCAAATTTGTCTTTTTTAATATGTCTTTTTATTGCAAAACAATTTTCTATTCTGCAGTTAATTATAACAATAGTGATAGGCTATGTCTAGCTTTTCATACTAAGAGCAACTTCTACATGACAGTAATTTCAGCCACAAAGATACAGATCAAATCTTTCTTCCTAGATCTGGCTGTAATGATATTTATTTAAACTGAAAGAGGTTGTGTTCGATGATACTTTTTCCTTCTTACCCTAACATTGTTGTATTAAAATTTTACACAAATTTAGTTAAAATGAAAAAAGCAATTTGCTTCTCATTTTTTTAAAACATGAGTGTTTCTATATAAAGCTCAATAGAGCAATAACTGACAAATGGTAGGTATTCCATTAATGTGCACTAATTGAAATTGCATGTTTTTTTTAGAATAATAGACTCATGTTTCATCTTAAAATCTAAGAAATACTATTTCTTCTTTTATATTCATATGCCTTATCAGAAGTTTAAAATTTTGACATTGATAGGTAAGCAACATTTCAGATAATCACATTTAAATCTAGACTTCATCAGGAAATACTAAAATCATTGGCCTTAATTATTAACAACTGTCAGTACTATAAAATAAACATATTTAGTATTTTTTATCAATTTATATACTGGGAAATGAGTGCTACAAACATACTGAGATTTTCCATCTTATAATGGAATATTAATGCATGAATGAATACACTGAAATATAGGTGAAAATAGTGCAAGAGATACCCTAGATACAAGTTTTGCTTTGATTTCTCTTCATAGCAGAACTGTTCAATTCAAACTGATCTATCTTCAGCATATTTCTGATCCTTTCTTGACTGTTTTTAGTATTTGTAATATGTCTGATCAGGTTGAGGGATGAAATCTATGATTGTAGAACAGTTGTATGTGTAACTTCCCTATGTAAGTATTAAATCTATAATGTTGATTTTATTACAAAGAGTCTAACCCAAAGTTTTTCATACTCCTATTTTATAAAATGCCAGGATTCCATGAAATAATTTGCAAGTGAAGCAGACTTTGAATTTTTCAATTTGATTTTTTTCATAATTTGTATGAGACTATTCTCTCCAAATCTAATTTTTTTCTCCTATTCAATCCTTTATTTACTTTTTTGTCCTCACCACCCTATATATTTTGGCTACCAGTTACAGTATATCGGAAAGTGAATAATGTGAGTGTTGCCACCTATGGGCAGGAAATTTAATTATACTTGTTTATGACATAAAAGCATAATCTTAAAAAAAGAGAATTATTTTTGTCAACTCCTACAATCCACCTCACCATCTGCAAACTTTTTACCAATTTATTCACCTATGTGTTTTTGATGTTGCCATTTCAGATGCCTGTGCCTTAAAATAAAGTATTAAAGCATTTACTAAGGCTTTTATTATTTTGTCATAGTACTATTTGCATTTACTATATCATCAAAATATCCATTATTAAAGTTATTTGACTTCACAAAGTTTAAAGAGACTTGTTAAAACCAACTAATTAAACCAGTCATATACTAAACTATTGTATCTTAGTTTACTTCTAGGATGGGGAAAATTACCAGTATTTGTTCCCAGGCATGAAAGAGCATCCCGTCCTGCAATCTATTATCATTAGTCTTTGGTTTTGTGCCTTCTCTGTAATGATATAGGTTTGTTTCTCCTTTATTCTTTGCAGAGTGCTGCAGCAGCTCCCAGTCCAGTGCTAGGAAACATTCCCCCAGGAGATGGCATGCCAGTAGGTCCTGTACCACCAGGGTTCTTTCAGGTACTCAGAGAAACTCTGACTAGGAATGTTAAGGCATAGGAACTCCTGTTTGATTTTATTAAAGATATGAAGGAAGATAAGGCTATTTTAATTCTTAAGGTAAACAATAATGTGTAGCCAACTCTTGATTATTCAGACTGGTTATCAATTATATCCCTTTCTTCTTATGTTTTATATGTTGTTAGATTTTGTATTTATTTACTTAGTCATTTTGTTGTTAATTAAGAAAGAAAAGGAGTTGAGAAATACAAATTAGCACATTAAATTAACTGTGGTAAATATTTTGTGGGAGAACAGACTAAATATGAGGTTCTGAAAAGAAACGGATATTAACTATACAAGCTATTCATATCTCCATAGACAAGATAATTAAGATTTGGCTGTACTTTCAAAATATAACTAAATTATAACATTAATTTATCAAGAATTACAGGCTATATCAAAATATGTTTGAGAATTATCTTTGGGGCTTTTAAGCTGGAATTTTTATTAATATTATATAACATTTTAAGACCAGATTTCAAATATATGTGAGTATTCTTAAATTTCAACAAGACCACTTATTTTAGCAATGATGATAACAATTTTATAATGACAATACAGTATTTAACTTTTTAAAATTTCACAGCATCCACTTCTTAAATCTGACAGTTTTCTAACTCAAACCAACATAAATTCCAAAATTTATTTTTAAATTAATTATAGTTAATTTTATGATACCCTTTAAGAAAATTAAGAACTTAGGAACTAAGAACTAGAGTTGAAAGGCATTACAGGACCTAAGGTAATATGCTGTATTGTTAATGAATTACATTAGGTACTTATAAACTAATTTGTCGGCTCAGTTTTGTATTTTCAGAGTTCTTCATAATCATTTGTTAGCTAATTCACACCATCATTGCAGGGTCATCAATGTACTTATAAATGTGAAAATAAAGAAATAAAATTATGAATAATTTTCCAAAATATATCAATTGAATAAAAGGTCTTAATTAAAACAGAGTTCCAGCTGTAGTCCTTTAGAACATGCTTATTTATTCAACTACTCTGTATTAATACCCAAGTAGTCCAGAAAAGTCTTCTTAGAGCTCACATTCTGTCATGGGGGCCCTATCTTATAATCTAGGAATAGACTATAACTCTTGATTATTTATTAAACCACCACCGTTTCAGATATTGATAATACAACTAACACTTAACAACTGCTAACTACATGCCATGCTTCATTCTAAATGCTTTACATATATAAACTCTAATCCTCAAAATATCCCTAGATGTAAAATATGTATTATTATCATTCCCACTGTACAGATAGAGAAACCAAGGCATTGATAGCTAAGTGATTTATACAAAGTCAGAAAGTTACAGGGCTTGCATTCAAATCAAAGTAGTCTGGACTTTTGCCATTGAATTTATCTTTTAAGTCTCGTAGTTGATTGTTATTCATGAAATATTTCCAGTTCATTTTATTTTTTCCTCATCCCCTTATTTCTCTTGCCAAAGATGGGTAGGAGTTAACAGAGTAAATCAGAATAATGTATATTTGAGAGTTACTGAAAGTCTCTAAGAGGCACTTTTAAAAGAGGGAGCAGGTTGGGGAGGAAGCCACGTTCTTTCATTCTAGGGTTAAGCGAAGATGTATAAATCCATACATTTTCACTTTCACATTTTGTAGAATGAACTGTTCTCCCTTTCCCTATCTTTTGTCTCAGTCTCGGTAAGGGTAATTGAAACAGTTAGCTTTTAGTTTTTCCAACGTGATAAATATTTGAGTACTGCTGTATGCCAGGCACTGTAGTAGGCATCTAAAAAACGAGCAGGTGTAGTGTGTACCTTTCTGAAGCTTATTGTATAGTCCGTGAGGCATTATTAAAAATAAATAACTATAATACAGTGAAATATGTGTTTTAACAGAGTAAAGTTTAAAGTTCTGTGATGACCTGGATGAGAGAGCCATTAAATCTACCTGAGTTGGAGATAAGAGTAGTATGGAAAACATTGTCCACCAAAATAAGCAGGGGAATTACATTTCAGAAAGTCAGAAGAGTATAAGCAAAAGTGTGACTACATCAAAATGATCTGTGCAGAGGTGTTCAGAGTAATACATACAGAAGGTAGGGGGGAGGGTAGGCAGGAGTTCCAAGACATAAAATTGGAAAGATATGCTCTAGCATGCCACATGTTAAGAACTTGAGTCTTTATTCAGTAGGAGCCATCAGAGATCCTTAGGAAGGGCAATGACCTGAATTCATACTAAATGGTAGATTCAGGCTCTCGTAGGCACCTGTGAGAGAGTTGTATCCAAAATCCCTGCCCTCAAGAAGCCCTACAATGTGATGAATGAGAGAAGAGGCCGTTACAGCATAGAAAGAAAATGGCTGTAGTGTTCTCTTAGAGCAAATCAGAAGGCCACCAAACCAAATCTTGGGAGATGCGTAAAAAGTATTGTCAAAATAGTAAATGAAATCCAATTTGGCACTTAAGGATGAGTTATGAGTTAGGCAAAGGAAAAGAGGGGAAGAACTTTCTAGGAAGAGGGAAAATAATTTACAAAGATCCAGCGGGAAAAGGAGAGAAGAGAGAGACCAAGGAAAACTGGAGCTTAATTAGCTAAAGGGAGAGTAGCTGGTGATGAAGCTTGAGAGGGACTGTAGGGCCCTTGTAGGTTAGTAGAGTTTGAACTTGATCCTAAAGGCAGTACTAAACTACTGGAGGATTTTAAGCAGGAGACAAACATGTTCGTATTTGCATTTTTAGAAAAATCAGTCCAGCTACATTGTGTAGCCAGAATTGCAGAGGAACAAGTCTGAAGATAGGGAGAGAATTTAGGAGCCTTTACAGTACTCCAAGTGAAACGTAATGGTGGCCTTAACTAAGATAGTGGTAGTAAGTATGGGGAGATATGAAATAGATTTGAGAGACAGAAATAAATGCAGGATAATGCAAAATAAGGGAATTCAAGGATAATAATTCTGGTTTCTGGCTCTAATCTGGGCAGATGTAGGTACCATTTTCTGAGCTACAGACTACAGAATGGGGAATACGTTTGAGGTGTACAGATGAGGTTCCCATGAGTCCTCCAATTAGACATATCTATTAAGCTGATAGACCTGTCCTAGGTTTGAGTTCTAGGATGGTAATCTAAACTAGAGATAAAAATTGCAGGGCCATATCATATTAAGGGTACTTGAATCCTCAGGGGTGGATGAATTGTCTGGGGAGAAAGTACAGAATGAGAGGGTAAGAGAATATACAACTGAACTACCAAAAACACTAATATTTAAAAAGAAGAATCCATTACAGATGCAGCCCTGTTAGTAGGTTGGCTATGATAGCAGCTCAAGGAAGAGACTTTCTGAACTGATTCAAGATCATTGGCAGTAGAATTAGAAAGGAATAAACAGTTCATAGTTATGTTTGATAGGCCTTAATTAACTAAAGTTGGGGTAGAAGAGAAAGAGAAGAATCAAGGATGATTCTGAGATTTCTACTTTGGGTCTCTGGATAAGTTTAGTGTCTTTATCTGAGTAATGAAAGACAGGAGATTGGAAAAGTTTCAGATATGTTTGAATTTGATACACAAGTCATTTCTCTTTCTCTAGGCAGACTATTTCAGCTAATCCCAAGTACTTTTTTCCTCTATTCAACATTTAAATATGTCTCCCTATAAATGCCTCTTTAAAGTATTAACTCAAAGTACCAAAAATTTAGAAAAGACATATGATATTATTATCTTTTGGTACATATAATGATGGGATCAAATGACTCAAGTATGTCCTAAATATCCACTGGTTTCCTGCAGTTGCTGAACTACAGTGTGATTCTGGCCGTAATGTCAAAATACATATAGTTAGTGAGGAGTAGCTGCCTTCCATGAGTAGAAATAGCAGCAGACAATCATAATTCAAGTTCAGACCCCCGTTTCTAATCTAATTCCAAAGAGATGTTGATCTCCAAGAATGATCCAAATCTGGAGAACCTGTAATGGAGTATCAGTTCATAGTTCATAAACTCTAATACCCAAGATCAGGCACAATCCTGATTATTAGTTCAGGACAAGGCAAAGAGGAATAGAAGCAACTGGAAAAGAGCTGGGTGTGGCTCCTTCAAGTGACAAGGTCCAGAAGGCTGGCTGGGATAAAGACTCAGATTCTCCAAAAAGCCAGACTTGGATATCAGGGAATTCCTGGTTCAAAAGAAACTTAGTCAAAATGGTGTTAAATAGTTTTTCCAGCCTCTCCTCGTTGCAGTTAGAAATTATGAAGGGTGGTTACCTCCTATTGCCTTTGACTTTTAGATAATGATAATATTTTGTAACTTATATTCTTAGTAAATGCAAAGCTTATTTGGAGATAGCTTGAATGGACTAGACCGAAAAAGAATTTAGCCTGTTAGAATTAGTGAATAAATGAAAGTAAAGAAGAATTTATAACTAGCAAATGAAGTCCCACCTAAGTATTTCCGAGCTCTCCTTACTTTGTGATCGTACTGTAAAAATTACATTGAAACATTTCTCCTAAATAGACAAACATACTCCCTTTTATCCTGTTTACATTACAGAACAAGCTCCCTCTTTGACTGTAAGTATAGACTTAAATTCATTACCAAGTAGAATGATCACAAACTCTGAACTTGTGAATCCATAACAACTACATTTGAAAAATACAATGAATTAAACTCTAAAATAAATAATTATGATATGACTTCATACACTTAATAAGTCCATTCTGAAAGGCAGTCTTTAGTGTCTTTCTATTTGTGACATTGTTCGTACTTAAACTTTGATGTTTTTATTGAAATGAGAGAGCCTCTGTTGCTGAGCAGGAAACCAATTAAGTAAAATCAGTGGGACTAGTCAGACATGCAAAAGGAGGTATAAAGTTAGTAAAATAAAGCCATTTAAAGTATGACATGTAGTTATTTACTTGGAGTCTGTTTTCAAATGAATAATTTGTATAAGAAACCCTGTAAGTCCTCAGAGTGACACCATGGAACTGATGAATGACTTTAGAGCAGCTTTCTTTTTTTTTTTTTTTCTGCTCTTTCTTTTTTTTTTTTTTTTTTTTTATTATACTTTAAGTTCTAGGGTACATGTGCATAACGTGCAAGTTTGTTACATATGTATACTTGTGCCATGTTGGTGTGCTGCACCCATCAACTCGTCAGCACCCATCAAGTCATCATTTATATCATGTATAACTCCCCAATGCAATTCCTCCCCCCTTCCCCCTGCCCATGATAGGCCCCAGTGTGTGATGTTCCCCTTCCCGAGTCCAAGTTTCCTCATTGTTCAGTTCCCACCTATGAGTGAGAACATGTGGTGTTTGGTTTTCTGTTCTTGTGATAGTTTGCTAAGAATGATGGTTTCCAGGTGCATCCATGTCCCTACAAAGGACGCAAACTCATCCTTTTTTATGGCTGCATAGTATTCCATGGTGTATATGTGCCACATTTTCTTAATCCAGTCTGTCACAGATGGACATTTGGGTTGATTCCAAGTCTTTGCTATTGTGAATAGTGCCGCAATAAACATACGTGTGCATGTGTCTTTGTAGTAGAATAATTTATAATCCTTTGGGTATATACCCAGTAGTGGGATGGCTGGGTCATATGGTACATCTAGTTCTAGATCCTTGAGGAATTGCCATACTGTTTTCCATAATGGTTGAACTAGTTTACAATCCCACCAACAGTGTAAAAGTGTTCCTATTTCTCCACAACCTCTCCAACACCTGTTGTTTCCTGATTTTTTAATGATTGCCATTCTAACTGGTGTGAGATGGTATCTCATTGTGGTTTTGATTTGCATTTCTCTGATGGCAAGTGATGATGAGCATTTTTTCATGTGTCTGTTGGCTGTATGCATGTCTTCTTTTGAGAAATGTCTGTTCATATCCTTTGCCCACTTTTTGATGGGGTTGTTTGTTTTTTTCTTGTAAATTTGTTTGAGTTCTTTGTAGATTCTGGATATTAGCCCTTTGTCAGATGAGTAGGTTGTAAACATTTTCTCCCATTCTGTAGGTTGCCTGTTCACTTAAATTGGGAAGTCCTGCTTTTTGGGATCCAGAGGGAAGAGAGTAGACATGGCCATTGATCTAACTAAAAGTTTGGCAGTTTTTGTGGAATCAAGTATCTTGATGTGGTGTGAATACACATCCATTGTGGGCACCCAGAACTGAGTTTGTACTCTTTTATATCCCTGTCTTATTCAAAGATTTCATAGTATGCTAAGAAATTTGAGTTATGTATTAAAAGCATTGATCTGCTGTTTATTCATTCTCATGGCATTCATACAAAAGGACAGGCAAAGGACTTTGAGTCCTGTAATATAAATAGGTAGCAGCCTTCCTTATACCAAGTGGATTTTCTTCTCACTTGTGTATAATGATCAAAATAATTTACTACTAATAAAATGCATTAAATAACACAAAAGTACTAATTCTTTTCTTTAAAAAATTAGAGTATTAACTCTGTTACCTTGTAAAGTTCTATAATTTTATGGATGAGTAAGTAACAAGGAAGCTTCTCTCGTGAATTTACTATAACTTATAGAACATTAATGCAATGGACATTTCTTATTTTAACCAAAAAAATATTGAGGCGGGTAAAAATGCTTTTTCCTACTTTATATTCTTTACTACAAGAAAACTTTTAAGAAGGAAACTATAACTTATCACTCTAATAACTAAATATATTCATATCCTTTATATAAAAACACAACATAATCTTTTAATAGGTGCTAATGTGGATAATATCTTTGAGTCTGTAACTAATCTGGGATATACTCATAAATATGTAATTTTGAACTCTGTATAGACCTTTGTTCTCTTTTATCATGTATTTTGATTTTTATCTTGGCTATATTTACTATATTTTAGTCACTAGATCTTTAGTTTTATTAGCTGAAACTGTTGAAAAACTGATAATATGTTGATGTTGGGTTGTAAATTTAAGACTTTGACATGGATAAGATTATAAATACATGTTAATGATAAAGGATACCAAGTAATTTAGTTTCAGACCAAGGTGATCATTCATATTTTAAAATCTAAGTAGAATGAAACTCGGATATAGTAGAAAATATGTGACAGCAGGTTTTAAGTCACATTTTGTTTGCAGGCCTAAGATTGGCAGTGGTAAAGCTGCCTTGCCATCTAGTGGTAGTTTGCAGATATCTCCACTTGTTCAGGGCCTTTTTCCAGAATTTCTATTTTTAGCAAGGCTGCACTGTAGCAAGCTGACCTAATGCTTTGACATAGTAATAACGCAATAAGAAAAAAAAATAGTAAAAATTTCCTCTTTTCTCTGTGGTGGTATTATTGACTAGGAAAGGCTCAATATAAATGACATTCATAAAGCAACAAGGACAAAAAGCTCATAGTGTACAATATTTTTGATATTTTAAAAGAAAAAGAATCAAAAATGAGAAAAATAATTATTTAATATAACACTCGAAACTGAAAAAGAAAACCAGTAATATATGGTTTTACAAGTCCTAGTTAAATGTTTTTGGGAGATAGATGTTTAATTTATTTCTGAAAATAAATTCTGCATTTTGAAGATACCTTAGTAACTATATTCATCTACTCTGCTATTCCTATTCAGACTTTGTAAATCCAGCCATTTATATACATATAGTTACATAATCTACATGGCTTCTCAATTTCCTTCTGTTATTAGTCTTGGCATTACCTTCACTTCCAGTGGTTTGCCTTTCCTCTTATCTTTCCTCACTATGGCTGTTTCAGAAATTAGTCTCAGAAAGTACTCTGAGCCAGGAGAAACTCCCTTTCCCTCTCAGGAAGTTATAGATACCATCTTAGATCTTAGATAAATGAACCAAAAGATTACTTGTTATATCCTTCTTAGTTTGAATGAGTAGGGTACTGAAAATCTGAAGTAGAATTAATTTATTAGACTGGAATATCTAACAGCATTAATATATATAGTTCAAAAAATTCAGACATTAGAAATAGTATTTCTCAGAATTAAATACACCCAGGGTTTAGATAGTGGAGGTGAGGAAGTTGGCTTATTTATCAAACCTCAAGAAATAAAAACTAAGTTTAATTTTCTTAAAAATATAATTTTGAATCTTTAAAGAACAGAGATTCTAAATGTTGAAAATCGAGCAAATCTTTCCCTGTTATAAAGATAAAAGCAACTAAAAAAAAAAGGTGCCTAACAGCTGCTGGCTTTGATAATGCTGTCCTACAGTTGTGGTAATAGTTTTTCTGGCCTCAACTATTAGAACACATTAAAACTGCTCAGCTTGAGTAACTAAGTAAGCTTTTTAAAAAATTGCAGTTCAGGCAACTAAAGACCCTACAGTAGTAACTGGATGGACAGAGAGCAAAGAAGGGAGTGTCAGTTATTCAGAGTCTTTACTTGGGTTTTCCAGTTAGAATCAAATGAAACACTTTCCTATTAGAAACCCAATTTTTTATTTTTTATTTGTTTGCCATACCGAGTATTTAGGAGAAACGTAGGTTGGTCATTCTAGACCAGTATTAGGTTTTCCTTTCACTTTCATGCTACTCCTGCAAGCCAAAGATGTCCAGGACATTTAGTATGAAACAATAAAGCATCATAGTTTAAAATCACATCTAAGAGCTTAGCTGTTGTTGAGATCATTTGAAATTATAGTTTTTCTTTTGAAAATATTATTGAAAATTCTTCCCAGAGTGCTGTAGTTTTTATTGAAGTTTCTTGATTAAAAAAAAAATGTATATAGAGAGCAAATTGTAAATATGCAAAGGCTATTTATAACACAGTTTAGTTTAGGTTTTATTTTAGTATTGGTTACAGCAACAAAAATGCTCCACATTCTTTGGGGAATTAAAGATAAGGAACAGGTTATTAACTATATTATTAATTACCTATTTAGGGGGAATAGATTTGTCTTAAGCATGTATTAGAAAGACATTAGCTTTTTAGAAGAATAACTTATTACTAGGTAGTGTTCAGGAACAATTTGTCTTATGTTCTATGTCAGGGGTCAACAAAATGTTTCTGTGAAAGGCCAGATAGAAAATATTGTAGGCTTTGCAGGTCACCCGGTTTCTCACAACCACTCAACTCGGTTGTAGCATAAAAGCAACCAAAGACATTATGTAAATTAAAGAGCATGGCTGTGTTTTAGTAAAACTTCACTTACAAAAAAAAAAAAAAAAAACAGGTTGTGGGCAATATTTGGCCCGTGAGCCATAATTTGCCTACTTCTGTTCTACATGAATGTGATAAAAGGTAGCCTATGAGAGATCCAAAGGGTAAGGACCAGAGTTTCTCTAAGGGGGTTCTGTGGAATACTAATACGAGAGTCCTAGGAGCCACCCAACTCTTAGGGGACTAGAATTCTTGGGGGTAGGGAGGATGGGGCCACAAATCCTTTGGTTTTTGTTATGGTTTTGTTGTTTGTTTGTTTTGTTTGTTTGTTTGTTTTGAGATGGAGTCTCACTCTGTCACCCAGGCTGGAGTGCATTGGCGTGATCTCGGCTCACTGCAACCTCCCCCTCCTGGGTCCAAGCGATTCTCCTGCCTCAGCCTCCCAAGTAGCTGAGATTACAGACATGCACCACCACACCCGGCTAATTTTTTGTATTTTTAATAGACATGGGGTTTCACCGTGTTAACCAGGATGATCATGAGGTCTCCTGACCTCATGATCCGCCTGCCTCAGCCTCTAAAAGTGCTGGGATTACAGGCGTGAGCCACGGCGCCCAGCTGCATCTGTTATTTTTTGACATTTTAATAGTAGCCATTCTGACTGGTGTGAGATGGTATCTCATTGTGGTTTTGACTTGCATTTCTGTAATGATCAGTGATGAGCCTTTTTTTCATATGCTTGCTGGCCACATGTATGTCTTCTTCTGAAAAGTGTCCGTCAATGTCCTTTGCCCACTTTTTAATGGGGTTGTTTGTTTTTCCTTGTAATCTTGTATAAATACCGTATATTAATAGATGCTGGTGGATATTAGACCTTTGTCAGATGCATAGTTTGCAAATATTTTCTCCCATTCTATAGGTTGTCTGTTTACTCTTTTGATAGTTTCTTCTGCTGTGCAGAAGCTCTTACGTTTAATTAGATGCCATTTGTCAATTTTGATCCAACAGATTTTTATGATAGTTTGGATATGTGTTGGCGAGGTAAAAAGACAAGTCAAGGATGAATGCAAGGCTTTTGTCCTATGCAGCTGGAAAAATGGAGTTGTTTACTGATGTGCATAAAACTTCAAGAGGAGGTGTGAGATGGACTATTAGAAGCTTGATTGTGAACTTGTTAAAATTGAGATGGCTGTTAGACATGCAAGAGGTTTTGAGTAGGGAACAAGATGTGAGAGGCTGGACTTTTATGTTTGAGGCTTGAGCTAGAGATATAACTCTGAGAGTCACTAGCATATGGATTATATTTGAAGCTATGAGCCTGGATGACATCAACAAGATAGTGAGCATAGATGGAACAAGAAGCTGTGCAATGATGGATCCCAGGACACTCGAATGTTAAGAAATTAGGAAAATGAAGAGGAACCAGCCAAAAAAAAGCAACCCTTGAGACAGGAAGATAACCAGGCAAGGAAGTATGCTGGAAGTCAAATGAGGAAAATGCTTTGAGGAGAAGAATGATCAGCTGTGTCCAGTACTGCTGATAGGTCAGATGAGTCAGTGACTCACAGTTGACCATTGGATTTAACAATAAGGAAGTCATTAGTGGCCTTGTTCAATGCAGTGCTGGGGGTGAAAGCCTCATAAAAGTGCATCTAGGTTAAGCTGAGAAGAGAGAAATTAGAGGCAATGAGTATGGCCAATTCAAGGAGTTTTGCTTTAAAGGAAAGTGAGACATGAGGCAGTAGCTGGAGGGAGAAGTCAAGGGAGATCAGAGAAATGCTGCTAGGAGTGAAATGTTGGCTCTTACAAACTATATTGAGGAACAGAGAAAAACGGCCCTGTTGGCAACTGTGGGAAAAGAGTATCTGCTATTCCCATCCTCCCAAGCAATCGCGTACCATTTTCAGTATAAGAAACAGTGCTAGGGGGCCATGCGCAGTCGCTCACGCCTGTAATCCCAGCACTTTGGGAGACTGAGGCAGATGGATCCCGAGGTCAGGAGATCGAGACCATCCTGGCTAACACGTTGAAACCCTGTCGCTATTAAAAATACAAAAAATTAGCCGGGTGTGGTGGTGGGCACCTGTAGTCCCAGCTACTCGGGAGGCTGAGGCAGGAGAATGGCGTGAACCCAGGAGGCGGAGCTTGCAATGAGCAGAGATCGCGCCACTGCACTCCAGCCTAGGCGATAGAGCGAGACAACATCTCAAAAAAAAAAAAAAAAAAAAAAAGGGAAAAGAAACACCACCAGGGAATAGAGAATACAGTAATTGAATACCCTTTGTACACAGTAAGATGCTTATCAAAAGAGAGTACCCGGCCGGGCGCGATGGCTCAAGCCTGTAATCCCAGCACTTTGGGAGGCCGAGACGAGCGGATCACGAGGTCAGGAGATCGAGACCATCCTGACTAACACGATGAAACCCCGTCTCTACTAAAAAAAAAAAACGAAAAAAAACTAGCCGGGCGAGGTGGCGGGCGCCTGTAGTCCCAGCTACTCGGGAGGCTGAGGCAGGAGAATGGTGTAAACCCGGGAGGCGGAGCTTGCAGTGAGCTGAGATCCGGCCACTGCACTCCAGCCTGGGTGACAGAGTGAGACCCCGTCTCAAAAAAAAAAGAAAAAGAAAGGAAAAAAGAGTAAAGTATAATTACTTAGAATGCCTGCAAATGTGAATACTACCTTCTCTATGTCATTTTTGTATTCTATAAATAATCTCTAATATCACAAATACCTTTGACATCCATTGGATTTTTATCAACTATTGTGTATATATGTATTTAAGATGCATATATTTCAAAATGTATGCGTGTGTGTGTATGTGCATATATTTATATATGTATATATTTATATATTTATACATATTTTATGTATATTTATACCTATTTTATATATTTACATATGTATTTATATATTTTAAATATATTTACATATCTATTTTTATATATTCATATATATATTTGAGATGGAGTCTCCCTCTGTCATCCAGACTGGAGTGCAGTGGCACGATCTCAGCTCAGTGCAACATATGCCTCCCGGATTCAAGCAATTCTCCTGCCTCAGCCTCCCAAGTAGCTGGGATTACAGGTGCCTGCCACCACACCCAGCTAATTTTTGTATTTTTACTAGAGATGGGGTTTCACCATGTTGGCCAGGCTGGTTTCGAACTCCTGACCTCAGGTGATCTCCCTGCCTTGGCCTCCCAAAATGCTGGGATTACAGACGTGAGCCACAGTGCCTGGCCTCAAGATGTGTGTTTTAAATGGAGATTCAGAAATAACTTTAATTTGTGCAATTTGAATTCTCATTTTGCTTATATTTATACTTTTAGCATTGGTCAAATTAGTAAGCTCTAGTGTCAAAACAGACTTCTTGGTGCTGTAATGTCCCGTCCAGCGGGATCGTTAACACAGACCTTGGAGGAGGGGGTGGGAATTTAGAGAGACAAGAGACACAAGAAATGGAGACAAGACAGTATCCTGATCAAGTCTCGTTTATTGAGGGCGTTGGTACAGCTTATATAGGCTGGTAAGAAAGAGGAAGGGCGGCAGAGCAGGCGGGGAGGAGAATAATGAGAGAAGTCACCAGGCGCATGCTAGGTAGACTTAGTCTTTCCCAGGCGCGGGAAGTTATCTAGGGCGTGCGGGAAAAGTTCGCGCGGGCGGGAAAAGTTGATGATGAAGAACCAGGAAGTGCGCCATCTTGTCTCCACAATGCGGAGCTTAAGCAACAGAGGCCGCGGCAATTTCCGGGCCTCATGGCTCCGGACACTGTAATAATTTCTCAGTTCTATAAAATATAAAAATCTGTGCTGGGTGCAGTGACTCACGCCTATAATCCCAGCACTTTGGGAGGCTGAGGTGGGCGGATCACAAGGTCAAAATATCAAGACCATCCTGGCCAACATGGTGAAACTCTACTAAAAATACAAAAATTAGATGGTATCTCATTGTGGTTTTGATTTGCATTTCTCCGATGGCGAGTGATGATGAGCATTTTTTCATGTGTCTGTTGGCTGTATGAATGTCTTCTTTTGAGAAATGTCTGTTCATATCCTTTGCCCACTTTTTGATGGGGTTGTTTGTTTTTTTCTTGTATATTTGTTTGAGTTCTTTGTAGATTCTGGATATTAGCCCTTTGTCAGATGAGTAGATTGCAAAAATTTTCTCCCATTCTGTAGGTTGCCTGTTCACTCTGATGGTAGTTTCTTTTGCTGTGCAGAAGCTCTTTAGTTTAATTAGATCCCATTTGTCAATTTTGGCTTTTGCTGCCCTTGCTTGTGGTGTTTTAGACATGAAGTCCTTGCTTATGCCTATGTCCTGAATGGTACTACCTAGGTTTTCTTCTAGGGTTTTTATGGTATTAGGTCTAACATTTAGAATGGCAATCATTAAAAAGTCAGGAAACAACAGGTGTTGGAGAGGATGTGGAGAAATAGGAACACTTTTACACTGTTGGTGGGATTGTAAACTAGTTCAACCATTATGGAAAACAGTATGGCAATTCCTCAAGGATCTAGAACTAGATGTACCATATGACCCAGCCATCCCACTACTGGGTATATACCCAAAGGATTATAAATCATGCTGCTATAAAGACACATGCACACATATGTTTATTGCGGCACTATTCACAATAGCAAAGACTTGGAATCAACCCAAATGTCCATCTGTGACAGACTGGATTAAGAAAATGTGGCACATATACACCATGGAATACTATGCAGCCATAAAAAAGGATGAGTTTGCGTCCTTTGTAGGGACATGGATGCAGCTGGAGACCATCATTCTTAGCAAGCTATCACAAGAACAGAAAACCAAACACCGCATGTTCTCACTCATAGGTGGGAACTGAACAATGAGATCACTTGGACTCGGGAAGGGGAACATCACACACCGGGGCCTATCATGGGGAGGGGGGAGGGGGGAGGGACTGCATTGGGAGTTATACCTGATATAAATGATGAATTGATGGGTGCTGACGAGTTGATGGGTGCAGCACACCAACATGGCACAAGTATACATATGTAACAAACCTGCACGTTATGCACACGTACCCTAGAACTTAAAGTATAATAAAAAAAAAATTAAAATACAAAAATTAGCTGGGCATGGTGGCGCACACCTGTAATCCCAGCTACTTGGGAGGCTGAGGCAGGAGACTCTCTTGAACCCAGGAGGCGGAGGTTGAAGTGAGCCGAGATTGCATCACTGTACTCCAGCCTGACAACAGAGCGAGACTCCAGTCCAGCACTTTGGGAGGCTGAGGCGGGAGGATCACAAAGTCAAGAGTTCAAGACCAGCCTGGTCGATATGGTGAAACTCTGTCTCTACTAAAAATACAAAAATTAGTTGGGCGTGATGGCGGGTGCCTGTAGTCCCAGCTGCTTGGGAGGCTGAGGCAGGAAAATCACTTGAACCCGGGTGGTGGAGGTTGTAGTGAGTGCCACTGTACTCCAGTCTGGGCAACAAAGCAATACTTCATCTCAAAAAAAAAAAAAAAAAAAAAAACTGTTTTATAGAAATACCGTGTTACATAGTTCAGATATGAGTTGAGTGGCTTTAAGTATAAACGTCATGTCTGTAAGTAACCAAATGAATGTGAGAGTATTTTTTCATTCCTAAATAAGTAAAAACATATATATAACCAGCCAGTTATATCAGAAGACCAAGCCCACAGGCCAGTTTCTATAACAAATGCTGTTATCTCTGCATGGGAATTTGAAAGGACTACCACTTAATCAGTAGAAACTTCCTAAGCATATCAAGATATCAGAAACTTAAGAACAAAATGCTGTGCTTTTCTGCAGTGATACATTTAAATAAATTGAAGTATCTGTCTTCCAGACTTCATCTGGAGCAAGTTTACATGAAAGTAGGAATATAAAGTAGGGAAAAGGGAGACAAGAGGAATAATTTTGCATTCTTTAATGAAAAGTTAAGGTGATTTTTAAGAATTAGTGTTTTAGCCTCTTTTTGATTAAGTCAGCCTGATATTTTATCCTAAGTTATAAATCTCAAATCCTTATTTTCTTACCCAAACTGGTATTTTTTTAAATATCAGTTAATCTGTCACTGTCATTTTAATCAGTAGTAGGAGGCAGCACAGGAGCACAGTAACTCCAGATACTTGCCTCACACCGAATTTTTCTGAATATAAATGGATTTAAACAATTTAAAATTGTTATAGAATATTATTAAACCATTCACAGTTTATTAGACCAGCAGACAGCTTAGTCTGCCATTCACAATCCTACTCTCTGTTGCTACACACCTTTATCAAATGAGTACATAGTAATGAAGACTTGAGAAAAAGTCTCATCTTCTTGAAAAGGCTCATAATGTCAGTGACCAATATTGATGCTTAGACTAAATCCATATAGAAGAATCCACTTGTTTGTAACTCTGCTCTGTTGGGTTAGCCTTGCCAAAATAACGTCAAGAAAACGATCTGTCATTGCTTTACAGTTATTTTATGTTAGTTATTTTAATTAAGTGTTGATGATAGAATATCTAAGATGTATGGGAGATAAACTGCATACTTATGCTTATCAGCAGAATATGCCAGCACAAGTATGTCATCTTATGAGCTAAATTAGTTTAGTACTAGTTGGAATTAAAATGTGTTAATCAGGAATGTCTTATCCACTGGGGTGTCAGTAGTGTCTGATGGAGATGTTCATGAAAAACAGAAAGGAAACTAAACAAATTAAGATATATGAATTGTAAAGTAACTTTGACAAAATTCATTTGATGTATAATTTATGCATCATTACTTTTCTACAGAAAATGTATGAAGTATCTCATGGAATGATAAAACTAAAAATATGTGAACATTCTTTAATGAAAGATGGCTGAAATAAGGATGTCACAATACTCCAGTGATTTTTCAAAGTAATATTCTCAATATTGTTTATTTAATACTTATTGATAGCATATGACTTCAAGAGAGTTAACACATATAAGTTTAAAAAATGATTTGCTTGTAAGTAAAATATAGAATAGCAACATACAGAATAGAAATCTATATAGAGAAAATCATATACGGTAAAGATAATTTAACTAAAAAAGGGTACATCATGAATAATAAGTACTACCTTTTTAAAGAATGTTTATGCTTTTGGTTAAATCTTATAGCAAATGTATTTTTATTACTTTTGCAGAACTATGAATAAATAATTTTACAGTCATTTTTATCATTTTCTAAAATTATGTTTTAGATTCTAGAATAATTTTTATGTCATGGAATTCTGTCTTCAACAGAATTCAACACTGTTTCAAACAGTGCATAGAAAATACCAGAGGAAAGATTAAATCTGTCTAAAGCCATGTTTACACAAGTCCACGTAAGATAGATTTGGTGTTTATGTAGTTAATATAATTACTGAAGATAACCCATATTTTTCCAGGCTGTATTTCACTTTATACCTTGTGTTGTTACCTAAATGTTGAGGGAAGAAAATTACTTTTTGGCAAATAACCATTTACTTACAGGTTTTTAATGTAAAGATGGATATGTGCTAAAGACAATATGGTATTAAGAAAGCAGAATGTTTTATGTTTTTACTCAAACGCTGAGCCTTTTCTTAATGGAAAGAAAATATTTCAACTAAAATAAGTTGTTTCTCAGACCTGAAGATTATAGTTTTTAAAATATATTTCAACCTAAAACGTTAGGATCCCATGTATAAACATGGCCTTATATAAGACACACCTGAGAGGCAAACTGCTATATAGAATTGTTAGCAGTTCTTGTGACTGGTGTATGCTTCAGAAAAAGATCAATAAGTTACCACACTTTTCTTACAAAATGGTATATAAATCAACCTTATATCCTTTTGTTCTAAATCATGGTTACTAAATACTGCTATTCTGTAAAACTACCTAAGACTCATTATTTTCAACCCTGTCACCCCAGAAACAATAAGAGAAACCTGAAAGCAGGAGAGAATGAAGGGCCTTATTAGTCATCTAAATTGTAAGTTCTCTTGTATATTGTTAGTATGGATATTTGGCGTCCCCAGCTCTTTGTTTTTTACTTACTCTTATTAGGACCTCTGGAAGATACAATTTATCCTAGTTAAGCAAGCAGGATTTCCTCCTCTAGACATATGTTATAAGCATTTTCTCATCAGACAACCAGATATGTTATACCAATAGTCTGATTTACTCTTTACCACATCAACAGATACTGCCTATTTTTAACAAGACAAATAAATTGGTCAGGTGAGATTTTATACAGGAGGACCAAGCTTTATTATATCTTTTGCAGGCTTTTAGTCTTCCATTAGGGTTGTTGATCACTTGATCAATGGGCCAGCTACTGAACCAACCAAATGTTTACTGAACATTTGCTTCATACATTCTCTCTTCGAGTGTGCTAACTGCTTTCTTCCATTCTTCATGAACTACATTATAATGAACAGCTTTGTTATAATGATAATACTTAATACCGTACCCATTGACCACCATTCTCTACTCATCCTCTACTATTCCCTTAAAAACACAAATAAGTGGACTAAAGACTGCATATATTGTCAAAACTCCACCAAAAATGTTCAAGAAAAGAGAGATAGAGCTTTTGAAATTTATTTTATTCAGTTGTTGCATTTCTTTTTAGTCTGGTGAATCAAGAGCATATGCTAGTTAGTGCTTTATGTGCAAATTAGCTTGCTTTCCTGAAATGCCACTACTTTTTCTCCTTTCGTGTTTGAGTGGTAACTAAAGAATTCCACATTAAGTATTTAATAAATGGTTGCACAGTTGCTGGGGGACTGAAAGTGCCAGATCAAGCAATTTATTTATGTACCACATACTTCTTATGACCAACTGACCATAAAATGCGCCCGGTACCTAAGTGTGTACCTGCCATTATTCTAAAGGTATTCCTATAGCAGGGTGTTATAAAGAAAAGAAGACTAAAATGGCGGTTAAGAAATTTGGTCTTTGGTTTTCTTTTACATAAAATCAGGAGGATGATCTAGTAAACTTTAAAAAGTTAAACTTCTTTCTTGAACATGTTTCTAAAAGGCATATTCAAATAAAATTGCATAAATAGTATTTTATTATATATGTATAACAGAACTTGCAAAACTTCAAATGAGTAATTTTGTGAAGAAGTCTTTTGTTAAGTAAATGGTCACTTGCTAAATTGTTTTGTAAGTTTATATTTTCTTAAACCTGGTAATTATATATTTCTTATAGTCATTTAAAAAGTTTTGGCCGGCCGGGCGCAGTGGCTCAAGCCTGTAATCCCAGCACTTTGGGAGGCCGAGACGGGCGGATCACGAGGTCAGAAGATCGAGACCATCCTGGCTAACACGGTGAAACCCCGTCTCTACTAAAAAATACAAAAAACTAGCCGGGCGAGGTGGCGGGCGCCTGTAGTCCCAGCTACTGGGGAGGCCTGAGGCAGGAGAATGGCATAAACCCAGGAGGCGGAGCTTGCAGTGAGCTGAGATCCGGCCACTGCACTCCAGCCTGGGCGACAGAGCAAGACTCCGTCTCAAAAAAAAAAAAAAAAAAAGTTTTGGCCAGGTGCTGTGGCTCACACCTGTAATCCCAGTATTTTGGGAGGCCTAGGCAGGCGGATCACCTAAGGTCAGGAGTTCGAGACCAGCCTGGCCAACATGGTGAAACCTTGTCTCTACTAAAATTACAAAAATTAACTGGGCCGTGGTGGCACATACCTGTAGTCCCAGCTACTCGGGAGACTGAGGCAGGAGAATTGCTTGAACTCAGGAGGCGGAGGTTGCAGTGACTGAGATTGTGCCACTGCACTTCAGTCTGGGTGACAGAGTGAGACTCTCTCAAAAAAAAAAAAAAAAAAAGTTTTAAAACTTCTAGGTTTTCAAATTTAGAAGCTAATTTCACATGAATAATTTTATCCTCAAAAAAGTCCAAAGTTACTTTAAATTAATTAAGTCCTGTATAATTGTGTGCTTTAGAATTGTACCTCAGACTTCTAAGTTTTCTGATGTGTAAGCTGTCTTAAATGTTAATTTGTTCATTCTAACGAAATTAGTGTTACTCTTTTCTTCATCATTGATTGTTCCAAATTGTGCTCTAAAATAAAAGATAGAATATAGAAAATGCTTAGCGATTGACATTTTAGAGGGTTTTTTTTACTTTTTAATGATTTTTAATTTTCTTTATTATTAATTTATACTGAAAGATTAAGATTTAAAGAACTTTTAAAGCCAAGATGAGATATAATGAGATACAAGGTGAGATATAATGAGATATAAGGTAAGATATAATGAGATATAAGGTGATTTATGTATTGCTACATCAATTTTAGGTATTCCAAGAAATGCTGGTCTTATTTTAAGAATTAATTATCTTGACATTAAGATAGTTGTTGCTCTGATAGTATTTTGTATTCTTTCCTCTAAAGTGTAGTGCCTTCATATCGGAGTATATGTTATACCACAGTGTACTAAATCCTCTATGATAAGTGGTATAAAGTGCTGAGGAAATAGGGGAAATGGAGCCTATTGAAATTATTTAAAGAGAAAGGGGTATTTCAAAACTGGCCCTTGGGGAATTAATTTACTTGGCAGAGAAAGGAGAGTACAGTGTAATCTCAAGGAATAAAGAATATTCTGGTGTTGGAGAATCATATTTATATGGGATTTTCAGATTCTATTGACAGTGTTAGAAAATATTAACAAAATTAACATTTGAGCAAGGTGTCATTTAAGATGTACAGTTTTATCATATATATCTAAAAAGCAGTTAGGGCTTAAAATAGTTTGTATCACCAGTAATTTCAGGTAAATAATTTATAAAACAGTTTCATTAAGGGGTCTGGGACCTTCAGAAGGAAAAGATTTGGACTGACGGATCTACCTTTACCTAATATGAGGATGAGAAAGAGCTGGTTCCTTCTAATTCTTAGGGAATTGAGATAAAAAGCTAAGGGCTTATGAAAGTTCAAAATAAGGGGAGGGGAAACTACTGCTTTTGTGCTAGCAGAAAGGACAAGAAATAAAGGAAAATCTCTCTTTTAGGAAAATAGAAGTCTAAAATTCCATGAATGATTCTTGATGTAATAGAAAAATAATTATTTAAACCATAATGGCATTTATTCTGAAGTAAATTATGATTCTAAGTGGTGTAATTTTTTTCTCCAAAAGACTACTTGGAGGAAATGAGCTGTTCTGAACATTTGGTTTGTGTTTCTATTGGAGAATTTTTTTTTTCATTTTGTCACCAAATATTTATTGATTTTCTTGACTTGTATATACTTTTATTTCTTCTACTTTGGGTTATTCTGTTTATTTTAGACTGTTTAAGTTTGGGCTGCTATAATAAAATGCCATAGATGGGGAAATTTAATCAACAGAAATGTATTCTTTGGAGTTCCGAAGGCTGGGAAGTCCAAGATCAAGGTGCCAACCAATTTGACTCCTGGAGAGGACCCTCCTCCTGGCTGGCAGATGGCCATAATGCTCACATGGCAGAAAGAAAGAGATCATCTCTCTTGTGCGTCTTTTTATAGGAGTGCTAATCCCATTCATGAAGGCTCCACCCTCATGACTTAATTACCCCTCAAAGGTCCCACCTCCAGATACCATCACTTTGGAGATTAGGATTTCAACATATGAACTTTACGGAGACATAAACATTCGGTCCATAGCATACACAGATCACTAGAACATGTAGAAATGAGAATTTATACCTATAAATGTAGTTTCCGTATGTCAGAGTACTAACTATGCTACCCAATTTCTCTTATAAAGTAAATAAGCTTACCTTATGAGTTTTTCCTAATTTTGAAACTTTTTTAAAAGCATAGCCTTGATCTTCAGTATTCATAGCACTACATGTTCTATCAAATAGGGATGATGTAATATGACTTTTGAGGAAAGACACCAGATTGAAATATTATTTTCCCTAGGTTTGCATTGAATCTCGCCATTTGGTGAGGAGAACATTCTATTTGTCTCAGATTAGTGGACTGATGTAGAAAACAATTTTTATAGAAAATTGTTTCCTATTAATTATAAGACTATGAATCTTGAAAAATCCTAATTAGAGGGCAGTCATTTTTATCTGCCTTGTTCACTGATGTATCTAGCCACTTAGAACAGTGCCTTGTGGGTGTTTAATAGATATTTAATGAGCAGGACATGACGGTTCATGTCTGTAATTCCAGCATTTTGGGAGGTCAAGGCAGGAGAATCATTTGAGCCCAGGAGTTTCAGACCAGCCTGAGCAACAGAGCAAGACCCCATCTCTGCATTTTTTTTTTTTTTTTTTTGAGACGGAGTCTCACCCTGTCACCGAGACTTGGAATGCAATGGCGTGGTCTTGGCTCACTGCAACCCCTGCCTCCCAGGTTCAAGCAATTCTCCTGCCTCAGCCTCCCAAGTAGCTGGGACTACAGGCACGTGCCACCACACCTGGCTGATTTTTTGAATTTTTTACTAGAGATGGGGTTTCACTATGTTGGCCAGGATGGTCTTGAACTCCTGACCTCATGATCTGCCCATGGCGTGAGTCACCATGCCCGGCCAATAATTTTTTTTTTTTTTAACACCCAGGTGTGAACTCCTGACCTCATGATCTGCCCGTGGCGTGCATCACCATGCCCAGCCTACAATTTTTTTTTTTTTTTAATACCCAGGTGTGGTGTTGTGTACCACACCTGTAGTCCCAGCTACTCAGGAGGCTGAGGTGGGAGGATTGAGCCTGGGAGGTTGAGGCTGCAGGGAGCCATGATCATGGTACTGCACTCCAGCATGGACAATGGAGCAAGACTCTGTTTATCTATCTATCTATCTATCTATCTATCTATCTATCTACCTATCTGTTTTGTACATTCAAACATATATATATATTGTTTTTGAATGAACAAATTTCTACCATACTTTCTCATTGATAAGTGTAGCTTTTTTATTCTCCTAATTGACCTTTAATCTGACACAATGAAGAGCACTGTTGTGTTTTGGGGTATTTAATCTTTAAGTTTTTCTTTTTCTCTATGAAGCATGGTAATAATTTTCTTCAGCGCCTTGATGAAAATGGTTTGTGCCTTAGGAACATATGCCTTTATCCCTACTCCCTGCCTCACCCACACACACTTCAAATATTTATAGCTATCTACATTATACTAATCTTTATATTTAAATGTAATACTAAAAATAATTAACACAGAACCATGGGTCCCTTATTTTCAAAGGGACTTTAGAAATCACCTGGTTTAACTCTCTCATTTTAAGGTTGAGGAAACTAAAGCCCTGAAAGATGATTAGCTCAGGGACACTGTTAATTAATAGAGGTACAGAAACTAAAACCCAGGTATTTGACTCCCAGTCAAATGTTATTTCCACGCATGTTACAAATAATCCTTTCTGGGGAAGGCTTTTTTCCAGTTAAAACACTGATTCACCATCATGATACCTTCAGGCAAGTATTCGTTACTCAAACATAAAAAAAAAAAGGAAAAAGAATATTGCCCCAAACATCAAGAGTAAACACATTTTAAGAGCCAAAGACTCTTTTCTGTCTATTGTTTTGTTTTGTTTTGTTTTGTTTTGTTTTGAGAAAGAGTCTTGGTCTGTCACCCAGGCTGAAGTGCAGTGGTGCGACCTCGGCTTACTGCAACCTCTGCCTCCTGGGTTCAAGCAATTCTCCTCCCTCAGCCTCCCAAGTATCTGGGATTACAGGCATGTGCCACCAAGCCCAGCTAATTTTTTGTATTTTTAGTAGAGATAGGGTTTCATCATGTTGGCCAGGCTGGTTTCAAACTCCTGGCCTCAAGTTATCTGCCCACCTTGGCCTCCCAAAGTGCTGGGATTACAGGCATGAGCCACCTCGCCCAGCCCAAAGACTCTTAAAGAACCTGTTCTTCTCAGATTGCTAAAGCAGGGAATACTGACATGTCTGTCAATAGATATAATTTATATTAGCATAATCTCTTAGATTAGCATTTTACCATAAAATAATTAAAATTGGGGTTAACATTTTGAATTTCATTTGAAAGCAAATTGACTTCTGAATAGTGAAGTACAGATATTAGTGCAGATTATTCTCAGTTGCTAGTATGCAGACTCTTGGATTCTGTTGCTGTGTCTATACAAGCTAATTCACTAGGCAGTTGAGGACTTAGGTGGTTATCTAGATAACTTAAGGTAAGGATCAATCTGAATACTAAGCCGTATGTTATAATAGCACTAATTTTATATTAAAAATACTTTAACCATAGTAATCTTATATTTCAGGTAAAGGTAGTAGTTTTTAGCTATATTAACCGATTGTTTTGTCTTCTGGTGCTTTGTGTAAAGATTAGAGTTTGTAAGCGGTTTTCTATTTCTGGTTTTTTTTGTTTTTTTGGCCTCCAAAAAAACATACAAATTTGAACTTCTTAAAGGAGGACATATAAGAGCAATAAATTGACTAAAAACAGAATCTGTCTTTTTCTCTCAATCTCATTTTGTAGTAACCTGCAGGTTCCCAGCTAGCACATACACTGACTCTTCCTCACAGCAGCTCCTTCATAGGGCCTCAGTTAGGTAGGAAGGTATAGACAGTTCCATTAACACGCTCATTCACAATGCCATTCATTTGGGGAAAAAAAATTCTCCTTTCACATATTCCATTAAATGAACACTATATCATCTTCTTACATTCAGATCAACATGCAAATCTCAAGTGTTCTATTTCAAGTGAGGCCCTTCTAAATATTTATCTCAACATTTGGTATTTAGTAATATTTTTCACATAATTTTACCTTGTATTCTACTTCAAAGCGGTTGTATTACAGACAAAAATTATTAGCAACCTATTTTTATGTCTCCATGTTTCAAAAACTAAATTGATACTATATTTTGAATTAATGACTATGTCATAAAACATCATTTTGTAAAAGAAAGACAGCCATTACAAAACCAATGACACAATATTTATTAAATTTTTTAAATGAGTCCAGAATTAAAAAGACAGCTTCATAGGTGAAATTAGGTGATTTATAAAGGAAAGAGAAAAAAACAGGGAGAGTGTGAATATTAGAATAAGCTTCTAGTTGACAGTACATAACTAACTTACCAGTTTACGGTACAGTTTAAAATGATAGAGACAACTTTAATCAAATATGTGAAAACTAAACATTTTAAAAATCAACTTTGTTAAAATTGGAAAATCTACTTAAGTTTTATCAGGTGGAGGTGACAGTACTACCTGAATAATCTGTTTCTGTCCATATAAAATGAACTGCTGGGAGCACATTTACGTATAAGAACACAGTGAGCAAAAAGCAAAATTGATCGCTTAATTGTGAAGTTCCTTTTGTTGGTTTGTCAGGCTCCACAAAAGATACAATAGGAAAAATCTATACAGCATTAATTAGGATTTTATTTTTTAGAGGCTCCTTTTAAAATAGCTCTGGAAAACATGAGTAGCCATGTCCTCCAAGCCTAATTTCTAAAAATATTTGTAGAAAATACATTCTACATGTAGGATTTAATTCTGTAATGCACTATAAATGTGATTTCCCCAAATCTTTGTCTACTTGCTATATATTCTTAATTCATGTTAATTCATTCTTAATATCTTAATAACACTCAACCCTTTAGATTTGATATTTGCTTATATTACATGTAAGGAACATCTTACATTTAAGTAATTATATGTTGAGACATAATTAAAATTATAATCTTTCTGTTGTTTCTAGAAAAATAAATAAATCAAATTTTAAATAATTTAATAAACATAAAATTTTGGTGCCTAAGTCTGGATGATCAAAATGGTCTCTTTTTACCTAAACATTTCACTACAATGTTGCTTTTAGGGTACTTTTCAGACAATTTCCAGACTGACAGATTCAGTACATCTTAGGAGCCTCTGACTCATCCAGCAACATAAATTAACTTGACTTTTAATACAAGATCATTTTTTTCTTGTGTTAAAAATATACACTTCATAATCAACTAGGGTCAAAATATGCAAAGAAATTTCAACTTTAAAATTTGTAGCCAATTTTTTTTTTAAAGAAATGAAATCTTATTGTGTTGCCCAGCCTGGAGTGCAGTGGCTATTTACAGGCATGCTCATCATGCACCACAGCCTCTTAACTGTTGAGCTCAAGCAGTCCTTTGGCCTCAGCCTCCTAAGTAGGTGGGACTGTAGGTGTGTGCTGCCACACCCATAGAGTCCATTTTGAACTATAAGAAACCCATGATGAGGAAAAGCCAAATCTTTTTTGACTACAAATGACCCTTGGAAAAGAAATTTATTTATCATTTTAAACAAAGATATAAAAGATGAAATTTGGCAATTTTAAAATTATTAAAGGAATTGATAACTAAACCAAACAATTCAATCAGAAGTATCTATTTAGAACCTAATAACACAGGCAGTTAGCTGCATCCAGAGGTCCTTTTCAAGATTAAAATGCCTGCTTCTTAACTTTATATTTTGCCACTAGATATTATTGCCTTAATAATTCACATATTTAAAAGATGTTGCTACAGTTACTTTAGTCAGCTTTTATGTTTTTACATTTTCTTTGGAAAATTTTCTAGATAATCTGCAAAATAAATAATGGGATGGTAATTTTTCTTAAAAGTATTTATTATACTGAAAGCAGCCCAAAGTACATTGATTTGTGATTTGATTAATTCTAAAATTTTTAAGTAGTTTATTTTCAGATCTGTATTTTACATTTTACTGTTTTTTGTTTTGTTTATTTGTTTGTTTTACTTCAATAGCCTTTTATGTCACCTCGGTACCCTGGAGGTCCAAGGCCCCCATTGAGGATACCTAATCAGGTAAGATTTATGTGCTATTTAAGTTTTTGTAAGACTCAAAGATCTTGAAAATGTCACATATGTTTATCATCCTATAAAAATACGAAATTTTCCTTTTTCTGTCCCATTTAATGCTATTTCTAGTCATATATCATCTGCTTCAAGGGTTGGCAAACTACAGCTCATAGCTAGCTATTTTTTGTAAATAAAGTTTTACTGAAAAACATCCACACAGATCCATTTATGTATTGTCTGTGACTACTTTTACACTACAATACAGATTTAAGTGGTCATGGCAGAGACCATATGTGGCCGGCAACCCTAAAATATTTACTATTTGGATCTTTTACAGAAAAATGTTTGCCCATTCTTGGAGTCTACCTTACACTTTGAACCTAATTTTAAAAACTTGTACAGTTCTGGTAAATGCTGATTATCCTCCCATTTAAAGAATGGCAATAAAATTTTCCATGAACATATTTTTGTTTACTTTCATATAATATAGTTTCAATATCATGACTCTAGCATTCATATAAATTTTACCCAGTTATAATGGCAGATTAAGCAAATAATTAGCTGCTTCTGGAAGAGATAGATCTGTTAATAAATAAATATTTAACAATAAAAATCTTCCAACATTTTAATCTACAAGAGCTCTAAAATTTCATAATGTTTTGTTCTCAAATAGCTTTTTATTAATATCGTAAGTATTTATTTACTGAAGAGAATAAAATACAATTTTTACTCACAAAGAGTTTGTAGTTTAGTTTTAGGATATAGGCACTGTGTGCATGTGTATAACCCGAGAAGAAATTAAATGCTTAACACTATGGAGTACTTGTGTCAAGATAATTGTCTTGTCACTTTCTCTGATTCTCTTATTTGTATACCTAGCTTTATCCTATGTTTAAAGTAAACCCTGTTATTACAGTAAGTTTTCTTTTTCATTCATACTCTCTTTCCATTTCCAATTTCTTCCCTACCAAAAATGGAACAAGAAAGTTAAAATTACTAATTTACTTGACGGCAGCAGAATTCTGCTTCTCCTCTCCTAACTCTTACTGAAATTATGCTGTCTTTGAGGTGTCTCAATCTGCTGGTGCTCTCTGCTTGTAGTGCACAGCAGAAAGTGCCAGCATCCAGATTCACCCCCAGGGGAGAACTTTCAGTAGGAAGCAGTGCTGGGTCATCTCATGATGACAGTGCTTGGC
The DNA here is from genome assembly GCF_007565055.1 of Rhinopithecus roxellana. NCBI lineage: Eukaryota > Metazoa > Chordata > Mammalia > Primates > Cercopithecidae > Rhinopithecus > Rhinopithecus roxellana. The sequence goes on from NC_044551.1 coordinate 144,658,186, forward strand.
AGTCCTCCTCACATTACAGCTGGAGCATTTTTCTCCTGTAGAGTGAATCTGCATTCAGTACCCCGGGCCAGGGGAAGATGGCATGAAATATGAGAGGGAAGTGCACAGATGCCAAGTGTTACAACATATGGGAATTTTATTTTCTCTGTGGGTAAACCTGTATATATTGACAGTCAGATCTACTTATATAGGTGCCTAAGTCTTTTAAATTTCTTTTTAAAGAAATATGCATCTCTTATTGGAGGCTTCATGGCTTTTTAGACATTCCGTCCATAGCTTTGTATATTATATAAGTCTAGGAAGTTCCTAAAAATCTGAATTAGGGAAATGTGAAATTGTAGTATAAGTGTGTTATTAGAATTTTCAACCTCATATATTGTGTACCAATGATGAAAATGTGATAAAATTATTGGAATTGCATTCAAGTGACATTATTGAAATGCCTGCCATATATAAGATACTATCCTAGGTTCCGTAGAGACTCACAAAATGAACACTTTCAGGATGAGGTTGGTGGTGGGAATGTGAAATTGTAAACCAATCTAGTTTGACAAATTTTAAGAACAGGTATTTAATGTCTAGAGACAATTAAAAAGTTAAAGATAGGCCAGGCGCGGTGGCTCACACCTGTAATCCCAGCACTTTGGGAAGCCGAGGCAGGCGGATCACGAGGTCAGGAGATAGAGACCATCCTGGCTAACATGGTGAAACCCCGTCTATACTAAAAAATACAAAAAACAAGCCAGGCGAGGTGGCGGGCACCTGTAGTCCCAGCTACTCGGGAGGCTGAGGCAGGAGAATGGCGTGAACCTGGGAGGCGGAGCTTGCAGTGAGCTGAGATCGTGCCACTGCACTCCAGCCTGGGCGACACAGCGAGACTCCGTCTCAAAAAAAAAGAAAAAAAAAAAAAAGTAGAAAAAAGTTAAAGATAATAGAAAGTTTTTGTATAGGGTCTCTTTCCTCAAGAATCGTAAGCAGTCTTTACCAAAATGTATTTTAAAACAATTGTACTCTTCTCTCAGGGATTCTTTTTGTCCATTCCCACCACCACTCCAATGCACACACATACATACACATTTAGTTAAGCTTCATTAATTCAAACAGCTATCATCCAAACTTATAATAATTTATCCTGTTTTTTAAAAAAAAGAGTTGTGTTAATAATATAATATTGTTTTAGGAAATGTTTTACTTAAGAGCATAAACTTTTCAAGCATAAAACATGGTTTCTCAATTTTGTTATGTAGTCATTAAGGTAGAATGGGCAAAACTGTTTTTGGTGATTAATTGGAATGATGTAGATAAAAACACAAATGTGGCCAGACATGGTAGCTCACATCTGTAATCCCAGCACTTCAGGAGGCTGAAGCAGGAGAATCACCTGAGCCCAGAAGGTTGCAATCAGCCTGGGCAGCATAGGAAGACCTGGTCTCTAAAAAATAAACAAATAATAAAATTTTAAAATCCACAACTGTGTTTATTTTTTAATTTGGTTTTCATGTTAATGGGTCATAAACTAATGAAATTATGCTTTATTAAGAGTTTGTATCTAAGGAAACAGAAATAGTAACCTCTTCCGCAGTGTTGACTAATCATTTTGAATATGTAAAAGACATCTCTTTAATAAACGGATTTTATTCAACTTGTAATTACTAATGATTAGACTACAGATTTAAATTTGAGTTCCCCTGAAACCATTTTTATAGTTCTGGATTAAATCCATAAGGGTGTATATTCTTTGTATATGTATAGTACCGGGTATTGGAATATGGTATAATGTCATTATGTTGTAAAAATATAGGAAGAGGTAATAGTGTCTAAAATGATGAAAGGAAAATACACTTACAAAACTGTGCATTGTAGCAGAGGATAAATATATGTGACAAAACATGAAACATAGAAGTTAAATCTATATTTGACTATACATTTTACATTGGAATTGGTTCAACTCACAGAAGGGGTCTTTGGTATTGAAGCATCTATAACCTGGAACAGAGCAAGTCGTTATCCTTCTCATGGATAAAATATCCAATCAGAAAAATTCACAGTATTCGTTCAACACTATCTTGAGGAAATCAAGACAGCCAGAAATACAGATAATGTTAATGATATGAGTGACACCAAAAATAATTTAACTATTGATCTATTGATCCTATAGGATTTAGAAACTTTATCCTCTGTTTCTTAAGATTCCTGAAACACTGTCAACAGATATATGGAATGAAAAACATTGTTAATTCTGTTGTCCATTTTGTACTCTAAAGCTAAATTTGGTGTTCTAAGGAAAGAACACACTACATCTGACCATTCTACTGAAATCTTCAGATATTTGTCCAATAATAGATGAGTGGTTAAATAAATTATGGTATACTGAAATGATGAAATATTTTGTACATATTAAAAATCATGTTATAGAGTTAAATTTATTGAGACGATAAAATGTTGTACCTGTTTAATATGTTAGTGATTAATGATTAAAGGCATAAAGTAGCCTCTTTGGCCGGTTTAGAATACCCCTTTCTATCATTGGGAGCTCCTTATTTTTTGTTTTTAATGATAATTACACTAATATATTTAAGTTACTATTTCAAATCCAACAAGGCAAGATTAAAATATATTATTTTCTTAATATAACTTTGAATTTTGAGTTTATCCTGAGATATATATCTTTTTCTAATTATGTTCTACCTTTGTAGGGAAAGAAAATTAACAAATTTATTCTTATCCTTCTCAAACCAAGAAAATTTTGCATAGTGAATCCTATTCAGTCTTACCCAATTTAAGTTACAGTTTTATGGAGGTTTTATGATACAATTAAGTTATAGTTTTATGGAAGTTTTTGATACAACGTTCACTTCTTTTGCCAAAACATACCTCATTGTCTTATAGTCATTTCATCATAGATATACCCTTTTTGGGCAAGTCAATACATAGAATACATTGCCATGTATTTGGATAGAAACTTCACAGGGCTATCCAAAATCACTCTCCGAAATACTGAATCATTCAACAGATACTTGTTGAGGTTTACTGTGCCCCAGGTACCATTCTAGATGTGGGAGATACACTGGTGAACAAACTAATGAAAATCTCTCTTGTGGAACTGACATTCTAATGCAGCACTGCCCAATAGAACTTTCTGGGATAATGGAAATATTTTATACCTGCATTTATCATATGCAGTAGTTTTAGTACTTTGAGCACTTGAGATAGGACTAGCGTTAGTGAAGAACTAAATTTTTAATTAATTTTAATTAAATTTAAATAGCTGCGTGTGGTAAAGGGCTATTAATTTGAACAGCACAGTTGCAGTTGTTGAAATATAGAAAAAAGAAAGGTATAAATGTGTGTGTGTATATATACACACATATATATGTCAAATGGTGAGCTGTGTTATAGAGACAAACATCTTCCTACACTAAATTTAATATCTTTTGTGTTAATATTGTTGTTTTAGAGGAATAAAATGACAGTGGTGTTGAAAGGACCTAAATGCGTCCAGCATCTTAGGTTCAAAAAGTCAGCAATGTATAACTTTGAACAAGTCGCTTAGACTTTCTGGGTTTTGGTTTTCTTACCTGTAAAATAGGAGTGGATGTGGGTGTTTCTAAAGTCTCTTCTAGTTCTGATATTTATTGATTAAATGATTCTCCTCCATTTTATATCATCACGGGCCCATAAAGAATTTGTTACCTCAAAATTGTTACTAAATTAAATCTTAAAGCTTTGAGAAATTCACCATTTTTTCATCATCAGTGAGCATTTAGTCTCCATGAGTAAACTATATAATGGTAGTCAAGGAGATACACAGGCATACCTCATTTTACTATGCTTCACAGATACGGTTTTTACAAATTAAGTTTTATGGCACCCCTGCATTGAGCAAGTCAGTAAGTGCCATTTAGCCAACAGCACGTGCTCACTTTGTATCTCTGTGTCACATTTTGGTAATTCTCATAATATTAAAATTTTTTCATTATATCTCTTAACAGTGATCACTGATTTTGATCTGACTATTGTGATTGTTTTGGGGTGCCACAAACCATGCCCATACAAGACAGTGAACTTAATTCATAATTCTGTATGTTCTGACTGCTCCACCAACCAACCACTCCCTGATCGCTATTCCTCTCCTTGACTTCCCTAATCCCTGAGACACAACAGTATTGAAATCAGGCCAACTGATAACCCTAAAATGGCCTCTAAGTGTTCAAGTGAAAAGAAGAGTCACACATCACTCACTTTAAATCAGAAGCTAAAAATGATTACATTTAGTGAGGAAGGCAGTCAAAAGCCGAGATAAGCCAAAAGCTAGGCCTCTTGTGCCAGACAGCCATGTTAGGAATGCAAAGGAAAAGTTCTTGAAAGAATGGAAAGTGCTACTCCAGTGAACACAGAAATGATAAGAAAGCAAAACAACCTTATTGCTGAGAGAAGAAAGTTTTTATGGTCTGAATAGAAGATAAAACCAACCACAATATTCCCTTAAGCCAAAGCCTAACCCAGAGTAAGGTCTTTAGTCTCTTCAGTTCTGTGAAGACTGAGAGAACTGAGAAAGCTGCAGAAGAAAAGCCTGAAGCCGGCAGGCTGAGATCTGTTCATGAAGTTTAGAAAAGAAGTTGTCTCCAGAACATATACATGCAAGGTGAAGCTGCAAGTGCTGATGATTCTACTGCAGAAAGTAACCCAGAAAATCTAGCTAAGATAATTGATGGAGATGACTACACTAAACTGTTGGAAGAAGATGCCATCTAGAATTTTCATAGCCATACTCAGTCAATGCCTTCCTTTAGGGCTTTAAAGGGCAGGTTGATTCTCTTATTAGGGGTTAATACAACTGCTAACTGTAAGTTGAAGCCAGTGCTCATGTACCATTCTGAAAAATCCTTGGTCCCTTAAAACTTAACTAAATCTGGCCAGGTGCAGTGGCTCACACCTGTAATCCCAGCACTCTGGGAGGCTGAGGCACATGGATAACTTGAGATCAAGAGTTCAAGACCAGCCTGGCCAACATGGTGAAACCCCATCTCTACCAAAAAATACAGAAGATTAGCTGGACTTGTTAGCACACACCTGTAGTCCCAGCTACTCAGGAGACTGAGGTGGGAGAATTGCTTGAACTCAGGAGGCAGAGGTTGCAGTGAGCCAAGATTGCACCATTGCACCCCAGCCTGGGCAACAGAGTGAGACCCTGTCTCAAAAAAAAAATTTATACTAAATCTACTCTGCCTGTCCTTTATAAATGGAACAACAAAGCCTGAATAATAGTGCATCTTTTTTACAGCATGATTTACTGACTATTTTAAGCCCAGTGTTGAGACCTACTACTCAGAGAAAAAGATTCCTTTCTTTTTTACTGTTCCTTGACAACACATCTTATACCCAAGAGCTCTGATGCAGTTGTCCAAGATTAATTTTGTTTTCATTAATGTTGTTTTCATTAATCTTGGACAACTGCATCAGAGTTCTCGTGTATAAGGTAACATAGCATCCATTCTGCAGCCCATGAATCAAGGAGTAATTTTACTTTTTTTTTTTTTTTTTTTTTTTGAGATTTAGTTTTGCTCTTGTCACTCAGGCTGGAGTGCAGTGGCGCGATCTTGGCTCACTGCAACCTCCACCTCCCAGGTTCAAGCGATTCTTCTGCCTTAGCCTCCCCAGTAGCTGGGATTACAAGCGCCCACCATCATGCCCGGCTAATTTTTGTATTTTTAGTAGAGACAGGGTTTCGTCATGTTGGCCAGGCTCTTCTTGAACTCCTGACTTCAGGTGATCCACCCGCCTCGGTCTCCCAAAATGTTGGGATTACAGGCGTGAGCCACTGCACCCATCCAGTTCTTATTATTTAAGAAGTATATTCCATAAAGCTGTAGTTGCCATCCGTAGTGATTTCTTTGATGAATCTGGGGAAAGTACATTGAAAACCTTCTGGAAATAATTCACCATTCTAAATGCCATTAAGTCCGTTTGTGATTCATGGAAAGAGGTCAAAATATCAGCATTAACAGGAGTTTGGAAGAAGCTGATTCAAACCCTTGTTGATGACTCTGAGAGGTTCAAGACCTGAGTGAAGGAAGTCACTACAGATGCGGTAAAAACAGAGGGAAAACTAGAATCAGAAGTGGAGCCTGAAGATGTGACTGAATTGCCACATTCTCGTAATGAAACTTTAACAGATAAGGAGTTACTTCTCATGGATGAGCAATAAAAATGATTTGTTGATATGCAATCTACTCTTTCCTGGTAAGGATGCTATGAACACTGCTGAAATGGCAACAAATGATTTAGAATTTTACATAAACTTAGTTTACAAAACAGCTTCAAGGTTTGAGAGCATTGCCTCCAATTTTGAAAGAAGTTCTACCATGGTATACAAACAGCATCACATGCTACAGAGAAATCATTTGTGAAAGGAAGAGTCCATCAATGCAATAAACATTGTTATCTATTATAAGAAATTGCCACAGCTGGCTGGGCACAGTGGCTCACACCTGTAATCCCAACACTTTAGGAGGCCGAGGCGGGTGGATTGCTTGAGTCCAGAAGTTTGAGACCAGCCTGGGCAACATGGTAAAACCGTCTCTATAAGAAATTACCAGAGCCATCCCAGCCTTCAGCAAACACCTCCCCTATCAGTCAGCAGCCATCAAGACTTCTACAGGCCAAAAGATTACAGCTAACTGAAGGCCTCAGATGATTATTAGCATTTTTTACCAATAAAATATTTTTAAATTCAGGTATATACATTGTGTTTTTAGACATAATGCTATTGTACACTTAATAGACTACAGTATAGTGTAAACAAAACATTCACTGGGAAATCAAAAAATTTATATGACTCTGGCCGGGCGCGGTGGCTCAAGCCTGTAATCCCAGCACTTTGGGAGGCCGAGACGGGCGGATCACGAGGTCAGGAGATCGAGACCATCCTGGCTAATATGGTGAAACCCCGTCTCTACTAAAAAATACAAAAAACTAGCCGGGCGACGAGGCGGGCGCCTGTAGTCCCAGCTACTGGGGAGGCTGAGACAGGAGAATGGCGTGAACCCGGGAGGCGGAGCTTGCAGTGAGCTGAGAGCTGGCCACTGCACTCCAGCCTGGGCGGCAGAGCAAGACTCCGTCTCAAAAAAAAAAAAAAAAAAAAAAAAAAAAAAAAAAAAAAAAAAAATTTATATGACTCACTTAATGTGATACTCACTTTTATTGCAGTGGTCTTGAGCTAAACCAGCAATATCTCTGAGGTGTGCCTGTACATCAGTTCATAAGTGCCTAGAGGGTCTTGCCATTGAAGTTACGATAAATTCTTTTGAACTAAATAATTCTTTTATGAAGCAGGCAGTTCCCACATTTAATTATTTGTTTTAATAAATTTTTATATTATTTCATTTATTTTAAATCCTAGGATTTAAGGCACATCTTTCAGAACTTTTGCAATATGTTAATCCAGTCTTGAGCCCTGACACTGCTACTTGTGAATAGTATAACCATGGAAGACAGAAAATGGTGAAATTAGTGAAAATTAGTGAATGCCTAGGGCTGTTGAAGGGTACTGGTCATGGGGAATGGGAAATGACTGTAGGTGGGCAACGTTCTAACATTAGAAAATGGGCAAATTTTGTGGTATGTAAATCATGCATCAATAAAACCTTTTTAAAAATAGAATAACCATGGACAAATTAACTAATTAGTGACATATGAAACCTCGATTTTTTATCATTAAAAAGGATGAATAATAATAACTTTATAAGATTTTTATAAACATTGAAAGAAATACTAAAGGACTTAGCACAATTCCTGGCGCAAATGCACTGGCTCACAAGTGTATATTACCATGTAGATTTTGTTTGTTTTTATTAAGTACCCTCCTCATTAGTATTATTTTTTTCCTGTGTGTAGATCTTTTATAAAATAAAGAATGCAGCTGGGCACGGTGGCTCACACTTGTAATCCCAGCATTTTGGGGGGGATGCTGAGGTGGGTGGATCACTTGAGGTCAGGAGTTCAAGACCAGCCTGGTCCAAAATGGTGAAACACTATCTCTACTAAAAATACACAAATTAGCCGGGCGAGGTAGTGGATGCCTATAATCCCAGCTACTAAGGAGGCTGAGGCAGGAGAATCACTTGAACCTGGTAGGTACAGGTTGAAGTGAGTGAAGATCACACCACTGCACTCCAGCCTGGGCGACAGAGGGAGACACTGTCTCGAAAACAAAAACAAAAACAAAGAATGAATGCCAAAATTTGTGACTAAACGAATCCGAGTGGAATACCTTTAACGTCATAAATATAGAAATAAGATGTCACAGATATATACATTTTTCTGATATTAAAGGTTTAAAGAATGCAGTGATTACATCACTATTGATGCACAAAGCTACTATCCGGTCATCCCAAGGCTGATAAAAATGTTTTAAAAGTTAGAGATTTGACTTATTCTAAAAGACAAACAGTGATGAGTGAAGAGTTAAATTTAGATTAAAACATTCATTTTGAAAACCAATTTGATATTGGTTAAGACTTCTGTAAGATTATGTCATATTTTTAAGTGATGAACAGAAATAAGAAAGGGTGGTCAATTGTTCTGATATTCCAAGATAAGCTAGAAACAGTAAAGTTTTGAAGAAAATGGTTGCTGCCAGTGATAAATCATTATTGTCTATAATGAGACAGAAGTGTCAAAGTTCAGAGTGTATAACTCTAACCATTTGAAGACTTAAAAAAAGCAAGAATCTGGCCAGGCATGGTGGTTTATACCTATAATCCCAGCACTTTGGGAGCCCAAGGCAGGATGATCGCTTGAGGCTAGGACTTCTTCAAGACCAGCCTGAGCAACATAGTGAGACCCCATCTGCATAAAAAAATAAAAATAGGCTGGGTGCAGTGGCTCACGCCTGTAATCCCAACACTTTGGGAGGCTGAGACGGGCTGATCATGAGGTCAAGAGTTTGAGACCAGCCTGGCCAACATGGTGAAACCCCGTCTCTACTAAAAATACAAAAATTATCTGGGCGCAGTGGTGGGCGCCTATAATCACAGCTATTTGGGAGGCTGAGGCAAGAGAATCGCTTGAACCTGGCAGGTGGAAGTTGCGGTGAGCCGAGATTGCACCACTGCACTCCAGCCTGGGTGACAGTGCAAGACTCTGTCTTGGAAAAAATAAATAAATAAAAATTAAAAATTAAACGGATGTGGGGGCATGCATCTGTAGCTCCAGCTGCTCGGGAGGCTGCGGCAGAGGATAGCTTGAGCCCAGGAATTTGTGGCTGCAGTGACCTATGATCACACCACTGCACTGCAGCCTGGGCAGCTGAGGGAGACTTTTCCTCTGAAAAGTAAAAAAAAAAAAAAATTAATTTTTTTAGAAAGCAAGAACTTTAGGTTCACAATTGAATATAATATCGACTAGTCATACATTTTTAGTCTTCCTCCTACATCATTTATTTATAACTTTTGACAGTGTTGGCTACTTTTTCCTTTTTGAAACTCTCCTGGGGCATTCTGAGATGTTGGTCTTAGTCTCCTTGCTAATTTCATGCCTATTCAATTTCAGTTTCTTTTTTTACTTCTTCTTGGTATTTTCAAAGAATTAAATCTTTTATCTTCTCATTCTTTGAACTCTGTTTCATTCTTATGACTTTATCACTAATGATTCCTAAAATTGTCAGTCTAAACCCTATTCCTTTTCTCTATTCCCTCAGTACACATTTATTATTCTGTGACAGAAGGCACAGATAGGATCCCTACTTTTGCGGAGTTTACAGTCTGGAGATACAGAGAAGAAAACAAGTAATGGTAGTATTTAAGTTCTATGAAAGTGAGGTATATGATCCTATAAAAACACGTAAAAAGCCCTTACCTTCTCTGCATTGCCAAGACATGGCAGGTGTGGGGGATAGGGCAGGGGGTAGCCATGCAGAGATGGCAAAATGAAGTGGCCAGTGTGGTTGAGAGACTGGTTATGTTGAACAAATAAATACGCTGATTGAATAAATAAGTAATTGTATTGAGGGGTAATAAATAATTAACATAGGCCAGATTTCCCACTGTTGAAGAAGGAAGTATCTACAAACCTAGAAAGGAAGAAGGCTAAAAATAATCCTGAAGTATCAGATTGGAGTTGTTGCATTGATGTTGGAAAGTATGCATTTATGGTAGATGTATATGCTATACACACACAAATAGATATAGAATTAGTCACAGGTGCATGTGTGTGCATATACGCATGTACGTATACACCTGCACAGATTTTCAAGCTCGGTGTTTACTGAGAGAGCCTAAAAATGATGCACCCAAGTAACAAGAACACCCTGAGATGCAAGATCTTTATACCTAAATGCTGTCCTCCACTAAAAGGAATTAGGGCCTTTTGGGGAAAGGGCTGATTCCAAGACTAGGTCAGAAGAAGTATGAGGTGAACCTGGAACATCTTATGCCATAAATTAAGGAAAGCTCAAAAATTGATGTGGGTATGTTATAACACACACACCACACACACACACACATGCACACACACACACACACCTGAAAGACTTCTTGCTAAATCTGAGATAATTTGACTATTGAAATAAATGATGATAGTAATAGATTACAACCCATTGAACAATACAGAAATCTATGACTGAGTAAATAAGTGAATAAATAAGGAAAGCTTTTCCTTATAGTGAAACACCAACTAATAAATATAAAAAGAATGATGGACATGGAATATCTCTGTTTGACAACTATCATAGTGGTTAGTTGTTAGTGGAGGCTACAGCTGATGGGCTGATAAACGATTGATCAGGAATGGAATATTGACAATCTCAGAATAGCTCTTATACTAAAAGTAATCAATTACTGTGTAGAAACCTGCAGACAACAACACAATTCAGATGATCAAGGTTACCATCAGCCAGTAGTGGGATAGATCAACATCATTTGCCCTCTGATGTGATACACTGAGAAAGGCATAGCATCATTTCTCTGGTATTCCTGCTAAGAAAATACGACTTGAGTCTAGATCATAAAGAAACATCAGACACCGTGCTGTAGAATTTAAGACCTGTTCGCTTTAAAATAGTCGAGGACATGACAGGTAGGGATAGAACAGACATAGATAGCAACAATAGGAATTATTCCTGCTTAGAAGAACATGAAGAGACAGGACAGCTAAATTTAACATGTCTTCCATGATGTTCTGGTACCAGAAAGGAAAAAGAAACATTGAGACAAATGGCAAAATTAAATGAAGCCTTGGACTTGGAGGGTCGTGTTGCTATCAATGTTGATTTCCTGACTTGAAAGGCTGTATGGTGGTTATGTAGGAAATGTTATTCTTGGGGGAACTATACTTTGCAGTATTTAGGGGTAATGAGGTATCATGTCTTCAGCTTGCTATTAAGTAGTTCTGAAAAAGATTTATGATAATAGGTATATATTTATAGAGAGAAAGAAAGGAGAAAAGGCTGATAAGGCAGATGCAGTAAAAAATGTTAACAGTTGGCAATCTGAGTCAAGGTATTTGGAAATTTTTTGTGCAGTTTCTGGAAGTTTGAAATTATGCATGTGAAATTACACATGCATGCACACACACACGCATATGTATACACACATATATACACACACAATCTGGGATTATTTCTTTGTGTGTATGTGTATACACACACAATTATTCAATCAGCGTAGTTATTTGTTCAATGTAACTTGCGTATGTATATATACAAACACACAAATGGAAGGAGGACTTATCCCAGATTGAGGCTACAGGGAATAATTTTGTTAGGAAGTGATCCCTAAACTGAGATCTAAACAATGTCACCAATAACTACTTAAGGGTCTGTAAGCTTCCTGAGAGGAGAGATTTTTTTCAGTTTAGTTTTTATTTTGTCTTGTTGTTAGTGGTTGGCATTTAAACGTTGTTGACTGAATGCATGAATAGGAAAAAAGAAACTGAAAGAAGTTTGGTATGGCTGGAAGTTAGAACATGAGTGGGGTAGTGGCAAGAAATTAGGCTGGAGAGGTAATTCGGGAACAGACAATGTAGTAGGGTCTCAAGAAATATGTATTTGGTGTGCTTATAAACAAAAATTTTGAAAAATTACACAAATAGCTTGGGAAATGGAAGCTATCTACTTCATCCCAAGTGATAACAAGTTAGGAAACAGTTCTGATCTGGCCATGTAAATTAGTTAGTGTTAAATTTCTTTTGAAATAGTTGAATATGTTAACTAATTAGATAGAACTTTCATGCTTTAAGTTAAATTAGTGAATTTTTTTGGAAATTCTCACCAGTTGTCAGGATTTTTCATATATGTGTATGCTTATATACTTAATATCAGTAGGTTTAAATCATTTATACCTTAATCCAGCTTTAAGTGCTGCTGAGACAACTGTTAGAAACTTATGGTTCAGTATATATTCCAGGAAACAAACCCTGTTAAGTTCATATCTACCTTTGTCAGTTCTACTTTCCTTTTTCCATATACCCAAATTGCTTAACTTATTTTTTTTTTTTTTTTTTTTTTTTTTTTTTTTTTTTTTTTTTTTTTTTTTTTTGAGACGGAGTCTCGCTCTGTCACCCAGGCTGGAGTGCAGTGGCCAGATCTCAGCTCACTGCAAGCTCCGCCTCCCAGGTTCACGCCATTCTCCTGCCTCAGCCTCCCGAGTAGCTGGGACTACAGGCGCCGCCACCTCGCCCGGCTAGTTTTTTGTATTTTTAGTAGAGATGGGGTTTCACCGTGTTAGCCAGGATGGTCTCGATCTCCTGACCTCGTGATCCGCCCGTCTCGGCCTCCCAAAGTGCTGGGATTACAGGCTTGAGCCACCGCGCCCGGCCTGCTTAACTTATTTTTAAGTATTATTTCACTAAATAATTTCTTAGGGAAAATGTGACTACAAAACAATTTTCAATGGTCCTGCTGCTATGTAATCTCAAGTGACTAAGATATTCTGTAGAAATAGGGAATTTACATATAAGAAGGAAAATTTAGTTATTCCAGTATTCTTAGTAAATTAATTTTTGGAAAAGGCATAATACTTCTCAGCAAGAAATAGGATAGTTTTTGCATAGATTTTTGCTCCCTCAAAATGCTTATTTTATTTGTCACAAAATTGGACAAAGTAGAATCTTTTTAGAATTAAGAACTTATTTAAGGTATATAAACCTGCAAAACTCATAAATGAATGTGAAATATAAGAAATCTTGAGAAATGCTCAAATGCATTCTTGTAATTATCATACAAGCATTTAAAAGGAAATTGTTAAAGCACTTATTTTATAAATACTTAAAATATTGCTCTTTATTTTTCTTAAAAAATTGCTAGGCGCTTGGAGGTGTCCCAGGAAGTCAGCCATTACTCCCCAGTGGAATGGATCCAACTCGACAACAAGGTGACTACTCTAAAGTAAAAGGGAAATTGATGTGCAGAAGCGTGGAATTAAGGAAAATTGTATTTGTATAAGTAAATCTCCTATAGTTATACCAGTTGCATTTTTCTAGGTAACATGACCAAATGATTTATATTTCCAGCTCACTTAATTATGCATGATAGTGAGGGTAGTGATAACATAAGAAAAAGAATACATGAAGATCCAAAAATCCATATTTTAATTAATAATTCTAAAACCTTTTATATAACATCTAACAAATAGGAAGCTAAGTGATAATATCACTTATTATTTCTTTTGCCTTTTTCAGATACAGGCTTTAGCCCATCTGAAAGATGAGCAGAAGGAAAGAAGGTGCTAAGCAGCAAGGGGCTTGATTAGTTTAACAGTCTTAAAAATCAAATCCTTCCAGAGATACTTAGTAACCACAGATATGTAATGCTCTGCTGTACTGTTCCATGGAAAGAGGAGCAAATGGTGTTAGAGAATTGATTCACCACAGAATAGGGAGAAAATTTCAGTGAAGACATTAATAGAGAGTGTGGGTAGGTAGTGGTAAGAGGTGGAAAAGTGGTCTGGAATGCAAGGTAAGATGGTGTCAGTACTCAGACACTTGGTAAATGAGACAATAACACCCAGGAGGGAGGAAGCTGCTAGCCTCTGGTTTAGTAGTCATGCTCATTACTTGGCTAATATCTTCATACTTTTTTTAGGACATCCAAATATGGGTGGGCCAATGCAGAGAATGACTCCTCCAAGAGGAATGGTGCCCTTAGGACCACAGGTAAATAAGCAGTGCATATTTACAATAGCAAAGACATGGAACCAACCCAAATGCCCATCAATGATAGACTGGGTAAAGAAAATGTGGTACATATATACCATGGAATACCATGCAGCCATAAAAAGGAATGCGATTATGTCCTTTGCAGGGACATGGATGAAGCTGGAAGCCATCATCCTCAACAAACTATAACAGAAACAGGAAACCAAGCACCGCACATTCTCACAACGAGAACACATGGACACAGGGAGGGGAACAACACACACCAGGGCCAGTCAGGAGGGTGGAAAGCAAGGGGAGGGAGTGCATTAGGACAAATCACTAATGCATGCGGGGCTTAAAACCTAGATGACAGGTTAATAGGTGCAGCAAACTACCGTGGTGTACGTATACCTATGTAACAAACCTACACGTTCTGCACTTGTATCCCGAAACTTAAAGTAAAATAAATAAATAAATAATAAAACTGAACACTGAAAAAAAATTAGTGCAGAAACCTAGATGCTGAGCTTTTTGCCTCCTTCATATATATAAACAAACTATATTATTTGCTGGCTATGATAATATGCATTATAGGCTTCATATAACATAGTTGTTAGACTCATGAGGGCATAACATTTGTGACATGCCAAATCAATATAACAGCAAACCATACTTTAACAGCGTGCTATCATTGAAGCCTTTAATTTATTTGAGAAAATACACTGTATGGAAATACATTATAATAATTACTATTCAAAAGGTAACTGTTACCCTTTTCTTAGTTATGCTGAGGAGATGGTCAGGTTAAATAAAACCCAATTGGCTGGGCGCAGTGGCTCACGCCTATAATCCCAGCACTTTGGGAGGCCGAGGCGGGCGGATCACTTGAGGTCAGGAGTTTGAGACCAGCCTGGCCAACATGGTGAAACCCTGTCTCTACTAAAAATGCAAAAAGTAAGCCAGGCGAGGTGGCAGGTGCCTGTAATCCCAGCTACTCGGGAGGCTGAGGCAGGAGAATCACTTAAACCTGGGAGGCGGAGTTTGCAGTCATCAGAGATTGCGCCATTGCACTCCAGCCTGGGGAACAATAGCAAAAACTCCGTCTCAAAAAAATAATAATAAAAATAACACATAAATAAATAAAACCCAGTTGATTGAAAATATTAAAGAGTAAGTATAAAATATATTTCCATAAATCTTAAAGATTGTCATTGACAATTTGCTCTGTACAACCATTTCACTGTAGAATGGGAAAACAGTAGAAGACTACTTAGAAATAAACATTAAAATGAGTCTTACTGAACAAGCATAATACTCTCAGTATATATCAGATGTTAGATGACTTCTCTATAAAATTTCCCAGAAGTATACACTGAGGTTGAACCTGTTCTAGCTGTTGGTGACATTTTAAGTGTGCTGTTCCAGGATATCATCCATTTTAGCCAAAACATCCTTTTGTCTCTCTTAGGAAAATTGCTTGGGGTAGAAATTAATTTTATAATGTCATTTTTCAAAGAAACTAATTTAAAATCCAGAATTTTAAATTTCTACCTCGTGGGTCAGAGATTAACATGTCATAAAGCTGGTTAAAAGAATGAACTTACTCATTTTTCCTTTCCAAGAAAGAGCATTATGAGCAGTACTTTGGAGCTTGTTTTGTATATCTACTGTTTATTTTTTTTTAATTTTTATTTTTTGGAGACAGAGTCTTGCTGTGTTGCCCAGGCTGGAGGGCAGTGGCGCGATCTCAGCTCACTGCAAGCTCCACCTCCCGGGTTCACACCATTCTCCTGCCTCAGCTTCCTGAGTAGCTGGGATTACGGGCGCCCGCCACCACGCCCAGCTAGTTTTCTGTACTTTTAGTAGAGACGGGGTTTCACCATGTTAGCCAGGATGGTCTCAATCTCCTGACCTGGTGATCCACCCGCCTTGGCCTCCCAAAGTGCTGGGATTACAGGCATGAGCCACCGCGCCCGGCCTATCTACTTTTTAAAAGTTAAGTTGATGTTTTGCTGTGCTCCCAACAGACTAAAAAAATTGAGAACTCAACACCCAGATAATGTGACTCAGACCTACATACAATAGTACATGTTGTATTATGTGTTCGTATTGTATATATGTATTGTTTCTAACAACATATAATTATATATATTAACTATATTGAAACATGGGGTTCATTTAGCCAGACTTTTTGGAGATGCCATATTATATGAAAAAAACCCACTATATAAATATAGTTCCAAGGAAAGAGGAACAAATGGTGTCACATAAATATATGTGGCAGCCTCAAAGCCAAAAGAAACCAATTTCTTTTATTTACGCTCAGTTATTTTCAATGGATTTTCTTAAGAGCTAATGAAACTCTCATTTAGATATTTGAATTATTCTTACCTATTTCTATTCATATTAGGAATGATGATATATGTTAACCAATCATCATTAAGCTATTAGTAATAAGAATTTATAAGTTCTATAGGCATTTTATTGGCTAAGTATACTTTTAGTCTTTAATAAACTAAGCCAACCAATCTGGCTGTTAAAGGATTTTTTTTCCAAAAGATTTTCTTAATAAATACATTTAAATATACACAAAAACTTCATGCCTTTAATTTTGTTATTCTTTATTCACTTATTTTTCAGCTAGCTGCTCTTTAAATTGTTATCATACCTCTATTATTAGTATTAGGTTTTAATACTTCAAAAACTAGAGTCTGATTTAAAAATCAGTTTTACAGTATTTACAGCACAGTAAATTACAATAGAAAATAAGAAAGTTTCTATTTCTGGTAAGCTCTTATTGATGACAATTTTTTGGATTTTTAAAACCAGAGAGAGTGGTTTATTTCATGTGGATTGGCAGTGTTCTTACTATTTCTATATAATATGATGGAAATTAAGTGTTCTGGTATGAATTTACCTCAGAAATAAGAAATGCCTACAGTAACTTTTTAAAATCACAATACAAAAAGTATAAGGATTAAAGGAAATTATTTATACATACATATCATGTTTAAGTGAAAGCAGGAGTCATATTTATATGATGGTACAATAAAAAAGGGTCAGGTAAAATAATTTGGAATCAGGAGAATCTTGTGACGTATTTATTTCGTAAGACCTGGTATATAAAACATGTAAACATATACATTATAAACTATGAAATTTGTAATAATGGTTAGCTGTGTTTCTTGAGAGATAATGGAAAAACAACTGTCATAACAGACATTTAATCATACCGATGCTGTCCAAGAGCAGAAGATATCTGCCTTATTTTTAGTTGTATTGTAGAAAAAGTCTCTGAAATATTGTCTCTAGATTTATGCACAAACAAAATACACATTTCTTTTTTATCATAGATATTACTTCCATAACTTTTTGAACTTAAGATCAGTGTGGTACAGGGGGACAGTAGTTATCTATTAGAACAACTGAATTCCTAAAACAAAGAAATATGTAAATCTAATTATTCTTAGATTATGTTGATTTGAGCAAAGTGCATACATAGAATATAGTTAACATATGATTAATACTTATTGCATGTATGAAGAAAAAAAGGTTTGCTCCAAATCTAGGCATATTTTTCCCTACCCCTTAATCTGTTTTAAATCTAAATACAGTGGTGCAACATTATTTTTAAAGTGAAAGTATATTAGTATCCTTTCAATAAAAAAACAAAACTACCTATTTAATCAAGAAAAATATCTTTTCTAATGTCATGTATGAAACCAGTTTTCTACTTGGTTTTGTAATAAGACGTACTTAGCTAACCTGTGTTCTTACGGGCAGTAAGTGCCGTGTGATTAACCAAAACTACCCAACTAGTTTTAGTTTCTCTAGAAATCTGAAGGATAAAGAAGTTATATACAACTAGGAACATATGATTTCCAAATAAGATACTTGGAGTGGAAAAATGGTGAGGTGGCAATATATGTATGATAGGCTCTCAGGTAAGGAGAGAGTAAACTGATTCTGTATTTTCAGATCTATGATGGGCAGTAGAATTTAGCTCAGTACAGGGAAGAACTTTCTAGAAATTAAATTGTCCAACCATGGAAAGACTTCATAAACTTTCCAAGCAGAATCTGAATAGCCATTTTGTCAGGAACATTGCAGTGGGAGAGAGATTAGACCAGATGGAATTGTATAGTTGCCATCGGCTTTTAAAATTCAGTGATTCTAAATTAGGTCTTCCCATTCTGCCTTTGTTGATAGCACTTGGAAAGCAAGTTGTTATTCTTTCTTTTCTTTCTTTTTGCTTTAGATTATTCACTAAATGAAAATATTTTGCAAATCTATCAAGCATATATTGAAAAATTTTTACTCATTTACTGGGACAATTCAGTTCAACTAGCTCATCATTCATGGAAGGCCTACTGTGTGCCAGGCACCATACTTGAACACTGGGTATACAAAGATGAGTAACTTAGATATGCTGCCTTCAAGGTACTTATTGTTTAGCAGGATGTGTAGATACACAAAGAAAAACTGTTACATAATGGGAAAACTCTAGATAATAACTATACATACTTTTTGTGGAGCCATTACATAAAGAGGCAAGTAATTCTGTTAGAGTTGAGGGCTATGGAAGCTAGTGAAAAGAGGACTCATTTAAGTTGGTTTCCTATTAACAGTGCTAAAAGAAAAAAAAAGAATTAGCAGTTACAATTTTTGAGCACCAAATACCGTGCTTTTAATTCACTAAGTACTATGACAGGTGCTTTATATTTCATTTTATTCTCCAACAAGCCTATAAGGGAGATAATACTATCACTTTACAAATAAGGAAATTAAGATTAGGAAATCATTGGGAGAATCATTTGTCCAAGATCACACACATAGAGAGAGAGGTGCAGAGGAAATGGGGCAGTGGCAACAGAGATTGAAACCATTGTCTACCTGTGTCCAGAGCTATAAGGAAAATTAACGTTTTCCTTGATAAAATAAAACGGAGATCTTCTAAGATCAAAAATGAGGGGAAATAAAACAGAGATCTTCTAAGACCAAAAAAGAGGGGAGACTTTCCTTGTGAAGCATTTCTATTATATTTTACCATTCAGATTTTGTTTCCAATGACTAACCTTTATCTCAGAGACCCCTTGCTCGTACTGCTGCTGCCACCACCATGCCTGATCCAGAAGTTAGGGGAAATAGCTATCCTTTTAACCAGTGTCTCAAGTGTGAACAGAAATCATTCTGTTGTCCCATAGCTCACAAATTTGGATATTTAAATAAGATTTCCTTAAAGTAAAAGTAAATAAATAATGAGAATAGCATGTAACTAGGTAATGTCATTTATCAATTGAGGCTTACACTCTGGAGTCAATAGACCTGCTCTCTTTGATTTATTTCCTTATCATCTGAGCACCTACTACTTAAAGGCCAGGGAAGATGAGTTAACATGAGTATACAAGTCTATTATGTGCTTCTGAACTTAAATCCAGTAGTCTGTAGGGTATGGTTGGGAGGAGGGAATAAAGGTGAAAATTATAGAAAATGAGAACAGGAAAGATAGGCTGGGGCTGAGCCTCCAATAACCTCATAGAGCCATGCTGAGAAGTTTAAATTTACTTGACAGGTAGTGTGGGTCATCACAGCTTCTAAGTGACTTGAAGAAGACTGAGTTTTAGAAAGATAGCTCTTGAGGCAGTTTGGAGAATAGATTGGGACCAGGAGAGACTAAATCAGAGAGACCAATTAAGACAGTGCAGTAGTCTCAGTAAGTGACAAAGATTAGTAACAAGAGGAGAGAACTATTTCAAGAGCTATTTCATAAGTAGAATCAATGGACTTTGGTAACTGACTAGATATGGGAATTTGAAAGAAAAGGAAGAAACATCAAGGAGCTCCTGGAAATTCTTAGCTTGGGCTATTGTGTGGAAGGTGATAGCACAGAAGTCACTGAGGAAGGCAGTACAAAGTACTCAGTCATGAGAAGATAATGTTGAGTTTACTTTTAGATATGATGTGAGTAAGATGGTATCCAGTTGGAAACAAATCCTGTGAAGTTCAATGTATGAGTTATCTGGGAGCTTAGGAAAGACAACATGATAAGATATAAAGATCTGAGATTCCTCACATATAAGTAGTTGTTGAACAAATGGTGGCAGATAAGATTACTCATAAATGTGTTTTATTAAAAAGAATGCTATAGCTAGAACTTGGAGAAAAGCAACATTTAAAGGGTTAGCAAAATAAAAAAGAGCTAGCAAAGGAAATTGAAAAAGAGTACTCAGAAGAGTTGGAGGAATATTGGTATCAGAAAGCCAAGTGTGAAAGTTGTTGATAATGTCAAAATACATTAAGATAATAATGATAAAATTAACTTTTTTGTCCCTATGGCAACTAAACTAATCTAATAAGATGTACATGTTAAAACATTAAAATGTTTTTATCTGTTGAATACACATTATAGATATTAACAGAAGCTGATTGAGTCATATAATTCATGCATACATATTTTGAGTATATATTAGTTTTTATACATTTTTGTGTATTTGTATATTAATGCATTTCTGTGTTGGACATGTTATTTTGTGAATAGAAGTTTGCATTTAACTCTTTTGTGTTGGGTTCACCTGTTTTGTTTTGTTTTCAGACTTTATGTCATTGTTCTGGGTCTGACAATTTCAAACATTGAATAAATCTTTTCTTTCAAAATTGAATTTTGGATTTATGATATTTTTCATTTGAAAATGTTTACTATTGTACATATCTTAGGATATTAATAAAATATATCGAAATATAATTGCAACTATACCTTAATCATTTAACATGCTCCAGTGGTCATACATATTCACATGATTTTAAAAAGACGTAGACCAAAGTAATTGCTAAAATACAAGCAAAAATACAAGAGTGGACCCCTCAGAGAATGAATTACACAGGCCTTATCCAATTGGAGTTATGTAGGGAAATCATTAACGTGCTCTCCTTTCTTTCCCCCCTCCTCTTTGGTTTTGTTTTTTTGTTTTGTGGTAGTCTGACCCTTGGTTATCATTACAGAACTATGGAGGTGCAATGAGACCCCCACTGAATGCTTTAGGTGGCCCTGGAATGCCTGGAATGAACATGTAAGCAATGTTATATTATATATTACATTATTATGTAGATGATTTTTATATATATAAATAATACCATATTATTCTATTTAGTAAAGTGTTCTATTTTCTAACTTCTAAAATGACATTAATTTGTAAAACAATTTAAGCACCTCAGTCTCTGTGTGGTATAAAAATGAACTAAACATGAGCTGTAGTGTTTGCTTCATTTTCACAATATAATCTCTTACGCTTTCTTTATTCCCTTGCAACCTTTACTTTTTTTCATCTCAAGTGCTATAAATAACAGCTTTTAGTCTATTTCATTTTGATAAGTACAGAGTCTCCATATATTATATAAAGTATGAAGAGATGCTGACACCAGGACTTTGACTTAACTCTGTAGAAGTAGATAATTGAATACCGTTATCCTCATTTTTAACAGATACATAGTGATTCTATGAGTGGGGATTTTAACTCATATATATCTATATCTATATCTATCTATCTATCTATCTATCTATCTATCTATCTATCTATATATCTATATATCTTTTGCTTTGTTGGGACTACTGTCAACACAGGAAGAATTCTCTCTGGTGATATACTATAATCTCTATTAAAGAACTTTCCATAGTATAGGATGAATTTTGTTTTGAAAAATTCCAGACACACTTAGATAAGGAGTAAACTAAAATATTTATTGGAATCGTCTTTCCAACCCAAAGAGAGTAGTTTGTTTCTATCAGCCAATATAATGTAGTTTGTTAAGAAATTTTTATTTTTCATTCCAGCTTGCCCTCCAAGTCTTATATACACAAGGTGCTTGTTAGTGACTTTCATTAATTCACAAGAGGATCAGTTTCATGTTGTGGCCTAAAGAAAATTTACCAAAAATAAGGAAAGTGTTCCATATATGTTTGTGGGTGTCTCCTCAAATATGTTTCCATCAGTTCGTGTTCTGATTACTTATATATCAAATTAAACAACTCTGCCATCATTTAATGGCATTGAAGATACACTGTGAAATAAGCGCTTTTGATCTATGTAGGATTTTTTTTAAGCTTCTGAAACCATTTTCATGGAAAGCAAATTTGCCTGAAATAGAAAATAGGTTAATAGGTGGGTACCAGCTAGGCTTAAAACTAACAGAACAGGGGGAAAGTAGGTCAGATTTTCCTATCACGTCTTTTTACTTTTAAAGTAAAAATGGATACACATGAAATCTGACTCTTCTTAAATTCCTCAAAGGCTTGGCCTTGTATTAATGGTTGCTTCAAAAAAGAGTGAGTGGCATTTTCTGCTTATTATGTCAAAAGCTGAAGCTCTTACCAATAGGATGGAGATATATATAAAATGTACTCACTTGAGATTCTTACTTTAAAATGCAGATGTTAAGGGGTATAATGTTGAATACTAGGTATAAATGTAAGGAGTATGTATTTTGAATACCATGATCACCCCAGAATGATCATTCAATAAGAATGTATCTAATATCATTTGTACATTACTCTGCATTATAATTGGTCATACAGCCAACTTTAAATCCACTTAGTTTTGCTTGTTCAGAGAAAAAAAATTGTTTTTATGTGACCATTGAGAGATTAAAATAACTGCTTCCAACTGTCTAGTTTCTTTCTCAGATATACTTAAGCATATACATGTACATGCATTTAATTTCCTAGACTATGGAGACTAAAAATATGGCCGAAATTTTTAATATTACTTTTTGTTGATATTTAGGTTTGGGTGTCTTATTTAAGTTTAATGCCCAGATACTTTTAAGTATTTTTGATTACATAATATTTTACTATTAATATAATATTTCTTTGTAAAGAACCTTTAAGCCTGGCAGACTCTGATCTCCGTTTTTTGTTACTATTTTCTTTTATGTAAGGTTCTATATACCATTTTTAGTTTTCTATAAATCAGGATTCCTTCAAGGACAATGAAATGTGAATATTTACATTTTTACACTTTTAAATATTTTCCTCTAGTAGGGAAACTTCTCAAGCATGAACGCTCTATAAGAGTATAACTATTATATTGATATCGGCCCCAAAAAAGCAAAGGTTTGTTTAGAGACATAAAAAGTGAAACACATGATCTCCATTGCACTCAATAGGGTAAGCTTTATTGAAATTCACTTTGTAATTTATTATCTTTAAAACAAAGTCTAACTGTAATGCATACACACAGTATTCCTAACGTATTTGTAGCTTCATGTCATTAAGGAATTTTGCATATTCCTTAAAAATTGAAGAAAAAGGCATTAGAAGGGTGTTACCTTAAGCTCTGTCTTGAACTAACTAAACTATTTAAATAACAAAAATATGTATGTGTTAGGAGTTAGGAGGAACATGCCAGAGACTCATATCTGGATAATTTTTCTTTAGCTTGTCATTTTTTCTCATTTGCCATAAAAGTAGGATGACAATAAAAAATTCCCAACCCTGGTCACTAAAGTAATTAAATACTGTATTCTAACTGACAGCTGTTTTTGTTTATTGCAGAATAAATCATTTGGAACTAAATTTGGTAACTTTATTGTTTAAAAAACTTTGTTTTCATGCTCTAAACTTAGGATAAATTATATTGTGTCACTTAAAAACTTACTAGTAACTAGTATCTTAGAAGCAAAAGCTAAATTTAAGTAATTTAAAGTAGCATTTATAAGTTATGACCAAAATATAAATTTTTAATGCATTGTAGATAATTGTTTAAAGGAAATTTGAATAATCATGTAGTTCTAAATTAAATACATTTTTACAAGTTGCAAAAGAAGTTAGGATTTAGTATTAAAGCACCCCTAACTCAACTTTGTATACGTTTCTATTAAGCAATACTAAGAAGCCAAAAGGATTTCAGAGGATCTTCTTGTTCTGTATTATATCCTACAGAATTATGAAGGTTGTGTAGTTATCATTTTGAAATAAAATGATAATGAATAACAGAAGAAAGAGGATTTTTCAGGCCAGGCATGGTGGCTCATGCCTGTAATCCGAGCACTTTGGGAGGTCAAGACAGGCGGATCACTTGAGGTCAGGAGTTTGAGACCAGCCTGGGCAACATATATGGAGACCCCATCTCTACTAAAAATACAAAAATGAGCCAGGCATGTTGACAGGTGTCTGTAATCCCAGCTTCTTGAGAGGCTGAGGCACGAGAATAGCTTGAGCCCGGGAGGTGGAGGCTGTAGTGAGCCGAGATCCTGTCACTGCACTCAAGCCTAGGTGAAAGAACCCAAACCAAAAACAAAAAAAAGAAAAGAGAATTTTTCTCTTTGGTAATAGTGATTGATTTGGTTTCATCAAAATCAACCTCCTTACCAAAAACTTCAGGCTTCTCCACCCAGGTCGGAGTGCTGTAGCACGATCTCAGCTCTCTGCAACTTCTGCCTGTCCAGTTCAAGCAATTCTCCTGCCTCAGCCTCCTGAGTGGCTGGGAGCACAGGCATGTGCCACCATGCCCGGCTAATTTTTGTATTTTTGTATAGATGGAGTTTTGACATGTTGCTCAGAATGGTCTTGAACTCCTGAGCTCAAGTGATCCACCCGCCTCGGCCTCCCAAAGCTTTGGGATTACATACATAAACTACCATGTCCAGCCTCTCTTCATTTTTAAATGAGGCTAACATGATTCTACTTCAAACCATACTTATATAGAAATTTTCATTCAAAATGATTCCTATGTTATAGTTTATAAATTACTTTCTTAATAATACTGAGGGCCCTCAAAAGGAGTGGGAATTACTGAGCTTAAGTAGTTGTTCTAATAGAACTGCTCCCTACTGTAACCCTCACTTTATATAAAACACTTGTGAAACTTAAAGTATTTTCAAACACAATGATAATGTTAGGAGAAATTTAACTTATCCATGTGAATTATTAATACTTAATAGTAAAATGAAATTTATTATGAAATACATAGTATGTTGGAACTAGATTGGTATTTATCAAATTGAAATATATAATGTTATGACATAAATGTAACATTTAATTTAATACAATTAAATTAAATATTTAATATTTTAACATTTAGGTTAGCATGTTTAACATTAGACAAATTTGAAAATAAAAATACTTTATTATATTTATGCATCTTATTCATACAGTACTTGTTTGGTTATGATATTTCAAAATTATAAGGTTATCTACATAACATTATTACATATAAATTTTGCCAGGATCTGCATATGGTGTACTTTTATGTTGTTTTAAGATAAATGTTCTCAAGTTTTTTTTACTGTGTTTTATTTAACATTAAAGAAATCATATGAATGTACCTTACTACCCAAATGTTTTACTTGGTCAACACATATCTTATGTTTTACCTTAGATTCTATCCATTAGGACACTGAATCCTATAGGTAAAATCATTTTTCTAAAGTGTTCCAGTAATTAATTGTAAAATCATCATCATCATCATCATCATCTTGGAGAGGCAACAATTTCCAAAGAAAATCAATACAAATGCCCCTCACCTTCTTTCTCCCTATGCACAAAATTTTATCAAGTCCCCACTGGTATCTTCTATACCTTAAACTGAATTGGGAAAAAATTCCACTTGGGCTTTCCTAATAGAGCCCAGGGACAGGACTCATTCCCTTCCCTGCTGCTCACACCCCTAGGGAATCTCAAAACGAAACTAAAAATAGTTCTAAATATTCCATGCAAATATGGGTAATATAATAACTAACTTGCACAGCCTCTTTATCTAACATTTAGAACTAGCTTGTCCAACCCGTGGCCTGTGGGCCACATATGGCCCAGGATGGCTTTGAATGTGACCCAACACAAATTTTTAAACTTTCCTAAAACATTACAAGATTTTATTTGTGATTCTTTTTTTTTTTATTAGCTCATCAGCTGTCATTAGTGTTAAGTGTATCTTGTGTGTAACCCAAGACAATTCTTCTTCCAGTGTGGCCCAAGGAAGCCAAAAGATTGGACACTCCTGATTTAGAATTTTAGGTTTAAAGTCTCTAGAATCAAGGGATTTTTTAATTAAAAATTTTCATTGTCATAGTGATTCAAAGGAAGGGGAATTTTAAATGACCCTAATTAGAGGAGACTGACAGTAGTCTGCTTTTCATAAAACAGTATTTATTCAGGTACACAACTTAGTACTAAAGCATGAGGACAAGAGACCTTTTTGATTTAACTAATTGGGCATTAATTTTGCTTCAAAAGCTCTGTGTCCTTATAAGCTGTGGAATACAGAACATTCTCCTTTACTCTAAAATGAAGTAATATATTGGCGTAGATTATCTCCCATTTTTTCTAGGATTTACTCTGGCCACTATCTGGACTGAAATTATGAGAACAAGAAATGAGATTTCCCATTTAATAGTAACTAAATCATCAGTAGCATTGAAAGATAGATTAATAAATATATAAAGTAATCTGTGATACTCTGGTTTTTTTAAAAGGTGTCAACTTTAGATACCTTTTATGTATTTTTATTTGCTTATCGCTTAATAAGAGCAATCATTTCACATATATTGATGTTTTACAAATTTTATTTTGAATGAGATACAGGAAGCTCTTATATTGATATCACAAGATTATAGTTTATATTTAGTTCATAACACTTTTCACTACAGAAGTGTGTTTTATAATTTCAATATATGTATGTATTTACTCCTATGAGTGATTACCATCTTTATAACAATAACCATTTAATATTAAAATAAGACTGGGCTTTCTAAAAGCAGTTCAATTTGGGAAGAAAACTTTTTCCATGGGAGGATAAAATTGGGGGACTTAATTAATATAAAAAGCTATTAAAATAAATATAAAGAGAGTAATTTCAGTGCCAAACTAGAACTGTATGGTAACCGAATTGTAAATGTTAATATTTTATGATTTGTCATTGATTATTGTGAAACATTCAAAGCATAGGTTAAAATTTCATTTATCAAATTGTTTTGTAGGGGTCCAGGTGGTGGTAGACCTTGGCCAAACCCAACAAATGCCAATTCAGTGAGTATATATATATATATTTTTTAAAGTATTTTGCATTTTGTAACATTTAACAAAAATCACAAAAACATTTTGCTTTTTGAAAACCTTGCAGGTGGTTGTAGTAACCTTTTTTTAAGTAATCATTCAAAAAGAAGTTTAATATATATTTTAGAAAAAGATGCATAATTTTTTGAAATTACATAATTTTCTTTCACTTCAAGGTCTAATATAAACATGCATTCTATTGTCAACAAGCCTTTCAAAAATAAAAATTGAAATAGTGTGACTTAAGTATATACCACAATAGCCTATAAATAGCGATCTGTGTCACAAAATGGTTTCATCTCCTAAAATAACTATTAATAATCACTAAGTTGCCAAATACTATCAACTTCTGTTACAAGAAGTCAAATTATTATGAATTCATTTGCTATATCAGTTACATCTAGGTTTACTTTCTTGTTGCCCCAGAAAGCATTCGCACATTTACCTTGTACCTGTTAGCTAAATTGCCATCCTTGTACATCTCTATGTATACCTGATATCTTGGGAATTTTCTTTATATATTTGTTGCAGTGGTTTGATGGCACAAATATTTATCTATCTTAATAATGTCACAGAAATATATGCACAGGTTGAAAATTAAGCTATCGGTCTTAAAATTAATACGATTTTAATGTTGTGATCCTGGAGATGTTTTTCCTTCTTGTCTTTAAACCTTGAGTTCTTCGATATGTGAGAGAAGCCTGCCGTGTACATCTGTGTAGTATGTGCACTGCACAAAGGTTCCTGGGTCAAGGGAGTCAGTAGGAGAATGAAATACAACCTGTGATCCCCTTGTGAAGTCAGTGGTCATCTACCCAAAGAGGATGCCTTTTGCTAATATGTACAAAGGTATCTTCATTGGCTAGCAGTGGCCTTCATGTTAAATGAATATCAAACTGATCCAATGTTTAAGGTTAGGGTATAGGAAGAATCATCCTAAATCCATTACTATTTTAAAGCGGGAATCACTTTCAGCTCAAATAAATAACTGTCATATATTTTTTAAAATGTTAATTTATGTTCTCTGCTTTTCTCTTAATTTTAATAGCTGTGATGTTTGCTAAGTAACTGAAATTATTTGAAGTGAAAAGAATGATGTTGCTTCCATTTGAGTCTTCAGTGTACTATTTAATTTCAACAAACCTTTCTTCTAAAATAGTGTCTTGCCAGATTGTGTTGGAATAGAATACCTTTACACCTTCAAAATTCTTTTAGTTTGCTTATATGCTTTAGAAGAGTTTGCTTCTTACTATCTGTTAGCTTCTTACTATTTGACTTAACGAATTCATTCAAGATTTCACTTTAAAATGAAAAGTGTCTAGCAGGTCAAGATAATTTATTTTAACTTCGTATTTAAATACCCATAATAAGAATTCGAGAAAATATTTTTTGTAACACAGAAAGCTCCAACAGTCTTCCCAGTGCCAGAATCTGGAAAGAATATCCATTATCTGCATGTCTTATGAAGCTAGATGGAAAAGCACAACCAGTGGCTCACCTTAACTGTGTAAATCTTCCCACCTAGAAGCACAAAAACCCTTCTCATATTCCTCATTGTCAGATCAGCCAGTCATCGCTTTACTGCCCATTGCAGGCAACCAGAGTACAAATCACACCCACCACTACCCACCTCTATAAGTACTTTCTTTTACATACTCATCCAAAGATTATATCTCCCACAAGGCACCTAGGAAGGTAGACAGGGTTTGAGCAGTTGATATTGACAAGGATGTTGCATCGTACCAATGGGGTATATTATCCAAGTAAACAGTATAAATGAGAAGAGAGCTCTGTATTCTGATGACTTTTAGTTTTTTAGGTACTCCATCTCTTTAGGATTTCATAGCGCTGGGCACTGTAAGTAGGAGAATGCGCTGTAACACATTAGCAGTTCTGCATTATTTTAGACCCTGAGAAACATTAGCAATTAGGGTAAAAGCTGTACACATCCACCTGCTGTCCACCAGTCTGAAATGGGCATTTGATCAGCACACGTGTAGGCAAGTAATGGAGCTGAAAGCAGTCTCCTCCATGAATATATATCAACTGTGCAAACATCTACCCTTACTCAAAGTATGTGAATAGGGAAAAGAAGTGAGGGAGGCCTATCGTTTTCTTTTACAAAGAGAAAGTAGTCATCATTCTGAGCATGCAAAGGAAAAGTATGCCTCTGAAAATGACCATTATAAGAACAAGGAAAAAAAAATCATAGATAACGGATGACTTTCTAGCAAAGACATAGGGCTTCTATGAAACAGAAGCAAAAAGTATTAAGGAGGTATTTTTCCCCCAAAACCATTGATCATTTTGTGGTGACAACTTATCCAAATTATGTTGAATTCCAAGTTTCTTAGACTTCCTGCCCATATTTAATATTAAGACACTTTTCAGTTTCTATCACTACAGTTAGTCTCTGACTCCTCAAGGCAGCATATTAAAGTAGTTGTTTTGTTTTTGCTGTTTTCAAATGTTTTGTTTACTATTTTCTCTTTTAAATGTTTATTTTGAAATAACTTCAGATTTAAACATTGCAAGAGTACTACAAAGAATTTCCATATGCCCTTCACCCAGATTCCCAATTGTTAATGTCTTACCACATTTGCTTTATGATTTTCTCTCTTTACATAAACATATTTTTAAACTGTTTAAATTTCCTGAAACGTTATCCCTAAATGCTTGCATGTATATTTCCTAAAAAACTAACACATAATTTTTATAACCCCAGTAAAATGATCAAAATAAGGAAATCAACTTTTTTTTTTTTTGAGGCGGAGTCTCGCTTTGTCGCCCAGGCTGGAGTGCAGTGGCGAGATCTCGGCTCACTGCAAGCTTCGCCTCCCGCGTTCACGCCATTCTCCTGCCTCAGCCTCCCAGCCAGGCGCGGACCGCCACGCCCGGCTAATTTTTTGCATTTTTAGTAGAGACGGAGTTTCACCGTGTTAGCCAGGAGGGTCTCCATCTCCTGACCTCGTGATCCGCCCGCCTCGGCCTCCCAAAGTGCTGGGATTACAGGCGTGAGCCACCGCGCCCGGCCAGGAAATCAACTTTGATGTAATGCTATTTTCTAATCTATAGATCTTATTCAGATTTCACTAATTGGCCCAATAATCTTTTCTAACAAAAGAAAATCTAAATTTACTTGTTACATTCATCCTTCATGTCTCTTTGTCTCCTTTAACTTGGAGCAGTTTCTCAGCTTGTTTTTGTTTAGGGCGGGAGGTTTGTTTGTTTTGGTCTTTCTTAACCTTAGAGTTAAAAAACTCCAAGCAAGATTATTTAGAATGTCTATAATTTGGTTTTATCTATTTCCTCCTGATTAGATTTAGTTTATACATATTTGTCAGGGATACTACAGAAGTAATTTTGTAGTTTTTGGCCAGGCGCGGTGGCTCACACCTGTAATCCCAGCACTTTGGG
The DNA here is from genome assembly GCF_007565055.1 of Rhinopithecus roxellana. NCBI lineage: Eukaryota > Metazoa > Chordata > Mammalia > Primates > Cercopithecidae > Rhinopithecus > Rhinopithecus roxellana. The sequence continues at coordinate 144,688,781 of NC_044551.1, forward strand.
AGGCAGAGGCAGGTGGATCACCTGACGTCAGAAGTTCGAGACCAGCCTGGCCAACATGGTGAAACCCCATCTCTACTAAAAATACACCGGGTGTGGTAGCAGGCGCCTGTAATTCCAGCTACTCTGGAGACTGAGGCAGGAGAATCACTTGAACCCAGGAGGCAGAGGTTACAGTGAGCCGAGATTTTGCCATTGCATTCCAGCCTGGGCAACAAGAGTGAAATTCCGTCTCCAACAACAAAAAAAGAAAAAAAATGTGTTTTTCTCATCATTTCAGGAGACACATGATGATTTGTCCCATTATTGTTAATCTTAATTTTGATCATTTAGTTAAGGCGGTGCTTGTCAGGCTTCTCCACTATAAAATCACTATTTTATTTTTCCTCTTATACTTATTAACTTAGAGACACACTTTGAATGTATAGTAAGTCTCCTCTTCCTCCTTATACTTTCATCTGCTGTTTTGGACATCTATTGATGATTCTTACCTGAATCACTTTTTTACTTCATTGGTTGTCAAATGGATATTTTGAATTCTGTCTTTTCTTCTCCATTTATTAGTTAGCTAACTATAACAGTTGTTTTTTCTTTTCCATTCATATTCATTTATGTATATAAGATATATTCATGAATTATTTTATTCTCTGTGTTTAGGATGCTAAAATTGTTCCAAGTTTTCCCTTTTAAGCTGGATCACTTAACCTTTTAACATGTCCCTATTATTTTCTGAGCACTTTGAAGCTCTTCTTATATTTTCCCAGTTTTAGCCCTGGAAACAGCCACTTCTTTAAGGAGCTTGGGGTTCTTTCAGTGGATATTGGTATTTAGAACCCACTAGAGTAATACAACTTTTAGACCCTCTCAACTAACAGAACTAGGAAATATATCTATGTGTATACACATAGCCACACATATCTATACCTTTACCTAATGTGCATGAGTGCACACTGATGCTTCCATTTCAGTCCATCCCTACAGGGTTCGGTCTAGCCTTTCTACTTTCCATGTTTATAAGTCACTTCTCTGAAAGTATGAAACCTGTTTGTCATTATCCATAATATATGTGTTTATTGCCTAATCTTTGTCCACAATTTTGTCATATAAAAGTGTTTTGGTCAAAAATATTTTTGGCACTCTTTTATATGACAGCAGGAAAAACATTTTTAAGGGCAAACTCATATTTTTAATTCCGAATAAAAGTTATGATTTTTATTTTTAATTTTCTTACCTCTGAGCATTATAGCCAGTATTGGTCTCAGATTCTTACTTAGAGGTTTATTTACAAACTCCCTAATTATAACTTTTCATTTTTTATCTTTATTACAAAGGATTGTGATCTTTGGTTTGGCTAAGCAGCAGGTTCTGATCATTATCAAGCATTTTATTGAAAATAGACACTTTTGATTACAAGGTCCGGAAAACCAACCAAACTAGACTTGTACTGAAAAAGAGTATTACTGGATCATATCTCTGAAAAGTCCAGGTATATTTTTGGTTTTGAGCACATTTGGTTCCAGAAGTTTAAATAATGTCATCCTGAGTCCCACCCAAGCCACATGGAGAAAAAATAAGGCAGAAATAGTTCACCAAAGAAAATTAAAGGAATGGATAGTAAAAGAGGGGATAGGCAGAAACAACGAATGTTCAGTGTAGCATTGTATTCATTAATTCGCTTACTTGTCAGAGGAAAAAGAGAAATTCCTTTAAGGAAAATATAAGAATCTATTAATAGTGATTAAGCCTAAAGGAAATATGAACACATTACTCCAAGTAGGCTCTGCTCTATACAAATACGTGCTCATTTTTTTAAAAAAGCACTAAAATGTAGTAGAATTTTTTAATTTCATGTGGCACAGATAATATCTTGATATTATCTTCCCTTATTTCTAGTAATTACACCAGTGCTTGTGAGATAGCTTTAAACTTCACAGTTGAAGAAAGGCACTTATCTAAAATGTTACAGATCATTTAACAAAATGAAAGCCCTCTGCCCTCTACCAGAGCACCACAATTATGGGTATTGGGACTCAGAACATTTCAGAATATTTGGATTCTCATCACAGCTTTTGAGTGATCTGTCTAGATTAGCCAGACAGTATGTGTGGCCCTTAATTTTATTCTCTGTCAAATAATAAGTTCTTCAAATTCTGTGTTTCTGACTTTCTAGTCCTCTAAATTTGCTTATCTTCTACATCTTCATTTTTACCTTTCACTTCATCTTAATGGGTATTTGATATAAAGTATAGGGTAGGGTTAGAAGGAGGATTTAGGATAAAGAGAAGGAAAGAGTTGAAGGTGATTTCAACTCTTTGAATCCAGGTAGCTGGGAGAATGGGAATAACACAACTGAGCTAGGATCATAGGAAAAGCAGCAGGTGTAGAGGTAGGCAATGAGGTTTGGGGGCTTTGGTTTTTGTTTTTTTGAACGTTAAATTTGAAGTATTTGTAGGACACCTTTGCTTCTTCCACAATGTCTAATGCGTATTTCTTTCCTTATGCTTGACACGTTATAATTAGGATCTGTGATGTTCAACCTCAGCCAGGTCCTCCCTGATGCTTTACCAGCAGTTTGTTTTTTTCACTCTTCCCTAGCTACTTTTCTTGTCCTCCTCAGTGAATACTATTGCAATTCTTTATTCTCATTCTGCACCTACATTATGTTTGGCCCCTTCTCTATAGGCTAAAATTGTGTCATATTTTACAGAGGAGAAGAGACCATTAGATCCAAATTTCTTCAGATTCTGCCCCTTACTTCCAATGTTATCAGACCTTTAGTCACCCTTCTTCCCTCTTACCTCCGAAATAGAAATATATATATTTTTTTCTTTTCAATTCTGACCCTTCTATCTGTTCTCTCTCTGTCATTTATTTATTTATTTTTAGATGTAATTTTGCTCATGTCACCCAGACTGAAGTGCAGTGGCACAATCTCGGCTCACTGCAACCTCCACCTCCCAGGTTCAAACGATTCTCTTGCCTCAGCCTCCCGAGTAGCTAGGATTATAGGCACCAACCTCCATGCCCAGTTAAGTTTTGTATTCTTAGTAGAGACAAGGTTTCACCATGTTGGCCAGGCTGGTCTCAAACTCCTGACCTCAGGTGATCCACCCACCTCGGCCTCCCGAAGTGCTGGGATTACAGATGTGAGCCACTACGCCTGTCCCTATCTATTCTCTTTATTCTATTTCTTGTTACTTCTTTGCATATCCTACTCATTCACTCTTTCAGATGAGTCTTTAGTCTATATTCCTTTCCATTGACTGGAACTTTCCTCTAGTGCCGTGCCGTGAACAAAATCCCAAGACAACCTGAAAGCCCTAGTTCTCCACTCCTCTAGAGTTGGGAGGGGTTACCACTACAAAACTTCTCTCAACCCTTCCTCAGTCTCCAGCCACCATCCCATGTCTCCCACACTTCCACTCCCTCACCACCTTCTCCTAGATAATTAATTTCTTGGCCTTTCTATCTTTTTCATCACCATGTGGCAATGAAGTGCCTGAAACATAACAGGTAATGAATGGAAGTTTATTGAATTTACTTCTCAACCCATTTCAATTCCCATGAAAGTCCTATTCTGAAGGTTATTAGTGACTTTCTACTTCCCAACCAAACACAGTGACTTACTTTCTGTCCTCATCGTACCGAACTTTTGAGATATTTGACTCCTTGGTTTTGTCTTAATATCTTTTCTTTTTTCAGTTTAATAATGTTTCTTTAGTTTTCCATATATTTATTACTTTTTTATTATTTACTTTTAGGTGTATCACAGAAACGTAAAAAGCTTAAAAGCCTGTTAGCGTTCAAGAATAAACCCAGTTTAGATATTTCCTAATCACTGCATCCACCTCCTTCTTAAAAAATCTAGCTTGCTTGACTTTTTATATTTCTCCTGATTTTCATGCAATCACATATCCACCATTTTCTCTCTCTCTCTCTTTTTTTTTTTTTTTTTTTTTTTGAGGGAGTGGGTCAGGACAGCGTCTCACTCTGTTGCCCAGGCTGGAGTGCAGTGGTGCAAGTGGTTGCAGTCTCAGCTTACTGCAACCTCCACCTCCTGGGCTTAAGCAATCCTCCCACCTCAGCCTCCTGAGTAGCTGGGACTAGAGGCACATGCCACCATGGTTGGCTAATTTTTGTTTTGTTTTGTTTTTTTGCAGAGACAAGGTTTTGCCATATTGCCCAGGCTGGTCTCAAACTCCTGGGCTCAGGTAATCCTCCCGCCTCAGCTCCCAAAATACTGGGATGACATGTGTGAACTGCCATGCCTGGTCTCCACCCATTCTTAATTGGCAATGTTTTCTAATTATATTTCTTGGCTGCTTTTTTTTTTTTTTTTTTTTTTAATGTTACCATGTTGTTTCAACTACCAAAAATCTAGTTGAATCCTAGATCAAGTATCTTGTCCAGCACAAAGTAGAAATTTATTCAGTTGAAGCTGTATCCTTAGCCCTGGTCTCTGGTATGTTCTAGACCTGTGTTTCTAAAAGTTTGTTTATCATATCTACCTCAGTGTCTACTGGTGCCTTCAAATCCAATAATCAGACATTTCCCCAAACCTGCCCCACTTCCTGAATTCCCTATGTATAAATGAGTAGCACCATCATCTACCCAGTCACCAAGTTGAAAACCTAGGAATTATCTTAACTTCTTCCTTTCTTTGTCTGCCATACCCAGTCTATCACCAAGCTCTGCCAAGTACTTTGTGAAATGACCCTCAGATTCTCCTACTCCTGCTTATCTTCATCAGCACTGCCTATCACTCTTTATCATCTCTTGCCTGGATTTTTTCCAATGGTCTTCTAACTTGTATTCATATTCCATGATGCCTCTAGATTTATTTCTCCAAAACATAAATTTAGGGCCAGGTGTGGTGGGTCATGCCTATAATCCCAGCACTTCAGGAAGCTGAGTCAGGAGGATATCTTGAGGCCAAGAGTTTGAGTCCAGCTTGGACAACAAAATGAGGCTCTGTCTGTACAAAACATTTAAAAATAAAAAAAAGATGTTAAAAACATACATTTGAACGTGTCTCTATAAAACCCATGACTCCTTACTTCCTACAGCATAAATTCATTCATAGTCTGACTGTGCAGCCTCACCCTTTACCACAACCCCCTATAAGCCCCACACTATAGCAGCTATATACCATAGCATAGCATTTTCCGAATAAACCATGATTTCTTTTCTTTCTTTCTTTGTTTTTTTATAGCAGTTCTTCTCTTTGTCTTTCTGATGGGCATCTACTCTCTGTAAGTCCCAGCTGTCCAGCTCAAATATGTCTTCTGTACCCACATGGTACTTCTACCTATATTGTTATATTTTACGTCCTTTACACTACTAGTCCTAGGGCTAGGAGCCCAAATGCTGATTTTTAATAAAGACATCAAAGACTATGAAATAGAAACAGCATATGCCAAAATTAAAGAGCTTGACAGGGCAAAAAATTGAAAGAAATTGAACAACTAGTTGAGATAACATTTTAAAAAGTATTTTAAAATGTTTATTATATTTAACTGTTTGAAGGAATCATGAAGAAGGAGAAATTAAAAATATAAAAGGAGGCCAGGTGCAGTGGCTCATGCCTGTATATCCCAACACTTCGGGAGGCCAAGGCGGGTGGATCACCTGAGGTCAGGAGTTCAAGACCAACCTGGCCAACATGGTGAAACCCCATCTCTACTAAAAATACAAAAATTAGCCGGGCATGATAGCAGACACCTGTAATCCCAACTACTTGGGAGGCTGAGCCTGGACAATTGCTTGAACCCAGGAGGCAGAGGTTACAGTGAGCCAAGATCGCGCCACTTCACTCCAGCCTGGGCAACAAGAGCGAAATTCCATCTCAAAAAATAAATGAAAAGAATAAAATAAATAATATAAAAGGAGCAAGGACTTAAGAAGGAAATACTTGGGAAAAAGCTACCTTTGGAAATAAATAGAAAGTTTGCTTTTTCCTATCTGGGATGAATACTTGAAAATTTAAATCTATAAATAATGGAATGTTGAGCTGAAAATGAAAGTAAAGCAAGAGCGCAATAGCTTCAGTGTATGACAGGAAGACAGAATATTTACTCAGGATGGTGTCATCACCATGAGTGCCAGCTCACAAGAGTCCATTGTTAAATATTCAGGAATTTCATGAGCTGTTTGTTAAACCACTGTTAGCTTAAAATCTGCCATGTGGAAATATTTATACCACAGTAACTGGCAAATACTATAAATCAGGGCTTTTTGTCCCCCATGAAGTTTACTGGGTTTACTGACACATTACCAGTAAGCTTCAAGGCTTTCATAAAGGCTGAGCCAAAAATGCTTCCAGATATTAGTTAAGATGAGGTGGAAGTTGGAGAGCACGATTACATTTTGGATCTTGTCAACCTTGTTCTGTGTTTCTCTCCAGGAAATCTGTGCTTTAAAACAGAAAGATTGGCTGGCTAGAGGGTGATCAAAGAAATGGAAATTAACAAAGTAGGCTTTATGATATAAATTTAAGACATTGGAGTGAGAAATAAAATGTTGACAGTGCCACAAAGCAGGGGCAGAGGCAATTTAGTCATAAACTAATAGAGAAATAATGTACTAAGTAAACATGGTGGAATTGTGATCCTAGAAAACCCTGGTTGGAATATAGAGTAATTTTTGTAAGTGTCATGAGGAATAAGAAAGATGTCAGGCAAGGGAGTTAGATGTTCAGTAAAGAGTCCTAGGATATGACCATACTCATAAATGGAGGAGAGGGGAGTATACTGTAAAGTTAAGGAAGGTAGTGAACTGTAAATTCCAAAGATCTAAAGGCTAATTAGATTGTATCTTAAAGTTGCTTAAGAACGATGATAGGCAATATAGAGTGACAGAAGAACATGAGCCAAGTGCTAAAAACAGAGAGAGATGAAATTGGTCCCAGGAGCCAATAGATAAATTGGTGATTTGGAAAAGGCAGACTCAAATTTAAATAAGGAGAAGTAGGCCCGGCACAGCGGCTCACACCTATAATCCTGACACTTTGGGAGGTCAAGGCAGGTGGATCGTTTGGCTCAGGAGTTTGAGACCAGCGTGGGCAACATAGAAAAACTGCATCTCTACAAAAAATTAAAAATTAGCCAGGTGCGGTGGAGCACGCCTTAGTCCCAACTACTTGTGGGGCCAAAGTAGGAGGATTTCTTGAGCTCAGGAAGTCGAGACTGCATTGAGCCGTGTTTGTCCCATTGCACTCCAGCCTGGGTGACAAAAAAGACCTTGTCCCCTCCAAAAAAATAAGAAGCAGAGGATGAATGGTAGGTAGATAATGAACTGAAGGGGACCCAAGAGAGCAAAGTTGTATTCATTCACTAAATGAAGTAAACGTTTACTGCCTTAAAAAAATCTCGGTACTCAGCAGAATTAATTCTCATCCCTAGTAATGCTGGGCATTCTATCAGTGGCCATCTGCAGTGCTGAATTACTCATAGGCAGACCAAGCAGGGCCTCGGGGATATGTGTTCTGTGCTTAAGGCAAAGCAGGAACACCAAATACGGAGGAGAAAAGCTTTTCAAATAACTTAATATTAAATATTTCCAAAAAATCAAGTAATTATTTATCAAGAGGAAATCACAACTTGGTTGTACTTCCTTATAATTACTTTATGGTTTCATATTATTTTTATGTTTAATTATATGGCAGGTATTGGGATAGAGGGTTTAAAATAGTACAAGCACTAATCTTTTCACTACTCTAAGGGTCCTGTTCTGGCCCTGGCTGTCTGACTTCAAGTAGAGAGTAATCTATTGGTGTTCTTCAGAATAAGACAAAAATATCTGTTATAGATATACAGCATCTTCATGCAAGTGAGTTAGTGAGCTTGTGTGAAAAAAGAAAATAGTTGGATTTAACTTTCACTATTAACATACACACTCAAGGGCTTACTTTTAAACATAGGTTTTCTGGTGTTTCATTTCTTAAATTATCACAGCAATGTGGTACTAATACCTTATCATCTCTAGAAAAGAGCTTGGTGAAAAGCTTGATTTGAAGAGAAAGAGGGAGTTCGTTACCCACATCTGATCCCCACAAATTAATAGTCTTTGGAGACTCGTATTAACAAACTTTTTTTGCATTTATTATATTGTTTTCTAGTATCTAATTAGAAAAGGATGGAGAAGTGGTAAGGGCTGTTTATCAAGTATTGACCCATACTGCATGAATGTAGTAGCCTGAACTTGTCTTAAAAAAAAAAAAAGTACATAGCTTAGAAATTGTGTGTGTAAAGACTACTGATTTGAAAAATTCTGGTTTCCCATTTTTTATGTACACAAATATATATATATATATATTTCTACTTACAGAATAAGTAATTAGTATCATGCAATGTGTACAACTTACCTGAAACCAATGTAACTTAAAGCAGTTATTCTGTCTAAAATCCTCTTGACTAAAATCTATCTTCTTTTGTGTAAATCCAAGTTATTATTATTCAGTTTTCCAGTACTTAAACAGATATAAATTTTTTTATCCTTTACTATGCTTTGTGATACATTTTAAAACTTGACAAAAAAAATCATGAAATAAATTCATTTTAGGTCAGTGTCCATATTGCTACATGAATCAAAAATGTTTTTGTCCTATTCGTGTTCCAGATACCATACTCCTCAGCATCTCCTGGGAATTACGTAGTAAGTACATTTGGGTTTGTTTGCTCATAAGAATTGATGTTACATTTTATTTGGGCAATGAAATAGTTGTCCAGATGTTAAGAAGACCCCTGTGTATTGGCCAAGAAGTGAACATCTTGAGTTGTTTCATCTGCCAACCTCAGTACATATGTTGATGTTCATTAGTGAAACAGTTATCAATCTGGCCAGAATTGCCCTGAGTACTGTGTTTTACTTCAGCATATGTTTCTGAAAACCAGTACAATACACTCTGTCCAATCATGAAGAGAGTAATCCCTAGTTACACAATAATATGCTTGAAATTGCAGTTCTCCTGGAGAATAATCTACACCCCCATGCAACCCTATGCACCACACGTAGTGTCTAAGACATTAAACTTTCCCCCAATCACAAATGAATTAGATGGCAGAATAGTGACTAATAATTTAGAGGAATCATTTCATTTTTTGGTCATTCTTTGAAATTGAGAACACTTATTTTTGTCATTATTACTATTTAGTACACATTAAAAGTTTCCAAAAATTCATATCAGTGTGAAGCCAAATTAACAAGTTTTATATGGCCTCCTGAGCTTACAAGTGACCTTTTAATCATCATCACATTATGATCCTAGCCACATCTCAAGGTCAACATAGAGGAAAATATGTTACACCATTTAGAGGGAAACGCCTAACAGGGAAACAAGGATAAAATGATAACAAGGGAAATCTTTCCTACAGAAATGTTCAGAAGTGGTGGCTAGCTGGAGGGGAAAAAAGGAATGCATAAGAAGAAAATCAGTGAGCATGTCACTCTCCATGGAAATAGTGTTTTATTAACATAGTGAAAAGCACACACTGCTTTGGACCTGTGAACTTAGTGTTCGGTGTTCATGTAAGCTATAAAATTAAGCAAGTCTTTCTTTGCATTTTCTATGAAATAAAAATGAAAGTAAGAAAATTTGTATAAAACCTATTTTTTCTTAAAGTCACTAATGAATAAGGCTGATACATCATTTTATGAAATTATAGACATTTATTTAAAATAAATTTTAAGTTGTGCAAATACAGATATTATTTGAAATAATCGGCAGATCTATAGCCATACCACCCTGAATGTGCCCAATCTCATCTGAAATAATTGGCAGGCTGTATCTGTTCCTTCAGAATTAAGTTAAAATTTTGCCATTTAAAAGTTAATTTGATTGCTGTATATAGAGCATCTGAAAAAGCCTAAAACCCATTGCCTGACTTATCTATTTTGGTTATGTGAAATTATTGAATTAACTTTAGAATTACCTAATCTCCATTTCAGTTTGATTGTGTAGCTACAGCCTCAGTAACCCACAGCATTAGTCAACTTTGCCTTTCATTTCTAATTGATGTGATAGTGGAAGGTACAGTGCTCCAGAAACATTGCAATTGATGCTGACAGAAGAAAGAAATGACATCTGTGCATTTTTAAAAAAATATGAATCAATAAGCAGATATCTTCATTGTTAAAGATATTTTCTGAGTCAATATCATTTTAGTTTTCTATAAAACTAAAAATACATATGAATTATTTCTGTTGTATGGATTTTTAAAGGCCCTGTTGAATGGTTTCTTCTTAACTTCATTGTAACTGATATAATTAAGTCATGAATAATGAATTAATGTTACAGGCTCATTGTTTTTGGAAATTTGTCAAAACAATCTCAACATATTTAAGCTAAATTATGTTTTGTAGAATATTTAAATGATTGTGCATTCAAAGAAAATAAAGTATAGAGAAAATGTATTTCTGTTCTTATTTTCAAATTGGATTGTTATAGATATAAGTCTAACTTCTGTTTTTTCTTATGCAATGCCTTATTTTTACTGAAATTTTGTGTAATTATTTAGGGTCCTCCAGGAGGTGGAGGACCACCAGGAACACCCATCATGCCTAGTCCAGCAGGTATTGTAATCAAACTAGCCACATGGGTATTTGATTATTAGAATAAAATCACAGACTATAGAAATTGTGCATGAAATAAAGGTAGTAGTAGTCATGTTGTCATGATGGTTAAAGGAGTAGAGGCAGCAGGGTAGGAAGAAATATAGTGTTCTTAAATAACTATTATCCAGTTAAGCATTTAGAAAATTCCTATGGTGTGGGTGTCAGATTTAATCAGGATGAAAACTGCTGATCTATACGAATTGCCCAAAATGTGTCAAACTTAAAGATTTATTGAGACTGAGAAAACTATCCAAATATTCTAGAATTCAGAAAATTTTCTGAATAAATAAAACATTAAATACATGGATTCGTTAGGTTTCAAATGCCAAATCAGAGTCATGAGATCTATTATCTTACTAAGATGAATGAAGGATGAAGACGTATTTACAGTATTATTTACCCTACATGTCTATAAGTATTTATTAGTCAGCTAATAAATTCACTGTGTAATAATAAAAGTTTTTTATCTTCTAAACTGAAACATCAATGTTTTCATAATCATTTTATATAATTAAATAATTTTATCCTTTATTTTTGAGACTTTAACACAGACTATTAAATGTGTTTTGAGGTTGTTAACAGTAGACTAAATTGGCACACCTCTCTTAGAAAGTGCTATGATAAAATGTGTCAAGAGCCATGAAAAGGTTCATACCATGTGACTCTATAATTCTAATACTAGAAATTAGACAGAGATACAACCCAAGATTTATGTAGAAGAATGTTTATTTGTTATACTCAAGAATAAAACAGTAGACACAAACTTCATGCCTAATTCAATTTTAGTGGAACTATTAAATTAATGTTTAAGGTGTAAGATGGAGTATAATAGAGCCATTATTATTATTATCAAAGAATTTGTAATGACATGGAAAAATAAAATCTCATGATTCAGCAATATAATCACAGTTTCATTTGAAACTATAACACAAATCTAGAAAGTAGAAAACAAAGAAATAGGCTAAAACTCTATCAGTTATTATATGGGATGATTAAGTAGATGGGGAATATTAATAATTATAAAATATGTTCGATTATGATGTTTTACTGTTAAACTCATATGTTTTTAACTGGCTTGTTGAAATTAAGATGGAAGCTTGAAATTCAGTATCATTGATCATACCAATAAAAATTTTTAATTTTGAGCCCTTTTAATTTAGAAAAAACAAAACTTAATACAAAATTTTACTTTGCTTCACTAACTCCTTGGATGTTTAATGGTCTGTGTCCTGAAGGCATCTTCATTGAAAATGATACAATTCATTGAAGATAGAATTATATCACCTGATCATTTTGCCCATATTTACATTCTTATATGGTGAAGTTAATGTTTAATTTATGAAGGTAGCATGTGAATAATAAATGCTTCACTACAAGACTAAAAACATGTTTTTGGAGCAACACTGAACATTGCAGGCAATAAGTAATCTTACTACATCTTCCTTTCAAACCAGAAATTGCCACAAGTACATCTTCCTAGTCTTTTTGCGTACTCTTTTATGTGTTCATCCTGTGTCACAGTCACTCCTATAATACTCAGCCAGCACCCCACCCACAAGAAAAGAGGTCCCAGGAGGTCCACTTTATTGTAAAGTTTTTCTGTACATAAAAAGAAGTCAGACATTTTCCAGTAAATATATATACACACACACACACATATATATACACACACACATATATATATACACACACACACATATATATATACACACACACATACACACATATATTTTTCTTTGTTGAGACAGAGTCTCTGTCACCCAGGCTGGAGTGCAGTGGCACAATCTCAGCTCACTGTAACCTCAGCCTCCCGGATTCAAGCGATTCTCCTGCTGCAGCCTCCCGAGTAGCTGGGATTACAGGCATGCACCACCATACCTGGCTAATTTTTGTATTTTTAGTAGAGACAGGGTTTCACCATGTTGGCCAGGCTGGTCTGGAACTCCCAACTTCAAGTGATTCAACCTGCCTTGGCTTCCCAAAGTGCTGGGATTACAGGTGTGAGCCACCTCGCCCGGCCATAAATGCCAATCTTATCCCTCTCAAATTTTTTCTGTAGCAGGTGAAATTATATTATTGATTAGTCTTTAAAATGATAAATTTCTTTTCTTTCTGCATATTTAAAATACATAACCCATCTTCCTTTCACCAAGAGTAAGGCCAATACAGTTGAAAACCCATTTGAAGATTTCCTATGTTTAAAAAGCAATCCAAGATTTTTTTAAATTAATCGTGTGTGTGATCCAACAGTTAAATTTAAGTTAGCAGTACTTACTGTCTTTAGTACACAAGATGAGTAAGGCATGGTCCCTTTCCTTCTCTCTATGAGCTTATTATATCCTAGTTGGAAGCAGGAGGAAAGAATAAAGCAGTAAAATATTCCTATAATGGAAGGCAGAACTCAGTGGGAGGGGAGCACTCATGCACTTGCAACTACCAGGAAAAAAACCTCACAGAACACATAACATTTGAGATAGCCCTTCAGCAGTGAGTAGAATTGCAGTGTGTAGAGACTGGGCTGTTTGGAGGAAGAAAGAACAAAATCATGGAGGTGGAAAGGCTGGTCACCTGCAGGAAAAAACCAGTAGCCTGGGTTGACAGGAATACAGCACACACAAGGATGTAAAAACAGTTAAGGCCACAAAAGTAGGTTGGGAACTTCCTTAGAATAAACAAATAGGGTCAACCTGAGGTGGGCACTCCAACTTTTTCAACATTATGTTGTATTCAAATAGAAGTAAAATACAGTATTTAGATTTATGGGTCATTGTTGACAGCCAACCAATAAATGACATGAGACCTACTCTGTAAGTAGTGCACACTAAAATAATAAACGTATTAATGTCTAATGAGTAATCACATAGTAAAAGGAAAAGTAATTGCCACTCTATGGTTACTGCCATGAGAAAGTAAATGATACTTACCTTCTGTCTCGAATCAGCACAAAAATTTTAAACACATCTTTTTCTCAAAATGGGCCTACTGGCCAGGCGCAGTGGCCCATGCCTGTAATCCCAGCACTTTGGGAGGCCGAGATGGACAGATCACAGGGTCAGGAGACCAAGACCCTCCTAGCTAACACAGTGAAACCCCGTCTCTACTAAAAGTACAAAAAATCAGCCGGATGTGGTGGCACGCACCTGTAGTCCCAGCTACATGGGAGGCTGAGGCAAGAGAATCGCTTGAACCCGGGAGGCAGAGGTTGCAGTGAGCCAAGATCATGCCACTGCACTCCAGCCTGGGCAATAGAGCAAAACTCCGTCTAAAAAACAAAATAAAATAGGCCTACTACATTATATTTAAGAAAATTATATAATATGGAAACATAGAACACCATAATTTATCATTTATATTTTTTCAGTGTAAAATATTTAGCCTTTCACTCTAGGTTTTATATTATAAAAACATGTATGCTCAGAGACTTAATTAGAATTAGCTAACAGGCATGAAACATAAATTTTTTAAATACTGCACAATGTTACATATATTTATATGGATATGTAGTACAGATATTTTTACTACAATAAATCAAAAATAAAGTGAGTGAAAACATTTCATCAGAAATTTTGCTGGAAGAAGCTGGCTTTTAGTTCAAGCAAGAGAATTACATTATTCTAATTGTATACTCTTACTCTAATCTTTTTCTTTTGGAATTAAGCCAGGATAGTCCACCAGTTTTCACTAATTATTAAGTAAAAAAGCTGGTTTTTAAATTTGTATATAGGAAACTTAAGGAAACAAAACTGAAAAGCGACTGAATCTGAATTTTAAGAGATATTATATATTATATATACACACATACACACACATATAATTGCTTGAAGTGAAGAAGTATCTTTTTTTTAAAAGAAAAACTTTACTAAAATTTCTAATATTCCTTTTACATTAATTATTGAAGTGATTATTCCTCATACCTAATTTATGGCCTCAGAATGATAATTTTGGGGTCAGAAAATGACTGGGTATTTGTTTTTAGTAATGACAGTTTCAAGTGTTGCAGCTTATATAGAGAGTGTATGTATGCAAACCATCTTTGATCGTTACTTTGTGATGAATTGGGTATAGATTCTGAAGAAATATTTTAATTAAGTAATATTTTGTTTCAGATTCAACCAACTCTGGCGATAACATGTATACTTTAATGAATGCAGTACCTCCTGGACCTAACAGACCTAATGTAAATATGAATTTTTTAAATTTTTGGAATATATTTGAAGACTTTCAAACTCTGAGTGCATTCCATGTCCTGTATATTGTTTAAACTTTATATTTTATTATCCAAGAGCTTATTAGATATTCAAAAAGTCAAATTCTTTTCTCTGAGCTCGGTTAAAAAAATAGTACACATATATAACAGAGACTTTATATCAATATAATTTAAAAGTAATTATACGTTAGTTTCATCTTATTTTATTGTAAATAATGATATATACTACTTGAAAATGACAGGTTATATATAATCATTTATATTAACCTCATTTTTAGCACCACTAAGCTCTTTCATTGTGATCTTTTTTGTCCTGATAAACTTGAAAATAAAGGAGGAAGTTGGTTATGCTTGTTTTTTTAAGAATATGAAATCTAGAGTTTAAATATGGAGCTAAAGCAGTTATTACAGGAAGAACTTGGGTGTTCTTAATAAAGCGTATGGTTGTGATTTTTCCACAGAAGCTCACAGGAAAACATTTTATTTATCTATAAGGCCTACATGTTTACAAAAATATTTATAACAGATTATAGTTAATACATATATACATGTGTATATAGGGTAGCAGAAATCAAAGAAAAATCAGAAGATATATATGTTATATGCTAAACTGACCAAATATATATACCTATAGTTTTAGCATCTTTTAAAACACTGTAGGAGCCAGATAAAAGTTCACAGTCTACTAGGCCTACCAGCACCAGTTTCTCAACCCATATCTAAACTATGCTTTTGATAAAAGCTAAATAATAGCAATAAGTTTAAATCAATTTCTTTGACTTATATATGTCTTACATCAGTGAGGCATACATATTCCAATTTGTTTACTGAACACCAGCCTGTGTGCTTTTAGATACTCCATTTTACCAAGCAAAATTGGCATTCTCTTGGGGAATGTTATAAGCATGTGGTTTGTATTGCCCACAGTGATAGAAGGCCATTTTATTCCCACACAGAGGTGGTGAAGTGCAGGGTTGCCTGCCAAAGGCAGTTATTTCTCCCTAAAAGCCTTCATGATTACTCACCACCACCACTCCATCCACACACCATAGTCAATATTCTGCACCATACAACATGGTAAAAATGCTTTTGGCATGGGAAATTTGAAGAGAAAGTGTTTTCAGTGGGCTGTCTTACCTGTAAGTGTAAGGTAATCATGGGTAACTTGTCTTTGAACTGGGCTCCAGGTTTCCTCAGTGTTCTAGAGAGATGAGAGGAAGACTGAGTGGGCGGGCCATGGGTTCTCTATCACCAACCCCATCATAGCACACCTGTTTTGTACCAGGCTTCTAATGTAATATTTCACCTGAAAAGAAAGGAAAGAAGAAAAGAATTCCACTACTTTAAAAAATGTTAAGCAGAATTGCTGTGGAACGTCTGAGTGTCATTGAAGTAACATGGTTGAGACTGCCAAGAAGAATTAGCTATATTCAGCCATCCCCAAGGAGTGAAATGTATTTAACCTATAAGATGAAGTTATTTATTATGTCCATTTAAACAAAGACAGATTGCCTGCTAAGAAAAATGTTAATGTTGTCATAATGGCATTGAATTTTTCTTATTAATAAGCCAATATCCTTAACAGCTTCTTAAGAACCACTTTTGGTTTTCAATAGAAAATTTGTCAATATCATAGAGGAAAATGCTTATCTTCTAATTTGCACTGGAATTTATACAGTTTCTGAGTATATCTGAAGAAGAAAAATTTGGAGACGATTGAGGATTAAGCTAAACATCTATATGTGGAACACAGAGAAAATGATATGAGAGAGGTGAACAGTCCAGTTAGAGAATCCACAAGGCTGAAAAACATCAAGTAAAAGATCTCCATAGCTTGAAAGTAAAAATAAGTTGTGGCAGTGTCTTGTAATGTTAAATATATTGTAAAATTGAGATAAGCCATTGTTTTCAGTGTGATTACAGTGATTTTCTTCATTTTTAAAATAGTTTCCAATGGGCCCTGGGTCAGATGGTCCCATGGGTGGATTAGGAGGAATGGAGTCACATCACATGAATGGCTCTTTAGGTAAGGCTTTTCAATTTGATGTTTAGAATAAATTCAGAAGAAAACCTTAATTCTACATAGTGGATATTACAGTTTCCAAAGTTCTTCCATAGCCAGATACTCATTTTTAAACACTTCAGCTTTTACCTCAAACAGATAGTTTAATCAACATTTTATTGGTTATAACTATAGATCACGTGAAGATCAGAAGTGTGAGAATTGTTCTAGTTCATATTCACAGTTATTTACTTTAACCTATAGAAATCTCATGTCTCACCATAAAAGGAGACATTGCTGCTGTGGGCACGTGTCATGCTTGCCCAACCCAGAAGGCTGCAGTATTCTTGCAGCTGTTTTGTTGTTGTTGTTGTTTTGTCTCTAGAGTTCTATGGACACAGTCTCAGAAGAACTTCAGTTCTCTCCAAGAATTTCTTAATTTTGTTTTTGAATTTTTATGTTTGCCTCCTTTTTAACATAAAATTGTTGTTCATATTCTGGATAATTTCAATGATTCTCTTTTAAGAGAACACTGCCTACATTGTCTTCGTGATAAAGACCATTTCAAGTATGTGACTGATGGTTGAAAACATACTTTATAGGCCAGGCGCCATGGCTCACATCTGTAATCCCAGCACTTTGGGAGGCCGAGACGGGCGGATCACGAGGTCAGGAGATGGAGACCATCCTGGCTAACACGGTGAAACCCCGTCTCTACTAAAAATACAAAAAATTAGCCAGGCACACTAGTGAGTGCCTGTAGTCCCAGCTACTCAGGAGGCTGAGGCAGGAGAATGGTGTGAACCCGGGGGGCAGAGCTTGCAGTGAGCCGAGATCGCACCACTGCAGTCCGGCCTGGGTGACAGAGCAAGACTCTGTCTCAAAAAGAAAGAAAAAAAAAAAAAAAAAAATTAGCTGGGCAGGATGCCGGGTGCGTGTAATCCCAGTTACTCGAGAGGGTAAGGTGGAGAATCGCTTGAACCCAGGAGGCGGAGGTTGCAGTGAACCGAGATTGCTCCATTGCACTCCAGCCTGGGTGACAAGAGCAAAACTCCATCTCAAAAAGAAAAAGAAAACATACTTTATAAACGATGCCTTCTTACCATGTGAATCTAAATAGCTACAAGGTGAATGAAAACTCTAACACTAGTGAGAAATACAGACAAGTGTTGCAAAATTGACTGGGTCATACCACACACTATAGTTATATTTGTTTTGCATTCACATAAGTTAGATGCAAAACAAACCAAAAAAAAAACACTTTTTATGTTCGTATATGTTTAAGTAACATGACCATAAACTAATTTAAAAGTTGACAATGGGGGTGAGAGTTAAGATTTTTTTTTCTTTTGGAAAATGTTCATCTTTTACTTGAGTTGGAAAAAATATGTTCATGAGTAATTTAGGTTATATACAGATTTCGCTTCCCCACCTAAGGTCAGGAAATGCCTCCCTCTGATACTTGGAAAATCAATAATCAAGAAATTATTTGCAGTACACTAAGAGACTTTTGAGCTTTTAAGAATTCGTACTTATTTTGCCTAGATTGCAAAGTCTTGATTTGCACTGTCCAATTGCATTAGCCACTAGCCATGTGTGACTATTTGATTTTAAATTAAGAAAATTTTAAAATTCAGTTCTTCATTTGCACTGCCACATATCAGGTACACAGCAGCCACTTGTAGCTAATAACTACCTTAATGAACATCACAGAGAAACATTTCAGTTATTGCACAAAATTCTGTTGGACAGCACCATTCTTGGATTTTATTTTCCAATTTATTGCAAAATAATTCACTTTGCAATATTGTTATTTGTAGAACTATTCACAAAAAGATATTTGGTATAGTTAAAAGGCTCTCGTTATCTTAGTCACCAGAATATAATTTTCAGAAGATTTTTACCTATGCTTGGCAACTGGCTCATTGCTTTCTATAATGAACATTACTGTACATATTATATATACACATATATATGATTGCATATATGCATTCAGTATTTAATCATTTATTATGCCTGTTTATTTGCAACTTAGGTTAATAAGGCCTAGCTTTATTAGTAATGCTGACTGATGCTGTGCCACTAAAATGTTATATTATTTTTATGCTAGGAAAATTGTCAGAAGTAAAATTGTTTAAAATAAAGTTAATATTGTGGCAAAGATCTGATTATTGTTCTGTTACCTAATGTATGATTCTATTTCTCTTTTTTTTTTTTTTTTTTTTTTGAGACAGTCTCATTCTGTCACGTACACTGAAGTGCAGTGGTGTGATCTCGGCTCACTGCAACTTCCGCCTCCCAGGTTCAAATGAATTTCCCGCCTCAACCTCCCAAGTAGCTGGGACTACAGGGGCCCACCACCATGCCCAGCTAATTTTTGTATTTTTAGTAGAGGTGCAGTTTCACCATGTTTGGCCAGGGTCGTCTCGAACTCCGGACCTCAAATGATCCACCCACCTTGGCCTCCCAAAGTGCTAGGATTACAGACCCGAACCACTGTGCCCGGTCTCTATTTCTTACATAAGAAAAGAAAATAATATTGATTGTTTATTTCTTCCAAGGATCAAAATAAAAATATAATATTTAAAGACATTTTTAATTTTGAAGAATTGTCATGAATATTCATTGCTATCAACTTTTTAATATTAATACTTAGCTTTTGGTTATTATAGTAAAGTATGGTTTAAAATATTGTCAAACATTGTTGCAAGTGTTCATTTTATATTTTATCAGATTTACAGCATCATTTTCAAAAAATATATGTAGATATCTATATGTTATATATACATTTTATATTTTTAATTGGGTAGGGTATATAAATGGTCTTTCTAAAATTTCACATTCAGGTTCTATGATAACAACAGTTTTCTTCATGCTTCCATAAAAAAAATGATTGGGAACTAAAGAAAGAACTCCTTGCATTTTCCATCAGATGGTACTGATTCACTATACTGCATAAAAGAAGAGGAACTTTTTCAGATTTAAAAACTCAGGAGCTATACACTGGAAAATACATATAATATACTTCACTTATTTAAATTAAAGGAGTGTTTAATTTATAAATGAAATCCTACCTAATAAAGGCTTTATTTTTATATTTTGTTTCAGGCTCAGGAGATATGGACAGTATTTCCAAGGTGAGTGCTGTATATTCTGTGTTGTTTTTAATCAGAATTTTGTTCTTTGACAATAGTTTGAAAGTAGAAGACCAGGTATAATTAATTGGAAGTTAAGAATACTAATGCATATTTTCTGCAGGAAAGGGTAAAATAAGTCTTTTAAGAATATTTCTAAATATACTAAGATTAATTAACAGGACATACTATACATTATTAATTGACACTCAAGTAATAACAGATTTAATCACATTAAGATGTTACTTATTTGTAAAGCAAACTTACAGAATTTAGATAATCTTTTGAAAATGTAAAGATGTCTAAAGAAATGTGAGGAGAGATAAATTTGAAAAAGTGGTTATTATATATCATAAGGACATTGCATTTACATATCCAGTTCATCTTGCAAACCTTCATTAGGAAATGCTGATTTCCACAATAATTGTTCTAGTTCCCAAAATAG
The DNA here is from genome assembly GCF_007565055.1 of Rhinopithecus roxellana. NCBI lineage: Eukaryota > Metazoa > Chordata > Mammalia > Primates > Cercopithecidae > Rhinopithecus > Rhinopithecus roxellana. The sequence goes on from NC_044551.1 coordinate 144,709,177, forward strand.
AGTAAGAAAGTGATTAGAGGAAAATTATATTAGTACAAGCAGGAAAGTGAGCCTTCCATTAGTATGTGTTTGCATTTTCCCTCTTTCAATAGTTTATCTAAAGTGAATCCTTTACTAAAATGCCTTATATTTTTGAAGAATAGTATCTAAATACTATTTAGGTCATGATGAATTTAAAATAGTTCTCAGTGAGTCAAATATATCTACTAACTGATGAGAACTAATTATTTGCTACCACCAGAATGACTCTCTTAGAAGTCTGCTCTATATCAATAAATAGAGAAATTCATTAAGGGATGACTTTATATTTATGTGTAATAGTGTAAAATTCCTGCTGCCAGGAAAAATAAAATAAGATTGATTGAGCTAAAAAACATTTTAAATTAAGACTTCAAGTTTTAAAAAATATTTAATTGGAATTCTGGCATTATAACTCTGTTGCCTGGCTGCTTTGCCTCACAAGCTCCACATGTATTTTGGATGTCTATGTTTAGAAACAATCATGTTTAGAAAAAATCAGAAAGGTCTTTTTCTTTTCTAAAAATAGATAAATATTTATAATGAATACTAGCTTACCTCTGTGAGAAATGGTATTTATGAAGCCGGTTTTCAAAACAGAATTCCCTATGTAACTTTATTAGAGCATTCTCTCTGGACCTTGCAAGTCAGATTACCATGAATGTGTTGGCTCTCAGATACTTCTTTTATTTTTTTTTTATTTTTTAATTTTAATTTAATTTTATTTTATTTTGAGGAGTCTTGCTCTGTCGTCGCCCACGCTAGAGTGCAGTGGTGCAATCCAGGCTCACTGCAACCTCCCCTTTCTGGATTCAAGCAATTCTCCTGTCTCAGCCTCCTGAGTAGCTGGGACTAAAGGCTCATACCACCAAGCCTAGCTAATTTTCGTATTTTTAGTAGAGATGGTGTTTCACCATATTGGTCAGGCTGGTCTCGAACTCCTGACCTCAGGTACTCTACCTGTCTCGGCCTCCCAAAGTGCTCGGATTACAGGCATGACCCACTGCACCCAGCATCTCAGGTATTTCCAACAATTTAATTAGCCGAATTGTGCTTTGTGGTCACCAGTGAAATTTCTGATGCCATATTTGAGAAGCATATTCTTGTATCTACAGATGGATTCTTAATTACAGAAAAATAGAATCATCCAGTTAGTTTTAGGCCATCTTCCTAAAATTTTTACTAACTACCTAAAACCTTTTACATAAGATAGATATAAACAAAATTCTATATGGGAAAGTACTTTATAATTTGTAAAAGTTTAAAAAATTTTTAAAGTCATAATGGTGAATTAAATGTCGTCTTCTAATCTGCCCTCATATCAGATCGGTTGCTATTCCTTCTGTGCTTACTTTCCCATGCCTGTTTTTGGATACAAGTTTTTCCACCATACCGTGCCCAGTCCTCATAACACTCTCTTACCTAATGATACATTGCTTGTGCTCTAAGCAGTAACTGACCATCCAGTGTGTACCTGTGTGTGCTGGGTGCTGCCTTCCGCACTATGGGGACATAGAAAAGACTTCTTTAACAACAAACATGATTTCTATGCTCAGGTGGTTTATTCTTAGGCAGGAGTTCCTTCATTCAGTAAATGTTGATGCACTGAGGCATTATGCTGGGCTCTAAAAGTCCAAAGATAAACAAGATACGTTCTCTGCCCTCAAGAAGTTCAGTTTAACAGAGGAACTCGAACAAATAGGATAAATAAAAACTTTTATAAAGCAAAGTTAATATGCATTTAAATTAACATAAGATTTATCCCCCAGTAATAAACGTGCCACTTAACAATGTGCTAGAATTGACTAGTTAAATCTGCCTTCAAATGAGTTCCTATGCATCTCATTTCTACACCACATCTGCTCCAGGTTCATTGGCTCTGGGCTCTAAGCTGGCCGACCCTGGGTGATGGTACCATTAGTGCCTGTCGCACCATAGTCATTTTTTCTCCTAAGATGCATTGGCAGCATCGTGCACATTGTATACCCGCTGCCCCAGATTCTTTCTCTCCCTGCCTCTTTCCACTCCCAGCCTAATTTTTTCAGTCTTTGACTCTGAGGTATGCATAGTCACAGTCTAACTCTGCTTTTCCCACATTTCTTCCTTTTCCAACACATGTTCACCTATCTCAAGAAGCTTTCTTCTTCCTTTTGTTTTCCTGGCATCATTCATTATCGTTCATTTCCATCCTGTTTTTTTCTAGTAATTTTATTTGTGAATCAAAAAGACAGCCTTGACCATTATTGCTTAGTAATTTTTTTTTTTTTTTTGAGTTGGAGTTTTGCTTTTGTTGCCCAGGCTGGAGTGCAATGGCACCATCTCAGCTTACCCCAACCTCCACCTCCCGGGTTCAAGTGATTCTCCTGCCTCAGCCTCCCAAGTAGCTGGGATTATAGGCATGTGCCTGTAGAGATGGGGTTTCTCCATGTTGGTCAGGCCGGTCTGAAACTCCTGACCTTGGGTGATCCACCCACCTCGGCCTCCCAAAGTGCTGGGATTACAGATGTGAGCCACCCCGCCCAGCCATCACTTAGTAATTTTTAAAGTCCCTCTTAGGTCTCTAGCCACAGCTCTGTAGTTCTCCAGTTAAATCTGTATTTTGTCAGCACCAGTATCACATATTTTTTTAAAAAATTTTTACTCCATTTTAAATGTTGTGTATAAGTACTACTTCAATTGTTTTTCTACTTTTTATTGCATAGATACTCTATTTTATCCACTTTATATGTGAGATAGAGTACTGAATTGAGAATCAGAAAGCCTGGTGCTACTACAGTACTTACAAGTTGCAGGAACACATTACTTAATCTCTCATAGGCATAGTTTGCTTAGCTGTAACATAAAACTTGTAGTTCATTCCCTGCCTGCTTCATAAAATTGTTGAGAATCGAGTGTGAACATATGTTAAGGGCTATGAAGTGCTATGCAGACATTGAATATCTTTCTTCTCATTAGCTACACAATCTTTTGTGGACAAGGCTAGGAACTCACACTATCAATTGTACTTTGATGGCACTGTTTCAGTAAGCAAAATGAATTCAAAGCTTCCAATGAAGTTTCAAAATTATTTCTTGCTCAGTTGAGCATTACCTAGTAAAACTCATGTGCCTCTTTCTGAGAATGCAGAATTTATCTTTAATTTAGAAGACTTTTAAAGATGATATATGAAATTCCTTTCATGCCTTTAATAACTGAGGGGTCACCCATTTAATCAATGAAACAAAAAATCTTTTTCCTTGGAGTTGGGGTTGAGGGTAGAGAGAAGTATATGGTTTGTTTTCTTTTTTTTTTTATTTGACTCAGAGTCTCACTCTGTAGCCCAGGCTGGAGTACAGTGGCACAATCTCGGCTCACTGCAACCTCTGCCTTCCAGGTTCAAGCAATTCTCCTGCCTCAGCCTCCTGAGTAGCTGGGATTACAGGCATGCACCACCATGCCTGGCTAATTTTTGTATTTTTAGTAGAGACAGCGTTTCACCAGGCTGGCCAGGCTAGTCTCGAACTCCTGACATCGTGATCCACCTGCCTCTGCCTTCCAAAGTGCTAAGATTACAGGCATGAGCCACCGTACCCAGCCGGTTAGTTTTTTTAGAAGAAAAGCAGCTAAAGAAATTCTGCAGTTCACATTAACATATCTCACATTTATATTTTTGAGTTTGAAAAAAACATGTATGTGAGAAGACAAGCTCTGATCATATCATGTTTAATAAATTATCAAGAAAGTATTTTCAACCTGAAGCATTCTGACCTCAAGAACTTTGGTTCCAGTTAGAGATCCTACGCCATTCACAAGGGAGCTGGTAGATGACTAGAGATCTATACCATCATCTCAGGTGTGCTGACCTGAGTTCTAGCTCAGTTGTACTCACTGGGAGAATGACTGACAGTTTGTTCTTTGAGGGAGCTAGCAGAGTCAAAACAACACTCTAGAAAACTCACTGTTGGCAGCCTGTGAGAAAGCAGTTCAAAATCCACTACTTAGAATAATGTCATTATTATTTTATTCTAATTATAGGCAGAGCCACAGTTTCTATAAATGTTCACTTTTTAAATTTGAAAATGGAAAAATTTAGAATTTATAAAGTTTTAGAAGGTTTGGAACAATTTTTAAGGATGGGAGAAGGGATAATAACTTACTAATTAAGAGAAGATATGAGCTGGGCGCAGTGGTCCACACCTGTAATCCCAGCACTTTGGAAGGTCAAATGGGGAGGATTGCTTGAGTCCAGGAATTCATGACCAGCCTGAGCAACATAGTGAGATCTCATCTCTGCAGAACATTTTAAAAATTAGCCAGATGTGGTGGCAAACATCTGCAGTCCTAGTTACCCAGGAGGCTGAGGCAGAAGCATCACTTGAGCCCAAGAGTCCAAGGCTGCAGTGAGCTATGATCTCACCACTGTATTTCAGCCTAGGTGACAGAGACCATGTCTCAAAAAAAAAAAAAAAGAAGATATGAAATACCTGCTAGATGAAATCAGACCAGGAAGTCTAACAGGGTTAAACACGGCAGTCAGAGGAAATTGTGTTTGCAGTGTATTATGTGTGTATGTGTGTGCATATGTGTGTGTGTGTGTATAATTCATGTATGACATCATAGCTTAAGAGAAAGAATTTCCAGCTTGAAGAAATGATTAGTGAGAATGTAATAAAATTTCTTGAAGTTGGAATCAGTATAATCCTAACCATATTTTTTCAAGCAAAACTCTTAAAGTAGGGAATAAAGTACATATTCATTGAAATAACTGTAACCGATGAGCCTAATGTATCTAAAAGTAATCTTGTTACTCTTTTGTGCTGAAGCAAGTAGAGTGACTTTTTGACCAACCTAAGTCCTTTTTGTACATCATATTCTTGCCTTGTTGATGAAACCTACTGGACATATTACACAAATACAGCTACAGTTAAATGAAGCATACACACAATTCATTGCCACCCACCCTCCTAACCTGTTCTGGGATGGTTTTTGGTACCACTATCTTAGCTGTCCCTCAGATGCCAATATTGAATGTGCCCTTTAGCCCGTATCATCATGTCACTCAGTGATTACGGACAGCACAGTTTTCTTAAGACTTCCCACTGAGGAGCTTCTGTTGTTTTCCAATTTTGCAAAGATTACTCTAGTTAAAAACAAACAAACCAAAAAAACCCGATTGTCCTATCACTTCAAGCTTTTCAAATATGGTCCAGTAGGCTGAATAGGAATAGGTTTCAGAGATCTGATTTTATCTCAGTTTTGTATGTTGAATGTATCCTTTTAATGTTCCTCTCAGTGTCCTTAAATACCCATCCCCACCACACACACACACACACACACACACACACACAAAAGAGTATAATGCTGAGCCACCATGCTATGAAGAGGTTGCATGTAAAACAGAAATAATAACATTGGAAGTATTTTGTATGTATTTAAATATTAGCAATGCAACGTTACTTTCAAATTCTAAATATTTAAAAATAAACACTTTGAGTTAGGAATCAGGTTTGAAGTTAGCCAAACTTTCAGAATTATAAATCAAGAAATGATACATGGCAAATGTGCAGCAAAGATTTAAAGCACCCTAACTGAGTCTGAGGTATGCTGCTTCTCTCGTGGCACCTTGTATACCACAGGGGGTATGAATGTTACACAAGCATAAGAGGGTTCATTTCACTCTTTTGTTTGACTGTGTAAAATATGCGGCTTCCGACTGCATCCTTGAGTTTTCTTATATATATGTATATATATATTAGATTGTATTTTATTGTAGTATTACCAGTTTCCCCATTATATATAAAATGACAGAAATCCAAAAGAATTTATAAATTATGAGTAAATCTTATAATATTTTTTATAAATTCAGTTTCCTTTTTGAGCTGAGTAAGCATTATCATTCCTATTTTCAAGGTACAGTTTATTTAACTAGTAACTTTAATAATTAATGAATTCTAAAATAATGCAGTTAGTTAAATTTTACTTAATTTTTTTCCCAGGAAATCAAGATATTTAGATTCATTTCAACGTATAGTTGCTTTTCTATATACTTGGGTAACTAACATTTTCAGAGAAAAATTTATCAAAAAAACCAGAATCCTCTTTATGCTATTAAAGTATGTTTCCCAAGTCCTTGGGGTTTCTTGACATAGAGAGCTCCAATGGACTTCAGAGGATCCTTGTTCTCAGATCCTCCCTGCGGGGTACACAGCAAGACAAGACACAGTGCATTTCTACCAGCTCATCTACCTGTCTCTGCTTTACATTTTAACCATTTTCTTCTGGGAATAGCTCATTCATGAAATGTTAATTTTTGTGATGCAAATTATTGTGGTTAAGACAAAATTCTCTGAGCAAATTTCTTTAAAACAAAAAATCTAAAAACTAATTCTGAAACAATATAAATAGGAATAGCTTAGGAAAAAGTATCTGAACTCTTTCTTCCATCTGAAATAATAAATAAAAATGTTTAACTCTGAAGCTTTTTTTTTACAAGTTAATAAATTGGACCTTGAAAGAATTACAGTTATACTACTGTGTAAACATGGTTTATAGTCCAATGTTATTCTATATTTCCTGTTGATGTGGAGTATCAGGTATCCTGCCATGGCTAAAATTGTGCAGTAGTAGTGAGACTAGCAAATTTAAATAGAATATGAAGCAATGCACTGCTAACTTGGTGTTTGATTAGATTGCTAATAGCAGTCATTTTATCTTCAAGGAAAGTTCCAAAGTAAATCTACTCTTAAACTAATGATAGGAAAATGTTCTAAAGCAGTTTTGTTTTGAGCCCCCTTTTCCTCTAAAAGTACATAATAAATTTTCAAGTCCTAAGGTGTCTCTTGTTCTTAACTACAGTTGTTAGCTATCTTTCTCTTTTCCTTAAAGTTCATGTAAAAATGGTTGAAATAGTGTTATCTGTATACTGCATGTAGAATTAAAAGGAAATGTTTATTAAAACAGTGACCTTTCAAAGTTTGGTTAGTGAAATGACTAAGGGAGTTATTGTTCCATCTTGTCTTATCAGTGGGTAGGATCTCTTCATCATGCCCCTGCTGGGAATGTTTTAAACTCTCCAGAGTTTTAGGAACTGTATAAGCTGAGGGTGGGAAATTGAATAAATATTGATTCTGAACCTAAGAAAATAGTTGTGGTAGGTTATTGGGGTTTTTTTTGTTTGTTTTTTAGATTTTCATTTGGGAAGGCATTAGTACTTGTCAAAGTGCAAAGAATGAAATAGAATACGTGGTAGAAGTCTAAGATTAAAATTATAAGTATGATTTGTCCTTAGGGATGCTGCTATAGATTCAATATTCGAAACAGTACAATGCAAGAGGGAAATTAAAATCTTCAACAATGCCTTGTTTTCTAAATCTTGTTTACAGAATTCTCCCAATAATATGAGCCTGAGTAATCAACCGGGCACTCCAAGGGATGATGGCGAAATGGGGGGAAATTTCTTAAATCCTTTTCAGAGTGAGAGTGTAAGTATTCCCTTGACTATATTATACCCAGATTTTATTTCTGAAGCTCTTCTGCTAGAATAAATGCATAAAGCCACTTTTACTGCTGTTTATCTAGAGTTCAACAGGTTTATCTTTTAGAAGTCAGGAGAACCTTTAAGTGGAATATCTTTGAAAATAATTTTTAAAACAAACTTTTTTACTTCTATTTTGTGTACATAGTTAGAAAAACCATAATAACAATTTTCTCATTGAGAACCTCCACTGTAAAGGAACAAACTGGAAACAGGTTGCCTATTTGATACTTTTTATAAGTTTTCATGCTACTAAAGTGTCTCAGGTTGCTGCAAAACTAGGTCTGTTTCAGCGCTGTCCTCAAAGTCTAAAAAGTCTGTTCTTACTTTATATAGTAGACCTCACTGGACTGAGGGCCAAATTGGCGGTCTGTTAACCTGAGCTAAATACCCAAGTCACTGCTTGCGTGTGATTGTACTGTTACACAAAAGTTCATTCCATTTCTCCATAGAAGTAGACAGAACCAAAAAGAGAAGCAATAAAATTCATTCATTTAACAAGCAATTACTGAGCACTTACCACATGCCAAGGCAATAGGCTAGGTATTGCAGAGACCAAAAAGACAAAATGGTGCCTTTTCTCAAGGAGTTCTACATAATGTAATGATTTTTTTACATTAATATTTCACATTAGAAACCCCAGAGGAATTTTTTAAAATACAGTTTCCCAGAACTCTCCCTAGACTTAGTGAATCAGAATTTCCAGGAGTGGGGCTGGGCATACTTGAATGTGGAAAAGCTTTGTTACTGAAGCTGGTGTACATTCTCTGCTAAGAACCACTGAATTGGAATGTAGCATAAAAGATTTTGAAACCCAAATGAATTTCATCTTCATAGGATTCATGCCATCCTTAAAATTTATGGGGGAGGACCTACCAAACTGCAGTCAGAATCAGAAGAGAGACTACCCTCATTTTGCCTAACTCAGCATTTACCAGAGGTTATACCATCAGAATTTAAAACACTGGCTAATAGCACGTCTACATTTATACAGAGTGGCTGCTTTATACAGAGTAACTGTTCCATTCCCAAAACAGAACACAAGATGGAGTGCTCTGTGGATTCTTTTAGTTCTGATATCCACGTAGGACCTTTGCTGGGGACAAGGCTTCCCCTGTTTTTAGACTTCATCTCTGTTAAAATTATGCTGATCTGTAGTTTGTTTTACTTGCAGGCTATATATGATTAGTGAGGACAAATAATTTTTTTATGTGTAACAATTTACAGTAAAAAAAAATTTAGTCTGTCAGTGATAAGGAAAAACATGAGAAGCTGCATAATTTAAGTCATAATGCTTAAGATTATGGGAATTATTTTTTAGATCCTGGTTCTTTGAGTGGTTTGCTTCAAAACTATGGACAAATTAATTTTCCTATGTTCACTTTTATCTAATTAAAGCCATTGATTTCCTTTTCAAGTAATTTTACCAGCAATAAAATGGCATAATTCAGTGAGGTATTTGATAATTCAATTCAGTTTAACATTTATTGAGCCTATTATATGCAAAGCATCAGGTTAAGACCAAGGTATTCTGAAATAAATATAACACCTACTTTCAAAGAATGCAACCCAATAGGAAAAACAGATGTTTATTTAACTAACACATGTCAGATTAATGAGTGCTATAATGTACATATAAGCCAGGTATTTTAAAAGTCAGAGGAAATGATTAATTTGTAGTTGGAAAAAAACTTTTTAAAAAAGATTCCACATGACTTTCACTTATGGGCAGTGAAAAGAGGGAACTCTCCCCTCTCCTTCCTTCCCAAATTTGTCATTAGTGACTGCTGTCTTGTTTAACAGTTGAAAGAGGGGTGCCAATTCAGAACTGGCATCAGAAAACTCACTGAGGCAAAGAATCAGATATGACAGGATGTGGAGAACTTCCTTACACAAAATAAGCACCAGCTTCTCCCTTCAATCCCTAATGAACTATGCACATGGCAGACAACAGATTCTTGTGACTATGTGTATTTAGAAACGAGAACAGCTGGAACAGGGCTTCTTCCACCCATAACGTCTGGCCCACCCTCCCTGCCCCTGAACCTAAGTGGGTTCAATGCTAGACTGCCAGCAGAGTTAGCGGCAAACAGAAGTTCCCTGCTTTCTCTTCCCTCCTTGTCTCCAGTCCCCACCAGAAACGTTGTAAAAGGAAAAATAATTTGATGGTGGACTGAGAAACTGCACCACCACGCTGGAAGGTAGTCCAGCCTTGGAAGCAGGTCCACACTGGCTTCTCCGTTCTTCTGTCTCCTGAGAAGAAGGGACTTGTTATGAATGATATCATTGTTATCTGTGGCTTTCTCTGTCATACTACCATACATTTTTGTTTAGACCTTTTTATAAAGTCAAGCAATAAGAGGAGAGAGGAAGAAAGGCAAAAGAGATTTGGTGCTGACAAATGTAAGGCTTTGAAGAAGTAAATAATCTTGTTATCCCCAATAAGTTAGCTTTGCTATAATCAAGGAAAAGCAGAACCCTTAATGAATTCAGAAAGAAAACATTTTTCAATAAATGAACATGCAAGTTCTAGTGTTTAATACACATAAGTCTGAAAGCACATATTTTTGAGCAGTCTGCCTTTTAAGGATCTGTCGGGTTTTATCTTGAAGTTAAATCACAGAAGGAGGCCTGAGAAGGGAGCAAATATCTATTGAGTACTCTTTATGTACTAGATACTATCCTACTCTCTTCACACTCACACATGCTGCTTCATTCAATTAATATAGAAACAAAAATGCCCAGCCCAAAGTCATAAACCTTGCGGCGCCAACATGCTTGACAAACAAAATGCGAATCAAAAAATATTTCACTGCTTAGTTTTTTTTTCTTTTAAATCACAACCAAGACCCTTTATTTCAAGAAACAAAGATGCCCCCTAGTGTTCAAACTGTAAAATGTTTGTTTTGGAAAGTACAGACTACAAAAAACCTTAGTTCAAAAAAATAGTTTTTCATGCTTCTCAAGTGAAGAAAGTAGCTGGTCTTATTTCCTGAATTAATTTAACAAAGTATTTTCCCATGGCACTGAAATATAATCAATTGAGTAAACATGATGTTAAAATAATGGCATCAAATAGGAATTACAAACAAGATGGTAGATTATCTCTTGTTCCCTTACCCTCCCTTTGCCATTTTCTGCTATTGTAAAGAAGTCACATCAGCCCCAATTTTTGTACGTAATCATATAAATACTAAATTTATTTCACTTTTGTTTAGCTCAGGGTAGAGGAACTGTTCTTTATTTCTCTCTCATTAAGAAAATAAAGTATACAGATGCTTAAACAGAAATATAGTAAGAATTAAAGTGTTCTTGACATGTATAAACAGAAATTTATACACATTGTTCAAAGACTTCATGGAAATCTCTGGATTTTATGGTACATGAACTTGGCATAATAAGGAAAAAATCACAAGTTCACAGCAAGGCATGCTATCTCATTTCACATTAAAAGATAAAATAAGTTGATGTACATTTAAAATAATATCTTCAAGGGTTACATTTTTAACTAAATCAAACTGTAATGCTGTTGACTGCTTTGTAAGAGCCATTTTACCATCTGGTTAAGGAGAGCCAGACTCACAGAATAGTTTTGAAACAGGGCAACCTGATATCATAGCATTTTGGCATAAACATTACAATATGTCATCACATATTGATGCAGCAGTACAATAGAAACATTGAAGTGTGGTCTCAGTACAGTACACCATGAATATTTTATGTCTCTAAATATGATACTCCATTTAACACCTACTCTTCCTTTACTTCTGGAAAATTGTAAGCCACTTTTCTACTACTTTGAAGAATAGTAATCTATAGCAAAATTCCTTTTTACTTGCCCATTCTATGAGTTTTCCTAGAAACTTTGTTATTTCCCCTTATTTCATTTTTTGAAGTAGTTTCAGTAATGGCGGCCGAAGATGAGCAGTTTACAGCCTTAGGAGTGTAAATAACACTTTGCATATGTAGACACCCAGGCATAAATACAAACTATTTTACTGTACCAAATACGTTTAGCATACCATCTTATAGTTATTTGTACTACTCAAAAATTAGACTTTATTAGATGATTGCTCATTTTTCCTTTCTTTTTGAGACCGGATTCTCACTCTCTCGCCCAGGCTGGAGTGCAATGGTACAATCTCGGCTCACTGCAACCTCCACCTGCCAGGTTCAAGCAGTTCTCCCAACGCAGCCTCCTGAGTAGCTGGGATTACAAGTGTGTGCCACCACGCCTGGCTAATTTTTGTATTTTTGGTAGAGACGGGGTTTCACCATGTTGGTCAGGCTTGTCTCGAACTCCTGACCTGGTGATCCACCCACCTCAGCCTCCCAAAGTGCTGGGATTACAGGCGTGAGCCACCATGCCTGGCCGGTTACTCCTTTTTCTGAGTTGTATTGCGTGGAGCTGATGCTTCCATTTTGACTGAATTGGGCCCTCATTTTCTCTATTTTTTCACTCAGTTTCCTCTGTGGGGCAACCTTGCTTTTTAACTTCCCAACAAATCAGTAACAAAGTAACATTTTTCTGTAAGATTGACTTAAAACATTTGAAATATCACAGATAAAAAATGTTAACAGTTGCCAGTGTTGAGATGATAACAACAAATAAAAATGCTTGATAATAGAGTATATGCATATGCATAGCTTTACATATATACACACTCTTAACAATGTATAGTAGAATGAAGGCGATTCTATATTTTCAACGCTATTTCCTAACATTACCTGACATATGAATTAACTGGAATAATTTTTTGTGTTTTTTTTTGAGACAGAGTCTTGCTCTGTCGCCCAGGCTGGAGTGCAGTGGCGCCATATTGGCTCACTGCAACCTCTACCTCCGGGTTCGTGCCTCTCGAGTAGCTGGGACTATAGGCACCCACCACCATGCCCGGCTAATTTTTTGTATTTTTAGTAGAGATGGGGTTTCACCGGGTTAGCCAGGATGGTCTCAATCTCCTGACCTCATGATCCATCTGCCTTGGCCTCCCAAAGTGCTGGGATTACAGGAATGAGCCACCGCGCCTGGCCCCAGAAACTTTTTTAAAAAGCATTTCCTTTGAGGTCCTTTCTGAAATGCTTAGTATCTTTTACTGTTTTATATTATTGACACAGTATACTCAAAAAAATCTTTGTTTTAAAAGAATGATTATCTTTATTATCTACCCTATTAAATTAACTAAAATTACATACAACAAAAATTTCAGTTCCTGAGTTGTACTAGCTACATTTCATGGACTCAGTAGCAACGTGTGGCCAATGGCTGTTGCACTAAACAGCACAGAATTAGAACATCATCATCACAGAAAGTTATATTAGACAGTGCTGATGGAATCACCAGTATTTATTGTAAGTAACAGTAGCTGCAGAAAGCATAGATTAAATTGATCTGTGCCCATTTTGCCATATTATCTGATTTTTTCTACTTTAATAAAACCTTGCTATCCACTTATTTTCTTTTTATTTATTCTTGCCTCTAAACTTTTAAATACCAAAATATAGTTCTGTTTAGCCACAGGCTCTAGATAGTTGAAGCGTGCTGTCATTGTTTATAATGAGACGTGGAATCACATTATGTGCATGGGATCAATTGAGTAAACATATTAAATGGTATGATGTTTGTGATGATGAAATGGTAGGATGAAATGTGATGTGATGAAATGGTAGTAAGTTCCCCTCTGACACAGGGTCAGGGATCAGTTCCATGTCATCAGCATTTGTCTGTAACTGGGGGGTTTGCTTTGCTTTGCTTTTCTGCTGCTATGATCAAGGGGAAAGATTGTCTAAACTGAATCTGTTTTCTTGTTTCTGGTAGCCTCCCTCTTTTTTTTGTTCTCCTATGATCTGTCTAAAAGTTTGCCCTTTTAATCACCATATACTCACTATAATCCTACCTACAGGATCAGTTCAAGTATGTAATTTCACTTTCCTGTACTGAAACACTGTAGGCTGTGAAGTGATTAACAAGTATTAATAGATTTTCCTTGATGTAATGCATGTTTAAAGGATTAAACAATCCTCTTCCTATAGTCCAGTGACCCTTTTCCAGGCCTAATCACCCACCTTTCCTCAGGAACAGTGCATGCTTTTGGTTTGAGCCCTAATGACATCTGGCCCACACATGTGCTGAGCCATTGCCCCTCTGTGCTTTTCCCTGGGGAGTCCTGCTTCCACACTATAATCCGTCCTTACATCAGTATACACCTATATGTCCTTTCTGATTTCTGCAGCCGGTCTCAGCTTGTCTAGAATTCACTTCATTTTATTCTCTTTCTGCCAACTTTCTGAAAAATTTGTGCTCCCCTACCCAGAATTATCACAGCTTCTGGTTAGGTTCCTGGAGCCTGGGACCAGTCCCTTTGCCTTTATCTGCCTTTTTCCGGGAGGCACAATTGTTATTAGCATGTTGAAAGGAATTGCCTTTTACCCTGGTCCTCATGAGTTTCCAATAAAACATTTAAAACATTTCCCATTTCAGGGTCCACATTTATATTTTAATTTAGAAAATGTCTTCATCCAAAGAGTCTTCAATCCCACATGTGGGATTAGATGCCTCTCCCCACAGCTCAGATAGTCTAGAGCTGTGTTGTTCAAAATGTAACCACTAGCCACATGTGGATGCTCAAACTTAAATAAATTAAAAGTAAATAACATTAAACATTTAGTGTCTTGACTGCACTAATCACATGGCATGTGCTCAGTAGGCACATATGGCTAGTGACCTCCGAGTGGAACGGCACAGACCACAGAACAGATACGTCGTTGAAGAAAGTTCTCTTGCATGGTGCTACTGTAGAACTGTTCTGTCACAGTCTATTCCCCAAGAATATGAGGGTACAGTGGCACAATTAGCAAAATAATTGCTCTTTATTTCTCTCTAAATCATTTTTGAAACCATTTTTTCCCAAACCTCTGAAACCCTCACCTTTTATCATTTGTCAGCCTCATCCAACTGACAAGTCAGCATGTAACAATGATGTTCCTACTCACGTGCAAAAATGACTGGATTACAGTTAAAGTCACGAGCACAGGGGCTCACGCCTGTAATTTCAGCACTTTGGGGAGGCCAAGGCGAGCAGAATGCTCGAGCCCAGGAGTTTGAGACCAGCCTGGGCAACGTGGTGAAACCCCATCTCTACAAAAAATACAAAAATTAGCCACGTGTGGTGGCTTGTGCCTGTACTCCCAGCTACTAGGGAGGCTGAGGTGGGGGGATCACCTGAGCCCAGGGAAGTCAAGGTTGCAGTGAGCTGAGATCACTGCACTCCAGCCTGAGTGACAGAGTGAGACCCTGTTTCAGACAAAAAAGATTACAGTCACAGATTATGGGCAAGATGCTTAAATGCTGCAGTATAAATTAGTTTCTTAAGTATTTTCAGTGCTTTAATGAGAGCTTCCCAGGGCCAGCTTGCAGTTGTTTTTGTTTTGTTTCCCTACAATATTAACCTAACACTTGCTGAGCACTTTCTATGTATTCAGTAAATACTTGGTTTAGGGATTTTATATCTCATCTTCCCCAAGCCCCTTTACAGATAGGGAAACTGAAGTCAAGACAGGTTAGGTAGCCTCCTCAGTTTACAACCTAGTAGGTAGCAAAGACTAGTCCTCATACTTAGTTATGATCCAGCCTTGGACTAAATTTACCCAAGGTTTTTACAAGTGCCTGCAAAACATAAATCTGTCTGGAAGGAGGAGGCAGAGGGACTGGGTAATGATCAGCCTTCTGGGTTCAGGGAGAGAATAGGACTTGATGCTTTACAGGGGAAATATTTAAAATTTCATTATTAGGTTAAGTCTGTATCAGTTTACTTTTTTTATAGTTTCTTATTTTATGTTGTATGAGATGAAAAGCTTGCACATAAAAGATGATAAGAAATTAGAATTCTTCATTTCTGTTGTACCAAGAAGAACCTTAGTGATCTCTAAAAGAATTGTTGTTAAAATATGGATTCTTCTTTCTTTCTAGTACTCCCCTAGCATGACAATGAGCGTGTGATCCATTACCAAGTCTCCTCATGAAAACCACAGTGAGTCAGCCCTTCACAGAACTACTACGGAAGAAAATTATTCATCACAGTGTACAGTTAAACAAAGGAATCTCAGTCACACCAAACCAACCTTTTTATTTCCTGCTCTCTCCCCTCTTTTGTGAAGAAAGCGGGTCCAAACGTGATTCAAACAACTGTACGGAGTGGCATATTAGAATTGCCCTAAACTGAACTGCAAATAGTTATGTGTGTATGTATATGTGTGGGAAAGAGAATGTACTGTATATGTGTATGTTATACAGACATATACACATACATACATTGACCCACAGGACATTGTAAAATATTATCACATGACATCTTAAGTAGAAATAAGTAGGGACTTTTATTCCATCCTTTTTTTCACGTTTACATTTTAATTATTACAAGTTGCTCCTGCCCCCTCCCTGAACTATTTTGTGCTGTGTATATCACTGCTTTATATAAGTTATTTTTTAAGGTGAACTCAGATGTTATGGTTTTGTAAATGTCTGCAATCATGGATAGGAATAAAATCGCTTATTTGAGAGCTTTCATTAAATTGCGTCTGATGCAAGTTATCCTGTGAATCACAAAGTGTACTGTCTCAAAAAATAGAAGAAAATGTGTCTTTGTCTTTATGTTGAATCAAACAATTTCTCAGTTACCTTCAGTGAAAAGTATTTTTTTAATTTTTATTTGAGAAAAACACTTCAAATCAGTAAAAGCTTAACTGGGGCCTCACACAGTGTATTTCTGCAATAACTGCTTTAAACGGAGTTCTTGATTTGTTTGTCTTAGATGATACAGAAATCACTAAATAGCCCAAATCACTTAGACCATAGCAATAAAGTGACAGGGGTTGTCGTATTTTTAGCAACATCTTTTCTCTTTAACACGATGAAGCCCCAAAGTGATAACAAAACCATTTGCTTGAATTTGTCACTTCTCACCAGGAATACTAGAGGTAAAATTTTAATAACATACTAATGTTAAATGGTATCTGGTTTTTATTCAGACTTTTTGTGAGCATATTCATGTAGACACTAGAAGTAAATACATTGAATGAGACTTTGAGCACAAGGGAGAAGAGAGTTGTTAGCACTCCTGAGGCCTCTGGAGTGCTACTTTTCTATCCAGGTATCTTGCTTGCTACCAGCAGAATTGACTGGTATTGGTTCTCACTGGCCAGGGAGCGCCTGCTCTGTTCCTGGGATATAAGGCTTTTATTCAGAAGCAAATCATTGATAGTAACTTTGCTTTATCTAGCCACTGACTTCAGCAGGCTAAAACTACGTTGTGTAACTGCCTGTTCAAAAAAGAATGAGTAAATATTTTAATAAAAAAAAAAATCTACTTCCCTTATGAAAGCACCTTGCTCTATGGCACTTTCCAAATCTTTTGGGGTTTTGTGCTTAATAATACATACATACACCAAAATCACAATAGAATGATATGAAGACTTTAATTTTAGACTCTGAAAGATAACTGATCCTTTATGTTAAAATTGTGATACAAGCAACCGTTGATAAATACCAACTATGAATCCAAACTCCAGCGACTGAAAAGCATTGTTTAATCGGAGGTAAGAGACTTTCTCTTTCCTTTTGGCTTATAGTCTCTAAAGTGAAAATTTGGCAGTATATAGTCATGTAGCTCATAATGACATTTCAATCAACCACAGAATGCATATACAACAGTGGTCCTATAAGATGATAATACCATATTTTTACTGTATCTTTTCTATGCTTAGAAACACAAATACCATTGTATTACAGTTGCCTTCAGTATTGAGTACAGTAACATGCTGTACAGGTTTGTAGTCTGGGAGCACTAGTTATATTATATAGCCTAGGTGTGTAGGAGCCTATACCATCTGGGTTTGTGTAAGTACACTCTGTGATGTTCGGACAAGGAAAATACTGCCTGACAGTGCATTTCTCAGAATGTATACTTGTCATTAAGTAACACATGACTGTATTTGCTGGTTCCTTATGACTTATTTCTCTCAAATTCATAATGATTTAGTCCTTGTAAAAATAAAGATTTTGCCTGTGCCTAACAGGGATACTAGGCAGAACTGTTGAGAAAAAAAAAAAAGCTGAATTGAGTGTATGTTGCAGATTTAAACTATAATAAAATGAGCCTCAGTTAATCACACACAGCATTCAGATGCCTAGGAGTGCACACCGGAGAAGAGCCTCATGCTGTCAACCTGCAGAAACCTTTCATGCAAATTCAGATGAAAAGGTCTTTACCTCAAGCGAAGGTAACCTGAATGAAGGTGACAGTTTGTGCAGACACCTTACTTTACCAAGAAGAATTTTGACTTTCATTTTTTATGACAATCGTATAAAAACTGACAGTCCTTTGATTATTAAGTTTAATCTTATAATGCTAGAATTTTCAAACATTTTGTTAACTCTTCTCCATTATTACTGATCTTGAAGTTCTTTTCTTTGCCTTCTGAGAAGGTATTATTTCTTATCACAAAGAAGGATGAATCTGATTTTATCTGCCCTTATTTTGGGGGTAATACTAAAATATGAATTGCATCATGATCCCCATTATTTGTAACCTAAAAGTAAAATTCGTTTTTTTTTTTTTTTCAAGGCAGAGCAGTCAATTCATTGTAAGTATTTATTTCTTTTTTCTTCTTGGAGCCCAGATTAAAAAGAGTTATTTTAGATTTAAAATTTTCCTGGAATAGTTGAAAAATTATTTTTGAGGAGAAAATTGTATCCAAGAAACCCAGAATATAAGGATACTTGATTTTTAGAACCAGATAATTCTTTCATGCACTGAATGGAGGACAGTATATCTGTATATTAATTTTTGTTTAGATTTTGAATCATTTAACCCTTGTCCTTTTTCCTTGTAATAAGACTATTTAATGTTTTTCTCTTGTGTTTTCCATCTTTATCAATGCATTTGTGTTGGTCTTGATGTATACTACCTGTTCCTAGGGTTATTTTTTACATATGTCACCTCACAGTAATAATATCAGCAATTCTTGCTACATTGAACATATTAAATACACATGTAAAAGGCAAAAGTAAGCAGTAGGTAAAAACATTAACTCTTGCTACTCTGCTTTGCATTCTGCCTAACTCACTGCATTTGAAAATACACGTCAGATTCTTTCTTAGGTATTTTTGATCCTTAACTACGTGTCTTACAGCAAAGTTGCCCATGGGAACAAAAGCTATAGGGTGTCACTGATCTTGTAATACACCACATATTTGATGGGTGAATCTTACTAGTACTCCTTTGAATATGTTCCAGTGTGGACTCAGTTGCTGATGAAGAGGAAGTTCACAGGTAGGAATCCGAGGTTAAGATTTCTCAATTGCCAGCTGGGCACTCACGCCTATAATCCCAGCACTTGGGAGGCCAAGGTGGGCAGATCACCTGAGATTGGGAGTTCAAGACCAGCCTGGCCAACATGGTGAAACCCCCATCTCTACTAAAAATACAAAAATTAGCCAGGCGTAGTGGTGGGTGCCTGTAATCCCACCTACTCAGGAGGCTGAGGCAGGAGAATCACTTGAACCCAGGAGATGGAGGTTGCAGTGAGCCGAGATTGTGCCACTGCACTCCAGCCTGGGTGATGGAGCAAGACTCCATTTCAAAAATAAAAAAGATTTCTCAATTGCCAAAAGATTAACAAGTAAATCAGTTCTGCTCCTCCAGCCATGAAAAGTGCCCAAAACAGCCCTTTCCCTCCAGAATAAAATAAAGAAAACTTCTATTTCTATTTTTATGATTCTCTAAGATATCTGAACTCCATTGCATTTCATAGGGTTATTCAGTTAGCACTTCTGTGGTTTAAAAGACAACAAATGAAAATAAGTAAGTTCAGTTTGGGGCATGAAGAAGTCCCACATCTGTCTATATCTTTTCTTCATCATATTGTCCTAGGAATGTATAGCAAAGCATTCAGAACTGCTCCCTTGGCTGGGGAAGTTTTCCACCGTCCTTAATACTATGAAGTCTTGATTAGTTCTTCCGTGGCTTTATCCTTGCCTCCCTCCCAATCCCTGCATCTTCCAGGAGGAATAAATACCAACTGAACACTGTTACCTTCTCAGCCGTTACCATTTTCATCTGCATATAGTGTATAGTAGTAAGAATGGTTTTCCCAGGAGAAATAATTGCAATTTTCATTTCTTGATTATCACTGCTAATTTGAAGGAGTGCCACAAATCATAGCCACTTGATTTTGGAATGCATTTTAGTGTTTTGACACTGGTTTTCCTTTTTTTTTTTTTTTTTTTTTTTTTTGAGACAGTCTTGCTCTGTCACCCAGGCTGGAGTGCAGTGGCACAATCCTGCAGTCTCCGCCTCCCAGGTTTCAGCGATTCTCCTGCCTCAGCCTCCAGAGTAGCTGGATTACAGGCATGCATCACAGGCTAATTTTCGTATTTTTAGTAGAGACAGGGTTTCACCATGTTGGCCAGGCTGGTCTGGAACTCCTGACTTCAAGTGACCTGCCCACCTCAGCCCCCCAAGGTGCTGGGATTACAGGCGTGAGCCGCTATGCCTGATCAAGTTTTCCTCTTTTTTTTTTTTTTTTTTTTTTTTTTTTTGAGACGGAGTCTCACTCTGTCGCCCAGGCTCTAGTGCAGTGGTGTGATCTTAGCTCACTGCAACCTCCACCTCCCGGGTTCATGCAATTCTCCTGCCTCAGCGTCCTGAGTGGCTGGGACTACAGGTGCATGCACAGCTAATTTTTTGTATTTTTAGGAGAGAGGGGTTTCACCGTGTTAGCCAGGATGGTCTTAATCTCCTGACCTCGTGATCCATCTGCCTCGGCCTCCCAAAGTGTTGGGATTACAGGCGTGAGCCACTGCACCCAGCCCAAGTTTTCCTTTCTTTTTTTTATGTCTTCTGTAAAACAGAGTCGACCCTCCATATCCGCAGGTTCCACATCCCCGATTCAATCAACTCCTGGTCAGAAATATTGGGAAAAAATTTAAAAACAATAAAAACCAATAATACAACAATAATTACAAATAATACATTATAACAACTATTTCCATGGCATTTATAATACATTGTATTAGGTATTATAAGTAATCTAGAGATGATTTAAAGTATATTGGAGGATATGCATAGGTTATACTATGTCATTTTATGTAAGGGACTTAAGCATCTGTGGATCTTGGCATGTGCAGCCGTCCTGGAACCGGTCTCCCTTGGATGCGTAGGGACGACTATAGTTCTCTTTGAAAACACTAATCAATACAAGTGGCCAGTGAATGTATAGTATGGGAGGGAGAAATCCAGTGTTGGGGACAAGGTTGCCATATATTTGCCAAAAGCAAATTAATCTTATTTCTATTTTTCCCTCCTGGTGGAATACGTTTATTGTTTGCTATGTGGAGCCAGAGTCTGTGTTTGTTTAAAGCAACGGTACCCAATCTTAAGCATGTGTAAGGGTCTCCCTGGGTCTGTGAACCATACCTTGAGAAATAACTAGAAAAGTGAAAAAATGGCGAACTGCTATTAATAATACTTGCATTTTGCATACTAAATATGTTGTGTGTACCTGTGTGTGTGTGTGTTGGGAATAGTAATATGAAGTTTGCTCACAAAACACTCCCACTGTGATTCACATTATCTTGTAGCACAACCAATAATGATTAAATATAATGATTTCCTTTGACTGCTTTTCATTTCAGTGATAAAACAGCTGATGAAAGTTATTTGGGATGGAAAGAGTAATACAAGACATAAGCAGATGGAGTCTCCTATGCCTAGCTTTAGCACACCCATGTTAGCTTGTCCACATTAGGCCTTCTTTTGAAGGTTCTGTATCTAAAGATAAAGGCATAAATGATCATTTAATTCTCAGCCACTTCACTGATACTACTAGGAGTTACACAGTAATTATGGTGGTTTGATATAGACATTTGTTTACAAGAAACTGAATTGGCATTATTAACTTATTACAAAAAAATAAGTTAGCTTTACCCATGAACTGTAATTCAGATTGATAAGGTGACCTACCCATGAAAAAGACACTTGAGGCCCGTTTACTTTTTTAAACTATGAAGTGAAATCCTCAGTTAAATAAGTGTCCCAAGGAGAATTTCCTCTGTTAAATTTTCCCTGTTAACTTAGTATAATTGGTTTTCTTGAATAGAAGAATAATGATTTCTGTAAGATATTTTAATGTGAATATTTTTGATGTCTTCATCTTTAAAAATTACAGTACTTTATATAGATATTAAAATTTTTAAGTGGGACTAGGTGTTTTTATGTATACAATTACAGTTTGTCTCTTCTCTCTTTGCACATTTACTGGCTATCAGCAGAACAAAGGTTGGACTCATTTTGCTTATCTCAGTCATTAAAATGTTATGATCTGTTTCTAACATATTTAGCATTTCATTTTTAAAATGAAATGTGCCATTATCATAACAAAGGTAACTATTAATGTTCCCAGAAACAGTGATGTAAAGGACTTATTCCCTCCCAGTCAATATTAACACTTAATCCCACTTTCTTTTTTCCACCAAATGGCCTCAGTACATTGCCAAGAGAGTGAAATTTGGATTCCTCACAGTACTCTCAGAACACAATATGATATTTGTCAGCTAACTTTCCATCATGTCCTGGTAAAATTGCTCAGTTAAATGTAATTGGCCATCTACTTATTAAAAAAGAATTCAAATAATCTGTACAGTTACCATAATTTGACAACAAATTACTTTAAATTTAGCACCACCTTAGAAATTTTCGTAATATAAACTACTGATTGAAATGTGTTTATACTTTCTATCATATTTCAAAATGTTTTACTTTCCTTGCATTAAGGCAATTAAAGACACAAACTACATGTTAGGATGAATAATTTAAAGGACATCCTGTTGTTTCAACATAAAAAATGGAAAAGTCTTTATAAATAGAATACTTATGATAGCCATCTACATATTGAATTGTTTAATTTACCTAATTGTGATTTTCCGAATTTAAGATGTTTTCTTACTACATGTGTTAAATTGTTACCTATAATATCTTCCTGGAAAAATAGAAGTATTTGTAAGGTTTTTATAAATGCACAATTTATGTATAAATATAATCGGAATCTGGGATGACTCTTAGTAATCTACTATTCTTAATTCAGTGATGGCCACCAGCTACCTGCCACATTTTGTAAATTTAGTATCTGTGTATGTGTGTTCGTGTATGTGTGTGTGCGTGCATGTGCACATTACTGCATTTATTCTCAGATGGATTTATAATTTAGTGCTTTTGTACAAGTACTTGAACTATTCATGTAATGGGATAAGTTGCCATAAAGATGTACATAAATGACCCTTAATTTGGCACGTTTACACATTTAATTTTTTTAAATACAGCTTTTCATACACAGTTTCTACCCTTTCATTTCTAGTCTGTACTTCATTACTTATTGAAAAAGTCAAGTTTGTATGAAGCCAGTATAAACATCAAAATATAAAGTCAAAATATAACTAACATGGACATCTGCGTATATAATTGAATTAGACATGCCTTATATAAAATTCAGGAGGCTCTAATATCAAAGGATGTATATGCATTGAAGAAGAGGCTACAATGTATATATGAATGGCTGGCTCTATGTGGTCAGATAACTAAACATGGAATGCCAAAAAAATTACTAATGTTATTGGCAAATAGATATGTTAATGAATTAAACTTTGGTATTTTACTCCAAATATGACTATAACTATACATAATGTGGTTATCTGAAGCAGTTATCCAGGTAATTCATACAAAACTATGCTTCTCGTCAATTACGTTCATCTTTCCCATGAACTATACAGATGATTGCCTCAGTTCACCATGAACATTTGCCCAAATTAAGATTCTGAAGTAAGTGCTGCATGCTAGTATATAGATAAATGAGAATATAGGAGGAGGAGGGTCTACAATTGCGATTAGTGATTCATCCTTAGATATCAATGGAAACAAATCATCTTTTCAATCAGTTTTTAAATAATGGTTCCACATTATTTATTATGGCTTTGATCCAAGTGGAATCTTCTAGTCCAATAACACAAGCACATTTGTACATAATGATTAGAAACAAAAATTTATAAATTCCATTGGCCAGACAGTTTGAGCCAGATTACCTCAAATAACTTGCCAGGCAATTTTCGCAAGGTATCTGGATTACTGGGGGATAGAGGGTAGATAGCAAGGCAGCTGATAAGTCCCTGACCTTAAAACAGGTAGAAGTCATATAACTAAGAACTTTGCTGGAACTTACTTATTATTTAAATTATTTCTAATTGTGCAAAAATGACTCTTAGTGGTGGTAGCATTATGTAGATTCAGGGCAGGCGTAGCATACATAAATAAAAGCCAACAGAATTGGTTTAATCCCTGTGAGCTCCTCTTGGTGAATGAGATAACAAAGAGTGAAAGATTCCAAAATGAAGGGAAAAAGAGATGAGAGTGTCTGCAGACCCAGCCCCCAAGCAATCTGAATAATCAAGGGTTTGTTCTCATAGCTCAGTGTATCCTTAAAAGTGAAGAAACTCTTAATGTCAAAGAGTCATAAAAATTAAATGAAAGAAATTCTAGATGTTTTATTCCCTACACAAATTGTTGAGAATATGGTGCAGCCTTGTAGAAAATTCTGTATTAACATTGTTTTTTTTGGGTTTTTTTTTTTGTTTTTTTGTTTTTGTTTGTTTTTGAGATGGAGTTTTGCTTTTGTTGCCCAGGCTGGAATGCAATGGCGCGATCTCGGCTCACCGCAACCTTCTCCTCCCAGGTTCAAGCGATTCTCCTGCCTCAGCCTCCCGAGTAGCTGGGATTACAGGCATGCGCCAACACGCCTGGCTAATTTTGTATTTTTAGTGGAGACAGGGTTTCTCCATGTTGGTCAGGCTGGTCTCAAACTCCCAACCTCCGGTGATCTGCCCACCTCGGCCTCCCAAAGTGGTGGGATTACAGGCATGAGCCACCGCGCCCTGCCGAGTCAACATTGTAAATGTTTAGTTGTCACATTCAGTTTGGGAAGCTTCCCTTGAAGTAAATATTGGGCGCTGCTTGGCTGTAGCTGCGTTTCTCAGTGAATAACCTCAAATTTTCTCACAAAATTGCTTTTGCATCCTACAACTCACAATTCTTGATGGGAATAGGGATGGAACTCTTTATATTTAGTCATGTCCCATGGAAAACATTGCTAATTTTAAATGTGCTTTCAATAAAATACCAGTAATCATGTGTATTATGTAAATTAGTATTCGTTATATTAAGGAATTCAGCATTACTTATGTACGTATTTGTTGCAGAGAAAGAAATGGTTTATGAATTGAAAAGTCAAATGTATTCTTTATATAGTCTTTTATATTACAGTGCTACTGTTTTGTCATAGGTTAGCCATTATTCACTTCTGACTGAAGGGATATTATACAGACGTAATGGTCTCAAAATTGCTTCAACAGAACACACCTATCATTGAAAGTAATATTAATTTAGAGAACTCAGCATACTATTACAAGTAGTTACTAGTCACATTTTATACACAGTATTTACTTAATATTTATTTGAGAAGTACTTACCTAGGCATATATTTTGATTCAATGAAAAACCCAGAGAGCTGAACTTTAATCCATTTGCAAAAAGATAAATCACTTAACACTTTTTTTTTTTTTTTTGAGACAGAGTCTGCTTTGTTGCCCAGGCTGGAGTGCAGTGGTGCAATCTCGGCTCACTGCAAGCTCCGCCTCCCGGGTTCACACCATCTCCTGCCTCAGCCTCCCGAGTAGCTAGGACTGCAGGCGCCCGCCACCATGCCCAGCTAATTTTTTCTATTTTTAGTAGAACAGGGTTTCATCATGTTAGCCAGGATGGTCTTGATCTCCTGATCTCGTGATTCACCTGCCTCGGCCTCCCAAAGTGCTGGGATTACAGGCGTGAGCCACCACGCCCGGCCAACACTTTTAAAAATATATAAAACATGGCTCGGTTCGGTGGCTCACACCTGTAATCTCAGCACTTTGGGAGGTCGAGGCAGGAGGATTGCTTGAAGCCAGGAGTTCAAGACAAGCCCAGACAACATAGGGAGCCCCCACCCTGGTCACACCCCACCCCCGCCCTCCAAAGTTTTTTTAAAAGGCAGCCAGGCATAGTGGCCTGTGCCTGTAGTAGTAGCTACTAGGGAGGCTGAGACAGGAAGATCACTTGAGCCCGCTGAGTTCAAGGTTACAGTGAACTATGATTGTGCCACTGCACTCCAGCCTGGGCGACAGAGCAAGACCCTCTGTCATAGAAAACATGAACATTTGATAAAAAAACATAACATTTCATAAAAAACAACACTTTTATATGTGGCATATACATACATAAAATATGTATGTATGTGTATGTATGTATGTATATGCCACATATAAAAGTGTTAATGAAAATAGAAGCACTAGCTATTGCAAGAGATCCCTCTCATACAAAAGTTTTCAAAGTAATGCCCAAATTCAAAATTAAAATGCTCAGTATGACAGGTACTTATAAGAAGAAATCTACTGAACCAAATAACCAAAACCAAAACTAACATAAAGGCCATATCTAATTTACAACAAAGGTGGATTAGTAAACCCACTGCCAGTATCTCTAAGTTAGTTATCTCTGAAAAATCAGACTATAATGAAATTCTCAGTACTGCATCCTAAGAGTTTAAAATTCCATCCATTTAGCAAAAATACCATTTCAAATAGGCAGCACAATAACCTCAGGCTCTTCTCAGAAATTGTCATCTTGCCAGAAGATATCTGGTTGCAGAATTACATGGTCATAGGAAGCTCAGTGTAGAATATAAAGCATTCAAAGTCCAAATCTCTGTAGAACTTGAATGTCATGAGTATCTCTAAAATCAGCCTCTTAAATCATTTCAGATGGGAAGTGGTCCAGGGTGAACAGAAATCTGACAAGCTATCTCTGGTTACTTCACTTCCCAGATTATTTAAAACCTTGTTTGGAAAGGTATTTAACTACTGTATTTTCAAGTTGTAAAAAGATTTGCCTGTTGTTTATGTGCAAGAGAGTTACTGAACTATGCACTTGCAAAAATGAGTAACTAATGTGAAATTTTTTCCTTCAAGTAACCAGAAGTGTTTTGCTGTTTTGCCCTGGAAACAGGCACTTTAGAAGACATGAAATACAGATTGGAAAGGTATATGTTTCAGAAAACTTTCACATTCATTTGACTATCTTTCTGGTTTATTTGGCAGTATTGATTCTCATCAAGTTCACTATGACTTGAGCGCTTACATCAGGCCTCAAAATATGAGGTTCTGTTCACCCCACTTGTAAATTAAAGCGGCACTGGAAATATGTGAACTTATCCAATTGAAGAGGAGCTTTGGAGCAGACAAGTGATTAAATCAGAAATCATTTCCATCCTAATGAGTAGAAATTGACATTTACCAAGATTAATGATTAATCACTGAACTGCCACATAAATTTCCAGTTCAGAAGTTAAATGCATGCAGTAAATTCCTAACCTACTTTGGGGGATTTCTTCCTGCTGAAGATAAAAATTTATGCTGTAGGCTTTATATTATAGATCCCTTTGTGGTCATCTTGATTCTGCTTGCCAAAAATAAGCTATATGATTCCAACCATTTTCAGATACAAATGACAACTAAAACACTTCAAATATATTTCTGGCAGAAAAAAAACTGTACACAAAAGGTGTAAGAGTTGAGAACGTAGGGACTTCACCAAAAGAGTTGCAAAGAAAAAAAAAAACTCAGTAATTTTGAGTTTGGAGAGACAGTATGTATGTGCACTGATTGATTAATATATTTCAATTTTCAAACTCTTGAGTAAATATTTTCTTATTTTGCAAATTGAATTTATATTTTCTCATTTGTTTAAATGATAATTAAATATTCAGAATTTGCTTAGCGTTCAAGACATTCATTAGTTACTTGGCTACAGATTTTTATTCTCAGTGATTGTATTAAAAGCATATTTAAAATATTCAGACTTAATTATAAGACAGATCAGAGAGGTAAAAGAACTTGCTTCCAAGGATGTTTGTATGTAGAGCTGTTTCAACTGGAAAACAGTCTGCACGATTCTGGAATGCAAGCCCAGAATTATAAAATTGCTTTCCCATTAGGGTATCTTTATTCTCCTGAGACATTTAGCCAGGGCACTGAGATATGAAAGTGGCTGTGTGAAGCTTCCTCTGACCTTTAAATTCAGAAAGGATGAGGCCAGAAGAGGAATCTTGCTGCAAAGGACCATTTATTTGCAGGGCTGGTTCCCCTGTCTTCCTTTGCAAGAATTCTATTTGCTTACCCAACGTAAGCACAACACTCCTTTTCCTGCAGCTGTAAGTTTGACAACCTGCATCACAACAAGAACTCATTTCTTAAGCCATGTTTAAGGCAAAAGAACTTCAATTATCATGGGAAGACAGGATGAAAACTTCAAAAAAGGGACCAAAAAAGGCCCATTTTCGTTTCACAATGAAAAGAGTACATGGAAAATACTCTTAGAAGTCAGTGAAGAAATTAGCCAATCATGCATTATCTTGATTAACTGAAACATAACATGCTCAATAAGAAATTTCCATAATTTTTGTGAGTGCAAATTCATTCTCTCCCTTTCCCTCCTCCTCCTCCTCCCCCACTCCTCTCCTCCTCCTCCCCCATTCTTCTCTTCCCCCACTCTCCTCCTCCTCCTCCCCTTCCCCCTCCCCCTCCCCTTCCCCTTCCTCCTTCTCCTCCTCCTCCCTTTCTTTCTCTCTCTCTCTGATGTGGTTCAGCTGTGTCTCTACCCAAATCTCATCTTGAATTGTAATCCTCATAATCCCCACGTGTCATGGGAGGGACCTGGTAGGAGGTGATTGGATCATGGGAGCAGTTTCCCCCATGCTGCTCTGGTGATAGTGAGTGAGTTCTCACGAGATCCAATGGTTTTATAAGCGTCTGTCATTTCGCCTGCTAACGCGCATTCTCCTGCCACCCTGTGAAGAGGTACCTTCCACCATGATTGGAAGTTTCCTGAGGCCTCTCCAGCCATGAAGAACTGTGAGTCAATTAAGCTTCTTTTCTTTATAAATTACCCAATCTCAGATATTTCCTTAGAGCAATGTAACATTCTCTCTCTCTCTCATAGTTATGGTACTATATAGAATTATTGAAGACTTAATTCACCTTCATAAGCAGCTATTAGCTTAAAAACAATTAATGTGGCTCTTGAAACACCTACTTTATTCGTTAAGGAGTAACTTACGCACTGGTTAAGAACAGAGTCCAATTGTCTTTGGAACATTATTAAGACAAAAAGACTCCAGGAAAACATAGGTAACTAAAAGCCAAGTCAATACATAGCTTAAACTACTGTAGCAAGTGGTAATGGCATCTCACAATTACTATAATCTTTCCTGTAATGAATGATTACATTTCATAAGAAAGAATTCTATTTTTCCATTAAACAATCTTATATTTTGCTTTAGGGTAACCATATTCCTCATTTCTACCATAAGACCTGTTGTTCGCATTCAAGACAATTGGCCGCAATCTTTCTCAATCTCTTCCTTCTCCTATCTCTCCCCATTGGTCCGCGGAGTCCTTTTACAGGAGCAGTGTTAGTAAACACTTATCACTGAATAGGCAACAGGTGGTTCCTCAAGTCAATATAGCACGCAGTAGCAGTTAGAATGAAAGAAGGAACCACCAGGGTGGCTCCCCTGCAACAATCCCCTTGCCTCTGTTGGTTTCTATAGAGACCCATGAAACTTTTAGCTATTGCAAATTTTACCTTCAACTTCTAATTCTTTATCAACGTATTAGAAATTTTATAGTTTGTGTTCTCAGCTTTTCTTTAAAATTTTTTACTTGGCGGCAGGGCACTGTGGCTCACGCCTGTAATCCTAGCACTTTGGGAGGCCGAGGTGGGTGGATCACGAGGTCAGGTTTCAAGACCAACCCGACCAACATAGTGAAACCCCGTTTCTACTAAAAATACAAAAAATTAGCCAGGCATGGTGGCAGGCGCCTGTAATCCCAGCTACTCGGGAGGCTGAGGCAGGAGAATCGCTTGAACCTGGAAGGCGGAGGTTGCGGCGAGCCGAGATCGTGCCATTGCACTCCAGCCCAGGCGACAGAGCCAGACTCCGTCTCAAAATAAAATAAAATAAAAAAGGCCGAGCGCAGTGTCTCACGCCTGTAATCCCAGCACTTTGGGAGGCCGAGGCGGGCGGATCACGAGGTCAGGAGATCGAGACCTGGCTAATACGGTGAAACCCCATCTCTACTAAAAAATAAAAAATTAGCCCAGTGTGGTGGCGGGCACGTGTAGTCCCAGCTACTCCAGAGGCTGAGGCAGGAGAATGGTGTGAAATCAGGAGGCGGAGCTTGCAGTGAGCCGAGATCGAGGCACCGCACTCTAGCCTGGGCTACAGAGACTCTGTCTCAAAAAAAAAAAAAAAAAAAAAAAAAAAAAATTTTTTTTTACTTGTCTGAGTTTTAGCAGTTTTTAAAGGAAGAAACAAGAAAGTGTTCAATGATAGAAAATGATAGTTCAAAAACAAGCTGATTATTTTTATTAAACATAATAACTGGTTTCTGATAAATGTTAGGCATGTCATATTAGGTAGACATTTGATTGTGTTAGATCTTGAGTTTGCTCAGCTTTTTTATGCTGCAGCTTTTTTATGCTATAATACCATAACAAATGTCTATTAATATTTTATATATTAGCTTTAATGGAATATTATAAATGTGTAGTGACATTTTTAGTCAAGTGCTTTTCAATATTTAATGTTTGGTAACAATAGGGGAAAGCAGAGGAGGAAGAGAACATGCCCCTTCATCCTTAATTACTGGTCCTTTGCATGCAGGAAATATGACTTGATTGTTTTACTGTCCACCTCTTCAATCAACAGTTCTTAAATACAGTGCACAGTAAATGTATCTAGGCTTCTAAGACTTGCACAAATCTGTAAACATAAGCAATATAAATCTATGGTAGCTTGCATGCTCATTCCATCTATTTTACCATTTCTGTGAACTTGATTCTTCCAAACATGCCACCACAGTATTTCTTCATCCAAACACATTTATCCCATTATTTCCGCATCCGATGCAGGTGCTGGGGGTCATGAATTGGTGGAAAGGCGCTCATACCCAGTTATAACTGATTAGTTTTATGGCCTTCAAAAATTAAAATACTGGAAAATAAAATTGAGGAAAAGAATTAAATCATAGTCCAACATATTTCAGAAACCTGCGAATTTGATGGGTCCCTTACAATAATTAACAGCTCAGAGCTCTGAAATAAGACCTGCTTCTTTGCAAGGAGGCAAGTAAAATTGACCAGTGAGTATGCTGATGAAATACTGTGTTTCCACTCTGTGTCCCAAGTGATTTATGTGTACGTAAACGCAAAAACTAAGACTGAAGAGTGAGGCAGAAGGGGACCAGGTTAGCAGGCTGGGCTGTGCTGCGGGGCAGCAGAATTAATAGATGCACATTGTTCTCTGGAGTGAGCCTTCCTTTCCCTGAAGCTGAGAGTCTGTAGGAGCCTAAGGGGCTCCATAAATCTCAGCACTAGTATATTCCCAGGGGATTATCAGCATCAGCATTAACAGCTCTGTTTAGCCTTTATGCCATACTATATCTTCATTCATCCTCCAGATTCAAATACTGAAACAAAACATTCAAATGTGATTCACTCCAAACAGAAAGATAGAAATGTATTCCTAATAAGAAGTATGTGTAACATCTAGCAAAAAGAAAAAAAAAGAACCCCCCACGAGATTTGTTTTCAACATATTAATTTTGCTTAAGATATATTTATACTCTTAAAAATTAAGAAATAAAAAGGCTTTTATTAGAAGCAGTGTAGTGTCACAGAATGGCAAAGCACAGTATCAGCAGACAGAAAATGTGGGTTCTAATCTTGCTTTCCCTACATAACTCTCAACTGGTTGTTTAGGTTCTCAATAAAGTGGAATGATGAAATATGTCTTCTTAATGCTATCGTATTTTGTTAATATCTAACACTGTTGATATCAAGATGAGATCTTATAAGTAGCTGGAAAACTATCAGTGTAGAGAAAGAACCTGAAAAAATAATTGTTAATCTATTTTCTGCTGATACAAGCAAGTTAAGGGGTCTAATTTACTATTTTTGAGCTCACTTTCCTTTATTAATAGTCAATTCTCACTGAAATGCCAGAGAAATAGTCGAATAATGTCAGTCTTTTCAGACAACTCCAGGATCCTAAAGAAAAAAGCAACTAAGGAATGATGACAGGAGTAATGTGAAAAAATATGTCATCTGCCCAGTGAATTTATCCCATTCACGTACTAACTAACAAGAATATTTTTTATGGGAGGCTGAGGCAGGGGAATTGCTTGAACCCAGGAGGTAGAGGTTGCAGTGAGCCGGGATCACGCCACTGCACTCCAGCCTAGGCAACAGAGCAAGACACTGTCTCAAAAAAAAAAAAAAAAAAAAAAGGTTTTTTTAATGCCTAGTCTACAGGACTTTTGTCCCCTTGATTGCAGTCTGAGCTTTACTTTGTCTAAGCTCTAAGACTGACCCGGTGAGTTGCTAGTAGTATTTCAAGAACAGAGGTATTGAAATATCAAAACATATTCATATGAACTCATTCTTGTGGAGATTATTTGCCATTCTTCTTCATTTCTTTGAAGAGAACTTTAAATGTCCACTAAAAGGAAGAAAGCTAGCATAATAATACCATTGATGTAGTATTGAGGTTTTAGTTCCTCAAATGTTTAGAATATGAATTTAGAAAAAGAAGAAAAAAGATGTCACAGACAAGTGAATTTCACAAAATATCTTAATTAAAATGCCCAAAGCCTAATTATGGTTTAGCATCAAACGTCACAGAATCTGATTTATTTTAGAGGTAGGGGAAAAAGAGGACAAGGGGGCAGTTGCCAGATCACACAGGAGATTTTGGGGAAAAAATCCTTTGAAAGTCATTTTATAAAATCTTTGTTAGTCTATGGTTCATTATGGACATTTTTGCTTAATTGGTGGGCAAGGACTTGAAAAGGTGAAGCTTGTTGGTGGCTGACCAACCTGCCTGATTTGAGGACACACTGATGAGTCTGCAGGTTTCTGCATCTTTAGCACAGTCATGTATAGCTATTATACATATATATGTATATATGTGTGCATGTACATATATGTACATACATATGTGTGTATATATACACACATATATATTTTATATTTGAATTCAGTTTCAAATAGTTTTGTATTTTACATTAGGTATGTTTGGAGAATTATGCTACAACTAATATATATAAATTATTTGGAAACAAATAGCTTTAAATTGGGTTTTCTTAATGAAGGCTCTTTAAAAAGAATAAAATTATATTCTGTATGTTTCACCATTCTATATAATAAACCTTTACCTGTTTCAATGGTACTTGTGTCTTACAATTTTGGATACGTTTTAGAATAAAGTTCCATTTTACAAAAAATATTTTGATAAACTATGCTGAATTTCTGCACTTAAAATTACCTAAAAACAACTCTTAAGCATAAAACAAATTTCAGATTAATTATGGAAACAAGAATGTGGCGGGGCCTGGTGGCCTACACAAGCAATCCTAATACTTTAGGAGGCCAAGGTAGAAGGATTGCTTCAGCCCAGAAGTTCAAGACCAGCCTGGGCAACATAGTGAGATCTAGTCTCTACAAAAACAATTTTAAAAATTAGCCTACATGGTACAAACATCATTATAATAGTATACTACCTATCTGAGATAAATGACTTGAAAATGTGATATTATCAGCTGGATCACTCATCTGATATGAGCTATAAATGTGCAGCACAAATGTCACTCAGAGACTGAAAAATGAGTAAAAATCAATTTCATAGGAAATTAAAAAAAAGACTGCCTAGAATCTCATTAAAAAACATTCTGGGGATCTATCAGTTAGAAATATTTTAGTTACACTGACAGATAACCAAATTCAAATGGGCTTAGAGCAAAAAATGGGAGGGCATAGGGGATGCTTACTTGTTCACATAACCGGAAAGCTCCAAAGTCAGTTAGTTTCAGGTAAGGCTTGATCCACCAGTTCAGCAATATTACCAAGGACTTGCCTTTACCCATATTCTTCGCCATGCCTGAATGTCCAGGTAAGAGTCATTGGTCATTGTAAAGATTTGTCCAGCTTCCATTCTTCATTCCTAATCTGAGTTTATTTTCCTTTTGGAGAACAACTCACTACTGTGTTTAATCTTAGTAAGAAGTTAATTATTCCAGGCACCAGTCTCATCTCTACTGAAAGCGAAAGAAACAGATTTCACCTCTCCGTTTGCCCTTCCCTTCCCTCCCCCATCCCTAAGCTTATGAGCAGACATATGACTTAAGCTTGGTCAGGTAGATGCTGTCTTCCGGACTTTGGATCCTGTCAGAGTTCCACAGGATGTAAGGAACAGGGGCAGCCCTGCAGCATAGCCTTTGCTCCTCCCCACTATCAAGCCTGCTGTCCATATCTAATCACTCCTGGAAGTCCTACAAGCATTTTCCTTTGCTTAGATTGTCTATGTCCTGCTGTTTGATTTATAGAGCAACAGAGCCTTTCCAGGAAAGCCTGTGCAAAGGAGAGCCTCCCACCTTGTGTACCCAGGGCACCAAGTATCATATCTTTTGATGTGCCCATATCGATAAACGTTATACTACTGACTTAGCAATCTGTGTTCCCCAGCCTACTGAGCTCTCTAAAAACAGGGTACTTAGCTTATGCTTAGCTCAGTGTCTGGGCAATATTAGATATTTAGAAAAATCTGTGTGACTGAATGAATGAATGAGTGAATCACTTTAGGGAGAACGTACACGCTTGTATTAAACAATTCTTAAATTTAACTCAGTACATTATCAAGCACAAATAATAAGGGCTCTTTACAAAGTATCTAACTGCCATAAGGAATATTTTTAGGCTGTTTTATGAGGACTTATTCTTTGAGGATCTATATACCTGTCAGGATGAATCTTGCTTCATCCCTGAAATTTAATCTGAAGGCTTCTTTAGTGCAGATTGCTTCCTTTCTAATAGGGGAAAATATCCATTATGCCACCAGGAAATGCCTGACGTTTAGGTGCATGCCTCATCCTAAATGAAATGAAGGATCTCAATTCTCCCCAGTTTGCCTACAGCACCACTCACGGGAACCAAGCCCTGGCCTGGCTGATGACACCACATGTGTAGAAAGACACACTGGGTTTTGCAGGTGCATCACGACGCTCTGAGGAGGAGAGGGTAAGACAGTGACATGCACTCCTGCCACTCTCTCACTGAAGCCTGAGCCCTGCCACTGCATGATCACATACAGGCTCCCCCTCCTGCAGGGGCACCCGCATTCCAGCCTGGCATGGTGGACACCTGGCACCTCCCAGGGGAGCAGGGCAGTGTCCCAAGAGTCGAGGTGCTCCAGGAAGGGTGAGCATAAACTAGGGCTGGTCTTCCTCTACACTTCTCCTTCCCTGCCCCTCTGAGTAATGCGTGTCTAGCCATTAGGTAAGACAGAGGATATGAGTGTGTGCCCAGAGCAGGACACTGCCCTGAGTCCAGTGGGGAGGTCGGGAGGGACCCCCTCAGGGGCAAGGGTGGCAGAGGAGCTGGGAGTTCACTGTCATATGGGGTACTGACCAAAGAAGTCAATCTATTAAGCATCACAGAAGCCAGGTTTCTTGTCAGAAAACGGAGTTAAAAATATGGGGAGGGAGAAAACTGGAATGACCCCTACAGATGGAGCTGGTATCTGACGCACCCATCTGAACTGGTGGTTTTCTAGGTAGATGGTATGTTCATTTCCTATGGCTGCTGTAACAAATTGCCACAGACTGTGGGGCTTAAGACAAAAATTGATTCTCCCACAGTTCCAGAGCCCAGATGTCTGAACTCAAGGTGCTGGCAGGGCCATAATCCCCGAAAGTTCTAGGGGAGAATCCTTCCCTGCCCCTTTCAGCTTCCAGTGGCTCCACAACACTGAGTCCTCACATGGTGACTTCGAGAGAAAGGCAAAAAAAAAAAAAAAAAAAAAAGAGGCAAAGAGGGCCTACTAGATAGTACTCTCCAGCCCTATTACAAGGGCACTCACTAATCCATTCATGAGGGCAGAACCATCAGGACTTTCCACTTTCCCAAAGGCCCCACATCTTAAAACTATCACATTGGGTCTTAGGTTCCAACAGATGAATTTTGGAGGGACACATACATTCAAACCATAGCAGGCTCTGAGGATTCATGTCAGCTTCCTCATGTTGATGGTGTGTTATGGTTCAGTAGGAGAAAGTCCTGTTTATAGAAAATTCACACTGAAGTACTTAGGGCTAAGCATCAGGTTGGCAACTTACTTTCAAATGGCTCAGAGAAAAATATGTTCTTCATACAGGACTTCCAAATTTTCTGTAAGTTGGTGATTGTTTTAAAAAACAGACCCAACTCAGCACCGATCTCAAGTCTAGTAGACAGTCAAGAGCAGGTTTTACTTTGAGGAGCAGCACACAGCCATCAGCCGGTTTCCATACGTGCTTATCACTCCATTTCATCCTCATTAGAATAGTCAACATTATTTTGTAGCCATTTCCCAGGTTATCTTTAAACTATAAATTCTATAAAGTTCCAAGGACCAATCTATTTTACTCACCAGCATTTATCCAATGACCAGAACAGTCCTTGTGACAAAGTAGGCACTCAATAAGTATGTGCTGATTGAATGAATGAAGGTGACTTGAAATAGAGGCACCAGCATGGCCTTTGGAGCTAGAACTGGGCACCACTCCCATCTCTCCCACTTCCCATGTGTCCTCTGCACCACATGCATCAACTTCTTAGCCCAGCTGAAGAAGAGCCAGACTTTCTAGATTTGAATCCTGACTCGACTACTTCCCAGTTATGTGGTCTTGGGCGAGTTCCTTCAGTTTCCTCATCTATAAAATGGGAATTGTAATAGTTTGTATACTTCATAGGGATGTGTGGCATGTTGTAAGTGCTTATGAATTATCTGGGCTTGATTTCCCAGCTCTTTAAAGAGAATATTACTTGCAAGGTTGTTGTGAGACTTAAAGGACCCTCCATAAATAGCGGTTATCATGATTCCATTTAATGATAATTTCTATGATCTAATTACAACTTTATGAAGTAGGGAAAACATCCCTATTTTGTTAAAAATGCGTAAATTGAGTGATACATTCAAGTTCAACACTAGCAAGGAGAGGGTCTAACTCAGACACAAACACATGTCTCTAGAACCAAGACTCAAGACTGTGGCCCTTTTCCCCATATCACAAATTCCCTTACAGGTCTGAAAAGGCTCCCTGTTAAACTGAAGATGTTCTTGGGAAGGACTGCACTGAAAGCTTTATTTCCTTAATGAAAGACACCACATGGCAGTAGTTTTTTTTTTTTTTTTTTGAGACGGAGTCTCGCTCTGTCACCCAGGCTGGAGTGCAGTGGCGCGATCTCGGCTCACTGCAAGCTCCGCCCCACGGGTTCACGCCATTCTCCTGCCTCAGCCTCCTGAGTAGCTGGGACTACAGGCGCCCGCCACCATGCCCGGCTAATTTTTTTTGTATTTTTAGTAGAGACGGGGTTTCACTGTGTTAGCCAGGATGGTCTCGATCTCCTAACCTTGTGATCCGCCCGCCTCGGCCTCCCAAAGTGCTGGGATTACAGGCGTGAGCCACCGCGCCCGGCGGAAGAATGGTTAAAACACAGGTTATCAGCCAGGTGCGGTGGCTCATGCCTGTAATCTCAGCGCTTTGGGAAGCTGAGGCGGGTGGATCACGAGGTCAGGAGTTCGAGACCAGCCTGACCAACATGGTGAAACCCCGTCTCTACTAAAAATACAAAAATTAGATGGGTGTGGTGTCATGTGCCTGTAATCCCAGCTACTCAGGAGGCTGAGGCAGGAGAATCACTTGAACCCAGGTGGCAGAGTTTGCAGTGAGCCAAGGTTGCGCCATTGCACTTCAGCCTGGCCAACAGAGCAAGACTCCATCTCAAAAAAAAAAAGAGAGAAAAAAAAAGTTATTGGCCCCGCCTCCAGAATTTCAGATTCAGTAAGTATGGGTTGAGCTGGAAAATCTTGAGAACCACTCCCCTAAGGGGAAGTAGCTGAAAGCTTAGAAAGCAGGAAACGGTACGGGCAGGAGACAGGAGAGATCTGGGGAAAGCCAGGGAGGCAGGAAGGGGCAGCTTGAAGAGTCAGCCAGAGAGGTGAGGCCTCTGCCAGATGGAAGAAAAAGTGCCAGATCAGACGGTAGCTCAATCTCAGTCTTTGGCAAATTACTTTTTCTGAGATAAAAAGGAGTAATTCTTTTAAAAACAGAAGCTACCACAGCTCACCCCATGTGAAATAATTTGAGTACCTCTGTAACTGTTTCAAAAATCGAATTAATGGCTGGGCGCGGTGGGTCACACCTGTAATCCCAGCACTTTGGGAGGCTGAGGCGGGTGGATCATGAGGTCAGGCGGTCAAGACCAGCCTAGCCAGCTTCGTGAAACCCCGTGTCTACTAAAAATACAAAAAATTAGCCAGGTGTGGGTTACAGGCACCTGTAATCCCAACTACTTGGGAGGCTGAGGCAGGAGAATTGCTTGAACCTGGGAGACGGAGGTTGCAGTGGGCCAAGATTACGCCACTGCACTCTAGCCTGCGTTCCAGTGTGAGACTCCGTCTCAAAAAAAAAAAAAAATTCATAATTTTAAAACTTCCAACAAAAACTTCAGGGCCCAGATAGTTTCACTGGAGAATTTTACCAAAAGTGTAAAGGACACCAAATCTATACAGTCTTTTTCAGAATACACAGTAGGGGAACGTTTCCCGATTCATTTTATGAACCCTGACACCAAAACCAGATGAAGACGGTTTTAAAGAAAGACAACTGCATACCAATATGTCCCAAAAATATAGACGTAGAAATCCTTATTAAAATACTAGTAAATAGAAATGTGCAATATATAGAAAGAATTGTATACCATGAGCAGGTGGGATGTAGTATTTGAAAACAGTGTGCTCCAACATATTGACAGGCAGTGGTGGTGACCGCAGGGGGGCTCCACTGAGCAGTAATCAATGACCTGGGATGAAAGTGGGGCCAAACAAATCTGGGGAAGCAGAAAAATT
The DNA here is from genome assembly GCF_007565055.1 of Rhinopithecus roxellana. Lineage (NCBI taxonomy): Eukaryota > Metazoa > Chordata > Mammalia > Primates > Cercopithecidae > Rhinopithecus > Rhinopithecus roxellana. The sequence continues at coordinate 144,747,848 of NC_044551.1, forward strand.
GGATTCTATACACATGGCTTTGGTTCAAACAAAATAAAACTCTAGACTCTACACAAACGTGGTGGCTGTTAGGTTGTACACCTAATGCTTGACAGGAAGAAGGGGCCACCGGAAGTGCAGGGACAAACAGGAACAAGGTTATCTTGAGGCTCCAGGTGCTAAGAGGGACAGTCCAAGCAGAAAACCCATTCCCCAAAGTCACTGTCATCCCTAGAGCAGGGTGCAGGGGCAGAGGACAGGAGACCCTCCAGTCAAGAAGTTGGCAGCCAAAAGCTGAGGAAACCCATCCTGGAAGTTTTGCTTAGGGGCTCTGAGTTTAAACTTTGAACCACATCCTTATAAATTTGTATTTGAACTTGAAAACACTAACCTGACGCCTTTTAAAACCTATACCAAAGGTGGGGATAGGGTTTGATGACTAATCAAGTTCATCTCTATGAAGCACTTGAACTAGCAAACCCTCTGTCCGCGACATATCTCCCGCAATGGAAAGGCTCATGGCTGCCTCTGCTGTTCAGACAGTAAGGATTTTGGTTTTCTGCCTTGCCCGCAGGGCCACAGCACTCACCATTCTGAGTCCTAGTCCAAGCTGACAGCGTCTTCCTGTCCTACTGAGATAAAGCTCCAGCTGAAAGCTTGCTCTTGCTCTGAAATCTGCAGAAGTCCTGGGGAGTTCATCTCCTGAGACCAGCCCTTAGTCAATGAAGGATGCCAGTCAGAGGATAAAAACCCCAGGGTTCGTGCCAGTGGGAGGTATGGCTGGGGCTGTTCTTCACAAACTGTAACGTGCTCGTGAATCACCTAGGAATCTTAATAAAATTCAGACTCTAATTCAGTAGGTCTGAGTTGGAGCCTGAAATTCTGCATTTATAATTCTTTTTCTTTTTCTTTTCTTTTTTTCTTTTTTGAGACGGGGTCTCACTCTGTCACTCGGGCTGAAGTGCAGTGGCCCAATCACAGCTCACTGCAGCCTTGACTTCCTGGGCTCGAGCAATCGTCCCACCTCAGTCTCCCAAGTAGCTGGGACTGCAGGCATGTGCTACCTTTCCCAGCTAATTTTTAATTTTTTTTTTTTTATAGAGACAGGGTCTCTCTATGTTACTCAGGCTGGTCTCAAACTCCTAGGATGAAGTGATCCTCCTGCCTCTGCCTCTCAGAGTGCTGGTATTACAAGCACGAGCCAACACCCCCAGCCTGAAATTCTGCATTTTTTAAGAGGATTCCAGGTGAGGCTGAAGCTGCTTACCTGGGGACCACACTTTGATGCCCCTACCGGTGCTTTCTGCAGTTTCCTCCCAAATAACCTGCCTGCTCTCAAATTCTTGTCAGAGGCTCTGTTTCTGGAGAAAGCCTTTTTTTTTCTACCTCTCTACTTATATTCCGGGCTCCTTGTTCTTAATTTTCACCAAGACCAGCCACTACCTTACAATGTGACCCAAGGAAATAACTTCATTTCCTCATCTCTACAATAAGAGTTTAGACTGTCCAGTTCCCCTTCCCACTCCAGCATTTTAAAGATTTTCTCATCATTCTAGTGATTATGGAACTTCCCACACTTTTTTGGATCAGCTTTCCAACTCCTGTGTACAAACTTTTAAAATCAGACTGGCTTCACATTCTACTCATCTTCAAAAAATGTCTCTAAACACAAATGAAATTCGAAGACCTTTATTCAAGCATAATAGTAAAAATCCTTGACATCAGAGAGAAACAGAGATAACAAATGTTCATGCATGCAGATGACATTTTCATTGTAAAAGGAAGAAGGGGACCATTCAGAAAAACACAAGAATAGTAGTTCCAGCACAAGGCTATTAAAATTAGTATGAAACCAACAAAAGATATGAAACCATAATCTGAAGACATCTAGACAGGAGGTAATAAAGATAAGAAAACACAACAGTGAATATGTATACCATGTCTGCTTTTTAAGCAAACATCTCTAGACAAACATACACAATCCTGTCCCCTTCAGGAAAATCATTTTGGAAACCCACTGTCTCACACTTATGCTTAAACATTTTTGAAATTTCTTCTTTTTTTTTTTTTTTTTTTTTTTTAGACTCAGCTCACTGCAACCTCTGCCTTTTTGGCTCACGTGATCCTCCTCCCTCAGCCTCCTGAATAGCTGGGACCACAGGCACACACTACCACATCCAACTAATTCTTTGTATTTTTGGTAGAGAGAGGGTTTCACCATGTTGCTCAGGCTGGTCTTGAACTCCTGAGCTCAAGCAATTTTACCTAACCTCAGCCTCCTAAAATGCTGGGATTATAGGCATGAGCCACTGCACCTGGCCTGAAATTTCTTTAGTTTATGAGAAACCAAGTATACAACCATATGCATAATTCAGTATCACCACTTTCGTCACCACTTTTTTACCCAAAATAATACAACCAAGCCTAAATGCAAACTTTATTTCCAGTAATTTAATAAACTTCCCAAATATTAATATAGTTCATTCATGTAACTGTCAGCTATTGCTGCATAACAGACAACCCCCAAAATCACAGTGGCACACAAAAATAAGTAGTTATGTGTCATTCAAGAGTCTTCATGTCTGCTGGGTTGCTCTGCTTCAGGCTGTGAGTCCTTGGGTTGGTTGAGATGCCTCTGCAATACGTGAATTCAGTCTGGTACCCAGATGCTAATAGGCAGCTATATGACCTCACGGCAGAGGTCAGATGTTCCTGAGAACAGAAACACAGGGTGCTTCTAAAGGCAAGACTGGTGGTAGGTATACTGATACCTCTCCACATTCCATTCTAAAGCAAGTCACATAGCCAAGTCCAAGATCAATAAATGGCTCTCACAGAGTTATTGGCATATGGAGTGAATATATGATGAATAATCTATCAGTTCTTAAATTATGATGATTTATCCATACGGAAGTCATTAAAAAGAAGGCATTTTCCAAGGAGGGGTGCCAAAAGCGATGTGAGTAATAACGTTATTGAAATAAGTGTACAGCTACATAATGGGACCATCTTGGATGCACAAATTTTTGTTTGTTTTTAAAAGTTATTTTACTGCCTTTTATGTAAGTCAAACTTCATGCTTGCCTCAGTGAAAGCATTCAATTCCTATTTATGATTGGATTGTCCTGAAACCTATACATGGAGGCTCCCAAAAGATATCTAGTCAGCATTTCCTTATTTCCCCTCTTTCATTTAAAAAAACAAAACAAAATATTTTTAAAAGGAAACAAAAATACCACAATCTCCATTCTGATGTCGCCATGCTGAGGCTTGGCAAGTCAAAGGTATAAGGATGAAAAGGCACCACCGATTCGCGCGAGTCGGCTAGGCTCCTCGGTGCTATTGCAGATAGTCGGGAGCCCTGGCTTCCAGCCAAGGTGATCCAGGTCGCTTAGCGGCTCCTATCACCTCAGCTGCTTGCTCCACTTCTCCGGGTTTCCAGTTCTCCATCGTAAATGTGCTCCCTGGCACAGCCTCCCCTGACACTCAGACATCCACCAATCAGTTAGATGCTGGAGGTTTTCTGGAGACACTGTTTCCCTAATGAGGACTGCTTTGTACAGTCACTGATAGCAGCTCTAGAAAGTGTAACAGCTTTTTTATGTCAAAAGATGTTCCTCGCGCTCCGGCCCTAGGGGAGCCGCCTTCCAGACCTGTCTACCTGGGAGCCCCCACCCCGCGCACTTCCCGGACTTCTCCCGAGACCCGAGAGCGCTAACTTTCCCCCACTCGCGATAGCCCTGGGGGTGACACTGAGGGCCCCCTCACTTGCAGCCCCCACCTCCCTGCGGCCAGAGGGTCAGAGGTTCGCGGCTCGGGCAGGCAGCGCCAGCGCCCTTTGGAGCTGGGCGGGGCGGGCAGAGCGGGCACGGCCGGGCGTCGGGGCCACAGGCATTGCACTCTAGCCCTGGCCATGGAGCGGCCGGCATCAGGCGAGGTGCTTATGAGCCAGGCCATCCAGCCGGCGCACGCCACTGCCCGCGGCGAGCTGAGCGCTGGGCAGCTGCTCAAGTGGATCGACACTACCGCCTGCCTGGCGGGTAGGCGGGCGCCGGGGCTGCGGGAGCGGCGGCGGCTGGGGGTGGCGGGGAGGAGGAAGGCGAGGAAGGTACTTGCGGACAGCTGAGCCCTGAGCAGCCAGGGGTAGGGGTGTTGCGACAGTGTGCCCACGCTGGGCATGGCCGAGACCAACGGTTCCCAAATGTGTGGCTCTCAGGACTCCTTCATTCCATTAAATAAGTGACGAGCCTAGAGAGCTTTTGCGGGGTTTTTTGTTTGTTTGTTATTGTTTTTGAGACAAGGTCTCACTCTTGCCCAGGCTGGAGTGCGGTGGTGCCATCAGAGCTCGCTGCAGCCTCAACGTCTGGAGCTAAAGCAATCCTCCCACCTCAGCCTCCAGAGTAACTGGGACCACAGACACACGCCACCAGGCCCAGCTAATTTGGGGGGTTTTGTTTTGTTTTGCTTTTGTAGAGATGGGGGTCTCACTATGTTGCCCAGGCTGGTCTCAGACTCCTGGACTCAAGTGATCCCGAAGTGTTGGGATTACAGGTGTGAGCCACTGCAGCCAGCCAGCTTTGATGTAGGCTATTTATATCACATTTACTATAACAGAAATTTAAAAATTTTTAAATTATTTTTAAAAAAGAAATGGACTACATGTTGACATAACATTTTTAATTAAAGAAATAACTATTTTCCACAAGAACAAAAGTGTGGCTAGAGGAGTGGTGATAGGTTACATCCTGGCCAGTCTCTCTAAAGTCTGGCTAACGGAGGATTGCTGACTTCTCATACCTGCTTCTGCATTCACCCTGCTGCTACCACACCCTTACCTAGTCTCTGGAAAACTCCACTGTGTTCTTGTTAGAGAATGACAGTAAAAATAGCAAAAACATTTATTAAGGACTGAATTATGCCCCCCATGCCACCCACCGAAATTTATACATTGAAGTCCTAACCCCTGGTGTGGCTCTATTTGGAGTGAAGAATTAAGGCTAATGAGGTCATAAGAGTGGAATTCTGGTCCCATACAATTAATGTCCTTATAAGAAGAGACACTGGAGAGCTTCATCTCTCTGCCATGTGAGGCCACAGCAGGAAGACAGCCATCCACAGGCCAGGAAGAGAGCCCTCGCTAGGACCTACACGGGCAAGCACCTCGATCTGGAACCTCCCTGCCTCCACAACTGTGAGAAATCAATGACTTGTTTAAGCTTTTTTTTTTTTTTTTTTTTAAAGAGGATTTGAGATTAGTTATATTAAGGTAACAATGGAAACATGAATACAAAATTAATCCACACGTAGGGAAAAGAAACAATACAGAAACCACTGAGGTTGCTAATAATAATGATGCCTATTTCCAAGGTAACTGAATACATTATGAGACCACTGAAGTGACTTTTAGTTACCTTGTTTAGTGCCTCTGTCTTGTGATGGAGAAACAGTGGCCCACCTGCAGTTGTCATCATTTCTATGACCTGACATCTTTCGAAACCATGGAAAGATTCAACTGACAATTACTCTATACCTTAATAGTTACATTACTATTAGTAGTATAATATTAATCACTGATAATATTACTAATATTAAGAAAACCTGTGTGATAAAGTTGGTTTGGGCAATATGAATAACACCTGTGTTAAACACTCTGGTGACCCGAGGCACCACATAAACAGGACATTATTTAGCCAGGGTGTAACTGAATCTGTATAGTAATACAAAACTGATTTCTCTGGGATTTTCTCAGTTTTTTATAGGCCAGGATTATCTTTTTAGCCACATTACTGCAATCCCAGTCATGGCCCCAAGGCATTGCTATGACCCCTACGCACTGCTGGATTCCAAAATGTCTTCTCAATATTTAAAGAAAGATGAAATATTCTCACTATCCTCACTTCTGTCTGTGGCCCCATTATTTTTCCAGTTCCTTAAGTCTTTTTTTTTTTTTGAGACGGAGTTTCACTCTTGTTGCCCAGGCTGGAGTGCAATGGCACAATCTCGGCTCACCACAACCTCCACCTCCCAGGTTCAAGCAATTCTCCTGCCTCAGCCTCCCTAGTAGCTGGGATTATAGGCATGTGCCACCACGCCCAGCTAATTTTGTATTTTTAGTAGAGAAGCGGTTTCTCCATGTTGGTCAGGCTGGTCTTGAACTCCCAACCTCAGGTGATCCGCCCGCCTCGGCCTCCCAAAGTGCTGGGATTACAGGCGTGAGCCACTGCGCCCGGCCAGTTCCTTAAGTCTAAAGGCTTGAAGCCATCTGAGTAATCCTCCATCTCACACGTCCGTGTATTGTTTTGGAACATCTTACACACACAGTTTTCTATTTGTGAATCTAGTGGCACCCAACTCCTCTAGTTGAGCAAGTCAAAAGTCTAGGAGTCATCCTTGATATCTCTCTCTCCACCTTACTTCTCCCTTCACATACTCTATGCATGGAGCAAGTCCTATCAATGTTACCCCCTAAAGGAATCTCTGAAATCCAAGCACTGTGCTGCACCCCCAAAGCGACCATCTAGTCCAAGCTCTCATCATCTTTCATGCAGACTTCAGCAGTGATTTCCAAACCGGTCTCCATTCATTCTGGTCTCCTCTCCACACTGCTTCTAAAGTAACCTTTGAAGATGCTAATCTGATCATGTCATATGTTTTGTTCATTTTTCCCTTTCTTTTCTTCACCAAGGGCTTTAAGGATTTTTCTAACATGTTCAAGTGCTTCCTATTAAAAAATCTCCCACAGATAATAATTATAAACTCTGGGCAAAACACTAAATAAAAGAGACTTAAAGCAGGTGAAAAGCGAACAAAAGTAGGCTTAGAACACTTGAAAGTTAACACATGAAAGAACAAAATGGTGTTGGCTTTTTCTGTGTTTGTTTTTTAAATGACTTGAAGCCTGAAAGAAAATGCCAGTCTGCTCCCAGCTATGGTTCTGATGGTAAACCCATAGACTTGCTTGCTGGTTTGAAGAGTTCAAAGACAGGGTTTGGGAAAAGTATAGCTACTGAAATACAAAAGGGAAAGTTCCAGAAAGGAAAGAGCCAGAGAGAGAGAGAGAGCCCTAAAATCTAACTATCATCTTTGTCCAGATATCTGGCAAATCTTGAATCATGTATACTAGGACGTACTCCAGACCTCCTGGTTGAGGCCAAAAGAACTGAAAATAGTTGTGTCCATCTCTAGGTAGACATTATAGTTTCAGTTTGGTCAGGTTAACTGCTTGCTTTAAAAAACAAAACCAAAAACAAAACCAACACTTTTCTGAGAAACACAGTTTCTACAATGGATCACTCACAATGGCTAGGATATTATTCAAAATTACTTGACATACAAAGGGAAACATGATTCATTCTTAAGAGAAAAGACAATCAATGGAGATTCATCCCTAGATGACCCTGATGCTGGAATTAAGCTTCAAGGATTTTAAAGCAACTAGTATAACTGGGCTCAAGAATATAATGAAAAATATGATAATAAAGATTGCTGTAATCCCAGCACTTTGGGAGGCTGAGGCGGGTGGATCACTTGAGGTCAGGAGTTTGAGACCAGCCTGGTCAACATGATGAAACCCTGTCTCTACTAAAAACACAAAACAGCCACGTGTGGTGGCAGGCACCTGTAATCCCAGCTACTTGGGAGGCTGAGGCAGGAGAATCACTTGAATCTGGGAGGTGGAGATTGCAGAGAGCCGAGATTGTACCACTGCACTCCAGCCGGTGCAAAAGAGTGAGACTCCCTCTCAAAAGAAAAAAAAAAAAAAAAAAAAACATTGAAAAGGCAGTACCTTTCTGCAGAGTAATAGAAACTATTTTTTGAAAGCCAAATGGTAATTCCAGAACTGAAAAATATAGTGTCTAAAATAACAAACTCAATGGCTAGGCTTAACAGCAGAATGGACATGACTGAGAAAAGAGTTAGTAAATGCAAAAATACATCACTAGAAATTATCCAATCTAAGAACAGAAAAAAATGAATTTTAAAAATAAAGTGTGGCCAGGCACAATGGTTCATGCCTGTAATCCTAGCACTTTGGGAGGCTCAGGTAGGAGGATGGTTTGAACCCAGGAACTCAAGACCAGCCTGGGCAACATAGGGAGATCCTGTCTCTACCAAAAAAATAAAAAATAAAAAATGTTAAAATTAGCCAGGCATGGCACCATGTACCTGTAGTCCCAGCTACTCAGGAGGCTGAGGTGGGAGGATGACTTGAGCCTGGGAGGTCGAGGCTGCAGTGAGCCATGATTCCACCACTTTACTCCAGCCTGGGCAACAGGGCAAGACCCTGTCTCAAAAAAAAAAAAAAAAAAAGACAGAAATAAGATAAAGTATCAGAGATTTGTGGAAAAATAAAACGTAAATGTAATTAGAGTTCCAAATATGGTGAAAGACATACAATTACAGATTCAAGGTCATAGAACATCAAGAAAAACTGATACAGGCTGGACACGGTGGCTCACACCTGTAATCCCAGCACTTTGGGAGGTCGAGGCAGGCAAATCACCTGAGGTCAGAAGTTCAAGACCAGCCTGGCCAATGTGGTGAAACCCCATCTCTACTAAAAATACAAAAATTAGTTGGGCATGGTGGCACACGCCTGTAATCCCAGCTACTCAGGAGGCTGAGGCAGGAGAATCGCTTGAACCCAGGAGGCAGAGGTTGCAGTGAGCCAAGATTGTGTCACCACACTCCAGCCTGGATGACAGAGCGAGACTCTGTCTCCAATTTAAAAAAGAAAGAAAGAAAGAAAAACGAATACAAAGAATACATCCAGGCATATGATAGTCAAAACGATTAAGAGAAAATCTTGAATGCAGCCAGACTGAAACACCATATATAGGAGAACAATAATTAGAATTACCACTGACCTCATCAGAAACAGTGGAGACCAGAAGGCAGTGCAACAATATATTGAGGAATAATAATTACAAAAACTTTCAACCAAGAGCTTCAAGGCACTGTGCATAGCCTATCCTCAGCCTTCACTCCAGCCTCATCTCACCCACTCTCCCTCCTACTCTCTGCATGGTAGTCACCAGGACCTTTGTAATTACTGTTCCCTCTGCTCAGCAGGCCCTCCCCTCTGCTGCCCTCAAGCCTTCCTGGACACCCCACCTAGTGTATCATCTCAGTTACTGACTCATAAAATCCCTGTTTTCTTCAGAGCACTTAGTCCATTTTGTCCTTATATATTTGTATTGGTCCATTTTCATGCTGCTGATAAAGACATACCTGAGACTGGGTAATTCATAAAGAAAAAGAGATTTAATGGACTCGCAGTTCCACGTGGGTGGGGAACCCTCACAATCATGGCGAAAGGCGAAAGGCACTCATTACATGGTGGCGGCAGGAGAGAAAATGAGAACCAAGCAGAAGGGGTTTCCCCTTATAAAACCATCACATCTCATGAGGCTTATTCACCATCATGAAAATAGCACAGGAAAGATCTGCCCCCATGATTCAATTATCTCCCACCAGTTCCTTCCCACAACATGTGGGAATTATGGGAGCTACAGTTCAAGATGAGGTTTGGGTGGGGACTCAGCCAAACCATATCAATATCCATTTAATTAACCTCTGGCTCATCCACTAGACTCCATGAGAGCAGGGGTCCTGGCTGTTTCCCATTGCCAGCACCTTACACAGAGGCTGCCTTGCATAACACAGGTGCTCAATCAATATCTGCTGAAGCAAGGAAGGAATGAAGGAAGGTTACCACTATTTTTATCAGTCATCATTTCATACTTACTTTACAATCACTTAGCTTCTCTTAGTTCTCCCAGGAAATCAGAAACAGCTTTAGGGTTTTCCACTTCTGCTGGTACACTGTACGAAGGACAATCAAAAATCAAGAACCAGAACAAGCCAGTCCTGTGAGTTCATGTCATCTAATTGACACTTGTTTAAAAACACAGCACGCATGTAATGACACGTGAAACCAGGACCCTATGGTGTTCCCCATATTTTTTTTCTTTTAGTTTAATGACCCTTGAAAATCAATAGCATAAATCATGATTACTGAGCTCCTGAAACCCATATTGAGTCACGTACTTCTCTGGTAGTGTTCTCTGGTTTGTCTAACCTCTTTCCTGAAAGTTCCTATTGCTTTTATAGTCAAAATCACTATTTAGGACAATGCATTTAATCTTTCTAAATCTAAATTTTCTTATTTATAAAAGGGAGCTAATAATAGTACCAACTTCATGTAATTAACATGCTTAAATGACTAGTCCAGTGCCTGATCAATAATAAATGCTTAATAAAAAGTAACTGTCATGATTTTATTACTTTTTGATCCCTTAAGAAACCTTGTGCTATATATACAGGATACCCAATATAAACAATAAAAGTTTAATTTTTTTTTTTTTTTTTTTTTTACTGGTTACTGCATTTTAGTTATCATTTAAGTCATTCACAATTGATAACTCAGCCAGGCATGGTGGCTCACACCTGTAATTCCAGTGCTTTGAGGGGTCAAGGCGGGAGCATCACTTGAGCCCAGGAGTTTGGGACCAGCTTGGGCCAAATCATGAGAACCTGTCTCTACAATAAATATTTTAAACAATTTTTTAAAAGTTAGCTAGCTGTGGTGGCACATGCCTATAGTCCTAGCTACTCAGGAGGCTGAGGCAAGATCACTTGAGCCCAGGAGTTCAAGGCTGGAGTGAGCTATGATCATGCCACTACACTCCAGCCTGGGTGATAGAGACCTCGTCTCTTAAAAAAAAAAGAAAAAGAAAAAAATACTCAAGATACTCATGTTGGTCTATATTATAACACTTTATTACTAAGAATTAATAACCTCAACATCCCATTCCCTCATGTCAAGTAACTGGAATGAATGTTTATTAAGTATTCTTTAATCAATGATTTAAGCATGTATTTGCAAGGTTTCAGTAGTTCCCTGGAAAACTTAAGCTCTAAAAGGGTACTGACTATGGCTCTAAGTGCCACGGAGTGGACTGCTTAAAAGATAGAGCTCATGCACTGGCACACGACTATAATCCCAGCACTTTGGGAGGCTGAGGTGGGCAGATCACAAGGTCAGGAGATTGAGACCATCCTGGCTAATATGGTGAAACCCTGTCTCTACTAAAAATACAAAAAATTAGCTGGGCATGATGGTGCATGCCTGTAGTCCCAGCTACTCGGGAGGCTGAGGCAGAAGAATCACTTGAACCCGGGAAGCGGAGGTTGCAGTGAGCTAAGATCGCACCATTGCACTCCAGCCTGGGTGACAGAGTGAGACTCTGTCTGGAAAAAAAATAATAATAACTCATTCAACTCAGTGTCTGGAAATCAGCAAGAACTTAACAAATGTTTGGTGCATTGAATTCAATTGAGTCCACCTTGAGCCTTCCTACAGTCCAGTTCTTCCATATTCCCTTCCTTTCCCTGAACTAGTTGGAAGGACGGTTCCTTCCAACCAGTAACATTTGAATGTCCAATTTTCTGCAGAATTAGATCCTAGAAAGGAATGTGTTAAATACGTGCCCAGTGGAGTATCTCTCATGTCTTCTTACCTAGGACTATCAATTAATACATAGGTGGTTATAATGATCCAGTACACAAAAGGAAGACAAATTCAGTACAATTTACTCTTTTTTCTTAATCATGTGGCACCAGGACTGAAGTCTCCAAAACTAAAATGAGGTCAAAAGTTCTTATAAAGCCAATATAATCTGTTTGGCTTTCAATTGACTGTTTCTCAAAATCAAATCTGGCAGAAGCACATGTCAAAATCGTTCCCACAGAGTATAAATTCTGGTATTTTTTTATGTAAAGCAAATCCAGCAATCAAAAAAAAAAAAAAAAAATCTGAGCAAATTACGTGCAGACATAGAACATGGAAATAACCAAGCTTCTTCCTGAACTCTCTCACCCTACTCAATACTCCTCCTTCAAGGTAATTAATGTATACTGAATTTGGCATAAATTTGGTAATAATAAAATAAATATTGACCAAATATCTACTGTGTGCCCATCTCTCTTTCTCTGATACCCGGAGAAGATCCTCTTTGATTTGGGATGACTCGGGGTTTTCCATACCACTGAGTGCTTACAGTGGTTAAATCATTCACACAGCCGGGCGCGGTGGCTCACGCCTGTAATCCCAGCACTTTGGGAGGCCGAGGCGGGCAGATCACAAGGTCAGGAGATCAAGACCATCCTGGCTAACACAGTGAAACCCCGTCTCTACTAAAAATACAAAAAAATTAGCCGGGCGTGGTGACGGGTGCCTGTAGTCCCGGCTACTCGGGAAGCTGAGGCAGGAGAATGGCGTGAACCCGGGAGGCGGAGCTTGCAGTGAGCTGAGATGGCGCCACTGCGCTCCAGCCTGGGCGACAGAGGGAGACTCCGTCAAAAAAAAAAAAAAAAATCATTTAACCTATGATGCCTTGATTTTAAAACAAGGATAGTACCTGCTAAAATATTTAAAGTCAGCACCAACTTACTAAAATTGCTATTTCAATAGCTAGATTTGTGGGATATTGGTATTAAATTTCAAATACAAGATCATGTAAGTTAAAATGTAGGATGAAGTGCAGTAATTACCATACAGTAGAAACATAACAGAGCAGAGAAGCTTGTAGGAGCCAGTTGATACACAAATTGTGGGCACAGTGGTGCTATAATGAATGAGGGATGGGTGACTAAGATCAATGCACTTACATTTCATTCCTTTCCCTTATACTGAAATATTCTAATATCACCACTAAAGCAACACATTTTTACGTATTTTTTGAAGCTGAGAAACATGCTGGAGTTTCCTGTGTTACAGCCTCAGTGGATGACATACAGTTTGAGGAGACAGCTAGGTAAGTGACATTGCTCCATCACTCCTTTCTCCTAGGTTTGTTGGTTCATCTGGGACGTGTATTGGTGTCACCTAAGCTTATTCATTCAGAGGTAGTGATCTTGTTTCTTTTTTTTTTTTTTTTATTATACTTTAAGTTCTAGGGTACATGTGCATAACGTGCAGGTTTGTTACATATGTATACTTATGCCATGTTGGTGTGCTGCACCCATCAACTCGTCAGCACCCATCAATTCATCATTTATATCTTGTATAACTCCCCAATGCAAGCCCTCCCTCCTCCCCCCTCCCCCCTCCCCATGATAGGCCCCAGTGCGTGATGTTGCCCTTCCCGAGTCCAAGTGATCTCATTGTTCAGTTCCCACCTATGAGTGAGAACATGCGGTGTTTGGTTTTCTGTTCTTGGGATAGTTTGCTAAGAATGATGGTTTCCAGCTGCATCCATGTCCCTACAAAGGACGCAAACTCATCCTTTTTTATGGCTGCATAGTATTCCATGGTGTATATGTGCCACATTTTCTTAATCCAGTCTGTCACAGATGGACATTTGGGTTGATTCCAAGTCTTTGCTATTGTGAATAGTGCCGCAATAAACATACGTGTACATGTGTCTTTGTAGTAGAATAATTTATAATCCTTTGGGTATATACCCAGTAGTGGGATGGCTGGGTCATATGGTACATCTAGTTCTAGATCCTTGAGGAATTGCCATACTGTTTTCCATAATGGTTGAACTAGTTTACAATCCCACCAACAGTGTAAAAGTGTTCCTATTTCTCCACATCCTCTCCAACACCTGTTGTTTCCTGACTTCTTAATGATTGCCATTCTAACTGGTGTGAGATGGTATCTCATTGTGGTTTTGATTTGCATTTCTCTGATGGCGAGTGATGATGAGCATTTTTTCATGTGTCTGTTGGCTGTATGAATATCTTCTTTTGAGAAATGTCTGTTCATATCCTTTCCCCACTTTTTGATGGGGTTGTTTGTTTTTTTCTCGTATATTTGTTTGAGTTCTTTGTAGATTCTGGATATTAGCCCTTTGTCAGATGAGTAGGTTGCAAAAATTTTCTCCCATTCTGTAGGTTGCCTGTTCACTCTGATGGTAGTTTCTTTTGCTGTGCAAAAGCTCTTTAGTTTAATTAGATCCCATTTGTCAATTTTTGCTTTTGCTGCCGTTGCTTTTGGTGTTTTAGACATGAAGTCCTTGCCCATGCCTATGTCCTGAATGGTACTACCTAGATTTTCTTCTAGGGTTTTTATGGTATTAGGTCTAACATTTAAGTCTCTAATCCATCTTGAATTAATCTTCGTATAAGGAGTAAGGAAAGGATCCAGTTTCAGCTTTCTACTTATGGCTAGCCAATTTTCCCAGCACCATTTATTAAATAGGGAATCCTTTCCCCATTTCTTGTTTTTCTCAGGTTTGTCAAAGATCAGATGGCTGTAGATGTGTGGTATTATTTCTGAGGACTCTGTTCTGTTCCATTGATCTATATCTCTGTTTTGGTACCAATACCATGCTGTTTTGGTGACTGTAGCCTTGTAGTATAGTTTGAAGTCAGGTAGTGTGACGCCTCCAGCTTTGTCCTTTTGACTTAGGATTGTCTTGGCAATGCGGGCCCTTTTTTGGTTCCATATGAACTTTAAAGCAGTTTTTTCCAATTCTGTGAAGAAACTCATTGGTAGCTTGATGGGGATGGCATTGAATCTATAAATAACCTTGGGGAGTATGGCCATTTTCACGATATTGATTCTTCCTATCCATGAGCATGGTATGTTCTTCCATTTGTTTGTGTCCTCTTTGATTTCACTGAGCAGTGGTTTGTAGTTCTCCTTGAAGAGGTCCTTTACATCCCTTGTAAGCTGGATTCCTAGGTATTTTATTCTCTTTGAAGCAATTGTGAATGGAAGTTCATTCCTGATTTGGCTCTCTGCTTGTCTGTTACTGGTGTATAAGAATGCTTGTGATTTTTGCACATTAATTTTGTATCCTGAGACTTTGCTGAAGTTGCTTATCAGCTTAAGGAGATTTTGGGCTGAGACGATGGGGTTTTCTAAATATACAATCATGTCATCTGCAAACAGGGACAATTTGACTTCTTCTTTTCCTAACTGGATACGCTTGATTTCTTTCTCTTGCCTGATTGCCCTAGCCAGAACTTCCAACACTATGTTGAATAGGAGTGGTGAGAGAGGGCATCCCTGTCTTGTGCCAGTTTTCAAAGGGAATTTTTCCAGTTTTTGCCCATTCAGTATGATATTAGCTGTGGGTTTGTCATAAATAGCTCTTATTATTTTGAGGTACGTTCCATCAATACCGAATTTATTGAGCGTTTTTAGCATGAAGGGCTGTTGAATTTTGTCAAAAGCCTTTTCTGCATCTATTGAGACAATCATGTGGTTCTTGTCTTTGGTTCTGTTTATATGCTGGATTACGTTTATTGATTTGCGAATGTTGAACCAGCCTTGCATCCCAGGGATGAAGCCCACTTGATCATGGTGGATAAGCTTTTTGATGTGCTGCTGAATCTGGTTTGCCAGTATTTTATTGAGAATTTTTGCATCAATGTTCATCAGGGATATTGGTCTAAAATTCTCTTTTTTTGATGTGTCTCTGCCAGGCTTTGGTATCAGGATGATGTTGGCCTCATAAAATGAGTTAGGGAGGATTCCCTCTTTTTCTATTGATTGGAATAGTTTCAGAAGGAATGGTACCAGCTCCTCCTTGTACCTCTGGTAGAATTCAGCTGTGAATCCATCTGGTCCTGGACTTTTTTTGGTGGGTAGGCTATTAATTGTTGCCTCAATTTCAGAGCCTGCTATTGGTCTATTCAGGGATTCCACTTCTTCCTGGTTTAGCCTTGGGAGAGTGTAAGTGTCCAGGAATTTATCCATTTCTTCTAGATTTTCTAGTTGATTTGCGTAGAGGCGTTTATAGTATTCTCTGATGGTAGTTTGTATTTCTGTGGGGTCAGTGGTGATATCCCCTTTATCATTTTTTATTGCATCTATTTGATTCCTCTCTCTTTTCTTCTTTATTAGCCTTGCTAGTGGTCTGTCAATTTTGTTGATCTTTTCAAAAAACCAACTCCTGGATTCATTGATTTTTTGGAGGGTTTTTTGTGTCTCTATCTCCTTCAGTTCGGCTCTGATCTTAGTTATTTCTTGCCTTCTGCTAGCTTTTGAATGTGTTTGCTCTTGCCTCTCTAGTTCTTTTAATTGTGATGTTAGAGTGTCAATTTTAGATCTTTCCTGCTTTCTCTTGTGGGCATTTAGTGCTATAAATTTCCCTCTACACACTGCTTTAAATGTGTCCCAGAGATTCTGGTATGTTGTATCTTTGTTCTCATTGGTTTCAAAGAACATCTTTATTTCCGCTTTCATTTCGTTATGTACCCAGTAGTCATTCAGGAGCAGGTTGTTCAGTTTCCATGTAGTTGAGTGGTTTTGATTGAGTTTCTTAGTCCTGAGTTCTAGTTTGATTGCACTGTGGTCTGAGAGACAGTTTGTTATAATTTCTGTTCTTTTACATTTGCTGAGGAGTGCTTTACTTCCAATTATGTGGTCAATTTTGGAATAAGTGCAATGTGGTGCTGAGAAGAATGTATATTCTGTTGATTTGGGGTGGAGAGTTCTATAGATGTCTATTAGGTCCGCTTGGTGCAGAGATGAGTTCAATTCCTGGATATCCTTGTTAACTTTCTGTCTCGTTGATCTGTCTAATGTTGACAGCGGAGTGTTGAAGTCTCCCATTATTATTGTATGGGAGTCTAAGTCTCTTTGTAAGTCTCTAAGGACTTGCTTTATGAATCTGGGTGCTCCTGTATTGGGTGCATATATATTTAGGAGAGTTAGCTCTTCCTGTTGAATTGATCCCTTTACCATTATGTAATGGCCTTCTTTGTCTCTTTTGATCTTTGATGGTTTAAAGTCTGTTTTATCAGAGACAAGGATTGCAACCCCTGCTTTTTTTTGTTCTCCATTTGCTTGGTAGATCTTCCTCCATCCCTTTATTTTGAGCCTATGTATGTCTCTGCATGTGAGATGGGTCTCCTGAATACAGCAGACTGATGGGTCTTGACTCTTTATCCAGTTTGCCAGTCTGTGTCTTTTAATTGGAGCATTTAGTCCATTAACATTTAAGGTTAATATTGTTATGTGTGAACTTGATCCTGCCATTATGATATTAACTGGTTATTTTGCTCGTTAGTTGATGCAGTTTCTTCCTAGCCTCGATGGTCTTTACATTTTGGCATGTTTTTGTGATGGCTGGTACCGGTTGTTCCTTTCCATGTTTAGGGCTTCCTTCAGGGTCTCTTGTAAGGCAGGCCTGGTGGTGACAAAATCTCTAAGCATTTGCTTATCTGTAAAGGATTTTATTTCTCCTTCACTTATGAAACTTAGTTTGGCTGGATATGAAATTCTGGGTTTAAAATTCTTTTCTTTAAGAACGTTGAATATTGGCCCCCACTCTCTTCTGGCTTGTAGAGTTTCTGCTGAGAGATCTGCTGTTAGTCTGATGGGCTTCCCTTTGTGGGTAACCCGACCTTTCTCTATGGCTGCCCTTAAGATTTTTTCCTTCATTTCAACTTTGGTGAATCTGGCAATGATGTGTCTTGGAGTTGCTCTTCTGGAAGAGTATCTTTGTGGCGTTCTCTGTATTTCCTGAATTTGAATGTTGTCCTGCCCTACTAGGTTGGGGAAGTTCTCCTGGATGATATCCTGAAGAGTGTTTTCCAACTTGGTTCCATTTTCCCCCTCACTTTCAGGCACCCCAATCAGACGTAGATTTGGTCTTTTTACGTAATCCCATACTTCTTGCAGGCTTTGCTCATTTCTTTTTCTTCTTTTTTCTTTTGGTTTCTCTTCTCGCTTCATTTCATTCATTTGATCTTCAATCGCTGATACTCTTTCTTCCAGTTGATCGAGTCGGTTACTGAAGCTTGTGCATTTGTCACGTATTTCTCGTGTCATGGTTTTCATCTCTGTCATTTCGTTTATGATCTTCTCTGCATTAATTAGTCTAGCTGTCAATTCTTCCACTCTTTTTTCAAGATTTTTAGTTTCTTTGCGCTGGGTACGTAATTCCTCCTTTAGCTCTGATAAGTTTGATGGACTGAAGCCTTCTTCTCTCCTCTCGTCCAAGTCATTCTCTGACCAGCTTTGATCCGTTGCTGGCGATGGGCTGCGCTCCTTCGCAGGGGGAGATGCGCTCTTATTTTTTGAATTTCCAGCTTTTCTGCCCTGCTTCTTCCCCATCTTTGTGGTTTTATCTGTCTCTGGTCTTTGATGGTGGTGACGTACTGATGGGGTTTTGGTATAGGTGTCCTTCCTGTTTGATAGTTTTCCTTCTGACAGTCAGAAGGACTGTCTGTTGGTCTGTTGGAGATTGCTTGAGGTCCACTTCAGACCCTGTTTGCCTGGGTATCAGCAGCAGAGGTTGCCGAAGATAGAATATTGCTGAACAGCGAGTGTACCTGTCTGATTCTTCCTTTGGAAGTTTCCTCTCAGGGGTGTACTCCACCCTGTGAGGTGTGGGGTGTCAGACTGCCCCTAGTGGGGGATTTCTCCCAGCTAGGCTACTCAGGGGTCAGAGACACACCTGAGCAGGCAGTCTGTCCGTTCTCAGATCTCAACCTCCGTGTTGGGAGATCCACGGCTCTCCCCAAAGCTGTCAGACAGAGTCGTTCGCGTCTGCACCGGCTCCCGCTACTTCCCCTGTTGGTCTTCAGCTGTGCGCTGTCCCCAGAGGTGGAGACTACAGAGACAGGCAGGCTTCCTTGAGCTGCTGTGAGCTCCACCCAGTTTGAGCTTCCCAGCGGCTTTGTTTACCTACTTAAGCCTCAGCAATGGCGGGCGCCCCTCCCCCAGCCTTGCTGCTGCCTTGCGGATAGATCGCGGCAGACTGCTGTGTTAGCAGTGAGGGAGGCTTCGTGGGCGTGGGACCCTCCCGGCCAGGATTGGGATATATTCTCCTGGTGTGCCTGTATGCTTACAGCGCAGTATTGGGGTGGGAGTTACCCGATTTTCCAGGTGTTGTGTGTCTCAGTTCCCCTGGCTAGGAAAACGGATCCCCTTCCCCCTTGCGCTTCCAGGTGAGGCGATGCCTCGCCCTGCTTCAGCTCTCGCTGGTCAGGCTGCAGCAGCTGACCAGCACCGATTGTCCGGCACTCCCTAGTGAGATGACCCCAGTACCTCAGTTGAAAATGCAGAAATCACCGGTCTTCTGTGTCGCTCGCGCTGGGAGTTGGAGACTGGAGCTGTTCCTATTCGGCCATCTTGCTCCGCCCCCCCGTGATCTTGTTTCTTAATAAAATAAGTAACATGTGACCCAATTTAAGTAAAAAAATAATTACAGAGCCTACTTATAAGAAACACTCCTAAGTGTAACTTCACAGTCTTAATTTTGTGGAGAAATAGTTCTTAGCCTTAGATGCATTGTAGCATAAGGCATAACAGCCAAACAGACTTTCTGCAGGCTCCTTTTTTTAACTGTCTCTCTCTGCTGCCCAGACTGGAGTGCAGTAATGCGATCTCGGCTCACTGCAACCTATTCCTCCTGGGCTCAAGTGATCCTCCTGTCTTAGCCTCCCAAGTAGCTGGGACTACAAGCACATGCCACCATGCCCACCTGGCTAATTTTTTTTTTTTTTTTTTTTTTTTTTTTTTTTTTTTTTTGTAGAGACAGGGTTTCATCATCTTGTCCAGGCTGATCTCAAACTCCTGGGCTCAAGCGGTCCACCCACTGGCTTCCCAAAGTGCCGGGATTACAGGCGTGAGCCACCATGCCTGGCCACTATAAGCTAATTATTAATGTCCCCTTCCTGTACTTGAAGAATAACTAATGATAATAAGTATCTTTATGATGGTGAATTTCATCATTAGGTTGTTAGGTAAACAAACACTAATTCATCTAAGTAGAGAGAGTAAATTATGAAAAACATTTTACGTGTGAAAGTTCTTAACCATCTCTTATTGTAGAAAATTTCAAGATACACAAACATTTCAAACGTACGTATTTAGGTTGGTAATTGCGAAAACCGCGGTTACTTTTGCACCAACCTATAAAACAAGAGAGGATAGTACAGTGTATCCCGAGGACCCCTCACCCCCAGCTATAGCAATTATCAACTCACAGACACTCTTGCTTTATCAATACCTCTCTATACTTCCCCATATGCCTGGATTGTTTTGAAGAAAATCCCAAGCATCATCTATCTACAGTCATGCATCACTTAATGATGGGATATGTTCTGAGAAATGCATCCCTAATGACTTCATCCTTATATGAACATCATAGAGTGTACTTACACAACCTCAACAGTACAGCCTCTTACACACCTAGGGTATGTGGTATAGCCTATTGTTCCTAGGCTACAAACCTGTGCAGCCTGTTACTGTACTGAAAATTGTAGGCAATTGTAATACCGTGGTGACTATTTGTGTGTCTAAACATGGCTAAACATTAAAAAGATACAGTAAAATGCAGTATAAAAGATTAAAAAATGGTACATCTGGCCAGGCACGGTGGCTCACGCCTGTAATTCCAGCACTTTGGGAGGCCAAGGTGGATGGATCACCTGAGGTCAGGAGTTTAAAACCAGTCTGGCCAACGTGAAACCCCATCTCTACTAAAAGTACAAAAATTAGCCAGGTGTGGTGGTGGGCACCTTTAATCCCAGCTACTCAGGAGGCTGAGGCAGGAGAATAACTTGAACCCAGGAGGCAGAGGTTGCAGTGAGCCCAGATCACACCATTACACTCCAGCCTGTGTGACAAGAGCGAGACTCCATCTCAAAAAAAAAAAAAAAAGGTACACCTGCATAGGACACTTACCATAAATGGAGCTTAGAAGGCTGAAAGTTGCTCTGCATGAGTCAGTGAGTGAGTGCTGAGCAAATGTGAAGGCCCCAGACGTTACTGTACACTACCATATATTTATAAACACCACGCACTTAGGCTACACCAAATTTATTTTAAAAAATTTCTTTCTTTAATTATAAATTAACTTTAGATTACTGTAATGTTTTTACTTTATAAACTTAAAAAAATTGTTGATTCTTTTGTAATAATACTGACCTTAAAACACAAGCCTTTTATAGAGCTGTACAAAAATATTTTTCTTTATGTCCTTACCTTATTCTATAAGCTATTTTCTATTTTTTAAATTTGTTATTAAAAACTGTGACACAAACACATACATTAGCTTAGGCCTACACAGGGTCGGGATCACCGATATCACTGTTCTGCTTCCACATCCTGTCTCACTAGAAGGTCTTATGGGATTTATTAAACCAGGATTCAGTATAGGTGATAGGTCTCTTAAGTGTCTTTTAACATAAAATTTTCCCTTCCTTCTTTTATCTTGCAATTTAATTTTTTTTTTTTTTTTTTTTTTTTTGAAGCAGAGTCTCGCTCTGTCGCCCGGACTGGAGTGCAGTGTCCATCTTGCAATTTAATTTTTAAAGAAACCTGGTCATTTGTTTTATAGAATTTACACATTCTGTATTTGCTCACTGTAACCTTGATTAATGTGTTCTCCTGTCCTTTGTATTTCTTGTAATCTGACAGTTACATCTAAAAATTGACATGATGAAAGTTTGATTTTTTTTTTTCTTTGAGATGGAGTCTTGCTCTGTCACCCAGGCTGGAGTGCAATGGCGCGATCTTGACTCATTGCAACCCGGGTTCAAGCGATTCTCCTGCCTCAGCCTCCCAAGTAGCTGGGACTACAGACCCCTGCTACCATGCCCTGATAATGTTTGTATTTTTAGTAGAGATGGGGTTTTGCCATGTTAGCCAGGCTCACACTCCTGACCTCAGGTGATCCACAGTGCTGGGATTACAGGCGCCTGCCACCACGCCCAGCTGATGAAGGTTTGATATTTTGGTAAAAATTTCTCATGTTAAGGCCATATAATATCTAATGATCATAGGCTACAACCATTCTGTCATTAGATATTGATAACATGGTAATATGCTAATTCTACCATTTCTTCTTCATTTATTTTCTAAAATACTTCTCTAGAGGGAAACTCTCACTAATGACCTGAGTATCCTGAGGAAAAGTTTGTCCAGGAAAGGCTTGACTCTTTCCCTTTATTCATTAGGAACGTACAGATTTTCATGTACTTGATGTGTTACAATTCATCAGTGTTATTATTCTTTTTTTTTTTTTTTTTTTTGAGACAGAGTTTCACTCTTGTCGCCCAGACTGGAGTTCAATGGCGCGATCTCGGCTCACTGCAACCTCTGCCTCCTAGGTTCAAGCAATTCTTCTGCCTCAGCCTCCCAAAGTAGCTGGGATTACAGGTGCCCACCACCAGGCCCAGCTAATTTTTTTGTATTTTTGGTAAAGATGGGGTTTCACCATGTTGGCCAGGCTGGTCTCAAACTCCTGACTTCAGGTGATCCGCCTGCCTCGGCCTCCCAAAGTGTTGGGATGACAGGCGTGAACCACTGGGCCTGTGCAATGTTGTTATTCTTACAGAAGCTCAGACTGCCGCGTCTTTGCGCAGTGGGAGCTTCTTCAGTTTCATCCCTAAGTCCCTTGAACAACAGCCCAAAGTTAAAGATGTTTAATAACTCCTTGGCCTTCTGCTATAAAATGTTTCAGTCTCATCTTTTACATTTCCCCCCCCCCCCCCCCACAAACTTAGAATCCATTACTTCTCCAAGGAGTCCTGATTCCTTGCATTAGAAATGAGAAGCAGAGACCACAACCTGGGCAGGAAAGGTGCTCCTCACATCAAAATGGGCATTAGTTCTCAGCCTTTTCAGTGGACAGAATTAGAAATTATGTATTTTTAAAGCATTTATATTAATAATCTGTAATAATTTAGGGTATATGGTTTTACATAATTTCTTTGATTTTATGTCTGTATCTCTGGTTTTTAATTTTTTTTATGCTGAATGTCTTGATATTTAAAGACAAACTTATTTGATTCAAATTAATATGTATATACACATTAATTAGATTCAGAATAGCAGTACCAATATTATCACTAACAAATGAATAGAGAAAGTAGTTTAAGATATTTATGAAGTTTCTTTCTCAAACTATATCTCATCTGGTACAGTCAAGTCACTGTATTTTGAAGTCACTTGAAATAATCCTTTTCCATGTGGTTAAGCTGCTGACTTCATACATTCTTAAGTTCATTTGTTTAATTTGCTTTTTTATTTTGTAGGAATGACTTTTATTTTCATTTAATTTTGTTTTATAGTTTAAAATATCTACAGGTACCAGAGCCCAATCTGGAAAATAGACCCATTTCACCCTGGGGAATCTGGCTTCTCCCTCCCTTCTATCTAGGCCCCTCCCTCTCTCTCTCTATGTAACCATTTTATTTATTTTGTGGCTTATCTTTCTTTTTTTAATGTAAAGAAATATTTATATGTATCCGTGTTACTTTAAAGATAAATTTCAACACACTATATATACTTTTCTCCACCTCACTTTTTTCACTTAAAATAAAAATGAGGTGGAAAAAAGTATATATAGTGATACATAGTGTATAAAGTATATGCTGTAAAAGTATATAGTATTTCTATCTAGAAAATCACTCCATACCAATATGCAGTCATATGCTGCATAGCAGCATTTTGGTCAGTGACAGCGGTCCCATAAGATTTTAATACTGGTCGTGTGTGGGAGCTCACGCCGGTAATCCTTGCACTTTGGAAGGCTGAGGTGGGTGGATCATCTGAGGTCAGGAGTTTGAGACCAGCGTGGCCAGCATGATTAAACCCCATCTCTACGAAAAATACAAAAAATTAGCTGGGTGTAATGGCACGCGCTTGTAATCCCAGCTACTCGGGAGGTTGAGGCAGGAGAATCACTTGAACCCAGGAGACGGAGGTCGCAGTGAGCCAAGATTGCACTACTGCACTCCAGCCTGGGCAACGAGAACAAAACTCCATCTCAAAAAAAAAAAAAAAAAAAAAAAAAGATTTTAATACTGCATTTTTACTGCATCTTTTCTACATTTAGCTATGTTTGGATACACGAATACTTACCATTGTTTACGGTTGCCGACAGTATTCAGCACAGTAACATCCTCTACAGGTTTGTAGCCTGGGAGCAATAGGCTAGACCATATAGCCTAGGTGTGTAGGAGGCTATACCATCTAGGTTAGTGTGGGTGCACTCTATGATGTTTCCACAACAGAATCACCTAATGAAGCATTTCTCAGAACACATCCCTATCATTAAACTAGGCATAACTATAAGTAGATATTCATCATTCCTTTTAATATCTACCTAGTACTCCATTGTGGAAGCACACTACATTATTCAACTGGTCCTCCACTGATGAACATTTAGATTATTTCCAGTCTTTTGCTATTACAAATAATATTTCAATTTGCAGTCTTGTGCAGATGTATGTTTGTATTTTTGCCAGTATATTTGTAGGATAGATTTCTTTCTTTCTTTTTTAAGACAGAGTCTCGCTCTGTCACCCAGGCTGGAGTGCAATGGTGTGATCTCGGCTCACTGTAGCCTCTGCCTCCCAGGTTCAAGGGATTCTCCTGCCTCAGCCTCCCTAGTAGCTGAGACTACGGGCACGTGCCACCACACCCAGCTAATTTTGAATTTTTAGTAGAGACGGGGCTTTGCCATGTTGGCCAGGCTGGTCTCGAACTCCTGACCTCAGGTGATCCACCTGCCTCACCCTCCCAAAGTGCTGGGATTACAGGCATGAGCCACCATGCCTGGCCTTTGTGGGATAGATTTCTAGAAATTGGATTGCTGAGTCAAAGGGTAAATGAATATGTCATTTTACTAGACATTGCCAAATTCCTCTCCATAGCAGTTGTTATGTAGGTTTTATCAGTTTTCAAACTTGTAAAATTGAGGGTTAATAAAACTGTGCCAGAAATTTAAATTTGTTCAGATTTCTAATATAGAAATTAATTGCTTATATAAATATGCATATGTATGTATTATTAAACTCTTTCTTTACCTCCAGTTTTTCTGCCAAAAAATGCTACAGATTATGACAGGTATGTGGAGTAACAACATATGCTCAAAGGCTTTAACCAGATGCGGTCACTCTTCTAGGTAAACCCAACTGGTTCATCTTATAGACTGTCTTTAATATATCTAGACCAGATGCAGTGGCTCATGCTGTATCCCAGCACTTTGGGAGTCCAATGCAGGAAGATCGTTTGAGCCCAGGAATTTAAGGCTCCAGTGAACCATAATTAAACCACTGCACTCCAGCCTGGATGACAGAGTGAGAGATTGTATCTGAACAAGCCTCTCTACTATGATTAAAATAGTGTGAATTGCAATTATTTACCAGAAGCCTGAATAGGGTAATGTTTCCAAGGCTGTGGAGTCAGATAAGACCAGGGTTTGAACTCTGATCCTGCCAGTTGCTATGTCACTTTCTAAGGCCATTTCTTGATGGGAATGAAATGGGAATGATAATGCCCACCTCCTGGGATTACTGCTTAGTGAATGGCATGTTGTTAGATTATGATACAAAGCATTTAGCATGGTGCTTGATTTTTATTATTATTATTATACTTTAAATTCTGGGGTACATGTGCAGAACATGCAGGTTTGTTACATAGGTATACATGTGCCATGGTGGTTTGCTGCACCCATCAACCCGTCATCTACATTAGGTATTTCTCCTAATACTATCTCTCCCCTAGCCCCCCACCCCTTGACAGGCCCCAGTGTGTGATGTTCCCCTCCCTTTGTCCATGTGGTCTCTTTGTTCAACTCCTACTTACAAGTGAGAACATGCAGTGTTTGATTTTCCATTCTTGTGTTAATTTGCTGAGAATGATGGTTTCCAGCTTCATCCATTTCCCTACAAAGGACACACACTCATCCTTTTTATGGCTGCCTAGTATTCCATGGTGTATATGTGCCACATTTTCTTTATCCAGTCTATCACTGATGGACATTTGGGTTGCTTCCAAGTCTTTGCTATTGTGAACAGTGCTGCAATAAACATACGTGTGCATGTGTCTTTATAGTAGACTATAATCCTTTGGGTACGTATCCAGTAATGGGATCGCTGGGTCAAATGGTATTTCTAGTTCTAGATCCTTGAGGAATCGCCATGCTCTCTTCCACAATGGTTGAAATAATTTACACTCCCACCAACAGTGTAAAAGCGTTCTTATTTCCCCACATACTCTCCAGCATCTGTTGTTTCCTGACTTTTTAATGATTGTCACATAACTGGCGTGAGATAGAATCTCATTGTGGTTTTGATTTGCATTTCTCTAATGACCAGTGATGGCGAGCTTTTTTTCTTAAGTTTGTTGGCCGCATAAATATCTTCTTTTGAAAAGTATCTGTTCATATCCTTTGCCCACTTTTTGATGGGGTTGTTTTTTCTTGTAAATTTAAGTTCTTTGTAGATTCTGGATATTAGCCCTTTGTCAGATGGATAGATTGCAGAAATTTTCTCCCATTCTGTAGGTTGCCTGTTCAGTCTGATGATAGTTTATTTTACTGGCAGAAGCTCTTTAGTTTAATTGAGCCCATTTGTCTATTTTGGCTTTTGTTGCTATTGCTTTTGGTGTTTTAGTCATGAAGACTTTGCCCATGCCTATGTCCTGAATGGTATTGCCTAGGTTTTTTTTTTTTTTTAGGATTTTTTTGGTTTTAGGTCTTATGTTTAAGTCTTTAATCCATCTTGAGTTAATTTTTGTATAAGGTGTAAGGAAGGGGTCCAGTTTCAGTTTTCCGCATATGGCTAGCCAGTTTTCCTAACACCATTTATTAAATAGGGAATCCTTTCTCCATTGCTTGTTTTTGTCAGGTTAGTCAAATATTAGATGGTTGGAGATGTGTGGTGTTATTTCTGAAGCCTCTGTTCTGTTCCATTGGTCTATATATCTGTTTTGGTACCAGTACCATGCTGTTTTGGTTACTGGTAGTATAGTTTGAAGTCAGATAGCATGATGCCTCCAGCTTTGTTCTTTTTGCTTAAGATTGTCTTGGCTATTCAGGCTCTGTTTTGGTTCCACATAAAATTTAAAGTAGTTTATCCAATTCTGTGAAGAAAGTCAATGGTAGCTTGATGGGGATAGCACTGAATCTATAAATTACTTTGGGCAGTGTGGTCATTTTCACGATATTGATTCTTCCTATCCATGAGCGTGGAATATTTTCCCATTTGTTTGTGTCCTCTCTTATTTCCTTGAGCAGTGGTTTGTAGTTCTCCTTGAAGAGGTCCTTCACATCCCTTGTAAGTTGTATTCCTAGGTATTTTATTCTCTTTGTAGCAATTGTGAATGGGAGTTCATTCATGATTTGGCTCTCTGTTTGTCTGTTATTGGTGTATAGGAATGCTTGTGATTTTTGCAGATTGATTTTGTATCTTGAGACTTTGCTGAAGTTGCTTATCAGTTTAAGGAGATTTTGGGCTGAGGTGATGGGATTTTCTAAATATACAATCATGTAATTTGCAAACAGAGACAATTTGACTTCCTCTTTTCCTATTTGAATGCCCTTTATTTCTTTCTCGTGCCTAATTGCCCTGGCCAGAACGTCCAATACTGTGTTGAAGAGGAGTGGTGAGACAGGACATCCTTGTCTTATGCTAGTTTTCAAAGGGAATGCTTCCAGCTTTTCCCCATTCAGTGTGATATTGGCTGTGGGTTTCTCATAAATAGCTCTTATTATTTTGAAATATGTTCCATCAATATCTAGTTTATGGAGAGTTTTTAGCATGAATGGGTTGTTGAATTTTGTTGAAGGCCTTTTCTGCACCTATTGAGATATTTATGTGGTTTTTGTCATTGGTTCTGTTTATGTGATGGATTTCATTTATTGATATGTGTATGTTGAACCAGCCTTGCATCCCAGGGATGAAGTCGACTTGATCATGGTGGATAAGCTTTTTGATGTGCTGCTGGATTCTGTTTGCCAGTATTTTATTGAGGATTTTCACATCGATGTTCATCAGAGATATTGGCCTGAAATTTTCTTTTTTTGTTGTGTCTCTGCCAGGTTTTGGTATCAGGATGATGCTGGCCTCATAAAATGAGTTAGGGAGGAGTCCCTCTTTTTCTGTTGTTTGGAATAGTTTCAGAAGGACTGGTACCAGCTCCTCTGTGTACCTCTGGTAGAATTTGGCTGTGAATCCATCTGGGCCTGAACTTTTTTTGGTTGGTAGGCTATTAATTACTGCCTCAATTTCAGCATTTGTCATTAGTCTATTCAGAGATTCGACTTCTTCCTGGTTTAGTCTTGGGAGGGTTTATGTGTCCAGGAATTTATCCATTTCTTCTAGATTTTTTAGTTTATTTGTGTAGAGGTGTTTGTAGTATTCTCTGATAGTAGTTTGTATTTCTGTGGGAGCAGTGGTGATACCCCCTTTATCATTTTCATTGTGTCTATTTGATTCTTCTCTCTTTTCTTCTTTATTAGTCTGGCTAGCGATCTATCTATTTTGTTGATGTTTTCAGAAAAACAGCTTCTGGATTCATTGATTTTTTTGAAGGGTTTTTCGTGTCTCTATCTCCTTCAGTTCTGCTCTGATCTTAGTTATTTCTTGTCTTCTGCTAGCTTTTGAATTTTTTTGCTCTTGCTTCTCTCGTTCTTTTCATTGTGATGTTAGGGTGTCGATTTTAGATCTTTCCTGCTTTCTCTTCTGGGCATTTAGTGCTATAAATTTCTCTCTACACACTGCTTTAAATGTGTCTCAGAGATTCTGGTATGTTGTGTCTTTGTTCTCACTGGTTTCAAAGAA
Organism: Rhinopithecus roxellana; assembly: GCF_007565055.1. Classification (NCBI taxonomy): domain Eukaryota; kingdom Metazoa; phylum Chordata; class Mammalia; order Primates; family Cercopithecidae; genus Rhinopithecus; species Rhinopithecus roxellana. The sequence continues at coordinate 144,776,372 of NC_044551.1, forward strand.
CTTATTTATTTCTGGCATCATTTTGTTACGTACCCAGTAGTCATTCAGGACCAGGTTGTTCAGTTTCCATGTAGTTGAGCGATTCTGAGTGAGTTTCTTAATCCTGAGTTCTAATTTGATTGCACTGTACACTGAGAGACTGTTTGTTTTGATTTCCATTCTTTTGCATTTGCTGAGGAGTGTTTTACCTCCAATTATGTGGTCGATTTTAGAATAAGTGCTATGTCGTGCTGAGAAGAATGTATATTCTGTTCATTTGGGGTAGAGAGTTTTGTAGGTGTCTATTAAGTCTGCTTGGTCCAGAGCCGAGTTCAAGTTCTGAATATCCTTGTTAATTTTCTGTCTCATTGATCTGTCTAATATTGATAGTGGGGTTTTAAAGTCTCCCACTATTATTGTGTGGGAGTCTAAGTCTCTTTGTAAGTCTCTAAGAACTTTCTCTGTGAATCTGGGTGCTCCTCTATTGGGTTCATATATATTTAGGATAGTTACTCTTCTTGTTGAATTGATTCCTTTACCAATATGTAATGTCCTTCTTTGTCTCTTTTGGTCTTTGTTCGTTTAAAGTCTGTTTTATCAGAGACTAGGATGCAACCCTTGTTTTCTTTCTTTTTTTTTTTTTTTTGCTTTCCATTTGCTTGGTAAATATTCCTCCAGCCCTTTATTTTGAGCCTATGTGTGTCTTTGCACGTGAGATGGGTCTCCTGAATACAGCACGCTGCTGGGTCTTGACTCTTTATCCAATTTGCCAGTTTGTGTCTTTTAAGGGGAGCATTTAGCCCATTTACATATAAGGTTAATATTGTTAAGTGTGAATTTGATGCTGTCATTATGATGCTAGCTGATTGTTTTGCCTGTTAGTTGATGCAGTTTCTTCATAATGTTGATGGTCTTTATAATTTGATATGTTTTTGGAGTGGCTGGTACCGGTTGTTCCTTTCCATGTTTAGTGCTTCCTTCAAGAGCTCTTGTAAGGCAGCCCTGGTGGTGACAAAGTCTCTCAGCATTTGCTTGTCTGTAAAGGATTTTATTTCTCCTTCATTTATGAAGCTTAGTTTGGCTGGATATGAAATTCTGGGTTGAAAATTCTTTAAGAATGTTGAATATTGGCCCCCACTCTCTTCTGGCTTATAGGGTTTCTGCAGAGAGATCCGCTGTTATTCTGATGGGCTTCCCTTTGTGGGTAACCTGACCTTTCTCTCTGGCTATCCTTAACATTTTGTCCTTCATTTCAACCTTGGTGAATCTGACGATTATGTGTCTTAGGGTTGCTCTTCTCAAGAAGTACCTTTGTGGTGTTCTCTGTATTTCCTGAATTGGAATGTTGGGCTGTCTTGCTAGATTGGGGAAGTTCTCTTGGATAATATCCTGAAGAATGTTTTGCGACCTGGTTCCATTCTCCCTTTCACTTTCAGGTACACCAATCCAACGTAGATTTGGTCTTTTCACATAGTCCCATATTTCTTGAAGGCTTTGTTTGTTTATTTTCGTTCTTTTTTCTCTAATCTTGTCCTCATGCTTTATTTCATTAAGTTGATCTTCAATCTCTGATATCCTTTCTTCTGCTTGATTGATTCAGCTATTGATACTTGTGTATGCTTCATGAAGTTCTCATGCTGTGTTTCAGCTCCATCAGGTCATTTATATTCTTCTCTAAACTGGTTATTCTAGTTAGCAATTCCTCTAACCTTTTTTCAAGGTTCTTAGCTTCCTTGCCTTGGGTTAGAACATGCTCCTTTAGCTCGGAGGAGTTTGTTATTACCCACCTTCTGAAGCCTACTTCTGTCAGTTCATCAAACTCATTTTCCATCCAGTTTTTTTCCCTTCCTGGCAAGAAGTTGTGATCCTTTTGTAGAGAAGAGGCATTTTGGTTTTTGGAATTTTCAGCCTTTTTACACTGTTTTCTCCCCATCTTCATGGGTTTATCTACCTTTGGTCTTTGATGATGGTGACCTTCAGATGAGGTATCTGAGTGGACATCCTTTTTGTTGATGTTGATGCTATTCCTTTCTGTTTGTTAGTTTTCCTTCTGACAGGCCCCTCTGCTGCAGGTCTGCTGGAGTTTGCTGGAGGTCCACTCCAGACCCTGTTTGCCTGAGTATTCCCAGCAGAGGCTGCAGAACAGCAAAGATTCCTTCCTGTTTCTTCCTCTGGAAGCTTCATCCCATAGGGGCACCTGCCAGATGCCAGTCAGAGTTCTCCTGTATGAGGTGTCTGTCGGCCCCTACTGGGAGGTGTCTCCCAGTCAGGATATGCGGGGGTCTGGGACACACTTGAGGAGGCATTGTGTCCCTTATCAGAGCTCAAACGCTGTGCTGGGAGATCTGCTGCTCTCTCCAGAGCCATCAGGCAGGGACATTTAAGTCTGCTGAAGCTGAGCCCACAACTGCCCCTTCCCCCAGGTGCTCTGTCCCAGGGAGATGGGAGTTTTATCTTTAAGTCCCTGACTGGGGATGCTGCCTTTTTTTCAGAGATGCCCTGCCTAGAGAGGAGGAATCTAGAGAGGCAGTCTGGCCGGAGCAGCCTTGCTGAGCTGTGGTGGGCTCTGCTCACTTCGAACTTCCGGGTGGCTTTGTTTACACTGTAAGGGTAAAACTGCCTACTCAAGCCTCAGCAATAGTGGACGCCCCTCCCCTCACCAAGCTCGAGCGTCCCAGTTTGACCTCAGACTGCTGTGCTGGCAGCGAGAATTTCAAGCCAGTGGATCTTGGCTTGCTGGGCTCCATGAGCGTGGGACCTGCCAAGCCAGACCACTCAGCTCCCTGGCTTCAGCCCCCTTTCCAGGGGAATGAATGGTTTTGTCTTGCTGGTGTTCCAGGTACCACTGGGGTATGAAAAAAACACTCCTGCAGCTAGCTCGGTGTCTCCCCAAATGGCCACCCAGTTTTGTGCTTGAAACCCAGGGCCCTGATGGTGTAGACACCAGAGGGAATCTCCTGGTCTGCGGGTTGCAAAGACCATGTGAAAAGCTCAGTATCTGGGCTGGAGCGCACTGTTCCTCACAGCACAGTCCTTCACGGCTTCCCTTGGCTAGGGGAGGGAAATCCCCAGACCCCTTGCACTTCCCTGGTAAGGTGATGCCCCACCCTGCTTTGGCTCACCCTCCATGGGCTGCACCCACTGTCCAACCAATCTCAATGAGATGAACCAGGTACCTCAGTTGGAAATGCAGAAATCACCCCCTTCTGCATCGATCTCACTGATAGCTGCAGACTGGAACAGCTCCTATTCGGCCATCTTGCCAGCAAATCCCATGGTGTCTGATTTGCACACAACATTCAATAAAGAGTAGTCATTGTTATTAGTATGGCCACACTGAGAAACATTAAACTTCATTTAATTAATGACAGGGATTTTTATTGTTAATGAATTGTCGATAATTCCTTGGTAATCTTTTGGACTTTATCTGTTTACATCCCAGCATCCCAAAGAAAGATTGGTCTCCTTGAAGTCAGCAGTTTTGTCTTATTAATCACTGTGTCCTTTGACCTGGCTTAATGCCAGGACTACTCAGTAAAATGCCAGTTAACTCAGTAAGCATTAGTGAAATGTATAAGTTAGAAAAATAAATGATGTTTTTAGGAAGTTTGAATATGAAGAAAAGAAAAACATCTTGAGATATAATAGGTTTGAGAGAAAGATTTTAGAAAGAAGAAGCCTTGAGCATTGTCACAGACTGATGGAGAATTGGGGAAGAGGCAAAGATTGAAGGCAGAAAAGAGGACAGAGTTGATGAAGCAGAGCCAACAAGGGAGGGGACAGGGCCACGGGAGGATGGGACCAATGGCACAGGTAAAGAATGAGATTAGGTCTCAAGAGATTCCCTCTTTCCCTGAAAAGAAGAGCAAAGAGAAAGGTGCAAATGCAGTTTAACTTTGAAGTTAAGGCAGAAAAATCCAGGGGGCTTCTATTGGATAACCTCTTACCTTCTGCTAAGGGGAAGGGATTAGAGCTGACTGAAGGGCCTGAACACAAAAGTTTTGGAACAACGTCAGGTTACATGATCAAAGTGAGTAGACCACCTAGCATCATTAAGGGCCCATACAAACCAACTGAAGCTGATCAGTTTGCTTGCTTGCATTTTTGTATATTTGTGCATTTATGCATTAACTAACTTTTAAAAATAAATATCAGCTGTATAGATTTGCTGGTGTATTTGTCTTAACTTCTCTTGGGAAAACAGCTGCTGTATAGCCAGTATGTGCTGTAGATTTGGAGTCATGTCGCACACTATCTCTGCAGAGGTTCTTTTCTGTTTAAATATTGGTGGTCCACTAACACCATAAGTGTGGTTTACAGTAATCGGCCTTTGTTTTTAAGTGCTGTCTTTTTCCATTATCATTAACCTGAATTTCCCATGCATGAACATTATCAGCATGATAAGGTGGAACTGCTTTATGGCATGCATTTAAGTAATCTTTAAGTCTGATCTGAAATAAAATGTGCTAGAATTACTGAGTTTTTTTGTTTGTCTGTTTGTTTTTCCCTAGAGTTGGACAAGTTATAACCATCAGAGCAAAAGTTACTAGAGCATTCAGCACAAGCATGGAGGTAAGAGGCACCTTTTCAAAGGGCTACCTGTTGGTGCTCGTTTCTTCATTGTTTACAAAGGGTAGAGCAGGAGGCCTAGACTAATATTTGGAGTTAATGAGATTCTCTATTTCACAAGGCTCTGGAATGTATAGTCAGGTCACAGGTAAATAATAGGCAGCGGATGTTTCTGGTGTTTCCTAGCTAAAATTCAACATGGCCAGGCATAGTGGCTCACACCTATAATCCCAGCAATTTGGGAGGCTGAGGCAGGAGGATCACTTGAGGCCAGGAGTTCGAGACCAGCCTGGGCAACATAGCAAGACCCAATCTTTAAGAAGAAAAAAAAATTAGCCAGCACAGTGGTAAGTGCCTGTAGCCCTGCCTACTTGGGAGGCGGAGGTGGGTGGATTGCTTGAGCCTAGGAGTTTGAGGCTACGGTGAGCTATGATTGTGCCACTGCACTCCAGCCTGGGTGACATAGCAAGACTTTGTCTCTTAAGAAAAAAAAAAAAAAAAAAAAAAACTCACATTTCAACATGGTACAATACAGTATTTCTACATAGAAGGATATACAGAAAATAAACCTGCAAGAGAAAAGGACACTCTTAATTCTTTATAAAGTATAGATTTTATTTCTTAATCATGCTGACTCTACTATTATTCTATTTGCTCTCCATCCCCTCACCCTCTGATAGAAACTAGTCCCATGATTAACTAGTTTTTGAAAAGCAGGATAACTGGACTTTAGTAAGAAGGTAAATTTAGAAGATTTTTTTTCTGCATCCACTTGGTTTTCTTTTCTCTACCATTGTGAATACCGGATTCTCGGGAGCTCTTGAGATCTCTATTCAGGTTAAATTAGGAGGAAAGGCATTGCTGGATCTCATATTGCACCTTCCAGCTTGCTCAGGAGCCATCCTTCGATCTCTGGGCATGAAGACATGGAAGAGCTTGCATTCGTTTGCTAGGGCTGCCGTAACAAAGCACCACAGACCGGATGGCCTAAACACAGAAAAGTATTGTCCCATGGTTCTGGGAGCTAGAAGTCCTACATCAATATATGGGCAGGGCTGGTTTCTCTGAGGGCTGGAGGGATAATCTGTTCATGCTGCTTTCCTATTCTCCCATGGCTTTCTGTAGTCTTTGGTATTTCTTGGCTTCTGCTGCATCACCCGACCTCTGCCTTCATCTTCACATGTGTTCTCCTTGTGTGGGTGTCTGCTTCCAAATTTCCCGTTTTTATAAAGATATCAGTCATATTGGATTAGGGGCCTGCCCCACTGCAGTCTGGCCTCATCTTAACTAATTACATCTGCAACAGCACTATTTCCACATTTACATTCAAAGGTACTGGGGGTTAGGACATAAGAATTTGGAAGGGGGAACACAGTTCAACTGTAACAACTGTTTTGATAGTAACCATGCCCTTGGTGATGGCTTTACCCTGATGTGGTCACCTCTTTTTTTTATTTTTGTTTTTGTTTTTGAGATGGAGTCTCACTCTGTTGCCAGGCTGGAGTGCAATGGCAAGATCTCGGCTCACTGCAACCTCCGCCTCCCGGGTTCAAGCAATTCTCCTGCCTCGGCCTTCCGAGTAGCTGGGATTACAGGCGCCTGCCACCACTAATTTTTGTATTTTTAGTAGAGATAGGGTTTCACCATGTTGGCCAGGATAGTCTCGATCTTCTGACCTTGTGATCCGCCCGCCTCGGCCTCCCAAAGTGCTAGGATTGATCACAGGCATGAGCCACTGCACCTGGCTGATATATATGGTCACTTTCTAGCAGTATCCAAATAAACAGAATAAAAAGCACTTGAAGAAAGCAGAAAGGAAATGCTTGTGAAAAAAACAAGCTCTGTCAGCGAATGGTGTTTCTGGACGCTGTTTATTCAACTGCGGAGCTCTTAGCCTTTGCACACAGGAGCCTCTGGGCTTGGCCTGTCTCCTGAGGGCCACACATTCTCCTGATAGACAGTCCAAATATAGATAAAAGCTCCTTTTCATTTCTCCTTTTCCTCCTCTTCCTGAGACAGGCTAGAATTTCTAAAGGAGGCTTATCTAAAAGCTAAGAAAAGAAAAATAAAACCCAGTGAGTTTGAAACCACAGATTTCTGATGCTAGGGAAAGTAAACCCTAGCCTCCACTGACTTTCCAGGCCCAATCTGCCATGCAGAATCTTGTTCTCTTTCATCCTCTGCAAATTATGACCAGGCAGCCTCTAGATTTTGTCGTACTTTCTACCACCTGGTAGAAATTTTTTGGAATTTTTTTTTCCCCTAACTCTAGGATGCCAACTAAACATTTTTATTTTTACTTTTTCAAACTGGAAATGTCCTTTATGGTCATCCTGTTCAATTTCAGTTTCCTGCCACAACTGAGGCCAGCCCTCTGCTAATTTGTTGAGCAGAAATAAATGACTGGCTTCCCCCTGAATCCACAGCAAGCAGGAACTCTGCTCTGTGTCAAACCCACTTCCACGGGATTCTCAGACTCTATTGATCAGTCTCTTCCCTCTTCCCCGCTCTGGAAGGTGTGTGATGCGTTACTATTAATAGATTATATTGTCCCATTTGCACTAAAAGCACATTATATGAGGGTTTTTTTTTTTTTTTTTTTTTTTGGTCCTTAGAGCGTGTCTTTAAAAATCAGTTTTATTGAGACATAATTTACAACATTAAAATTCTCCCGTTTTAATTATACATTTTGCTGAGCTTTGACAAAGTTATACAGTTGGATCACCACCACTATAATATACAACGTTCCCATCACTACACGAAGCCCCCTATGCCCTTTGCAATCAGCTCCCTCACGTCCCAGCTTGTGACAACCACTCATTTACTTTAGGTCAGTACCCTTTTTTTTTTTTTTTTTTGCCCTTTACTATATTTTGTATAAATGGAATGATATAGCATATATATAATCATTTGTGTCTAGTTTATTTTACTTAGCATAATGTGTTTGATTTCTGTTATTGGTTATTATATTATTCTCATTCTATTAATTTTGGGTTTAATTTGCCTTTCTTTTTCTAGTGTCTTAAGATAGAATCTTGGGAAATTGAACTTTTCTTTTTTTTCAAATATAAGCATTTAAAATTGTAAAATTTTCCTCAATGTATTTCTTTACCTGCATCAAAATATGTCTTTTTTTCTTGTAAATTCTTCCCTGACCTCTGGTCTGTCTAGATGTGTGTTGTTTAATTTCCAAATCTCTGATGATTTTTCCAGACATATCTTTGTTTTTGATTTCTAATTTAATTCCTTTGCAGAGAGAGACCATAATTTTTATAATTTCAATTATTTTAAATTTGTTTAGACTTTTTTTTAATGACCCAAAATATGGACTATTATGGTGAATGTTCTATATGTACTTGAAAAGAATGTGTTGCTTATAGTCAATGAAGTATTCTGCAGATGTCAGTTAGCCTAAATTGTTTCATAGCATTGTTCAAGTCTTCTGTATTATTATCATTATTATTATTATTTTGAGATGGAGTCTTGAACTGTCTCCCAGGCTGGAGTGCAGTGGTGCGATCTTGGCTCCCTGCAACTTCCACCTCCCGGGTTCAAGTGATTCTCTTGCCTCAGCCTCCCGAATAGCTGGGATTACAAGTGTGCACCACCACACCCAGCTAATTTTTGTATTTTTAGTAGAGACGGGGTTTCACCATGTTCGCCAGGCTGGTCTTGAACTCCTGACCTCAGGTAATCCATTCACCTCAGCCTCCCAAAGTGCTGGGATTACAGGCGTGAGCCACTGTGCCCTGCCAGGATTCTTAACTCTTCTTAATGTTGTGACCCTTTTATCATTATGAAGTGTACCTTTTTATCTCTGGTTTTTGTTTTGAAATCTACTTTGTCTGATATTAATTTAGCCAGACAAGCTTTGTTTGGATTAATGTTTTTCCCCCATCATTTCTCTTTTAACCTGTCTTATTTGTATATGTAAGTGGGTTTCTTATAAACAGAATATATTTGGATGCTATTTTTTAATTTATTCTAACAATCTCTGCCTCCTACCTGGAGTATTTAAACTGTTTACATTAGATTATCTATATGGCAGAGTTGAAATCTATCATCTGGCTATCTGTCTTCTATTTCTTTCATCTGTTCTTTGTTTCTTCCTGTCCCCATCTTTTCCTACATTTTTTAAAGTGGAGTAATTTTTAGTAATCCATTTTATCTCCACTGTTGGTGTTTTAACTATACACATTTGTTTTGGTTTTAGTGTTTTTTCTCAGGTTTGCAATATGACTACTTAACTTATCTGAGACTACTTTCAAATAATGTAATATCCCTTTGAGTATAGAGTAATACCCTTATAACAGTATACACACTGCCCTTCCCATGTCCCAGCCTTTGTGTCATTATTGTCATACCTTTTACACGCACATATGTAGGAGGTAAACCCTACAATACATAGTTATTATGTATGTTTTAAACAGTCAATCATCTTTTTAAAATAATAAAAATGAAAAGAATGTAATATATATATATATATATATATATATATACCCTACATATTTGCCATTTCTGGTGTTCTTTATTCTTTTGTGTATTGTGTATCTCCAGATTTCTCCCTAGTGTCATTTTCCTTCTGTCTGAAGATATTCCTTTAGCATTTCTTTTTTCAGCTTTTGTGTAAAAATGTCTTTGTTTCATCTTCATATTTAAAAGATGTACATATTCGGTAGGTATAGAATTCTAGCCTGGCAGCAGAATTATGTAAATCATGATATGACTTGGGTTTTTTGAGCTACTGGATCTATGGATTTATAGTTTCAAAGAAATGTGGATTTTTTTCAGCTATTTTATCTTCAAACTTTTTTCCTGTCTTTTGTGCGCTCTCTCCTTTTGGACTTTAGAGTTTTAGACATCTTGTTAATGTTCCACAGGTCACTGATACTGTTCTTTTTTTTTTCTTTCAGTCTTCCTTTCTCTTCATGCTACATTCTGTGTAGCTTCTTTTGTCATCTTCAACTTCACTGACTTTTTCCCCTGCATTAACTAAACTGCTCTTAACCTTATCTGGTTTGTTTTTTATTTCAGATGTTATATATTTTTTATCTTAGAAAGTCCCACTTTGTTTTTTTATATTTTCCATTCTTTCCTTATTATTTTCATCTTTTCCTCTATATTGGGAGTCAGCAAACTATGGCCTATAGACCTGTTTTATGAATAAAATTTTTTTGGAGCACAGCTATACCCATTCATTTATGTTTTGTCTGTGTTGCTATCACAGTACATTGGCAGAGTTGAGTAGTGGCAGTACAGTCCATGTGACCATAAAACTTAAAATATTTACTATCTGGCCTTATCCTTTAAGAAGATGTTGCTGACTCCTGTTCCAAATCTCTGAGTTCATGGTGCCTATATTTAATTGTTGTTTAATTGTAATCTTTAATTAATTGTAATTAATCTTTAATTTAATTGTAATCTTTAATTTAATTGTAATCTTTTGTTGTCATTCCATCATTTCTGTTATCTGTTGTTTTATTTATATTACCTTTCACCTAACAATTTTCTTGCATCTAATAATTTTTATTCGATGCAAGCATTGTGAATTTTATATTGTTTAGTGCCGGCTTTTGTTATATTTCTTTAAAAAGAGTGTCAGACTTTTCCTGGCAGGAAGATGTTGTTACTTGCAGATTGGTTTGAGCTTTTAAAGATCTGTTTTAGGGCCGGGCGCAGTGGCTCCAGCCTGTAATCCCAGCACTTCAGGAGGCCGAGACGGGCGGATCCCTAGGTCAGGAGATCGAGACCATCCTTGCTAACCCGGTGAAACCCCGTCTCTACTAAAAAATACAAAAAAAATTAGCCGGGCGAGGTGGCGGGCGCCTGTAGTCCCAGCTACTCCCGAGGCTGAGGCAGGAGAATGGCGTAAACCCGGGAGGCGGAGCTTGCAGTGAGCTGAGATCCAGCCACTGCACTCCAGCCTGGGCGACAGAGCAAGACTCCGTCTCAAAAAGAAAAAAAAAAGAAAAAAAAAAAGATCTGTTTTAAACTCTTCTATGGAAGATTTAGAATACTCTACTCTACGGCTACTTTAGACCCTCTTCTAGGTTGGGATCTTCTGTTATCTCTATGAAGCTGTTCTATCTTCAGTGAAATCTGGCTGGAGAGAACTCAAAAGATCCCCAGCTGTGTGTGAGTTCTTGGAATTGTCCATGTTACAGTTTCCCAGGAACTGCTTGTTCCTCAGAAGCTGTTCTTGTCTGGCCTTGTGGGGTTTCACCGTGTATATAGTCCAGTTAGTATCAACTCAAAGACTCACATTCGTATTTCTGGAATTCTTTCTTTTCTTTAGCTTACTTCTCTGGTACTCTACCCCACGAATTTTAGCTCCATTCAATTGAGCAGAGTTAGGTTTTCCTTCCCTAACCTAACTGTAAATTACCTTTAGCCTGAGAACCTGGGAACGCAGTGCTCCTCTCATTGTTTTTCCCGCCTTGGGGATCACAGTCCTGTGTTGCCTATTTTTGTAGGTGTGAAAATAGATGCTTCCTGTATTTTGTCCAGTTTTCTAGTTGTTTTCACAGAATGTAACTCCAATCTTACCTAATCTCTTATAACACAATGAAATTCTCCCTGGCATATGTTTTTGAAACATTCGGTTATCACATATAACTAAGTTAACTGTTCTAGTAGAAGATAGTGTTTAGAACTTATTTTAACACTCCAGAATTGTTGTTTTGTTTTTACTGTTAGATATTTTATTTTATTTTTCATTTGTCCATTTCTCTAAAAACAGAAAGCTGTATGGGATTGAGGGTTGAGAGAGTTGGGAATAGATAGTTTAATTTTGGCTAATCACCATCTAGTTAATTTAGGATTTACCATGTAAATACTAATTTGCATTTATGAGTTGAGTGACTTAAAATGAGTCATAGATTATTGATTATTCTTTTTACATGGTGTACATGGTAAAGATACAGATACAGATATTCTTCATTGTCGACAACACAGTGCTGAGCTGTGCCTGAGATCGCTCATTATTTTCAGAAGATAACATTATTCATCTGAAACATTTGGGAAAAGGTTTATTAGCCAGAATCTAAAGACAAGTCTCGGAGTTTACCAACACTTCTGCAAAGTGCCATCCTGAGGACCAAGCTTCAGAGCTCTTCACACAGGGGGAAATCTAGCCCATTGTAGTATCAACATAAAGTGTCTCAGCTACCTTCTTATTACTCCTGAACAGTTAATCACAGAAACAAAGCTGTAAATACATGATGCAATTCTGTCCAGGTTAGCTTGGTCCTAGGAGAAACCCTGAGAGTATGCTGCCTAGAGACATTTTAAAAAAGAAAAAAAGCTCTGAGGCTAAAGGCTAAAAAAAGTTCTGGTACATCTCTCTAGTGGTTTTATAAGGCAGTCACCAATATCTTGTTTTCAAAAGCATATTTAGTAATAATGAAGTTTAAAAGAGCTTATCATATAATGTCAAATTTTTAAAAATTGGAACAGGCCAGGTGCAATGACTCACCCCTGTAATCCCAGCACTTTGGGAGGCCGAGGTGGGTGGATCATAAGGTCAAGAGGTTGAGACCATCCTGGCCAACATGGTGAAATCTTGTCTCTACTAAAAATACAAAAAATTAGCTGGGTGTAGTGCCGCGTGCCTGTAGTCCCAGCTACGACAGAGGCTGAGGCAGGAGAATGGCTTGAACCCGGGAGGCGGAGCTTGCAGTGAGCCGAGATCGTGCCACTGCACTCCAGCCTGGGTGACAGAGCGAGACTCTGTCTCAAAACAAAACAAAACAAAATCAGAACATAAAACTGTAAATACATTACAATAATTTTATATACACATGCATATATACACATATTTCATGTCATATGTATATAATATGAAATGTGTGTATATATTATGTAATATATATGTGTATTATGTGATATGTATGTGTATATATTATATATAATATACATTTATATATCATATATGATATATAAATATAAAAAGCTAGAAGAAAATTCACCTAAAATTTAATAATTATTATCTCTGGGTGATGGGATTACTGATAATATATACTCTGGATAGTCAGATTCCACAAATTTTACATGATAAATAATTTTCATAATCAGAAAAAGTTAATTGTCCAATGTTATAGAACATCATTGAAAGAATTCTATTGCTTAAAAATAAATTAAAATTCTGGTTTCATTTTTAAAATGAAAGAGAGTGATGGTGCGTACATATGACTACATTTTGAATGCTGAAATCTGAACTGTTTCTGGATGGCCAAGAGTGTATTTATTTATCTTTTTTTCATCGTAGATCAGTATCAAGGTCATGGTACAGGACATGCTCACTGGCATTGAGAAGCTTGTTAGTGTGGCTTTCTCCACATTTGTAGCCAAACCAGTTGGAAAAGAAAAGGTAAATTTTGTATGTGAAGATGTATCTAGCATGTAATTCAGGGACATAGTAACAATTGCATCAGAATGTTATAGAAAAAAATGACATTTCTTCTTTCCATGAGATATACTTTCCCAAGATTTATTATTCACCAATATTTATTGTAAAAGTTATCATTCTGTGGTAACATCAGAGGAACAGGAACTTTAGAGAAAAGTACCTTAGAGAAAAGACGATATAGAAAGTTTGTAAAATACAAAAAATATTCCACATTGTTTTAAATGATCTGAAGGTCATATCAGTTTCTTTAAAATACTGCCTACTGGTTTAGTGCTTTTCATTTGTGGCCATATAACTCAAAATTGAGTTAAAATAAAATCTTTTTTAAAAAAATCAAGAGCAATTTAGCAAGCAGTTGCATGTTATAGATTAACCATTGTTAATACCTGAAGGAAAATTGTCAACATTGCTGAGTTATTGAAGTTTGAAAATAAGCTTCTGGGCATGTGGGGTGAAAACACCCTCCGAAGCGATACTTTGGCCTGGTGAGTGTCCCTAGCCAGCTGCCCGGCCACGACCCAGATCCACTCATCTAGAGGCTGCTGGGGATTTGCTCCTTATAATTTCTTGGCTTTTTTTTTTTTCAGTGTCAGGGTGCCTGGAGGAGGGTCCCGTTTAGTCTAAACACTGTGATAATTCAATCTAGAATATGAGTCTTTCACTCCAAGGATCATCCCAGAGCTAGACACAGTGGCTTCTCCTAGCCCTACTCTGAAGCAAGGAGAGGTCCTTCTCTGTCTCTTTGTCTGAAGCCTTCTTCAGACGGCCTCCCACTTTAAAGCCAGACAGATGTTTCCACTGTACCCAGGAGAGGTGGTGGCAGAACCACACTCACCAGCTCCTCTTCCTCATGTGAGCCAGGAGGCATAGAGATGGGCTAGGGCTGAGTTGGATCATCATAGTGCCAATGGCAGGTGTCCCTGCAGAGCTTTTTACCTGGGGCACTTCTCCCACTCTTAGTCTTTTGTTTTTGAGCAGAGTCTCACTCTGTCACCCAGGCTGGAGTGCAGTGGCACAATCTCAGCTCACTGCAACCTCCACCTCCCAGGTTCAAGCGAGTCACCTGCCTCAGCCTCCCAAGTAGCTGGGATTACAGGCTCCCACCACCGTGCCTGGCTAATTTTTCTTTTTTTTTTTTTTTTTTTTTTTTTTGTATTTTTAGTAGAGATGGGGTTTCACCATGTTGGTCAGGCTGGTCTGCCCGCCTTGACCTCCCAAAGTTCTGAGGTGTGAGCCATGGCACCTGGCCTCCACTCTCAGTTAACATTAAACACGTTGCAAGGCAAATTCATATTGCCCAAGGGTGTTGTTTTTCAAGTGGAAGTTCATATCAGCTAATTCTATTTGTTTAAATGCAGTTTTCTGGGCCATATCATGGACCTACTGAATTAGAATCACTAGCGTGGAATCTTGGATCTGTACTTTGCCAAAGCATCCCACAGAGCCTGTGTTCACTAAAATCTGAGACACTGAGATAGTCTTCCCAACCATTGTTTTTCCTGGCATCCCCACAAATCTCCAGACTTTTGGAAATGAGAGAATATGAGATGGGTGCAGGTGCCCGTATCTGAGAGCAAGTGACAAAGGAACGCACCTTGCCATCCCATTCCTTTGCATGGAGCAGCAGAGGAAGACGGTCATTTTCCCCCTCCAGCCTCAGACTTCTCACTCCAACTTCATGGATGTATGGAATAAGAATATAATAGTTGGCCGAGCATGGTAGCTCATGCCTGTAATCCCAGCACTTTGGGAGGCCGAGGCGGGTGGATCACCTAAGGTCAGAAGTTCAAGACCAGCCTGGCGCCAAAATGCAGAAACCCCCCTCTCCAAAAATACAAAAATTAACTGGGCATGGTGGTGCATGCCTATAATTCCAGCTACTTGGGAGGCTGAGGCAGGAGAATTGCTAGAACCCAGGAGGCAGAGGTTGCAGTGAGCCGAGATTGCTCCATTACACTCCAGCCTGGGCAGCAAAAGCAAAACTCCGTCTCTAAAAAAAAAAAAAAGAATAGAATAGTAACATTTCAGTCCAATCTCTCTTGAGACTGGAGAACTGGTTTCTGAAAGTGGAAAGTCAGATCCATTATGGTGCTAGTATAATTGATTGGTTCAGATAATCTTAATTGTAAAGCACCTTTCCAGACTAACTTATTTCCTAGTTGCTAATATGCTGGTTCAGTAGCTCATCACAAAGAGACCCATGAAAAATCAGTGGTTTGGTTTGAACCCATAGGACTACCTGAATCACTGTTCACAGTGAGTTTATTTTAGGATGAAATTGGTTCAAAGCATAATGTAGGCTGATTAAAAAACAAAGAAGAAATTGGCAATGATTAACCAGACTTAGTTTAACAATTGCACAGGCCAGATCATTGAAGGGACGTGCAAGACTCCACAGGGTACACTCATGCAAAGCCTTACTAAGCTAAAGCAGATGGTGCAGTGGGAGAAAGCAAGCACAGGCCAGCCTCAGAGAGGGTTGAGGCCTCCAGGCACAGCCATGCCTCAGGGGCCTTAGTCACACAAGATGTACTTCTGCGGAGTAGGATCACCAAAACATACGCAAGGTATCTTGGTTTCAGGAGAACCAACACACAAGTTTACCAAGCAGTCTTGTATACCCTGCTAGTCACACAACTAAAACAACACTGCAAAAATTGTTAAATCATGCTGGGTGCAGTGTCTCACACTTATAATTACAGTGCTTTGGGAGGCTGAGAAGGAAAGATTGCTTGAGGCCAGGATTTTGAGACCAGCCTGGGCAACATAGTGAGCCCTCATCTCTACAAAAAATAAAAAAAAAAATAAAAATAAATTAGACAGGCATAGTGACGCTTGCCTGCAGTCCTACTGGGAGGATCCCTTGAGCTGGGATTTTGAGGTTACAGGAAAGTATGATTACACCACTATGCTCCAGATTACACACAGTGCAACAGAGTTTCAAAAAAAAAGAAAAAAAAAAAGGAGTTAAACCAGTGCATGCCATCAATCTACACATGCCTAATCAAACTCCACAAGGTAGTCCAGGGGAGTTTTGGACTTTAAGCAGCATATTATAAATCACTAGCTTATTTTTTTTTCTTTTTTTTGAGATGGAGTCTCACTCTGTCTCCCAGGCTGGAGTGCAGTGGCATGATCTTGGCTCACTGCAACCTCCTTTTCCTGGGTTCAAGCGATTCTTATGCCTCAGCCTCCTAAGTAACTGGGATTACAGATGTGCTCCACTATACCCTGTTACTTTTTGTATTTTTAGTACAGACAGTGTTTCACCATGTTGTCCAGGTGCAGTGGCTCACACCTATAATCTTGAACACCTGATCTCAAGTGACTTGCCCGCCTCAGCCCCCGCAAAGTGCTGGGATAACAGGTGTGAGCCCCCACACCCAGGGATCACTAGCTTATTTCATCCTTATCTTGGTCAAGGGTCAATACCAGACTTTGAGAATCTTGGAAATAAGCATGGAGCTACCCCAGTCCAGCTTCAAGGTCACCCTTCCTTCTACACACAGGGTCAGCAGAGGACATTTATGTAAGAATTTGAGCTCTTGGTTCTGTTGCCTCATATTTCCAGGTTTCTGGAGGTTGGTGAAAGCTTTATTCCCACATATTGATTTTTTTGTTTTGCTTGTTAGATAATGTTTTCACCATGTAATGAAATTTCCAAATTGGGAATACCTCATAGTATAAGATAGCTTTCTCTAGAACATCTTTATTCCCTCTCTTTGCTTTCTTAATTTTGCAAAAGACAGGAAACATTTAGATTTCAGTGGAGTCAAAGGCCCCCTCCTCATTCATCGATTTGAATACTTTCTTATTTTGTAGTTCTGTTGAAAAATTTTAAAATCAGGGAACATTAATCGAGAGAACATTTTAAAACACATATCTTATTGCATGAAGAAATAATTAAGCCTGTGTTGATTTTTTTAGTTTAAAAATAATTTAAGAAAAAATTTAGTCATAACATATTTAGTGAAAACACTCATAAAAGCTCTATTTACTTGAGTTAGAGAACCGTGTAGCATATCATTTGTTTTTGCAAAATTCATGCTGTGCTTTTATAATTTAACAAGGCAATAAAAGATAAATGCTTTTCTTTCTCTAGATTCATTTAAAACCAGTCACACTTCTAACTGAACAAGATCATGTGGAACATAATCTGGCTGCTGAGAGAAGGAAAGTTCGATTACAACATGAAGATATCTTTAACAATTTAATGAAGGAAAGTAGCAAGTTTGATGGTCAGTAAATCCACTTATAAGAACTTTAATTCTATGACTGTGACAGGCAAAGGAGTCTTTTGTTAGAGCACACTTATTTTCATCTTATTATTACCCTTCAATCCTGATGACACTAGGTATCTTTTCCAACAAACCTGGTGACTAGAGGAGGAAGGGCCTGGCCATTGAGAATGTAACTGCTGACACCTAACGCCTCTTTAAATTGGAAGATCTCCAGGAGAGGAGATGGGGAAAAAGAGTGACAGGGACCAGGCAGTCATTAGTAAGCATGTGTTCGCTAATGATGGCTGAAAGAAGGGTTGATGACAATGCCATACTTTGATACGGTGCTTCGTGGCCTACTAAGCAGTTTCTCATCCACAGTTTCATAGGAGCTGCATGTAATCTCAACAGAGCAGGAAGCTGCAACTCTGAGCAGGAAAGAAACTTGCTAAGGATCATATGGGATATGAGCAGAGGCTGTAAGATCCTGCTCCTGTTGCCTGGTACTTTCCACAATCACCCTGTGTTTTATGAGCCATACTTCCTTAGTTCTCTGGTAGTGATTTCCTGGGCTCTTTGATGCCTCCTGGAGCCAGACTGGTGGGGAAAGGCAGAGCACCGCCCCTGCCCTCCTCTGCCCTTTCTTTTTGTCTGACTCCATCTCCTGAAGCCCCAGGGGATGCCAGTGGAGAGCACAATGAGGGAGGGGAGGAAGTGGAGTGAGCCTGCCCAGGTCCCACAAGCTGACCACTGCCAGGAGGGCAGAAGGTTCAGCACCTCTTGGCTCCAAAGGAAGGCACAGGAAGAAGAGGGAGGAAAGGAGAGGACAAGAACATGTCAGAATAAGGATGTCAAAAGAGAAGGAGAAAGAGTGCATAGAAATGCCAGAGGAAAGAGAGAGGTAGCAGCCAGTGTGGCAGAAGTGCAGAGCCTTTATTCTGCCCCAGGTGATATCCTGGGACCACCCCACAGAAGACTTCCGGGTTAAAAAAGAGATTTTTCAAAGGTTTCTACTCATTGCTGACCTTTCAAAGGTCAATACCCATTACCAACTTTGTTTGCTTTTTGGATTTTTCTTTGAGACAGAGTTTCGCTCTTGTTGCCCAGGCTGGAGTGCAATGGTGCGAACTTGGCTCACTACAACTTCTGCCTCCCAGTTTCAAGCAATTTTCCTGCCTCAGCCTCCCTAGTAGCTGGGATTACAGGTGCCTGCCACCACGCCCAGCTAATTTTGTATTTTTAATAGAGACAGGGTTTTGCCATGTTGACCAGGCTGGTCTTCAACTCCTGACCTCAGGTGATCCGCCCGCCTCAGCCTCCCAAAGCGCTGGGATTATAGGCATGAGCCACTGTGTCCAGCCCAGACTGAATTATTTTTAAGGAAATGAAGACTTCATCATTAAATGACAGTGTTAAGAAGAGCAAGTCTCTGTTTGTAAAGCTGGTCTCAGCACCAAAATACATTTCAAATGCATTTTGCTCAAGTAATGAAATAGCTGAACCGAGAGAACAACCCTAAGGCAGATGAGACAACCATTAATAAAAACCAAAACCTGCTGTCTCCTCATCCCTAAAATCCCAAGGAAGAATGAAATGACAGATAAAATACTTACTAATGGGCAAACCCGTACTATGCATGACAAGTAAATCTCTTAGGACATCTTAGGAAAACTCAAGCATTTAACACAGTTTTTAATAAGTATATGCAGTTCCCCTAGTTTCACTGGTCTTCCTTTCTGCAGCTATGTCTTTTAAGAAAAGCTTTCTGTCCTCGTTGAAATTACACTACCTGAGTTCATAAGGAGAAAGTAGAAATAAGTCACTAAACAACCAGAAGTCTGACTGACAATGTCAAAATACAGTTCTTCTTTTTTTTCTTTTTCCTTTTTTTTTGAGATGGGGTCTCACTCTGTCACCCAGGCTGGAGTGCAGTAGCACAATCTCGGCTCACTGCAACCTCTGCCTCCCAGGTTCACGCGATTCTCCTGCCTCAGCCTCCAGAGTAGCTGGGACTACAGGCATGCACCACCACACCCAGCTAATTTTTGTGTTTTTAGTAGAGACGAGTTTTCACCACATTGGCCAGGCTGGTCTTGAGCTCCTGACCTCAGGTTTTCCACCTGCCTTGGCTTCCCAAAGTGCTGGGATTACAGGTGTGAGTCACCGCACCCGGCAAGAAACAGTTCTTTTGAAATCTGTGCATGTTTATCCAGAGATTCTTACAAGAACTGCTTCCATCCTCTCCAAGTCATCCCTCATCTGAATCACATGTCTCAAGGTCATTCTCCACCCTTTTACCAGAAACTCTCTAGATCAAGCTGCTCCCCACCAGGAAGAGGGTGACCCTGTGATGCGTGAGGTGCTGGCCAGTCTGCCCCGGTGCCTGCTGGATGGAGTGTGTGTGTGTGCTTGTGGATAAAATCACTCATAGTCATTTAGGTGGAAGGACTCCTTTCCTCTCAGCAGAAAGGAAAGACTACCAACTGACTGGTAGTTCTTTCCAACAATTCTGTATGAAATGCCTGTCATGTGCCAGGAACCTGTTTGCCACTAGAGGTATAAAGATGAAAAATACAGGGTCTTTGCTCCTGAGAATCTTGTAGTTTAGTGCTGGAGACAGACATACTTAATAGTTTCTAAGTAATATAGTAAGTGAACAGAGAGCTGTAGACTCTAAGTAACGTGGGAGCCCAGAGGAAGTGCCCTTGGGTGTTCACGAGAGACTTGCTGGACGAGGGGCTATGAGAAGAAAGTTGGGAAGGCGAGGAAGCACGTAGCAGTGAGTGTGAAGACGCGGAGGCATGGACCAGGACGCTGTGTGCTGGGAAGCCACCAACACAAGAGTATTGCTAGAGAGAAAATGCAAGGTAGAGGGAGGCAGGAGAGGAAGAAAGTCGGATTGTGTCACAGAGGTTCCCTGGGCCATGCTGAGAAGCTTGTCCTTTCTTCTGTTCTTGATGGGAGCCATTGAAGGATTTTGAGCAGGGTTGGGGCATGACCGGGTTTGCACTTAATATGGTCACTCTGGCTAGAGGGAGAGAGACCAGGGGAGAGGTGAGGGTTGCCTAAGCCAGGCAGTAATAGTGGGGAGAGACAGGAGGGAAAGAGTTTAAAAATATACGCGAGGTCACACCAATAAAATAGGATCACTGCTTCGCTGTGGGGAGAAGAGTGAGGAAGAAGGAGCACAGGCTGACTCCTGGGTGTCTGCTTGGAGCAGTTGGTTAGCAGTTGTGCCATGAACTGAGATCATGGATCTGAGGGGCAGGGAAGGGCAACTTTTAGGAGGTAGATGATGCATTCAGTTTTAGGCATGTGGAGTCTGACATGCCTGTGGACATCCAAAAGGAAGAGACCACAGCTGGGGAGATTCCATCTGAGAGACAGCCGCTTAAAGAAGTAGTTCAAATGAAGACAGCCTGCAGCGCACAGGGTGCTGGGCCAAGAATGGAACCTGCGGCGCACAGGCATCTAAGAGAGGATCCAGGAAGACAAACCTACCAAGGAGACCTGGAGGGATTAATCAGAGGGGCGCAGGGAGAGCTGGAGAGAGCAGTGTCACACGCCAAGGGAGTAGAGTTACAAGAAGAAATAGTGGTCAACTGCGTTCCAGGAAGTGAGGAATAAAACCTGTCTACTGGACTGGGAATCAGGAAGGCACTGGTGACATCGGCAAGTGTGGAGTTAGAAGAAGTGTGGGAGACATTTGGATATCCTTAATTATTTAGAGGAATAATGGGATGAGGGACAGTTTACCATAACCTTTATGTCATATGCACAGGCCCAAGTAAACACTTCTGTCACCGCTTGTTAGAAGCATGTGTACAAGGATGCGGGGGGTGAGGAGGGAAGTGGAGCTGGGAGTCTCCTGGCCCCGATAGCCCACGTGTCATCTGTTGCAGGACATGTGGACAGTGAGGGACACAGTGGCCATCGCAGCTCTTGGAGCAGCTTGGCTAGTTCAGAGCCTTTGCTTTTGTGGAAAACTGATACATTGTGTCCCTCAGCAGCATTAGCATGTGGCAGGACCTCACTTCCCTCAAGGTGTTTTCCTTCACTCTAGCCATCTGAGGTGGAGCTTGCTCCTCTCTGACCTCTGGACCCAGCCCCACAGGAAGCAGGAGGCTTCCATCAGCCCACTCACCCCAAACCATCCACCCTGGAGAGAGCCGCCTCCTTCCACCGGACTTACTCCTAAAGGCGAATTGCTAGGATCTGGGCCTATGCATTGCCTCATCTTTCTCTCATAGTCAGTGGTTGCCCCAGCACAAAGCTGCTCTTTTTATTTTCTTATCCAGTACTTTCCTTATCCAGGTCTGTAAGCAAGTCCTCTGACTTTGCAGAACCATCCTTCTGCTCTCTGTCTTCGTGAGTTCAATCGTTTTGATTTTTAGATTCCACAAATAGGTGAGAACATGCGATGTTTGTCTTTCTGTGCCTTACTTCTTTTGCTTGACATAATGACCTCAGTTCCATCCATGTTGTTGCAAATGACAGGATCTCCTTCTGTGTTATGCTGAATAGTACTGTAACAGGT
Organism: Rhinopithecus roxellana; assembly: GCF_007565055.1. Lineage (NCBI taxonomy): Eukaryota > Metazoa > Chordata > Mammalia > Primates > Cercopithecidae > Rhinopithecus > Rhinopithecus roxellana. The sequence continues at coordinate 144,798,084 of NC_044551.1, forward strand.
CTATAACCAAAACCTCTGACTTTACTTTTCTCAGCTTGCTGAGGCAATGTAAATAATAAACAAAAGGAGAACTGTAAATGGGAATAATAAAGGTACTTACATAATGGGTTTATGGGAGCATTAAATGAGTTAATATAGAAAGTGTCAGGCATGCAGAAAGTGCTGTCATTTGTATTATTGTTTGAGAGGTCCCCACCACAGGAGGAATTAGGGCCAATAGTTAAAGACAGATACTTCACAGGAACTTTACTGTGAAGGATGAAAGAAATAGCCTGGAGCTACAGGAGACCCTCAAAGTCAAGGGGCATTGTTTTTCTGGCTAGGAGAAATTTGGTCATGGTTCCAGGCTGATCAAGATGACTGATGAGGCCTGGCGGTGGCTCATGCCTATAATCTCAGCACTTTGGGAGGCCAAGGTAGGCAGATCACTTGAGATCAGGAGTTTGAGACCATGGTGAAACCCTGTCTCTACTAAAAACACAAAACTTAGCTGTGCATGGTGGTGCACTCCTATAATCCCAGCTACTCAGGAGACTGAGGCAAGAGAATTGCTTGAACCCAAGAGGCGGAGTTTACAGTGAACCGAGATCGCACCACTGTAGTCCAGCCTAGGCCACAGAGCCAGATTCTGACTCAAAAAACAAACAACAACAACAAAAAAACCCAGATAATTGATAATAATTACTGAGGAAGAAGTTAATTATAAGAGGAAGAGATAATTCATGTCAAATTTGCACTTTAGACCCTGGGAAATTGTTATGTTTTTGTCTTGGAGGAATGGGGATCTCTGCTACCCTGAGCTCCCTTGCGAGGGTCCGTCTATTGGGAAGGGTTGCTAGGATGATGACTGAAGCTGTCTTCACACCCCCCTCAAGGTAACATGAGCCAGGTAAACATAGGTGGCTGCACTGGCTTCTTCTGGTATTATACAAGTTGCACTAATAAGTGAAATCAGCAGCAAACAATTTGTCTGCACAACACTAACAGTACTTTGAGTACTGGAGATTGTCTAAATTAGTAACAGGCACACATGACAGGCATTCAAATACAGAGATAAAACGATTGCAATTGACTTGCGTTTCAGTGTGTTACAAAGTTGGCCAGATTAGATCTACATCTACATGTCTAGTTCAATTTCAAATTATAGATTTGTTTCAAAGTCTTCTTTTATTACCTGCTTTGTTTAATCTGCCCTAATTTAGATTATTCTACATCCTTTCACATAAAACAACTTTTAACCTAATTCCATTGATCTGATTTCGTTTTGGAAAATTTTACTAACTTCCATGCCAGCAAAGGTGCCAGAGAACTTAAAAGCAAGTCATCTTAAAGAATGTAAGAGCCAGACTCTGACATTTAAAGCTGTTGTGTAGTGTGTGATTTCTCCACCTGCTGCTCCTTAGATCTGATGGAGTTGGTTTTTGACAGGACAGTGTGTGTTCTAAAAGAAGAGAACCAGATCATCTCTGTTCTTGTACCATGTTTTTAGAAAACCAGGGGTTTGCATTGGTTATAAATATCAAACATAAAAGATTGGAATATTTTTCAAGATGTTGTACGATGAAAATGTATATTATTAGAACAGTGAGAACATTGAATCCGGATCATATCCTTTCAGAAGAAAATGAAAGAGATGAGATTAGTTTTGTAAAAGCAGGATGTTTCTGGGATGTGTGTAAGCACGCACATCTCAGAAATACTACTGGATCATTATTTGCAAGCTTGACATATAGGGGAAAAATTTAAAATTTGAAAGCATTTTAATTATAATTTTTGAGTAAGGAAATCAGATCTTAAGAGCATTATCCTGGTTAATTTTCTGGATATGCAGAAAGAAAACTAGGGCTAGCATGACCTTAATTCAGGTCAAAGTTCCTGATCTACAAATGTAGACTGAATGTAAAGTTGTCAAAGCAGCATGATGACACAGTACTTTAAGAACATCCAAAGTACACGTATTAAACTGGATCACTCAAAGCCAGCAGAAAGGGTCAGGTCTGTTTACTTAGCCCAAACCGGAACTGTAAGCCTGAATTGCTCTCTGACCCTGGGAAAACCCTATTTTTTCATTGGTTGTAAACTAACTCCAAATAAGCAAACTTCTGCACCAAAGTCATCTAACTCAATATATTTCTGCATACATATCATAGCTGATGCTGGTGCATGTATTACCTCACCTAGCACCTCCCTCTACAGGTTCCAGTATATACTGTATGTGTCTTCATATGAAGTATGTGGTTTCTCTTTAAAGTTATCCCTCAGAAAAGAAGGAGCTTCTTTATATTTGAGTCTTTACAATGTCTCTCATAAGGCCTTCTCTTAATTTTTTTAGGTTATAATTATTTAAAAACTATTTTTAAAGAGATAGTACATGCACAGGGTAAAAAATGCAAAATGCATAAAAAGGCATATAATTAAAAAGTAAGTCTGCCTACCATGTCACGTCCCACCTTCAGAGACCATCACTATCACACACAGTTCAGTTTTTGTGGGTATATAGTAGGTGTATATATTTATGGAATACATGAAATATTGTAATACAAGCATACAAATGTGCAATAATCACATCATGTAAAATGGAGTATCCACTCCTTCAAGTGTGACAAACAATTCAATGATACCCATTATTTTTAAATACATAATTAAATTATTATTGACTATAGTCACCCTGTTGTACTGTCAAATACTAGGTCTTATTCATTCTTTCTAACTACATTTTTATACCCATTAACCATCCCTACCCGCCCACAACCCTTCCTAGCCTCTCATAAGCATGCTTCTGCTATCTCCATGAGTTCAATTGTTTTGATTTTTAGCTCTCACAAATAAGTGAAAACATGCGATGTTTGTCTTTCTGTGCCTTATTTCACTTATACTGATCTCCAGTTCCATCCATGTTGTTGCAGATGACAGGATCTCGTTTTTTTTATGGCTGAATAGTATTCTGTTGTGTATATGTATCACATTTTCTTTATTCATTCATCTGTTAATAGGCACTTAGGTTGCTTCCAAATTTTAGCTATTGTGAACAGGGCTGCAACAAACATGGACGTGTATATATCTCTTCAGTATTTCCTTTCTTGTGGTTGTGAACCCAGCAGTGGGATTGCTGGATCTGATGGTAGTTCTGTTTTTAGTTTTTTGAGAAACCTCCAAACTGTTCTTGATAGGGGTTGTACTAATTTACATTCCCACCAACAGTGTATGAAGGTTCCCTTTTCTCCACATCCTCTCCAGCACTGGTTATTGCCTGTCTTTGGGATAAAAGGCATTTTAACTGGGGTAAGATGATATCTCATTATAGTTTTGCTTTGCATTTCTCTGATGATCAGTGATGTCGATACCTTTTTATATACCTGTTTGCCATTTGCATGTCTTCTTTTGAGAAATGTCTGTTCAAATCTTTGGCCCATTTTTTAATCAGGTTATTAGATTTTTTCCTATAGAGCTGTTTAAGCTCCTTATATATTCTGGTTATTAATTGCTTATCAGATGGATAGCTTTCAAATATTTTCTCCCATTCTGTGGGTTTTCTCTTCACTTTGTTGATTGTTTTCTTTGCTGTGCAGAAGCTTTTTAACTTGATGTGATTCCGTTTGTTGATTTTTGCTTTGGTTGCCTGTGCTTGTGGGGTATTGCTCAATAAATTTTTGTCTAGATCAATGTCCTGGAGACTTTCCCCAATGTTTTCCTGTAATGGTTTTATAGTTTGAGGTCTTAGATTTGAGCCTTTAATCAATTTTGATTTGATTTTTGTGTATCATAGGAGATAGTGGCCTAGTTTCATTCTTCTACATATGAGTATCCAGTTTTCCCAGCACCATTTATTGAAGAGATTGTCCTTTCCCCAGTGTATGTTCTTGGCACCTTTGTCAAATATGAGTTCACTGTGGGTGTGTGAATCTGTTTCTGGGTTCCCAGTTCTAGTTCTAGTTCCATTGGTCTATGTGTCTGTTTTTATGCCAGTGCCATGCTGTTTTGCTTATTGTAGCTCTGTAGCATAATTTGAAGTCAGGTAATTGTATCAATTTATTTTAAACAAAAAATGTACCATTTGAGTAAGCAACATTAGCCTGAAAACAACCTCAATCAATACTAGTTTGGGGTATGTAAAAAACATCTTCTAATAAAATCAATTTTAGACAGAGAAATGGGAAGGGTTAAGATTGCATATTTCTTTTAAATATCACTTTAGAAAGTGATTCAATTTTGATTCTAGCAATATAGTGGATTCATTGTTGTGTAAAACCAAAAATTTCTGGAAAAATATTTACAAACATCTTTGCAAGCACATCTCAGCCAGCAGAAAAATAAGAGAAAACTTTGAAGTCCAGAAATGGTGAGAAAGCACAAATGCAGCAGTGCAAGGAAGCATTGGGGCTGGCATTTGTTCTGGAGAACCTAGCAGGTGCCTGAAGACATAGAGCTTGTGTGTAATGGACCTGCTTGGGCTCAGGAGACAAAACCAGGGGCCCATGTGAGGGAGAAGGTTGGATCAGGGAACGTTCCTTGGTGCTGGAACCTCCTAAAGGTGATTCCCTCAGTGAGTCAACTAGAAAAATTCCACCCTCCAGAGAGCCTTAGCCTTAGGTAGAAAGGGGAAAAAAAATATTTCCCTTTGAGAATTCAATCACAAGTGCATCCTCATGCAGATTTGGATCCTCAGAAGTCACATGACCTGTCTGGGCTAAAACAGAACAAGGAAACTTTAGTGTACAGTGGTGCTGTGTTGTAGGACCCCAGGTGATCTGCAACTGCAAATGCAGCTCCTTTGTGAAGAAATGACTTTAAAGCCAGCTCTCAAGAATTTCCACAGAAAAAGATCCAAGCAATATGAGATCCTAGTGAAAAATCATAAGAGACAGAAATAAGCAAGGCACCAAGATCTGGAAGTGACACCAGGCCCCACAAAGTCTGAACGAGGCCCACAAAGACAGCAGATAATGAATTTATCAAGTAAGATGAAGTAAGACGCTTAATATGTTTTAAGAAATAAAAGAGTATCAAGAGTATAATGCAAGAACAAAAAAAGATAACCTAGAAGGTTTAACAAAGAAAGACAATTTCTATAAAAAAGAATATGTAATAATTAAAATTTGAAACTTAGTGAATGAATGAAACAGCAGAGAAGACAGGGAACTGGAAGATAGATCTGAAAGAGTTAACTAGAATGCAGCCCGATAGACAAAGAAATGGGAAATGTGTAAGGGAGGTTGGGAGATGTGGAGAATGGAGAGAAATGTCTAACATGCAAAAAAAAATCTCCGGAAATGAGACAAGCAATATTTGAAGCAAATGATATAAAGAGACATTTCATGAAGAGGTGACAAGAATGCTTAATATACATGTAAAAAGATGTTGGAACTCATTAGTAATCAGGAAAATGCAAATTATAACCAACATGAGATACTCTTCCACACCCACCAAACTGGAAATAGTTGAGTGTCTGATACTTCTAAGCAAACATGGGGACCAGTGGGGACTCTCATCAACAGCAGACAGAAGTGTCAGTACAACTATTTTATTACCTAAAAATATTCTATTGAGATTAAGGACTATGAATGTTAAGGAAATCAGCTAAGTTGTTTATTCATTCATTTCATTTAATAAATATTTATTGAGCACCTATGTTCAGAATTATATGAGAATTTTAAAAATCCATAGTCCCGGTCAGGAGATCGAGACCATCCTGGCTAACACAGTGAAACCCCGTCTCTACTGAAAAATACAAAAAACTAGCCAGGCGAGGTGGCGGGCGCCTGTAGTCCCAGCTACTCAGGAGGCTGAGGCAGGAGAATGGCGTGAACCCGGGAGGCGGAGCTTGCAGTGAGCTGAGATCCGGCCACTGCACTCCAGCCCCGGCGACAGAGCAAGACTCTGTCTCAAAAAAAAAAAAAAAAAAAAATCCATAGTCGCTGCACCAAAAAGCTTAGGATCTAGTGGGTCACATAATAAAAGGGCACACAAATAACATAAAACTGTAGCCATGAAAGAAAGATCCTTCGAGAGACCCTGAAGGTGAGGCTGAGCTGTGGAGGTCAGAGAAGGCTCCCCTGAGGAAGTGATGACCAAGCAGGGGCCACAGAGTATGAGTGAAATTGAAGACACAGGTGGTGGTGGCCAGGGGGATGGCTGTAGACAGCAGGGATGTGACGAATGCCCTGTTGTTGAAGATAATACTTCCTCAGGAAGTGAAAAAAGACCAACGTGCCTGGAGCAAAGGGAGAGGGAGAGCGAGGCCAGACCAGGAAGGCAGGGCTTGCAGGCCATGGGAAGGATTTGGGGTTTTATACGAGAACAGTGGGTACCTACTGACTTGTTTTAAGCTGGGGACTGAAATGATCAATAGAAATAAGAAAAAATAAAAGAGACCATCAATTAATGATAAATCTAAAAATTATATTAGGAAGTGGAGTTAAGGGTTTCTGTGACTACACTTCTGGATCACCAGCTGTGACTATGCCGAGAGCACCAACAGTTGCTGGGCGTATCTTCCCTCTCACACTGCAAGCTCAGCTCTGCCTCTGACAGTACAGCCAGGATGGTCCCCCAAGTTGTAAATCCTTTCCCCGGTCCCCAACAATAGCATGTGAGCTGGAAACCTAGCTGGTGGTTCACTTCATGATGCAAAAAGCATAATTGAATACATTTTACTGCTTTGCAGTCAAATTTCTCCATTGTTAAGAGTAAAAACCAATTTGTTAGTAAATGGAGCAGATATGATTCAAAAGAAGCGGAAAGGCTAGGCACGGTGGCTCAGGCCTGTACTCCCAGCACTTTGGGAGGCTGAGGAGGGCGGATCACCTGAGGTCAGGAGTTTGAGACCAGCCTGGCCGACATGGTGAAAACCGTCTCTACTAAAAGTACAAAAATGAGCCAGGTGTGCTGGTACGCGCCTGTAATCCCAGCTACTCAGGAGGCTGAGGCAGGAGAATCGCTTAAACCTGGGAGGCTAAGATTGCAGTGAACCGAGATTGCACCATTGCACTCCAGCCTAGATGACAGAGTGAGACTCCGTCTAAAAAAAAAAAAAACAAAAGCAGAAGGACATGAAGAAGTATAACAGATTGTGTCTTTCCTGCTTGTGACTGCAATCATTACAAACAGTTTCCACAGGGGGCCATATTTCCATTCTAAAGGTAGTGTTTCAAGCTTCCTGGTGTCTCTGGACCTTTGTAGCTCAGATTCCTTTATTTTTAACAACTTTATTGTGGTATAATTGACAAACAATGAATGGCCCATATTTAAAGCATACAATTTGGTAAGTTTTGACGTAAGTTTACACCTGTGAAAACATCACCACAATCAAGATAATGACATATCCATCACCCCCAACATTTCTGCCCCTTCCTGTCCTGATCTATCCCTACCCTACCACGAACAACTCAAGTTTCAATGTAACCATTCTTTCCATCAAAATTCCAGTAGACTTATTTTATAGGCTAGAAAACGATCTCTAAAAGGCCCTTTCTGATGTTATCTTAACCCAATTCACTGCAAATATTCACCATTAAGAGTCACTCTGTAGATCCTGTCAATTTGCTCAGTCTTAAGCCTTTGAGAACACTTTAATTTTTCTATAAATCCGAGTTGAATGTGCTGCCGGGAAGGAAAAGCTGGAGCCCCAGGGCCTATGGTTCACTCCACCATCATTAATATTTACATCCACTTTTCAGATCTCCTTTTTGATGAAGAGAAAGGAGCAGTTTCCACAAGGGGCACCTCTGTTCAGAGCATTGAACTGGTCCTCCCACCCCACGCAAACCATCACGGAAATACATTCGGTGGCCAGATTATGGCTTGGATGGAGACGGTGGCTACTATTTCTGCAAGGTTCTTGGTTTTGACCTTTGGCATATGATTTTGGGACCAGTGAGGAGAAAATAGAAAGGGACTGAGATCCAGTTCTTGGGCTACTCAAGAAGTCAAGGAAAAGACTGAGGAAAATGTTGCCTTTTATAATGATTTCTAAATCATTTACTTGCTTACTTTAGGATTAATCTGTCCTTTTGTTTGAAGGTGAATGTTTAAATATTTGGTTCAAAAATAAAAATGAGATTACAGTTTTAATACTTTATTCCAAATTATGAATATTGATCTTATGAAACTGCAACTCATTGTCTTGATAGCTTATGACAAAGTAAATGCAGAATAGAAATAGAAGACAGGCTTCACAGTTAAAAATAATCAGTCTAGGTTGGGCATGGTGGCTCACACCTATAATCCCAGCAGTTTGGGAGGCTGAGACAGGAAGATTGCTTGATGCCAGGAGTTCAAGACAAGCTTGGGCAACATAGCAAGACCCTGACACTACAAAAAAATGTGCTGGTGTGGTGGTGTGCACCTATAGTCCCAGCTAGTTGGGAGGCAGAAGTGAGAGGATCACTTGAGCCCAGGGATTAAAAGCTGCAGTGAGCTATGATCACGCCACTGCACTCCAGCCTCTCTATAAATAAATAAGTAAATAAATAAAGTCAGTCAGTTACAAACCTTTTCAAAGACAATTTACAGTTAGGTCTGACCTTTAAAGGTGCTGGTTAAAAATAATTATGGCCAAAGAATTAACTGAAAAATAGGAAAAGAAGGAAGAGAATATTTAGAATACTTTTTTGAGGGTTTTTTTTTTTGTGTTTTTGTTGTTGTTGTTGTTGTTGTTGTTTTTGAGACGGAGTCTCGCTCTGTCACCCAGGCTGGAGTGCAGTGGCGCGATCTCTGCTCACTGCAAGCTTCTCCCTCCTGGGTTCACGCCATTCTCTGGCCTCAGCCTCCCGAGTAGCCTGGGACTACAGGCGTCCACCAGCACACCTGGCTAATTTTTTGTATTTTTAGTAGAGACGGGGTTTCACCCCGTCAGGAGGTCTCAATCTCCTGACCGCATGATCCGCCCACCTTGGCCTCCCAAAGTGCTGGGATTACAGGCGTGAGCCACTGTGCCCGGCCTAGAATACTTTTAACGACTCCTTGATTTCAAAAAGGTTATTTTATTCTTAATGGAAAGATGTAGGTAATTGAGCAACTTTAGGGAACACTCTGTACCCTGGAAATGCATTTGAATAGGATCTGCCCTTCTGACAATTTTCATAACTGTTGAAAATTGCTAAGGTTGTATTTCCCTCAAATTAAAATAATTTTATTATTGATATGTCTATAGTTACGACTATAGTTAGAAACCTGTAGTTATCCTTTCTAAAAATCATGCACAAATAAGTGAGCTTGTTTTTAAAATGAGATTGTCATTCTTAATGACAGTAAAGCAATTGAACATGTTCTTTGTAAAGGCTTATAATATAACTATGGCAGCATCTGTTCACTTGGTGTTGGCACAGAGTAATTGAATGATGACAGTGGGAATCTAAAATGTAGAAAATTATGGAAGTAACTTTCTGAAATTAAATATTATATATAACTATTTCAACATGTCATACACGCAAAAATTATAAAATGTGTATCTCCTAGCCTTTCAGGCTTTATGTAGCAATCCAGGTAATTTTTCTGGGGGGAAAATCTTATCTTTTGATCTGTGGGTGAATTTGATTAACTGTGAAGCTGAGGAATTGTGTGAGGACACCTGCCTTCACTTGGGCCCCACTTCAACCCGGATCACAACTTCTTGAGACTACAGTCATGAGCTATCCAGATGACTATAATTCAAATTAGAACAAAAAGCATTGGTTTGTTGTTCCAAGGGACTTCCCTAGGAAACGAGACAAGAGTAGGACTGTTACGAGAGGCGTAGAAGCATCAACATCTGGGTAAAGACCCCACTACTCGGGGACCCGGTATTTCCCAAGATATTGGCAGGTAGCGTGCAGACCTACCCTCAACACACATAAGCCAGTTATTTATTTCAGTCAAGTTTAAAGAAATGCTTATTTAGAAAATAGGTTGAAGACTTATCTATGTATTTGTTCAATGAATGAATGAGTGATCGCTTTCTTCTCTCTCCCTCCCTTTGTCTCTCCAGTCGCCTGTGTTGGGCACATCCCTTTCTGAAGTCCATAGATATGTTTAAGTTCCGGGGGCCATCTACAGTTGGAGATCGTCTTGTCTTCACTGCCATTGTCAACAATACATTTCAGACCTGGTAAAGTGAGCCCTTAGACTGCTATGAAGAAATTTAAACTTGCACAAATGTAATTTTTAATTTCAGTCTGGAGGTGAGTATAGGAACTACTTTAACAAAATTCCATTTTTTTCATGCACTTTTCAAAATCCATGAACACGTTTAACCCTTTGTTCTGCTTGGAGCCTTCTCACAATTAGTAAATTGTGACAGACTGGTTTTTGTCTTATAAGCGTGACCGTATGTCCCAGTTGGCCCAAGTTGGACCTGGTTTGTACCTGTCATCCCTGCATAATTATTAACTTTTCCTTCCAGTCCCAGTGACTAGATGGTCAATCAACTCATAATGGACCTGGTATTACCACCATGAAATCCAAACCACTTCCCAGTTATTTTTATTATTCTTGGTACACAATGAAAAGATTTGATTTAGTATTTGTTTCTTTTTAAATGTAAAAAGAATATCTGTGTTTCCTAATTGCAGTGTTTATTTTTTAGTTACATAATTATTGTTTTTAGGGAAGAAAACTTAACTTTGGCACAATTTAAGCCCTCCCCTACATTGCCAAAATATGTTCATGAATGTATATAAAGCCCTTCCTGGCCCCACTTGAAAGTGGGGAAGTAAAATGGAAATGCTCTTAGGGGCTTGTAAAAAGCAGCCCATTGACCTAAAAATGGATTTTAATAGTTGCACAGATTTGCTGATAACAAAGAAGATAACCCAGGCCCTTATCCTCCTGTTGCTTGGAGGAGGTGGCGGCAGTGGGCAAGGAGGGCCTACTGGGTCGAGATCCTCTTTGCCCACCACCCTGCGTCACCCTTCACAGTGTTGAAGTTGGAGTTCGCGTGGAGGCCTTTGACTGTCAGGAATGGGCTGAAGGCCGAGGGCGTCACATCAACAGTGCTTTTCTCATTTACAATGCTGCTGATGATAAGGAAAATCTCATCACGTTTCCCAGAATTCAACCCATTTCAAAGGTCAGTTATTATCACACGAGGTTCAATAGCCAGACCTGTGAATAGAGAGCTCTACCCAGAATCTCCTCCCACCAGCAACGGCCTCTTTGGCTCTTTGCCTTTGGTTTTCTCTCTTTTCAGCATTACAAAGTGAAGTGGGCTTTTTTCTTTTCCTTTTCCCCCGGAGCACTCTGATCATTTGTTCAAATAATGGAAACCCTGAAGACTTCACCTCTACTGGGCCACACACGGCTGTGGGTAGGATGTCACCTTCTGTGCCCTATTTCTGGGTCTCTTCTCTCGCTTCCTTAACTCTAGCTCTTGATGCTGTGCCAAGTTCATGGGAACCATATCTTTCCCTCATCCCGAAATTACCTGATCGCCAATGTTAATTTTTTCTAAAAACTCTGTAGTGAGAATTGAGTACAATTCTGGTAATAGAAATGTTAATAATCTCCACTTTTGAAAAAGGAAGAAAATAACTGGAAGGATTACACCTTTGTCAGTGCAACTGCCCTTTGTGGATTCAGCACAGAGGCTCTGACCTGATGAAGTCAGTTCATGGAGAGATGCCACATCCCAGTTAGCCCTTTTGACTGATTTAGGAGAAGGATACTTAAGGATTATAACACTAAGATAGTAGAGATTTTATTTTATTTTATTGTTTTTATTTTGTTTTTGATTAAAGGATGATTTTAGACGCTATCGGGGAGCTATTGCACGCAAGAGAATTCGCCTAGGCAGGTAAGGAACATAAGGTATAATGATTTTATGGAGTCTTCCCTAATCTGACAAATTATGTAAAAGCCCCTGCCTGGGTCTCTATTCCCACATAACAGAAAAAGAGAAGGTCTGATGTTTCCTGGCTGCAAAGGCTGATTACTGACTTATGGAAATAGTTCTTCCACATTGTTCCACTGATATCCATGGCTGATAGAAGTTCAAGAAAGTACTAAGGTTATTGTTGTGTGCTAAATGCAGAGAAAAAAAAAAACTCATTTAACATTTTAATTTTTTTTCCAGGAAATATGTTATTTCCCACAAAGAAGAGGTTCCACTTCGCATTCACTGGGATATCAGCAAGCAGGTGACGTTTTATGATTTGAAGCTCTTCGTATAAAAGTCTTATCATTAAAAAAATGGAAATCGCCTTGCCTAACTGGCTTAGGTTATGCCTACACAGGCTATGTGACAAGGTGGATTATATCAGCCAGTCATGTCAAAATGATACGAAACCAGGCTATCAGTTACTGCTTACCAGTCGGCAGCTGAACCTTGTTTGACTTCTTACAGTTCCCAAACTGCAGACTCAGGATGCTCTGCTGTCAGGTATGTTCCAGAAGCATGGCACAGTCCCATCCGGCATCTCACTGTGACATGTGCCCATCAGCTTGCATTTTTATAAAAACAATAACAAAGTAGTATCATTTGAATATTTTTAACCATTGAATGTAAAGAGAAATCCAAGTTTACTTATTATATGTTGATTATCAGTCATACTGAAAGGTAGTCTGTCTCTGCTCAGGACACCAACTAAAATGATAGATACCCAGTTGTTAAGTATACAGTTACTTTGTCTGAATTCTAAATTAAGGGTTCAAGATAAAAATTATATGTTAGCTGTAGCTTAGTTTTTTTGTTTTTTTGAGACAGAGTCTCATTCTGTCGCCCAGGCTGGAGTGCAGTGGCGCAATCTTCGCTCACTGCAACCTCTGCCTCCAGGTGGTGGGTTCAAGCGATTCTTCTGCCTCAGCCTCCAAGTAGCTGGGTTTACAGGTTTGCACTACAACACCTGGCTAATTTTTGTATTTTTAGTAGATATGGGGTTTCACCATGTTGGCCAGGCTGGTCTCGAACTCCTATCCTCAAGTGATCTGCGTGCCTTGGCCTCCCAAAGTGCTGGGACTACAGGCTTGAGCCACCTCACCCAGCCTGTAGTTTAGTTCTAAACTCAACATTATCACTGGGACTCAACACATACCTCCTCCAACAGTGTCCATTTTTTAAGCAGAAAATATATGATCACACATCCATGTATTGAACACATAGCTTTAAAAATATTTCTATTCTAGGCATCCCTGAGTGACAGCAATGTGGAGGCCCTCAGAAAACTGGCAGCCAAAAGGGGATGGGAGGTTACCAGCGCTGTGGAAAAGGTAGGACACCTCCAGGTATTTGCATAGTCCATTGCCCATCACAAATGAAAACTTTGGTGGTGGTGGTGGTTCTACTGCTTCTACTGCGGCTTTTAAGATAAAAAAAAAACCTTTTGAGGAAACTGTTTATAAGAGGCAACCATCTTTTCAGCCCTGTCTCTACAAGCTGGTTGATTTGGAGTCCTTCAAATATGCCCCACATGCTCCTATCTCTGAGCTTAGGTTCTCACATCCCGTCTCTCCCTCCTTCTCTTCTCCATCTACCCAAATCCCACCTGATCTAGATCAGGACAGATGCTTCTCCATAAAGGCTCTCCTGCCACACTTGACTTAGGAACTTCTTTTTCTAGTAACTCCTTTAGTCATGACTTCTTTAAAATTAATTTTTTTGACTGAATGTGCTGGCTCACGTACTAATCCTAGTACTTTGGGAGGCCAAGGCAGGAGGATCCCTTGAGGCCAGGAGTTTGATACAAGCCCGGCCAAAATAATGAAACCCCATCTCTGCAAAAAAATTAAAAATCAGCAGCTGTGGTAGCAGACACTTGTAGTCTTAGCTGCCCAGGAGGTTGAGGTGGGAGGATCACTTGAACCCAGGCATTTCAGCCTCCAGTGAGCTATGATCACATCATTGCATTCCAGCCTGGGCAATAGAGCAAGATTCTGTCTCTAAAAATAATAAATAAATAAACAATTTTTCAATTAATTATACACTACCTTATGACATTTCTTCCCCAGCTACCTCAAATTAATATTTAAGCCTTACATGGAAATTTAACTTTTTACACATGCTTACACAGGATCTTCTTTCCCTGAGTACATTATAAACCTCTTAAGAAAGAGGCTTTGTCTCGACTTCTTTGTATCTCTCTTAGGACCTGTTACAGTGTTTTGCATGCCATCAGGTTTAAAGAGACATACATCATTTGGATCTTAATTTTATTTAATTTCAGAGGTTTATGAGGAGACCCTCGGAAGCTCATGCCCACACTAACTAGACTGTAAGCTCTGTGAGGGCCAATCTGCTCCCCACTACACCCAGATCACAGGAGCGCCTGGCACTTCAGAGATGCTCACTAATGCCAGCACTTTGGCTACGTTCATATTTCAGTATGCACTGATTTTCATCATCAGTGAAGCAGCAGCCTATGAAATAGGATGACCGTATGTCCTGATTTTCTTGGGACAGTTCTGGCTTACACCTGTTGTCCCATCATAATTATTAACAGTGTCTTGGTGTTCCAGTTTGAATGATAAATTATATTGTTACTTTACCTTAAAATCTAAGTAAATTCAGATGCTACTTCACTGATTCTTTTCAACTCTGACTTTGACCTCTTCTGAATGTTTTGTTTTTGGTTGTTTCCTTTTATGATTTCTTTGTCCTCACTATTAAATCCTTTAAAGGTCTTCCTTATCCCATTTGGATCCAGTGAAGTTTCTGGCTTTGCCTGGTTCAGTGATGCAGAAACACAGGTTTAACTAATGCATTTAAGATGCATTAAGAAGCATAAAAGATGCTTCACTACTTTGTTTTCTTTCACTATTATAAAACCTGCTTCTTTCATCATTGCTGGGATCTGAGCATTCATGAGCAGCAGTGGAAAAAACAAATTCATGTCTGGAATGGAGTGAAAGAACATATTTAGTGAAGTCGTAGAATATATTATAACTTCAGTTCTCGGGAGGGTGTGGCCCAAAGCATACCCAAACAAATTTGCTAGTGTTGTAGAAGAGCTATCAATGATTAATTCTTAATTATTATGTAGATAGTTACTAGAGGATATTATATAGTTAAAGAAATATTCTTGCATTATTTCCATTGAATTTGAATTTCTCCTTTAAAGAATATACTCATGATGAAAACTGATTTTAAAAATCTGATAAAAAATGTTTTTGAAGAGTTATCCTCTTCTCTCCCACGTTTTACAGCTTATATGTTTTTAATTTCCAATATGACTCTAATTTTTTCTGTCACCTTTTAATTGAATAATTCTTACAACACAGTTGTCTGTTAAGAATTATACTTTTGGGCCAGGTGCAGTGTCTCATGCTTGTAATCCCAACACTTTGGGAGGCCGAGGCAGGTGGATCATAAGGTCAGGGGTTCAAGACCAGTCTGGCCAAGATGCTGAAACCCCGTCTCTACTAAAACTACAAAAATTAGCCAGGAGCAGTGGCAGACGCCTGTAATCCCAGCTACTTGGGAGGCTGAGGCAGGAGAATTGCTTGAACCTGGGCGGCAGAGGTTGCAGTGGGCTGAGATTGTGCCACTGCACTCAAGCCTGGACAACAGCGTGAGACTCCATGTCAAAAAAACAAAACAAAACAAAAAACAATCATACTTTCTGGCCAGGCGCAGTGGCTCACACCTGTAATCCCAGCACTTTGGGAGGCCGAGATGTGTGGATCGCTTGAGGTCAGGAGTTCAAGACCAGCCTGACCAACATGGTGAAACCCCATCTCTACTAAAAATAAAAAATTAGCCGGGTGTCATGGCAGGCACCTGTAATCTCAGCTGCTGGGGAGGCTTAGGAATGAGAATCACTTGAATCTGGGAGGCGGAGGTTGCAGTGAGCCAAGATTGTGCCGCTGCACTCCAGCCTGAGCAACAGAGTGAGACCCTGTACCAAAAAACAAAACAAAACAAAAAAAAAAACTCACACTTTCCTCAAAGCCAGATCTGACAGCATCCACCTGTAGTCCCAGCTACTTGGGAATCTGAGGTAGAAGGATTGCTTGAGCCTAGGAATTTGAGGCCAGCCTGGGCAACATAAAATGACCTCATCTCTAAAAAAAAAAAAAAAAAAAAAAAAATCATGTTTTTTCCAGGTTTTCAATATAAATTAGATGGTAAAAATCTAAGATTGTAGTATGTGTGATGAAATTGGATAGGGCTTATGGTTTTCATTCATTTCATGTTTCATGTATAATGATAGAATTAATTGTAGTAATACAAGGAGCAAAATGTATATTTTGGAAACATCACAAAGGTACGTGAAACAGCTGAAGAATAATTATAAGGTTGTTTATTAACAAGTGAGAGATTATAGTGCTTAAACCATAAAAGTCAGCTCTTACAGGCAATTCCAAGTAAGAGAAGACAGTTATATAGGGAGAACTTCAGAGAGGAGGCCATTCTTACCTCCTTGAAGACAGTGTCAGGAGTGGATTGCTGAGGGAGAAATAGGGCTTTCTAGGCAGTAGGTAGTTTGCGCCAAGTTCTCCTGGTGGAAATTAGCATTGAGTAGGAGACTGGCCTGACAGGAGTAGCTTTTTATTTAAAGAAGACCTGGGGATGTACTGGGAAAATTATGGAGAAAGCCAGAATGACATGAACCACCTGAAAACCTTTACACAGGACAGATCCCTAGTATAGGAAACAGACCAGAGGGGAGCTAGTCCCATGGAGCTGGGGGAGGGGCTGGGCCCAGAGCTCTGCCTCTCCGACCCCCACCCACTTGGCCCCCGTGGTCATGTCCAGATACCTCCAAGGAAAGTGAAGGCTCTGTAAAAACCACTTTTGCCCTCTTTCCCACAGTGTAGTCTCCAAAACATATTTGTCAATAGATGGTACAAAAATTCTCAAATTTTTAGTTGTTTCCTCTTGTACTGTTTGTTTTTTTGAGACAGCGTCTCACTGTGTTGCCCAGGTTAGAGTGCAGTGGCGTGATCTCGGTTCACTGCAACTCCCCTTCCCGGGTTCAAGGGATTCTCATGCCTCAGCCTCCCAAGTAGCTGGGACTACAGGCATGTGCCACCACCCCTGGATAATTTTTGTATTTTCAGTAGAGACAGGGTATAACCATGTTGGCCAGGTTGGTCTCAAACTCCTGATCTCAGGTGATCTGCCAGCCTTGGCCTCCCAAAGTGTTGGGATTGAAAGCCCTCTTATACTATTTGTATAAGACATTCAAATTCAAATTCAAAAAGAATCTTATTAAAATGAAAAAAAAGATATCACTAATAAAATGTTAGCAAGCTCCAGCAGATTTTCAGCCTACTTGCTTTAAGCTTCATTTCACAGAATAAAATTCTCCAACCATCAAATGATAAAGAAAACATTTGAGTTGGTATATTAGTTCATCCTCACATTGCTATAAAGAACTACCTGAGGCTGGGTGATTGTTAAAGAAAAGAGATTTAATTGGCCCACGGTTCCACAGGCTGCACAGGAAGCATGGCTGGGGAGGCCTCAGGAAACTTCCAATCATGGCAGAAGGTAAAGAGGAAGCAGGCACGTCCTACATGGCTAGAGCAGGAGGAAGAGAGAGGGTGAGGTGCCACACACTTTCAAACAAGCAGATCTCATGAGAACTCACTGTCACAAGAACAGCAAGGGGGAAGTCCACTCCCATGATCCAGTCGCCTCCCACCAGGTCCCTGCTTCAGCACTGGGGATTACAATTTGACATGAGATTTGGTTGAAATCACAAATCCAAACCATATCAGTTGGTTACGAATAAATAAATAAATAAATTGAATCTCTATATTCCCAACTATGAAAGGTAATTCATATTCTTGGAGAACTGTTCCTGGAAAATGTTTTCACTAAGCAAAAGCTGGTCTTTCTTAGCAGGGTTTAAAGAGAACCAAAACTAACTACTGCATTTCTTTGTCTGCTTTGTTTGCATCAATATCATTGATTTAGACAGCACAGCAATGGGGACTTTCTGCTTCCCTCACCTTCTAGGGGAAAGATCAAAATCGAATTTGCTCATCCAGTACTGTACCTGACATTGGATAAGTCGAGTGAGCTCTGTAAGGGCAGAATTCAGTGGTGGTTACAACTTATCTTGATGTTTGATTTGGCTCCATGATAGGAAACAGAAGCATGTGACTGCAGCCTGAGGAGCAGCCACCTAGGAAAGTGCTGTATTCGTTTCCTAGGGCTGCTATAACATAGGACCACAAACTGGGTAGTGGACACAGTAGAAATCTATTGTCTCACAGTTCTGGAAGCTGGTAGCCTGAAACCAAGATGTCAACAGGGTTGCTTCTTTCTGAGCCTGTGAGGGACAATCTGTTCCATGCTTGTCTCCTAGCTGCTGGTGATTTTCTGGCAGTCTTCGGCACTCCTTGGCTTATAGAAACATCGCTGGATCTCTACCTTTGTCATCACATGTGTTCTCCTTGTAAGCATGTCTATGTCCAATGTCCCTTTTTAACAAGGATGCCAGTCATATTGGATTAGGGGTCCATCCTACCACAGTACAACCTCATCTTGATTAATTACATCTGTAAGAACCCTATTTCCATATAAGGTCAGATTCTGAGGTAGAGGAAGTTGGGACTACAGCACATGAATTTGGGGGTGGAAGGGTAGAGACATAATTCAACTCTTAATAAGTGCTCAGCACAATATTGCATCCCACTCCATCTCGTTCCACCAGAATGGAGCATGGCTGACCCAAGGCCAGAATAGGACTGGCACTATGGAGTTCACCCTGGCAACCTGCCCCCAGCTCCTCTGAGATTGAAGAGCCCCAGCAGCCCATCCTAGAGCCACTTGCCCACCAAGCACTGATTGGATGACGGATAAATCTGATAATTTCTCTGGATATACACCAACGAACCTCCTTCAACTCCCCCTGTGCTGGGCGCAAAGTTAGGCATGCCCATGCTAAGTAGGGCGAGTCTCACCAGCCACCTGGAGCCCCATCTGTAGTTTTCTTGGTGTTTGATAAGTGCTGACAGCCTCGATCATGTCTTCCTTTGCAGGCTGGATTTAAAGGGAAGCTTGGAAGCAAGTTCAATTGGAGAGGTTAAATGATATAAGCAAATAATCACTTGTGTCTGAGCTGCTTGTAGTTAATTTCTCATTTCTTCATTCTCTTATTGATAATATTTATATTTAAATAAAGGTTTCTCCTTTACAGCCTGATTTTTTTCCATCTGCTTGATTCCTGCAGTGAAGTCCTAACCCCATATTTGTTTGTTTTCTCACAGCTTGTTGCCATGGGAATGGTTATAAGGTAGCAAATTTCAACACTAGCTTCAAAGTACCCTGAAAGAGAAAAGAAAATGAGAAGGATAGAAATGTTTTCTTAGCTGAACACACATCTCTGATTATTGTCAAAAACACAGTAGAAGAAAAGCTCAGAGTAGCACGGGACGCATTCATGCTTAAGTATATGTCAAATGGCTCCCCAAGGCATGCCTCCTCTTACCTAAGGAATAATGTGCATTAGGAAACCAGGAACTGGCCCTTCAGAAGGATATCCAGCCACAGTGATTCAGAAATGAAAGGATTTTTCGTGCTGAGGAAATATGGTGCTCCAGGGACCCTGCTGAGAGGCTGAGATGGTTCTAGAGGTGGTTGACTCAGTTCCTGGATCCCCTCAGCCCACTTGAAGACATGCCTGACATCCTGGGAAAGTGTCCTAAGCTATAGCCTTGACTGCGCTCTTTTGAGGGAGATGAGGTGCTGACCTGCCTGGCAGTCTGGTGATATTTTCTTTTTTTTCCTCAGTAGAGGCAGGGAAACATCACAAACAGACAAGGAGAGAAAGGTCTAGGTTTTTACATTTTTCATGAGAAAAAAAAAAAAAACTGTTGTGCAATAATTAAATAGCCCACCCTCAAGTCACACATTGTTTAGAGGACACGGGACTACAGCATCCTGGACAGACTTCTAGACATCCCAGTATTTGAAGAGAAATTGCCATGCGGCTTCAATTTCATCCAGGAAATAAGATGCCTTAGTTACTGCAATTGGTCTTTGACTACATATATATGCGTATGGTTTCTAAAGTAAAAGCATCAGTTTTCTTTTGTAATGTAATTTTTTTTGTTGTCTTTTAGATAAAAATATATACTCTGGAAGAGCATGATGTTTTATCTGTTTGGGTTGAAAAGCACGTGGGAAGTCCAGCACATTTGGCTTATCGTCTCTTGTCTGACTTTACAAAGCGACCTTTGTGGGACCCCCATTGTGTGTAAGGACAAACTTAAAAATTTTTCTCAATCAACCTTGACATCATGTAAAAGATCATCTCCATATTGCAGTCCATCTCCACCGTCCAGCATGTGACCCATTGTTTAAAGAGTATTTTTAAAAGTTTGGCCGGGCATAGCACTTTGGGAGGCTGAGGCAGGTGGATAGTTGAGCCCAGGAGTTCAAGACCAGCCTGGGCAACATGGTGAAAGCCTCTCTGTAAAATACACAAAAATTAGCTGGTCATGGTGGCGCATGCTTGTAGTCCTAGCTACTCGGGAGGCCCAGGTGGGAAGATTGCATGAGTCTTGGAGGTCAAAGCTGTAGTGAGCCAAGATCACACGACTGCACTCTAGCCTGGGCAACACAGGAGACCCTGTCAAAAATTAAAATAAAAATAAAGTTTGCTCTGGACAGAATACTGCATCAGGTGATATTGAGAGACACAAAACAAAAGTTATGCTCACTTATCATCTATATTGAGTTGACCTGCTTTACCCACATCTATTGTAATTCTACCAGTAACTTCAAGGTCGATATTATTTCCATTTAAGAGGTTCTGAGACTTGCCAAGATTGCACAGACAATAAAGTGATGGAACCCAAATTGGAACCCAAGTCTGTCATGCTCTGAATTTTACACTCTTCTACTTTAATATGCAACCTCATTGCTCTTGAGGAAGTGATTATCCACTTGTCCTGCCTACTCTCAATATTTCATTGGCAGTTCCTTACTTCTCTGTGAAGCAACCCTCCCTGGTGAGAAGCTAAGACAGCAAGCTGTGCAAGCCCCGAGGTGAAAAGCATGCCTTCCTGCTCCCCCTCCTGATGATGTCCCTGCTGGTATTAGCCTACATCTCCTACTCCTGCTACTCCCTGTCTCCCACATCCCTAATCCAATCTCCTCCACTCCCCGGCCCTTTCCTGGAACACAGTACAGCGCTGTGCACCCTGCCAACTGCACTGATGGGGACCAGCTGCACTGAGGCCCAGCCACCTTGGCTATAGCACCCCACAGGGCTTCATGGCCACCTTGTTGACATGGAAGGGTTGGTGAGATGGGCTTCCTATTATGTTAAGCGTTTCCTAATCTTGACAAGATAGAGGCTCATCTTTAAATTTTCTAAAACTCACTGTGATAGAGATTTAGAAATACCATGTAATAGATGATTTAATACCACTAAAGTGAAACATCTCTAAGGTCATGTGTTACATTTGCACAGATGCTAGAGTTTAAATGGGAGGAGTTCCCTTATCCTCCTGGTAGGGCCTGCGAGAGGGGTGTGGCTTGTTTCTTCATGCTGCTCAAACCTCTAGAGGGATCATGCAGACACTTAAGTCGTGGGAAGCGTTTTTTGGGCTCCGACCCCATGGCAGCATCTAGGGTTGAGTGTTTATGGCTCCAGAAGCCCCAGTGGGTGTGTGTTGTGATGTGCTCTTTCAGTTTTGCTGTCTGCAGACAGCTTGTGTTAATCAGCTCAGTTAGACCCAGAGGGCTTTCTGTATCCTGGATTCTTGCCTTAGTGTACTGGGAAAAACGGCTCACACGTGGCCTTGGAGGATGGGTGCAAGGTTTTGAGTGGTGGAAGTTGCTCTTAGCGAGATGGATGGGGAGCCAGAAGGAGGATAGAGTTGGAAGGTGGTCTTCTTCTGGAGTCAGGCTGCCCAGCCACCAGACTCTCCTCTGACCACCCCTGACCAAATTCCATGTCTTTCCACCGTCGATGGCCTGCCAGCATCTGCTGGTGTGCTCTTCTGTTCCTCTCAACATCCAGCCCGCTAGGCTGGATATGCCTGCTAGGGTCTCGGGTTTTTTATGGGCACAGGATGTGGGGTGTGGTGGGCCAAAAGGTAACTTTTGGGGTGTGAAAACAGAAATGCCTGTCCTCATTTAGGTCTGTGGGCACAGGCCCGAGGGCAGAGCCCTCACCAGTGACCCTTCCCTTCTCTATCCAACACTTCCCTGCCCACCTCCCATATCAGAATGATACGTCATGGTTAATGCTATCACAATAAATCATTCTGAGAGAAGGGGAACACTTCTCAATTTTCTTGCATCAGTTTAGTAGATACTCTACTAGTACAAAGCTTTTAGGAATAACAATGCCTAAACTTTGCTGTTAAATGCTTTAAAAATGTTTCTCCCACTATTCTCTGCCACTTGACATTCTGGCCAAATTGAAGTTGAACAAATGGGGGAATGAATGAATGAATTCTTATTCAACTAACTTTTCTTGTACATCTACTATGATTCAGGTGTTTTAGCTGAATCCTTGCAATAACCCCACGTATCATTATCTAAATTTTATAGATGAAAAAATAAAATGACTTGCCTAACGCAACTTATGTAGCGAGTAAGTGGCAATCTGGGAGTCAAAAGAGAGTTGTGTGACTCCAAAGCTAGTGCTGTTTCCAGTACGCCACATTTCTTTATCTATATAAACAATCCTTCTTGGACTGACTATATGATTTACGAGTCCTCACAATGTTTTTACTTGATCCTAGAGAAAAATAATTGTGTGTAAAACAACTCAATGCCTTTCACTGAAGTATCGAGAATTATGAACTTGAAGTCAGATGGCCACCATCCTCTATCACTTGCAGAATTATTCCTTCTAATCAAAGAGCTCTTGTGTTTTTTGTTTGTTTGTTGTGGCTTTTTTTTTTCTTTCTTTTTTTTTTTTTTTTGAGATAGGATCTCATTGTGTCACCCAAGCTGGAGTGCAGTGGCACAATCATGGATCACTGCAACCTCAACCTCTCAG
Organism: Rhinopithecus roxellana; assembly: GCF_007565055.1. Classification (NCBI taxonomy): domain Eukaryota; kingdom Metazoa; phylum Chordata; class Mammalia; order Primates; family Cercopithecidae; genus Rhinopithecus; species Rhinopithecus roxellana. The sequence continues at coordinate 144,820,964 of NC_044551.1, forward strand.
GCTCAAGTGATATTCCCACCTCAACCCCTGGAGTAGCTGGGACTACAGGCATGCACCATCACACCCAGCTAATTAAAAAAAAATTTTTTTGTAAAGATAACGTTTTGCAAGTTTGCCCAGGCTGGTCCTGAACTCCTGGCCTCAAGTGATCCTCCCACCTCGACCTCCCAAGGTGTTAGGATTACAGACATGAGCCACTGTGCCCAGCCTCAAAGAGCTCTTCTAAAGACAGACTTGAGCAATAATGCTGGCTTTTAGGGGGATGATTAGGTGAGCTGAAGGGGCAAATAAGGATACCAATAATGAGATTATATAAGCAAATAAGGGAAGTGAATGCCTTACCAGGTAGAAAGTATAGCTGCTTTTCACTGTTCTGTATACACAGGTCCTGTGAAGTCATAGACTGGGTGAGTGAAGATGATCAGCTGTGTCACATCACCTGTCCTGTGCTGAATGATGACAAACCCAAAGACTTGGTAGTACTCATATCACGAAGAAAACCTCTCAAAGATGGGTGAGTATATGCAGTTCAAGTGTTCTATCACCATTTCATAGTATAGAATAGAAATTAAAAGTTGATGTGAAAGCCTGTAATCCCAGCACTTTCGGAGGCTGAGGCGGGTGGATCACGAGGTCAGGAGATCGAGACCATCCTGGCTAACACGGTGAAACCCCATCTCTACTAAAAATACAAAAAATTAGCTGGGCGTGGTGGCGGGTGCCTGTAGTCCCAGCTACTTGGGAGGCTGAGGCAGGAGAATGGCGTGAACCCGGGAGGCAGAGCTTGCAGTGAGCCGAGATGGCGCCACTGCACTACAGCCTGGGCAACAGAGCTAGACTCCGTCTCAAAAAAAAAAAAAAGTTGATGTGAAAATAAGGAAGTCTGTGTAGATATTTCTGCTCTTGAATTATGTTCATTTGAATTATACCTAGATGAATCTTTAGCTATTATTTTAAAAATTAACAGTCATCTATTAAGTGCCAGCTGTTTGCAAAGTACAATGCAAGAATCCTGAAGTAGTTCCTTTTCCTATGTAGATGTAAAACTGGTATTCAGTAAACCTTTGAAACATACCATGATTAGTAAAAATGCAGTGAAACCCAAATAAGACACCGGGAATTGGTTTAGAATTCACCAAGGCTTGATTGTGCTAGACATCCACCATGGCTGGCTGTCAGCTTGGGGCTGTTGATCAGAGGACCCAGACATGGTTTTTCCATGTACACTGAACTGCTCAGAGCACGGCAGCTAGCTTCTAAGAGGAAGTGTTCCAAATAATTCCACACACATGTGAGTATTAACAGATGTTCAGTGTCATATCATTTATTATGTCAAAAGATACTAGAAACAAATGGAAAATCCATCTTATAAATTATGGTAGATCCATACTACAAAGTATTGTACCATCATTAAAAAGGATGAAGCAGCTATAATGGGACTGATAGAGAAACACCTCCAAAGATTTATTGCTAGATGAAAAATCAAATTGTAGTCGATATTTGTAAAATGATATTTATGTAAAAAATTTTGTGTGCATTTGCTTATATAAATATTCTTATACATTTATTATTATACAATAAAATGTTAAGAGTGGTCACTTCTAGGGTGGAGAATAGCATGGGAGTGCAGTTGGACTGGAGGAAGATTTTTATTTTGTAGCCTACAGGGTTCTCTATTGTTGAGAGTTTTTCTTTTAACAATGATGGGTATTGTTTTTATTATTATTATTATTTTAGATGGTGTTTTGCTCTTGTTGCCCAGGCTAGAGTGCAATGGCACAATCTCAGCTCACTGTAACCTCTGCCTCCTAGGTTCAAACGATTCTCCTGCCTCAGCCTTCCAAGTAGCTGGGATTACAGGCATGCGCCACCATGCTCAGCTAATTTTATATTTTTAGTAGAGACGGGATTTCTCCATGTTGGTCAGGCTGGTCTCGAACTCCCACCCTCAGGTGATCTGCCGGCCTCAGCCTCCCAAAGTGCTGGGATTACAGGCGTGAACCACTGCGCCCGGCCTGTTTTTTTAATTTAAAAAGGAAAGGAGGCCGGGCGCGGTGGCTCAAGCCTGTAATCCCAGCACGTTGGGAGGCCGAGACGGGCGGATCACGAGGTCAGGAGATCGAGACCATCCTGGCTAACACGGTGAAACCCCGTCTCTACTAAAAAACACAAAAAACTAGCAGAGCGAGATGGCGGGCGCCTGTAGTCCCGGCTATTCGGGAGGCTGAGGCAGGAGAATGGCGTAAACCCGGGAGGCGGAGCTTGCAGTGAGCTGAGATCCGGCCACTGCGCTCCAGCCCGGGCGACAGAGCGAGACTCCGTCTCAAAAAAAAAAAAAAAAAAAAAAGGAAAGGAGGCTGAAATTACAACCCTGTAGGACACAATAAAACTGCAGTTGGTGATTGACTCCAGCTTCATGGAGTTACACAAAGTATTGTATATGCAATTTTAAGGCAGGAAACACTATTTCCTACTTTGAATGTAGCCTAGAGAGTGTTTTCTAATGAGACCACTAATCTAGAAGATCTGGGCCTTCGTAGTTTCACTTCTACCTGTATAAATAAATTGGGTTAACTATAGGGATTTATTTTCTAACAACTATTCTTTATTTCTCACAAGAGCTTAGAAAATGTCTTCTTTCAGTAACACTTACACAGTGGCAGTGAAGTCGGTCATTTTGCCATCGGTCCCCCCATCTCCACAGTACATCAGAAGTGAAATCATATGTGCCGGATTTCTCATCCATGCTATTGACAGCAATTCATGCATTGTAAGTTTGATGAAACATCTGTGATTAACTGGCTCTGTGAGATAGAGAAAAATCCCTTAATTTACCCAGATGTCCTAATTAATTGTAATCTTGTAATTTGTGTCCACACTATGGGAATCCTAAGATCATCCTTTCAGATCATCTATTCCAGAAGGTACCCCAGAAGATTAGGGTCTTAGTCTCCCCTACACCAGCAAGACTCAGATTCTTGCTTGAAAAAGCTCCAAGTCAATAAGAAATTAAAATATTGTACTTTCTTTTTGAAACAGGTATCTTACTTTAACCGTATTTCTGCTAGCATCCTTCCTTACTTTGCTGGAAATCTTGGTGGCTGGTCGAAATCCATTGAAGAAACAGCAGCCTCTTGTATACAGTTCTTAGAGAATCGTCCTGATGATGGGTTTATAAGCACATTTTAAATGGTCAACTTTCAGTTACTGGTAATTTAATTTCCCACTTTTAATTCCAGACACCCTTAACCCTGACATTTGTCAAGCTTTTGGGCCACAAAATAATTAATATAAGCCTAAGCAAAATGCAGTGAAAAAGTTAAAAAACAAAATGCATCTTAAGTCAAATACCAGTGATTTGGATTAGCATTAAAAGAGCTTTAAAATTCTGTTTTAAGTCATCTGTGGCTCTGCCTCTTCCAGGGGCACAGATAGTGGAAAATTGCCTGTATGCAATACTATGTGTTCTATAAAATGGCATGAATTTAGTTTAAATTATCATAAATATTTTTAGGTTACAGAGTGAAACGTGTGTTCTGTGTGAAATTCCAAAAAAAAAATTATAAAATCTAAAATGATGATTTGCTAAGTTGACTTGTTGATTAAGGTATGGCATTCTTCCTTGTGCAGCAGGTATCTATATGTCAGGAGCGTTTGACAAGATGTATTACATAGTCTAGAGATTCAAATTGGGGAGACATTAAAACGTAATGGAATCCAATCAATTTTAGTAATAAGAACAACTTTACTAGTGTCATTTAACATATATTCCAGGTGGCTGACCAATTTAGTGTCTATTGCTCTATATACACACACAAGGTACCTGCAAAATGTAATATTACAGAGAAAGAGAATATTGACTGAGATCTCTTTCATAACCGTTACATTAGCACTTTATTCTGTAGACTTCAACATTCATTATTCTCCTCTGTCTGTGATTTGTCTTAACTCATGAGACAAGCCAGAATATGGCAAGCTAGCCTCCTCTGAAGGACATGTTTTAAAAGTTGAAGGAGTCTCCATTATTGGTGGGCACACTTAACAGGTTAGATGCATCCTGCTGTTAGTTTGCTAAAGTTCTACCTCTGCTCCCCCTACCCACCCTCACCCATCTCTTCACACAAGGTAAGCCTGGTTATAATTATTTGTATTTTTCCTGTGCCAGCAAGTTTTCATTTACATGAACTTTGGACTGTTCTGCAATTTTATACATTAACATTTATATACATAAGAAGAGTGGATATGTGGATTAAAATAATTACATATTACAGAAGTAGAAATGGTTTTGAGAATATTTTTACATTTTGAAAAAGTCAACAAAATTAGTAATGAAGAGGTTACGTTAAACTAAAATTTCAGACCTCACCTACAATTGAGACACTTCCAAATGCCGTCTGCCTTAGCCTAAGTCTTTGCATTTACATTTTTTGAAATGTTTTCCTGAATGGTAATGGAAACATTGTGAAATTAAAGGACCAGAGTGATGATAGCTGGATCACTCTGAGACGTAAAGATGTTGCCCACTCTAATTTACAACAGAGGCATAGTCTATTCCTGCATTACCCAATATGTGTCATTAAATAGCACTAGCCACATGTGCTATTTAATTAAAATTAAATAAATTTCAAAAATAAATTCTCCCACCATACTAGCCCCAATACAAGTATTATTAGTCACCTGTGGTTAGTGGCTATCATATTGGACTATACAGATATAGAATATTTCCATAATCACAGAAGATTTTTAGATAGTGCTGTTCTATTCAGTTTACCCCAGTCTTAACAATAATGCAGACAGGTCCTGTTTTCCCATTTTCACCTATCTTAGTGCCAAACAATCCCTTCTACCCCCCCCCCCTTTTTTTTTTTTTAATGTATTTCACTTTTATGTTTCTGAACAAAAACACAGGACTCATCCACCTGGCTCTTTCTTGGATCATTTGGCATATCCTGAATTGAAGACCTCATTTTCAGGACCACTAGACTTTAGAGATACTAAATGAGCATGGCGAGAAGATAAGATAGCAATGCATTTAGGCTCTCCTTAGGGCATTTCCAAAAGTTTGAAATCTATTGTCTGAAACAATGACGAAATTAACTAAGGTGTTCCAGTTGTAAAATGTAATAACAGCTCTTAAGCTTGCATTTTCTTTTTTATTAGGAATATGCTCACTCTTTCATTCATTCAGATATTTACTGAGAACTTACTTTGTGCTAGACACATCTTAGGCACTGCGGGTTCAGCAAGAAACAGAAGCATACTCTGTTCACATCATAAATAAAATTAATATAGAATATTAGAAGATACGTTATAAGGAAAAATTAAGCAGGGTAAAGAGGAAGAGTGCCGGGGAAGGGTTGGGGGTGGTGGTTGATATTTTAAGTAGGGTGGTCCACGTAGGCTTCCTTGAGGGACATTTAAGCAAAAGCCTGCAGGCAGAGAGGGAGTGAGCTGAGGATCTCTGGATGCAGCATGCTTCCTACTGAGGGACTAGCCAAGGCAAAGTCCCTAAGCAGGGAGTGTTTCTGGCACATTGTAGGAAAGAAAAGAACCTGGTGAGACTTCAACAGAGCGAGAGACAATTAAAGACAGCTGAATTAAAGATCATCTTCCCCTACTCTCTTTGATGTCCAGGCTTGAAGCAAACGCGTTTGCTCTAAGGGTAAGCAGCTAAGTTAGTTCATCAGCAGTCAGCCCCCTGGAGACTCAGGACAGAGGAAACCTAAAAAAATGTAGTCACACTGATTTTTTTCCTTTGGAGTGTCAAAGTATCCTTAAGGGATACTCAAAATTTCATGCTGTTTTTCGATGGTAAGGGTTTTCAAGTGCTTCTAACAGGACCGAAAGCTTTTTGATTAAGAAAGGAAACTCAGCCGGCTGTGGTGGCTCATGCCTGTAATCCCAGCACTTTGGGAGGCCGAGGTGGGTAGATCACCTGAGGTCAGGAGTTTGAGACCAGCCTGAGCAACATGGTGAAACCCCGTCTCTACTGAAAATACAAAAATTTGCTGCATGTGGTGGTGCCCACCTGTAATCCCAGCTACTCAGGAGGCTGAGGCAGGAGAATTGCTTGAACCTGGGAGGTGAAGTTTGTAGTTTGCAGAGATTGTGCCACTGCACTCCGGCCTGGGCAACAGAGCGAGACTCTGTCTCAACAAAAGAAAAAGGAAGCTCATTCCTATTCTTCCTAGTTTCAATGCAATCTAGTTACTAATCTGCATTCAGTTTCTCTATTTTGGTTTTAGGAAAAAAATCCAGTGAAAAAATGGGAAAATGGATCAGAATATAGTTGACCCTGTACTCAAACATCTTTAGGAAATGAACAATTTTAATAAATAATGGAAATAAACCAGTATATATGTGTGTATGTATATATATATACACACACACACACGCACATGCACATATATATAATCATGTGGTTTTGTTTATATTTCTTAAACATTTCAGAAATAAGCTTAGACATTTTTACTGGCATAGTTATAAGGATAGTCTTGAAAATATATGTTGATACTATCATATTTGGGATTAAGTTAAAAAAAGAAAATAGATGTTGAAAAATACATATAAAGGAATAAGTCTTGTGGTTTAGAGTAAATTATTAAAATAAGAACTATTAAGTTTGTTCATAATTTATTTCCCCTTTCCAAAGTATTAAAACTATGGGGACAGGCAGCTCCCCATGAGCCCTGGGTGGTCTTGCACATTCTTGCTGAGTGTGCCAGGCCATAGGACTCATCTGTCTCCCAATTCTGAGCAATTTCTGTAGCTAGTCCCATAGACAACTAAGTAGGTTAAGGTGACCACAGCATGACTTCAGTGTAACTGCTCACTCTCTGGGCAGAGGAGGCCTGGCTTGTTTGCTGCCTGCTGCAGTGCTTGCTACTTGCTCGAAAAGTTATGGGCCTTTGGTTCCTCAGCTGTGACACAAGCCCAATATGTCTGCAGCATTCACTATGCCCATCTTGTCACCTCTGTGGGACTTGGAGGGAAAAGAAAGCAACACAAATATGCTAATACTTATGCTGCTTGCTGTGTCATGAGTAATACAGTCCTTCATCTCTGAACCAAAAGTCTTGTGTCTTTTGTCAACATCCACAAAACAATAAGAGATTAACTGAGAGTCTTAAGACTCAGCCGGGCATGGTGGCTCACCCATGTAATCCCAGCACTTTGGGAGGGCGAGGCGGGCGGATCACCTGAGGTGAGGAGCTTGAGACCAGCCTGACCAACATGGAGAAACCCCATCTCTACTACAAATACAAAGTTAGCCAGACGTGGTGGTGCACGCCTGTAATCCCAGCTACTCAGGAGGCTGAGGCAGAAGAATGCTTGAACCCAGGAGGTGGAGGTTACAGTGAGCCGAGATCGTGCCAATGCACTCCAGCTTGGCAACAGGGCGAGACTCCGTCTCAAAAAAAAAAAAAGGAATCTCAGGGCCGGGTGTACAGTGGCTCATGCCTATAATCCAAGCACTTTTGGAGGCTGAGGCACGAGGATCACTTGAGTCCAGTTTGAGACCAGCCTGGGCAACATAGCAAGACTCCATCTCTATGAAAAATGAAAAAATCAACCAGGCAGGGTGGTGCATGTGTGTAGTCCCAGCCACTTGGGAGGCTGAGGTGGGAGGATTGCTTGAGCCCCAGAGTCATGGCTGCAGTGAGCCATGATCATGCCCCTACACTCCAGCCTGGGAGACAGAGTGAGACACTGTGAAACACTGTCTCTAAAAAGAGAAAGCAAGACTCTCAAACCCTTCACAGTTATTAACAGTAAACCATCTCCAGATTCAAAAGTCAGAGAAATCTGATATTAAAAATGCCTTTCTCATTTTACACCTGCAAAGATGAAGCACCCTATAAAAATTGCATACCTGATACCATCTTTCACATCCAATTTAGTGATATTTTGGGGATACTGAAAATAGATTAGAAAATAAGTATTTTTATCACTGGACACAATTCATTCCTGCTTTACATACCCCCCTTGTTTCCTTGTCCGGCTTAGATTCTGTGGTCCATCATTATAATCACTCCCTGGAAAACACTGCACCTCTGTCCTTTCATTCAGCTTCTCTGACAAAAACCCCAACTGTGGCTAAATTAAACTGTTCATAATACTTCATTCCTGCACAGAGCAGGTGGAAATTGTGTACTGGTCTCCCTTTAAGTTCATGACCACAGATTTTAAAAGGGTGCTTAGGACGCTGGTAATTCTACTCCATTCCCCGGATGTTTGCTATTTCACACTGAGTCCTCTTCCCTCAAGCTTCTCATGTCTCTTACCCTGACTCAGGTCATGAACTTCAAAAAATATTCATTGAGAAAATATAAACCATCAGGCAGGAGTCTTTTCCTATTCCCATCCATGCGCCTTTCACCTCTTTGCCTTTTCTCCTATTATAATGGATGAAATATCTCTACCCCTATCAGAGAACAATTTCTCCCACCTTCTCCAGGACTGCCCTCCATCAGTTCTCTTTTTTCTCTGCTTCAGGAGTTTCTTTACCTCCATTGGATTAATTTCCATAACCACTGGTATCTCTTATAACAAAATAAAATGATACGTTTTCTGGATGCATTTCCTAAATCCCACCCCATCTCTATTCCAGTGGTCTATAGAGGTGGTCGTCACACCTTTATTTTATTTACCTGACTATACTCCCATCTGCACTACTCCACAATATTTCTATTATCAGGATCAACTATGTCTTTTCTATTGCCAAATCTAATGGCCCTGTTCTTGACTTAGTCTCTGAGCAGCCTTCAGTGAAGTTGACTCCTTGCTTCTTTTTGCAACATTTTCTCTTCTTGACTTCCATGACATCACACTCTTAGAATCCCTCCTACGTCACTAATTCCATTTTTAAAGCCTTTTATTGTGGTTCTTCCTCTTCCATCAGACCTCTCAAAATTAGGTTACCCTAGGGCTCTGGCCTTGGCCTCTTCTCCTCTATCTCTGTTCCTCAGTGGGTCTAAACCAGTATCTGGGTTTTAAAAGCCATCTATTTACCAGGAATTCCCACCTCTATATCTCCAGGCTTAATTTCTCCTGAACTTCATCCTTGTATATTTAAGTACTTATTTGATATTTCCATTAGGACAATAGTCATCTCAAAGTCAATATTTCCAAAACAGACCACCCGATTCTGCCACCTTTTCCTCCACAAATTCCCTTTCCTTCAGCAAACTCTACTGGGTCTTTGTCAAAAATATAACCAGAATCTTACTACTTCTTACCAACTTTACCACTAAAGCCCTAATCCAAAACACTATCTTCTCTCATCTGGATTATAACCTATCTTCCCTGCCTGGCACAGTGGCTCATGCATGTAATCCCAGCACTTTGGGGGGCCAAGGCGGGTGGATTACCTGAGGTCAAGAGTTTGAGACCAGGCTGGCCAACATGGTGAAACTTTGTCTCTACTAAAAAACAAAAATTAGCTGGGCTTGGTGGCACATGCCTGTAATCCCAGCTGCTTGGGAGGCTGAGGCAGAAGAATTGCTTGAGCCCAGGAGACGGAGGTTGCAGTGAGCTGAGATAGTGCCACTGCACCCCAGCCTTGCCAACAGAGCGAGACTCTGTATCAAAAAAAAAAAAAAAAAAAAAAATATGTATATATATATATATAAAACCTATCTTCCCATTTCTCTTTTTTGCTCCTCTCTTCATTCTACTTTCAACCCAGTACCTGATCATGTCACATTTCTCCTCAAAACCCATTAACAATTTTGCATATCACAGAGCAAGAGCCACAGTCTCATAATGATCTATAAGGGTCTGTGTGGTAGATTAGGTGACTATTCAGAACTATTCATTCTATCACCTTTCATTCATGAATGGAGTATACTTTCCTACTTCTTGTCACTTGACCATGTGACACATCAATGTTAGCAGACATGCAACCAAAGGCTTGAAAGGTATTTTTGCAACGGACTTTCTTTCTTGCATCTCTGCCACTGTCATGAGAAAAACATGCCAAGATTAGTCTGATGGTTCCAGGAAAGGGAAGAGAGACACGTGGAACAGAGCTGCTTCATCTGAGCCCAGCTTAGTTCAGCCCAACCCAAACTGAACTGCAGATGGATGTGGACAAGCCCAACTAGGTTTTGCAGGGCTGTCTAGGCATGTCCCAGCCTAGATCTCTGACCCATAGACATGAGCTAAATAAATGGTTATTCTTGTATGCTTTTGAGATTTTGTGATTGTTACTTAGCAGAAACTGATAGAGCCTGCAGGATCTGAGCTTTGTTGACTATACAATCTTTTACTAGATTTTCCTTCATTCTTTTCCAGCCATATTGGTCTCTTTGCTGTTTTGTTTTTTTGGTGTTTTTTATTTTTCTTTTTGCAATACCAGGCATGCTCATTCCTCAGTATCATTGCATTTATCTATTCCCTTACCTCAGGATACCCAAGATGATACGCTTTGGCTGTGTCCCCACCCAAATCTCACCTTGAATTGTAAGCCCTATAATCCCCACCTGTCAAGGGCAGGACCAGGTGGAGGAGGTAATTGAATCATGGGGCGGATTCTTCCGTGCTGTTCTCATGAAAGTGAGTGAGTCTCGCGAGATCTGATGGTTTTATAAGCATCTGGCATTTCACCTGCTGCTCCCCACTCCATCCTGCCGCCCTGTGAAGAAGGTGCTTGCTTCTCCTTTTCCTTCCACCATGATTTTAAGTTTCCTGAGGCCTCCTCAGCTATGCAGAACTGTGAGTAATTAAACCTCTTTCCTTTATAAATTACTCTCTCAGGTATTTCTTCATAGCAGTACTGGGAGAATGGACTAATACATCAAGGCTTACTCCCTCATCCCTCACCTCCTTTTGGTCTATCCTCAAAGCCTGTCTTATAAAAGAGGCCTTTCCTAAGCCCCTTATTTAAAATCAACCCCCCACCCCAAATTCCCTTTTTCTGTTTAATTCTTGTTATCTAACATGTATCTTTTTTTTTTTTTTTTTTTTTTTGAGGCAGAGTTTCCCTCTTGTTGCCCAGGCTGGAGTGCAATGGTGCCATCTTGGCTCACTGCAACTTCTGCCTTCTGGTTTCAAGCAATTCTCCCGCCTCAGCCTCTGGAGTAGCTGGGATTACAGGTGCCCAGTTAATTTTTGTATTTTTAGTATAGGTTGGGTTTCACCATGTTGGTGGTTTCAAACTCCTGACCTCTTGATCTGCCCGCGTCTGCCTCCCAAAGTGCTGGGATTACAGGCATGAGTCACCATGCCAGATACCAGATACATATATCTTTTATATTTTTTTTTGTCTGTCATCCGCAATTAGAATGTAAGCTTCATGAGAACCAAAATTTTCATTTTATTCATTGCTGTATCCCCAGTGTTAGTATGTTTTCTGGCACATAATAGGTATTCGATTACATTTTCTTTGAATAAAACTTGTCTTCCCCAGCTCAGGACAAAATCTAAAAGTTTAAAATTTATTTGTATTTTTTTTTCTTTTCACAAGAACAATACAGAAGGATTTTGTAATACTTTAGCTTTATACTACTATTTACAAGTTACACATTACTTTTATACTTTTAGTAATATTTATTTCAATTTGTCTACATATATACCAGTATGCTTGCTTACCATTCTTTCTTGCATCTTAGAGTTTACATCTTATGTAACTTCACTTCTGCCCAAAGTATAACATTGAGAATTTTCTTTAGGAGCTATTGGTGGTACATTTTAAAAATTTACCTTTGAAGGACTTCTCCTTCTCCTCCCCCTCCTCCTCCTCCTCCTCCTCCTCCTCCTCCTCCCCTCCTTCTCCTCCTTCTCCTCCTCCTTCTTCTTCCTCTTCCTCTTCTCCTTCTCCCTCTTCTTCTTCTTCCTCCTCCTCCTCCTCCTCCTCCTCCTCCTCCTCCTCCTCCTCCTCCTCCTCCTCCGGCCTTACTATGTTCAGGCCTTGAGCTCCTGAGCTCAAAGAATCCTCCTGCCTCAGCCTCCTGAGTAGCTGGGACTATAGGCCTATAGCACCCACCTGGCATTGTCTTTCATCTTTAAGTATAGTTCAGTGAGCATACAATTCTAGGTTGAAAATTATTATCTCTAAGCATATTAAAGATATTATACAGTGTTTCCTGGCTTTCACTGTTACTATGACAGAGAATATTGTTCTTCTTTGTAAGTAATATATTTTCTGTCAGAATGCTTTAAAATAATCTCCTTATTTTATGGTTTCGCAATACACTGTAATGCCTAATTGTGTATTTCTTCTTATTTAACCTTCTCAGGATATATTGAGTTTCCTGAAAGGAAAAAGAAAAGCCTCAATGATTCTGAAAAATTCTTGGCCATTTAAAAAAATACTGCCTTTTTCCCATTCTATTATAAATTTGTGAGGGCTTCTCATTCTGTCCTCAATGTCTGTTAACCTCTTTTCACATATATCGATCTCAGCATCTCTCTGTGGTATATTTGAATTTCTTTAGATTTATCTTCCAGTTCAGTGTTCAGTGTTCAGGGTTCTGTTCACCTTCTTTTTTTTTTTTTTTTTTTTTTCTTTTTTTGAGACAGAGTCTTGCTTTGTTGCCCAGGCTGATGTGCATTGGCACAATCTCCACACAGTGCAACATTTGCTTCCCAGGTTCAAGCAATTCTTGTGCCTCAACCTCCCAGGTAACTGGGACTACAGGCATTCACCACCATGCCCAGCTAATATTTTGCATTTTAGTAGGGACAGGGTTTCACCATGTTGCCCAAGCTGGTCTTGAACGCCTGAGCTTAGGCAATCCACCCACCTCAGCCCCACCAAACTGCTAGGATTACAGGCATGAGCCACTGCACCCGGACCACTTTATCATTTTTTTGACCTAAAATTAAAATTTCAATTTCAATTATATATTTCAATTCTAGAAGTTTCTATTGGTTACTTTTTAAGTCTGGTAGTTTTTTTGGTTTTTTTTTTTTTTTTTTTTTTTTTTTTTTTTTAAACAATCTCCTGTTCCTTGCCCAAGTTTTCCACTTTTAAAATTTCTTTAAATATATGAATGGCTGCGGTCTGAATGTTATGTCTTCCCCAAATTCATGTGTTGAAATCCTAAACCCCAAAGTGATACTATTAAAATACAGCATTTGAGAGGTAGTTTGGTCATGAGGGCTGAGCCCTTGTCAGTGAGATTGGTGCCTTTCCAAAAGAGGCCCAAAGGAGTTTGTCCCTTCTACCATGTGAGGACACAGCAAGAAGGCACTATCTGTTGTTTTTTTTTTTTTTTTTTTTTTTTTTTGAGACAAGGTCTTGCTCTGTGTCTGTCGTCCAGACTGGAGTACAGTGGTGCCATCTCAGCTTACTGCAGCCTTGACCTCCCAGGCTTAAGGAATCCTTTCCCCCCAGCTTCCCAAGTAGCTGGGACTACAGGCACAAGCCACCAAGTTCAGCTACATTTTGTATTTTTTGTAGAGACAGGGCTTTGCCATGTTGCCCAGGCCGGTCTTGGGCTGCTGGGTTCAAGCAATCCACCCAACTGGGCCTCCCGAAGTGCTAGGATTACAGACATGAGCCACCTTGCCCGGCCAAGAAGGCACTATCTATTGAACCAGAGAGCTGGCCTTCACAGACACTGAATCTGTTGGCACCTTGATCTTGGACTTTTTAGTCTCCAGAACTGTAAGAAATAAAAATTTCTGTTGTTTATAAGCCATCTGGTTTAGTTTATAGTATTTGGTTATAGTGGCCCAAACAAAACAAAACACAAAGCATACTTGTTTATATTTTGTCTAATAATTCCCAAACCTGAAATGTTTGCAGGACTAATTTCACTATTCGTTGCTGCTGCTGGTTCTTATTCATGATATATTTTCTTGTGTTTTTGTGATTTTATCATGAAGTCTGGTCCCTTGAATTTTGTGTGAATTCTTTGAGACCTAGGTTGTGGTCAAGGGCTGCCAGAAAGGATGGTGATGATTCTGCCAGTTCCTGGCAGATTTTTTAATGAAGATCTGAAGTTGAGGTCAATTTGACCATACAAGCAGTATGAATTAAGACTGAAAACTCAGGTGATAGTGGACAATTTTTTCCCCTGCCACCCAATGCCGAAGTGGAGACAGGCAATAAGTTTTCTTCCTGTCTTCTTTAGGGCAAGCTTATTTCTTGTTCACTCTTACACTGAGGATAGTATAGCTCTTTGGTCTCTGCTTTATGCAAAGGTCTTCAGCCATACCGCCCATGGTACGTAGGCCCTTGACTTTATTTTCTGTCCCCAGGCAGCTCAAAGTTTTTAGGATTCAGCAGACACCCTCAGCTTCAGCACTGGATTGTCTTCTGAAGTGCCTGCATTCACTTAATATTTGGCCTCTGTAGGTTCTATACACTCATAAACTCAGTTATGCTTTTAAGGAGATTGAAAAATAAATGCATTCCACATTTTGGGGGTGTATTTTCAGTGGTAAGACAAATTGGAGGTTCACCTTCCTGCCTGAAACAAAATTTATGTCCATTTCTCTCTCTATATATTCGCATTCACCGCCCTAGTCTAAGACACTATCATTTCTCACTACAAGAGCTTCCTAATTTCTCTCTCTGTGTTTACTCTTGTACTCCTACAATTTATTCTCCATATAGCAGCCAGAATATTGTTTTTAAAAGGCTTGTCACCAGCATGTCACTTCCTAGCTTAAAACTCCCCAATGAGGAGAGTAGGCAAATCTTTAAATAAAGAAAGTAGGTTCGTGGTTGCTTAAGGTAGGGTGGGCAGGGTGTTTGTGAGCATTGGGGATAGAAAGGATGAATGACTGCTAATAGGTATGGGTTTCTTCCTTTCTTTTTTTTTTTCGAGACAGAGTTTTGCTCTCTTTGCCCAGGCTAGGGTGCAATGGCGCCATCTCAGCTCACCGCAACCTCCACCTCCCAGGTTCAAGTGATTCTCCTGTCTCAGCCTCCCTAGTAGCTGGGACTACAGGCATGTGCCACCATGCCCAGCTAATTTTGTATTTTTAGTAGAGATGGGATTTCTCCATGTTGATCAGGCTGGTCTCGAACTCCTGACCTCAGATAATCCACCCCAAAGTGGATGGATTATCCACTTTTGGATAATTAGACCCCTCCCAAAGTGCTGGGATTACAGGCGTGAGTCACTGCGCCCAGCTTGGTATGGGTTTCTTTTGAAAGTGAGGAAGATGCTCTAAAATTGATTGTGGTTATGGTTGCTTAGCTCTGTGAATATACTAAAACCATTGAATTATACACTTTAAATAGTCAATCATATGATATGTGAAT
Source organism: Rhinopithecus roxellana (assembly GCF_007565055.1). Lineage (NCBI taxonomy): Eukaryota > Metazoa > Chordata > Mammalia > Primates > Cercopithecidae > Rhinopithecus > Rhinopithecus roxellana. Next base: position 144,836,184 of record NC_044551.1, read on the forward strand.
TATATCATGATACAGTTGTTATTTGAGAAACAACAACAACTTTCCAACAGGGAGAAGCACATCCAGAATAGTGAACTAGGAACCTCTTTCATAATAGTAACAAAAACATTAGCAAAAATTATCAAAATAAGCTTTTTCAGAACTCTGGAAGTGAACCAAAGGCTTGCAACAATACAAGGATTGTTTATTCAAGAAAAGCGGCTGAATCTCAGTAAAAACATGAGTTTTGCAGCATTTCAACTTGCCCTATTCCCACTCTCTTCTCCAGCAAGTTCTAAGTAGTTTTGAAAATCAGCAACCTCATAATTACAGTTGCTGTGAAAAATAGCAGCCTAGTAGCCACTGGGTGGGGTGGGGGTGGGAATGGGGAAATTGGAGCTCTCCCCCAAAAAACATCCCCAGAAAACGATCACTGTTTTTCCTGCTTGGCAGCTCTCTGGAAAAGCCTCTTTCTAAAGGTTGTCTTTGATTTAGCACTTATTTAGTGCAAACAGCCCCATCTCCACAGTGTTGTAGAAAACAATCAGCAGCAATTGTTTAACATCATAGCTGCCTGATGGATTGACACCAGTTGAGGCAAACAAGAAGCTAGGTAAAAAAAGGAAATAAGAAGAATCGTGACCCCTATGTTCATGGATCAGGAAACTTAATGTTGTTAAGATGGCCATATTCCCCAAATTCATCTACAGACTCAACACAATCCCTATCAAAATTGCAGCTGGCTTTTCTGCAGAAATTGATGAACTAATACTCACTGTGAGATTCATATGGAAATGTAAGGGAAAATAGAGAAGAGAAAATAAACTTGAAAAGTTTGAGGACTTACACGTTCTGATTTCAAAACTTAGTACAAAGCTATAGTAATCAAAACAGTGTGGTACTGGCATAAGGATATACATAAGGATCATTGGAATAGAACTGAGAGTCCAAAAATATACTATTATATTTGTGGTCAATTGATTTCAAAAAGAAAACCAAAACAATTTAATGGAGAAAGAATACTCTAAAATTTTCAACAAACAGTGCTGGGAAAACTGGATATTCACTTGCAAAACTTGATGTTGGATTCCCTACCTCCAGTCATAAACAAAAAAGTAATTAAAATTGAATTATGGGCCAGGCATAGTGGTCCACACCTGTAATCCCAGCACTTTGGGAGGCCGAGGTGGGCAGATCACCTGAGGTTAGGAGTTCTAGACTAGCCTGGCCAACATGGTGAAACCCTGTCTCTACTAAAAATACAAAAGTTAGCCAGGTGTGGTACAGCATGCCTGTAGTCCCAGCTACTTGGGAGGCTGAGGTGAGAGAATGGCTTGAACCTGGGAGATGGAGGTTGCAGTGAGCCAAGGTTGCGCCACTGCACTCCAGTCTGGGCTACAGACTCTGTCTCAAAAAAAAAAAAAAAAAAAATGTGAACCTAAGTATAAGAACTAAAAATATAAAACTCAGAAGAAAACCAGACCTTGGTGATATGGTTTGGCTCTATGTCCCCACCTCTCTCATGCCAAATTGTGATTCCCAGTGTTGAAGGAAGGGCCTGATGGGAGGTGATTGAATCGTCGGGGCAGACTTCTCCTTTGCTGTTCTCGTGACAGAGTTCTCATAAAATCTGGTTGTTTGAAAGTGTAGAGCATCTCCCCATTCACTCTGTCTCTCCTGGTCCACCATGTAAAGATTATGCCTGCTTCCCATTCACCTTCTGCCATGATTGTAAGTTACTTGAGGCCTCTCAGCCATGCTTCCTGTACAGCCTGTGGAACTGTGAGTCAATTAAACCTCCTTTGTTTTTTTTTTGAGATGGAGTCTCTCTTTCTTGCCCAGGCTTGTGTGCAGTGGCATGATCTTGGCTCACTGCAGCCTCTGCTTCCTGGGTTCCAGTGATTCTCCTGCCTCAGCCTCCTGAGTAGCTGGGATTACATGTGCCCACCACTGTGCCTGGCTAATTTTTGTATTTTTAGTAGAGTTGGGGTTTCACCATGTTGGCGAGGCTGGTCTTGAACTCCTGACATCAGGTGATCCGCCCACCTTAGCCTCCCAAAGTGCTGGGATTTTTATAGGCGTGAGCCACTGCATCTGGTCTAACCCTCTTTTCTTTATAAATTACCCAGCCTCGGGTAGTTCTTTATAGCAGTGTGGGAACAGACTGATACACTTGGATTAGGCAGTGGTTTCCTAGATGTGACATCAAAGATAACACCAAAAACACAAGGATGAAAAGAAAAATCAAATAAGATGAACTCCATCAAAATTAAAAATTTTTGTGCCTCAAAGGACACCATCAAGAAAGTGAAATGACAAACCACAGAATGAGAGAAAACATTTGCAAATCATAAACCTGATAAGGAATTTGTATACAGAATAAATAAAGCCCTTTCAACTCTGCAATAAATAACAACCCAATTAAAAAATACAGGAAAAGTATTTGAATGGACATTTCTGCAGAGATCACATAACAAATGGCCAATAAGCACATGAAAAGGCGTTCTACATCATTAATCATTAGGGGATGCAAATCAAAACCACAATGAGACTCCACTTTACACCCACTGGGATGACGAAAATAAAAAGGAGAAACAAAATCAAATGTTGCCAAGGATGTGGAGAATTGAAACTCTCATACATTGCTGGTTGGATTATCGAATGGTATAGTCACTTCGAAAAATAGTCTAGATATATACTCCTAGGTATATATCCAAGAGAAATGAAAACATGTCCTCACAAGATTATACACAAATGTTTACAGTAGCATTGTTAATAATAACCAAAAAGTGGAAAACACTCAAATGCCCGTCAACTGATGAATCAAATGTGGAATATCTAGACAATGGATTATTATGGATGAATCTTGAAAACATCATGTTAACTGAAGGAAGCCAATCACAACCGCATATTGTATGATTTCATTTACATAAAATGTCCAGAACAGGCAACTCTACAGAGACAGTAAATCAGTAGATGCCAGTAGCTGGGGGAAGGAAGGGATAGGGAGCGACTGCTTATGGGTATTGGGTGTCGATGGGGTGATAAAATGTCCTGGAATTAATGGTGATGGTTGTATAACTCTGACTAGATTAAAAGTCAGTTGTACACTTTAGAAGTGTGAATTTTATCCTATGTGAATTATATCTCAATAAAGCTGTTAGGGGAAGAAAACCAAAACTTTCCAATGGCTTCCTAAATTTTCCAATGTGATCTTGCCCCCACCTCCTCTCTGACCTCGTCAAATGTATTGTTAAATACATATTATGGGTCTCCTATGTGCTAAGCGCTTTTTAGGCATTTGGGGTATATCAGTGAACAGACAAGAATTCCCCCCCCCCCATGGAGATTATTTTCTAGCAGAGAGATGGGACATAAATGACACATATAATAAATAAGTTAATATGGTAGAAGGTGATAAGTGACACAGAAAAACATAAAGCAAAGTAAGGGGAACCAGGAGTGCCAGTGTTAGGATGAGATACAGATTCTATTTTAAATAGGGTGGTTAGAATAGCCCTGATGCAGCCCTTCTCTAGGCTTCAGCTACACTCCTTTCTGTCCCTCAAATATGGCAAACTCATTCTCTCTTGAGGGGTTTTTGCTAACTCATGACTGGTTCCTTTGTGTCATTCAGATTTTAGCTTAAAAATGTCCACAGAGGCCTTCCCTTGATTATCCAATCTAAGGTAGCTACCCAGTCACTTGCATCATCTCTGTTGATTTCTTTTATATCACCTATTCATTGAATTAACTCATTCAACGAATGCAAATGGTTTCCACATTCTAAGCATTTCTAGGGATATAGCAATGAACAAGAATCAAAATTCCTGCCCTTATGTAACCTATAATCTGGTAGAGAGGGAACAAATAAAGCTATAGTGTTAGGTATTGGGATGAGGAAGGAAGGAGCTGCTCCTTCCCATAAGGATGGTCATAGAAAGACTCAAGCTGGTCATAGCAGATGCCTGGAGGAAATAAGGGGGTGTCGCTGTGGGGACTGGAGGAAATGTCAAGGAAAGAGCAACTTGAGATTCAGGCCTCATGGTTTGGAATGTAATTGTAGTGAAAAAAGAGACAAAAAGGTAAACTCATTTTTTTTTCCCCGGGGAAAGTGAGACTGTTTAAAGCCATATTGAATTTGAGGTATCAGTGGAGCATCCCAGTAGGAACATCCAGCAGGCAGGTGGAAAGACAGGACTGAACCCTGGGATTTTAGGGCTAGCTGGAGATTTAGGAGTCATTTATGTAAAAGTGAAAGATAAGTTTGTAAGAAGAGATGAAATTTACAGAAGACTGAAGGAGCGCTAAAGACTAAGGGATTCAGCTGGGTGTAGTGGCTCGTGCCTATTGTAATTCCAGCAGCCCAGGAGGCTGAGAAGGGAGGATCGCTGGAGCCCAGGTGTTTGAGGCTTCAGTGAACTATGATTGCATCACTGCACTCCAGCCTGGGTGACAGGGTAAGACCCCATCTAAAAAATTTTTTTTAAAGTCTTAGGGGATTCAAAAAATATTTTAGGATTGTAATAAAACATTTCTTGCTGGTATTTTTCCTAAGTCTCCTGTCCATTATTCAGCCCCATTATAATGCATGTGGCCTTGTCTGTCTTGTTGACTGCCACAATTTGAAGTGCATAAGAGTAACAGGAACATAGTAGTGCTTGGGAAACATACAAGATGAATGAATACATTGTTTGCCTTCCTCTTTAGGCATTTTTAGCTAAGAAAATAACCAATGTCTATAGTTCCTTTTAAGAAACACTCAGCATCTCTCAGGATTTCTACCTCTGGTGCATTCCTTTCAGTGTCCGTACACATGTTTAATGCTACATTCAGTACCTGCAATTTATTTCTAATGACTTCACTGCCTAATATTTATAGATCATTAAAATATAAACAAAGTAGGCCGGGCACAGTGACTCATGCCTGTAATCCCAGCACTTTGGAAGGCTTAGGCTGAGCAGATCATGAGGTCAAGAGTTTCAGACTAGCCTGGCCAACATAATGAAACCCCACCTGTACTAAAAATTAGCCCAGCGTGGTGGTGCATGCCTGTAATCCCAGCTACTCAGTAGGCTGAGGCAGGAGAATCGCTTGAACCCAGGAGGCGGAGGTTGCAGTGAGCCAAGATCGTGCCACTGCACTCTAGCCTAGGTGACGAGCGAGACTCCATCTCAAAAAAAAAAAAAAAAAATTATATGCGCGCACACACACACAAAGTAATCCAAGAAAGGCAAAATGGATACCAACATCTTTGCACTGAAGACTACAAAAAGCATTAGACCTAACTTTCAGCTGACAGGCTGCAGACTCTACAAAGCCTTCTGCTCCTGATGGGACAGGTGAAATAAATCTGGGTGTGTTCAGACTAGATGACTAAGGCAGCATTACTGTCCTTTTCCAGCTGCATGGCTTGTGAAATTCCTTCTAAATGACACTCATTTCCTTAAGCTCTGGGATGCTGAGCAGTATTGTCATCATGTTTTCCTCTCACACTGAAAAAAAAGAACAGCTCCTATTAAGACTAGAACTGTAGAGTTGTACAGATATGAAAACAGAGAAAAGTGTTTCTTATTTGGTAAATATTTTGCTTTTGATGCATCAGTAACTAATCACAGCTGTTTCCTTTAGTTACAAATGGATTCAATCAGGTAAAATTTGAAATGAAACACAAAACCACTAGAGTCATTCCATTATACAGTACAATGGTAGTGTTAAGCCTTGTGAAATATATGTATTAAGTATGCATGAATTCATGAAATCAAACAAAGAAGCTAATGGGTCTCTGATTAGAGTTCTAATTCCATTATGGTGATATTTCCCTCTCACTCTGACTCATCTAAAACATGTGAACAAAATGCTATTAAGTTTATTATACAGTCTGTTATGTGCCGTCATTCTGGTTAAGTAATGAAAACTGATTTTTGGCTAGAATTTCTCTCTTGAAAATCAAGGGCAAAAAAGAGCTGCTGTTAAGTTGAGGTATTTCAATTTTAACTTTAGTAACTTGTAATCCTTTATGTCAAAACTAAAACAAAAACCAAATCCCTGTTTATTCTCATCTAGGATTCATAAAAAATCTTGTTTCCAAAGGGATTGTTACATGGATATTAACGAACAATGGCTATTTCAATCAAGAATCAAGTATTCAGAAAAACAAGCAATAGAAAATGCATTTTTATTCCATATTTTAAAAACATAGACTTTCTAGCAACTTATAAATTTCTATTATAATAATAAATTTGATACTTTGAGCCAAGAAAATGATATAACCAAAAATTCATTTGTACCCTTTGTTTAGGAGTGTTTTACATTTATGCATAATTTTCCTTTTATAAAAGATGATTGTTACAATCAGGTATACAACTACTTGGTTATGTCTAAGTTCTGTCTCTTAAAATATGTTCTTTTAGAGAATCCATTTAATCATCTTATTCTTTTCTTCAATCTTCTCCAAACAGTGGTAGAAGTACAATTTGATGGACAGAATAAACAAAATTGTTTTCGACCACACCCAGATCATACTGATATCTACAGTATAGTCCTGGCTACAAGGGAGCTCAATTCTAACTCGTGAAGTGGGCCTGGTTTAGAAAGTAATGATGAGGTGGTAACTAATGATAGTGCTAGTTGTTATCAAAAATTAACAACTTTAGGTATTTTTGTTTTGGGTTTTTGTGGTTTAGGTACATCCAAAATTTCTTCATAGTCTGCACTCATTCCCTTTGCCCAGCGACCGACTGTGACCATTCGCTCTGTAAAGGAATAGAAAAATCAGAATATGAGAAAAACAGTAATCAAATGCATCCACTCAGATTGTTACTGGTTTTGGAAAGGAACTCATTTTGACATGAATAATCACAAGGAGGGAAGACTCCATCACTAAAGGAAAGTGAGCAATTCTGTAATTGATTATAACCCTTGATTTCAGAGTACCACAGGCAATTTCTCATCCCAATTAGGGAAATGCAGCAACTACTTTGCAATGCACGAATTGATGAGAAAGCTCTTTCATTCTTTCCCAGAGTTCATCATTACAGAGTCAATGAATTCCAAGAGTCTGTAAACAGCAAGGCTTATGAAGCATCAGTTTTAAATGCATAAGATTCTACCTGTGAAATTATACAACATCTGCTTGTCAGTCTTGTCATTTGGGAAGTGGCAATCCTCCCAGGAGGGAGAATTCAAATTCCACTTCATCATTTCAATCTCACTGCCTACAATGTACTAAAGACTATCTTCTAAACAAGCTTGTAAACAAGAACTCTTGGTTTTCAAATTTAAATGTTAGGGATAAGAAGTAAGAATGAGCAGACTTATTTGTGTAGTGTTGTAACTATGTGAAATAAAAAGAAATGTGCTCTTTCCATAAGAAGCACTGCTGGGCTATCCTACTGCCTTCTTGCCTGCCTTCACACAGGATTATCATCATTCTAGTCCAGGCAAACTAATGTAATAATGATCTCCACTTCCTCAAAAGTCTGCCATAGGTATAGTGAACATCTCTGAAGTTTTTGATGAATAAGGCTAGTATTTCATCAGGAAGAAAATAGCCAGATTCTGTGTAGATAACACATTTTTAATATTTTTGGTAGTTTCTGCAATCAACTCTGAATCTTTTAGGTACATACAAAGCAAAGCATACATGAGGACACTCAATATTAAGACTATGGAAAGTTATTTCATATTTTTTATTTTCTCTTAGTGAATTCATATTTTTCTTAAGTAACAGAATTGGCTCTATTATATTAAATTCATTAGTTAGCAAATATAAATGCTTATGAATAAGATGTCTTAGGGTCCCCTAAGGCTTACTGGTCACTTTTTTCCCCACCTATTCAGTTACTCAGTACGATGTGTGTCTGTTGCTGACAGAGATTAAGTGATTGCTACAGTAGGAAAACAGGTCTTAAAATCATTAGCATCCCAATGAGTTATTCATAATAAGTGCAGAATAAAATGCAGAGAAATATTAATCTCAGCCCTTCTAAGTACAGGCCCAGAGATCTCACCTGAATTCTGACTTTCAGGGCAATCTTTCTTTAAATGTTCCACAGAGCCACAAAGTTTGCAGCCGCCACCTATTGAAAGAGCAAAGCCACTGAATACCATCTCATATTTACATGGGGTTTTTAACATCTCAAAGCACTTTCACATCTTACTGGATCCTCACAACCTTGTCAGTTGTAAAGGTAGCTAGACCAGGAACATAGGGAGGTGCCACTATTCATATTAAGAATTCATTCTCCATTCCTTTTAACCTCACAGAGCAGTAAATTGTACCCACCCACTGCTTCTTGCACCTGGCCTTGAGAAGTAGGAAAATGAGTTATGATAGAAGGCACTTGTTCAAGAGCTATTGCACAGAAGCCTGGATCTTAATGCTTAGACAGTCAAGAGTCTGTGAACCCTTGGACCTGTAAATAAAAGTTGTAAGCAGATGCTCTTTCCTGAATAGCATGTCAGATTCTCTGTCAATGGCCCAAAAACAGATTAGAAACTACTATTCTACTGTACAGATCAGATGTGGGTAAGCATTTACAAAAGAAATAAAGTTAATTTTTGTTTCAGTGCCTTCCATTGGCCAGGCACCCTAACCCTATAAAAATGCCCATCTGCCTACTTTAAACATTTCAGAATTGTGAATCACAACACATGTGCTTTCTAAAATAAGTCTTTCACTTAATGATCAAACACTGTTGCTTAATGGTCAAGCATTATTTTGATTATGCTCAAAATGTTAAGTGACTTAGAAAAATGACCTAATGAAATACAAAGATACAAATCTGGCTGAATTTTCTTTTTTCCCCAAATCTTGACTTTATTTTCAATATAAAAAATGCAAATTTGGAAACCCACCCTACTTTTCCCCCTGACATAATGCTTTACCTCTTAAAAACAAAGTACTAATTCTATATACATCAAATGTACCATACAAAAATGTATCCAGTATTTCTATTGCTACCAAAGTGTTCTAAATTAAAACAAGTCACAGAAAGCCCCTTATTGTAAACAAAAGATTACAAGTTATAAAATCAAAGTACACACAGGCTAATCTGGCCAAATTTTCACATCTATGGGATCTACTCTCCTTGCTGCATTAAATCTTTTTTTTTTTTTTACATCTAGTCACTTTGGTTGACCAGTGAAAGCCATTTTTGCTCACTCGTCATGTTAACTACCCATTTTTATAAGCTCAAAACTGAAATGCACCTGAGCATTTTTCAGGCCCTGGCTTCTTTATATGCCATAGTGAAAAAGAAGCACTTGAATAATATACTTTAATCTTTATTAAAAACTCTTTAGGCAAATATCATAATTCATCAACTCTAAGACACCATTGATTATAAGATGTATCATTATTGCACATACCTCTCAGAAAGAAAAACAGCTGTCAATTATGTGGGACCCACCAATGGTAAGATACATTCTGATTTCCAAGGGATTAAAATTGAAAAACTGTGCATCTTAGAATCAATAAAATATAGTTTTATCAGCTCCATTCTATAGCTGAGGAAACTGAGATTGAGTTTGGTAAGTTGGCCAAAGCCCCCGAGCTAGTGAGTGGCGGTGCTGGCACTATAACCCAAGTCTGACCAACTCCAAAAGCTACGCTTTTTCACTGAACTTCTCCAGGGGGACACCCAGGACATGACACAAGAAATGTCTAGAGCCTGATGGCACCAGCCACCACGTCAACAGATAACAGCCTCCTCCTTAAAGCTTTAGACCGCATAGACTTTACTGTGTGAACCTTAATTACCCAAGTTAAAGAGAAAAAAGCTACATAATCCCATGCCAGACAAATAACTAAGAAAAAAAATTCAGAAGCAAACATCACTACAGTATTGAATCGTGTACCCACCCTTCCACAAAAATGGTATGCTGGCTGAGGCTGAATATATAATACGATTTTAAAAACCTCATATTAGCTTGAGAGATATATAATCCCTCTGCTTCTATTATGTCTAAAAGTAGAAAAGTATAATAGTCTCACAAATGATGAAGCAAGCACAGTTGGAAATACACACCTTAGTTTTTTCTGATTTGTTTTATTAACATATGAAGTCAAACTGCACAAAAAGCCCAGTACATATAATAGCACTTGATAAAAATAATGTAATTCTCAAGGTTTTGCAATTTATTCAAGAAGTTATTCAAGAACTGATTGAGTGTAAACTAAATCACAACTGCACGATAACTCACCATTTCTGCTATATGAAGGTAACAGTACTTACCATCAGCATAGAGTCCTTTGGGATTATCCGGACAAGATCTAGACAGGTGGCCCATTTCTCCACAAACAAAACATTTTGCAAAAGGAAATTCGCCTGTAAAAATCAACAGTTCCTATTCAGTTGACAATACATATGGCAAGTCATAAAATTCACATTAACACTGAATAAAAAATATTTTTACATAACTTAAAATTTAATCTCATATGATTTCCAAATACTAAGTGGCACACTCTTAACAAATTGTGTTAAAGATATACCCAGGGTCCTATTTATTGGCTTTCCCCATGAACAAAGCAAAAAACTGAAAGAAACACATACCGAGAGCCGGGTCTACTTTAGCTTTACACTTGGTTATTTCATGCTCTGTGGACCCACACCTGTAACATATCCCAGTGCCCATGTCTTGATTTTCAAGGGCGGCAGGGCAATCTGCAATTCCATGACCAGGTTTTCTACAATGGAAACACACCTGGGAAAACAAAATGTGGGTTGGCACACTGCAAAACTATACCAGTGACTTTATTAATTGTTATCAAAAACATATTTAAAACATTTCTCATCTTATTTAGCTCTTTTTCTGAAATCTCAATATTTTATTTGTAGAAAAAAGGTTTCATACATTCCTAAACAATGAGATGTCCTTTCCATCAGAGGGTTTCCTTGCTTTTGAAAACCTCAATCGATAAATCTATCAATCTCAGGAACAATGTTATATATGTGGCTTTGTAGAAGGCAATTGCTTAAATGAATTGAGCAAATATGGACTATTCATTTTATAACTGGAATGTCTGCAGTAGAAAAATGGCGTTTTCTATAGGAAATGGGCAGTGGCTATAAAAATTATCACTCAAAATTTGTATTTGTGTATAATTATATACTCAAAATTTTTAAAAAATTAATTTTTTTTAAAGTTTACATAATTGAATGAATTTTGGTCAAATGTTTCCATTCAAGTTATGATTCAAACCATAAGATATATTTCATAGCAAAAAGTATATCCTTGTTTTTGTACCCTAAATACGCTTTTTTTTTTTTGAGATGGAATCTCGCTGTCACCAGGCTGGAGTGCAGTGGCGTGATCTTGGCTCACTGCAACCTCCGCCTCCCGGGTTCAAATTATTCTCCTGCCTCAGCCTCCCAAGTAGGTGGGATTATAAGCACGAGCCACTACGACCAGATAATTCTGGTATTCTTAGTAGAGACAGGGTTTCACCATGTTGGCCAGGATGGTCTCAATCTCCTGACCTCGTGATCCACCCGCCTCAGCCTCCCAAAGTGCTGGTATTACAGGCGTGAGCCACCACGCCCGGCCATACACATTCTTTAATATTCAGAAATAGGTTTCATTTTTAGAATATATACGCAATACATTTTAAAGGAATAATTTACTCTGAGATGAATTATTTGGTTCCAACATAAAACTGAGCAATGGTTAGTTATTTACAGAAATTTGAAGAATTTTTTTGCTGCAATAAATGAGAACATCAACCATAATCAAAAATGGCAGATATTTAAACTATTTTATTTAAGCTGGAAAAAGATATATATATTTATTGGATAATAAATAGTCATTTAATTATGTTTTTCAAAATAAGCACAGGTTTTTTAAAAAAGCAAATTCAACCGGCAAAATAAAACATTTATTTTGCAACTCTGTCCTTTTTTCCTAAAATATTGAAAAATGAGTCCCTTTAAATTCTTCAGTAACTTGTACATTTAGAATGAGCTGGTCCAAAAAGAAGAAGCTGCATTTATTATACAAATGCAGCAAAAGCTACTGCTAAAACCTGCATCACCACTATAGGAAGTCTTGGCTTGTTGGTGAAGTCAAAGTGGTCTCTATTAAGCTGAGACTACTGCCTTAGTTCACAGCCTTCTCCTTTAAAACCTAATCATCACTTACTACAACATTTTTGAATGGTCCTTAAGTTTAATGTAGATGGGAATGTGAAGCGCTGATTGTAAATTTCAATAGCATAATCAGTTTATTAGCATTTAAGGACTGATGCTTAGTATAAGGTATTAAAAAAAATAGCAAGGAAGTAAATTAACAACAGGTCACAACAAGCCATATACTATTTATATAGCACTCCCCTTTTTAAAAAACAATATCCTTCCCCACTTAATGGGGACAAACATAATGCTTAAGAGATCATAACAGTAAATGTCTTCAAATGGTATGCAATTCACCATACTGCCTATGTCAACTAAACTAAAATGACTTAAAATATTTAAAAATAGTTAACTTAGACAAAACTCTATCCTGATACCAATAGAAATGTTATCCTTTCTATCCATATTTATCCATAAGGAATGTTTCATCAGTATTATCTCTAAATAATTATCTTTAAATAGAACAATGCATAGACTAATCTTGCCAACAGCCAAAAGACACATTTATAGAGGCTGTTAACATTTCAAGCCTGCATTGGTGCAAACAGTGCTCTACATATAGTAATACTAATAAAAAATAAAAGTATAACTAGCAACAAGTCTTCATTCTTATGAAGTGGCGTGCTGGGAGACTTGGGAAACTCACTTCGAGAAGGGAAAAATAATTATAGCGAGTATTTCATCCCCTTTGCCTGACATACTTTAAAATCTAGCGCTAGGCATTACAGAAAGAAACCTGCTGCCCCCAGCATTCCTCTGAATGTAATATGGGGGAGGGAGGAAGCAATGACTAGGGAGTGTCAAGGACTTTTAATTCTATTACTCTGCTCTAACTAGTGTGGCTCCTATGTACCTCTTTCCTGTGCTTCAGTATTTCATAGATAAAGAACATCCTTTCCAAGTAATAGGGACCCACACACATTTAATCTGTTGTACTTGATCTTCTTCATAATTTTGACGTTTTCTCCATGCTTATTTGAAAAAGGGGCTATTGGAAGGTGAGGATAGGATTTGTTTTTTTGGAAGACAAACTCTCGTTTTGTCACCCAGACTGAAATGCAGCGGTTGGTCACATGGTTCACTGTAGGCCTTGACCTCCCAGGCTCAATCCTCCTGCCTCAGCTGGCAGTAGTAGCTGGGATCACAGGTGTGTATCACCACACCTGGCTAATTTTTTTTTTTTTTTTTTTTGGTAGAGATGGGGTCTCCCTATGTTGCCCTGGCTGGTCTTTAACTCCTGGGCTCAAGTGATCCTCCTGCCTCAGCCTCCCACAGTGCTGGGATCACGGGCATGGGCTACCACATCTGGTCTATAACATAGGTTTTGAAGTCAGGCTGGGTTTGAATTTTACCTCTGCTACTAGCTAAGTGGCTTTCACAAGTTATTTAATCTGTCTGCACTTCAGTGTTTGCCATCCATAATATGGGAATAATGCCATCACCTTTGCTGTGTTGTTGTGATAATTAACCAGTACATCATGTGCCTAGCATATATGTGCTAAAAAAGTACTAGTCCTTAAAATGATGCTCTATGAATCTGGGACATAATGGTAACCAGATCCTGCTAAGATGTATCTGTATGTGGGTATAAGAATAGTTTCCAGCTAAATAAAGTAAATAACATGGTAGAAGCGATGCTCTCACCATTGCATTTTTCTTTGCCGCTTGTCTTTTTAATCTTCTTCCTTCCCGTCGACTGTCTTTCTTTAAAGCAACTGCAATTTCTTCCCTTACTTCCTCACTGTCTGTTGCTACAATTTGCCCATTGTGAACCATCTGTGAATTCTGTCTTAGGTATTCCATGAATCCATTCACATCTTCATTTAAGTACTCCTTTTTCTTTTTCTTTTTATGTTTTGCTTGGGGTGCATCATTTTTGAGGGATAGCCTATTGGCTTCAAGTTGTTTATGCTTTGGTAGGTTTTGGCTTGTTCCCTCAAAGGATCCCTTCTTCATGTCCTCCCATGACGTTGCAGGCAAGGGTCTCTTGTTACATGTGGTACTAACTCGGGCCCACCTGGTCATAATTTCATCAGAGGTACCTTATCAATTTTTAAGACAAGCATGGGTGGTTAGTCATCAACAACAAAAACAGCAAAACTAAAGAGACCTGCTGTATCACTATATCTCACATATGCCCATACGTTAAACTTTTAATTATTAAAACACTTTTTACTTCAGTTAGATATCTACATACATATTTAATGCTATAATATGCTGCACAGACATGCTTCTAATATAAATCTACCACTTACCAGAAAAGCTGCCATACCAGTTAAAAAAGTTGTGCTTAAAATTGAAAAATTAAGAAATCAAATTGTTTCATAAAATATAAATCAGATAGTAATATAATGAATGCAATTATTCCTTCCACATTCTGCAGTTTTCCTGTTTATTTTCCTCAAGTCCCACAGCTACTTTCTCCCAATCGTCTTGCTTAGTCTGCCATTTCAATGCAACAATTTGCATGGCAAATTACTAAGTATACAGAAATCATGTCCTTTAATATGAAGTTTGTTGAAATTTCCTGACAGAGTTATAAGTAAAACATAAAAAAGTGTTTACTATCACAGGGTGATCCCAGGCTTCCTCTCTTACTAATCAAGGTATAAGCGACTTCCAGCCCTGTGATTTCAATCATCTTCGATTCTATTTAAATTATGATTTGAATCATAAGATACATTTCACACCAAAATCTGTATCTTGTTTTTATACTCTTAATACCTATGCTTTAATGTTCAGAAATACTTTTCATTTTAGAGCACATACATACTTTAAAGAAGTAATTTATCCTAACACTAATTATTTGGCTCCAACATAAAACGGAACAAAGTTTTGGTCACTTATATCCTAGTAATTTGGAGGATATTTTTTTTCCTGCAATGAATGAGAACATTCAGCCATAATCAAAGATTCATCAGCTACAGTCACATAGTACGTAACATTTAGGTCAATAGCGACTGCACATATGATACTGGTCTCAGATGATCATAATGCAGCTGAAAAATTCCTGTTGACTTTGTAGCCCTCATAACTTGTAGTCTAACACATTACTCATGTCTGTGGTAATGCTGGTGTAAACAAACCTACTGGGCTGCCAGTCATATACAAGCATAGCGTTTACAATGATGTACTGTACATAATACTAGATAATTATAAGTATTCCAGAAAAAGGCAGTTATCATAGGAGATGACAGCTCCATTCATGTTACTGCCCCTGAAAACCCTTCAGTAGGATAAGATGTGGAGGAAGAAAAGAGTGATACTGATGATCCTGACCCGGTGTAGGCATAATGTGTATGTCTCAGTTTATAATAACAAAAACATTTTAACAGGAAAAAGCTATAGAATACTGTAAGGGAATAAAGAAAACATTTTTGTATACCTACACAACATATTAGCGTTTTAAGCTAAGTGTTATTACAGAAGAGTGGGCTGGGTGTGGTGGCTCATGCCTGTAATCCCAGCACTTTGGGAGGCCAAGAAGGGCGGATCACGAGGTCAGGAGATCGAGACCATCCTGGCAAACATGGTGAAACCCATCTCTACTAAAAATACAAAAGTTAGCTGAGTGTGGTGGCGCGCGCTTGTAGCCCCGGCTACAGGCGCGGCTACAGGTGCGCGCCACCTGGGAGGCTGAGGCAGGAGAATCGCTTGAACCTGGGAGGCAGAGGTTGCAGTGAGCCGAGATTGCACCACTGCACTCCAGCCTGGGTGACAAGAGCAAAACTCTGTCTCAAAAAAGAGAGAGAGAGAGAATAGACTCCGTCTCAAAAAAAAAAAAAAAAAAAAAAAAGGGTCAAGAAGTTAAAACTAATTTAAAAGTTTATAAAGTTAAAGCACAGTAAGCTAAGGTTATTACTTTAAACATTTTAAAATAAACTTAGACTAAGCATACAGCATTTATAAAGTCTACAGTAGTGTACTGCAATACCCTAAATATCCTAGGCCTTCACACTCACATACCACTCACTGACTCACTCATAGCTACCGACAGCCCTGCAAGCTCCATGCTTTAAGTGCCCTATTCAGGTGTACCATGCTTTCTTTTCTACCATATTTTTACAGTATCTTTTCTACGTTTAGATACACACTTATCATGCTTTTAGAACTGCCTACAGTATTCAGTAGTCATACTGTACAGGTCTGCAGTCTAGAAGCAACAGGTTATCCCATACGGCCCAGGTGTGTAGGTTTGTTGTATAAGTACACTATGATATTCACCAAACCACGAAAAGGCCCAGCCGTTTCTCAGAACTATACCAGTTGTTAAGGGAAGCATGGCTGTATTAAGCCACCACCTTTGTTGTTGTTGTCGCTGTTGAGACGGAGTCTCACTCTGTAGCCCAACCTGGAGTGTAGTGGGCCATCTTGGCTCACTGCAACCTCTGCCTCCAGGGCTCAAGCGATTGTCGTGCCTCAGCCTCCGGAATAGCTGGGATTACAGGCATGTGCCACCACGCCCAGCTAATTTTTTGTATTTTAGTAGAGAAGGGGTTTCACCATGTTGCCCAGGGTGGTCTCGAACTCCTGACCTCAGGAGATCCGCCCGCCTCGACCTCCCAAAGTGTTGGGATTACAGGCGTGAGCCACCGCGCCCGACCTAAGCCATCACCTTTTAAGACCAGCATCCCTCCCAATCCCCCAAGTCTCAGCATCTGGTAACAGAAAGATCCCTTCCACAGAAGCTGAAGGGTGGACCCAATGAATTGGTGTAAGATGCTCCATGCCACTTCATGAGCGCACTCTTCGCCGAAGTTTATGCGACTGTCCCAGTGGGGACCGAAGCTGTTCAAAACGAAATGGATTATCCTTCCCCTGCGTAAGTGGGAAGTGGGAGGCTATGGGTTATCAGGAGCATGAAGTAGGAGAGCCGAGCGGCCCACTCGCAGGATTCCAGAGCGGCTGGACGCGCAGCCCCCAGCAGCCGGAGCCCAACAGCTGAGGCCGACACCCCTACATAGCCCGAGCAGCCCGCGCTCAGCCAGCTCAGGGACCCAGCGGGCTAGGCCTTCTGTCCTCCCAGCTTCCCATACAAGTTTCGCCAGGCCAGCGGGAACGAACAACACCCTGCAGTTTTCAAGGCGGCAAACCTCCCCTCCCTGCGCTGCGGCGCAGCTTCTTACCGCGCACGAATCCCCCAGAGCAGTCGAGTTAGCAAGCCAGGAAAGACCACCCTCCTGCGGCATTAGAGACCGGAAGCACATAGTGCCCGAGAGCGCGTCACTTCCGGCATCACAGGCGGTCTTTAGGAGCGGCTCGTGGGCGTTGAGATTGAGCTGAGTTTGCGGCGAGCTTAGTGATGGGATGGGGATGTGCAGGGCGCCGACACAAAAAGATGAAGCGTTCAGTCCGTGCTGTCTGAACTCATAGTGTAGTGGGCGAGATAGACGGGAGGATCGGTAGGGTGGGAGATGCTGGAGAGGCTTCCGTGAGACTGGATAAGAAAACAAAAATCTGGTGAAATTGGCGGCAAGGAGGGAGTTAAGGACATTCAGGCAGAGGCAAGGTAAAGACGCGGTGGGAGTGGGTCACTGTGATAAAAGTCTGAAAAGGACATTTTGGGGCTGTCTTGGGTGAGAGGCAGTGCCTCATGTCCCCTCTTCAGTGCTCGTTGAGCATTAAAATGTTAACACTTGGTAGCCAAACAAGTTCTCTTTTTAAGAGGAAAACCCTAGAATCCTAAACGGCTCATTTTCTTTAGCGTGTTTCCAAATGCATACCACCACCAGCTGTGCCTAGTGAAAAAATGCGATTTACCAGGACCACTACTCTCAACAGTTTGCTCGATTCATTTAGCCTTTTGAATATTTGTCCACTTATTTTATCTTTATTGGCACCTCCTCCCTCGTCCCATGTTGTACCTGTGGTTCTACAGCTGCTCTGGGGATTCATTCTGCCCCAGCTCCCTCAAATCCATTTTCCGTGCCGTAGGAACGGAACTTTTGAAAATGTATGTCGTATTACTGCTGTACTGCTTTAAACTCTGCCATCGCTTCCCATTGTTTTTAGGATGAAATTCAAACTCCTTGTGAAGTCCCTGCCTACTTCCCTAGCCTCATCTTGCACAATCTCTCCTTTGAGCACCGTGCATAGGATCTTTCTTCAATTTCTCAAATGCCGTGTGTTCCTTGCCGTCTCCAGGCCTTTACATTTTCTGTTGTCTTTGTATGGTACTCCTTTTCTTCTTCCAGTTACTTTCTACTCACCCTTCAAGGCTTTAAATATTTTATTCTCAAGAAAGCCTTCCAACCCCCTACTACCCCCATACAGGACCAATCCCCTACTGTGTGCTCATGGCAGTCTATGCTTTCTTATGACACTTTTCACATTTGTAATTACATAATAATTGTGTAAGTTTATTGTATTCTCATTGCCTGGTACATCGTTGGTGCTCGCTTCGTATTTGTTTTTTTTGTTTTGTTTTTTGCGAAGGAGTTTGGCTCTTGTCGCCCAGGCTGGAGTGCAATGGTGCGATCTCAGCTTGCAACCTCTGCCTCCCGGGTTCAAGCGATTCTTCTGCCTCCGCCTCCCAAGTAGCTGAGATGACAGGTGCCCGCCACCACGCCCGGCTAGTTTTTGTATTTTTAGTAGAGACGGGATATCGCCATGCTGGCCGGGTTGGTCTCAAACTCCTGATCTCAGGTGATCCGCCCGCCTTGGCCTCCAAAGTACTGGGATTACAAGCGTGAGCCACTGCGCCTGGCCCTCGTATTTCTTAAGTAAATGAAGAATAAGTACTTTGCGATGTTTGTTTAAAGCAAACAAGAAAGTGGCCCAGTTTTCTTTAAGAGAAGGGATTTTAAAGTCAGTGCTGTAGGAATGTTGAGATTTGGTTTGGTACATATCACAAATATCCTACGTCATATGGTGGAGATAGTTTTCAAAGACAACAAACAACAGCACCTTCCAGCTCTTGAAGATAGGGAACTTCCTAAAAGATATGTGGTAGTGCTTCCCATACTGTAATGATCTCAACCAGCTGGCTTCAGGGTAGTGACATTTCATGAAGAGGTTTTATCTTTTGTAGATGCCAGGTACTTGCACAAAACATACCACTAGAGGGCGCATTTAACTAAAATTTTCTTTTTATTGGTGTATTGCATTTTAAACTGTAGGTCGTTCATTCTTGGAAGTAAAGGAACATTCCGATTTCTTTTTGTAGCAGTATGTCCAATAAAGATTTGTGGTTGAGTAAATAGGGCATAGAATAAGTCCTTTGAAATTCGGAGGAAACTATTGCTACTAATAGCTAACTTTACTGAACATTTTATAGGTGCCTGCAGTATGCTTAATGGTTTGCATTCATTACCTAATTAGTCCACTCAGTATCCTGTGAGGTTGGTGCTATTATTTTCTCCATTTTGCAATGAGGGAATAAGTTCACAGAGCTGACCTAACTTATCCAAGCTCACACAGCTAATAAGAGGTAGAGCCAGGATTTGAACCAAGATCTCAGTCTAAACCTGTGTGCTCTGCTACTTTGAAATACTGCAGAGGATTGTTTGTCTACTTGATCCACTTTAAAACACTTTACTAAGTTGTCCTGACCGATGTTCGATTTTTTTTTTTTTTAGAAAGTATTTTACAGTTCAAGGGATTATGTTTGTATTCAATTTTCCCATCTTACTGAAATACTGTAAATGTATTTTTTATAACAATATTATCAGCAAGGTAAATGTTAAATAAGGAATTCTGGTCTTCCCAATTTTCCTACTGCTGTTTCTTTTCCAGTCCTCAAATTGCTGATCTATGTATTATGTTTTATAGCTTCATTCACTGGGAGAGACAGTGGAGTGTGTTTATTCCATATTACCAGGAATTGGAACCACTACCATTAGAATTTTAAATCTTCATTCTTGCCCAGATTCTCTCTGGATAATAGGCGCTTGGCCACCCTAGATGAAGTGACCAGTAGGCGATGAGGACTAGAAGTGTCCAAGGCCCAGTCTGGGTGGAACCATCCCTCTAGCTGACTCACATAATAGAGTGAACAGCCTCCAGGCAGCCAGTTTACCTATAGAGCAATTTGAAATGGAGAACAGTGGATCTGGAAAGGAAGGCTGGGATGAGATTTTTCCAAATTAAAGTGTTTTTAAATGTGAAATTACAGTGTTCAAACTTTATCCATTAGAGCTTAAGCAATGAAGAACTGTTGATAGTGTTTTAGATCATACAGGAGATCCCATAAAATAGATCTGGAAAAGAGGGTTGTGTACGGAAAACTGTAGCTAATGCATTCTCTGGGCAGTTATTGAATTGTTTATAGTATGCAGAAAAATACAGCAGAAGAGAGAGGAAAAAAATTAATGACCCTGCTGTTGGAAATAAAAAGATCCGGACGACATTCTGAACAAAGTTGCGCGGTGCTCAAGCCTGTAATCCGACTTTGGAGCCGAGACGGGCGGATCACTAGGAGACAAGATCCGGACAAATGCAGTGACAAAAAAAATGACATATTAAAAAACCTGCGTGACCGGCGGGCGCTTAGTCCCACTACTAGGAGGTGAGTCAGGAGAATGGCGTGACCGGGGGCGGGCTTGCAGTAGCTGAGATCCGGCCATTGCATCCAGCCGGGCGACAGAGCGAGCCTCAAAAAAAAAAAAAAAAAAAAAAAAAAAAAAAAAAACACTGTCAGTGATATTTTAATGCTTTAGGATCCTTCATAAGGCTCTGGATGAGGGTTTTTTCTTTATACATAATTTTACAGATGTTCTTTAATGGGTGTGTATTACATTTAGAATCATTATTAAAGAGTTATTTTTAATCCATGGAGGTTTTGACACAGCACGTGGGAATTTCTAATTATAGATTCATAGAAATACGTACCTTTTAAAACCCTATCTTCTTGTTTTACAGATCAATAAATTTAGTTTCAGAGAAGTTAAGTGATTGCCATAGAACACAATGCTAGTGACTGAATTTTGCTAACTTGCACATAGAAATGGCTCTGTGCTTTCGTTTGCATTGTTGGTTTTCTCAGTAACAAAGTTACGAGCAATACTGCTTTATTTCAGAAGTGAAAGAAAAACTATTGGAAGTGTGGAGCAGGAGAAACCTATTAGTGGAAGTTGCTTGAGATTCCTAGGCAGTAAGGAATAGGAATAATATAAAGTTTGTGTTGTCCTCTGAAAAAACTTGAATCTCTTTCATATTCTTTGCTTAAACATGGCAAAGAATAGCGTTGGAACACTAATCACAGAAATGATGTATCCTTCTGACTCATCTTACCGTCTTCTGTTGTATTTCTCAAATTTGAGTTCCTAATCATGTGTTTGAGTGGTTAGGATGTTAAGTGCTTCAAATGAATACTTAAATCTAAATTACAAACAAGTGGCAAGATTTTCAAGTTCTCCTTTATTCTCTGAAATGAGTACTTCTTCCTCCTCATGTCTGAGGAAGTCATACCAGATTATGGGCCTTAGACTGTCCATTCCAAGGAACAGTGAGAGGTCGCATAGTTACAAATGGAATTCTGTAAAATAGGATAGGTGAGGAAAAAGCCCTTTTTGATATCTATTATGTGCCAGTACCTTAAGTGCTAGATATATGCAAATGACAGAGAGGTCCCTGCCCTTAAGCAGCCAAGAGCCTGTGAGAGTAAGACAGATTAAAACCACTAATAAACTGATGTTATAAATAGTGAGGGAATTATGGTGGTATACAGATTACAGATAAAAGAATTCTTCCTGGGAAGAATCTAAAACTTCCTAGGAAGTTTTAGAAAAACTTCACAGTAGGATGTGTTGCAGACAACTGGAGAGAGGGATCATGGAGGTGAGGAGGAGTCAGTAAAAAACAAATACATGTACTCAATCTAAAATCCTCTCCAATAAGCTGAAATGCTTTTGCAGATAAGACTGACACACACTGACATACACACAAAAAAGAGATAAAAATTTATGCTAGTACTTTATAAAAGGTCAAAGTGAACATAGTATTTCATACTGATTTAGTAACTACTATATAAAATAATCTACCAGTAATTCTGGGTAAAAACAGTACAGTAATTAATGATTTCAGATGAACTAATTTAAGAGGACCACATACAAGGAAAAACATAACCTGCCCAAAACTATGGCATAGCAAATAAATGATCTTAGGAAATGAGGCCCCACAAATATTTAAGAAACATTTATGGACCAAGAAAATGTAGAAAGTCATATTTGTATACATTCCAGAAGATGTGAGAGTCCAATGGTGAGCTGTATGAAGATGAATTGGACACAGTTCATACTCCCAGAGGAATCTAGTAAAGAAGACAAACAGGGCCAGGTGCGGTGGCTTACTCCTTTAATCCCAGCACTTTGGGAGGACAAGGCAGGCGGATCACCTGAGGTCAGGAGTTCGAGACCAGCCTGACCAACATGGTGAAACCTCGTCTCTAGTAAAAATCCAAAGAAAAAAAAAAATTAGCCAAGCGTGGTGGCGGGCACCTGTAATCCCTCCCACCTGTAATCTGGGAGGCAGAGGTTGCAGTGAGCAGAGGTTGCAGTGAGCTCTGTTGCACTCTAGCCTGGGTGACAAGACTGAAACTCTGTCTCAAAAAAAAAAGAAAAAGAAAAACAGATTTTAAATTCCTCAAGGAGCAAATGAAGGAGTGGACTTTTGCCCAGGCCAGCTTAATATGGAAGTCACCAGCAAGTTTTCAAATAGGAAGATTAGCCACACTGGGTCTATGTGGCTTTTAGATCTGTAAACAGTGTATCTTGGAGAAGGACAGCAAACCAGATAGAAGGGCTTGTTTTTATTTATTTATATATATATAATTTTTAAAAATTCTTCTTTTAAATACTAAGAAGGACTTCTAAGACCTAATCCTAAGGTACCAGTACTCAATCTACATGTGTTGCCACTTTTCCTGTATTGGCTGTTTGTTTTTAAAACTGAAATTTAGAATGGTGGATTTTAAGCATTGTGGATATGCTTAATGCCACAGAACTGTACACTAAAATGACTAGTAGTAAATTTTATGTGTATTACCATGATATAAAAAAAATTTTTTTTAAACTAGTGTTTAACCATTTTATGAGTAGTATTTTCTTGATTCTCTTGAAGCTCAGTTTTACATCTTTCTCCTTTATTTACTACTTAAGTTGCTCTTAAATTTAAGAATCAAGGTGTTAGCTATGTATACTTTCCTTTATCACAAAAACAATTTGAATTTGGAATGTGCAATTTGTGAAACACAGCCTTCTTAAGAATGTGCATGTTTGTTCCATGGGTATATTGCATGATGCTGAGGCTTGGGGTATGATTGATCCCATCACCCAAGTACTGAACATAATACCTAATAGTTTTTCAACCCTTGCTCTCCTCCCTCTAGCAGTCCCCAGTAACTGTTGTTGCCATCTTTGTCCATGAATACCTAGTGTTCAGCTCCTACTTGTAAGCAAGAACATGTGGTATTTGGTTTTTCTGTTCCTGTGTTAAGTCACTTAACATAATGGCCTCTAGCTTCATCCATGTTGCTGCAAAAGACATGATTTGTTTCTTTTTATGGCTGCATAGTATTCCATGGTGTATATGTACATATTTACTTTATCCAATCCACTATTCATGGGCCCCTCGGTTGATTTCCATGCCTTTACTATTGTGAATAGTGCTGCAGTGAACATATGAGTGCATGTGTCTTTGTAACGGAACGATTTACATTCCTTTGAGTATATACCCAGTAACAGGACTGCTGGGTCAAGTGGTAGTTCTGAGTTCTTTGAGAAATCTCCAAACTGCTTTCCACAGTGGCTGGTCTAATTTACATTCACACCAACAGTATATTAACATTCCTTTTCTCTGCAGCCTCACCAGCATCTGCTGTTTTTTTACTTTTTTTTTTTTTTGAGATGGAGTCTCGCTCTGTCGCCAGGCTGGAGTGCAGTGGCACGATCTTGGCTCACTGCAACCTCCGCCTCCTTGGTTCAAGTGATTCTCCTGCCTCAGCTTCCTAAGTAACTGGGACCATAGGCACGCACCACCATGCCCGGCTAATTTTTGTATTTTCAGTAGAGACGGGGTTTCACGATGTTGGCCATGATGGTCTCGATCTCTTGACCTCGTAATCTGCCCGCCTCGGCCTCCCAAGGTACTGGGATTACAGGCATGAGCCACCGTGCCCAGCCTGTTGTTTTTTGACTTTTTAATCACCATTCTGACTGGTGGGAGATGGTATCTCATTGTGGTTTTAATTTGCATTTCTCTGCTGATTAGCGATGATATTTCTTCATATGTTTGTTGGCCACTTGTATATCTTCTTTTGAGAAGTGCCTGTTCATGTCTTTTGCCCATTTTTTAATGGGGTTGTTTTGTGCTTGTTCAATTGTTTACATTCTTTATAAATTCTGGATATTTGACCTTTGTTGGATGCATAGTTTGTGAATATTTTCTCCCATTCTGTAGGTTGTCTGTTTACTCTGTTAATAGTTTCTTTTGCTGTGCAGAAGCTCTTTAGTTTAATTAGATAGTCCCACTTAAACCAATTTTTGTTTTTGTTACAGTTGTTTTTGAGAACTTAGCGTACATTCTTTTCCAAGGCCAGTGTCCAGAATGGTGTTTCCTAGATTTTCTTCTAGAATTCTTATACTTTGAGGTCTTACATTTAAATCTTTAATCTATCTATTGTTAATTTTTGAAAGGTACAATCCAGTTTCATTCTTCCACATGTTGCTAGCTAGCTATCCCAACACTATTGAATAGGGAGTCCTTTCCCCATTGCTTTTTTGCTGTTGTTGATTTTCTTGAATATGAGATGGTTGTGCAGCTTTATATCTGGTTTTTCTATTCTATTCCCATTTGTCTCTGTGTCTCTTTTTGTACCAGTACCATGCTGTTTGGGTTACTGTAACCTATTAGGATAGTTTCAAGTCAGGTAATATGATACCCCCAACTTTGTTCCCTTTGCTTAGGATTGTTTTAGCTATTCCTGCTCTTTTTTGGTTCCATGTAAATATCAGAATAGCTTTTTTCTAGTTGTGTGAAAAATGACATTGGTAGTTTGAATCTGTAGATTGCTTTGGGCAGTATGGCTACTTTAATCATATGGATTCTTCCAGTCTGGGCATGGAATGTTTTTCCATCTGTTTGTGTCATCTGTGTTTGTAGTTCTCCTTGTAGCGGTCTTTCACCTCCTTGGTTAGATGTGTTCTTAGGTCTCTCTCTCTCTCTCTCTCTCTCTCTCTCTCTCTCTCTCTCTCTCTCTCTCTCTCTCTCTGTGTGTGTGTGTGTGTTGTACATGGGATTGCATTCTTGAGATGGCTTTCAACTTGAATGTTACTGGAATATAGAAATGCTACTGTTTTCATATGTTGATTTTGTATCCTCAAACTTTACTGAAGTTGTTTATCAGTTCTAGGAGC
Organism: Rhinopithecus roxellana; assembly: GCF_007565055.1. NCBI lineage: Eukaryota > Metazoa > Chordata > Mammalia > Primates > Cercopithecidae > Rhinopithecus > Rhinopithecus roxellana. The sequence continues at coordinate 144,861,646 of NC_044551.1, forward strand.
TTTTTGATGACAGCTTTAGGGGTTTTTTTTTTTTTAGACAGACTCTCGCTCTGTCACCCAGACTGGAGTGCAATGGCTCAATCTTGGCTCAATGCAACCTCCACCTCCCGGGTTCAAGTGATTCTCCTGCCTCAGCCTCCTGAGTAGCTGGGATTACAGGCATGCGCCACCATGCCTGGCTAATTTTTTTTTTTTTTTTTTGTATTTTTAGTAGAGATGGGGTTTCACCATGTTGGTCAGGCTGGTCTCAAACTCCTGACATCGCGATCCTCCCGCCTTGGCCTCCCAAAGTGCTGGGATTACAGGCGTGAGCCACCACACCCAGCCAGCTTTAGGGATTTTTAGGTATAGAATCATATCATCCATGAAGACAGATAGTTTCACTTCTTTGCCTATTTGGATGCCTTTTCTTTCTTTCTCTTGCCCAATTGCTCTGGCTAGCACTTCTAGTACTGTGGTGACTATGAGTGGTAAGAGAAGGCATCCTTGTCTTATTCCAGTTCTCAAGGGAAATGCTTCCAGTTTTTGCTTGTTCAGTATGATGTTAGCTGTGGGTTTGTCATAGATGGCTCTTATTATCTGGAGTATGTTCCTTTTGAGAGAGGAGGCGGTTAGGGGTTGGCTAGGCAATTAGGGAAGGTCTTTGGAGAAGAACAACACTTACGGGACCACAGCTGCACTGCCCCTGTTATGTAGCAAGCAGGTGGAAATGTGGTGAAGAGCTTCCTCTTACAGCAGGATGTTTGCCCAAGAAGGGAGTGTCCCAACTTAGGCGCAGGTGCAGTAAATAAACGTAACATCCTTAACTTGACCCAGCTCGTTATATATACATAATTAACATGATATCTGCATGGTACTTCACCACCCCCTGCCAAGTGGGCTTTTCTGTGATGTTTATGGGTAATAACGAAGATGGAGTAACTTTGGACAAGAACGCACCTGTGCAGAAAGAAGTGGGATCAGGAAGCAACCAGGACGTAGAGGGTCGTGCAAGATGCAAATGAGAGAAATGCCCCTGGAAAGGGGGCACAAAAACCCCTGGGGACAAGCCCATAGGCATCAGCCCACTTTCAAGTCTTGCTGCTGAGAGCTTTTCCTGTTGCTTAATAAAAATCTATGCCTTACTTACTCTCTGGTGTCCATGAACCTCATTCCTCTTGGTCATGGGACAAGAATTTGGAACTCGCCGAACTATGGGAGTGAAGGAGCCACAACACCTTAATGCATAGTTTCTTGAGGATTTTTATCATGAAGGGATATTAGATTTTATCAAAAGCTTTTTTTGTGTGTCTGTTGCGATGATTATATTGTTTTTGTTTTACTTCTGTTTATGGGCTGAATCGCATTTATTGATTTGCACATGTTGAGCTAACTGTGCTTTCTGGGAATGAAGCCTATTTAATCGTAGTAAATTAACTTTTTGATATGCTGTTGTATTCAGTTTGCTAGTATTTTTGTTCAGGATCTTTGCTAGTATTTTTGTTCAGGATCTTTGCATCTGTGTTCATCAGGGATACTGGCCTATAGTTTTCTTTTTTGTTGTTGTTGTGTCTTTGCCAGGTTTTGGTGTCAGGGTGATGCTGGCTTCATAGAATGATTTAGGAAGAGGTTCTTCCCTGATTTTTTTTTTTTTTAATAGTTTAAGTAGAATTGGTACCAGCTCTTCTTCGTATATCTAGTAGAATTCTGCTGTGAATCCATCTGGTCTGGGGCTGTTATTGGCTTATAGATATTTTTTTTTGTCACTGATTTCAATTTCAGAACTTGATATTGGTCTATTCAGGGTTTCAATTTCTCCCTGATTCAATCTTGGGAGATTGTGTGTTTCCAGGAATGTGTCCATTTCCTCTTGATTTTCTAGTTTGTGTGCATAGAGGTGTTCATAATAGTCTTTGAGGATCTTTTGTATTTCTGTGGGATTGGTGGTAATATCACCTTTGTCCTTTATTTATTTGGAGACAGGGTCTTACCCTTTTGCCCAGGCTGGAGTGCAGTGCCATAATCATGGCTCACTGAAGTCTCAACCTCCCTGGGCTCAGGTAATCCTCCCACTTCAGCCTCCCAAGTAGCTGGGACTAAGTGCGTGCCACCTTGCCTAGCTAACTTCTGTAGAGACATGTTACCCAGGCTGGTCTTGAACTCCTGGGCTCAACTGATCCACCTACCTTGTCCTCCTGAAGTGCTAGGATTACAGGCATGAGCCAACATGCCTGGCCACCTTTGTCCTATCTAACTGTGCTTATTTGGATCATCTCTCTTTTTTCTTTGTTAATCTAGGTAGTGGTCTGATCTTTTTTATCCTTCAAAAGACCAATTTTTGGTTTTGTTGATTCTTTGTATAGACTTTTGGGTCTGAATTTTGTTTGGTTATGCTCTGAAATAACTAAAATTTATTTTCTTCTGCTAGCTTTGGGGGTTCTTATTTTTCTAGTTCCTCTATGTGTGATGTTAGGTCATTAATTTGAGATTTTTCTAACATTTCGAGTATAGTTTTTGCTATATTTTAGATATTTTGGTGTGTTGTCTTTCTATTTTCATTTCTTTCAGAAGAATTTTTTGATTTCTGCCCCAATTTTCTTGTTTACTCAAAAGTCCTCTGGGACTAAGTTGTTTAATTTCCGTGTAATTGTGTGGTTTTGAGCGATCTTCTTGGTATGGTTGGTATGATTTTGATTTTTTTTTTAGTTCATTAAGACTTGTTTTATAGCCGGTATGAGGTTGATCTTGGAGTATGTTTCCATGTGCAGATAAGAATGTGTCTTGTGGCAAACTGAAGCAGGAACACAAAACCAAATACTGCATATTCCCATTTGTAAGTGAGAGCTGAACAGTGAGAACACATGGACACAGGGAGGGGAACGGCACACACGAGGGCCTGTCGGCGGGGTCAGGGGCTAGGGGAGGAAGAGCATAGGAAAAATAGCTAATGCATGCTGGGCTTAATGCCTAGGTGATGGCTTGACAGGAGCAGCAAACCTCCATGGCACACATTTACCTAGGTAACAAACCTGCACATCCTGCGTATGTATCCCGGCACATAAAATAAGAATGTATATTCTGTGATTGATAGGTGGAGTATTGTATAGATGTCTCTTAGGTCCAGTTGGTCAAATGTCAGTTTAGAATTTCTTTGTTAGTTTTTTACCTTGATGATCTTTCTAATGTTGTCAATGTGGTGTAGAAGCCTTCCACTATTATTGGGTGGCTGTCTTAATTCTTTTTGTAGATCTAGAAGTACTTGTTTTATGAATCTTGTTGCTCCAATGTTGTGTGCTTATATATATTTAGGATAGTTACGTTGTCTTGTTGAATTGAACCCTTTATCATTATATAATGCCCTTCTTTGTCCTTTTTTTACTGTTGTTGGTTTACAGTCTGTTTTATCTGATATAAAAATAGTGACCCCTACTCTTTTGTTTTCCATTGCATGACAGATCTTTTCCCAAACTTTTACTGAGTCTGTGGGTGTCCTTATGTGTGAGATTGGTCTCTTGAAGACAGCATATGGATAGGTCTTGCTTTTCTAATCCAACTTGCCATTCTGTGCCTTTTAAGTGGGGGCATTTAGACCATTTACATTCAAGATTAATATTGATATGTGAGGTTTTGTGGATCCAGAATTTTAAATGTCTATTTCCTTCCCTGTGCTGAGAGATATGGCCATGTTACCTTCCTGAGATTGTCTAATATTTCATTCTGTTACTTGCTGGGCTAATATGAAAGGACACATTGATACCTGACAAATATTCATCTTTCCTTGCCAACTTCATATATTGCAGAATCTTATGGTAGCCCTATTCGAAGATGGTGGGACTTTCCATCCCTATCATGGAATGGGGAATATATTCCTAGAAAAGAGGGTTTTTTTTGTTTTTTTAAATTGGGGCCTTTTTGGCTTAGAAAAGTGCTAACAACTTAAAAGAGGGAAAAAACAACACCTCAGCAGTATAATGAGAAAATTTGGGATTAGAGAAAGATGTTTTGTTTCTATTTTTAAAAAGAACAGGATGGCAAAAGACAGATAAGTTAATCTCTTTTTAATTAAACTAAAGCAATAGGCCATTTAAGTGAATATGGAAGCGATGTGCCAGGGAGTGTGTTACTTAAAAAACATCTTGAAGCTGGGCGTAGTGGCTCACGCCTGTAATCCCAGCACTTTGGGAGGCTGAGGCGGGCGGATCACCTGAGGTCAGGAGTTTGAGACCAGCCTGGCCAACATGGTGAAACTCCATCTCTACCAAAAATACAAAAATTAGCCAGGCGTGGTGGCGGGCCCCTGTAATCCCAGCTACTCAGGAGGCTGAGGCAAGAGAACTGCTTGAACATGGGAGGCGGAGGTTGCAGTGAGCTGAGATTGTGCCACTGCACTCCAGCCTGGGTGACAGAGCGAGACTCCGTCTTAAAAAAAAAAAAAAAAAAAGCTTGAATAATAAAAAATTTTACCTGTCTACCAGAAAGAGATGTGACTGCACTGTTAACCACATTGTTGCCAAATGAGTAAAATGTGTAAAAGATTTTAATACCAGTCCTCTTTTATTCATTAGAGTCTTTTTGTGGCTCGTTAATTTTAATGGTATAATCTAGTTCTGATTGAAGTGCACCTGAATGCAGTTAGTGCCTCATCAGTCCTGATGAGTTCCAAGTAATTCAGGCCCTGTCTGCAGTGTTCACAAATTGTGTCTATATTGACATCTGTTTTATGCATATTTGCACGTGTCTTCAGCAGCACAGTTTTTATAATACAGGAGCCCAGTGTCTTCCTTTTTGGCCCCATCTACATTATTTAAAAGAGTTTTCAATTTTCATAATTACTTTTATGCCAAAAACAAGTTTTATGCAAACAAAGAATTTGTGATGATGCCAAAATTTGGCATTCAGGTTGAATATAGATACAGCTTATGAGTCTAATACACTTTTGAAGAATAGGGAATCTCATGTATATAGTAAAAAGTAAATGATAATATCAGTTCATTGGATTTCCACTGTAACTCTAAGTTTCATGAAGCTATTAAAAATCTTCTTAAATCCTGCTTTTACAGTTTCATAATTACATGCCTCAAACTAGGTTTACTCATTTTCAGATATAGATTATGTTTGCAGAATGAATACATGATTAATTATGGGTACACCTCTTTAATCCTTCATTTCTTGTGTGGGTGTTTTCACAGCACTCAGATAAGTGATTGGTTGAACATGGTCAAACAGTCTAACCCCATTTCCACCCTAGGGTGAATAGAGCTTTCTCTGATGATGCTGAATGTTTATTCATCAGTTATGATCTTGGTCTTTTTTGTTTGTTTATTTTTGGAAATGAAGTTTCACTCTTGTTGTCCGGGCTAGAGTGCAGTGGCGTCATCTTGGCTCACTGCATCCTCCACCTCCCAGGTTCAAGCAATTCTCATGCCTCAGCCTCCTGAGTAGCTGCCACCATGCCTGGCTAATTTCTTGTATTTTTAGTAGAGACCAGGTTTCACCATGTTGGCCATGCTGATCTCGAACTCCTGACCTCAGGTGATCCCCCTGCCTTGGCCTCCCAAAATGCTGGGATTACAAGCATGAGCCACTACTCCTGGCCCAGTTATGATTTCTTAATTCTCCTTTTTTAGGTTCCATGATAACCATTTGCCTTCCCTGTATTAAAAAAAAAAGTGTTTCTTTACAGAAAGGGTAAAATGAAGATGAAGCTGGTACAGCATCCTTTTCTGAATCATCCAATTCCAATCTTGCCTCCTGGGTGGTTCTTTGGTTTCGTTTTACAGATGGCTAATCTCCAGTATGTGCAGATTTTTCTAGTTTAATTTTCAGATGGAAGTCTTATTAACTGACCTTAATGTTTTTTTGAGGGTTTTGAGGCCCCCTCATGTATTCTGCCTCCCAATAAAATTTTAAGCTCCTGGTTAGTTCCCTGCATAGATGAGAAATGAAATAAACAAATGACTATCAAATACATTAGATATTTTGTCATTTTATAACAAAGCTTTTCTCCATTAAAATTGAGTAACAGCTATATATCCCTGATTTGCACTTAAAAATTATGCTTGATTCAATTTTAAATTTCAAAAAGTTGGTATGCAATAGTTTTTGACAATCAAAAGGAATGAAATGTTTTTTTGTCTAGGGACTACAGTTGAGAAGAGGGGTCACTGTTGTGAAAGGGGAGTCAATTTTGGGAGCAGAGCTGGCCAGGTGTGGTGGCTTATACCTATAAACCTAGCATTTTGGGAGGCTGAGGTGGGAGGATCACTTACTGTCAGAGTTTAAGACCAGCCTAGGCAATGTAGTGAGACTTCATCTCTATAAAAAAAAATATATATATATATATATATATATATTAAAAATTAGCCAAGCATAGTGGCACATACCTGTAGTCCCAGCCACTCAGGTGGCAGAGGCGGGAGGATTGCTTGAGCCCAGGAGATTGAGGCTGCAGGGAGCTATGATTGTGCCACTACATTCCAGCCTGGGCAACAGAGTGAGACCCTGTCTCAAAAACAAAACAACCAAAGGAAAAAAAAAAAAAAAAAAAAAAAAGGCTGTTTTTACATAGAGCAGGGAGCAGTGGGGAATAAGAGACTTGGCTGCCTCCCGGTTCTTACTGTTAGCTTGTTCTGTTGTAACTTGACAGAGATGTGATACAACCCTGGCCTGAGAGCATATAATTGCAGGCTCAGGGCTGAATGTTTGGTTTACACAATGAAGTAAGCCACCAAAGTCTACCAAAGTGATAGATGAAAGTGAGGGAAATTTAGAATAGATAATGGAGGAGGTTGAAGATGAGTAGCAGCAATGGGACTTTAGTCCATACCAATAACCTCCCTCTTCTAAGATGCTCCTTAGGATGTGAGACCCATGGAAGTCATGGAAGACCTTTTCCCTGAAGTAAATTTGTATGATGCACAGTGTACTGTGGTGGCCATGAAAATATATAACTGAAATTCCCTCTTGCGGGGACCATAATTGACAAATAACCTCAATTACTGCCCCTCTGGATGAACCATTGTGTTGACACCGAGGCCAGGCTTCCTGTAGTCTGTGTTCAGCTCATAACTGAGTAAAGTCCATTCTTGCCTTAGGAGATGCAAAACTCTTAGAGCGGGTGTGAAGACGGCTGAATCCATTGGCCTGGTTGAAACTTTCTTGGTCTGGGACTTTTCCTACCCCTTCTTGCCGCCTTCCCTCTCAGTCTAGCGTACTGATTTGAAGGTATCTACCTCTTCTTATCCTTTCCCACAAAAATCACTTTCATGTTAAATCCTGTCTTGGTGCCTGCTTCTTGGCAGCCCAAAACACAGATGATATTCTTGTTTAAGTCTCCTGGTTTTTTCTTGATACTTTGTCTACTTGTTCTATGGAATTCTAAGAGTGAGACATACTGCATATTTGTCTATTTCCTCTTGCAGTTCTGTTAGTTTTGGCATCATATATTTTGAAACTTGTTATTAGATGAGCGCATATTTAGAATGTTTAAGTCTTAATGAATTTGACATGTGCATAATTATGAAATGCCCCCCTTTATGCTTTTTTTCTGGAGTATACTTCAGTAATAAAATATAACACTGTTTCTTTTGATTGGTATTTTCACAGTATGTCTTTTTTCATCCTTTTACTTTTTTGTCTTTATATTTAAAGTGAGTTTCCTGTAGACAGGATATCATTGGTTTTTAAAATTTTTTCCCCAGCCTAATGGTCTCTGCCTTTTAAGTGGAGTGTTTGGACCAGCGATTGACACAATCTTTTTTTTTTTTTTTTTTCCTGTAAAGAGCCACATACTACATATTTTGAGTTTTGCGGACGATATGGTCTTTGTTGCAGTTACTCAGATCTGCCATTGTAGTACAAAAGCAGCCACAGACAGTATGTAAATGAATGTATGGCTATGATGAGTCAGATTTTGCCTGTAGCTGTAGATTGTCTTTTTTTTTTTTTTTTTTTTTTTTTTTGAGACGGAGTCTCGCCCTGTTGCCCAGGCTGGAGTACAATGGCACAGTCTTGGCTCACTGCAACCTCTGCCACCCAGGTTCAAGGAATTATCATGCCTCAGCCTCCTGAGTAGCTGGAATTACAGGCATGTACCACCATGCCCAGCTAATTTTTGTATTTTTGGTACAGATGAGGTTTGACCATGTTGGCCAGGCTAGTCTCAAACTCCTGACCTCAAGCAATCCGCCCACCTCGGTCTCCCAAAGTGCTGGGATTACAAGCATGTGCCGTTGTGCCCAGCCAACTATTTATATTCGATGTAATTGTGGATATAGTTGGCTTTCCATAGATACTGTAATTTATTGCACTTATCCCAATGAAAAGAGTTGTATTCTTCTTCCTTCATTTGGAATTAATTTATTGATGACTTTAAAGTGTTTTGTCAGAAGATTAATTTTTTCCTCCCCTTTCCTATTAAAATAGAATCAGTTTTCTTTAAAAGTCTTGGAAGAAGAAAGAGGTCTACTTCTGTGATGCAGTATGCTCCTAATAGGCACACTCTCCTACAGATAAGAACTATAAACTCTGATTAAATTTTTAAAATTATACAAGAACTCTGGAGATGGGAAAAAAGCAGGTAGCTTTTGGAGAGTATTCAAATCTTAGAGGTTGAGATTGCACAAAGGACATTTCAAATTTTGCAGCATTAGCCTGCATAAGCCACAGATACAGTACAGCATGGAGTGGCTAAGACTCCAGTAGAGAAACAAGCTCTTTTCTGGCCTGGTAAACCAGGAGATGGAGCCTGGAATAAGCATAGCCACCAGAGGGGGTATTCTAGAGGAGAGACCCAGAGAAGTGGAGGTCCAGGTTCTCTGGGTGAATTCTGCTCAAATCTTTACTTGACCCCTGAACAACACATGAATGAAGCAGCTTCAAAACAACCACTGAGGCTGAAATAACTTAACTGTATATTGAACTTGCAGTCATTGCAGGTGAGGCCACAGTTTGAGTCTAATCAAGGTAATTGCCTGCTAAGACAAATACCTCAGTCATTTTTAAAGCAATACAGTCGAACTCAGGTTATACAAAATATAACATTCTCAATGTCCATGATATAATCCAAAATTACTTGACATAGAATGAACTAGGAAAATATGACAAGAAAAAAGACAGCCAACAGAGGTTACCCAGAGATGAACAAGGTGACCAAAAGATACAACACAAAGACTTTATGCCAGCTATTCTAACTGTGCTCAATGAATAAAGGCAAAGATGTTTACAATGAATGAAAAGATAGAATATCTCAGCAGAGAAATATATGTAAAAAAAAAAAAAAAAAAAAACTTAAGAAGTAAAAGTTAAAATATCTGTAATGAAAAAAGATTACTGGTTGAGCTCAGTAGCAGAATAGAGAGGACAGAGGTCAAATAGAGAGGTAAGAATTTAGAAACTTAAAGATAGAACAATAGAAATTATTCATTCTGAAGAAAAGGAAATGATGGAATAAACAGAAAAAGGGGGAAATTATTTTAAAAATGGACACTCAGAATACTGTGGAACAATAGCAGTAGGTCCAGTATATGTCTAATTGTGAGTCCTAAAAAGGAAAAGATAGAGAATGAGACAGAAAAAAGCATTTGAAGAAATGATAACCAAAAACTTTCCAAACTTTGTAAAAGGTATAAATCAACATAAGAAGCTTGGTGAAACTCAAATAAATATAAATATGAAGAACATCACCTAGGCACGTTAACTGCTGAAAATCTTATAAGCCATCAGAAAAATGACACATGACATACAGAAAAACAACTATTTGCATAACCATGAACTTTTCGTCAAAAAGCATGGAGAAAGAAGAAAATGGAACAAAATATTTAGAGTTGAAGGAAGAATAAAAAGAATGGAGGAGGGAATTTAATGATCATTGAGCCAGGTAATTACGTCTGTTTTTCAAACTGAATTTTATGCCCTTAATATGTTGTGAAATCCATTTAATGTATTACAATCAGAATTTTTTAAAATTGGAGGAGATTAAGACAGTATAGAATAAAGTATCAGAATGCATCTCAGATTGTAAGGGTAACTTTTGTTACATGAAAGCTTTGTTTGGATTTTATATACATTCACTTGGATATTCATATATGTGTGTACTGGTTTTTTTTTAATTGTTGCATTTACATTTATGTTGGAGTCTGTACTGCCATTTTTATTCCTTGTAATACACTTGTCAGGCTTGTTTATCAAAGTTATAAATTGGGGCTGGGCACAGTGTCTAAAGCCTGTAATCCCAGCACTTTGGGAGGCCAAGACAGGAGGATCACTTGAGCCAAGGAGTTTTCAGGCTTCAGTGAGCTGTGATCCTGCCACTGCACTTCAGCCTGGGTAACAGAGAGAGAACCTGTCTAAAAAAAGAAAGAAAAAAAATGGCAAGGCCTGGTGCAGTGGCACATGCCTGTAATCTCAGCACTTTGGGAGGCCGAAGCAGGCAGATCACCTGAGACCAGGAGTTCGAGACCAGCCTGGCCAACTTGATGAAACCCTGTCTCTAGTAAAAAATACAAAAATTAGCTGGGCATGGTAGTGCGCATCTGTAATCCCAGCTACTTGGAAGACTGAGGCATGAGAATTGCTTGAACTTGGGAGGTGGAGGTTGCAGTGAGCCAAGATTGTGCCACTGTACTCCAGCCTGGGTGGCAGAGTGAGAACTCATCTCAAAAAAAAAAAAAAGAAAGAAAAAATCATATGTTGGTAAGTATAACTTTTTTTTCTGTTCTCTAGAAGGGTTTGTTTAAGTGTGTTATTCTTAAATGTTTTGAAGATTTCACTGAAAGAGATCACTAGAGTTTTCTTTGTGAAAAGTTTTTTGTTTTTTAAGTAATAGGGTAAATTTTTCAAATCCAAATCATATCTTTCAGTTTTTGTCAGATGGTTTTTCAAGGAATTTTCTCATTTCATTGAAATTGTCAAATGTATAGGCATAAAGTTGTTCTTAAAATCTTCTTATTGACTCATTAATGTCTGGATGACTTGTGTGTTTGCCTGTTTACTCTTTTTTCTTGTAATTTGCTTTGTTTCTGTTGTTATGTCAATAGGTTTTTGGGGAACAGGTGGTGTTTGGTTACATGAATAAGTTCTTTAGTGGTGGTTTCTGAGATTTTGGTGCACTCATCACGCGAGTAGTGTACAGTGTACCAGATGTGTAGTCTTTATCCCTCACCCCCCTCCCACCCTTTACTCCCAGTCCCCAAAGTCCACTGTATCATTCTTGTGCCTTTGTGTCCTCATAGCTTCGCTCCCACTTATGAGTGAGAACCTACACTGTTTGGTTTTCCATTCCTAAGTTACTTCACTTAGAATAATAGTCTCCATTTCCATCCAGGTTGCTGCAAATGCCATTATTTGGTTCCTTTTTATGACTGAGTAGTATTCCAAGTATATATACCACATTTTCTTTATCCACTCGTTGATTGATGAGCATTTGAGCTGGTTCTGTATTTTTGCAGTTGTGAATTGTGGTGCCATAACATGCATGTGCAAGTATCTTGTTTGTGTGATGTTTTCTTTTCCTCTGGGTAGATGCCCAATAGTGGGATTGTAGTGGGACTCCTGGATCAAATGGTAGATCTACTTTTAGTTCTTTATGGAATCTCCACACTGTTTTCCATAGTGGTTGTACTAGTTTACATTCCCACCAGCAGTGTAAAAGTGTTCTCTTTTCACCACCTCTACACCAACATCTATTATTTTTTGATTATGGCCATTCTCGCAGGAGTAAGGTGGTATTGCATTGTGGTTTTGATTTGCAGTTCCCTGATCATTAGTGATTTTGAGCATGTTTTCATATGTTTGTTGGTCATTTGTATATCTTCTTTTCAGAATTGTCCATTCCTGTCCTTAGCCCACTTTTTGATGGGATTGTTTGTTTGTTTGTTTGTTTTTTCTTCCCAATTTGAGTTCCTTGTAGATTCTGGATATTAGTCCTTTGTCAGATGTATGGCTTGTGAAGAATTTGTCCCACTGTGTGGGTTGTCTGTTTACTCTGCTGATTGTTTCTTTTGCTTTGCAGAAGGTTTTTAGTTTAATTTCCACCTATTTATCTTTGTTTTTATTGCATTTGCTTTTGGGTTCTTAGACATGAAGTAGTTGCCTAAACCAGTGTCTAGGAGGAGTATTTCCAATGTTATTTTCTAGAATTTTTATGGTTTCAGGTCTTAGATTTAAGTCTTTGTCCACCTTCAGTTGATTTTTGTATAAGGTGAGAGATGAGGATACCAGTACCGTGCTGTTTTGGTGACTATGACCTTATAGTAGAGTTTGAAGTCAGGTAATGTGATACCTCCAGGTTTGTTCTTTTTGCTTAGTTTTGCTTTGGCTATGTGGGCTCCTTTTTGGTTCCACATGAATTTTAGGTTTGTTTTTTCTAGTTCTGTGAAGAATGATGGTGGTATTTTGATGGGAATTGCATTGAATTTGTAGACTGCTTTGGCCGTATGGTCATTTTCACAATGTTGATTCTACGCATCCATCAGCATGGGATGTGTTTCCATTTGTGTGTGTCGTCTGTGATTTTTTTCAGCAGTGTTTTGTAGTTTTCCTTGTAGAGGTCTTTTACCTCCTTGGTTAGGTATATTCCTCAGTGGTTTTTATTTTGGAGTGTGTGTGTGTGTGTGTGTGTGTGTGTGTGTGTGTGTGTGTGTGTGTGTAGCTATTGTAAAAGTGGTTAAGTTCTTGATTGATTGTCAGTTTGGTCACTGTTGTGTTATAGCAGTGCTACTGATTTGTGTACTTTAATTTTGTATCCTGAAACTTCGCTGAATTCATTTTTTTGTTCCAGAGCTTTTTGGAGGATTCTTTAGGGTTTTCTAGGTGTATGATCTTATCATCAGCAAACAGCGACAGTGTGACTTCCTCTTTACCAATTTGGATGCCCTTTATTTTTTCTCTTGTCTGATTGCCCTGGCTAAGACTTTCAGTACTGTGTTGAATAGAAGTGGTGAAAGTGGACATTCTTGTCTTGTTCCAGGGGGAATGCTTTCAACATTTCCCAGTTCAGTATAATACTGGCTGTGGGTTTGTAATAGATGGCTTTTATTACCTTAAGATATATCCCTTCTATGCCAGTTTTGCTGAGGGCTTTCATCATAAAAGGATGCTGGATTTTGTCAGATGCTTTTTCTGCATCTATTGAGATGATCATGTGATTTTTGTTTTTAATTCTGTTTATGTGGTGTATCACATTTATTGACTTGTGGATGTTAAACTATCCCTGCATCCTTGGTATGAAACCCACTTGATATGGTGGATCATCTTTTTGATATACTGTTGGATTCGGTTAGCTAGTATTTTGTTGAGGATTTTTACATCTGTGTTCCTCAGGGAAATTGATCTGTAGTTTTCTTTTTTTGTTATGTCCTTTCCTGGATTTTGGTATTAGGGTGATACTGGCTTCACAGAAAGATTTATGGAGGATTCTCTCTTTCTCTATCTTTTGGAATAGTGTCAATATTTGGAATATTGTCAGTCCTTCTTTGAATATCTGATAGAATTCAGCTGTGAATCCATCTGGTCCTGGTTTTGTTGTTGTTGGTCTGTTCAGAGTTTGTGTTTCTTCCTGGTTTAATCTAGGAGGGTTGTATATTTCCAGGAACTTATCCATCTCCTTTAGGTTTTCTAGTTTATGCACATAAATGTGTTCTAGTAGCCTTGAATGATCTTTTGTATTTCTGTGGTATTGGTTGTAATATCTCTTGTTTCATTTCTAATTGAGCTTATTTGGATCTTCTCCCCTTTTCTTGGTTAGTCTTGCTAATGGTCTATCAATTTTATTTATCTTTTCAAAGAAACAGCTTTTTGTTTCATTTATTTTATGTATTTTTGTTTGTTTCAGTTTCATTTACTTCTGCTCTGATCTTTGTTATATATTTTTTCTTTTTTCTTTTTTTTTTTAGAGATGGAGACTTGCACTGTCGCCTGGGCTAGATTGCAATAGCGTGATCTTGGCTCACTGCAACCTCCACCTCTCAAGTTCAAGAGATTCTCCTGCCTCAGCCTCTCGAGTAGCTGGGATTACAGGTGCCTGCCACCAAGCCCAGCTATTTTTTTTTTTTTTTTTGTATTTTTAGTAGAGATGCAGTTTAACCATGTTGGCCAGGCTGGTCTTGAACTCCTGACCTCATGATCCACCTGCCTCGGCCTCCCACGGTGCTGGGACTACAGGCGTGAGCCACTGCACCTGGCCGATCTTTGTTATTTTTCTTTTCTTTTTCTGAGTTTGGGTTTGGTTTGTTCTTGTTTCTCTAGTTCCTTGAGGTGTGACCTTAGATTGTCCATTTGGGCTCTTTCAGACTTTTTGATGTAGACGTTTAATGGCATGAACTTTCTCTAAGCACTGCCTTTGCTGTATCCCAGAGGTTTTGATGGATTGTGTCACTATTATTCAGTTCAAAGAATTTTTAAATTTTCATCTTGATTTCAGATTTCATTGTTGATCCAAGAATCATTCCAGGAGCAGGTTATTTAATTTCCATGTATTTGCATCGTTTTGAGGATTTCTTCTGGAATTGATTTCCACTTTTATTCCACTATGGTCTGAGAGAGTACTTGATATAATTTCGATTTTCTTAAATTTATTGAGACTTGTTTTGTGGCCTATTGTATGGTCTGTCTTGGAGAATATCCCATGTACTGATGAATAGAATGTATATTTTATATTTGTTGGGTAGAATGTTCTGTAAATATCTGTTAAGTCCATTTGTTGTAGGTTATAGCTTAAGTACATTGTTGTTTCTTTGTTGACTTTCTATCTTGATGATCTGTCTAGTGCTGTCTGTGGAGTATTGAAGTCTCCCATTATTATTATGCTGCTGTATATCTCATTTCTTAGGTCTAGCAGTAATTGTTTTATAAATTTGGGAGCTCCAGTGTTAGGTGCAAATATGTTTAGGATTGTGATATTTTCCTGTTGGACAGGTCCTTTTATCATTATATAATGTCCCTCTTTGTCTAACAGCTGTTGCTTTAAAATTTGTTTTGTCTGATATAAGAATAGCTACTCCTGCTTGCTTTTGGTGTTTGTTTGCATGGAGTATGTTTTTCCGCTCCTTTACCTTAAGTTTATGTGAGTTCTTGTGTGTTAAGTGAATCTCTTGAAGAGAGCAGATACTTGGTTGGTGAATTCATAACAATTCTGCCATTCTGTATCTTTTAAGTGGAGCATTTAGGCTGTTTACATTCAAAGTTAGTATTGAGATGTGAGGTACTATTATATTCATGTGGCATTTGTTGCCTGAATACCTGGGTTTTTTTTTTTCCCCCATTGTAATATTGTTTTATAGGTCCTGTGAAATTCATGCTTTAAGGAAGTTCTATTTTGATGTATTGCAAGGATTTGTTTCAAGATTTAGAGCTCCTTTTAACAGCTCTTGTAGTGCTGGGTTGGTAGTGGCAAATTCTCTCAGCATTTGTTTGTTTGAAAAAGACTGTGTCTTTCATTTAGGAAGCTTAGTTTTCCCGGATGCAAAATTCTTGGCTGATAATTGTTTTGTTTACGGAGGCCAAAGATAGGACCCCAATCCCTTGCTGCTACTCTGATAGGTTTTCCTTTATTGGTTACCTGATGCTTTTGCCTCACAGCTCTTAAGATTCCTGCCTTCGTCTTGACTTTAGGTAACCTGATGACTCTGTGCCTAGGCAATGATCTTTCTTCATTGAATTTCCCAGGTGTTCTTTGAGCTTCTTGTATGTGGGTATCTAGATCTCTAGCAAGGCAGGGGAAGTTTTTCCTTGATTATTTCCTCAAATATGTTTTCCAAACTTTTATATTTCTCTTCTTCCTCAGGAATACCAAGTATTCTTAGGTTTGGTTGTTTAACATAATCCCAAACTTCTTGGAGGCTTTGTTCATTTTTTAAAATTCTCTTTTGTTTGTCTGTGTTGGATTGGGTTGATTCAGAAGCCTTGTGTTTGAGCTCTAAAGTTCTTCCTTCTATTTGTTTGATTCTATTGCTGAGACTTTCCATTGTATTTTGTATTTCTCTAAGTGCATCCTTCATTTCCAGAAGTTGTAATTGTTTTTTATTTATGGTATTTCTCTGGAGATTTTCTCATCCATATCCTGTAACATTTTAAAATTTTCTTTAAGTTGGTATTCACCTTTCTCTGGTGTCTCCTTGAGTAGCTTAATAATCGACTTTCTGAATCATTTTTCTGGCAATTCAGAGATTTCTTTTTGGTTTGGATTCATTGCTGGTGAGCCAGTGTGATCTTTTGGCAGTATTAAGAACCTTGTTTTATCATATTACCAGGATTGTTTTTTCTGGTTCCTTCTCATTTGTGTAGACTATGTCAGAGGGAAGATTTAGGACTGAAGGCTGCTATTCAGATTCTTTTGTCCCACAGGGTGCTCCCTTGATGTGGTGCTCTCCCTCTTCCCTTAGGGATGTGGCTTCCTGAGAGGCAAACTGCAGTGATTGTTATTTCTCTTCTGGATCTAGCCACCCAGCAGAGCTACCAGGCTCTAGCCTGGTACTGGGATTGTCTGCAAAGAGTCCTGTGATGTGATCTGTCTTCAGGTCTCTCAGCCATAGATACCAGCACCTGCTCTGGTGGAGGCAGCAGGGGGTGAAATGCACTCTGTGAGGGTCCTTGGTTGTATTTTTGTTTAGTGTGCTAGTTTTGTGTTGGTTGGCCTCTAGCCAGGAGGTAGCACTTTCAAGAGAGCATCAGCTGCGGTAGTATAGGGAGAATCAGGCAGTGGGTGGGGCCATAGAGCTCCTAAGACACTATGTCCTTTGTGTTTGGCTACCAGGGCAGATGGAGAAAGACCATCAGGTGGGGGCAAGGTTAGGTGTGTCTGAGCTTAGACTCTCCTTGGGTAGGGGTTGCTGCAGCTGCTGTGGGGTATGGGGGTGTGGTTCTCAGACCAATGGAGTTATGTTTCCAGGAGGATTATGGTTGCCTTTGCTTTGTCGTGCATGTTGCCAGGGAAGTGGGAGAATGCTGGCAGTTACAGGCGTTACCAGCTCCCACACAACCCGTGAGGCTGGGTTGCCCCATCCCGAGCTGCACTGAGTTTATTTCCAGGCAGCTGGTGAGTGGGGCTGAGAACTTGCCCCAGGCTCCATGCCTCCCGACTGAGGAAGCAAGCAGGGCTTTCAGATTTCATGCCTCCCTGCCTGCCACAGCTTCTGTGCTTGTATCTGCACTCCTGGTTTGCCCGCTCCCCAGGTTCTGTCCAGGAGACTTTGTGTTTGGTGGAAATTGTTACAAAGCTCAGCTAGAAATTTCCTTCTCCTTGTGGTCCTTCCCCAGTTTCACTGGCAGCCCTCCCCAAGGATACCTGAGAGACAGAGTCAGAAACGACTTCCCTGGGGATGGAGAGTTTCCACAGGGCCCTTCCTGTTGCTTCCCCTACCCCTGTATTTGACTCAGCTCTCTAAATTTATCTCAGCTCCCAGGCAAGGTCAAATTCTTCTGTGATCTGGACCTTTAGGTTCCCCAGTGAAGATGTGTGTGTCGGGGCAAATAATCCCCCTTTCACACTTTCACACCGTGGGCACTCATAATTTCCTGGCTGTCTCCCAGAGCCTGCAGCCTGCCTGTTTGTGTACCGGGTTCTAATGTGAAATATATTTTTTCACATTTTTTTTCCTTTTACAGTAAAAGGGAAAAACAAAGTAAGTCACTGCCTTATTTAATCATCATAAAAACTTTATAAGGCAGGAATTCTCTCCATTCTGCAAATGAAATCAAGACTATTGAGTTAAATAATTTACCTTTGGTCATGAGCCTGAATCTCATGCAAATTTTTTGACCTCAAAACAACTTCTTTTAGGCTGGGCACAGTGGCTCATGCCTGTTATCCCAGCACTTTGGGAGGCCAAGGCAGGAGGATTGCTTGTGTCCAAGAGTTCAAGACCAGCCTGGGCAACATAGTAAGACCCTATCTCTACAAAAAAAAATAAAAAATTAGCTGGGCATGGTGGTGTGCACCTGTCATCACAGCTACTTGGGAGGCTGAGGTGGGAGGATCGCTTGAGCTTGGGAGTTTGAGGCTGCCATGAGCCATGATTGTGCCACTTCATCAGCCTGGGTGACAGAGTAAGACTTTGTCTCAAGGAAAAAAAAATTATTTTGGCTGCTTTCAGAACATTCAGACATGCTCTTTTATGATGTTTGGCGTGAGGGGAGAGTAGCTCAGTCTCCATAAGCAGACTTACTATGGAAGCCCAGAAGTCAAGGAGAAGACCCGTTTCTCTTCCCCTGAGGAAGAGAGCCAGAATGATTTTTCACCCATCGAAGCTTTCTCATTGCATCTGCCTCTGATGTAAGGAATGCAGCAAATTTTAAAAGGCCTGTGACTCAGAACCATGCTCTGTTCATATGAGTGCTTGATGAATACTGATTGAACTAGACCTTAGTAGACAGGAACTATTTGCATGCTATATGACTCCCATGGCTGGAAGATATGGTATTCATTTAGAATTTTAATTAATAATTAAAAGTCCCTTTATCTCTTCCAATGGACTCATCTTATAAAAGGTCTTATTTTAACTGTAATATTGCCAATATGCTTGTTTCTTGTAGCAAAATTAAAACTTATCACAACTTCTGCGAACAGGATGTCACTTACTATAGGGTGCATAACTTGATCTCATTTCTATTAAAAAGTATTTATCTTTTGTGTGTGGAGCTGTTTCCTAACTTGTTACACAATTAATTGCTCCCACCTACTCTATCGTGTTCCTTCAAGCTATAGACATCACAGGATAGAAGGAAAATAACAAGATTCAAGGTAATAATCGGCATGTTGAAGGGAGAATTCTGCTTTCAGGTTATACTAAAAACATTTTCAGTATTTCAGACATCAAATTTTGAATTGTTTTTGATAGACTGAGTATATAGAGAGACAATGGCTAGACCACAGGACAACAGAACTCTCACCCACAACCTCTAAAGCAATCATTCTAGGAGGCCAAACCCTAACCTCTGTAACAGTCAGTACAGGATGGTCAGGACTTGGTCAATGACTGCCGACTTCTCTAATTTTTGCCCCTGCCTCCAACTCAGGACCAATCAGATAAAACCAAATATGCTTCCCCAAATAATCACATAACATACCCCGCTTCTAGATAGCCTGTCTTCAACTACCCCATGCCTGCAACCCCAATCACAGCATACCTGAAACCTCCCCTTTCTTTCACCATAAAGATTTCTCATGTCTCTGCCTGCCTTTGAGTCACTGCCAAATGCAAGTGATGATGGTTGACACCCTTGTGACAGCAAACTCTGAATAAATAAGTAGCCTCTATTTGTGTAGTCTTTATTGCCACACTTTCAATAAGTAAGTCTTCTCTTGCTCCATTTGCCAGAAAATTGCTTATTATATTAATTCCTTACTTTCCAGTGGTGTCCATAAGAGATTTCCTAAAGGGTTGACTAACATCTAGGTAGCTAAAGGGTTATTTAGAGGTGTAAGTTGTGGCAAAATCAAAACTTACAAATATTAGTTTTATTGTCTTAAAATATTTTGCTTCTTGTCTACTTGTAATCGGATGTGTTTGCCCTTCTTAGTATTATTTTTAAAAAAATCAGAAACAAAGCAAAGATATGTTAAGGAGAGTTTTATTTTAAAGATAGGCAGGATCTACAATTTTACATTTTTCCAAGTGTACAAAAACTCTCAGAGTAGAGATTCATGTCTGTCGTACCAGCAGACAGATTATTTATAAACTGGGAAAGGGAAAGTTCACTTTTTGCCAAACTGAGGCAGAGGGGGTGGCACCTTAATATCTTGGCCTCTCTCCAACTTCTTTTCACAATCCACCAGGTAATTGACTCCATCGATGACTATCTGAACAAGCTCAACCTTTGACAGTGAAGAAGACGAATGATTAATTTGAATAGAAGACATCTGCAGGGCATTAATTAACAGGAACAGCACTGGGATAAATGAGAACTTGCCACTTAGATGGACTTCACAACAATTTCTTCCTTCTCAGAGACGGAAGGCAGAGATATAAGGGTTTCTGTCAATCTTTCCATAGTTAAGATGGGGATACTACTTTGTATGTGAAAGCTTTTTTACTATATGAAAACCGTTAGTTTGCATCTCAAACATTTTTTTCCTATCAGTCTATACAATATCAGAGTTTATCTAAAAGTTAAGAGTACAGTGACACCTTTGTGTTGTTCTTTGGCCTGGATCTGAATTCTGACCTGCCACTAATCTGAGCACTGGGTATGCTAATAGAGTTCAGATGTCATCATTAATACAGTGAGTGTCTTCCTGAAAAATTAATGTCAAATGTTTGGCAACTAAATCATGTTTGTGCTGTGCTGGGCAAGCTTATTAATGAAATGAAGTTTTACAAATTAAGATATACTTTCTAAAATTCCTGTTCTTAAACTATGTATAGAAGTTTGGTTTCCAAATACTTGTCTTCCTTAAACCATAGCACATCTACTTAATTTTTTTTTCTGCTATGGGATCACCTCCTAAGCAAATGACTTGCACCGCTCCCAAGGAAACCCAAATTAAGAGAGAAATTAGTTAATTCCAGACATACATTATACAACTCAAGAATGAGCAGCGAGGATGGAAGGCATCGTTGAATGTTAGCTCTTAGGCATCACATATTCCAGCTGCCTCCCTATCTGTTTATATGCATAAGGAAACAGGCTCCAAGAGAGGGTTAAATCAGAATGTTAGTCACTACTAACTAAAACACGTATTTTCTACTTATCCCTTTGATCCCTTCCAGTATTGGTGAGAGTATGGTGAGACAGGTCTCTCACTCAATGCCAGTAGACTCTATCTTGGTATAAATCCGGTAGAAAACGTGGTCATAAATAGAGCACCCTGGTTTTAACCCAGGAATTCCTTTCCTAGAAGTATATCCTAACTAAATAACCAGAGTTGTGATTAGAATTATGTATAGAGATGGTCAAATGTACAATCAGGAAAACATTAAATAGATAATAGATTATCTTTACTGTGATTAAAGATCATGTTTTTGAAGAATACTTAATATTGTGGGAAGATGCTCATGATATAATACATTGGAAAAAATTATAACCAGTATTTGGTTATAGTACTAAACATGTATTATAACAATTTTTAAAGTTTTTTGAGTAGTTTTTTCCTCACTTTTATAGTGAGTGCCTAGTATAGTTAGACTTAACATTTTTTTAAGCATTAACTACATTGTTTTCCAGTAATAAATATCTAGTTAATCTTAGAATCAACAGGGCTAGCCTCCCAGATTTTCTTTATTCACTACACCCCACATGATTCAGTAAATTTCAGAAGTTGTGGTATTATAGTTGGTTGTCCCTCAAGTACTTTACCAGAGCTGATAGCACACTGGCTGATCTAATTGTTTTGAGTGTTTCTTCCTTTCTTTTTCCTCAGTGTACCTACTGGTAGGGATATCAATAGGCAGTGAAATATTCACAAACTGGTAAGGAAGAGAGAACTTTGATAATCCACAGATTTAATAACCAGTCACTGAATTATTAAGAGTTGTGTTATGAGAAGAGGCTTTTAAATTAATGATGGGCATAATATGTCCAATGGGACCACATCCAGATAAGCTGGTATAACTTACCACAATCAGTATTTGCTTAGCTTTCAGCTGCATGTTCCTTATGTGCCATCTTTTTGCCTCATTCATTGTTTCAGGCCACACAAAGTCTATGAATCCTTTTCATCCTACATATTCATCACAGAATCCTAAGGATTTTATGAGCACAAACTTATCTAAACCTAGCACATAACATATTTGCTATCTTTAGCCTAAGAAATAAAAGTTTAAAACCATTGAGTATCTAAGAACAGCAAAGTGAAGATGATTGTAGCCTTCACCAAAGAAAATTCAGAATCAAGAGAAAATTCCACTATTTTGCCACCCTCAGAGGGATAGCATAGATGTTCTGACTTTGCAGTAATAAAAAAAAACTGCAGTCCTTTAGCATAACAGAGCTCCTGCTCGCTGAGGATTGTTGGAATAGCTCTCATGGCAGGTCGGTGACAACAGTCCCACTGTGAATTCCTATGCTTGCCTATAAATTCTCAGCTCACATTATGTTTACCTTTATGCAGCTACTTCCCATGGAAGAATAATGTTACAGAATGAAAAGCTAACATAACTCAGGACTTGATGGGCGAAGAGGAGGTCTCGAATTTTGTGAAAATGGTAAGGCTGTTTGCTTTTCTCTGTTCTCTTAGGCTGATTTTGTTAGTTCGTGTTACGAAAGTGAGAGAGACGTTACCTCTGATCGACCAATTCTATCTATGTTGGAAATGTCGTACACATCTGCAACTGCGGCAGTGTCCACACCACCTGTGCCACGCTTCTGGAGTCTTAGGTTTTCCAGGATCTTAGAAAAGCGTGGGTCCTAGGACAAAGGGATAATACTTAAATGTGGTAAGAGGCAAAATCGATTCACAATCATTGGTGCATTTACTGATAGAAGACATATAGTGAGAGATAACAGTTTAACTTTATATACTTTAAGTTCTGGGAGACATGTGTAGAATGTGCAGGTTTGTTAAATAGGTATAAATGTGTCATAGTGGTTTGCTGCACCCATCAACCCATCATCTACATTAGGTATTTCTCCTAATACTATCCCTTCCCTTCCCCAAATCCCCAACCCCTGTCAGGCTCCAGTGTGTGATGTTCCCCTCCCTGTGTCCATGTGTTCTCATTGTTCAACTCCAACTTATGAGTGAGAACATGTGGTGTTTGGTTTTCTGTTCTTGTGTTAGTTTGCTGAGAATGATGGTTTCCAGCTTCATCCATGTCCCTGCAAAGGACATGAACTCATCCTTTTTTATGGCTGCATAGTATTCCATGGTGTATGTCTGCCACATTTTCTTTATCTAGTCTATCATTGATGGGCATTTGGGTTGGTTCCAAGTCTTTGCTACTGTGAACAGTGAATCAATAAACACATGTGTGCATATGTCTTTATAACAGAATGATTTATAATCCTTTGGGTATATACCCAGTAATGGGATGGCTGGGTCAAATGGTATTTCTAGTTCTAGATCCTTCAGGAATTGCCACACTGTCTTCCACATGGTTGAACTAATTTATACTCCCACCAGCAGTGTGAAAGCATTCCTATTTCTCCACATCCTCTCCAGCATCTGTTGTTTCCTGACTTTCTAATGATCGCTGTTCTAACTGGTGTGAGATGGTATCTCAGTGTGGTTTTAATTTGCATTTATCTAATGACCAGTGCTGATGAGCTTTTTTTCATGTTTGTTGGCCACATAAATGTCATCTTTTGAGAAGTGTCTGGTCATATTCTTCACCTACTTTTTGATGGGGCTGTTTTTTTCTTGTAAATTTAAGTTCCTTGTAGATTCTGGATATTAGCCCTTTGTCAGATGGATGGATGGCAAAATTTTTCTCCCATTCTGTAGGTTGCCTGTTCACTCTGATGCTAGTTTCTTTTGCTGTGCAGAAGCTCTTTAGTTTAATTAGATCCCATTTGTCTATTTTGGCTTTTGTTGCCATTGCTTTTGGTGTTTTAGTCATGAAGTCTTTGCCCATGCCTGTGTCCTGAATGGTATTGCCTAGGTTTTTTTCTAGGTTTTTTATGGTTTTTAGGTCTTATGTTTAATCCATTTTGAGTTAATTTTTGTATAAGGTGTAAGCAAGGGGTCCAGTTTCAGTTTTCTGCATATGGCTAGCCAGTTCTCCCAACACCATTTATTAAATAGGGAATTCTTTCCCCATTGCTTGTTTTTGTCAAAGATAGTTGTAGATGTGTGGTGTTATTTCTGAGGCCTCTGTTCTGTTCCATTGGTCTATATATCTGTTTTGGTAGAAGTACCATGCTGTTTTAGTTACTGTAGCCTTGTAGTATAGTTTGAAGTCAGCATGATACCTCCAGCTTTGTTCTTTTGGCTTAGGATTGTCTTGACTATACGGGCTACTTTTTGGTTCCATATGAAATTTGAAGTAGTTTTTTCTAATTCTGTGAAGAAAGTCAGTGGTAGCTTGATGGGGATAGCATTGAATCTATAAATTACTTTGGGCAGTATGGCCATTTTCACTATAATTGATTCTTCCTATCCATGAGCATATAATATTCTTCCATTTGTTTGTATCCTCTTTTATTTATTTGAGTAGTGGTTTGTAGTTCTCCTTGAAGAGGTCCTTCACATCCCTTGTAAGTTGGATTCCTAGGTATTTTATTCTCATTGTAGCAATTGTGAATGGGAGTTCACTCATGATTTGGTTCTCTGTTTGTCTGTTATTGGTGTAGAGGAATGCTTGTGATTTTTGCACATTGATTTTGTATCCTGAGACTTTGCTGAAGTTGCTTATCAGCTTAAGGACATTTTGGGCTGAGACAATGGGGTTTTCTAAATATACAATCATGTCATCTGCAAACAGAGACAACTTGACTTCCTCTCTTCCTGTTTGAATACCCTTTATTTTTTCTCTTGCCTGATGGCCCTAGCCAGAACTTCCAACACCATATTGAATAGGAGTGGTGAGAGAGGGCATCCCTGTCATGTGCCAGTTTTCAAAGGGAATGCTTCCAGCTTTTGTCCATTCAGTATGATATTGGCTGTGGGTTTGTCATAAAGAGTTATTATTTTGAGATATGTTCCATCAATACCTAGTTTATTGAGAATTTTTAGCCTGAAGGGCTGTTGAATTTTGTCAGAGGCCTTTTCTGCATCTGTTGAGATAATCATGTGGGTTTATGCCATTGGTTCTGTTTATGTGATGGATTACGTTTGATTTGTGTATGTTGAACCAGCCTTGCATCTTAGAGATGAAGCCTACTTGATTGTGGTGGATAAGCTTTTTGATGTGCTGCTGGATTCAGTTTGCCAGTATTTTATTAAGGATTTTTGCATCGACGTTCATCAGGGATATTGCCCTGAAATTTTCTTTTTTTATTGTGTCTCTGCCAGGTTTGGGTATCAGGATAATGCTAGCCTCATAAAATGAGTTAGGGAGGAGTCCCTCTTTTTCTATTGTGTGGAATAGTTTCAGAAGGAATGGTACCAGCTCCTCTTTGTACCTCTGGTAGAATTCGGCTGTGAATCCATCTGGTCCTGGACTTTTTTTGGTTGGTAGGCTATTAATGACTGCCTCAATTTCAGAACTTGTTATTGGTCTATTCAGAGATTCAACTTCTTCCTCGTTTAGTCTTGGAAGGGTGTATATGTCCAGGAATTTATCCATTTCTTCTAGATTTTCTAGTTTATTTGCAGAGGGGTTGATAGTATTCTCTGATGGTAGTATTTCTGTAGGATCAGTGGTGATATCCCCCCTTTATCACTTTCTATTGTGTCTATTTGATTCTTCTCTCTTTTCTTTGTTAGTCTGACTCATGATCTATCTATTTTATTATTATCTATTTTATTAATCTTTTCAAAAAACGAGCTCCTGGATTCATTGATTTTTTTGAAGGGTTTTTCGTGTCTCTGTCTCCTTCAGTTCTGCTCTGATCTTAGTTATTTGTCTTCTGCTCGCTTTTGAATTTGTTGCTCTCACTTCTCTAGCTCTTTTAATTGTGATGTTAGGGTGTCAATTTTAGATCTTTCCTTTCTCCTGTAGGCATTTGGTGCTATAAATTTCCCTCCACACACTGCTTTAGCTTTGTCCCAGAGATTCTGGTACATTGTGTCTTTGTTCTTATTGGTTTCACAGAACTTATTTATTCTGCCTTCATTTCGTTATTTACCCAGTAGTCATTCAGGAGCAGATTATTCAATTTCTATGTAGTTGTGCGGTTTTGAGTGAGTTTCTTAATCTTGAGTTCTAATTTGATTGCACTGTGGTCTGAGAGACTGTTATGATATCCGTTCTTTTTCATTTGCTGAGAAGTGTTTTACTTCCAATTATGTGGTCGGTTTTAGAATAAGTGCGATGTAATGCTGAGAACAATATACATATTCTGTTGATTTGGGGTGAAGTCTCCCACTGTTATTATGTGGGAGTCTAAGTCTCTTTGTAGGTCTCTAAGAACAGTGCTCTAAGACAGCGTTCCTCCAAGTGTAGACCCTTGACCAACAACCCCAGCATCACCTGGAAACTTGTTAGAAATGCGAATTCTGCAGGTGGGGCCTAGTAACTTGTGTTTTACCAAGTCCTTCAGGTGATCTCGTGCATGCTCAAGTTTGAGAACTGCTTGAACTAGGAGAGACAGAGAAAGGAGATAGAAAGAACCAGATAGCGCAGAGACTACCTATCTTGATTTGTTACATGAGGAAAAATGTAAAGGCCGTATTCTTGAAGCTACCATCTTTTTCTTACAGCCCCTTAACCTTTTATTCTAACTAATACAAATGTCTTTTGAGGCAAACTTAATTTTTTCTTATTTTTATATTGTAGGTAGAGAAAGTAAGGGTTAAGGAATGGGCAGTGATGTTTTCTCCCTCCACAGTCACATCTGAGCTGATCCCTGGCCCATCAGGGCCGTTGGGCACATAACAGTACCTTGCTGAGCTTTGGGATCCTAACGTGGACACCAGCTCGTAGTCCTGTTCCAAGATTCGAAGGACAGGTCAAAATGTATCCTAGGCGCTCATTCCACATGAACTCCCAGCCTCGTTCTTGGATTAACCGTTCTACCTACAAGTAGAACCACAGCGAATAAATGATAGCATTTTCCAACATCCATTCATTCAGCACATCCCTAGCACCAGTGGGGAAGAGATGTATACCCTCCTCTGGCATGAATGAAATTAAGGTAAATTTATAGTACTCCTTTAAGAGAAAATAATACCTCCCCTACCAGACTATTAAAATGATCCAATTAAGTTAAATGAACCATGTAAATCAGTGGTCCCCAATCATTTTGGCATCAGGGACTGGTGTCTTGGAAGACAGTTTTTCCATGGATCGTAGGGAGGGAATGTTTCGGGATGAAACTGTTGTTCCACCTCAGATCATCAGGCATTAGCTTCTCATAAGGAGCATGCAACTTAGACCCCTCCCATGCGCAGTTCACAATAGGGTTTGTGCTTCTATGAGAATCTCATGCCTCTGCTGATCTGACAGGAGGCACAGCTCAGGTAGTAATGCTGGCTCGCCCACTACTCACCTCCTGCTGTGCAGCCCAGTTCCTAACAAACCACAGACCTGTACCAGGTCCATGGCCTGGGGGTTGAGGACCCCTGATGTAAAGCAGTCAACATAGTACCTGGCACGTACTAAGCACTCAATGAATATTGGTGGCATTTTTCATGCCAAGAGAGTAGGAGAATATAGGAATTCTCAGCAGGTAAGTCTATGGTCAGGCTACATTCTCTGTCATCTCTATGCTTAGAATAGCTCAGAGCGATATTAAATAAATAAAAAAACAAGTAATGATCCACAGACTTCCCTAAACCACAGTGGAATGCGGAGGTAAGCATAATAGCTTTCTAATAACAAGAGAAAGTCACCTATGTTCTGAAGCACCACCTTGGAAGTTCCACTCCAAAAAATGCCTTGAGGCTGGGCGCAGTGGCTCATGTCTATAATGTCAGCACTTCGGGAGGCTGAGGCAGGCGGATCACCTGAGGTCGGGAGTTTGAGGCTAGCCTGGCCAACATGGTGAACCCCCCCCCCCCCCCCCCACTAAAAATACAAAAATTAGCCAGGCGTGGTGGTGACCGCCTGTAATCCCAGCTATTCTGGAGGCTGAGGCAGGATAATCACTTTCACTTGAACCCAGGAGGCGGCAGTTGCAGTGAGCTGAGATTACGCCACTGTACTCCAGCCTGGGTGATGAGTGAAATTTCATCTCAAAAAAATTAATTAAAAAGGCTTGATTTCTAGAAAAAAAAATTAGCTCCATCTTGGAAGTTCCCATAGTGTCTTCGTTCAAGAACAAACAATATGGTAATTTTATTTTAATAAATATCCAGAAATCTCAGATAACATCTTACTTCTTTTAGTCCACGACAGAATCGCTCAAATACTCGTTTCATATTGCCTCCTTTTTCCATTGAGATTACCCTGGTGTGATCCTCCTCATTTATCCAGATGAGAAATGTCTTATCATAATTATGCCTAATGAAGAGAGAAATATGGTACTGAGTGTTAATTGCATTTGTTTCAACACAGGAAAACTCCCATTACCTCCCTAAGCTTGATAGCTTCATTTCACCTTCCTCATTTCCTAGATGGCCCTAATCTCTTAACTGTGCCTGAACAAGTATGACAAAATAATGTTACTTTGACAGAAGGAAGATTAAGACCAACTCTCACCCTTAAAGATGTCATGTTTTTACCAAACAAGAATATAATTTCCCCTAGGTCCTCTGACTAGGATGACAATTCAACTGTATGACATTTGGCTTTGACACAACGTTTTGTCTCCTAAAAGATTCAACCAAAATCTTGTGCTTTAAAAAGGAGATGGGTTATCTTCCACCCAAGATGTTTAAGGTATGCAGCATTTCACAGGTTTGCTCCATAGATTCTGCCTGACCATCCCTACAGAGCAGCTGCATATGAACACTTTTATTTCTGCTCCTTCAGGTACACTCATATGACCTGTCAGGGTGCAGGAGGCAAAGTGGGCTGAGGCCTGTTGGCCAACATAAAACGTGTGTGCACTAGGTATCAGTTCTTTTAGGGTTTTTCTTAAATCCTCAATATTTTTTATGTTTTGCTCTTTTAATGTTATGAAACAGATTATCTGTGAGGTCAAATAATATGAAGTAAATTTTTTCTTAAAAGCCAGCCTTTTTTCTCATGCATAATTCATGCAAACCAGGTCATATTTCACACATCTTAGAAATATCACAATACTTAGATACACACACACACACACACACACACACACACACACACACACACACACACAATTTCCAAGTAGTCTTTTTCGTTTAGCTCATCTGGGCATGCTGTCAGCTGCAGTACACAGAAACTCCGGGTTAGGATAAGCAGGTGATCTCAAAGAGATCCTCTGCAGATATTGCAAATGCGAAAATGCTGCATCCATACCAGATTCCCCTGGCATCTGGCCAGTCACGGGCCATCCCAGCACATGTTAATAAAGGGGACACTGGCTTATCAAACAGAAAGTGGTCCTGTAGGCCAAAAGGGATAAAGCAGAGAGGAGAGACTGATGAGATCAAACAGGACTGCAAGTGCCAGGTGAACAAGTTCCAACTCACTTATCATGGCTGCTGTCTCTTAGCTTTGGCTGCGCACTAGAATCACCTGGGAGCTTCAAACAATGCCTACTTCCCATCCCCCAGAGATTCTGACCTAGCTGTTATAGACTGGTCTGGGCATCAGGACTTTCTAAAAACTCTTCAGGTGATTCTAGATTCTAGTGTGCAGCTCATGTTGGAAAACACTGGGTTAGTCCATATGGAACTCATTACATCATTGTGGAGTGGGTATACACTACCAATGCCAACCCTATGCAGTGGCTGAGTGAGCAATGAATGAGGGATACTATCCTGAAAAGGCTGGTCTACACACTGGTCATTCTCTGTTTCTAGTATTATTGTTTTATTATTTATTTCATTAAAAAGTATTAGAGATGTACAATAATGATCAATAAATAAAAATAGTTACCATTAATGCTGACTGTGCCAGGCTCTAGATTACAGGCTTTTATTTCCTTTAATCTTCACAACTCTATGAAATAAGTGTAATTATTCTATTTTATAAATGAAGAAAACAGATTCACAGAGATCAAACAACCTGTCCAATAAGATGGTTGTAGGAAGTATCAGAGTAAAGATTGAAATCTAGACTTCTGTGACTCCCAAGCCTGTGCCTTTAACCACTGCGATGTACTACTCCACATACCAAAATCAAAGTCAAGACTTTTTTTTTTTGCAATGTGTATACTATTTCTTGCATAGCTACACATGTACTCTACAGTGAGATATATTCAAATATGATTACTCTGAGGTAAGAAACCAAGTGGATGTGGGGAGAGGAGTCCTACAGTCTCTAAGTGGGAGAGATCAGAGACTTCAGCCAGGAGAGGACTGTGACCTGCCACCGCCCAGGGAGCACCATGTCCCTTAAGCAGGAAACCAGCGTGACTACTTGAGGTAGAGGGGAGCTTATTCTGTAACTGGGCAGGAAAATAGTTGGCCTGGTGGCCACAGGGACGAGGAGACTAAGGCCCCTAGGCCATATAGTTGGCCTCTCTGGTTTGGAAATGAGGCATCTTTCTTAGCATTTGCATCTTTTGAAATAACAAAATTTTGTTTCTGTTTTTTTTTAAGAGTTAAAAGTTACTGTTGAAAATGCTATCTTGTTTTAGCTCTGCTAAGACGAAAATAAGTAAGGGACTTGAGTTTTGTGCACCCTGGTGCCAGAGGGAAGCTGTGGTGAACATGGTGGAAGCAACAGGAATCAACCCCACCAGGAAATGCAGAGGCTGACTCCACAAGAGTCAGGGTAGGCCTCCCACCTGGAATTTCCTTTCTAGATTCTCCTGGCTTCCAGGATTTTCTTTGGCTGTGATAATGGAAACCATCTTCTGGGCACAGACAGGACTTCCACACCTAACTGTTCCCATTTATCAACAAGCTAGGAGATCCTCCATTCATCTCCACCCTCCTATCCGTAGGCACCATCTCCATATTGGAGTTTCCTATGCAGATTTTATCCATAGAATATTTCAGTGTTTGACAAGTACGATGTATGGCCTCATCTTTCTTTCTTATACTGAACACGTAGATGCTCTTGGGCTGAGCCCAGGGGTGGAGCCCCGCAAGCTCCCGGGCAGGGTAAGGGCTTGAGCAGAGCACCAGGAGAGGCCTTCCTGTGCAGGTCAGAGCCCTTGGTCCAGTTCCTCTCCAGGGAGCCCCATCTGCTACTCACATCGATGAGCCGCTGCTGATCCTGCTCCGTCATCTCGGACAGCTTGTAGTAGCGGCCAGCCAGGTCCCCCTTGAGGCCCTCCAGGGCGGTGATGGCCACGTTCTCCACCTCCCTCCGCTCGGCCCGGGTGCAGGCGGGCGGCAGGCTCAGCCCACGGATGCTGCGGCCGGTGCGCACCCGAGAAGACAGCACATAATGCTCATCGAACTGCCCTTGGGTGATCTGCCAAGCAGAGTGTGGGGTCACTGCAGCCAGCCTCGGACCACGGTCCTGCCAGCCACAGTGGGTTCTAATCTGCTGATCCGCAGTTTCCCTGGGGACCCTCAGGCACTGTGCACGACTGCACAATCCATAAGTTGGATACATTCTGGAAGTCTTGGGGCAGGGGCCTTCGACTAGTAAAGAGGAAAGCTGTTTTAAATAGTGTGGTCTGGGGTCCTTGAACGTCACTGGGTGGTTTGGGATGAAAAAGGAAGTAGCTTTAGGAAAGGTTTAAAGTTCCCAATGACCAACCCTTCCCTGGTTGTATTTATTTTAAAAACAAAGACTTTGGGACCTTCCTAACCTTCTCTGTGGCCCTCCAGGGGGAAGGCCGTGCCAGGGCAGTCAGTGCCTTCCAGGGGTATCTGACTCAGAGTGGGCAACCCCTCTCTCCAGGGCTCTTCCCCTTGGGCTCTGGAGTGCCAGCTTCGTGGGGAGGGAGAGGGAGGCTGGAGCTTACCTTGGATGCGTCCAGATCCGTTGTGTGCTTCATCACTCTGGGGTCGTAGCCGTTGTGTCTTAGTTTGATGACGGGGTCAAAAAGGTCAGCAAACACCTGCAGGAGGGAGGATGGGTGTTTCCTCTTTAATTGGTTCACCTACTATTCAAAGACCTTTCCATTCACTTGCCCCTTCTATCTTAAAAGCCAAAGTTGATGCCCTCCTCTGAAATTCTCAGGACTATCATGTAGGAAATGGATGTGAGAATGGATTGGTTAATAATAGTAATAACAAGAGAGAAAGCCTTTTGGAGGCATCTTGCCCCTTGAGACAGGGTGGAGCTGGTGAGTTCTGTTATCTTAGCCTCCCCCTGAGTGATTCTACCAAAATCACTGCCATCAGACTGAGCAAGAAAATACTTATGGTTAGGAATTTAAGGAGTTTCCTAGACATGTTTGCCTTTGTGGGTTACAAGAAGCTACCTGATCAGAGGCTACACAGTTTTATGCTTAAGGGAAAGTCAGATTCTAAACATTAAGCTACATATGAAATCTGTTGAAAACCTGGCTATGCCAGAAGAAAAGTACATAGCAGCAGTTCGGGCAAAGCAGGGACCTCTCACCCTGTGCAGACCTTCCCCAGCCCAAACTATCTCGTGCAAAATCTTTTCTATAAACAAAACCTCAGGCATATCCTTTACGTTTAAAAAAAAAAAATGTTAAAAGAAGTTGTAACAAAGCACCCTGCAGACTTTGGGAGCTGTGGGAAGTGGGGAGGGCTTTGGGTCCATAGAGCTACCGCTAGCTTGGGACCCAAACTAGACCCAGGGTTGTGCACTGCTGTACGTAAATGAGCCACCAGTCGTGTTTATTCAAGATGGCTCCCTCTCTTCTGTATGGCTGCCTTTCTAGGGAACTGCCTTCGGCTCCCTGCAACAGAAGAACCCAAAAGGGTGGACCTGAAGGAGGAGGGCTGCAGGCATTTGCCTCAGCCGAGAGGCTGCTCTGTGGAGGGGACGCATGGTGGCTGAGCGCTGTTCCAGCCGACCACCCTGTGCTTCAGCATTGAGGATGAGGATGCCGAGGTCATGGGATTTATCCAAGAGACTTGGTGAATTCAGTAGTCTGGGCTACAGTGATTGTCTAATCAGTAATAGGAGAGAATTCAATAATAGAAGTAATAGGAGAATTCCTCATGTTCCTAAAGATACACTGAACCCTCCTCCCGACACCCACCCAATAAAACTCAGCCACAAACACATCAGCTCCTAATGTCTTACTGGTGAATACACACCATTCGATTTTATTGTTTCTGTACCAACTCATCCCCTCGACAAGCTCAGAGTTCTGTCATGCAATTCATTCCTCCACAGGGAGGGATCTTAGCACAGCAGCAAGGGAAGCCTTGTCCCTGGGAAGCTATAGACCTCATTGTTTCAGAAAGCATTCCAGATGGTTCTGCTGGAGTTGGCTTCCCTTTATGGGAGCCCTTCCTGAGAAGGTAGAAAGTTGGCCCCATAGAGAAGAAAAGGACCCCAGGACTGTGCAATTCAATCATATCCAGAGCATCCCTCCCACCCTGGAACCAGCAGCCAATAGTTTTACCTCATAGGACTCCTCGTCACCAGCCACCATGCCCACAGTCTTTATGAAGGGATGGCCAGGGTTGTCCACTCCAGTCTGGATGCACTGGTCCAGGGTGTAGCCGTTGGGCGTCACCTTGTTGCGAAGCTTGGCATAGATGGCGGGGGTGAGGCACTCAGCCATGCAGTTGTTGTGCTTGCGCAGGTCTGGGTAGTCTGCGCTGTGTGGAGAGGAGGGCAAGCTGTCAGCCAGCAGCCCCTGAGGAAAGGGGCCAATGGAAGGACTTGGTGTTTGCCTATCCTTCCACTAGGCTCCCTTCAGCCAGCAGGCACAGGGATACTTGGCTAGAACTGCTCAGGAGTCATACATGAAGACACCAGGTTTCAAAAAATGAGCAAGTTCCACGAGAGCAGGGACTTTGCCTTTTTGAGAACAGTCCCTGGCTATTGAAACCAGTGTTCAGTAAATACCTTCTGGAATAACAGAAATCAAAATGGGTGCTGTACACACCCTGGGGTGTGTACTGATTGAGGAATAGGAGATTCAGGACCACCACAGCCTTAAACACAGGTCACGTCACCTCAGGAATTCCCCAGGTACATGGTGGTTGCTGGCGATTCCCTCAGAGATCCTGATTTCCATAAGAGACAGTAAATGTCTCTAAGAGACACCTCAGTGGTTTTCCTCATCTCTCATCCATACCTGCCAATGTGGAATTCTGCATGCCACTCAGACTCTGCTCAGCACACACTATCTCATCCATGGCAGGGTTCCAAGGGCTGAGAAAACACGTCTATTTTCATCTCTCTCATGCCACTCCTCCACTTTCCATCTGCAATGTCCTTTAGAGCTGACACTTACAGTCAGTACTACGATATCCCTTTTTTCCAGAAGGAGGTAGAGCAGTGAGAGAGGCATGGGTCTGGAATTGGGGGGCCTGGATTTGCATTTGGCTGCACTAGCTATGTGAACTTGGGCACTGTTTAATTTTTCTAGGCCTTCA
This sequence comes from Rhinopithecus roxellana, assembly GCF_007565055.1. Lineage (NCBI taxonomy): Eukaryota > Metazoa > Chordata > Mammalia > Primates > Cercopithecidae > Rhinopithecus > Rhinopithecus roxellana. The sequence goes on from NC_044551.1 coordinate 144,895,676, forward strand.
TTTCATCACCAAAGGATCCTAAGATGAATAAGATACTCCATGTAAAGTGCTGGTCATACATGAAAGTGCTCCACAAATGTTAACTATCCCCATTATTACTATTCAACTGGACTGCAAGCTCTAAGCAAGAATGAGGACGCTACACTTCTTTGTATACACCACAGGTCACTGGTTTAACGAGCCTCATAATGATTTTCCATTTTAGTCTTCCTCAAAAGCAAAAAGGACCCTTGCTAACAGTTTCCAGCAGGGGAAGGCATATTTCTTGCTGGTCTTTGAAGCTTTTCTGTGTTTGTGTTTGTTTTGTTTGAGATGGAATCTTGCTCTGTCACCAGGTTGGAGCGCAGTGGTGCTATCTCGGCTCACTACAACCTCCGCCTCCCAGGTTCAAGCGCTTCTCCTGTCTCAGGCTCCCGAGTAGCTGGGACTACAGGCGTGTGCCACTACACCCAGCTAATTTTTTTGTATTTTTAGTAGAGATGGGGTTTCACCATCTTGGCCAGGATGGTCTCAATCTCTTGACCTCTTGATCCGGCCTCCCAAAGTGCTAGGATTACATGCGTGAGCCACCGCACCCAGCCTGAAGTTATTTTAAAGTCAGGAGCCTTTACCTTGGAGGGAATAACCTGGGCTGCTCCCGGATCTCAGCACACACTTTCTGCCGGTTCAGCAGGTACCCGGTGGTCAGGGCACTGGTGCCCATGGTAACAAACAGCAGAGAAGCATTGCGGCCAGTTAGCAACTTAGAAAAGATACTGGCCATCTTTCTTCTTGAATAAGTGTCTGGAAAGCAAAGAAACTGGATTAGATAGCTGCATAGGATGACCCTGAGCCACAGCATAGAGGTCAACAGGCAAGAGAACCGCAGGAGCCATAGCCTCTCTTTCTGGTTTCTCTCTCTCTCTCTCTCTCTCTCTCTCTCTCTCTCTCTCCCCTTCTCTCTCTGTCTGTGTGTGTATGTGTGTGTGTGTTTTCTATTTCTTGCTTTGCTTTTTCATATTGCTTGGGAAAATTTGGGTAGTTTTAGACATTAATGTCTAAACTTCCTTAACGTCATGTCTTCTGTTAATATGATAAAAAATAACAGCAGAGGATGTCTTCTTCCAGCTATTTGACAGACCAGGTGCTCTTTTGAACTTCGCCACTGCATCATAACTAGACCCTGAACAGGATGGATTTCTGGACTTCTGAAAGGTAGGAGAAATTTCTGAGGACCACCCTGGAATAGGGGCTGACACTGGGATTCCCCCACTGAAGTAGGACCTTTGAAAGAGGCTGAAGTGGCACAAAGTCAGCAGACCTCAACTTCTGGCTCCTGCCTGAAGCAAGTCTAAAAGCTCTCTGAGGAAATTATACTCAGTTTAGGCCCTGGATTCCTACAGATTAAGATGAAACAATGAACTCCCAAAGATCACCAAACACAAGGAGGTATAATGAATGAGAGTCAACAGAAGAAATAGCAGATGTAGACTGCTAATGACTGAAGATGCTGGAACTGTCAGACAATAATATCAGTAAGCCCTATATTGAATGTTTAAAGTGTGGAATCATAGTTATGAGCAAGCAACAAGAGACTGTTAAGAATGACCAAGTTGATTTGAAAGAACCAAATTGCACCACTCATTATGATGCAGCTGAACATAGAATGAACTGGAAGATATATCTTAAGAAATTACTCAGAATGTAGCGCAGAGAAATGAGAAAATGGAAAATAGATGTAGATTAAGAGATATGACGGATAGAATGATATGACGGATAGAATGTCAAGCTCAAATACACATCAAAGTGAAGTCCCAGAAAGAGAGAATAGAGAAAACAGAGAAGTCAGATTTGAAGAGGAATGGCTGAGAGACATTTTTAAAACTGATAAAAGAATCCATGATTCAAGAGGTATAACATAATCTAAGCAAACAAAAAAGACATTGACACCTAGACAGATAATGAAACTGCAGAATATCGGTGACAAAGACGTGAAAAGCAGTCAGAAAAGACAGTTTACCTACAAAGAAATGACAAACGAGCTGATTTTTTGATAATAGCCCAGGTAAATAATATTTTTAGAAGCAATAACTGTCAACCTAGAACTGGGGAACTAGTCTAACCATTTTTTCAAAAATGAGCGTAAAAAAAATTGATAAAAAATAGATCAATAACAAAGGAATTACTAAACTATATGCTTCAGAAAGAAAGGAAATGATAGCATAAGGAGAGAGCCTGAAATTGCAAAAAATGGAGAAAACACATATAAATGTAAATAAGTATTTATATATTTATAATACAAATACTGAACTACCAACAAATGAAAAAGGATAAACATGCACAGACATTAGAAGGGCCAGTTAGCCCCAAGCAGGGAGCTGTGTTACGTGGCTCTTTGAGTAGAAAACAAAAGAGCAGGTAGTTCTCAGTACTCTCTATTTGATCTCCATGATGCCCAAATACTGTGTGGGCCCAGGACGGTGGCTCATACATGTAATCCCAGCACTGGGAGGCAAAGGTGGGCAGAGCACTTGAGGCCAGGAGTTTGAGACCAGCCTGGCCAACATTGTTTGCTGTCTTTTAGTAGAGACAGCAAAACCTTGTCTCTACTAAAAATACAAAAAGTTAGCTGAGTGTGGTGGCATGCACCTGTAGTCTCAGCTACTCAGAAGGCTAAGGCATGAGAATCATGACTTGATTGAGCCTCCGTGTTCAATCAATCCTCCTTGTTCAAGCCTCCGTGGCTTGAACCCAGGAGGTGGAGGTTGCAGTGATCTGAGATTGTACCACTGCAATCCAGCCTGGATGACAGAGCGAAACTGCCTCAATAAATAAATAAATAAATAAAAGAGTATGGATTTCCCTAACATTTGGAAGGCTCCCAAGACTCAGCTGCAAGATGCTCCAAGCTTAGATGGATTGATTGCTTCAAAGAACTTGGTGATGTGTAAGGCTATAGCTGAAAACCTGGGCCATCCAGTGAAGGATAAACAACAACTCCTAATAGAACCTTCATTTGGAAGTCTCTGCTAAACCTGAATGTCCCAACTAAAAGCATCAAAGACCTTAAAAACATTTAAGAATGTTTATGTGTGCAAATAACAAATCAAGTCTCTTCTGAGTAGGGGTTACAGTATATAGGTTACAGGATAGCCCAGGAAATCAGATTATTAGTTCCTCTTCCATGCTAGTATCTGCAAACAATTCTTTCAATTCTAAAGCCAATTTCAATTCTAAAGTAAGTTACTAAGAGCACACAAGATAAATTGGTCATTTCTTGAAGTTGTCCTGGGGACTGGTAAAGACCAGCATTCAATCGCATCATGTAAACTTATTTGCTCCTGTACTAGAGTTCAGGTCCTCATGTCAGTATCCCTCCAAGAATAGATAATGGCTCTTCAGTGAGCTGCACCAGTGCTTCCTGGTCCTTGCCTACAGCAGGCAACACTAGCATACATCTTTTTGGGCTATCTTATCTGCCATCACACCCTCAAATCCACTTTCTAACTAGAGGGAGGCAATGCTGTCACTCTAGAGGTTTACTGTAGAACTCACCAAAGTGAAAGCAGCTTTGCCCAGATTCTTTCCAGGCAGTATGGGCCTAAACATAAGCCAGACATGGTCTTCCTAAGCTAACAGGAAGTATGTTTCTTTCTGGGATTGACCAGGGATGACCCAAATGTTTTGGTCTCTATTTTTCGTTCCTTAAATTGCCTGTCCACTGATGTGTTCAAGTCAGAGTCTGTTTGTGACGATAAATCTTAGGAAGCAGAGCCAAGAGGAAGGGGAGTGAATGGTCTCCATGTATAGCCCTGTGACCACTGGAGGTCTTCCTCCCTGCAAAGGTGATGTGTGAGTAGGTATCGGGCTCAAAATATTAATGCTTGAAGTGTCATCATATCCATATTTTAGTTCCTGGAAGGAACTAATTTATTCTAATTAAGTTAGAATTTATTATTAATTTATTCTGAGTTCCAATACCGCCCTAATGTCTGAGCAACAAAGGATGATTCGTGTGGATAATCCTAGGGAAGCTTTGGTCGTAGCTAACAAAGCAATCTTGGAACTAAAATTCCTCGGTATCCTTGCTTTGATTCCTTGAAGAGAATTGATACAGACTCCAAGTTTTGGTGAAGCAAAGAATTCCTGCTTCCTTGACTGTTTTTCTCGCCAGGACACAAAGAGGTATTGAATTTCACTATTAAGACCTTAATTAGTAACCATGTTTGTGAAAGTGAAACAAAGGTCTCACTGAACAGGCTGGTGATCTGGCAGTGGCTGTTCCATGCTCTCCAAAGACCCAGAATCATGTCTTGCCATGAAATCACTTTTCTTCATGATTAAACTAAATCTCTCTTGCATGTTAAAAGTTAGTCTTTAAAAAGCTGTGCAGTCAGAACATTGCTTTGTCTTACACATTTCCCTGTTACCTGGCAGGCCCCAAATGTTACATAAGCATTCTCTGCAGCTGTAACCCCCACTCAGAAGAGGCTTGTTATTTGCACACATGATAACATGTGACATAAGTAAAGCTGGGAAGATGTTTGTTTGTAAGGGGTAATTTGTGTCTACCGAAGCAGGTAGTATTTGGTTTTGCCTAGCTTCCAAACATGGTTTTATAAGTCAGTATATCTTGTGAAACCATTAGGACAAGAGTTTGGAACAAAAAGAAATCTCAGGCTCATTGCAAAGCTTTTTTAATGTTTTCAATTCCCTCCATGTTCTGAGCATTATCATAACGTACTGAACTGTTCTGTTCAGAGACCACTAGGAAGAGAAGATGAGGAACCAGAGCAGCCAGGATGTTTCTCCCTGGGATAGAAGCTCAAGCATTCAGACACCCTCACTGTGGGCTCCACTTCTGTAGCCAGAGGGGATCGGAAACAGCAGGAGCATCTCACATACAGCTTGTAGGAAACACATATGTTTTCCCCAAATACTCATTTTTGCAGTTGGTCCTTGCTGGCTGATCCACCTTTTCTGTCAGCATATGGTGAGCAGTTCGGTGAGAGGACCACACTTCAATCCTGGCAGGTACGGGTCCACAAGGACCCTTCTCCCAGGGAACGCTGGCTGCTAGATCTCACAAGGCTTAGGGAACCTGGCTTCTCAACTTCGCTGCTGCCTGTGTTTCTTCCCACCATCCCCTCCACTCTAATTGGCCCTGTTTTCCGGCCTTACATCTGCCACTGTGCCCTTTCTCACAGGGATCCCAGAAAGTCTTAGATGAGTTACAGCCTGGGATTGGCTTCTAGCCCCAGTAGGAGGCATGGAATTCATCCATCAAGGAACTCTTTACTGAGAGCCTACTAAGTGTCAGGCATTGCACTAGGCAACAATGATATGAAAGTGAGCAAAAGAAACAGTTCTCTCCTGTGGGGGCTTCTAATTCATTTGTGGCAGACGGTTAAGAAACAAGAAAACAAAATCATAGGTGGGGATGAGTGCAAACAAGGGAATAAGCAGCATATTATTCCGAGAAAGTGTAAGTGATATCTACTTTTAAATAGGCTAGGCAGGGGCAGAGAATAGAACAGCAAAGCCTTAAAGCTGGACAGATCTGGACTCGCCCCAGGACAGAAAGGAGGTCAGTGGGCTGAAGCACAGGGAGCAAATCACAGTGGGCTTCAGGAAGGATGGAGGGGTGGGGTGGAAGGGAGCCAGGTGTGCAGACCTTGAGACCACCCTAAGGAGTCTGGATTTTATCCCTGCTTGCAAGCAGGAGATGAGCTGAGCTCATTTTATGAGTTACAGGGGCAGCTCTGGCTGCCAGTGGAGAATAGTTTAGAGGGACATGTGCAGAATGCAAGCAGAGAGAGCAGTCAGAGGCCCTAGAGGTGGTCCTGGTGAGAGATGAGGTGCTGAGACCCAGGTGAGTCAGCGAGGATGAGGAAGAGAATGTATTTGCAGTCTATTCTGGGGCAGAACTGACAGGTCTTGCTAATGGTTTGGAAATGAAAGATAAAATCAGGGATGCCTGAGATTTCTGGTCTACAGTTGGTTGGGTGGTGAGAGCCTTAGGTATTGGGGCCCACTGGTTGGGGAGCAGTTGGAGGGCAGTGTTGCTGGCAGATGTGGATGATCTGTATGGTGGCCCCAGGCCCCTTGCACCACAGCTGCTGGGACTCTTCACAGCTCTGGCCCTGCTGCGCTCTCTGCCTGATCCCCTGCTGCCCCATCTCAGCTTTCCCATCCCGCTGGCTCCTGGGACTCTTTCAAAGTCTTTGTAAGACTTATAGTGAAGGCCTGGCCATCGGTCCCCATTTCTGCTCAGCACCACCACAGAGACTGCTATACCTAGTGATGACATCGTGCCCTAAGAATTTCCCCACATTCTCTTCAACACCCAGACAACCTCAGATGTAGCTGCTCTCTCAGGCCTTCAATGTACATCTCCACCCAAATGAGTAATATTTGCATTACAAGGAGGAAAGGAGAGAGGGAACCTTTGGGTACCTGCTATACCAGGCACATTGTATGCTATTGTCCCTGTTTTCCAGATGAAGCCAGATTCAGAGAAGGTGTAAGTGATATCTACTATCTGTGAAGTTAAATGACTTGTCCAGGCTTATGCTGCTAGGGAGTGACAGAGAATTTGAATGCACACCTATCTGACTCCACCTCTCATGTTCTTTCCACATGGCCAGCAAGCTCCGCTGTCCCACCTCACACTTCTGGGAGGTGGCTACCCCCTCTTTCTACCCCACTTTCTGGATCTTGACAAGGGGTTCTGCCCTGCCCCAGCTGTCAAAGCCTGCGGCAGCTGCCAAAAAACCTCAACACAGGCGTACTTTGGACCTCCATCATGTGTTGACGTCACAGATGCTGTACCAGGCATTTGACTCCTTGATCTAAAGCCAGGATTCCTGGCCAACATGGCGAAACCCCATCTCTACTAAAAAACAAAAATTAGCTGGACGTGGTGGTGGGCACCTGTAATCCCAGCTACTTGGGAGGCTGACGCAGGAGAATTACTTAAACCCAGAAAGCGGAGGCTGCAGTGAGCAGAGATTGTGCCTCTGCACTACAGCTTGGGCAACGGAGTAAGACTGTCTCTAAAAAAAAAAAAAAATAGTGAGGGGGATGCATGCCCACACAAAGGAATCCTGACGGAGGAACAATGGCTCGGTCCTGCTGTGTAGCACTGTGATAAAGGAACGCCTTTCAGGTATGTGCCTTGATGGAGCCAGTGGGTAGAGGAGGAAGGGCAGTGAGAGGTTTGAAGACAAGCCACTGATACCCTCATGTATCATCACAGTGGCGCCCTTTGGGAACCTGCTATGGTATACTCGTCCACTCGGGGAAGAGGAATTCTCTTACCCACAATTTTGTCTTCAAAATTGAAATTCCTTTGGGCAGAGCCTAATAAGAGAGTTGCCTCGTTTCATGTAACTGTAGCATATGTAGTGTAGAAGCTCCAACATGTTTTCGAGGCAGTCTGAGAGCTCTTTCTGGAAATGCCAGGCAGATGACATCTGCGTCTGATTTTACTTTGTCTTAGAACCAGGCTAAGACCTCCAGCAGCATCAGACTGTCGAACTGCTCAGATCAAGGCAGACAGGTAGAAACGCCCACATAGATAGCAGTTACTCATTTCAAGAACACAGAGGCCATGCTGGGTCCCTCCCCTTACCCACATCTGCCAAGCATAGAAATCAAGGCAACATTCTCAGTCCCTTTAAGGGAAGTTCCAGGTACCTAGCTGGTCCTACAACCAGCAATTAGGGAAGTTAACGAATAACCTGCTAAACAAGAAGATAATAACTTAAAAGCCACCCCAAGTCAGAGTCACAAAATGTTTGATTCCCTGTAGAAACTAAAGACAGCATCTTGACATATGCCCTTGCATTGCTTTTCAGAAACCAATTCCCACACCAGATGGAAAATGCTGACCACTGTCATAGACCTCAGAAAGACTGAAACCAAAAAATAGATAAGGAAGTTCCAGAAATTCCCTAGCTCTTAACTCATTATGGATACCCCCTCACTCCTGCTTTAAAAACCCTTGCTTATAAGCTAGCAGGGAGCTCAGGTGTTAAGTGCTAGGTACCCATTCTTGCTTGGCACCCGGCAATAAACGCCTTTTTCTCACTACAAATCCCAGCATCAATGTTTGGCTTTTTTGGCATGCTGGGTGACCAGAACCAACCCCTTCTTTGTGTACTTGCATCCAACTCTGATGAGCCTATGTATGTCAAGCTGGGTCGAGGCCCTTTGTGCTGAACACCAAGTCAACCTAATTAAGGTTGATGACAACAAGAAACTAGGGGAATGAGTCGGCGGCCTCTGCAGAATTGACAGAGAGGGGAAACCCTGTAAAGTGGTTGGTTGTAGTTGTGTAGTAGTTAAGGACTATGGCAAGGAGTCACACGCCAAGGATGTCATCAAAGAGTACTTCAAACGCAGGAAATGAATACATCTTTGGCTCACAAACCCCACAAACTTTTGAACGAAATCTGCTTATATGATGTGACATACATTTCTTTCAGACATGGATTTTGAAATCCTATCAATAAAAGCCACCAGGTGAGACTGACAAGTCTGGTTTTGAGCATGTAACTGCTTTGTTTTCTGATATCTGCAAATTAGAGTGACCCAGTGCAGGCTCCTGACATTTTGACCATGACAGGCTGTCTGAACCCTGGGAGCTCGTTGTGCCCATCCTCAGAGATGTCCGTGTGTGACACAGCAGAGACTACTCCAGAGATAACAGATGAAAGCCAGCAGAGTACAAGGCATAAATGTGCATGTCCTTCTGTTTTCTTTTTTTTTTTTTTAAGGGGTTCTGACTGAGCAGGCAGATAGGGAAGGAACTCAGATGACGAGCAAGTGCTGGGTGTTGGGGAAACAATTTAAATTTCCTACCACCCCAGAATTTCCTCTCCATAAAATATAGGAGAGAAAAAAATGTTTATTATTGAATAAACATGAAACTAGTGATGCGTATCTTTAGCATTCTGCTAAGGAGATTGCAAAGACAGAAAGACATCCCACCCTTTTATATAAGCAAGCAAATAGGACCCATTCATTACATACATGTTCTCTAACTCAAGTAAGAGGACATGACAGCACCATTTGTCAAGCATAATTCCTCCTAAATTCACCTGGTAATTGGGGTGGCCATTTGTGTTCGCTAATTGCCTTTCTCAAAAGGAAAAATGAAACTGAAGGTCTCTAGGACAGCAGGTAGTTTTACAACTTGGAGCCAGGTGCTTCAATGAAACTACTACCCACTGCCCTCGCACTGACAGTGGGAGGTAGAGAGCTATCTTCCTTGATGTCTACATTTTCAAAGAGATGGCTTCCAGACCCTTGCAGGAAAAAGAGTCCTAGGTTGTAAAATCGACTGGAGACTTACTTCGCTTTTTAAAAGATTTATATACATTTCAAAAGGGCAGCAAAATAATTTACAAGTTTTGTAAAGGAAATGCTCTAAGTAAAAGGAAGGAGGAAGCTCTTCCGCTTTTTGCATGGGCTTGTGGGGGTAACATTCTGGAATTCATGAGGAGCATGAATTGGTTTCCTCCCTCCACGTGCTGGAGGGCACAGTGTATGAAGCTTAGCAAGGCTCTAGTCGGGTGGACAATCACTGGGAATTCCACGCATCAAAGGGACAAGGGACAATCACTGGGTCCACTCTATACTTCAGAGGGACAAGACCCAGTGAATGTAGAACTGGGCCACAGTTTCTCTTGGTTCTCAAAGCACGCTGGCCCACACATGATAGGTTATCATTAAATGTCTGGTGAGTGAGTGAATGAATGTCAGGAGCCTGAGAGACTTTAGAGGTTATTTACCTCAGCTGAAATTCAGGCATCCCTTTCCCTAGGCTCTCAAATACCAGCAGTGCTGGGGATCCCACCACTTGCCAAAGCACCCATTTTACTGGATAACTATTATAACATTTTTCATATCTCAATAAGGGGAGAAAACAAAATCAGAATACTTTCAAGGGCAAGGTACTTTTTTCAAAACAATCCCAAGAAGCAAGTATCCCATGTCACAGAGGAGGGAACTCAAAAACAGAGACTTTAACTAACAGCCCAAGGTCACACAGCTAAAGGGAAATCACATGTATCGCATGTTCTGCATCAGGCACTCATTTAAATAAAGATCCTTTCACTCACAAGGGTTTACCATACAAATATTACAGCATGTCTAGATGGGGTCAACCCCTTTGTCTCCCAAGGCATGGAGCTGCCAGAGAGTTCCAGCTGCCTCAGATTCTCCCTGATCTCTCAGGAATGCTGAGTGTTTTCCCTCAAGCAGGGTTTCCACAGGCGAATGCCGAGGGGAGGCTAAGTATGGGGCCAAAATGCCCACAGCACATAGGTGTCATTCCAGGCAGCACTGAGGGGAAGCAGAACCAGGAGATGGCCCTTGGGGCCTTCCTTCGCAGAACACCACTCACCACAGAGTTCCAGGCGATCAGTGGGTCATGTGAGTCAAGGGCAAGTGAGTGAATGATACTGATATGCTTCAGGTAGGGAGAAGCCATGATGGGCAGCATTGGAGGGAGGGGAAAGAGGGGGCGAGGAGGGGGTAGAGATAGTATTTGTCTACTTATTCATCTGATGACTATTTACCTACTGTATGGCAGCTTTTCCAGTCCTTTGAGGAAAAACCCTATGTGCTGAGCACTGGGTTCTATTAGTTTTATGAGTATTACCCCATTTAATCCTCACTACGGACCCAGGAAGTAGATGCTCGTGTTATTCCCATTTTACAAGTGAGCAGATGCAGGGAGAGAAAGGCAAAACAACTCACCCAGGACCACACAGTTTGTGAGTGGCGGTGCTGGGATTCTGGCCAGCAGTCATAGTCCACACTCAACCAGGGCCCTCTGCTGGGCAACTAGAAATTGTGTGTGATTTGTGGTCTACTTGGGGAGCCAGAGCCTGTTGGGGGGTCCTGGGAGGGCATGGTCGGCTATGGGACAGACCATTCAACAATGTTTGAGGAGCCTTGTCAGGTCTTAACCATACCAAAGCATTGTATTGCATGCCTCCACCCACCTTGGGACTGGGACCAGGTCACACACTGCACAGGATTCCAATGGAAACAACGAATAGACCCTTGCACACCCATGTGCATCAGTGGAGGACTATGGATGCCGTGTGCCCCCACTCCTCCCTCCCAACAGCTGCTTTCCAGGCATCTTCCAGCTGGGGAAATGGCCATTGCCCTCAGCCCACAGCAGACTTAGCCTACCCTTGAATGCTGCTGAAAAAAAATAAAGGACTAAATGTGTCCCCTGTTCTAGTCCAGATTCTTAAGGATGAGGACACAGCATCCTGGGCCACTGTCACTAATACAAATTTGCCTCTGAGGGACTCTGTGAAAGATAATTCCGCTGAAATTTGGAGAGTTGAATTAAGCTAGGACTGAGTGTGCCTGGAATTTGTGGTGGCCACCTACCCTAGAGGGCCTCAAGGAAAACCATGGTTCAGGACAATCCTGACAGATTCTAGAATCTAGAACAGAACACCTGTTCTACCAGGGATGGATTTGAACATGGCAAGGCCAACCACCAAGTTCATGGCCTGTGTACAGCAAAGATGACGTTACATCCTGAGAGCTAAGCCTGGAAGCTCTTTCATCCATCTGTTTGTCCATCCATCCAACCATCCATCCCTCCATCTGCTCAACACATGTTAGAGAATCAATCCGTGTGTCAGATACTGGGGCTGCCCTCAAGGAGCTTTTATCAAGTTCAGGGTACAGCCTAGCAGGGGAGACAGATCACTGTAAAAACCTACCACTATAATGCAAAGGACAAGAGCAAAAATAGTAAAGAGGAGAGAAGACCCAAATTTCCCTGGTGGGTCAGAAAGGGCTTTCTAGAGGAAGTGAAAAATCTTTGGGGCTATCACTTCACCTCATCCGGTGGATAAAGGGAGGACTTTCCAGATACAGTGGACAGAATGTGCAGAGGCAGGAGCCATGAGTGGCAGAGGCAGGGCAGGGACGAGCCGAGACAGGCTGGAGCTGAAGCACGATGGCACTGGAGCCATAGCCAAAGGAACAAACTGTGAGACCTGGGACTTGAATTTGGAGGCGGTGAAACGTGACAACAAGGTTCCTCGCAGAAGAGTGATTTTATTCAACTTATGGAAGGTTGACCTCAGACCAGTGCTGCCGAAGTGTGGTCTGTGGGCTGTTAGCAGTTCATGACGATGTAAGTACAGGAATTGAGAGTAAGCATTTAGAACACCTACAGCACTTTGATAGTCATTTTACTTTTTAAATTTTGAGCTGGCATTTTGCATGCCTGTTTATTCTACCTTTTTTTTTTTGAGACAGTCTCACTCTGTCGCCCAGGCTGGAGTGCAGTGGTGCTATCTCTGCTCACTGCAAGCTCTGCCTCCTGGGTTCAGCCATTCTCCTGCCTTAGCCTCCCGAGTATCTGGGACTACAGGCGCCCGCCACCACGCCCAGCTAATTCTTTGTATTTTTAGTAGAGATGGGGTTTAACCGTGTTAAATGGATGGTCTCGATCTCCTGACCTCGTGATCTGCCCGCCTTGGCCTCCCAGAGTGCTGGGATGACAGGCGTGAGCCACCACGCCCGGCCTTCTTCTGTGTTTCTAATAGTTGCACTTTATCACATTTTACAAATGTGTGGGTCTGCTATGGATTAGAGAAGAGATTTTGCCACAGATAAAATCTGTGTTGAGAAGCCCAGCACTGCCACTCAACAAATGCAGGTGCATTCAGATGGTGAAATATTCTGCAGCTATTAAAGGAATTAAAACTGCCTCCACTTACCTGGATGCCCATCTGTGACACCCTTTTAGGTTAAAAGGAAAAGAAAAACTTGCTTAGAACTGAATATGAGTGGTTGCAATTTTGTAGCGATGATGTATGTACATATACATTTTCATATATTTGTATGAACATTAAAGTTTTGAAGGATATTCATCAAACTGCTAAAAGGGTTGCTTCAGAGTAACAGACTTGGAGAAGGCAGATTCATTTTCTCTTAATGGAACTCTGTATTATATCATGTGTAAAAATAAGCATGTGTTACCTTTATGATAAAAAAGTAAAAACCTAAAAAAGAAAATTTTGATGTGTGTTAAAATTTTGCATTTCTAGGCTCCACCTTTTTGAATGAGTCTCTCCAAGAGTGGGGCCCTCACATGTATAGTGAGAAAAAGCTCCCGGATTACAAGATGTTACCAGGCCCCACTAGGTGTAGGAACGCTACATGGTGCCCACCTGAGCCTCACCGGCTCCTCCCCATCATGGGCATGATGAGGTCTCCCTGTGGGGTGTTGTGAAGAGGACGGGACAGGCTGCAGTAGGCACTGAATAAATGTGAGTCCCTTCCCTTGATGACCCTAAGGCTATGGGATCATCATTACTCTCACCCTGAAGCCACACCTGATTACTCCAGCCACCACTCGGCCTGCCCCTTTTCTGAATGCTTTTTGATTTAGCTTACATTTTTAGCATTTAAATGTTTCATTTAATTTGAGAAAGAGTCTTGCTCTGTCACCCAGGCTGGAGTGCAGTGGTGCGATCTCGGCTTACTGCAATCTCCACCTCCCGGGTTCAAGCGATTCTCCTGCCTCAGCCTCCCAAGTAGCTGGGATTACAGGTGCCCGCCACCACATGTGGCTAATTTTGTACTTTTAGTAGAGATGGGATTTTGCCATGTTGGCCAGGCTGGTCTCGAATTCCTGACCTCAAGTGATCCACCTGCCCTCCACCACAGCTGGCTTCATTCAATTTGTATTTTGTATCTCTGCAGTCAAGACTTCAAAGGTGTCTATCACATACTTTCAGATCTACTGATCATCTTCTGAAAACCAACATCAGGGTTCACAAAATGGATTTAACCAGTTGGGCTCCCTAGTTCTTCTTCCAGACTCGACCCCTCCGGCAGTGTCTCCAATGACTTCCTGGCATCACCGAACAGGTCCTTCACTTTGCCACCTCTGAGCCTTTGCTTGAGTGTTTTCTTTTACCTGGAATATCCTTTCCAACCCTGTACACCGACTGAGTCAAACCTTCTTCTTTTTGAACTAACATATATGAGCTCCTATCATGAGTCATGCGTTATGCAAGGGACCTTACAAACACTATCAGTCTATGTAACAATCCTGCCAAGTATGCTTTATTTTGTGCATGGGGAAACTGAGGCTCAAGAGAAGTGACCTGCCCCAGGTTTCAGTACCAGCACACTAGTTGAGCTGGGATTTGAATCCAGGTTTGTCTTTAGCCCTGGATTCAGCTTCCTTGCAGACCCCAGCACCTCACATACAGCCCTGCACTGACCAGCAGTTGGAGGGAACCCACCCTTGTGGCTTAAAAGCTGTGGTGCCACAGGTCATTCCACTCGGTCACACCCTGAAGACCGTAGAATTGCATTTACCACAGCAGCTCCTAGGCACAGGATTGTCACCTCAGGGCACATCACTCCTCCCAGAGTTGCAGATTATAAACTTGTTCTGTTTCCCTGTCCTCAGGCCCCTGCTGAAGTAGCCCAAATGCCAGGGATATTTCTGCCCACTCCACTCTGACCCTAGCTGCTCAATGTGCCTGCCAGGCCTTGCTAGGGATGCTGTGCCAGTGTGAGGAGGAAGGTAGTCTCCAGCTTTCACCCCATAGAAGCTGTCTGCCTCAGTTTCCCTAACCTGGACAACCGCTATGACTCCTGAATTGAAAAACACTGTTTACAGCATCTAGGCTAAAATTAGCAGAATACCCGAGCTCCAAGCCAGGGAGATTTGGGGTGATGGGAAGGTGCAAGAGCACAGCCAGACAGAACCAAAAGCAGTAATATCCTGTTTGTTCCTACACTGCCCTCCCCACTAAAAAACAAGGACAGCTGCATCAAGCCCTTTTGTTAAGTGGCCACAAGCTGCACATTTCTTGGTCCCAGGCAGGCATACTGGGAGTTCAGATCCTGGTCTAATGGTCTTCTCTGGTTCTGTGACATCCTGGAATGTGAAAGGGAGGCCTTGGGTTCTGTCACTGCCTCCAGCCTGAGCCCCCTGCTCTTCCTGGGTATCCCGGATGGACCATGTCTGCCTTTCTGCTGACTCAGACTTATTTCTAGTCCAGCCATTCAGTGTCCCTGTGTCTGAACTCCTCAGCCAGAGGGCAGGTGGAAGGCCAGGAGGAGGACCACATGTCATCTTTCCATCCAGAGAGCTACCCCAAAACAGAGGACGTCCTTGGGCTTGGACCAGCTCCACAGAACACACTGAACAAATTCTCACGATGCCAGGCTCCTAGGCCAGCAGAAAATGCCTCTCCCCTCCCAGTTCTAAGACAGCAAAGGGTTTACATTACCTCACAACCACTGGGTACACAGCCTACCTTAATGGGCACTCTTGGCATCACTGTTCTACTCAGCAAATAGACAGTCCTAGGCAGGAGATATTTAGAATGCTACTCCGTAAAACAGAGGCCTTTCCTAGGCCTCCTGTAATGAAGGCATGGGACTGTTAACAGACTTGTCCCTCAAGGGGTAAATTGTTTTCAAGAAAACAGGAAGCTAGGAGCCATCTAGTCCTTTTAACTGCTGTGAAGAAGTGGGCTGCCTTCTTCCCCGCCCAAGGGAGGGAGTCTCTGAGACTTCCCAGGCAGGGTTGGTGTGACCTCCAGCAGTCACCTTCAGCATGGGTTGCTGCTGGATTCCCGGCTCTGTGGGCAGGAGCTCCGAGAATGCTTGACACGGGCTCTACGGGGCTTCCTTTGGGAAGACAAATGGAGCCTGCTTTAGGCTATGGCAGAGATGGAGGCCCAGGGCCTCTGAGCTAGGGGCAAAGTCAGTCCCCCTCCTGTGTCCAAAACCCCAGGACTCCTCATTCTGTATGGCACTCCCCCAACCCACAGTTTCCTTAGGAAAACCGACCAGGCTACGGGCCATTTCCTTATGAGGTGATTTGGTCATGAGGTTGGCAGAGTCCATGGGGTGCATGTGGCACTCCTGTGCTTTGCTGGGACAGTGCCTTAACCCACAGGCATGATTAACTCCAAAGTCTGGGGTCTTTGGAGAAGGTGCCTATCAATGCAGAGGAAGTGAGGTGCTCACACCGCCAAACAAGGCCCAGAGCCTCCTGGAAGGGCCTGTCAGGAAGCCTCAGGCATGTTGTGGCCGTGCTCACCTCCCTGAGAGGACAGACAGAATAGACGAAGGACATGAATTCAGAACAGGGAAAATGTGAGAGCCGTAGACAGGAAAAGCAGCCGTTCTGGAAACAGCGCACTGGTGTACCTAGTGTAACCTTGTCCTGAGGGCACTAACTGCCCCTCACTTGACTGGGCTGACACTGTGAGGGGTCACGAGCCGGGCAACACTTTCTGAAAGGTCTAAAGGGCAGCACTGAGGAGACCTAAAGGTTTTGCTCTGTTTGTCAAATGTCACTCTTCCTCACATTCCGAGGAGAGCACTTGAAGGCAGACCACTTGAGGGACAAGAACAGGACTGATTTTAACCCCAGGACTACCAAGCAAGCAAGCTAGCAAAGAATGGGCCTCTGCCCAGGTGCAACACATGGGGCCAATTCCACAGGTTTTTGTTGTTTTTTTAAATTAACCTCCAGTGGGAAAGGTAAGGATGGCAGGGAGGGGAGATAGTTACTTGGCTCATTATCAATGTATTAATGTTAGTGATGGCAAAACTGAATCTCTAGCAGTACTATTTGCCAGTTTAAACTGGGCCTGGCTATTGGGCTTATTAGTAAATAGCTTCTCAAAATTTTAATTTTCTAGTTAGTTCATCCCAAGTCACTGATTTACACGTCTTTTGAGACTGAGACTGCTGGGGAAAAACATTCCCAGAAATCAGTGGATTAGACTCTGTAAATTACAAGGGAAAGACATTTGAAGTTTAAAGTTGTCCCAAACTTAGCGTCAAAATACAGCCTTTAGATTTTTTTTTTTTTTTTCCAAATCAAGAAAAATTCCTGATTCACTACCAAAAAGAGACCCTGCAGGCAGCGTGCTGATTTGTTCTGCTCCTGGTGCTGAGCTGCTCCCACCTGTGTGCAGGGAGGAGGGGGCGCTTCGGCCAAGGGCGGGCGCTCTGCTGGCTTTAGCGAGTCACCATTGCCTCCTCGCAGTCAGCGTCCTGACGGGGTCCCGGTCCACAGCCCTGTATCCACTCCCACAAGGCCCTTCACACTGGCTCTAGCCATGACCCCTCTTTGGAAGAATAAAGCAGAGTTTCACGGACTCACCGACCTTGAAGCCGGAGTCTCCCACGTCCTGCTGAGCGCACACAGCCAAGAAGTGTATGTAGGGCGAGCTGGCCAGGCCGGCCTGGAAAAGCCTCCCTGGCGGGGCGGGGCCAGAGGACCTCGCCAATCCCAGCGCAGACCTCCGGGCGCACCGGCCCCCACAGCTGTACCGTTGAAGGCAGGCCCCTGGGCGCTTGGCTCTTTATAGCACCTGCCCTTTCTCTGAAATGTAAAAGGAGGAGCCAATCTTGCTCTCCAGGCCTGGTCCTGAAGGCTCCTCTGCCAGGGCTCTGGATCTCAGAATGGAAGGCCCAGCGGGTGAAATTGCGTATCTTTTGGGGGATTTGTTTCCCTCTTCTCTCAGGTGTACAAGCCTTGGGGCCCTGGTAAGCTCTGGAGGATGAACCCCTCAAGCCAAGGTCGGAGAGGAGGATATCTCAAGCTGCCTGGCTCCAGCAGCTGACCGGGCCCTGAGCCAGGGGCTGGAGGGACCTCTTTCCAGTGTCTTTGTCTGGGGCCTAGATCCAGGGACAATTACAGTCACGTTTCTGTTCAAGATCAGGCCATCTGCAGTAGACGGCTAGATCATCTCACTTTCTGTCCACATCAGCTTAACCCACGGCAGGCCATAGCCGTGCTTAAAAATAGTCCTACTTGGGGTATCCACCGCACGCCGGGAAGGTTGCCTGTAAATAGCAATGACCCAGCAGGATTTTGGACAGCAGCCCTGCCATTTCAAGGGAGCCTGCCTAGGCATCTGGTGACCGTCACGTACTCGGCTTCTGAGGCCACGTGGACATGACCAACTGGTTCCTGTCTCTTACTTCTCGGAGTCTAGCTCATGCTCAAAGGACTTGATGGAGCAGGGGGTGGAGCCCCAAGAATAACCTTCTACCCAGTGTGCTTTCTCCTTCAGAGTGTCCATTTCTTTTAAACACGACCCATGTTTAAAAATATCATCGGATTTACCTTTGCATGGGGTACTGATTGGGAGAGCACATGAGGGGGCCTTTTGGCAGGACGGAAAGGTTCCTGATTGGGGTGGTTCTATAAAGATTGGAACCAATCAAATTAATTTTGTAATCCTTTAAGGAGTCAAGACCCACCAGCTTGCATATTCCGTCATCAGGGCAGTCTCCGTTTATTCCTTCTCAAAATAGCTCTTTTCCACACACTTGTTTCAAGTCAGTTCAGGCACCAAGTGAAATAAATCCAGTGACCCTGAAATAGCCCAGCTTCCAGATCCAGAAAATTACAAGGCTTTTGAAGAGCATGGAATTGTAGATTTAAAGGATGGCAGTAACAGCAAAAACCTCCTTTTCCTCCCCAGTTGCCTAATCAGCATTTACTATGATTACATAGTAATCATGTATGATTTACATAGTAATCATGTATGATTTACATAGTAATCATGTATGATAATCATGTATGATTTACATAGTAAATGTCCCCTCCACTCACCCTACCTCAACACCTTATATTTTACAGAGTAAATGTATATGTTAGTAAGGTCAGAAGAAAAGTTGGGTCATTGTTGAGAAAAGAGAGTACCACTCTTCTTTTGGGGGCTGGTCCTCTTCAAGCATATTATAAAGGTGGTGTGATGGGGATGAAATCTCTATAAGGGACTCACAGTAGAAATTCTGGCTTTCTGGAAATCTTTCAAATGCCATCTCTGTCACATGCCATCCGTTCCCTTCTTATCATTGCCAACTCCCTTTGAAGCTCTGGGGCTCTAGCCACACCAGGCTGCCCCGTGGCTGGCTTCTGTCACAGGGGCAGGAACAGAATTGAAGTGTGCGACTGCCATATCATTTGCTTTAAAGGAAAATGTCCTGGACTCATTATCTTTTCTGTTCCTGAGTCCAGCAGGAGTGTGGCTAGAGCAGGCCCCAAATTTGACCTCGTAGGCAAGGATGGTGCCTTGTGGGATGGGCAAATAATAGGATGAAAGGAACCTGGGTTCCTGTGTCCCACCAGCCTGGATTGATCACTTCAGAACTGGGCAGGAGGAACCCCTTTCCTTAGTCTATTCTTGTGTCCAGCAACTGTAAATTCCATCAGCTCTAAATGTTACCACAACTTCATAGAAGTTAAAGTATTTTCATATATAGTAATCCATATAACCACTGCAGTAATTTTAGGGGTAGATAGGAGTCTTATTTCAGAAGCCCCTCCTAGGTGGAGCTTCTCCTGTCTCCACTGCCCATTCAGGAGCGTTGAGCTGCCATGCAGTGGACTGAGCTGTTCCGGGTAGTAGTGAGTTCTCTGTGCCTGGAGGTAATCAAATATGGGCTGGGGATGTCACAGGAAGAATCTAAGCACTGGAAAGAAAGTGTGATTAGTTGATCCTTCATATCATTTCAAAGCTTTCCCCAAATTCTTTGAATTTTAGGGCCTCTTCTAAATTGTTTTTCTCCCTGAACTTTAGAAGTAATATTTAGAAGTAAAATAATATATCTGAAGGAATTCACTGCTATGAAGAAGATGTAAAATAAAAATAAAGCCCCTAGGCCCCCAGGCAAAACAAAACAGACTCATTGTGGTAAAAGAGACCCCAGAAAACATTAAAAACCAGGATTCTACAGCTTTGGCAAGGCAAGAGGTCAGTCACACCCAACGTTCCCCCACCTTGATAACTGCCTCAAGACTTTCTTTCCTACAATTAAACTAAAACCAGTTCCTGAAAACTGTGTCTGGAAGATTTCTTCCTCAAATTCAACAGACAACCTGACGTGGCGAACCCCCCTTCCCTCAACGCAGTTGCCCCATGACAAGTGTTGAGCCTTACAAAACACGCCGTCCTCATAACTGACGGCAGACCGCAGCTGGTTCTGGCCGGTTTACAGACACTGCACACCAAGTGTCTTTGTGCCCCGTGTTTCATCTTTTAAGGTATACAGTCCAATTTTACTACATTTTAATGTTAAGTCTCCATCCCAAAGTGAACATGGGTTGTATGTAACATGTATGATTACTGACTATGCATGCATTAGGGCCTCATAAATATTCATAAAATTATCCTATAACCTACTAAATGTATATGTATGGCTCATCTCGTTGGGCATAAATCTCAACCTCTCCCTTTTGTCTCTTAAGTGCTTGCTTTTGGCTTTGGCCAGAGGCTCCAGCCTGCAGACTGTAACCCTTTATAAGAAATAAAGTTCTATTGTTTTCTAAATGTATACATTTCATGGTTTTGACAATGTAGAAAAATGGGGAAAAGAGTTAAATGAAGAAACCAATGAGATTTCTGAATATTCAAGAAAGGTGAAGTTTAATTTGCATATAGGCATAACCTACACCTCACCTGGCAAGTGTTAGGCCACAGCACAAACCCCTCTGTCCAATCACAAATGTCCACAAATTTGCAAAGTAACTGGACACGAACGATATGCTTCTCAAACTCACACACATATTCGTCCATCGCACACACACTCAAATGATAAAGAAATACATTGAAATCCTCTACAAAAGAGAGCTGAGCATAGTAATCAGATTACCTCACATGCGGACAGCATTTTGCACTTTCCAGTCTAATCCATTTGGTCCTCACAATAGCCCTGTGAGGTAAGCAGCACAGGGATTACTATTCACACCAGTTTGCAGATGAGGAAACTGAGGCTCAGGGATGTATAAACACCAGCCTAAGGTTTTCCAGCTGGAGACTGGGCCTAGGACTCAGGGCTGGGATGCCTAGGTCAGCTCTCTTTCATAACTGGTTTTCTAGTGAAAAATGAAATGAGCTGTGTAAAAACCAACATCATTAAGTATAATAGAACTATTATGTTCCTTGAGCAGATCAGACCAAGTACAATCAATCCTAATGTTAATGTCATGCTGCATGATGAATAATTTTCTGAATCGTTCATGTGTTTATTCCTACAACAAAATGACTGTTTTCCATTTTGGCTCTGCCTCGTCTTAATTTTAAGTCACCAATGGCCGATGAGAAATGGCACACTGATTAGATTTCATTAAGTCTTCTTACCAGAATTACATGGTGGTATCTATAATAGAGCCATTATTTAAACTTACAGTCTGATTTCTTACTGAAATGAAAATGATTCTTATTTATTGATTCCCTCTGGCTGTGGACATTAGCCTGGCTCTACCCTTCAGCCATAAATAGGATGTTCTCTTTTATGCCATTTCAGTAGTTGTAAAAAGAATACATTTTGCAATTGTATTTTTAAAAACCTTTATACTTTCAAGTGGAGTTTTTTTTCAAGGGGATAAAATCAAACTTTGAAAAAAAAAAAAAAGCTAAGTAAAATCTCTTGCTTTTAAATAAAAGTTAATTTTATTGGGAATAACCCCTGTCTTGCATTACTCTTTTTAGTTAAGAATTTTAAAGCTGCCCAATCACTGCTGGCCCAAAAGCCTCGTTGTATACAATAACATGAGAGAAAGGGTGCTGATCCATCATTACTCACTCCACATGGGACCATAATGGATGTTTCTCTTCCAAGTGATTCAGTTTCTCTGAGTTTCATTTGTTTATAAGTAGTACTTTAAGACGTACTGCAATTTAACACAGTAATAGGACTTGGTGTGAGAGCCACTTGAAAATATTGCAACGGCCATTTAAAATTCCCTCTTTAAATTCCTTCAGAAAAACACTAAGGAAAAGTGACAACGTTTTACTTCATGCCTGAATCTGTCAAATAATATATTGGATTAGGTAAGAGATTTGTCCCTGTAGCAAAACTAGATGTCTCAGTTAATAACCAGAGGCATCCCCTAAAAGCTCCAAGATAATTCCGTTGACAGTACAAAATGTGGGCATTCACTCGAAAGCCTGAAACTGGATTTTACTTCTGATTTTCTAGGTTAATTTTACAGTATACATGTTCGCTACTTGGCTGTTAGAGGTTGACCTCCCATCTCCTCTTATTTATGGACTAGAGGCAGATGCAGCTGGGAATGCCAGCTTTTTGTGTAGGCAGAAGAGAACGGGCACTTTAACAGCACTGCAAATTGCTCTTGGGGATTTTTAATTTGACCAAATTAAAGGTGTTTTAAATGTGCATTCCTCTCCCAGCTGGCACACGAACAGTGCAGGTCATCAACAGACATTCCCTCAGAGGTGGAGCTCTCTCTCTCTTGCTCTCTTGCAGCTCCAAGAAGGCTGCAGACTCCAGAAAGTGGTGTAATTCTCAAACAAAAATGTGAAGGGCTAGCGAGTGGTGCACCCCTGCAGTCCCAGCTGCTTGAGAGGCTGAGGCAGGAAGGTTGCTTGCGTCCAGGAGTTTGAGGCCAGCCTGGGCAACATAGTGAGACCCTGTTTTTCAAACAAACATAAAACCCCCTAAAAGTCAGCATAGCAATCGGCGGTGCCTAATATGACCACTGTGGGGCAGTTCCAACATCTTGCAGGAAATAGGTGCAAAAGCTTTGTCACTAACTGAAAAGCTGTGATCCAAAAAGGAAGGAGCATTTGGAAACTCCTGTCTTATTTTTCGTTAATAAGAATGGCTGCAGCGTCTCTGAAACATTTGGGTCAAAGAAATGAGTCCAGACTTCCACAAAAAGCACACACAGAGCCATCCTTTCCCTCTGAAGGACTCTAGCAACTCCATGGCAGATAGAATGCACCTTTTCCACATGTTGTTTGGCCTGAAACTAGTTTGTGTGTGGTCTTCTCACAGATTTGTCCCGGTTTTAGTTCACCTTTCAGGACTATGCTTTTGAGCCAAGAAAGCTAACCTTTACTTTTCTTCTGCAAGACCTCGAGGTGTTTGGTGCAACTGATACATATTATTTCAAACCCTCAGCTTCTGAACACTGATAAATAAATCACAAGTTATGTGTTGTTAGGATCCAACAGCCCATGCTTCTCATCATGCATCAAGATGCGTCAACCTCTTATTTGAAACTAAAGAGAACAAGCAACTTTAAAAAAGAAAAAGAAAGCATCCATAAGGAACCCTCCTTGGGTTGAGTGCTACACTGTTGGCTAATGTGAACTATTGAAAATATTTTTGGAATGGTCTTCAAATATTGTATTTTCTTTTACTTAGTTGATATTTCACTATATAGTTACATACAGAGATGGCGCTTACCATGCAGAAAAAGTACGTTCTCTACCTCTATGGTACATTACCAATGCTAGCTCTTCCACTGGGTCTTAAGAGCCAGCAGGTGGAATTTATTAGTCAGCTGTTAGCTCTAACAACATAATTAAAGTGCAAGGAAAGAGGGAAAACAGCCAGACAGATCAATTTTTCATTGTCAGCATCAATAAGTTTCATGCCGCTAAGAGAAAATGTCAGGTGCAACAGGTTCAGGGAAATAGAACTATATTTTTTCTCTTCCTTCTTTTAAAGCAGCAGTCTCCCTGAGAAGAGAAGAGGGAGGTAAACAATGAGAGAGCCCTACTTCTTCAACAACTGACAATCTTGGGAAAAGTAAGGTCACTTCCCCAGCCTCGGGTAGCAGGACTAACCCCTGCATTTGGTTTTGTAATATAAGAGCTGTTCGGTGGTTGGGCCCATTTCCCTTGCACTTATAATACTCTCAGAGATCTCTCAACATCATTTTGTAAAGAAAGAGATCTACGAACAGCATATGGAAGTGTGGGATTTGAAAAGAAAATTTCACTGCTTTTAAAAAAAATACAGCCAATGTTCATAGTAAGCCTAAAAAAGGTCTGTGTAAATGAGAATAGATTCCTGCAGTACTATGAGCGGGGAAAGAAAACAAGCAAAGCAAGGTGCAGAGATGATTTTTAGGTATAGATTTTCACTCAGCACTGAAACCCGTGATTCCCCACAGCACTTGGTGGCCTTCTGTCTGTTCCACAGTTTTGTCGGTGAGATGGACGTGCACCTTCTTGCAAACTGCAGCTGCCTCTCCAAGAGGGTTGGCGGCTTAGGACCAACAGTCTCAAGGAAAAGCTCCCCACCCACCTCAGCCAGCCACTGTCTGCAATCCTCTGGGGCACAGCCTACTGCCTTTAATCAAGGAAATGTTACATACAAATCCATTTGTGTTTCATTCTTTCTTTCCTATCCTGTTGCCTAAAGATTGGAAAGCCAGTTTCAGAAGGTACCATTCCTCACATAGAAATATTTAGAATGCACTGAAAACCATGCACATGCTGTAGACTGAAATTGCTTATGTGTTGGTCCATCTCTGTAGAGGAAGTGTCAGCTTTTCTGTGAAGCTTATACCAAAAGGAAATGTAATGGAACCAGTCAAATCCTAGAAGATTGGTAGGTGTGCCCAGGCCAGTAAAGTGCCAGAGAAACATCACAGGTCTTTTTCATGGATCCTTGTCCCTGAGTTCTAACAGAACACGGACAGAGTTTAAAATTTACCAATTTACCTGCTTTGTTAAAATGGCAACTACCATCTCCCATCTAACATTCCCTTACATAAAACGTGCCACCAGCTTTCTAAATAGCCATCTTTCACCTTCCCACCCAAGTTTGAAGCATCTGTCTTTGACCCAAACAGCTGGGTTTCTCTCTGAATAGAGACAGAATTCCAGTCTGGTTCTATCTTCTTTGATGGAGAAAGGAGACTGGCTTCGTGCTGTACCATGTGAGGCAAGGCATACACAATTCTGTCTGTCCTGCTTTCCATGAACATCCCGTGGACTCAGGGGCAAGGCCAGATCTTCAAGCAGGGAGTCGAGGTTCAATTTTTAGTGACAGCTCATATAGCGTATCTTCATCTATGATAAGGTCTTTGTCAAGCAAGTACTGTGTGACCTGAAAAAAAAGGGGAAGTCCCAGCTTTTACCTCTTTCAGATACCACTGCATACATTTTCTGAGGGAATCTAACACAATTCAACATTTTCTCTTAAACACCTAAAAATCTTATTTGACCAAAAAAATCAAAAATATGTTTCCATTGTTAAAAAAAAAAAAAAAAAGCAAACATCTCTAGTCCTCTCTCAACCCCCAATCTCAGGTACCTCCCTCAATAGGAACTACTGCTACTAATTGGTTTGTGTTCTCGCAGTTGTTTTTCTATGTCTTTATAGAGATTACATGTACTTACAGATATCATTTCCCCCCCTAAAATTGGCATCGTGGTGCACATTTTATTCTGCTTTCATCTCTTAATGATAGGTCGGAAAGAGCTCCCTATGACAGTAGATAGAGCTCTAACTGCTATACAGTACTAATAGTGCAATATATTGGAGCTTATTTAATAATCTCATATTGATGGATGTTGAGTTGCTGTCAATACTTCACTGTTACACAAAGTTTCAGTGAATTCCTTGTTAGCATGCTTCCTGGTGTGCATGCGTGAATACTCTGCTAGGCTAGGATAGACACCAGAAGTGAAAGGAAAGGAATTGACACTAGAAATGAAAATGTTGGGGCATGGGGGATTTCCATGAAAATATTTCTTTAGTTTTATTGAAATATAACACACAAAAGTGAAATGGATAGTTTGATCCATTTTGACAGATGTATACACCATGTAACTTACATACATTTCATGATAAAGAACAATTTCAGCATCCCCAAAAGTTCCCTTATGCACCAACCCACTCAATCTGCTCTCGGAATCAAGCACTGCCCTGGTTTCTATCACCACATATGAGTTCTGTCTACTTTGGAACCTCATATTGATGGAATCATTCAGTGTGTACTCCTTCATGTGTGGCTTCTTTCACTCAGCATAGTGCTTTGAGATTCAGCCTTGCTGTGGCCTGTACCAGTAGTCTGCTCCCTCTTATAGCTGACTATTCCATTGTAGAGATGTACCATAACTTGTTTATCCATTCATCTGTTGATGGACACTTGAGCTCTTCTCAAATAGGGGCTATTATTTAGAAATGTTATGAACATTTTATACAAGGTTTTTTATTTTTTTTGAGACCAGTCTTGCTCTGTCGCCCAAGCTGGAGTGCAGTGGCGCGATCTCAGCTCACGGCAACCTCCGCCTCCTGGGTTAAAGCGATTCTCCTGTCTCACTCTCCTGAGTAGCTGGGACTACAGGCGTGTGCCACCACACCCGGCTGATTTTTTTTTATTAGTAGAGATGGGGTTTCACCATGTTGGCCAGAATGGTCTCAATCTACTGACCTTGTGATCCGCCCGCCTCGGCCTCCCAAAGTGCTGGGATTACAAGTGTGAGCCACCACACCCAGCTATACAAGGCTTTTAAGGAGGATGCTTTCATTTTCCCTTTGGATAAATACCTAAGAGAGAAATTGCTAGGTCCTAAGACAGGTGCTCATTTAACATTTTAAGAAACTTCCAAATGGCACAGTTTTGCAAAGTGGTTGTTCAGTTTTATTCTCACCAAAAATGGTAAGAGTTCCAGTAATTGAATATACCAATTTTTAATTTTAACTGATGATGGAAAATGACTGACCTGCAAAGTTTCCAAACCTACAGTATGTGACAGTACCTGTTTTCCCATATCCTAAGCAAGGTTTGATATTACCAATCTTTTAAATTTTTGTCAATCTGATAAGTGAAAATGATGTCCCACTGTAATTTACATTTTCTCTCTTTACTAGAGGAGTATTTAAAAAATATTTATTGGCCATTTTGTTTCTTCTGTGAATTAACTATTCACAGGTTTACGAGTTGAATTGTTTATGCTTTTCTTATAGACTATAGAAATGCTTTTATTCTGTTTCTTTGTTTTATATGTTGCAAATGTTGTCTCCTTGTCTACTGCTTATACGTTGACTTTTTAAATAATTATCCTCTGTCATATAGAAATCCTTAATTTTCATTAACTTTATCAAGCTTGGCTTTTACAGCTTTTGCATTCTGTGCTTAAGAAGGTCTTTCAGGGCTGGGCGCGGTGGCTCAAGCCTGTAATCCCGGCACTTTGGGAGGCCGAGGCGGGTGGATCACGAGGTCAGGAGATCAAGACCATCCTGGCTAACACGGTGAAACCCCGTCTCCACTTAAAAAATACAAAAAACTAGCTGGGCGAGGTGGCGGGCGCCTGTAGTCCCAGCTACTCCGGAGGCTGAGGCAGGAGAATGGCGTAAACCCGGGAGGTGGAGCTTGCAGTGAGCTGAGATCCGGCCACTGCATTCCAGGCTGGGCGACAGAGTGAGACTCCATCTCAAAAAAAAAAAAAAAAAAAAAAAAGAAGGTCTTTCAAATCCAAAGGTCATGAATATTTTATCCTTTGTTTTACTCAAATAATGTAAATACTTCTTTTTAAACTTAGGTAATGAACTCATCTGGAATTTATTTTTGTGAATGGTAAGATGGAGAGCCAAAATTCCTGTTCTGTTTATTGAATGGTCAGTTTCTTTCTGGCACTTTCTTTGAGTGCCTTCTTTATCTCGTATTAGATTTTCAGGTAGACTAAACACACACATGGACTTTCTTCTGCCTCACTGGATTTGCACTGCCGGGCCAGTAGAGTCCTACCTTATTTACTCTCATTTTAGGATATGGCCATAACTGGTAGGGAACACTCTCCTTTACTATTCTTACTTACCAAAAAGTTCTTGTCTGTTTTTGGCCTATCCATGCCTCCATAAGAGTTTCAGGATAAGTTTGTCAAGTTCCATGAAAACCCTGTTGGGATTTTGACTAGGACTTCATTGAATTTATAGATTAATTTGAGGACGATGGACCTCTTTACAATAGTAAGTGTTTTGATCCATGAATATGATACAACTTTCTCCTTATGTACTTCAGTACATAAAGGTCTTACATATTTCCTGTCCCACTTAATCCTAGGCATTACAGATTTTGTTGCTATTTTGATTGAGATTTTTTATATTACATTTGAATTGGTTATTGCCAATGTGTTGAAAATTATTGGCTTTTTCATGTCCAGTTGCTATACTCCCTTAATAATTCATCAGTTTTTCTCTTGGATTTTCTAGATCAAATCATCTGTGAATTATAGTATTTAATCTTTACCTTTCCAATTTTTATACCTTTTGCTTCGTTTTATTGCTTCATTGCCATGGTGAATTTTTTCCTGTTCAAAACTGAATAGTAGCAGTGATGGTCACAACCGTGTCTTTTTCCTGACTTGAATTAACTAATTCAAGAAACATTTATTATCTGCTACGGTCCAGACACTGTGCAAGATGCTGGGGCTATGATAATAAACACAGTAAGTCTGACTCTGACCTTCATGGATATCATGCATATGCACATAATCACACAAATAAATGTAAAATGGTGACTCCAGCAGTAAGTGCTAGAAGGGAGACTTAGATGGTGCAATACAACCTTAAAAGAGTGGAGTGGGGTTTGGAAAAGTTAGGGAAGTCTTCCTAAGTGATACTTAAGCTGTGTACAAGTAAACTGTGCAATGAGGAAGAAAGGGTACTCCAGACAGAAGGAAGAACATAGGTAAAGGCCTTGTGGCAAACAGAAATAGGGCCAAACCTAGGGGCTATTAAAAGAAAGTATGTCTCTCACTGTTGGAGAAGGAATTTACGGATAAGCAAATGTGGGGAGAGGGCTGGAATGATTCACATGGTAGTAGAACAGAGTTGGGGGCATCAGTATATTTAGCTTAATACAAATACTGATGGTTACATAGAGACATACTTATAAATATGTATAAGTGTGTGTGTGTGTGTATATGTGTGTGTACATATATATATATATGACTTAGTATACACACATAGAGTCCTGTGCTCTGTCAGCTGATACATGCATAACACAAGCATATCTAAAGTCCATATCTTGGTTGCTGAAACCATTCTCCAAAAAAAGGAACTACAGCTTTTGGCAGAAATAGCCGAGTCTAGGACTGGGGCAAATTATAAAAGATGAGTCTAGAGCATCTTTTTATTTCTACCCCCCCCCCCCGAGTCAGGGGCTCTGTTGCCCAGGCTGGAGTGCACAGGCTGGAGTTCAATGGTGCAATCTCAGCTCACTGTAAACTTTGCCTCCTGGTTTCAAGGGATTCTCCTGCCTCAGCATCCCAAGTAGCTGGGATTACAGCTGCCCGCCACCATGCCTGGCTAATTTTTGTAGTTTTAGTAGAGACAGCGTTTTACCATGTTGGCCAGGTTGGTCTTGAACTCCTGACCTCAGGTAATCTGGCTGGCTGGCCTCAAACGATCCTCTTGCCTTGGCCTCCCCAGGTGCTAAGATTACAGGTGTAAGCCACCGCACCTGGCCTGGAGCATCTTATACTATCAGAAAGTAAGCAAGTCCTCAAAAAAGAAAAAGAGAAAACCCTACATGGATCAGGGTATGACAAAGAAATCAACTGAAAGAGCACCCAATGGCCAAGCTTGGAACAGTTTCCACAATAGAATAAAATATTATTGGATGACAATCCTAAGTATTAAATCCATTAGTCCATACTGATATAAGTACATGATTGAATAAATTAATAAATGGAGAAGAAACAAATCTTTTGAGCAGAAGAATTCCAAGTAATTTATGTAGATATTTCGTTCTCAAGGAGAGGCAGGCATAATTCTCCCCTCCTTAGGTGTGGGGTGTTCATAGTGACTTCCTTCCCAAGAATACAGGATGAGGAAGGAAGGAAAAAAGAATAACTTTACAGTGGAGACACCCAGCAAACACTGCCTTAGCCAGGCGATTCAAGCTAACATCAACAGTCATAAATTAGGTTGATAATATAACTCCTGATATGATGTGATGAAAATGGCACTTCACCTCTGGGGTCTTCCTTCCAATAACCCATAACCCCAGGCTAACCCTGAGTAAACATCCGACAAATTTCAACAGTGGGCCATCCTGCAAAATACCTGACCCCGGCTCCTCAAAACAGTCAAGGCCACCCAAATTAAGGAAAGTCTAAGAAACCACACAACCAAGAGGAGCCTAAAGAACCTTGACAGTTAAATGACATGTGGTGTCCTGGATGGGATCCTGGAGCAGAAAGAGGATATTATGTAAAAAATAAGGAAATCCGAATAAACGGTGGTCTTCAGTTAATAATAAGGTATCGGCCGGGCATAGTGGCTCATGCCTGTAATCCCAGGACTTTGGGAGGCCGAGGCGGGTGGATCATGAGGTCAGGAGATCGAGACCATCCTGGCTAACACGGTGAAACCCCGTCTCTACTAAAAATACAAAAAATTACCCAGGTGTGGTGGCGGGCACCTGTAGCCCCAGCTACTCGGGAGGCTGAGGCAGGAGAATGGCGTGAACCCAGGAGGCAGAGCTTACAGTGAGCTGAGATCGTGCCACTGCACTCCAGCCTGGGTGACAGAGTGAGACTACATTTCAAAATAATAATAATAATAATAATAATAATAATAATAATAATAATGTATCAATATGGGCTCATTAAGTCTAACAAACACATCATACTAATGTAAGATAATAATAGGGCATTGGCTGTGAGGTATATGGGAATTTTCTCTACTACCTACTCAATTTTTCTGTAAAGCTAAAACTATTCTAAAAAAGTAAAGTCTACTAAAAAATGGGGGTAAGAGGCCATTTGTGACTGGGATGGAGACAGTAAGGGGGTATATGATGTGAACTGAACCTTAAGAAAAAAGTAGGGGGCACATAATGCGAGACTTCATGGTCATGTCCAAGATTCTTAATTTTTTTTTATCCTAAGAACAATGGGAAGCCAGGAAAATGTTTTATGTAAGGGAGAAAATAATCCACTTTGCATTTCAGAGAGCTCTACCTAGCTGTGATTTGCAGAATGAATTTTGCATCCTAGAGTGAATGCAAGTAGATAGGCAACAGATATTGCAGCTTGGACCAAGGGTCATGGCAGTGAAGACAAATGGAAGAGGGACAGATTCACAAGAAATATAAGAAGTAAAATCAACAGAACTTGATGATGAATTGATGTTCCTTTTTTTTTTTTTAATCAGACTAGCCAAAGATTTTCTATTTTACTGGTCTTTTCCATGAGCTAGCTTTTGGTATTTTGGATCAACTTTTACTGTTGTTTTCTAATTCAGTAATTTCCCCTTTGTTCTTTATTAATTCCTTCACAGCCACAGAATATTACCTTTGGCTGATGATCTATTCTGTAGGAAGTCTGCTGGAACTGGCGTATCTCTCTGATGATGTGTGATATCTAACAGAGAAAAAAACAAAACAAAATGACAACAAAAGCAGAGAAAGGTATTTCCTGTATTGCAGCACATTCTTCTGAGGCCTCTTCCCGGAAGGGTCAGTACCTTCCTCCAGTGAGGCAGGTGGAGCCTGCCTGACCATTCCCTATGCTTGGTGCTTTCTTGACTCTCAAGGAGGTACATGAAATGCCAAAAGCAAAAAGATACTGAATTCAAAATTGGGGAACAGCTGGCACTATGTGGCCTCATGTTTGGGAGAGGCAAGCTCTGGGTGCTGTCATCCATGGGCTCCTTGCTTCTAGCTTAGTGCTTAGAACCTGGCTGTCCAGGCTGGGCACGGAGGCTCACGCCTGTAATCCTAGCACTTAGGGAGGCCGAGGTGGGTGGATCAATTGTGTTCAGGAGTTTGAGACCAGCCTGGCCCCAACATGGTGAAACCCT
Organism: Rhinopithecus roxellana; assembly: GCF_007565055.1. NCBI lineage: Eukaryota > Metazoa > Chordata > Mammalia > Primates > Cercopithecidae > Rhinopithecus > Rhinopithecus roxellana. The sequence continues at coordinate 144,927,275 of NC_044551.1, forward strand.
GTCTCTACTAATAATACAAAAATTAGCCAGGCGTGGTGACGTGGGCTTGTAATCCCAGCTACTCGGGAGGCTGAGGCATGAGAATTGCTTGAACCCAGGAAGTGGAGGTTGCAGTGAGCCGAGATCATGCCACTGGCCACTGCACTCCAGCCTGGGCAACAGAACAGTGTCTTAAATAAATAAATAAATAAATAAATAAGTAAGTAAGTAAGTAAGTAAGTAAATAAATAAATAAATAAATAAATAAATAAATAAAAGAACCTGGCTGTCCAGCAAGAAGCTTTCAGCAAGTGTCTATCACTAGTCAGTCTTAGGAACTCATCCTTGGATTCCTCATCTCCTCGGGGATGCTGAAATGGCTTTGCCAAAAATCTCCTCAATCAATACTTAGAAATATACCTAACCAAGGAATCGAAAGACCTCTACAAGGAAAATTACAAAACACTGCTGAAAGAAATCATAGATAACACAAACAAATGGAAACACATCCCATGCTCATGGATGGGTAGAATCAATACTGTGAAAATGACCATACTGCCAAAAGCAATCCACAAATTCAATGCAATTCCCATCAAAATACCACTATCATTCTTCACGGAATTAGAAAAAATAATTCTAAAATTCATATGGAACCAAAAGAGAGCCCACATAGCCAAAGCAAGACTAAGCAAAAAGAACAAATCTGGAGGCATCACACTACCTGATTTCAAACTATACTATAAGGCCAGAGTCACCAAAACAGCATGGTACTGGTACAAAAATAGGCACGTAGACAAATGGAACAGAATAGAGACCCCAGAAATAAATCCAAATACAGCCAACTAATGTTCAACAAAGGAAACAAAAACATAAAGTGGGGAAAGGACACCCTTTTCAACAAATGGTGCTGGGATAATTGGCAAGCCATATGTAGGAAAGTGAAACTGGATCCTCATCTCTCACCTTATACAAAAATCAACTTAGGATGGATTAAGGACTTAAAATTAAGACCTGAAACTATAAAAATTCTACAAGATAACATTGGAAAAACCCTTCTAGACATTGGTTTAAATAAGGATTTCATGACCAAAAATCTCCTCAATCAGCCCACATCGGGTATTAGTCCCAGTATCCACCTCCTCTTCCATCGCAAGATTAAAAAGCAAACATCGGGCTGGGGCTGTAATCCCAGCACTTTGGGAGGCCGAGGCAGGCAGATCACTTGAGGTCAGGAGTTTGAGACTAGGCTGGCCAACATGGTGAAAACCCTTCTCTACTAAAGATATAAAAATTAGCTGGGCATGGTGGCACGAAACTGTAATCCCAGCTATTCAGGAGGCTGAGGCAAGAGAATTGATTGAACCTGGAGGCAGAGGTTGCAGTGAGCAGAGATCGTGCCACTGCACTCCAGCCTGGGCAATAGAGCAAGACTGTTTCTCCAAAAAAAAAAAAAAAAAAAAAAAAGGACAACAAAAAAAGCAGACATTGACTTTGAAACAGGCTAATTATGAAATTATACCTACCATTCTCATTTTGGAGAAATTGACAAGGCCTTCCTCAGTGAAGTTTGGTGTTCCTTCTTCAATAAATGCCAGGTCTGTCAAGTACATCCCAAGGTAAGGAACTGCAGGAGGGTTACAACTGCAAGACCAAGAGGCACTGTTCTGAGACTCATTCGAATAAATATCTATTTCCCTCCCCAAATTAAACAAAGGAGGATTAAAGGATCCTCCTTTGATCCTGAAGAATGAACTCTTTTTATTTCAGTTTCAGAAGCATATTCATGATACGCAGAATTTTAAACACATTTCACAATAGAATAAAATACAAAAATGACAGCCCATGCTTTACTACGTGTTTGAAAAAAAAATGGCATGTTCAAACAACAGGATATCTTAGAGACAAATACACAGCATTTGCTAGCAGTAATTGTTTGCAATACTTATAAATTGCCCACACTTCTTTGAGGGGTAGAAGCTTGGAGGAAAACCTCTATGGTCTTACCTCTTTAAATCAAGCATTCAGCCTTGATGAACTAGATGGAAAAATCCATGCAATTAGAGCTTTGTACTGGTAAAAACTTGTTTTCTATTTTAGTTGGTTCTTAAATGTTTTAGAAAGTGTAGACTTAACATCACAACTCAGACTAAGGTGAGACACTGTTTTGTTTAGTTTTTAGAGAGAGCTGGGTATACTTGGTCTTCTCAGAGGCCGGAAGCTAAGCACATGGGCTTTTGATGCAGGAGGAGCTGGGTTCGAATCCCAGCTTGACCAGTTACTAAGTGATACTGGGAACACTCTCTAAACTGCAGTTTCCTCTTCTGTAAAATGGAGATAGAAAAGCTTATCTCTTGAATTTCTTGTGAGGCTTACCTACACACATCAAGCACTTAGCATAAAACCTGTCATTTAGTAAATACTTCGGTAATTCATTCTTATACTATTACTGCTGTTGTTGCTATTATTATTATTATTATTATTATTATTATTATGTCTTAGTCTTGCTTTCACTCATACCATCACAGGACTCATGTTTTTCTACAGTAAGTACATGTGGTAGATTATGAGAATACCAGTTGCAAGAGAATCTCAATCTCTCTCTCTCTCTCTCTCTCTCTCTCTCTGTGTGTGTGTGTGTGTGTGTGTGTGTGTGTGTGTGTGTGTGTAGAAAGGGAATGATCTAGAAACCAAAGACCACAAATAACAATCAACAGGTGCTGGAATATTTAAATAAAACTCACAGGAAATCATTGTGCTTAGATTAGGAAATAACTGAATCAATAAAATTTTTACAGTAAAAGATAGTCTGATTTATTATGGTGGTATTACCTTCTTAATTCTTAATCTGCATGCCATGAGTATATCCATAAGACAATTACTGTATGCACAGTATTCCAAATAGTAAGGAAAATCAGAAAAATACCTAGATTATATAAGTTGTTTCCCATTTATTTTTCTTTTCAAAGCAAAGTAGGCGGTAGGTCACTGTTTGTATACTATATACATTATGTAAATATATTTCTGAATTATGAATAATTTAATAATTAAGATAGACATACTTTTTAAGGGTTTCTCTAAGATTTTTAAATCTTCCTTCAGAGGAAACAGTCTTTTGAAGTTTGTCCATTAGAGCTTTTGTCTAAAAAGAAAAGAAAAAACTTAGTGTGATGAAAATACTATGGTTTAAAAAGACAGCGAATTGCCAAAAGATGTTCAGTTCTTTTCTTTGGTGGCAGGTGCTGATACCTTTGCCAGAATAAAGGTCCTTGTGTGATAGGATTCTCAAGATGTAGAGGTAGGGCATTATGTTTACATTTAATGTTAACAACATATGGAGAAGAGGAAGTGCCTGTATCTACACATTTAGCCAAAAAGAGGGAAAATGTGTGGAAAGAAAAATTGCAATGGATAGAAAACAGGCACTTAAAGAATTGACAAGTAGGCCAGGTGCAGTGGGTTACACCTGTAATCCTAGCACTTTGAGAGACTGAGGCAGGTTGATCACCTGAGCCCAGGAGTTTGAGACCAGCCTGGACAACATCCTGAAACCCCGTCTCTACTGAAAGTACACAAATTAGATGGGCATGGTGGCGGGCGCCTGTAATCCCAGCTACTCGGGAGGCTGAGGCAGGAGAATTGCTTGAACCTGAGCCGAGATCGTGCCACTGCACTCCAGCCTGGGCGACAGAGCGAGACTCTGTCTCAAAAACGGAAAAAAAGAAAAAAAAAAAAAACCAAAAAACAAGAATTGACAAGCACATGTTGAATAATCTTTTTTTTTTTTTTTTTTTTCCTGAGACAGAGTCTCGCTCTGTCGCCCAGGCTGGAGTATGGTGGCACGATCCCAGCTCACTGTAACCTCCGCCTCCCGGGTTCAAGCGATTCTCCTGTCTCGCCCTTCTGAGTAAGTAGCTGGGATTACAGGCACACGCCACCATGCCCAGCTAATTTTTGTACTTTCAGTAGAGTCGGGGTTTCACCATGTTGGCCAAGCTGGTCTCAAACTCCTGACCTCGAGTGATCCGCCCACCTCGGCCTCCCAAAATGTTGGGATTACAGGTATGAGCCACCACAGCAGGCCAAATGTAGAATCTTAAAGGAGAGGTCTCATGTCAGACAGCTTTTACGATGAATCCTTTTGAGTGTTAATCTCCAAATGACCAAAACACATATTTGGTTGCCTTGGTATTGACTGAACAATGTCCTCTACTACAGATCCTTTCTTTTGTGATCTTCTTCATCAATTTGTTAGAGAAGTATAACTGATAATTACTGAGAAATAACATTGTTGTTGACATTGGTCTGGGGTTTCTTCCATGAACATAGGAGAGTGGTAGGGTGGCCCTTGGAGAGGATAACCCATTCCTGGGAATACCCACATCCAGGCAGCTTGGCTGGGCATGGAGGATCCAGGTCCTACCTGGAGAAGAACTTGAATGCCCAGGTTGAGGGTCCTCAAACTACTTTGTCTCACCTGGAGAGGAGCTGCACAGCTTCCTGAGAGGCAAAGGGCTGTCTTCCCAATTCTGGTGTCTGAGGGCTCTTAGAGACCTCCTGCTTGGTCCAGGTCTAACCTTGCTGAAAACAGTTGCAAAAGTACAACCTGTCCTACAGCCACAGACCAATCTGTGGGTTCCAGAGTGCAGATTATCAGGCCTGCTGAACAACTCCCCAGCTGATCTCAGATGCAGGGAAGGGACAGCTGCACAGCAGAAGTTGTCATCAAATGTGTCTGAAGCAGGGCGTATCTGCAACCGGGCCCTACCTACCATGACTGGAGTAAGGCACTTGGCTCTAGAGACAGCCTCTCTGGAGGACAGTCCACTAGCCCATGCTAAGGCCACTGTGAGTGACCTATAATGTGACTGAAATGCTAACATTTTATTTAGAGCCTCTACAGATGGTATATTCAAATTTTGAAACAATCATTTCAATATTAGTCTCATCCATCTCTATTTCATGATCAGTTCAGTTATTCCTAAACCCGCATCCTATAAAAGACAAGAATATCACTTAACTACAGAGTGGACCTGGAAACTTTCTTAAGGAAGATTTAGGGATCCCTTGGTGATAGCTGGTGATCCCTAGAAAGCTGGTACAATCTGGATAAGACTGGTGGATTGCACCAATGTTCATTTCCTAGTTGTGATACTGTCTATAGTAATGCAAGATGCTGCTGCTGGGGGAAACTGGGTGTAAGGTGCTGGGAATCTCCGCGTTATTTCTTTTTTTTTTTTTTTTTTTTTTTTTTTTTTTTTTTTTTGAGATGGAGTCTCGCTCTGTCGCCCGGGCTGGAGTGCAGTGGCCGGTTCTCAGCTCACTGCAAGCTCCGCCTCCCGGGTTTACGTCATTCTCCTGCCTCAGCCTCCCGAGTAGCTGGGACTACAGGCACCCGCCACCTCGCCCGGCTAGTTTTTTTTTTTTTTTTTGTATTTTTTAGTAGAGACGGGGTTTCACCGTGTTAGCCAGGATGGTCTCGATCTCCTGACCTCGTGATCCGCCCGTCTCGGCCTCCCAAAGTGCTGGGATTACAGGCTTGAGCCACCGCGCCCGGCCGCCTCCGCGTTATTTCTTACAACTGCATGTGAAGCTATAATCATCTCAAAACAAAAATTTGTTTTTTTTTTTTTTTTAACCAGTATGTGTAAAAACTGTGGCTGTTATTTACTAGGTCCATTGTTGATAGAAAAGAGGACTTGTGAATTCTAAGGGGCTGAATTTGGGATTCTCAGAGCACTGCATTTTTACTAAGAAATAAGTGGGAGAAGGCAAGATAAAAGATATGACTTAGGCTTGGTTTCCTGCCACATGGGGAAATTAAATTGTTCTCCTATGCTAAAGGGAAAGGCTTGGAGGGCAAAATGAAGACGGAAAAGGAATAATGAATGTCTCTGAGAGGGGCTGAAATCCTCAGAGTGGGGTGATAAAACAAGACAGTTTTTAGGCCATGTCAGCAGACTATACCCAGATCTTCTGGTCTGGGACCCTGGAGGTGGCACTCTGTAGATTCCCCTCACCAACTCTGGGTGTTCACAGCAAGGCAAGGGAGGGTTAGGCAGACAGGGCCTGATGTAGACCCTCCAACCCTCTGGCACCAGTGGGACATGGGAGCCTGGAAACATCCCCTTCACCCCTGAAGCGAGGTCAGCCACACTCCCTGGGTGCAATCACCATGCATTGCTCCTGGGCGAGACAGGCAGGCCAGGTGACACCAGGTACAGGCAGTTCACAGCAGCCTGTACCCAATGAATAATCAGCAAAGAATGACCACAGGAGGCCAGAGGAGCAGACAGGTGCCCAGAAGCCCAGAGATGCCCTCCCAGGCACCCAACACCCAGGGAGAAGGCCAGCAGAAAGGGCAGGGGAAGAATCATGATTTAGTTTGAATCTTGAAATTATCTGAGTGAAAATGACAGGCATGGGCAAGTTGAGATTAATGAAAGAAAATGAAAATTACATTTCTGCACATCTAAGTCATTATGCCAAAACTTTACATCTGCTACATGAATGAGCAAGAAAAAGGTGAAAAATGAGGCCTTTTGTCCCTGGCTTTTGGCCCCACAGAGTTTGCACCCTCACTCTGGGAGAGAATGAATAGACCCATTGGACATAATTGTGCTTACTCAAAGTCAATGTGCCCTCCAAAATAATTCAGGAAACAGCTCTTGACTGACAATCACATTGTTTGTAGCTGTCCCCCAAAATGCTTTAATGAATGGTTTAGAAATACACATGAATGAAATCAATTAAGTGGTAAGAGCACTGTAATTACCCATGTTGGCACCTTTCTTTGGCAACTGAGCGGCTCATTTCGGTTAATGATTTCCTAATTAGTAATATTTAACTTGGCTCCCATCTCCCAACCTCTCCTCCTCTTAGCAGCAGGCTGTGTCACATGCTGAGGCTCACCTGCTTAGAGACCTTGGCCCAGGTTTTCTTCAGCCTGTAGATGGCACTTCTGTTCAAGGCGGAGGTGATTTCCAGCACGCCGTTGTAATTGTGCAGACATCGGCAGATGTCCGCCACTGCCACCCATTTCTCGATGGCGTTGGCACGGGAGCTGACATCAGCATAATTCATTATCTGGGAGGCCACCAGGTTACTCATCTGAGACAATCAAAGAGCCCAGAAAGGCAGTCTAAGAGCCAAAGCAATGCATTTAGGCAAATTACGTAACTTATCTGCAGACATGTCAGGAAGGCAGGATGTTGATCATATTCTACATTTAGCTACCCACTTTCTAAAGAGACTAAAGTCTATAAGAATAAACTAATGAGCATCTGTTTGTCCTTTGAGTGAAGAGAGGGATTATCTGGCTTCCCGCTTGTTGGGGGAAGAGGTGATTTTTTTCATCAGCAATTTTGATGGTGTCATTTCTAATAATTACTGAGGAAATGGGACAGAATAACCTAACGCCTGCGGAAAGGCAAGGTCTGCAGATCATGGATCACTCCCTGGGGCCTTTCCCCTTACTCCTTGGCCCCCAACAGCGTGTGATTCCTCACTCTGGGAAGCCACAGTTACCACAGAGAAAGAAAAAACACTTGCCCCCAGTTAGATCAAATTCTGAACTGATTAACTCTCAAACCAGAATCACTTGGCTGCAGTGAAAAGGAGAACATTTTCTTCATCTTATCTTGTTCTTCACCAGCAGTTAAACGGACCTACAGTTTTGAGGCTAAGTACTGTAATTTTATTACTTAAAACCAGTTTAAGAAGCTCAGCTCTTGCAATATGGAAAGGAAAAAAGTGAAATAGGATTACCATATTAACAAAGGTAATATAGGGATGTAATCTTTTTTTTTTTTTTTTTTTTTTGAGACAGAGTCTCGCTCTGTCGCCCAGTCTGGAGTGCAGTGGCGCAATCTCGGCTCACTACAAGCTCCGCCTCCCGGGTTCACGCCATTCTCCTGCCTCAGCCTCCCAAGTAGCTGGGACTACAGGCATCTGCCACCACGCCCAGCTAATTTTTTGTGTTTTTAGTAGAGATGGGGTTTCACCATGTTAGCAAGGATGGTCTCGATCTCCTGACCTCATGATCCACCGACCTCGGCCTCCCAAAGTGCTGGGATTACAGGCGTGAGCCACCGCGCCCGGCCAGGGCGGATAATCTTATATCCATACACTAAATCTGATGGATTCACCCATTCTTTGATGATTCTGAAGATACATAAGACCTCATAGTGCCTCAACACCACTGTGGAAATTCACTAAAGCACCTACTGCAGTGCTATTCATTGAGGGCCTGCGCATCCTTAGCGTGAGGAGAGGAATTATTTGGAATCCAGTTTGTTCTGGGAATAAATGGTTTTGTTAATCAGTAATTTTGATGAAGAAGTTCTTGCCAATAACTATTGAGGAAATGGAATAGAACAGATTCTTTTAGGTGCTGGGAACAGAAAGACAAATAAATCCATCCATGACCTTAATGCAATCTGAGCCTAGGTAGGTAGGAAGGGGAGGGTTGCAGATACATAGACAGGTAAATGCCATGCGGTGAAACACAAAGTTAAGTCTATTCACGGCAGTGTTTGAGAATAAACAGGCAGCATGGGGCATCTGGTCTAGTACAGAGGAGGCTTCCAGGAAGAGCTCATGCCTGCATTGATTTGTTTTTTGTTTTTCTGGAGACAGGAGCTTGCTCTGTTTCCCCAGGTGGAGTACAGTGGCATGATCACAGCTCATTGCAGCCTCAACATCCAGGGCTCAAGTGATCCTCTCACCTCAGCCTCCACAGGTATGCACTGCTATGCCTGGCTAAGTTTTTGTATTTGTAGAGATAGGGTCTCACTATGTTGCCCAGGCTGGTCTTGAACTCCTGGGCTAAAGCAATCCTCCCACCTCAGCCTCCCCAAGTGCTGGGATTACAGGTGTGAGCTATAGTATCCAGCCTTGCATTGAGTCTTAAAGGATCCAAGTATAAGAGCAAGGGAACAGAGGTGGGAGGGACGGTGTAATGGAGGATCTGGCAGCCATCTGAGGGGCATAAGAACTGGGAGAGCCAAGGGTGACAGATGGGCTGGGCTCTTGTATGCCAGGTTGAGCAGTTGGGACCATATCCCTAAGGTAAGGGGAAGCCACTGACGGATTTTTGTCAAAGGGAGGGAGATAATTAGATTGACCTTTCAGAGAAATCATTTCTGTGCCACTGCATGAAGGATGGTTTAAGGTATATGTGCTTTGGTCAAGGATAGGCCAAGGCGGACATCCGGGCCAGAGGGACTCAGTGAGTTTAGAGCATTGGCGTGTAACTCCACTTGTTATCACAGCCAAGTAGCCAAACATGGAGGGCCATCACTTGGCTCTAAGTCACTGTTGTCTGTAAAAGGTATAATTGCCCTATTGATATGGTCCAGGAGCTCATGCCCAGAAAGAGAAAGAGTTAAGTTGCTGACCCTGAAGGCAAGGGAGAGCTGGCCACGTAGCTATGCGTGGGAGTGACCAGCTCAAGCAGCTGAGACAGAGCGGACAGCATAAGAGAGCTACTGATGAAAGAGCTGCTGATGAAAGAGCTGCTGATGAGAACTCCTGCTGAACAAAATCATCTTTTACCTACTTATGGCCCCCTGCATGTTCTTTCAGGTATCCACCCACTCCCCTCGGACCTCAGCATGGGCTGGAACCTGACCCTGAACCTAACAGATGGTTTGGAGGGCAGTGAGGTTGCAGAGGAGAGATGAGTTAGGAGCTCCTGGAGAGAAAGGATAAAAGGCCACCTATCAAGGTGGTGGCAGTGGGGAAGGCAGGGTGGGGAAGGGCCTGAGATACATGTAGATTTAGGGTTTGCAAATACGCTGGGCAGTGGTGAGGGTGAGGTGGTGAGGGAGATGATGTCTAGATCCTGGGCTTGGGTGAGTGAATGTATGGTGAGGCCACTACCCGAGACTGAGAACAGAGAGGACAATGAAGAAGCAGGCTTGGTGGCTCTGGGGTGCAGATGAAAGGTTCCATCTGTCATTGTCAAGAGTGCAATGCAGCGGCCGTCCCAGCGGAGGAGATATGTGGGTCTGGAGCCTGGGATCAAACCTCTCTTTTGAATGTCCATTATATCCCATGTGTTAGTTCACCACAGGTAACAGAGGTTAGTTTCCCACAGCACGGAACCTGTTTCTCAGGGCAGGGACTAGATGGGCCATGCCCCTTGTCCTTTAGGCAGCACGGCACTGAAGCTCACTGTGTGGTAGCATTCACTCAGCATCCACGTACTCTGGGGAAAGCCTGCATGAAACACTGTCTTGGGAATCTAAACTGTCGCTTTTGCATTTTGATTCTAGATGACTTATTAATTTACCTATGGGGTTCCTGGTAGTTTGTTGTTGTTATTGTTTTAAAAATCATTATTCCTTTTATTATAGTTTAGTGAAACTGGAAAGGGAGGCTTCCCGTTGCCTGGATAGGCCAGAAGACACTCCCACACCTGTTACTTGTTCTACCACAGGACTAAGACTATGAGAACAGCACTAATTAAGAGCAGGGAGGTATAAAAGCATCTCCCAATCTTACTGCTGGGGAAAAGCAGAGCTGGAAGATGGACCAATAGCTGGCCACTGCTGCACAGAACTACAGCAACAATGTGATTATGGTCCAAGAGGCCCCTTCCAATCCTGGAATGTAATTCAGGCTGAACGTTCAGTAATGATGAGGACTTGCACCAACCTAGCCTTACCGTCACCAGCACCACCAGGGGCCAGTGACACATGTATTGTGCATTCTCTTAGTCAATTTATGACCAGGAAGTAGTGATGATGATAAAAATAGGAACAGCAACCTGTACATTATTGAGCACTTACCAGACTTGGCTACCATTAAAGGTGAACCTCTTATGTCAGGAAGTTAATTGGACATTATTACATTACTGTGAGCTCTTAGAGGAGAGGTAAGCTTGTCTTCAATATCCCGTCAATTCTATTTAAAAAGTGGGTGGCAGGCTGAGTGCGGTGGCTCACACCTGCAATCCCAGCACTTTGGGAGGCTGAGGCGGGCAGATTGCCTGAGGTCAGCAGTTCAAGACCAGTCTGGCTGACATGGTGAAACCCCGTCTCTACTAAAAATACCAAAATATTAGACTGGCATGATGGCACGTGCCTGTAATCCCAGCTACTCGGGAGGCTGAGGCAGGGGAATTGCTTGAACCCGGGAGGCGGAGCTTGCAGTGAGCCGAGATCACGCCATTGCACTCCAGCCTGGGCGACAGATAGAGACTCTGTCTCAAAAAAAAAAAAAAAGTTGGGTGACAGAGTTGCTTTATTTTAGAGGAGTCTTTAGACCCCAATATCCATCTTCTTGTAACACACCCAAGGTTTTCCTGTTACGGTTACTCACATCATTGAAGTGTTGGCTAGTTTTCATAATGTAAGGAGTTCTTTCGTTTTTATCCAGCTTCATCCACCCCTGCCCAAGAAACTCCCTGAATGTGAAAAACAAAACACAAAACCAATTAAGTTTTTAAAAATGTGCTGGCTATGATCCTGGATAATTGTCCTGAATATGAGAAACATTCCATTTAACACGGCCTAGAATGGTTCCTGACACCTGCTGCTGCCAGCCTCACAAGTGGATTTTACCTCGGCTCTAGCAGTTTACCTCTCAATGCCAAAAAGGAAGATTCTTCAGTTTCCAGCTTTCTGTTATAAATGTTTGGAACTGCGTCCCTATTAGGATCCTATAAAGGCTTCTCTGAAGGTAGAAAACAAGAACCAATACAAGGGAAATAAAGAGGTTAAATACTACCTTAGAAATCAAGACTATTTTCCCAGGATTAGCTGTTGTTTTTTTTTTTTTTTTTTTTTTTTTTTTTTTGAGACGGAGTCTCGCTCTGTCGCGCAGGCTGGAGTGCAGTGGCCGAATCTCAGCTCACTGCAAGCTCCGCCTCCCGGGTTTACGTCATTCTCCTGCCTCAGCCTCCCGAGTAGCTGGGACTACAGGCACCCGCCACCTCGCCCGGTTAGTTTTTTGTATTTTTTAGTGGAGACGGGGTTTCACCGTGTTAGCCAGGATGGTCTCAATCTCCTGACCTCGTGATCTGCCCGTCTCGGCCTCCCAAAGTGCTGGGATTACAGGCTTTAGCTTTTACAAATATTAAGCCTTAGCAGAGGGTCCAAAAATTTCATCACTGCCAAACATGTTAGTCAGAAGCAGAATTTTCTCCCTCCGCTCTGCCCTGCCTGCCATTCTCCTGGAGGATGCAGATTTCAAAGGCAGGGATCGTGTTTTGTTCTCCCCAGCACTCAGGAGGGTGCACATGGTCAGGGCTGAAAACCACACCTTTTAGGCTCCTACCGCACGTTCCCCTGACCAGGCAGTTCAGTGGGGCAGAAGCTCCACCTGGTCAGATGGGCTGTATTCAGGGCAGCATCCCAGTTCATTCCCTTCATTCCTGAGCAGGTCACCAGACACAGCAAGAAATAAGGGACAAGCGAGATGGAACATACAGGAATTATTTTGTATAGGCATTAAAAACACTCGAAATTACTCTGACACGTACTTAAGTTGACTGAGTCCCTGGGCAAGGTTCTTTGTCCCTTGCTGTTGTTGGTCCTGCTCCCACCCTGCAGAGTGCTGGACACAGAGGTGTGCCAGTTCCATGGATGGAAACAATTGGTAGATATTCACACAGGAACTGCGGGGACACACACACACACACACACACACACACACACACACACACACACAGTCTGCCTTAGGAATAATGTCAACTTCTAAGCCAGCTAGTGCAGCCAAGCCCTGCTGCTGTTGGGGGTGGCACTCACTCATAGGGAATGCTTCTGAAAATGACATGGTCCAGGAGGGTGATCTGTTCCGCCAGCTCCATGGCCGACAAGGACTGAAAGCATTCGGCCTTCATGCAGTCAGTCTGCAAGAGACGAGGGAGGGAAATGAAACACCCGAGAGAGGGCGCCTGCCATCTCATTGCAGGTCAGCGAGGCACACAGCTGCATGTGTGGAAGCATGAAGTTCACCACTAAATTCTAACTATGAAAAAAATGGCAGAAAGCTAAAAATATCAAAGCCAACATGAATATCTTAGAGCAACTGCTAGACCCCACGCCAAATGTGTTTCATCTCACAGAGCTTCATAGATAGGACAGAGGGCCTAATGCTACAACACTCCTGATCAGTTACAAGCATATTGCCCACCTTGGCGAGGTAGTCTGCACATAGTTGTGCTAGATAAAAATGTGGTCAGACTTACCATTTGAATTATATCCTCTAATTTTAGGTGGATGTCATCTTGGTCATCTTGTGAGAGGGCCCTGAAAAAGAGATCAAATTATCCTCCATGGAAAAACAAAAATAGACAACCTAGGAACAAAACTATAAAATGCAGTTTGGTTTTCCCTGGATGGGAGGTCTGAAGATTTGGGTCTACAAGGCCATGCAGCACAACCGGTTGCTGAGCTGGAGATGAGCAATCCCCAAACAGAAAACATGCTGAAGGCATGAGAGAATCATCGGGACAGCTGATTTAGAACAAAGAGCCAACCGGTGACATAGAAGGTTGTAAATGAAACCACCACCATCACAGTGAGTCTGAGGGTGAGCTGGGTGTGCTCTGAGTGACCATCTATAATGTACAATGGAGCATCGTCTAATGCTATCAGCCAGTAATACTCCTAGGCCTGAGTGCCCTCCTCCCCACGCCTCTATCCCCTACCGTAGGCCTTCCCTGCTGTCACAGAGGCAGGAGACGCAGGGCCACCCCCTTCTCAAGCTTACGTAGACCAGAAGAAGCACAGGGGGTTCTTATGTGGCAAGACTCTGAACAATGCCAGGCAGGAGCCAGCAGATAGCTTCCTCCCCCTTGCATTCCAGGTGGACTTTCCTCAGACACTTTTGGCCCTGAGTCTCATACATGTTATTCAGCTCTCAATAAATATCTTTTTAAAAAATAAATGATGAATGAATGAATGAGTAAATGAATAAATGCAAGTTAATACCTTAGATACTTGTTTCAGACTACAGGGTATTTTATGTCCAACAGAAGTTCAGAGTCCAGGAAAACTGGAGTCCAGTAGGCATCCAATTACATAATGTGCCATTGGAGCCAAGGATTTTATGTTTTCCAAAAGGAAGGCACAAGCACATATTAAAAGTATTAAAATAGTTAAACGGTCCCAAACCATGTACTCTGTCTGCTGCAGGAAGCCAGTTTTAAAAAGAAGTAATGATGATGCATTGTTCCGTTGTGTTCTGAGTTGATTAAAACAACCACCACAACTCTCAAAAATATAATATCAACAGAGATGGCTTCCTGTATGCCCGCTCTATGCCAGGCATGTGCTAAACATTTGACATGCACTATCTCCTGTATCCTAACAAATCCCTTCCAAGGGATTGTTATACAGGATAGTGGATAATGCAGGCATTGTGATCTCCGTTTTACAGATAAGGAAACAAAAGCTCAAAGACACTGACTAAGTTGCCCAAGGTTGTGGGCCATTCCTTTATTCTGCACTTCTCTTAAGCAGGCTCAGGGAAGGCACCTCTCCAAGGGTTCCACACATAGCACAGTCAATAAACACAACTCCCTTCCCTCAGCTGTCTGAAGGGGGAGCAGGAGCCTTCTGGTTTATACTAGCAGCAGCCCTCTTATTGGCACTTAGCCTTACTATTTGTGAGTAGAAATAAATAGTCATCTTATCTTAAAGGGCAGATTAAGATGTGGAAAAAATAAGTTAAAGCTAACTCTTTCTCCCAAGCCTATTAAATCACATGAAGGGTTACACATGAGGGATAAAAGTGACTTTTCTGAAAGTGCACATCATCTTTTCCGCCATTCTAGGTTCCCGGAGAGAGATCAGTGGCTCCATAATTATGTGTACCAGTGGGAAAGATCTTTTTCTGAAGCTGGATAATATCTTTCCCTTGGAAAGAAAAGGTCAAAAAGTTAAGTTAGCTCCCATCAAATGTTCCTCTTCTCAATGATCTTACCCTCATTTTCCAAGATGCACTCTGGTTCCATTAAGTTACCTAACATTTTATGTCTTCTCACTGACGCTACGTGGGGTTTGGGGATGACTTTTCTATGACCTGAGCCCATCACAGTTGAACATCCAAGAAGTTAATCACTGTTTCTTTTATTGTGTGGCATGTTGGGTGTCTAGAAAAGTCTCTACACTGAATAGATTTTGAAGACAGCTAGTCAGACAGCTTTGGAGGAGGAGAGATGGTATTTTCGAAATACAAGTTTTGAGTAGAGGTTTTTATTTACAAACAGGGCAATAAACTATATATGGCAATTAAATGTATTCATCAAGTGACCCCTGTGAGGCTGTAAGTCAGGGAGGCTTCATTCAAAAGAACATTTGCTTTATTGCATTAATGTAACCTATGCGTAAAAACAGGTTTTATGTTCATATCTCTTATATGTCAGGAATGCATATAAATCTCTAAAGTCAGGGCTGCACTTAACCACCATATGATATGTTTTTTGTCTCTCACAGTCATAGCCTGTATTTTCTAGAGGGCATGGTTCAGAATTCTTTCCCTTCAGATGTGGAAGCCTCTGCACTTCTGGTTCAGTTCCTATAGAGAAAAGATTTGCTTCTAGTCTTCTGGCGACCCTTGGGCATTGATGAACATTCCAGGATCCTGGGTTCCCCACCACCATCACTACCACGTCTATAGCAGTATCATCAGTTTAATAATTGTGCGTTTATAATGAAATACCAAATCAAAGGAAATGGGATTATCTAAGTTGTATGATTGGAAAATTCCTCTTTCAATTAGGGTAGTCCAAAAACAAAGCCAAAAGCAACCAGTGTCTGTCCTGGGATTGGTCCACACTCTCTGTGTGTGGAAAAGGTGATGAAGCCTAAAGAAAGTTGAGTTTGAGTAAGATCCAGCCTGGTTTCACTTGGGCCATATGGCCTTAATGGTAGAAACTACTTTTTCTGGGAACTACTGTCAGTGCTTCTAACAGTAGTAATACTCACTTTACTACGAGTGCTAATGACTTTTCAGGCATCACGTTAACCTCCTCACACATCTCACGTCATGTACTCTTCACAACAACCTAATGAAGTAGCTATTACGAGTCCAACTTTATAAATGAGGAAACAGGTTTGGAATGGTTGAGAACTTGACCACTGTAAATGACTGAGCCAAGATTAAGCCCTGTGACATCCTGCAAAAGGTAGAATCAGACTCTGCTCAGTGTTGTAGTTGCAAGCTGTACTGCCTACTAAAATTTCTATTCCCTATCAGTCCTACACTGCTAATTCTCAGGTCATTATTCAGCAGGAAGAGTTGGCACATCTGAAGCCTGATGAATATCAAGACCTGGGATGGCAAACAGGATTCATCTTAAGAACCAACTCCAACTAACTGACTTCTGAGGTCACCTCCTGGTGCAGAGAGAAAACTCTCAGAATTGATGGGTAAAGTCTGGCATAGGCGTCTTGAGGGGATTGGCAACAAAAGGCCCTCATGTTGGTTGATCCTGACAGTTTTTCCCAGCCTGAACACCCTCACTTCCCTGACAGCTATTTAGTCAAATATCCCTAGGGGCACAAACTTCCAGAATGTAGTTTTTAAATATCAGTGTTTTAAATGCAAAGAGCATAACAAACCAGTCATGAAGAGAGAAGAAACAGTAATCACTCAGAGTCCCTCATGCACTGAAACCAGGCTTCACCTTAATATGTACTTACAATTTTAAAATCTGAAAACAGACACAGTAATGGAATCCCTGGGCTTATTTAGATGTTTTCATAGAATGGAAAAAGTGGAGAAGGCCCCTAATTGTTTCCTAGGGCTGCCCTAATAAAATCCCACAAACTGGGTGGCTTAAAACAACAGAAATGTATTGTCTCACCTTCCAGACAGAGGTCTGTAATCGAACTGTCAGCAGGGCTATGCTGCCTCTGAAACCTGGAGGGGAACCCTCCCTTGCCTTTTTAGCT
Source organism: Rhinopithecus roxellana (assembly GCF_007565055.1). Classification (NCBI taxonomy): domain Eukaryota; kingdom Metazoa; phylum Chordata; class Mammalia; order Primates; family Cercopithecidae; genus Rhinopithecus; species Rhinopithecus roxellana. The sequence continues at coordinate 144,944,158 of NC_044551.1, forward strand.
GCTGGTGGTTAGCCAGCGATCTTTGACCTTCTTTGGTTTGCAGCTGCATAACTCAGTCTCTGCCTCCATCTTCAGATGGCATTGTCTCTGTGTCTGTCTTCCATGGTTGACTTCTTATAATGACACCAATCGAAGTGGATTGGGGTCCACCCTACTCCAGTACCTCATCTTAACTGATTACGTTGGCAATGGCCTTATTTCCAAATGAGGTCCATTTTGAGGTATGGGAGGCTGGGACTTCAATATATCTTTTAGGGGGTAGGGAGATACAATTCTACCCATAAAAGTCCCTTCACAAAGAATGGTCCGGCTATGCGATCTTCAGCTAATGGGGGCTGAGAAAGACTTACAGACCAGTTGCTAACACATCATAAACCAACATCTGGTGTTGCTACTTCAGGAAGGACTTGCAGAAACATGGACAGAGCAAAATAGACTGCCTGTGGATGACACAAGCATTCTGGATAGCATGTAACAAGGAGACAATGCAGCCAAGCTTCCAGGAAAGGAAGGGTCATTTCTAGAGGTTGTAAATGAAGAGGGAACTAGAAATCAGAGTGGTAAAGAAGTACCAGACCCTGCAGAGAGATGCTGGGCTTCCCATCCCCATGCAAGGACAGAGGACATAGTTATGAGTGAGCTGGGAAGCTGCACCTGAAATGTCTGCACAAAGCCAGCGATGGCCGCCCTTTCCACATAGAGTGGACAAGAAAAAAATCCACCCACCAGTTCAAGAAGCTATAAGAAAGCTTGTTACCCACTTGGATACTGGGTGCAACAACTATGGACACAAATCTCTAGCACTATGCCCAAAGTTGAAGACTTTATCACATAGAAGTGTGGAGTCCTACCTTAGACAATCCCGCACAATTATACCACCTACATGATGTGGAAATCCTAAACTGACAAGCTGTAGAAAGGCTGGTCGGGACCAGTGAAATGAGCCAAAGAAAATTCATAACTACTCTGTGATGTCACATCCACAATTTAGGTGCATGAGACTCCTACAGACACTACCACGCTCACACATATGAGCTTACAATAACCCACACGAGGAAACATAATTTCTCTGTGATGCCTGCTGGACTCACAGGAGGGGCTCCTCAAGGGTTCCTTTCTTTAACTGTTGGTTTTATGGTAAACCGCTGTCTGCCTCCATGGATAATGGCAATTGCACTCCACATGAGTTATACCACGCTGTCCCAAGTCTTCCTGAGACAGCAGACCCCACATTGCCCCCAGGAAAGAGAAGATGATACATAACACTTTACTGCTGAGAACATAGACCCCACTGTCCCCAGGATTCTAAGATTGATTCTTCTGGTTTGCTAGGCTCTTATTTTCCATGAACATAACAAGACTCAACCAATGTCATCCAGTCGGCATCTTCAGTTGCCTTCACCTGAGGATATTTGCGGTGGCTTTCCTTTCTTGGGGAAGAAGGTCTGGGTCTCGCAAAACTTCTTCTAGCAAATTTAGGACATTCATCTTTAGTTCATTGTTGAGTTCAAAATCCTATAAAATAAAATAAATCTTTTTAAATTTTAGTTTTGAAAGGGTTATCTCTGTGACACGTGACACCATTCTCCATGATCAACTCTCTAGAAGCTAGGTATGGACATTGAAATGTATGGACCCTAGAGTCCCATGCCACACCTAGGGTCCTGATTTACTTGGTTTGGAATGGGGGTCTGTTATTGGTATTTCTGACAGGCTCCCCCCATGGCTCCCCAAGGGGTATAAATGTGCAGTCAGTGTTGAGAACAACTGCCTCTAGGGACAGCCACTGGGAAGGGTTCTTAAAAGCGCTTACAAGGCCCTGGCCCACCCCTCCAGCCTCTTCTCTCACACTGCTTGCACCCCTGTGGCCTGCAACACATACCATGCCCCCAACACACTCACACTGTCCTAGACTTAACAAATGCCTTCAGTTCCTCAAGTGATATGTGCTTCCTGTAGCCTGGAACACTATGCCGCCTCCACACATTTATTTCTATTCATTTTTGGGGCCTAGGAGATGATATGCACTCTCCCTGGAGTCTTTCTTAATTCACCCAGTGGGATTGGGAGCTTTTCTTTGTGCACCCATGGCACACGTAACTCACAGCTGTCAACTCTCTGTATTACATTGCAAGGGCCAATTTAATTGCCTGGCTTTTTTTCTGGATCATGAGTAAGATCAGTAACTGTGACATATCAGTATCTCAAAAAATATTTGCTGCAAGAATAAAATCTGTCATTTGAGCAGTAACTTGAATGAAAATATGCTAAGGCTATCAATATCTATATCTACATCAATATAGCTATGCTAAGAGCTAAAGAATGATACAGACTAATGGGGCCACGTTGAATGAACATAGAAGTGAGATTGAAGAGGCACCCACTGGGGACAGTTGGGACAATATGACCATCAAAATGAATAATGAGAGTAATGAGCAATAACCAGTTTAATAAGAAGAACCTGTAAGTCCTTATTGATATTGATGCTCACAAAGCCAGATTTTTAAAAGGTAGAAAATAAAACTATTCTTCTTTTTTTTAAATCACAGGGTCTCCCTCTCTCTGTCACCCAGGCTGGAGTGCAGTGGTGTGATCACAGCTCACTGCAGCCTCAAATTCCTGGGCTCAAGTGGTCTCCCACCTCAGCCGCCCAAGTAGCTGGGACTATAGGTGTGTGCTACCACGCCCAGCTAATTTTTAATTATTTTGTAGAGACAGGGTCTTGCCATGTTGCTCAGGCTGGCCTCAAGCTCCTGGGCTCAAGTGACCCTCCTGTCTCAGCCTCATGAAGTGCTGGGATTACGAGCATAAGCCACTACACCCAGCCTAAAGCTATTCTTTATAGTAGAATTCCAAATAGTAGATGCAAAGAAATAACGGAGTTAGAAAATCATGATTTTCTTTCTTTTCTTTTTTTTTTTTTTTTTTGAGATGGAGTCTCACTCTGTCGCCCAGGCTGGAGTGCAGTGACGTGATCTCGGCTCACTGCAACCTCCGCTTCCTTGGTTCAACCGAATCTCCTGCCTCAGCCTCCTGAGCAGCTGGGATTACATGTGCGTGCCACCACACCTTGCTTATTTTTGTATTTTTAGTAGAGACAGAGTTTCATCATGTTGGTCAGGCTGGTCTCAAACTCCTAACCTCAAGTCATCTGACTGCCTTGGCCTCCCAAAGTGCTGGGAGCCACCAAACAGGCATGAGCCACCGCACCTGGCCAAAAATCACCATTTTCAACCAAAGCAGTAATCACTGACTCAGGCAAGGATCATGAATGAATGCTAAAATGGTTGAATGAAGTGTATTAGAGAACAGAATTAACAGTGTCAGAGTACACCTCAGAGATTACTTATTAGTCACAAAGGGAGAATCTGGCAGATATCACCGTACCCCAAGCAATCAAAGTTACCATCCCCTATGATGGAAGAAACCAACATCATATATCTACTAATGTAATGATCTATAATGTAATACATCCTTAGTTTTTCTGCCTAAAATGCATAATATTGATCTAATTTTAAAGAAGCATTGGCCTGTACTTTTCAGAAATGTCAGTGTCATAAACAACAGAGACAAACTGAGGAACTCTTCCAGCTCAAAGGACACCAAAGGGACAACAGCTAAATGCAAGCTTTGAACCTGGAGTCAAGAGGGGAATGCTTTAAAAGGACATTACTATGACAACTGCCTAAAATGGAATCAGGACTGTGCACTAGTAGAGAGCATTCTGCCAATGGTAAATTTCCCTGAATTTGATCATTTTACTGTTGGCTATGTATGAGCAGGTTCCTCACTTATACACTACTGGTGGGAATGCAAATTAGTTCAGTCCCTGCGGAAAGCAGTTTGGAGATTTCTCAAAGAACTAAAAATAGAACTACCATTTGACTCAGCAATCCCTGGGTATATACCCAAAGGAAAATAAATTGCTCTACCAAAAAGAGACATATACTTGCATGTTCATTGCAGCACTGTTCATAATAGCAAAGACACAGAATCAACCTAGGTGCCCATCAACAGTGCATTAGATAAAGAAAATGTGGTATACATACATCATGGAACACTATGCAGCCATAAAAAACGAAATCATGGGCCAGGCACAGTGGCTCACACCTGTAGTCCCAGCACTTTGGGAGGCTGAGGTGGGTGGATCACGAGGTGAAGAGATCGAGACCATCATGGCTAACACAGTGAAACCCCATCTCTACTAAAAATACAAAAAATCAGCCGGGTGTGGTGGCAGGCGCCTGTAGTCCCAGCTACTCAGGAGGCTGAGGCAGGAGAATGACATGAACCCAGGAGGTGGAGCTTGCAGTGAGCTGAGATTGCGCCACTGCATTCCAGACTCTGTCTCAAAAAAAAAAAAAAAAAAAAAAAAACCAGAAAAAAGGAAAAAAGAAATCGTGTTCTTTAAAGCAACATGGATGAAGCTAGAGGTCATTATCCTAAGCAAACTGATGCAGAAACAGAAAACCAAATATCACGTTTTCACTTATAAGTGGGAGCTAAATCTTCGGTTCACGTGGACATAAAGATGGCAACAGTAGACACTGGGGACTCCAAAAGGAGGGAGGGAGGTGGGGCCAGGGCTGAAAAACTTCCTATTGTATACTATGTTCACTATCTGGGTGATGAGATCAACAAAGCCCGAATCTTAGCACCACACAAAACCTGCACATTGTACCCCCCCGAACTAAAATAAAAATGCAATTTTTTTTAAAAGAACAGGTTTTTGTTCTTAGAGGGAGTGGGGAGAGAGAGAGAGAGAATACATGTTAAACATGGGAATGATGACTGAGGGATGTGTATCAGTGTACTTTCTTTTATTCTGGCAATTTTTCTCTCAATTTGAAAATTTTCAAGGTAAATGTTGGGAAAAAAAACAAAAAGGTAGAACTGTGTCTCTTACATTCTTTAATTAAATGTATCCTTATGAAACATGTACAGGCAGCAGAGAGGAATTTTTAGGTATTCAGAGATGAACTGAACACTGCAAAGTCCTGCTTTTGAGGATCTTACTCGATAGACTATATCTTTATATGTACAGACATTAGTGTTTATTTTCTACCATATAAAGTTACTTATCATAATTACATTTTAACTTTAAGGAAAGTAATTATGAAGCACTGACATTCTGAATCCTTTTAAATGATTGGAGAGAACACTGTTAATTGCAACAAATCAGATAAAAAGAAAACAGCAAGATTTTACTATATTTGGTAAAAACAATTAACAAGATCATAATTTCAAAAATTGTAGACAATGCAAATCTAATCTAATTTGAATTTAGTATTTTTTTTAACCTCAGTTTGGTGGCAAATGGTGTCATAAATTATTCCCAACATTTTACTTTTCACTGTTTAACCATAGTCCCAATTCTTCAGAAACAAGAGCCACTGGGGCCCAGGAGCAACACAGATGTCAACATCTCCTCAATATATGGCTTCAGATGATGTTTTCCTAAAATTTCACCTATTTATTGCCAAACACCTTCTCGCTATTAATTTTTTTAAAATGTATGTAAAGAGAAGACAGTAATAGTTTGCCAGTGTTCTTTCCTTCGGTTCCACTCCCTCCCTCATTTCAAGGTAAAGGGATGTTTGTAAACAGTTAATGCTCTCACCTTCGTCCATCTGTGTGCACCACATGCTCAGCCATCAGGACTTTATTTCCTTAATGACTATTTCATATATATATATATATATATATATAAGTGAGACAACCAAGTCTTCATGTAGCTATGTCAGGTCTCTAATGATGCAAATAATCTGATTACCATAAACACATGATTAGTGTGAAGGATATCAGGTTACTGTTTAGACCGTGTTGAGGGCCAATTAGTGGTTTAATCAGCTGGCATTAGTGAGTAACTACTGTGCCCCGTACTGGGCTCAATGGGGCAGAACGCTTCTGGGGGCCCCAGGATCCAAGTGTGTGAAAGGTCTTGTTAAGAAAAACATAATGTAATTTTCTTATTTTGAACTCTGGGACGACTGGCCTGAGAGGGACCTTTGAAAGACTTAATGAAATCTGCCAAGACACTATTTGAAGCATGACAAATGGTCGCAGTTGAATAGTTGCTTTGCTGCTGATGATATAAATCAGACTCTGATATAATGCAAAGCAGAATCTCTGGTAACGGAGTAGGAAATGGAAGAATTTTTGCCATCCGTAATTGTCACTTACATTTGCACAGGTTTTGACAATGTACAAAGTGACCTTTAGTATATAACTTGTTGTTGTTATTTGTTTGTTTTTGAGACAGAGTCTCACTCTATTGCTCAGGCTGGAGTGTGGCACAATCTGGGCTCACTGTAGCCTCTGGCTCCCAGGTTCAATGCATTCTCATACCTCAGCCTCCCAAGTAGCTGTGACTACAGGTGCACACCACCACGTCCAGATAATTTTTGTATTTTTTGTAGAGATGGGGTTTCACCATGTTGGCCAGGCTGGTCTCGAACTCCTGACCTCAAATGATCTGCCCTCCTTGGCCTCTCAAAGTGCTGCGGTTACAGGCGTGAGCCACGGTGCCTGGTCGTGTATATAATTTTAATTCTTCCTCAGCTGACCCAGCATCAGACAAGACAGGAACCATAATCTCAGGGTCTCTTGTCACATATGGGCCACAGAGGCTGAAGAGAGGTGATCGCATGGGCTGAGATGAGAAGCATGGGGAGATGGAGGGGCTGGGACAAGAACACCAGTCCTTCTGACTCCTTCATAGTCCTTTATACTTGCCCTTCTCAAACTGACATGTGGACAGGGGTCACTAGGGGTTGTGGCTAAAATTAGATTCTGATTCAGGGGATCTGGAACAGGGATAAGGACTCTGCGTTTCCAACAACCTCCAGGGTGATATTGATGTTGCTGGTCTGGGGTCCATATTTTGAGTAGCAAGACTTTACATTACCTTTGTTTATCTACCAAAAAAAAAAAAGGTATTTAAAAAACTCTCAAAAAGTAAAAGAAATCTAGATCTTCTGATGTACTACCTAGAATGGATGATTTTATTTTTTACAAATGCATGTAAAATACAGAATTGGTCATTGAAAAGTCCCTGTTGAAAATACGGTAGCTGCTGCTCAATAAAAAGAAATCTAAAGCAGCAAAAAGACATTTGCCCTATTTAAATCCAGAGATAAATGATTGCTAATGTCTGGCTGACAGCCAAGTTGTAATTGTCCAGCATTTAATTTTTGGCTACATTTCCCCAAGTCCTGAAACGGTGGAATAAGACTTACCCGAGTGCCTTCTTGCAGGCAGCAATCGAGGCGCCCACAAGATGGCGCTCCCGGGTCGGTATTGGCCCTGGCGCGGGCCCCTGGGTGGAGCCCGCAGGCCTGGAGGAGGGACGTCGCCTGGCCGTGTTTAGGACACAAAGCCGCACGAAGCTTTCTGCGCCAGGAAAGCGAATCCATGGCACCCAAGAGACTCCGAAGTACTTATTGAAGTTTTATCAAAGCAACAGCATCTAATTTAGTTTTTGTTTTCCAATTCCTGAAGCAGGGATGCGGAGACAGAGGCTTCGAACAGAGAAACCGCCCTGCTCTCAAAGGTGGAGCACTCAGAAAATGCAAGACGTTTATATTTCATTCTCTGAAAAGGAGCCCATAGCTCTTGTTCCTTCAAAAAGAATTACTGAGCAACTCAACAAACAAGGCTCTGCAGTGGAGGCGGAGCAGCAGACTTCTGGGTGGGTTTGCACATGAAAGAAATATTAACAAAAGAAACTGGGAGAGGCTTGAGGAGGGCGCCCATCTGCAAGGGCCCCCCTTGGGGACGCCCTACTGACCCTTAGGAGAGGCTGGGCCTGGAAACGCAGGTCCGGAAACCACCTGCAAAAAGGGGATAGTTCTGGCCAGGAACAAGACAAAAACTGTCGAAGGATGGAGCGTGGCCCCCAGCACATGCTTAGGAGCAAAACATTGTCCACTGATGATGTCAGAATCCTCCAAGGGAGAGATGCTATTGTGAGATGAGTCTATTTTACCAAAATTGTATTGACTTTACTCAACATGTTCATAAATAATTAGGAAAATCAGCATTTTCCCTGGATTGGTTGGGGGGAAAAAAAAAACCTCCTAAAGTAATTACAAGTAAGACAGTGAGAGGTTGCCCCATACTAGGTAATTTTTTTTGAGACAGGGTCTCACTCTGTCACCCAGGCTGGAGTACAATGGCATGATCATGGCTCACTGCAGTCTCAACCTCCTGGGCTCAAGGGATTCCCCCCACCTTGGCCTCCCAAGTAGCTGGGACTACAGGCACATGCTACCATGCCCAGTTAATTTTTAAAGTATTTTTTAGAGATGGGGCTCTCTCTTTGCTGCCCAGGCTGGTCTCCAACTCCTGGGCTCAAGGAATCCACCTGCCTTGGCCTCCCGAAATGCTGGGATTACAGATGTGAGCCGCCACACTGGGCCACATTTTAACTACTTTATTATCTCATTTAATCATCAATAGCGATCCTGCAACATAGTTACTATCATGATTTCCATTTTGCATGTGGGGAAGTCCAGGCACAGAAAATCTAGGTATCTTATCCAAGGTCACACAGTTAGCAAGTGGCAGGCCCAGGACTTAGATCCAGGCTAAACTCTTGGCTAAAGCCTGAGTTTTTAACTGCTATAACCACTCAGCCTCTTGAGAAAAAGCAACTATCGGGCCTGGCACGGTGGCTCATGCCAGTAATCCCAGCACTTTGGGAGGCTGAGGCGGGTGGATCTACCTGAGGTCAGGTGTTCAAGACCAGCCTGACCAACATGGTGAAACCCCGTCTCTATTAAAACATACAAAAATTAGCCAGGCATGGTGGTAGGCATCTGTAATCCCAGCTACTCAGGAGGCTGAGGCAAGAGAATCACTTGAACCCAGGAGGTGGAGGTTGCAGTGAGCCGAGATCGTGCCATTGCACTCCAGCCTGGGTGACAGAGCGAGACTCCCATCTCAAAAAAAAAAAAAAAAAAAAGCAGCTATCAATGAATTAGTGGCTGCTGGCTTGGGGAAGGGTAGGCTGAAATGTCAAATAGTCGCTGAGCCTGGAACTATTTCCCTTCACTGATGACCATTTGAGACAGGGATCTGAAAACCGAGGTTTCCAGTCTGAATAAGCTAGTTTGCATTAATAAGGCTAGATCATATACCAGAAAAATCATCTGCAAAGCAATTAATCAGATTTTCTAGCACTTTGAAACGAATCCCTATTGATAGCTTAGGCATTTTAGAAATGATATTCATTCTTGCAGGAGGAGAGCAGGGTAGTAATTAGTAATTTACTATACATGGCCAAGGGAACTCTAGGATATTGGGAAAATCTGATTCAATAAATGCAGTTTGAGGCTAAAGAGAATTATGAGAGTAATTTTCTCAGTGTAATAAGTACAGTATATTCCTGATGGTGGCCAGAGGTTTTAAAAGGAAAGTGGAAATACTGCAGAGTGGATTAAAATCACACAAATAATTTGAAAATCTGGAACAAAGAGCTTATAAAGAAGGACTCAGGATGTGTTGAGCTCAGAAATAAGAGGTGGGGGTTTAACTTAATTATTTTCAAGAAAATGAAAAGCATACTACGGTTTTCTGTCTTCTCTGACGACACAAGATGAAGAATTTAAATTGTGGTGTAGAGTTAGGTAAGATTCGGGCCAGTTTGTAAAGTGGGAAGCTGAGGCAAAGGTACCGAATGAACATGATATATGCAAATCAGCCTTGACAGGTCTGGGGTATACAGGTTTGCATCCTCATGTTCACGAACTGGAGACAACCTCCTAAACCAAGGTGCTTTTCAGCTCTTCTGAGGAGAGGAAACCTTATTCAAAACTTTAACGTTGAAACCCTATTCCAGGAGAGATTGTGCTGGCTAAAACCTGGGATGGGAGGCTCTGCAGGGTACCTGCTCACCTTGCCCACCGGCCACCACCCCTGGCCTGCCTGCGTGGGTGCTACCTTGGGGCAACAGGGATTCTGAATCAGGGCTTCTCACTGGAAAAGTGAAAGGATGGGGTTTTCTGGCATTTTCCATTGCCTAACTACAAAAATATTTTAAAAGCCTCATTGTTCACACGATGAAAAAAACATTCTAATAGAAAAACATAAGGAAGGGCAGTAAGTTTGGAATTAAACCCTACAAAGCAATACGGCAGTAATTCTAAACCTTCCAATACACGTTCAACACTTACTAGTCATTAACAATTCATCAGGTTCTTGAATCTTCAAAGAGGAACAGAATGTAGAGAAAATATATGCCTGACAATCATCTAGTGACTTATATTTCAGGTGGTAAAACCCACAGACAGTTAAACCCCAAAAGTAGTCAGCTCTGTGCCCTGCTCCTGGTCAGCCCTCAAACGTTTGTTGAATGAATGCATAAAAGTCCATGGGGGAGAATATTTGACTTTGAGACAAGTGGTAACAAGCTACCTAAGTTTTAAACTGGTGGTTTGGGAAATTAGTTTAGCAGATGCGAAGTGGGAGGCTCCTGGGAGAAGGCACAGTGAAAATGTGGAAGATATGTTAGAACAAAAATAACTGGGAAGAGGCAAATGGCAATGAATGACACTCATTCAGTGAGAAGGAAAAAACCATCTAGAAAACTATTTGATCATTTGCTGACAAATGATTCTTCATTTGAATGACTTGCTAAAATTCAGCCCCTAGTTCTGAACAGCTGTGCACACAGGAATCTTTAAATACTGCCCCACAGCCCCAGAATCAGATCACTTCCAAGCTTACATCTTTACGCCCCAAAAGGGAATCAGTCAGTTTAAAAAGCATTTACCAGAAAAAAAGAGAATCTTTTTTTTTTTTTTTTTCCGGATGCTGTGTTTTCCATTAAGTAGGTGGTAAATTTATATGGATTGTCGTTTTCAAGAAAATGACAAAGACCAGAGGGAAAAAGAAAAGTCTGGAAGGGCGTCCTTTTATTGCTGATATTTAAAACTGTATTCAACTTTCTTAAATAATGCCCCTTGCCAATAAAATTATCTTTAACTCTAATATAACTAGAAAGTAGTCTATTAGTTATACTTTTGTTTTTACCCTGATCCATAGGAGGGAAAAAGACTGATAAAGAAAGCTGGGGGGTGCATCCTTCCTTCCCCAAGGAGAAGATGCACTCCGAGTTACAGGAAGTAGCATATTTGACGTTCACCCAAGGAGAGACTTTATGCAAAGAGATTGGGAGCTATAAGTTAGTGACATCTGAGAGCAGAGTGGAGAGGAGAGGAACACAAAGAGAAAGGCAACAGGCAAGGCAGAGCCGTGGGGCCCTGAGAACCAGTTGATACACAATTGTTAAGTCAGCTCTTGACATCCTGAGGCAGCTCTGAAGTGATGGAGAGCACTGGTCCAGGTCTGGTTGGATCAAACAAGGACCAGGTGATGTCAGGATCATCGTTCCCCATGCTGAGGATTGCATGCCACAGTCTCCAGAAATGCTTCCGAGGTCCAAGAGTGATTACAAGAGTGGGAGACAAATGAGGAAAAATAAGGGCTCTCCGTGGCACTTGCATCAGAAAACTCTTACAACAGGGATAAGAAGCTATCGAAGTACATAAAATTCCATCAACGAAATCCATCCACAAAGAGTTAAGGAATCGCACTAGTTCAATGGGGAAAATGTTTCTGTTTCGGCAGCTAATGAAAATGGAAAATCAGTGCCACTGAAGACACGCTTCCTAAAAGCTTAAATCTAGCTTATGCTAGCTTAATAAATCCTGCTGTAAATGTCTCACTGTAAGGAGAGTTTAAAGGATAACAATAGGGATGTATAAAAGATAAGAAAAAACTTTGGTAAGTAGTTCAAGGAACTAGGATTTTCTTACTTGGTTGGTTGTTTGCCTGGACCAGAGAAAAAGAGAGAATAAAAATCTATCTTTGGAAATAAATAAAAGAAAATCCATACTTATCAGATAACAGTTTCGTACATTTCATATTTTCCAGAGAGATATGACAAATAATTCATTTGTGCATTATAACTCCACACAGATAATTTTGCCAATTTTACAAATGTGGAAACTAGCAAGCTAACAATGGAATCCAAACTAGTGTGCAAGTTTCCAGGTTTCTCTCCTCATCTGAGACCTTTTTGACCCAGGAATCTCTGAAGAACTAAAGTGAAATGTGACGCCTAAGACATCTGTTCTGAGGGGAGAGGGAGAGGGCGGTGGTCAGTAAAAGATCACAGCAGGACCCAGCACTGCCATAAAGATAAGGGTCAGCCTATGTGTTCAGGCAATCAGAAGAACCCAAAAGGAACTGAAGTTGCTAGACTATTTAAATCAAATGGAGCATTCTCTATTTCACTTCGGCTGCTGTCATGGCAAATCTGTTTGTGAACAAACATTGGTGCGTGCCTGGTGGATGTTTCGGATCTCTTGGCTGAGATACGCAGAGGCTGACAGTGTGTCGACAGCTAGAAGTGAATGGGTGCTGAAGAATAATAAAAGGGTGAGACCGACATAAAAAGTATGTCAGGCGCAGTGGCTCACACCTGTAATCCCAGCACTTTGGGAGGTTGAGGCGAGTGGATCACAAGGTCAGGAGTTCGAGACCAGCCTGGTCAATATGGTGAAACCCCATCTCTACTAAAAATACAAAAAAATTAGCTTGGCATGGTGGCACATGCCTGTAACCCCAGCTACTTGGGAGGCTGAGCCAGGAGAATTGCTTGAACCTGGGAGGTGTAGGCTGCAGTGAACAAAATCGTGCCACTGCATTCCAGCCTGGAGAAAGAGTGAGACTGTCTCAAAAAAAAAAAAAAAAAAAAAAAAGTATATAGGCCATCAATTATCCTCTGGCATGGTGATTGTGTAAAATCATTTGTGGCTGGGCACAGTGGCTCATGCCTGTAAACCCAGCACTTTGGGAGGCGGTGGTGGAGGGATCACTTGAGGCAAGGGGTAGGTAAAGTCTATAGTGAGCTACAATCGCACCACTGTCCTCCAGCCTGGGTGACAGAACAAGATTCCATCTCTGAAAAAAAAAAAAAAAAAAGAAAAAAGAAACACACATGCAAAAACAACAAAAAAAAACAAAAAACACCATTTGCAAGGTTGAAGCAGTAGATAGCTCATTAGTCGTTTAAAAACATTTCATAGCTGCTAGCATCTCACATTGAGACTAAATTTTATCTTCTTATTCCTAGTATCCCCATCAGTCCCACCAGCTGGGGACATGCCCAGGAGCCTCGTGGCACTCTGTGGCCCCTGAGCAGTGGGCAGCATCTCACCCACTTGTCAAGGTGGGATGTCTGGGGTCTTGAGGCTTCAAGAACAGCGGGGGTTTCCTGGTCCTTCACCACAGGCATCTCTAACTGTACCTCCTGCAGGCAGGTGGCCTGGGGAGGCCGGCAAGGGTGGCTACTGTCACCATCTCAGCCTGGGAGGTGCTGCAGTGGTTGTCAGCAGAGGCACAGCACTCCTCCCTGCACCAGCGTTTAGCAAGTACAAATCATTTAAGCAACACAAAATAGACTCAGGGTCAAAAGTAACTTTCCTAAGGAAAGACTGAGAAACAGGGAAAGCATTGGCAGTGTTGACATGTGCTATTCTCGCTGTCCTGAGTCAGAAGCGGGTTTTTATGTTTCACATTTTGAGCGGTCTACATCTCAACAGTTGGCCTGCAAGATGGAGAGGCTGCGAGATTGGGGGTTCCCTGCAAAAATGGTGCAGCCAGACGGTGCGGACTGAAACCTGCTGCTGCCATTTGCTATCGATGGAACCTCAGGGAAATGATTCATTCTGAGCTTCCATTTCCGCATCTGTAAAGCAGTGGTAATAATATCGACCTCCTCTCCCTCAAATGTAGTGGAGTCACGGTAGGTGACTTAATATTTGAAAACAAAACAGTGTCTGACATGAAGTAAGTGATACTGTATGTTATTTTTTTAAATTGGGTTTCTGTCATTCAGAATCCGTCCTCACAGAGGAAACTACCTTCATGCTAAGAATCAGGTTCTCAAGTCACCCATAAAAGATCATGTGCCCCGTATCATAACTAAACCGATACCAAACTTCAGCTGCTCCTAGATGACTTCTATGCAATTCAATGCTTCCTCCTCCTTGTTCAGAGTCCTAGTGACACACTTTTCCACTGGAAGTCTCATCCAGCCATGGTGAAGGCTCAGGAAAAGGGGCTTATAAAGTCTTGAACTTCTTCAGGAAGTGGGGACAAGATGCGCCATTCAGAGCAGAGGCATCTTTCTCCTGTGAAGAGCTCAAAGGTCAGGGCCCCATATGCTGAGATTGCCTTGCAAATGGAAGAGAAGATCCACTCTCTAAGGGCAGAGACTGGGCTGGGAGTGTGATGGAAAAGTACCCTGTGACCGACTGGCACCAGCCCAGATGGACGAGGAGGGCAGGGCTGGAAGCAGGCCAGGAGCCATCAGGAGAGGTGACAGCAGCAGGCCAGGAGCGTCAGGAGAGGTGACAGCAGCTGCCTGCTCAATAGCTGGTTGTTTCTTTCGCTTCTCGTTCTCCCGCCCACACCGAAAATTCTGTGCTGTGTTTGTCCTGGCCCAACTTCCATTTCAGATTTGGAACAATGAACAAACCTCAACTCAGTGCTCTAATTCAACACTGAGTTTTGTGTTTCACTAGGCAATGCCAGATAATAAACAAAAAAAATTTAGAAGGGGCCCCTGTCATCTGTCAAAATAAGAAACGGAAGAGACAAAGTGTGTCCACTCACATTTTGGGAAATCTGATCCCTGAGACCTTGAAGGCACTAAGTAGAGGCCATCACACCGGCACGCACTTTTCCACCTTAACAAGTCAGAGTCCCCACTTTACCTCAGACCTGGGACTGCAGCCCCAAAACCTGAACTCTGTGGGACAGACGGATGCTCACTGGTTGTCCTTTACTGGGAAAGAGCCATTGTCTTCTCTGAGATAACACTGACTCTGAGGATATGCAAAGGTTTTGCTTTCCTCGCCACAAACCTGACACAGGTGTGCCCCCTTCAGCAGACTCATTGTTGGAGCCATCGTGGAGACCACCTGGTTGGGTTCTTGTTTCAGAGGAATGGGGCACTGTGGGAGACTGGAGGAATTTTGACAGCTGGGTCTGTTTCCAGCTTTTGAGTGGTCTACAACTGTGCTGTTTATACTGTAACCATTAGTCACCTGTGACTATTAACATTTAATTCAATTAAATAACATTAAAACTCCAGCTTTTTAGCTAGTTAGCTACATTCCAAGTGATCAATTAGTGGCATGTGGCTAGAGGCTGCTGTACTGGGCACCATGATATAGAACATTTCCACCATCACAGCAAGTTTACCTGGACAATGCTGACTGGACCCCTTTGAGACTTACGTGGTTTACTGGTCACATGGGGGTAACAGCATTTGGCCTGCTTGAAGGTCTGGGTTTGGACCAGATGCCGCTTTCACACGGTTATCTCTATCAAGAGCAGCATCTGCAGTGCTTTGAGCCTCCATCTGTAATGGCTACTCTGTATGTTTTAACTCACATAATCCTCACCCTCCCACAGAGGAAAAAGTGGCATTAATCTCCATTTCTACAAATGAAGAACTGGAGGCCTGGAGGAGCAAATAGTTTTCTCAGAAAAGCCAATAAATGCCGGAGCAGGGATTTCCATCACGATCACCCTAACTTCACAGCTCCAACAGGATTCAAAGTCCCCCAGCTCTGAGATCTCTGCTACAAAGACACATTAGGACTGAGTTGAACTCCTACTGTGATTTTTGGAGACGTAAAAACTCTCACCTCAGCTGTTATAAGTGACTAGAGTAGGGTTGTGAGATCCGCTAATTCCTGTCTTCTACCTCAGACTATATTTATTTGTTAATTGTGTTATGAAAGTGTTAGGGTATATTTTCAAGAGAGTGATAAGGACTCTGTTTTGTGTGTGCACGTGTGTGTGTCTGTGTTTATAGGATAAAGTATATATAAAACCCTCTTATAATGTGAAATGAGTGTATATATGTAAAACATACCACAAGCAACGCTAAATGTAAATACTAAAACTAACAGAGCACAGGGTAACACTCAGGAAGAGGGGCAGAGACTTGGGGGCCCCCCTCAGGTGCTGGCAATGTCCCAGGTCTTGACCTGGGTGGCAGTTATATGGGCGTCTACACAGGCAGAAAGTCACTGACCTACACACTGAAGTTTAGTGTCCTTTATATGCGGTATGTGATATTTCAATAAAAATGCCAAAAAGCATGTCAACTGAAATGTAAACTCAAGTTATTCATTATTAGCTAAATATGTGTCTCTTTGTTCACCATAAAATGAATGTAAGAGAACTGGAGCAAGTTAGAAATATAACAACTATTTTGATAGATTTTGTGAAATTGCTCTCCCAAGGGACCCTAGACTCCCTATATCATAAGTAGTAATGGAATCATCAAACAGCATTACTTCTTGCCAGTCCCAGTAAACCAGTTGATAGTCTATCCTTCCCCACCTGGCATGAAGTTCTGAGCAGGCACCAAACTTTTCAGTACTTTTTAGTTACAAGAATGGTGTCATTTCAACAGTCAAAATGTCCAGTCCAGTATATTCTTCAAAACCTCAGTTCAGCCTCCCTCCAGCCTTGGCGTGGGCTGCTTCCAGCCTAGTGGCCTGCATAGGAGACCCTTTCGGACGTCCCCACCACCTCTCCACTAGCGGGCTATTGCTTCCGGTCCTGCAGCTCACCAGGGGAAAACACTAATTTAGTGTGATAGTGCAGGGGGAGCCCAGTCCTGGCTCTCTCTCTAGATGTGGCAGGCGGGCAGTGGCCAGTGACCAGCTTTTCCTGTGTGGGCCTTGGTGAGACTTTGGAGACCTCTCTGTGAGAGACTTAGGGCCAGCTCCCCTGACCCTGGCAATGTCTGTCCTCCTGAGTCACTTTCAACTCCCCCAGGCCCTGGGCTGCCAGTGGTCTGCTTCACCCAGCGTCTGTCTACGCATCACCCCTCCAGGATGTCCTCTTGGGCAGGATCCAGGGCCATCCAGATTGGGGGCCATACTCCCCATGGACCCACCTGGTTCACTGAAACACATATGAATGCAGCTCACTCCTAGCATCCACCACTCTTCACTTTGCCCAGCGAGCACCTCTCACCTTAACAGGGGAGGCTAGCTGGGTGGTTTCCTTGAAACGTTTCTCATGTGGCTGGAAGTGAAAAGGAGGCATCTCCCCGCCTTCCCCATGGTGGTAGGGAACTTACACAGATGGCTGTCTCTGGAAATTGCCCTCTCCTTGACCTCCCCTGCCTCAACTTCCCACAGGTGGGTGATCACAACTGCTAGCAGGATTGATTTCACGAGCTCTTAGCTGGTTTTGCTTAGGTGGCCTAGCCACTCCATTAAGGCCATGCAGGCTGTTGCTGCTACCTATTGTACCTGCCCCTGTGCTTTTGGTCCTCTGCCTGAATGTCAGAAACAATCTGAAGAATTCAATTTAACAGCCGGCCACACACGTAATTACATTCAGTCCATTGACTGTTAGTGGGCATTTTCCCAGTGGCTTTTCCCAACGGCTGGAAGCCCCTTGAGGTCAGAGACTGCATGGATCTTGTTCACCCCCACACCTATCCCAATGTCTGGAACATTCTGGTGCCCAATTCTTATTAGTGAATGAATCAAGGAGGTGAGAAAACAGAAAAAGGAGTAGGAGTGTTCCTCTGTAAACTCCTTTGGGGAGGAGATTTTTATGTAGGTAGGTCATTTTTGTCTGATCTCATGTTTTAAAAACATTCCCCTAAGCCTACAATTAAGAAAATACATGACTGTTTCATTCTCGGCCACTTGTCATTCAGATAGGACCCAGAGCCTGATGGAGCTAGTGGTAACCTGCAGACACAGCTGCAGCTCTTTTACCAGCATCGCTCATGGTCTGTGAAATTCCTCCAATAAATGGACAGAGCCTCTCTTCAGAATTGGTTGGTCAATACGATGATTGAGGAAAACCAAAATCGCCATAGATCATACATGAAAGGCCTTCTACAGAGGCTTGTGCAGAGATCTGAAATGTTTATAGTCAGCCTCCAGCCATCTGTCTGTGCACAGAGGACAAAAGCAATCACGGGAGCATTTGGTTAATAGTACTACAGATCTGACACCTGCAGGGACCTGGGAATTGTGTAAATGATATGTAAGGTCTCCCAGCAGGAGATGCTCAAGACGCATGTAGACCTCTAATGAAAACACTTCCTTTACTTAGACTGCCTAAACACACAGCCCTGATTTCTGACCCATTAGTGGTTATAGTCTCTGTCTGGGCTGACTTTGGAAACTTTAAAGGCTAGAAAATGACCTCCAGGAGAGAATGAACAATGGAAATATTGAACTATAAGCTCAATTTGACAAGTATTTACTGGGCATCTGCCATGTGTTCAGCATTGCCTTACTATGTGAAAGGAGACACAAGGATGAATGAGACAAGCAAGGAGCTTACAGGCTGGTTGTAGGGTGGTGAAATGTGCATCTCTCCTGTCCACAGCTGAAAGGGATTTCATCACACATATCAATATCATGCTTTAGGCTTAATTCAACATCACCTTTAACTTCATCACATCCTTGGGAGAGGTAAAGCAGGGATGGTTGTTCTCATTTTCAGAAGAGGAAACTAACACCCGAAGAGGTGGAGAGACCAGCTTGGGGCCCCACAGGGGCTACAGTGGCAGAGCTGGAGTAACAACACTGGTCCCCTGACTCTGGGCTGCTGATCGATAGACAAGGCACATGGGAGAAACCGAACTTGGGCCTGTGGCTTCACTTTCAGCTTAAAAGGCAACAAATGAGTGAGAAGGTGTAACAAAATGAGGAGCAATAGGCCAGAAGGTATTCACATATGAAGATTTAAAAAAAACCCCTAAAAATGGAATATCCTAGCCTCCCCAAATACTAACTAAAGAAAAAACTAGAAGCCTCCAGGAGAAGAAATGCTATCCTAGCACCACACGGGGTAGAGTTAGGAGGCGACATCCTGGGGCATTCTTATTTCTCTGGAGAACCAACCCCTACCCCCACACTTCTGCAACTTTTACTTCTCCTGAATAAAGGTCAGGGTAGTATCTGCCAATATTAGTTATCTTTGATGAGAAATGAGAAATGAGAAATAAATACATGATGTCTAATACTCTGTGGTAGCCTTGATTCTCTAGATTATTTGTGGGTGAATCTACAGCTTGGTTGATGTAGATCTACAGCTTTTCTGTGTCTAGAAATTGAAGTGGCCTCTCTGGGTAGCCATGTGAGAAAAAATGTAATTGTTACCATGCTTAGCTGTAGTTTTGAGATGAGTACAACTTCCTACTCATTTTTTAAAAGCTACTGATTCAAAATAATCAGGTTGCCACAATAATGCTATATTCTTCCTTAAATGGACTCGACTAGTACAAAGTGAATCAGATAATTACAAATCATCTTATCCAAGCCCTTCACTTTGTGAGGTGAAAACCAAAGACAATAAGGGTGAGGGTTGGTTGACAGCTGGATTACGGCCCAGGGTTTCAGACCAGCAGTCCCATCTATAGCTAGATGCTGCCTTGGGAGAGTAAAGACCTGCAGATAAACTTGGATAAAGATACCAAGATGGGCTGTTACTCTTAAAGCACCATACCAGTCAGCTTGCTTAGGCTCCATGAAGCCGGGGCCACCTTCACATCTTCTGAATGAAATGGCCCAGGCTAGGCCCACAGTTGGTGAGAGGAGGCAGTACGCACACAATGAGGCCCCGAGACCGTGAGCTGAGAGCAGCTCTATTTGAACCATTCACCAATCCATCACCAACAGCCTGCCTTGACTTGCGCAAACTGTCCAATGTGGAGGCCAGATGATTACCAGGCAGCCATAAGTGAGTCAGTAAAAGGAAGAAAGAGAATCTGGACACTCAAGCCAGCAAAAAAGAAAAAAAAAAAAGCCCTAAAACAATTCTCAATAAGTGGAAATTTCACAGAAATGTCCTGCATATGGTTGTGTACTTACACAGAGAGGATGAGGAAGGTGACAGGAGATGCACATGACGAGGTTACACCAGGGCATTGATAACCCGCCACAGAGCCGTGAGGCCCACTCACGCATGCAGGGCAGGTAAGGAAAGACCCTGTGGCAAGAACTTCCTTGGGCACATCAGTGAACGAAATAGCCAGGGTGTGTATTTTACCCAGTGGTGAGGTCAGAAGAGAAGACTGGATCCCTGAGCTACTTACATCACTCACCTATGCCCCTGCTGGAGGGAGAGTCTGAGGAGCTGGGATCCCTCTAACTGGAATTGGAGATGGACAAGCCTGCTTATGTATAAGCACAGCTGCAGTCACTCAGGTCGCAAAGCATCTGAACTGTATCAACAATTCAGCTGCCAAATCAGGTAGCAAAGCTTACTGTAAAACTATTGTAAATGAGGGCTTCTGTACACTAATCTCTCCCCATCTATGAATTTTCTTTACCAAAAAATAAAAAACTCCCAGCATACTGTCATTTGCTTTGTGGTACTTTTGTAGCTACTGTAAAAATTTTATGTGGATTGGGAGGGATTCCTGTTTGAGATAATTAGGAAAAGAGGGCACTGGGGATTGAGAAAAGGGAAGTAAGGTGGATAGGGAAGCAAGGCTGGAGGGCTCTGGGGAGAAGATTTGGAAGGGGAGGAGGGGAGCTGAGGCCAGGGGAGAGAACCAGCTCAGCCTTGTTGATCGAAGCTACGTTGCATCTTAGAAGCCACTGTGGGCCCCAGGAATTAAATGTCAAGATTCTTGAGAAAAAAAATCAGAGAAGAATAAGATGGACCATGATACAGTGGAAAAATTGTAAATACTAAAACTCATTATGCTGTTTTATCTGCATTGTGGCAAAATGGATTTACCAGCAGCTCACTGGGACTACGGAGAAAAGAGACTAGACATTTCTCATGTGCTAAGGATGGTTCTTGGAATTTGAATCATATAGGATTAAATTTTTTTTTAATTTAAGATGTGTAAGATGGAATGTTTACATTATTTAGTATGCTATGTTTATTACTTTATTTTAATTAATATTTAAGATTTTTTATGGGCTTAAATGCCACTTTTCCTAATTAGTAAATTCTCTTACCACGGAGGTTTCAGGAGCCTGCCCTCATGGTGACCCTATTGAATAGACTGTCATTACTGAGGACCATGCAGCAGACACGTGATGGCTTCTGTGAATATAGTGGCAAAAACTACAATTACTTTGGCACCAATTGCCAAATAGTAAAGACCTGGGAATACCTCCCCCTGGGAGTGCCATTTATAACACATGATTCTCATTAGCAGACCGACAAATTTGATTCTATTTCTTTTAATATACGCTGCACATGTTCTGCTGTGAGGCAGGGCCCATTCTCTCTCTCAAATGCTCCTTGCAGGGTGCCAGGCAGGTGGGTGTCCAGGAGGGCCTGCCAGCTATGTGGCAGTGGGTAAGAAAAGCATTATGCATGCATCACATCAGGGGGGCAAAGTGGCGCCTGACTTGTTTTGTGAAAGGGGAATAAATTCCACAAATGTGCACTGAGAACACGTAAACAGATAACAAGTAGGTGCCTGTCAGTGTAACACAATTTAAAACAGCACTGGGAACCAAAACATCAAAGGGCGTGAGGCAAAATATCTCCAGAATCAGGCCCGGAAAGCACTCCCTGACCAGACCCCAGAGTGTTATTTACTTCCAGGGGGCACCGTGAGGTTTGCGTCTAGTTGGGTGGGGGGGCGAGGATACCACTGCAGCTGGCAGCCTCTCAAGCACTCCACTTACAGAGAAGACCCTGCGAAAGGTGCTCCCAGGGTAGGTGGCACAGTACAGTGGCCTTGCTGTGGCTCAGGTGCCCATGGGCGAGTGCTGTTTCCTCAGAAGATGCGGGGACAGGGGAGCCCCGTGTCACTGTGTCATGTCATTTGCAGATCTGAAACAGTGGATGTTGGCAAGCCACGTGTGTCTGCTTTGATCTACATGACTAGCCTATTTCTTCCCTTCCTAAGTTCCAGTGTCAAGGTTTCACACTGAACTCCAGAGAATCGGGAGGTGTTTTACATGTGTCACGGCTTAAAAAGATGATTTTTTAAAAATCCTTGTAAGTAATTAACAGGGGCACTGACATACCTGTGCGTGCTTTGAGACCCAGTGACGGAGGACGTTCAGTACTCGGTTGGTAGCCGTTCTCCGTATGATAAACTCTTTATCACATGTTCTCTCGGTGTTGTTAAAGCCTTAGGAGGAAAAGAAACACACACGTGTTGCAGTTAAAGCCACTCCCCTGGGACCTGGAAAAGGTCATATATTTTAGGACATTGGTTAACGAAACCCACAGACGACACTTCTTGGCAGAGAGGTGCACGTGGCTTCAGACCGTTGTGAACTCCGCTCACCTATTACACGCTCGGCAGCGAGGCCCTCGTGCAGTTACAGGTGCAATTAAGTAAGTAATGAGCACGTATTTATTGAAGGCCACTGATTAAAGCTAAAGCTGCTCTCCTGACACCTCCATTTATGCCTGTCTTGCTCTGTAATACAAAGCCAAGAAGGAATTTTAACCAAGTATTTGAGTCAGCATTAATTTATACTTTTGCCTCAAAGTAACTGCACAACCGATAACATTTTCAGTATCTGTAGATGGATTAGGCCATATCTTGGCTCATGGATGATTCAAATACTTTACTGTGTATCCCTGTACTGAGAAGCAGTACAGCATCACTGCTAAGAATGTGTATTTAAAAAATACTACAAGAGTAGATTTTAAATGTTTTCACCATACACACACACAAATAGTAAATATGCCAGGTGATAGATCTGTTAGTTTGGTTTGATCATTCCACAACATAAACCTATATGAAAACATCACATCGTACCCCATAAGAATATAATATCTACAATTATTATTTGTCAATTAAGAAGGAAATTTACAAAAACCCCATGGATTCCACAACCGGACTGCCTGCTGTCAAATCACTGTTCTCCCACCCTGGCAAGTTACGTCGCCTCTCTGGTGACCAGCTTCCCATGTTCCTCATGAGATAATAAGCGTACCTACCTCACAGAGCTGTTGTGGGATTAAGACTTTTAATACATGTTAAACATCTAAAATGGCACTTGCACAGCAGTGAGACTGCAATAAATGTTAGCTATGATTACAATTCAATCTTGGTTCACTGTCTTTGAGTCTTCTCTGTGCTGGCTAATGTCTCTATCTCGGCTACCTTTTCATTATCAAGAAACCATTTTAATATTTTTCCACTGACACTCTGTTTTAAAACATTCTGCCTTCCAATCACAATGAAATCACATTTCCTTTAAACATCAATTAAAGCCTTATATAACTTCAGTGGCAAACTTTTTGAAAGAGTTGTCTAGGCTGGGCGCGGTGGCTCACGCCTGTAATCCCAGTACTTTGGGAGGCTGAGGTGGGCGGATCACGAGGTCAGGAGATCGAGACCATTCTGGCTAACACAGTGAAACCCCATCTCTATTAAAAATACAAAAAATTAGCCAAGCATGGTGGTGGGCACCTGTAGTCGCAGCTACTCAGGAGGCTGAGGCAGGAGAATGGCGTGAACCCAGGAGGCGGAGCTTGCAGTGAGCCGAAATCGCACCACTGCACTCCAGCCTGGGCGACAGAGCGAGATTCCGTCTCAAACAAACAAACAAAAAAACAGAGTTGTCTATACTCACTGATTCCATTTCCTCACTTCCTATTCTCTCTACATCCTACTCCAAGCTTCTTATCCCATCTCAGCAACAAACAGCTCCCATTTAAGGTCATATCAATAACCTTCATGCTCAGGGGACAGGCTACAATCTCTCCCTAGGAAATCTCATCTAGGCCTACCACTTAAATGATTACCTACAAGCAAATTAGTCATATATTTATATCTCCAGATCTCTTCTCTGAGTTCCAGATCCATATATGCAATATCCAATTGTCTCTTTCTATTTTCCTGTTATATGTTTCAAACACACTTCAAACTTGATATGTTCAAAAAAAAAAAAAAAAAAAAAAAAAAACCCAAATGGCCTTTACACCAAACTTTGTCTTCTTCCAGTGTTCCCTATCTCAGTAAAGAAATACCACCCTCCCTCCAGTTATGTAAACCTGAAACTTTGGAATTATTCCTGTCCTATCTTTCTGCTGTTTCCTAATAATTTTATCTGCTATATAAATCTCACATCTGTCCCATGTCTTCCCATCTACAAAGCCAAAACTGGGGCTGAGCTACCAGTAACTCTGTCTATGGTAATAGCCTCTGGTCTACTGTAACAGCCTCCCAGCTGGTCTACTCTCACTCTTGCCTCCTCAAATCTGTTCTCCTTGCTGAAGTCAGAAAGATCTCTAGGATCTTAGAAAGAAAATTAGGATGTGTTGTTCCAGTGTTTAAAGCTGTTTAGATGGCTCTTATGATAAATACAAAACTCCTTAACACAAACTACAAGGTCTTTGGTAGTTTAGCCTAGCTCCTCTCAGTCTTTTCTGAAACCATGTTTTCTATTCTTCTTCCATCTTACCACACTTCTTTTCAGTCATTCATCCTCACCCCAGGGTCTTTGCACATACTGCTACATATCTGGAACAATTACCACTCCTCTTTTCACTTAGTGAAAGCCACTCTTGTTTCCAATTTCACTTCTCCAAATGAGCACTTTCCAGCCTTAATTGGACAAAGCCCCCATTACATATCTCACAGCACCACACACATCTACTTTACGGTACTTAGCACATTTGAAATTTTACACTTATTGATGTGATTATCTGATTAATATCTGTGTCATTCATGAAGACAGGGATCTAGTATGATCTTGTTGGGCACGAGCACCTGTCTGGCACATAGCAGAAGCCGTATACAATATATATTTGCAGAAAATGAAAGCCTAGATGAAGTATGAACTTACTAAGTTTTATTTATTTATTTATTTATTTATTTATTTATTTATTTATTTGAGATGGAGTCTGTTGCCTAGGCTAGAGTGCAGTGGCGCGATCTTGGCTCACTCCAAGCTCCGCCTCCCAGGTTCATGCCATTCTCCTGCCTCAGCCTCCCGAGTAGCTGGGATTACAGGTGCCTGCCACCATGCCCAGCTAATTTTTTGTATTTTTAGTAGAGACAGGGTTTCACTGTGTTAGCCAGGAT
Source organism: Rhinopithecus roxellana (assembly GCF_007565055.1). NCBI lineage: Eukaryota > Metazoa > Chordata > Mammalia > Primates > Cercopithecidae > Rhinopithecus > Rhinopithecus roxellana. The sequence continues at coordinate 144,969,242 of NC_044551.1, forward strand.
GGTCTCGATCTCCTGTCCCTTGGCCTCCCAAAGTGCTGGGATTACAGGCATGAGCCACCATGTCCAGCCTATGAACTTACTAAGTTTTATTGAATGATATATGACTGTAAGGATAATTGAGTGAATCACTGAAAGAATACTTCTCAGAGCTTATGAGTGAGTTAAGAGAAAAAAAAAACCTCTAAGTTTCTAAAGGCCAGAGGCCCCTTCTCCTTACTCCTCTTCGAATGTAGACAGGCATCTTCCACCCACCAGTGGACATTTTAATTCTGTCAGAAGATGGTGATGATGTGTTCTTGGCAGAGTAAGTATCTTGGAAAAAAAATCTTTTGTTATTAAAAACTTAGAAATTCTGAGTAAAATATAACAAATATCCTTCTAAATGCATAGCTGAGTTCTCAAGAAAGTAAGGAATTTTCCATGGTCAAACACACAGAGGGATCTGAAAAGCAGAACCAAGTCTCTGAACTGAGCTGGCTGTCCTGAGGGGAGGGGAGGCTATCAGTAGCATGGTGTTTGGATCGTGACATCCACATGGTTCAGGAGAAAAAGCCCCAGGGCCTTCATTAAGTGGGAATGGGGAGATGGGAACTGAGACTCCCACATCAACCTGGAACTCTCAAAGGACCACCCCTCTGTAAAAGAATGTAATGGGGAAAAATTTTATCCTGCCTGCAAAAGGAGACTACTAAGAAACTTGTCTGCCTCTGCCTCGGTTGGGTTGTGGGAGAGGGTGGAAACATTCTCCTTGAGAACAGATCATCACAGCCCACCTCCTGCAGGCCAGAGGCTCAGGGTGAACCCCTATTGTGTGGTGTACCCATCTAATGAGAAGGTAAAATAAAAAGTGGCCTAGGCCAGTGATAACCCTGAGGACCCCAACAAAAGCATGTGCAAAACCTCTGCCGAGGAACACACACCTCAGCCTGCACTGGATCACCATGGAGAAAGCCATGAAGAAGAGCTCACAATCCAAAATTACAAAACGCACAAACCGTCCACAGGAGCAAGGATCAGTAGGCACAGGGATCAGGAACCTGATGCTCCCCATCCCACCCCTCCATCACCACCACCAAGAATTTCAGATATGAGAACTATTAGATAGCTCTAATTTAAACATACAGTATATATTCCACATGTGAGATATTAATACAATAGATTCTCCTGGATTATGGAGAATTGGGTTATGCTGCACATGTGAAAGATGTCTAAAGCCCCCCAAATATTTGCGATTTTCTTTTCCAGAAAATGGTACAAGGACTTCTTGGGGGTGGATCTATGATTTTGGGACAGAATGGCTTCCACATGGTTACTGCCACCAATTAGCAGTGTAGTCCATATTTAAATTAAAAAATATTGTCCAAGTAGCTTTCCATTTAGATGGTGGTTTGCAGCAGACACTCCGGCAAGTTGTAGAAAATTGTTCACATAGCTTTAAAGACTGAAAAGTGGTGAGATGGGCATGTCTGATTGGAAGCATGTTAGCATGGACCTCAATGTCTATGTTATAGCAAGAACACACGATCAGCTTCACACATGACAGCACAGTTAAAACAATCACAGCCAATGAGTATACAGCACCCCCTTTTACAAAAAATGATCTATCCAACTGCTGCAGGCATGTCTCTTGGAGAGATGACATCTGGTTTGGGGCATTTCTAAATTGTCCCAAAGGGCATTTGGGACAAATAAGGAATTAAGAACGCCATTTCAGTGATGCATCATTTTTCATTTCATACAAATGGGACACAATCTGTCCAATAGCATCAATGTTATCAATGTGCTTTGCTTTACCCAGTAGATATTTTTCTTTTTCTTTTTCTTTTTTTTTTTTTTTTTCACTCTAGTTGCTCAGGTTGGAGTGCAATGGCACAATCTTGGCTCACTGCAACCTCCATCTCTCAGTTTCAAGTGATTCTCCTGCCTCAGCCTCCCGAGCAGCTGGGATTACAGACATGTGCCACCATGCCCAGCTAATTTTTTTTTTTTTTTTTTTTGAGACGGAGTCTCGCTCTGTCACCCAAGCTGGAGTGCACTGGCCAGATCTCAGCTCACTGCAAGCTCCGCCTCCCGGGTTCATGCCATTCTCCTGCCTCAGCCTCCGGAGTAGCTGGGACTACAGGCGCCCGCCACCTCGCCCGGCTAGTTTTTTGTATTTTTTTGGTAGAGACGGGGTTTCACCGTGTTAGCCAGGATGGTCTCGATCTCCTGACCTTGTGATCCGCCTGCCTCGGCCTCCCAAAGTGCTGGGATTACAGGCTTGAGCCACCGCGCCCGGCCTAATTTTTTTGTAGTTTTAGTAGAGATGGGGTTTCATCAGTTGGTCAGGCTGATCTCGAACTCCCAACCTCAGGTGATCTGCCTGCCTCAGCCTCCCAAAGTGCTGGGATTACAGGTGTGAGCCACTGCGCCCAGCCCCAGTAAATATTTTTCTAAAGAACTGTAGGCAAGATAAAATCATGTAACTGATTTGTATACTACTGTGCACTTGGATTACAACCGGATTTCTACTCTTTGGTTGCTGTAAGATTTATTGCCGCTTTGTGCCAGGTGCTTTGCTAGGAGCTTTACAAGTGGTCTATAACTTAACCCTCACAACCAAGGACAATACTAACAATTGCCATTCATCACATGCCTGCCAAGTGCTAAGTATAGTATCATAAGTAATGTGGCTTCTTCAACATAACAGCAACTGCATAGGTTAAACGTTGTTACCCCAATTTGCAAGCAAAGAAACAAAAACCAAAGAGGCTAAGAAACTTGGCAAAGGTCACAGAACTAAGAAGTGTGAGAACCAGGATTTGAGCCCAGGCCTGCCCATTTCTAAAGCTAGAGTGCTCTTAATTATACCCTAGTGCCAGGATCCAAAGTGTAAGCCTTAAGTTTCTCTTGCAAGTCAGTAAACCAACACTTAAAGGGACAAGAGAAGATGCTATTCGGATATTTGGAGAAAGAAAATGCTTTCCTTTTAATTCTATCTCTCTTCTAAATTTTCAAGTGTGAGAGCATGACACCACTATTAAATAGAGAGATATGTTCATATTGTCATGGATTTTAAGGCAAAACCTTTACTTATCTAATGGGATTTTGAGATTTCCTCAAAATGTGGTCTTTTCCCAAACTCATCACATTTCTTACGTGACACTTATGTGGACCAGAGCTTTTCTTAGTGTGGACTGCAGTAAAAAAGTTTGAAAGTGATTGATATAGACAATCTGATTACTAGCACTATGTTTAGAGAATCTGCATTAATTTCCCTGAAATCCTGGGTAACCAAGTTTGTGCTTTGCTATGAAACATGGTGAGGAAAAAGCAGAAGATGCTTCTCCTCCTGTCACTGTGTTGCTTTGCTCTGTCACCAAACACTCTCTTCATTCTCTCCCTGATCCTCCAGCCTCTCCGCCTCTGCCTGATTCCTTGGTTCCTCTTTTCTAGGGTTGTCCCCATTCCGTTCTCACTCTCTTGGGGACATGCCCTATCTCGTGGTTTTTCTATGCCTTCCAACCTGACACCTCCAGTTCCAACAGTACCCCAAACTCCTCATTTCAAACTTCCTATTAGACATGTCCATATTAACGACACATTCTCCTCTCCTAAGAAACATATCTAAAAACCAAGTGTATGCGTCTTTCCTTCCAACTGCTTCCCAATCTAACTTTCCCATTGACTTCATGGGATAGTCATGGTTTCAACCTCTCCGGTGGGACACTTTACTCTTCTTTGTCCCTCCTTGGTTTTTCTCATTTAGTCAATAAATTCTGTGAACTTTTGGTAGCACTAGTTAGATTTATCCCTTCTTTTCCGTTCTCCTGCCGCCATGCTGTGTGCTGCACATACGGGTTGCAGCTATTGTCTCTGAGATATTCTTCCTTTCTTCATTCTCTCTGTTCTTATATTCTCTTTCTGTCCACAATTCAATTATTCAATCAGTATCTATAAAGCACCTACTACATTCCAGATACTGTGTAGGTACTGAGTGAACAAAGGAAGATGCTCCCTGCTCTCGTGAAGTTTGCTCTATAAAGCGGGAGGAGATGGCCTGCAAACAAGTAAGACACCAAATTTACAAAACTCAAAACCCTGGAAATGAGTAAGGTGCCTATGTCTTCCAGAATAATCCTCCCAAATACCCCTTTGTTACTCTTCCAGCTCAAGTACTTCTCATGTCTCCCTATTGCCCACAGAACCAATCTAGAACATTAGACATGATGAGATTAAGTAACTTGTTCAAGGTTACACATCTACTAAACTGAAAATAACCGGTCAATGCAGACAAGCAGATTTTCCATACATACATCATGGTAACAGTGTTCACTGAGTCTATGAATTGACAAACTGTTTCTGGAGAGATGATTTAGGATAATAGTTATGATTATGGAAGCTCAGCTTTAGTCTGGATAAGGCAGGACATTTGGTGTAGTAATTTGTTGGTATATTCAACTGCTTCTAACCTACTTCCATCTTTATTTGTTTATTTTTTTGAGACAGAATGTCACTCTGTCACCTAGGTTGGAGTGCAGTGGCGTGATCTTGGCTCACTGCAACTTCTGCCCCCTGGGTTCAAGTAATTTTTCTGCCTTCTTAGCCTCCCAAGTAGCTTGGATTACAGGCGCCCACCATCACACCTGCCTCATTTTTTGTATTTTTAGTAGAGACGGGGTTTCACCATGTTGGCCAGGCTGGTCGCAAACTCCTGACCTCAGGTGATCCACCTGCCTTGGCCTCCCAAAGTGCTGGGATTACAGGCGTGAGCCACCACACTCAGCCTAACTGCTTCCATCTTAATGGAGTACCAGTTGGCAATCTTTTGTTTTCAAGGCACAGAAAATCCAACTCAAACTGGCTTGGAGTAAAAAGGGAATTGCTATTTCACATATCTGGAGACAGCGATAGTTCTAGATTCAGATCTCATTTGATTCAGAAGCACATGATGTCATTTCTGTCTCACTGCCAAGCAGAAAAGACGGGTAAGGCCTTGCTAGTCTTATAATCTCACCACACATCATCCAGAGGATGACAGGGCATTCTCTCTGGAAACTTCCACTGAAGATACAGGAAGTTTCTAGCCTAGGGCCCCCAAACAAATCCTTGCATTTTGTTGACATAAACTGCATCATAGGCCTTCTATGAACTCATCATTTGACAATGGTAGGGTTAAGGGGTGGTAAGTTCCCACTCAAAGCACATGGCCAGAATGTGAAGGGGCAGTTTCTTAAGGGTGTTATTGGCAAGATGCTAACAAGGCGATGAACAAATATGCCTCAGAGTTGATTTGTTTGTCTGTTTTTGCCTTTCTATAAGTGTGTTCTTATCTTTCAGTTTTTAAATTTGTCTCCTTACTCAGGTTAACCTGAGATTTTCTCTAAGTGCAATTAACTGTAACAATAAAAAAAAAAAAAATCCTTGTAGACTGAGGGAAAGAAGCTCAGCAGATCTATCATTATTTGTGATGAACAATACACGAAGAATGGTAAAATCAGTATCTTTGCTTTCATCTGTCAAGGAAATCAGTAATTAAAACTGTCAACTAAATTGTTCTCATAGTTTTTTTTAAACACATGTGTTGTTTAGATTCTTAAAGGAATGATTATATATTGTATTTAAAATGAAACTTAATGAGAACCTTTGTGTATTATTTTAATCCTCATAAATCCATAAAAACATATTCCTTGTTTTTACAGATGAGGAAACTGAGCCTCATAGAAGTCCAACATCCACCTAAGGTCACAGATGGCAAAAAAAAGCCAGGATTTATGACCAGGTAAGACTAAAATGCAGTCTCCTCCCACGGACACACACCGCCTGTGTGCCAACTCATGAGGAGCAGCAAGTCGTTCCTGGTGATTCTGTGTAATTATCAGCCCTCCCATCGCTGCTGTCATCAGCTTTTATGCTGCTATAGAAATGCAACAAGAACATACTGCCAGGAGAAAGGGGGAAGGTGACTTCTGCCAAAGGAGAATGGAGACGGGGGTCAGTGTGAGGTGAAGCCATAGGGTGAGCCAGTTTAAAGACTTCCAGAAATTGTCTGGGGCAAGAAGGAAAGAGGTTAGAAACGGAAAGGTGACAACATGTTTGTGGGAGACAATAACATGAACCAGTTGCAAAATTAAAATAGAGTGCTCTGAAAATTCAAGAAATATAATACTCCAGGTCAGTTTCTTGACAGCAAAATCCAAATTACTCAGAAAGGCCTTTGAAAATACAGCAAATGCTCTAGAAATGGTTAATATACAGAACACACACAAAAGGAACACACTTTGAATTTTCTGATAATTTTCTGCTCAACTTTGTGACCAACTATCTAAAAAGTGAAGGGAGGGAGATTTTGTGTGCTTTAGTTTGAATTCCTTGAGGGGGCATTAGTCACCTCCTGTGGATAAGATGTGGCACTCCAGCCTGATGTGAAACAATAGTCACCCCCTTGGCATTAAGCAAACTTTCCCCACAAACCAAAATAATAATGAGTTTTAAACCCTTCTGCATTTCTTTCTACAAAATCCTACCTACACATCTAGAAATGCTTTTCCATGGGAATGGGATTAGGAGTGAGTGGTAGCTTCTTATCAGGGAGGGTACATTTACAGCGTGTTCAGTTGTGAATAAGCATGCACCTGCATATGCAAGGAGAGGGGGGTGGCCACCGAAGCAGTGGAGATATTCTGAAGATGCCAAATTAGAGAATTTTAGAGATGGTTAGGAAGGGAGGATGAAAATGGGCCATTTTCTTCTCAATTTTTCATATATAATAATTTATACAAAGAGGTTTTAATGTCTAAACACAGTAGGCTTTACCATTACAACATGAATGGGAGGAAGGGTGGGAGGAAGGGCGGAAACCGGGAAGCACAAAGCTGCCCCAGCTTGGTCAGACAAAATGTTCACCAACCATTTGTGTGCCAATCAATGGGTAGGAGTTTTCTTTTGTGGACAAGGAAAATAATTGGTTGCTCATAGGAATCTATGTTCTACTGGGAGGAGGCAGACATAATAAATAATAAATCATACAAGTGATATTATTATCTATAGGCAAATAAATAAGGTAAATTCCAATATTGAACAGAAGAAGAGCAACTAGGCCCATGTGAAAGAAAGTGCACATTGGCTAGCTCGGGCTGTGGAAGGCCTTTCTAAGGAGAAACACAGGAGTCGGGACATGAATGAAGAGAAGGAGAGAGTCATGTGGAGATTTGGAGGAAGAGTGTTTCGAGCAGAAGGAGCAGTGATTGAAAAGGCTGGGACAGCTCTGCTTGATGGAGGGATGGGAAGCAGCCCAGTATGGCTGCAGCCCAGGAATCATGGGGACAGGAAAAGGGAGGTAAAGTCAGAGAGTAGGCAAAATCACCAAGCTTCTTTTAAGTCAGTTTAAATAGCAGAATTTTATTCTCTGGTATTGGGAAGCCATTAGAGGGTTTTGCCCAAGGGAATCATATTGTCTGATTTACATTTTGGAAAGGTTACTCTGGCTGCCATGTGCAGTGTGGACTGAGGGGGCAAAGTAGAATGAGGAGAGGCCAAGAGTGAGGTAGTGATGCAGGTGATGCACATGGTGCAGGCAAAGCAGGTGGTACAGGTGGTACAGGTGATGCAGGTGGTGCAGGTGATGCAGGTGGTGCAGGTGATGCAAGTGGTGTGGGTGATAACAGTGGTGCAGGGAGTGCAGGTGATGCAAGTGATGCAGGTGGTGCAGGTGGTACAGGTGATGCAGGTGGTGCAGGTGATGCGGGTGGTGTGGGTGATAACAGTGGTGCCAGTGGTGCAGGGAGTGCAGGTGATGCAAGTGATGCAGTTGATGCATGTGATGCAGGTGGTGTGGGTGATGCAGGTGGTGCAGGTGATGCAGGTGGTGCAGGTTTGGACAAAGGCTGTGGCTGCAGATGGTAAGAATCGTTGGTGCTGGCGGGGCTAAGATGTGCTGATCAATCAGATCTGAAGGTCTATACTGAATTGAATAGTATTCTCCCCAAATCCATGTCCATACAGAACCTGTGAAGGTTACTTTATTTGGAAATAGGGTCTTTGCAGATGTGACCAAGTTAAGATGTCAAAATGGATTATGGTGAGTCCTAAATCCAATGACTGGTGTCATTATTAGAGGGAAATTTGGACACAGACACACTCAGAGGGAAGAAGGCCATGTGATGAAAGAGGCAGATATTGGGAGTCCTGATGCCACCAGCTGGGGAGCCCCAAGGATTACCAGCAAACACCAGAAGTTAGGAGGAGGCAAGGCAGGATTCTCCCCCAGAGCCTCCAGAAAGTATGGCCCTGATGACACCTTGATTTTGGACTTCTGGCCTCCAGAACAGTGAGAAAATAAATTGTTGTATTTTTAGCCACCCAGATTTAGGTAACTTGTTATGGAAGTCCTAAAAAATGAATTCGAGGTCTAAGGGAAAGAGGAATCAGGAATGGCTCCACTGTTCGGGGCCTGTGCAGCTGGGTAGATGATGATGCCACTTCCTGAGATGGGGCAAGGGCAGGTTTGAGGGGGAAAATCAAGAGTTTGATTTTAGACATAGTTAAGTGTGAGATGCCTCAGACATCTAATGATCACACTGGAAATGCAAATTGAGAGTATCAGCATTTAAACAGTACTTAAAAATCAGAAGCCTGGATGGGCTCACTTAGGTACAGAGTGTAGATGAGGAAAAGGTCAGATGAAGCCCGTGGCCCCACAACCTGGAGACATTTGGTCAAAGAGCCAGCAAAGCAGACCAAAAGAAGGAGGAGAGCAAGTCCTGGGAACCCAGCACGTAAGTCTCATGGAACCCAAGAGGACAGGAAGTGTTTCAACAAGGAGGGAGTGATCATTGTGTCAAATGCCGCTGAGAGGTTGAGTAAGACAAGGGGATTGGATTTGACTATCAAGTTATCAGTTTGTCAGTGACCTGGGTCAGTCATTCCAAGAGTGGTGGAGTAAAAGTCAAAATTGAGGGGAAAAAGAAGGTGATGAAGTGGAGATATTAAGTTTGGCCAATTTTTTCAACATATTGTGCTTTGAAAAGAAGCAGAGGAAGGGAGCCGTAGCTGGTGAAATGGGTAATATTAAGACATTGGTGCTGGGCACAGTGGCTCACACCTGTAATCCCAGCACTTTGGGAGGCCGAGGCGGGTGGATCACCTGAGGTCAGGAGTTCGAGACCAGCCTGACCAATATGGTGAAAACCTGTCTCTACTAAAAACATAAAAATTATCTGGACATGGTGGTGTGCACCTGTAGCTCCAGCTACTTGGGAGGCTGAGACCAGAGAATTGCTTGAACTCAGGAGGAGGAGGTTGCAGTGAGCCAAGGTTACGCCACTGCACTCCAGCTTGGGCGACAGAGCTAGACTCTGTCAAAAGGAAGGAAGGAAGGAAGGAAGGAAGGAAGGAAGGAAGGAAGGAAGGAAGGAAGGAAGGAAGGGAAGGGGAAGGGGAAGGGGAAGGGGAAGGGGAAGGGGAAGGGAAGGGGAAGGGGAGGGAGGGAGGGGAAGGGAAGGGAAGGGAGGAAGGGAGGAAGGGAGGAAGGGAGGAAGGGAGGAAGGGAGGAAGGGAGGAAGGAAGGAAGGAAGGAAGGAAGGAAGGGGGAGGGAGGGAGGGAAGAAAGAAAAGAAAACAAAGAAAGAAAGAAAGAAAAAGAAAGAAGAGAAAGAAAGAAAGAAACTGAAATGCTGTAGGAATGATTGATAAAGGGGGAAATTGATGTCAGGAGAGAAAAGGGTAACTGCAGGAGAACAGTTCTTAAGGAGGTGAAAAGGGGTGGGATGGGGCAAAGCGGAGGGGTTGGTCCAAGAGCAGTGTGGGGATGATTACTCCACAGCCGCAGGGAGAGGGCAGAGGCTGAGACCAAGTGCAGTGTGCTGGCGAAATCAGTGGAGGGAAGAGGTCATCCTTGACCATTTGTATCTGCTTTTGCTGGGAAATATGAGACAAGATCATCAGCCAAGCCTGCAAGGGGATGTGGAGAACTGAGAAGAGAAGAAGGCGGTAAAGGGTAAAAGGCAGTATAGGAACATGACTTTACTAGAATTGTCTGGCAGTGCAGAATATCCATTTAAGATCTGAAGTCTTCCAGTGAGTCCCAGCAGCAGCACCCTAAGAGTCTCTCCAGAGAATGGTTCCGCTGTGTCTGGGAACCCCGTCAATGTTCAGTCATGCTCTTGGTTGCTCCTACTCCCCACCTTTGATCCTTCCATCAGAACTTGCCAGGGGAGGTATCTGCTTTTCCTCATGTGCCCTGGACGCAGCCACAGAGAGGAGAGGCCGAGGGGTAACAGTGACAGCATCCCTGCCTGCAGCTGCTCATGGGGGCTTCCATTTTCAATTCTGTGCCCCGCTTTGGAACTTACAGAAAGCCCAGTGAGAACACCACTATCATTGAGTGTGCACTGATGTGTGCAGTGAAACCCCTGCAGTTAAGGATTTCAGACAGATTCTAACCAACTTGCTGTAGAATTCTACTCAAATGGATTAGTTTAACAACAACTGACTGATTGATGATTCCAAATTTTAAGAATCTCTTGGTTTTGCAGTTTCTCTTGTTTGTGTCCCTACTGGTGATGCTTTTCTGCTCTGCCCCCTCATCCAAGGCTGCTGTGGGGCAGAAACAACACCTACGTCTTGGTTGGCCTTGAGTCCTCAGGACTCACCCAAAACAGGCCTTGGATAAATTGGCTGCTGTATGTATGTATTAAAGTGAGTTCTTCTAACTGCCTAAGTAGGAATTTCTGCTGGGAAGACCAGACTTGGACAGGCCAGGTCCTTTATGCTGACAGCCTTGCATCCATCACTCTGTCTACGGAGGGCCATGTAATATCACTCACAATGGTGCTAACAGCTCAGTGTGGTGATGCTTTAGCTCCATACTGCCAGGATCATCCCATCTCTTCACTCTGGGAAGACCTTGCCACCTATGACTTAAAGGCTGAAGTCATTTCACGAGGGGGATCAGGGGACACCCTAATTTCCCTTCTTTTAAAACCTCTCTGCAGTTTCGTCCTCATTCTTTTCCTTTACCCCTGGGGAGAGCTAAAGATGTGCTGGGAAGAACATCTCAGAAGGGATTGGGAATTTTTAAATCGGCTTGGCTCAATGAGGGCCTTAGAAAAGTCCCATCATCTCGGGTTCTCAGTGACCTTTTTGGTCACACAAGGAGCTTATCTGGATGCCTCTAAGGTCCCTTCCTTAGTGTCTCCTTGGACGCAGCTCAGGTTGCCCACCATGCATCTGATGCCATCCTTTCCCTGACCTCAATTACCAGTCCCTCATCCCTCCCCCATCCTTCCCCTTCGGTATCCATAAATCCCTCCCATCTGCATACAGAGACCTCTCCTCAACACCGCCACTCCCTCACATGTGACAGTAGAGGCTGTGTCTGTCTTGCTTACCTTAGGTATCCTTAGAGTACCTGTAAGCAGACAAGGGCTTTTGGCAGGAGCAGTAAAGTTCACTGCTAGGCTCTGTGGCTCATACCTGTAATCCCAGCACTTTGGGAGGCTGACGTGGGTGGATATCCTGAGGTCTGGAGTTCGAGACCAGCCTGACCAACATGGTGAAACCCTGTCTCTACTAAAAATACAAAAATTAGCCAGGTGTGGTGGCCTGTACCTGTAAATCCCAGCTACTTGGGAGGCTGAGGCAGGAGAATTGCTTGAACCTGGGAGGCAGAGGTTGCAGTGAGCTAAAATGGCACCACTGCATTCCAGCCTGGGTGACAGAGCAAGACTCCATCTCAAAAAATAAAGACATAAAATAAAAGAAGAAAAGAAAAAAAGAAGTAAAGTATCACTTTACTTTTTTCCCCAGTAATCCACTGGTGCTTTGGTCCTGGGTGTTTCTTAGTAAAGTCAGGTAAGATCAATTCCATGTCCATGGGTTCACATAAGGCCCCCTGAATGGAAACAGACCACAATCCCATCTCGTCTCTTTGAGGTTCAGTGATGCTGAGATATATCAGGTGGACCTATGTGGCACAGAACCAGGTGAGACGGTAGGAAAGGATGATGTGGCCTCCTGAGAGTCAAGTCACCAGAAGCAAAGAGGAGTCTGGCCTGGTGCACTGGAAGAAGTCCCAGGGCTTAGAGAAGGTGTAAATAATATGGTCTGGATGAGTTCGCCCCAGGCTAGTTAGCAGAGATCTACACCGGCCCCAGAAGTGGCCATGAAGAGAGTGGGCGTCACAGAAACACCTCTGGAGATTGGTCAAAGCTTTGGCACAAGCAGCAGAGGCACACAGGACCAGCAGGTGGGGCTGTTGACATAGTTAGCACAGGACATCTGGTCTAGAGCAGCATCACCAGGCAAGGTCAGGCGGGTAATGTCAGGTGAAAACAGTGCTGGAAATTCTTGGAAATATTCCCAAGGAATTCTTTGAAAGATGGATTTTCCTGTGATGATCCATACTGATTGCAAGGTGAGAGAAGCAGCTATTAAATTATTAGAATTCAAGAACTGAAAAGAATCAGGCCTCGCCTTGGGGTCTAATACTGGAGGCCTGGAACATTGGGTTACATTTATACCTCCCTGCATGGAAAAGGGTCCCTACATGTGGTAGGGACTCAGTCTAACTGTTCGATTCTTTCTATTTTTTTAAATCAAAGATTTTTTATTCACTTTATCATTTGTGGATAAATATACCAACACAGACTGGTTCCATTTATGGGAAGACCTTGGTATTTCCTGAGTCAGGAGCTTCCTGAACCTCCCTGCTTTGGAATTTACCACACTTCTCCTCCCATCTCCTCCTCTCCAGGGTCCGTAACCACAAGACTTGAGGTATTGTAAAGTACTTTCAGTTCAGCAACTGAGGACTCAGAAGAGAGGCCTGTACACAGTTGTGAAACCTTAAGTCCCGGGAAAACGCCCACCGTTCAAGAGCAAGGTCGCACTGGGTCCCACCCGTGGGGAACCCTCCATGCTGGCAGGCTGCGGATTGGCTCCACCTGTCTTCCATGTCTCTGCAAAGTATTAACAAAGTCTATTTCTATCGTTTTAATGGAAAATGGCCACTCAATGCTCAATGTTGAAAACTTTCAATATAGATTACTGAAAACTCTTAAAACATATTTGAGAGCCTCCAGGTTCCTCTTCTGCCCTGCCTAGATGCCTTCCCCTCATCTACAGAGGACTCTAATTCCTACAGAGGAATTTCATCATTCCTCCCTCTAGAATCCATACTTCGCTGATCAGGCCAATATTTACTAGTTGGAATGCAACTGCCAGAAGGCAACAGAAACTCCCCAAGAGTTCCACCCCCTAAATCTGTGTTGCCATTGCTATTCATTCGACAAAGTCCTTTTTTAAAACCACAAATTCTGAAAGTATTTTCTATGTAACTTCCCAAGAAATGATTTAACAGTCTAGAAATGATTCAACAGTCTACCAGATACTTGTAAAAAAATATTTTCTGCCAAATCAAGTCAAAATATTTGGTTAATATAAATATGAATTAATGAACCATATTCATTCTTAAACTTCATGAGGGTTATTATTTTTTTTTTCATCAAACGTGGCCCAATTTTAAGGCCAGAGACCTTCATAACCACAATGAATGTGTCATTTTGGTTAGAAAAACAACTTTCCAAAAGTAAACTAACCCCTTGGACTTGAGGTCCTATGGAAAGACTGTAAAATATACTAAACCCATGGAGTGAATGTGCAGGTTGCTGAGAAAATGCCCAGTCTTGAAGAAATGAAGATGGCCTTTGTGCTCTTCTCTCAAATTCAAGCCAGCTCTGTCTTACTCTTCAGAGGTAGGAGACCTCTGGGTTAAAAGGCCTAGAAAATACACTACATTGAAAGCATCATTTTTAGAGTTCAAACATTATTGTTATTATTATTATTTTATAGCTAACATCATTCAGTGTTTACTTATGCCAGGGACTAAGCTCATTTAAGCTTCACAAGTCTGCAAGTCAGAATTATCCCCATTTTACAGAAAATAGTAACAATACAATGCTAACATTTATATAGTGTTTATTATATGCCGGGAACTATTCTAAGCAATTTACACATCTTAGCACATTTAACACCCACACTAACCTCATGAAGTAGGAGAAGTTTTGCACAGTACCACCAGGTTCCATTCACATCACTGATGATGTGACCACAGCAGTCATGGTTTCTAATTTCTCCACCTTCTAAGGGTTCTTGAATGAGTAAATGCCTCCCGGTGCAGTGGCCAGTCTAGCTCCCTGATTATACAGCATCTCATGCTGGGACACACACCACATCTGTACTTCTCCCAGGTCAGAAAAATAAAGGACCACTTATTCTAAGCACAGAACTTGATGCACACTCATACGTACACAAACTTGGATCTCACAAGAACCCTCTAATTGCATGTTTCTTCTGTAGCTAGATCACATGTTGCACAAAAACTGCTTTGCCTGAAGATATTCTAAAGTAGTGAGTTTGGGGGGTCTGCAGAGCTGCATTTAAATTTGTGAGAGCACCTATGTACCTGTTTGGCTATTTCACTTACGCACATTTCCCCAATATAAGTATACCTGTATTTGAATTAAGATGGTTGAAAACGGATGTTCTTTCATAAGCAGAACTGAAGACAGGTAAAGGGCTAAGACAGAGAAGTGTTCCTGCTGTACTTTGGGGCTTGAGGGCTCACAAGCTAGAAATCGCACTTCCTAGGTTCTCCTGCAACTCAGGTTCTAAGTGCAAATAGAGTATCAAGGCCCAGAAGATGGAAGTGAGGTGGAGGCTATTTTCCGCTGCTGCAGCTGTCTCAGCTGGCAGGTGGTTACAGAGGCTAGGACTCTCCTGCAATAGGGTGGCAGCCTCCAGGTGTGGAGTCACAGAGGCAGCCTCCGCAGAGGCAGCCTCCCATAGGGGCGGCAGCAGCTTTCTGATCACTGACTGCAGCTAATTTGATGTCTTCTTGAGGCCAGCAATTCTAGCAGAGATGGCCTGCTTTCCCAGTGCCTCCCACCACAGAGACAGCAGCTCCCTTGATGGGCCAATTGTACATGGTGTCCCAGAAGTGATTCCTAGACGCCCAGCCTGGAGCCTACTCCTCCAGCCCTTCCTTCTTATATACTCAATTTCCTGTAACAAATCTCTTCCCATGGAAATTAGCTCATTTGTTCCCCCAGACCAAACTTTAATGGATAATATACAGCACGTGACAAACACCCAATGCCCAGGAATCAGCCTGCAATGCTCAATATTTGCACTTAGAAACCAGGAGCTGCCTTTTTCCTGTCAGATGTCAGAGGCAAACAAGGGAGTCAGTGCCCTGGCAAGTCTTGGCATTCAATTAAAACAGCACATTCCGGCCAGGCGTAGAGACTCACGCCTATAATCCTGGCACTTTGGGAGGCCAAGGCGGGTAGATCATGAGGTCAAAAGTTCCAGACCAGCCTGACCAAAATGATGAAACCCGTCTCTACTAAAATATACAAAAATTAACTGGGCGTGGTGGCATGTGCCTGTAGTCCCAGCTACTCAGGAGGCTGAGGCAGGAGAATCATTTGAACCTGTGAGGAGGAGGTTGCAGTGAGCCAAGATTACACCATTGCACTCCAGCCTGGACAACAGAGTGAGACTCCATCTCAAAAAAAAAAAAAAAAAAAAAAAAAAACAAAAAAAAACCACAGCTCATTCCACATTTAGAGGTACCAGCCCCAGAAGGCTGAAGCCTGCCTTCTAACTGATCTGTGTAATTTCTACTTAAATACACATACTTCTCACAATCAACTTCTCACCACTGTCCTGCGTGTCCCCCACCACTCCCAAAAAGGAAAAGAAAAAGAAATTCCAGCAGTGCAAAGGAGGATTTGTGCAGAAGCTTCTCTCTCAACTGTGCGTACCATCCTCAGCAAATCAGGCACTTTTGAGCTCATCTTTTGTGTGTGCTGAACCCCTATTAACTGAGCCCATATTTAGAAAACAGTTAGGCTATAAGTTTTTAAAAGCCTGCCTCAGTCTATGCTTGCGTGGCAGAATCTAACCTTCCCTTTAAATGAGAACCAATTACTGCAAGGGATCATTCTTTTGTAGCTTCAGAAAAAAAAGGGTCTGACTGGCAAAATAAAAGAATTTAAATAGAAGATGATAATGCATACAGGACAAAGGCTGGCAATGAGTTCCTTGGGGCCAACTATGTTTATAGTAATAATATCTTCATTATGAGGATTTTAACAAGGCATCAAATCATGTGCACACTAAAGTTCATATATGGGAATCTCTGTATACAAGGTGGAAAGAGGCTACACTAGGAACAAACAATATTTATATATTGTCTAAGAGATCCTCTGCAGCTATAGAATGCCTAGTAATATCAGCAAACTATACAAACTCTATGACAGGCAGATAGCATGCTCTCCTGAGGGATACATCATTGCCTCTTGCTCCTGAAGATTCCAAGAACTGGAGAGCAAGGATTTAACAGCATCTCAATCATACAGTGAGGTCATTCATTGCAGCTTATTCTCCATCATCAGCCCAGATGATGAAAAAGGCTATTTTCTTTCAAGGTCATACCTCAGAAATGCTCTCTAATGAGTGAAATGAAACCGAATCAGCAGACCATTGCACCAGCTGTCAGGAGGCCTTCTCTGTCAGTATGAACAACTCTGTCACCAGCAAGATAATTTTCAGCTCTATGAGAACTTGCCTATGTATCAAAAATGCCTAGAGCTTTATGCTTTACTAACTTACTGTCTTGCTAAGGTGCAATGACCCCAGGCGGGAATTCAAATAGAGTCCTTGACTCATCTGAGGCTCAGACCCTATGGTGTGAATGCAGTGATCACAGTGACAGTCTCACACATAAATGATCTTCTTAGGACAACATAATCCTCAGAAAGCATGGACAATTCCTTCAGCATCAGATAAGTTAACCTACCTACTCTAGTATAGGTTGGATATGATTAGAACTTTTATGGAAGCCAGGAAGAAAACGCTCACAGTTAAAAGCTCCTTTCTTACCTACCTTCAAAACCACAGTCCCTGATATTTGATTCCAGATACTGCAGCATTGAGGACGTTACGAAGCTTGCTTACGAGTTTGTTGTTGCTGTTGTTTTTTAGGGACAGGGTCTTGTTCTGTCACCCAGGCTGGAGTGCAGGAATGTGATCATAGCTCACTGGAGCCTCAACCACCTGGCCTCAAGCCATCTTCCCATCTCAGCCTCCCAAGTAGATGGGACTACAGGCACATGCCACTATACCTGGTTGATTTATTATTATTATTATTATTATTATTTTGAGACGGAGTCTCGCTCTGTCGCCCAGGCTAGAGTGCAGTGGTGCAGTGGTGCGATCTCAGCTCACTGCAACCTCCGCCTCCCGGGTTCAAGCGATTCCCCTGCCTCAGCCTCCTGAGAAGCTGGGATTACAGGTGCCTACCACCACGCCGAGTTAATTTTTTGTATTTTTAGTAGAGACAGGGTTTCACCGTATTAGCCAGGATGTCTTGATCTCCTGATAGCGTGATCTGTCTGCCTTGGCTGTTATTATTTATTTTGAGACAGTCTCGCTCTGTCACCCAGGCTGGAGTGCAGTGGTGCAATCCTGGCTCACTGCAACCTCCATTCTCCAGGGTTCAAGCGATTCTCCTGTCTCACTCTCTGGAGTAGCTGGGATTACAGGCGTGCGCCACCATGTCCAGCTAAGGTTTTGTAGTTTTAGTAGAGACAGGGTTTCACCATGTTGGCCAGGCTGGTCTCAAACTCCTGACCTCAGGTGATCTGCCCACCTTGGCCTCCCAAAGTGCTGGGATTACAGGTGTGAGCCACTGCGCCCGGCCTATTTTTTATTTTATAGGGACGAAGTCCTGCTATGTTGACCAGGCTGGTGTTGAACTCCTGACCTCAGGCAATCTTCCCACCTTGGCCTTGCAAAGTGCTGGGATTACAGATGTGAACCACTATACCCGACCTCCTTCAGAGTTCTAACTAGGATTTTCCTTATAAGAAGATCCCGGGAGAGGGTTCAGAAAGAGTTCACCTAACACATATCAACTTTTGCTCTGAAGAGAATTCAAAGTTCCAAGGCTGCTATAAAACTCTCTAGGCACTGCTGTTAGCTTAGACACTAGTCACTAATAAAACAGGTCTTTCACTGAAGACAAAATGAGAATAATAATATAAGCAGAAAATGGCTAAGCCAGTAAAACAACAGAAATAAGAATAAATGAAAGTATGTGTTCTTTTTTAACAGGTTTATGGAGGTGTAATTTACATGCCACGAAATTCACCCATTATAAGCACATAGTTCACTGATATTTAGTAAATTTATAGTTTTGCAATCATAACCACAATTCAATTACAGAACATTTCTATCACTCCCAAAATATCCCTAGTGCCAATCTGCAGTCAATCCCTGTTTCCACTCCCAAACCAGGCAATCACTAATCAGTTTTCAGTCTTTATAGATTTACTCTTTCTGGATATTTAATGTAAAGGAATCATAGAGTATGGGGTCTTTTGCATCCAGATTCTTTCATTGAACACCGGAGTCAGCAAACTACCTGCTGCCTGTTTTGTAAATAAGGTTTTACCGGAACACAGCCACACCTAAGGCATTCATATACTGTCTATTGCTGCTTTAGCACTACAAAGGCAGAGTTGGGAAGTTACAACAGACACCATCTTGTCCACAAATCTGAAACATTTACTACCTGACCCTTTAAAAACACATTTGCCAACCTCTAACTTAGCATATTTTTGCATTTCATCCATGTTGTAGCATGTCTCAGTCATTCATTCCTTTTTATTGCAGAACATTTTGAAATATATCACATTTAATATACAGCATGATTATTTATATATTAATATATCACATTTATATTCATGTGTATTAATATATCACATTTGACTATCCATTCATTTGCTAATGGACATGTGGATTGTTTCTAATTTGGGGCCATTATGAATAATGGAGCTATAAACATTCACGTATAAGTTTTTGTATGAACATATGGGTTCATTTCTCATGGCAGACACCTAGTACCCAGGAATGAAATTGCTGGATTCTACGGTAAGCTTATGTTGAACCTAATAAGAAACTGGCAAACTGTTTTCCAAGTGGCTGTACCATTTTACGTCCCCACTAGTAATGTATGAGGGTTCCTGTTTCTCCACATTCTCACTGCCTCTTGTTACCATCTGTCAATTTTATTGTGCTATTCTAACAGGAATATCATGTGGTTTTAATTTGTATTTCTTCTAATGACTAATGATGTTAACATCTTTTCATGTTTTATTTGTCTTCTTTGATGAGCTGTCTATTCAAATCTTCCACCCATTTTTTCTTTTCTTTTCTCAGGTTATCTTATTATTGAGGTGTAAAACCTCATTATATATTTCGTATAGAATTCCTTATCAGATGTGTGATTTGCAGATATTTTCTCCCATTTCTCTATGGGTTGTCTGTTCACTTTCTCAATGGTGTCCTTTGATACTCAAAAGTTTCCAATTTTGATGAAGCCCAGTGTATCAAATTTTAAAATTTATAGATCTTGGTTTTGGTGTTGTACGTAAAAAATTTTTGCCCAACCCAATCCACTAACAATTTCTACTGTGTTTCTTATCGAAGTTTCATAATTTTAGCTCTTAACATTTAGGATTAATCTTTTTGCTTGTAGCTGTCCAATTTCCTTAACACCATTGTCCCTATTGAATTGCATTGATACCTTTACAGAAAATCAACAATTTTAAATGTAAGAACTTATTCCTAGAATCCTGGAATTCAGTTCCATTGATCTATATGACTATCTTTTTGCTAATACTGTACTATCTTGCTAACTGTAGTCCTATAGTAAGTTTTAAGGCAGGAAGTATAAGTCCTCCAACATAGTTCTTATTTTTTCAAGATGGCTTGGCTATTGTGAGTCCTTTGTATTTCCACAGAAGTGTTAGCATCCTACCAAAAGCAAAGCTTGCTGAGGTTTCCAATATTTGTATTTAAAGCTATACTTTTTCTTTAAGGATCAGCTTGTCTATTTCTGTAAATGAGCCTGATATGGTTTGGCTGTGTCCCCACCCAAATCTCATCTTGAATTGTAATCCCCATAAACCCTATCGGAAGGGACCTGGTAGGAGGTAAGTGAATCACAGGGGTGGTTTCACCCATGCTCTTC
The DNA here is from genome assembly GCF_007565055.1 of Rhinopithecus roxellana. Classification (NCBI taxonomy): domain Eukaryota; kingdom Metazoa; phylum Chordata; class Mammalia; order Primates; family Cercopithecidae; genus Rhinopithecus; species Rhinopithecus roxellana. The sequence continues at coordinate 144,989,322 of NC_044551.1, forward strand.
TCGTGATAGTGAGTGAGTTCTCATGAGATCTGATGGTTTTATAAGTGTCTGGCATTTCCCCTGCTGGCACTCATTCTCTCTCCTGCCGCCCTGTGAACAAGTGCCTTCTGCCATGATTGTAAGTTTCCTGAGACCTCCCCAGTCATGTGGAACTGTGAGTCAATGAAACTTCTTGTCTTTATAAATTGCCCAGTCTCAGGTAGGAATATTTCTTCATAGCAGTGTGAGAACAGACTCATACAAAGTTCCTTATGGGAACTCCACTATTGGTATTTTGATAGGAACTGTGCTGAATCTATGAATCACTTTTGGGAAAATTTCCATCTTAACAAATATTAAGTCTTCCAGTCAATGCACTTGGTATATCTCTCCACTAATGTCTCTCAGCAATGTTTGGTACTTTATAGGACTTTAGCTTTTTTTGTTAAATGTATTTTTAAGTACTTGATTCTTTTTAATGATGTTGTGAATAGAACAGTTTTATTAATCTAATTTTTGGGTTGTTCATTGTTAATATACAAAATACAATTGATTTTTACATATTGACCTTGTATCCTGCAACTTTGTTGCACTTATTCGTTTGAGTAGGGGCTTTTTGTGGGTTCCTTAAGGTTTTCTAGAAACAGCATCATGTCATCTATGAATAATGACAGTTTTACTTCCTCTTTTGTAATCAGACTACCTTAAATTATCTTTTTCTTATCCCGTTTTAAAGATACTCCAGCACAATGTTGAATGGAAGTGGCAAGAGCAGGCATCCTTGATATTGTTCTTTACATCAGGAGGAAAGCATTCAGTCTTTCACCACTATGTATGTCAACTGCAGGTTTTTCATAGATGCATTTTTATCAAATCAATGAATTTTCATTCTATTCCTACTTTATTGAATGGGTGTTAAATTTTTTAAAATGTTTTATCTATTTTAAGATAATCATATGGTTTTTATCATTTATTATTTATATGATGTATTATATTAATTGATTGTATGATGTTAAACCAACTCTGCATTTCTAGGAAAAATTCTATTTGGTCATAGTGTTAATCCTTTTCATAAGTTGCTGGATTTGGTTTGCTAACATTTTATTGAGAATTTCTGCATTTTACTCATGAGGGATATTAGTTTGTAATTTTCTTCTTGTATCTTTGTCTGACTTTGGTATCAAGGTAATGCTGGCCTCATAAAATGAATCAAAAATATTTTCTTCTCCATTTTCTGGAAGATTTTGTGAAGGATCAGCATTCTTTATTCTTTAAACATTGGGTAGAACATTTAAAGAATAAATAATGGTAGAAATGACCTGTGAGCCCATCTAGGTCTGGGGTTTTCTTTTGGGAAAAATTTTAATTATTAATCCAATTTCTTTATTATAGCTCTGTTCAGATTTTCTTTTTTCTTCTTTTGAATCAGTTTTGATCATTTGCGTCTTATTAGAAATTTATCTATTTCATCTCATTTATTGTAGGGACCCTCAGTTCCCCCTCAGCTTTCTTTCTTTGTCCTGACAGGAGAACATAAAGGACGCTGATACAGCTGCATGCCCTCCACTGCAGGCTTGAACCCACGCTGAAGGCTTGCACATTCCCAGGCAAGATAAAGTTGTTTAGATTGTTGCCCGAAACACTGAAAGGTCAAATATGTTGCTAAAAATGTAGAAAGTAGCCCAAATCCTGAGTCAAATTCCCTAATCCCCCATATAATTTCCATAACCTGACTCCCTCATTCTAGACATACCTGGCCAGAACATCTCCTGTCTCTCTATCTGTTGAGGGGACTCTGAAGCCCTCTGTATGTAAGATCTCCTAATAAATGCTCTAGACCAGTCACCCTAGTGTTCAGTGCTTCTTTCTTTCTTAGAATCGTAACCAGCTTCTATCTCAGGATGGTCTGGGGCAGTTCCTTATGGGAACTCCACTGCTGCCAGTTTTGGGCATGGGTTTGGTTGGACAGAACATTTGTTTGCATAAAGCTGTTCATAATATTTCCTTATAATTGTTTTAATTTCTGTAGGGTTAGTTGTGATGTTTCTGCTTTCATCCCTGATTTTGGTCATTTGTGTCTTATCTTGTCTTTTATTGATCAGTCTAGTTTGAGATTTGTCAATTTTGTTGATCTTCTTAAGTGGCACTTTTGGCTTTTTAAAAAATTTCTGTAATGTTTTTTCCTGTTTTCTATTTCACTGATTTATGCTCTAATCTTTCCTTACTTGTGTTTGCTTTGGGTTTAGTATGCTTTCCTTTTACCAATTTCTGAAGGAGTCTTTTGTAAAAGATGTTATGTAAAAAACTAATTTCTGAGGGTGGAAACTTCAATGACTGATTCGAGATCATTTTTCTTTTCTAATATAGATGTTGAAATACATACATTTCTCTCTAAACACTGCTTATCTGAATCTCATACATTTTGGTATGTTGTGTTTTCAGTTTTCATTTGTTTCAAAACATTTTCTAATTTTTCTTAAGAAGACATACAAATGGCCAACAGGTGAAAAAAATGCTCAATGTCACTAATCATCAGCAAAACGCAAATCAAAACCACAATGAGATATCACCTCACCCCAGTTAGAATGACTATTACCAAAAAGAGAAAAAATAAATTCTGGCAAGTATGTGGAGAAAGGGGAACTCTGTGCACTATTGGTGAAAAGGTAAATTAGTACAGCCATTATGGAAAACAGTGTGGCGGTCTGTCAAAATACCAAAAATAGAACTACCATATGGTCCAGCAGCCCCATTACTGTGTATATATATACACAAAGGAAATGAAACCAGTATGTCAAAGAAATATCTATTTTTTTATTTGACCCATGAGTTATTTAACAATTTGTTGTTTAATTTCTAAATAATTGAGACTTTTCAAGTTTATTTCTATTATTGATTTCTGCGTTCTCGAAACATGCCTTTCATAATTTCAGACTTTTAAAATCTAGTGAGACTTGTTTTATGGCTTAATGTATGGTATATCTTGAAGGTATTTTCATGTCTTCCTTAAATAATGTATATTCTGGCCAGGTGCTGTAACTTACACTTATAATCTCAGCACTTTGGAAGGCCAAGGCAGGAGGATCGCTTGAGACCAGGAGTTTGAGACCAGCCTGGGCAACATAGCAAGACCCTGACTCTACAAAAAATAAAAAAAGAATTAGCCAGTCCAGTAGTCCTAGCTACTTAGGAGGCTGATCACTTGAGCCCAGGAGTTCAGGATTATAGTGAGCTATGATCACACCACTACACTCTAGCCTGGATGACAGAGACTCTGTCTAAAAAAACCCAAATGTATACACTTTCGCTGGATGGAGTATTCTATATATGTCTATTAGGTCAAGTTGGTTGATAGTGTTGTTCAAGCTCTTTTATATCATATCCTTTTCATTTTTTTGTATAGTTATTTCATCAATTATTTAGAGTGGGGTACTAAGTTAACAATTATTATTGTTGAAATCTCTATTTGTCCTTTCAATTCCGTCAGTTTTTGCTTCATGTGTTTAGGGCTCTGTTGTTAGATGCATATATTTATAATTATTATATATTCCTGAAGAATTGCCTGCGTTTTCATTATAAAACACCTCTCTTTCCTGTTTTTTGGTCTTACAGTCTATTTTATCAGTAGAGCCACTCTAGTCTCTCATGAATATTTTTTACATGGAATATCTTTTTCTATTCTTTTACTTTCAATTTATTTGTGTCTTTTAATTGAAAATGTGTTTCATATATGGCATATGGTTAGATCTTTCTTTTATATATGGTTTGATAATATTTACCTTTTGATTTGCATTTTCCATGAATTCATATTTAATGGAATTTGATATGGTTGTATTTATATCTGCCAATTTTCTATTTGCTTTCTATTCATTCCATATTAGTTTTCTGTTGCTGCTATAACAAATTACCATGAATTTGGGGTTTAAAACAACATACATTTATTATCCTTCAGTTCCAGCAGTCAGAAGTTAGACGCAGATCTCACTGGGCTAAAAGCAAGGTGCTAGCAAGGTTGCATTCCTTTCAGGATACCCTAAAAGAGAATCCATTTTCTTGCCTTTTCCAGCTTCTAGAAGGTGCCCTCAATCCTTGGCTCATGGCATCCTCCAAAGCCAGCTATGGCCACTCAAGTCTTTCTCACATTGCACTATCTGACACTGACTCTTCTGCCTCCCTCTTCCACTTTTAGAGATCCTTGTGAGTATATTGGACCTATCCAAATAATCCAGAGTAATCTTCCTATCTGATGGTCTGCTGATTTGCAACCTTAGTTTCAACTGCAACCTTAATTTCCTTTGCCATGTAAGGTAACATACACAGATTATACCATTTAGGATATAGACATACTGGGGGTGCATTACAATGCTGGTATCTTTACCTATCATGATGTCTAGCACCTTGTTTCTTTGTTTGTCCTTTATGCCTTCTTTAGTGTTAAATAAATATTTCATAATGCACCATTTTAATTCTAATTCCTTTGTTGATTTTTTATTTCCATGCCCCACCCAGAATCACAACTTCAGACTAGTTGCAATGTTGATGTTCCCTGCTGTTTACCACTGAGACTGCTAATGTTTCTGACAACACTCAACAGCATGAGGTTTTCCCACATTCTACTCTGCTCCATATCAAAGTCAGTGCCCCCTGACAACAAAGCTGATGGTTTTCATAGTTTGCCCATTCCAAAGGAGATGGGGTGGGGAGACAAGAGCGGTCTCAGGCTAAAATGCCATAGACACCCACTGTTCTTACCTGGCTAGGTTCAGTACTTTTTCCTGAATAAAAGCTTTTCTATTTTGGTACGTCTGTGCTTGATTTCAGGAGTTCATAAATAGTTGGTTTTGATAATTTTGTACAATTTTATCATTGTTTTGGGGAAGGAAATTTGCTGAATTCCTCACTCTACCATTCTCATATTATTTTTAAGCACATAAAATGTTGGCAAATAATACATCATAGCATTTTCAACTAGGATAAAGTCGCCCTGTTTCTGAATCTGATGGCTTTGTGGTGGGAAGGGAGTAATACATTGCCTAAAAACCTACAGATACTGAAGGAAGAAGGGATAGCTTAAATTTGCATATTTTTCTTTCTTCTTAGACAGGTTAAACCATACTTTGGTAAGAACAATATTTAAATCATTGGTGACAACTTAAAATTATTAGCAATAATTGTCCAAAGGCTGAGTTTAGTACCCATAATATTTATTTCAATTTGAACAAAAGTATCTCGGCCCGGTGCAGTTGCTCATGCCTGTACTCTTAGCATTTTGGGAGGCTGAGGCGGGCGGATCACTTGAGGTCAGGAGTTCAAGACCAGCCTGGCCAACATGATGAACCCATCTCTACCAAAAATACAAAAACTAGCTAGGCATGGTGGCACGTGCCTGTAGTCCCAGCTACTCTGGAGGCTGAGACAGGAGAATCGCTTGAACCTGGGAGGCGGAGGTTGCAGTGAGCGGAGATCATGCCACTGCACTCCAGCCTGGGTGACAGAGTGGGACTTCATCTCAAATAAACAAAAAAACCTCTCCCTTCCGAAGATTTAACATTAGTTCTCAAGATCCTTCTGACTGTGGAAAAACCCAGTACTGCAACATAAATGAACAAAGCATTATAATCATTGTGCATAAAAAGTAATCAAGACTAAAAAAATACGTTAGCTGAACTGAACCACATTGGAGACTATTCTGAAACATATACATGATCATAGCACCAATACAGCTGAGTGCAGTCCTGGATATGGTCCAAGATGGTTCCTATGAAAATCACCCCAGGAATGTCAGTCCCAGCAGCTGGACCATGTTATACTAGCAAGGCTGGAGCAGTATCAGAGAAGTCTCAAAGAACTCTTAAGTAAGAAAATACCAGAAGTGACCATAGTCAGTGAAATAAAGCATCAGGGAATTATTTAGGCATCTTGGAGGTGCTTTCCTTGATCCTAACCTTCCTGCCTTTCCATTATTGGAATCTTCTATCCAATAAAACTGTCTCTTTCTGGCACAAGTCAGCCAGGCAGTAGAAGAATGTCAATGGGCAAGACGCAGCCATAAATAAGTCCTAGACACCAAGAAATGAGGCTTGATCCATTTGCCATCCTGCACCTCATCCTACGAATATGTCATCACATAGCACTTTTCCACTGTGATGATCACTGTGCTGAAAAAAAAAAAGTTAATTCTCAAAACACCATCACTCCTTCCTTGGTGTTGAAGAAACTGATATCCAAAAGAACTTGTAAATGACTTAACCTAGCTAGGTAAGAACAGTGGGTGTCTATGGCATTTTAGCCCTTGAGCCACTGAAACATGCAGCCAGCACTCAAATGCCAATGCCATCCCAGATGACCTTGTCTTTGATGTTGGCAACAATTTGCACAAGATACATTCACTGAGATGTGTGACACTTTCAAGATAGAAGGTTGCACATGTAAGTTTTATTATTAAGATACCTGTGTCAGGTCGGGCCTGGTGGCTCAGATCTGTAATCCCAGCACGTTAGGAGGCCAAGGCAGGTGGATCACTTGAGGTCAGGAGTTCGAGACCAGGCTGGCCAACATGGTGAAACCTCATCTCTACTAAAAATACAAAAATTAGCCAGGTATGGTGGCACACACCTGTAAACCCAGCTACTCGGGAGGCTGCAGCAGGAGAATCACTTGAACCAGGAGGAGGAGGTTGCAGTAAGCCAAGATCATACCACTGCACTCCAGCCTGGGTGACAGAGCAAGACTCCATCTAAAAAAAAAAGATACCAGTTTTCCTGTGGACCAAAAACCCAGTCTCCTTTGAACTCCATCCTGAATGGACCCCAGACAGTATCTTCTTACTTGCAGTACAGCCAGGAATCTGCCTCAAGACCTTTTCAAAATGATGTGAGGCACAAAGAAACACGCTCAGGGGATGCCTCTCCAGAGGCCAGAGGGCTGGACAGGCTCATCTTCGAAGTACATCTAGTCCCTTCTCTTTGGTTCTTCACAGTTAGATATCTTGCGACACCTAATACTTAGCTAATTGTAAACAGAGATCATTATCATAGTATTAACCTAGCCTTTCACAAATAGCTGTGATAACTCAAACAGTTTATATGATATATTAAACTTTAATAAAATATATATAGCCCATCAAAACTGTCTACACTGACATTTCTCAGACTTCTTCCCCTTCCTGAACAGTCCCAGTGCAGGTCATAAGCATCTCCTCACATTACTACTGCAAAACCTATTGGCAAGCCTCTTGGCTCTTCTCTTTCCAATGATCTGTCATTATACACAGCATCATCTGTGGTGAACACCATTATATAGCACAGATTCATTCTGGGTCTCTTGAGTGTGCCCAGAAATTACATCCCTTTTATTGAATTATCATGGGATGCCACACGGTGAATATATTTTTTTAATTTAAACTTTTTAATTTAAACTTTTGTAGTTATTTTACTAACTCCTGCCTGGAAATCAGTCTGGGGAGTCGTGTGCATGTGTGTGTGTGTGTTTGTGTTCACGTGCACATACATGCATGCACATAAGTCAGGAAGAAATTCAAAGAATAAATGGATGATGGGGGGATGCATCTATTTCACGTCAACACTCTGGTCTGCCTTGATGATAGGGGCTGGAGAAACAATGGTGAACACACTGTCCCTGCTCTCAAGAACCTTATAAATCAAGTGGAGAAAACAGCCAATAATAACAGCAGAAAATATTCATTGAACACTTACATGGTTCCAAATGCTGAGCTAAGAACTGCACAAGGTTCACCTCATGTAATCCTCACGAGAGCTCTGTGAGTTGGGTGCAATCATTCTTCTCATTTTAAAGATGAGAAAACGAGACTTAGAGAGGATGCCCCAGGTCACACAGCTAGATAAACGGCAGAACTCAGGTGCAGATTTATTTGCTATCAGAATTCACTCTCTTGACCACTCTTTAATTCTGACCCCTGGGAAAGCCCTTCTTACATGCCCTCATGGCCATTCTCCCTAAGGCCCTTATGGCCCGTGTTCCCTAAAAACTTCTTTTCCCACTGCCAGATCACCAGACACCAGCAATCAGAGTCCATTCACTGTCCTTAGGCATAGGCACACAGCTCCTTGTTTCCCTCCTTAAAGTAATAAGCACAGAAGCTCAAATCCTCAGGCCTAGATTGTGAACCTGCAAGGGCATGGGGCTTCTTAACTGTAGTCTCCATCCACCCCACAGAGCTCAGAGTGAGGAGTTTCTCATAGATCCCAAGCAAACGGCTTTCTATAGTAGACAGTCTGGGTGTTTTCAAAAATCAAGACAGGAAGCCCACTAAAGATGGCAGGGCAATGCTAGAAACCATTGAATTACATACTTTAAATGGGTGAACTGGGTAGTATGTGAACTATGTCTGCCTAAAACTGTTTAGAAAGAACAATATGACAGGGCAGCCAATCTTTGAAAATGAGGGGCTTTTCTCCCTAAGTCTCCATCAGAAGATGGTGAGACTCATGGAGGGTGGATTTTTAAATGACAGATAAAATAAATCAAATCTAGTTGGTGAGTTCAGGTGTTTCTTCTACTTGCTGTGATGCTTTTGTTATATGTTTAACTGAAGCAATGTTTATGAGAACAAGAAATAGGTTCATATCTCTAAATATGTCTTCTCTGTGTATCAGTCTGTATCTGAATATGCTCTGAGTCCTGTTGGAAAATTAAACCAAAGCTATGAACTGCACAAAGGAAACCGGGGATAAAAGGCAGTCCTCAAAACTTTCTTATATATAGGAAGTGGCTGAATCTGAGGAGCTGGTCAGTAGTTAAAAGGACTGAGAGCTGCATAACAATTAATTCTTCAGCTGTCCCTTGAAATACCAGAGGGATATGGCTGTGAAATACCACTAAACAAATGAGTCTGGTCTAAAGCACCTAGACTAGGAGTCCACTTTGTGATTTATAACTGCCCGTGAGTAAGGAGGTCTCTGTCCCTCACTGAGCCTGTTCCTTTATCTGTCAGAAGAGGAAGACGGTATCTGTCTTCCTACTTCACAGTCTTGTCGTAATGAACACGTAGGTCTGTGTAAATCCGTAACACTAGTATAGAAAAAAGAGAAAGAGAACATCACTTGCAGGTCATTAACACCCAGTGAGGAAGGTAAGGAAGGCAAGGCAGGAGACTCTAACCTCTGCTGAGGCCGTATGCATTTAGTGCCTGCCTCTAAAGGGGATTATGGCTTGTTTTATACACATCTACAGGAATTAAGAGAACTGACTTTGGCAGAGGAAATCTCTGGCAGTGTAACATTATTTGCCAGATGAAGGCTTATCCAGATTAAGATGCTCTACTGTTTTTAATTAATTTCAACTTGTGTGCAGGATCTCGAAAATAAGCAAGAACAAAGCAAAATCTGTAGAGAGGAGGAGGATTATAGGCAGGTAACATCTGCGCTATTACCATTCAAATGCTAGACATAATTAAACATGTAGCCTCAGAGCCTTTACAGCTGATGATCCAGTAATATCTGAAAAAGGAGACAGTTGGTCCCCCATGGCTGTTTGTTACATTTATTTTAAAACACACACACACATAAAAGCACATCACAGCACTATTATTTTACTCGATTTCAGTTAGGCTAGTTGGGGTTTTCTGTAGGTTTATGATTCTTGATTTTCAAAACCAGTGAAATATAATTTGCCCCAATATGTCTCTCATCACTTCTCATTATGATGCACGTGCAGAAATCTTGGAAATATTAATTTAGTCCAGTATGACAGATGCTGCCTCCACCTAATCTAATATACCAGCTAAATTCCTCAGACTGTTACATAAACCAAGAAATGCATAGCCATAAAGGATAACTTGTAGATCCAGAGGAAGAAAGTGTTTCAAAGTTAAAAAAAAAATCTGCTGCCAGAAAAAGCTGACTAATTGGAAGAGCCTGTGAAATAATTTGAAACTATATGAACCTATTCTTTCAGGGTCATGCACTGAAGCCTTGTTATGTTGGTAAGGTGACATTTTCTCTTGGTTTTCAAATCCAGAGTTTAACAACATTGGTTGATAATTATACTGATTATTATATAGCATGCTGGAATTTATATCTTGATCATTTAACATTTACTCTATGCCTGTTCATCTAACCTTTTCAGCTAGATGACCAGCTCTTAAAGAGTAGAAGCAATGCCTTCTACTCTTGTACTTCTCCTCAATGTATTTCATTTTTATCCTTCCACAGTACCTGAGATGGTGCTGCGTGTGCACAGAAAGACCTATATAACTAATTGAAGATTTTAAAAAATCAAGTAAGCTTGTACATAATTTAGTCTACAGAGTGGGAAAGAATAACACTTTTAATTTGGGTGGAGGCTTCTGAAATGATACCCACCTTTCTGATGAACAATCAGATTTACACCTTGGGTTTAAACATTCTAAGCAGCTGACATTTCTGGCAGCCTTTCCAACAGAGCAGGGTAGAGAGGTCAGTGGTGGCTAGACACCCCACCCTCTCCCGCACCCCCCCGCCCCAGTTTTTTAGAATTCCCACTTCTCTATGGATTCTTTTCTAAAATCATTGGCCCAGGTTCTAGTCACAACAATTTAAGAGCCAAGTTTTTGGTCCCAGAATCACGAAATAAGTATATAGTGAATACAAACCACCTGTTTTCCTACCAATGAGGAATTTACTAGTTTCTTTCCAGCTTTGTCTTAGACTTCTAACTACCTTATAATTCCAAGAGACCAGTGTGTCTGTACGGGACCTCGAACTGGGCCAGTCTAACTCCCTAGGCAACTGAGATACTAGGGTACATACAATGTGCCACATAGGCCAGCTTCAATTTCATCTTCAAATGATAATTACAATTTAAAATTCAGCATTACAGACAGACAATAGCTACACAGGGGAGGCTCCTCTCAGTTTGCAGAATAGAGTGGAACCATTAAGTTCCTTCCTATTGCTAAGCAACAGTTGTGTTAAAATCAAACTGCTCCAGGCTCTCAAACAGCAGAAACAAATGAATCTATTCAATTCAGAGCACTTCAGGTGATGAGAGAAGAGAAAGCCTGTTTGGGAACCTTGAAATACAAGGCAGATTTCAAATATACTCCCTCAATTTCAAAATATTTGGTTGAGGATAAGCCCAGGGTGCTCTGTTCCACAGGGAAAGCCCAGAAATGCTTCGCTTTCAAAAATGAAAACATGCTCCTTAAGTTTAATGTGATTATGAATAATTTGGTCAAAGTTTACTGGCTACTGTGATACCACCTGTATGAGTTATCTATTACTACATAACAAATCACCCTAAAATTTGAGACTTAAAACAACAAACATTTATTATCTCACAGTTTCTTTAGGACAAGAATTCAGAGGCTTAGCTGGGTGGCTTGGGCTCAGGGTACCTCATGCGGCTGGAGTCCAGGTGTCCACCAGGCCTGAGTCATCTGAAGGCCATGCTGGAGCTACAGGGTCTGCTTCCGAGCTCACTCACATGGCTGTTGGCAGAAGACCTAGTTCCTAGTTTTTTCCCTTGTGCGACTCTCCTCATGACGTGGTAGCTGGTTCTCCCCACAGCAAGGGATCCAAGAGAGAAACTGACCAAGATGAAAGGCGCTAAGCTTTTGATGACCTGGGTGCCAAGTCATACATGATCACTTCTGTTTCATTTTATTTGTTAGAAGCGAGTTACTAAGTCCAGCCCACACTAAAGAGAAGGGAAATTTAGCACCAATTCTTGAAGGGAGAAGTAGGAAAGAATTTGTGGTATATTTTTAAAAGCACCAGACCATGCAAGAGAAAGGTTCATGTCCTTCCTAAACAAAGTGGCAGCACTACAAGGTTAAATACAAGGTTCCAGCTATGCCTTATATGTATAAGGCAGAGGTTAGGCTGGTGACAAGTTAGACTGTGGGCCCTTTCTTCACTTACTTTTTTTATTTTTCATTTTTTGAGACGGAGTTTCACTCTTGTTGCCCAGGCTGGAGTGCAATGGCATGATCTAGGCTCACCGCAACCTCCACCTCCCAGGTTCAAGCGATTCTCCTAAGTAGCTGGGATTACAGGTGTGTGCCACCACGCCCAGCTAATTTTGTCTTTTTAGTAGAGATGGGGTTTCTCCATGTTGGTCAAGCTGGTCTGGAACTCCTGACCTCAGGTGATCCTCCTGCCTCAGCCTCCCAAAGTGCTGGGATTACAGGTGTGAGCCACCGTGCCCAGCATTCTTCACTTATTTTTTAAACATCAAGTGTGCATTGGATCAAGGCAATAAAGTACTGATGATTCCAGCCGAGTAGGGTGGTGGTTAGAAGAGCCAGATGACAGGATTCAAATCTGCTACTTACTCCCTATGTGACGTAAGTGACCTTAGGTGATTTACTTAACTCTCTGTATCCTCTACTGGAACCTGAGTATAGTAATATTAACTACTTCACACATAAGTTAACATATGTAAAACTTGGACCATTGCTCAGTATACTGTATGCCTATTGAAGTATATAACTCTAAATTACAGTTGTTATTGCTATGTTGATAATAAATGCAACCACTCAATTTATATACAGAAATGCCCATCTGGGCAGCACAGGAGAAGGGTTTGCAAGATGTAGGTGAAGCTTTGGGAACTTCGCCTCTATAAAAATGACCCATAACTGCTATGAATTCACAATCAATTAAAAAGGCTAACTACATGTTATCAAGTTATTGCCTTGGTCTTCCCAGCACTTATAAAGCCACAGGCTATAACTGCCAGTAAGGGCACAACTTGTACTAATCACATCTGATGCATAAATAAGGAACACACACAGGACCTGTAGTCTAAGGGGATATTTTCCTGGCAGATGAAAAGCCCCTTCCTCCCTTAAAAGGTTTGGTTTACTTATGCTGACTTCCACCACCAACCATATAAAAGCAGTATGTTTCCATAGATTACTTTGACTACCACATTTAATCTTTGACATAACGGTTTGAAAAACTTTATAACTAAAAGCTTGTCACATCCTTTTAATGTATGAGGCTGATGAAATTTTACATAATCACAACATTATCATTGGTTATTTCTCCCAAAAAAGTTCATTGAGAAATTCCACTTTTCATTGTATATTTTTGAGGCTGTCTACTATTTCTAACTTTCCTGCATAATAATTTTCAGCTTTGTATAATACTGACATGACCACCACTGTTTATTTGCCCTATTGCCTTTATTATAAAGATTCAAATAACCAAAAAGTCCAGGAATCCAGAATATTTTTAGTCTTTTTTTTTTTTTTTTTTCTGAGACATTCTCGCTTTGTCACCCAGGCTGGAATACAGTGGCACTATCTCAGCTCACTGCAACCTCTGCCTCCCAGGTTCAAGCAATTCTCCCATGTCAGCCTCCTGAGTAGCTAGGATTACAGGCATGCGCCACCACGTCTGGCTAATTTTTGTATCTTCAGTAGAGATGGGGTTTCACCATGTTGGCCAGGCTGGTCTCAAACTCCTGACCTTGTGATCTGCCCACCTCGGCCTCCCAAAGTGCTGGGATTATAGGCATGCACCACCATGTCTGCCCTTTTTTAGTCTTATATGATGATAATTTTTGTTTTATGGTTACTCTGAATCATCATTAGATAGTGAGAGTCTTTCTGACTCATCAGAGATTATTTTCAGCGTTCCTGCATTGTTAAAAGTATTTCACTGTATGTTATTCTTAAAAAAAAAAAATGTATTTTCTTCAGGCCAGGTGTGTTGGCTCACACCTGTAATCCTACCACTTTGGGAGGTCCAAGTGGGTGGATCACCTGAGGTCGAGTTCAAGACCAGCCTGGCCAACATGGTGTAACCCCATCTCTACTAAAAATACAAAATTAGCCAGGTGTGGTGGCATGCACCTGTAATCCCAGCTACTCGGGAGGCTGAGTCAGGAGAATTGCCTGACTCAGGAGGCGGAGGCTGCAGTGAGTGGAGACTGCGCCACTGCACTCTAGCCTGTGCGACAGTGTGACTCCGTCTCAAAAAAATAAAAATAAAAACAAAAAATTTGTATTTTCTTCAAGGAATCCGAAGTCCTATGTTTAGATAGTTTTTGTCTTTCTAATTGGTCTATCCCAGGCTAAGATTTTTTCATCTTTAAAAGGAATACTACGAATATATTTTTCACCACAGAAAACTTCTACAGAACCAAGATATAATCCTAGAAATGCATTGGAGGCCACATCCTGAGAGCAATTTACTACAGGACCCAGTTGGATGCATTAAGAGACTGCTGGACTCCTGACAAGACTGCAAGAGGCAGGGCCAGTTTCTTGGTGTACAGCCTGTGTCATGCACAGCCCATGCTTAGAAGGTCTCATGCTTGGTTAGGTGCCCTGCAGTCACTGTCTTGAAATTCTTCATAATTTTTTTCAGCAGGCACACTTGCATTTTCATTTCATACTGGGCCTGCAAAGCACATAGCCCGTCCTGGCGAGAGGATGTATCACTATGAAATAGGGGCAGAATTCCAACAGGTGAGAACCTAGCAAGGTAAAAAGACAGCATGATACAGAAAAAGAGGAGATGAATAAGAAATAAGGCAAGGGTGGGCAACACTAAAATGAAAAGATGGTGAGGGCCCCATATGAGAAACACTGCATGCAGCCAACATTTTGACCTTAGACTTCTGAATGTCGTTGCTAAAACAGGTTACATAGGCAGCCTGCTTCCCATCATCCCCTGACTGACCAGAAGATAGAGAATTGCATTCAGAAAGTGAGCATAGTTCTTTTTAGGGCTGGCAGATAGCAGAACAGTGATGTTTTTAGCCTTCTGTCTGTTTTCGTACCATTCACATGTGCAGCACATTGCCATCAATAACATCTCTCTTCTGGACTGCTTGCCTCTGGGAGGCCACTCAGAATCCCCAGGGGGACAGGTATATTTTGAGGAAGGCCCTGGCTATTCTTATTCTACCCCATCCACACACCATTGGAAATCAATGCAGTAAAACATCTACATGATATTAAGCTTCTGATTTTGAAACAGAAAATTGATTTGTAATTCCTCCCTGAAATTTACATTTTAGCTTGTAATCTAGACCCTGGAAAAAGCCCAGATTCTGTGCCTTTCGTATAAGTTTATCCATGCCGTTAAGCTATTTAAACAGTGCTGAGTGTTCTCACAAATCCTGAGAGACTGTAGACAGCAGGGTATATATGTGACATCAACTTAATTCACAGTAATCAATATCTCACTGCAAATGTAATCCAATTCTCAATACAGAAATACGTGCCTCCTCTAACCAGATCATATCATTGTACTAAGGCCCTGATTTCTGCAATGCTGTGAATGAAATTACAGATCCTTCAATGCTAACTGCTGGTCAACTAAGAACCCATCCACAGACTACTAATTTCCCCCAGGCTTATCTCTCTGGAGTCCTCACACTGCTGTATCTGTCACTTAGGGGAATGCTAGGTGGATACAGAGGTGGGGAAAAGATGGAAAAAAATGGATATGCTGCAGAGAAAGGCAGAAGCAAGAGCTATTAACAAAATTAAGGAATTCAAGCTTCCTAAGCTCTTGCTGTTTTTGAAGTTAATATGGATTAGAGGCTATATCAGGGCAAAGAAAGCAGCAGTTTAGTAGTGGATAGGTCTGAGTCTCATTCTCAGTAACTGTGAGAACCTGGGCAAGACCCTTCACTATTCCAGATGCCACACTTGCTTTGGAATCTGTAACATGAGATGAAGAAAGATGGTCCCCACTGTGCCCTTTCCATAGTGAGGGGATGACATAGTGAGGGAGGCTCAGACCTTTGAGATAAGATTACCCTCTGAAAGCGAATGTGGTCAAGCAGAGTGCACCAGAAGAGATCAACTTTCTGCAAAATCGCCCAGTAAGAGGAATAGAAGATACATGGGGGTGGCACCGAAGAGATTCAGGAGTTTACTGCTAATATTTAGGAGTGTCTCTGGAAATCTTAGCTGTATCAACCTACAACTCCAGCTGTAAGTGATTACAGTAAATCTGAGGTCACACCCTGGTGGCTCACAGCCAAATGTGGCCCATGGAAGTATTATGTTTGGCCTGGACAGTATTTTTAAAGAGTGTGAATTCACTTCCAACATTTCAAAACAGAAAATTTCACATAAATATCAAGATTTCTGGCTGAAAAAAAAAAAACCACAGAGAAAACACATCTGACAGTCCTTGTCCTGCAGCCCCTCATGGCAACAGTCTGCAGGGGCTGGGCAGTGGCTGTGTCCTTCAAACATGGCAGCACCTCTCCATCCCTACTTAGGTTACATGCCTGGCCCTGACATGGATGAAACAGTAATGTAATCAAGCAGCAGTTAAGCCATGTGAGGCACAATCAACTACACTGTACCTTCGCTGAGAAGAGACAGTAATAGAAGAGAGCAGTCTGGAGGGAGCCGGGGAAGGGAAAATGTAAAGAAAGGGAACTTGGCAGTGCAGCACCATCAGGGAAGAAGGTGGACAGGCCAGCTGGAACGGGATTTGGGTCTGCTTGGAAAGCACGGCAAGGATATCTCTGTGATCTAGCTTGCTGTGTGGCATGTTTCCAGGAAGAGAATGCAAAGCCCACCTGCCATGAGCATTCTAGCTGCTTTGCAGGCTCAGGGGTATACTCACACCAGTGACAGCCACAGCTTTGCAGTTCCACAATTCTAATTCCAAGCACAATGTGCATGAGTATGAGTGTGTGCATGTGTGTGTGGGTTTAAAAATAGGACTTGGGACCACTGTTAAAGTACTGGTCTTTAGTGAAATAATGTTTAAATATTTTTAATATATTTTGGAAAAAACAATAGGAAATGTGTCACAAACTAGGCTACCTTCCAGTAGGAAAAAACAAAAAGGTGTACTGAATCTTTTGAAGAGTGGTGTGAAAGAACAACTGAATGAAAAAAGTATCCCTGGATGCTTTTATTTAGAAATTACCCAGTGATTCTGAACAAGGCCTATTAAGGTACAGCTAATCTAGTTTCAAAGTCAGGTTCCAGCCAGGCACAGTGGCTAACACTTGTAATCCCAGCATTTTGGGAGGCCAAGGCAAGAGGATCACTTAAAGACAGGAGTTGGAGACCAGCCTGAGCAACGTGGAGAGACCTCATCTCTACAAAAAACTAAAAAAAATTAGCCAGATGTAGTGGTGCATAACTATAGTACCAGCCACTCAGGAAGCTTAGGTGGAAGGATCACCTGAGTCCAGGAGTTCAAGGCTGCAGTGAGCCATGATTGTGTCACTGTACTCCACTACAGCCTGGGTGACAGAGCAGGACTCTATCTCTCAAAAAATAAAAAAAAGTCGAATTCCAATGGGATGTGTACAGAAAGAGCTTTGTGGGATTATTTTGATAGGTGCCTTTTGTGAGCTGATTGTATGTTTACATCATTATATATTTATTACTGTAAAACTATGAGCATCAACTATCTCATCAGCAGTGTATAGGTCCCATGCTTGACAAGGACTTGAAAGAAGCGCTTGCAATTCAAAACATAGGCTGTCTAGTCAGTGCAACAAAGCAAGAAAGAACAGACTGGCCAATATGGTGAAACCCTGTCTTTACTAAAAACACAAACAGTGAGCCAGGTGTGGTGGCAGGTGCCTGTAATCCCAGCTATCTGGGAGATTGAGGCAGGCTAATCGCTTGAACCCGGCAGGCAGAGGTTGCAGTGAGCTGAGATTGCATCACTGTACTCCAGCCTGGACACGACAGAGCGAGACTCCATCTTAAAAAGAAGAAAGAAAAGAAAAGAAAAGAAAGAAAATGAAAGGCATATAGATTGGAAATGAAGAAATAAAACTATCTTTATTCACAGAAGAAATGATTCTATATGTAGAGAATCCTAAAGAATCTTTGAAAACAAACCTAGTAGAACTAATAAATGAATTTAGCAAAGTTGTAGAAAACAAGACAATCTAGAAAAATCAATTGTATTTCTAAATATTAGCAACAAACTATCTAAAAATAAAAGGAAACAATTCTATTCACAATAACACCAAAAAGAGTCAAATACTTAGGAATAAGTGCAACAAAACAAATGCAAGATTTGTATGCTAAAAACTATAAAATATCGCTGACAGAAGTGAGAGAAGATCTCAGTAAATGAAGGGACGTTCCTAGTTAATGGATTGAAAGGCTGAGTATTGTTACGATGTGCATTTCTCCCCAATTTGACCTACAAAATTGAGATCACAATAAAGATCCCACCAAATTGAGAATCTGAGTTTCAGCTCTGACACATAAAGAACTTAGAAGTCATCACATCCATCCATAACACAAGAAGAATGAAATAGCCTGAAAATCAACAACTTTTCTTGGACATACCAGAAAATTGAGGTTTCAAGGGAAATGGTCATCACAAACTCTGGAAAAAAAACCAAGCACATCCAGAGAAACACAGATCTGCCTACCTGGAGCAGAAGTCGCTGGAGCTATGACCTGGTAGCAGTACTTGAATCGTTGTATTGATGAACTGCTGGAGGTTGAGTGTGGACCAGCATGACAGTGAGACGCTCTTGAGAACCACATTCTTAGGAGGGCGGCCACACATTTGGGGACTTTACCTCCAGGAATCACACCAAGTCCTCCCAGCAAACACTGAAGAAAGATCTCTTCATGGCTCTTGCAGGGAGAGGGGAAGAGTAACACTGGAAATATGCCCAGGGCCTTCTCCACAATGAAGGCCAGCTCTTCAGGGATAAAGGCTTTGCCTAAGCCTTATCCTGCTTGGAAAAAGACATTGTTCCCATTCCAGTCCCCTCTTGCCTTCTTCTTAGCTATGGGGAAACTAATATAGTCTACAGGGGTCAGGGATTCAAGGAAATAAATTGGGAATGTGGCAGCCAGGGAAGTAGGGGGCAGTGGGAAAAGAAGCTCTATCACTGGAGAAACGTTTGTAAGGGTCACAGCTTTGAGGTACCAGTCCATTAAAACGGTAAGGTTTCATTGGAAGATATAGAAGACTCTCCCTCCCCACCATCACCCCACCCTAACAGAGACTCAGTAAGATAACAGATTACAGCAGAAAGAGCTCGAAAACATAGATTCTCTCTGAGAAGGAGTACTTAGGGAAGCCCCAATTCATGAGGGAAAACAAAAAGGGCATTGAAGGAATTTGAAGCCTTGGTTCCTAAGCAAACATCAAGCACAACCCAAATTCTAGTCAGATAACATAAATCTTCACACTTAAAGGCCTATCTATCTCAGTCTCTATTATCTGATATAACCTGTCTGGGTCTCAACAAAAAACTACAAGGCATGCCAAAAGGCAAGAGGAAACACAGTCTCAAGAGACTTTAGTAATTTATTCAGGCTGCCATAATAAAATACCACAGAAATCGTGGCTTAAAAAATGTATTTTCTCATAGTTGTAGCGACTAGAAGTCCAGATCTCGGAGTCAGCGCGTTTGGTTTCTTCTGAGCCTCTCTCTTTGGCTTGTAGGTGGCTGTCTTCTTCCTGTGTCTTCACATGGTCACGCCTTAGTCTATGTGTATGTCCTAATAGCCTCCTTATAGGGTTCACCCATATGACCTGATTTAACCTTAATGACCTCTTTAAAGACCCTATCTTCAACTACAGTCATATTCTAGGGTAATGGCAGATATGCATTTAGTGGGGACACAGTGCAGCCCATAACAGATACAAAGCAAGCATCAGAATCAGACTTAGATATGACAAAGACCTTGGAATTATTAGACAGTAAATTTAAAATAACTATGATTTCAGATGCTCTTCAACTTTTGACTGAGTCACATCCCAATAAACCCATCTTAAATGAAAAGTAGCGTAAGTCAAAAATGCATTTAATATATCTAAGCTACCAAACATGATAGCTTAGCCTAGGCTACCTTAAATGTGCTCAGAACAGTAGTCTATAGTTGGGCAAAATCATCTAACACAAAGCCCATTTTACAATAAAGTATACCATATCTCATATAATTTATTGAATACTGTACTGAAGGTGAAAAACAGAATGGTTGTATGCATACTTAAAGCACAGTTTCTAATGAAAGTGCATCACTTTCACACCGTCATAAAGTCAAAAAGTTGTAAGTTGAGCCATCATAAGTAGGGAAATATCTATAATATGTTAAGGGTTCTAATGGAAAAAGTAGACAATATGCAAGTTCAGATGGATAATGTAAAGAGGTAAATAGAAACTAAGACTCAAAGGAAAATGCTAGACATAAAAAACACAGACACGGAAATGAAGAATGCCTTTATCTGATTCATCGGTAGACTCAACATAGCTGAGGGAAGAACAGTGACCTTGAAGAGAGGCCAATGAAAATTTCCAAACTGAAGCACAAAGAGTAAAAGGAAAGGGGGTAAAAACCCAAACAGAAGAGCACATACAAGAACTGTGGGACAATTTCAAAGGGTATAACAAACAAGTAATTGGAGTACTGAAGAACTGAGTCAAAGAAATATTTGCATTAATAATGGCAAGAACTTTCCAAAATTAATAACAGACATGAAACCCAGATCCAGGAAGCTCAGAGAACACCAAGCAGAATAAATACCAAGATAACCACATCAAAGCATAACGTATTCAAACTGCAGCAAACCAAAGATAAAGAGAAGTTCTTGAAATAAACACTTACCAACAGAGGAACAAGGACAAGAATGACAACATCACATCAGAAACCAGGCAAGCAAGAAGAGAGTAGAGTGAAATACTTAAAGTGTTGAAAGAAAAAAACCACCAAGCTAGAGTTCTATGTTCAGTGAAATTATGCTTCAAAAGTGAAGGAGAAATAAAGACTTTCTCAGGCAAACAAAAACCAGAGGAATTCATTGCTGGCAGACCTGTCCTGCCAGAAATGTTAAAAGAAGTTCTTCAGGCAGAGGAAAATGATATAGGTCAGAAACTTGGATCTATATAAACAAAAGAAGGAAAAAATGAAGATAAAGGAAAATCTTTTGTTTTTCTTATTTTTAAATGATCTAAAAGATAACTTTGCCTAAAGTAATAATAGTCGGGAGGCTGAAGCAGGGAAAATTGCCTGAACCCAGGAGGTGGAGTTTGCAGTGAGCCGAGATCGCACCATTGCATTCCAGCCTGGGTGACAAAGTGAGACTCCATCTCAAAATATTAATATTAATAATAACAACATATTGGATGATTATAGGATATGAATAAATAAAATAAATCACAGTAATATTACAAGGGAAGAATTGGGACTGCTCTGTTATATGGAGAAAATGGAACTCAATTACACTGCTGAAGGAAATGCAAAATGGTATAGCTACTTTCAAAAACAATTTGACGGTTTATTAAGCAGTTAAACATAATCTTATCATACAACCTAGCAACTCTACTCCTAGGTATGTACTCACATAAATGCAAACAACATACACACAAAAATTTGTACATGAACATTGACAGCAGCATCATTCACAGCAGCTGAAAAGAAGAAATAACCCCAATGTCCATTAACTCATGAATGGATAAATAAAATGTGGTATATCCATACAATAGAGTACTATTCCACAGTAAAAAGGATCAAGTGACTGATGCATGCTACAAAAATGGCTGAACCTCAAAAACATGCTAGTAAAAGAAGTCAGTCACAAAAGGGCATATATTGTATGAATAGTTCCATTTATATTAAATATCGAGAATAAATACGTTTATAGAGACAGAAAAGAGATTAGCAGTTGCAAAGGGCTAGAGGAAGAGACAAATAGGGAGTGACTGGTAACAGCTAAAGGGCTTGGGGAAATGTTCTAAAATGTATTGTGACTGTTGCCCAACTCTGGGAATATATTAAAATCCATGGAACTGTAGACTTTTTAATTTATTATTTATTTATTATTTATTTATTCTTTTAGACACTGGTCTTACTCTGTTGCCCAGGCTAAAATGGAGCATGATCATGACTCACTGCAGTCTCCACCTCCCAGGCCCAAAAGATCCTCCCACCTTAGCCTCCCAAGTAGCTGGGACTATAGGCATGTGCCACCATGTGCAGCTATTTTTTTTATTTTTATAAATGGGGTCTTACTATGTTGCCCAGGTTGGTCTTGAACTCCTGGGCTCAAGCAATTCTCCTGCTTTGGCCTCCCAAAATGGTGGGATTACAGGCATGAGCCATCACACCCAGCTTGAACTGTAGGCTTTAAATAGGTGAATTGTATGGTACATGAATTATAGCTCAATAAAGCTATTATAAAAGTGTAATTAGAGAGAAATTACTATAACAGTTCTTGTTACTTCGAGATAAAAAGATTTTCTAACATGATGCAGAACTCTAGGCAACCTTCCATATTTTAAATGATGAAGAAAAGTGAGAATTTAAATGTACAACTTGGAACAACATCAATTATGCATACTGTGCAAAAACTACCAAAAGATAAAGGTTGAGTTGTACTTAATGTTTGGGAAGAGATTCAAATTTAGGTTTTTCATCTACTATATAGTCTACTACAAGTAATATGGAGTCAAATTTTTAAATAGGTAAGGCAGCTTGGACATTATACTAGTTCACTGCTTCTCAAACTTTAGTATGTATCAGAATCAGCTAAAGAGTCTGTAAAAGACAGATGCTGTGTCCCACCCTCAGAAATGCTGATTCAGTAGGAATGATGTGTGGCCTGAGAATTTATTTTTCCAGTAAGTTCCCAGGTTATGCTGACACTACAGGCTGAGAGATCACACGTGGAGAGCAAGTGCACCAGCTGAGCTCTCAGGCTTCCATCATGAAACAACAGGCCCAGAGAGAAACCGTCCAAGGTGACACACACAGGACTCAGTCTAGCACTCCTCACATCCAGCCCACCTACCATATCTACACCTGAAACACTCAATATGTAAATTAATACTAGACTGTAGAATGAAATCCAGACATACTTCCTAAATTGCCTGAGGGTGTGGGTTAAGATTACACAACTGTTTTAACCACATTCTTCTGCTGAATTAATCAAATAATCATTAAATCCATCTACATCCAAATCTATGATGAAATTTGGAAACATCCAAATTTTTACCCTTAACTGACATTACCTCAGTAAAATACACACACACACACACACACACACACACACACACAAGCATTTCCTACTTGGCTTCACATTAGTATCACCTGGGGAACTTAAAAAATTCCTTAATCCCACGATGTACCCCAGATCGATCAACTCAGAATCTTTAGGTGTGGGACCAGATATCAGTATTTTAACAAACCAATCCAAGCCCAACTCACATCAACCTCAGACCTACTATTTACTACACATGCCATGACTGGTTTTACAGAAGATAAAACAGATTATGAATTATCTGCTTTACAAGTACCAGGTAACCACCAGTAAAAGATTCACTGCTTATCTAAGCAATTGTAACAGTGACACTAATTTTCCTGTAAGTGCATTCAACCATTCCTCTACTTTGTTAATTTACTTTGACTTGCACAGAACAGTAAAACATATAATCTGCTCACAGATAATCAGGAGTTGCTTATAGTACCTCCACTGCCATGATTTCTACTCTCATAAAAATAACCCACCTCACACTTTCATACTGCATTTTATATCATTTCATAAACTCTATAATTAATCCTACAACTTCAGGTGTATAGTAAGTGCAATGATGTGCTCTGATACATTTATTCATTGAATTTGCATTTCTATTCATATCATAACTATATCCAAACTGCACCTGCAGATTCCCTGTATCAGCAGCCATTTAAAATGCACACATTTATATTTCCACTTTATGCAGAGCTCTTAAATTTGAGCAGGTGCCTGCAAATACATTTCAATCAGTGTGGTGGCACACAAGAACACCATCAACCATCCTTTGTTTCAGTCCTATCCTGTATAGAGTTAAAGCCCTATGGAAGAGAGGCTTATTTGACACTGGGGAAGGAAATCAGGGTGGCAATACATACATCATTCTGCTCTACTCACCACTACCAACTAATCCAACTCGTCGCCAGAAGAGTGTGCATATTAACACCTGGTCAACTGTGCATATTTAATTGATGCCATCTTCTGCTTTTTTTCATTATACCACCTGACTCTGGGCTAACTTAGAAGAAAGATGGCTAATGACTCATTGACAATCACTGATGCCCCCACCCTCACTCCCCAGCATACAAAATTTCCTGTAGCTGTCGTGATTCCAAGAATGTTCTGGATTGGACTCAAAAGCAGATTTATCAGGAAGTCAAGAAAACTTAAGCTTTAGGCCTTCTCAATTTGTATGGGCCTCTTCCAAAGCCCTGGGAGGTGCCCTAAAGGTTTGTATTTATAATTTTATATTATTTTCCTTGAGGTGTGTTTCCCCAAATTGCATAAACATCAGGCCTACAAATTCAGGATCCATCTGTAACTAGGCCTAATTTGTAGATCAATGATGGTATCTCTATTGGAGAGAAAGAAAAGCCTGGTTCTGTGGGTATGAGTGCAACACAAAACCAATTCTTATTAATATCACAGTATGAAGCTTTACCAGTTTAGTTAGTGCTTGCATTCTGATTGGCAGCTAACATTTAGGGTGACCTTAGGCCTCAGGTCCAGGCATATCTCAAGGACTTTCCAATCATGAGTGTGAGGAAAAGTCTTACATCAAATGAATACCAAGACAATGAGGCTTATTTACAAGTCTACTGGGTGCTCAGCTCAGAGTTGTGGGTATCCAAAAAAGTGATACTAAACACCCAAGACACTCAAAACCTGCTTGCTGACTTGCAGAGACTGATATCACTTCCCCAGGTCAGTCGGAGAAATAAGACAAAACTCTTTTGCCCTAGAAATAACAACAATGACAACAACAACAAACAATTTAAAAACATCACAGCACTATAAAAATATATGGACAGTACAATTTTTTCTTTTCTGCACTGAATATTCCCTATTGCAAGTATGAAGAGTCAGTCATTGATTCATTAATTCATTAAGCATTTATGAATCATTTACTACATGTACAATACTACTCTAGATTTCAGGGATACTGCAGTATATAAAATAGATAAAAATCTCTGCCCTCGTGGATCTTACATTTTATTGGAGAAATGGATAATAAACCAAGGTAAATTAGTAAAACAAATAGTATGTCAAATAGTGATAAGTGTCGAGGAAAAAAAATAAAGCAAGGATAGAAACTGTTGGTAGGGAGTTGAAATTAATCAGGAAACATGAGACAACAATGCTGCTAAGAGCTGCATTCCTGTGATGTGTTTGTCAGAGAAACACTAGAAACAGAGATAGAAGCAATAGTGAAAGCACAACACTACAATCCTAGGTATCAGCTATGGGTCTACATAAAAATCCATTAAAAATTCCCTGAAGGGTTACCACATTCACAGAAAGCATAAAATCCAAATCTTGAGTTTTGAGGGGCAGGATATGGGTTCTCTGGATAGCGCTGACTCAGGTAAACAAAGGGAGCATGACATGGGAGGAAGAGACTCATCCAATTTTGGGAAGGGAAGGCTGTAGATTTTTTTTTTTTTTTTAAGTCATTGATTCATTAATTAAAAAAAAAAAAAAAAAGGAAGAAAAAGAGATTGAGGCCAGGTGCAGTGGCTCACACCTGTAATCCTAGCACTTTGGAAGGCCAAGGGAGACAGGAGGCTTGGAAAACCAGGAGTTCAAAACCAGGAGCTCAAAACCAGCATGGCCAACATGGTGAAACCCCATCTCTACTAAAAATACAAAAATTAGCTGGGAGTGGTGGCACACACCTGTAGTCCCAGCTACTTGGGAGGCTGAGACAGGAGAATCACTTGAACCTGGGAGGCAAAGGTTTCAGTGAGCCAAGATCACGCCACTGCACTCCAGCCTGGGTGATAAAGCAAGATTCTGTCCCCCAGTTTCCCCCCAAAAAGATGGAAAACCAGGCTTTTCCAGTACATGTGGAAATTAGGCAGGCTGAGACCCCAGCAGCCAGGCAGGCAATCCCAAACAGATCACAGGGCACCATCCACAAATAAAATCAGTTTTCCTTGCCTCTGGGGTCAGGCAGGAACATCTTGTCTTGACATCCTTGCAAATAAAAAAATTGCTGTCCTCCCTTTTATTGCATTTGAAATTCCTTTTAACACAGTAAGAAATTTTTCTAAGCAACTTAAAGAGAAATGGTTTCATATACAAATGCCTAGAGTTAATGTTTGAGAACATAATAATTAATAATTATTATTATTAACCAGAGGTGCCAGATATTTTGATGGAGATGGGATCAGGGGAAGGGCTGGGAGAGTATTAAAGCAAGAGGGAATCTGCAGAGGAACCTGAAACATAGAAACCCACTCTGCAAACCTCAGGGTTGACTACGCTATACCTTGTTTCCTGTTACGAGCCAGGACACAGCAGAGCTGCATCCCCAAGTCTATCTGTATCACAGCCGAATAAGACAGGAAGCCTGCAGAGACCGATGAAAGCATGGGGTGTTTAGTTGTCTATGCAATCTTTCTTCTGCTTTGCCTTTGCAACTCACCAGGTTCTGGATGCATCTAGGCTGGCAATTCCTGATTCCCAGAGGAGATAAAAAGTCTGTTTGGGAGTTGACTCTTATCCAGCACTCTCTTCCTTTGAACACCTGTTCAGGTATCTAGGTCTAGCCCTCCCCGGGCAACGCCATGCTCTCCCTGGCTAGCCAATAAATCCAGATTATCTTCTTAGCCCTTCCCTATTTCTGCTCTGATTACAACCTTCTGCTCTCTGCCCAGTTCTCCCAGGCAGGTAAAATCTGCTAAGGGACCAATTCCTCTGAGTGACTGAGCCCCAGGAGTGCACTGGTCTCCACTCCAAAAGAGACCCCCTTTCTTACCGCCACTAGCCATTGAAACTGACCCCTGTGCAACGTGCTGCCTTCACAGCAGAGCCATGGGCACTGTTGAATCCAATCCCTTATTGCCTCTACTTCTAAAATCAAATCATGTGGCTTCAGACTACATGATAGGCAACATCAACAGCACTGTCATAAAAGAGCAGTCTGCTCATGCAGGGTGCAGGCTTACTAACACCTAGCAACATTGACTGAGTCTGTTAGCAAGTCCGTGCTGCCCTCCTCAGAAAGCACCACCAGGAGCCAGCTCGCTGAAGAAGAGTTTTCTTCCTAAGACTATTTGAGCTGCAAGAGAGAAGTAGGCAAAAAGGCAACAGAAAAGCAGCAGGCTTTCAAAAAGGGAGAAAGAACTGGCTGTTTTGGTCACTTTTTCCTTCTGGCCCAATATGCCTGGGAAAGCGAGTCAGAAAACCATTCTCTAAAGCACATTCGAACGACTCAATCTTCATTGCAATCTCAGGTGAAAAAAGGACCTCCCCCTACTCTCCAGTAAATAGGGAATGGGCTCATCTCAAATAAACTCCAAATTAATTTTCCCTCACAAACCATATTTAAATTAGGAAATCTGTGAGATGCTCTTGTCCTTCACTTTTTTCAAAGGCAGACTAGCTCGTAAGAACAGAAGACAGGAGAAGGTCTTAGTAAATCACAATGGACAACAACTCTGCTGAAAGCCTAGCAACGTCTTCCTTATTTCCCCCCAAATGTTCACTGTTACAGAATATAATCAATCACAGAAGCCAACTGTATCGACAAGATTGCTATTTTGACCATTATAGGCTGCTTTGTATTATTCTGATGGGACTCTTGGGGAAAGGTTTTAAGAATATTTGGGGCAAAGCACATCCCAATTTGCCTGACCATATCTCCGGTGAAGCATGTATGGCAAAATGCTGAAGAAACAGAATGTGGTCAATCTGCAAAATGTTTATTTAGAGAAATATATATATATAAGTCACTATGGTAGTTAATGTCCATTACAGAACATCTCTTTTTGGTCCTCAATTTGGAAAAAAAAAATCACACCGATAATACCTACTAGTTACTATTGTGAATATTGGTTCAGAATCTTTGGAAAGGACTCCTTTGTTACCACAAAGGTGAAAAATGGCTAATTAGCAAAATATGCCATCTCTCATGTTTCTATAAATCATGATGATTGGAGCCCATAGGTTTAGTTTAGGTGAAGACACAGCAACAAGGCTATTTAAACCACTTAGAGATTTATTATTTATTTATTTACTTATTTACTTTTGAGATGGAGTCTCACTCTGTCATCCAGGCTGGAGTGCAATGGCATGATCTCAGTTCACTGCAGACTCCGCCTCCCAGGTTCAAGCGATTCTCCTGCCTCAGCCTCCCAGGTAGTTGGGATTACAGGCGTGCGCCACCATGCCCAGCTGATTTTTGTATTTTTAGTAGAGATGGGGATTCATCATGTTGGCCAGGCTGGTCTTGAACTCCTGCCCTTGGGTGAGCTGCCTGCCTTGGCCTCCCAAAGTGCTAGGATTACAAGCATAAGCCACCATACCCATCCCGAAACCACTTACAGATTTATTTCAACATAACATCCTCCTTGCACGTGAGAGAAGAGGAAAGAGATAATGAATATAATATTTATCTATTAAAATACTGTGCTTTTATTTTAAGTACTTTTTCTTTACCCTGCAAATTAACTGACAGCATCTCAGAAAGAATCGTGGAGCTACTGGAAATGAATTATGAGTCAGCTAAAGCAATAGCTGCCCCCCGCATCTGCTCCCCGCACTCCACAAGCCCTCCCTCCCACCTTGCATATGCTTTTAGCATTGTACTCAATTAAAATGGAAACGTGTTCTCAGTAATTGAGTTATAAAGGGTGAAGAACTCTGTCAAACAACACAGGAGGAATAACAGCCTTCTCTGATAAAGAATTTCTCAGAGCTGTAACCCACAGACCACCTGAATGACTCACCTGAAGGAGCTTATGCTTATTTATTTGATTATTTTTTATTGTATATGCTTACAGGGTACAATGTGATGTTTTGATGTACGTATATATTGAAGAATGGTTGAGTCAAGCTAAGTAACATCTGTTACCTCACTTACCATTTTTTTGTGGGAGAGCATCTGAAATCTACTCTCTTAACAATCTTCAAGTATGCGGTACATTTTTAACTAGTCACCATGCTGTACAACTGATCTCTAGAACTTATTCTTCCTGTGTAACTGAACCTTTTATCCTTTGACCAAACAGCTTCCCACTTCCCTTCCTCCCCACCAGCCCTTAGTAACTACCAGTCTACCTTCTACTTCTATGAGTTTGACTTTTTAGATTCCGTATATAAGTGAGATCATGCAGTATCTGCCTTTCTGTGCCTGGCTTATTTCAGGTAACATAATGTCCTTCAGGTTCATCCATATTGTTGCAAATGGTGGGATTTCTTTTTTCTTTTCTTTTCTTTTCTTTTCTTTTTTTTTGAGACGGAGTCTCGCTCTGTCACACAGGCTGGAGTGCAGTGGTGCAATCTTGGCTTAGTGCAACCTCTGCCTCCCAGGTTCAAATGATTCTCCTGCCTCAGCCTCCTGAGTAGCTGGAATTACAGACACATGACACCATGCCCAGCTAATTTTTGCATTCTTAGTAGAGACAGGATTTCACCATGCTGGCCAGGCTGGTCTTGAACTCCTGACCTCAGGTGATCCGCCTGCCTCGGCCTCCCAAAGTGCTAGGATTACCGGCGTGAGCCACTGTGCCTGGCCAAATAAGGAGGTTTCTGAAGATGCTTATTTAAAAGACAGTCTCTTCCCAGAAACACTGACTCAGAAAGAGCTAGGAATGTGCATTCTCTTATTATTATTTTATTTTGTTTTGTTTTGTTGAGATAGGGTCTCACTTTATCACCCTGGCTGGAGTGCAGTGGTGTGATCACAGCTCACTCTAGCCTCAACCGCCTGACCTCAAGAGATTTTTCTGCCTCAGCCTCTTAAGTAACTGGGACTACAGGCATGCAAAGCCATGCCCAGCTAATTTTAAAAATTTTTTATAGAGATGGGGTCTCTGTGTTGCCCTGCCTAGTCTCAAATTACTGGTCTCAAGCAATCCTTCTGCTTCGGCTTCCCAAGGTCCTGGGATTCCAGTGTGAGAGCGGACGAGCGTCTCATCAAGACACTGGCAGACACGGGCCACTGACTTCATATAAATGGCCACCTATCTGTACATAGCTGCTCCCCTACTCACCTGGTGGACTCCCATGTCCTGCTGCAGCTGTGGCTATTGCAAAAGCAGAAGCCGGTGAAACAGAGCAGTGGGCATTGTCCGCCGTCTGTCCTGGTTATTTGAAAAGAAAGGAAATGGAATGGTGAGGCAAATGGATAATATTCTACAATGAAAATCATCATTTTTATTCCTGCACCGGATGAAGGACTGGGCCAAATGCCCTGTATTATCCCTGTTAATGGGCAAATAACAAGATTGCACATCAGGAATTCCACTCTGGGGTTATAACCAAGAGAAACAAAAGCATACATCTACACACAAACGTGTACGTGAATATTCATAGCAGCATTGCTCATAGTAGCCAAAAAGTAGAAACAAATGTCCACCAATTGATGAACAAATAAATACAAGGGAATATTATGCAGCCACAAAAAGAAATGAAGTTCCAATACATGTTAGAATATGGATAAACTTGGAAGACATGCCAAGTTAAAGAAGAAGCCAATCACAAAAGGTCACATATTATATGATTCCCTTTATGTTAAATGTCCAGTAGAGGCGAATCCATAGAGGGAGAAAGTAAGATTAGTGGTTGCCTAGGGCTGCTGGGGTTGGAGGGGGAATGGAGAGTGACTGCTAATGAGTATAGAATGGCTGATATGTATAGGGTTTCTTTTTGGGTGATGAAAATGTTCTAGAATTAAGTAGTGGTTATGGCTGCCTGACCTTGTGAATATATATTAAATTTAAAAAGACTGAACGATATACTTTAAAAAGGTAAATTTTATGGTATATGAACTATATCTTAATAAAAAAAGTTCTTAAAAAAGATACCACATCATGTTACTGAGAGAATTTCCTTCTGTTAGAATTTCCTTCTCAGAACACCCTTAACAGTACAGATGGTTTAAATGTGGCCCTTTTAAAATCAAAAGGATGTATTGAGCAACCTTGCAGTCCCTTTCACTCCTCGGACTGTACACACAGCGTTTGGCAGTGCTGGTGCCAAGCTCGCTGCTTCTCCTCGCTCAGGCTTTTAGTGAAAACAGTCCACTGTGATTTTGACCTGAAGGGCTTTTATTAGTTTGGCCCTAATGTTTCACAATCATGCCTAAAATAAATACACACATGAGAGGGGAAGCAAAGAGCTGCTTAATGTGCCCAAGCACAAACGCGTAAAACAGCTCTACCTTCTCTTCCCCCAATAGCCTTATTGCATTTTGGAACAAGGTGGCAAGTAGACAGATGCACAGGCAAAATTTCAGCTAGATAGAAATATGTGATGCTGTCCTCATTTGGGTCCTCCATATTATCACATGTTTCAGCCTCCTTCCTATGTTTCTGTGTCTCTATGATTTAGTCATATCAGGGAGGAAATAAAGGATTTGGCTTAGTTAATGCACAAACAAGATGAGGATTTCCAAGTAATCCTTATGTGAATTAAAAATTTTATATGCGAATATAAACATATGAAAAGAGAATATAAAGTAGACTTCTAATAATTGTAACACCTTGAACAGCATTTAACTCTTGCCTTGGTAGAGCCTTACTTCCATAGGTTTTGGTCCCAAACTCTTCCAGGTTACAATGAAGTCAAAGGGGTCTGTCCTATATGGCAATGGTCAAGGACGTTGCCAAGACCTGGACTGACCAAAGCTCTAAGAAGAATAGAGAGATCTGGCTAATTCCATAGTAGTACCACGACAAGCCAGGAAAGCCTACTTTGTCACCTTCATTTACCAGAAACACCCAAATGGCAGGGTAACCCATAACTGACCTAGAGCCTGAAAGCCCCAAGTGCTAATATCCATGAAGGCAGATCTCTAACAACAGCCGGACTCAGACCCTCCTAGTTGCTCTCAGAGCTCATGGCAATGACAACAGCTTCTACCAAGTTGCCAAGGCCACCGATAACCATTTGGAGCCATGTACTTTATCTTTTGCTAAAATGCCCTATTCGAAGCATGCCTGTGAGAGTCAAAAATGCCTCCACAGGCTGGGCGCAGTGGCTCGTGCCTGTAATCTCAACACTTTGAGAGGCCGAGGAGGGTGAATCACCTGAGGTCAGGAATTTGAGACCAGCCTTGCCAACAAAGTGAAAACCCATCTCTATTAAAATTACAAAAACTGCTGGGCGTGGTGGCACACGGCTATAATCCTAGCTACTCAGGAGCCTGAGGCAGGAGAATCACTTGAACCCGGGAAGCAGAGGTTTCAGTGAGCCGGGATTGCGCCACTGCACTCCAGCCTGGGCGACAGAGTGAGACTCTGTCTCGGAAAAAAAAAAAAAAAAAAAAAAAAAAAAAAGCCTTTTCATTTGGGTTACTTGGGGTGAATCTGGTTTCATAATTGTGTAATTTTCTGTTCTGACTTGAAATAATTGGCTTAAGAAGAGAAAAGCAAACATTTGAAAACAACTGTTATTTGGATATATTTATTTGAGCAGCGGGGAAAATGGGAGATAATTAAAATATTTCTATCTTTTGTCCTGATTATTTTTTTCTCCAATTAGAGGACATTTATTGTGCTCTCAAACAAATTATGGAGTAATGCTTTACAATTTTCTTAACTATATATCAAAATACATACGCCAGTTTCTGCCACTAGCAAGAACGATGACTGGGGTCCCCTGTGCCTGGACCTTATTTTAGATGAAATAATATTATTAACAAGGTCTCCCCAAATTGTGACGCCCAGATGAGTTCACTCACATAGACTACATTGGGACTCATGGTAATATATCAGAAACTGGAAACATTTTGGTAAACCCAGCACTGAGATTCTTCAGCTAGCTAACATCTAAAGAAGAGTCTTTTGATTCACGTTACTCCTCACAAAATGCAATGCAATGATGGAACTAAACAAATATTGGTTAGACTAATGACATCTTCTCTAATCATTTATTTTTCCACCACTTGGTCCTATAGTAACGTTACGGTCATCCCTTGTTACCTGTGGGGTATTGGTTCTAGGATCTCCCTCAGATACCAAAATCCATGGATGCTTAAGTCCCTGATATAAAATCGTGTCGTATTTGAATATAATCTATGCATCTCTTCCTATATATTTTAAATCACCTGTAGATTATTTATAATAACTAACACAATGGATATGCTATGTAAATAGCTGTCATACTATAATGTTTAGGGAATAATGACAAGCAAAAAAAGTATGTACATGGTCAGTACAGAAGCTTTATTCTTCTGCCAAATATTTTTGATGGGTGGTTGGTTGAATTCGCAGATACGAAACCCACAGATGTGGATCCTACGGATACAAAGGGCTGATTATATTTGCTCCCAATTAATTTTCAATAAGTGAGACTAAAAAAATTATTTTGGCAGTGAAACAATCAGGCAAAGGAAAGGTTCAGAAACTAGAAATCATTTTTCACGTTTCTATGTCTGAGTCCCTCTTGAGCTCTTACCTCCAGGCTGGCGATAGCGGCGGTGCCGGGGAGTTGAGGGGGATCTGCAAGGTGAAAGTTCTGTGGTGTCCGCTGCAGGGGAGCTTTCCACTCCTGCTCGGTCCGCTGGTGCAGACTCTAGGACTGCTGCTTGAAAACATCATGAATTTTAACAATTAGGCCATGAATTCAAGAGCTTCTTGTCAGTATCATGCATGGAAACAAAAGTTCATTACAGATAATAAGCATTTCATTAAAGGGCTTTAATATGAAATCAAGTCAAGTGCTGATGACACTAAATCTAAATAAGGATCTTCTCTAACCCTGTCTTGACCCTGTTGGGCCTGGCTGACCCTGGCCAGCCCCTTCTGTTGAATGCAGCAGCAGATGGTAAAACAAACAGGGGTATGTGGTGGATCCCCTGCCCTTCCAAATGTTTTTGCTTTCTCGGAGTGGGGAAAGATGACTTTTTCAGGTGAAAAATCAGATTGGGATTACAAACCAGAACTTCACAAGTTCTTTGCCTGTGTTGTCCCCTAAACCAAAGAAAGTTTGAATCTCTATCAATGTGGCCCTCTCACCAGGGATCTCCGGGGGCTCCCAGGGATCTAAAGCTATGTTGTTCAAAATGACAGCACTACCCAAACGTGGCTATGTAAATTTATATTAACTAAAGTTAAATGATCATTTTGGCTTCCCACTTGCACTAGCCATATTTTGAGTGCTCAGTAGCCACATGTGGCTAGTGGCTATGGTATCGAACAGCCCAGATATAGAGTATTTATATCCTCCCAGAAAATTCTACTGGGTATCTCTGAGCTAGAGCTACAGATCAGCAGGAGGCAAGTGAAAACTTTTTAAATGAACCATTGGGAGGGTTTAAGGTCATTTGAGCTTCTTTGCTGCAGCTAACATCCCAAGAATAACACAGACATCATTTTAGGGTCACTGTTAGGCCATTACTAATGATGTTTCTACACCTCTTCCACTGATTTATTAAGCAGGTAAGACTACAACTTTGTGTATGTGCTTTCAGAGAAAAATATCACAAAAATGTAATAAATTTCCAACGATTCTTCCATTCTCCTTGGGTTTTTCATTAATTCCCACTGATAAAAGCTTAGTGTCACCTCCACTAATTGTACATTAATCCTGTCAGCAGAACTACTTTGCTTTGCCATTCCATTCAAGATTTCACTCAACAAACTTTCAAAAACTCCTAATGACTTCATATAAAGCCATTTTTATACTTGCATGTGACTTATCCGCTTAGAAATATGGCCACAATTTTGCTTTTTTAAACACAAAGGGGCCAGGAAAAGGAAGTGGTTAGAATCTTTCTCTGAATGACATAATTACAGTAAAGCTGGCAACGATGCAAGATGCAGACAAAAAAAAATCAGTGCTTAGCTGTTGGTTTTATTATTTTCTAAATAACTCCCCCAAAATTCAGTAATGGAAGGCATCTGCTCTGTAAGAATGAGCAGAATATCAAATACACGTCCTTGATCTGATTCAACCATTCAGTCATCTCAGGAAAATGAGAAAATCATTAGACAGCAATTACATTGAACCCAAGAAATTTCCCAGTGAGAAAGCTGGACAGAACCTGACTGTGCTGACGACTTGATGGGTGCAGCACACCAACATGGCACAAGTATACATATGTAACAAACCTGCACGTTATGCACATGTACCCTAGAACTTAAAGTATAATAATAATAATAATAATAATAATAATAATAATAATAATAAATAATTTAAAAAAAAAAAGAAAAAAAGAACAGGAAAGCAGAGTAGAATCCTGTAAGCTAACAGGCACCTACAGAGAGAAGAAACCATGCCAGCATTGGGGGCTGAGGGGAAAATTCCTTCTGGCATATTCACTTTTGATCAGGCTCCTTGCAAACAGCTTTGCCTGCAGGACGAGTGGGCAGATGTGGCTCAAAACAAATGCTAAAATCGGGAGCACTTTCAGCCCACAGGCAGGCAATTTTCAAACTAAGAACACAGAAACAGACACTAGTTGCTGTGGGCTGTGCAGCAACACTTAGGTGGCTAAGTTGCACAGCCATGGTCTAAGTGAACACTGAGGGGGTAAAGGGGTCTGAATACAGTGAGCGACCCTTTGGCTCGCCTTTCTTGCCCGCTGTTGGTTTGCTTTTTGTTGAGAACCCATCACTGGGTGGAATCTGGATATCTGAGTCTGGCTGATATTTGTGTTTTGTAGAAGTACCTGGGGTTGAAGAAGATAGAGACTACCTGGTAATAAGAAGGGAGGGTACTAGTGAATGCTGGATGAGCCTGGAGCAGATGTAGGGACTGAGTCAGAGGGAAATTAAATTGAACGAATTTTTCCCTAAGTTCATTGCCTCACTCATTTTAAAGGATATTTCCTATTTCGCTTCTTTCTCCTCACATTGTTTGACGTTCTCCTGCCAGGAAATATGGCAAGGCTGGCATTATCATTGCAATGACAATAAAAATGGACAAAGGTCACAAGCGCTTTTCAAAAAACATGCCCTGAAATGAATAGCTGAATGGCAGTGACGGAGACCTATGGCATCAGTAGGGACCTAATTGGCAAAACTGATATTATACAATTCGATGGTGTGGGGTTATATTCTTAAGTGAAAAGCAGAAAATGTGTAAGTTCTTGGCACAGGATTCGTATTTAAGTTTGCCAACTGTTTTAAGTGTTAACATCATGTGAGGCACATGCAAACATCTTTCAAATTAAAGATGGGTCAATGTCTCTTTTTTCTTTGTCAACTCAAATTTTTAAGACTAGACAGCAGAGTTACCACAGCAGCACTCTTGGCTCTTACAGACATCATACAGACATCATACATACACACACACACACACACACACACAGAACTTTTAGACTCATGCTGAAGTAGTGTTCATCAAGGACTTTCCTAAAATTATTAATGACCAGTAGTGCCCATACACCAATCCAAAAACAAACAAACACACAAAACCCCACAACTGAGTCTGTAATTTCTTTGTTTCATTTATTCAGAAAAATGCCAAAAAGCTACCGCAACCCGAGACTTAATTCTAAACTTTCTACCCAGAGTGTCTCCTTTGTAAGGATCCACAAGATAAATTGTTCTCAGTCTCAAGAACCAGCAAGAATGTACCTGCACAACCAATCTATTCCTAGCCTTCAATATGGATCACATTAATTGATTATATTCCTGTCTTTACTCTGTCAGCAGAGGAGCTTGGAACCACAGTCAGGGGACTCTAGGAATTGCAGAAGACCACACAGTATTCATTTTTTCAGTAATCATACACTTGGCCACACACAACTTATTCCTTTTCCCCCATTGCCTGATTTCCTTACCTATTTTATTTTTGTCTTTTTTTTTTTTTTTTTTTTTTTGGATTTTTGAGACAGGGTCTTACTCTGTGACCCAGGCTGGAATACAGTGGCATGATCAGAGCTCACTGCAGCCTTGACCTCTTAGGCTCAAGTGATCCTACTGCTTCAGCCTCCTGAGTAACTGGGACCACAGGTGCACACAGCCACACCTGGCTATTTTTTTTAAATTTTTATTTTTAGTAGAGACAAGGTCTCACTATGTTGCCCAGGCTGGTCTCGAATTCCTAGGCTCAAGCGATCCTTCCACCTTGGCCTCCCAAAATCTGGGATTACAGGTGTGAACCACCATGTCCAGCTACCTATTTCATTTTTAAGGGTAGTTGTACCCTGTGTCTCTCTGAATGACCACCTTAAATATTTTTAAGTATAAGATGGGAAATAAATGCATTAAAAAGAAATTAGAGGACAGCTATAGAAAGGGGAAAGAAATCAAGATGCAAAGAAGTGGCTTAATGGAAGGATTAAGGGAGGGGTCAGGGTAAAATGAGAGCTAAGGGGGATGCATTAGGCAGTGAATGTGACTAAGAAGCCCGGGGAACAGAGGAGCTGACGGCTCTGGAGTAAAGGTTGGCTCTACGGGCTTCACCGAGTGCCATGGGCCCCTCCTAGATACAATCTTGGACTTTCTCCATTACCCAGAGTGGAAAGAGCTCAGTATTTAACTATGACCTGGAACTCTAAAATGATATTTCTAACCTATGAACCATATGGATAAATTAACTGATAAAAATACCACACTAAATCACTTGTTTTGGGGAAATCCAGTGAGAAGCACAGGCATGAAGCCTTCAGCTTAATTCTCTAATATGAGAAAGAGCCTAATATTTCTGCCATACTGTTACTCACAGGTCCTCTCCATCTGCTGGCCCCAGGCCATGAATGATCAGTGCTGCCACATGACAAAGCTCTCCAGCAGCCACTGGCTGTGTCCACGTGATCCCACTCTGTCCAATATCTGTACTGACAGGTCTTCGAAGTCGCTGTCAGTGTCCTTCCCTAAGAGCTTGATCCAGCTCTTCCTCATTTATCTTGGTCTCCCCATGCTATGATTTGATATGTCCCCTAAAGCTCATATGTTGGAAACTCAAAACTCCAATGCAACAGTGTTGAGAGGTGAGACCTCTAAGAGGTGGTTACATCAAGAGTACCCTGCACTCATGAATGAATGAATGCCTTTATCTTGGGAATAGAATGAGTTTGGCCTACTTCACTCTTTCCTACCCATGTGATGCTTTCCACTATATTATAATGCAGCAAGAAGGCCCTCACCAGATGCCAGCCTCTAGAACTGTGAGAGATACATTTCTGTTCATTATAAATTACCTAGTCTCAGGTAGCACAAAACAAAGACAGAAAATTAGTACTGAGAAGTGAGGTTGCTGCTATAACGAATACCTGAAAATGTGGAAGTGGCTTTGGAACTGGGTAATGGACAGATGCCGGAAGAGTCTGAAGGAATGGGCTAGAGAAAGCCTGTATTGCCATGAATGGTGTTAAGGACAATGCCATTAATAGTCAGCACTCAGAAGAAGAGAAGAGCTTTCAAGAGTTTGAATCTGCTAAGAGATTACTTAGGTGGTCATGAATATCGAATGTTAGTAGAAATATGAATAGTAAAGGCAATTCTGGTGAGGTATCACATGGAAACGGGAAACAAGGTGTTGAAAACTGGCATAAAAGCCATCTTTGTTACAAAGTAGCAAATAACTTGAGTGAACTGTGTTGATGCCCAAGGGCTTTATGGAAGGCAGAACTTCAGAGTGATGAACTAGGATACCTGGTGGAAGAAATTTATAAGCAAAATATTAAGAAGCTGCATGGCTACTTTTAAATATATACAAGAGGAAAGAAATGGTTTAAAGGCAGAATTTATAATTAAAAGGGAAACAGAGCAGAAAGACTTGGAAAATTTGCAGCTCAGCCATGTAAAGAGTGAAAAGGCATTTTGGGGAGTATAAACCAAGGCTGTGGCCAAGTGACCGTTTGCTAAAAAGATTAGTACTAAAGAGAGTATGGCTAAAAGAGAGCCAGGTGCTATTCATTAAGACAATGGGCGAAAGACTCCAAAGGCACTTCAGAGATCTTTCAGACAAGCTAGGACCTTGAGGGCTAGGTTTGCAGACAGGAGTCTAAGGGACCATAGCATTTGCTGCCCAGGGCTGCTCCCCGCATTCCTGTGCAGTGCTCCTTGGCCACACTAGCTGTGGCCCAGCCAAACCCAGGTGCAGCGTGGGCCACCGCACCAGAGGGTGCACATGGAAAACACTGGTGGCATCCATGTGGTGCTAATTCTGCAGGTGCACAGAATGCACAAGCTGTGAAGGCATAGCTTCCCTCACCTAGATTTCAAAGGATGCTGCAGACAGCCTAGGGTCCCAGGCAGAGACCTATTGCAGGGATGGACACACTGAAGCGAGTCCTCACTGGAGACTCTCATGGCCTAGTGAAGCCATGAGAGTGAGGCCATTGCAGAAATCCTAGAACTGCCAGCATGCAACACCAGCCTGAGAGAGCTGCAGACAAGAGGCTCTAATCTATGAGAGCTGAAATGTGGGCTGAGCCCAGAAAAGCCATGGGATTGGGCCTGCCTGAGGCTTTGGGCACTTAACCCCACTCCAGTGTACCCACGAGGCAGTACGCTGAGTGAAAGATTATTCTGGAGTCCTAAGATTTAATGTCTGCCCTGTTGGGTTTTGGACTTACTTGAGGCATGTTATTCCTTTCTTCTTGCCTATTTTTCCCTTTCACTATGGTAATGTCTATCTTATCCCTGTCCCACCACCATATTACAGCTGGAAGGGAATTTGCCTCAGGATGAATCATGTCTTGAGTCTCACCCATATCTGATTCACATAAGTCTCTGGACTTTGGACTTATCAGTTGATGCCAGAACAAGTTAAAACTTTGGGGGCTATTGGGATGGAATGAATGTATTTTGCATGTGAGGAAGACATAAATTTTGGGGAAAAGGGGCTGAACGTTATAGTTTGAATGTTTCCCCCAAAGTTCCTATGTTGAAAACTTAATTCCCAGTGAAACAGTGTTGAGAGGTAGGACCTCTAAGAGGTGATTATGTCATGAGGCCTGTACACACATAAATGGATTAATGCCATTATTGCAGTAGTGGGTTCCTTATAACAGCATAAGTTTGGCCCCCTTTCCTCTCTTTCACGTCTATGTGTTGCCTTCCACCATGTTATGACAGAGCAAGAAGGGCCTCAGAAGATGTCAGCACCTTGATCTTGAACTTCCCAACCTCCAGAATTGTGAGAAACAGATTTATGTTCATGTACAAATATCTAGTTTCAGATATTTTGCTATAACAGCATAAAACAGAGTAAGATACCCCAATCTAACTTTTTTCCAGCTTATTATTCCAGGGGAAAAAAACTATTGATTTCTGCTTCGTCCTAGACAGTAGCTAAAGCAGCTTTCATGGTAAGATATTGGATTACCACCTTGAAGACTAAAACTAGGGAAGCTGGTGATCGAAGTGGAACATTCCCTGCACAACAAGTTAAAGTGGAACACTTAATCATGGTGATATCAAAGAGATGTTTGCACACCATATTCATTGCACTGTTATGCAAATAGCCAAGAGGTGGAAGCAACCAAAATGTCTACTGATGGACAAATGCACAAAGAAAATGTAGTATCTGCATGCTGCCGTTTCCTATTATTCACCCTATTAAAAAAGGAAATTCTATCACATGCTATCACATGGTTGAATCTTGAGGACATTACATTAAGTGAATTAAGCCATTCAAAAAAGGACAAATATTGAATGATTCCACATATAAGAGGTACTTAAAGTAGTCAAATTTGTAGAGATAGAAAGTAAAAAGCTAGTTGCCAGGGGCCGGGAAGAGAAGAAAATGGGGTATTATACAATGATTATAGAGTTGCAGCATGATGAAAAAGTTATAGAGATCTGTCGTTCAACAATACTATTGAGCTATACACTTAAAGATGGTTAGGATGGTAAGAAGAAGAAGGAGAAGAAAGATTCTCAAGGAGAGTTGTTTTGAAGTTTACTCAGTGCTAGAAAGCCCTAAGAGGACTACTAACAAGGTCTGCTCTACGGGGCTGCCCATGCTGTCAAAACAGGACAAAGCCTGTGCCTTCAGAAGCAGTGATGCCTCTTGCTCGCAGAAATGGCATTCACTGGCTGGGTACGGTGGCTCACACCTGTAATCCCAGCACTTTGACAGGCTGAGGTGGGTGGAACAGCTGAGGTCAGAAGTTTAAGACCAGCCTGGCCAACATGGTGAAAGCCCATCTCTACTAAAAATACTAAAATTAGCCAGGTGTGATGGTACGTGCCTGTAGTCCCAGCTACTTGGGAGGCTAAGGCAGGAGAATAGCTTGAACCCGGGAGGCAGAGGTTGCAGTGGGCCAAGATTGTGCCACTGCACTCCAGCCTGAGAGACAGAGTAAGACTCCATCTCAACAAAAAAAAAAAAAAAAAAAAAAAAAAAAGAAATGGCAGTCACCACTAGTGATTATCACCACACCTTTACTTACATATTCTTTTTGCCCAGAAGTTCTCCCATCTCCTCTTTCCAAACCACATATCTTTTGGCTCATGTCAAAGACACTTCTTGATTCTGCTCAACCAGATGTGATCTCCCTGCTCTTCAGCTTCCAAAGCACTCTATCTACACCTCTTACACCACCTGCCCATATAGTTATGTTGTGTCTCTATTATCCACATCACTAGAGTACAATGGTGAAGGTGCTATTTACCACTGTGGACTCTAGCGCACACGGTATCCTGCACAGAGAAGAGGTTCACTCAGTGACTCTTGAAGAGACTTTACTGTATCCTCATCCCAGCCGGAGGAGCAATCAAACCACAGCCTCCAAGCCACTAGTGTTGGACACTGAAATGTTTGTTCCTAAAGCTTTCCTAACTCAAAATAAATAAATAAAGAGAGAGAGAGAGAGAGAGAGAGAATCCCAACTTATCTCCAGATTTCTCCTCTCCTATCTACCACAGTGCAATAAAGAAGGTGAAAAAACTTGCCATGATCTGAAAGCTCCTGTACTTCCCATACCCTATGCCCCATTCCAGTCATTCCCTCCACAGGGTTTCCCAAGTACTGGGGCTGGGTGCAACCCTGAATGCACTTGTCAGCTTTTGCGCTGCCTCATTATTTCTGAGAAGAATCCATCATAATTTTGCTTAAGCTTGTTGTTCTAATGACTTTTTAATTATCTTCTCCCTTTCCTCCTCCATAGTTGCTAACTCGTCAATTTAAAGACTTTAAAAGAGTGCAACTTTTGATGATGACAACCACTCCAGTTAAAATTCCATTAACTACTTCACTCAGGGAGCTTACTTAAATGATCTGAGCTAGAAGCACAAAGAAGCTTCAAGCAGGTAGAAAGGCAAGCATCTGTGTATCCATCTGGGCAATCCACCTTGAAATTTGAACACTTTGTCTGATTTATTGCCCAATTTTTATTATATTATCAATAAGTCAGTTATTATACAGTTTTTTTAAAGCTGTTTGTAATTTCTCTGTGAATCATTTTTATTTTCATTACAGAAACACTGGACTTTAAAGGCAACAAGAATCACCTCTTCCAACCCTACACCGTACCAGGCTGAAAAGCTAAAGTGATGGAGAGAGGACCCTGGTTCAGTTCACTGTATATTTTATTTCATTCATTCATTTAACCAAAATTTACTACTTGTCAGGCACTGGCCAAGACACTGAGGGTACAGAGGTGAGTAAGATAGACTGCTAATCTCATGGAGCTTACATGGCAAAAGCGGCCAAGTAGAGGAAAGAACGAGTGCAAGGACCCTGGGGCAGGAAAGACCAACATATTTCTGACACAAAGAGGAAATCAATATGACAGTAGCCTAGTGGATGAGGGAGCGTGGCAGGAGCAGGGAGACAGGATCCATGTCTCACAGACCTGAAGGCCCTGGCAGGGAGAATGTACTTTATTCTAAGTGTGACAGGAAGTCAGTAGAGAATTGAAGCCAGAAAGTCTATGATCTAATCAACATTTTTAAAAAAATTATTTTGGCTACGTCACGAGCAATTAACACTGTCTCCAATTTGATTTCTCCCCTATACCTCTGCTATAACATGGAGCACTGTCCTCATAACTAAACTAAAAAAGCCATCGTGGTACTTCCAGCCTAGCTCATCCTCAGCAGAGAAAGGCTGGAGGTACACAGGTACCTAAGGCAAACAATGGAGGAGGAGAAGGCTCTGCAGCCTGAGCTCACAGGTGAGAGGACCCACAACCTCCCGGTGTGCAAAGCACCATGCTAGACTCTTTAGCCAACCAGTCTTAACCAAAGTCCAAGAACTCTCTAGCAGTAGCATTCAGATATGCTATTCTTCCACAGACAACTGACCACAATAAGCCTTTTACTACAGGGGCATAAGGACAACTAATCTTGCTTTCTGTTCCAGAAGGGCCAGAGGAATCTACAGGAATTTTCTCTTCTAACTCACCACTGAGCTCATTCTACTTTCTATGCAGAAGTATTAAAGTTGTAAAGAAAGGGAAGCAGGGTTCCAAAAGGAAGGGTGAGGAGGCAGGTGGCCAGCAAATGTGGGTGTAATTATGCAAATGCGCTAGATAATACCTTTTTGAATACTTCGTTTTAGCTTGTTACACAGATCCACGCGCGGGTTATCGACATTCTCTTCTACTGATCCCGGGCTTTGCTCTGGAGAAGACAGGCCTCTGCTGAGATCCAGTGGTATTTGACCAGTGTGTGGCGGTGGAGAGGCAGCAGGGCTCTGGGTCGTGGTGGTGGGACTGCTGGAAGTCGTCAGGTCCAATGCTCCGATCTTTGAGTTCAAGGGAGAAGTCAAAGACAGCTTTCTGGCCCTCACTGGGGAAGATGTTCTCGACACAGCCAATGGTGGTGGGGAAGAGAATTTGCGACACAGACGTGGGGATTTTCCATCCACCAAATGTTCACCTCTGTTGTTCTGGCTGGTAGCAAAAAACAATTCCAATGACCTTAAAATAAGAGCAAAAGTGGCTAAGAGATTGTAGCCAAGTGAAATGAATTCCCAGATGTCATTCAAGAACATGTTCCCTTCATTTATAGGCCACGATCTCATTGCACTTCTATCGCTGGACTTTCCTTAATCTAAATGCTACATGTATACCCTCCACCTGCCAAAGAAGCACAGACACTTATTAGCCATCGTCTAATCCCTTGCTACTAAACTGTGGTGCAAACACCAGCATTGGGATCTCTGGGGAGCTTGTTAGACATTCAGAACTCAGGCTCCACTCCGGGCCTGCTGAATCAGAGCCGGCAATTTAACAAGACACCCTCCCCCCACCACATGCAAGCTGATTCTTATGCATATTAAAGTTTTAAAATCATAATTGTCAAAAAAAAAAAAAAAAAAAAAAGAAAAGCCGAAAGCCATGGAGTTCATTTCCAAATAATCACAGAGCAAGCAAAGGCCAATTGGAGATTTCAGGTTTTCAACTTTGTGCCTGGGGAACTCTGTGTGACCTTTACATATGGCCTTCTGCTGGAGGGGCATGGTATTT
The DNA here is from genome assembly GCF_007565055.1 of Rhinopithecus roxellana. NCBI lineage: Eukaryota > Metazoa > Chordata > Mammalia > Primates > Cercopithecidae > Rhinopithecus > Rhinopithecus roxellana. Next base: position 145,033,569 of record NC_044551.1, read on the forward strand.
TCAGAAGCAAGCTAGTACACCCTAGGATCTGCTTTGCAGAGCTGGCCGGCATGGTGACTCCTGAACGAAGAGGGCCATATGCTAATGACAGGCAAATCTCTAGCGATAAGTGTACCTGACGGGGATGGAGGTGAAAGGCCTCTTGTATATGTCAGAGAGTTTCCCCAGCACCACAGCGGCAGTAGTGAAAATACGATAGGTGTGCAGAAAGGTGTTGAGGAAATCGATACTAAGAAACCGCAAGTCTGTCAGTCGTTCCAAGAGGCGCTCCACGCTGGCATAACGGATCTGGGGCACTTTGCAAGAGTTGAGTGTTTTACTGAAGCAAATGTCAGTGTCGTCTTTATGAAGGCGGGCATCAGACCTACATGCAAAGGCAGGAACATGATGGTAAAACCAGGAGGAGGCTTTCCCCTCGGCCACTGAGTATTTCAGCATTTGTTATCACACACTCAGGAGTGGGCTTCTCACTGCATTTGATAGGAGACAGATGATTGCACAGTTGTCCCTCAGTATCCTTGGGAGATTGGTGCCTTGATCCCCCCACCATATTAAAATCCACAGACGCTCAAGTCCCTGATATGAAATGGTATAGTATTTCCAAATAACCTATGCACAACCTCCTGTATACTTTAAATCATCTCTAGATTACAACACTTAAAACAATGTGAATATTATGTAAAATGCTGTTATCCTGTATTTTAAAATTTGTATTTTTTTATTGCTGTATAGCTATTTTTTGTTTTTCTTTCTTCCAAATATTTTGGATCTGCGGTTGACTGGCAGGTAGAGGGCTGATTGTGTATGTCTATATGACATACATACATATCAGCATAGGCAGGGTTATGAAAACATCAAGTTTATTATAATTTAGGAAAGCCAGAATTAATAATGGAGGAGGTAAATAATAATTTGTCTCACTTTGTGGATTCCTTCTCTCAAATTCAGTCATGTTTTATTAGGAAGATGAAGCCAAAGGCCCTCTTTAGGAGCAGGGGAAAGCATTGCTTATGCCCTTAAAGCAAAATATCAAAAGTGTGCATAAAAAGTATTGGGTGATACCTCCCACAATAGGGGAACACAGATATCACTGCTATATCTGCAGTTATGTCTTTTCCCTGACTTCTAATTTTGCACATTTGTGCTTTCCTCCCTTTCTTTTTTTTATTAAACTGATGGATATAGGGTTAGGTATTTTGCTCTCTAGAATCCGCTTTTTTTATTTATCCCTTCTACTGTTTTTTATATTGTATTAATGTCTGCTCTTATTTCCTTCCTACACTTTCCTACAGTTTAGTCTCTCGTTCTTTTTCTAAGCTCTTGATTTGAGTGCCTAATTTGTTTATTTCATTCTTCCTGGCTTATTAATGACTTTTTAGGATATCTATTTTCTGAATACTGTTTAATCCACAAGTTTCAAGTGTGATATGTTATGTTTTTATTATGTTTTCAAAATTCTGTGGTATTAAAAATGTCTTCACTTAGAAAAAGGTAATGGGTGAAGGATATTCCCCCTGAATAGCACCTACCACTGCCACCCTGCAATCCGCTGCTTTTGTCATTCTGTCAAACCTCCCATCTGGCTGCCCCAACCCCTCGCCTTCAGACCATTGCACTGGCAGCTTCTCCAAGTGGACAACGAGGACTGCCAGTAGCCTTCACTTCCCCTTCTGAGACTACTTGTTTGCCTTCACTGCAGCATTTCAGAACAGGCGATCAATGAAGTCCTGAATTTCACCACTTGATTAAAGGATCTGCTACAGGGTCAGTGACGTTCAGTGAGCCAATTGCTTGCTGAGAATCCATTGGCTGAGAATCAGTTGGAGTGCCCTTAATTAGCCCTTTCAGCGCTTTGAGGGATTTGAAATTATATATTTATTTTATTTCGGATAAAAAGGAATCAATTGCTTTCTTAGCTTGCTCTTAGAAATGTCCCAGCCCAAAGTACGCTCAGTGCAGGTGGAAGTACTTCATCTGCAAGCCTGAAAGAGCATTTTCAAGGAGCAGCTTCCCCCTGCCAAGGAATTGACTGGGGTGGCCCATTAGCTTGAGTTACATTACTGATCTTGAAATGCCCAAGTGCATCTTTTGAGATTCTTGAAAATAACAAGGCACTTTCTTCCACTCACTATGTGTCCCTCAACCAACTTTATTTTTCTGGTTCTTAATTTGCTCATGCATAAAAAGATCTCAGAAAATTTTGTGAATCCATCAGCCTGTCCAGAAGATGGCTGAGCTAGATAATCACTTGTTATCCCATCATTTTCCACCAAAAAAATTTCTATTTTCTAAGAAAGTTGAGATCAAATATTATTAAAAGAAAGTCATAGTTTACATACCCTATAAAGGGACATTTTCACCTAATAAGCGTCATGATTTTCACATTCTATTCGTAGTTTTGAGCTTTGCATCTTTTGACTATAATTAGCTTATTTGAAACACTAGGACAAAAAATGTGTTGAAGCCAGCATGAAATTAAAATAAAACTGACTAATTACACTACTTTCCTTCAAAATCGTGATTGCATTTTCATTTTAAGTAAAGAAATTAAATATTATGAAATTATTTAGTTTTCTTTTATTACACTGAGTAGAATCTTACTTTATTTCCTAAGAGACTCTCAAGAAAAATATAATACATTACTGAAGTCTCCTATGATAACAGCAACTCCTCTTTGGTAAACACAAGAACAATCTTGAGAGATCAAACCCATATCATCTATTATAATTGGTAAGTTTTAAAAGGAAGTGAGTGCTTACAAAGTGATGCCCTGTCAGTAACAAGACACGGTTATAATAGGATAATTTTTCTAACTCTGAGAAATGTTGAGTTTTTTCTTCATGGTTTATAGATAGGGAAATAGATACATAGGGAGGAATATAAACTTCAGGGTAGAATGGAGCCATCAGAAGGAACAGAGATTGCAAAATCTCTTTCCTCTGATTGAGGATAATCAGGCTCAGTAAGGCTGGGAAAAAATAGTAGTACATATATAAAACTTCACTCTGCCTTGGGAATAAAACTAGTGTATTATAGATATGTTGGATTTAATAGAAAATCTTTACAGTCCAAGATACAGGTTTCTGTCCTAACAGGAGAACAATTCCAACTCATTAAGTGTCACCTCTGTGCACCCAAAGGCAGAAAAGTCCTGGTCTGTATGTAAGTGGTTACACAAATGAGATTGGACATGGACACTGGTAAACTGCCATGGTGGGGGACAAAAGATGCAATTGGGTGCCAGCAACAACTGGTCAGGCACAAAACTGAAGTCTTCATTAGTATTAATTTTATTTTTTTAATGGAGTCTCACACTGTTGCCCAGGTTGGAGTGCAATGGCGTGATCTTGGGTCAGTGCAACCTCTGCCTCCCAGGTTCATGTGATTCTCCTGCCTTAGCCTCCTGAGTAGCTGGGATTACAGGCACCCACCACCAAGCGTGGCTATTTTTTTTTTTTTTTTTTTTTGTATTTTTTAGTAGAGATGGGGTTTCACTATGTTGGCCTAGGATGGTCTCAAACTCCTGACCTCATGATCTGCCTGCTTCAGCCTCCCAAAGTGCTGGGATTACAGGCGTAAGCCACTGTGCCTGGCCACTATTAATTTTTAATGTCAACACAATGTATGTGTAGTGGGCATACAGCTGCCCTAGAGTTTAGTGGCTTAGAACTTGTCTGCACTTTCTCACTTACACATTCTAATTCCAAGGCAGGTGGACTTTCATGGTTGTCTAACCACCAAGAAAGTGCTTTCAAATACAATGAAAATCATATATACCCTTTTGGAAAATATCAAAATTAAAATTCTGTGGTAGAAAATTAATAAGAAAACTCTAACCCAATGATGTGAATTCAAAAATTAAGTCATAGTTTGGACTTTTTGACTTAATATTCTACATTTATTATTTATCTTAACATTATAACATTTTAACTAACCTCATTTCAAATATCACACTGAATTCAAAACCTAGAAAATTGAATGTAAAATGAATTTTGCCCTAGAATTTAAAATGGCCCTACCCAAAATATTTTAAAATTTGACTAGTAATGTAAAACACTATCATCCTTTTATCATTTATATTTTTCTGTAGCATTGATTGCACCAGTATTATGTACTCTGCCTTCATGTGATATAATAATAAGTTTTAAAACTTGTACCATTGGGATGATGCTAACTGTAGTTAATATCTGTCAGAATAGGAAAGTCTTCCTTCTAAAGTTAATGTTATTTATTGCTTCAGCATAAACAGTTCAGACTTCAAAATATCCACATAAAAAGCCATAAAAGACAAACTTTTTTTTAGTTTCAAGTAACTTGTTTTATAAACATAGAACGCTTTTAAAAATATATTTTACTCTTAGAATTTGGAATGAAAATAACCAAGAAAATGAGAGTAATGAAAAATGTGGTTAGCTTCAAAATACTCCCAAGACAATTTCTGAATTTGAAAACAAAGTATATGGAGACAAAATCATGAATACAGACAGCTCTAGCACACAGTTACTGATAACTTTTCATTTTAAACCAGAGCTTTCCTAGTGGAAAATTGTTAAGATTTACTTTGTTAAAAACAGCTAGAGCAGGATGGCAGCCCTAGGCAAATAGCCTCTGGGGCAAAGCATAAATAGGCAGTGGGTGGACAGCAAAGCCACTTGATTCATGTTATCTAAATGTAAACATATCTGAATGGCCAAATCTGGGTAATATGATTCATACCCAATGGGAGGATTCATACTCAATGGGGCAGCCACACCTTGGTCCACCCTCTGAACTTGGCACATCTGGGTGTCACTATTATTATTATTATTATTATTATTATTATTATTATTTATTTGAGACGGAATTTTGCTCTTGTTGCCCAGGCTGGAGTGCAGTGGTGTGATCTTGGCTCACTGCAACCTCTGCCTCCTGGGTTCAAGTGATTCTCCTGCCTCAGTTTCCCGAGTAGCTGGGATTATAGGCCTGCCACCACGCCAGGCTAATTTTTTGTATTTTTAGTAGGGATTGGGTTTCACCATGTTGGCTAGGCTGGCCAGGCTGTTCTCGAATTCCTGAACTCAGGCCTCGGCCTCCGAAGTGCTGGGATTATAGGCGTGAGCCACTGCACCTGGCCTACTATTTTAAATTTTATATTCAACTTGAACATCTTAGGATTTTGTCCTGAGTGAAGATATATGTAACAGTATAAAAAACAATTTTTCTATGCTATGAGTTAGTAAAGTGTGAATGTGAAAAATCATTTTGATAGTCTTATTTATAATGGAATCATATGAATCACTGTGTTCCTGTCAAGAAACATATTCTCAATAAGAAGCAGAATTCTATGGATGCAGTATTTTATTCAAGGTTTTACATGCTCTGCCAATTTAATCTTGATTAAAATGTAAAGGAAAGGATTCTCACACTTACTTAATCATATGTGGCACAGTGACTTTGGAATTCTCTTCAAACACTATAGTCATTAAACCATTACATCGTATATTGTCCACACACTGTGAAATAAAAAGTTGACAATTACAACCCACATGAAAGTCTAGGCAGGTCATATATTCCCACAATCGTTTATAGCTATAGCCAAAAGAATCAATTCAATTTCTCTCTCTCTCTCTCTCTCTCTCTCTCTCACACACACACACACACACACACACACACACACACACACACGGAGCAGGTAAATATTACACACTGATGAATAGCTTCAGTATTCAGATACTAAAACTGTACCAACTAACTGCCTGACAAATACCTGAGGACAGATACAACAGCTGTATTTTCCCTGAATGTATTTCCCAAGAATTCTGACCACAGCGTCACTTTGTCACAATTCTTTGGCAGCTCCAACACTACTTGAGAGGTGACCGGGACCTGACCATCATCGCTCTTGCTATATTCATTTTCTGCAACCAGGGGGTGGTATGGAGTAGTCAGATTAGAAATAGTGGCTTCCTAAGATGGAATTCATCTTCTGTCTCACTAGTAAGCTCTGCCTCTGCTTCTCAGGTATTCTTTCCAATAAATTCCCACATTTTACTAGTACCTCTGGCAGCCCCTGTTGATACTAAGGCTGTTTGGTGAAGGGACCATGTGTGATTTCTCCTGTCTCTGGCATGCTTAAAGCCACGTATCATCTTTTTCTCTTTTCCAAGGGAGAGTTCAGGAAGCTGTGCTAATTTTCTCTGCCTTCGTTATTTAATCTATGCCTTATCAATTTAAATTTTCTCTCTGCAATTATTTTGGGTTAGAGAAGAATTTATTTTAAATTATACATATTCCCTTTGAACAAAACAGGAAAATGAAAAAAAAAATCAATTTTTAAAACAAAAAATTGCTTCTAGTCCCTATGACACTATACAGTACTTTGTGGCTATAATTAAATAGTGCAGTGAAGCTGATTGCAATGTGACCTCACATAGGTCCTGAACTCAGGGTCTACCCTAAACACCAATGTACTAATAAAAGAGTGAATATGCAGGTAAGAAACTTTAGATCACTGGAATTCTGACTATTCAGTCTACTTAGTATTTCAGCCATGTTCATACTTGTTGTTCCTTAAAACTTTGTTTTCCTCACATCTTATGCCATTACTTCAACTACAAAGCATAAAGGATGCCACTTGTGGGAAGAAAGTAAAATATTTTTAAGTTCCCCTTCAATATATTTCCTTAAGCTACAGCATCTGGAAGTAATTTGGAGTTATATTTTTATATAAATAATTATGATCATCGACCATAAATTTGGCCATTTTTGCTTATATGTGAATTTATGCTCTACCTTATCCCACAAGTGGATTACAAAAACACATATAATAAGACAAAGTTAAGATAAGTGAGAAAATCAGAGGTGATTTAGATAAAGGATGGCAAACAATAAGACGAAGCCTGAAATGAAGCCACCACACATACTTTATGTTGAGAGCACTTGCCAGAAGTGGGCCTCAAAATTAGCAGGGCTATGGAGTAGTCAACTCAAAGAGGGACTCAGTGTTAGCTACGAAATTCACACTTGAGTAGAAGGTCAATTAATCCTAGTCTAGGACCAGACAGGACAATTATCTCATGGGTTCTCATCAAGAGAAATATTGAATAATGTAGTGAACAATGTCCTCAACAATATCTTATTATTTTTTAGAGACACTCTCATTCTGTTGCCTAGGCTGGAATGCAGTGACACAATCATAGCTCACTGTAACCTCAAATTCCTAGGATCGAGTGATCCTCCTGCCTCAGCCTCCTAAGTAGTTGGGATTACAGGTGTGTGCTACCACACTGAGATTTCTTTTGTTTTGTTTTGTTTTGTTTTTAAATGTAGGGACAGGTTCGTGCTATGTTACCCAGGCTGGCCTTGAACTCCTGGGCTCAAGCAATCCTCCCATCTTCGCCTCCCAAAATTCTGGGATTACAGGTGTGAGCCACCTGTATTGTTGAGCCACAAGATATTGTTGCACCTGGCCAACAATATCTTTAAATAACTACGAGTTTTGGCAAACTGTTTTGTATAAACAGTTGAAAAATACAAATCCAAACATACAACCCTGTGGTAGACCCCAAAGACTGTGACCCAGAGGCCCATCCTTCCTCTGCTGGTCTGATTGCAAGCACAGGTTTCACACTCTCTAGAAAAGAGCACAGGCTGCTCTTCTTCACACTGAAGAGATGCTGCTTTTCTTATCCTAGTTTGTGTAAGTCTTGAGCATCAGGAAGTTGGAAATAGTATTTTCCCACAAATCCTGAAACTGCTGCATCCTGTGTGTCCAGTTATGTAGAGTCAGTGTTTCAACCAGCAAGCCAAGCTGCCAGTAAGTGGGATATCTTCTTGTGCCCGAAGAAAGGCCACACTGCCTCTCTATGGGAAAGCTCTCAGTCAGGGCCTGATGAAAATACACATCAAGGGCCCTGTTTCAAAGTGGGGACATACATGGAAGAATGAAGAGATGGGGATGGCTGGTGCATGCATTCATAATGAAGAAAGTAAGAGAGAGGACAGAGGAATCAGTTGGAGGCAGGCTACAGAGAAGGGAGTCTTGAATTTTAATTTTATCCTATAGGCAGATGGGAAGCTAATGAGGGTTTCTAAGCAGCTCCCTTATGCTGAAACATCTAAACTGACTTCATGGTGGTATTCATTCAATGAAAAAGAGGCGAGAATGAATGGAGACCCAAGGGATCATTGGAATATTGAGTCTGTAATTGAAATGATTCATACCTCCCCTGAGGCAGACTGTGGGAATAAAGAGAAAAGGGTGGACATAAATATTTTGAAGAAAGGAATAATAAAAGTTGATGAATTACTGAATAAAAGCAAGAGAAAAAACAAGGTAAGATCAAAGATGGCCATGGTTATAAGGCAATTTTAAACTTTCTGATGCAAATATATTTAAAAGTAATAAAACATAGCCAAATGTCTTTCCAATCACCCAGAGTTTAAACAAAGTTAAACAGTCAATGTTTTGAATTCTCAAGAGCACCAAGAAGGCACATTGATTACATGGCATTGGGATTTTACTAAATATCTGTCTTACAACTGCATTTATCAAGTACTTACTATGTGAAGACACTGGGCTAAGTACTGGGAAATGAGGACAAAGAGAAGAAAAGTAATATATGAAAGAGCTTTGAAGATGAATAAGGCAAGCCACTTCAAATTCACTTTCCTAATCCCGATGGGGACAAAATGGATTAACATCATCCCTGTTCTTCCCAAGCTATGTGGCAGGGTCGGGGGGTGGGGTAATGAGGAAAAGGATTGGATGGGGAGAGGGGTTGCACACTGACAAGGGTAAATGCTCCTTCACCCAGCGACCTTTCTAGCTATTCCTTAGACTTCTTTTCACTCTCAGTGTTTCTGAATCACAACGAGGAAGCCCCTTGGGGAACCAACACAGAAAGTGGGAAAGTAGACATGGTGTTTGGTGACACCTGTGGGAAATGAACAATGTTCCTTCAATTTCCTTCAACATTCTAAGCAAATGACATCGTTACTGAGACGACAGCCTTAGAATGACTACACCATCAAGAACAGAGGTGAGGTAATGGGGAGACCACTTAAACTCAGCCCAGAGCTCCCACAGAGCTTCAGAGACAACCACACTATTTAAGTGGAGCCCAGACAAGGTGGGGATGGGCACTGGAGGTGGCCAGAGTCACAGACCTGGGTCATAAAGAAGTATCTCTGTCTTGTCCTGGACAGGGGGTCAGAAGGCAGAGATTTAACTCGTTTCTTAGGGATTCATAGTCCAAACCCCTGGGGAATACAGGAATTAGGTCTGGAAATCCAGGAAATGTACCACTGGAGATGAGTTCAAAGGGCTTGTCATCCTACCTGCACCAACAGTCAGAGAATGGAAGGGCAGAGCTACCTGGCAGCCCATCAAAGCTACAGGATACCCACAATCACAATATCTTAAGATGCAGTTTCCTGGGGGCTGACTTTGTCTACTTCCCTCCTCTTAGAAACCAGAAGGGAAGCAGCTTTTGCTTTTTGAAAGAGGGAACCAAGAGGAAGGGGGTCTCAAGACCAATCTGCCCAGTTCACTTGCCCAGGAAACTCTACAGGGCTGAAAGTAGTAGGGAAGACAGTCAGCTTCCATAGTCCACAACAGAAGCCATGATGTGTGACCCAAGTGCCAAGGAGTGAGAGATGAGCCCACTCCAGGGAGCTGAAATAGAACGTTTTCTCCTGTTCCCAACATAAGAAGCAAGTGCTTTCCCCTCCTTCATCCTTCATCTATGGTACCAATCCAGAGTTTAGCTGTGTGTCTCTTCTGTTTTCCAGGATCTGGAAAGGTTTTGTGGAGAAAAACAGAAGAGACACACTGAGACATTTTTTGATCAGCTACAGTGTTACATATAAACAGCTTAGTCAGAATACTGCATAAAATTTGACAGAGAAAAAAATAAAATAAATCTGGCTTTTCATACCTAATATGAATATACATAGAGTACTACTTTGGCTGGAGTAATATTTAACTTGAAAAACCATGTAATTATACAAAAGAGAATTGGAAAGGGGAAATAATACATTAAAAATTATCACAAAAAAGATGAAAAATGAAGGGTGAAGAATTTTATTACTATTAAGCTATTTATTTTTTAAATAAATTATTCATCTACAAAATAGGAAAGAAGAGGTCTTCATTTGTTTCTCCTCTCTCTCTCTTCACAAATATAGGAATTTATAGTTTGAAATTTAGGAGATATAGGCAAAAATGAATATAGACTTTTATTTTTCATCTTAATGTTTTTATTTTTTATTATTAAATAATTCAAATATACGTAAAATAATGAGCCATCCACATACCAGCCACTAGACTTAACTAATATTAACACTTTCCCATATTTTCTATAGATCATTGTTTTTCTATAAAGGATATAAAACACTATAAACATAGTTAGATCCTCCTCTTTTTTTCCATTCCAATAGGGTCTTTCTACTCTGGAAGCAATGACTATCTTGAAGCTGATGGATATCCACTTGTCCTTCTTTCATTCCTTGTTTCTTATTTTACTATATATTTGTGTATCTGCCCATCATAAAGTACAATATTATTTGCATTTAAATTTTTTATATAGATGCTTGTATTCTTCTCACACAACATTGCTTTTAAGATTTGTTCATATTGATATGCATAGTTTGTTCATTCATATTAACTGCTATATATCCCACTAGATAAACATAATTACAGTTTAGTCGATCTCATATATGTACACATTTAAAAGGTTTTCATTTTCTGCTATAACAAAGATACAGTGACTATTACAAATTTCTCCTTGTGAAAAAGTTTTTTCCTATCTTTTAATTTTTCAAAGGCAGTCTGTCTTTTTACCTTTTGAGATTTTTCTTTTTGTGTTTTGTCTTCTATAGTCTTACCTCGACGTGTCTAGATGAGGTTTTTATTTGAGTTTATGTAGCTTGGAATTTGGTATGTTTCTTCAGTATGAGGATTCGTATCTTTCATCCACTTTTAAAATTCCTACTCATTTTCTCTTTGAAGACTGCATCTTTTCTATTCCCTAAAATCTTTCTTTCTGCAATTCTCATTCCAGAAATGTATATTGGGCCTTCTAACTCTATCCTCCCTCTGATTTTCTCATATTTGCCATCTCTTTATCTCTCTTTGCTGTATTTGAGGTAATTTCCTAGAATATAGGATCTATATTCTATATAGCTATATAGAATACAGATATTCTATAGCTATCTCTATATAGTTATATTCTATCTATAGCTATATAGAATATAGCTGCATTGTATCTATAGTTATATAAAATATAGCTATACCTATATTCTATACCTATATATAGGTATAGAACCACATACCTATATATATTATCTGGTTCTTAATCATCTCACTAGCTATGGTTGATCCACTGTCTTTAATAAATTTTCAATGAATTTCTCATGAACATGTAATGTTGTGGTCCTGCAGTTTCTAGTTTTAGATTTTTCTATGTGGTTCTTTGACAGGTCAGCCTGGTTTTTCTGCATAGTGATCTCTTCTTTCCTTATGATTTTTTTCTTTCTTTTATAGTTTTATTATACTTTAAGCCTTGTTATTTTATGGTCTTTTCCAAGTTGTCACCCCATTACTTGAGGTTCTTGTAGTGCTAATTCTACTGCTATCCATGCCTGCTAAGTCTCACTCAAGATAAATAATTTACTCACAAGATTTGTAATTTTTAATCTGAGCACATGTCATGAGCCCCAGATTGTAGAAGTGTTGCTAATGGAGTGGCTTTGTGTTTCGGGCTGCACGCATGCTTGGGATTTCAACATTCAAAAGTTATTTTTAAAACAATTTCTCAGTTTGGCATTTACACCATGTGAATAAGTCTGATTTCAAATCTGTAGGCCAGAGACACGTTCTTTTTTTTCTTTTTGTGAGACAGTCTCACTCCGTCACCCAGGCTGGAGTGCAGTAGCATGATCTTCACTCACTGCAACCTCCACCTCCTGGGTTCAAGTGATTCTCCTGCCTCAGCCTCCTGAGTAGCTGGGACTACAGGCATGTGCCACCATGCCTGGCTAATTTTTGTATTTTTAGTAGAGATGGGGTTTCATCATGCTGGCCAGGCTGGTCTCAAACTCCTGACCTCAAGTGATCCACCCGCCTCAGCCTCCCAAGTGCTGGGATAATAGGCATGAGCCACCGCATCTAGCCACATTCATTTTTAAAAAGAAGATTTTTAAAAATTCAGAACCCAAGACAAAGACAAACTTCTTTCTTTCTTTCCTTGGGTCAAAGGGTACAGTTTTTTAGGTTCTTGTTTCACAAAGGGAATACCCTTTCAATGCCCAGGCTTTAAATAGAGAACTTGATTAATGGGCCTTAGGCCAACTCTTGCCCTCTTTATATGTTAATACTACTAGGACACGGAACTAATATCTAGTCTAAAACCATTCCCAAGTCTGTAAGTCTTTCACTTTAAATTCCCTTGTTTCTGGCAACAAGAGATTTCCCTTCCTATCTGTAAATATACCTACACATTAAAATTTTTTAGTTTTACTGATTTTATGTGTTAAACATTTCTGTTTTTATAGCAAGAGGGGACCTAAATCAGCTTAGTTCTCCATACTACCAGAATTGGAACTTGAAATAAATGTTTTAAACTCAAAAGAGGAGATTTATGTGACCATTTCTGCACATCTCATTATCCAGTGTCAAGTCTCATTCATAAATCTTTCTGAGTCATTGTCAAGCCTTAAAATTATTTTAGGAATAAAAGGAAATTTTTACTTTCACTCAAGTTTCAGGAGAACAAAATATATATTCAATCCAAACCATACCTCAAAAGACTATGTAATGAATAGTCATATTTTAAGTTATTTAAAAAGGTCTTTGATAATTAGCACACAACCTTTAATCTATCCATGAGATGGATGGGTGGATAGATAGATGCATGGATGGAGAGAGAGATAGAGAGAGGATAGATAGATAGACAGATAGATAGATAGATAGATAGATAGATCTTATTATGATGTATTTATAATAGGGGAATGGTTTTCAAAATGAGTTCCTCGTCCCCAGACTTCAGGGACATCCCCAGGCTGCACAAACAGGAATGTGAAAAAAAGAATGGCTCCTGGAGTCTCTAGGTCTACCAACTTTATTTCAACCAGAGCATTCTGCTTTTATCTTACTTCCATTTGGGACTTGGAGTAATGCTGCAATGAAGAAAGAGTTCTGCTCTAGAAAAAAAGTTTAACTACAATAGAATTGGTATATGTGAGTGTGTACATGAACGGCCTTACAGAGGAAGGTGTGGCATACATTTATGGTTATATAAGCGTGTACCCTGGTTGTTGGGAAGAAGTGATGCCTACATACAGTTCTTAATTAAGAAATATATTCAAACAAGCAGGGTTTCAGATATCTTTAATGTCATCTTGAATTTGTGTGAATTACAATAAACCTTGAAGTTAACAGGAGAACAAAATTAGATTCCTAGATCATAGATAGTCTAGTTCAGTTTGTAATGGGTGGAATGGGATCTGGGAATACGTATGTTCACAAAAGCCCCAAGTGATTTTGAAGCAGCTGGTCTTTGGACAAGTATTGAGAGTGACTTCTCCACCAAGAGTTTTTCAGGGTCTTACTTAAGGCAGTACCTATTTAAAGACCAGTGGTCTACTGTGTTACCATATTTTCCACCTTCCTGATACTTCTAAGTACTGGCAAAAGATAGGTTAGAATCAATTTTTTAAATTCACCTTTTTATGTTGAAGAAGAAAATTCCCTTTTGATTTCTGAGAAGCTATTTTTAGGGAGAAAGCATGTCCAGGGTGCTACAAATTTGTCTACACAGGTCTATATTTTGGGATATCTATCCAAACCAAGAAGCTCAGAGGTAAATTTTAATTCTGCATTTTAGTTAATAGCCATAATTACAGTGGATCTGTTTAATAAACCATTATGTATGACAGTGAGACAAGCACAAATGAATGTGCTTTATTGAAATAAATAGTCAAATCTTCAGCCTCCAATCATTCCCTATAAATAGATGAAAAAGGGGAAGAATGATTGGTTGAGACCATTAGCCACTTGTACTTTTTGCTGGAGGCGCCAACAGTTAATTATGGCCTTACTGGTGTAACTAAGAGTGTGATTAATCATTCAAGCAATCGTTCCTTCTAAAAATTACAGCTTCAGAGAGAGAGAGACCTGGCAAAGCTAAAAGTCTTAAGTTTTGTAGAGTTTCTTATGGAAAACTGGGATTGTAGCAATACTCAGGAACCACTTTATCATCCTAAAAAAAGAGCTACCTATGATTAGTATAATACAACACAATAGCTTAGCAAGGTGGCTTCAAATCAAGCCAGAAAAAGTAAGATTTAGAAAAATAGTGGCCAGGCACAGTGCCTCATGCCTGTAATCCCAGCACTTTGGAAGGCTGAGACGGGTGGATCACGATGTCAGGAGATCGAGACCATCATGGCTAACATGGTGAAACCCCGTCTCTACTAAAAATACAAAAAATTAGCCGGGTGTGGTGGCGGGTGCCTGCAGTCCCAGCTACTTGGGAGGCTGAGGCAGGAGAATGGTGTGAACCTGGGAGGTGGAGCTTGCAGTGAGCTGAGATCCGGCCACTGCACTCCAGCCTGAGTGACGGGGCGAGACTCTGTCTCAAAAAAAAAAAAAAAAAAAAAAAAAGGAAAAGAATAGAAAAAAAGAAAAATAGTGACAAAAATTAAAAAGACAAAATAATGGAGAACATATATATTCATAATCTAAATAGAAAGAAAATGTTCACTTCCCTAGTCTAAGGCCAGTGCCAGTGAATTACTGTCTATCAGTATAAAAAGACAGAAATAGTTGAAAATGTGAATCTCATTGATAATTACAGAAATGTAAATTAAAACCACTAGAAAGCAAAAACACTTTTCCATTAAATAGAAAAATGTGATAAATGTGACAAATTCAACATTGGCAAGACTCAGAAGACAATTACATAGGTACCTTGTTGATGATGTAGTAAAATTATAACTTACATATTTCTTGAAGGAACTGTGGCAGTCTGTCACACCAGGAATCATAAAATAAGGAGAATGATCAGGGTTTTTACACCAGCCTTATAGTCTAACTATACACCAACAAGGGACTTTAAAAGAAGGGAAAAACTCCCACACAAAGATGTTTAGCACCTCATTATATATTAATCCTCAAACTTGGAAACAGTTCATATACTCAATGCTCAATTGTTCAGAAAAAGCTATAAAAGCAGTAAATTGATGCAGTTGAATATATTTAATATAATGCAGATGAACAATAGATAACCAATATGAATATGAAGAGTTTATAGGAATATAGAAAGAAGTAAATGAGGTAAAAAGCAAACATGATATATGTATACACTGAGACGCAAACTGTACAATTATTTCTGTACAGCAAGATTGTGGAGACTTTAGAGATGGAAACAGTTCATTCTTCAGGACAGAGGTTCTTTAATTGTGCTTATGGAGCTTATGGAGTTTAGAATGGCATCTGGAATGTGAGTTAAGGAATCTGCATTTAAAACAGTCCTCACGTAATTCTAATATAGGTTATCTGTGGAAGCTATTTTGATAAACATTTTAGTGTGTTGGGTGTTGGGAATATTTCTAGTTCATTTTTGTGTCCATATTTTCACATATACACAATAAAATATTAAATAGGACATTTCAAGCATTCAGTAAGCTTATCTTCTTAATAATGAATATGTCCAGAAATACACTTGAGAGACTAATTCTATGAATGGATATGTAATCTCTCCTATAACAGGAAAATGCTTGAAGCAGAGAATGAAGCCAGCTGAGATATAGGCTTCTGGGCAGCAGACTAGGCTCAGTCAAGAGCACAGCACTCTGTCCCTACCACCTACCCACCTACCATTCAAACCCCACACCAGCAAAATCACTAAGTATACTAGAACAATCACTACTTCACACAGCCTTTGGCAGCAGTTGACACGTGACCACTCCCTCCTCCTTGACACGTTTTCTTTACTCAGCTGCTAAGACACCATATCCTCTTGGCTGTCCTCCGGCTGCACTGGTGGTTCCTTCTTGGTCCTCTTCACTATTCTCCCTGACCTGACCCCTTTCTCAGTCTGCAGCCCTCTTCTACCTACGCATAATCCCTTAGTGATCTCAACAGTCTCACATCCTTAAATACCACCCAAATGATGTAGTATCTTCCACCCAGACCTCCCTCTAAATGCTGGACTTCTATATCCCACTGCTTATTTATCAACTCCACTCAAATGTCTAGCAGACTTCTGAGACTCAGTACATTCAAAAGTAAATTTCTGCTTTTCACCTCCAAATCTCTTTTCCCAGCAGATTTCTCCATCTCAGGTAATGACAACTCCATCCTTCCAGTTGCTCAGGCCAAAACCTCTGAGGTCATCCTTCACCCTTTTTCTCTCACATCCCAACTCTAATCCACAATAAAACTCTGCTGGTTCTACCTTCAAAATGAATCCAGACTCAGAACCCTAATCTCCATCTCCATTCCTGCCATGCTGGCCTGAGCTCTCAACATCTCTTGCCTGGACTATTGCAGTAGCCTGCTCACTCACCTCCCTGCTTCCACTCCTGCCCTCTGCCCTCAGCCCATCCTCACCACAGCAGCCACAGCAATCCTTTCCAAACCTAAGACAGTTCATGGCATTCCTTTGCTGAAATCCTTTAATAGCTTTCATCTGACTGAGTATAAGCCAAAGCCCCTTTCATTGGCGTAGAAAGGCATTCTTGATCTGGCCCGTTACCTCGTTGACTTTCTTTTTCTATTCTCCCTCTCACATACCCTACTCCAGCCACACTGCCTTTCATGGTATTCCTTGAAACATGCAGCCTCCTCCTACTTTACAGTCTTTGCAATTGCTGTTCCCTCTCACATGGCATCACATATTCACATGGTATCTCCATCACCTCCTACAGCCTTTGTTTAAAAGTCTCCTTCAGAATGAGGTGACCACCATTTAGAAACTCCACCAACCCACCCACCTTAAGCAGCCCAATCCTTCTTACCTTGCCCTATTACCTTCTAATATAAAATAGTATATACTTAGTTATTACCCTTATCATTTATTTTTGGTCTTCCCCACGTTAGACTGGAAGTTACAAAAGGTTAAAAAAATTTTGTTGTGATGGCACATGTATACATATGTAACAAACCTGCACGTTGTGCACATGTACTCTAGAACTTAAAGTATAACAAAAAAAATAAAAAAAGAAAGAAAAAAAAAGAGTTCAAGGCCAGGTTGGTCAACATGGTGAAACCCTGTCTCTAAAAAAAAAAAAGAAAAAGAAAATTTGGTTGCAGTTGTCTCTTTTCTTCATGATATGTCAAAAATATCTAGAACAGCGCCAGGCATATACCACTGCATAAATATATTTGTTGAATGAATGAAACCACAAGTGTCAAAGCCACACAATGCCAAGACTCTGTTGGCCATAGTCATTTCGTGTGATGGTATCCCCATCACTAAAAAAGATATAACTTGGCCGGGCACAGTGGCTCACGCCTGTAATCCCAGCACTTTGGGAGGCCAAGGCAGGCGGATCACCTGAGATCAGAAGTTTGAGACCACCCTGGCCAACACGGTGAAACCCCCGTCTCTACTAAAAATACAAAATTAGCTGGGTGTGGTTGTGCACACCTGTAATCCCAGCTACTTGGCAAGCTGAGGCAGGAGAATCAGTTGAAGCTGGGAGAGGTGGAGTTTGCAGTTAGCCAAGATGGCACCACTGCACTTCAGCTTGGGCGACAGAGAGAGACTCCATCTCAAAAAAAAAAAAGATAGAACTTTTGGTTAGCCTCCTTCCATTGAAGATATAATCTAATACATTTTTTTTTTTGCTAAGCAGCATAATAGCCATAGCATCTTGGAGAAATAAGGAGGAAGTTGTATAGTTCTGTATAGAAAGACTCACTTAGACCTTTGCTAGTGACAGGCAAAGCACTGGGTGCCTTTCTTTAAAGGCCCAGGCACAGAATCATCCACACACTCCAAGCGTCTTTCTCTCTTAACAATGCCTCCCCAGTCACGCTAAGGAAGGTCACCTGAGCTTCCATCAAGTCTGTATTTTAGGGACCCCAATTATATCATAAGGTAGAAGGTAGAAGGTAGAAGCAGGTGGAAAAACACCTTTGCTTACTCCTATTCTCCCCATTCTTCCTACACATCTTGGCTTCATAACACGCACACAATTTTGTTGCATTTAGCTGTTTCCTTCCTTTTGCTCCCTATGAGCCTGCCTATTCTCCCTAAGAGCAAGAACCACGGTTGTATTCCTGGTACCTGCACAATACCTGACACCACATGGTGATTCCTCAATAAATGTTCGTAGAGTCAGTGAATGATTCAGAGTTTCATAAAGTAAGAGATGTGGTACAAATAGGGAGAAACTTAATATGCTATTAATTGATATAGCACAGAACTAATGAAAGTATGAATAAATCACCACAAGGATGCAATTCCACAAAAATGGAAGATCCCATATTTTCATTTCCTTGTCAGGCAGAAAAGAAATGGCTTCTCTTCTAGCTATTTATTTGCCATCGAAGCCATCCTGAGGGTATATAAGTAAAAGTCCAGCATAAGGCACTCTTGTAGAGGATGTTTAGAGTGCTAAGACCCAGATTAGGTTTACATTCTGACTCAGTGTAGCTGAGCAGCTTGTGACAAATGCTTAAATTTGCAGACCTCAGTTTTCTCACCTGTGAAATGGGACTAAACTTATTTCTCTCTGCTTACCTTCAGAATACTATTGTAAGTGTCAAATGAGATTAAGTCTGTAAAACTTCTTTGACAAATAAAAGTGATTACTATTGACATTCATTTTCTATTTCACCTCAATTTTCAGTCACTCAAAAAAAAAAAAAGAACTAACTCTGAAGAACTATGATAGAATTCATGTTTCCACTTAAGTCTTACATATAAATTACTATGAGCTCTTCCCAAAAAAAGTATGAAAACTACAATATATATCTTTTCCATGTGCCCGGGTTTCTTTGAGTTAACAACTTTGAAAATAATTATCAAGTCCTTAAAAAATATTTTTCTTACATAGCAACACTTTCCCCCTTCAAAGCCAAAATTCATATGGAGCTTGAATAAGAATGCCCAAGTTCAATCATGCCTAGTTTTGACATATTCTAAATCATATTATTTCCTAAATAAATGGAGCAATTCCCTAACTGGGTGCTGCTGATCAAGGAAAGGTAAACAATTCTGTTCCCTAATTTTTTAATATATAAAACACAGGAGCTCATTTTCAGGTTTCATACTAGAGACAGTGTCTCTTTTGATTCTTTAATTCATGATTTCCTGCCATAGCCCTTGTTGGCTCTTTTTGTATCTTTCACCATCATTCTACTTCAGAAACAAATAAGTAAAATATCGAGTGGAGCCATTAGAGAATTTATTACTATAAATTAGTATAACAATACTGTTCAACACAATTGATTACATTTGCAGCTGGTGTAAAATGTCCAGGAACTAAAATCCAATGACTACATTTCAGGCAAATTTTAACCTTAAGAAGAAGAACAAACAACAACAACAATGATAATGATCACAGCTGACATAGTGATTATGTAATGATAATGATCACAGCTGACATAGTGATTATGTAATGATAATGATCACAGCTGACATAGTGATTATGTAATGATAATGATCACAGCTTACATAGTGATTACGTAATGATAATGATCACAGCTGACATAGTGATTATGTAATGATAATGATCACAGCTGACATAGTGATTACATAATGATAATGATCACAGCTGACATAGTGATTATGTAATGATAATGATCACAGCTTACATAGTGATTATGTAATGATAATGATCACAGCTGACATAGTGATTATGTAATGATAATGATCACAGCTTACATAGTGATTATGTAATGATAATGATCACAGCTGACATAGTGATTACGTAATGATAATGATCACAGCTGACATAGTGATTATGTAATGATAATGATCACAGCTGACATAGTGATTATGTAATGATAATGATCACAGCTTACATAGTGATTACGTAATGATAATGATCACAGCTGACATAGTGATTATGTAATGATAATGATCACAGCTGACATAGTGATTATGTAATGATAATGATCACAGCTGACATAGTGATTATGTAATGATAATGATCACAGCTGACATAGTGATTATGTAATGATAATGATCACAGCTTACATAGTGATTATGTAATGATAATGATCACAGCTGACATAGTGATTATGTAATGATAATGATCACAGCTGACATAGTGATTATGTAATGATAATGATCACAGCTGACATAGTGATTATGTAATGATAATGATCACAGCTGACATAGTGATTATGTAATGATAATGATCACAGCTGACATAGTGATTATGTAATGATAATGATCACAGCTGACATAGTGATTATGTAATGATAATGATCACAGCTTACATAGTGATTATGTAATGATAATGATCACAGCTTACATAGTGATTATGTAATGATAATGATCACAGCTTACATAGTGATTATGTAATGATAATGATCACAGCTGACATAGTGATTATGTAATGATAATGATCACAGCTTACATAGTGATTATGTAATGATAATGATCACAGCTGACATAGTGATTATGTAATGATAATGATCACAGCTGACATAGTGATTATGTAATGATAATGATCACAGCTGACATAGTGATTATGTAATGATAATGATCACAGCTTACATAGTGATTATGTAATGATAATGATCACAGCTTACATAGTGATTATGTAATGATAATGATCACAGCTTACATAGTGATTATGTAATGATAATGATCACAGCTTACATAGTGATTACGGCAGTGACCATAGCAACTGAGTGTAATTTTTTAATAAAAATAAAAAACCTCCAAAAATTATCTCCAAAAGTTTAAGTTGTGAAATTTAAAAAACAAAAATTTGGCAAAAGCCACTTGCTTACCTGACTGATGTCACTCATCCAGGCAGCTTTCTCCTGGCGTGAGGGCGCTAACAAGACAACAGTGAAGGCGGCAGCGTCGGGAGGCTCCACCACTATTTTAAAATCCAGGTGCCCAAACACTTGCCCAGAACCTTTAGCTTGAACACACGTAAGTCAAACAATTAGATGAGAATACAAGAAAAAAAAAAAAAAAAAAAAAAGAGTGATAACTGCCTTCACATCATTTAATTTATACAGTCCATTTGCACTCAAATCGGGACTCTCATTTCAGCAATATCGTACTTCTCAGGCAAGAAGAGGGCTTTATTAAGCTCATAAGCAGATGAAGAAGCTGAGGTCAGTAGGTTACTTGAGACTACAATCCTGGTTTCCTTCTGATTTCATGGTTTGTTTTTTTTTTTTAATTCCCACGATTTATAGAATTCCAACACTCTAATTCAACTCCTTTCTTTTCTATCTGCCACTTAATAGTCACTATCACAAAACAAATTCAGTAAAATGTGAATTCCCAAAGATGGTTTAACAAGGCTCATGGGCTAAATGGTTCATATATAAATGACTTTAGGGAGTTTGTCCTCAGACTCTCTCCCACCTCTAATTCTAATAGAATCCTAAGTGATCAAACGTGACTTACAGTCATCATCGCTTGCATCTGGCTCCTCAATCAATGTGCAGTCTATTAGAGACAGAACCCCACCTGTCTGGAAACAAACCAATTTTTCATTAAGACGCTGAAGGTCTTGTGTAGATTGGGAAGCTCTGTTTGTAAACACTATATTCAAGTTGCCATAGAAGAAAACATAGCAATTCTGCATCATAAATAATTTTTCATAGAGTCCAAAATTAAGCTTAGATGTGCAAAAGGAAGTGAACTCATTTAACTTCAGTAAAATTCTTCCTTTTCAACCCACTCCCACTCAGTTGTTTATACAATTTAGCAAGTCGGCTGATGGGGGACTTAGATGGCACCACAGTGGCTTTAGAGAGTAATGCAGCTTAGCAAAGGGTTGAACTCACCAACTAGGAAGCGGCTGAAGCAGTAGAAAGCTGTCATCATGGTGTTGAATAATATTTGTAAGCAATAATAAAAAAGGGTATAGATAGGCAAACTTTTTCCGTAACGGGTCAGACAGTAAATATTTTAGGCTCTGCAAGTCATATGATCTCTGTCACAACTACTCAGATCTGCCACTTTAGCATAAAAGCAGTCACAGACACAAAGACATGAGCGTGGCTGTGTTCCAATAAAACTTTATTAACAGGCCAGGCACAGTGGCTCACACTTGTAATTCTAGCACTTTGGGAGGCCAAGGCAGGAGGATCACTTGACGCCAGGAGTCACAGCAACATAGCAAGACATTGTCTCTACGAAAATTTTTTCAAAGATGGGCATGGCAGTACATGTCTGTAGTCCCAGCAGCTTAGGAAGCTGAGGCAGGAGGACTGCTTGAGCCTAGGAGTTCGAGGCTGCAGTGAGCTATGATCATGCCACTGCACTCCAGCCTGGGCAACAGAGTGAGACCCTATCTCAACAAAACAAAACAAAACAAAAAATTTTATTAACAAAAACAGGCTCTAAGCCATGGGCCATAGTTTGCTGACTCCTAGTACAGAGCAAGATAAAATAGTATTTAGCAAATATTGCATTGGTATATTGTAGCAATTTGACAAGATTTTTGTAGCTCAGTAGTTGTCAACTAGTATATAACTTTGTATATGACTATACAGATACAGTATAGTATATCATTTTGTCCAGGTTGTGATTTAAATTGTATTTCTTCATGGTGATGCATACTTAAAATACATTTCTATTACTCTGAATTCAAATGAAAACGAATTAAATGGCAGAGTTGGTAACTGCACATTACCTCACTCGTTATGCAATCATGACAATCTGTTTTATGATAATACCAAGCAAGGGAAAGTCACAAGTGAGTTAACTTCAATACCTTGTAAGTGCTTGGAAGATCAGTGGAACAGTTATGGAAAACCAGTACCTTGAGCAGATGCAGCTTCCCTCCTGAACTTCTTGTGCATATTAAAAAGTGTTTTGTAAATAAGAAGCATTGTCTCTCTCCTTCCTTTTTCAAAGACAACGAACCCAGGCGAACTTTACTAAGCTTCCCCCTCTCAACGGAAGGTACTTGAATAAGAGAACCTGGCGATTACAAAAATGAAGAATACACAGCAATTAAAATTCTGTCAAGTGAGGACCATGTCCATGGCAATAAACACTAAGACTTGTTTCCCAAAATACCAGGGATTGATTTTATGTGACACATCATCAGAACAAGTAACTCTCTTCCAGTCTGAGCAGAAGAAACAATGCATTGTATTTTAAGGGCTGAACTGTTCCTAATATTTTTGTGAAACACTTCAGACTTGATTCTTCATCTATAAACTGGAAAATAAGTTTGAAAGAAGGCAAAATTGAATTCAAAGAATGAGGCACTTCTGCCATCTGTCCTTAGTGATCTGATCCAATCAATTTATGTGTTTAATAATAACATACATATTACATAATTATATAGAGTAATAGTAATATAATAACATAACAAAAAGCAAATGCAATGCATTCTTCCTGAAGCACAGAAGGTAGATAAATAGCATATTAATATAGTTTACCTTGTATTTTAAAAATAGAATATACATGTATATTATAAAATATATAAATTATATAATTCAGGGAAATTTAGCTAAGAACTATTTTTAAAGGACACCTATTTCAAGTTACATTTAAATTATGTATGATAAAAATTATTTGTAAAATTTAAACAGAAAATAAACCACATAGAATCTATACCCAGTATACTCCTATGAGCAAAACTACCTTCCATTTAATGTGAGAAGCTATACACAGACTTTATAATACCAACATTGCCTTTGATTATTTCTAGATTTCACCCTCATAGTGACCTCCCCCTACCCCAAAAATAAAATTCCAATCTAAGTTAAATATCAAACCAAAAAGTACTAACAAAGATTCTTGCAAACTTCTTGATTCTGACTTCTGAAGTGCCCTGAGATAATCATATTTCTTACATTTATTTAACCTACCACCTACCCCAAATGCAGCCTTACGCAGGCTCATATTACCCTCAGAAGAATCATTAAGTGCATATCCAACCCTTGACATTAACAGCAGTCATCACTAAGAGATGAGATTGTAAACAACCTTATTTTCCTCTTCATACATTTTTCTAGTTTCCTGATTTTTTTAATGAGCACAAATTATTTCAATAAGCAGAAAAACACCACTAAAGTTCTTCATATAAATAATATATATACATAAGTTGGTAAAACTATGATTGTGAGTCACAAAATGTTCATATTAACATATGAATGTTGCAAATTGCATCTACTTTTTAACAGAGATTGAAAGGTGTACAGGGTGGCAAGAGACCCAAGTTTCCACGCCTGGATCTCACACTGTCTATTTTGGTGACTGCTGCAGTGGGATGCTTGACAGACACAGAGTAGGCAGCTATTCTGGGCCTAAAGAATAGCAAGGAAGCAGTCCTGGGTGAGGGTGTGGGACTGGGGAACAATGGGCCAGGAGACGGCTTGACTCCCACAAAGGGATGGGCAAGAGGAGAGTGAATGAAGGAGATGAGGTGGGTGGGAACAAACTGGCTGGTAGCCCAGGCAGCAAGGAATGACATAAAGTACTGGAGGCAGGGGAAAGCAGGAGGCAGAAGTTAGGGAAGTCTATGAGCAAGTCATAGCAGCAGAAGGCTCTGCTCATGGGGCTCAGGATGCAATCACAGCCAGAGGCCTTGCAGAGGACGTGGTTCAATGCCTCCCATTTCACAGATGGAAAAACAGGTCTGAGACTAAGCAGATTGCCTAAGGTCATGCCTAAGTGAGAAGTGAGTGATGTAGCCAGGGGATTCGGCCACATAAAATATAAGACTCAGAAAGAAGACAGATGGGAAGAGAGTAAGTTCTAGCTCTGCCATGGGCGCCATGAGTCATCAGGTCCATGAGTTACGGCTCAGTGAAAGACTAAGGCTTCGACAAATAAGCTTGGTGGACAAATAGGTTTGGGAGTCATTTTCAGAAAGGCTATAAGCAAGTTGTGAAAACTCAATAATAATGTGTTCGTTAGTAAATGCTTCTAGCAATTTAATGATTTTCTATGTCAGAAATTATAGAGTACATAAAAATAAATACAATTTAGAAAGAAATTAGAGAATATACTGTTAGCTCATATATTAGCAATTACTGTGGATTTCGGCTGTGAGACAAAAAAAAAAAAAGTTTCCTTGGCAACCATACACTAATATGCTTAATCTATAATTGTTTACCTCATATCCAAGTAGGAGGGAGACATAGGAGACTGTGTACATTAGGTACATACAGAAATGTACACACCTAAATTAAAAGTAAGAAATTGCAACACTATGGTTTGTGAAATAAACATATTTGGAAAAAGCATTTTAAGTGGATTTTTTCACATTTTCTCTTGCATTTGACATGATGTTTCAACATAGCTATGAGATATGAAGAAAGGATTCCTCGCTAGCTAATACAAATTAGAGAAATACTTAGTATTCATTTAGTGATTCATCAGATCATTGCTATAGCATGATTCTTTGCATCCTGGTCATCAGTCTGTCTAATAATTGGGGTCAACTTCCAACCAAATTTCTGTTATTTCAATCACTTCATTCCCACAGAATGGCATTCAAGACTATGCCCTTATTCTGAATTCTACTGAGTAATGAAAAAGAATGAAGAGCCATTTCCAGCTTATTGGGTTAGGAATTTGAGAAGATATAACTGTCTCTAGACCCCAAGTTACAATTTCAGAGAACACTGGTACATTGAAAGCACATGCCTTAGAGTCTAGGAATGATTAAAATACCAGAAATGTCCATGTCTTATTCTCAAGGCACTTAGTCCTGTATTCAGTCACCTATATTTCATTTTCCTGATTTACATTTCCACAAAACACTGTTCACAATGCATAATAGATTTTATACAAAATGTCAACTTAGAGTGCCTTTATCTTCTACTAAATATTCATGTATATTTCATGTTATTGAAAATAGGAAGTCATTCCAAAATTTGGATCTTGGCTTTTAAAGTTTATCATAATCTTGCAGGTCCTAGTCTAGGTGCTTTTGTGAGCATTAGCTCATTTTTAAAACAATCCTAAAAGATAGCTACTACTATTAACTCCAATTTAAGGAGAAGAAACTGAGGCAGAGAGAAGTTAAGTAAATTGCCCAATATCACACAGCAAGAAAGCAGGGGAGACAAGTTTTGACCTCCAGTGATGCAGTTAGACTGTTTTCCTATCATTGCCTCAGACACTCACACATTTATTCAACAAACTGTTAATAGATTTTAGAAAACAATGACAATATCAGCCCATTACTATAATATAGTCTTCTGTATCCTATCCATCAGACTAATAATTGGAAACCATTTACAATAAAACTTTCATTATTTCAATCACTAAATCCCCATCAGAAAACATTCAAGAGTTGCTGATGCCCTTATTCTGAGGTGACCTTTCAGATGATCTGGATGACGTATTTTTTCTAGTTCTTATGAATAAAAATTCACACAAGGTGGAAACCTCATGCACACATGGGCACACACACACACACACAGAAATAGACCACATATCAACCCTAAAAGTAATTAACACAAATATTAGCACACCTTTAGAGATAAATTGTAGACCATTTCATAGAAAATAAGAATCTCTCAAAAATGTTTTTAAATAATAATTTTTAAAAACACCTAAATGGGTCTTAAAGTCGTTAAGGGTGTTACGTAAAGTGATAATAGGAGTAACCAAAGCAAAACAATGCAAACTTTCCAAATTGTCTGTGATTGTATTACTTCCTAATTTCAGATTAAGGTCTGAATTTTAGAAACCAGCTTTACTGTATAACTCTTTTTTGTTGTTGTTGTTGTTGTTTTTGTTTTTCGGCACAAAGCTGCTCCTTTATTTTTATTTATTTATTTATTTATTTATTTATTTATTTATTTTTATTATACTTCAAGTTCTAGGGTACATGTACATAACGTGCAGGTTTGTTACATATGTATACTTGTGCCATGTTGGTGTGCTGCACCCATCAACTCGTCAGCACCCATCAATTCATCATTTATATCATGTATAACTCCCCAATTCAATCCCTGCCCCCTCCCCCCTCCCCATGATAGGCCCCAGTGTGTGATGTTCCCCTTCCCGAGTCCGAGTGATCTCATTGTTCAGTTCCCACCTATGAGTGAGAACATGCGGTGTTTGGTTTTCTCTTCTTGTGATAGTTTGCTAAGAATGATGGTTTCCAGCTGCATCCATGTCCCTACAAAGGACGCAAACTCATCCTTTTTTATGGCTGCATAGTATTCCATGGTGTATATGTGCCACATTTTCTTAATCCAGTCTGTCACAGATGGACATTTGGGTTGATTCCAAGTCTTTGCTATTGTGAATAGTGCCGCAATAAACATATGTGTGCATGTGTCTTTGTAGTAGAATAATTTATAATCCTTTGGGTATATACCCAGTAGTGGGATGGCTGGGTCATATGGTACATCTAGTTCTAGATCCTTGAGGAATTGCCATACTGTTTTCCATAATGGTTGAACTAGTTTACAATCCCACCAACAGTGTAAAAGTGTTCCTATTTCTCCACATCCTCTCCAACACCTGTTGTTTCCTGACTTCTTAATGATTGCCATTCTAACTGGTGTGAGATGGTATCTCATTGTGGTTTTGATTTGCATTTCTCTGATGGCGAGTGATGATGAGCATTTTTTCATGTGTCTGTTGGCTGTATGAATGTCTTCTTTTGAGAAATGTCTGTTCATATCCTTTGCCCACTTTTGGATGGGGTTGTTTTTTTCTTGTATATTTGTTTGAGTTCTTTGTAGATTCTGGATATGAGCCCTTTGTCAGATGAGTAGATTGCAAAAATTTTCTCCCATTCTGTAGGTTGCCTGTTCACTCTGATGGTAGTTTCTTTTGCTGTGCAGAAGCTCTTTAGTTTAATTAGATCCCATTTGTCAATTTTTGCTTTTGCTGCCGTTGCTTTTGGTGTTTTAGACATGAAGTCCTTGCCCATGCCTATGTCCTGAATGGTACTACCTAGATTTTCTTCTAGGGTTTTTATGGTATTAGGTCTAACATTTAAGTCTCTAATCCATCTTGAATTAATCTTCGTATAAGGAGTAAGGAAAGGATCCAGTTTCAGCTTTCTCCTTATGGCTAGCCAATTTTCCCAGCACCATTTATTAGAGAATCCTTTCCCCATTTCTTGTTTCTCTCAGGTTTGTCAAAGATCAGATGGCTGTAGATGTGTGGTATTATTTCTGAGGACTCTGTTCTGTTCCATTGGTCTATATCTCTGTTTTGGTACCAGTACCATGCTGTTTTGGTTACTGTAGCCTTGTAGTATAGTTTGAAGTCAGGTAGCGTGATGCCTCCAGCTTTGTCCTTTTGACTTAGGATTGTCTTGGCAATGCGGGCTCTTTTTTGGTTCCATATGAACTTTAAAGCAGTTTTTTCCAATTCTGTGAAGAAACTCATTGGTAGCTTGATGGGGATGGCATTGAATCTATAAATAACCTTGGACAGTATGGCCATTTTCACGATATTGATTCTTCCTATCCATGAGCATGGTATGTTCTTCCATTTGTTTGTGTGCTCTTTTATTTCACTGAGCAGTGGTTTGTAGTTCTCCTTGAAGAGGTCCTTGACATCCCTTGTAAGTTGGATTCCTAGGTATTTGATTCTCTTTGAAGCAATTGTGAATGGAAGTTCATTCATGATTTGGCTCTCTGCTTGTCTGTTACTGGTGTATAAGAATGCTTGTGATTTTTGCACATTAATTTTGTATCCTGAGACTTTGCTGAAGTTGCTTATCAGCTTAAGGAGATTCTGGGCTGAGACAATGGGGTTTTCTAAATATACAATCATGTCATCTGCAAACAGGGACAACTTGACTTCTTCTTTTCCTAACTGGATACCCTTGATTTCTTTCTCTTGCCTGATTGCCCTAGCCAGAACTTCCAACACTATGTTGAATAGGAGTGGTGAGAGAGGGCATCCCTGTCTTGTGCCAGTTTTCAAAGGGAATTTTTCCAGTTTTTGCCCATTCAGTATGATATTAGCTGTGGGTTTGTCATAAATAGCTCTTATTATTTTGAGGTACGTTCCATCAATACCGAATTTATTGAGCGTTTTTAGCATGAAGGGCTGTTGAATTTTGTCAAAAGCCTTTTCTGCATCTATTGAGATAATCATGTGGTTCTTGTCTTTGGTTCTGTTTATATGCTGGATTATGTTTATTGATTTGTGAATGTTGAACCAGCCTTGCATCCCAGGGATGAAGCCCACTTGATCATGGTGGATAAGCTTTTTGATATGCTGCTGAATCCGGTTTGCCAGTATTTTATTGAGGATTTTTGCATCGATGTTCATCGGGGATATTGGTCTAAAATTCTCTTTTTTTGTTGTGTCTCTGCCAGGCTTTGGTATCAGGATGATGTTGGCCTCATAAAATGAGTTAGGGAGGATTCCCTCTTTTTCTATTGATTGGAATAGTTTCAGAAGGAATGGTACCAGCTCCTCCTTGTACCTCTGGTAGAATTCAGCTGTGAATCTATCTGGTCCTGGACATTTTTTGGTGGGTAGGCTATTGATTGTTGCCTCAATTTCAGAGCCTGCTATTGGTCTATTCAGGGATTCAACTTCTTCCTGGTTTAGTCTTGGGAGAGTGTAAGTGTCCAGGAAATTATCCATTTCTTCTAGATTTTCTAGTTGATTTGCGTAGAGGTGTTTATAGTATTCTCTGATGGTAGTTTGTATTTCTGTGGGGTCAGTGGTGATATCCCCTTTATCATTTTTTATTGCATCTATTTGATTCCTCTCTCTTTTCTTCTTTATTAGTCTTGCTAGCGGTCTGTCAATTTTGTTGATCTTTTCAAAAAACCAACTCCTGGATTCATTGATTTTTTGGAGGGTTTTTTGTGTCTCTATCTCCTTCAGTTCTGCTCTGATCTTAGTCATTTCTTGCCTTCTGCTAGCTTTTGAATGTGTTTGCTCTTGCCTCTCTAGAGTGTCAATTTTAGATCTTTCCTGCTTTCTCTTGTGGGCATTTAGTGCTATAAATTTCCCTCTACACACTGCTTTAAATGTGTCCCAGAGATTCTGGTATGTTGTATCTTTGTTCTCATTGATTTCAAAGAACATCTTTATTGCTGCTTTCATTTTGTTATGTACCCAGTAGTCATTCAGAAGCAGGTTGTTCAGTTTCCATGTAGTTGAGCGGTTTTGATTGAGTTTCTTAGTCCTGAGTTCTAGTTTGATTGCACTGTGGTCTGAGAGACAGTTTGTTATAATTTCTGTTCTTTTACATTTGCTGAGGAGTGCTTTACTTCCAATTATGTGGTCAATTTTGGAATAAGTGCGATGTGGTGCTGAGAAGAATGTATATTCTGTTGATTTGGGGTGGAGAGTTCTATAGATGTCTATTAGGTCCGCTTGGTGCAGAGATGAGTTCAATTCCTGGATATCCTTGTTAACTTTCTGTCTCGTTGATCTGTCTAATGTTGACAGTGGAGTGTTGAAGTCTCCCATTATTATTGTATGGGAGTCTAAGTCTCTTTGTAAGTCTCTAAGGACTTGCT
Organism: Rhinopithecus roxellana; assembly: GCF_007565055.1. NCBI lineage: Eukaryota > Metazoa > Chordata > Mammalia > Primates > Cercopithecidae > Rhinopithecus > Rhinopithecus roxellana. The sequence goes on from NC_044551.1 coordinate 145,064,179, forward strand.
GTATGAATCTGGGTGCTCCTGTATTGGGTGCATATATATTTAGGAGAGTTAGCTCTTCCTGTTGAATTGATCCCTTTATCATTATGTAATGGCCTTCTTTGTCTCTTTTGATCTTTGATGGTTTAAAGTCTGTTTTATCAGAGACTAGGATTTCAACCCCTGCTTTTTTTTGTTCTCCATTTGCTTGGTAGATCTTCCTCCATCCCTTTATTTTGAGCCTAGGTATGTCTCTGCATGTGAGATGGGTCTCCTGAATACAGCAGACTGATGGGTCTTGACTCTTTATCCAGTTTGCCAGTCTGTGTCTTTTAATTGGAGCATTTAGTCCATTAACATTTATGGTTAATATTGTTATGTGTGAACTTGATCCTGCCATTATGATATTAACTGGTTATTTTGCTCGTTAGTTGATGCAGTTTCTTCCTAGCCTCGATGGTCTTTACATTTTGGCATGTTTTTGCAATGGCTGGTACCAGTTGTTCCTTTCCATGTTTAGGGCTTCCTTCAGGATCTCTTGTAAGGCAGGCCTGGTGGTGACAAAATCTCTAAGCATTTGCTTATCTGTAAAGGATTTTATTTCTCCTTCACTGATGAAACTTAGTTTGGCTGGATATGAAATTCTGGATTTAAAATTCTTTTCTTTAAGAACGTTGAATATTGGCCCCCACTCTCTTCTGGCTTGTAGAGTTTCTGCTGAGAGATCTGCTGTTAGTCTGATGGTCTTCCCTTTGTGGGTAACCCTAACTTTCTCTCTGGCTGCCCTTAAGATTTTTTCCTTCATTTCAACTTTGGTGAATCTGGCAATTATGTGTCTTGGAGTTGCTCTTCTGGAGGAGTATCTTTGTGGCGGTCTCTGTATTTCCTGAATTTGAATGTTGGCCTGCCCTACTAGGTTGGGGAAGTTCTCCTGGATGATATCCTGAAGAGGGTTTTCCAACTTGGTTCCATTTTCCCCCTCACTTTCAGGCACCCCAATCAGATGTAGATTTGGTCTTTTTACATAATCCCATACTTCTTGTAGGCTTTGTTCATATCTTTTTCTTCTTTTTTCTTTTGGTTTCTCTTCTCGCTTCATTTCATTCATTTGATCCTCAATCGCTGATACTCTTTCTTCCAGTTGATCGAGTCGGTTACTGAAGCTTGTGCATTTGTCACGTATTTCTCATGTCATGGTTTTCACCTCTGTCATTTCGTTTATGACCTTCTCTGCATTAATTAGTCTAGCTGTCAATTCTTCCACTCTTTTTTCAAGATTTTTAGTTTCTTTGCGCTGGGTATGTAATTCCTCCTTTAGCTCTGAGAAGTTTGATGGACTGAAGCCTTCTTCTCTCATCTCGTCAAAGTCATTCTCTGACCAGCTTTGATCCGTTGCTGGCGATGGGCTGCGCTCCTTTGCAGGGGGAGATGCGCTCTATTTTTTGAATTTCCAGCTTTTCTACCCTGCTTTTTACCCATCTTTGTGGTCTTATCTGTCTCTGGTCTTTGATGATGGTGATGTACTGATGGGGTTTTGGTATAGGTGTCCTTCCTGTTTGATAGTTTTCCTTCTGACAGTCAGGACCCTCAGCTATAGGTCTGTTGGAGATTGCTTGAGGTCCACTCCGGACCCTGTTTGCCTGGGTATCAGCAGCAGAGGTTGCAGAAGATAGAATATTGCTGAACAGCGAGTGTACCTGTCTGATTCTTACTTTGGAAGCTTCCTCTCAGGGGTGTACTCCACCCTGTGAGGTGTGGGGTGTCAGACTGCCCCTAGTGGGGGATGTCTCCCAGTTAGGCTACTCAGGGGTCAGGGACCCACTTGAGCAGGCAGTCTGTCCATTCTCAGATCTCAACCTCCGTGTTGGGAGATCCACTGCTCTCTTCAAAGCTGTCAGACAGAGTCGTTCGCGTCTGCACAGGCCTCTGCTGCTTCCCCTGTTGTTTTTTAGCTGTGCCCTGTCCCCAGAGGTGGAGTCTACAGAGACAGGCAGGTTTCCTTGAGCTGCTGTGAGCTCCACCCAGTTCGAGCTTCCCAGCGGCTTTGTTTACCTACTTAAGCCTCAGCAATGGCGGGCGCCCCTCCCCCAGCCTCGCTGCTGCCTTGCGGTTAGATCGCGGCAGACTGCTGTGTTAGCAATGAGGGAGGCTCCCTGGGCGTGGGACCTCCCGGCCAGGTGTGGGATATATTCTCCTGGTGTGCCAGTTTGCTTAAAGCGCAGTATTGGGGTGGGAGTTACCCGATTTTCCAGGTGTTCTGTGTCTCAGTTCCCCTGGCTAGGAAAAGGGATTCCCTTCCCCCTTGCGCTTCCCAGGTGAGGCGATGCCTCGCCCTGCTTCAGCTCTCGCTGGTCCGGCTGCAGCAGCTGACCAGCACCCATTGTCCGGCACGCCCCAGTGAGATGACCCCAGTACCTCAGTTGAAAATGCAGAAATCACCGGTCTTCTGTGTCGCTCGTGCTGGGAGTTGAGGACTCGAGCTGTTCCTATTCGGCCATCTTGCTCCGCGCCCCCCCCCCCCCGCTTTTACTGTATAACTCTTAAACAACTAACCAAAGCACACATGCAGAAAAATACTGCTAAAAGGCAAATCCTTATATTGACATCAACACAATAATACCAGAAACATTCATAGCTGACCGAAGTGCCTTAAACATGTGGTACATAACAAGGAATTAATAACATATGGGCATGAATAAAGGGAGAAATTGTCCATGATTGTTTTCTCTCCAAGTGCAATGAAAAAAAAATGACATTCAATATTTGACCTTCCAGCATTTTTCATTATTGAAGGTTTTTTCAAGCTTGGACCTAAAAAAGTTTACATTTTTTTAGCAATATAGTAAATGTTTATGGATAATAATACTTCCCAATCAAATATCCTTTAAGAAATTGTACGCTATAGAAACTTTTGTCTCCATTCTCACATACTATCAAGCACAAGTCAATTAGTAGACATTTTCAGCGAACTCCAATACAAGAAAAATACAACATAAAACACTTTACAGTCATAATTGCAATCCAATAAATAATTTAATTCAATGCCCATTTCCAGATACCTGTAATAGAAAGCATCATACTAGACAAGGCAAGGCAGAGAGAATTCCTAAGCGCTGCCCTTCAGAGTTGACAGTAACCAGGACAGAGAGGCACACAAGTAAGTACCTCTACACAAGAGGATGAAATACATGCACCAGGGTAAAGTGCCTTGGAAACAAGTGGAAGGGAATCCATTCTAACTGGACGAGAGGGGAGGAGGGAGGAGAGGGAAGGAGGAAGAAGAGGAAATTATAAAAGGCTCCCTCGAGGTATCTGATCTGAGCCTGGTGGGACAAGCAGACTTTCAACAGGCACAAAAGAGATGGATAAGGACATTCCCAGCCCCCAGGCTGGGGACAGCACAGGTAAAGGCACAGAGGCTGGCAGGCAGGAAGCCAATGTGGGGACACAGTCTGTGCAGAGGAATAGAGGAGGCATTACAAGGGCCTGATGTTGCTAGCATTGTATTCCACCCTTATTTAAAGGAAAAAGAATATCTAAAGCCAAAAATGTGAAAAGGAATAATTTCCTAAAATATACTCCCAAACTTTAACATATATGTGGTTTCTCCTTGTAAATAAATAATGGAAAATAGAATGGCATGCATTAAACTTTTAAAGTAGTCTGTGCAAAAATTAATGTGCACAAACATTGTCTTGTTCTTGAGGAGGTAAAAAGAGATTTTAAGCAGTACATTATGGTAGGCAATGGCAACACAAATATCTTCAGATGATATTGGCACATTATAAACAGAAACTACATTAACGATTGAGTTCCAAATTTATGTTCCACTTCTCACCAAATTCAAAATTATAAATCTGTGCAATATATTGTCTCAAATCAACTGCCTAAGGCATTCTCCCCTCCCCCAGAGGACCTAAGCACTAAAAAAATAACTTGGGATGTGGTTTACGTCTTGCATTTTGAAATAACAGCCGAGGAGAAATATGCACTGTCAGGCTGTTGCTTCTCCACAGTTTCCGGCACAAATATCTTCAACTCTTCAAAAGCTTAATTTATCGAGTGATGCCCCCAAAGCACACTTCGCAAACACGACAGCTCCTGCATTACCAAAGCGTGGCAAGGGTCCATCAGAGACATTTCATCTGGCAACGGGAGTTACCAGTTGAATTCAAATTATATCGTGTGGGGCGGATCCGGAAGTGCTGATGAAAAATGGGAACAAGAGACAGCTGTTTTCACTTCGGACATGGTCCCCAGTCTTATGTGAAAGGGCTTTGAGTAACGCAAGTTTCTCCTGAGCCTTGGCCTGGGTATCGTCAGCACTTGGCACTGCCACGGCCGTGGGCCAGGCCGACCGGTCCTCCTTGGAGCTGCAGAGAATGTCCGGGCCGCTGAGGAGGAGCGTCCAGTCAGAATGTAACTGCCTGCCCCACTCGTGCTTTACTATGATTGTGTTGCTGTTTTTCATGGTCCCTGAAAAGAAACAGCACAAAGGTGGGCCTCAACCACCGCCTCGGCGAAGGCCGTGGGGGGGGTCCTGCGGGCACCGCACCCGTCACGCCTGCTCCGAACGCCTTCCGGGGTGCGCCGAGATCATGTGACAGCCGCACAGCGCATCCGGTCGCGGGTCCATTTCACAAGGACTTACCTTGGCGGATGAACGTTTGGCTGGTGTCCAGCAAGATGTCACAGCCCTCCACGATCATTCTTTCGATGGCAAGGTTTTTCCTTATGTTTTCAGTGTCGCTGACTTCATCGTGCATTACTCTGTGACACAACACAGACAGGATCACAGTAAGAGATTTTCTGTTGCCCTAGCATGTAGGCAAAGAAGAGCTCCATCTGAGAAGCTCGGTTTCAAGCTCGTATTGACTGAACCGGGGCTTTGGGGGAAATAGACTGGATCTTTCCAGGCTTCAACAGGCCACAACCCAAAGCAACACCAATGTGCCTCATGATTCTAAACAGTAAATGGGTCAGCAATAACCAGCATCCTGGGCATGTCTGCTTCTAAGTGCAACAGGAAAGCAACATGTCATTTTGTGGCCAGATCCCGTCATTGAAATTAGGGGGTCATTTCTTGGAGGCAGTCTAAATAAGAGACCTTTAGACCATTTATCCCATATAAGCTAAAGTAACACAAACATAAATAAGTGCTTGTAACAATGAAAAGTCACTGAGAAATGCAAACTGTACCTTCTCTAAATTCTTGCCAAATATGAATACAAAATGCAACTGAGAGTCTTTTGTTGTTGAGACAGGGTCTCGCTATGTTGCCCAGGCTGGTCTCAAACTCCTGGGCTCAAGTAATCATCACCCCTTGCACCCTTGTCTAAGCCTCCCGAGTAGCTGGGACTACAGGTGCATGCCACCACACCTGGCTATCATTTTTTTTTTTTTAATGCTGAAAGAAACATGAACATTTCCAAACTTAAACCAAAATACACCTAATCTGAATTACATAAATTCACATGCTATAAGAACATTTTCCAAGATATGTATTTTTCTTGGTTCAAATGAATGTGAATGATGATTCAGTATCGCCTCACAAGCTAGTATTTAACTTTGAGGTGAATCTGAGAAGCTGGATTTGTTCTGCTTCTTGTTCCTTGGAACATATACAGGAGGTTTCCGCAAGAGACTAACTTGCTGCTTTCCTCTCCCAACCCTTTATTATAAGTTCTTGGCGTACCTGGACAGTTCCTCTAGCTTTGATTTGGCAAACTCCAGGCTTTTCCTTTCCACATGCTCATGGGGTGTGTGAGCGAGGAGCTCATGGAGTGTGATGATATATCTGGGGATCTAGATGCAAAGAGAGGCCAGTGTGAGCAAGACGTCAGGGTGGGTGCAGGGCACATGCTCTGCAGGGCCATCATTGCTTCTAGCAGCTTGTCTCTACTCTCCCACTTTGGACTCTTCTACACATTTTTTAAAAAAAGAAATACAAATAAAATGTACTACACTTCACACTTCATTCACACCAAAAAAAGACTTCACCAAGAATACATGGAAAGGTGGAAATTATTGAAGTGTTATGGTACAAAGAGATGGTTGTTTAATTTTTTTTACATAATCATATACTTTTGAATCATAGTTTTTGAAAACTGGTTCAGAGGGAAACACACAGCTATCATCAAGTCACTTGAGTCTGTGTTTTAGATATATGAGTCCATTTGCAATGTTTTTAAATCAACAATCCCACTGCACTATTCTAAGAATTAAAACTTGAGAGAAGACATGTTCACCTTTATTACTTTCTGTTCCTAATTCATCTCAATTCACCTCCTTGCAGTAAAAATTATTGTTTAATTAGGTTATTTATTTGTACTTTTGTTTATTAACAGACTATCTGAATTCTGTCAAAGACAGAAACTCCACCAACCAGAGGAAGATCTTAATAAACCATGGTAGAGATTGAACTTAATTTGTAGTGATACAACGTATTTATTGGGGGCTTAATTTGAACAATAACATGTATGAACATCTACCACAACACTACCTACTGGGGGGTCAGACTGGGTGCTCCAGGCTTTGCCAATGTGTCTAGTCCTCCAACATCATAAGGATTATGTTTCCATCTTATAGACAGAGAACTAAAATGGGAAGAAGTTTTAGGATTTTACAGATAGAGAACTAAAGTGGGAAGAAGTTTGGTAACTTGCCCAAACTTGCCCCATTGGTAGCCTCACAGTAAAGGGCAGTGTCAACTATAAGCCCAGCTCTGACCAGTGCACTGCCTTCTCTCAGAGCTCACCCTGGGAGCTCTCGTCTGTGGGGACTGAGGTCTCACTTAGCACTTGGAAGGACCTTTAAGAATGAAGAAACTAAAACGGCTTTCCAGGGCCCTGTGTGCGGTTTCTTCCATTCTGTCCTGAAGGGTCAGTGGCCTTACCTAGGGATCTGCTTTGGCTCTTGTGCAAGTGGTGGCCTTCACTGGGCTGCTTACCAATATTTATTGAGTGTCTCCATTTACACACTATGCATAGACACAGCCACCATTAGCACAGACATTGAACTTCAGCTCTGGGATCGTGCCCTAAGGAATGGCATCAAATTAAGGTTTCAGGAAGCACAAATAGGCCCCCTTCATCGTGGGAGGCTGGGACACAGGAGAACCCTCCCTTCGTAGGATACATGGAGGAGATTTTCTGCTCCTTCTGCCATGAATTTCTCACTAATACAGCCCTTAGGGTTGTCCCACTTGATGAAGACTTCTGGGATAAGAGTGCTTTCAAATATCCTTTTCGTTGGCATAATTGCAGGACTGATAAAAGTTTGCCTCTAATTAGTAGTTCCACAAGAAAATCAAGGCAATCAATAGCTAATGTCCTCAATTTTTCATAGTGAAGGGGACAGATGTAGGAAAGCTTGAGTACTTATAATGCACTGAAAATCCACAAAACTGAGTTTGGTCAATACTCTCATGATCCTTCCTCATTACTTAAATTTCTTTTAAAGTGCTCCCTGGCTAAGATTCAGGTAGATGGATTTGAATTCAGTCTCTGGCCCTTTCCACTTTATGGTGAAAGAAGAAACAAGCACTGAAACTGCCAAAAACCAGACAAACTAAGTTCTGCAGAGAAGTGGTCAGCTCTCCAAAGGGTTCATTCGTATCTTCAAGAGCTGATTATAAATCTCTTCCTCCAAAACCAAGAGTCATAGGAACTGTCTAAATGAATCATAATTCTGCTTTCAATTATGGAACAAATACTTGTCACTTTATAGACATTAATTAGCTTGCTCTCCAATTACAGTAAATAAGTGGATAGAATAGCAAGTAGCTACTTTCTGGAGAACATCTAACACTGTTGTTCTTGTCAGGAACAGATTTCACGATCGGCTTACCAATGGACTTTCAACACATACATATCCAAATAAATACATGAGCAGCTGAAGCCAATTTAAGTGGTACCAGCCAAGCCACTGTCTTTAATAAATAAAAATTATGTTAATGACAACATTATTTTCCATAACAAATTTCTTGGCAATACCTGGACTTACTGTTGTGATAGTTCAACTGGGGATAATTTTACTGCATCATCCAAATTCTACAATTTCTGCATGTTTCCACAGTTCAACATAGCTCGATAACAGCAGCAACTGACTAACTCAAAAAAGGGCCCAGAAGGAGGAAGACAATCACCTTCTCTCCTCTTCTACACATACAAGCTAAAGGCTTCCAATTGCCTCTCCTCCTCTCTCTGCCCCTACACTAACTTCTGCCTCCATATCTGGGCTCAAGAAAGTCTGGACAGAGGTCTCTTGGCAGTATAAACTAGGGTCACCTCTTCCATTGTTGGCTTCCAACAACAACAAAAAAGTGAGAACCCTAGCCTCATCCTGAGGTGTCCAGCCTTACAAGGGAGCAAGGCAGACGTGGAGAAGTACCACTGCTAATACAGAGAGAAGCAGATACAACCGGACCCTCCAAGGGATTCAAACACCTTCATGACTATTTCACTTTATTAGTGAAAGAACCACAAGGGAACAAGAAGGAGAGAGTGAGCTTAGTAAGGAAAAACCTCTCAGCTTCAGCTTCTACAAAAGGCAATTTCCCCCAGGTGTTTTCTAGGGTTATTTCTGGAGAGAAGGCAGAAGAGTGAGGCATCAAGTAAAGAAGACAGAAGGGAGACACCAAGGAGCATGAGGGCCTTGGGCAGAGAACTCTAATGATGTCTCCTGGTCTATTCAAAATACTTACGGGGAAGCAAACAAGGACAATTCCATGTTCTTTCAGTTTGATCATTTTTTGCAGTTGGACAATTCTGGCTAAATTCTTTGAGGCTTCTTCCAGAGCTCTAGTTAGACTTGTCTGGCAAAAGCCAGAAAGCCTCAATATCTGACCCAACATTCCAAGGTTTGAAGTTACCACATCCTTGGGGAGGGGGCTCCTAGACTACCACCAAGCTCCTTGTAACACCACATAGTTACCCAGCCCAAAACATCAGAACCAGTGTAGTCACCCTAGGATCACCACGTCAGACAGTTAGAGTCTGGAGGTAACTAGAGCTCAGCTGCCTCAATTTACAGATTACAAAATAGCTATTTAGTTTGGTTCAATTATTTCCCGCAATGCTATGAGTGATACATCAGGTCTCCTAAAGATTCCCAGTCCAATGTTCTTTTTATGACATTATAAAAATCCCCTGGGGTCAATCAAAATGCTCAGTCATTGTTACCAGGCTTAGTCTTCAGGAGAGGAAGGGCAGGGTGGTGGGCAAGTATCTCAGCATTTTAAAGAAATCCAAAGACCTTTCCAAGGCCCTACATTTGCTGTATTTGGACACCTCATCTACAGCGAAAAGTGTAGTTCTTCCATTTCAAAATACTGAAAAAATCACACCAAGAGGGAATTAAATAGCATGAAGAAAGACATCAGGGGGCTGTCAGGTAGGGAGCTGGTTCTTCTCTGAATGCCCCATGTGTCTTCACGACTCTACCTTTGTATATGCAACTGACTTGGGGTTACTGAACAGATACAACTTGGGGTACTGAATCATAACCTAGAGATAATTGTCAAAAATTCACATAGAATCTCAGAAGAATGTTATACTATATAAGATGTTTCATTGTAAATAAAATCTTAAATTCCAATTATGTAGATCTTTTTTTTAAAGTCTGAAATCTTTCTTGTGAAATATTTCCTCAGAGGGGCAAAGAGTTCAAACAATTCAGTTCCAAAGGAAAACAAAAACAAAAACCCTATAAAGTTTCACTATACTTAAGTGGTTTTAAATGCATCCTTTGGGTTAAAAATCTGACTAAACTTCTACAGCAACTTCCAGGATTTCGAGCGGGACTGACAAACGTCAAGGCAAACAATTGTGCACCACAGCCACATTTCTTTGTGAGGCTGTGAAAGGATTAGCCAGGGTCAGAGATGCCTGCTCAGGAGGACAAAGCGCTCCACACTAACCATAACACACATGATTAGTAGAATCGGTTTACCACATGATAATTTGGAGGCCTGGCCAGAAGCCACCTAAATTCCACAATGGGAACACTCAATGCTCTTCCAAAAGAACAGAATTGACACTTTTCAAAAGAACAGGAGATTCAATGCACATTTTGGCCTCCCTGGTTCTCACTTCCGGGCTCTTAACAGTAAAGCCCTAGATCCAGGAAAGAATGCAACTGTTCTTGACCCCTTGGGTTGCTCTAGTCCCAAAAGGGGAGCCCCTGCAGCCACCTGACTAGTTGCCAAGAGTCCTCAGGTCCCACCCGTGCCTTATGTTTCCTAAGTCTCCACAGCCTCTGTGACCAGGGAGGTCCTCCTTTTGTTCTCCAGAGCTCCAGCCAAGGGAGACTCAACAGCAACCGCGACAGGAAGGGAGGATGGGCCGGAAAACAGAAACCTTCCCAGCAGCCACTCCATCCCCAAGAATCTTTTATGCAACTAGCATAAACTGGAACATTTGCACAGAATCCTATTTCTGTAAACCAAATAATATTTTTAAACATGCTGGAGGAGGAGACTCCATGAAAGAGGTCTGTGTGGAATCTTTCTGTAAAGAGAAAATTGTGCAGCGTTTCAAAAAATCATTCTTGAATTCTTTGCTTCAAAAATGCCTGGTTTTCTTATATCCATGAGACACAGAGAATGTGTGGCACAGTATTTGTTTATCTCAGGGTCAAGCTCAAGACAGCAATAGATGATGCATCTGTGCCATAATTCCTCCCAGGGCACCCTTACACATCTCACGCTGGTCACTCTAGGTATCAGTGAAATTGAGCTGGAACCTCTGACTTACAAAATGCATCCCAAGTGACTTACCTGAAACATGGGATAGGTCAAGAATGTCTCCAGCATCCTCCCCTCACAGGCTGGATTGGCTTCATACTGTTTTAAGAGTTTGTCAAAATCTCTGTTTTGCTTACAATTGGCGAGAACTTGCAGGCTGTACTGGTGATTACGTACAAATTCTTGATAAATGTTCAGCATGGGGAGCAAAATATCAAACAGATCAGCTGGAAAGAAACAGTAAACATGGCTGTTTCCCTTGTTGCTTGGTAAATTACCTACACTGGGTGGAATGGCAAAGAGTGGGTCCCAGCACCAGGTGTCACACATGCATGGAGCCGCAACCCTGATGCCTGAATGATGATCTGGTAGAATGCACTTGTAGGCAGCACTTGACTCCAGCCCCAAATTAACTATGACAGGCCAAGGGAAAGAGTCAAAAGGTAACTACTGAAGCAGGGCCCAAAGTACCCAAAAGGCAAGGAGACAGAATCCCAGGGTACAGAAGCTCACAGGTCAACAGGGTGACGCAAACAGTTTAGGCTGAATAATATTGGAGCTATTTTACTCTAATTGTGGCCACTCTAAAAGAAAATCTTACATCTTTAAAGAAGGCACTTACCTAAAATTAAAGTGGGCCAGTTTGCTATCCTTGCCTTTAGTCCTTGATGAAATATTTCATGAAGAAACATGATTGTTTCACTATTAAAAAAAATGGAAAAATAATATAATTTAGTTGCTATAATGTGTTTATTTTGTTTAAAATCCACTGAGTCCTTAAAGCCTTAATGTATACATAATATATATGTTCCATAGGGCCTCCAAACTATATCCAATAATAACATGGATTATACTATCCTCTATCAAGCAATTGTGACAGCCTCAGCAAACCCTGATACAACATTCAAATATTAGAGGACAGAAAGCACCAAATCATTGTCACATAACTTTCTTCATCAATTTTAAATGAGCTTTCCTCTATTAGAACACAGTACTTCAATCGATAATCAGAAAATTAAAGTTATGACCCTTTTTTCTTTTCATATGTGATTCTAGATAACTCAGGAGAAAGTTTCTCTGTCAGTAAAATGAGTTTTGACAGAAGGAGAGAGGAGGAAAAAATCTAGAGCAAAAATTTTGACAGAACTCCACTATAACTACTCCCAAGATACCCAAGACAGAAATGCAAAAGAATCTTCTGAAAAGAGTGAGGCCTACATAGAGATACTAAAATAAGAATGATGCATGAATTGGGGATCTAAATTCCTAAAAGGGCCAAGAAGGGTAATTACCAAAGTCAAAACATCATTTGCTTTCTCCTCATTGGAATTAACCTACTGCAATGAGACTTTGAAGCCTTTTCTGAACTAACACAGTGACATAATCAAATACAGAACTGTTCATCTCAGTGAGATCCCTTGGCTTGTTATTAGTCAAGTTCCATTACAACAGACATCAAGAAGTCCTTACTATTTCAAATGGTCCATGAAATAAAACAGAAATGGTTCCATGAGATTCTAATTTGTTTTTCTTTTATAACAATTTTAACTAAGTAGTGTTTGTTGTTCAAGGATTTCAACCAAATCTAGTTTGGCAGGTATTATAGATTAGTCATTCAATCTGTATTCCATCCTCCTTCTAGGTGTAGAGGGGTAGAACTAAAACTACATTTCTCAGACTCCCTTGCAGCTATGGTTCTGGATGTAAACTCAGTTCTACTAATATATGCACTTGGAAAGACAAGGAAGGCAGAAGTAGGAGTCATCTTCCTGTTGCTGAAAGTCAGTCATGGAGATGTGAGTGCTTTGGGGCAATGTCAGCACCCAGCCTTAGGATTCTAGTTTCTGGGAACCAGCTTCCAGAGTCTGAGAGGCATCTGTGGCAGCAGTGGTGGTGGCAATGGTTTCCTAACCTCTGGATCACATCTATGTTCTCTGAAAGTCAACAGTTTAAGGGCCACTCCCTGACTTTACTCCCCCAGCCTTTCCAACAGATTACAGAATCTCAGAGAGGGATTTCTCTGTCCTGTGTTGAACACAAACTACTTGATACATCTACCTTCATATTTTGATACCTGCATGGTTAGAAAACAGACAAAACAATTCTGTATATAAATAGGAAGATTACATTTTCTTAACTATAAACCTGTGTTGAAATTCAAAATTATTGAGCTGCCTAGGGCTTAATTTCAAAGGCATGTAAAGGGAATCTAGTTAAACAACAGTAATGATATAAAACTCTTTAAACCTCACCTTTAAAAACACACCTCTTCACATTATGTTAAGTGAAATAAGCCAGGCACAGAAAGACAAATATCACATGTTCTCACTCATATTTGAAAGCTGAAAAAGTTAATCTCATGGAGGTAGTGAACAGAATGGTGGTTACCAGAGGCTAGGAAGGGTAGTGGGGAAGGGGAGGATGAAGAGAGGGTTTGGTGAATGGGTACAACAGTACAGTTAGATAGATGGAATGACTTCTACTATTTGATAGCACAATAGGGCAGCTATAGTTAACAATAATTTATTTCAAAATATCTAGAAGATTTAGACTGTTCCCAACACAAAAGAAATGATAAATGTTTTAGGTGAGGGATATCTCAGTTACCCCAGATTTGATCATTATACATCATATGTTTATATCAAACTATAAAACATACCTCATAAATATGTACAGCTATTACATATCCATTCCATATTATGTATATGTATTATATAACCATAAAATGTATCCATAAAAATTAAAAATAAAAAAATTTTAAAAATATCTTTTCCGCCAGGCGCGGTGGCTCACGCCTGTAATCCCAGAACTTTGGGAGGCCGAGGCGGGTGGATCACAAGGTCAGGAGATTGAGACCATGGTGAAACCCCGTCTCTACTAAAAATACAAAAAATTAGCCGGGCGCGGTGGCGGGTGCCTGTAGTCCCAGCTACTCAGGGGGCTGAGGCAGGAGAATGGCGTGGACCCGGGAGGCGGAGCTTGCAGTGAGCCGAGATCGCGCCACTGCACTCCAGCCTGGGGAACAGAGTGAGACTCCATCTCAAAAAAAAAAAAAAAAAAAAAAAAATCTTTTCAAATTTCCATCTAAGTCTAGATGTGGTAAATAATTGCTAGTCTATATGAAGAGCTTATGGCTTTACCTTCCAAAGAGAAGCATATCTTGACTCTGAATTTAAACAATATGATAAACCTGGCCTTTCCTGTTTCAGATCAAGCAATCCAGTGGAAACAGAGCCAGAGGCAACCTAAACCAATGTGACACAGCCTCTTTATTTACCTCTAGGTACCACCCTGTTTCTCTGTTCCTCTTTATAGCAGCTCTCCTCAAAAGAGTTTTCAATACCCACCCTCTCCAGTTCATCTCATTATCAGAGTGTATACACAATCCCATCCACTACCATCAGACCTGTTGAAACTGCACATTTGGTGACTGAAGTATCACCAGAATGCTGTACTGCCTGAGGATCAAGGGCTACCCCCAGGCTCCTTTGGATGTCTCACACACTTGAGAGGAGCCATTGCCAGCAAGGTGGGGAAATCTCCCTCCTTCCTTTTAACAAAAGAAAGCCTAGCTTTTAATCTCACATTATCAGACTACCACTCATCACCCTTCCTTTCTGTACTCATCTACAGACACACCAGTGTCTCTTCCTGATGCCTTGAGATCTGAGCTCTCAGCTTACGGTTGCTCTTTTCTCCAACACTACTCTTGTCATAATTCTTGGGGACTCCAATAGCACACAAACAACATTTCAATATCCTGGCCTCACAGGACCTTGAACTCTTCCTCCAAAGATCCTGTCTTCCATTGACCTCAGTCAACACCCCCTTGATTGTACTCTAGACCTTGTCATTGTCAATAGCTGCATCCCTTCCCTATCTCAATTTCAAGCACAACATTCTCTGACTACTCCTAATCTTTCAGTTCACTGCCTTTAGAACCCTGACTCCAAAATTCTTTCACACCATCACGACCTAAATCCCCAGATCCCGCCACCTTTTTATTGGCAAAAACCTCTCATACCAGCACTACTTTCTCTCCTCAGTTTAGATTCCATGGCTCATTATTATAATCTCTTCCTTGTATACACCTTCAACTTCCTTATTCTTTTCTCACTTCATCACAGCAGCCACAACACCAATCCTAATTAATCCCAATCCTCCACCCACTCTGCACCTGCATCCATGCAGCTGAAAGTGGCTAAAGAAAAACATGCAACCATTCTGACTGATCTCACTGGAAAGTCACAACCACTAGCCTAATAAGCTAACACAGGCTCTCAGTGCTGCCCAGCACTAATACAACATTCCTGAATCCATTTACTCCCCTGCCCCAGTTATCACTATTCCACACCTCTTTCTCTCTTCTCCAACTCTGACACTTCCCTCCCATCTGCCCCATTAGCGGATGGCCTTGCCTCCTGACTACAGAAGTGTCCATGTACTATTCCTGCCCTGCCATGCTCCCAGCTAATGGCAATCTCCTGACCTGTGCAGCACATTCTGTCCACTTTCGCCTTTGCAAGTTTACTGCTCAGCAATTCCCTCTCTCCTCCATCCTTCTTTTACCCTCTTTATTTGCCTCTAGGTACCACCCTGTTTCTCTTCTCCTCTTTACAGCAGCCCTTCTCAGAAGAGTTTTCTATACCCACCCTTTTCAATTCCTCTTCCCTCTGCCCCACCACCTGTTCTCTCTAAGCCTCCATTCAGGCTTTGGTCTCTAATCAAAGTTACCAATAAACTCCGAGTTGTTAAACTTGGAGTTAAACTTGGTCAATTCTAAGTTATTGCTTATTTGACTTTTTTGGCATTGTTATTGGTTCCCTCTTGCTTTCGTTTCCAGGACAACTCACTCTTCTGGTTTTCATTGACAACTCAATGGATCCTCTTCACTCTTCTTTGCTGGCTCCTGTTTATCTTCCTGACCTCTAGATGTTGGAATATCCACGCTCCCCTTTTCTTATCCATCTGTACTCACTTGCTTGGTAATAACATTCAGACTAGCAGCTTTAAATACTATCTGTATGCTAGAGGACTCCCAATTTTCTATCTTCGGCCCAGAATCTTCCTCTGAACTCCAGACAAATATCCGATCCCTACTCACTTGACATCTCCACTTAGATGGCTAATAGCATCTCATGCTCAACAGATCCAAGAGAAAACAGTTCATCTTTTCCCCTCAGCCTGTTCTTCACTCAGTCTTTACCATTTAGTAAACAGTAACTCCATCCTTCTAGTTGTCCAGACCAAAAGATGTTGCAATCTTACCTGTCTTTTTGCTTTCTCTTAAAACCCACATCAAACCCATCAGCAAATCCCACTGTTGAGTCCTGATGGATATGTAAGCAATAAAGAAGGGGCCTCCTGTGGGGGAAGACTCCAGGCAGGGGAGAAGAATGAACAATTGTTCTGAGAAACACAACCCACTAGCACAAGGAATGGCCTCTTCCACACCTAACCCCTCTTGCACGACCTTATAAAACTTCCCTCCAGTCCCTGCCTCTCTGCAGACAGCCCCTTCTCTGCTGTGCTGCCCATTCCACCCTTGTAACATGTTTTCACACAGTCTCTAACAAATCTGCCTTACTTTACAACGGTTTTGGTAAATTCCGTGACACTGGCCCCAGCTAGTCGCACCTGTGACACCTACTGGCTCTGACTTAAAAACACACCCAGAATCCAACTACTTATCACTGCCTCTATTATAATCATCTCTTACTTGGATTACTGAAATAGCTACCTAACAGGTGTCTCATCTCTCACTTTGTTTATTGAAATAGCCACCTAATTGATCTCCCTACAGACTACTCTCAGCAGAGAAGCCAGAGTGAACCTTTCAAAGTCAGAAGTCACATCACACCCCTTCTCTGCTCAAAACCTGACCAATGTCTCCCCATCTCATTTAGAGTAAAAGTTAATGGCTGTACCATGTCCCACCTTGATAACTCCCTGACTCTTCCCTTCACTGACACTGAGCAGGGCAGGCCCTCAAGCTCACCTGCCGGGCATGTTAAAGCCCCATGGCCCCTGCACACACAGCTCCCTCTGCTTACCTCACTCTTCCTCCAGGAACTTCAAGCCTTTGCTCGAATGTCACCTTATCCTTGAAACTTTTCTGAAAACCTGCTATAAAAAAACTATGGTACATTCACAGATTGTAATACCATGTCGTGATTTTCTTTAATAGAATGCTCTTTAGGTATCAATATGGAAAGATCTTCAGGAAATAATGTTAAGTGAAACAATGAACTATATGTTAAAGTACATTGCCTTTGTGTAAGAAGAGGGAAAATAAGATTCTATATTCATAGTTTCTTAGATCAAAATTGAAAAACACTAAAAAGATAGATAAGAAATTAGTACAGATATTATGTATAGAAAGTGGCGGGGTGGCTGGGCGCGGTGGCTCACACCTGTAATCCCAGCACTTTGGGAGGCCGAGGCGGGCAGATCATGAGGTCAGGAGGTCGAGACTATCCTGGCTAACACGGTGAAATTCCGTCTCTACTAAAAATACAAAAAATTAGCCAGGCGTGGTGGCAGGCGCCTGTAGTCCCAGCTACTCAGGAGGCTGAGGCAGGAGAGTGGCGTGAACCTGGGAGGCGGAGCTTGCAGTGAGCTGAGATGGTGCCACTGCACTCCAGCCTGGGAGATAGAGCAAGACTCTGTCTCAAAAAAAAAAAAAAAAAAAAAAAAAAGTGGGGGGAATTGGGTGGACAGAGACAGGGTGAGAGTGCAACTGCTAAATGTTGTTTTCATGTTTTTTTTGACTTTTGAACCATGTGAGTGTACTATCTACCCAAAAACAAATAGCTAAAACTCTAAGTAAAACACCTAAACACTCCCTTGTCCCCCTTCTCCCCTTCCCTTCTTTATTTTTCTCCACAGCTCTAATGCCATATAATATTCTATCTATTTCACTAATGCTGTTCATTGTCTGTCTTCCTGCATCAAAATTAAAGTTCCATAAAGGCAGGCATTTTCTGATTTTTCATTGATGAATCCTCAGCAGTAAGGAAACTGAAGATGTATTGAGCAAATAAATTCACCAGAGCTTCTCAGGCCCTGTCTTAGCTTTTGCTCTTCCTAAAATACTTGTGTATAATTAACATGTAAAAACCCATAAATCACTCCATTTTCTTCAGTTTATGAGAGAGATTATCTTCCCCGACACACATCTCCACGCGACAAGACAATGTATGTCAAATAGGGAAGAAAAAATTAAGAACATTAGATGCCAAGATTCAAGTAAAGATATAAAAATAACAATGGAATACAAATAACAGCTTTCTTATTTTTACTATCATAAACTATCGAGATGAAGTTCTGAGATCTTTTTGAAGATTAAGTAAAAATTCTTGTAGGAAATACAAAGGGGGTTTTCTCTTGGATTTATGCAATGTCAAACCTGTTGAGAAAAATACTGCTGACGTCATCGTGGCTGATGGGGGGCTTCTTGGAGCTGGCGGCCATACGCAGGGGCCGGAGAAAGCCGTTGACCAGGATGTAGAGCTGGTGAACGTACTCTGACTCTGCCTCCACCATGGTGAACACAATCTGGTTTCTCTTCCTCATACTTTCAGCATGGGGCGAGCAAATGTAATCCTGCACGATGGTCTTCCATTTCCTTCTGCACAACCATCCTCGCATGAAGCTCTGAACCTACAGAATAAAAAACCAAAAGGGAATCTGACTAGTTGCAATGGTGATTAATTTATGGACAAGAACATGAAATATAATTAAAAATCAATTTTGCAGAAAACATGAGAGCCTCTAAAATTGATCAGGATTCCCTAGGGATGATGTGAAAAATAACAGGCAAGCCTGAGAAAGTGCACTGGCCTGTGTGTTTCAGCCAATCAACAAACATTTACCGATCATCTTTAAAACGCCCAGGTAAATGCTGGGCACTGAGCAGTCAAGTATATATTATAACCTTTCACTCAGAGGCTCTGCCATTACTTGCTACCACCTTGACCTCTGATTCTCTGTTTCTTCATCTATAAAATAACTGACAGAGCTGGACATGCACAGGCCTGTAGTCCCAGTTACTTGGGAGGCTAAGGTGAGAGGATCCCTTGAGCCCAAGAGTTCAAGTCTATCCTGGGCAACACAGCCAGACCCCATCTTGTGTTTCTCTGTTTTTAATCTCATGTTATCAGACTGCTTTCATTTCTCATGAAATTAAAATAAAACGATTAACAAAAAAATACAAAAGTCCTTTCTAAATATAAAAAATTATAACAATTAACTAGGATTTGTTTTATGATAATTAGGGTTTGTCACTTTAGATGTGGCAGATTCAGCAACAAAGTAGTTTGTAAATTCACATATAATTGAAAGTATTAAATCACTACCAAAGTATCATTATTATCTATTTAACACATCCTTACACTTTTCACTTTTTCCATACTATGTTCTAAATTATCACATATTGAACAGTGACCCCTCTTTTGCAATGTCTAAAATTCTCTTGTTTGCCTACCTGTGTGGTCACCATGTTATCCATTTTTATACAGGCATTAAAGTCACTCTACTTCAATAAAAATTAACCACATTTTAACACAATTATGTGGGGATATTATATTCAGATTATTTGAAGAAATCTAATGAAAATTTCCATGAATTATAACCAATTTTAAATTTTAATCTATTAAGGTAAAAAAAATTATGTTTATATTTGCCAAGATCAGAATAGAGAATGATTCATTCATTGTTAACACTTTTTTCCATGCAGACATTATTTTGAAATACGACATAAAGAACAACAAAGTTGATCTCAAAACCTATTTAACCAGTGCAAAAATTGGTTTAAAAAATTATTTCTATTAAGAAACAAGAAGGTAGAAAAATATTTTTAAAATTTTATCAGTATTCTTTCATTTAACAGAAATATTTTTAAAAATCACCTTAACTGGATTTTGTGTTAAGTAAAACCTTTCTATTTAGTTGGGCAGGGTGCTTGCTGACCAATAGCTGCTTCACTTATTTACTAATAGACCAGTTTCTACCACACACCTGAAAATTGAATTTTATTAATTTTTTTTTTACCTGCAACTGCATACTATTAAAGGAAAGGCAATATAATTAATCTTGTTTCCAGACTGACTAGATGGGAATTTTTTTTAAAAAAACGAATTAATCTTATAACACAATAGCATAAACCAGATTCAAAAAATAATAATTTCTAAGCAATGAATAGTGTTATTTTACTTTTAAATTTCTGGAAAACTGAAAACATTTGGCTTAGTCCAAAGAATAATTTCTATTTCAAATTCTGAGCAATATTTAAAGGTGTAAAAAAGAATATAAAATAAAATTTAAAATCAATTTTGTAGAAAACACCATAGTCTCTAAAATCGATCAGGATTCCCTAGGGATGATGTGAAAAATAACAGGCAAGCCTGAGAAAGTGCACTGGCCTGTGTGTTTCAGTCAATCAACAAACATTTACTGATCATCTTTGAAACACCCAGGTAAATGCTGGGCACATTAAAGCTTTGTTACAGTGAAAGGGGAATGATTATTAGCATAAAATGAAAGGAATAATAACAAATTAAAAAGAAATAAGATTTGAAGATGCATATCCAGGCAAATTTCCTCAAATATGATGCTTTTCACTTATTATTAACAAAGCTGAGTAAGTGCTTTATATAAGATAATCAGGATCATGGGATCAAAACCTAAATGACAAATCAAAACACAGTGGACTAGAGTAAGAGCCAGCATTTGGTTCACTGCAAAAGTTGTGCAATTATAAATGGCAGTAAGAGGGAAAAATCTGCTGATTGTGTGGATGTTAAATAAGAAACAATAATAAAACAGAAATCTAAGCGGATGTGCTGATTTACTCAATCGTCTCACATGCCCAAAAAAATCTTCCTTAAATAGCACTAAAGATTAAAGCTAAAAGAAATATTTTTGAAATGTAATTTAAAAAATATTCCCCCAAAATATGAAAGCCACACAAAATCAAGAGGTTGAATAGCACTTAATTAACCCCACTGGAGAACACTATTGTCTTCATGCCTGGTTTTGGCATCCTTCCTAGACAGTGTAAAGACATCTCAAGCATAAATTCTCTAGAGTAGCCATGTCTGGATCATTCTGCAGGGCAAGTCTGGGAGCCACAGCACAGAAACACCAAGGCTGCTCCCGGCTCACGCACAGGGTAGCAAAGACATCACCATAGAACAGACGACTGGTCACCACGCTCCTGCAAAGCTGGAAACCTCCAGGCCCCACCTTTTTAATCTTCTTGATGTCTGGATCTTCATCTTCTTGGTTGCTTTGGTAAGGTCGCATTCGTTCTTTGGTTTTATTAAGAGCAATAATCTGGAACACAAAATTGGTCCATTTCATGACCTGGGAAATGCTGGAATATAGCCATAACACACAGGAAGCTCTGCCTACAAAGGTGGTCCGATGAGATCCTCAGAAACATCCACGTTTTATGCACCCTGTCTTCCTTTGGTGCCGAGATGGGGGAAACATAAAGTTTACCCCAAGCACGGTATCACCAATGGAAGTGTTTATAAGAAGTGACTGTGTAAAGTGTAACCTGGAATCTGGGCTAGCGGAAATGTTAGCCCAAAACTCAGCCCCAGCTGCCAGTGGTGAGAGGCCAAGACCTTGTCAGGAGCCCAGCGATATGTCCACCCCCTCACCTGAAGGCGGCTGCCTGCAATGCCCTGTGGTCCCCACATGCAGTGACACTCAGCTCAGAGCCCCTGGTTCTGGCCATTGGCCTGTAGTCTTCCAAAGCACATGGCACCCCAGACTCACAGACGTCCTTAGGAAAATGGCAACTGTAAAGGGAACTTCAGAGCCCTGGGGCTGGCCCAAGCCAACTAAGAGAATTCCTCAGAAGAGGTAAAAAGGATCAAAATAACCTGCGATCTCTTCATATCTCCAGCTCAGTTCCGTGACCTGTGAGGGGCATTTCAAGACTGGGTGGCCTCTCAACTACACATAGCAGTAAAATTCTCTAGACCAGCACTCAACAGCAGGCTCTTACAAGCTTAAGAACCTTTACAGACCTACTAGCCAGCAATACCCTATAAGTTAAGAGATCATAATGGCCCCTCTCTAGCTTGTCTTTATATTTTGTCCCCCACACCAAATCCACCCCTCTGCCATTTTCTGGCAAGGAAGTGGGAAAAGAAAGGGAGCAGGAAATAAATTAATGGCTCCTGTCAAGAGACCACAGAAGACATACCTGCAACTGACAGTTTTTTGCTGCAATCTACATTCAGACTAAAATAGAACATAGTGAAGGCAGATAAACACACATAAACATTGAGGAACATCGCCTGGTGTTGAGCTTCTCTCGTGGAGTAAATACCAACCTCCTTCACTGAGCAGACAAGCATCTGCTCTAGCTTACAGTGGCAAAGAAAGAACACAATAATTTTGTTTTAAATAACAGTGCCTGATACAGTCTTTTAAAATGCAGGTTTGTTAAGTTTTCTGTTGCTGTTTTCACCATATCAGATATCAGGGTCGAACTGGGAAGTTAACAATTGTAATAATATGGTGAACGCCATCTGCAAGTTGTCATCATCAGAGAAGCTGCCACATCCCAGTTGGAAGAAGCTTGTGCCTGTGCTGTCGACACCGGAGGTGATGTGTGCTAGGAGCAGAAGGCGAAAACCCCATCTAGGATTCACAGGGTGTGTCTCAGAGGAAGGTGCAAAGACACAAAAAGGAAAATGTTGTCTGATGACAATAAAAATGACAAGAACATTGCCAAAACGGAGGAGCCTAAACTGTTTCTGTCACTGAGGATACAATTGTGTCCTGTTCCCTTCTTTGAATCTCAGAAGATACCAGTGCATCCCTGGGCAGAAAGAGGGAGGAAATCTCATTCTCTGCATTCCTCTCCCATTCTTCAGTGATTGCTTACTGCCCATGAGGAAGGACAGGACACTGGGAAAGGTACATTCAGGATTCTCTATCTGGACTGAGGCCTGGAAGGGAGGGAGGACCCAGGCACACACCATGGCTGTAGACTCTAAAACCGCCTTCTGCTCACACTGGGCATCAGCCTCACTATCTGGGGATGCAAGGCCTGAGAAGTTCACACTCTGAGGGAGGGAGGGGGAGGCAGGAATTCCAACTCCAGGGAAAAATGCACCCTAGCAAATGTCTTATAGTTTAATCCAAATGTTCTTTTCAAAACTGTGGAGGGGAGAAGGTTGGACTCCTTCAAATCTAAAAGAGTAAAGTATTTCTGAATTCATTTCTGGTCCTCCCTTAGTTGTCATTTTAGACTTTAATTGAATCTATGGCAGACTCATAATTGTCATTACTGTAGGGCATCTGAAAACAGTTAAATGCTATAGTCAATTCTTGAATTGCTGAGCTAATAAAGGGTATCAGGAGAACAACTAACCACCCCCCACCAAAAAAAAAGCACATTATCCTGATATGTTCCTGTAGCACATTTGCCTAATCCTAATATAGACATTAGATCCATGTCTACGTCAGGCCCAACCATGTATGTTTTGACGTCAGAGGAAGTCAGCCTGGGATTAAAATGCTGCCCTGAATAGGCCTTAAGTAATCATGAGGAAATGACGGTAAAACGTGAAACAATGAGAAGGAATCTATCAACTGGGAAATACCTCTGATTTAAGCCTTTCGATTTCTGTGTCTTGATCTTCAAGTTGATGTCGGAGTTGGTTAGCTGCAATTTTTTCTGTCTCTACGATCTGAACTAGATGAATGTACTTCTGCATTAATACTTCCCTCTCAATCAAAATGTCTGCATAACTTGAGAGAAAATTACACAGTTAGTCATTGAGATATTGTTCTACTATATATAGTTCCATATAGAATATAATATGCTACATTTGAAAAAGAAATGAGCATTATTTCTTCAGCTATCTCTACATTACATAAATGTTAACTTTCAGCTGACATTTGGTATCCTTCAATGATGAATGATTTAAATAATCATTTTACATATCCTTCACTAAGAATTCATTTAATGATACTTGCTACCCAAAATATCTTATCATAGAAGTGGGTAAAGTACAAAAGAAATTGTAATAGTTTTTAAAAGAAAGTAGTGTGTCTTCTTTAACAAAAAAAACTGAGGTCTTTTGAATTCTGGCATATGGTTTCCAGGGATGCTATTCAAAATATTTCACCGAGTAAGATATCAGCCAATCAAAATAAACCTGCTCCCAAACAGAATGAACGCAGAGACCATTAGAACAGGCACTAACTGGAAAAAAGCTATTATGTCTGTATTAGTGACCACCAACTCTGTTGGGCTCTCTTTAAGACTGCCAAATCATTGACTGTTTTTAAAGCCAACAGAAATAGAAATTATATTCTAGAAATAAGTTTAGATTATTTGGGCCCTAACTCCTGCAGCCTAGCCTGTATCTATGTCTTTGGTCAAGTATGGTAAAACAAAACTTACTCTTAGATTTTTACTGATGATATAATTCTGTGGTATCTAAAAGTTTGCTTCCAGATCTTCTTGCATCATTCAGGATGATGAAATGAATGTTCCTCCATGCATACCATCTTTCCCCAATGGTATGATAGTAGTAATTCATGATAGTTACTATTTATTGAGTGCATAGGATATAGCATACATTATTTCATCTCATCTTCCCAGCAACCCCAGGAGATTTGTGATCCCAATTGCCCAGAGAAGGAATTTGATCTTCACAGATGCAAAGTACTGACCTCAGATCACACAGCTAGTAGGTAGCAGGGCTGGGATTCAAATTAAGGTATGTCTGACCCCAAGTCCATGTTTTTAAACACCAGCTAAACTGCCTCTCTGATGAGAAAGTGCACGTTGGACATAAAGAAGAATGTTGCAGCAGAAGTGTTTTGAGATACCTGCCCAAACTTCCACTCACTTACCTCCTCTTTGGGAACTTGGGCCATGGCAAGCCATGTTTATACCACAAAAGCTGCCCTCATGACCACATTAAACCAGCCTAAAAAGAGATAACTGGTGCAAGCTAAACCAAATGGATTATTTCCTCTTGGAATCTGGGATTGTACCTCTGCCTTATTCGCTTGAACTGCAATAAAATTAACTTGGAAATTCTGGTTGCCATTTTTGGGCAGCCATATTTGGCCACACCCATGCCAAAACGGTCAAAGTGAGTCCAACGAGAGAGAAAAGAATAAGCAGATGTTCAGAAAAGCAAAGACAGGAGAGACAGAAAGTCTGAGACAGAAAGTTAATGGCCACCTGGGCTCCTGTAGCTTTCTAGTTCCTGGTGCCAGGCCCTCGTGACACTGGAATACAACTTTAGCCTGGGGTTTAGGGAGATACTGCAGTGTCTTGCTAATAAACTCTTTTTTTTTTTTTTTAACCTAAGCTGGTTTGAGGTTTAGGTTACTTGGTTTGTGTTGCTTGGAACTAAAAGTCTTAAGACACTTCTAAAAATCACAATTTTAGGTCAATTATCTCAACATCCTCAGCACCTGTATTGTGCATGTTGTTAGGGTTAGAAAAGAACCGTGTCAGCAATATTTTCAAGTCACTCGTTCTAAGAAATTACCCGAAGAGACTAGAAAGGGAGGCTATGAAATTACAAGTGACAGGAAGGGAAAAGAAGAAGAAAAGATAGAAGAGTCTTAATAGGAATATGCTTTGGGAGAACTTAAGGGAGAAAAATAGTAATAGAGCATAAGAAAGGCAATTGTTATAAAAATTCTGCCTTTCTCATCAGTTTTATTAGAAATATGCCAAATTGGTTACAAATGCATTACATCAGTGTCAGGTAGCAAAGCAGTATTTTCTTTTCTCTTAAAAAAGAAAAAGGCAGGTCCAGTTTGGAATGCAAGGCTGACTTCACACAGACTCATCACCAACGTCCTCCCTGTGCTTCCAAAGTCTTTGCTAAAAAACTTGTTTTCTGTTTAAAGAATGAAACCGTAAAAGCTTTATAAAAACAGGAAAATATGCCATCAATAGACCAGACATCCTCAGCACCTATATAATGGAATTTGTATAATTCCATGAAGAGAAAAACTAAGCAAGCAGAATTAGCTTGGTGGGGAAATGAGAGTAGAGGAAACCACAGATACAGATACCTTGCATAAGCACACTTCTCACCAAGAGTGGCCCAGAGAGTCTCCAAACTCAGCAGCAACAAATGTAAACAACAGAGGGGAGGCAAGGGCAATTGTTATGATCTTCCATTAAACAAGTACCTTTAGAATATGTGAAGTTAGGCTCCTCCTCTTCACATCCCTCAAAAATAAGAACTAAAAGGCACAGCTGGCAGCAGTGACACATCCCCAGCTGACAGTGCAAGGTCTGCTTTCTCTAGAAAAGGGTGGCACCTTCCTAAAGAAGGACTCCAATGAGGGAGCTGGACTCTGAGAACAGAGGTTGGGTTTACTCCAGACATTCACTGTGGACACAAGGGAGAACCAAGAAGGGAGAGGCTTTAAGAGAGCCTGGAAATAAAATACACTGTATTCATTTTCTATTCTGTAACAACAGAACTTAAGCCACTAAGTTTGGTGATAATTTGTTACAGAATAGAAAATGAATACAGTGTATTTTACTTCCAGGTTCTTAAATCAACACATATTTATTATCTCATAGTTTCTGTGGGTTAGGAGTCTAGGCTCAGTTTAGCTGGACCTTTAGGTCAGGATTTCACAAGGCTATGATCGTGGTGTCAATCAAGATGCATTATCATCATGAAGCTTGGCTGGGGAAGAATCCTATTCCAAATTCATTCAGGCTGTTAGAAAAGTTCATTTCCCTGCTGCTATAGAACTCGTGGCAGCTTCCTTCTTCAAAGCCAGTGGGAGAACATTTCTCACCTGCTCTATAAGGTCTTTCATCTGATTACATCAGGTCCACCAAGGATAATCTCCTTTTTAATTAACTCAACATTAACTGATTTAAGACTGTAATGATATCTTCAGTAACCCTTTTCCTTTGCCATATAATGTAACCTAATCAAGAAGTCACTATCCCATCATGTTTCCATATTTTAGTGGGTAGTAGCAAGTAACAGGTTCCAGCTGTGTGGGCTAAAGGGTATAGAATTACACAAGGAAGAATTTCCAACCCGCCTTCCTACTGTCTGCCCACATACCTGAAAAGGAAGCTGACACATGTTACACGATCCAGCAGTCACAGTCACAGAGTAAGCCCAGACCAGCTACCCATAATGTCCCACAGGATCCTTCATTTAGAAACAAGGAACAGCAGACACTCATGAAAACCAGCCTCCCCTATCACCACAAAAGGCCCCTATGGTAGGCAGTGTCTAAGATGGCCCCCCAGTGATCCCTGGCTTCTAGTCACTCCCTTAGGTAACAGGGCCTTCCTTTTGAGTGTGAGCTGGACCTAAGTGACTCACTTATAAAGCATACAACACAGCAGGAGTGATGGGATGTCAATTCCGCGATTAGTTTACAAGACTCTAGCTTCCACCTCACTTGCTTTCTCTTGCTGTCTTGCTGTATGCTTTGAGAGAAGTCAGCTACCAGGTTCTGAGATACTCTACAGGTTCTGAGATACTCTACAGAGAGGCCCATGAAAAGTAGACACTGTAGGAGGCCTTTGGCCAAGAGTCATTTAGGAACTGAGCTCAAGCCAACAACTGGTAAGGAAGCGAATCTAGTCAACAGCAGAGTGAGTGAACTTGGAAGTGGATCCCTCCCCAGTTATGCATTCAGATGAGAATACAGACCTGGCCAACACCTTGATTGTAGCCTTGTGAGACACTTTTGGGCAGAGGCACCCAGCTAAGCTATGCCTGGATACCTGACCCACAGAAACTGTGTATAACAACAAATTGTTTATTGTTTTAAAAATTGTTCAGCAGCAAGAGATAACAAATATAGCCCCAAATGAACAAACAGAAAAGACACTAAAAGAAACAAGTCTAATTCAGGTAAAAAGTTACCTACTATCTTCAGAAAGATACGGAAGGATATTAGAGACATAAAGCAAAAAGAGGCTGCCATGGAAAAGGAGTAATCAGATTTTTTATAAAAGAGTTCTTGGAAACAAAAAATAATTACTAAAATTTTATAGGTCAATGGAATTACTAACCAATAACCCAGACATGGCTAAAAACTAAGTTGGGTGGTCAGAGAGGTCAAATAAAGAACACTAAACAAAAATATAAAGAGACTGGAAATATAAAAGGAAAACTGAGCAACCTAGAGTATAGATCCAAGAAGTCTAATACCTGTCTTACGGGCGTTCCAGAAAGGAAAAAAGTTAGACTGCAATGGGGAAAAAATATTAATAATAAAGAAATGAGAGCTGGGCACAGTGGCTCACACCTGTAATCCTAGCACTTTGGCAGGCTGAGGCAGGCAGATCACCTGAGGTCAGGAGTTTGAGACCAGCCTGGACAACATGGTGAAACCCCATCTCTACTAAAATACAAAAAATTAGCCAGGTGTGGTAGCAGGCATCTGTAATCGCATCTACTCGGGAGGCTGAGGCAGGAGAACTGTTTGAACCTGGGAGGCAGAGGTTGCAGTGAGCCGAGATCATGCCACTGCACTTCAGCCTGGGCAACAGAGTGAGACTCCATCTAAAAAAGAAAAAACAGAAATGGAAGAAACTCCCTGAACTGAGCACAGCACAGTTCAAATAGAGAGAATAATCCAAATACCAGACAGGAGAAATGAAAACATTTCATACTCTGATATATCCTGGTAAAATATCAGAATTCTAAGGATAGAGAAAAATTTATAAGAGCTTCCAAAGAGAAACAACAGGTAGCCAAAGGAAGTGAGAATCATGCTGTCATACTTTTTTTTATCATTAACTTGGGATTCTAGGTGGCAACAGAGAATTGTGGAGAAAATATTTTGAACCTGCTTAACAATTTCTAAAACAATAAACAATACACAGACAACCAAACACTGACCAAGTACCAGGACAAGATAGGAAAAACTTACTATCCCCACATACTTACTGCAGGAAAAAACTATGAGGAGGTTTTCCAACCAAACAAAACAGAAATCAAAGACAATAAAATGACATTGAATGCAAGAAAACAAGCCAGATGAAGTAAAGGAAGCTAGAAAGAAACTAGAAGTTGACACACGCAAGGTTCTCCTTCAAGGAGCAAATATTCAATGACATACGGTACATTTCATTCTCTGTGGGATCGAACACCAACCTTGATACTTTGGGACACAATATTTGTTATAACCACTATGGAAATGTTCCTTGTTGGTTTTTAATTTTTCAGAATCAGCCTATGACAAAACACAGAGGAATAATTTAGAGAACAGAATATAAATGTCTAAGAGTTTATAAAGTGAGAATAAATAATAATGAAAGTAATAAAACCTCAGGATTAGGAAAGAAAAAACAATGAAAACACATTAAATGTCTAACTTATTATACTTATCTTTCCTAGCAGAGTCAATTCATACTGTCTAAAGTTGATAAATCAACAGTGGTTTAATTATATTATTTTAGGACATGAAGTCAACTAATTTAAGATCCAAAAATATGTAAGTAACAAAAACAGAGGGGGCAAAAGACAGGGGACATAAGAGGTATTGTAAGGGTGTTAAATTTTTCATTTTTATGCCAGAGAATCAATCACACTGGCTAAAATTAGTAAGTCAAGAAACAGACAAAAGGGCTTCACAGAACATAATAAACAAATGACCAACAAATGCATGAAAAAGGGTCCTTCTTGCTGCGCACGGTAGCCCATGCTTACAATCCCAACACTTTGGGAAGCTGAAGTGGGAGAAGAGCTTGAGGCCAGGAGTTCAAGACAAGCCTGAGCAACATAGTAAGATCTCATATCTACATTTTTTTTTTTTTTTTTTTTTTTTTTAGCTGGGATCAGCTGTGGCGGCTGACATCTGTAATCCCAGCACTTTGGGCGGCTGAGGCAGGTGGATCACTTTAGCTCAGGAGTTTGAGACTGGCCTGGGTAACATGGTGAAACTCCATCTCTACAAAATTAATACAAAAATAACCTGGGTGTGGTGGCATGCACCTGTAGTCCCAGCTACTTGGGGGGCCGAGGTGGGAGGATTGTGTGAGCCCAGGAGGTCAAGGCTGCAATGACGGTGTTCATGCCACTGCATTCCAGCTTGGGTGACAAAATGAAAGGAAGGAAGGAAGAGAGAAGGAAGGAAGGAAGGAAGGAAGGAAGGAAGGAGGAAGGAAGGAAGGAAGGAAGAGAAAGAAAAAGAAAGAAAGAAGAAGAAAGAAAGAAGAAAGAAAGAGAAGGAGGAAGGAAGGAAGGAAGGAAAGAAAGAAAGAAGAAGAAAGAAAGAAGAAAGAAAGAAAAAAAGAAAGAAAGAAAAAGGGAAGGAAAAAAGAAAAGAAAGAGAAGAAAAGAAGAGAAGAAAGAGAGAAAGAGAGAGAGAGAGAAAGGGAGAAAGGGAGAAGGAGAAGGAGAGAAGGAGAGAAGGAGAGAAGGAGAGAAGGAGAGAAAGAAAGAGAAAGAGAAAAAGAAAATTAGCTGGTTGTGGTAGCACACACCTGTAGTCCTAGCTACTCAGGAGGCCGAGGCAGAAGGATCACTTGAGCCCAGGAGTTTGAAGCTGCAGTGAGCTATGATCTCACCACCGCACTCCAGCATGGGAAACAGGGAGAGATCCTGTCTCAAAAATAATAATAATACATTTTTTTTAAAAGTCCTTCTTAATCAAAGAAGTACAAATTATTTACCAAAAGTAGTTAAGATTTTTAGAAAAAAAGTACTCAGGGCCAACAAAGATATAGTAAATAGATATTGTTATCTAGCACCACTGAAGTGAGTCATTGTAGAAGACAATATGTATCAAAACAGGTTAAAATGTTTATATCCTTTGCCTTCATAATTTCACTTCTAATATCACTCAAGAAAAATAATCTTATACTTGCACAATGAGATACAAAGAAACAAAATGCTCATTCATTAAAACAAATATAAGAAAATGGAGACAATCTAAATACACACATGTATAATATGGAATTGGTTAAATAAGCAATAATATATCTACATAATGGAATGATAACAAGCCATTTAAAATATGTTTTTTAAAAAGTCATAACATAATGGCGCATACCCAAGATTTATTGATAAACAGAAAAAAACAAGAAACTGAGATAAACATTATATGTACATGTACATGTATATATGTTCATATACAGAGGGAGAAAATTAAGTATATACACAGACATAAGCAGAAGAGGAGAAGGGAAGAGACAGAGAGAAAGGTACTCTACTGAGAGACATACATCAAAACTTAAAGGGAGGTTTCTCAGGCTGGAGCAATTATGGGTGATTTTTAATTACTTCTTGAGTTACTTCTTTTGTGCTTTTCCATACTTTCCAATATTTCTGTAATATTAAGTGGGGAGAAAAGAGAAAATACACAAAATCCTAATGGTAGTTATTTACTTCATGCATTGGGATTATAAGTAACACTGATTTCCTTCTTCATAGGTTCCTGTGAGTCCAAATGGGTTCTTTGAGTCAAGAAATATTTACTGAGTGTTGTATATTTGGAAACTGTTCAAAGCACTGTGCACAGGAGTAAGCACAGTAGGAAAAAAATCTGTCTTTATGAAGCTTACACAGTAGTAGAGAGAGAAAGTCAACATTAATAAGACAAATCTATCATATGTCACCTGGTGATGAGTACTGTAGAGAAAATACGGTGAGAGTAGAATAGGAAGTAAGGGGGCAGAGGTGACAATTTTAACCAAGCGGTGAGGGCTGCTTTCATGGAGAAATGGTACTGGAGAAACCACTTGAAGCAGGAAGCTGTGTGGCGAGCTGCTGGAACAGCATCCAGGCCCAGGGAACAGTATGTGCAAAAGCCCTGCAGTTGGAGTGGGCCTAGCCTGTCTAGGGAATGACAAAGTGGTGAGTTTCCTCAAGGGGAATGATATGGTTCAGATCTGTGTCCCACCCAAATCTCACACTGAGATGTCATCTCCAGTGCTGGAGGTGGGCCTACTGGGAGGTGTACGCGTCATGTGTGGGTCATGGGGACAGATCCCTCATGGCTTCATGCTGTCCTCGAGACAGTGAATGAGTCCTCATGAGATCTGATTGTTTAAAAGTGTGTGGCATCTTCTTCTCTCTCTCTTGTTCCTGCTCTTGCTGTATGACCCACTTGTTCCTCCTTCACCTTCCGCCATGAGTAAAAGCTTCCTGAGGTCTCTCCAGAAGTGGGACAGATGCAGGTGCCATGCTTGTACAGCCTGCAGAACTATGAGCCAATTAAACCTATTTTCTTTATAAATTAGCCAGCCTCAGGTTTTTGTTTGTTTGTTTGTTTTAAGGCAGAGTCTCTCTCTGTTGTCCAGGCTGGAGTGGAGTGACGCGATCTCAGCTCACTGCAACCTCTGCCTTCTGGATTCAAGCAATTCTCTGCCTCAGCCCCCTGCGTAGCTAGGATTACAGGCGCCCACCACCATGCCTGGCTAATTTTTGTATTTTTAGTAGAGACGGGGTTTCACCATCTTGTCCAGGCTAGTCTTGAACTCCTGACCTCGTGATCTACCTGCCTCAGCCTCCCAAAGTGCTGGGATTACAGGCGTGAGCCACAGCGCCCAGCCCAGGTATTTCTTTATAGCAATGCAAGAATGGCTTAAGACAAGGAGTAAGAAAGAAGTAGAAGAGGGAACAGGATTCTAAAGCATGTAGGTCAATAGAAAGTCTCAGGTTTTCCTCCAGCGTGAGGAATAAGCTTTGATCAAAGACTTTACAAGATTTCACTTTTTTTTTTTTTTTTTTTTTGAGACAATGTCTCGCTCTGTCACCCAGGCTTGAGTGCAGTGGTGCAATCTCGGCTCACTGCAAGCTCTGCCTCCCAGGTTCACGCCATTCTCCTGCCTCAGCCTCCTGAGTAGCTGGGACTACAGGCACCCGCCACCACGTCTGGCTAATTTTTTCTGTTCTTAGTAGAGATGGGGTTTCACCATGTTATCCAGGATGGTCTTAATCTCCTGACCTTGTGATCTGCCTGCCTCAGCCTCCCAAAGTGCTGGGATTACAGGCATGAGCCACTGTACCCGACCAAGATTTCACTTTTTTTTTTTTTTTTTTTTTTGGGACGGAGTCTCACTCTGTTGCCCGGGCTGGAGTGCAGTGGCCGGATCTCAGCTCACTGCAAGCTCCGTTTCCCGGGTTTAGGCCATTCTCCGGCCTCAGCCTCCCGAGTAGCTGGGACTACAAGCACCCGCCACCTCGCCCGGATAGTTTTTTGTATTTTTTAGTAGAGACGGGGTTTCACCGTGTTAGCCAGGATGGTCGCGATCTCCTGACCTCGTGATCCGCCCGTCTCGGCCTCCCAAAGTGCTGGGATTACAGGCTTGAGCCACCGCACCCGGCAAGATTTCGCTTTTTAACAGGATCACACTGGCTGTTGTGATGGGAAGGAAGGGTAGGGGTAGAGCATAAGAGGAGAAGGGGGTAGAGTTGGAACTATTACAATAATAATCCAGGCAAAAAGATTAAAGACAAGTCCAGGCCTGGGGACTTGGCACAGAATAGTCAATCAAATGATTCAATGTCATTGTCAAATGAAATAAATCATATTATTCAAATGAAATAAATCATCTAATATGATTTATCATTTAATATGATTTATTTTATCTAATATGATTTATTTTGCATGGCTTCTTTTTTTTTTTTTTTTTTTTTTTTTTGATACAGGGCCTCCCTCTGTTGCCCAGGCTGGAGTGTAGTGGCCTCTCAGGCTCAAACGACTCTCCCACCTTAGCCCCCCAAGTAGCTGGGACTACAGATGCAAACTATCACACATGGCCAATTGTTTTTGTTTTGTAAGATGAGGTCTCACTATGTTGCCCAGGATGCATGGCTCCTTATCCTTCACATAGTGATTTTCAGGTCATGCCATCAGTTTCATTAGGGCTCCCTAGTTTACTACTATTCTGCTCTTACAGGGGTATTCCCCCAACTCTGCATCACAAAACTTTCTTTACATATCCCACTAGTAAATGGATGTCTGCTCCAGGATTTCATCAAATCAACTGAAAACACATGCAGGGCTTCCCTTCAATATTTCTCAGACCACTGGCATTTCTATTCTGCTATATTGCCAATACATATTTTATGTGATTAAATTTTCCATTTTCTAGGTAGTACCCAAGTTTTAAAATGTTTGCCTAATCTCATTATTTTCATTTGGTTGGTTATTTTTTTATTTTGTATTTTTGCTTTTTAGTTCAACTCCCACAACAAAAAAAAGGTTTCCCCTGCCAAAGGACATATAAATCAACATGGTGAAAGCATAACTCAAA
The DNA here is from genome assembly GCF_007565055.1 of Rhinopithecus roxellana. Classification (NCBI taxonomy): domain Eukaryota; kingdom Metazoa; phylum Chordata; class Mammalia; order Primates; family Cercopithecidae; genus Rhinopithecus; species Rhinopithecus roxellana. The sequence goes on from NC_044551.1 coordinate 145,098,153, forward strand.
ATTCAGCTGTTGAGTACAAACAGATGTCAACATTAGGATATATATGGGAACAAAATATTAGTGTCTAATATTTATAAGAATTAATAATCATGTATTATAATATTTCAAAATAGCTGGAAAAGAGGTTTTTTAAATTATTTAATTATTTATTTATTTTTGAGGCAGGTTCTCGTTCTGTTGCCCAGTCTGGAGTGCAGTGGTACAATCACAGATCACTGCAGCCTTGACCTCCTGGGATCAAGCCAACCTCCTGCCTCAGCCTACCAAATAGCTGGGACTACAGGTGCACACCACCAGTCGTGGCTAATTTTTTGATTTTTTTGTGCAGATGAGGTCTCACTATGTTCCCCAGGCTGGTCTTGAACTCCTAGGCTCAAGTGATCCACTGGCCTCGGCTTCCCAAAGTGCTGGGATTATAGGCACGAGCCACCGTGCCCTGCTGAAGAGAGGTTTTTTAGTGTCCTCATCACAAAGAAATAATAAATGTTTAAGCTGATTAATATGCTAATTACCCTGATTTTATCATGATACAATTTATGTATGTATTGAATCGTCACCTTGTACCCCGTAAATATGTACAATAATCATGTATCAATCATAAATGAACAAATAAACATTTTTTAAAAATCCTAATCACCATCACTCCATATGGAGAAAAGGGAATATTCAAATAAAATGTTGAAAAGTCCAAAGCAGAGGCACAGTGTGAAATTACAGACCTAGTTATTTTATAGAAGGGCAAAAATTATATTAGCTTAGCAAGAGGTTGTTGTTGCTGGGCCAGAATTCTGCCCCACTTATTTTGACTGAAGACGTATATATGAAGCGAACTATAGCAAAACCCAAGATGAAATGTCATAGCCCAGGTGACTAAAGAAAAACTCCACCTATCTCCAGGGTTATGCTAAATTTTATCCAGAAAACTGTTTGGAATCAGCATTCTTCATGTCAGGAGAATCATGATGCCTTTGGGAGTGGGGAAAATCCAAGCACAGATGACAATAGTACAGCTCCAATCAAAGCAACATTGGCTTTGGCCTTACCTAAGCAAGGCCAGTTCCTCTATCTTTACTCACACCCCTTCGGCATTACTATCACATACCATTTCTGGTGTCAGGTTCCCTCATGTCAGCATCTCCACTTCATTGGCTAATCAATATTTTTTAGATACCACATTAACATGAGGTCCTAACACTGTCTCCTCCACCAATCTCTTCTCTCTACTGACAGGCTCTTCCCTCCTAAGCTGTCCCCTCTACAGTAAATGGAAACACAAGCATCTTAGTTAAGAGAGATCAAAAAGAGGAACAAAAATTAAAGACTAAAAACCCCTCTTCTAAATATTGTTCCTTCTTTCCTGTTCACAGTCACAAGTTCATTACTTAAACATTTCACTAAACTTTGGGACACATGGAAAGTTGTCGATAATCCTTTCTAAAGCACAAGTAAATATAAAAGCAGGCAAAATATTGTTACTAGGAAACACAACAGAGCATCATTAGTGGTAAAATTATTACCTTGGGACAGAGAAATTTCAAGGAGTGCTTCTAAAAGTGCATATCTTTTATAGTACTATATTATAAAGCTGAGGAAAATGTTTAATATCACAATAGACATTAATGAGTCTTTCCTAACACTGAGACTTTCATTTCTTTTCAAATGTGCATAAGTAGGTATTGGTAGAATTATCTTTATCATCACAGAAAATTCTTCAGCAAGAGTACATATGTAACTGTATCAATCCAACCAGAATAGATTAAATGGGCTTATATATGAGAACATATAAAGACTCTAAGCAAAAAAGCAATGAAAATAAGTGTTGGTAAGGATGTGAAGAAACTGGCACCCGCAATACGTTGCTGGTGGGAATGTAAAATGGTGCAGCCACTGTAGAAAACAGTTTGGCAGTTCCTCAAAAAGTTAAACGTAGAGTTGCCAAATGACCTGGCAATTCCACTCCTAGGCATATACCCAAGAGGGTTGGTAACATATGTTCATGTACAAATGCACACAAATATTCACAGCAGCATTATTCATACTAGCAAAAAGTGGAAACAATCTAAATGGCCATCAACTGAGGAGTAGATAAATAAAATGTGGTATATCCATACAGTGGAATAGAATTCAGCCATTAAAAGGAATGAAGTACTAACATATGCTACAACATTAATGAAGCTTGGAATCGTTATGCTAAGTGAAAGAAATCAGATGCAAAATGTTTGTATGATTCCATCTATATGCAATGTCCAGAATGAGCAAATCTCCACAGAAAGGAGATTAGCAGTTGGCTAGAGCTAGGGGAAGTGGGGAAATGGGAGTGACAGCTATCGGATATGGGGTTTCTTTTTTGGTGTTGAAAATGCTCTGAAATTAGTGGTGATGGTTGTACAACCTAGTAACTATACTAGAAAAACACTGAATTATACACTTTACAATGATAAACTTTATGGTATATGAAGTATACCCTGATTTTTAAAAATATTTTTTAAAAAGCAATAGAACAACTTCCCCCCAAAAGTAATATACTTTCATTGCATTGTAATTCAAAAACTCTAATGTCAAAAAAAATCCCATAGGTATAACTACAAGACAAAAAAATGATGCAGGGTGATTTGAACAAATATAAAAGATGAATACATTTTTGTCTTACAAAGAGCTTATTAAAAAACTTCTAGAAAAACGCCAATATGAAAAAAATGGGAAAAGGATATGAGATGATAATTTATACAGGAAATATAGACAGATATTAGTGATAGCAAAACACAATCTTACCAATAATCAAGAAAATGCTTATTATACCAATATATCATTTTTAACCCACTGATATAGTAAAGATTTTAAAAAGTGATTCCAGCTTTCTTCTGCCCTAATGGAGGGAGATTAAATCAGTACATGCATTTCTGAAAAGCAATTTGGCACCATGCTGGGGCAGGGCACAAAAGATGAGCAATACACAATTTGCTTTGAAGGAATTCAGGCTGACAGAGAGATACAGACACATAAACAAATCAATGCAATAATCTCTTAGGTGCTTTGAGCGAAATAATAAGTTACAGTGAGGAAGCAAAGAAGGGAATGGTCAGGCCTTCCTGCTGGCAGAGGAAGAGGACCAGGAAAGAAGATGCAAGCTGCTAAGGGCTCCATCCTGAAAGATGTGTTGGTTTAAGTCAGACTGGAAGAGACATTCCCACACATTAAAATTCCTGTATGTAGTGGCTCCAGCTAGAGCCCAGGACATAAGGGGAGCAGTGGCACGAGGAGTTCACAGAGGTCAGCTCAGAGGGGCCTCGCTTGGACTGGCTCACTCCATCCCAGAACTCAGGGCAAAGCCTAGCATTGGGTAGGGAAGCAATAAGTATCAGTGAAATAATGAATATTTTCTCTTCTTAAAGCAACATGGAGGACCATTATCTCTCCTTCTCTGCATACATTTAAAATTTTCTACAAGAAGAAGTAAACTGAATTTATAATAACTAAAAGCAACCGGGAACCCCGGAATTCCTTCAGCAGATCAGATGTTTGCTTAGAAAGGGCACTCTAGTAATTGTAGAGAATGGATGGGAAGGAAGCCGACCTGGAAGATACAGGCGAGGTGGCAGAGCAATAGTCCAGGCAATTGGTGTTGGTGGCCTGCACCAGGGCAATGCTGCAGACATGTGGAGGAACAGAGAACGGTCATGTTCTGAGGTAGAATCCACAAGCGGTGACTGGAGTGAGCAGTTAGGACAGGGTCAGGGGATGATATCCTGCTGGTTTGAGTGACTGAGTGTATGTGAGACTATGCTTTGTATTCCTATCCGGGAAAAGAATTTGAAGCTGCCTAGAGAAATACATGAGTTTCGGTTTGTCTTGCTTAGTATCAAGTAACTCTGAGCACCCAGTGACAGATGATATATAGATAGTTCAATATTGAAAAATACATGTGGGTGAATTTCTACATATAATGGAGGCTATATATCTTTGTGGTTAAGTGCATAGGCTTTGGAGTCAGCCTGCCCAGGACTTGATTCCAGCTCTGTCATTTACTAGATTGGTGGCCCTCAGGAGATCATTTCGTCTCTCCAATACTCAGATTCACTGAGCTACTTCATGAGATATCATGCATATAGCATGGTATTTAGCAGAGCAGGTATTGAGAAAGAGCAGCTCTATCTACACGGCCTAAGTCTGGGGGGTGGATCCAAGTGAGGAACCAGGAAGAGCAAAAGCGAAGCCCTACACAAGCAGCCACAGTAAAGAAAGTGACAGAACACAAGGAGTAGTGAAATAGGACAAAAAGAAATTGTCAAAGGAGTAGAGGGAGAATCGGGGAGACATCGTAAACAAAAGGAATGAAAATTTTGAGATAAGACTTAGATCCCTATAAACTAATGTTAAAAGAAGCCCTCCAAATTAACATAAAAAGGTGGCGAATAATGTGAATAGCAAATAAAATGTCTGTAATTATATCATTCTACCTATCTATCCATATGCAAATGTACAGAAAAATCTGGAAGTATGCACAACAAACTGTTACCAGTAAATATTCTGAGGAAGTAAATGGGCTTGGGGAAATAAAGGGGGAGGGGGTGGAACTATATCTTTTTACTTTTGTATTGTCTGAGTTTTCTTTCTTTTTTTTTTTTTTAAGGGAACTTGCTTTTATGTATTACCGGTGTAATTCAAAAGTAAGTATTAAATATGAACAGAAAGTTGAAGTTATATAAGGAAAGAAAAGCTTTGGAAATTCATTGTTGATCCAGGTGACAACAGTTACAGTAGAGCAGGGACAAAACCCACCATGAAGAGCTGGAAAGAGGAAGAGCTGCGTGCCTAGGAGAGCAACCGAACCATTTCTTCAAGAAGCCGGGCTGCACGTGCAAGAGAAGACAGTAGCTAGAGGAGTAATCAGTGCCAAGAAAAGCCTTTCATTTCTCTTTTGAGACAGGAGAGATTTTCAGGAGATCCAAAAAACACAGGAAAAAAAGCTAAGGAGTGAGGAGTAAACAGACTGGAAATATAAGAGAGAAATGGAATAAGTAATGAAGCAAGAAATCAGAGAAAGAGCTCAAGGGAGAAATTTGTCTTGAACCGGAGATGGTTCTCCTGGAGCAGGCAAAGAGAATCATGAGGACTGCTCCCACCTGCAGGTGAGATGACGTGCACGTGAGGACGGGGCCTGCCCGGTGAGTGTAGGCAAAAGGTCTGACTGCCTCGTCAGCTGGATGCTTAAGGTGCAAGACAAGCACTTGAAACAAAAACATTGAGAAGGGGCCGGGCGCAGCGGCTGAAGCTTGTAATCCCAGCACTTTGGGAGGTCGAGACGGGCGGATCACGAGGTCAGGAGATCGAGACCATCCTGGCTAACACAGTGAAACCCCATCTCTACTAAAAAATACAAAAAACTAGCCGGGCGAGGTGGCGGGCGCCTGTAGTCCCAGCTACTTGGGAGGCTGAGGCAGGAGAATGGCATAAACCCGGGAGGTGGAGCTTGCAGTGAGCTGAGATCAGGCCACTGCACTCCAGCCTGGGGAACAGATTGAGACTCCATCTCAAAAAAAAAAAAAAAAGAGAAGGAGGAAAGACAGCTGACAAAAGTATTAGCAAAGTATTAAAATAAGAAAATCCAAGCCCAGCTTTTCCCTATAGAAAACAAATTGTAACCATCAAATCAAGTGAAATACTTCACAGTTTACACAGTATCCCTTCTCTTCCATGTTGTACTTTGTAGGCTGTAAAAGAAAAAGAAATGTTGAATTCTCTTTCATTGTGGCAAATATGAAGGCAAAGCCCTGACAGAATTTCTTAGCAAAAAGGTATATATATATATACCTTTAATGGACAAAATTCACATTTTCAGCTTTAAAGTGGTGACAGTCTTACTGTTACAAGAAGAATACAAATTATGGTGTTGGATTGCTTTAGGCTATAACATCACTGCCCATCTCTAATTTTTCTAGTCCTGTGATGTTGTTGTGACACATGAAACATTTTCAGCTTTTCTATGTCATCACTCTTCTCTGATTTGTGAGGGATTTCTCTCTGTGTGCATTCTCTAAAGGGCTGATTTTAGGGGGATGATATGATATATACAGCGGCCTTTAGTGCTGTACAGATTTTTATACTGTATACTTTGCTGCAAATTAAGCCTTTTTCCAAGGATGAGCTCACAAGCATTAGGTGTTGGGCGTTTGGTGCAGCTACCACATTGTGTGTCTGTGTGTGTATGCATGTGTGTGTATTTTAAGGGAGAGAGAGAATGAACAACAGCTGTCTCAGGCATATGTAATTGAAAGGACTAAACATTAAAAACAGACCCAAGAGGCTGCATTACAGCTTTCTTTACTGGAAAAGAGAATAAGGCTTAATTGAAAGGTTTAATGGAAGATAAAGTCTCTCTGATCGTCAAGTTGGAGACTGATATGGTGAAAGAAAGGGTCAGGTCAGGCCCTTGCCAAACACCATCTGACGTGAGCTTTATGGAGTGGAAACATATTCCTTTTTGTAATTCTTTTTTGTATGCTCTGCCCTTAGAGGAAAGCCTGCGATCCACCTTCACAAGATACACCCTGAGGGGAGGGAAGAGAATCGAGGTGGAAATTTGAGCAGGTTCAGCTGAAGAAATCAGAAAGCAGGCAAAAGATAGTGGAACAGTCTCAAACACAGAACACACAAGCCATCTGCAGGGTGTGGAAAGCTACACGCATTCAACAGTGCTCTGTGCTAGGCTCAACGTTCTTAATATCTGTTTTCCCAATCCCTCCACCTTGGTAGAAACCCAAACTCTCCTCTCTCCTCAGGATACACCTTGCTTCTCTATCAGCCCCCTGGATACTCAACATACCAAGGGATCAATTCAGTATCTCACAGTTCCCTTCCTTTCCCAGCGATAATCATACTCTTCCAATTTCCAGCAGAAACTGCCCAATGCTTCCTGGCCAATGCTCATCATCTTTGCCCCACAAACCTGTCCTCATTCAACATTTCTTCTCCCAGTGAGTGACACCGTCCAAGTTAGGGGCCTGAGAGATGTGTTAGATGCCACCCTAGTCTAACCTTCCTCATTTCTTCCCAAATGTCATAGTCTAGGTCCTGTGGGTATTAGGCTTAGTCCAAGATGGGAAGACCCTTGGAAGATATTCAACTGGATCCACATCTAGGCCATGACTATTTCCTAACTGCTGATACTTTGCTTGGTCCATGTTCTAGCAGATGAAACACTGAAAAGTTATCTTTTCAGCTAACAAGCCCTAAGGACTCACAATCAACGAGGTCAGTGTCTTTGATTGTCCTAGTGTCTACAACTAAATTAACCATGATGGACACATATGGACAAGAAAACAAAGAAGAAATGTCAGGTTATTTTTTATGTCCAGAGTTCCATACTCAAGTAGCAAACCACATACGAAATAAGCATAGACATAACTGCTATGCAAATGCTCTGGTCTCAGCTCGACCAGACAAAAACAAGACTGGGTCTTGGTAGCAGCTTCCCCTGAACTAGTGCCATAACATGTGGTAAAATGATATCCTAAATGTGCCCGTTATCTTAGAAATGCAGTATTGGCGAATGGTAAGCAAAACATTAAAATGAGCTTCTTGGACTGGTTAAAGCTTCAAAATGAAAAATGTTAATTTCAAAATGATTTTTTTTTTCTGGGCCAGATCTCAAGGAGAAAACATGCAACTGGAATCCCAGAAAATGACCCTAAGATTCTCTGAAGGCAAAGTGGGGGGCAAGTAGATTCTGCTCTGAGATATGAAAGCCAATAGAACAATGTGATTTACATAGCACACAAAGACAGCACACCCAGGCTGGTACTGAAAAGCCATCCCAGGAAAACAAAAGTAAATAGAGAAGGGGTTCTGAGCAGTCTTTGAATCTAAGCAGCATCTACAGGAGGATTTGCAGCTCGGAAAAGAACGTCTTGTGCTAAACTAATCAAAAGTTTTGACTTTTTAAAAGAGGGATCAATAAAACCATAAATATTGAGTAGTTAAAACTTTTATATTGGAAAGGCAGCAGTACTGAATTAATGTTATCAGACTGTCCTTTGAGGGTGAAATGTTTAGTCAACCAACCATAATTAATTAATTGTGTTTTATTACAATGTCAAGCAAAAATGGCTGATCAATTCTCGCTCCGAATCAGCTTCATTAACTTTCTGGCTTTGTTCATACATGAACAAAATCAAGGTGAATTTTACAGATCTAAGTTTACACCAAAAACTCAACTTAATCAATCTTAGATCAAAACGTTTTCTTCCCTGATTTAGAAAACAAAAACTTAAGAAATACCTCAATGCAAAAAGTAAAATATAAAAACTCAGTATAAAACAGTCAGATTAAAAGAAGTTATCAAAGAACTCAGTCCCAGATCTCAAGTCAAGGGAAAAGCAAACCTAATAGACCAAAAAGTCAAAACATCAAGAAAAAAGTTAATTATTATTATTATTTTTTTTTTTGAGGCGGAGTCTCGCTCTGTCGCCCGGACTGGAGTGCAGTGGCCGGATCTCAGCTCACTGCAAGCTCCGCCTCCCGGGTTTATGCCATTCTCCTGCCTCAGCCTCCCAAGTAGCTGGGACTACAGGCGCCCGCCACCTCGCCCGGCTAGTTTTTTGTATTTTTTAGTAGAGACGGGGTTTCACTGTGTTAGCCAGGATGGTCTCGATCTCCTGACTTCGTGATCCGCCCGTCTCGGCCTCCCAAAGTGCTGGGATTACAGGCTTGAGCCACCGCGCCCGGCCAAAAGTTAATTATTAACCAAATCTTCAAATCTGAAAAGAAGAGAATTTTCACCATTGTATCACCTAAACCACTTAAGTGGTTTCTAAAGTCTGTCTCCTGACAAGATCACGCATGCCCTGGTTTTGACAATATGTCAAACACCACCAAATAATTACTGACTCAGTTTCCTGTAGATGACAAAATGCATTCCTGGGACAGAAAAAAAATTTCTTACTTGAAATCTAATCATCTTTAAAGCAATTTGCATTATTTGTGTTTGGTTCACCAAGATATTTGCTTGGCAACTACAAAGGCATTTGGGCTACTGATGGTGCTTGCTCTCCTGGAATGAAAAAGACGGGAAAACAGGCATGTTTGAAATTATGTATTTTAACTCCTAGGTAGAAAGGAATAGAGATTGTAGAAAGGAAAAGATTGTGTCTGGAAATGACCCAAGGGCTCTACCTTGCCAGCTTGATGCTTCTTTCATCTTTGAAGGCTTGACTTTCTTTCTACAGCAAGTCATCCTGCATTAGTCCTAAGTCTGGATCAAAACCCTCAAACGGAGAGCACCAAGAGCAAGGACGGTTGAACCATGTGCTGGGGTCATGATGACTCGTGGCAAGCTCCCCTGGGGCCCTTATGGAGCGCGGCACTAAGTTGCCAGCCCCATGCATCTCAGAGAAAGAAAAGGAACTGAAATATTTTGCAAATAACATCTACTCTCAACCCTAGTCTCACATTAACCTATTTTCATCTTTGAATGAGGAAGAGAAAGAAAATAGAACAAGAAAAGACTGTAGAGATAAAGAAGACAATGCAGATAAGTACAATATTGAACACTAGCTAAGGGTCCTGAAGTCCAATTGACTTGGATTTGAATCCCAGATCTGCAGCTTGACAACTTTGTGTTAGAACTTGGCCAATCTGCCTGCTACAAATTTTTGTTTTCTCATCTGTAAAATGGGGATAATAATGCCTTATTAGCTTGTTGTGAAGAATAAAAAATAGATAAGTACGTAAAGCACTTGGCACACTGCTTGTCAGAGAAGGTGGTAAATATAAGTAGCTGAAGAGACGGCATCAAGGGTTCAAAGAACAGCCTGAACTCACTCAGAAATGCCTCATTCTTTTTCTTGTTTTTTGTTTGTTTGTTTGTTTGTTTTGAGATGGAGTCTTGCTCTCTTCCCCAGGCTGGAGTACAGTGCTGTGATCTTGGCTCACTGTAACCTCCGACTTCTGGATTTGAGCAATTCTCCTGCCTCAGCCTCCTGAGTAGCTGGGAATACAGGCATGTACCACCACACCCAGCTAATTTTTGTATTTTTAGTAGAGACGGGGTTTCACCACGTTGGCCAGGCTGGTCTCGAACTCCTGGCCTCAGGTGATCTGCCCACCTCAGCCTCCCAAAGTGCTGGGATTACAGGCGTAAACCACCATGCCCATCCTAAATGCCTCATTCTTATAATCAAACTGAAGAAACTTCCTGATCACCTACTACATAATTAGCAATGCGCTTCATTCAGACATGAATGTGCCCCAATGCCTCTCCTCTTTCTCAAGGTGTATACAATCCTACTCGGGAAACAGAAATCTAACACATTAACTATATTAAAAAGGCAATGATAACCAGAATTGCTGTCGCCCACGTGCAGTACACAATGCAAGTACTGCAGCCATTTGAAGAGGGCGCCAATGAGGGCTGACTTGCAGGGAGATGTCTCAGGGCAGGAGTGGTAGAGAGAGGAACAGACAGATGGAGAAGGGAAGGCTCATCAGGTGAAGAAAAAGAAAGCATGCCACAGCTAGAGTGTTGCCCCAAAATACCCGAGAGATGAGCAAGACAAGAGAGCAGGGAATTGTGGAGCGGCAGCCTGGATTAGGGAGTGGACAGGCAAAAAGCAAGAGCTTGAGAGCCATGGGAAACAAAACTGAACCAGGTTTAGGGATTGAATCAGAAAACAAAAGAGAGGGACTTGCCCTGTCTCTCTTTCAGATTTCTAGTTCCCATTTAAGACCTTGTACACACTTTTCCACCTTCCTGATGTTTCTTAGGGGGAAGTGAAATCACACTGTTCTATTTCTCTAGATAGAGGATGTCATCACCTTCTTTTGATAACCGAGATGCACAAAGCAGGGTTTACAAATGTAGGCTGGGCTAGGGCCATCTCCCAGCTCTGTGGCTTACTAGCTGTGTGACCTCAGGTGGGAAAACTAACCTTCTAGGCCTCAGTTTCCTTATCTGCAGACGGGGGAATTATAATGCCCCTCTTGCCAATTGTTGACAGGATAAGTGAGTCAATACATTCAATACATTCTGTAATTGGAAAGCACACATAACAGTGCCTGGCACATAGGAAGAAATCTATAAAAGTGACTACTACTACTACTTATTATTATCATTTTATCTATTACCATTAATCTTTAGCTGGAATGTAGCCACAGAAAGCTCAAATAATTATCTCACACATGACTAAGGAGCAGGTACCAGGAGAAAACTCATCTTAGAACTGCAAGTTCTTCCAAAACTACCACCAACAGTGATAACCCCAATGCACGACCCAGACAATTAAGTACCACCCTGGAGGACTGAGCCTATACCTGGCTTGGTGAATGGCCTCCATCCACTCTTTACCATCCTGCTCCTCCTCACAGCGCAGCTCCAGTGGCTTCTGACCTTCATGGCCAAAAAGAACAGTAAAGTAATACTGGAAAGGAAAACAAACACAAAAAGTTTAGTTCTATTTTTCAAGCACAACAGCATAATAACACAGTATTTGCCTACAAAGGGTATACATTTACAAAACACATCAGCGCTTATGCAAATTTTATTTCAAAATGCAACATTTCACTCTTGGTCCAGTCGGCAATGACTTTGCACCTAGAAGATACCATAGACTGCAGCTTAACAGCCCTCAGTAAGGGTCAACCCTTACCACTCCTATTATGTACCTTTCTATACAAGTACAAAAAAGAATATTGCACACATTGGGCTATGCAGATAAATGAAAGGTAATATGATATTTTCCAAAAGGTTTTCCTTTTTTGTGGTGTGATAAAGCTGCAGGGACACATAAGTTTATATCATGGCACTAGCTAATTTTATTATCTGTTATATTCTATATCTATTCTCCATTCTGGGAAGCAATATGCCTATAATTACGCAGTCCAATTGCTGCCATTTGCCTCTTCTGCAACCTTAGCAGATGTCATCAATTGCTTATGTCCCTGTTTTCCCAGAGGTAGCCTTGCAATTCTGTTCAACACAGTATTCCAACACAGTATGTCCAGAATACTTGATATGGGAAAGGAAATGCCAATTGCCATCCTAGGGGTCAAGATGTGATCAGAATTCCTTTTTGGTAGAGGTGTAACATAAGTTATTGTTGGATGAAAGGAACTGGGCTTAAGTAGGGAAAAGACTGACATTTATCAGGGGTAAAATAATTTCTCTCATATGAGCCTGATTCATAATCACCAAAAACTGGAAACAACCTAAATATCCTTTAATAAGTGAGTGAATAAATAAATGCAGTACATCCAAACAATGGAATACTACTCAGCAATAAAAAGAAAAGAATTCTTGATAAAAGCAACAACGTGGAGCAAAAACATCAGGTTGAATAGAAAAGTCTGTCTCAAAAGGTTACATACTATATACAATTCCTGTTGTGTGATATTCTTAAAATAGGGACAGAGAACAGATTGGGGTCTCCAGAGGTCAGGGGTGGGAGTGTGTGACTATAAAGGAATCGCATGAGGGAGCTTAGGGGTGATAAAATGGTTCTGTGTCCTGATTATGGAGGTTACACAAATCCAAGCATGTGTTTACATTCATAGAACTGTGCACCAAACGAGGGACAATTTTATACTATAAATACACAGATAAAAATTTATAAATGGCTTCTCAGGATTCTACAACAGAGATAATCATATAACCAAGATTCAAAGACTCCCAAACTCATGCTAGTTTACTCAACCACTCCGTATTCCAGCAAAGACAGACATGGGGAGCTTTACAACAGTAAGCAGAGTCCTCAGATGACAGTTCTAAAGCAGAAATATTTTACAATCATCTTGGAATAATCTGTGTTAAGATGTGGAGAATTCTCATGTAAAATATGCAGAAATATATATGTATGCTGAGTTTAGAGTGTGCTTTGAATTAGACAAAGTGACAGATGTCTTGAGTTGAAGATGCATTGCCCCTTGACAATATTCACGAATAACAATACACCCAGTAGATCACGATCAGTCAGTAAAATCTCAGACTTTTTTTTTTTTTTTTTTTTGAGATGGAGTCTCGCTCTATCACCCAGGCTGGAGTGCAATGGCATGATCCTGGCTCATTGCAACCTCCGTCTCCCAGGTTCAAGTGATTCTCCTGCCTCAGCCTCCTGAGTAGCTGGGATTACAGGCATGTGCCACCACGCCCGGCTAATTTTTGTATTTTTAGTAGAGATGAGGTTTCACCATGTTGGTCAGGCTGGTCTCGAACTCCTGACCTCATTATCTGCCCACCTTGGCCTCCCAAAGTGCTGGGATTACAGGCGTGAGCCATCGCGTCCCACCAATCTCAGATATTTTTAAGTTGTAATTGCACACATGGGCTATCTGAAGATTTGCTCTAGCCTATAAAGTTTCAAAATGCTTTAAAACAAGCCACTAGATCCAGAAAAACTAGTAGTGCTCCAGAGTTAATGCTCATCTCTACCCCATTTTATTTCCAAGCCCCTTAGGCTATGTCCTCTCCAAGTTCCTGACCACTGTGAACCAATATAGGGCAAAGCAGTAAACCAAGCTGAGGGAAAATCCCAAACTGGGTGAAATATACATAGCCAAGCTAAAGTAGGGGAGAAAAAAAGGAATCCTCAGTTATAGAAACAAAGGTGAAAGGCAAAGCCATAGCCAAAAGCACAGGAACCAAGGTTCTAACATCCAAGGGGTGGTCCCCATGGTCTTGGCTCTGTGCAGGGCACCAAGTTGGAGCTAAGATCCATGCATAACATCAGGAACTATGAAGGGTTACCACCTCCATGTAACAGAGACTAGAAAAACTCTCCCCCAAATTCACTAAACACCAGGAAAATTTCCAAATGAATCAGAAATTTTAATGCTCTATTGTATTGATAATTATTACAATATCAAATACTATTTATAATATTACTATCAGTAGTAGTAAGAAATTATAAAGTATCTTATTCCTCTTCTGCTTATTTCCCAACAATTCCATTTCCCTAGTTGAGGAATAGTATCAAGTCACTTAAAAAAATAAAATAAGTTGAGCATGGTGGCTCATACCTGTAATCACACCACTTTTGGAGGCTGAGACAAGCTTGAGCCCAGGAGTTTGAGATCATCCTGGGCAATATAGTGACACCCTGTTTCTTTTTCTTTCTTTCTTTTCTTTTCTTTTCTTTTTTTTTTTTTTTTGAGACCTGTTTCTACAAAAATAAAAATGAAAAAATTGGCTAGGCATGGTGGCACACAGCTGTAGTCCCAGCTACTCGGAAGACTGAGGTGGAAGGATTGCTTGAGCTCAGGAATTCAAGGCTGCAGGGTGCAGTGAGCAGTAATTGGGCCACTGGTCTAGCCTGGGCAACAGAGTGAGACTCTGCCTCAAAACAAACAAACAAAAACGTTAAAGTAAAAATATTAAGCCATATGAGTATTTTTTTAAACGAGTGAATGCCACTATACCTCTGAATAGGACGAACTGTCCTAACTAGGACTTGAAATCCAGAAACATTAAGACTAATGATTTGATTACACAAAAATAAAACACTTCTGCATAACAAAACTACTGTAAGCAATGCATAAAGACGTGTGACAAACTGAAAAAATATAAGCAATTTGTATAAAAAGGATAATATCATTAATAAATAAAATCATGTGGTTTTTCTCCTTAGCCTATACATATGGTAAGTTATATTAATGGATTTACTAATATTTACAATCTCTACAGTTATATTACTTGTATGTACAAAGTTCTATGTAGTTCATAAGTTGAAAGATGCATATCCTCTATATTCTGTTTTTTCTTTTTTGATTGATGTTTATATTAATGAGAGCCAGTTTAAAATCCAATGAAATGGAGCACATTACATTTTTTTCCATTTGTTCTGTCAGTTTTTGCTTTATGTGTTTTAATGTATAATATATATTATTGGGTGTGGACAAGTTTAGACATGCTACATTTTCTAATGAATTAAATATTTTATTGATATAGTGGCCCTCTTTAGCCCAAATTATACACTTTTGGCATCATAGTCTAACTTTGTCTTTTGGTTAGTGTTTACATATTATGTCTCTTCTATCACTTTATTTTTAATGTTCTCTTTTTATATTTTAGGTATATCCCTTTTAAATCACTTTTACAGTAACTCAATTTGTAAACATATTTTTGAAATAATTTTAAGCTTATCAGAAAGTTGGAAAAATCAAAATACAGCAAAATACTAGGAAATCTGTTAATATAACTTACCATATGAATAGGCTAAGGAGAAAATTTTATTATCTGATTCTAAGGAAGAGCCAAATTCTGGTAAAAGCAAAACCTTAAAACTGTTAGAAAGTAATATAAGAGAATATCTTTATGATCTTGGGATAGAAAAGTATTTGTTAAACAAGACACAAAGCCCAAATCATAAAAAAAAAGATTGAAAACGTTGATTGTATTGAAATTTAAAACTTTTATACAACAAATGATACCCATAGAAGTGAAAGACAAGCCACAGATTTGAAAAACATACTTGCAACATATTTTACTGATAAAAATTAGTGTCAAGAATATAGGCCAGGCACAGGGGCTCACTCTTGTCATCCCGGCAATTTGAGATGCTAAGGCAGGAGGACTGCTTGAGCCCAGGAGCTTGAGACCAGCCTGAGCAACATAGCAAAGCCCCATCTCTACAGAAAATTTAAAAATTAGCCAGATATGGCGGCATGCACCTGTGGTCTCAGCTGCCTGGGAGGCTGAGGCAGGAAGACTGCTTGAGGCCAAGAGTTTGAGACTGCAGTTTGCCATGGTTCCACCACTGCACTTCAGCCTAGACAACATAGTGAAACCTCGTCTCTACAAAAAAAAAAAATAATAATAAAAGAATATACAAATATTTACAAATCAATATTTTTTAAACTCAATATAAATACAGGCAAAGGATATGAACACACCACATCCAGATGATGAGATACAAATGATTAACAAATTTTAAAAGACATTTAATTTTACTCATAATCAGGGAAATGAAAATTAAAAAAAAAAAACAAAACAGTTCATTCCCATTAGATGGACAGAAATTAAAACACCTGACAATACTAAATGTTGGCAAGGAGACAGCACTGGAAAGAATTATATACTATGGTTACACAAATTGGCACAAGTCCTTTGGAAAGCAATTTGACAAAACCTGGTAAAGCTGAAGATGCACATATCCTCTCACCTTAGCAATATCACTCCTCCACATGTACCATAAACAATCACATACGGGTACAAGTAAACATATTCACATTTTAGAATTACAAAACAACTGGAATCAATCTAAATGTCCACCAACAGGAGAAAGGACAAATACTACAAGGAGTATCTGTACAATAATATACCCTAAAGCAATTAAAATGAACAATTAGAGCTACAAAGAACAGCACAAATGAACCAATTCCATGTTGAGCAAAAAACGTTTCTCACTATATACAGTATGACGTCATTTCCATAAGGCCTAAAACTATGCATATCAAGCTATTTATTTTTAGATATGTACATAGTTAGAAAGATACAAAGAAATACAAGGAAATATAAGCATTAAACTGAAGATAATAGGTTTCTCTAGGGGAGAAAGGATAGCAAGAGGTTCCAAGGAGGGGTACATGGGATTTCAACTGAATTTTTTTCTTAAAAAAACTTTTTATTTTGATTTTTTTTTTTTGTAATCTTTAAAAATTTTCCGAGAGCACAATAAAGACTTCACCTAGGTGCACCTTTTAACATTTTTTGCCTCATTTATATTCTCTTTCTCTCAATCATTTCACATAAATCATTTTGTATTGATCTTTTTATATCCCAGGTTGAGTGAAAGTAAACAAATATTGAATGTTCTTTATATTTGTATCTTAACATTGTGTAATAAATTTAAAACAAATAACTAAAGATCCATACAAAGGGATATCATCATGAAATTTCAGAAGAGGACTGACAAAAAGAGGATCCTACAAGCTTCCAGAGAGAGACAAAAAATAAAGAAGCCACATAAAAAGGATGTGAAATTAGGATAGCATTGAGAGTTGCTGGAATAAAGTAGAGCAATCCTTTAACGTCGTGAGGAAAAAAATATATTCAACATAGAATTCTATATGCAACTAAACTACCAATCAAGTAGTAGGACAGAATACATATTTTTTAGCAGCTTGAAAAATATTCCTTGTAGAATCCTGATATGGTTTGGCTGCGTCCCCAACCAAATCTCATCTTGTTGTAGCTTCTATAATTCTCATGTGTTGTGAGAGGGCCCTGGTGGGAGATAACTGAATTCTGGGGGTGGTTTCCCCCATACTGTTCTCATGATAGTGAATAATTCTCATGAGATTTGATAGTTTTATAAACAGGATTTGCCTTGCACAAGCTCTCTCTTTTGTGGCTGCTATGTAAGACATCCCCTTGTTCTTCCTTCATCTTCTGCCATGATTGTGAGGCCGCCTCAGCCACATGGAACTGTGAGTCCATTAAACCTCCTTTCTTTGTAAATTACCCAGTCTCAGGTATGTCTTTATTAGCAGCATGAGAACGGACTAATACAAATCACTTCCTAAGGAAGTTATTGTATATATTCTATTGCAAATAAAGGGATTAACTAAGAAATAGGAATACAGAGGGCTCAGGAAACTATGGTTCCAACACAGGAATGTAACATAGGAAAATATCTGAATGACAGCTATACAGAAGATTCAGAGAGCAATCAGCCCAATTTCGACAAGATGGGAGTATCTGGAAGGGAAGCCACTAGGAATGTAAAAAAATGGATAAAATATCTGGAATAGGTATACAATGTCCCTAAGTATTTGGTGAAAAAATTATAGTTAAGAGTGGCACAGATATATTAAAATATTTATCAAAAAATAAGGACATGCAAATAGAAAACTAAGCAAATTCGATGTGGGGGGTGGCAATTATTTTAATTCCAGGAAGAAAATATAAACTTATCCAGAAAAGTAAAAGTAAAAATAGTATATTATTTGGCTCTGCAGTGAACAATATTTCCAATGATAGTGTTAATAGCAATTAATTAATAACAGTATTTCTATCATAGTGTTAATCAAAATTGCTGATTTTACCAAAATTATTGATATATATACAGAACAGGACAGAGGGAGGCAGGAGGTAAGAAGATGGCAGGAGGAAAATAGAGCTAAATCTGCAATGACTATAACAATTCAACAGGAAATACTTAAAATTCATAACCCAAGAAATATATCTATAAGCGTATTATTTTAAAATATGAAGGTAAGTACCAGGAAAAGAAAAAAGGCCAAAATGAAAAACATTTCCTTCTAAATTATCCTTTTCATCTAAGTTTTCAATTTTTCTTTATAGTATTTGTTGGTACATTTTTTCCATGTTTAATATTATTTGTGCCTTTTTAAAAAAATGGTAATTCTAAAAATGTCTTCTGAAATCAGTAGGACTTCTTGATTATTGCTGTTGTTTTTCTGTTTTATTAATTTCTTCTCCATATTCCTTTTATCATCTGTTCTTTGGATATTCTGTGGTTCTTCTAGCTTCTTGAGTTCAGTGCTTGAGTTCTCAGGCACAATCTCTTCAAATGTTACTAATTTGCCATGCCTCCTATTCTTTCTTTCTTTAACTCCCATAGGATGTATGTTTGACTCTTTCAACCCACTGTCTATATGCCTTAACAACACCTTTACATTCATATTTTCCATTTCTTTATCTCTCTGTTTTCTGTGCTGAATTATCTAAGACTTTCTTCTAATTCACCAATTCTCTATTCAGCTGTATCTAGCATAAACTTAGCCAGTCTATTGAGTTACTTTTTAAATTTATTATTTTTTTAATTATACTTTAAGTTCTAGGGTACATGTGCACAACATGCAGGTTTGTTACATATGTATACATGTGCCATGTTGGTGTGCTGCACCCATTAACTCATCATTTACATGAGGTATATCTCCTAATGCTATCCCTCCCCCTTCCCCCCACCTCATGACAGGCCCCGGTGTGTGATGTTCCCTGCCCTGTGTCCAAGTGTTCTCATTGTTCAAATACCAACTGAGTGAGAACACGCTGCATTTGGTTTTCTGTCCTTGTGACAGTTTGCTCAGAATGATGGTTTCCAGCTTCATCCATGTCCCTACAAGGACATGAACTCATCCTTTTTTATGGCTGCATAGTATTCCATGGTATATATGTGCCACATTTTCTTAATCCAGTGTATCATTGATGGACATTTGGGTTGGTTCCAAGTCTTTGCTATTGTGAATAGTGCTGCAATAAACATATGTGTGCCCGTGTCTTTATAGCAGCATGATTTATAATCCTTTGGGTATATACCCAGTAATGGGATGGCTGGGTCAAATGGTATTTCTAGTTCTAGATCCTTTAGGAATTGCCACACTGTCTTCCACAATGCTTGAACTAGTTTACAGTCCCACCAACAGTGTAAAAGTATTTCTGTTTCTCCACATCCTCTCCAGCACCTGTTGTTTCCTGACTTTTTAATGATTGCCATTCTAACTGGTGTGAGATGGTATCTCGTTGTGGTTTTGATTTGCATTTCTCTGATGGTCAGTGATGATGAGCATTTTTTCATGTGTCTGTTGGCTGCATAAATGTCTTCTTTTGAGAAGTGTCTGTTCATATCCTTTGCCCACTTTTTGATGGGGTTGTTTGTTTTTTTCTTGTGAATTTGTTTAAGTTCTTTGCAGATTCTGGATATTAGCCCTTTGTCAGAAGGGTAGATTGTAAATATTTTCTCCCATTCTGTAGGTTACCTGTTCACTTTGATGGTAGTTTCTTTTGCTGTGCAGAAGCTCTTTAGTTTAATTAGATCCCATTTGTCTATTTTGGCTTTTGTTGCTGTTGTTTTTGGTGTTTTAGTCATGAAGTCCTTGCCCATGCCTATGGCCTGAATGGTATTGCTTAGGTTTTCTTCTAGGGTTTTTATGGTTTTAGGTCTAACATTTAAGTCTTTAATCCATCTTGAATCAATTTTTGTATAAGGTGTAAGGAAGGGATCCGGTTTCAGTCTTCTACATATGGCTAGCCAGTTTTCCCAGCATCATTTATTAAACAGGGAATCCTTTCCCCATTGCTTGTTTTTGTCAGGTTTGTCAAAGATCAGATGGTTGTAGATGTGTGGTATTATTTCTGAGGGCTCTGTTCTGTTTCGTTGGTCTATATCTCTGTTTTGGTACCAGTACCATGGTGTTTTGGTTACTGTAGCCTTGTAGTGTAGTTTGAAGTCAGATAGCATGATGTCTCCAGCTTTGTTCTTTTGGTTTAGGATTGTCTTGGCAATGCAGACTCTTTTTCCGTTCCATATGACCTTTAAAGTAGTTTTTACCAATTCTGTGAAGAAAGTCATTGGTAGTTTGATGGGGATGGCATTGAATCTACAAATTACTTTGGGCGGTATGGTCATTTTCACGATATTGATTCTCACCATCCATGAGCATGGAATGTTCTTCCATTTGTTTGTGACCTCTTTTGTTTCGTTGAGCAGTGGTTTGTAGTTCTCCTTGAAGAGGTCATTCATATCCCTTGTAAGTTGGATTCCTAGGTATTTTATTCTCTTTGAAGCAATTGTGAATGGGAGTTCATTCATGATTTGGCTCTCTGTTTGGCTGTTATTGGTGTATAGGAATGCTTGTGATTTTTGCGCATTGATTTTGTATCCTGAGACTTTGCTGAAGTTGTTTATCAGCTTGAGATTTTGGGCTGAGACAATGGGGTTTTCTAAATATACAATCATGTCATCTGCAAACAGGGACAATTTGGCTTCCTCTTTTCCTAACTGAATACCTTTTATTTCTTTCTCCTGCTTGACTGCCCTGGCCAGAACTTCCAACACTATGTTGAATAGGAGTGGTGAGAGAAGGCATCCCTGTCTTGTGCCCATTTTCAAAGTGAATGCTTCCAGTTTTTGCCCATTCAGTATGATATTGGCTGTGGGTTTGTCATAAATAGCTCTTATTATTTTGAGATATGTGCCATCAATACCTAGCTTATTGAGACTTTTTAGCATGAAGGGCTATTGAATTTTGGCAAAAGTCTTTTCTACATCTACTGAGATAATCATACAGTTTTTGTCTTTGGTTCTGTTTATATGATGGATTACGTTTATTGATTTGCATATGTTGAACCAGCCTTGCATCCCAGGGAGGAAGCTGACTTGATCGTGATGGATAAGCTTTTTGATGTGCTGCTGGATTTGGTTTTCCAGTATTTTATTGAGGATTTTTGTATCGATGTTCATCAGGGATATTGGTCTAAAATTGTGTTTTTTTGTGTGTGTGTCTCTGCCAGTCTTTGGTATCAGGATGATGCTGGCCTCATAAAATGAGTTATGGAGGATTCCCCTTTTTCTATTGATTGGAATAGTTTCAGAAGGAATCGTACCAGCTCCTCTTTGTACCTCTGGTAGAATTCAGCTGTGAATCCATCTGGTCCTGGACTTTTTTTGGTTAGTAGGCTATTAATTATTGCCTCAATTTCAGAGCCTGTTATTGGTCTATTCAGGGATTCAACTTCTGCCTGGTTTAGTCTTGGGAGGGTGTAGGTGTCCAGGAATTTATTCGTTTCTTCTAGATTTTCTAGTTTATTTGCATAGAGGTGTTTATAGTATTCTCTGATGGTAGTTTGTATTTCTGTAGGGTCAGTGGTGATATCCCCTTTATCATTTTTTATTGCATCTATTTGATTCTTCTCTCTTTTCTTCTTTATGAGTCTTGCTGGCGGTCTATCAATTTTGTTGATCTTTTTAAAAAACCAGCTCCTAGATTCATTGATTTTTTTCAATGATTTTTTGTGTTTCTATCTCCTTCAGTTCTGCTCTGATCTTAGTTATTTCTTGCCTTCTGCTAGCTTTTGAATGTGTTTGCTCTTGCTTTTCTAGTTCTTTTAATTGTGATGTTAGGGTGTCAATTTTAGATCTTTCTGGCTTTCTCTTGTGGGCATTTAGTGCTATAAATTTCCCTCTCCACACTGCTTTAAATGTGTCCCAGAGATTCTGGTATGTTGTATCTTTGTTCTCATTGGTTTCAAAGAACATCTTCATTTCTGCATTCATTTCGCTATGTACCCAGTAGTCATTCAGGAGCAGGTTGTTCAATTTCCATGTAGTTGAGCGGTTTTGAGTGAGTTTTCTTAATCATGAGTTCTAGTTTGATTGCACTGTGGTCTGAGAGACAGTTTGTTAAAATTTCTGTTCTTTCACATTTGCTAAGGAGTGCTTTACTTCCAACTATGTGGTCAATTTTGGACTAAGTATGATGTGGTGCTGAGAAGAATGTATACTCTGTTGATTTGGGGTGGAGAGTTCTGTAGATGTCTATTAGGTCCACTTGGTGCAGAGATGAGTTCAATTCCTGGATATCCGCTAACTTTCTGTCTTGTTGATCTGTCTAATGTTGACAGTGGGATGTTAAAGTCTCTCATTATTATTGTGTGGGAGTCTAAGTCTCTTTGTAGGTCTCTAAGGACTTGCTTTACGAATCTGGGTGCTTCTGTATTGGGCGCATATATATTTAGGATAGTTAGCTCTTCTTGTTGAATTGATCCCTTTACCATTATGTAATGGCCTTCTTTGTCTCTTTTGATCTTTGTTGGTTTAAAGTCTGTTTCAAACAGACTAGGATTACAACCCCTGCTTTTGTTGTTGTTGTTGTTTTCCATTTGCTTGGTAGATCTTCCTCCATCCCTTTATTTTGAGCCTATGTGTCTCTGCACGTGAGATGGGTCTCCTGAATACAGCACACTGATGGCTCTTGATTCTTTATCCAATTTGCCAGTCTATGTCTTTTAATTGGGGCATTTAGCCCATTTACGTTTAAGGTTAATATTGTTATGTGTGAATGTGATCCTGTCATTATGATGTTAGCTGATTATTTTGCTCATTAGTTGATGTGGTTTCTTCCTAGCATTGATGGTCTTTACAATTTGGCATGTTTTTGAAGTGGCTGGTACTGGTTGTTCCTTTCCATGTTTCGTGCTTCCTTCAGGAGCTCTTGTGAGGCAGGCCTGGTGGTGACAAAACCTCTCAGCATTTGCTTGACTATAAAGGATTTTATTTCTCTTTCACGTGTGAAGCTTAGTTTGGCTGTATATTAAATTCTGGGTTGAAAATTCCTTTCTTAAGAATGTTGAATATTGGCCCCCACTCTCTTCTGACTTGTAGAGTTTCTGCTGAGAGATCCGCTGTTAGTCTGATGGGCTTTCCTTTGTGGGTAACCCAGCCTTTTTCTCTGGCTTCCCTTAACATTTTTTCCTTCATTTCAACTTTGGTGAATCTGACAGTTATGTGTCTTGGAGTTGCTCTTCTCGAGGAGTATCTTTGTGGCATTCTCTGTATTTCCTGAATTTGGATGTTGGTGTGCCTTGCTAGGTTGGGGAATTTCTTCTGGATAATATCCTGAAGAGTGTTTTCCAACTTGGTTCCATTCTCCCTGTCACTTTCAGGTACACCAATCAGACATAGATTTGGTCTTTTCACATAGTCCCATATTTCTTGGAGGCTTTGTTCATTTCTTTTTACTCTTTTTTCTGTAAACTTCTCTCCTTGCTTCATTTCATTCATTTGATGTTCAATCACTGACACCTTTTCTTCCTCTTGATCGAATCGGCTACTGAAGCTTGTGCATGCATCACGTAGTTCTCATACCATGGTTTTCAGCTCCATCAGGTAATTTAAGGTCTTCTCTACACTGCTTATTCTAGTTAGTCATTTGTCTAATCTTTTTTCAAGGTTTTTAGCTTCTTTGCATTGGGTTTATCCCCCTTTAGCTTGGAGAAGTTTTTTATTACCGATCATCTGAAGCCTTCTCTCAACTTGTCAAAGTCATTCTCCATCCAGCTTTGTTCCATTGCTGGCGAGGAGCCACATTCCTTTGGAGGAGAAGAGGCACTCTAATTTTTAGAATTTTCAGCTTTTCTGCTCTGGTTTCTCCCCATCTTTGTGGTTTTATCTACCTTTGGTCTTTGATGATGGTGATGTACAGATGGGGTTTTGGTGTGGATGTCCTTTCTGTCTGTTAGTTTTCCTTCTAACAGTCAGGACCCTCAGCTGCAGGTCTGTTGGAGTTTGCTAGAGGTCCACTCCAGACCCTGTTTGCCTGGGTATCACCAGTGGAGGCTGCAGAACAGCAAATACTGCAGAACGGCAAACGTTGCTGCCTGATCCTTCCTCTGGAAATTTCGTCTCAGAGGGACACCTGGCCGTATGAGGTGTCAGTTGGCCCCTACTGGGAGGTGTCTCCCAGTTAGGCTACTTGGGTGTCAGGGACCCACTTGAGGAGGCAGTCTGTCCATTCTCAGATCTCAAACGCCACGCTGGGAGAACCATTACTCTCTTCAAAGCTGTCAGACAGGGATGTTTAAGTCTGCAGAAGTTTCTGCTGCCTTTTGTTCAGCTATGCCCTGCCCACAGAGGTGGAGCCTACAGAGGCAGGCAGGTCTCCTTGGGCTGCGGTGGGCTCCACTCAGTTTGAGCTTCCTGGCCGCTTTGTTTACCTTCTCAAGTCTCAGCAATGGCAGACACCCCTCCCCCAGCCTTGCTGCCGCCTTGCAGTCCCATCTCAGACTGCTGTGCTAGCAGTGAGCGAGGCTCCATGGGAGTGGGACCCTACAAGCCAGGCATGGAATATAATCTCCTGGTGTGCCGTTTGCTAAGACCATTGGAAAAGCACAGTATTAGGGTGGGAGTGTCCCGATTTTCCAGATACCATCTGTCATGGCTTCCCTTGGCTAGGAAAGGGAATTCCCCGACCCCTTGTACTTCCTGGGTGAGGCAATGCCCTGCCCTGCTTCTGTTCACGCTCTGTGGGCTGCACCCACTGTTCGACAAGCCCCAGTGAGATGAACCCAGTACCTCAGTTGGAAATGCAGAAATCACCCACCTTCTGCGTTGCTAATGCTGGGAGCTGTAGACTGGAGCTGTTCCTATTCGGCCATCTTGGAATCTCCCAAGTTATTTTTATTTTAATAGCAATTTTTTTATTTTCATGGCTTCTGGTAGAATTATTTTCATATCTACCTGTCCTTGAGTCATAGCTATCTGTTTTTGTTTTATAATTTCTTGTCCTTTTCAGAGATGCTATTTCCATATCTTTATGAGTCCCAAATGTACTTTTAAAATTATATCTCACCTTGAGGGGCCAGATAGATATATAGAATTGGAGGGAAATCTTCTCATTCTAGATGAGCCTGAAAACTGAGATTCTAAAACACCATATTACCAGAAAGACATCAGAAATACAAACCATTAGGAAATAAATTTTTCTCAGTGAAATGCAAATCATAAATTTTAATTTGCATTTAATTTTAAATTCTGCATAGCTGGCCCCTCAAGAATCCCAGACCAGAACCAGCTCTTTGATTGGCAGATCAAATTCCAACTCCCCACCCCTACTCCATGGTGATGTTGCAGAGATATTGCTGATATAGTCATCGAGCCTCTCCACACAGATATATCTCTTTATAATTTTCTCTGATTTCTCAGCCACTACAGGTAAGCTGCCATAAGCATGTTGCTCCAGAACGACCCCAACATAGTTCCCAGTTCAAGTTCTCTGAGCGTGACTCTGATCGCAAGCCATTCCTAGAATGCTTTTCAGTGATTCTGCCCCATGGTGTCAAAGTTGCAGCTGTCTCTGCCTGCTGCAGAGTTTACAGACCTGGAGCTTCAGGTTTCACATAGCAGAAATGTTTTTATTACACTTTTAGACTGACAAGATTTTTATTTTTCTCCTATTTTTATGAATAGCTATGCCATTTTAATTTTTCAAAGCATATTTCATCCTTCACTAATGTTTTCAGCAAGGGCAGATGGGAGTTATAAGGATGTGATATTTTAATGTAGAAACACTCGGCAATCTCTTAACTGTAACTACCAAAACAAATGGCTTAAATGCTTCTTCAAAAGAACTTGTGCAAGAGACAAAACACAGGTCAGTGGTTGCCAGGAGCAAAGGGAATGGGCAGCGGGGAGTGACTGCTAATGGGTGAGGAGTTTCTTTATTACTATTTTTCAATTGACAGACATTCTAGAATAGTATTTGGTTTACAGAAAAACTGAACAGGAAGTACAGGAAGCTCCCATATGCTCTCTCCCCCACACACAGTTTTCCCTATTATTAACATTTTACATATATGTGACATATTTGTTACAGTTGATGAACAAATATTGATACATAATTATTAACTATAGCCCATAGTTTACATTAGGGTTCTATAGGTTTTGAGAAATGTACAAAGTCATGCATCCACCATTAGTGGGTTTTCTTTTTTGAATGATGAAAACATTCTGGAAATAGACAGTGGTGATGGTTTCACAAGCTGGCTAATATTCTAAAAACCACTGGATTGTACACTTTAAAATGGTGAATTTTATGGGATGTGATTTAAGCAGCAGGAAACTGGGGGGAAAACACCTATGTGAAAATTCTTGGATTTACTCAATTCCACTCATTGTTATCTACTCACAGAATCGTTTCCCAAAATGTATCAGCTTCAACAAGCTGGTTTACTTTGACCTGTCCTTTATTAAACAATTGTTTATCGGGCTCCTGTGACTACTGATAAAACACTGTATTAGGCCTTTGAAGTATAAAAAAGTTAATTCAACCTGCCCTCTGCGTCCAAAAAGTTGCCTGCTTTTTTTTTCAGCCCTTAAAAATACATACGCAGTTTTTTCAAACCATTTCATTAGTCATACTTTTTAATTAACGTACCTGGATTTCCTGCTTAGATTAGCTACATTAATGAAGTTGACTGGAAGTGCAGCAGCATCCAACAGTTACTTTACCATTTGCCAAGCATTCTCTCTCCCATTCACTATTCTGCCTTCTATCTACTTATTTCTTTTCTGTTTGTATGTGCGTTGGGAGTGTTGAGAGTGGAGTGAATGCATTGGTGTCTTGGGTTCCAGGATGTGTGCCAAGAGTTCCAGTGTGGGTACATATATAAATCCCAGCCAACACTGAGGGGTGCATCTTCTAAGCAAAAGTTTGGATGAAGAGGCAAAAAGGCTCCTTTTTGGGGGACACCTTACAGAGTCTTGGCCCTATGGAGACCACCGGGGGAGCTTAAGTAGAGAAGATAGAAAGAAAGTCTCCTTCACTGGCCAGGAGAAAGAACAGAGACCTGAGAGAAAGAAAAAAAAAGAAAAGGGGAGACAGAAAGGAAGAATAGAAAAAAAGGAAGATGGGAGGAAGAAGAAAGGAAGGAAAAGGAAGGAAGGGAGGAAGTGAGGAAGAAAGGGAGGGAGGAAGGGAGGGAAAGAGAGGAAGGAGAGGAAGGAAGGAAGGAACAGAAGAAGGGAGGAAGGAAGGGAGGGAGGGAGGAGGAGGGAAGGAAGGAAAGAAGGAAGGAAGGAAGGAAAGAAGGGAGGGAAGAGGGAAGGAAGGAGGGAGGAAGGGCTGTGTGGGGAGGGAGGGAGTTTGTTTAATCGTGAAAAAAAAATAAAAAATACAAACAGGTTACCAAATAGGTAAACTAGCTTGGTGGGGGGAAGATATCACCATTTCTAGCTAATCTGAGGTAGCAAAAGACTTTGGAGATCCTTATACTCCAGTGGCCCCCAACTACAGTGACAGTAGCAGTCCGTATTTTGTATCTAAGAATCATACTGTATACAACTGGCAATGTAGCCAAATGTAATCAAATATTAAAATGGGACTTTTGTGTTTCAGTTTCAGTGCTGCCTCCAGACAACAAACAGGAACCAATGCCATGTGTCAAGGTGAGGTATTGAACCACCATGTTGGACTTGGAAAAGAGGTGGCTAAAAATGGTTTTGACTTTCACTCACTCAAGGCCATAAAAGGGTTAGATTTGAAATGGCCAAACTCTTGGAGATCATAGATTTCTTCATGGAGAATTGTGTGTGCTTGGTCCTCCACTTCCACCACCTGTGCCCCAACACACACCCTGGAGAAGGGGGAAGGGTGTTCTCTTGGCCTCAAGCTAGTGAGAGGGGCTCCAAGGAGCTCGCTAAGGGTCGTTCCCGTGTCCTCCCAAGTTGATGCCTCGCCTGTGCAAGAATCTGAAAGGCTAATGTCTGGGAGCTGCCTGCCAGGCAGCTCAAAGCAGAGGGTGCTGCATGTGGGAAGGAATACTCCACCAACGGCAAGTAGAAAGGGAGTGTTTCCTTTGGGCCACAAGCTGGCCACACCTGAGAAAGCCAGGCTGGGCTTGTCTTAGAGCCAGCTGCAAGGACAGCGAAGAGGGCAGCTTGCAAGGCAAGAAGCTGCAGCACAGACAGGCTGCAGGAATCCCACCCGGTGCCAAGGAGATGGGATGGGGGATCATAGGAGACTGGGCAGAGGAGACGCATTTCCTGCTTTCGAAAGGGGAGCATCCCCAAAGACTGAGCTTTAAACTCAGACCACACACAAAGGAAACCCATGCTGGATGGATCCCAAATTGGAAAAGTCAGAGTAGCCCAGGAAGCTGGTGAGGAGACCCAGGGACAGAGGAACAGCTGGCATCGGCTTTCCCTGCAGCAAGTTCCAGCCAGGGATGGGATGAGAGAAGCTTTCACTTTAAATTCGTCTGCCTGAGGCTGGACATATTAATCACCAAACTGAGACTGTCTGGAAGGAAAATGTGACCAGATAACTTTTTATTGTATTAGAGTGAACAGAAAATACCTGGGGCCTGCCCAAGACTTCATCCTGGAGCATGACAAGAACCAGCCCCACAGAGCTGCTCTGAAAAAGAAAACCAAAAACCAAAACAGAGTTCTTCCAGTTGTTCCACTTTCCCCTACCCCACTCCTGCTTATTCCGTATGACAGTTACGTAGTCATTTTCTTCAAATGAAGTAAAAACCCTCAGGTCAGTAATCCTATGAGGCCAGGCATTGTGGCTCACTACCTGTAATCCCAGCACTTTGGGAAGCCAAGGTGGGTGGATCACCTGAGGTCAGGAGTTCAAGACCAGCCTGGCCAACAGAGTGAAACCCCATCTCTACTAAAAATACAAAAATTAGCCTGGTGTGGTGGCAGGTGCCTGTAATCCCAGCTACTTGGGAGGCTAAGGCAGGAGAATTGCTTGAACCTGGGAGGCAGAGGTTGCAGTGAGCCGAGATCACGCCACTGCATTCCAGCCTGGGCAACAAAAGCAAACCTCCGTCTCAAATAAATAAATAAATAAATATATGAATACCTCTAGTCCTGGAGAGGGAAAATTTCAGCACAATTTTACCAAAAAGGAAAAATTAGCTAAGAGACCTCTCAGGTTACCTGTGCATGTCATCAGTGACTAAGGACTCTGGGCCATGCCTATGAGATAATCCACCACACTTCCCAGACAGTCATGAGCCCCATAAATGACAGCTGTCTTTAGTTCTTAAATCTCCAGTTCAGGCAGAGGACTAAATGCTATAAACTAGGGGAAAATAACCCTTATGAAAAGACAACTGGGAATGGGAAGTATTGAGGTTAACATCACATTCAATAAATCTCCACTTAAATTTGAGAGGAAAAGAGTCAAAACTCAATAAAATAACAAATCAGTGGCTTAAAGGGCAATCTTATAACTGATGGCATTTCAGTAACTGCTGGCTACCATCCAAACCCAAATGCCCAGTCTGGGGAGAGGAAACACTTAATGAACCAGCCCGATGTATCCAAAGGCTGCAGCCTGCACCTTAACAGCAGCTGCTGCCTTGGGAACCCAATTAAAAGTAGCCTTTAAAAGACAGCAAGGCAATTACATTAGCAGAGTACATCCAAAGGTTAAAGCATGTCTCAAGCATAACAATGATGGAAAGAGTTATGAGAAGTACATGTTACACTTTTAGGAGTTAAACAAATTCAGCTAAATCACAAAAAATCAAACACTCCCCCTGCATGTGCCTGCAAATCATTATTTGTAGCCACTCATCAAAAAGTCTTGTATGTCTAGTCTCACTCTGATAAGAACTCAGTGCATCAGAGATCTGTCTCAGACCTGGGGCTTCACAGGTCCCCTAGCGGATGGAAAAGAGCAGCAGGATGGTATTCTGTGACCTTTTACCGGTCCTACTGCAGGAACTGGAGCAGACATTACCAAGCACTGGGTCATCACAAAGTTAAAGAATTAAAACAGAGTGATGACCTTGTTTCTGTCTTCAAATTCAATATCTACAATGACAATGAGTTCCTCATCTTTTTCCTCCTTGGATATTCTCATCAGTTTCCAAATTTATTTCTCCGGGCAGATTTTCTCCCAGGCACCAGCCCTATATTTCTACGCTAAACAGCATTCCTATTACATCCAAAATGGAATGTACTTGTTACCTTCCTTCCCTCCCTCCCACCCTCTACCCTCTGCACTCACAATGACTCCTTCTCTTGTCTTTTGTCTCGAGAAAAGTGCATCCGGACTCAACAGCTGCTCCACCTAGGAGTTATCCTCCTCAGAGTTATCTCCAATTTCTACTCCCTTATCAAGCCTTGCCCATTTGGTTTCACTGGTGCCCCCTCCTGGGACTCCCTTTGGAATTTATTAGCCCTCACCTAGAACTAGACCCACTGATGCGCCCCTTTATCACTGGGATAGCAGATGTCACAGCTGTGAAACACTTTCCAAGCTATGCTGCTTTGTCTGACAGTGGGTCTCTTTCTCTCCTTATATCCCAGCTGCCATTACAGCCCAAAGGTCGAAGCTAGTGCCCCGCCTCCCAGGGAGGAGGACAGCATGAACTAGGGAAAGTCTCAGTGAGTTGGGAGCACAAGGAGGAGTGTGGCAAGAAGGAGAGGTCCAAGGTACATGGAGAAAACAGAGGGAGGCAGGGACACACGTGGTACAGCTTCTCCCCACTTGGATAAACTCCTAGAGAAGGGTGAGGAGTTTAAAGCATTGATGACAAAGCTGATGCCAAAGAGCTTCAGTGCCACTTCCCTCAGGGGCTCTGGAGGACATCCTCTCACACAATGTCCTCGCCCCACCCCAAGCCTCAGGACAATACGGGTGGTGACCCTAGAGGTGGGGACCACATCCTGTAAATCAGTAAGATTGGTGTCCCAGTAGTTAGGTAAAGAAAGGGTCTGAGAGCTTCCCTGAGCATCTCCGTAGGATGGACGTTCCCAACTATCCTGTGGAGGACTGCGGAGGGAAGTGCACTATCAGAACTCATGGCCTGGAGCCATGAAGCCCCAGCAAGAGAGACCTGGGAGAGAATTCACTGCTTTGGGCAGAATGATAGTTAGGCACCGACCTGTGCACTGGTGCACTTCAACCCACTCTCCTGCAGCTGCTGAGCAAGTCACGTAGCACGCTGACCACCTGCCACTGCTCCCCCATCGTTCCTATACATAGAATCTCCGATGATCTAATCATAAGATCTTTTTGCTCAAGAATTGCTTAAGGTGTTTTTCAGATTCTGAATTCCAGTGGAATGGCTGACACCAACCGGTCTGAAGACCCCCACCAAGGAACCAACTCAACACAAGAATGCAGTTTTTTCACCTCCCTGTCCCATGACTTCTCTCACTTCTTGACCAATCAGTGATCCCCACACTTCAGCCCTGTCCAGATCCTTTAAAAACCCTATCCCCAAACCTTTCAGGGAGGTGAATTTGGGGTTTCTTCCCATCTCCTCATTGGCCACCCTATGATTATGAAACTCCTTCTCTGCTCTATCCCAGTGCCCTGGTACGCTGACCACTGTGCATTGGGCAAATGGACGGATTGTGGTTATAGAACCACCTGTTACAGCAGCCACACACTTCAGCAACAGATATCAACAAAATGGCCAAGGCTGAGCAGAGTAGTGCCAGCTCCCAATTGGCACCAGCATGATCCCTGCCTCACCTTCTGATACACACACACACACACGCTCACACAACCTCAAGAACATGTGAGCCCTCTTTTACTATGACACCATTTTAATGAGGCACAGAAGGATGAGTGAATTACTAAAAGGGGCCTTTTATATTATTAGAGTTTACTGTTTCAATATCTAGCTGAGTTTATTACTCTCCACCAAATGCAGGTTCATTTTTCTCTATTTATTCAGTGGGGAGGGGATCTTAAGGAGAAAGACGACATTTAGAAAAATATTGTATTTGTATATCTAAGTGTAGTGAGGATAAATCTGTGACCCTCCTCCAATTTTCTCAAATCCTTTCGTCCCAAACAAGGCAGCCAGGGTTTTCTTTCTAAAAGATAAATCTGAGCTGTCAGATCTGCTTACAAACTCTTGCTGGTATTCTCAAACTCTAATAGCAAATCTTACATAGGCTGCGAGTGCCCTTCACAAACTGGCCCCATTCTCTGTTTTCATTTCATTTCTGCCAGTTTCTTCCAATGCACACCATACTCCAGCCCCATCAACACATCACTCCCTAAAGAAGCCACGCTCTCTCCTCAGCCCTGTGCTGTGACAGTGTAATCTGTGGTGCGTTCACACCTGTATGTGAATCCTGATGCCTCCACGTGGTAATTCAAGTTATGAGACCTGGAGCAAGTTACTTCACCTTTCAGAGCCTGAGTTTCCTCATGGGCAAAATGAGGACAATGACATGTATGATACGTACCTCATAGGACTGAGTGCAGCTGACATCCAGTGCCTGTCACCCAGTAGGCACTTAACAAATGCCAATTCCCTTCTCTATTAGTGTATCTCTTTATCTTGACATATTTTGACTTTTTCTTCATCCCTGGGCCATTCCACACCTACAGATTCTTGCTGGACTTTCTGACTCATGTCACAGAAATGTAACACCAGGACTCCAAGAGAATCCTCCCCGGAGCCTTCTGGCAGAAAGCAGTCCCTCCCTCCTCTGCACCTTCTTTTCTCACACGGGCTGAGAGCTGTCCACTAATGTATCTCTCTTCCCGGTCAGCCTTGGCCTGTGGTACCCTCAATCCTAGCACTGTCAGGCACACAGAAAGTCCTTAATAATATTTGGGTGAATAAATGATCATCAATAAAGAAACATGAGATGTAATGAACCTAATAAATGTGTTTCACGCAGTCATACACGATGATGACTACAAAGTCACATGCAGGTAGTCATCCAGAGAAGGGATTTATATACAGATTTCTAAAAGATTACAGGTAAATTGCTCTAAGGAAAAAAAGACCTCTTAAGCCTCCCAATATATCTTTTTATCATAAGCCATGGAAAACCAGAACATTACAATGATCTCACAAACCCCTAGTAGAACAGAAAGAACAGACACTGAGGTTGGCAGGTTCACGAAAGACTCTTCATCTGCAAAGACCATAACATGCCAGAAAGGCAACAAAATGAATACATCTAGGAAATGTAAAGGTTCTGAGTCTTATTGGTATCAGTTGTAGCTTTGTGTGAATTTTCATTTTCAGTCTTCTGGTTTTTATTATAACGTGTTTTCTGCTGTTTATGCTATGTGTTTTTGCAGAGAACAAATGTAACCCAATATGAGAACACAAGCTCACTTAAAACTCGAGTCCTTAAGCTTCTGCAGCTTTGCAACAGACTTACAGCTAACAGTGGCAATTTCCAGAGAATGGTATTACCAGGCTACTTTCCCTTTCCACATTTCTATATTATTTGAATCATTTATAATAAACATGTATCACTTTATAATCAGCAATAAAGATATTTATTCAATTTTCAAAACTGTGTGCAGGTTCTTCTAATATTGCTCATATATCTATAGATAGTAAATGATACTGGTCAAATCAGGGATGTTCAAATTAAGATTTAAAAACATATTTGGTTTTCTTTAAAAGCATACAGCAGAAAAATAATTTCAAAAAATTATGCTGCTCCACACATACTACTATTTGGACAGTTTTTTCAGTTTCAGATAAAGAGAATGAAAGCCTCGCCTCTCACAGATACTCCAGCCCGCTCTGTGCAGCCATCGAGGCTCCTGCTGGGAGGGAAGGGAAGTTCCCACCTCCTCTCAGGCTGCAGTACCCCTGACCTCACAAGTCAGATGCTAGATGGATAAAGAAGTGGTTGCCTTTCAAAGGACACATGCCTGGCTCCGTGACTTATCTCAACACACAGGGGACTACTGTTCCATCATAGTAACAGTAACACAGCAGCCTAGAGGGCAGTGCCTCTGAGATTCCATCAGGGCCCTAAAATGAGGTGAAGCTCTCCATCTCACCCGCCTTGTGGTCCAGCCTTCCTACACCCCAGAAATTTGAATAATGCTATTGAATGGCCCTCTGAAGTCCAGGGTATTCTTTTCCCTGACATCTTATGGGTGGCCATGACCATCCATCCCAGTCAGAGGAGAGATTCCAAGTGTTTCAAGATGTGCAGATGGGCCGGGTGCAGTGGCTCAAGCCTGTAATCCCAGTACTTTGGGAGGCTGAGGTGGGGGGGGGGGGTGGATCACTTGAGGTCAGGAGTTCGAGACCAGCCTGGCCAACATGGCGAAATCCTATCTCTACAAAAATACAAACATTAGCTGGGTGTGGTGGGTGACTGTAGTCCCAGCTCCTCAGGAGGCTGAGGCATGAGAATCACTTTAACCTGGGAGGCAGAGGTTGCAGTTGAGCCAAGATTGCGCCACTGCGCACTCCAGCCTGGGTGACAGAGTGAGACTCCATCTCAAAAAAAAAAAGTTGGGGGGCAGATGGACAAAACCAGACAGCAATTCTCCAGTCTAGGTACATTTCAAAAGCAGTAAAAAAGTACGTGGTCATGTTATTCACCCTATGATTCACTACCTCCTCCTCTTTCTTGTTTTTTCCCTTTCTTCTTTCTGTAGCTGCTATGAGGTGGAAATGAAATGCATTTTAAACATTGGAGGTATTGATGAAACTGAGTTTTATGTTCCTTTATTCTAATGTTTACGCTGAATTGAATCCTCACATATCTCTGTACTTAACCCAAACTGACAACTGAGCTGTCTTTAACACTCATGGGAGCTTCAACTAATGTTTTCCTGGTACGTCTGGCCCTTCAGAAGGGTAAAGTATCCCATCCCTGAGCCCTAGAGGCACAGAGAACTCCCTCTAAACCTGACTTGCTGCCACTGTAAGATAGCAAATGGGAGATAGAGAACTAAGATGAGGCAGAACAAAAATAACAGTAGGGTCAGCATAAGACGGGGGGAAATACTTTGTTTCTTGATACCATTCCCTCCCTTCTCCTCACACTTCTACTCCTTCATACTTCTCACTAGTAAAATGTTACTTGCAAGGGGTTTCTCTACCTATCCCAGCTAATCATTGTGCCAGCTGGTGGGGCATCAACTGAAGAAGAAAAGTCTAGAGTCTTTTTTTCTTTCTTTCTTTCTTTCCTTCTTTCTTTTTTATTTATTTATTTATTTTTTTTGAGACAGTCTCGCTCTGTCGTCCAGGCTGGAGTGCAGTGGCACGATCTTGGCTCACTGTAACCTCTGCCTCCCGGGTTCAAGTCATTCTCCTGTCTCACCCTCCCAAGCAGCTGAGATTACGGGTGCCCATCACCATGTCCAGCTACTTTTTTTTTTCTTTCCTTTTTTGTATTTTTAGTAGAGACGGGGTTTTGCCATGTTGGCCAGGCTGGTCTCAAACTCCTGACCCCAAGTGATCCACCTGCCTTGGCCTCCCAAAGTGTTAGGATTACAGGCGTGAGCCACCGCACCCTGTCCAGAAAAGTCTAGAGTCTTATCTTTGTCCCAGCTTTTCTCTAGGAGCAGAAATATTTCATTTTCATGGCTCAGTGACTGGTGTTTACCATAATTCTATCCCATGGGCAGGTTTAGCTCCAAGAATATTCTATATGAATTAAAGAAGACTGACTTCCCAACTCATTTATAGAGTCTATCTTTTCATATCATGGTTATACAGCATGTTAAAGTTCATTCTTTATTGTCAAATCATCCAGCTGCCACCTCCGTATCTTCTGAGGAACAAAGATCTAAGAGGCTGAATTCTTAGCACCCCCGCCCTATTGGTTCCATTCCCTTTAAACCCCTCAATTCAGAGGCCTTGCCATGGGCACTTTTGCTTCAGTAGGAGCCAGTTTCTCAGATTCACACCAGCACTGAGCAGGCCGTGTGGTTCAGCAGGAGCCGAAGGCTAGAAAGCAGACATCGGGACTCTCTTGGGGAAACAGCGTGAACTCTGGCAAGTCCCACTTTGTGCTTAGTTTGTTCTTGGGTCAAGTGGAAACAAGCCCATCCTTCCTACTAACCCCTAGGTGAGGATCAAATGCAGTAACACACATCAACATGCCTTGAAAAGCATGAAGTGCATCCTGTCATTGCTGTAATAGTGGAACTGCCAGAGTGTACCTGGAAACTAGTCACCTCCAGGCTGCCTAGGACACTGGACTCCTGCCGGAGCTGTGAAACTGGGTAATTTCAGTGTTCTCTCCTTTTTTTGGCCCTTCTTGCCTCAAATAAATGTGCTCATGCATGGGGAAAAGAAGAAAGGGATGTATGACAATTACCAACCAGCACATACAAAAACAGTATGACCCAGTGTTGTCATACTATCTTTGTTGGGGTGGTTGTTAGTTGTTTTGTTTTTGATAGTCATAACGAAAACAGTTCTGATTCTCCCAGAGGCAAGAGTATTCTAATTCATTTGTCCCAATAGAAGACAACACACAGAGTAGAAATTTGAAATTATGAATAAAGCAAAGCATTAGCCTTCATAAAATCCACACTATGCTACTAGATCAGCTTTTATACACTGCCTTAAAATATATGCTTCCCTTTTTATTTCTATTTTTTACATTCTTAAAGGAGGCAATGAATATATTCTTCTATTAAATATATTTTGATAGATAAGAATTCCACTTAGAATCCAGCTCATGGAGTTCGGCTGCATCCTATTGTGGTTTTCTCCCACAACAGGAAAAACACATTCAGCCTGGCTTCCAAATTTTACAAACAACTGAAGCAAATTAAACTGTGCTCACTGGAGAGTGACAAGGACAACAAGGAGTCAGAAAGCCTGTCATTTTAAGAATGGCTAAGAGACCTTAATATATTAAGTTGCTCTTCAAATCTCTGAAAGGCTATCTTATAAAAATGTGGACAGAGAAACTTTTATCAACCAAGGAATCTGAGAATCTGAGCTCCCATAAGTCACCAAGCCTATTGAGATTTATGCAAAGGGAAGCTTGCTGCATGGGGGCTTAAGTCATAATCCCCAATCTGCAGGGAAAGACAATGGTTCCTCTCCATGTTTTGTTAAATTCTCATACAAGTTCCTGTCTTTCTCTTGTATTACCATTCCAGCTAGGGATTGATGTTGAAGATAACATTTGATCTATATGATTCTCTTCAGCCCACTCCCAGCTCTCTCATTTACTTGTTTACAGAGAGATAGCCAGCTCTCATCAGCCTCAGAGCCACTGACTGAGCACACTTATGAGTTCAGTCACCATTGTCACCATCTTCTCTTACAGTGTGATGACTAAGTCTTTTATAAGGTTGTGCCTGGTTTATACTGGTAATCATCAGTTACACTTATCAAATGAGCTTGGAAACTCCATTGCATTGATGAATTTTAATCAGAAGCGTTGGGTTAATTACATTATAAAAGTGCCAGAAAGAATACTGAAAACATTGTTTCATTTTTTGCATTGTAAGTGCTAACTACTCAATGAATTTAAGTGCAATAATTATTAACACAAATTCATTGACCAACATTCAGAGATGGAAGCCCTAATAATAATCATATAATAATCAAATTATCATATATATCCAAAACATCATATGCTCATGAAGCAACAACTAGATAATATAAAAGGACTAATTGATGTACTTTATAAAGAGGTTTTCTAAATCAATAGGAAAAAGCTATATATACCAATAGAAATGTGGGCAAAGGAACAGAATATTCACATGCCCACAAACAAAACAAAATGAAAAAATTATAAAACACCTGAAAATGTGAAAAAAAATCACTGATAATCAAAGAAATGTATATTTGTATATTAAGACAATTTTGCCAAAATTACAACTTTTTTTGTAAATAGCTCTTTGAGCTGATTCCTTTATTTATTTATTATTTATTCTTAGTTTTTAAATTTTACTTTAAGTTCTGGGATACTAAATTAGTTCAACCATTGTGGAAGACAGTATGGCAATTCCTCAAGGATCTAGAACCAGAAATACCATTTGACCCAGCAATCCCATTACTGGGTATATACCCAGAGAATTACAAATCATTCTACTCTAAACACACATGTACAAGTATGTTTACTGCAGTCAAATTACAACTTTTTTAAAATAATAAAATCTGGAGTTGGAAAGTGTAGTGTGCTGATTGAAATAAAAATGGCTACAATCTTTGTGAAGATGGTTGACAATCTGCACGACAGGCTTTAAAATATTCCCAGGCTAAGCTCAGTAGCTCACACCTGTAATCCAACCCTTTGGGAGGCTGATGTTGGAGGACTGCTCGAGTCTGGGAGGTCAAGGATACAGTGAGTCATGACTGTGACACTGCACTCCAACCTGGGCAACAGAATGTGACCCTGTCTCAAAAGTAAATAAACAAATAAATATATGATTCCCATTTTCATAGAGGATTCTATACCAATAAAATAATTGGAAATATATATAATAACTATGTACAAGAATGTTCTTAGTATCATTAATAATGATAAAAATGTCCAACAGTAGGGGACAAGTTAAATAAACCGTGGAATATTTATACTGGAATACTCTGAGCAACTAAATTAATAATCATGCTCCCTAAGAATATTTTCAGGATTATTCCGAGGAACATTACTTATTTTAAACAATAAGTTTTAAAGCAAGTTGTAAAAGAGCATATTAGCACATTTCAGTTACTGCCCACCACAGGAATACAGACTTTGGTGACTGGGTGTTGATGTGGTTTGGCTGTGTCCCAACCCAAATCTCATCTTGAATTCCCACGTTTTGTGGGAGGGACCTAGTGGGAGGGAACTGAATCATGGGGGCAAGTCTTTCCTGTGCTGTTCTTGCGATAATGGATAAGTTTCATGAGATCCGATGGTTTTAAAAAGAGGCATTCCCCTGTACAAGCTCTCATCTTTTGCCTGCCACCGTCCACATAAGATACGACTTGCTCCTCCGTGCCTCTTTCTTTTGTAAATTGCCCAGTCTTGGGTGTGTCTTTACCAGCAGCGTGAAAACAGACTAATACAATTATGAAACAAATTTTGTAAATAATAATAATAATATGTCTAGAAAACCACTAGTATATGGAAGTAAAAGACATAAAAGATAAATATTATATAAAAATTTAAAACTTTTGCAGGATAAAATACACCATGAGCAAAGGTGAAAATAGACTGAGAAGTCATTTACAATGTAAAGGTTAACTGATTATAATCCACATATATAATCAATAAGAAAAAGATGATCCATAGGAAAATGGGCAAAACTATAAGTAGGCAAGTTACAAAATAAAAAAGAGAACTTTCTAATGAATGTAAAAACATTCTCACTCTCACTAGAATTTAGAGAAAAGCCAATCAAAACATTGTCACCCATCAGACAGGGTACTATAACAGCTTTACAAAATTATTATTGAACATGGGGAAATGGGAACACTGATACAACATTGGTAAGACAAAACTGATAACACCAACTGTGGAGAGTCACTTGATAATATCTATTAAAATTTTAAATAAGTTTCTAGTTCCAGTAATAGTAGCTTTCACTAACCCTCCAGCAGAAAACAATTAAAAATTTGGGATAATATATACAACATACATACATTTGGAATAACATCTATACACACACACACCCCATAATATGTAGCATAACATATATATATATAACACAAATATATTTGGGACAACATATATAACTATCTGACAACAAAATTCAAGAGAGGATTTGATTCTTGACAGAAGGGAATTGTGCATGAGCTCCATGTCTATATAGCTTTTCACATGAGGGCACACCACAGCTCAGGTGATATGGCACAGCCACAAGTCAAGCAGAAAGCCACAGTTTCACTGGTCTGAGGAGTAACTGAGGACAGAACTGAGATATGCCAGAGTAATAAAAATTTAAGGGAGAAAGAATGGTTAAGGGAACTGCAGAGAGGATGTCCTAAAATCTGCCTTAGAAACTTTGCTCAAATCTTTGACTGAACCCTGAATTGTGAAGGGAAGTTCCAAGGAACCGAGTAGAAAGCAAGAGCTGGAAGACTGAAAAACGGATCAAATATTTCAGCTGCTACCTGCTAAAGGAAAGACAGAGTTTAGAGATTGAGTCAGCCAATAAACTGCCTGATAGAGTTAAAATGAACACTCTTCAGAGGAAAATAACAGAATACAGAGTGTCTTAAAACTCCCTGGGGGTGATACAGCCATTATCATATTTGGTCCATTCATATGCTTCTTTCCAAGTCTGTTGTCCCTAAACTTTCAGTCACTTTCCTTCCAATCCCCTGATTCCAGCCAGGCTATTCACCACTGCCATGCTTCTGTGTGTACTTGAACATCAGGCAGCTTTCCTTCCCACCCAAAGTGGATGACCAGGTGCACAACCTTGTCACACACAGTCTTTCAAGGCCATATTGAGCTGTGCCATCCATAACCCAAGGTTGGGCTTTTTCCTTCTGCCTCCTCTGCTTGTACAGGATCCCCTAGACAGCAATGAGTGTTCGCTGAAAAAGGGGTGCTGTTCTAACAGTGGTGGATGCTATGGAGGTGAATAGTAAAAACTGTGTCAGAATTGTCCCACCTCAGTCTGAAGTGGTTGGACCTTTACATCACCCCCTCACTCAGGCACTGAATGTGGGCTGCCTCAGGAAGGGCATAACCTTGGACAAGGTAGTTCTCTACAGCTGCAGTGACTCTGAAAGAGCCAACAGAAGCTGTCTAGAGCCTGTCTGCTGACCACACGCTACAGCTGGGGAGCAACTCCTTCTCTGGGGCAGAGATCTGCTGGATGTAAATGTCTCCCTGTCTACCAAAATCCCAACTATCTACCATCAGGTAAATAAATGATGTGTGGTATGTTAATGCAGTGGAAAACTGTTCAGCAAGGAGAATAACTACTGATACGTACAACAACATGAATACATCTCCCCATAAATTATTATTAATTCCACAGGAAAAAAAAAATCACTTTATCATGGAGAGCTCTGGCAGGCAGCATCATACCCAAGTAAATAAGGTCAAGAAAAAAATTATAAGTTTATACAGACAGAGAGTGTAGAGGCAAATGGGGTTAAATGTTCATAGCTAGGAAATCTGGGTCAAGGACACGAGTTCTTTGTACTACTCTTGCAGTTTTCCTGATGTTTGAAACAATAACAAAATGAAAAGCTTTTCAAAGCTGGGATACTAGAAGGCAAGTTCACGGTCATAGCTTCAGGCATCATGGATCTGCTGTAAACGTTCAGGCCACCAGCAACATTGTATAGCTTTTGCACTTATGTCAATAGGTGACAAAAAGCAAGATTTTGAGCAATTTTGAACTGACCCTTCACTCTAAAAGAAAAAGAAATATATATAATGTCTATGTATATATAACGTGTACGTTTGTAAATGGATAAAGAAAAGCATTTAGTATGAAAGCACATACTAAATGAGGAAAATGTAAATTATGTAAATGCCAATTTCAAGTAACTATTTTTTTTTCTTTTCTTTTCTTTTTTTTTTTTTTTTTTTTTGAGACGGAATTTCCCTCTTGTTGCCCAGGCTGGAATGCAATGGCTCAATCTCAGCTCACCGCAAGCTCCACCACCTGTTTTCAAGCGATTCTCCTGCCTCAGTCTCTGGAGTAGCTGGGATTTCAGGCATGTGCCACCATGCCCGGCTAATTTTGTATTTTTAGTAGAGATGGGGTTTCTCCATGTTGGTCAGGCTAGTCTCAAACTCCCGACCTCAGGTGATTCACCTGCTTCGGCCTCCCAAAGTTCTGGGTTTACAGGTGTGAGTCACCATGCCGGGCCCCAAGTAACTATTTTCTAGTAAAACACTCACTCAGATGCTCATAGAGCACATACAGGAATATTCATTGTAATGTTGGTTTAATGGCAAAAAGCAACAACCTAAATGTCTACCAATAAAGCAATAGCTACATAAACTATAACACAGTCATATCATGAATAAATAGTTTCAAAGAATGAGTTAGATCTACATGTACCAAGATAAGTAGGACAGGCAATAAAAAAAAGCAAGCTAGAGAAAAAATACAGAATCAATAACATTATGAAAAAGTATTCATAAAAGTAACTGGAAGGAAATATACCAAAATGATAATAGTGGTTACCTGTAACTTTTATCCTCTTATCCATATATTTTATGCATTTTTCAAATTAGCCATAATGAATATACCATATACATCTTAAAATATGTCAACAGTCCTATGTGCAGTAAAGATGCGAAAAATATTCAGGGCTTACTGAACATTTTCCTGCTTTAAAACATACAAATGTAATGCTGCAACATAGCAGTGTGAAAAAGAGAGCTATTTGGTATGCATTTATTTAGAAGTAGAAAAATATACAATGAATTACTGGAAATATTTATGTAAATAAAAGAACATGAAGCACATCTGGTGGACATGTCTGGCTATCAAAAACCACAGGTGCAGAATTAGGAAGGGAGCTTACAATGTTGCCTGAATGTGACTACTAATGATGGTTTTGCTGGGCCTCTTTCCCTAAGAAGACTTTTAATATTAAAAATACATTTTCACCTCATTTGCTGATAGCTGAAAGCTTACAGCTGTCAGACTTTTAGAAGAAAATGACAGTCTCAAATCACCCAAAATCAGAATGGCTAAGAATACCAAACTTCAGTGCTGGGAAAGAAAATTGGCACTTGCTCATGTGCATTACCTAGAGCTTTACATTTTCGGTGCTTCTCCAAAAATCTTCAAACAACAAAACTTCTCTCAAACTCTCCAGAGTAACGTGTTTTTCATTGAGCTCGCACCACACCACACTCTTATTTCTCATACATAACAAATAATTCAGTTCTGTGCCTTACACATTTGACCTTTTTTCATTGTAAAAATACAAGCCAAATAGCATGGCTTCTGTCCACCATCTACGCACATTATTTCCCTCTTAAGAAAAAGTTTGAGTTTTTTGTCCATGAAAATAATACACATATATAAATATGGAAAATACAGAGAGCAAAATTAGAGAGAAAAATTCATTCATAACCCTACCATCATCCAAAGACAGCCACTGTTAAATCTTGATGTATAGTTCTCCAATCTGTTTTCTTTCTTTCTTTCTTTCTTTTTTTTTGAAATGAAATCTTGCTCTGTGACCCAGACTGGAGTGCAGTGGCATGATCTCAACTCACTGCAACCTACCTCCCAGATTCAAGCAATTCTCCTGCCTCAGCCTCCTGAGTAGCTGGGACTACAGGCGCCCATCCCCATGCCCAGCTAATTTTTGTATTTTTGTAGAAACAGAGTTTCACCATATTGGCCAGGCTGCTCTCGAACTCCTGACCTTCTGATCCGCCTGCCTCTGTCTCCCAAGGTGCTGGGATTACAGGTGTGAGCCAATGTGCCCTACCTCTCTAATCTATTTTCTAAAACCATTTTAATACAGTCATGCTCATGCTGCATATGCAATGCTATTCTAGCATATTTTCCAGGTCACATGATAGCTTAAGCATTTTTGCATATTACTTAAAAATGTAGTAAACATTTATAAAGCATACATAATGTTACATAGAGATGATACACTACTTAAATATTTACTTAAATTATATTTGCCTATTTTAACATTTGGAAGGTTTTTAATTATTCCTTATAAATCTTGGTATATACAATTTTTCATTTGACTTTTGGATTACTCCATTGGTGGAGATTCTCAAGAACAGATGAAAGACATGAATAACTTGGTTTTTGGAAGCTTGTTTTTAGACTTGCTTTAGGGATATTTGCTCCTCCTGTTTGCCAAGTCTGATGTGATGCTCCATCTGACAGACATGATAATCAGCTACTGAACAACACTCACATCACAATTTTAGCGACTGAGTGGCCCCATATGTGATGCTATATCTGGAAATTCTAGGCAGTTGATGGCTCCTACCCTCTAGAAGCTTACATCTGCTCTCAGGGTATAAGGGGAGTTCACTAACCTGGGCAGCATATGATGATGTCCATTATCTGCCTATCTAGGCATGAAAATGGTAACATATCCATTCACTGCTTAATATATGGCATGCATTGCTCTGAGATTCATCCTGCATTTTCTCATTGAGTTCTCATGATAAGCC
Source organism: Rhinopithecus roxellana (assembly GCF_007565055.1). NCBI lineage: Eukaryota > Metazoa > Chordata > Mammalia > Primates > Cercopithecidae > Rhinopithecus > Rhinopithecus roxellana. The sequence continues at coordinate 145,142,216 of NC_044551.1, forward strand.
CATAATTTATTCCCCTTTTACAGATGAGGAAACAGGCTGAAAGAGGCAGGACACTCACCCACAACCCATCAGGGCATGTGTTCTCAAGCTGCAGACTGAGGGGTAGTAGTGGACTCCCACTGGTCCACCACACTCTGCTGTGAGTCTCTGTTGTGAAAGCTATCTATGAGGCAAAGCCAACCAGGTCATATGAGTCCAAAACCCAGGAATCTGACATGAAGCTTTACTTGCCGAGACAATCAACCACAAAAGGATGGATCACACGGAAAGGAAAAAATAGATGGGCTGGAGCCTGTATAGATAAGAGGTATGTCCAGAAAATACATTTCCAAAAAATCATCAAGTTTACAAAGCTCTGTTCTGCCCTTGAATTTTATAATGGTTCTAGATGCCACCCTAGCCATTTCTGTTCTCATTTCTAATATTACATCAGCAGCCTAAGAGACAGGAGGTGCTACAAAAGGGAGAGGAAGGAGGGAAGGAAGACGGGAAGGAAGAGGGGAGCAATCCATTTTATCCATTATTTTATCAACCATCTTATTTTTGAAAGTGTCATGCTGGTATGTATTTTACATAGACACATACACTGATCTTAAGAAGATTAAGAAGATTACAGTTTAGCTGAAGAGCTAAATTAGGCACTCATAAAGCAATTAAATAACATTATAAGATTAAGTAATAGTGCAAGATGTGTCAAAGTGCTAAAATAAGCTGTATGAAAACTGAAGCTGGCCAGGCACGGTGGCTCACGCCTGTAATCTCAGCACTTTGGGAGGCCAAGGCAGGTGGATCACTTGAGGTCAGGAGTTTGAGACCAGCCTGGCCAACAGGGTGAAACCTCGTCTCTACTAAAAACACAAAAATTAGCCAGGTGTGGTGGCACATGCCTGTAATCACAGCTACTGGGGAGGCTGAGGCAGGAGAATTGCTTGAACCTGGGAGGCGGAGGTTGCAGTGAGCCAAGATCATGCCACTGTTCTCCAGCCTGGGTGAAGAAGAGACTCTGTCTCAAAAAAAAAAAAAAAAAAGAAAGAAAGAAAGAAAAAGAAAACTGAATCCATCATCATCCACTTTTCCCAATTCCTACACATTTGAGATAGCTGGTTCTGTAAATCAGACTAGACAGTGTAATTTTGGCCTAACGGAAAGTGTTTACCATAGATGAAGACAATAAATATCAAAGTTCATTGCACAAACAGAGCAAAATACATTTGAGTTGCTCCCAAAGGATGAATCCCAGAAGACTAGAGCACCTCAGGGAAGAAGAATGGTCCAGAATATGGAGAGAGTAGGTGTGAAAAGACCGGCATGTATGAGACAAGTCTCTTGCTGGATGGTCTTGGGAAGCTGAGGGTATTGAAACTCTTCCATTACTGCCATGGCAAAGGGATGAGGATGCTTCCATTGCTTTTCCTGCTCACATCTCTATCTTCAGTTCACTCCTCCCAAATGAGAAGCTGCATCGGATCTGCTTGCTCAGCATTTTGCACTTACTGGGTGACTCCTCTGTGGATGAGGTCACTCCTTTGAAGATCAATACATGGTTATCCTTCTCTCTCAGTTGCACCTGCGATTAGGTGAGCAAGGCAAGCAGTTATCGTGGAGGGGCAGCTGATCTGAATAGTTCACTTTCCTCGTCCTAAGCCAGCCTTCAATATTTACCATAAATGCAAGGACCACCCTGAGAAAGTTGAGTTTGTTGGTATGAATTTTTTTCATGAAAAAAGAAAGTGAGGTAGTATATGGCCAACTAACCCTCACCATGAAGGAAAAAATGACATCACGGGGCAGCTGACAATGGGGCTGTCTAAACACTTGGTGCCAGTGTGGAGATGTTCTGGCCTCAAGGCAGCTCCAGGGACAGGGTCCCTGGGGAAGAACGAACGCCTTCCTCAGGGCAGAAGAGCCTGCTTCACTGCACAGAGTGGTCTCTCAGGAGCTTGAAAAGTTAATGAAGCTGCTGAGCTTAAAAACCAGAAAGTAGGGAAAAAGAAAAACAAGTTCAGCCTTCCTCCAACACAGGAAATAATTTGAAACCACAATCAGAAACTTTTTGAGCACTATGAAAGTGTAGAGGCCAAGGGAAAACTCCTCCCCTTCACCTTCTGCGGGTTTCCTAAAAGTCACACCTCCTCCCAAATGAGAAGCCACATCTGACAAAAGGAAGGTTAACAGGAGAAGAGGCATACACATTTATAAACGCGTATGGAGGTGGGCGGATCACACAGTGATTACTCCACCACACTATGAGGTACAGATGGTTAATGGTTATGTACCCTTCTTCTGAGGAGAAACGGAGATGGGGAAGTGTGGCTTATTTTAGGGGGTTTGTAAACCATTTTTAGGAGAACGTCATGGAACATACAATGGCCTGGGACAATGTCTCGTGGGCCCGCAGAATAGACAATGGTTTGTGACAAGTCTGTACAAATGTGTTGATGGACTTGGAATCTTTCTTCCTGAAACCTGTGTTCAGTTAATGAAAACTCAGGAAAGTGACCAGAAGTAATTGTTTTCTTCTTCAGCAGGTCTGGACTTTAGGCAGATAAGGGAACTTAAGAGAAAAATTTCATCCTGTGCTTTGGGGCAGACCAAGAAGTGGGGAAAGGGGGGATCAGAGAGGCCTTGAGGCTCCTTCCTCGGTTCAGCATGACAAAGCACCATAGTTTGGAGCATCAGCTTCTGAACCCCAGCAAAGGGAATAAGCATTTTGATAGCTTCTAAATCAGCCAAAACACAGGAGGAAGAAGTGGATTAGCTGTTCTGGGGTATGGAACTATTAGATTCTAACACAGACTTATCTCTGTCTACTACATATGAAGCTTTCTACCAACTATTCTAGAAGGTAAACATACTTTCAGAAACACCTTTACACTTTCAAAACTATCATGACTTTACCAAAACCACTGAACTCAAAAGACTTCTCACTTTCAAAGGTCCTTCAACCAAAGTTAGAAGCATATTAAGTGAAATCAAGACCAGTCTGAAGGGCAATCAAAACAGGATCCCCATAGAAAACTGTGCACTGAGTATGACTACAGCCCAATAACAACTAAACAACCTAAAGGGGCAAGTTAGACAGGAAATACACCAAAATATTAAAGCAGATGTCTTTGGGTAATACAGATGTGCGTAAGTTTGGTTCTATATCCATCCAATTTTTAAAGATTTATTTTTATTAAAAACACAAAACTTAACTAAATAAATATTAAAGTCCAAGTTGTTTTCAAATAGGAAACAATAAGCAACCTCAGCAGCTCAGGACCTTGGTGGGGTGTGGTTTACTACATAGACTTTGCTGGAAATATTTCCCTTCATATCTTGAAAGCCTTTCAATCCCACTCAGGAAGACGTTTTAACTTGGAACATTTTAACTTGCAAGCGACCTTAAAGATTGTCTGATAAAACTACTTCATTCTACAGCTGAGGAAACAGAGTGAATTTCCAAATACATGACCAGTCAGGGGCTGACCTGGAACTCTAGTCAGCAATTCCTGCCTCCGACTTAATGCCCTCTCTATCACAGACAGTCCATCTCACCAAGGAACACTCCCCTACAATCTTCCAGATAGAAAGGAAAAAAAGCACTGCAAAATATGTCTCTCCACTCTTCAGTATGTACCCAAAAGAAATAAAACATATGTCTACCCAAAAGCTTGTACATGAATGTTCACAGCAGCACTATTCATAGAAGTCAAATAGTAGAAACTACCCAAAAGTCCATCAGCTGAGGAATGGATGAACAAAATGTGGTATATCCATACAATGGGATTTGTTTTTCACCATGAAAAGGAGTGAAATACAAATACATGCTACAATATGAATAAATCTTAAAAACACTAACTGATATGGTTTGGCTGTGCCCCCTACCCAAATCTTATCTTGAATTGCATTTCCCATAATCCCCACAGGTTGTGGGTAGAACCTGGTGGGAGGTAATGGAATCATGGGGGCTATTACCCTCATGCTGTCCTCATGATAGTGAATGAGTTCTCATGAGATCTGATGGTTTTATAAGGGGCATTTCCCCACCTTCGCTGGCACTTCTTCTTCCTGCCGGCATGAAGAAGGACATGTCTACTTCCCCTTCCACCATGATTGTCAGTTTCCTGAGGCCTCCCCAGCCATGCTGAACTGTGAGTCAATTAAACCTCTTTCCTTTCTAAATTGGCCAGTCTCACATATGTCTTTATTAGCAGTGTGAGAACAGAATAATACACTAACGTTAAATAAAACCAGACAAAAGGACCGTATATTGTGTGATTCCACTTATGTGAAATGTCCAGAATAGGCAAATCTAAGCAGACAAAGTAGGTTAGGGGTTGCCCAGGACTGGGGGTAGGTTTGGAAAATTAGGAGACGATGGCTAAGGGCTGAGGGGTTTCTTTTTTGAGGTAATGAAAATGTTTGGAAATTCAGTATGGTGACAGGTGCAGTTGAAAACAAATGCTAATATCAACATGCACTGCACTTCTGTTCCAAGCAAAGAACAATACCGATAATGTCACATTGAGGAAAGAACAATCAGCTACATAGATTATCATTTCAATCAGGGCATCTGTACCTTTTCCATATTTGCTGCACCGCATTTGGTTATGTTATCCAAGACTGGACTCTTGCCTCTATCTGCCAAAATGATCAATTATCCAGAGCCATTTCAACTGATGGAATGACCACCTTAAATTGCTGTGTATATCATCTCAAGGAACAAGCCAGGCTTGGCCAAGACAGCCACATGCTTTAAGGAAAAGTACATTATTAAGATGCAAGCAATGAATCTGCTTCAAATGGTTTGAGCAAGTAATTACGTGTCTGGTGATTCTCACTCACAAGCCAAATTGGTGGAATGTTGGAATGTTGCTATTGGACATGCAGCCTCATGGCCTGCCATACCCAGCACAGCCTCTTAGCAAGCCCAGTTCTCTCCCACGGAAATCCGTGAACTCAAAGGTAAATAAATACCACTCTGTGATCAGTAGGTTGGCCACTGCCCAGTTACAAAAAGGGCTGCAACACATAACGTGCCACATCCTATCACATTTCAGATAAAGGAGGAGATCTATGATCCAAATACATCAAAAACAGTGGCTGAGCATACTTGTCTCCCCCGTTAAATGACAGGAAACTGCTCACTGCGCTTACAGTTTAGCAGCAAGTGGGAACTTTATTCTGACTACAGGCCTCAAATCCTTCCAGAGAACCTTACATGCTCTTAGGCTGTGATCAGAGGTGCCTGCCAATATTAACACAAACACAAGGCACAGAATTCAACTCCCAGTTCACATATCAACAACAGCTCTGGGGCAGGGACCCTGCTTTCAGGAGGAAATTTTTAAACAGCAGGGTGGTACCATGTGCAACTGACTAGCACTCTTGTTAGCACCATTGATGTAAAGTTAAATGATCCCCTCTCTAATTGTGATCCAGGACTCTCACCAAAGATCTAACACAATGGTAAACATTTCAGAAGGCTCAGCTCACCATGGTTTGGGGTGAAACATACAGGTTTCTATTTCCTAAAATGCAGAAAAAGTAAACATTCTGTTTCTTTAGGTCTGTAGTTCAGCCTTAGCACTGGCCCTGTGTTACACAGATTTCTATTTTGATACTTGCAAGTAAACATTTTATTAATATTTTTATGAATAAATCTTAAAATCCAAGCCAACTTATTTTTCCATTATTTAAAAAATTGTATTGACCAGGCATGATGGTTCATGCCTGTAATCTCAGCATTTTAGGAGGCCAAGGCAGGAGGATCACTTGAGGCCAGGAGTTCAAGACCAGCCTGGCCAACATGGCAAAACTCCATCTCTACTAAAAATACAAAAATTAGTGGGCCAGGCACGGTGGTTCATGCCTGTAATCCCAGCACTTTGGGAGGCCAAGGCGGGCAGATCACGAGGTCAGGAGATCGAGACCATCCTGGCTAGCACAGTGAAACCCTGTCTCTACTAAAAATACAAAAAAAATTAGCTGGGCGTGGTGGTGGGTGCCTGTAGTCCCAGCTACTCAGGAGGCTAGGGCAGGAGAATGGTGTGAAACCCAGGAGGCGGAACTGTGTGAAACCCAGGAGGCGGAGCTTGCAGTGAGCCGAGATCACGCCACTGCACTCCAGCCTGGGTGACAGAGTGAGACTCCATCTCAAAAAAAAAAAAAAAAAAAAAAAAAAAAAAAGCCAGGTGTGGTGGCATGCACCTATAATCCCAGCTACTTGGGAGGCTGAGGCACAGGAATCACTTGAACCTGGTAGGTGAAGGTTGCAGTGGGCTGAGATCACACCACTGCACTCTAGCCTAGGCAACAGAGCGAGACTCTCTCTCTCTCAAAAAAAAAAAAAAAGAAAGAAAAATAGTCTCTTTGTGATATTAAAAAATACTGAAACTTCATAGCTACTCTCTTCTGGCAAGTAATCAATTACTTTGACCAAATTCATGTCAACTGAACAAAAGAGTTCAAGGAACCCTCACTGACAGATTCCATGCGGTTTGAAGATAATCAAAAGGCACTTTTTCCCCATAAGCAGCCCAATGAACAAAGGGAGTTCTGCCATTCTAGCTGCTAAACCTGTCATAATAAATGTAATATGATGCTAATAATTTATTGTCAGGGAAAATAACCCTATTATCAAATATTCTATCTCATTCTGCCTAGTGAGATAACACCTTGCAATATCCTGAAAGATTATGGCTTAATTACAACATTTCCATATCAGCACGACAAATAATCTTATTTATACAGCCTTGATATTCAATAAATACAAACATTTAAAAAATCTAGATCATTACTAAATAAAGGCACAGTAAAAATGACTTTTTCTTTTTCACTTCTTCCAAAGATGCATTTACCCAGTAGTAGTTAAAGGCCCTTCCCTTGTTTACAATGATAAGATCATGTTTTCTGAGTCACAGAAAATATTAAATATGGACAGGTTACCACAAATTATTGTCCAGATGTTCCTTGGCTATCCCTCAGTTATAGTTTTGTTTCCATCCCTCATCATTATTCGTTTAAAACAGGTAGCAAATGAATGGCATCTTAATCATCATCTACCTACTCTAGTAAATACTTTGATCAAAACAAAGCACTAAATCCAATACCCAGCATACAAATGCAGGAGGGAAAATGCAACTAAATAATTACATGCATTATGGACAAGAAAAAAGCCCTGAAAAGAAAGTTGACAGATTAGATAACTACTCCCTCTATAAATGGGAATGGATGTTAAATGCTAAATATGCTATCTTTACTTCCTCCAGCAAAGCAAAACTAGAAGGAAAAAAAGTTGGTTGATATCCTTTTCAAAAATAGATTTACCACTGAATATATACAGTATTTTACCAACTGGACCACTGCTGCAAAGCCATTTGCTAAAAAACTACAGTGATAACCAAATTATCACACATACATGTCTCTTCATAGACAAACTGACCAGATTATAAACAGTTCCTCTAGAAGCTACAAATTCTGTCACCCCTCAATAGGACATGGAAGACAAAGACCTTGTTCAAACCAGTCGATGAGGAGAAACCCACAATTCCCTTCTATTTAATATAGATTTCCAAGTGTCTACCATATTGCAGAATCTATGCTGGGCACTGTTTGTCTATCAAGATGAGAAATTCCTCCTTGCAGCCCTCAAGGAGGTTATAATCCTACAGCAGAATAGAGGCAAGAAAATAAGTAAATAAATACAAGTCAGGGTACAATTATCTCGAAAAGGTTGCTCTGGGTTTTCACAAGAGGAGAACAGTATGTGTAGATGACTGTGGGAAGGCTTTTTGGGCATCAAACATTCACATCATATCCTTTCAATAGCCCAGGAATAGGATCCATGCTCAAAAATGGGGGGAACACTTGATTCTCAGAGTGTCAAGAAGTATCTTCATGTTCCCAAGGGAAAAATCACGAGATCTGAGGCCCAGAATGGCCGTGAAAACAGACATGCTCATGTGCAAAAAGGATAAAGCCTGCCAAGAATGCAGAGACGCATTGTGCAAGGATTCCAAATAGTGCACCTGAAGTCTATGGGGTCCTCAGGAACACAGGCCTGTCATGAACCCAAACTCAGACAACAAAGAAGCCTAATAAAGGCAACTGACCGCTCAAAACCCTCATTAGCTCCTAGTACTTTATCCTTGATTAAAATTATCTTAGAGAAGACCCATCTAATCAAGACTAGCTTCATTCATAAATCTAATAAAAAAGACTGCTGCTGGAAGGCTACTGTCTGGGAAGTAATTGTATTTCCCAGGAGTGAAGACATGAAGAACAACAGAAAACAAATCTGTGTAGGATCCAAATATCAGCTTCATCTTCTTAGAACAGTACTTCTTAACTTCTTAACTAAGACTGCATGCATCCTAGGGTCTGGTAGACATGCCCAATCTAAACAGTAAATGAGAAAATATATTAAGCAATTGAGATTGCATTCACTGGTGCATAACTTGGCAATGCAACAATTCACCATTCTCCTAACAGATTCTTATTTTTTAAGAACATGTGTCCAGAGTGACGGAGGCTAGATTCAGCAGCTAGCTGCAATGTCCAGTTACGCACGTTGTTCTGTATTTTGTGTATCATGCTGAAGAAATCCAGATTGAATAGAGCCTTTCTTTGCTAAAGTGGCTGACGTGTAGAGATGCATAGGACATAACCAAGGTAATGCACCCTGTGAAACTCTCTGTATTCAAACACCAGTCCCATGCCATCAGAGCAGTCTTATGCCTTGAAAAACACCAGCATTGGGTAAAGTCAGATATGCTCTTGACATATTAACTTTTACTAAGGAAAAAAAAAATCATAAATTATTGTTAATGACTTAGTACAAGAGCCTCTTTTACTAACAGTATTGTTTTGAAATAAGTTGTTCAAATGTAGGAGACAGTGGCTCTTGCCTGTAATCCCATTACTTTGGGAGGCCTAGGTGGCTGGATCACCTGAGGTCAGGAGTTTGAGATCTGCCTGGCCAACGTGGTGAAACCCTGTCTCTACTAAAACATATAAAATTTAGCCAGGCATGGTGGTGGGCACCTGTAATCCTAACTACTCAGGAGACTGAGGCAGAAAAATTGCTTGAACCCAGGAGGCAGAGGTTGGAGTGAGCCAAGATCACACCACTGTTCTCCAGCCTTGTGACAAGAGCAAGACTCCATTGCAGACTGAGGTCATGGCTCAGTTGGGACTTAAAGGAAAGCATGGATATATGGTCTCTCCAGCCTGGCATCTGCAGGGCAGGTGGGCTGCTTACACAGTCTCAGGGCTCCATATGCAAGTCCTTCCTTCAGCCACCCCAGCCCAGGTACCAGAATGTGAACCAAGAATGTTGTAGGAAGTCAGGGACCCTGAATAGAGAGACCAGCAGGAGCCACAGCAGAGGAACATAAATTGTGAAGATTTCATTTTAATATGGACATATATTAGTTCCCAAATAATACTTTTATAATTTCTTATACATGCCTTTGCTTCAATCTCTGAACATAAATTGTGAAGATATCATTTCAATATGGACATATATTAGTTCCCAAATAATACTTTTATAATTTCTTATTCCTGCCTTTACTTCAATCTCTGAACTTAAATTATGAAGATTTCATTTTAATATGGACATTTATCAGTTCCCAAAATTAATACTTTTATAATTTCTTATGCCTGTCTTTAATCTCTTAATCCTGTTACCTTCGTAAGCTGAGGATGTACATCACCTCAGGACCATTATTGTGTTAACTGTACTAACTGATTGTAAAACATCTGTGTTTGAACAATATGAAATCAGTGCACCTTGAAAAAGAACAGAATAACAGCGATTTTAGGGAACAAGGGAAGACAACCTGACTACAGGGTTGGGCAGAATAGAGTCATATTTTTCTTCTTGCAGAGAGCCTATAAACGGACATGCAAGTAGGGAAGACATCGCTAAATTCTTTTCCTAGCAAGGAATATTAATAAAGACCCTGGGAAAGGAATGCCTTCCGTGGGCGGGGTCTATAAACAACTACTCTGGGAGTGTCTGTCTTATGCGGTTGAGATAAGGACTGAAATATGCCCTGGTCTCCTGACCAGGGCAGTACCAGCCTCAGCTGTTGCAATCCTGGCCATTCCCAGTCCAGCTACTCCAGCCCCAGCCATCCCAGCAGAGGTCCTAGATACCGTGGAACACAGAAGAGACCTCCCCATCATGCCCTTTCTGAATTCCTAACCCACAGAATCTGTAAACATAATAAAGTGATTGATGTTTTAAACTGCTAAAATTTAGTGGGGTAGGTGGGTTAGTGTGTTATGAAACCAACTCCTCTCTGCTTTTCCTACCCCAAGGCACAAAGCTTAAGCAGTTTATCAGCAGGCTCAAACAAAAAGCAAAACAAAAGAAAAAACACAGAAAGCTCTTTGTTAAAGAAATTAAACTAAGGAGAACTGAAGCAGACGTCATGGATATAAAACCCACACCCCCTTTCACCCATGCCCAGAATCAAGACTGTTACCATTTTGGCCTGGTATGGTTGGCTCACACCTGTAATCCCAACATTCTGGGAGACCCAGGTAGGAGGACTGCTTGGGCCCAGAAGTTCAAGACCAGCCTGAGCAACACAGCAACACCCCATCTCTATAAAAAATTTAAAAAATAGCCAGGCATGGTGGCACACACCCATAGTCCTAGCTACTCAGGAAGTTGAGGTGGAAGGATTGCCTGAGCCCAGGAGGTTGAGGCTACAGTGAGCTATGATCACAGTACTGCACTCTAACCAACCTGGGCAACAGAGCAAGACCCTTTCTCTAAAATCAAAAAATAAAAATAAAAAATGGTTAAGGAGAGAGGGGGCTCTCGGGGTGAGATGTAGTGTCGGATAGAGAGCTCCCCATCTGATCCCCATAAAGTGAAGATCCTCCCAGCCAAGTACAGAGAGACCCGCCAGCCCTCTTGGTTCTTCCATATTAAATAGGAATGGGTGAACAAACTCTGATCTCTGAATATATCTTGCTTCCTCCTCCTACCCCATTGCATCAGTCAAAATCCCAACAGGAAACCAGTGGTACCCTCAGATTAGGATAATTTGGGGTCTATTTGCTAAAATATGAGAAAAAGAAAAAGAGATAGTGCAATAACAGGGGGCTAGCAAAAGTGGAACTATCACTCCTCCAAGCCCCAGGGACCAACAGAGTATTTTACCCAAGTGAAAAAGGTCAAGGGTCCATTAAAAAAAGAAAAAAGTTATCTTGAGAGGGAAAGTAATTTTCAGCAGATGTACACAGCCAAACGGAGGCAATCTCACAGCAGAATGAACCCCAAGCTAACTCTCCCCACTCCTGCTCATTGCCTACCTGGCTCCTTGTTGGTTGAACCCAGCCAGAAGCCCCCAAGCCTGGCTGTCTGCTGATGCAACTTACACAGGCAGAGCAGGGTGAAAAAGGGTGGAGTGTGGGCGTAGAAGGCACAGCAGAAGGCATTCTATGTGTCTTCCAATGAGAAAAATGAAAGTCAGTAAGAAACTCCAGGAAGGGAAAAATGTAAAAGAAAGTCAAGTGCAAATAGGAAGTCTGCTAAAATGTGGCACGATGCAGTGAGCACACTGGAAAGAGAATATATTTAAACTCATTTATTAAAGAAGCTGTGGTGTAGGAACCACAGAGAAGGAAAGCAATCAGAGTATACCCCTATCTGCTGAAACAAAACCTATTTTCAGCTTTTATCTTTCAAGAATCAACCTACATGTAAAGCCCAGATGACCATTTAAATCTCAGAATGTATGGTATCAAACATTATAGTCTCACAGTAAAGGTGGGAGGAAGAAAGGAAGAGGTAGGGCAGAAAGTAGAGAATCAAAAGGTACTGTTGAAAGAGGATGAAACAGGAAATAGAAATTTACAAGTATTATTAAAAGTTATAAACTGGGAAGATGGTAACCAGTGGGGGAAGGTTACTCCAGCCACACAACATGTGAACACCCAGACATTTCCGCTTCAGGAAGAAAGTGTGTTCAGCAAACACAATGTCCTCAGGTTCTGGTCACTCAATGCCCTCCTTTGGCACCAGTTCCTACCCTGTGTTCCTAATGTCACTCATCTTCCTATTTTAAAGATGCAGCTGTTGTCAATGGAGAGCCCAAAGTCTTAACAACTTTAAAGATAAATATTCGCTGATTTCCTTCCATGTTTTACATTTCACTTTTATATGAACTACTGAAACTATTTCATTTTGTGACAAAACAGTACTTTTCCTGATGTGAACTGTGAAGCTACTGCTGTTTCAGTGAATTCTCATTTTAGCCAACTTGCCTAGATAAGTACACCAAGAAAGACAAATAGTTGTTTGAGCTTCATTAAGATCACACTTTGTTGTTGTTGTTGTTGTTGTTGTTGTTGTTAGATTGAATTAAACAAATCTCTTGAAACTGTGGTTGCTGTAAGAGGGGTCTGTTTCTGTATTAAGAAGTCTCCTTGTACTCACCTTAAGTGAGGTCCTCAAGCACTGGCAAATCTATTAGTAGTATCCTTGAGCATCAAAGAAGCCCTCTGCTTAGTGAAGACGTTCTAATTTGCAGTGTCCATGGAGAAGGTGGACCTGCAAACTGGACGCTATATGCTAGATGATGAAGTCAAATCCTACAACTTCCAAGAAGCCTTTGAGAAGGTAAATTGCTAAGACATCCTGTTTGCATCTGCAACTCCTTATTCTAGAGGGAAAACCACAGTCATCTCAAAGATGATTGTTTATAAAAGTGCGAAGAAAGTAGCCTCAAGTTCATAAATAGTCCCCTGAAAGTTTTGTTTCTGTAATATTGGCTGAAAATGTTCTGATTCAGTTAATTGCCAAATAAAGAGACTTTAGTTGTAAAATTTTTATTGCCAGCTAATTTTTATCATGTGCCTCATGCTTTTAAATTTCATGTTTTTACTGGAAAAAGGAAATTTCCTGACTTTGCTTTACTAAGCCTATAAATACATTCATCAAAGAAGTAAAACAACTTTGAGAGGCTGAGGTGGGCGGATCACTTGAGGCCAGGAGTTTGAGACCAGCCTGGCCAACATGGTTAAACCCCATCTCTACTAAAAAGATGAAAATTAGCCAGGTATGGTGGCTCATGCCTGTGGTCCCAGCTACTTGGGAGGCTGAGGCATGAGAATCGCTTGAACCCAGGAGGTGGAGGTTGCAGTGAGCCGAGAATGCACCACTGCACTCCAGACTGGGTGACAGGACAAAGTGAGACTCTGTGTCACAAAAAAAAAAAAAAAAAAAAAGGAAAACGAAAGGAAAGGAAAGAAACAATGATTTGTATATTAATTAAAACTTCCAGAGGAACTAAAGGTTACATGATTCTGTTGGCTCTGAGAAGTGGGATTAGAAATGAGAAAGAGTGGGGTATGGCAGACTCATCTTTTTATTTTAAATCCTCTTATACTACCCAGGTCATTTTTACCATGTGTATGTACTTGAATAAATATTGTTACCATGTATAAAGGCTGGTTCTAGAATATGAATATCACGTATCTCACATATATGTGTATATACATACACACACATATATATATATACACATGAAATTCCATTTATATGAAATTCTAACTAAAGTGACAAAAGTCAGATCACAGATTGCTTAGAGTTGGAGTTAGGGAGAGAATGACCACAAAGGGGCCTAAGTAAACTTTTGGAGGTGAAAAAAATAATCTATATGTTAATTGTGGTGGTAATTACACAACTGTATATGTGTGCCCAAATTCATGGAGATGGGCACTTAAAATGGATAAATTTTCTTGTCTATAAACTCTACTCCAATCGAACTTTTTGAAAACTGCACTAATGGTTTGAAAAGCATGGAGAAAATCCACTGTAATTCCCTCAAAAGAGTGCATACCCATGCTTAATTTCAAATCATGCTTTTGTGGCATAGGCAATGTTGCTTCAAGCGCTCACATCAGTGAATACCAGCTCAGAGGGGGTTCTTCACAGTAGAGGCAGTCACACAGGAGAGTCCACAATACCATATTATTGCATATCTGTGAGATGTATGGATCAGAAAATGGGGAGCTTTCTCCAACACTAGAAAGATGAAAGCAGCAAATGAAATTTTATGAAGGTTTTATTTTTACCCTCCAGCCTGAAAACTATCTTCTTACAGATTTCATTAGGACTAGGACAACAAAGACTTGAAGAAATCTGACAAAGCCATCAGCTGGTCCTTTCTGTTTGATTTCTTCAGCACTATAGAGTTTGATCATTGCTTTGACCTACTACTACCCCTTCTTAAAGTGCACTTCCCAGGGGGCCCTGGAGCCACACTGGTAACCACAGAGATAAGGGCCCTCCTCAAGCTGACAGGAAGGCAGAATTTCCTTACCTTGAGGAAAGACTCAAAGCATTTGTTTAGAAATATGAAGTTATGGAAAGTGCTAGGGGTCTTCCACTTGCCCCTCCACCCTCTCCATCCCTCTTCACCCTATTTGTGCCCCTGGAGGCTGAGGTACATGGAAACCCTTTGGCTTCCTGCTGGATTTCACCCACAGGGGCCACCGTTAAGAGATGAGAGGGGAAAGGGGTGAAACTGAGGTAGCCATCTCTCCAACTCAACTCCCTACCACGATTGGTCGCACCCCTCTATGGCTTTTGTCAAATAATTCCTTAAAGCTAATCTCTAATTTCCATAATCATTCCTTTCCCTCTTGCCTTCAGACCTACAGGTGAGAATGGCTCCCTGCTCTAGCCAGCCCCAGGCACTGCACTAGGCCTTACTGGTTCTCAAAGCTCTGCCCTCCCTTGATAAATCATCTCTTTATTGAACGTGCCTCAATTACCCAGTTTGAGAATGTCAGCTCTTTCTTGCCAAGATCCTGGCTACTACAGAGGGCTTTGGAGACAAAAAGGACCTGGATGAAACATTTAAATGCTCTCACTACATAAATTAGGAAATGGAATGATGAGTATAAGCCACTGGATTTACTCTATTTTGTATATACTTGCCCTGAAATTAAAGTTGTTGACTTTCTGCTAGCAAAAGTTTTAGGCACAAATGTTCCACCGATTAATCTAAAATATTTCCATTTAACTTAACATATTCTAAAACTATAGTTTGGTTGACCAAACTAATATTCACGGAAGACTGTATCATAGGTATGGTGTCCATCCATTTCCAGACACTCATTTCATCCCTGGAGGCAGCCAGAGAGGTGTAGGCTTAGACTTTACCATTTGGGGCCCCTATAGAAAAGGCTTCACTAAATTATGCATAGGCATTATGCCATCAACCTCTAGCAAGGGACAGATTGAAAAATGACCCCACAAAACACTGTACTATTTATTTCAGTAATGTTGCTGAGAGCACAGTTCAAAACACACACAGGATTCCTTTTATGAGGTGTTTCTTTCGCATCTCAGCCCAGGAAAAAATGGTTTTACGTTAATCTTTTCAACATTATGAATCCTATCACTGACTCAAGGAGCCTGGAAGCTCCTGGCCGAATTTGTACCTCACTTCTAACAAGTAAATAGCATCTTCTAGAAAATGTTTCATGTGCTGACCATACTCCCTGCTTCTTTTCTTTCCACCTCATCTCTTTGTGTATTTTGTTTTATTTTTTAATCTTTGTAGGTGTATCTTTGTGGGCTGTATCAAATCCATTTGAAATGAGGCAGGGATAAATTCAGAATGAACTTTCAAAAAAGACTGAAAATAGTGACATGTATCTTTCCTCATGAAGCTTAATCTATATTTACTCCATTAAAACAATAAACAAGCTCAAATTGGAATGAGAACTTTTATAACTTACCCTGAGGCTTATCCTGGAACCAACTGTTTTCTGTTTGTCAGAGAGTTTCTTCCCTCTTTCACAAGCAAGAACCTGGTTGTATCTCCCTCCTATTCTCTTTTGCAAATTAGAACTCTCATTTTCCACTTTATTAACCAGAAATAAAGGTGGAATACATGCTACACTACATTGAATAAACTCGTAGAAACCCTCAAAAAAGTCAGTTCCCTGCAGGTGAAGGCCACTGATGCCCCTGAGTGGGATAGGGGAGACAATTTTCTCCTGCAGTCTCAACACTAAAGGGAGCATTCAGACCTTAAGACACAGGGTCCTACCAAGGACAGTCCTGGCTTTCCTGAGAGCCTTGGTCTCTTAGAGCCTCTCTCCTCTCTCTTATCTCTCTCTCTCTCTCTCTGTCTGTCTGTCTGTCTCTCTCTCTCTCTCTCTCTCTCTCTCTGTGTGTGTGTGTGTGTGTGTGTGTGTGTGTGTGTGTGTATCTCTGTGTGCATGTAACAGAAAGAAGAGTGATATTCTGGGCCAGGTGTGGTAACTCACTCCTGTAATCCCAGCACTTTGAGAGGCCAGGGCGAGCGGATCACCTGAGGTCAGGAGTTTGAGACCAGCCTGACCAATATGATGAAACCCCATCTCTGCTAAAAATACAAAAATTAGCTAGGCATGGTGGCGGGCACCTGTAATCCCAGCTACTCGGGAGGCTGAGGCAGGAGAATCGCTTGAACCTGGGAGGTGGAGGTTGCAGTGAGCCGAGATGGTATCACTGCACTCCAGTCTGGGCGACAAGAGCAAAACTCCATCTCAAAAAAAAAGACTGATATTGTGTATATTAAAAGGAAATTCAACTGAGGCACTGGGGCCTTCTCTGGTCCAGGATGGGGGTGGAGGTGGGGCATCACAGGGCCAGGAGAGGTTGGAACAGATACAGCAGGCATCGATATGAAGCCCGTGTGCATTACAACCTTCCTAATGGGAATTTCTTCCCAGGACATCTCATCCAAAGAGTCATTATTCCCTTGTCCATGCAGTCTCCCTACATTTTAAATTCACCTGCCACAGCAGCACTTACTTATCTAAGGGCCTTTTGCCTCCAGAATTCACATCAGTGTTGTTAGGTTAAAAGCCGCTGTCTCTGGCAAAGGGTTTATGTAAACTACAGGTGCTCAAAAAAGCATTTCTGTAAAATTGGAACATGGCTACATAACTTAAAGAGAAAAACGTTTTTAAAATAAGAGCAACTACTTTTTGTATATATTATCTTGGAAATGCAATCAATAGTTCAGGAGGTTTTTAAAAAATGTACATCAATATACATTTCATTGATATTAAAGCAAACAGGCACACTAGAGATGGCTCTAGTAATAAAATAAAACAAAATAAAAATGGGTGTGTAAGGTGGGACTTTGGGGTAAAACTGGAAAAATGTGGAAAAGTCAAAGTCCTGTTGAGTGAGAGAAGGCTGATAAGGTCTTCCTGGACCTTGTTAGGAATGCAGACTCTCAGGTCCTGCCTGAGATTCTGTTATTTATTTATTGATTGATTGAAAGACAAGGTCTCATCTGTCACTTAGGTTGGAGTGCAGTGGCACCATCTCTGCTCACTGCAATGTCCACCTCCGGGGCTCAAATAATCCTCCCACCTCAGGCCCCCCAACACACACACACACTTTTTTGTAGAGATGCGGTTTCCCCATGTTGCCCAGGCTGGTCTCAACCTCCTGGGCTTAAGCAATCTGCCTGCCTTGGCCTCCTGAATTGCTGGCATTACAAAGTGCTGGGATCACAGATATGAGTCGCCACACCTGGCCCGAGTTTGCATTTTACAGTGCCTCCAGGGAATTTGCAGATCTTTGTAAGGTTTGAGAGGCCTTGCTCTAAGGTACCTGAAGTTCAGATATTCTGTCAGTGAACATATAAAATTAAGAAGTGCTGACAAAAAAAAATGGGTCCCAGACATCTACAGCGATATGAAAAATGAGATTATGCCATTTCTCAAGGTAAATAACTTTCCTGCTCTAGTCTAATTGACAAACTCCTACGACCTACAAATTGACAAACTTCTATGACCCACAAAAGCACTATCACTAACCTGAGCTATGCAGCTCACCTTTTGTGAACCTCCATGTACTAGAACAGTTAGCACTTCTAGTGTACAATGGACATTTGAACTCATTGTCCTTACCTGTGCTCATTCCCAGATTTATACCAAGGAATTCCCACTAGAGTTTAGAAACCACAAGAATGTGAAAGATACCAGCCAGCCAGCGATTCAATCCATGGGAAGGAAAAACCTAGCCTGGAAGTACAAAAGGACGACACTAAACAGGAGTCCAGTGAGGCACTGGGGTGAGGCAGTAAAGGTGTGGACCACAGCCCTGCTCAACATAACAGGGCTCCTGCCATGAAGAGCTCCTAATAGAAGCCAGCTAGAGAAGGGAAAATGCACCTAACAGATAAGAAGCCCCAACACGAGAATGTTTTTGGCTTAGCAATGGGGGTCTAGATGACTTCTTCCTGGAGCCCCCTCCCAACTCCTTTCACTGGCAAGAGGATGATAAGAGTGTTTGGAAAATCCTCAGGATTCCAAGTATTGGCTCTGGATTGGATATGAAATTGGGCACAAGGGAAGCTGACCTATTTCCTACGGAACCTGGAAATCAAGCCACCACTAAACAACACATTGGTGCCTTTGTGCAATTTAATCAGTGGTGCTCCAGCAGGGCAGAAAAAGAAAATTACAAAAATCATCTGGCAGTCAAATTAGTAAGAGGTCTTTCCTTTAGGTGACAGAGCACTGGGCTAAGCAAACAGCCTGTGTTCTAAGTTCTCAGAAAATGACCCTACTTTCTCCAGGGGACACAGCTCCCACTTGTCCCCAGCAAAAACATGTATGCAGCCTTTATATACAAAGGCATCTGCCCTCCCCACCTTGGCAGCCTCTAAGGTAGGTGGGGAAAAGGGGAACACAGAGGACATGAGCAGAGAATTCTCGAGTCCAATAAACAATCCAGACAAACAATAGTGGTCTGAAGTGAGGAAATAGCTCTCCAAGGGCTCACCATCCCTCTCATCTCATTATAACTTTTATTATAATTGTATTTTACAACAAAATAATTATATTGAGTTTTACAAGTTGACTGATAGCATGATTAACTACAGTATAACTACACTGTGTTACAATGACCAGAACAGTATAAGTTTCAAAATCCAAGAATATAATGAAGCCAGGCTTCAAAATGGAACATTTTATTTCAGCATGTGAGGAGAGCAGGCTAGCTCCCTCTCTGTTCAGAGTCCAACTCCATCTTCCAGATCTCATTTACTAACACAATGTGGCACTTTATGAAAACATTTTTTCACTCTACAGTAATAGTGCCAAAGTCTGCAACAACATTATTAGTTGTTCTGATGATAAAGGTTGCTCCAATACAGAATTCCACACAAAGGAGTCTTTAAGCATCCCCCATTATAGTAGAATGTCTAAACAAAAAACGGTAGCTACACAGAAATGAGCAAAATCATGAATAACATTTTCATAAGTATGTTTGGATCAATTCTTTTAACATCTGGTATCCTTAGGTAAGGCTTTATACAACTGACTTCATCTGATTTAGAGTAACTTAATCTGATTTTGAATATCAACACACAGTAAAGGAGTGCTTTCTTTTAAAAAATATCAATTATATGGCCAGGCACAGTGGCTCATGCCTGTAATCCCAGCACTTTGGGAGACAGACGCGGGTGGATCACTTGATGTCAGGAGTTCAAGACCAGCCTGGCCAACATGGAGAAACACCATCTCCACTAAAAATATAAAAATTAGCCAGGCATGATGCCTATAATTCTAGCTACCCAGGAGGCTGAGGCATGAGAATCACTGGAATCCCAGAAGTGGAGGTTGCAGTGAGCCAAAGATTGCACCACTACACTCCAGCCTGGGCGACAGAGCAAGACTCTATCTAAAAAAAAAAAAAAAAAAAAAAATCAGTTACAGTGCTCAACTTTCTGATGCTCAATGTCACCTTAATTTTTTAATGTCTGCAATTTCAAAAGTAAAATTTACAATCATTAGGGTAAATTATGTATGTCCAAACTATGCCTATTTTGTTATGTTTTTTTTTCTGCTTGTATGTACAAACTATACATAATGGCTAATATTTATCAAGCATCTGTTATGTGCCAGACATTATTAAGCAACATTACAACATTTTTCAGGAAGGTTTGTTAAGCAATATTTACAAATGCCTTCTAACATTATCCCTGAATCAATCCTATGAGGAGATGTTACTTCTGCCTCATTAAGAGATGAAAGCAGAAGCACAGAAAGGTTAGACTGCTAATATGTGGCAAAGTCAGCACCCCAAAGCAGACAGTATGTGGCTCTCTCAATTGTTATTAAGTAGCAATTGACAGGCCGTGCGCTCGGTGGCTCAAGCCTGTAATCCCAGCACTTTGGGAGGCCGAGACAGGCAGATCATGAGGTCAGGAGATCAAGACCATCCTGGCTAACACGGTGAAACCCCGTCTCTACTAAAAAATACAAAAAACTAGCCGGGTGAGGTGGCGGGCACCTGTAGTCCCAGCTACTTGGGAGGCCGAGGCAGGAGAATGGCATAAACCCAGAAGGCGGAGCTTGCAGTGAGCTGAGATCCCGCCACTGCACTCCAGCCTGGGCAACAGAGCGAGACTCCATCTCAAAAAAAAAAAAAAAAAGTAGCAATTGCCAGAGAAGTGCAGAAAGTATCCACCAGGACCTGGACTATATACATCAATTAAGACTTTAAACACTTAACAATGATTTAATTCAGTAAGACTTTAACATTTATTAACAACCTTCATAGAATGGTACTAAGAACTCTAGGTAACTTAAAAGAAAGATAAGACATAGTCCTTGGCTCAAAGGACTTTACAGACTAATTAAAGAGATGATAGGCTGGGTGTGGTGGCTCATCCCTGTAATCCCAGCACTTTGGGAGGCCAAGGCATGGGGATCACTTCGGCCCACAAGTTTGAGAACAGCCTGGGCAACATGGTGAAACCTTGTCTCTACAAAAAATATAAAAATTAGCCGGGTGTGGTGGCATGAGCCTGTAGTCCCAACTGCTTGAGAGGCTGAGGTTGGAAAACTGATTGAGCCCAGGAGGTGGAGGTTGCAATGAGCCAAGATCATGCCACTGCACTCCAGCCTGGGTGTGAGAGCAAGGCTCAGTCTTAAAGAAGAAGAAGACTACACACACACACGCACACACGCACGCACATTTATTTCAAAACTGCATATGAGTTGAGATGATAATGTGGCATAAATGAAACAAAGAGAAGGATGACAGATATAATAGGAAGTGTTGTGGAGGTGATCTCTAAGTAGCTTTCTAAGAAAATAATGCTTGGATTAGAGAGTGATGGGAGAAGAGAATTTCACACCGTGATCAAAAACAGAGACAAAAAGGAACAGGAGACATGGAGGTGGCAGCTGGAGAATAGAATGTATGTCACGAAGTATTTCAAGTTGTATGAAACTGTGATGAGCTATTTCACAGTGGTTTTCTTTAACGAAGAATCTACATTGTACGCTCATCACTATTCTGACTTTATCCCCTCTTTTCCCAGTGTTTCAGAGCAACTTTCTGAGTATTAAGTGAAGTCAGCTCCCTGCGCTCCCTCCCTCGTCTACCCTCCCACAAGCACGCATCATGTGTCCAAAAACAAACTAGCAGAGTAAATAAGTGATGTCACTACAAATCACCCAGCACTTATTTCCAAAAACTGTCTTCTCATGAAGCTGAAATAAAATTAGTGTTGAATTCAAATGACTGAACTACTTGTCTATTTTAAAATGATGATGAGGAGGTCTAAACTCAACCAATGCGTTTTATTTAAAGAGCTCTCACTCGACTGAATGCTTAGCCTAGGGTAAACTGTGGTTCTTACCCACAAGGACTTTTTAATCCAGTGGGAACCAAGTCTATCACAGTGCCTGGCACACAGTCAGTGCTCAACAAATGGAAGCTCCCACCTCTTGAGCATTGTAGCTGAACAATGGGAATTTAAAGAAAAAGTCCAGAAGCAAAGGCCAGACCCATAAGGTCATTGTAAATCAAAGAGTTGGTAAGTACTATGTAGAGACCACTGGCAAGGTGTGGCAAACTTCCTAGAGGGTCAGAGAGCTGGTCTTCTATAGAAAAGGAGTTTATCTGGCAGAAGGAGAAAGCTGGAGGGCATGTCAAGCAAAAAAAACAGCAATACACACAGCCTGTTCAACAGTGATGAGTAGCTTTATATGGCGTCACTGGGGCCCAGATATGGGGGCAGTGTGAGGAGAGGGGCCAGACCTCCCAGGGCTCCAATGTTCTGGAAAGAGGGTGGATTATCTAGCAGTTACAAGAAGCCAACAGCAGATATTAAGCAGGAAAATAATATGATCTGACCAATTTAGAGAAACCGGTGCAATGGCAGTGTGGAGAACGAATTGGATAGGAGGTGTGGAGGTCACCTGGCAGTTCAACTGACGTAATATAAAGGTTTGAATTCAAGCAGTGATGAGCAAGATGAAAAGATGAACCTTAACAGATACGAATGGTGGATTTCTCCTTGCAACACGTAGCTTAAACTCCAAGTTAGAGACTGTCGCATTTCCTTATGTCCCCAAGGCATCCACTATGGAGCAATTCAGATTATTCAGACTACAGCCTTTTGAATACAGAGACTAATTAAAAATTTTACCACACAGAATGCCCCTGTCTTACTTTCCTTCTTTCAGTAAACATTGACTATGTGAAACTAACTACATACTTGTACTGGTAGTTAGAAATACAAAAACAAATAAGCTAGAGTTCCAAGGAGTTCAGAGTTGAATAAAAGACAGACAGATACACAGACAATAACCAACAATATCCCAGTGCTGTAAGAGCTGTGTATGAGGCAGTGGATGTGCAAAGGAGACTTCCAGAGTGCTTGGTTGGGACTGAGAAGGTAGCATTTAACTCCGTGAATGTCTTCATGATCTAAAAGATTTATGACCAATTTTTTAAACGATGTGCATATTGCCAGTGACATTTCCCATTAACTTAGCTGAAGCTATACTTAAATTTCCCAAAACATACAGTTTCAGATATAGACTATGCGATGGCATCTGTGAAGTTTTATTTAATATTGTGAATGTGAAAGGTAAATCCCAGTGGTAGAGGTCTGCTTGCTAGCTAGGGCTTACCTGTTAACTACTATAACAAAAACCATTTTCTTACCTTCTGAAGTTTCAACTGTTAAACTGACTCTTCGCATTGAATTTCACCATGGAAACAAACAAAATGCATACCCACACACACACACACATACACACACACACCTGAAGACCTACTGGAGTCAAGCACACACTCTATATTTATCTTCAAAAATAAAAATCTTTGCTTCATACCTAACACTCTCTCCAGACTCCTTTTGGTGGCCTTAGTTCACTTTCAGTTTTTCCACAAACTGGCAGGAGTTCCCATAATACTCCACCCCCTCCACATCCTTCCTGTGCTGGGTCACTTAAAAATAACTAGCCATGAAGCACTTAAATATTCAGGAAATTATTTTAGTGGAAAAGTCACTGGCGATCACAACTGCAGCGAAACAGAGAATCCAGGTTAGACCTCAGAAGGTGTTTAAATAAGAACTTTATCTTTTAGAGAGTACATATTTCTTTACTCCTTACTTTACTACCAAAACAATTTGTTTGCAACATGTGACTAATCTCTGGGGATAATGCTCTTTATCTAACATCCTTCATTATGTGACAATAAAATAGACTTGTATAAATTCTCATGCCACAAAAATATTTTCACTTAGAATTTTGAACTTTTTATGTAGCTGCATCATGTATCAGTTACTAAATGGCTGAATAATTATTTTAATTATATAAGATATACAAGTCTACTACAGAAAAATAAACCATATAAATAAGCATGAAAAAAATTAACCCCAAACTTCCCTATCAAAGAGAATCAGTATGAACAGTCAGAATCTGTTTCATTCAGAACTTCTGCTGTTGTTGTTATTGTTTTTGTTATTGTTTTTGAGACAGGGTCACACTTTGTTGCCCAGGCTAGAGTGCAGTGGCATGATCTCTGCTCACTGCAATCTCTGCCTCTCAGGCTCCAGTCATCCTCTCACCTCAGCCTCCCAAGTAGCTGGGACTACAGGCACCTGTCACCACATCTGGCTAATAATTTTGTATTTTTTGTAGCGATGGGGTCTCACTATGTTGCCCAGGTTGGTCTCGAACTCCAGAACTCAAGTGATCCACTCACCTTTGCCTCCCAAAGGCTAGGATGTTATGCTAGGATAACAGGCATAAGCCATTACACAGGCCTCTTTCAGAACTCTTAAAAGTATAAATTCATATACTTCTCTTTAAAATACTGATCCTCTATAGAGACTCTCTAATAACTCATTGCTACCATTTACATTGAAAATACAATTATGTAGATCATCCATAATTTAAGTAATCAATCTTTATAGTTGGGCATTGAGGTTGTATTCAATTTTTCATTATTGACAACACTCTAATGAGCCTACTTATTATATACACACCTTTGCACATTTATCCAAGTGTTTCCTTAGGACATAATCCCAGAAGTAGAGTTGTTGGATCAAAGATTAGACATGAGAAGGTCATAATTTTTACATCACAGAAAATGTATACCTCATAGATTTTTAAGAACACATATGATAGAAGAATAACAAAGGAATACCTGATTTAAGATAAAACAGCATAATAAACATATCTATATTTAGAAAACACAAAGGAAAGTATAATCATTATTTAAAGGTAAGAGTTTACATCAATTAAATTATAGCTTAGGTGTCAAAAAAACACAAACCCCAACCTAAAACATGTTTGGGGATCAATCATGTTTGCTAAACTTGTACCACAAGAAAAACGAGGCCAGGTGCAGTGGCTCATGCCTGTAATCCCAGCACTTTGGGAGGCTGAGGCGGGTGGATCACTTGAGGCCAGGAGCTCAGGACCAGCTGAGCCAACATGGCAAAACCCCATCTCTAGTAAAAATACAAAAATTAGCCTGGTGGAGCGCCTGTAATCCCAGCTACTTGGGAGACTGAGGCAGGAGAATCACTTGAACCCGGGAGGCAGAGGTTGCAGTGAGCCAAGATCGCGCCACTATATTCCAGCCTGCCCGACAGCATGAGATGCCGTCTAAAACAAAAAAAAAGAAGAAGAAGGAAAAACGAGTTCGGTTTATTCAAGAGGCTCCATGAAAAAAGAACTCTGTAGACAATCAACTTGGACGCTACAATATAGATCAGCACTGGACAACAGAAATATAATACACACCACAAATGCAAGCCATGCATGTAATTTTAAATTTGCTAGTGGCCACATGAAAAAGAAGTAAAGAGAAAAAGTAAAATTAACTTTAATAATACATTTTATTTCACCCAGTATATCCAAAATATTCATTCAACATGCAATCAAATAAAAAATTTATTGAGCTCCTTTATGGGTTTTTGGTACCAAGCCTTCAAATTCCAGCATGTTTAAGTATACACATAGCACATCTCATTTTGGACTAGTCACATTTCAAGTGCTCAAAAGCCACATGTGGCTAGTGGTTACCATAATGAACAGTGCAGATGTAAAGCAGAGGTTGGCAAATGTTTTCTGTAAAGGGCCAGATAGTAAATATTTTAGGCCTTGCAGACCCAGAGGCAAAATCAAAGATATTCTGTAGGTACTTAAATAGCACTGTTTGCCTAGGGTGGGCTGCCCAGGGTTGTGGCTTTGCATCCAAGTGCTCTCAGATAGAGACATCCTCAGGATGAAGAGCATCTGGTCTTAGGGTGGGCAGGGCTGCGGTCATTAGTTTCACAAGATCCCAGTGAGTCCCCCAACCATGCAGAGAGCCCAAGTCATCACAATTACAGCATGTGGCTGGAAGGGACGAGACCTAGCAACTGAGACTCCCAGATGGAGAGCCCACCATTCAGTGCCCTGCAGTTGCCACAGCAGAGATCCCAACATGTTGGTACTGACTTGAGCAGATGCTGGAAGCAGAGAACGGGGACAAAGGGGATGCCCCCAGCTTGGTCTCTGTAATTGCTGGTGCCAGTCCATCGACATTCAGAGGGCAGACACTGCTTAGAAAACAGGTTATCAAGTAAGGGAGGATTAACAAAGACATTTGGAAAGTAAAAGTTCTGGAAATCCTGCCCTAGCCCATTTCAAAAAGTGGTACCAAAGCATACGAGTAAATATTCCTCACGGCTAACGTTGAGAGACATGGCTCTAAGCTACTGCAAATTTTGTGGAGACCTATTTGATATCAAGAAAAATTCCCCACAGTAAACTTGATTAATAATAGAACCAAATTTCTGGCTGGGCACAGTGGTTTATGCCTGTAATCCCAGCACTTTGGGAGGCCCAGGCGGGCGGATCATGAGGTCAGGAGATCGAGACCATCCTGGCTAACACGGTGAATCCCCATCTCTACTAAAAATACAAAAAATTAGCCAGGCCTGGTGGCGGGAGCCTGTAGTTCCAGCTACTCGGGAGGCTGAGGCAGGAGAATGGCATGAACCCGGAAGGCAGAGCTTGCAGCAAGCTGAGATCATACCACTGCACTCCAGCCTGGACAACAGAGCGAGACTTCATCTCAAAAAAAAAAAAAGAAAAGAATAATAATAATAATATAGAACCAAATTCCTATCCCACTCCCAGTCCCCAGTCACACAGTCAGCCCTATCTTCCTTTCCAGCCTTGCCCAAACATTATTACCAACTTGAACCCAAACACTCTCAACTTAAGCCAGAATGAGCCTAGCTCTTCCTTCTTCCTACAGGTTAGACATGGCTCCTTCATAAAGGGTGATTTCAGATGTTCCTACAACCCTCCCTGACTACAAAGCCAGAAAGGTCTTCCCCCTCCAAGAACACGTACAGTCTTTACTAAAGCCCCCAACTCATCAGAGAATGCCTTCAAATACACCATCTCATCTACTCCATAGATACGGGCTTTCAGGACAGCAGAGATGAGACCTTAAACTTCTTTCATAGGCCCGAGTAGAGCCCTCAATACTCAGCAAGTGCTCAAAACCTGCTTAGTGAGTATATGAAGGAATGAAGTCCCCGGGCTCTGACAAAGGCTCCTAAGAGCCATCAGAGTTGAGAATATACCTCTAAACCTTCACAGGCAGAAAAGGCCCACTAATGCCTGTCCTGCTCTATCATTTTAGGGCATAAGCCATAGTACTCTAGTGCTCCACGGCTAGTGAATTAATTCATTGTTAAAACTGGATTTCCCTTTATAATATAATTTATCCTTTACATAATTTTTCTTTAAAGGCACATATGACACTGTAATTTTCCCACTGAAACTAGATGCTTTGCTTTTAAAAAGCAATTTTTAGTATGAGAAAGGAAATGTCTGGGACACCTACTAAAGAATAATTTAGAGGATGAGGCAGGTGGATCACTTGAGGCCAGGAGTTTGCAACCAGCCTGGCCAACATGGCGAAACCCCTTTTCTACTAAAAGTACAAAAAGTAGCCATGTGTGATGGTGCGCGCCTGTAATCCCAGCTACTGAGGGGGCTGAGGCATGAGAATCACTTGAACCTGGGAGGCAGAGGTTGCAGTGAGCCAAGATCAAGCCACTGCACTCCCGCCTGGGTGACACAGTGAGACTCTGTCTCAAAGAAAGCACTTTCTAGAGCACTGCTACAAACATACACACACACACACACACACACGTACTCACACAAGTACACGCCAGTGTGCTCAGAGCTCAGCAACAACAAATGGCAACCCTTGTTGTAAGAAAGCCTCTTTGCATCTCAATTGTAGCACATGGACTGCTGAGAACACCCTTTAAGGTTCTAATCATGGATTTGTAAACTTTTTAAAAGCTATCAGAAAGTACAGGTACCACAATTTTTAAAGCAAAACCATGACACCATGACCCGAAAACCCAAAAGCATTTGTGGAATTGTAGAGGCAGAATATTTTCAATCAAGATTGTCCAGGAAATCTTGGAACCTGTGCTGTGGTATCAATTAGGCAATGAAAAGCCAAATCATATGAACAAGAACAACAACAAAAGTCCTAATAAAACCTGAAATGGAAGGTTTTCACTTCTTAACAGTGACGATAAGCAAGTAGTATTGCTGTATTGGGAGTAAAGTAACATCATCAATACATACACAGCTCTAACACTTTAAGTGGCTTTTAGACAAATGTGAAGACATTACGAAGTATCTAGAAAATGCTTGCTTGCCTGTATTTTACCATGATGTTATTGGCAGGAACCCTAAGGAGTCTGAGAACCGGCATGCAGGGGTGTGGTAAGTGGGCTCTGGAAGAATCCCATTTCTGTAGCCAACAAAGCTACCAGGTGAAAAACCAACAGGCTGTCTTCCCCTCCTCAAAATTACAGAGACATGCCCTATAAACCTGCCTTCTAAGACCCCCAGATCATTTTCTAATAAAATGTTTCGGCCGGGCGCGGTGGCTCAAGCCTGTAATCCCAGCACTTTGGGAGGCCGAGACGGGCGGATCACGAGGTCTGGAGATCAAGACCATCCTGGCTAACAAGGTGAAACCCCGTCTCTACTAAAAAATACAAAAAACTAGCCGGGCGAGGTGGCGGGCGCCTGTAGTCCCAGCTACTCGGGAGGCTGAGGCAGGAGAATGGCGGGAACGCAGGAGGCGAAGCTTGCAGTGAGCTGAGATCCGGCCACTGCACTCCAGCCTGGGCGACAGAGCGAGACTCTGTCTCAAAAAAAAAAAAAGTTTCATCTAAATGTCAGAGTTAGAACACTCATTTATTGAAATTCACAAAGGGTATAAGTTTTAAAATGGTAAGGGTCAGGGGACTAAGAAGTTCAGTGGTATCCTTTTTTTCCTTTTTTCTTTCTTTTTGTTTTTTTTTTTTGAGATGGAGTCTGTCTGGCTCAGTCGCCCAGGCTGGAGTGCAGTGGTGCAATCTCGGTTCACTGCAACCTTTGCTTCCTAGATTCAAGCTATTCTCCTGCTTCAGCCTCCCAAGTAGCTGGGATTATAGGCATGCACCACCATGCCCAGCTAATTTTTGTATTCTTTTAGTAGCAATGGAGTTTTACCATGTTGGCCAGGCTGGCCTCAAACTCCTGACCTCAAGTGATCCACCCGCCTCAGCCTCCCAAAATGCTGGGATTACAGGCATGAAGCATTGCACCTAGCCAGTATTCTTTCAAGAGTACTGTCTGGGGCCACAATCACCCTCATTTCCAAAAGCCACATGGAAAGCCATAATGGAGAAGGGCCCGTGGGCCCCGGGGACACAATGTTCTAGATGGAAAGGATAACAGTCAGTCTGAGAAGGCAAGACAGCCCTTACCAACAGTAAAGTAGGAAAGAATGAGTTTCCTCATCCAGGAGTGCTGAATGGTTTTGTTTTGGTTTTTTCAAATCACAAAGGTAACAAATCAAATTTAACGATGGGCTAAAATTACCAAACTGTCAAATATGCCATTCTCTAAGCCAAATGGAAGAATATGAAAAAATGAAAGCCCACTGCCAAATGAGTAGGTAATGCTGTAGCTGTACGAAGAATCAGCAGTAGCATCTTGATTTTTAGTGAGCAAAGATCTTGTGGTCCTACGGGGTCGCAAAAAAAGGTAAAAATCAACCAGGGTAAACGTTGGCTGGTACTAACATCTGCCATCTTTCCAAGCAGGTTTTCAGAGCATACACCTCAAAAGCCAAGCACCAAATTTTCCTCTTTCTCACGTAGCCATGATATTTTCTACCCTTAAATTTAATTATTATAAAAGGCCAAAGTTCATAGTACAGCATGCAATATAGACATTCTTATACAGTACTTGTATGCTGTTCCAAATACACATGCAGCAAAGATCTTTGAAGCACAAATAAATGCCAAGTATCTCTCATCTGGAAGCTGCCACATTCCTTTGTTTCTAAGATGGTATTGTAAAATGCAATATAAGTTAGTGAAGATTTTAGGGAAAGAATTAGTACATCAATCATATGTACACAATGATTGAAAACACAACTTAATTTCAGAAAATGCAAAATATTAAAATGAAGGTATTCTTAGAATCAATTAAATATGGTAATTTGAGGCATTCCTACTTTGTGCCTTCAAATGGAGCTCATTAATAATCCTAGGCACTTTAATTATAATAAATATCACCCCAATATCACCAAAAAGCATTTATAACTTAGTTTTATTTCAAGAAATTAGACTGCTACATTTGGTCTTTCATTTCTATATTTTAATTCACAGATTGTACTTTCATTCCAGAAATTTACATCTTATGTTGGATTTTTTCAATTAGTTACAGAGCTACCTTGAAATTCAAGTAGAGTGTTTATTAAATAAAATACTTCTCCAGTACGGTGGAGAAATTGGGAACTACCCTAATCATAGTAGCTAAAAGGAGACTCTCACTTCTCACTTTTTTGTTTGTTAATTTCTTTGCATGTGCTCCACCGGCCCTGCAAATTTATTCACAAATGCCATCCTGATGTTCACTACAGAATCACAATAGCAAAACAAAGCCTTTCAATATTAAAACAGGCTAAATATCCAACAATAGGAGAATGCTTATTGTACATCTGTGTGATAGAATGCTGTACAGTCCTTAAAAATAATGTTTTGAAAGAATATTTATTGGCAAGCAAAATGCTCACAATGTAACATTCAGTAAAGTATCAGGATCCCAAATTCTATATACAGTATGATCCCAATTTGTTTCCTTTTTTTTTTTTTTGAGGAGGAGTTTCGTTCTTGTCACCCATGCTGGAGTGCAATGGCACGATCTCAGCTCACTGCAGCCTCTGCCTCCTGGGTTCAAGTGATTCTCCCACCTCAGCTCCTGAGTAGCTGGGATTACAGGTGCCCGCCACCACACCCAGCTAATTTTTATATTTTCAGTAGAAACAGGGTTTCACTATATTGGCCAGGCTGGTCTCGAACTCCTGAGCCTCAGCCTCCCAAAGTGCAGGGATTACAGGCATGAGCCACTGTGCCTGGCCTTGTCCCCCTTTAAAATGTCTATTTATTATATACAGACACAGAAAAAAGACCTTGAAGAAAATTCTCCAACAATTGAATACAGAGTTTTCTGTGAAGAATGGAATTTCAGAAGATTTTAGTTTTCTCGTATAGTTCTTTGTGATTTCAAATTTTACATGATAGACATTACTTTTATAAATAAAAAGCTGCTTTTTAAAAATGTTCTATTAACACGGTACTTTATACTAAAAGGAAGAAAAAAGAGTAAGCTGTGGACTTGCATTATTTTCCTTTTAGGATACATTTTAGACATTCTCTGTTTAAAAAAACTGCATTTTTAAAGCATAAATGTCAATGTAGCTATGTATTTCCTCTGAAAAACCCTATTATTCTTACTTTAACATATTTAATATAATTATCACAGTCAAAAGGATTTACATACCAGAAACAAATCACATGACAAAGAAACTCCTTCACTCACCTATCCTCTAAGGGAATAGTTTCCTGCAGTTAGTAAAAGTAATCTCCCAACTATTTCTTTTTTTTTCTTTTTTTTCTTTTTTTTTTTTTTTTTTGAGACGGAGTCTCGCTCTGCCGCCCAAGCTGGAGTGCAGTGGCCAGATCTCAGCTCACTGCAAGCTCCGCCTCCTGGGTTTACGCCATTCTCCTGCCTCAGCCTCCCGAGTAGCTAGGGACTACAGGCGCCCGCCACCTCGCTCGGCTAGTTTTTTGAATTTTTTAGTAGAGATGAGGTTTCACCGTGTTAGCCAGGATGGTCTCGATCTCCTGACCTCGTGATCCGCCCGTCTCGGCCTCCCAAAGTGCTGGGATTACAGGCTTGAGCCACCGCGCCCGGCCTCCCAACTATTTCTTAAGGAATTTACCATCCACTGAATATTCTCTGAAGAGCTTAAAAACCTTGGACTCCTAAACATGCTTACAAACTAGGCCGATAAGCTATCTGGTTCTCAAAAGGGACCATAACATGAACAGAATACACATCTGCAGCATCCAAACTTTCAAATGATTTGCTCTTTAAATTGCCCTCACTTAAATGAAAAATGTAATTGTGAAGAATTTAAAATAACATTTTGGGCCAGGTGCAGTGGCTCACGCCTGTAATCCCAGCACTTTGGGAGGCTGAGGCAGGCGGATCACCTGAGGTCAGGAGTTCGAGACCAGCCTGGCCAACACGGCAAAACCCCATCTCTACTAAAAATACAAAAATTAGCCGGTGTGGCGGTGGGTTCCAGCTACTCTGGAGGCTACAGAATCACTTGAACCCAGGAGATGGAGGTTGCAGTGAGCTGAGATTGTGCCATTGCACTCCAGCCTGGGGGACAAGAGCGAAATTCCGTCTCAATACATACATACATACATACATACATACATACATACATACATAAAATTTTGGTAGCATTTTATAGTTTACAAACACCTTTCACATAGATTATCTCAGTTAATTTAATATTCCCACTTTCTTTATTAGGTAGAAATTATCATGCCCATTTTCCAGATGAAGACATGAGTAAGCTTGAGGATCCAGAGTTTGTCAAAGATGGATCTAGAACTTGAATTTGGAAATTTGGCCTCAATATACTGGACGTTTGGTACCACTCATCCAAGTGGAATGCCATGGCTCCTTCCATGCTGTAACAAAGGACAGGCCAGGTAAACAGGAAGGAGGATGGACTCTGCTCAAACCACCATGCTGAAAATAAATTTATGTGCTCATGTTCATGGGAGGAAATGACAGTTGGGGCTCTACCATCACAGGATGCTACTATTCAACCATTTGATGTCACAATTCCAAACAGGTGAACCTTACCAACAAAACAAATACAAGAGGACACTATGGACCAAAATGGAAGGACTGTGTACATCTAAGGACCCCTTCTCATTTAATTACGCACACAGTGAATGGCACAGGTTGCAGTTTGCCAGCGTGTGGCAACATCGTATTCACTGCTCTGGGCCAGGGAGACTGAAACTTAGAGCTAGCAGCCAGAAAGTGGCAGCATAAATCAAGGCACAGAGGATGTGGACCCGCATTAAAATGTAAGAAATGTCCTCATGGAGTCAAGAGCTATACCATAGGCAAGGTCTGAAATGGCAAAGAGCTGTGTTTTCTACATCCTCAGTGCCAGACACCCTGTGGAGCTGGGCAGACACCAAGAAGGAAGCCTGAGCTGCAAGTCAAGAGGTTCAGGAGGAAGACAGTGGGTTCTTCAGAGACAGACAGACTGCCTGTTCCCCAACACCCTACTTTCTATCATGTCTAAGATCTCAGGCCTTCAGCACAGAGCCCAGCACATAGAGATTATAGAGGTTATGTATACTAGTCCTGATGGAGGAGTATGAGACTGAAGACAAAAACATTTCTTTCCTAGTTATATACTTCCAGCTCCTAGCTAAGGGCCATGCTCACCAAATGCTGTTATTAATTTTGGTTCTATTAACCAGGTTTGCCATTTCGTAAAGGTTTGCCCTGGGCGAATTACTAAACCATTCTAAGCCTCCTGCAAAACAAGATACTGATATCTCGAGGTGGTTGTGAGGATTAAATGAGATAATATGTGGAAAGTGCACGCCTCAGTGTTAACCCCAAATTAGCATTAAACAAAGAATGTCTCTTACAATCGTATAACACAAAACATGTTCACAAAAAATTAACAAGTTAGTATACTACAGGCCTACAGAAAGATGACTGCTTTAGCCAGGCACAGTGGCTCACACCTGCAATCCCAGCACTTTGGGAGGCCGAGGCGGGTGGATCACCTGAGGTCAGGAGTTTGAGACCAGCCTGGCCAACATGGAGAAACCCTGTCTCTACTAAAAATACAAAATTAGCCAGGTGTGGTGGTACATACCTGTAATCCCAGCTACTCAGGAGGCTGAGGCAGGAGAATCGCTTGAACCTGGGAGGCGGAGGCTGTGGTGAGCTGAGATCATGCCATTGCACTCCAGCCTGGGCAACGAGAGCGAAACTCCGTCTCAAAAAAACAAAACAAAACAAAAAACAAAAAAAGA
Organism: Rhinopithecus roxellana; assembly: GCF_007565055.1. NCBI lineage: Eukaryota > Metazoa > Chordata > Mammalia > Primates > Cercopithecidae > Rhinopithecus > Rhinopithecus roxellana. Next base: position 145,176,007 of record NC_044551.1, read on the forward strand.
TGATTGCTTTAAATTAAATGTTCATCAACTAAAATATACAATAGATCAACAGACAGACATCAGGTATGAGAAAATATCTAAAAGCCAATTTTAAACTAAACCCACTGTGTGAGGAATAAATAGGACTCACAGCTTGGTACCCTCAAAATACATACCTCACCACTCATTAGTAAATAAGGATAAATAGCTGTAAAAAGTCTTATGACTACAAAATGATATTTTTCTTTTATTTTGTTCAAATGTACAATGTTCAGAATTAAACTGATTAAATAAGGATTAGTTGTAATTTGACTAATTACTAGCTTATCATTATCGAGCTAGAAGTAATTAACAGGTAAATTTCCAGAAAATAAGAGGATTAACTTTTTCACTGTTTTAAAAAGAGTTTCATCCACTTTTAGATTTAAGATTAAAACTCCTGGCTAAGTAGCAAAGGCCAAGTAGCTTGTTGCAGACCCACCCCTCCACCACACACACACTAAGAACAATTTTCAAAGTTGGACACAATGCCAAAAAGTAAAAAAAAAAAAAAAATCTGTTTGAAAGCATCATTAAGCAAACAAGACAGCCAAGACACGAGGAGCAAGGATGCCTGAGAGGAGGGAGGTTCACTGGCAGTGATCCTGACAGTTGGGGAAGCTTTTCCCCTGGAGGCTTTTGCCACTTTATCAGCGTGCAGAGCCAGGAGGCTAAGAAACCAAGCAGAAAGCAGCAGCTAAAAGGCGAGAGGCCGGCGCTGAGTTCCTGACAAACTCATGAGACTGAGGAGCTGAAAGAGGAGGAATTGTGGAAATATCCCAGAATTCCAGAGAGGACTCTGGGAAGGCTATACTTTAGAAAGTAGGGCAAACTAGAAATAGACACGCTCTCAGAAAACCCGAAGCCTAGCTTACCAGCTCAATCCCAAAATGGATTAATAGAATGTACCCCCACACTAATGCCTGCAAGAAAGCAAAAGTAAATCCTCTCTGAAAAAAATAACAGGGCCTCAAATTACCTCTACGATTTTTCACACCCAGTGTCCAGCATTCATCAAAATGACAAGGTATACAGGCAACTATGAGTTTGCTGCCACAGAGTCTTTGTCAAAACCGATTCGTAGAGACCCTTGTGACTCTCCAGCCTGAAATTCCCATCTGAAGACAGATCAGGTCAGATCAAGAACTAACAAGGTGGGAAGGGACACCGCCTTGCTTGTCAAATGAAAATGGCGTATACTGAAGAATGGAGCTGGTCTTGCGGCCTCGCCCGTATCTTAGTTTTACATTTCTGAAAAAGTAGCTAGTGCCCCTCTGAGGGAAAATTTATCCCCAACTCTAATACCTGAACCAAAGACACTGGCTCACTGAGGCCCTGGCACAGATTTCCTAAATGCCTGGGCCTAGTTCACCGATGGTTTGGCTAAGCTAAAACCCAGTGGTGTTCACTAGGGTGCTGTAGCTACTCAGCTTCAGTGTCAGCTATGTAGAAGCAAAAGCAGATAGATGTTCTTGTAGACAGATATTCTTGCTTCATTCAGGGGGTAGAACTGACTTTTTGGTTGTTGCCAACAGCATAGTTGTTTGTGCTACTACTTGGAAAACTACAGACTGGCAGATTAAACATACCCTTCTTTGCGGATGTGAACCTGGAAACAAATCATGGCTGCTGATCGAACTGTCTGGAACAATTGCACAGATACTCCCAAATAAGGACTGGTTCTCTGATGGAACCCACTGCTGATCCAGTCTGGTTGTTTCTGATGCAGAGGCTACCAATGAATGACAGACTTGTGACTCCTGCCAAAAGCTGATCCATTAGTCTTGCAATGAGAAAGTCATATTGCAAGAAGCATTAGTCGCTCCTGCTCCTGGCAGATTGGCTACATCAGGCCTTCAAACCCCTCACAGGGCTATCAGCGCTGCCTTACCACTGTTGATACCTTTTCAGGTGACTACTGGTCAGCTGTTTCCAGCCACACCATTGTAGCTCTTGAATGAATCTATATACTCAAAATGGACTGACTGTCCAGCTCCCTCTCTCCCTCGTCTACTCCTGGTCCATACACTTTAGTAAGGTACTTTGATCATTGAATGTACTATCCCCAAAAAGGGATCATCACTTCTTGGCCACTTCCTGGATAATGGTCAGAACAAAACGGGAGGGAGGTGATTATGGAGTATCATAGAGACCTGTTCTGAAAATTAAGGATACTGTCTTGACCATTGCTGTCCAGGATGCATTTTTTTTCCCTCATAGCACCCCCAGGCCAGCCTGGTTGGCTCACCCTCCAAGTAGCAGCAAAGCTAAAAGGGACCTCCGGGATTCAATCTGAATTCTGGATAAGTTTCATAAAGTGCTCTTGTCCCTTCCAGATGAAACATCTACGTATGAGTAAGGAAAGATCGGGAAAACATTAAGTTAGAGCTACTGGAATGAGATACGCAGAATATGTAGAGATGCAGGAAGAACAACAACCCAGCACCTGAGGAGGGAACACCTCAGATCCCAGGAGGATGAGGGAGGGAAGAACGTCATGACTTTTGTCTTTCAGAACTGTCCTTGGAGACGTCCTCTAAAAGGAAGACATCCTGGGGTGGCAACCCCAACCTACTGTAAGCACATTCTATTCCACCTACGGTTGGGTCTTCTGTGATCCGTCTGATTGATTTAACCACAATTTGATCTATCAGAGCAGCAGGGGAGGGGCCCCAGTTCCATGTTGTCCTTATTTCCATTCATTTCACAGACAGAGAAATGCCATAAAGAAAAAGAGATAACTTATACTACACTAAAGTGTAGAACATCTGTTCGTTAAAAAACACCGTTAAGAGAGTAGAAAGACAAACCACAGTAGAAGAAAATACTTGCAATACATATAACTGACAAAGGACTCATCATATATATTAGGATAAACAATATGAAATTATGATATTTAACCATTTTTGATGTACAGAAATGGTAAGTCATATAGTTTAACTTAATATTTCTAAGTCCTACAAATCAATTAGACAATTCAATAAAAGGTGGGTAAAGGTTGAACAAGCACTTCAAAACAGAGAACAGGCCAGTGCAGTGGCTCACGTCTGTAATCCCAGCACTTTGGGAAGCCAAGGTGGGCAGATCACTTGAGGTCAGGAGTTCAAGACCAGCCTGGCCAACATGGTGAAACCCTGTCTTTACTAAAAATATAAAAATTAGCTGGGTGTGGTGGTGCACACCTATAATCCCAGCTACTTGGAAGGCTGAGGTGGGAGAACTACTTGAACCCAGGAGGCAAAGGTTGCAATGAGCTAAGATCATACCACTGCACTCCAGCCTGGGTGACAGAGCAAGACTCTGGCTCAGAAAAAAAAAAGAAAAATGGAGACCAATCAAATGATTAAGTACTTGAAAAGGTGCTCAACCTCATTTTTATCAGAGAAATGAAAATCCAAATCAAAATGACATGTTACTACACACCTACTAGAATGCTTACAACTAAAATCCTGATAAGACCAAGGGTTGGCAAGGATGGAAAGTAACTGGAATTCTTAAACATTGCTGGTGGAAGTATAAATTGATAGAACTATTTTGGAAAACTATTTAGCAGAAATTATTGAAGCTGAATATATGTATGCCCTTTGAAATAACTCCATTCCTGAGTATACACACCCAACAGAAATATGCACACAAATGTACACCAAAAGACTTGTATAAGAATTTTCAAAGCAGGATTATTTGTAACAGCTCCAAATTGGAACCAATCCAAATGTAGAATAGATAAAGAAATCTTTGTATACTCATTCAGAGGAATACTACAAAGAAATGAAAAGCAGCCAAGCACAGTGGCTCATGCCTGTAATCCCAGCACTTTGGGAGGCCGAGGTGGGAGGATCGCTTAAGCTCAAGAGTTTGCCAGCTTTGGCAACATAAGGAGACATTGTCTCTTAAAAAAAAAAAAAAAATTAGCTGGGGCAGAGTGCAGTGGCTCATGCCTGTAATCCCAGCACTTTGAAGGCCGAGGGGGCAGATTGTGTAAGCCCAGGGACTTGAGACCAGCCTGAGCAATATGGCAAAACCCTGTGTCTACAAAAAATACAAAAAATTAGCCAGGCATGGTGGTGCATGCCTGTAGTCCCAGCTACTTGGGAGGCTGAGGTGGGAGAATCACTTGAGCCCAAGACGTCGAAGCTGCAGTGAGCCATGATCATGCCACTGCACTCCAGCCTGGATGACAGAGTAAGAAACTATCTCAAAAAAAAAAAAAAAAAAAAAGCCAGGTGTAGTGGCATGTGCCTGTAGTCCCAGCTACTCAGGAGGCTGAGGTGGGAGGATCACTTAAGCCTGGGGGGTGTCGAGGCGCAGGGAGCCATGATCACATCACTGCACTCCAGCAAGACCCTGTCTCAAAAAAGAAAGAAAGAAAGAAATGAAAAGGAATGAACCATAACATCCAACAACGTGGATGAATCTCACAAATCTGATGCTGAGGAAGAGAAGCTCAACACGAAAGAGTACTCACTTCATGAGTCTATGAATAGGAAGTTCAAAAACTGGCAAAAGCAATCTACAGTGTCACAAATTAAGGATGGTAGCTACCCACGGTTGGGGTGGTGGAGAGGAATGGGCACGAGGTTAGCTCTGGAGGGCTAATCGTGTCAATGTTTTGATGTGGGTGCTGATTACAAAAATATTCACTTTGTGAAAACTCACCAAGTTGCGCACCTATGACACGTGTGCTTTTCTGATGTATGCTACATTTTGAAAAATATTTTTATTTTTGATTTATTGTTATAAGAACAATTGTAAATAATTTTTAAAATATAAAAAAGTAAAGAAAAATTTTGAACATGGACCTTGGGCGATACAGGTGACAGTACAGGACCAGAGGACAGAAATGGTAAATATTGTAAGATCTTATTGATAAGGTAAGGATGTAAAACTGCTACTGAAGGAAGAGAATGTGGCCTATCATAGTGAATGAACATTAGTTTGGTAAAAGAATCTTAACTAGCTTGATGAATGCACTAGATGTGTTAATAATTACTATCATGCTCATTAAACTTTCTGTGAAACACCCTCGTCCATAGCTCCTGCTGTCTGGCAGTTCAGCCATGGGCTGGTGAGAGACTGATGATTTTGTCTGGCCCCCAAATTTGAACTGAGACAATCAGATTCTATCTCACAAGAATATGACTGTGGATATGAGAGATGCTACAGTGAAAACTAAAGCAGGAGAAAAGGGGCCAAACATTTAGTTAGTATCATGAGGGTTACGGCAACCTGAAGTTAGGGGGGAAAAACCTATGAGGAAAGACTCAGTGAGAAGGCAAACCGAGATAAACACACTGAAAGGCTGGCCAGTAGCAATATCCAAAGAAGAGCTAAGTCCCCATAAAGAGCAGTACTCACCTGTATATTGTCTTATAATATTCCCACTGTGCCCCTCAACACTCAGAGGTGATCATTATTCAAGACAACTCCAGTTCATACCTCTCCCTTGCAATCAAAAGGGCCTAAAGCAATCAGTCATAGGACAGAAACCAACTAACCCTAGATAAAAATTTAACAATACTAGACACTTGATTAATGAAGCCTTAGTAACTGCCCTAAAATAATATCGACCAGTTTTTGGGTCTCAGAATTGATTGTGAAAGTTGGATGAAACATTAGCTTATGGATGATGTCCTCACTGTTGAAAAGCTGTGCAAAGGGCACAGTGGCTCATGCCTGTAATCCCAGCACTTTGGGAGGCCAAGGCGGGTGGATCATATGAGATCGGGAGTTCAAGACCAGATTGACCAACATGAAGAAACCCCGTCTCTACTAAAAATACAAAATTAGCCGGTGTGGTGGCGCATGCCTGCAATCCCAGCTACTCAGGAGGCTGAGGCAGGAGAATCTCTTGAACCCGGGAGATGGAAGTTGCAGTGAGCCGAGATCGTGCCATTGCACTCCAGCCTGGGCAACAAGAACGGAACTCCATCTCAAAAAAGAAGCAGCAGCAGCAGCATGATTGATATCTGTGTAGAAAACTCGTCCTTGATTCTAAATAAGAGCACTGGCTAGGCGCAGTGGCTCAGTCTGTAATCCCAGCACTTTGGGAGGCCAAGGCGGGCAGATCACGAGGTCAGGAGTTCAAGACCAGCCTGACCAACATGGTGAAGCCCCATCTCTACTTCAAAAAAATACAAAAATTAGCCAGGTGTGGTGGTGCGCACCTATAATCCCAGTTACTCAGGAGGCTGAGACAGGAGAATCACTTGAATCCGGGAAGCAGAGGTTGCCGTGAGCTGAGATGGCACCACTGCGCTCCAGCCTGGGTGACAGAGCGAGACTCTGTCTCAAAAAAGAAAAAAAAAAGAGTGCTGCACAGCTGGAGGAGCTGGGTAAATGGAAAGAAGATCTCTCAGTAAGAGGATCACCAATGATTTAATTGTCCCTTAGAGCGGGGTGAAATCATGAAAATACTTTACACCATGATCATGGTTATGCAATTTATTTTGGCCAGGGAGAGTGGCTCATGCTGGTAATCTTCAGCACTTTGGGAGGCCAAGGTAGGAGAATTGCTTGAGGCCAGGAGTTTGAGACAAGCCTGGGCAATATAGGGAGATCCCATCTCCACAAAAAAATAAATAATTAGCTGGGTGTGGTGGCACACATTTCTAGTCCCAACTACTTGGGAGGCTGAGGAAGGAGGATCGCTGGAGCTCAGGAGTTCAAGGCTGCAGTGAGCTATAACTGCACCACTTCACTCCAGCCCGGGTGACACAGCAAGACTCCATCTCAATTTTTTAAAGTGATTTCAAACTTCCTTCTCTTTAAGATTTAACACACTAGGATTTATTTAAAAGCTAATTCCATCTCCTTTATGTCTTCACAACTATTGTCTTGAGTATTTTCCTTCATTATAACATGAAAGAAACAAAAAAGAGGGCTACCTTTATAATAGCACACATTATTAACAGAAACTCATTACAAACTCTTTCCAACATAGTCCCTTTCAGAGCTACATCCAGTGCAATCTCCAGTGCCAAAAAAGTGCTATGCCAAAAAGGAAAAAATTTCCTTATTTACAAGTGAAATAATACAAAGTCTGGAACTTGCTTTAAAGCAGCCTAACCAAAAAAAAAAAAAAAAAAAATGTACACATGGAGAGAGACAGATACAATAATGGCAGAAAGCTGAGGATGTTGAAACTGGAGGATGAGCATGTTGGCATTTCCTGAAATATTCTATTTTGTGTGTGTTAAAGTATTTTTGAAAGGGAAAGGAAGGAAAATACTTTCTAAGTGATCCTAATAATGAAAATAAAAAGAAGAATATCAAAGAGAGTAATAAAAATACTAACTGGCAAAGGTGCTAACTGCTCACCGTGTGCCAGGCCTATGCCAAGAGCTTGGCCTGTGGCCTCACAGCAACCTGATGGAGCAGGTACTGTCCTGACCTCCATCCTCCAGGCAAGGAACCAGGCTTCGAAAGAGAAATTGCTCACAATCATGGGTCTGGTAAGCAGCAGAGCCAAGACTGAATCCCATGCAGTTTAAATCCTGAACTAAACCATACACAACACCGGCACCTCACCTAGAAACTGATATTCTTACATTCTTAAAAGAAAGTACATTCATACTGAATATGAGTGGCCTCCTCTTCCTATGAATCACTGATAGTATCTCGTCATGACTTCTTTTGTAATCAGCTGTAATGTTATCTACCGAGCCTTAGACCAAGTTATCACCTCCCTATTTCCACATTGCTAAATGCAGGGAACCTCCTAGCTTTCCAACAGTCCCTCTGTTTGAAAGAACTGATCCCACTGTTTACATTAGTCACGCAAATGGCATGGGCTCGTAAATACAGTTCAGGAAATGAATCAGGCATTGTCTAAATTAAATCGGACAATGACAAAATAAAACATTTCAGTACCCTGAAAATAATAAAAAGTACCACTCACATCCCTGCTGTTTCCATCACCATAGGTCTTAGCAATGTCATACTGGTAAGTATCACAAGAGCTATTAATTAAACACTAAAGAATCAATAAATTTTGTTTTTATTTATTTATTTATCGAGATATTATATTTATTTATTTATTTATTTATTTATCTATCTATTTATTTATTTTGCACAGGCTGGAGTGTAATGGCGTGATCTGGACTTACTGCAACCTCCACCTCCTGATTTCAAGTGATTCTCCTGCCTCAGCCTCCTGAGTAGCTGGGATTACAGGCATGCTCCACCATGTCTGGCTAATTTTGTATTGTTAGTAGAGACAGGGTTTCGCCATGTTGGTCAAGCTGGTCTCGAACTCCTGACCTCATGTGATCCACCCGCCTCGACCTCCCAAAGTGCTGGGATTATAGGCATGAGCCACTGCACCCGGCCAATAAATTTTATTTTTAAGGATTGCTTTTTTTACATCTCTTTATCTTTATCTTCTCAGATCTTATGAGAATTAAAATTCTGATTAACTTACTTAATCTAAAGCTGTAAATTATTCTTATATAGGCCTCCCCAACTTTCTGTTTCATTTCTTCCTTTACAGTTTTTTAACAAAGAAAAGAAACACTGTAGTATATTAGTTAAATAAACACAGACCAACTCAAACTTGTTATTTTTGTCCTGCTTTTTCCCTAAAAATATATTTGAAGCATTTTGTAGTCACCGTAATAAGTTTTAGGAAAAATGATTTTAATCCTTATTTTTCATTAAATCATTAATTTTTCAAGTACCAGTAAAAAAATAAAACTGTGAGTACATGTGCTTTTTGCATCTCTGTTCCACCTACTGACGCCAATATTTTCTGCAACAACAACAACAAACCTGCTACTGTTTTTTTCTAAATATATACACAATTATATTTTTAATTCCTTGGGCAAAAATGCTAACATATTCTCTTTGGAGGAACCAAATTTATGTATTTATAACTTCTCAATCAGCTAAAATTTAAAAGTTGCACCAATAAAAATGTAATGAATAATTTTAGAATAATGGTTAGATTTTAGAACAAAGGCCAAATGTTATAAAATAATCAAACATTTATCACAGTGCTATGTTGATACTCAACAAATATCATTTCTAGTTCATTTAAATATCAATAAAATTTTACTATTTACAGTCTCTGTTTAAGGCAGACTAATTTCAGAGAGGAATTTATATTGTGAGTAATTTAACAGAATCATTACGTATCCTTAGTCCTGAAAAATAAAGCTCCCCAAAGTACAGATAGATGGGATTTATAACTCAGGTCTTCAAATGTTAATTATACAAATCAAAATCTGCAAACTACAATATATAACTGCCTAAGAAATGTTTAATATTCAATGGTAAAGAATGGTAGAATGGTAACAAACTGAATAAACACCACACACACACACACACACCCCTTTCTTGTATAACAAATGCATAGGTATAAAAATAGAAAGCCACTTTAAACCTGTGAAAAGTAGAATTTAAGACTTGAGCAAATACAGATTGTTGGTCAATCTGACTTATTTTATTACAAAATAATCATAAAGACTAAGTATTTTTATCCCCCAAAATTAAAATTATACTGACTGTGGCATGCATATTTAAGTAGTATTGAAAACTGTAGGAAAAAAATAAATTTAAAAATATAATCTGCATTAGACAGCAATATCAACAACCGTTTTAATGAACCATTGACATTTGCTTGCTAAAACCGGAAACATTTAGTTATCATACATGCTTTTGTCATCATCCAGTGTGAGAAAAATTTCTCTATTTTTTAATTGTCAAAAGAAGGGAAAATTTATTACAATACTACAAATATTTTCTACTCCTCAACAGTGTGTTTAGTTGTCACTTAATGAAACTCACAGAAAAATAGTTGTTCACAACAAGAATGAATTTTTATGTATTAATACATCTGTCACATCAGGAATGGATTTTTCTGTGTTGAATTCTTGTACAACAATCTAAATAGTAAGGCTTAGTGTAGCCAAAATTAAAATAACCCAATTTTGCTAATCCATGAGATTTTTTTTCATTTAACTTTAAAGAGAAGGAAAATTACAAAGTTTAAATAACAAATCATTTTGTTCCCTAAATTATATTTTTTAACGTTGTATAAGATTTAGCAAGTATCATTATTCCATTTTCCCCCTTTGTGTTCAGTGAACAAAAGTTGAGCTGGTTATAATTAGACAACATGAAATAGCATGAAAATCCACCATCCACACTGTCCATCTCCCACAAATATTTCAGAGCTCGCACGCAGCTCTGCCTAATTCATTCCATGATTAAAATCCTCTGCTTGTGGTCAATTTAGGAAGGCTAAAATGACTAGTAATGAAGTGACAGGAAATCACGTAGCCTTTAATCCCTTTAAAATTAAACCAACATGTTTAATTCAGCACAAATGCAAGTGTCTACTTCTTTAAACCTCCAGAGCTAAAGAGATATTTTACCCCCAAAACAAGTGAAATCAGGCTGAATGGAACATTTACCACCACCAGAAAAATAAGAATAAAGATGGCTTTGTTGCTGTGTGTCTTCTCCTGCTAGTAGGCAAGACAGATACTGCTACTTAAACAGACCAGACTAACTGGGATGTGTACTTTCACCCTAAATGAAAATATTTGTAAAGGTATCCCATTCCTGAAGTAAATGAATTCCTGAAGTAAAGGAATGTCATGTAAAACTGCTTGTTTAAAAATAAATCCCATTTTTCTTTGAACATGTAATGGTCTGCAATTGTATTTCTCAAGAATCTAAATAGTTTTGAAAAGGAAATAAGAATAAACAAAACAGTGATTCACATCCTATACCCCAAGCCCCCATCCATCCAGATTTGCTCAGTGGATTTAAATACAGTCTTAGTGGGCCGGGCGCAGGTGGCTCAAGCCTGTAATCCCAGCACTTTGGGAGGCCGAGACGGGCGGATCACAAGGTCAGGAGATCGAGACCATCCTGGCTAACACGGTGAAACCCCGTCTCTACTAAGAAAATACAAAAAACTAGCTGGGTGAGGTGGCGGGCACCTGTAGTCCCAGCTACTCGGGAGGCTGAGGCAGGAGAATGGTGTAAACCCGGGAGGCGGAGCTTGCAGTGAGCTGGGATCCAGCCACTGCACTCCAGCCTGGGCCACAGAGCTAGACTCCGTTTCCAAAAAAAAAAAAAAATACAGTCTTAGTAAGGAATTCTACAACATTATTTAGTCTTCATATCTTCAGTTGGACTTTGATCATCTCCCTAGAAGTCTTTGAATTGCAGTGTTAGCAATAGGTAATAATAATGATGATGTTAATAATCATCATCTCCAAAAGCTGAAGTTCAAATTAGATGAGGTAAGAGAGGATAACAGCCACCAAGAGCACAGAGCCTACCATGCAGAAGGTACTTGCTAAATACAACTTCCCTTTCTCCTTCACCTGGAACAAAAGGGAAGGTTTTCATTTTCCACAAATGGAGCTTAACTAGAAAGAAGTGCCACCAGACACATTTTTAAGAAAAAGAACAACACTTGTGGAGAAAACAAACCACTTAAAATTGTTTTTAACTGATCTCATTTTGATCATATCACCGTTGCTATCCCAAAGAAGTAGTCACTGTGGAAGGCTGATAAGAGAGCCTTGCAATCCTCCAAAGACTCATCAAAGTGAAATCTGAGAACATGATGAAAAAAATAGAGCAACGCAAATATTCCTACAACCTAAGCATATTTGGAAAGTGACTTTCTTTTTTCTGCTTAACTGGAAACAATTTAAGTCCAAGTGTTAAAAAAAAAAAAAAAAAAAAAAAAAACTGATTTTTTTTTGTTGTCAACCAACTTATTTTGAATTGCTATTTAGATGAAGCAAACCAGTGGGTGTTTTCTTCTTGTAACTTACCTAAAAACACAACTAATAAGCATAAAAATAATTTGAAGGATACGTGGAATTTAAGCTCCCAAGAATACTTAGAGGCAGTTTATAGCAATAATTACATCAACTATTGTAACTGTCAAGGAGATTACAATAAATATGTCGCCCTCCAATGTGAGTAATAAGAATGTCTCTGCCTCATGCAATGATGTTACTATAGGTTTGCACATCTGCTGACCTAACTAATTTATCATAATGTCCACTTCAGTCACCTGCTTGTCCTCGGCTTTTTAGACGCAGTATTTATTACAAATGCTGGTAATCTCTGAATCTTGTGAAATGGTCTTTCACATTCTCCACACTGCAAAAAGCTCACACTGTCTGTCATAACCTTAGAAATAGAAGATGCCATTATTGAAAGGTAATTGGAAACCAACTTGGCCAAACTCTTAATTTTTACATATTAGGAAACAGAGATTTCATTAACAGAAAAAAAAAAAAAGAGAAAAGATGAAGAGATGTGCTTAAAGAAATAACACAGAAACTTGGTGAAGAAAAATGACTCTGCCTCACTAAGTCCCGTTTCAAGCCCTAACCTTCAACTGTTTTGATAGTGTTGAGGGAGATACTGATACGGAAAGCTCCAGAAGCATATAAGGAGAAAGAAGCAAACCTTGGGATGTGCTCATCTCCTTCCATCCTCCACAGATCCTCCCATCCTCCACAGATCCACGAAGGATCTGGATGATCTGAGCACCTCAGCAACACAAATTAACTGAAAGGGAACCAACTGGATAAACTGTAGATTTAAGGGAGAATGTTTCTCCTTGTTTCTTATTTTCACAGTTTCTTCTTAATTGTTTAAACACACCCAGTTGGCAGTGCCAGAGAAAAGCATCAGTGGGCTAAGCTAACCCAACTCACAGTAGCACATCTAATGCAAGACAAAATGTGGAAGGTTTCCCAACCCAACTCCTAATCCATTCTGGAATGCTTGCTTCTCTACATCTCAGATTTATCTATAAACACCAAAGATTCTAATTTCTAACCTCTTGAAGATGCATAAAATGATGGAGAAATACTCATCATATGTATGGTCATGAAAAAGGAAAACAATTTTTTCATTAGATGGCCTATTTTGGACAACCATTAGAAAGTGGCATGAAAGTCAAACTGTTTGGAAGTTATGTTTCCTTATTAAAGTGCGAGAAAGAAAACAGTCCTGAAGATTACAGTCAAGATATTTTCCAAGTGGAAAAATGTTGGTTTCCATATAACATTAGCAAGTCAAGAGAGCCATATGAATTGTAACAGGTAACAACTCCCCACCCCTAACTAAAAAAAAAAAAAAAAAAAAAAAAAAAAAATCAAAAGTGGTTATCTTATATTAATATAAATACGAAGAAAACAAATAATTTGGGATTAAGTAAATGATATATATCCTGAGTAGTTTAAAATACTCTATTCTACTTTAGACATAATAACACTTAGAAACCTATTCATTTTGGTTCCTGTGGGGCCTTGGAACATATACCTTAAAAAAAATCCCACCAATAGAATATATACATATATATATTCCTGAAAAAAATGGTTCCTCAAAACTCTTCTCCCAATTTAAATTCTAAAATGCATGACTTGAAATTTATGTTTATATGTCTAGTATCTATATCTATAAAGTTAGAAATCAGTTTTGCAAATGACTGAACAAGCCCTCAGAAACTAAAGAGCATATTTAAAATTTCAGATTTATAAGTGATATAACAAGTTTAATCACTTAAGTCTGTTAATGATTTATAGTGAAAACAACTCAAACCTCTGGTTGGTCTAGTTTTAACTCCTCTTAATTTTACACATTGTTTTATGAGCCCCAAGGGGTTAGGTAGGCATCTTGCGGATCACTCCATTGCTAGTACCTCCCACAGCCTCTGTGGTTTGCGGTAGATGCTGTCTGATCTGACTTACATGGAAAATTCAGCTGCGAATATTTTTACGCAATAGCAAAAACAATCAGCCTTTTTTATATCAAGGTGGGGATCGAGAAGCTAAATGAGAACATTAGGAGCATAAAATTAGTCTGCTTTAACTTTAATAACCAAACGGTGATTGAAAACATACAAGTTTTGTGTTTGCAGGAATAAGGGGCTGGGATCACCAGACTTAAAGGGTTTTTCTCCCCCACCCCGCGGCCATGAGCACACAGCAAAACTAATAAAATTATGACCCAGAATTAAAAGGTCGCATTCATTTTCAAAGCATTCATTTAAAAGTACAGAAGCGTTCTTTAAAAATGCCCACATTTTTAAACATAGCAAGAATGTGGCTACCAAATATTAATCCTGAGGAATATGAATACACATTTACCTTCATAATTAGACCCAGCAGGTCAAATGTTAGCAAGGCCAACTGACCTAAATCACAAAGACTGATTGAAAATGACCAACAGAAAGTGTCTGTCCGGCTTGGGAGCCCCGCTTGTTCCCAGCTCAACCAGTGGTCAAACATCTGCAGGCAAAGAAATCTACACGCGCCAGCCGGGTATGGCAGAAACAAAACTTTTCCAAATAAGTTAGTTCTGTCTTGCCAATCTACACCCAACAGGTGTCAATACATGTCACCAGACAAAATTCTTGCGAGCCAGGTCTAGAGAAGCAATGGATGGTTGGCAGAGAAGCTGAAACGACTCTACGACCTCTACCAGGGTCCTGAAAGCAAGTTAGGCCACTATTCTGATTGTTCACTTCGCAGTGGGGTGGAGGGTTATGGAGATGGGAGAATCCCTGGATGAAGATGGGGAGGCGCGTGGAGATGTCCCGCCACTGGTACCGCGGGGGGATTTCAGAGCATGGTCCCCGCACTCTTTCACGGCCCCCGACCCCCGATCCCCGGGTTAGGACGGCAAGGGAGTGCGGCGACCAAGCCTGGGAGACCGCGGAGAGAGGGCGCGCGGTACCTGCTTGTCCAGCGCGTCCCGGACGCCTCCTGGCCCGGCGCCGGCCCTGGGTGGCGCGGGCGTTCGTTCGCAGCTGCAGCCCTCCAGGAGGTACATGCCCGCCGGGCGGCAGCTCTGCTCGCCCTCGAAGTAGAAGAGCACATTCTGGTAGAGGGCGAACCACTTCTCGTGCCAGCGGCTCGCCTCGGCCGTCTTCTTACTCAGGAAGCCGCGCTTGGTGCCCTCTTTGCGCGCCAGGAAAGCCAGGTACAGGGCGTGCCCCTCGTTGTAGCGCACGCTCTTCTGCATGGTGCGGGTGCTGGGGGCGCGCGGGCGGCTGCCCGTCTCACCCCTGCCTCGCGGCCATGGTCCGGCCGGCTCCCTCGAGGGCGCGCCCGCTCAGGTCCCGGCCGGCGAAGGGCGCCCCCTTTCCCCACGCCGCGCAGGGCACCCCGCCCGCTTTCGGGAGGCGGCGGCGCGCGGTGCCAGGGGCGCGGGCTGGGGCCGGGCACGATCTCCGCCCTGACCGCCACCCTCCCGGCCGAGTACCCGGAGGCCCCCGAGTCCCCGACGCCCGCGTGGAGCGCGGCCCCGCTAGGGCTCCCGAGCCGGCAGCCGCTTCGCCCAAAGTTGCGGGAGCCGAGCCCCAGCGGCGGGCTGGGGCGGCAGCCGGGAAAGGACTGTCCTCGGGCAACGCGCTCCGGGAGACAGAAGGTAAAACGTCACGTGGGAGCTCAGCTGTAATCGGCTTGGAGACAGATTTAAAGGGCAAAGTCGGCGCGGCGCCGGCAGTGGCGCAGCCCGTTTGCCCCGGCGAGCGTCCCTCCCTAGCCCGCCCCGGCCGGGTCCGCTGCCTCTGCTCTGGCGCCCACCGGGATGGGGCGGATCGGGGAGGTGGAGGCGACCGGCCGCACCACACACCCGCTCACACGCGCTCGCACAGTCGCGCACAACGCGCGCACACACACACGCACACCCACACACACGCAGACCAGTACATTCACCCAGATCCACAACGCACGCACTCAGACGCACAAAAATACACTCACAAATGCATGCAAACACAATGCGGGCACATATGCACAAAAACATACGCGCACACACTCATGACACACAAATGCACATTCTCACAACGCTCACACTCAACACACAGTCACAACACACAAATACATATAGACAAATACACCCACAATGTGCGTTCCCGCACACAAAAATACATACCCACATTCAGATACACACTTAAGGAACTACACACATGCACGCACTGATATGCTCACTCACACACACATTCACACACAACCCACACATTCACTCAAACTCACATGCAAGCATATACTCATACACACATTTACACATATTCACACAAACAGCACACATCTACTCACACGTTCACAATCATACATAGACTTACAAGCAGATAATCATACACACACAGATGATCACACATATGTACATTCACAAATACACAAATTCACCCAAAAATACACACACACACAAACACAAGCACCCACACAAGTATTCGCACGAATCTACACACTTTCACAAACCCACTCACACATACACACGCACTTACACGCCACATCCATAAGTACGTTCCCATGGCAGTAGGTGGAGTCACAGAGTGGCTTTGCATAGCCCGCATCCTTGGCTTTTCTGCTTGTACCTGCATTGTAGTAACCGGTAAAGGTTAACGAGAGTGGCCCAAGTGTTCCCGGAAAGGCATCAGATGCCGAAGGTTCTTTCAGAGTGCCTGTTATTTCACAGTGGTAAGATGCTAAATTTTAAGTGCCAAGTTTTCAACCTGGAAAAAATACCCAAATAAGGGACACTTTGCTGCCCAGGGGAGAGTCCATCCCCAAAGGCCAGCTGTCACAGGCTCATCGTTTGTAGGACTGGATTCATTTGATTAACAAATCTGACAGGTACAACCAGAACACCAAGAGCCACCCCCTGCCCCAACTCCATGCTGTAAAATGTAAGTGGAAAAGAAATAATGTACCCAGCAGCTGTGAGAGAAAGCCAGTGAAACCCCCGAGGAGTGCCTGTATTTGATTCTGTTACACACATTTTTGATTCCTCCTAGTCATTTATCACTAAAATGGAGTGCCATCATAAAATGTTTATTGTTAAAAGTAAATAATAATGCTTTTCTGGGTGATGAGTGTACGACAATACACCTGTCTTGTACTGCCAGTTGTGTGTTCATAAATTGGTAGCCCCAGGGGTTCTGCCTGTTTCATAAGTGCTGTTTCTGCAGAATATTTTAACTCTGCCTCACTGAGCAGCTGAGTGGGGGTTTTTTTTTTTCCTTTTACCTTTTTAAAAAACGTTCACTTTTAACAACTATATAACAGGGAAATTGCCATTTTGAAATTACAGTGTGAGAACAGTGGTCATTTCTCTTTACATTTTTAAAACTATCTAAAGGACAGTGCTGTGTTAAATTGGGTTTAACCCAGCTGGAAGCTTGCATTGTTCTTCAGAGGAGACACAAGTATAGAGATAGTAAGTAAATGTAGGCAACATTTTGGAGCCAGATTCTAGATGCAGAGGAGCTGGTGATTGCCTCAGGAGGCCTTTTATTTCTTTCTCTGTGGTTCAATCCCAGCTCTGAGAACCATAAGTGAGTAGACACCTGTGTGGTTGATAAGCTCCATTTTTTTAGTAGAAACCAGTAAGAGTGTAAAATCAGCACAAAAACTATTTTGCCATGAGTACTCAAACCTTCTAACCCACTTCTTGAGTTTTTTCAGATATGAAAGATTCTCTTCTTCAATAAGCAATGTCTCACTTACCATCTCTGTCTCCTTAAATGTGCTTTTCATCTGAACCACGTGAAATATTTACAACCTCTTATCTGACATCATTTCCTACCACAGAACGTTTTGTGGCCCTTATATACCACCCCACCCTGCTCTGCTCCTGGACAATGAGAGAAAGGAGTACTTGTTTCCTGCAAAATTTGGCTGGTGATTACTGTGGGTTTTAATTATGGAAATTCACTGCAAGAACCATTTATTGATCACTAGTTTATGTCCTCAACACTATATTTAGGTGATGTAGAGCCTATAGAAAAAAAGCATTGCCTGTGTTCCTGGTGTGCTCAGTCTAACAGGAAGAGAATTTCTTTATTTTCTTTCTTCTTTTCTTTCCCTTCCTCTCTCTCTCTCTCTCCTTTTTTTTTTTAGAGAGGTTCTTCCTCTGTTGCCTGGCCTGAAGTCATAGCTCACTGCAGCCTCAAACTCCTGGGCTCCAGCAATCCTCCTGCCTCAGCCTCCAGCGTACCTAAGACTATAGGTGTGCACCACCACACCCGGTTAGGTTTTGTTTA
This sequence comes from Rhinopithecus roxellana, assembly GCF_007565055.1. Lineage (NCBI taxonomy): Eukaryota > Metazoa > Chordata > Mammalia > Primates > Cercopithecidae > Rhinopithecus > Rhinopithecus roxellana. Next base: position 145,194,053 of record NC_044551.1, read on the forward strand.
CTTGTTGTAGAGACAGAGGTCTCACCATGTTACCCAGGCTGGTCTCAAACTCCTGGTCTCAAGCAACCCTCCTGCCTTGGCCTCCCAAAACCCTGGGATTATAAGTGTGAACCACCACCCAGCCAGGAAGAAGATTAATGTTTAGGTGCTTCTTCTCACCTGTCTGTCTCTCAAACGCAGGTCTATCTCCCTAATCCCTGCAGCACCCAGTAGGAGAGTTTATGTGCAGTAGGCATACAAGTTTTTCAGACGATTATTTTCTAAATTAATTTCTTATTTGGTCATTGAATTGTTAAATGCGGCATAAGCATTTGCAAATATTAGATCATTCTGCAAGATTGTAAGAGATGAAAACAACCAGAAATTCCTGGACAGTCTAGAGAAGCTATTTCTATTAGGTGTCTGATGGGCACCTGGGAGCCTTTAGTCGCCATTCATATGGAAACCACATCCCTGGAACGGTGCCATCCTGAAACACAAAGGATAAGGAGGTTATGTAAATAAGAATGCTTTCCTCCAGCTAATCAAATAGATTGCCAAAAAGAGACCGTGTTCCAAGTGGATGGGAACAAGCTTCTCTGAATTCATTGTTTTTCCTTCTTACATTGCATGGATTCTTTCTTGAGGGGGCCAGTTTAAATTTTTTTTTTATGGGCAACAAAGCATATGATCACAGTGCAAGTGGCCTCTTTCCCCTTTTCTAGGTAAGTTAAGGGGAAAAAGAGCAATGAGCTGTCATATCTGGAAACTCTACTAAATAGAGAGGGAGACATTATTCAGATAACTGGATGAGAAAAGGAAGGAAGGGAGGGAAGAAGGGAAAGAGGAAAGAAAGGACGGAAGGCGGGAGAAGGGAAAGGACGGTGGAAAGGTGGGAGAGGAAATTTTATCTGAATTGTCTAAAGCTTTGAAGTTTAGGGGAGTGGGAAGTGCACAACCTAACCTACAGCTTTTCAAAATCCCTAACTCATGCCTTATCATTCAGATGCACAAGGTAGGGTTTAATTTTTTTTCTTTCTCCTAAACTCTGTTTTGTTAGTAAAATGTACATGGGCTGCATGAGTTTCTGCAAGGACTTTTCCCTGTGGTTTCTATAATTCAGAAATGCGTCAGCACTGTGTTCTTGGAGGAAGATTATGTCAAACAAAGCTGTCAGAGGCATTTGAACCAAAGCAACTCCATCTTAAATAGGAGCTGGGTAAAATGAGGCTGAAACCTACTGGGCTGCATTCCCAGACGGTTAAGGCATTCTAAGTCACAGGATGAGAGAGGAGGTCAGCACCAAATACAAGTCACAAAGACCTTGCTGGTAAAATAGCTTGCAGTAAAGGAGCCACCAAAACCAAAATGGCAACGAGAGTGACTTTGGTAGTCCTCACTCTACGCTCCCACCAGCCCTATGACAGTTTACAAATGCCCTGGCAATATCAGGAAGTTACCCAATGTGGTCCAAAAAGGAGAAGCATGAATAATCCACCCCTTGTTCAGCATATCATCAAGAAATAACCATACAAATGGGCAACCAGCAGCCCTCGGGGCTGCTCTATGGAGTAGCCATTCTTTTATTCCTTTACTTTCTTAGTAAACTTGTTTTCACTTTGCACTGTGGACTCACCCTGAATTCTTTCTTGTGAGAAATCCAAGAATCCTTTCTTGGGGTCTGGATTGGGACCCCTTTCCTGTAACAAAGCCACGGTATTACCAAGATCCTTTTCTTGGCCTGACAGAAGATCACGTGGGGAACTGTCATTTTGATGGCTTGTAGATGTGGAAAATAATACATTGAACAATGCAGACTCACCAATAATCCCAGACTGTTTCTACAAGATACAGTGTTACCAGTTCTGGCACATATATGATTCTGTATTATCTCGATACTTAATTAGTAAAGCCAGATTCTTCCCCAAGTAGGTAAAACCTAAAAGGATTATTCCTTCCTTGTTTCCAGTATTATTTTGACCAAAAAGAATTACTTATTTATGAAATACTAGAATGAACTACTTAGACCTAATAAAACCATTCATCTGGTGTCCTTATGATATTTCAACTAACTTAATGTTCTAGATACCCAAAGCTTGTCCTTCAAACACTGAAGATAAATGAGCTCTGCATCTCTCCGGTCTAAAAAGTGAAGAAAGTTTAGCATTTTTTTGATTTAAGGTCACTATTCTAAATACAAGGTGTCTAGGAGCTAGACCAGAGCTGTTGCTAGCCTCTACTCTTTTATGCAAATTAGAAAAAGGCACACCCTCTGGGAGGATGAATTAGGGAGAGCCTTGGGGCACACACAGCCTTGAGAACATGAACCTGATGAGTGGATGACATGACACCTTCATGTGACTAAAAGGTGCCCCTCCACCTGGATGGCCACAGCTCTGTGCAGAGAGCCCTGTGCAGTGACCAACCTGTGCAACTGAGCTCAACAGCTTGTGCTGTGTGCCTCTCCATGGGTGGCCACAATACAGCTGTGCCTTTAGAGTTTCTATAGCTGTTCCACAAACCCAACTGCATCCTTCACCCTTTCTCCATCCTAACCTTCTAATTGCCATCTTCTGTTTTCTCAAAGACTTAGGCTATGAAGCTTTTAAGAACTCTGTGAAACTAAATATGACTTTATTAAACATAAAAATGAGAAGATCTTGGAGAGTCCTCTAGAGAGTGAAGTGTGTAATCTAGCTAGGAGTACACGGGAATTGTTTTGACTGCTGGAGATTATTTCCTTTTGGCTTCGCAGGTATGCTTTGAACATATAAGATCTGACTACATGAATGTAATGATTCACATTATATACAGTAGTATAAATTATGCATGCATTACTTTTATACTTTAGTGTCACCACAAACAGTATAGGTTATGATATACAAGGAATTCTTAGAGACCCAAGAAAATACTCATGATTTGGTGGTAAGTAAAAACCCCTTTCTATTCCCCTGCTTCCCTTTATAGCAAAACTTGCCCTTTATAACATCTCTCTACACACTCGGTCTACTTCCTTCTCCCCATTTTCTCCTGAACTACTTCATTCAGTCTTTTCATCCCCACCACCCACTGAAACAATCCCCACAGTCACCGTCACCTGCAGTCCTCACAATGCCAAGCTCAGTGGTCAGTTTCCAGTCTGCACGTTGACATCACAGCAGCATTTGATACAGCTGAACGCTCCCTCTTTCTTGAAACACTCTTCTCACTTAGCTTCTGGGACACCACACTCTCCAGCCCCTTCCTGCTTCTCCTGCTGTGTTTTCACTTTCTCCTGGCTGTCCCCCTCCTCTTCCCAGCCTCTGAATAGTATTTCGCCCCAGGGCCCTCTCCTGGGATGTCTTCTCTTCTTTATCTACATCGTTTTATCCACTCCATGGCTTTAAATAAGCCTCTCCACCCCGCTCCTTCTCTGACCTGCAGACCTGTGTGTCTGCCTACTCAGCATCTCCTCTTGAATATCTAGTAGTCATCTCAAACTCAACATGCTCAAGACTGAATTTCCCTGCAAAAAAAAAAAAAAAAAAAAAAAAAACTGTTCATCCCACAGTCTTCCTCATCTCAGTATATGGCAACTCCATCCTTCCTTTGCTTAAGTCAAAAACTTGAAGTCATCTATGAATCCTTTTATCTTCTCTCACCTCCGTCAGCTCTACCTTCAAAGCATATACTAAATTAAATCACTTCTCACAAGCCCCATTGCTACCCCCATCCAGCCCATCACCATTTCTCACCTAGACCACAGTAGTCTCCCAGCCATCTCCCTGCATTCACTCTTACTCTCCTACTGTCTGTTCTCCACTGAGCAGCCAATGAGAACCTTGAAAACATAAATCACTATTGTGCCTCTTCTCTGCTCAACACCTCCCAACATCTTCCCATTGTACTAGAGTAAAACCCTAACCCTTTTTCTGCGTGACCCTATCCTCCTTTTTCTCTGTAGCAGCTATTGCTCCCTGACATTCTAGTATGTACGCTTAATTGCTTGATAGCTTTTGTTTCCCTCACTGTTATATCCTCAGGAACTAGAACATTCCGGAATATTATTCATAGTAAGACTCCATGAACATCTGTTGAATAAATGCTAGAAAAGAATGACACCCTGTCAATTCAAGAAACTTCTTGTTTTTGAGAGAGAGAGAGTCTTGTCCTTGGCCCAGGCTGGAGTGCAGTGGCACGATCTCGGCTCACTACAACCTCTGCCTCCTGGGTTCAAGTGAATTCTCCTGCCTCAGCCTCCTGAGTAGCTGGGATTACAGGTGCGTACTGCCACACCCGGCTAATTTTTGTATTTTTAGTAGAGACGGGGTTTCATAACATTGGTCAGGCTGGTATCGAACTCCTGACCTCGTGATCCACCTGCCTCTGTCTCCCAAAGTGCTGGGATTACAGGCGTGAGCCACTGTGCCTGGCCAATTCAAGAAAGTTCTTTTCCACAAGAACCTTAATCAAATACTTTCCAGGACCAGCCCTTATACTTTCTAACCTGCTCCTTGACTTTCTTTTATCCCTTTTTCTCATGGAATTTTACAATTCGCCCCCTCCCCAAGTTCAGCCTCTGGAGGAATCTAGAGCTTCCTTCAGAGCTCCTTGTGATTCTAGAGTGTGATGGGGACTGTGAAGTGCTGCTTACAGTCTCCTCCTTCAGAATGAGTGACTTACTCATCCTCCTCACGTCATTATTCCACACTCTACTACTAGAAGTTCTACTGGCAGTCAGCCCTCTCTCGGATTGTTCTCTGCAGAAGACAGTCACCGCACCAAGATCATGTCTCCCCTTTCTGAGGAAGCCCACAGACCATGACTGGCCATATGGACATAAAAGGCAAAACGCCCTCAGGGGAACTCCGACTCAGGCATCTCTGAAGGACTATGGGGTCCAGCACAGCACAGAGTGGGGTGTTACTTTCTGCTGGGAAGACCCACTTCCCAATCAAGGGAGCATCTGGTCTGAGTCCTGAAGGGTGGTTGGTTAAATGACAAATACGCAGAGCTGGAGAATGAAGGATTTTTTTTTTTTAATACTTTAAGTTCTAGGATACACACGCACAACGTGCAGGTTTGTTACATAGGTATACGTGTGTCCTGTTGGTGTGCTGCACCCATCAACTCATCATTTACATTAGGTATTTCTCCTGATGCTATCCCTCCCCCAGCTCCCCACCCACTAACAGGCCCAGGGTGTGTGATGTTCCCCACTCTGTGTCCAAGTGATCTCATTGTTCAATTCCCACCTATGAGTGAGAACATGCGGTGTTTGGTTTTCTGTCCTTGTGATAGTTTACTGAGAATGATGGTTTCCAGCTTGATCCATGTCCCTGCAAGGGACATTAACTCATCTTTTTTTATGGCTGCATAGTATTCCATGGTGTATATGTGCCACATTTTCTTAATTCAGTCTATCATTGATGGACATTTGGGTTGGTTCCAAGTCTTTGCTATTGTGAATAGTGCTGCAATAAACATACGTGTGCATGTGTCTTTATAGTAGAATGATTTATAATCCTTTGGGTATATACTCAGTAATGGGATTGCTGGGTCAAATGGTAATTCTAGTTCTAGATCCTTGAGGAATTGCCACACTGTCTTCCACAATGGTTGAACTAGTTTACACTCCCACCAACAGTGTAAAAGCATTCCTATTTGGAGAATGAAGGATTTTTAACTAAGGAAGCTATGAGAATGAAAGACCAATAACAGAAAAGTACAGGGTAGAGGAAGTGTCGGAGTTTACCGTGGTTTGAGAGAAGAAAGTATGATGGGGTATGATGAGAGACAAAGGCGTAAATGGAGGTAGAGGTCAGATCACGGTGGCCTGCAAGGTCCTATATACAAGTAGTCAAAATGTCACGACAGGTTTTTGAGTAGGGAAGCATAGTGGCCTTGTATCGTCTTGCGCCCCTCCCTTTTTCCCCTTCTGGCCACAGTCCTGCCCTTCAGACTGTCTGGTTCAAAATGGAGCTGCCACCTTTTTACAGGCCCCACCTCCCTGGTCACAGTGATTGGCCTAGGAGTGGGTGCCTGATCTGGCTCAATCAAAATGAGCTGTTTCCTGGGATATTTGAACTAAAGACCTGCAAGATCTAGTCTCAGTTCGTCTCAGAGCTGCACGTTGTCCAGTGTAACGATAGGAACTGCCGAGACTGTATGAGATCATGGGCTCTGGAATCAGACAGTGTGAATTCCAATCCTTGCTCTATTACATATTCATTATGAAACAGTGAACAAACCACTTAACCTCTTACAGGCTCAGCTTTCTCATCACTAAATTGGAGATACAGGTACCCCCGGAGGTATTTTTAATTACTTCCACAGTACCTGACACATGGTAAGTTTTAACAATGGTGATGGAGGAAACATTTGGATGTTTCCAGTCGAATTGGAGGAATCAATGAGTCTCGTCTACCGATAAGATATAGAGGTCGGAAGATGGAGGATGGGGGTGAAACCAAGATGGCTCTAGGTATCTGGTCTGAGCAAGAGAACTGATAACAGTTGGTATTTGGGTTTGACTTTAAGGGAACTATGGCCTTTCTAGATGGAAAGAGGTACAGTGGCATCTTGGAATTTCTAAAATAAAATATATATGTAATATCTTTTAAAAGTCATCTGCCTGGAAATGGAGACGAATCCTTTACTTGATTTATGTACGTTTGATTGTCACATCCACCTCACAAAGTAGGTATTATTATCATGCCCATTTTATAGAATAAAAACAGGTTCAGAGAAGGTAAGTAACTTTCCCCAGTGGTAAGGCTTGTGAGTCTCAGAGACAGGATTTGAACCCAGGCCTTTCTGACTAGAGATCCATCCCCTTTATTATAGAGTGTTTCTCCTGTGTTGCCTGGAAGTGTGAGTAAAAGCTGACAGCATGTGCCATGTGCTTCAGCCCTAATTCTGTCATTTATTATATTGGACAAATTACTTATTTATGTCTCAGTTTTGATGTTAGAAGTGGAGGTAATAATAGGACTTTCTTCCTAGGAGTTCATGAAAATTTAATACTTAGTTAATATGTGCAGAGTACATAGAACATGGTCTATCACATACTAATGACATCATTAAATGGGACAGGATGGGACTTTATGTATTTATTTATTTAATTTGTGAGACAAGGTCTCACTCTGTTGCCCATGCTGGAGTACAGTGGCACAGTCTTGGCTCACTGCAGCCTCGACCTTCCCCAGGCTCAAGTGATCCTCCCATCTCAGCCTCCTGAGTAGCTGGGACTACAGACAAGAACCACCATGCCTGGGTAATTTTTGTACTTTTTGTAAAGACAGGGTTTTGCCATGTTGCCCAGACTGGTCTCGAGCTCCTGGGCTCAAGCAATCTGCCCACCTCGGCCTCCCAAAGTGTTGGGATTACAGGAGTGAGCCACCGCATCTGGCCCAGGGTGGGACTTTAAACAGAAAAAGGATGTGAGCATGGAGCTCTGGCCTGAGCAGGAGTGAACAATGCTACATTGAGGAGAGAACATTAAAGGAGACCCAGCTCTTGGAGTGAGGCCTTAAGCTTTGGGAGTGAAACAATGACCTCCCATTAAAATCCTTGGAGTCACAGGGAGAAACAGAATTCTAGAATTGGACCTAAATCTGTTCATTCTTATTTTCCTATTTTTGACTACCTGAAGAAGCCAACAATATTTGATCCCTAGGTATTTTGAAGTTCACCATAAATAATATCACTTGGTTTAGAAAGTTCCTTTCATTTCCTCAGAGAATGGATTATCTAATTACATGTCTGTGTTTACATGGAATAGGTAGTCCAGTCCATGAAAGTGTGAGAACCATGAGCCTAGTCTCGATCTCAGGAGTCACCTGAGGAGACTGACGCTAAAAATCCAAGTCGCTAATCAAAATATTAGAAAAATCAACTCATGCTCTAGACTTGGAAGCCCGACACTTAGATCAACTCTCTCTGAGCAGAGCCAGCTGTTGGCCCCTACAGGTGTCAGTGACGTTCTGACACAGGAAAGGTCAACAGGTGTCCCAGGACCACATCCACCTGGTTAGAAGCTCTGCTGGCTTTGGTCTGGGGGAGACCCACTGCCTCAAGAGAACTTACCACAGGGAAAGCCCCCTGGTTAACCATGAATATGTGATATGTTATGTCAGCATGAAGATAGAGGGATATAGTAGAAGACCTTATGGGGTTTGTAATGGGGAAGGTGGGCAGGGGAGGTGGGAATAAATGTTGCAACAAAGTACAAAATATCTTTTCTCTCTTGTGTGTGTGAAAATGTGCTCTGTGGGGCACTAAAATCCTACCGGTGTACCCCCATGTCCTTCCGAGATGAGCTCAGGGAGATGTATTTTTTTGTTGCAGTCAACATGCCAATAATCATCTACATCATGGATCGTGTACTTAAGGCTGAAAAACAGCAGCCTTTTCTATCCCATCATGGAAAGGGCATTTTGAACCACATAGGCTATGTCCTTGGTAATAAACATCGAAATAACCATTTGAATAAATTATATGTGTGTAGCATGTGATTTTACAGAATGCTTCCACATGTGTTATTATCTCATTTAATTCCATTTTTGTACAAATGTGTTATACACTTGGGTAATCCTCTGAATTCTCTGCATTTCACGCATTTGGGGTAGGGGCAGAGAGGTAATGGCACTCAGATGACATCAGGGCCTGCTTGCTTTATGGCAGTAATGAGCATTTGTAGGGCATTTCACAGTTTGTGTAGAGCTTAAATGCACTTATTAGACCTCATTTGATCCTCACAGTAACTTTATGAGGTAAGATGGATATTGTTCCTTTCATAGACTTTAATGCATAATATTAACTGTCTTTGCTTCTCTGCATCTAACTCTAGACTGCAAGTTCCACAAGGATTATTGCTTTTTGATATATTTTTCACTGTTTCATCACAACTCTTTGTTTAAGTGACTTTGATAGTATTATAATTGCCCCCATATTTGTGATCAATGAAGAAACTGAGGCTTTCAGGATTTATCTTGCCCAAGGTCACACAACTGGGAGTGAAAGCCCTTGAATTCACATCTTGTCACTGTCACTGCCTATCCAAATGGTCACAAATTGAGGCTATCTGGCTGGTAAGAAGTCCCTTTATCCTGCTATAATTTTCTTGGTGGCTCTGTGTCATTATACTGGACTCAGTTTCCCCTCAAGCAGGTGCAGATGCAGATGGCATAGGGCATCTATAGCTGCAGACCTTTGCTTAGACTAGACTCTGAAAGATTTGAAACCTTAGGGAGAGAGGTGGAAAAGAGCTGGGGAGGCAGTGGCAACAATTTGAAAACTACAACCAATTTTCTCTCTCCTAGGAGTTGGAGATTTGGAATCCCCTTTGGTGCAGAAACTATTCCTTCATGAGAAGTCCTTAAATAGCCTCTTTAGGTAAGAGATATAAGAGATATAAAGCAAATGCCCTGTGGGAAAAAAAAACTGTGAAGGAATCCAAATATAGGTAGTTTGGCTCAGAAACATGTTTCTGTTTTGTAATACATGTTATTATGTGCATAGCTCTTTGACGGAGGGCAATTTATTTTTCTTCTGGCAGGGGCTGGTGAAATATATAAATGAAAACACCACTCTTATTTCTTGGCATGGAGAGGATTGTATTTGCCAACCTCCCTGCCATGTAACTGGGTTTTAGCCTAAGGGATGTAGGCAGACATGGTGGGTACCTCCTTATTAAAGATCTGGTCATAATCATCTCTACCATCTCTTCTTTTTCTTGAAAAGAGAGGAGGCCACATTTTGAAGGCAGCAGGGTCACAAGATGGAAGAACCAGGGTCCTTGCAACATCGGTTAGCTTCAAGTTGCCAGGGGCAGCCTAACCCACATGGAATTGTGACATAAGAAACAAAGCAACTATTGTTTTATTAAATCAATGAGATATTGGGCTTCTTGTTATAGCAACTAGTATAAATTGCCCTGACTGATACATTATGGATTTAGAATGCACTGTACCACAACTGTTTGTTGTATTTTCAAAAACAGGTTTATTGTGGTATAATTGACTTACAATAAACTTCATATATTTAAAGAGTACTATTTAATAAGTTCAACATATTTGTATATCCATGAAAGCATCACCACAATCAAAATAAGACACATTTCCATCAACTGAAAAAGTCTCCTCATTTCCTTTGAAATCTCTTCTTCCATGACTAGAAACCACTGCTCAAGGAAATAAGAGAGGACACAAATGGAAGAACATTCCATGCTCATGGATAGGAATAATCAATATCATGCAAATGGTCATGCTGCCCCAAGTAATTTATAGATTCAATGCTATTTCCATTAAACTACCATAGATGTTCTTCACAGAATTAGAAAAAAAAACTACTTTAAAATTCATATGGAATCAAAAAAGAGCCCTTATAGCCATGACAATCCTAAGCAAAAAGAGCAAAGTTGGAGGCATCACACTACCCAACTTCAAACTATACTACAAGGCTACAGTAACCAAAACAACATGGTACTGGTGCAAAAACAGACACATAGACCAATGGCACAGAATAGAGAGCTCAGAAATAAGACCACATATCTACAACCATCTGACCTTCAACAAACCTGATAAAAACAAGCAATGGGGAAAGGATTTCCTATTTAATAAATGGTGCTGGTAAAACTGGCTAGCCATAGGCAGAAAACTGAAACTGGACCCCTACACCTTATACAAAAATTAACTCAAGATGGATTAAACACTTAAATGTAAAACTCCAAGCTATAAAAACCCTAGAAGAAAATCCAGGCAATACCATTCAGGACATAGGCATGGGCAAAGATTTCATGACTACAACATCAAAAGCAATTGCAATAAAAGCAAAAATTGATAAATGGGATCTAATTAAACTAAAGAGCTTCTGAAAGAAACTATCATCGGAGTGAACAGACAACCCTACAGAATGGGAGGAAATTTTTGCAATCTATCCGTCAAAGGTCTAACATCCAGAATCTACAAGAAACTTAAAGAAATTTACACAAAAAAACACACAACCCCATTAAAAAGTGGGTAAAGGATACGAACAGACACATCTCAAAAGTAGACATGTATGTGGCGAAAAAGCATGGAGAAAAGGCTCAACATCACTGATCATTAGAGAAATGCAAATCAAAACCACAATGAGATACCATCTCATACCAGTCAGAATGGCAATTATTAAAAAGTCAAGAAACAGATGCTGGCAAGGCTGTGGAGAAATAGGAACACTTTTATACTGTTTGTGGGGATGTAAATTAGTTTAACTATTGTGGAAGACAGTGTGGCGATTCCTCAAAGATCTAGAACCAGAAATACCATTTGACCCAGCAGTCCCTTTACTGGGTATACACCCCCAAAATATAAATCATTCTGTTATAAAGGTACATGCATGCGTGTGTTCATTGCAGCACTATTCACAATAGCAAAGACATGGAATCAACCCAAATGCCCATCAATGATAGACTGGATAAAGAAAATGTGGTATATATACACCATGGAATACTATGCAACATAAAAAGGAATAAGATCATGGCCTTAGCAGGGGCACAGATGGAGCTAGAAGCCATTATCCTCAGCAACTAACACAGGAACAGAAAATCAAACACCGCACGTTCTCACTTCTAAGTGGGAACTGAACAATGAGAACACATGGATGCAGGGAGGAGAACAACACACACTGGGGCCTGTTGGGGAGGCGGGGAGAGGGAGATCATCAGGATAAATAGCTAACGCATGCAGGGCTTAATACCTAGGTGATGGGTTGATAGGTGCAGCAAACCACCATGGCACACGTTAACCTATGTAACAAACCTGCACATTCTGCACATGTACCCCAGAACTTAAAGAAATCTCTCCTTCCCACCTTTTCTCCCCCATCACGCCATGCAACCATTGGTCTACTTTGTCACTGTGAGTTAGTTTGCATTTTCTAAAATTTTATATAAATGGACACATACAGTATGCACTCTTTTTGTCTGGCTTCTTTCATTCAGCATAATGATCTTGAGATTCATCCATTTTGATGAGTGTATCATTAGTTTGTTCATTTTCATTGCTGAATCATATTCTCTTGTATTGCATTCTATTGGATGGGCATACCACACTTGTGTATCCATTCACCTGCTGATGGACATTTGGGTTGTCCTTTGGGTTATCCCAAGGATGCTAAGATTTTCTTTTTTTTTTTTAGAAGTTTTCTGATGTTAGCTCTTACATTTCAGGCCTATGATTCAGTGGTGTAAGGTATTAGCTGAAGTTAACGTTTTTGCATAAGGCTATCTAACCATTCCAGCACCATTTTTTGAAAATATTATTTTTTCCCTAATTGCCTTGGCATCTTTGTCAAAAATCAATTGGCTGTACATGTATGGGTGTATTTTTGGACTCTATTCTATTCCTTTGATATATATATATGTGGATATATATTTATATATATGTGTGTGTATGTGTATGTGTATATGCATATCTCTCTCTCTCTATATATATATAGATATTTATTTATTTTTGAGACAGAGTCTTGTTCTGCTGCCCAGGCTGGAGTGCAGCGGCATGATCTCAGCTCACTGCAACCTCTGCCTCCAGGGTCAAGTGATTCTCATGCCTCAGCCACCTGAGTAACTGGGATTACAGGCATGTGCCACCATGCACAGCTAATTTTTGTATTTTTAGTAGAAACGAGGTTTCACCATGTTGGCTAGGCTGGCCTCAAACTCCTGGCTTCTAATGATCCACCCACCTCGGCCTCCCAAAGTTTTGAGATTACAGGTGTGAACCACCATGCCCAGCCAATGTATATCTTTACATATATACCAATCCACACTGATAATTTTTCTTTACAACAACATTGCACTGTTTTGATCATGTTAACTTTCTGAAAACCCTTAAAATCAAGTAGCTTAAGACTTTCAGCTTAGTTCATTTTCAAAATTATTTTGGCTATACTAAGTCTTTTGTATTTTCATATGCATTTTAGCTTCAGTTTGTAAATTTCTAACAGCAACAACAAAAAATCTTAGCTAGACACAGTGGCAAGCACCTGTAGTCCCAGCTACTCAGGAGGCGGGGGCAGGAGGAATGCTTGAGGCTAGCAGTTCAAGACTGGCCTGGCTAACATAGACCTAGTCTCTAAATAAATAAATAAATTATAAATGAATAAATAAAATAAGAATTAAAAATTTTGCTGGGGTTTAAATTAGGATTGGGTTGAACCATTGGTCAATTTTAGAAGAACTGACACTTTAATGATATTGAATCCTCTGATCCGTAAGCATGGCTTATCTCTTCATTTGTTTAGATTTTCTTTAAGTTCTCTCAGCTGTATTTTGTGTTTTCAGTGTACATATCTTGCATGACTTTCACTAGACTTATCTCTACATAGTTCATATTTTTTGATGCAACAGTAAATGGTATGTTTTAAGTCATTTCATGGTTGTTCATTGATAATATTTAGAAATGACATTGATTTTGATATATTGGTCTTGTACTATACAGCCTTGCTAAATTCACTTTTATAAATTCTTATAACTTTTTTGTAGATTAGTTAAGATTTTCTACATAGGCAATCGTGTTGTTTGCCAATAAAGATAGTTTCATTTCTTCCTTTTATATCAGTATACCTTTTATTTCTATTTCTTGCCTTTTGCTACAGCTACGACCTCCAGAAAAAAAAAAAAAAAAAAAGTTAATAGAAGCAGTGAGTGTGCATATCCTGCTCGTTTCTAATCTTAGTAGAAAAGAATTCAGTCTTTTCATGATTATGATGTTAGCTGGATGTTTTTCATAGATGCCCTTAATCACATTGAAAAAGCCCCTACTATTCCTGGTTTTCGGGGGGGGGGGTTGATCATGATTGGATGTTTAATTTTGACAGGAGATTTTTTGATGTTCATATGGTTTTCTTTTCTTTTGTGTGTGTGTGTGGTAAAGTAATAATTGATTTTTCAGTGTTAAACCTTGCATTCTTGGGGATCAGCTATTTCATTATGATGTATTATCTGCTGCTAATCCCCATTCAGTGTATTTTTCATCTCAAACATTATTCTTTCATCACCAAAATTTTGATTTAAGTTTTTTTCTTCCATTTCCCTCTTCATCAGGCTCATGCTTTCTTCTCCCTTCTATAGCATATAGGGGATACTTAGAAAGGCCATTTTAATGTCTCTGTCTACTAATTTAGTCATTTTTTGTCATTCCTGGGTCTGCTCTTATTGGTTGCATTTCCTCCTGGCCATAAGCCACATTTTCCGCGTCTTTGCCATTTTTGGTTAGATGACAGACATTGTGAACTTTACCTTTTGGGTTCGGTTGTTGTTTGTTTGTCATAATACATTCCTTTAAATATTTTCAACGTTGTTCTGAGACTCAGCTAAGCAAGCTGGAATTGGATTGGTCCATTTGAGACTTGTTTTTCAGCTTTCCCAGGTGAGTCCAGAACAGTCTGGGTTGGTTTGGCCCACCCATCTCAAGGCTCTACTTCACAGTCCACGTGCTAGGAGACCTTTCCCTTCTGACTACTAAGAGCTGGCGTAAGCGCTGAATATCATTCCCTCCGCTTCTTTCTGGAGGTTCTTTTTCTGGCCATAGCAATTTTCTCACTTGCATTAGCTGATGAAGACTCAGCTAGACTGTGGGAGAACCTCTTGCAGATTCAGAGCATTCTCTTTATTCAACCGTCTCCTTTCCAGCAATCTGTCCTGTGTGTTCTAGCCTCTGGCCTCCCCAAACTCTTTGCCTCTTCAACCCAGAGAGGCCATCAGCGCCTCTTGGATTCTCCTGCCCAGTGCTGCAGCCTGGCTACTCTGCCCAGCCTTGAACCGGGGCACTTGGAGGGCTCATCTCATCTGCTTCCTTCACTCAAGGATCATGGTCCTTTATTGCCTATGGTCCCATGTCTGGAAACTCTTGTTTCACATATTTTGTCCTGGTTTCTATTCGGCTGAGGCAAGAAGTAGAAGTTCTGTCCTTGTTTTTCTGTTTTGTTTTGTTTTGCTTTCAGAGACAGGGTTTTACTCTATCACCTAAGCTGGAATGCAGTGGTACAATCATGGCTCATTATAGTCTCAGTCTCCTGGGCTCAAGGAATCCTTTCATCTCAGCCTCCAGAGTAGCTTGGACTATAGGTGTGCCACCACACCTGGCTATTTTTTTTTTTCTTTTGGCGGCGGGTGGGGAGATAGAGTCTCGCTATGCTGCCCAGGCTGGTCTTAAACTCCTGCCTCAAGTGATCCTCCCACCTCAGCCTCCCAAAGTATTAGGATTACAGGCATGAGCCACCATGCCCAGCCTGTCTTTGTTCTTGAGAAGTTATTTGACAGTTACTCATAGAAGATGAAGAGTTAATGTTGCTAGGGTATCTACAGAGTAAACAACATTTACCTTAACCCACATGTAGGGGAGACTGGAAAGGAGCTGCGCTAAGCTTGGCAGGCATTCACCATGAACTGTACTATTGATGTCTTACCTACCAGAAATGTCATCTAAACACTGAAGAGCACAGAGGGCTCATGTTGGACTATTAAATCCCACTGGAGCCTTAAAGCAAGCCCCAGGGCTAGGGCATGTGTTTTCTCCTAATGAACGTGAATCTTCCTTCCATAAAGTCATCCTGAAGGAAGCTGATTCCAAAGCAAGAAATAAGAACTAGAGGCCAGGTGTGGAGGCTCACGCCTGTAATCCCAGAACTTTGGGAGGCTGAGGTGGGCAGATCACGAAGTCAGGAGTTCGAGACCAGCCTGACCAACATGGTGAAACCCTGTCTCTACTAAAAGATACAAAAAAAATTAGCCGGGCATGGTGGCAGGTGCCTGTAACCCCAGATACTCAGGAGGCTGGGGCAGGAGAATCATTTGAACCCAGGAAGCGGAGGTTGCAGTGAGCCAAGATCATGCCATTGCACTCCAGCCTGGGTAACAGGGTGAGACGCCATCAAAATAAATAAATAAATAAATAAATAAAACAAAAATTAGCTGGGTGTGGTGGCACACACCTGTAATCCCAGCTACTCAGGAGGCTGAGGCAGGAGAATCGCTTGAACCTGGGAGGCAGAAGTTGTAGTGAGCTGAAATTATGGCATTGCACTCCAGCCTGGGCACACAGCGAGCCTCTGTCTCAAAAAAACAAAACAAAACAAAACACTAGAGAGAGGACGGCGTGGTGGCTTACCCCTGTAATTCCAGCAGTTTGGGAGGCCGAGGTGGGTGGATCACCTGAGGTCAGGAGCTTGAGACCAGCCTGGTCAACATGGTGAAACACCGTCTCTACACAAAATACAAAAATTCGTCGGGTATGGTGGTGGGCACCTGTAATCCCAGCTACTTGAGAGGCAGAGGCAGGAGAACTGCTTGAACCCGGGAGGCAGTGGTTGCAGTGAGCAGAGATCACGCCACTGCACTCCAGCCTGGGCGACAGAGAAAGACTCCATCTCAAAAAAAAAAAAAAAAAAAAAAAAAAAGATTAAAAAAACTAGAGAAAAAAGTATTGGATTGAAGGGAGAGAGAAGCATTTTACAATAGCAGGAAACTCCTGAGTTAGTCTCTGTGTTTAACACCTGCATTCTCTGTTCTACCTAAACTCTCAGTTCTCTATGGTTCTGAGGAAAATTAAAGAAAGAACTCATTCCGTGGTAAAGTCAGTGGTGCTTTCCTTGCCAGTCTCCATTCCCACTGGCCCTGAAGGAGGATTGCATGCAGGTAATTCCAGCTGTAAGGGGATAACAGAGGAAGGCCCCTGGGGCAGGAAACTCAATGAGGAGGCTGAAGCTGGAGACCCTGTGCAGACATTTTAATGAGCCCTCATAAGGAAGCACCCCAGGGGCCATTTAGCAGTAACATGGAAACCTTTGAGATGGCCAAGTTCCTAGACTCAACTGGATGGGATATGGAAGTGTGGTAATTAGTCTAGCTATTAATAGATGTGTTTCCTTATTTATCATCCCTGGATAATGGTTCCTAGACATATTGTTATACACATACACACAATCAAGTATCCTGGTCCAGATACCACTGGGAGTACACATGGATATCCTTTAGGTTAAGATCAGAATACCTCCCTGCTGGGGCCAAGTGCAGTGGCTCATTCCTGTAATCCTAGCATAATGGGAGGCCAAGGCAGGAGGATCACTTGAGGCCAGGAGTTCTAGGCCAGCCTGGGCAGCATAGCAAGACCCTATCTCTATTTTTAAAATAATGAAATAAAAAACAAAAACACCCAAAATGCTTCTCTCAATTCACAACACACACAGAGATGTGCAAAGACAATGGTTTTCAACCTTAGCTGCATATTAGGAACACCTGGGAAGTGTTTGTTTGTTTGTTTGACTGAGTCTCGCTCTGTTGCCCAGGCTGGAGTGCAATGGTGCAATCTTGGATCTCAGCTCACTGCAAGTTCTGCCCCCCCAGTTTCAAGTAATTCTTCTGCCTCCACCTCCCAAGTAGCTGGGATTACAGGCACCAGCCACCATACCCAGCTAATTTTTTGTATTTTTGTAGAGACCGGGTTTCACCATGTTGCTCAGGCTGGTCTTGAACTCCTGACCTCAGGTGATCCACCCGCCTTGGCCTCCCAAAGTGTTGAGATTACAGGTGTGAGCCATCATGCCCAGCTTGGGAGGTTTTTTTTTTTTTTTTTTTTGACCAATAACTAGGCCCACCCCCAGAAACTCTACTTTAAATTGGCCTGGTGGATAGCCCAGACATTTGCATTTTCAGAAGTTTTCAAGTAATTCTAATGGCCAAGAAGGATTAAGAACCAGTGCTCTAGGCCTTTGAGGCATGTGCTGCTGAGCTGTGCAAAGCCATCCATGTCATCTGGCTGTGGATAGTGGAACTGCTGGTCTACTTCCTCTTCATTCCCTCTCTTCCTCTTCCAGCGTTCATTGCAGGCTGCCTGGTGACCACTGCTCTTCTCATGCACACCCTCTCTCCTCCCCTTTCCTATTTGTCCTCATTTATCTCTTCTATTGGACTATTTCACCTTTTAGCTCTATAGGCTAAAAGACTAACCCTACATAGCCAAGGATGGCCAATCAGAGAGCTGCTTTCCTTCTAGTTGGCAACCTGGCCAACCACAGCACACTGGCTGTGAAATTCAGAGCCTTACCGCTGCCAGCTGGTCTTCAGAAGGCAACCGCCTTATTCCAGGTGGCCCAGGACTTTTCTGGTTTCAGTATTAAAAGTCCTGTATCCTGCAAACTCACTCCTCCACCCCCCATTTCCCAGCAAATGGGATGTTTAGTCTCCCTAACCTTGTGTATTAGTCCATTTTCACACTGCTATAAAGATACTACCTGAGACTAGGTAATTTATAAACAAAAGAGGTTTAATTGACTCACAGTTCTGCATGGCTGGGGAGGCCTCAGGAAACTTACAATCATGGCAGAAGACAAATGGAAAGCAGGAACCTTCTTCATAATGCACCAGGAAAGAGAGAGAGAGCAAAAGAGCAAGGAAGCGCCACACTTGAAACCATCAACTCTCATGAGATCTCTGTCACTATCATGACAGCATGGGGGAAACCATCACCATGATCCAATCACCTCCCACCAGATCATTCCCCTGACATATGGGGATTACAATTCAAGATGAGATTTGGGTGGGGACACAGAGCCAAACCATATCACCCTGGGTGTCAGTGTATAACTTCTTTGGTTCCAAAAGCTGTCTTTGAACTTTATATTTGAGCACATTCAAGGTGTAAGTCCATCTGAGTACTTGAGCATGGAAGTGGCAATTTCCCAGATGACCTAAGATTTGCCATGCTCATTATCAAATCTTTATTCCAGTCCAAATCTAAATTTCCATGGTTTATTTGTTTTATTTTATTTTATTTTTTTTTTGAGACGGAGTCTTGCTCTGCCGCCCAGGCTGGAGTGCAGTGGCCGGCTCTCAGTTCACTGCAAGCTCCGCCTCCCGGGTTCACGCCATTCTCCTGTCTCAGCCTCCCGAGTAGCTGGGACTACAGGCGCCCGCCTCGTCGCCCGGCTAGTTTTTTGTATTTTTTAGTAGAGACGGGGTTTCACCGTATTAGCCAGGATGGTCTCGATCTCCTGACCTCATGATCCGCCCATCTCGGCCTCCCAAAGTGCTGGGATTACAGGCTTGAGCCACCGCGCCCGGCCTCCATGGTTTATTTTAAATGGTAAAATGTTCCTGTTCTGAGGCAGTAAATGTGTCAGAATCAAATACACACATAGAGTAGCATATGTTTGCCTGAGGCAAATAAAATGAAATTTTGTAACCGTTAGTCTTAGTATGGGAAGCATACTTTTAAAATAAGGACTATTCCTTTTTGTGCAGGATTTGGTTCAAATTGTAAAGAAATATATAAAGAATAACAATGTGTGTACACTTTATATTTGAAAAAAGTTATTCACCCACAACTAACAAAATACACACTCTGAGCTGATTTTCCAGTCCTGGCAACAGACTTGGTGCCCCATCCGCATTCCCCCATCAAGTCCCACATGGGGCCATGGACAGGAACCTGGAGCAGAGAATGCTGGGGTGGGGGCGCAGAGCGATGCTCACAGATTCACACGAGTCTGGAAGTGTCAGCATGCAGGCGGCGCAGGCCTCTGAAGGACACTAGGAAAGAGAAATTCCCCTGTCTGTGAGTCATCACTTTTTTTTATTACTGTGAACCTGGACATTTTTTCCCAAATGCATATCCTCCCCATAGGGATATGCATCTTTGTATGAACGGGATTATCCATTCATACATGTGCCTCCTAACAAGAGAAATAAGCAGCGTGAAAGCTCTGGATCTAAAAGAGGGAAAATTATAGAGAGGGAAGGGAAAGAGGTGCAGCATGATATTAAATTAAGGACAAAATGTATCATTGAAAGACTTGCGAGAGAAGATATTGATTGTGATATATTGTATCATTCAGGGTCCAGTCTGGAAAAACTAAGAATTTTAAACAGAGAGAACTTAATTCAGGAATGGAAGATCAAAGGAACCAAACAGAATTTGAGGTGGAAATTGAGAAATTAGGAACTGCAGGAAGCCGGAGAGACAAAGGGTGAACACCTGGGCACCTGGAGCCCCTGACAGAAGCTGGATTTGTGGTGGGCTTGTCTGGCAGGAGCTGAAGCCACAGAGTAGACTGAGTCACAGCTAGGGACATCAGCCAAAGCTGAGATGGGGGAAGAGAGGGAAAGAAATGGCTTCACTCTCTTGTCTTGCAAACTCAACCATGCTTCTCGTTGGCTGGACCCAGGCAGAGCCGGGGAGACAGATGCAGAATGGGGGTTGGCAAAAAGTGGATCTGAGAGCAAGCAAGCCCAAGACTGGCAGACACCACACACAGCTATTTCACTGCTTCACAACTTATTCAAGGGCTGACTGCCTTGCCAGCAGCATGCTCTGAGCACTGGAGTATTCCAGCCCAAACTTCAAAATACAACCTTACACTCCCAACTCTGTTTTCCCAAACTATAAATAAGTTTATGGTCTCTGTGATCCAGACCATTAAGAGGTTAATTCATTGAATTCCTACCAATTATGGTGGTGATGGTAGAAAAAAAGGTAGGTAAGATTCAAGAGCCTCTGAGAGTTCCCCATTTTATTTTATTTATTTTTATTTATTTATTTTTGAGATGGAGTCTCACTCTGTCAGCCAGGCTGGAGTGGAATGGCACAATCTCAGCTCATTGCAGCCTCCCAGGTTCAAGTGATTCTCCTGCCTCAGCCTCCCAAGTAGCTGGGATTACAGGTGCACGCCACCATGCCTGTATAATTTTTGTATTTTTAGTAGAGATGGAGTTTCACCATGTTGGCCAGGCTGGTCTCAAGCTCCTGACCTTAAGTAATCTGCCTGCCTCGGCCTCCCAAAGTGCTGGGATTACAGGTATGAGCCACCGCACCCAGCCATTCACCATTTTATAGTAGAGGACACAAACATACACAACCGTTTATAGTGGCTGGGTGCAGTGGCTCACACCTACAATTCCAGGACTTGGGAGGCTGAGGTGGGAGGATTGCTTGAAGCCAGGAGTTTGAGACCAACCTGGGCAGCATAGTGAAACCTATCTTAACAAACAAACAAACAAACAAACAAACAAAACATGTTTATAATACAAGGCAAGACAAAATGTCAAAAGTTTTACCTAGGGTTACTAGAACAACACGGCAACTGAGTTGGGTGATTAAGGAAAAGAACTATGTGTCAAATCTTAGTTTGCAATTTGTGAGTGTTTCTGAGCTACAGTAAGACTGAGAAATGGAAAGACTGGGCAAAACTGATTTAAATGTAATTCTTTAGCACTCGTCCACACCAGATTCTCTGGTTCAAATGCCATCTCTCGCTAAAGAAAGCTGGAGGTTCTTTGCCAGGCCCAGGGGCCCTCTGTGATCTGAGCTAGCTTCCAGATCTATCTTACCTGCTACCACTGGATACTTCAAATACTGAGCTCCAGAAACCCTAGAGTTGTGGTCGATCTCAGCTTTTACTATGGTCCAAATAGTTTATTGAATAAATGAATGTTTTATGCCCCTAGTTAGTTATTTATATTGTTATTTCTGTAAGAATAGACTTTGTTTGTTTTTTGAGACAGAGTCTCGCTCTGTTGCCCAGGCTGGAGTGCAGTGTATAATCTTGGCTCACTGCAACCTCCACCTCCTGGGTTCAAGCAATTCTCCTGCCTCAGTCTCCCAAGTAGCTGGGATTATAGGCATGCACCACCAAGCTTGGCTAATTTTTGTATTATTAGTAGAGACAGGGTTTCACCATGTTGACCAGGCTGGTCTTGAACTTCCAACCTCAGGTGATCTGCCCACCTCGGTCTCCCAAAGTGCTCAGATTACAGATGTTAGCCACCCACAGTTATTTTGGCAGAATAGCCTTCTGCCTTCACTTGGCAAATGCATGCTTACCCTGCTAGACTCAGCTTGGTCATCTTCTCCTCCATAGAGGCTTTCCTGAGCTCCCCGGCTCAATTTAGTGTTCTCTCCAGTGCTACAATTGCATTATCTCTAGGTTAGCATTCATCTCGCTATTTAGGAATTACCTGTTTACATGCCTGTCTTTGACAATACTCTGCAACTTCCCAGGACTACCTCCTAGAGGTGCTCTTGCTTCTGGCACTGGTATCCATGGGACACCACTGCAGTTCTCTGCTCCTGGAAGCTCAGAGTGTCTTGGCCACTCTCCACCACTCTTTCCGGCTGCTTCCTCATGGTTTTCCCCACAAACTGAAGTCATGAGCAGGTATGTTTAAAAGCAGAGTCTAGGACAGATGCCAATGTTGCTGAGGAAGCAGGTTACTGAGTTCTGGTTTTTACTTTAGGAAGGAAGTACTCATAACCTGGGACTCAATGTGGAAGGATTTACAAAACCTACTGGGCACAGGAGTGTTCATACCGGCATTATTCATGCTATCTGCAAATTGGAAACTACGCAAATGCCCATCAACATTAGAACAGATATATCAATCAATTCTGGCATATTTTAACACAATGGAATAACATTCAGCAGCGAAATGAATGAAGTCCAACTACAGGAAACAGGATGGATGGATCTCACAAACATTAAGCTGAGAAAAAAAGCCCAACACCAAAGTATCTGCAGTATATGCTTTCATTTAAAAAAGATTAAAGAGTAGGCAAAACTAATATATGGTGACAGAATTCAAAATAGCAGTTAGCCTTGTGGAATTACTATCTGCAAGGGTGTGCTAGAGAGTCTTCTAGGGTGTTCGCAGTTTTCTAGACAGTGATCTGGGTCCTGGTTCACAGCTGTTTTCACTGTATACAAATTCAATGAGCTATGTGCTTATGATGTGTGTACTTTTCTGTAGGCGTGTTATATTTTAATTGAAGAGTCTACTGAAAAATATGTTCTAGGAAGCTACAGAAATGATAAATAAAACCAACTGCCATGCTGTCATCCTCTCTGTTTAGTGACTGAGCAAATGGATCATTTTGTTCATATCCATCCCCTGGTCAAAACCTTCAGTCATCCTGAAGGATGCTGAAGGATAATAAACTTATTTTATTATTATTTTTTTTGAGATGGACTCTTGCTCTTGTTGCCCAGGAGTGCAGTGGCCCGATCTCAGCTCACCACAACCTCCGCCTCCTGGGTTCAAGCTTCTCCTGCCTCAGCCTCCTGAGTAGCTGCAATTACAGGCGCTTGCCACCACACCCGGCTAATTTTTGTACTTTTAGTAGAGATGGGGTATCGCCATGTTGGTCAGGCTGGTCTTGAACTCCTGACTTCAGGTGATCCACCTGCCTTGGCTTCCCAAAGTGCTGGGATTACAGGCATAAGCCACTGCGCCTCGCGTGAAGGACAGTAAACTTTAAACTGCTATGCAAGAGTTTACAGTCCAGCCTCAACCCCTGTGTTCCAGCCTGGCTAGCACTTGCCTGTCCTGACCCCGGTGTAGGCTCTGCTCTCACCTGAAAAGCCCCTGAAGCTGAGAAAATTCCCCACCTCCAACTCCTACTGCAGTTAGGAGAGGTCAGATGTACTTGACAACCCCCTTTGTATTCCAAGTGACAGTTCTTGAAATACTACTTAACTTTTTTTGATTAACTTTTGTGTATTTATGTTTTATCTCACCAGCCAGACTGTGGACTTTTGGAAGAGTGATCATAGCCTACTGATCTATTTTCCCTGCAGGGTGTTGCACAGGGCCTGGTCCAGGGAGACAGTCTTATATCTCTTAGACACATGGATTCAGGCAGGAGGCTCATGTTTGTTCCAAGCTTCGAGTTCAAATCCCACTTCTGCCACCTGCAAGTTGTGATTTAAGGGAGTTACTCAACTGTTCAAGAATATTGCACTTTTCTGAAAGGATAGTTAATGATCACTTACATATGCTTAGCCCAGCATACTAAGCACACCATGAATGTTAGCAATAGTTAATATTTTTGTTCTTCTTTTTAACTCTAGAGTGCTTTTTAAAATTTACCAGGAACTGTGGGTCTCAGACCCTAACGAAGATAAGGAGCCTGACTTTGGACATGGGAGAAAAGGAACTTTGCTAGAGGAAGGTTGATGGGAGAGGAAATATGGCTTGAATGAGTCCATGTTCTTACATGTCCAGGCCTTGTATTAAGCAATATTATAAATCTGACCCTGCCTATCGCCTCTCTGAATTTATGTGGGAACCCAACTGCTCAAACAATATTATAATTTGCAGGGTTTGGCTTACTTTAGGTGTGTTTGTTTGTTTTCGAGATGGAGTTTCGCTCTTGTCGCCCAGGCTGGAGTGAAGCAGCGCAATCTTGGCTCACTGCAACTGCCGCCTCCTGGGTTCAAGTGATACTCCTGCCCCAGCCTCCCGAGTAGCTGGGATTACAAGAATCCGGCCACCACGCCTGGCTAATTTTTGTATTTTTTACTAGAGACAGAGTTTTGCCATGTTGGCCAGGCTTGTCTCCAACTTCTGACCTCAGGTGATCCACTGGTCTTGACCTCCCAAAGTGCTGGGATTATAGGCGTGAGCCACCGCGCCTGGCCTACTTTAGGTTTTTAATTTTCACTAAGCTTAGCCATGGCCCATCTATAGCAGCATAAAAATTAAAAGGTTTTTTTTTTTTTTTTTTTTTTTTTTTTTTTTTTTAGCAGAGGAGAAATGCCACCATTTAAGCCATTTTTAAAAAAATGATTGATGGATATAATTCTATTGTTAGCAGAGAATAGAATATATGTCATTTGAACTGAAGATTCCAAACTAGAGTGAATTCTGGAATGTCAGGTTAGCTGGCAGATGGAGGGCCAGAGGACAGGAGACATAAAATCTTTGAGATATGTCTTTTTATTCAAGTAGCAATTTATGACTTTTTGGCCTTTGTAAAAAGTTCTTATATAATGATATTGAATTGCACGTCATTTTCCCGTTTTGGGTTGGGGTACTATTTGTGATAAAGAGGTTGTAAAGATTTTAGGAAACTCACGGTCAGCTGTATGATCCATGGTAGTGCCTAGTCATTGCAGTGACAGTTCACAGAAAGTTAGCTACAGTGTGGCTGTATTTTCCTTCTCCCAAAGCCTGAATATGACTGTCTTCTAGATGTGTCAGTTTCCAAGCCTGAGCTTAAGTGTTACAGCCAGTGTGGTGGGAATGAAGTGCATTCTCAGTAACCAAGGGAATGTGCTAATAACTAGGCAAAGGAATGTTCTGAGGATAGAGGATCTGAGCAGAACCTCCCCTGGCCCTGACCACAGCACTCTCTCTCAACTCAACACTCTATGGATATTTGAGCTCATCTCTAGGGTCTCTAGGCTTATTAAAATAGGTCTTAGCCGAACACTGTGGTGTGCACCTGTAGTCCCATCCTTAGGAGCCTGAGGCGGGAGGATCTCTTGAGCCCAGGAGTTCAGGTCTATAGCATGCAAAGATCATGCCTATGAATAGTCACTGCACTCCAGCCTGGGCAACACAGTGAGACCCCATCTGGTGGGGAAAAAAAAGGTTTTAAGAAAATAAAGATAAATACCAATTTTACAAAGTTGGTCATATAGTAAATTAGGCCCCAAATTAACTGCCTCACAGCCAACTAGATAATTAAAACTGCTAACCTCATCTTTGTTCATTTGAATGGGGGCCCCAAAGATAGCATTCCTGATATGTGATTCAGGAAAGTGATGCATAGAACTTTGACGGTGATGTGGGGGCAGAATTGATGTAGAGATGCACCTTTGGAAGACAAGCCTGTATAAGACACTTCAGTAAGGGCTTGGGAAGCAAAAAGCAAAACAGAGAAGCTCCCCAGCAAATGTTATCTGAGCAAAGTCAAGCCACAGTGGAGCTGCCTAACACTCAAAAGATAGCATATCTGAAGCAGTATTGTTTTATATAAATGCTAGGGGTAGACATGGTATTAACGTGCTTAATATCAATCTCAGACACTAAAATCAAACAGACAGGATTCAAATCCTGGCTCTACCATTCATCAAAAAACCTTAGGCAACTCTATGTGCTGGCCCCTCAAAATCCAATGAAATGTGTCTATTGATTTCCATGTCTGTAAGTTGGGATGATGATGATGACGATGACGATGATGACAGTAATAACGACACCAACCTTTTGACGTTGTTGAAAGGATTAACGCATATAGATTTTTCATACATTGCTGGATACATAGTATTTTTTCATTAGTGAGCTATCATTATTCTATTCACAATCCCTGATCTTAGCCAAAATGCCAAGAAATTCAGCAAGAATCTCAATTTCTCTTTTTTTTTTTTTTTTTTTTTTGGAGACAGAGTCTCACCCTGTGGCCCAGGCGCCACCACACCCGGCTAATTTTTTTATATCTTTAGTAGAGACAGGGTTTCACCATGTTGGCCAAGCTGGTCTCGAACTCCTGACCTTGTGATCTGCCTGCCTTGGCCTCCCAAAGTGCTGGGATTACAGGCGTGAGCCGTCGATCCCGGCCTGTCTCAATCATTTATTAACAAGCTCATTTCTTTGATCAATGTTCAGCTATTGCCACCCTCATTCTTTTATTTCTCAACAAGTTAATGGTAATGTACAATGAAGCATTTCCTGTGGGATAGAGTCATTCAGATTTCCTATACTGGGGACAAGCTCAGTTTCCTGAAAAGGACCATCTGGCATTGCCTTAGGCTGTCCTTTGGAGCCAGAAACATTGCCTGGCAGTTGGCACCTGGAGTATGTTTCATTTTCTCTTGTAGAATTAAATAATCATATTTCATTCAAATTACAGTTCTGCTCTCCTTTAGTGCCAGAATAAAAATACACATTCATTTTATAGAATGTGGTCTCTATGTAGCACCAATCTCTAGGTCTTGACCTAGTCTAGAAATTCTGTGATGTTTTATTAAGAAGGCAATGAGGACCACAGAAATTAGAAAGGAAGCCTCAGAAATCAGTATGCCTCAGGCTGCTATGAGAAATAACTTCAGAAGAGTCAAGCCTGAGAGTGTTTATATCATATTGCATATATATTTTCATTTACTTTTATTTGCTTTTGTTTGCATGAGTTGTGTGAAGTTAACTATCAATGAGTTTATTTATGTGACTCTCATGTTGTAGATGCTGATATCTACCACTGTGATCGTTATTTATGATGAAATTAGCTCCCGTGGGTAAACCTAGCAGGTTTTCACTCACAGACTACATCTATGTTTATGTTATTTTAATCTCAAATACAAATTGGCAAGCACTTTAATTACGGAAGAGAACGAGGAAGCTGGATTATAGATTGCCTTTATGAAAAACAAAATATCCTGGGGATACTTTAAACCTTATTTTTTAATAGCATCTGAGGAAAAATGGGAAATCACCTGTTTGGTTTGAATGTAAATGTCCCTTTAAAATTCATATGTTAGAACTTAAACCCCAAGATGATGGTATTAGAAGGTAGGGCCTTGGGGAGAGGATTAGGTCATGGGGGCTCCGCCCTCATAAATGGAATTCATACTAGGTCCTTTTTTGTCCTTCCATCCCTTCCCCCCAGGTGAGGACACATTATTCCTCCCTTCCAGAGGATGCAACAAGGCACCATCTTGAAAGCAGAGAGTAGCCCTCACCAGACACCAGCACCTTCATATTGGACTTACATGCCTCCAGAACTGTGAGAAATAAATTTCTATTGTTTATAAATTACCCAGTCTCAGGTATTTTGTGATAGCAGAGGAGGAATGGACTAAGACATGCCCCACCTCTCCACCCAAGACATGCCCCAGGGCTCCACTCTTGACTGATGATACTGTATTTGGGGGTTAAAGAGTTGAATTTTAACTCTTGATCTTCTGCTTTTATTTCCTGTGTCATTACTGTAGTTATTCAGGTTATTACAGGAATAAACTGAAAGATCACAGGAACTTTTAAAATATATTCACTTGTCTTACTGGTGAGGAATATGTACTTTTTTTAAAGAATAAACATTATTATTGAAATCGCTTTCTAATCAAGATTCAGAAAAAACTATACTTGTGCAGGGTTGCACAGCAGGGCCTTCAGTGTGTTTAGAAAGGGGAAGTTTTCATCATTAGGACTCACACAGTTGAGACATTGGGAAGTTTTGGATTTCCAGTCATTGAATAGACTATATTAATAATTTTGCTTATGACACAGTAACACTATCCCTTGAGCATTTTTCATTATAAATTGTTATGATGGTCAAGAAAAGAATTTTTGTTGTTGTTGTTTTTTGTTTAGGGTCTTGCTCTGTCACCTAGGCTAGAGTATAGTAGTGCCATCATGACTCACTGCAGCCTCAACCTCCAGGGCTCAAGCGCCCTCCACCACACCTGGCTAACTTTTGTACTTTTTTGCAGAGATGGGGTTCCACTATGTTGCCCAGGTTTGTCTCAAACTCCTGGGCTCAAGCAGTCCACCTGCCTCAGGATCCCAAAGTGCTGGAATTATGATGTCAGCCACTGTGCCTGGCTCTGAAAAAATAAAAAACAAAAACCATTTTTAAGTTTTTTTGGCTGGGCACAGTGGCTCACATCTGTAATCCCAGCACTTTGGGAGGCTGAGGCGGGTGGATCACCTAAGGTCAGGAATTTGAGACCAGCCTGGTCAACACAGCAAAACCCCATCTTTACTAAAAATACAAAAATTAGCCAGTCTGGTGGCACACAGCTGTTATCCCAGCTACTCAGCGGGGCTGCAGCGGGAGAATTGCTTGAACCAGAGAGGTGCAGGTTGCAGTGAGCTGAGATCCCGCCACTGCACTCCAGCCTGGGCAACAGCGTGAGACTCCATCTCAAAAAAAAAAGTTTTTTATCAAAGGCACTTCTCTGGTCACCTTTGACCTGACCCCAAGGGAAACAGCTGAACTTCTCCTGGGTTATACTGAGCTCCATCTGTGGCACCATTCTAAGACCATCCTAAAGAGCCATTGACCACTGAGGCCTGGACCATTGGAATATACCTATTAGAGCAACTGATGGGGCCATGCTTGGATAAGAGAATAACTCATTAATTCCCTGTGTTTTTAGTAAGCCTTAATTTCAAAAATATCAAAATGTGGCCATATGTCACCTTGCAGGAATGACATTTAGGAAGTCATTTAGACACTGGTTCTCAAAACATTGGTTTATAAAAAGCTTCACGGGTCCTCTGTGAAATGACAAAAGGAAGGACAATGTAATTTTGTAATAAAATTTCATTATTAAAATTCAGAGGGCCCCGCTTTATGCTGAAATTTTGGCCTTTCCTATTTTAGGAGTTAAAATATTCTTTTTCTATGAATTGACAGTGATTTTAGATAGTAGTGTTTAAAAAAATATTCTTTTTTTTTTTTTTTTTTTTTTTTTTTTTGAGACAGAGTCTCGCTCTGCTGCCCAGGCTGGAGTGCAGTGGCTGGATCCCAGCTCACTACAAGCTCTGCCTCCTGGGTTTTACGCCATTCTCCTGCCTCAGCCTCCCGAGTAGCTGGGACCACAGGCGCCCGCCACCTCGCCCGGCTAGTTTTTTGTATTTTTTAATAGAGATGGGGTTTCACCGTGTTAGCCAGGATGGTCTCGATCTCCTGACCTCGTGATCCGCCCGCCTCGGCCTCCCAAAGTGCTGGGATTACAGGCTGAGCCACTGTGCCCGGCCCAAAAAAATATTCTTAGCGAAATAAAGAACTGACAATCTATCTAATCCAAGTTCTCTACTCCCTAAACCCCATTAAAAAGCAACTTCGATCCATTGATCCAAGCTACACTGTATCCAAGTAAGCCTGGGTGTGCTGTCTTCTGCACTGCATTTATGAATCCTGCACATGCAGGAGCCATATGTCACTCATCCTTGACTGTGCTTTGATTTCCTGACAGGATTTGGCACTTTGAATGCAGTAGGGGCTCAATAAACACTTGTTTCATTGACTCTGAAGTAGGTGTCATTCATAATGAAAACATCTTCAGGAAACATCAAAGGCACTCTATATTTCATGTGAACAAATCATTTTGAGATTTGATGATAACAGTGAAATAGAGTGAAAAGGGCTGCGGAGTGGCAGGCCTGGGTGGATTCCTGGTTTTGTCATTTTCCCATGAATCTCTTAAGTTTTTAATACCTTGGTTTCTTCACCCTTAAAATGCAGAGTACATACTTTGCTTCTCCATAGACTCAGTTGTGAGGATCAGATGTGTGTGCAGAGGAGCACTCTTTGTATACCTAACGCTCCATTTGGTTCCACACCAGGCTCCTCCTCATATGTCCCAGGACAGGATTCTGGGGCTGCCTCCTGGCTGTAAGGCTGAGTCATAAAGATGGCACTTGGGGTCAGCTGCCACTTTCTCCTCTGTAGCAGAAGCCTGAAAGTAGTTGGAGCTTGAGAGAGTCAGCAAAGCAGAGATTAGACTAATAGCTAGCATATATTAAGCCCTCCCTATGCACCAGACATTCTTCCAAGCACTTTCACACAAGAACCCTGGAGGTAGGTGCCATTATTGTCACTCTTTGTATCATCAGAGGATAAAACTGAAGCATAGCTAGAAGGAGGAGGAGCCAAATGTGAACCCTGGCAGCCTGAGAAGAGCCCACAGTCTCAGCCACCCCATCGTAACTGCCTTTCCAGGTGGAGGGACAGGAGGTAGACAAGCAGTCACACAGCCTCCCTGGATCTGCTCTCGTCCTTGTCAGTTACACAAGCCAACAGACCTCCACTTTCTTAAGCACGTTGTTATCCACAGGTCAGCTCTCAGGATTACAGAAGGTCAGAACGGTAAGGAGGGTAGGGAATGTGTGCTCCATCTTCTCAGGAGGATGGGGAAACAAGTCCCTGACTTATACAAAGGCACGTGTTCCTGCCATCTCTGCAGCCTCAGCTTGTTATTCATCTTTCTCTCACATGTACTGCCTATCAGCTTGGTCCAAGAAAGTCAATAGTCTCCTCCCCTTATTCACCTTCTAGCAGAGTAGCTCAAGCACCTTTCCCAAGCCTGATCCAACCCTGTGTCTGGTGATAGTCAAGCCTCAGTCAGGGGTGGAAAAAAAACCCAGGCACCGGACAACCCATAACAGATAAGCTGCCATTTGGGAACTTGATATTCCCTCTATGCAAAGTGGACCAATGCACAACCTAGATATGTCACTGCAAATCTTTGTTGAATAAACAGCTCCAATATCATCAAAGTCACATCTTTACTTCTTTTCTTTATAACACAGTTGTCATGAACATCATGAGAAAGATGTAGAGAAAAACTGAAGGCTCTGACCGTTTGGAAATATTAAACACAGGAAGAAGTAGTGACCAGAATCCAAAACGTCAAATGAAATTCTATAACAAGCCATATAAGTAACTGAACAAAATATTTGGTCTTTCTCAGTCTGAAAAAAAAAAAAATAGCTCCTTTTTTTTTTTTCATCTACTATGTTAGGTGCTCTACTGAGTGCTTTAAACCTCATAATAAATAACTATTGTGCTGTTTTACAGAGTAGGAAACTGACACCCATTGAGGCTGGGTGACCAATCCGGGATAACACAAATGGGGAGAGAAAGAGGTCATAAGGACATTTAGCAAAGACTGAACACACTATCTCACACCCAATTTTTAAAAGAACAAAAACTAGATCAGATCATCAGGAGTATGTGGATGTTTACTCCATTGTGCCTTAATGTGTCTTAATGCAACGTGTCTTAATGCACGTGTCTTAATGCAATCCTCAGCAAAGATTCTTTCATCATTAAAAGTCAATAGACCCCATTCTAAAATGGAAATATCTAATTATAAAAGTACTGCTTATAAAAGTAGATGTTCAGTATATTTTACCCCAATAAAAAGCACCAAAAAGTAGATGTTCATTGTAAAAAAAATACAAAATAGATAGTACCATAAATATAATAGAGTGAAAATCATGAGTAATCTCCTATCTAGGAATAATGGGTTAATTATGAAGGGTTTATAAAAATTTAAATTCCTCTGCACTGTCGTAGTTCTGCAGTGATCTTTCAGAAACGGTAACTGTGAATGACAGGTCAGTTTGCCAATATCGTTTTATTTTAGTTTCATTGATTTTTGAGGAAGAGGGATTAAGGTCAAAGTATTGGCAAATTCACATGAATCTATTGCAGTCATCAGTCTAAACTGCTATGTGCAGCTAAACTGACAGCTTCTCCTTTTGTACCCAGGAAACTCAATGTTCAAAATAATATCATTGCGTTGATCAGATAATCAAAAGAAATGGGACACTTCAGGGCATGGAGGATGACTATAAATGTTAGTGCAAGGTGGAAAATGCTGTCTTTTTAAACCCAGTGAAACTGTCCTAGTCTCCAGATAAAGACAGGTTTTATTTCTTATATAGACAGCAGATTCCTGTTGAATGTGTGCTTTCTAGTTATGCTACTGGCTGACTGCATCTATAATCCAAACCGATGTATGGTAGTCTTACCTACGGGGGATGCATTTCAAGACCCCTAGTGGCTGCTTGAAACTGCAGATAGTACGAAATTCTATATATACTGTTTTTTCCTATTCATGTATAACTATGATAAATTTTAATTCATAA
The DNA here is from genome assembly GCF_007565055.1 of Rhinopithecus roxellana. Taxonomy (NCBI): domain Eukaryota; kingdom Metazoa; phylum Chordata; class Mammalia; order Primates; family Cercopithecidae; genus Rhinopithecus; species Rhinopithecus roxellana. Next base: position 145,226,424 of record NC_044551.1, read on the forward strand.
ATTAGGCACAGTAAGAAATTAATAACAATAATAAAATAGAGCAATTATAATATACTGTAATAAAGGTTATATCAATGCAGTCTCTCTCTTTCTCTCTCAAAATAGCTTATTGTACTGTATCACCAGTAACTAAAACCATGGAAAGTGAAACAGCAGATAAGGGGGGATGATTGTATTACTTACATATTTTCAAAGGCAGTTTTGACCTCTCATAACATACTATACTAAGGAATTGTGACAAAACATGAATTTAGAGCCAATGTTTACAATTTAAAAGAATATAATCTTCTAAACACTGAAAAAAAGACGTACACCAGAATTATTACAGATATTGAAAGAGGTCTTTACAATTTTTGAAAAAAGACATACATCAGAATTATTAAAGAAATGGAAGGAGGCCTCACAGAGTTATTTTGCCTGGATTAAGAAGGCTAAGAGGTGACAAAAACTGCCTTTGAGATATAAAAGGTTATTATGAGGAATTGTGGTGAACCTACTTATTTACCAATTGCAAACCATTGTTATTTAAATGCAATTTATAATGTCTCTAAACTTGAATGTGTAACTGAAAAAGAAATATAACCCCATTAAGTCAATAATAGATGTATTTGGTCCAATGGTTCATATCAAAAAGATTGAGTTTATTTTAGCTTAAGGAGTCTACCATGAATCACCTCCATAGCATGAACTGTCAGGTAAGGTCTGAGGTGCCCACCATAAATAACAAAGACATTCTTGTCCCCTGGGAAATTCCAAGGGTTTCAATGCTACCTCCCAGGAGCTAGAGACAAACGCCAGTCAAATTCTTTATCACACAAAATTATATATCAGGTAAGGACCTAGTGTCCAGAATGTATAAAGAACACTTAAACTGAACAAAAAAAGACCATCCAATTAAAAAGTGAGCCAGGGATTTGAATAGACGTTTTTCAAAATAAATTATACACATGGCTAATAAGCACAAGAAAAGATGCTCAGCATCATTTGTTATTAGGAAATTCAAATCAAAACTACAATGAGATACTACCTCACACCATTATGATGATTATAATAATGAAAATAAAACAGAAAATAAGGGTATGCAAGGATGTGGATTGGAATCTTCACGCAATGCTGGTAGAAATATAAAATGATGCAGTCACTTCTTTAGTGAAGTGTCTGTTCTGGTTTTTACCTAAATTTTCTTTTATGGATCATGGTTTGATGTCATATCTAAAATCTCTTGGCTCAACCCAAGAGAACTTTCTCCTGTATTTTCTTCTAATAGTTGTACAATGTTTTATATTTAGGCCTATGATCCACTTTCGGTCAGTTCTTATATGAGGTGTGAATGAAGTATGTGTGGAAGTACTTTTTTTTTTTGGCAAGTGGATATCCAATTTTTACAGAAACTAATTGTTGAAAATACGATCTTTTCCCTATTAAATTGCCTTTGCACCTTAGTCGAAAATGAATTGACTACAGTTGTGTTGCTTCTGTTTTTGGGCTTTCTTTTCTGTTCCATTGATCTATACGTCTGTTCTTTTGCCAGTAACATGCTGTCTTGACTACTATAGTTTTATAGAAAGTCTTTAAATCAGAGTTTTTCAGTTTTGATCTTCTGTCTTCAAATTTGTTTTGGCTATTCTAGTTCCTTTGCCTTTTCATGTAGATTTTAGAATCAGCCTTTCATTTCTACAAAAATACCTGGTACGATTTTAGTTAAGGTTTTACTGAATCTATAGACTAATTTGGGGAAGAAATGATATCTTAATGAGATTGAGTCTTTCAATACGTGAGCACAGTATCTTTCCATTTATGCAGGTCTCTTGACTTCTTTCATCAATGTTTAATAGTTTCAGTATAAAATATTCAACATCTATTTGGTTAGATTTTTACCTAAGTATTTTATTTTTAGTGGTAAATGGGGCTGTCCTCTGATTCAGATTTCTACTTTTTAATACAAAAACTGTAGCTAAGCCTATAATCTCAACAATTTGGGAGGATCGCTTGAGGCCAAAAGTTCAAGACCAGCCCTAGCAACATAATAAGACTCCATGTCTACAAAATATTTAAAAATTAGCCAAATGTGGTTGTGCATGCCTGTAGTCCTAACTACTCAGGAGGCTGAGATGGGAGGATCACTTGAGCCTGGGAGTTTGAGGCTACAGTGGGCTATGATTGTGCCACTGCATTCCAGCCTGACCAAGAGAGCGAGACCCTGCATCAAAAAAAAAAAAGTATAAAATATTATACAATTGATTTTTGTATATTGACCTTGTATCCCACAACTTGCAAAACTGGCATTAGTTCTGGGGTGTTTTTTTTGGTAGATTCTTTTGGGTTTTCTACACACAACCATGTCATCTGTGAACAGAAACAATTTAATTTCTTCCTTTCCAATCTGTATGCCTTTTCTTTTTCTTGCATTGGTTAAGATTTCCAGTATGACATTGTATAGAAGTGGTGAGAAAAGATTTCCTTGCCTTGCTCTTCATCTTAGGGGGAAAGTATTCAGTTTTTTATAATTAAGAATATTGGCCAGGTGTGGTGGCTCACACCTATAATCCCAGAACTTTGGGAGGCTGAGATAGCAGATTGCTTTAGCCCAGGAGTTGGAGACCACCATGGGCAACATAGCAAAACTCCATCTCTACAAGAAATACAAAAATTAGCCAGGTATGGTGGCGCATCTGCAGTCCCAGCTACTCAGGAGGCTGAGGTGGGAGGATTGCTTCAGCCCAGGATGCAGAGGTTGCAGTGAGCTACAATCACACCACTGCACTGCCGAGCCTGGGCAACAGATCAAGACCCTGCCTCAAAAAAAAAAAAAAAAAAAGACTATTAGCTGTAAATTTTTACGAAGATGCTCTTTATCCATTTTAGGAAGTTCCCTTCTAATCCTAGCTTGCTGAAAGTTTTTATTATGAACAAATGTTAAATTTTGACAAATGCTTTCTCAGTGTCTACTGAGATGGTCATATGGTATTTCTTCTTCAGTCTGTTAATATGGCCAAGCACATTGTTTAGTTTTCAAATGTTAAATCCACCTTTTATTTCTAGAATAAACTCCTGTTAGTTACGATGTATTACCATTTTTACATATTACTGGATTTACTTTTGCTAATACTTTGTTGAGGATTTCCATGTCTAAAGGGTACTGCTTATTGAATATTGACCTTGTATCCAAAAACTATACTAAAAATCTCAATTCTTCTTTGACTGAGGTACAGGAATGCAAAGGCAAAATGACACATCTCTCATTCTATCACTGTTTTCCAGACCTCCACAGGGGAGTTCTGTGTTTTGGAAGCAATCAGGTACATCTCACACTTTGGTCCTTGTTGAGCTCTTGGAGTCCCTGATTCACCAGTCAGAATCTGAGGCATGGAGGGGGCAGTTAATTGGTACCTCAGGTCTCCAACAGGCCTGGCACTGTCAGATTAAGCATGCTGTGCTTTCTGCTAAACCTTCTCCATGACGCGTGCACCTTTTCTTAAGGCTCAGGCCAGGCACCACCTTTGGTAAATAACTTCCCTGAATTTGTCCCCTGTTCCCAGCCCCAGTTTTGATTTAAGTGCACCTCCCACGTGTTCCCCTGTGCTTTGCATGCATCACTGCATGGTGCAGGTGATAGATGATATCTATTATTTACTATTAGTTACTATTGTTACCAACTGCAGACAAGATAGTGTGGTAATTAAAAACATGGACACAGAGTCAGAGTGTGTGGGTTTAAATTCTGGCTTTACTTCTAACAAGCTATGTAACAAAGAAAGTTTCTTAAATTCTATGTGCCTCAGCTTCGCCATCTATAAGGATACTAATACCTTCTTCATAAGGTTGTTGACAGAATTCAATAAAATAATTTACATATAGCAGTTAGAATTATGTGCTTTGTCTATAGTAATTCCTCAATAAATACTAGCTATTTTTGTTTTCTTTTTCTTTTCTTTCTTTTTTTTTTTTTTTTTTTTTTTTTTTTACTTTTTAACTTTTATTTAGGCTCAGGGGTACATGCGCAGGTTTGTTAATGCAGGCAAACTTATGTCACAGGAGTCTGATGTATAGACCATTTTGTCACCTGGGTACTAAGCATAGTACCCAACAATTATTTTTTTCTGATCCTCTCCCTCTTCCCATCCTCCTCCCTCAAGAGGGCCATATCATTATTGTCATTTTTTAAAATTTCTAGTTTATCCAGGAGTAGTAAGCTTCTTAAGGGCAGAGGGTGTCATCTCATTTTTTGTCATTCTCTAGCACTAATAAGGGTGCCTGGCACACAACAGGTGCTCAATAAATGTTGTTTTTGAATATAGGTCGAACCAAAACAGCCTTAGAGGCTAAGCTAAAAAAAACAAAAAACAAAAAACAAAAAAAACCCCTAAACTTTAGTCTGTCACCAAATATGTAGGGTTCCCTTCACTTCTCTCCAGAGTCCACACATCCTTTGGGACTATCCATGGTGCTGACCTCTGGCCAACTAGCTTACCTGTCCAGAGCCTGACCAACAATGTGGGCCACTTGCCAAATCTGACTTAACACCTCTGCCATGCCCCCAGTTGGATGGACCATACTGTTGCCTCAGTGTGGCTCACGACTAAGGCTTTTCAAGTAACCCTCCCTACCTGACCTCCTAAATCTGCCAGAGGACCCTTTCCTAAATCCTGCCCTGTTCAACTTGCTTCTCATGATGCTGACCACAAAAGGAGCTAACTCTCTTCTCTACTTCACCTCTTTCCTTATCTAATGCCTTTTCTGCTGTGGTTTCCCCCATTAATTTGTTGCTCTTGGGTTTTTTTCCCCACACCTTTTCCTTCTTCCTCAGAATATCTCATTTTATGTCCACTATATTATTGAATAACTCCTCCTGCCCACCCCTCACAAAATCCCTTGGAATTAGGCATATTTTATCCAAATGCAGAAAGACAGGATGTAGAGGCGGCCTTCCATGGGAGAAGAATAAGAGACAGGCAGGCTTTTCATAGGATGGGAGCTATACATTGGGCCTCTAACATTTATTTACCTGTTTAAAATATGTTCAATAGATTTTCATTAAGACAGAGGTGAGGGTGAGGGTAGTTATAGAGTAGGTATAGTGACAAAGATCAGACTAGGGGTTAAAACCCAGGTGGGAAGTGCCCCAAGGATGAACTTTGGTTACATCACTGGCTTGTGTGGGGCCAGAACTGGCTAGAGAGACAGGTTTTTGTTCCACATAAACTCTGCTGGAAGGAAGGCATCCAAAGATGAAAGGGAAAGTTATGAGGTATTTTTTATTCCCTCCATGGACTTACTTAAAAGAAATTTAGCTACATCCACACACAGATAAATATTATCGGCATCTTTGAGTAGGGCCATCTCTGAGTAGGAAGATCAGGAGCATTTAATGTATGTGGTTTCTAACATTGCTACAGCAAAATGCAATCAACAAAGCCGGTCAAGGACCTAAAGTGAACTAAGTTTACATCCGTTAGTCTTAGGGCTCTTCTGACAGTTGGTGCCGGAGGTAGGCTAAGCCAGAGGGGCTAAGCCAGCCTCTTACCATTCACATGATGGCACACATTTACTAGAATGCTTCTGAAAGTAAATGAATATACATACAGCAACATATGTAATTGTTTTTGTTAATATGAATAACCGGCAAAGGAATTTTCAGTTTTATTTTGTTTTGCTTTGCTTTTTAAAGCTAACACTAGTTGAAGCCATGCATTTTTCTAAGAGTTTCATATCTGTTAACACATTCAATGTCCAAAGTAACCCTAGGATCTAAGTACTATTATTATACAACTTTACATATGAAGACTGGGGCCCAGAGAAATAAAGTAACTTGCCCAAAGTCACACAACACTGCTAGGAAATGACTGTGTCATTCGAGTCCGGATTCAAACCTAGGTGTTCTGGCTCCACGCTTGGCTCTTAATTTCCCAGCTTCTCTGGACCTTTAAGGGAATTACGGGTGATGGGCTATCTTTCTAGGGGTGCAGGGACTGGGTACAGGTCTAACTGGGTGAATCTTTTAAATATGTTTAAAACAAATGTTAAGAACTCTTTAAAGTGAAAATGAGGATATATCACCAAAAGCACCTGCAATTCAAGGAGGCTAGGAATGGGGTAAGCAAGGTATTAGTTCATGAGCTCAGCTCCTGCCCTCCCTGCAGGGAGTGACACTTCTTGATTCAGTGTTTCCAGGGGCCCCAGTTACTTAGCTCTTCCCAAATCTGTCCCCTCAAATAAACTAGTCAATTTATAATCACACATTATCACATCATAATAAATGTGAAACAGTATTTTGTTGTGAAGAAATAGATAAAAATGGCAATTTCTGGACATTTCTCAAAGGATCTCTTATGATTGACTCTTGGAAACCATGGAATTTATCTGAGCAAAATCTCTGCCAAATCAGTCTTTTTCCTGTGCTTTACTTCCTATAGCTTCTAACGTCCATCTTGTAAAACAGCTCCCTCCCTTTAATTGTGCTGAAATTGGTCCCCCATCCCTTCTCACTCTTCTCACCTTAGGTCACAAGAAGTTGTGTTGGGGTGTACAAGGTCACCCCTCAGCTTGGGCGATCACTGTCTGATCTAAGTTGTCTCCCTCCCTACTTTCTTTTCTTCTCCCCAGTGAGTCCAATATTCTAGTTACCTTCTCCATCTTGTCCTTTTGCATTCCCAGCTCAATTCATTCCTTCTCAGGAAATCTTCTCCCATCCATGTCTTCAGGAATTCCCTTACTCCTTCACCTTTTTCTTCCTTACCCCCATTTGCACTGGAAAATCTCTGCCACAGATACCGTTCACTCTCTCAGTAAACCAATGCGCCACTCTTTTGTCTCTCTTGTTGCTGCCATATCCCACCCTGCACCTGTCACTTAGCAGACAATGAACCTTCATCTGTTCCTTTAATCAAAGGACCAAAGGAGGGTGAAGTCATGGCTGCTAAATGAAATAAAAAGTGTCTTTGATATAACTTTCTCAAGCAAGAAGGAAACCACGATGTTTTTCACTTCTTAAAACTTTCTTGGCCGGGCACAGTGGCTCATGCCTGTAATTCCAGCACTTGGGGAGGCCAAGGTGGGTAAATCGCTTGAACCCAAGAACTTGAGAGCAACCTGGGCAACATAGGGAGATCTCATCTATACTAAAAAATAAGCATTAAAAAAATTCGGCCGGGCATGGTGGCGCACGCCTGTAATCCCACCACTTTGGGAGGCCAAGGCAGGTGGATCATGAGGTCAGGAGATTGAGACCATCCTGGCTAACACTGTGAAATCCCGTCTCTACTAAAAATACAAAAAATTAGCCAGGCATGGTGCTGGGAGCCTGTAGTCCCAGCTACTCGGGAGGGTGAGGCAGGAGAATGGAGTGAACCTGCGAGGCGAAGCTTGCAGTGAGCTGAGATAGAGCCACAGTACTCCAGCCTAGGCAACAGAGCAAGACTCTGTCTCAAAAAAAAAAAAAAAAAAAAAAAAAAAAGCAGGGCATGGTAGTGCACACCTGAAGTCCCAGCTACTAGGGAGGCTGAGGTGGGAGGATTGCTTATACCCAGGAGATCGTGGCTGCAGTGAGCCATGATCATGTCACTACACTCCAGACTGGGTGAGAGAGCACAACTCTGTCTAAAAAAAAAAGTTCTTATTAAATTTACATTTAGCATAATTTACCTGATCATTTAAAAATGTATATTGAAGAATGTTTTGAAACTATGCCAAGTTGTTTACTTTTATTTTAAAGAGAAACGTATATAATAAATAAAACTAGTGTCACGTCCTTCAGTTATCCCTGTTGGAATGATAAGAATATTTCTCTACATCCCTACCTAGCTAAATTTGTTTTTCCTTGACAATCACCATTCGGCATATGTTTTTAAAAGCTTCTTTCTTATTGAATTATGTGACTTTTCTGGCTACTTAGGTTACCGATATTATAATATTCTGCTCTTATTAATTGCAATGCACATAGTTTTAGTTATATTCTGGTGGAACAGGCTTTTATGAACTAACCTAGAAATGTAAGTGCCCCTCTTATCCTTGTTTCCATGGGGAAATGCACTTCAAATAACCAGCTAGCATACAGACTGTTAGAATACAAGCCATTTGTACAACACTGGCTGCCTGGGACCGTGAAGGCCTATGACTTATTTGCCACATGATATGCAGCAGCAAAGCAGTTAAATGTGCTTTTCACTTTCATGTTACCACACAGATGTTTCAAGGTTTTTGTAAGCTAATGGAAGAATGAAAATGCTCCAGCAAAAAAACCACAATAAATCAACAAGGTGAAGTAACCATTAAACTCTGTAAGCTTCATGCATTTGTGCATCCAAAGAAAATTTTATGGGACAACATGCAGAAAACAGATTTTTTTCTTTTCTTTTTTTTTTTTCTGGTAAAGCTTTTCTAATTCAAAGCATAAATCTAAGAAAGAATGCTAAGAATTCACAGGTGCTAAGTAACAACAAAATTTGACCTAGGGGCAGTCTAACTATAAAATACAGGAAATAGAAAGTAGAGAATGACTGCAAATATCTCACAGCCAATTACTACCTAATTTATACTAAGCAAATTAAAATAGGATAGTACAAATTAAAAACAGGAAGTTATTTAATGAAGATCAATTTGGACCATTTAGAAAAAATCGTATTAGCTTAACAGCAGCTTAACTGTTCTGAGTGGAATTTTTCAAAGCAGCCACCAGGATTAAGTAACTGTACAAGTTTTGTGTATTTCTCTCTTATTAACAAGAATATGGTAGCAGAGACAATAAAAAGGGATGGGACACCAAGTATCAAAATAACATTTTTGGCAAAAGTGAAATATACGATGTAAAACAAAGATGAAAAGAAAGTAGTGCCAGAAAAATTGAGATATTTGTTATGTTTCCAAAAACCTGAAATTAAAGTAACACTCCTACATGGTGTCCAGAAACCACACTCTGCGAAGACACAAAGAAAAAAGATACCAAGAAGAATTAAAAGAAGATCACATTTCTGAGACCTTTTCTAGGGTCCACAAACACAGATATAAGAAAAAGGTTGTGTAGCAAAACATGGTTTGTGAAGTAGAAAAGTAGAAACAAAACAAAACAGGGAACATCTGGAAATAATAGATGATAACAGAAGGCCAACATGGAGACTATTCCAAGAAACTGAAAAAACCAAACTTCTGTTGAGCATTTAGATGCATTCCTATTTGCCCAAATCCATGATCTACCCTGAGGCATCTGCTGCTCATCTTGGTGCCTGGGAGCGAGGATTGAGGATCGATGCACATAGTACTTTTTGGGGTTGAAGCCATGAGGTCCCTCTGCACTCATCTTATTGCAGCATTAGGATACCATAGGGAGAGCTCAAGACAGGGACACTGGTAGCTTTTCTGGCTTAACTTTCTTTTGTTATTGAAATTGTACATTGGGGTTTGGTGGTAGAGATGGGGAGAGGGTGGGACAGGGGAAAGAAACAGGCCTAGGTAGCTTCTAGGACCTTATAGAGACAAAGGACCTGCAACAAATGACCACAGAGAGCTGAGGGTTTTGTTCAATGCATACACCAAAGAGGACTTCATCAAAGTCTGAGGTGGGTTTAGAGCAGTCAAATTAAGCAAAGGCCCAAAATTCCTTTGACTCTCATTGTGGTTTTTTTAAGTAACTGGTAAATTCAAGGCCTATCTGAGGCAGTCATAAAGATGAACTCCTTGTGAAACGGGCCATGTGAACAATGCTGTGTCCATGAAGGTTTTGTCAGTTAGGATGATTTTGGCAGCAAGAAACAGAAAAATCAGACATACGACTTAAATCATAAAGACATTAACAGTTCACTATGAAGTCCAGGTAGGCAGTCCTGTGGGTGAGTTGATGGTTCAGTTATGTCAAGGATCCAGCTCTTTCTATCCTTGACCCCATTGCTCTCAGCACACACTGGTGTTTATCTTCATGGTCAGAGCTTGAGCACCACATTTTTCTACTATGGCTTTTAAAGCTGAAAGTGATGGGAAGAGGACAAAAAAGGCTTTCTGAACTTTGCATGCTGCTCTTATCAGAAAGGAAAAATTCCCCTGAATTCTTAGGCAGATTCTCCTTAAAGCTCATTGTTCAGAACTGACTCATATGCTAACCCCTAGGCCAATGACTTTCGAGGGAGAACTCAGTTGCTGTGATTGACTTAGAATAATTGAACTGTAGCTGGACACGTTGCTGGGGTTGGGCATATTGCAGCTGGAATGAAGTTGGGATTCTGTTATCAAGAAGATAAAATTGAGTAAATTTGGATTTTGGGACAGGGTAAATAGGTACATAAGAAGCCTAAGCAAACTGTTATATAAATTATAGAAATGTTTATGATGCCGCTGTTATTTGGATGGAAAATGCAACAGTCAGGATAAGCTAAAGTAATGCTGTGGGAACAAACAAGCCCAAATAAACAGAGGTTTATTTCCTGCTCACGTCATACATCTATTATGGGTCAGCTGCAAATCTGCTCCACACATAGACCCAGACTCATAGAGCAGGTCTTATATTGGCTATAGCTGGTCTTACAGTAGAGGAATAAAAGATGCAGCAAACCAGGTGCTGGTTCTTAACATTTCTGCTCCAAAGGGACATATGTCACTTTTCCTCACAATTTATTGCCTAGAGCAAGCAAATTGACAGTGCTAGACCTTAACAGCCAGGGAAGTTATCATCGTTCTGCAGGAAGGTGAATTCAGGGAGGGGCAACAAATATTTCAAATGATAATGCAACCTACCAAAAAGATGGATGTGTATTTAGCCATCATTCACTTAAATATGGTCATGCACTTTTGTGACTCAGTATTAAGTTTTTTTTTTTTTTGAGATGGAGTCTTGCTCTGTTGCCCAGGCTGGAGTGCAGTGGCACGATCATGGCTCACTGCAACTTTCACCTCCTGGGTTCAGGCTATTCTCCTGCCTCAGCCTCCTAAGCAGCTGGGATTACATGCAAAACTCCGTCTCTACTAAAAATACAAAAATTAGCATTAAGCTTTATGACAGCAGTCTTGCTTCAGTTTTTCTGTTGCCATTAAAAGCACAGCAGGCAGACCTTGCCATTTATCCCATGATGGCATGCTGCCTGAAGAACAAAGTCAATGTACAACATTTGTTATTTTCCTCTTTGTTAAATATTTTTTGATAGAATAAACAATATCACAATATTAAAATGATTTAAAATGGCCATTAAAAAATACCATTTCCTGGGATCCATCTCTCTTTTCTTCCCTCGGCTTTAAGCCCTTCTGAATGCAGAAAGGACTGTATCCTCTCAACATCTCATATTCTCTTTTTCTTCTAGTGTTAGGCTGGCTCAAGGGAGAGCCTTCACACAACCACAATAGCCTAACCTGCACAGTTCAAATATGTCCTAGTTGGAAAAAGCATAGAGTTTTATTGTTGAGAAGCTAGTTTAAACTGTGGGCAAACCCCATACGTTCTAAAGCTCTATTCTAGTCCTCCCAGGACACAGCCTGATCATGTCCTTGCAAAGCAGCCCTCTTCCAGAGCATTCTTTCTTGTATCCTCAGGATGAGAATCGGGGCAATTATGTAACGATCCGTGATCTCCCTGTAATAATTAAGGGAGGAAATACTGCTTTTCCTGTTGCCTAGGGCTGTGGAGAAGCATCCAAAGGAAGCTTTTTGCTCTTATAGCATATTTTAACTTACTCTGTGATTAACAAAATTCCATGGCAACATATTATACAGAAATCATACATGACTTATTTGGAATAGTTAATGGATTAACTTTTTTGATGTTTAAATAACTCAAAATGAGCTAGAATGAGGAGTACATAAAGGTATTTTTCCTGCATTTCTAAATCAAGACCTGTGAATACGCAATATTATGTAATCTATTAACTTTCTAAAATTGTGATAAATATATATAATATCAAATTTACCATTTAACTATTTTTAAACGTTAGGTCCGTGGCATTCAGTACGTTCACATTGTTGTGCAACTATCAGCACTATCCACTTTCAGAACTTTTCATCATCTGAAACAGAAGCTCTGTGCCCATTAAACACTAACTGCCCATTTTCCCCACTCCCCCAACCACAATCCTACTTTCTATCTCTATGAATTTGACTACTGTAGGTATCTCAGATAAGTCATCATACAGCACTTGTCTTTAGTGACTGCCTTGTTTCACTCAGCATAATGTCTTTCAGGTTCATCCATGTTGTAGCACCTGAGAGAATTTCCTTACTTTTTAACTCTATTAAGCAGTTTTTTTTTTTTTTTTTTTTTTTTTTTTTGGTACAAGGTCTCACTTGGTTGCCCAGGCTGGAGTGCAGAGTGCAGTGGCTCTATCATAGCACACTGTAGCCTTGAACTTCTGGGCTCAAGGAATCCTCCCACCTCAGCCTCCCAAGTAGCTGGGGCTACAGGCAGGCACCACCATGTCCAGATAATTTCAAAATTTTCTGTAGAGAAAGAGTCTCATTATGTTGCCCAGGTTTGTCTCAGACTCCCTCCTAGCCTCAAGAGATCATCCCATTTCAGCCTCCCAAAGCACTGGGATTACAGGAGTGAGTCATGATATCTGGCCTAAGTCTATTAACTGTTAAACTGACATAGATGATAATGTACTAAAAAGCATCTTGTGTTTTTTTTTTTTTTTTTGAGACGGAGTCTGGCTCTGTCGCCCAGGCTGGAGTGCAGTGGCCGGATCTCAGCTCACTGCAAGCTCCGCTTCCTGGGTTTACGCCATTCTCCTGCCTCAGCCTCCGGAGTAGCTGGGACTACAGGCGCCCGCCACCTCGCCCGGCTAGTTTTTTGTATTTTTTAGTAGAGACGGGGTTTCACCGTGTTTGTTAGGATGGTCTCGATCTCCTGACCTCGTGATCCGCCCGTCTCAGCCTCCCAAAGTGCTGGGATTACAGGCTTGAGCCACCGCGCCCGGCCGCATCTTGTTTTTTTTTAAAAAAAATTTTTGTTTTCTTTTAAATTTACATACAGGCAGATTCACTTTGTTTGATGTATAGTTCTACGTGTTTCAACGTATGCATAGGTTTGTGTAATCCTAATCATGGTACAGAATCCACAAAAGTTCCCTCATTATATCCTCCCCCCAACTCTAACCCGGGGCTAACCACGAATCAGTTCTTCCTCCCTTTTGCCTTTTCCAGAATGTCACATAAATGGAATCAATACATGTAAATATTTACCCATGTCATTGTGTGTATTAATAGTTCGTTCCTTTTTGGCCAGGCGTGGTGGCTCATGTCTGTAATCCAAGCACTTTGTCCACAGATATCTTATTAGACTTAAATTGAAGTGTTTTATTTTGGGGCAACTATTATAAATAGTACTTCTTTTAAAATGTTGATGTTGATATTTAATAACACTTGAATGGGGTATGAGGATTATATGGTAGTTATGTATCCCGTTTAGCTTCCTCTTCTGAGAGCTCAATTATAGTTAACGTAGAATGTCCCTGTTTGTGAGAAACACATATTCAAGCATTCAACACCGAAGAGGCTCAGGTCAGTAAATTACTCTCAAACAGCTGGGCAGGGGTAGTTCTTTGTACTATACTTGCAAATCTTCACTAACTCTCAGAATGTTAGAGAGTTATTTAATTGAAATACAAAGCTGAATAAATTGGATTAAATTGAAAATACAAAGCTGAATAAGGGGCAAATAATGTATACTCTGAAGAAGTTAAACATGAGATCTATATGATCCAGAGAGTGAGGGAGCACTTCACTATGCAATTCCAGGGGCTGAAGAGACCAAGAAGCGGGCAGAACAAGACAGACTAGAAACTATTAAACAACCCATTTAACCAACTACCCAGATTAACAGATACATACTCTAATTCCCTGAGTTAAGCAGTCAACTAACTACCCAATTACCCCCAACTGCCACAATGACTGAAGTCCCCCATATGCTAACTGCTTGCTGCTGTAGACTGCTCTCTAGCAGAGCTGAGAGCTCCATCAGTTGAGTTATATATTTTATATATTTGCCAAGGACCAACTGTGTTTGGCCTTAACTCTGCTTGTATTTGTTACTGTAAGTACAGTTTAAATAAAAACTGTGACATTAAAATAATAAAATGATGTTGAATTGCTCATTGCTAACATATAGCAATGTGATTTTTATATGTTAATCATGCATTCTGCATTGTACCTGTGCTAAACTAATTAGTTCTAGCAGTTTTTTTGCAGATTCCTTCAAATCTTCTACATAAACACTGACATTGTTTGTGAATAGAGAAAATTCTGCTTTATTTTCTCCAATCTGTATGCCTCTTACTTCTGTTTCTTGCCTCATCACACTGGCCAGGACTTTTAGTACGATGTTAAACAGAAACACTAAGAACTGGCATTTTTGCCTTTTTCCCAATCTTAGGCAAAGTAATTAGCCCTTCACCATTAAGAATGATGTTAGCGGCCAGGCATGGTGGCTCATGCCTGTAATCCCAGCACTTTGGGAGGCCAAGGCGGGCGGATCACCTGAGGTCAGGAGTTCAAGACTAGCCTAACCAACATGGAGAAACCCTGTCTCTACTAAAAATACAAAATTAACCAGGCGTGGTGGCACATGTCTATAATCCCAGCTACTCAGGAGGCTGAGGCAGGAGAATCACTTGAACCCAGGAGGTGGAGGTTGTGGTGAGCTGAGATGGCGACATTGCACTCCAGCCTGGGCAGTAAGAGTGAAACTCCATCTCAAAAAAAAAAAAAAAAAAAAAAAGATGTTAGCTGCCAAGTTTTTTTTAATAGTTCCATTTATTAAATTAAGGAAGTTCTCTTATATTCATACTCACATTCTGTTGAATTTTGTTTTATCAAGAACAAATGTAGAGGTTGGGCATGATGGCTAACGCCTGTGATCCCAGAACTTTGGGAGGCCGAAGCGGGAGGACTGCTTGAGCCCAGGAGTTCAAGATCAACCTGGGCAACACAGTGAGACCCTGTCTCTATAAACAGCTAAAAAACTAGCCAAACTTGGTGGTGGGCACTTGTAGTCCTAGCTACTTAGGAGACTGAGGCAGGGTTGCTCGAGCCCAGGAGGTCGAGGCTGCAGTGAGCTGTGATTGCCACCACTGCACTCCAGACTGAGCTACAGTGAGACCTTGTCTTAAAAAAATAAATAAAAAGAATGGATGTTGAATTGTATCAAATAGGTTTTCTGCATCTATTCATATAATCATGTTTCTCTACTTTAATCTGTTAATATGGTAGACTACATTGATTTTCAAATGTGGGAAAAACCTTGTATTCCTGAAAGAAAATTTTATTTATATATTGCTGCATTCAATTTGTCAATATTTTGTTGGGGATTTTTGTGTCTGTTTCAAGACATTGATCTTATCTTTGAAATATCTTTCTCTGGTAATGTTAGGGTAATGCTGGCTCTTAAAATGAGTTGGAAATTATTTCTTTCTCCTCTATTTGCTGGAAGAGATTATACAGAATTGGTCTTATTTATTCCTTAAATCTGAGCCTGGAATTTTCTTTTTTGGCTAATGGTTTTCCAGCCTTCTACATTCTTGCTGAGTTTCTGTCTACTTGTTTCATTGATTACTGAGAGGAAAATTGAAATTCCCATCTACAATTGCAGATTTATCTATTTCTCCTTTCAATTTTATTAGTTTTTGTTTTATGTACAGTATTTTGACAGTCTGTTAGCTGCATACATAATTATTACGCTTTCTGAGTGAAGTGACCACTTTATTAGTATGCAATTTACCTCTACAAACTTGTTAATTTTCCTTGTTCTGAAGTCTATTTTATCTGATTAATATACCCATTCCAGCTTCCTTTTGATTAGTCATTACATGGTGTACCTTTCTTTTCCTTTTTGAGATGGAGTCTCACTTCATCACCCAGGCTGGAGTGCAGTCGCAGGATCTTGGCTCACTGCAACCTCTGCCTCCTGGGTTCAAAGGATTTTCCTGCCTCAGCCTCCCATGGAGGCACTCTCCACCATGCCCATCTATTTTTTTTTTTTTTCAGTAGAGATAGGGTTTCACCATGTTGGCCAGGCTAGTCTCGAACTCCTAACCTCAGGTGATCTTGCCCACCTTGGCCTCTCAAAGTGCTGGGATTACAGGCATGAGCCACTACAGCCAGCCAATCTTCATGTGGTGTATCTTCCTCCATCCTTTTACTTTTTACATACTTACATCATTTAAAGTGGACTTCTAATATATAGCATATAGTTGGGTCTTATATTCTTAACCAAAATGACAAACTCTGTCTTTTAAATGGTGTTTCTAGAACATTTACATTTAATGTAACTGTTAATATAGTTGGATCTATCATTCTATTATTTGTTTTCTGTTTGTCCCCCTTTTTAATTCATTCCTGTTTCTCCTTTTCTGAATTTTTTTTTTTTTTTTTGAGAGAGGGAATTGTTCCGTTGCTCAGGCTGGAGTGTAGTGTTATGATCTCTGTTCACTGCAACCTCTGATTCCAAGGCTCAAGCAATCTTCCTGCCTCAGCCTCCTGGGTGGCTGAGACTATATGCATACATCACCATGTCTGGCTAATTTTTTAATATTTTGTTTTGGAGAGATGGGGTCTTGCCATGTTGCCCAGGTTGCTCTCTAACCCCTGGGCTCAAGGAATCTGCCTGCCTTGGCCTCTCAAACTGTTGGGATTACAGACATGAACCACTGTGCCTGGCTCTTTCCTGGATTCTTTTGAATTATCTGAGTATCCTTTGGTTTTCTATTTTATCTCTTGGCTTTAAAAATAACTATATATATTTTTTGTTTTGTTTTTGTTTTTGAGACGATGTCTCGCTCTGTTGCCAGGCTGGAGTGTAATGGCACGATCTCGGCTCACCGCAACCTCCGCCTCAAGGGTTCAAGTGATTCTGCCTCAGCCTCCCCAGTAGCTGGGACTACAGGCATGCACCACCATGCCCAGCTAATTTTTGAACTTTTAGTAGAGATGGGGTTTCACCATGTTGGCCAGGATGGTCTCGATTTCTTGACCTCTTGATTCACCTGCCTCGGCCTCCCAAAGTGCTAGGATTACAGGTGTAAGCCACCATGTCTGGCCAAAAATAACTATATACTTTTAATAATATTTTAAATTATTGCTCTAAGGATTCTAATATATGTACTCAACTTTTATAAGTAACTAAGAATATTTTATCATTTCAGATAAAATGTGGGGAACTTTCAATACAGGTCCTTTTACATTCCACCTTTTATGTTGTAGTTGTCATGTGCATTATATCTACATACACCAAAAATCCCACTATCAATGTTACAATGTTTGCTTGCACCCATTATACATATTTTAAAGAACTTATGATGAGTAAAAAGTATATTTATCCATATATTTACTGTTTCTGTTGCCCTTCTTTCATTCCTGAAGTTTTGAGTTTCCTTCTGGTATTATTTCCTTTCCACCTGAAGAATTTCCTTTAGTATTTCTTTTAGTGCAGCTGCATTATTTTCCCGTCTTCTGGGAAGGAATTGTTTTGCCTGCATTCCTGAGGAATATTTTTACAGAATATAGAATTCTGGGTTGACATTTCTTTACTTTCAGCATCAAAAAAATGTTTTGCTGCTTTCTGACCTCCATGATTTCTGATGAGAAATCCAGTCATTTTAGTCATTTTGCCTTTATATACATAATATGTCATTTTTCTCTTTCAATTTTTTAAGGCAGTGACTTGCTCTGTCACCGAGGCTGGAGTGCAGTGGCACAATCTCGGCTCACTGCAACCTCTTACCTCCTAGGCTCAAGCAATTCTCCCACCTTAGCCTCCTAGGTAGCTAGGACTACAGGTGTGCATCACCATGCCCAGCGAATTTTTGTATTTTTTTTTAGAGATGGTTTTGCCATAGGCTGGTCTTGAACACCCAGGCTCAAGCAATTTGCCCGCCTTGGCCTCCCAAAGGACTGGAATTACAGGCATGAGTCATCACACCTGTCCACATTTAAAAAATTTTCAGCAAAATATTTAATTTTCAGCAATTAAATTTGAACGCATCAATATGTAGTTTTTTTGTTTGTATGTTTGTTTATTTTAGTGCATCTTGTTTGGGGGTTTCCTGAGCTTCCTGAATCTTTACATTCAAGTCTTTTGCCAAATTTTAAAGTTTTTATCCTTCTTTTTTTGTTTTTTTTTTAATATTCATGTGCACCAATATCTTCCTCCTGTTCTGGGACACCAAAGACATAAATGTTAATCTTTCTGATATTGTCCCACAAGTATGCAAGCATGTTATTTTTTTCAATCATTTTTCCTCTCTGTTGTTCAAATGCGATAATATACCTTGATTTTGTTTTTTTTTTTTTTTTTTTTTTTAGACGGAGTCTCGCTGTGTCGTCCAGGCTGGAGTGCAGTGACGTGATCTTGGCTCCCTGCAAGCTTCGTCTCCTGGGTTGATGCCATTCTTCTGCTTCAGCCTCCCGAGTAGCTGGAACTATAGGCACCCGCCACTACGCCCAATTAATTTTTTTTTTTTTTTTTGTATTTTCAGTTGAGACAGGGGTTTCACTGTGTTAGCCAGGATGGTCTCAATCTCCTGACCTCGTGATCTCCCCATCTCAGCCTCCCAAAGTGCTGGGATTATAGGTGTGAGCCACCGCACCCGGCTGATCTTGATCTTTTAAGATCAATGACTCTTGTCATTTCCATTCTGCAAATGAGCCCATCCAGCAAAGACTTTAATTTTAATGATGAAGTTTTCAGTTTGTATATAACCACTTTGTCCTTCCTTCCCACCTTCTTCCCCTTCATTCACTCTGAAACATAATTTAGTTTTACTAAGAACTACATTATGAAAATCTTTCCAGGTAAGTACATACCAATTTACTTTAGTTTTATTCTGGTAAAATACACGTAACATAAAATTTATCATCTTAACCATTTTTGGTATATGGTTCAGTAGTGTTAAGTACTTTCACATTGTTGTGCAGGCAGTCTCCAGAGCTCTTCTTGCCTTGCAAAACTGATACTCCATACCCATTAAACAACAACTCCCCAATCCCCGCTCCCCATGGCACTTTCTTGTAGCTTCTATTTTTATCCAGATAATTTTTCTTTTCATTCATTTCAAGAGTGCTCTGTTTTACTTCTTCCTGCTCTCTTACTGCTATTACGTACTTTTCAGACTCCTAGTTGTGTTTTCTTTCAAGGGTTTTTGGTTGTAATCATTGGGAAAGATAAAGTGATATGTGCTGCTCACTCCATCTGAACTGGAAATTAAAGTCTCAACTCCTTTTTTATTTAATCAATTAATTAATTAATTTTTTTGAGACAGGGTCTCGCTCTGTTGCCCAGGCTGGAGTGCAGTGCCGTGATCAAGGATCACTGCAGCTCTGACCCCTGGGCTCAGGTGATCCTTCCACCTCAGACCCGTGAGTAGCTACACCTGGAACTTAGCTGCAATCGCTGCTTTGAAGTCACTGTCTGATAGGTTTAACATCTGAATTATTTTGGGACTTGCTTTTTTCTTGCAAGTTGGTGAGATTTTCCTGGTTCCTTATATGTTGAGCAATTTGATTATTCTTAAATGTTTTATATATGTTACAAGTCTCTGAGTCTTTAGTTAAAGTCCTTTGGTGAATGTTTACTTTGTTGTTTTAGCTGCCAATCAACCTAGTTGGTTCAGATCATAAGTTTGGATATACCCTTAGTAAGCAGTGGCTTTAGTGTCACTTCAGTTTGCAAAGGTTTTGCAGTGCGACTTGGATCTACCTCATATGTGTACCACCCAGGTGGTCATTCTGGTGGTAGGCTACACTATAGCCAGTTCTCAGAGCCTTTGCTGTATTGCTTTGGGTCAGCTCCATGCATGAGCAGCTGGGGGTGGAGCCGAGGACTTTATACACAGCTTTTTAGGAACTTTTCCTTGAGCTTCCTCTTTTCTGTGATTTCCCTCATACTCTCCTGCTGCCAAGAGCCTCTTTTTCTGCTTGTGTGGCTAGAAAAGTAGAAATTCAAAGTTTTATCCCCCTTGCATTGTAGTCCATTTTTCGTCACTGAGTCCACGCCTAGTATAAAGTGTTGAAAGAACAGAGAGCAACCAGAATAACAGAAATAACAGGGCTCCATTTATGAGTCCTTATGGTCAGAGAGAATTTCTCCCTGAGTTTTTGGTGCCCGTGTGTCTCCTGCTGCTGCTGTTGCCACCACTATCTCTGCACTGCAAGAGAGATGTTGCAGGACTGGGGTCTGACTTGGGGAAGGGCTGGGAGAGGAAAAATCCCGGAGGATTTCCCCAACTATATCCACCTCACAGGGAGTCTCCCTTCCTAGTCCTGTAACAGAAGGTTTCTCTTAGAGCTTTTTCTGTCCACACCCACTGTGCACTAGACCTTTTAGTCTCTAGGCCAGGAGATACAGAAGAAACACACAAAAACCCAGGACCTCACCTCTGTATGGATTATCCCTCAGTCTTTACTTCCCTCTTTACTTCCCTCCCCAGTCTGCCTGCTATTTACTTTTCAGACTCCTAATTGTTTTATGTTTTCTTTCAGGGGTTTTTGGTTGTAATCATTGGGAAAAGTAAAGTGGTATGTGCTGCTTACTCCATCTGAAGTGGAAATTAAAGTCTCAACTGTCTTTTTAATTAATTAATTAATTATTTTTTTGAGACAGAGTCTCGCTCTGTGATCCAGGCTGGAGTGCAGTGGCACGATCAAGAATCACTGCAGCCTTGACCTCCTGGGCTCAAGCGATCCTTCCACCTCAGAGTAGCTGGGACCTACAAGTACACACCCCCATACCTGGCTAATTTATTTTTTGTAGAGACAGAGTCTCACTATTTTGCCCACGATCGTCTCAGACTCCTGGGCTCAAGTGATCTTATTGCCTCAGCCTTCCAAAGTAGTGTGATTACAGGCAAGAGCCACCATGCCCAGCTTATTTTATTTTTTAAGCTACTTGATACTATTCCTCAATCAGAGAAACAAAGTTGTTGGGAAGTAAGCATGAAAGTAATACGATACTTTATCATTTCTTACTACTGATAGTAATATTATAAGTGATATTAGATATTGTTAAAATAATTATCAATACAACAGAGCACAGACAAATCCATTATGAGCCATACAGGCTGTGAGCTCCTAAGACAGAGCTAAGATTTCTTCATCATTGACTTTTCTTCTTTGTTTCTGGTCATCAGAAACTGCTATATCCCTACTTCATTTTTGATTCATAAAATTATAACCTTCACAAATACACCTCAGAGCTTGAACAAAACAAAAACAATAAAAAAATGCATAAGACTAAACATGCATTATTTACATGTTTTACACAAAGAAATAACTCTGTGTGCTGTTCCACCAGGCAAGTGGCAGCTACAAAGAGACAGCAGAAGACAAAGAAGAATTCTTAAAGGCTTCTCCTGAACACATCTTATAGCCTTCAGAAATTATGTGAATTGGGTACTTATTTAAATAATTCACTAGCAGGAATACAGACTAACTTTTTGTTTTTTAAAATGAGCTAATCCCAAAAAGTATAGCTAAGATTAGGTTTAGGGTCAAAATTATGCCCAATTTTATTCATCATTTCTAAAAAAGGAAAGATGAGTCTTCCAGGAAACATGGATAGGACATAAAATGCGTTCCTCCACTTCTGCCCCTGAGAAATAACAAGGCCAAACAAACACTGAGAAGGAAACATCTATAATGAAATCAGGGCAGCCACAATTCCATTGAATAGACTCTGAAGAACAATTATCAAACACAATGAAATGGGGACCAAAAAACTGAAGGAGGGTGCTGAGATTTGACACTCATCTCATCTTACGCAAGATACAGGGAGTGTGCTGTGAGCCCTCTCAACAATGCTTAGATATGGTTAGAGTAGGGTGTGCATGAACTCAGCAGGGGTGGTGACCACTCATTGTATACCCAGCTTGCAGGTGAAGAAGGTTTGAAGAATACCCTTTCAGCATGCTTTGAAAACAAATCTTATTGAAGTTTAATATACACACAAAAATGTATTAAGTGGACACACCCATGTAACTAGCATTACCTTGAGGCAGGAGAACAGGGTCTGGAGACAGGGAGCCTAACGGCAACCTGCAGCTGACTTCTGGGAGTTGGACAGAAAGGAAAACCCCACCTTTCCATGCCCAAGTGACAAGGGGCCAGAGGTCCCTCCCTCTACAAATCCCCCTGTCCCATACGTCACAAATGGGAAATGCCTCTGATTGATCACAGGCCAAGCTTCCACTCCAGCCTCTGACTGGCAACGGGCCAAGCTTCCACTCTAGCCTCTGACTGATCGTGGGTCAATCCTTCATTTGCATAGTGTGTAACCTATCAGAAGCTTTTAAAAGGCACTTGAGGGTGTTACCAAATTCTTTTAGTTCATAAAAACCCTAAAGAACATTGCAACTGGGGCTCTTGAGCCACTTGCTTGAGCTTGCTCCCACTCTGTGGAGCATACTTTCGCTTCAATAAATCTGTGCTTTCAGCCGGGCGCTGTGGCTCATGCCTGTAATCCCAGCACTTTGGGAGGCTGAGGTGGGCAGATCACGAGGTCAGGAGATTGAGACCATCCTGGCCAACATGGTGAAACTCTGTCTCTATTAAAAATACAAAAATTAGCTGGGCATGGTGGCATGTGCCTGTAGTCCCAGTTACTTGGGAGGTTGAGGCAGGAGAATCGCTTGAATTGGGAGGTGGAGGTTGCAGTGAGCCAAGATCGCGCCACTCTACTCCAGCCTGGTGACAGAGCGAGACTCCATCTCACACACACGAAAAAAATCTGTGCTTTCATTGCTTCATTCTTTTGTTGCTTTGTTTGTGCATTTTGTTCAATTCTTGTTCAACATGCCAAGAACCTGGACAACTTGCTGTCAATACTTTCCATCTGGTAATATATATTGGTGAGCCAGCCAGGAAGTAAGCCCAGTTGGCAGGGGTTTAGATTTCTTTTTCTCCTTCTTTTTATCAAGGTTGCCATTTGCAGGCATGGGTCGGGCAGTTAAAAGCCACTAGGACACCCGCTGCTTGAAGTCTCCCATGACAGGATAACTCAGTCATGGAACAGGACATCTAGGTTCTGCCAGGCACAAGACAAATCCATGCAATGGTCAGGTTTGTGTATGTGCAGCAATAATGTCTTTGAGATAATTTAATTCTTTATCTTCTAATTTCTACCCTTGCCTTGCTGATGCTTTGTGGGGACCAGGGACTACAAAATTGTTGCTGTATTTGAGCCCCTCATTACATATCTGCATGCCCCGTTTGTTTATACATGGGAAGTGCGAAAGTGCGAAAAGGAACAAGCTTAGAGAAGACCCCACATCTTGTTGCTTCTTAAACATTATTTTTCCTGTCCAGACCCCAAAGTAAATTATCAGCCGAAGGGATTCATATACCACCCTCCATCCTATTTGGCTACAAGAAATACTCCACCAACCTTAATGTTATTGATATTAAAATTTTTGGCTACTACCAAAACCCTATGAGAAATGCAGGAAGACATGGTCTATCTAAATTGTGGGATGCTAAAAGCTGGAGAGTATATCCAGGAACAAAAGAGAATCTCATGGTAGGCCATTGCCTACGAAGGGAAAACATAGAAAGTGGTGCCGGTGCCCACCTAAGGTCAGAGATGTCTGACACTTTAAGACTGGACCTAAAGGGATCCCCCTGGGGATCCAATGCCAAACCCAAGACTTCCCCTGGAGGATGACCCAGGCAGAAATTGTGGGTCAACAAACAAGCCCTCCTGAGAATCTCTTTTCTCTTCCAGACCATTATGGGAAGCACTCTATTCCACCTGATTCCCCTCTTGGCTGCATCCTAAACCATTGGAATCAATTTGACCCTGACAATCTGAAAAGGAAATGCTTGATTCTTCGTTGTAGTATTGCATGGCCCCAATAACAGCTGGACAGTCTGGAATAATGGCCAGTCAATGGGTTTTTATGAACTATGACACTATTCTGCAATTAGACTTATTTTGCAAAAGACAGTGTAAACGAACAGAAATACCATACATTCAAGCTTTTATGGCTTTGTATCAGAATACTTCCTTCTGTAAGTTTCCCAAGACTTGCCCTCCAACAGAGAGCCCCAAGACTGAGCCAGACATTGTGGATGATCCTCTCTCACAAGGGACACTTGTCTCTTTGGGAGAACCACAGCCACCTCTATATAGCCCCTTGCCAAATGCTCCAACTGTGCAAGGCCAGAGAAATAAAAAATTGTATGAAGCCCCCAACATAACCGAAGTGGAACACCCTGCTCAGGAGCTCCCCCAGCACTACTGCCTCTTAGGGAAGTAGCAGGAGCAGAAGGGCCAGTTTGAGTGCAAGTCTCATTTTCCATAACTGATATTCAACAATGTAAAGAAAAACTGGGAAGGTACTCTGACGATCCTGGCAAGTTTGTAGATGGGTTCCAAACCTTGGCTCTGGCCTTCAGTTTATCGTGGAAAGGTATCCAATTCATTTTAGCATGTTGCTACACTCCTCTGGAAAAGGAAAGGAGTTTTGAAGCTGTCCACTGCAAGGCAGAGGCTTTTTTTGCCCGAACCCCCCCAGGCAATCACCTGGGCCCAGACACAGTGCCCACCACTGACCCTAAATGGGATTGTAATACCCCTGTGGGAATAAACAGGCAAGTAAAGTTTCTTGAGGCACCCCTTGGAGGGATGAAAAAGGGGATAACCAAGACCATAAATTATAAGGTCTGGGAAGTCACATAAGGGAAGGAGGAAAGCCCAGCTATGCTTTATGGCAGTTTAGAAGAGGCCTTCAGAAAAGATACACATTTTGATCCTTCCTCTCCCAAGGGTATGGTGGTAATGGCACAGCATTTTATCAGCCAGTCTACTCTGGACATCAGGTGCAAACTGCAAAAATTGCATATGGGACCACAAACTAACCAAAATCAGCTTCTTGATACTGCCTTTATGATATATATCAATCGTGACCAGAAGGAGGGTAAAAAAGAACAGTGCAGAGAAAAAATGGCAAGCCAAACTTGTGGTAGCCACCACTGGCAATGTCCTAAGTGCCCAAAGAGCATCCAAGGGAACCCAAAGGGCCATAAGGATGATGCCAACAAGGCTCTTGCTTCAATTGCAAGAAAAATGGACACTGGGCAAAGGACTGCATTAAGACCCTGCCGACAGTGTGAAGGCACCAGTCATGACCCCTGGCAATAGAGAATTGACTGCCCTGGCTCCCACCAACGGGCTCAGTCAGTCAAGACTCTATCAGTGCAAAAGAACGAGCTAGATGGAGACTGAATGGGCCTGGGACTTCCTCACTGCCCCTGTCCAGGAACACCATCATTACTACTGAGGAACCCTGGGTAACTGTGGATGTGATGGACAAACAAATTCAGTTTCTTTTCAATACAGGGGCAAGCTACTCTGCTTATTCAGGAAAACACTCCACTAGGACTATGACTATTTTAGGAATGGAAAGGAAAATAAATAAATAAAGGGAAAAATAAAGTCAGGCATTTTATCCCTCCTTTAACCTGCCAATTTGAAAAACACATTTTCCCACAGGAGTTTCTAATAGTACCAAGCTGCCCAGTCCCCTTGAAAAGGGATATTATGGCTAAAATAGGGGCACTGCTACAATTTAGGTACCATCTATCAAGACTGCTAATGGTAAGTGATGCAGACAATATTCCAGGCCGTGTCAACAAACAGGTCAACCACTAGCATGGTATACTGGGAGGCTTGGAAGAGCTAGAATGGCAGTGCCAGTCAAAATACAGCTTAAAGACTCCAGTCATTTTCCCAACCAAAAACAATACCCAATTAAGCTGGAAGCAAGAAAGGGCGTATATAGTTAAGGAGGTGCTTGCCCATGGACTCTAAGACCCTGAAATTCTCCCTACACAATACCCCCATTTTACCTGTTTTAAAGCCTTCAGGAGAATATAGTATGGTACAGGATCTCAGGGCAATTAATGAAGCCATGATCCCCGTCCACCTGTTAGTGGCAGATCCATATAGTCTTTTAACTCAAGGGCCGGGGAACGCAGAATGGTTCTCAGTCCCAGACGTAAAAGATGCTTTCTTTTCCGTTCTTCTGGCCCTGGAATCTCAGTATCTTTTTATTTTGAATGGGAAGATCCTAATGGCAGAGAAAAATGACAATACACCTGGACAATACTCCCTCAGGGCTTTTGGGATAGCCCCCATTTTTTTTGCCTGGGCCTTAGAAAGGGATCTGAGGGATATGCAATTGAGAAACAGGAGTGTACTCCAGTATGCAGATGAGCTTCTTATGTGTAGTCCAAACTGGGAGACATCTGACCAAAATACTGTTAAGAACCTTGAATTTACTGGCAGACAGGGAACACAAAGTGTCCAAAAAGAAGGTTCAATTTACCCTCCAAGAGGTCCAATATTTGGGGTATAGCTGTGGGAGTGCTAACCCAGAAATTGGGATCAGAACACAAACCAACAACTTTTCAAAGAAATTGAATGGAGTGACTTTGGGGTGGCCAAGCTGCCTATGGGCAATAGCAGCCACTGCTATTTTAGTGGAGGAACCCACCCAAATCACCCTGGGTCAACCACTGGAAGTGTTAAGCCCACATCAGGTAAAGTCAGTCCTGGAAATAAAAGGACGTATCTGGATGATGGGAGAAAGGTTAATCAAATACCAGGCTATGATCCTAGACAATCCAGAGGTTACCCTTAAAACCTATAACACCCTGAAATCTAGCTTCATTGCTGCCCAGAGGCCCAATAATTAATAATTCCTGCGAGCAGGTCATCACACACACATATGTCATCCAACATGATTTAAAATCCTCCCAGATTCAGAGGATGACTGATTCACAGATGGCAGTAGACATCTTCAGGTGGGGAATGCCAGGTTGGATATGCAGTAGTAAATTACAATACCATCACTGAGGCCCAGCTGCTGCCCCCCGGGCACATCGCACAAAAAGCTGATATAATTGCTCTTACCCAAGCCCTGATATTGGGAAAAGGGGAAAAGGTTAACATCTATACAGATGTTAAATATGCATTTCTTTTGGTTCATGCTCATGCTGCAATTTGGAAAGAAAAGAGGAATGCTAACTAGTAAACATTCCCCTATAAAGCATGGGTCTGAAATTCTTCAACTATTGGAAGTAATACACTTGTCAAAAGTCATATCCATAATCCACTGTAAGGGGTATCAAAAGGACTTAACCCTTATAGCACATGGGAACAAAAAGGCTAGTATGAAAGCCAAAGCAGCAGCCCACGGGGTGCAATCCCAACAAATCTTAGCACTGCTTCCATTTTTATGATTCCCCAATAGAACCTGAATACACATCACAGAAGAGTAGTTAATAAAGGAACAAGGGTGACAAAAACAAGGACCCTGTGGCATACAGGATCAAAAGTATGTCTCCCTCAAACAGCCCAATGGAAAGTTATAAAAACCCTGCATGACTCCATTTTTTTTTTTTTTTTTGAGACAGGGTCTCGCTTTGTGACCTACACTGGAGTACAGTGGCGTGATCTTGGCTCACTGCAACCTGCCTCCTGGGTTCAAGCGATTCTCTTGCCTCAGCCTCCAGAGTAGATGGGATTACAGGCACACACCACAGGCCCAGCTAATTTTTAAAAAATTTCTAGTAGAGACGGGGTTTCGTCATTTGGCCAGGCTGATCTCGAACTCCTGGCCTCAAGTGATGCACCCGCCTAGGCCTCCCAAAGTGTCAGGATTACAGGCATGAGCCATGGTGCCTGGCCTAAACACCCTGCATGAATCTTTCCATATGGTGGGAGATGCTACTCTGGCCGTGATAAACAGGCTCTTTTTTGGGCCTAACTTAGCTTTGGTGATTAAGCAGGTCTGTAAGGCCTGCTCACTGTATGCATTCAACAACCCAGGAAACATAATCCCTCCTCTAATGGAACCAGTCCAGAGAAGGCGAACTCACCCAGGCAACTGGACTTTACCCATATGCCAGCCTGCAGAGAATGCAAGTTCTTGCTAGTGATACAGGATTTTCTGTTCCTTAGTTCAGCTAAAATCCAGGTTCTAGCCTCGCATCCAGGAAAAATTAGGCACATGGACACATTGAAGGGTGGGGAGACCTGATTTATTAGGTGAAAAGAGAGTTCTCGACAAAGAAAGAGGGGGTCCTGCCAATAGGCTCCCACCTCACCGACTGAATACCAGGCCATCACACAGGACCTGAAAAGGCCAGGCTCCTCCCCAACGAGAAGGCGCGGATTCCTGGTGGCTCCACCCCATTCTTACAGTGTGCATGTGGCCCTTAGTCTGAGCCACTCCACACTGATTTATTTCCCTTATTGTGCATGTATTAAGGGACAGGATTTTTCAATGAGGGCATGTTTAGGCAAGCCCCCTGTGCACAATGACCTGGGTGGCATTTGGCTGTCTCCTGTCTCTATCATTAGTACTAATAGTACCTCTCCTGGCTGGGCTGAAGCTTACTTTACCAGAACAGAGAAGGCTAATGAAGTTATAAAGGTTCTCTTAAAGGAAATAATCCCCTGGTCTGTGTAACCCCGAAGCCTCCGAAGTGATAACGGCCCATCTTTGTCTCCCAAATAACTCAAGGGGTTGCTAAGGCTCTCGGAATCCGATACTATTTACAGTGAGCATGGAGGCCTCAGTCCTCTGGGAAAGAAGGGCTCATCAAACTCTGAAATGGGTGTTAGTTAAGCTATGCCAGGAAACATCAGAAATGTGGGTCAGCTTACTGCCCATAGCCCTCTTAAGAATCCACAACTTTTAAAGAGCAAAAATAAATATGAGCTCATATGAGATGCTATACAGGAGGCCATTTGTAACTAATGATCTAATTACTGATCCAGAAATGGCTGGTTTAATACAGTACCTAGTTAACCTGGGACAATTTCAGCAGGCATTACAAAAGTTTGGAATTCAAAGGCTTCCCACATCAGGAACTGACCAGCAACCCAAGGTCAGGCCAGGAGATGAGGTATTTGTTAAAACATGGAGAGAGGGGTACCCCACTCAACAACTACAACCCAAATGGAAGGGACCTTTTTCAGTGGTATTGGCCATGACTTCTGCAGTCAAAGTAATAGGATTAGATAGTTGCATACATCTTTCCACGATCAAGTCTGCCATACCTGAAGTCCTGAACCTGGAACCTGAAACTCCCATCAATCACTATCCGTGTGAACCTGTGGAAGACCTGAAGTTCTTATTCAAAGGGACAAAATAACACGTAAGTACTTTTGGCTCCCATAATGATTTGCCATGGCCTGTGTATACCGGACCATATATACAGGGAATTAGCTTGATTTTTCAGCAGGGCTTCACCCTACCCCTCTGGCAATTAGTGAATTCTGGGTATTTTTTAAGAACTTTAACACAAAGGCTGCTAAATACCACCAGTCCACCTTTGGCAAAGGACTGTTAGCTTTGTTTATCTCCGTCATCATCCAAATACACTGCCATCCCAATCCCAACCCAATCTTGGGCCCCTGAAAAAACAACCTATCACCCAAACCATAAGGGAAGAACTCCCTTCAAATTAATGAACCTGGATGACTTACATGACTTCAAAGTTACAAAATTGACAAAGGTTACAATGACAGGATGAACAGTAAACCTTCTCCAGTCCTATCAAGACAACCTTTCTGGGGTCACATCCCCTCAAAAACCCATTTGTGGCCCAATATCAATGCACACAGAACTAAGATTCTATGCGCCTCTTTGTATTAAAAGAAGCCAAAATTTTGGTCAGGCCCTGGGTACCTTGAAAAGTCATCAGTGCAGCTATACCCTAGATATTAACCCCTCACATGATCATGTAAGCTATGCAGTTACCCACACTGCATCATTTAGGAAACCTGTACAGTTTTCAGGGAAACCACCCCTAGTTAAGCATACTTTAAAGGATTCACAGTCTAAGTACTACGTACTGCCTAAGTACTATCAGGGTAGGCCCACTAGCTGTGTTCACATATTCTCTTGGGAAGACTGTACTAATCCTGAGACATCTAGCTGCCTTTTAGTTCCCCATTATGAAAATACCTCTAGGTGGTTGTTGGTGGATACGAAGCATACCTACCTACACTGAGGGAAGAACAAAACCACTGGGGCAACTCAGGATACTTCCCAAAGCTCCTTCCAGTCTTTAACTGGGGCCACTTTAGCAAGGACCTTAACCACTTGGGAAAGTGAAAACAAGCTAACCCATGTGTTCACCATAGAGAACAATTTTTGTCTTGAAAAACAAGAAGCCTTTTTCCCGTGTGGGACTAGTTCCTACTTATGTTTACCAGCCAAAAGGACTGGAATCTGTACACTTGTTTATTTAGCCCCAAGATCAATATAGCTCCCAATAACCAGTCTCTCATTATACCTATAACTACAACTGCCAGGAACAAATGAACCATCCAACTCATGCCCCTTTAGTATGAGTTTAGGAATAACTGCAGGAGTAGAAACGGAAGTTGCTGGGCTTGCAACTTCCCTATCCTATTACCAACGCTGTCAAAGGATCTTTCAGACAGCCTGGAAAACATTGTCCAGAGCATTGTCACCATACAAAATCAGGTAAGCCTCCTTGGCAGCAGATGCTTTACAAAATAGAAGGGGACTGGATATTCTAACTCTTGAAAAAGGTGGCTTATGTCTTTTCGTAGAGGAAGAATGCTGATTTTATGTCAACCAAATCAGGATTAGTAAGGGATGTTGGCTGACAATTAGCTGACCAGGCCTCTGAAATAGGAGAACAGCTATTCAAGTCATAGGGCTCCTGGTCAAGGGCACCAAGTTGGGCTTCATGGCTCCTTCCCCTGGCCGGCCCATTATTAATGATTATACTTGTACTGGTTTTGGACAATGTTTGTTAAATCTTTTAACCAGATTGATTTCTTCTTGCCTAGAGACCATTAAGCTTCAAATGATCATGTAGCAGGGCTTCCTGCCAGTTCCAGGTGACAATGCCAGCCCCAGTCATCAAGAAGTAATCCTGTCTCCACTAGACAGAACAGGGCGAGAGTTCCATGGTCCCCAATAGATAGGGACTGTGCCCCAATAATCATGAAGCAGTTACAGAAGAAAGGCCGTCGATCCCTTTGCCTTCCATAAAGATTCATGGGGATCATGTCTCTTAGGAGGAAATGAAGCAGAATAGGGTGGAAACAGGGAGCCTAAGGCCAATCTGTGGTTGACTTCTTGGAATTGGACCAAAAGGAAAACCCTACTTCTCCATGCCCAAAGAACCTCCATGCCAGAGGTCCCTCCCTCTACATAACCTCCTCTCCCCCATGTCACAAATGGGAAATGCCTCTGACTGGTCACAGAACAAGCCTCCACTTCTGCCTCTGATTGGTCATGGTCTAATCCTTCATTTGCATAGTGTATAACCTATCAGAGGCCTCTTAAGGGTACGTGGGGATATAACCAAATTCTTTTAGTTAATAAAAACCCTAAGAACATTACAGTTGGGGCCCTTGAGTCACTTGCTCCAGCTCGCTCCCACTCTGTGGAGTGTACTTTCACTTCAGTAAATCTGTGCTTTCGTTGCTTTGTTCTTTTGTTGCTTTGTGTTTTGTTCAATTTACCAAGAACCAGGACAACTTATAATTAAGACTTCCCATCCAGTAACAATCTCAAGATACAGGATATTATCATCACCACAGAAGGCTGCCTTGTCCTTCACCAAAGGAGGTTTTCTAATGGGGTAAGTCGGTTTTGCTTCATTTTTCACTGGGTATACATGGAGTCATACATCCACAGCCATACAGTATGTATGGTTACATCCATTGGTCATGCCATTTTTATTTCCTCCTGTGTAGTTTCCTAACCAGGCAGAGAGGTCAAGAGATGAGGAGCAGAGGGAACCAGCTTGCTGTAGAGCAAAGATGACTAAACACAAATAAGTAAGACTGGACATTTTAAATAAATGGCCAGGGAGTCACATAACCTCATACTGTCCTCCAATTTGAAGGTAGGAGAGCCTGAGAAATCTGGGACTGTTCACTCCTCTCCCTTACACCAGACTAGACATACACTAGTGATGAAAGATGAAACAGATACAGTGATTGCATGCTTGGAGACAGCATACCTAAAGTGGGCTGGCTGATTTGCTGCTCAACATCACTGCTCTCTGCTGCTCCCTTCCTATCTCTGCTGAAAGTAACTGAATAACCATACAGATTACAAGGTTAAAACATAAGGAAAAGGCAGGTGCATTAATACTTACTTTTACTATACTGGGTAAATATCAGTCAATGCAGAACTGTCCCCACTCAAAGATAAGGAAAATGATGGTATGCAACCTATGCAAAAATAATTTTTATAATTAAGGGCTATAACATGAAAAAGATAAATTGCAGAATGTACACTCGAAGCCTGGCATGATGACTCACACCTATAATCCCCGCATTTTGGGAGGCTGAGGCAGGAGGACTGTTTGAGCCCAGGAGTTTGAGACCAGCCTGGGCAACATGGTGAAATCTAGACTCTACAAAAAATACAAAAACTAGCTGGGCATGGTGGTGCATGCCCGTAGTCCCAGCTACTTGGGAAACTGAGGTGGGAGGACTGCCTGAGCCCAGGAGGTCAAGCCATGATTGCACCACTGTACTCCAACCAGGGCAACAGAGCGAGACCCTATTTTGGGGGAAAAAAAAGAAAATACATTTGAAGATTCCTCCTGAAAACCTTTAAAGTTTTAAAAACTTTTAAAGTTTTAGAGGAAAAACATGCCCTGTGATATCTTAGGATCTGAAGAAAACAAATGGAAAGAGAAAGGGAGAGCAGAGCAATGGAGGATGAGAATAGCTGGGGCTACAGAGATGAAAGTTATTACTAAAAAGGTCCCAAACAGAATTCAATAGAGTCAACATGTGGTAACAATTTTTCTTTTCTTTTTTTTTGAGACAGGCTGTCACTCTATAGCCCAGGTTGGAGTGCAGTGGCATGACCACGGCTTACTGCACTCTTGACCTTCTGGGCTCAGGTGATTCTCCCACCTCAGCCTCTGCAGTAGCTGGAACTACAGGCACACACCACCAAACCCAGCTAACTTTTTGTGTTTTTTTATAGAAACGGAGTTTTGCAATGTTGCCCAGGCTGGTCTTGAACTCCTGTGTGCAAGAGATCCACCACTTCAGCTTCCTAAAGTGCTGTTATTATAAGCATGAGCCACCGTACCTGGCCTACAGTTTTCTAAAGAGGAGAACAGAAAAAAAAATAATGCTGAAATACACAATAGAAGAAAATTTTTCTGTATAAAAGGAAAGCTAGACTAAGTAACATAAAAGGGTTATGTTTTAGGAAAAATTAATAGAAAGTACTCATTAATAAAACAAATTCTGGTTATAGTGTTGAACTTCAAGGAAAAGAATATCTGTGCACCATAAGGAAATGTAATCCCCAAGAAAAATAAATCAGACTGACCTTACATTTCTCCTTAGCAACATTAGATGCCAAAAAGTAATGATGCAAAGTTCACAAGGCTTGAATGAAACGAGACCCTAAAAAGCCAAGCTTCCATTCACACATACAAACAAAAGAAAGCCAGGCTCACATATGTTGAATTCAGGAAATACAGCAACCATGAATCCTTTCTAAAAAATATTGAAGATATAATCCAGTTAAGTTGATGCATCACAATAAAGAACTTGCAGGAAAGTTTTGATATGGAAAAGCTAGAAATAAGCATCACTTCTAGTTAAACATAAACACAAAAATATGTGTAAGTATAGATACTAAATAGATTATAACTGTCATAAATTTTTGAAGAAAAGCTAATGTTAAAAAGAGAAAGAATAACTCAATCATAATGAACTTAGAAAAAAATCCAGAATACATCAACAAAAAGGGAGCCAAAAGAGATAGGAGGAAATCAGTGTAAGAGAATTGGCAGCACATATTTTTCTGTAGTTTTATACACACATACACACACTCTTGTGTGTATATATATACACATACATACGTGTGTGTGTGTGTATATATATATACACACACACATATTTTTGTGGGGGGGGGGTTGGGGGGACGATGGGGTCTCACTCTGTTGCCCAGGCTGGAGTACAGTGGTGTGATCATGGCTCACTGCAGCCTTGACCTCCTGGCCTCAAGTGATCCTCCCACCTCATGGGACTCAGGCATGCACCACCACACTGAGCTTTTTTTTTTTTTTTTTTTTTTTTCGGTATTTTTAGTAGAGGCGAGTTTTTAGCATGTTGCCCAGGCTGGTCTTGAACTCCTGGGCTCAAGGGATCTGCCTTTCCAGACCTCTCAAAGCTCTGAATTAGGCCAGGCATGATGACTCACGCCGGTAATCCCAGCACTTTGGGAGGCCGAGGCGGGCGGATCACTTGAAGTCAGGAGTTTGAGACCAGCTGGCCAATATGGTGAAACCTCGCTTCTACTAAAAATACAAAAATTAGCCAGGCGTGATGGTGCGTGCCTGGAGTTCCAGCTACTTGGAAGGCTAAGGCAGGAGAATCACTTGAGCCTGAGAGGTGGCGGTTACAGTGAGCCAAGATTGTGTCACTGTACTCCAGCCTGGGCAACAGAGCAAGACTCCATCCCAAACAACAACAATAACAACAATAACAACAACAACAACAACAACAACATAAAAGTGCTGGGATTACAGGTATGAGCCACTGCACCGGGCCTGTAGTATTAAAGAATAAAAACTTAAACATATGATTGTTTTCAGTTATAAAGACAATCCCAACAGAACTAATGGGATGATGGGCAAAACAAAAAGGGGACATATAGAAAAACAGAAGAATAAAAACCTTCACAAAGACATGTAAGAAGAAAACTAACAGGGCCAGGCTCAGTGGCTCATACCTATAATCCCAGCACTTCGGGAGGCCGAGGCAGGTGGATCACTTGAGGTCAGGAGTTTGATAACAGCCTGGCCAACGTGGTGAAATCCTGTCTCTTCTAAAAATACAAAAAATTAGCTGGATGTGATGGCGCACACCTGCAATCCCAGCTACTTGGGAGGCTGAGGCTGAGAACTGCTTAAGCTTCGGAGGTGGAGGTTGCAGTGAGCCAAGACTGTGCTACTATATACCAGCCTAGGGAACACAGTGAGACTCTGTCTCAAAAAAAAAAAAAAAAAAAAAAAAGAAAAGAAAAATAACAGGATCCCAGAAGTATATCAGTTGTATCAGTTAATGTATAAAGGATAAGTTCACCTATTCAAAAGAAAAAAAAAAGGGGTCAGAGTTTCTAACTATCTATCTATCTGCTGTCTTCAAGAGACATACTGAAGTCACTAGGACTAAAAAACAAACACACACACACACAAACAAACAAAACCAAACAGTTTTGGTGCAGATATACTGGGCAAATGCAAACCCAAATAAAGTAGGTCATCATGTTAATATCAGGCAAAGTTGAATGCAACGCATGAGGCATTAAATGGAACAATGTGGGTTACAGTAGAATGATGAAGAGTGTAATCTATAATGAAGATATATAACTGGCATAAACCTTTATGTGGCAAATAAAAAAGCATCAAAGTACATAAAACAAAAACTTCATAAATAAGGAAGTATCAGGTTTAATATGCTTCTTAGTTCTAGAAAAATTAAACAAATTTGAGGGGAAAATTATATAGATAATCTGCAGAGTATAATTCTTATGATTAAAATCATCATAAAATAGGGTCTAGGCGTGGTGGCTCACGCCTATAATCCCAACACTTTGGGAGGCTGAGGTGGGAGGATCATTTCTATCCAGGAGTTTGAGACCAGCCTGGGCAACAGAGCGAGACACCCATCTCTGCAAAACACCAAAAACTAGCTGCTCATGGTGGCATGTGCCTGTAGTCTCAGCTACTCCTACTCAGGAGGTTGAGGTAAGAGGATGGCGTGAGCCTGGCAGTCACGGCTACAGTGAGCCTGATTACACCACCGCAGTCATCCTGGGTGACAGTGAGACTCTATCTCAAAATAAAATAAAATAATTATAAAATAGGACATAGAAAATGTGATTTATATCAATTTACATAGGATCTGATATAAGGGTCAACCAAATAATAAATATTTTAGGCTTTGCAGACCATATGGTCTCTGTTGCACTACTCAACTCAACTGTAGTGTAAAAGCAGCCACAGACACTATAGAAACAAATGGTCATGGCTGTAATCAAACTAAACCTTATTTACTGAAGTGGGCAGTGGGCCAGATTTGGTCCATAGGCTATAGTTTTCCCACCTCTGATCTAACCGTATAAAATTTTACATAAACATGCATACAACTTTATATCCTGAGGACAGGAAATGCACCTTTTACTCAAGCACTCAGGGAACACTTAAAGAAATATAACAGGAGAATTTCTAAGATAGTCAAAATGGTATAGATGATATTTTCTGACCACAATGAAACAAAACTCAGTAACAAAAGAAGAAACAAAATAACTTCTATGACAGATATAACAGAGTGGCTCAATCAATAGGACTCCAACTTTGTCAGATTCTTTCCTGTGGACAAGAACTGGAAGGAAGAATTGAATTTTGTAATGGAAGACCATGGTTGCTCAGACAGGTATCATCTTGGAGTTTGGTTTTTCTGCAATAGTTGCAGTGGGGCGTTTGGTGCCTAGTCATTATCTTTGTGAGCAGCAAAGGAGAGGTGGTAGCAATGCACTTTTTACTGGCACAGTACAGTGGGTCATTGATCCTGACCGTACTGCTTCTCATAAAATGTCTAGGCTTGATCCTTTAGCTCATTCAGAAACTCTGAAAGCTAAATAGACCCCATAATGAACTACTGTCTTCATAAACTAGAGAGTATGTTCTGTGGTCTGTAACTAAGAACTTGTTCAAAACAACCCCAACAGCTTGAAGGTTTTACAACTGTCTAAATCTTTGTGACTCTTTTAAAGATACTAAGTGGCAGGCCAGCACTAGAAGTGCTATTTGTACTGAGCCATGGAGCCTCAGTTGAATGTATATCATATGTTGTGTCACTCATATTTCAACCAAAGATCAGGTGAGTCACAGTCCGATGAGTATCTTTGGAGCCTAAAGAAAGGCTGGTTAGTGCTGTCTTTGCATATCCTCATTTTGGGTGGAAATCATGAGCTAAGGGGAACAATTTTTCTTTCCTCTGACTACAGTGAAAAATACATGTCATAAAAAATGACAGCCCCTGGTGAAACCCCGACTCTACTAAAAATACAAAAATTAGCTTGACGTGGTGACATATGCCTGTAATCCTAGCTATGTGGGGGGCTGAGGCAGGAGAATCACTTGAACCAGGGAATCAGAGGATGCAGTGAGCCAGGATCACGCCACTGCACTCCAGCATGGCGACAGAGAGAGACTCCGTCTCAAAAACAAAACAAAACAAAAAAGATGGCCCTTCTGGTTCCCCTTTAGATCCTCTTCTTAGTAAAATGAAACTCAGTGATTAAAATACACACAGACACACACACACACACACACACACACACACACACACACACGCACGCACCCCTAAGATAACCCATTGGATCCAAGTTAATCCTTTCTACCCCAAAGCTATAAGTTGCTCAGCAAGTTCAGAGCCATTGGGAAGCCAAGGAAAGGCATTTCAGAGAAACAAACATCATAGGTTTGGGACAATGAGAAAAGACAGAGGAGTGGGAGGTAGCATGTGAGAGGGTGATGGGTACAGGCAGGTGCAAAGGACACCACACAGGAAGTTATAAATTGTTCACTAAGAGAAAAGGGAGAAACAGCATGAGCAAGTACAGAAAGAAATGAAGGACACACTGGGTTGCTAGGACCTTTGAATCATAAATTCACAAGGCCATAGGCAGGGAATTCCGTGCCAGGGGTTGCTACTCTCCACGCTAGCTGGCTGTCCATGTGGGGGCCCCAGACAAAAACTGTATAACAGAAACTACCATCATTAACACAACCAATCAGGTCTGCCTTCCTAAACAGTTGAAGAATAAAGGAAGTAAGAAATTGGTAAATTGGTAGGGGGGAGCAGGAACAGAGACACTTGGAAAGAAGTCAGTTAAGCCAGAGGAAAGCACAAGGCCAGAAAACAAAAAGAAAACAGAGCAGAAAGTCAGTAATGGCAGATGCAGCAAAAATGAAGATAGAGAGAAACTGATTGTCTATAATGGTGGAACAGCCGCCAAGCCCAGAGAAACAGAGGCAGTGAGAAAGGAGGCTTGTTGTGGATAGAGTGACAAAATAACAGAAATCAAACTATGCTGTATTCTGAAAATGATTCCAATTTCTTTTCTTCCATAAGCCCCAGTTAGGCTACTTTGTTTCTGTTTTACTTTGCAATGCCTCCCCCAGTGTTTTTCTGTTCTTGCAACTTATGAGAATCTATCACTACTAAGTTTGCAATTATTCATTTAGACCAGATTTATGATAAATTGCCACTCTGAAGGAATCATTTTAGTTTAACAATGTCTTAGCTATGGTTGAGCATTTATATAACATTTTTTTCTTCTGGTTTAGGGGCAGTCACAAACTGCCTGAATATAATTAGGTGTCTTGCAATTGATGACCTATACTCACCTGCCACTAACAAATGTCTTTCTTACATTTAAATCAGATAACTTGAAGTCTCTGGTACTTCTGTAGAAAGTTACCATTCAAAAAGCTACTAATCAACCCAAAAGCCCATCAATGACAGACTGGATAAAGACAATGTGGTACATACACACCATGCAATACTATACAGCCATAGAAAGAACAAGATCATGTCCTTTGCAGGACCATGGATGGAGCTGGAGGCCATTATCCTTGGCAAAGTAAGGCAGGAACAGAAAACCAAATACTGCATGCTCTTGCTTATAAGTGGGAGTTAAATGATGAGAACTCATGGACACAGAGGGGAACAACTAACACTGGAGGCTCCTTGAGGGTGGAGAGTGGGAAGAGGGAGAGCAACAGAAAACATAACTATTAGGTGCAAGGCTTAGTACCTGGGTGACGAAATAATCTGTAAACAAACCTCTATGACAAAAGTTTACTTACATCACAAACCTGCACATGTACCCCGAGCCTAAAAAAGGAAAAACCTTAAAAAAGAAAGTTACTATTTCAACGTATCCAATTTATTCCTTCCCACAAATAAGAAACTGCATTTTCTCACTACAAGAGAACTGAAGGGCTTTTTTTTTTTTTTTTTTTTAAATTCAAACCTTACTGCAAGGCTTCTAATATAGGAGTGATTGTTTTAGGAGCATTTAATATTGCAGTATAAGTTAATCCACTGCTGATCAGCATTCATTTACACAGGGACTTATACGCCTGTTGCTTACGAAGTTATCAGTTAATTCCTGGGTTCATTAACAACTCTTTTTTCTGTGTTTAAAACAGTCTGTCTTCTTATGTTGCCCAGGCTGGTTTCAAACTCTTGGCTTAAAGCAATTCTCCTGCCTGAACCTCCCAGCAGTTTAGAGGTGTGAGCCACTACACCTGGCCAACGACTCTTTTCTATCATGCTTTTGTACCCACAGTGAAATAATAATTTAGAAACCTGGCTTGTGTGCTAATACCAAAGCTACTGATTGCTGGAAAACTTAATGCTCATGACTTAGTGCTTGGGAATATTTTCGTTACCTCCTTTCCTGATAATGCTGTAAAATGATTCAAATATCATTTAAAATATAAAATACTATTCTTGTAGAGTTTATCAACAGATTGAAGTATTATGCCTACTCTTCATAGACACTCCTTTAAATCTCATAACACAAAAATACAATTTAAATGTTTGCTTTTGCCTGATATTCTGTTAAAAAGTAATCTAAAAAGCTTGGAGAAATTAAAGGCCCACTGTTATTTGCAGAAGTGGCCTCTTCTGATGAATAACATTTTGAAGGCGATATGGCTGTGCTTTTTAAAACTTGATTCTTTATTTGCAAAGGAATCACTTAGGATACTCAGTTTAAAAATCAAGTGTCCTCTTTATATTTCCATTCACTTTTGCTGTGAGCCTAAAATTGCTCTAAAAAATAAAGTCTATTAAAAAAGAACCTAGATATAGACCTTACACCCTTCACAAAAAAGTTACTCAAATAGACCATTGTAAAATGCAAACTACAAAATTCCTAGCGGATAGAAGAGGAGAAAATCTAGATGACCTTAGCCATTGCAATGACTTTTTAGATACAACTCCAAAGGCATGATCCATGAAAGAAAGAAAGAAAGAGCTGATAAGCTGGACCTCATTAAAACAAAAAACTTCTGCTCCATGAAAAGCACTGTCAAGAGAATGAGAAGACAAGCCACAGATGATAAAAAAACATAGCTGATAAAGAACTGTTATTCAAAATATGCAAAGAATACTTGAAGTTCAACAATAA
Organism: Rhinopithecus roxellana; assembly: GCF_007565055.1. Lineage (NCBI taxonomy): Eukaryota > Metazoa > Chordata > Mammalia > Primates > Cercopithecidae > Rhinopithecus > Rhinopithecus roxellana. The sequence continues at coordinate 145,266,626 of NC_044551.1, forward strand.
GAAAATAACCAGATTAAAAAATGAGCCAAAGATCTTGACACCTCACTGAATAAGATATAGATGACCAATAAGCATATGAAAAGATGTTCCACATCACGTGTCATCCAGGAAATACAAGTTAAAATAATGGCATACCACGACATACTATTAGAATGGCAAAATTCATAACACTGATACCACCAAATGCTAGCAAGGATGTGGAGCCACAGGAACTCTGATTCATCGCTGATGGGAATGTGAAATGGCAGTGTCACTTTGTAAGACAGTATGGTGGTTTCTTACAAAACAGAACATTTACCAGCAATCGCACTCCTTGGTACTTATCCAAATGAGCTGAAAACATACGTCCACATAAAAAGCTACACACAGATGTTTACAGAGCTCTATTCATAATTGTCAAACTTGGAGGCAACCAAGATGTCCTTCAGTAGGTAAATGGATAAACTGTGGTACACCCAGACGATGGAATATTATTCAGTGCTAAGAAATGAGCTATCAAGCTATGAACAGACATGGAGTAATCTTGAGTGCATGTTATTAACTGAATAATAAGCCAGTCCAAAAAGACTACCTACTGTATGATTCCACTTATATGACATTCTGGAAAAGGCAAAACTATGGAGACAGTGAAAGGATCAGAGGTTGCCAGTGGTTTGGGGTGAGTGGGATGCACAGACAGAACAGAGGATTTTTAGGGCAGTAAAACTATTCTGTATGATACTATAATGGTGGTTACATGTCATTAGAAATCTGTCCAAAACCATAGAATATACCACATCAAGAGTGAGCTCCAATGTAAATTACAAACTCTGGGTGATAGTGTGACAATGTAGGTTCACCAGCCGTAACAAACGTGCCACCATGGCGCAGGATGTCAATAGTGAGGGAGGTGGTGTGTTTGGGCAGAGAGTATGTGGGACCTCTCTGAACTTTCCACTCAATTTTGTGTTGAATCTAAAATTGCTCTAAAAAATAGACTATTTAAAAAATAATAATGAAGCTCCCTAGACCCCACATCAGATGCAGTAAATCAGATAGAATCTTAAAGAGCAGTCATGAACCAAGAAATATGATTTTTAACAAATTTCTTTGGAAACCAGATCACTGGCCCTGTGAGGAAGGAAAAGGTGAGAGAACATGATGCAGAGATGACAGAAATTAACACTGGTATTGCTGTGTCTCAACTTCAGAGATTCAGATTCAGTAGCTTTAAGGTGGGGCCTAGAAATCTGCATTTAAGAAACTCCTTTGGTCCTTCTGATAGAGGGCAAGACATTCCTACCTCCAAAAGCGAGCTTTCTGGAAGTAGGATTAAGAATAAGGGGCTTGAAGCTGAAAAACAGGTGAAGATGGCAAACAGTATTTCTCTTCTGATGTGAAAACAAAATACCCTTTTGTCAAAAAAGAAAAAAAAGATAGCCAAAGGCAATGAAGAGAGGATCTGAGCAAAGGACAAAAGAACTAGAGGCAATTCCTCCTCCTGAGGAGTAATTATTTCCGCAGGCAGACAGTCTTGCCATGTGTCTCACAAAGTATGTAGGTGCACATTCCTCACCATGATTTCATGGAGACAAGGCAGATGACATGTTATCTTCAGGGATTTAGCCTCAAGAACAGATTAAGTAGTAAAGCTCTAACACACCAATTAGCAGAGCTGTAGCCTCTAAATGCCACAATACAAAGCACTTATCAAGAACAGGCAAAAACAACTGGCAGGTGTTTGGGGGGAAAACTGGTTCATCCAATAGGTAAGAAAAAAATGATTTTTTTTTTAGATGACATTCAAAATGTAGCAAGTCAGTAACTGTGTCTATGGAATAGCACCTATAATTGGGGTAACTGTATAAGTTATTATCCAAAACAGGACACTTCTGAGTTAAAGAGGCTTTTTAATAATTATGCCAGCAAAACAGGTATAGAATAGGACTTCCCAAGTAAACCAGAATGAATGGCTCTTAAACTGTGGTACTTCCCTGGATATTAATAAACCAAATAATCATGATATATAATAACTACAATGTTCCACAGAGGAATTGGCCTTAATTACAAAGTTAGAAACCACAGATGGTGGTACTACAAGTTCTTTTCTCTCTCCACCCATATCCTTGGTGTGAAACATCAAATAGCCCTTTTATTACTACAAAGCACAGCAGTAATGAATATTGATCTCAGAACTCAATAAAGGTCACCATTAATTTACAAAACATTTTGGATTCAGTCACCATTAATTTACAGAACATTTTGGATTCACTCTGGCATTCATGCAGTGCGCAGTGTTTCACCAGCCCCATCACCATCACCATGATGACAACAGGCACAAACTTGGACAAATGGTCTGAAAAAGTTTTTATTTTTTTCTAAAGATACAGCACACTTCTGTACGGATCTTGAATCCCTAGTGAAATGGTGCCTTCATTATGAAAAGAAACATCTTTTCATTGGGTTTCTAAGCTGAAGGAGTTTGGTTTTTCTTTTCCATTTGAACAAATATTAATTAGGGTCTATAGTATGCCATGCTCTGCCCTAAGTGACAGACAAAGCAGAGGACAAACAGACCAAATGATTGTCAACTCAATTAAAAATATTGTTTAGTCATTTGTCATCTTTGAGACTAATGGTTCACAAACCTGACTGCACATCTGAATTACTAGGGGAGCTTTTCAAAAAACATTATGCCTCGTCACATAAAAACCTGTACACAAATATTCATGGTAGCATTACTCATAATAGCTAGCAATAGAAACAATCCAAATGTGTGTCAACTAATGAAGGGATAAATTAAAATGTAAGATATACATAAAATGGAATACTTTTTACCAGTTAAAGAGAATGAAGTTCTGATACACAGATGAATCTTGCATCTAAGTGAAAAAAAACAGACACAAAAGACCACATATTCTATGGTTCCATTCATAGGAAATGTCCAAAATAGACAAATCTATAGAGACAGAATGAAGATTAGGGGTTGTCCAGGGCTGAGGATCTTGGGGAGGAAAGGAGACTGACAGTTACTAGGTACAGGGTTTCTTTTTAGGGTGGTAAGAATGTTCTAAAATTGATTGTAGTGACAGTTGTACAAGCTTGTGAATACACAAAAACCCACTGAATTATTCACTCTAAATAAACTGTGCTGTATGTTAACTATGTCAATAAAGCTGATAAAAGAATACTAAGCTGGGATCTCAGTCCAGAAGACTATGATTCAAATGGGAATCATTTGATTTTCATATTCAGCACTGAGAAATATTGAGACAAACTGAGTAACTCAAATGCTTAGGTTTTTACATTTTTTTTCCTTTAAATTTTTTTTTGGAGACGGAGTCTTGCTCTGTCACCCAGGGTGGAGCACAGTAGAATGACCTTTGCTCACTGCAAACTCTGCCTTCAGGGTTCAAGCAATTCTCCTGCCTCAGCCTCCTGAGTAGCTGGGACTACAGGTACCCGCCACCACATCTGGCTAATTTTTTGTATTTTAGTAGAGACGGGGTTTCACCGTGTTGCCCATGCTGGTCTTGAACTCCTGAGCTCAGGCAATGTGCCTGCCTCGACCTCCCAAAGTGCTAGGATTACAGGTGTGAGCAACCACACCCAGCCTTTAAATTTATTTTTAACTTATAAAATTTAACTTTAAAAACTCATTTTTCCTTTCTCTTTTTAAATTATAAATTACAGTCCCATGAATTTTCAAATATTATTATACTAGTTCTATAATAAGAATATTTTAAAAACTATATAGAATAGACAGCACTGAGGAGAGATGAAGCAACAGAAAGGTCAAAGTTGAAACTTGTTAAAATGTGTTTGGCTTTTTTTCCCCTAAGGTTGGAATTATTAAACTGGTCTGACTTTAGAAGGTTTTCGAGGAATTGGTGTGTGTTATTGCAGAATCACTAGCTCTTAATTTGTAATGTGATGGCTAAAAACAGACAAGTCACTTAAAGGAATACATCATATTCAAAAGTTGCTTTCCCTGACATTTGGCCACCAGTCAGCCCCATCTCCCCCAGTCTCCATCTGAAGTATGCTCATGCCTGTGCAATACCAGAGGGAATCTGAAGGGCCCCTGCCATGCACCAGCAGCCCTATTCTCACCTGTGTGGTTATATCTAACCTTAGAATTGCAGCCCCAAGATAGTCATCTGAAATACAAACACAATTGTTTGCAACTTTCTGCCTACCTCCCCATGGCATTTATGCAGTCTTTATGACTGGGATTTGGCCTCAACGTTTCCTCCAATATCTCAGTAACCCAGCTGGGGATGAGCCTCACTTAGAAATGCAGTTCAGCTGTGCTGATCTCTTCCCCAGCTGAGAGGAGGCCTGCGCTCCCGCAAGCTGGCGGCCTGGCTGGCGTCCTGCTCATGCTGGAGAATCTACCCTGTAAAGTTCTGCGCTGTCAGCTGCCAGACACTGTGTGCTGCCACTGCCAGGACACAATGCTCCTGGAACCCCTACCTGCTTCAGTGTTGATGCTGGCCTGGACCAAGCAAGAGGGAGAGGTGGCGCCAGATGTCCACCTGGACATTACCAGTGATTGCTGGTCCCTGCAGCTCCCTCTGGCATGGGCATCACATTCCTGGAGTCATCTCCTTTTCTCCCTGTGAGGTAGGTTACAGCACTATCTTTGAAATCTTGTTAGAAAGAATATAAGACATTTACAGTTATATAGAGTACTGAAACAATTTTGTTATTTTTAAAAGTTAAAGCATACATTCCAACTCTATTTTGACAGTTTTGAGAATTTGACTATACATTAGTATTTCTGGAGGGGTGGTAGAATCAATCAAATTACATCATACTCTAACTCCAATAAGGTTGGGAGTCTGATAGCTAAAAAGTGACTGACTCAAAAGTGAAGCCACAACCTGGGGACACTGTATTGACTCCTGTGTCTGGGGTCATTGCTGGGATCACTGAAGGTAATAATCCAGAAGAAGGAATTAAAAATATGTCCATCAAATGTGGGGAAGACATTTAACTGAGCAGAAATAATAAGAGAGGAAAATAGGATGGAGAGCTTTTGTGCAAGATCATATATTTAGAAACAAAAAGAACACATGGATCTGGGAAGCCAGATTGTAAGTGCTGTAAAAAACCCAGGGACACATGTGAGCACGTGTTACCCTAAATTTGCAGGAAGGGAGCACTGTTATGAATCAGCTAAGCTGTAAGGCTCATTACTGGGAAGATCATACACTTGATACGTTGATGAACAGCAAGGTCCTAAATGAACAAGTTCACTTCTATGTATAGCGCTGATCAAAGCGGTAACCTTAATTTCATAACTACACCTAAAAAAATGACAATTTCCAAACACTTGAAAATTGAAAATTCAATGGGACATACCATCATCTATAGCAAGCATTCATTAAATATTTATTACTCAAACAAATGACAAATAATTTCATCCAACAGTCTTTAAACTGCTTAATCCTGTGACAATATTTAATATTTTAAATTTCATGACCTTATTCTTTCTGTGCTCTAGTTTTTAAAAGCTTGATAATTCTATTTCTTTTCTCTTTTTTTTTTTTTGAGATGGAATCTTGCTGTATTGCCCAGGCTGGAGTGCAGTCACGTGATCTCAGCTTACTGCAATCTCCACCTCCCAGGTTCAAGGGATTCTCCTGCCTCAGCCTCCCGAGTAGCTGGGACTACAGGCGTGCGCCACCATGCCCGACTAATTTTTTTGTATTTTTAGTAGAGATGGGGTTTTGCCATGTTGGCCAGGCTGGTCTTGAACTCACGACCTCAGGTGATCTGCCCGCCTTGGCCTCCCAAAGTGCTGGGATTACAGGTGTGAGCCACCATGCCTGGCCAATTCTTTCTATTTCTTATAAATTCTTATGGTCTTGGTGGATAAACTGGTTGCCTAATAAAATTATTTTAGTTCAAATGGAGAGATTCCTGCCAGATTCACCCAGCTGCCAACTATCTGAACTGAAACAAATAAAAATATGAAGTAAATTTTTATATCACCCTCCAAAAGCTTGGGAATTATATTCTGCCACTTAAGGCTTTACTGGACTTACTGTCCATGAAATTTTCTAATTACAAAGTGGAAGTCTATTGAAGAGTGTTTATACTTAGAAAAGTTAGGAAGACAGGAACCTGAAAAAGACTGTCTTCAGAAAAACCTCTCTGTTTCCAGTAGGAATATACCATGGTCATAATTTTATGCTCACATGTCACACAAACATAGGCTGTTACTGGAGAGTTATTTTGTACAGTTGGTATTTTTAATTCTCCATTTTTTGTTCACAAATGTAGTCTTAATGAGGAGGAGAAGTCTGTGTTTCTTCCATTTCGAACTCCTCTGTCCACTTCTGCAGGTCTTGTGCATTATGCATCGTCCATAACTTTGCAAAATACTTGAGTCTTTTCCTGGAGAAAAATAAAATACTACTTATTTAATAAATGAAACTGCTGGGAGACAATACATCTCATCGGAAGCTATGAAAAGTCTGCAACATTTGAATACCGGGCAGGCTCTATAGTTAGGAAGCTGTGTCAGTGTCACCCTTCTGGTGAAAGGAGCTTTCAGAGCTGCTACGATAATCAAAGGACCCAGGTTACCAATTGCCACTATTGCCTTTGTGCTTTCTCCTAAAATCCTTACCCCTGCCAGCCCCAGAGGGGAGAGCCTGACCTCCTCCTCCTTCAAACTCTGCTAGAGGCTGGTGGTGTGTGCTTATTTGCACCTGGAGACAAGAAACTCCTGTGAAGCGTTCCCAGGATGAAAGTAACACCAACCGAAGACAATGAAGCTAATTAAAGAGTAAAACGCCAGCGTAACACAGACTTACTTTTTTTTTTCCTGCAGAATAGCAACCCAATTGAGTATTTAGGGTATGGAGCTAGAGTATCTGAGTTCCAATTACTGCTCCACCATCAACGAGCTGTGTGACTCTGGGTCAGTGTCCTGTCCTTCCTGGCCTCACTTTCCCCAACTAGACCATGAGGATAAGGCTGCCATAAGCATGAAATGAGATAATGTATGTAAAGCGATGAGAAGAGTAGCTGGCACAGTGTCTAGGCTGCTGCAAATGACTGCTCAGAATGGTTTCTACACACAGTAACCATCCAATAAATAGCAACTATTATAACAAATCCACACTAAGGCCCAAGATTCAGTTTGATTTCTTTGATCTGGCCAAAGGAATTGATGTGATAAGCACTTTTAGAAAAAAGGTAAAATAACAAATACAGTATCTTGATAAATGATCAGATTCTATCCCAATGCAACATCTTCTAATAATTCTCTCATCTTGTCAAGATAACTTCATAGATTTCAAAATGTCACTTACTAGTTGGAAGAGTTATGAGTAATCTGTGAATGTTTTTGCTCTTGCTTTGTAGGCTATATAGCAGAAACAAGAATATATGAAAATATAGAAATTGCCATATTTTATTGCTATCTTGCATATATTTCTATAGCAAATTTAGAAACTGACACAGTTTATTGCTATCTTGTATATATATATCCTTTGTAGTAAAGCTTTATTCTAGGTTTTTTTCAGAGAAAAAGAACAATAATAATATGGCAACTAAAGAGAGTTTAATTTGTCTCTGCACTTTGCAGAGGAAGAGGGCTAACTTTATTTTTAAATTCTCATAGATAATTTTCCCTCAGGAAAAATTTTATATTAATCTGGCTTGTAACAGAAATAGGCTGAAACTGATTATGCCACTTTGCTTCTGTTTTGGCATTGTGATTTGGAAATGAGCCAGAAAAGAGTGTCACTAGAGGAGGCTGTGTGCCATTTGTAGAGCCCAGCACTCTGGGCTTGGTCAACTACAGTACACCAAAGTGGAGGAGTGCAAGGCGGAAGCACAGGAGGAGGTAGAGAAAGAGAAGTTAATTGCACTACTGTAAACAAGCTAGCAACTGTTTCTTTAGCTAGTATGATAGGCATTGCTATTTCAATATTGAAATTTGGTAATCCCAGAATTATTACCAAATATTAAAGAATATTCTTGGAGTATAACATAGGGACCACCAGTAGCCAGCCAAGATTTTCTATTCAGTTGACAATCTGTTCATCATGGTCATATGGTTATCAACCAGGGTACTAATGTACCCAGCACATCAGGCTCCCCAAGTATGGCAGGGGTGGGGCAGTAGGTGGATGGGGAGCTTATGTTCAAAATTTTATATTTGGGAAACAAAAGGGTGTAATTTACGAATATATTTCCCTAGGAATATCTTTCTTTCAAAGTGGATCTCAGGTTTACATTGATTTAATTTATGTACTGACTACATACTAGCTGGATAGCAAGGGTAAAGGTGGAAAGTATTCCCATAAGCATTTAAAGTGACAGAAGCCTGTTTAGAATGAAAAATTTGTCACAGTCTACAAAATAAGTGACATGTGGATACTGACTATGATTGCCTGTTACGTAGTACTATTTCATTAATATTTTGATAGAATTTCTGGATGTAATTGTTGCATATCTGAATAAAATCTATGAATAAAATAAATTTTCTGTAGGTTCTCAATATCTTCAGTAACCTTTGGCATAATAGAATCTTTAAAGTAACTAATGTGGCACATATTAAGGAGTTAACTTAATTCTTTATAAAAATGACTGAAAAACCAATTTAGCAACTTAATGATCTAATGAAGATGCACTGAATTCACCTGAGCTTTGCAAGAGCTGTTTTCACTGCATCATAATTAAATGGTTCAGAACATATGAAGAGGTGCTTAAAAGTAGATCTGATGTTCATTTTTAGGACACTCCTCTTTCTTGGACAACTTAGAAGGTTTCATTACAAATGAAAAAATGCAGCATAATCACTCTGACCTTTTCGTATTTATTAATCCTTCCAGCTCTTTTGACTTGTGAGCTGCTTTCTTCAAAATTTCTCCAGGAACATCTGCTAGTTTAGCCACATTTAATCCATAACTCCTTGCTGCAATTCCTCTAGTTATTTGGTAAAGGAAGGTGACAAAATCAGGGACTTGTTCTTCGCCTGTGAAATAAAGAAAGGAGATCAAATCCGTGCCTGAATGCTGAAATAAATTATAGGATTAAAAAGGACATGTACATTCTCATAACTTTATTAAATCATACAATCTGAAATCACTATTCCTACTTGCCTGTTAGATCCATTTATTAATTTGATATGTCAAGAAAAGGGTAAATACTGTTTTGAAACTGCTGTGTGCATATAGGACCTTTTAGCTCACTTAAAATAGTTTTCAAAAATGATTCATTGCAAATTTGAACTGAACATCTATATTAAAAAGAGAATGATTTTATTTATTTACTTTTTTAGAGATAGGGTCTCGCTCTATCACCTAGGCTGGAGTGCAGTGGCGTGATCATACCTTACTGTAACATCAAACTCCTGGGCTCAAGTAATCCTCCTGCCTAGCCTCCTAAGTAGCTAGGACTACAGGTTCATGCCACCACACTCGGCTAATTTTTAAATATTTTTTGTAGAGATCGGGTCTTGCTATGTTGCACAGGCTGGTCTTGAACTCCTGGCTTTAAACAATCCTCCCTCCTCGGCCTCTCAAAGTGTTGGGATTACAGGCGTGAGCCACTGCGCCGGGATGAGAATGATCTTAGTATGTGGTTGATACAATATAATTTCTCCTTTTTATGTTTCTGAGACAGGGTCTATCTTGCTTGCCCAAGCTGGAGTTCAGTGGCACAATCTCAGCTCACTGGCAGTCTCAACCTTCCAGGTTCAAGGTGATTATCCCATTTCAGCCTCCAGAGTAGCTGAAACTACAGGTGCATACTACCATGCCTAGCTAATTTTTTTTTTTTTTTTTTTTAAGAGATGGGGTTTTGCCATGTTGCCCAGGCTGCTCTCAAACTTCTGGGCACAAGTGGTCCGCTCACCTCGGCCTCCCAAAGTGCTGGGATTACAGGCATGAACCACAGTGCCAGGCCTATAATTTCTCCCTTAAAAACAGATAAGAAAATATTACATGTTGGTCAGTTTAAATAACAGGATTGAAATGTTCTGGTTTATTAAATACTCAGTTTAACTAAGAGCTATACATACTGGATTCTGTTCAGTACCACCCAGATCCCTCTTAAGACTAAAGAGTTTATTCCCTCAGCTGTCAGACAGATTGTTGGCCTGCAACCCTTGACTGTTTGCCTTCTTTGGAAATTGTTGCAGCTGAAGGGAGGGCTTCACCCAAGACCACACCTCGCTTTGGGGCAGCCTGCAGCCAGTGACTGGTTGTTGTAGGTAGCCTCGAAGATGGCCACCAAAGACCTCTGCCTGCTGGTGTTCACGTGCTTGTGTCATTCCCAACCAGTGACTCACTTCTAATGAACAGAATATGGCAAAAGTGATGAGATATCACTGCAGAGATTAGGTTACAGAAAGACTGTGGCTTCTGACTTGGGTACGCTCACTTTGTTGCCTGCCTGCTCTGAGGGAAGCCAGCCGCCATGTTGTGGGCTGTCTATGGAGCTGCTCACATGGACAAAACTGATGTCTCCCACCAACAGTCGGCGAGAGCCTGAGGCATGCCAACAGCAGCATGAGTAGGCTTGGAAGCAGATATTGGGAGGCTTGGCAAGAGCCACGTGTGGGCTGGGAAGCCTTGACATGGCTGTTGCCCTGATCAGTGACTGACTGTAGCCCTGTGAGGAACCGAACTAGAGGATCTCTCATAGGGCTACAGTGTTCAGCCTTAGAGGTGTGGTTAAGTTGCCCCTGGACTCCTGACTCACAGAAACTATGAGGTAATAAATGTTCTAAGCTGCTATGCTTTGGGGGGTAATCTGTTGCACACTGTTTGCAAATTACCCCAAACTAATAAAGAAAACTAATAAAGGTATAGAGGTCTATCCTCCTCACCCCAAGTTGAGGTAACTGTGAAGGACGATTCTAGCCTCAGAGTTCTCTGCAGGGCTGGCTGAAGCCTTTTGACTATAACACAGCCCAGCACTCCCAGTGAACCTCCTGAATGCAAATCTCAGAATCTGCTTCCTAGAGGACCCAGCCTGTCATATATACATACACATGAACTTAAAACTTTGAAAGAACTGGGATATAATGAAGTACAATAATTATAATAAACCACTGCATGTAGTTTAAGCTAAAGCAGCTCAGGATATTATGTAACTTTTATTATGAAATTCAATATAATTGTGCTGCAAAATGTGCACTGTGCTGCAAAAATGTCCAAGGTGGGCCAGAGTTACAAAGATTTCTATAATCCTAGTATACTTATGAGTTTATAAAGAGCTTTTTCTCAACCATTATTTCATTTGAGAGATGTGTATGCTTTTCTTCTTTTATCAGTGAAAATTTAAAAAGCCAAAGACTGAACACAACAGAGAAAAAGGACAATGGATTTTTCCTGGCCCTCCTATAAGAATTCGGCAGCAGACAGATAAGAGCTTTCCAAGGGTGGGTGCTGAAGTAGGAGGTGGAAAGAACACCAACTCACTCAGAAACACAGACCCAAATTTCCGTTACAAGGCACCGAGAGTACCTTTTGCCCCCAAATGAAAGTTGAGGAACACAGGTGCGGAAGTAGGTGGGAACAGATTAGGGAAGACGCAGCTAGAACCCAGTGCCTGCAAACCTGGATAACTTTTTGTTACTTTTCAAAGTTCACAAGACTAAGACTGAAGTGAAAAGCAATAGGCAATCAAAAAAGCCATTTCTTATCTTTAAGACAGAAAAATAGTTTATCACTTCAACTGTGTTAGTCCTAACTGATCTCCCTGTCTCCAGTTCTCCAATATAATCTAGACCCCATGCTGACCTTTCTAAACAAGATTCATTCATCTGTCTGTCTGTCCATCTATCCATCCAGCTAGCCAT